>NC_139388.1:146497500-148997500 GCF_054392235.1 Sus scrofa | reverse complement strand
GTCCCTGGCTCTGCCTGCTGCTGTTTCCAATAGTTCACTGCAGAGCTGGCCTAGGGAGGGCAGGCAGAGAGTGGGCCTATGACCTCTGCACCCAGTGTATCCGTAGGTTCCAAACTCCGCCTTCCCCAACTATCCTCTTACTCTCCACACTCCTGTTTCTCCCTAACTACAGATAGCAAAGAATGAAACACATCAAGAGTGAGTGATCCATAAACTCTAACACTCAAGGAACATACAAATTCAAAGTGAATTTCCTTTGAATTGATTTCTAACTTTGAGTAGAAGGAGGATTGATAGGTAGAGGGTAAAGTTTTTGACAAGAATTTAAAATGGGGTTTCTCTTGTGGCTCAGTGGGTTAAGGATCTGGTGCTGTCACTGCAGCAGTTCCCTGGCCTGGGAACGTCTACATGCTTTGAGCATGGCTAAAAACAAAACAAACCAACCAAACAAAAATAACAAGAACAACAAAAAAAACATTTTTTTATATGAATCTGTCCAAACTGGCAAAGTTCCACCACTTTCTAGCAAGACTGCACGGAAAGTTACTAAAGAGTCTTCAAGCCTTCTTTTCCTTCTCTGTAGCATGAGGATGAAAGTCACTGCTCATGGGATGGCCATGAAGATTAAATGAAACAAAGTGCCTAGCACCATGCCTGGCACAGAGTCAGGAGCAAATTAATATTATCAGGCATTAGCAACCTACCATTAAGAGAGAGGTTTTTCCTTCACTCTCCAAAGGAAGGAGGCCACATGTTATTCCACCCCAGAAAGATATTATTTTTAGTGTCTTCTTCTTCCATGAACACAGTTATCTAGTGGAGGGGAAGGGGGGGATCTAGAAAGAAAGAACCTAAAATCCCAGATGCTCAGTGCATAAGGAACAGTGCAAAGCACCATGGAGGTGGCGGTGAACCCAACTCAACCACTCCACTCACTGTAGCAAAGTCCTGACTATATTTCCTTCCCTCTCTGACCCTCAGATAGATATTCGTTCATTGCCCAGAATATAATACACACCAGGGCTTGCCATCATAAAGTGCCAGTTACAAAATGAGGAACTTGAAAAACTGTACAAGAAATCTAGAAAGGCAGGGAGTCAGGGGTGACTCTCCTGCTGGTGACAATTGAGAGAGAGACAGCCAGCAGGGCTTTGCAAAATAGATGCTTATAAACACATCCCCTTCCTCTTGCAAGGAACATTATAAAAGTCTACAGTTTAGTCATAATGAGAAATATTGGAAAACTTAAAAAAAAGTTTAACAAGTTCAATAACTCAATAGGTCTGCTCTACTCAAACCTGTCATTGGACTGAAATGACATGTCATATTGTAGATTTTAATTTTCAAAGGGACTTTGACCTGTTTGCATGTGGGTGGAGAAAATGCCTTCTTTGACAGCTGCTGGGAGTTGCAGGCTCTCTGCACACTCAAAGGTGTGGGTGGCCAGACATCTGTTCCCTGGGAAGCAAGGGGCATCCCCCATGTGCCAGCTATGAGTATTTCATGCAACATCCTCTCCTGTGTTAGGAAACTCTTTTCCCCTTCTGGATTCTTGCCACAAAACAGGAATCTCTGCCCCCCTTTGGGGCGGTTAGAGAGTTAACTCTCCCCCATCCTGCTCCCTCTCCTTCCCTTTTTCCCAGGGGAGGGAAAGACTTTTTGGTGAGACTGGAGAAGGTTCCTGAAGCATGGACTCACTTTGTTAGGCTGACTTCGTGCTGGTTGGAAAAAAATTTTTGCTGCTTCTGCTTTCCTGTGGGAAGAACAGTTGGATCCCAGCCCCTGGTCTCAGGGGACGTGCCTCTCTTTCTCCAGAATCCATGGGTATAAGCGAGACTGCCCACTCTCGAGTGTCTGTGTTGTAGCCCCAATTCTGCCCACATGCAGGTCCAGACTCGGTCAAGGTTGTTCCACTTTGAAGGTCATTTGGTCACAGGTCCAGTTTAAGTGCTCCAACGTGACCACCAATAAAGCTACTATTTTCATCTCTGACTGTATGTATGACTATTTTTTAAATTGTTCCAGAACCAGATAAGTCCTACTACCCAGAAAAGCTGGAAGGGGCCTTGAAAGTGATATGGCTCATGCCTCTTATTATGCAGGTAAAAAGCCAAGAACTGAATGCTCTCCTGCCAGTTTACCCTCCCAGACCCTATTTAGGCTGGCAGCATAATGCTGTGTGTTGCCCAAGACTGCTGGGTCCCCCGGCCCAGCCCTGCGGCTTTCAGCATGGCCTGAGCGCTACGGAGCTGGAAGAGCCTCCCCTGCATCGGACCTCACTATGTCTCTACTTTGTTCAAACAGACCCCTTGCCTCAAATTGTTCTGTGCTTGTTTTTTTTCACTCACTCAGAAGCCCCTTCAGTCTTCCTTCTCCTGGCCCCACTCTCACGCCTTTGCTTCACTGGGGCATTATCACCAGGACCTCGGGATGTGTCCCTGCTCTGGATCTGACCCCCCATGGACTGAAACCTACATGTAGGTCTCCTGCCACCCCCTGCGGGGCACACTTTCTGCCCACCCCAGGTGGGTACTCACTGTGAATTATATAGTTGGACTTCTCTTAATCGCGGACTCTATTAAGTAGCACAATAGTTTTATCTCATCGTGTGATTCAAAAGATGGTTGCTAGGGAAACCACAGGAATATGCTTAATTTGTAAATCCTATAATTGCCCTAAATTAGAGTAATTCATGCTCTTGCTTCAGATGCATTTGGACTGAGCTGGCTGGGATGCAGGTGAGGAGGAGAGAATAATCACATGTTGGCATCCGTGGCACTCTCTTTGCACTCCTGGTAGTGTTTTTTCCATCACTTTGCCAAAAAAGCTACAGGGGTGAGAGAGGAAGCCAGAGGGAACACCACGGTGTCCTTCTAGTGGACACAGAAAGCTAGAAAGCCAAAGAGGGCAGTCCTCTCTCCTTATGAGTTCAGGTGGTCATGGAAGAGGGAGCAGGGGGCAACACCAGTTGTGATGAGGGAGAGAAAAGAATTAAAATGCATTCAGAACCCTAACATTGTGGGGAGGGTTGGTTTTGTCTGTTTGTTGGGTTTTGGGGGGAGTTTGCTTTTGAGGGCTGCACCTGAGGCATATGGAGGTTCCCTGGCTATGGGTTTAATCAGAGCTACAGCTGCCAGCCTACACCACAGCCACAGCAACGCGGGATCCAAGCCGCATCTGTGACCTGCACACGACGCCAGATCCTTAACTCATTGAGCAGGGTCAGGGATTGAACCCACATCCTTATGGATGCTAGTTGGGTTTGTTACTACTGAGTCACAACTGGAACTTGAGAACCCTAACACTGTAATTCATGGAGGGCAGCAAACTCTGATCGAGGAGAATTAAGCTACTTGAAATGTTCATAATCAGCAAAGAACGAGGGTTGTCTAGATGTGAGAATATGGTGTTTGATTCGGAACAGGGCCTGCATCATCTCTGCCAAACCTTTTCTTGGGCCACATCCGTATTCAGAGGGTCACCCACACATTGCTCTTGCACATTTCCAATGATGAGGAACTCACTCCTCCCCAAGGCAGCTCATTTTGTTTTTAAACAGCCCTGACTGTTAGGACATCTGCCTTAATATTAAATCAAAAATGGGGTGCAGGAGGGTGGCACGTTCCCTGATTGATTCAGTCAACTGGCGACATTCCCAGAGGCTTGTTCATAAGCTGAGACGCATCCTTCCCTGTCATCTACACTCATCACCAGTAAGACACACTGGCTCTGGAGCCCCACGCTATCCACACACTTGGGGACTCCTACCTTCAGAGGGAGAGGAGCAGCGGTAGGGAAAAAAACAGAATGTTCCTTGATGCAGAGCTTGATTAAGAACAAAGAGAACAGCCTCTGTCTCTCAGGGCCCGGCGATGTTTACCTCATTGCAATGAAAAACCAAAATTAAAGCCCAGACCCTGCTGCTCAGTGTAAATGTCATCTGAAACTCTTCTTTACACAATATCAGGAACAGTATAGGATGACTCAGTGTTTCAGATGCTGCTAAGTCCAGGGGGAATCATTGTGCCCTCTTTTGGAAACACCATAGTTCCGAGAATGTGGCTGAACATCCCATTAGCTCGTGACAGCCGTATCCCAGTGGTGACTCGTGCTGGCGTCTACAATCAGTGAGAGACCCCAAGCTGCTTCTCCTTTGTTTGTATCACATCACCTGGCCCCACCCCAGCTCAACTGAGACCTCGGCTGTCCAGAACTCCTTCTAGCTCCTTGTCTGCCTCTGCTCCTGCTCTCCAGTTTCTGAGTTCACCTTCAGCATTTTAAAATTCAGGATCGCAGGGGTTGCAGCCTCCTGTCTCTGGCCCTTTGGCACCTCTCCTGGTCTTTAAGTTCCCAGGAGGTCACTGCCTGTGGATAACTGATCTCATTGGCATGGTTCTCCTCAGCTCAAATTTATCCTGGCCATGTGCTTAATGAAGTTAAATGTCTAATCTGCTCTTATCAAAGTCAGATCTCTCTTTCCAATTCCTTCACAGAAAAGTTGCAGGAAAGGCAGGAGCTGAGGGGTATGGCTCTTTCTCTGATCTGCTGAAGCATCATGATTAGTTTATCTGATAAGAGATTACCCATGTGAGAAGTAACAGTTTAGGATTTGGGAAAAGGACTTCCAATCTGAGGGCTTAGATTTTGCCTAGCCCCTTCCATTGTTTAGCACTGCTTGTTTTTGCGCTGCTTAATTGTTTTAACAAAGAGTTACCAGATCAATAGAAATGGACATATTTGTTAAATTCCCATTCAGTTTGGCCACTCTTATGGAAGATCTAGTTTTCTGTGTCACAAAGCCATAACCAAGGACTGCCTCACTGGAGAGAAAGAATCCAGGAAGAAATAAATGGTCATGAGTGGCAGCTTTGCAAATTTCAAACTATGAAACGATGGCAGACATCACTGCCAAAGGGGACCTGTGCTCTCCAGGAATCCCAAAGCCCAGACAAGAAAGGATCCTAGTTTTCCCTCTGAATTACACTCAAGAATTACTAGGAAATTGGCTCCTGTGTAAAACGGGAAAATGCAGAAAGGACATATTTATTAGAATGTGGGGGAGTTCCCTCTGTGGTGCAACCAGTTAAACATCTGGCATTGTCTGGAGTGGCTCGGGTCACTGCTGAGGCTCGGCCTTCAATCCCAGGCCCAGGAACTTCCATACTCATAGCTCTGTGGTAACCAAACCGACTAATATCCATGAGGACTCAGATTCAATCCCTGGCCTTGCTCAGTGGGTTGAGGATCTGGCATTGCCTTGAGGTGGTGTAGGTAGCAGACGCAGCTCGGATCCTGCGTTGCTGTGGTATAGGCAAGAGCTATAGCTCTGATTCGACCCTTACCCTGGGAACTTACATATGCTGTGGGTGTGGCCCTAAAAAGGAAAAAAAAGGAGAATGTGGGGGTTGTTCCTTAGGGCAAGGAGTTGGAATATGCCTGACTTAGGAAACAGGGATGGGAAGGCAGGACTGGGTTCTGAGGCCACATCTATGGGAAACCTATCAGTACTACACACCTTAAGTCAGCCAGATGAGCAAAGATATTCAGGAGGAAAGAGGGGAACATGTCCTCATATAAATAGTGTATGTTAGTAAGTGTTTACATAGGGGTCTTAAACGGAGATAATAGTGCTTTTTATGTCCCAGGATTGTCTTGAGGACCAAATGAGGTCATGGAGAATATGAGAAATGCCCACCACTGTCTCCCTTCCTCCTCTAAAGCAGTGTATGCACCTCTCCCACCCTGCCCTTGGTGGTCTATGGTCTACACAACCCCTCCCCCCCAACTCCCTTCTCTCCTGTGGTTGATCAGAATAAGGTGAGTAATTACATCAAAGAGAAGTGAATTGGCCTCAAAGAAATGCATCATCATGCCAGACTGAGTCACGTGGAACATCTTCCTCTTTTGAGATTTTTTTACTGGGAACTGAATTTTTAAGTTCATTTAATTTTGATTAAATTTAAATAGCCACAAGGAACGTGTGGCAACCATATTGAACAATAGAGGTTTATAGATTTTTTTCTCTGGAGAGGGTAAAACAGAAATCAAAGAGCTGAAAAAACTAAGAGTTTTTTTTTATTGTGGGAGAAATTCACATACCAAAGATGCCGTGGATTCAGAGAGAGGGCAAAGAAACATAAAGAAATGTTATGGCCTAAAGGTACTCCAACACAGACTGGGAGGTAGAGATGATTCTGAAGCCCAGATAATGTCTGTCCTAACCGTCTACACCAAAATCCCCTGTGAGCAGAATCCGGTAGTCAAGTGTCTGTTATAAAGCACTTCTGGCACTATGAAGAGCTAGATGCTATGGAGTCCCACTCCTATAAAATGAATACAACCTGATAAAACAGACCTTTTATTTTATTCCCAGGCTTGCGAGAAGTGATATATGACTCTTTCATGCCCACACTCACCCTTTTCCAAAGATCTGAACTCACAGTGATAAGTATGGGTGAAAGGCAGGGCTGTCCGGCCTGCAAATGCCAATATGAAAGCAAAATCAAAGCTAAGTAACCAGATGAAGAGATTAATTAAGTCTGCGGTTCTAGTGGTGGGGAGGTGTAAAGTTTTCCTAAGTGGGTAATACCCTCTGGCTCTCAGCAAATGCAAATGCAATTCTGCTCTGGAGAAAAGCTTCTTCAGAGTTTCTAGGATTTCCACAGATTAAGATCAACAAAATATAAGCTCTTAATAAAGTTGAACCAAAACATAAGAATGCAAAACACTTTGAGCCAGAGGCAGAACAAACAATGTATGTCAGATGTAGATCTTCAAGGACTTTAAATATTAGAATAACCATATATAAATGTGAAATAACTATGTATGGAATCCTTAAAGGAGTAGGATATGAAGTCACAGAAATAGAATGCAATGGGAAGACCATCAAAAAAGAAATGGTAGATTTGAAAAAAAAATTCAATATAATATTTAGAACAAAAGATATTATTATCAAATAAAACCCAGGGGATAGGTTAAAAAGAAGAAGAGAGAATTAATGGAGTGGAAGATAGAGTTGGATAAATAAAACAGAATACATCCCAGGGAGATTATAAATGAGAAAGAAGGATTAATAAATAATGATTATAGGTTTCAGGCCAATATAGCAAATTGAGCACGTTATCTAATTTTACTCCCTTCTCAAAACCTATTATTTTTAAAAAGTTATATGTGCCCACAAGAATGTGCAGAGTATATTTTAAAAAAATTAAAGCAACAAACTTTTGGAAAAAGGAAGGCAGGTGAAGAAGTGATACATGACGTACTAGAACTTAGAAAGCTAAATCCTAAGTGGGTGGTGAGGAAATCACTGAAATTAACGCAATCTGAATGGTAAAACAAACACAGGGAAAATAGAAGGGAGGATATAAGACAGAAAAGACCATATCATAGGTAACAGATACAATAGAGAGGAACTGCCAAACCAAAAGTTCTTTGAAAAGACTATTAAAAATGGATTAATCTCTGATAAGATTGAGAAGAAAAAAACAGACAATATGAATACATATAAATGAAGAGACATATCTACACATAGGCAAAATTTTAAAAGTGGTAATAGAATACTATATGCCTATACCTTAAAAGAAATGAAAAAATTCTTAAAATATATTGCTTCTGAAAGTAATTGAAGAAGAAATGGAAAATCTAAATAGCATGATTCAATAAACTGCAAGAGTAGTCCGAACTCTTTCTGCAGAGAAAAGGCTCAGATGGTTTTATTAGCAAATGATTATCTCATTATATGGAAGAGCAAATGTTCAAGAAGAGCCAAGACATTTTGAAGACAAATAGGATGAAGGAATTTGCTTTATTGGATTGCGAGGCTTACTCAAAAGCTGAAGTAATTGAAACAGTATGGTTTTGAGGTCAGGAAAGTCAAACAGATGAACGGAGCAGACTAGGGGAATAGGTCTACATACATCCTATGTGAAGTTGCTAAAGACAGTGACGTTGTGGTGAATCACTCCATAAATGGTGTTGAGGTCACTGGTACCTATACAAGACCATTTGAGAAATGATTCCAATTGTCAGACACAAAAATTAATTCTTGATGGATTAATATTTTAAATGTGGGAAACAAAGCTTTGAAACTTTTAAAAGAAAATTTGAATATCTTTATAATCTTGGGATTTATTAAAAGGATTTCTTAAAAAAGACGCAAACACTACCAACCGAAAAAGAAAACATTCATAAAACAACTACATTCATATTCTCAAAAGACACTATAAAGAAAAGGAAAATACCAAGACAATTGTAAGAAAGATAACTGAGAAGGAATTAATATTTGGATTCTATGTTTTTAATTCTACAAATCAGGACAACCCCAAAATAGGAACAGGGTACAAAAAAGCATTTTGTAGAAGAGGAAGCACAAATAAACATGAAATTATGTTTAATCTCATTAGTAAGCAGGGTAATGAAAACTAAAACCAATGAGATACCATTTTACACACACTAGATTGAGGAATTAAGATAATAGCAAGTGTTTATGAGAATGTGGTTTAATGGGAACTTTTACATACTGCTAGTAGCAGTGAAATTTATATAATCACTTTGCAAAACAATTTGGTACTATATAGTGAAGCAGGAAATATGCTAACTATGACCCATCGATTCCATTCCTAAATGTACACCTGGAGAGACTCTTGCACTTATGCACGTGTGCACCAGGAGGAGTGTGTGAGAACTCAAAACTGAATGAACTACAGACTCTTGCACATGTGCACTGGGAGAAGGGTACAAGAATGTGAAAACGAATGAACTACAGCTATATGTATGAACTCAAATGAATCTCACAAACACAAGCTTTAAATTTTAAAAATAATGTAGCTCACCTAGGGCGGGATCTTTTCCTAATATTCCAAAACAAGCAAGATGAAACAATATATTCTTTAAACATCACAAGAATGTGGTAAAATATGAAAAGAAGGCAAAAGAACAGTAAACAACCAAATTCAGACATGTAAAGACCTGCGGTAAATATTGTGTTGTGGGGAAGGAGTTCAGGGAAGATCAAAACCTACTAATAAGAGTTGAATTTTCAAGTTATTGGGGTTTTATTATTTCAGATTCTATATTACATACACATTTTTGTATATGTAAAATACTTGTATGAAAAATGATTCTAATTCTTAGATACAAAAATTAATTCTTGATGGATTAATATTTTAAATGTGGGAAACAAAGTTTTGAAACTTTTAAAAGAAAATTTGAATATCTTTATAATCTTGGGATTTATTAAAAGGATTTCTTAAAAAAGACGCAAAAACTACCAACCGAAAAAGAAAACATTCATAAAACAACTACATTCATATTCTCAAAAGACACTATAAAGAAAAGGAAAATACCAAGACAATTGTAAGAAAGATAACTGAGAAGGAATTAACATTCAGATTTCATGTTTTTGTATATGTCATATTTGTATGATCAAGCATGACACAAAGAATTTAAAGCTTCTAGAAGAACAGTAAAAGTTAAAACAATAAAATTTATTTATTGGCTGTTATCTATTGTCAGCAACTAATGCAAGGGGCCCAGGAATTTGAGTTCTGTTTCTAGAGATCACAGTGCCTGCCTTTGAAGCTCACATCTGGTTGGGAGCCATGGAGCCTCCCAGCATCACATCATAGAGGCAAAGGTCCCAGCTGCAGTCCCCAGCCTCGATCAAAGGCTGCTGAGTGGGCAACCCCAGTGCTTCTCCCCTGGGTCCTGTCTAGTTTCCTCCAAGAATGAGTTTAGTCTACTCACTGTAGCACGGCCACCCAGCAAGGAGAGGCCAAGGTTCACCTGGTAATTGTCAAGTAGGTGAACCCAGTGGTGAGTCACCACTTAGCGTGAGAAGGTCATGTGTGGATGTGGGTCCAGACTAGGGCAGCGTGAAGCCACAGTGGGACCACCAAGGGGGCCTTGGAAGTCAGGGCCAGCCAGAAGCCCACGCCTCTGTGCTCAGGAGTGCCCAGCCCAGAGGCCAGACAGAGGGGTTATAGACCAAAGCCAGGGACCTCACATGCTTCTCTTTCACTTAAGCTGGAATGAGCTTTTGGAGACCAGACATGAAATCCCATCACTTGGCTCATGACCCCCTGTGGTCTCAATTCAGAAACCTAGAGAATGATAAAGCCTGGGGGAGAAGGACCACTTGTGTGAGTGGGAGAAACTGAGAAAGTGGTGAGGAGTGGGCAACTTGGCAGCTAACTCTTGCTGTGCCTCTCCCCAGCCACATGTCCCTGGACAAGTTGCTGTGCCCAGTATTCTATAAAGAGAGGGGCTTAGTTCTCATCTGGGGGTGATTCAACCTTCCTAAGGGGGCCTTTGAAACACACAGGGGAAAATTCCTGGTTGTCACAGTGGCTGGAGAAGCAAAAGGCCAGTGGGGACCATGGGGACACACACAGGCTCCACAATCCTGAAACCCTCTCCAACTTTCTGTATTTCCAACAAAGGTGACATTCGCTCCTGCCGGGCTAGAAACTGTGGGACTCTGTGAACCAAGTCTCTGCCTAGTTTCCTCAGGACAGAGGCAGCTGGTCCTAACTTCAGGATCTTCAGGGCTGCAGATGCTCTGTCTTCACTCCTTTCCTACTTGGGAGCTGAGTGGTCCTCGCAGTAAGATTTGGTTGAATTTGGTTGAAGTGGACAGTTACAGACCACTTGCTGGCTGGTCTGTCAGCCCAGGAGTAGAAAATCAGTTTGCTCCAGTTCTAGCTGCATTCTGCTGCACAGGGCTCTGTGGTCCTGTGCAAAGCTGAGCAGCGCCCTCCCTGGGCACCCTGAGAATGTGCATGACTGGCTGCTCTGAGAAAACACCTTGCCCTGAGGAGAAACCACCCCACAGCTGGCGCTTAAGGGGATCAGACCACAGCCAGCTCCTGCAGGTGCTTTTGTGAACACTGGCTAGAGAAGGTGGACCCATGCCAGGATGCATAGCTTGATAAAGAGTGAGAACTGGGTTTCGGTGCTCACCTCCTTCCCTGGCCAGGTACTCTTGTGCAGTGCACAACCCTGCAACTGTACCTAGTGGCCCAAACTCTCTTGTTCCCTATCAATCTGGTGAACCATCCTTGGCTTCACTCAAAAGAAGCCTATCTTCCTGTGACTGCCTCATGGCTGCCTGAATCAGATTCTAGTTCTAAAGAGATGGGTTCTGGTGTCCACCATCCATGGCCTGACATTTCTATACTCTGCTTCTAAATTGCTTTTCTACCCGCTACATATCAGATTTTCTTTTAGGAAGGCTACTCTAATCATTGTCTCCCAAATAATGCTTGTGAAATTTCATCTTCATACACTTTTCCTTTATCCTGCTCTGTTATCCAGCTACTTGAAGACTCAGCATATGCTCCCTTCTCTGAGAAACCATCATAGACGACCTTAGCTCAGGAATCACTGAAAAGCACCCACTCTGCTTCCCATTGGCCACTGGCGACACAGCTCATGTATGGAGAGCCCAGCTCCCTAAGAAATTCATTGAAGGTAGGAACCTATTGAGGAGACCTGGCCCCCTGCTCCTCTACTTAAGAAACTTGCTGGAAGGTATTATGCTTAGTGAAATAAGTCAAACCGAAAAAGACAAATATTATATGTTTTCACTTATATGTGGACTCTAAAAACATGAAACAAATATAACAAAAGAGAAATTGACTCACAGATATAGACTAAACTAGTGGTTACCAGTGGGAAGAGGGATGGAAGGAGGGGTGAGTTGGGAGTAGGAGATTAAGAGGCATACACACCACTATGTATAAAGTAAGCTACAAGGATGACTAGTATAGCACAGGGAATATAGCCAATATTTTATAATAACAAAATAGAGGATAATCTATAAAAATACTGAATCATTCTGTCGTACACCCGAAACTATAATATTGCGAGTCAACTATACTTCAATAAAAAATAAATTGAATAAGCAAATAAATAAGAATCTCGCTGAGCAGTTGCCATGGTAACAAATAGCTTCTCCTATTCTCTAGGATCAAAACAAACAAACAAACAAACCACTGAAAAGCAAGGAATTTGGCTCCCTGCCCGGATTGGTAATGAGAACCTCAGGTCAAGATTGAGGCCACATCAGTGAACCTGGTTTACTAAATTGCCCATGAGCTTGGCCTGAGCTACTCTGGTCCCATCTCTAAAACACTGTTTCCTTTTGGAGATTCTGGTCTGCCTGTAGCCCACACCCCTGAGCACAGAGCAGGAAGCACCCTGTGCATGGTGCTCAGGGACCACGTGGGCTGAAGCAAGCTCCCATAACAAGAAAAGCAGCCGTGCCTCGTAGGTGGAGCCCTCACCTATGTGCTGGCTGAGTAAGATTTATGAGTTTAAGAAAAGGATGCTTTGAATGGTTTTCAAAATCTTTGGTGAGCTGGCAGCAATCTCAGACCAGTGGAAAACTCAAACCCACCACCCCCAGCACAGCAAATATTTCAGAAAATGCCTGGAAAGGGGCATCTTGGCTGCCTTTCCCTAGGAAGGTCATCATCTACAACGTGGGACTAAGCCCCTCTGTGATCCAGGTGCAGTTCTAGGTTCTGGACACAGCCATGAGCGAAAGAGATGGAATTCTCTGCCCTCAGGAGCTCCCATCTCAGTTCGGGAGCCCCGCCTCCTTTGCACATGACACAAGCCCTTCAGCAGGTGTTAAGGCTGTGACAGGGAGGTGGCAGGAGCCCTTGGGGTAGGAACACAGCACACACCTCACCTCTTGGGAATAGCACCTCACACCCCACTGCTCAGAGTGTGGTCTGTGGACCAGCAGCATCAGCACCACCTGGGAGACTGAGGGATATGCAAGACTCTCAGGCTCTGCCCGAGACGGTCTGTGTCAGAATCTGCACCTTCCTAAGCTCCCAGTGAACCATGAAGGTTTGGGAAGCACTGTGGCAGAAAACCCCGTCCCACATGGAAAAGAGTAGATTGTCCAAGTGGTTTGAGAAAGAGCCTACCTTTTCCTCCCTCGCAGACCCAGAAAGCCGGTGCACGAACGATGCCGAAGTCCTCAGAAAAGAAACATGCTTAAAATGCCACTGCTCCTCAAACTTACTTGACAGCCCAATGACTCGGCACCTGTAAATATTTGATGGAACTACTGTCCTGCGAAACACACCGTAGGAAAAACGGCACTGGCTCCCTGGCAGTCACAGATTCAACTTACTTAGTTTAAACAGTTACAGATGGAAGGAGCCCATAGTGCAAGACCCAACAGCTTTGCTGTTGAATCATGCCCACTGCCCGGCTGAGGCTCTGGGCAGAGGTCTCAGCTCTGAGGGAGTGTTTGGTGGGAGCTGGGGTTTAGGATTCAGGGGACTGCTCTTGCGTGTGGCTAGGCTGGTCTCTGCTTATGGCTGAGTCTGTGACAAAGCTCATGGGGAAATAAAACACTGCATCTCAATGAACACCGACCACCACTCGAGAGAGAAAACTTTGAGATAATTTAAATGGCTGGTTAATGTGCCATGTGAGATTACACCCAGGAAACACTGCCTTCTGGGTGGAACATGTCATTTGGAGGAACCCAGGAGCCAATATATGCATTCCTTATTTGTCATGAAGGGAACTGGAAAAAGTCCTGGGCTACATATACTTCACAAGAGTCAAGAATCCATGGTGATGAAGATGCTAACAGCTAACGTTTATGGCGTTTGACATGCCAAGCACAGTCCGAACTCACATTTCCTTAAAACATGCACTGAAATAAGCCGTGTGAATCCCTTTACACACGAGGAAACTGAGGCTCAGAGCCAGCTCCTCCCTTCGATCTCTTTTATGCTGAATGTGACTTCTGAGATCTAAGTGACAGGACCAAACTGACCAGAGGATGAAGTGGTCCCTGGGCACTTCCATCCCCCCTGCCACCTGCCCCCGAGAGCTGAGCGCCTTGCCCAGAGCACCAGCTCAGCACCAGGCGTGACTCACGTTGTGCTTCAGCAAAACTAGTTATCACGCGATGGCCTCATATCATGCTTTGGTCTCTTTCCTATTGGAATTGTGTAAACCAAGAAAGGTGTGTCTCCTTTGGGAGAAAGCCTCTCCTGTCCCAAATTTGGGGATGCTCCTTCAGGTGTGCGGCAGCCCTAAGTGAGAGGGTGCAGATGGGAGCGGTCTCAGTGATGGGCTGGGGCTGGCAGGGGATGCCTGATCTGCCTGAGATCCTGCCTTTTGAACTTGCCCGGGGAAGTGCTGACGCTGATGGGCTGCCTCAGAAGGCAGGACACTGTGCTGGACTGTAGATCGGGATAAATTGGCTTTTGGAAGGTCCGGACTCTGCCTGCTCTGGCGCCCCTGCTGCTGCATGGCCCCTGGCAGGTCTCCTCCCCCGGCCCCTTGGTCCCTTCTCCTTAGAGTTCAGGATAATGACATGCCTCTAGCCCCGCAAAAAGCTGCTGAGTTTCTCACCGAGTGTGACAGTCCTTGCACCTCCAGGGTCAACTCACTAACTGCTTCTCACGAGGTCTTTTCCGGGGCTCCCTCTGGCGTGTGGCTGCTCCAGGCTGGCAGATCTGAATCACGTGAAAGCTGGCCCAATCACCCCTCTCTCGGAGATGGAGACATGCAGATCTGCTGCTTGCAATCACAGGACAGACCCCAAAGATGAGGATAAAACCCCTCTTTGTGTTCAGACAAAACCCAGGGATAAATCATCCTTGCTTCTCGGGGTGACGCTTAGAAGTCCCTGGAAACTGGAGGTCAGTCTCCCCAGGTTTTCCTCACTTGGGGATGTAGTATAGGGTGGTGGTGCTGGAGTCATCCAAGCACAGTCTTGAGAGTTGGCTGTGTGACCCAGGACAAATGACTTGACCTCTCTGAGCTTCAGCTTGCTCATCTGCAAGTGGCGTGGCATGAATAAAGTACCTCTGTCATGGGGCTTTGTGAGGTGCTGGCATGCCATCTGTGCCTCCTAAGGAGTAAGCTCTGGAGTTCTCGTTGTGGCACAGTGGTTAATGAATCCGACTAGGAACCATGAGGTTGCGGGTTTGATCCCTGCCCTTGCTCAGTGGGTTAATGATCCGGTGTTGCCGTGAGCTGTGGTGTAGGTCGCAGACACAGCTCGGATCCCGCATTGCTGTGGCTCTGGCGTAGGCCAGAGGCTACAGCTCCAATTGGACCCCTAGCCTGGGAACCTCCATATGCTGCAGGAGCGGCCCAAGAAATGGCAAAAAGACAAAAAATAAAAATAAAAAAAAAGAGTAGCTCTCGTTAATGTTGTTATTTAGACACTGGCTACAAGAGTGGATTCTGGATAGGCAATAACGGAATACTTTTTAAATCTGCCTTTTAAAAACATCAACACTTTTTTTTTTTTTTTTTTTTTTGGCTATTTCTTGGGCTGCTCCCGCGGCATATGGAATTTCCCAGGCTAGGGGTCAGATCGGAGCTGTAGCCTCCGGCCTACGCCAGAGCCACAGCAATGCGGGATCCGAGCCGCGTCTACGACCTACACCACAGCTCAGGCAATGCCGGATCCTTAACCACTGAGCAAGGGCAGGGATCAAACCCGCAACCTCATGGTTCCTAGTCGGATTCGTTAACCACTGCACCACGATGGGAACTCCAAAAAACATCAACACATTTCTAAAGACATTTTTTTAAAAATTAAAAAATATGTTCTCACCCTATAAAGTTGACATTTTATATGAAGTTGGGCATACATGATAAAGAATAATAATAACAAGTAGAAATCTAGGGCTTATAAAATCTGAGGACTCCCTCACTCCCTGTGCCCCACTGCTCTCCACCCTCCCCCTCCCAGCAGTGGTGGCTGGCATTTTAGCAGCCCTCCCTGGAGACCTTTCTTCAGTAGATGCCAGCTCTCCCTGGAGCTGACCTGAAGCCCTATTGCTCTATGCTGTCCCTTTGCCCCAGAGATCTAACCTGAGCAAGGAAGAAGTTTTCATTTCGTCGTTAGCTCCCAGGTTGCCTCCTGCCCTTAGCCCTGAACTGGAGAAGCAGAACTCACTGGGACCTCAAGCAAAAGCCTAGAATAGCAGGTCAGAGATTCCACCCCTCCAGGGGGCTTCCTTGACCCTCCCATCTGAGGGACAGCGTGGGGGAGGGGGAGAACAGGGACAACACATCAGGACCCTACTGTGAGCATGCACACACCACGTATTAATCTTCCCACAACTGTATGGAGTGAGGGACTGGCTCAAGGCCACACCGAAGATGGGTGAGTGGCTCGGCCAAACCAGCAGGTCGGTATTTGCCTTTCCAGCTAAGAGTGCCAATGTCTACACAGTATTTAGGACAGGGAGAAAAGCATATCTGCTAGAAATGCTAGTAAAGGCAAGTATGGAGTGGTTAAGAACAGACTCTAGAGCCAAAATGAGTTAAATTTAGCTCAGGTATTTCCCAGCGGTGTGACTTCAAGAAAAATCATTTAACCTCCCTGTGCATGAGTTTCTTCAGTTTTAAAATGATGGAAATAATCATACTTACCTCTTAGGGATGATCTGAGGATTAAAATGAGTTCATCAGTATCAAGCAATTAAAATGCTACCTACCTACATAGCAGGGACTCTATAAATGTTAGACATTATAAATGTTGTTGAATTAAATCCCATGAAGGTATGAATACGTATATGTTTTGGTTACTTGTCTGTTTTAGAACAGTGCCTGGTACTTAAAAGGTGCTCCATACATATCTTGGGAGTAAATAAATACTATTAGAATCAGGTAAAACTTTTTGTAATGCAGACATTACTTATTTTGACCAGCAGAGGGCAGCAAATAGCTATGAGTGACATTAATTCTGGGCAGAATTAAATGTTAATTCTGAAGGCTAACAGGACTGTCCCCTCCTGAGCCAGCCGATGGGTGGAAAGGTTGCTATTGCACCTGTATGAATGGTCCCTACCCCTCCCACTTACCTTTGTGCAGGTTAGGATGATTGGTAGAAATTCCAACTCCCGACAAACCTTGGTTTGATTATTTTTTTCTCACTGGGCCAATTTTCAATTTCTTTGCTCCCTTCCTTCCTCCTTCTTTCTCTCCCTCCCTTCCTCTTTCAATCCTTTCTTTCTCTCCTTTATTCTGTAATTATCTCTCTCTCACACACACACACTCCCGTGCATCAAGCTAGTATACTGTACACATTCTCAAATTTTATCTGTACAACTGTATCTTGCATCCAAACCATGAAGTCTCCAATCAATTAACTCTGCAAAATATGGCATAATAAAAAAAAAAATCTGATTTGATAAACTAGACCTGGGGAAGTACTGTAATTTGGCCAAGGACACACTGCAATTGGTTGCATAGTTGGAGCTCTGTCCATCCCACCAGGTCCTCACTCACCTCCCCTTCCACCCAAAAGGGACTCCCCTTTTTCGATCCAATCAATGTGGCCAGCAGCTTCCAGCCAGAGCTGCTGTTCCCTTAGGCTTTGGCACAGAGGAGCTATTTCCCAGGGCATCCCCCTGGGAGGTCCAGGTCCAGGGGACAGTCAACAACCACTGCCTACGTGTTCCTCAGCAAACGCGGCCCCTCCCCACAGCTCTCATGCTTCCTCTATGATACAGTGTAAGTCCATCTTCCCCAGATGACAGGGTCCACACTGGCAAAGTCGACGGTGAGCCCTGGGAGCGTGCTCTTTCTCGACAGCAGCTTCCAGTGGGCCTGGAACGGTTCCCACACATCAGCCTCATGTGCACACTCTCGCCAGGGTCTCAGCTCAGGGATGGCTCATGGCCATGGCCTCCTCAATTTGCTGCAGAGAGTGTCTTTCCCAATTATTATCATTATTATTTTTTTACAAAAAAAAACTTATTTGGAAAAAAGCAACTAGATTCCTACTGGAAAACAAATTCCATGTGAATTGATGAATTAAAGAAAAAAAAACTTAAAAGGAAAATTTAGAAAACTAGGAAAAAATATGGCCGACCTCTTCTATTATCTTAAATTAGGAAGATTTCCTTCAGAATTACAGTAAAGGTAGAACATATGAAGGAAAAGATTTACAGATTTGATTATATAAAAAATCTCCAAGTGGCCAAGCAACATCAAAAACAAAATTAAAAGCAAGTAACAGCCAGCTTCCTCAAGTTGACCCTGGTTCCAGGTAGCTGACAGCTCAGGGGTGACCCATGCATCAACTGAGGGCAGGTGCTGGCCAAGCGCCCTCCTGGCTCAGAGGCTGCCCCTCACTCTTCTCCACCATAGCGGGAGGCAGAGCAGCCTACAGTGGTTACCTTGCTGAGCTTTTCCTCTTCTCATCTCAGTTCCTTGCCTCCTCTCAGTGTCTCCTGACGGCCTTCTGAACCTGTGCACAAATCCTTGTCTCAGAAGCTGCCATTAAGGGGACTCCATTAAGACACAGAAACACGATTTAAAACTCCTACCCATTTTTAGAAACAACTCCTTTGGTGAAGCATTTCACAAACAAAGGAAGTCTTTTTTATTTTTATTTTTTAGGGCCACCCCCTTGGCATACGGAAGTTCCCTGGCTAGGGGTCCCCTGGGAGCTGCAGCTACTGGCCACAGCCACGACCACAGCAGATCCCAGCCTCATCTGGGACCTACACCACAGCACACCGCAACACGGGATCCTTAAGCTGCTGAGCGAGGCTAGAGATCAAGCTCGCGTCCTCAAGGATGCTAGTGGGATTCATTACCGCTGAGCCACGACAGGAACGCCCAAGCGAAGCAAGTCTTTCAAGCAGATTCTCAGTTCCTTTGCCTCTTGAACGTGCTGCCCATGCAGTTTCCATCCGGTCAGCGTGGGAGGAGTGCCGGCCCAGCACTTGCAGTAGGAAGCTCCTCAGTGTCGGCCACTCCTCGCTGCGTCCCCGGACTGTTAAGAGTTCATCATGGGAGTGAAGACCATGCCGACCGTGGCTCATCCAGATGGAAAGAACTGTTTGCTACAGAGACACCTGAGGGAGCACAGAGCCTTGTAGGAACTCCGAAGAACAAAGAGAAGGATCGCAGGGGCTTCGGCATCAATCAATGCACGGGGTCTATTTACACTAGCACCGCCCAGGGTTCCATGCCAGCACATCTGCCCACAGCGCATCTGCATCAAGTGCCTTGCATTGCTATAAGATGTCCTTAACACATAGCCTCCTTCATGGCTCTTAGAATGAGGGCTGGTGAGGTCTTCAGAGATCACCTAGTTCAAGGGGGAGGGGTGCATACAGCTGCCCTGAGGGTCCCAGAGCAAAGTTATATGCAGACCAGTGGCAAGAACTCACTAAAAAGCAAAATTATCAAGGAGCAATCACAAATCCCCCCATTTCAAGGTCTGACTTTGTCCTAAGAATTTCTCAGTGATGGTTGTCATCCTCCCTTTGGCCAGAAGAGGGCAGACATTTGCCATCGATGGAAGTGGAGAGCAGGCAGGTATTTTTTTTAGGCTGGAAAACATCTCCCAAGAAGATCATTCTGCTCTAATGAGAGCTGCAGCTCAAAACAAAATTCTTGACTCTTCTGCTACAAATGGGCTACTGAAAAGACAGTGAGGTTTGGAGACTGAAGATCTTAGTTTCAACTTTGTCATTTCACCTGTGAACCTCACTCTTTATTACATAGACACTATGTGACCATGAAGAGGTGATATTAAAGGAAAAATATGTAAATTATTAAGCTCCATTTTACAAAGCACACACACATGAAGTATGTGTATGTGTCTGTGTGTGTGTGTCTATAGATAAAGCCAGACAAAGGAGAGGTCCAGGCCAAAGAAAGAAATTCTCCAGCTGTTGAAACCAACCCATTTTTGCACTTAGAAAGGACTTCCAACCCATTTTTGCACTTAGAAAGGACTTCCTTTTTTTTTTTTTTTTTTTTTTTTTTTAAATTTCGAACTGTGCTTATTTTAAAAGTTAAAGATGTGATTTACCTACTGAATCTGTGTTTGGGAAAAGTGAAATTCACAGGAACACTTGTAAGTATTTCAACAACTTAGTTGAAAAATACTGCTGAATACAAACAAAGGTATTAGTGATACAGGCATATCTTGGGGATACCGAGGGTTTGGTTCCAGACCACTGTGCTGAGGTGAAGACCACAATAAAGAAGTCACATGAATTTTTTTGGTTTTCCAATGCATATAAAAGTTATGTTTACACTCTACTATTGTCTATTCAGTATGCAATAGAATCATGTACAAAAAAAAGGCAATGGGAGTTCCTGTCGTGGCTCAGTGGTTAAGGAATCCAACTAGGAACCATGAGGTTGCAGGTTCCATCCCTGGCCTTGCTCAGTGGGTTAAGGATCCGGTGTTGCCGTGAGCTGTGGTGTAGGTTGCAGACGTGGCTCAGATCCCGCATTGCTGTGGCTCTGGTGTAGGCCAGCAGCTACAGCTCCGATTGGACCCCTAGCCTGGGAACCTCCATATGCCGCAGGAGTGGCCCAAGAAATGGCAAAAAAGACAAAAAATAAAATAAAATCAAATAAAAGCAATGTATATATCTTAACATAAAAATACTTTAGCCCTAAAAAATGCTAACTATCTGACAACAGAGGCTTGCCACAAACCTTCGATTTGTAAAAAATGCACTGTCTGCAAAGTGCAATAAAACTATGTATGCCTGTATTGATTTTTTAAAACTCTATAAATATTTTAGTGGTTACAATGTTCATAAGAAGTAAAAAAGTCAGAAGTGGATAATTTTTCAAATCTAGTGCCATTTTCTCAGTAGGTCAAGCCCTAGTAGAAGAAATACTATTTTCACACTAATCTGTCCCAGCTGGAGCAGTGCCACAATCTGGGTACCATATTCTGGAACAATGAGGACCCAGAATGCAGTTAACAGGCAAGCAGGTATGAGGCAAGGATCTGAAAACCATGTCTGGAGCAGGGCCTGAGGAACCAAGACACAAACCTGGAGGAGAGCAGTCCTCGGATGGGACAGGACCTATGGAAGGACGTGCAGCAGAACAAAAAAGGCCAAATCGAAAAACAGGTCTGGTCTCAATACCAAAGGGTCTTCTCAACAACTGAAGCTAAGTGCATGGTCATGGAGTCAGAAAGTTCTGGAGACTGGAGACCAGAGGACCCTTCTGATGTCAGGAGAAAAGAAAGGTGTTGTTGAAGCAATTTCAGAAACCAAGTCATCCCTAAGGACAACAAAGAGGGATGGACGAGTGCAAGCCTATCGAGGAGAACGGTTCCCGTAGCACAAAAGGATACAGGGAGTAAGGCACAGGCTCGTGACAGACAGTCACGTTGCACCCACGTGGTAAGCCTCATCACCTCCACTAAATATCCTGATGCTGAATGGCAGTGAGAGGAGCAATGTCTGATTGAAATCAAGGGAAGAATGTCTGTTTCCATCCCAGTCAGAGAGCCTGGGTTCAGCTGAGGTGTATTCACCGGCTCACTCACCCACCCTCCCCAGCTGAACTCCCACGCCGTCCTAAACACTCATCAGGGAGCTGTGTATATTTTCTTTGGAGGTACACTGATGATCGATCAGGCTTCTTCAGGGTTGAGATATGATTTCCTTCAAGGGATCCCTTGTCCAATATAAAACTGTCTACTTCCTCTTTCAGCCACCCTGGTTAGACAACAATAGAAGGGAGACCATGCCTGGAGTGAAGAAGACACAAGACGCTTCGTTGTAAATGATTGCAAGGGGATACTGTCATCCACTGAGGCTCCCCAGTGTGACCCCTCAGCCTCTCAGAGCTTGATTAACTTGCAAGAGTTGACCATACAGAGTTTCTAGAACTGCCAAGATGAGGATGAGAGACCCAAGACCAACCTCCCTTCTGACATTTCTTATAGACCTTCTCAAAGTACCTGCTGGGACTCCAGGGGAGTGACTTCCAAAGGCTTCGCCAGCTCACAGGAATCAGAAGTGAAGCATTATCTCAGTTCTGAGAAAGGATCAGAACTCCCTAGAGGTCATGAGAGAAACCACTTATTTCATTGTTATGGATATATTCTTCCCCTAAGGGGAGAATCTAAGAATAATACATAGTGATTTACCAATGGGATAATCAATATAAAACTAATTGGTTTTTTTTTTTATTAGAACAAGCAATTGTATTTTATCTGTTGAATAAAATGGTAAATTTTCTTATTGTTTAAAAAAGGCAGATTGTTGGGAATTTTATACTTCTTTTCTATAATATTTTTTCAAAGCTACTTGAAAAAATATTTTAAGACAATTGGTAAACTGGTATACATGACTAATAATTAATTTTCTCTAGGTTGATGGTCCTTAATAAAGGCTTTTTCTCACCTCTTGAAGGGTTTCTTGAACTTTCCAACAGACTGAAAATGGTTGTGTTAAACCTGCATTGTTGAAACTGGGAATTTCTTCAGCAGAACTCCAAACTCATTTCGTGTTCATGGAGAAGACAGAATACACAGAGGAACAGGTGGCAACTGAGCTCCTTCTGGCCTCAAGTTTCTCCTCCAACATCCACCAGTAATTTCTTTCCTGTCTCTGGATGAAAGTGACCTCTCACTCTTTGCAAACAAACTCATCAGCTTGTGACGTTGATCCCAAGTCTCTGACCTTCCTTGGTGCTTCTGTAACCTCATCATTTTTTCTTGACTTCATGGCTGGCTCTCACTCCTCACGTTTACAGACTCAATCCAGTTCTCTCTCCAGACTGAAAACACAAGTCTTCTCTCTATTCTGGTTCCTCCTGGAGCCACCATCCTACCTCCTTCCTTTCCAGCATGACCACTCACTGCCTGTGTTCTAACCTCTAATTTCTGCCTTTGCCCTGAGGTCCCACATTTCCAAAGCGTGAAACCCAACAGGCTTTATTCAGTCTTTAAATGCTGTTAATTCCCTCAGGTTATCTCACTTTTTTCCCCATGAGTCTGCTTCCTTCTTTGACACCTCACATCCTGTGGGTCATCACCTAATTTTCTTCCTCTCACGTCTCGAATGTGGCCATGCTTAGTTCACTACTCAGTTATCTTCCTTGACACTTTGATGCTCTGCTGAGCTGAACTTTTTTTTTTTTTTTTCTTTTTGCTATTTCTTTGGGCTGTTCCTGCGGCATATGGAGGTTCCCAGGCTAGGGGTTTATTGGAGCTGTAGCTGCCAGCCTACGCCAGAGCCACAGCAATACGGGATCCGAGCCGCGTCTGCAACCTATACCACAGCTCACGGCAACGCTGGATCCTTAACCCACTGAGCAAGGGCAGGGACCGAACCCGCAACTTCATGGTTCCTAGTTGGATTCGTTAACCACTGCACCACAACGGGAACTCCTGAACTTCTCATTCTTAATGATGATGGCTGCAAAGCCTCCTGCTATGACTGGTCTGCTTCTCCTCTTGTTTCTAGTTGTTAGCTTGTCAACTCCCCCAGAAGATGGCTTTTAAAACCCAGCCCAGGCAAATCCCAGCTCCTCATTTTGCCCAATATAGTACCTCTTCTCTGATTGTGTGCCTAGCTCAAAATGGATTCTCCATTCTTTAGAAACTGACCCTGATCCACAGAGTAAGCCGCTAGCAGCCATTTGACTTGGCTTTCCTGATCACAGTTGATTGACACAGGACAGCCACTTGTGCGAGACTGAGCCACTCAAGTACCTTCTCTCCGTTTTGAAGAAAGAGAGAAACAAAGACTAGTCAGTGGTACTGTTCTAGGGGAAAGGTCCATGAACCCCCTGTGCTGGGTGCGCTCAGAAAATTCTAGTCAAGTCCCTCTTTGAGCTAAGCTTGCTAGACTTGGCTTCTAGCACTTAGAATCCTTTAGGTAATAAACTCACTGACATGTCCCCTCCAGGAACCCCTAATTCTGCTAAGGGCCCTATCCATTCCCTCATCTAGGAGGGCTTGAAATTTGACTCTGCTCTTGCTTTTCAAGAGATGCACATTCAAAATGCTCAAAGTTTTCCAGTTTTATCTCCAGAATAAATTCCCTCTTCTCCGTGTTCTCTACCACTTCCCCGGTCCCAGCCTTTGTGATGTCTTTGCTGGGTTTGTTCAGGCTTTTTGTTGCTCCAGCAATAATTATGGTCACCTTACTTCTCTGCCTAAAACCCTAGGCTAAGTCTGATAGCTCTTCCCATAGCATTATGGACCTTTCTCATTCTGGCTCATTGTCTGCTAGTTCCACTCCTTCTGTGTGCCAGTAAGGCCTGATGATCAGCCTTACCCAAACATTCTCCAGTCTTCATTTCTTCTGTGGTTTCTCTACTGCTGTTCTTTTGTCCTTTGTCCTTGGTAAAATCTTACTTCCTTAAGGCCTATCTCAGGCCCTTTCCCCATCTCCTTAGGAGAAAGTCTCCCTCCATCCTCTGGGGCAGGAGATCACTTGTCATGTTCTAGGTTCATCTTCCCTTTCAGATGGTGAGGCATGGGCTACATTTAATTCCCAGCACCACAGTGGTCCATCTGAAGTGCACTGGATCATATGCCATCAAATGTTTATGAAGGCAGGTAAAGGCCTGAGAAAACAGTCAAAGCCAAAGTATTTCCTCCCATCACTGTTGACCATGGTTTTAGCCAAAATCAGGGAAAAGGAAGTTTGGAGAAGGGGTGCTGAGTAGGCGAATTAAACGGACTATGTCCCAAACCTCTAGGCATCAATGTCTGAAAAACAGGACACTCACAAAATTGGTTTTAGACTCCAGAAAGAACACATTTACATAGCTTTAGAGTTTAAAATGCATTTCCATATATATTAACTGATTTAATTTGCACTGCCACCCTGTGAAGCAGTTAAAGTTTACAAAGGCCAGTTTGTAGGTGAAGGACCAGCCAAGTCAGGTGGCTTCAACAAGGTCATGCTACATAATAAAAGTCAGAACCCTGCTAGGAAACCCCGCCTTCCAACCTCAGATTCAGTATCCTTTTTGCTATACCCTGTTGCCTCTCAAATGGCTGAGTTAAAATACAATGAAACAGGCTATTTGGGAATAGATGGGGGGTGTTTGTCATCTACTTCTAAATGATGTATCACTCCCTCCCACTTCCTGCCGAGCATGCCAGCCTAAGGAGGTTGACCACCCAATGCAGAAAATGCTACCCTATTTCCAGAAATAGATACCACCCCCAAACACTTTGACTTGATGCAAAATACTTTAATTTTTCATAAAGCTATTTCCTTTCCACCCCAAAGATGCAACATGGAGAAGAATCTGCATTCACGTGTCCTGGTTGAGGAGGACGACGTGTGCATATACATGTAGGCATATACATACAGGTTTATTTAAATGATTGCATCTACATTTTCAGAGGCTGTTTGAAGCATCTGATGGAAAGAAAACACATTTTAAGCAAGAGGTTAAAAAAGCTTTTCAGACCCAAAGGCCATTTAATACAATAAATCCTACTTGGGTAGTTTAGCAAACATTTTTTAAAAACCCACATCCAACAGACTGGTTAGTATTGGATATACAGATTTGGTTTCAAAGCTGAAATGCCCCTGGTGTAACAGAACCTTCTCATGAAATTCAATTATTTTATATTATGTCATAAAAATAGGGATACAACTTAAATATTAACTCAATAGGCTACTTGGTGATATAAATAGGGAAAAAAAAAAAGTGGTCATGTCATGGACTAGGAGTGAGAAGACTATGACACCAGCCCATCTTGGACTGCAGAGGATGTTACATTCTATGCTAGAATCTAAAATAGGAAAAAGAAATTGTCAAATATTCCACTCCATATAGACCCCATCTGGCCCAAACCATCCCCCAAGGAGCGCACCCCCAACACATGAGGTTTACTAACCACCTGCTACAGATGTTACTATGTCACTAATTAACAATGATCACCAAAAAATGTGTCATACCAGAGGTTTTGTTATCATACACAACACATTAGTGGCTATAGGGCTCTTCCTCCAAGAGCGACCGTCAGGAGGCAAGCTGACAAACGTCCACGCCGCTGGTCCAAGAAACCACAGCTCAGAGACGGAGCATTTGTTTGCACATGGAGCTCTCTGGCACGCTCCCCACTCTAGTGAGAGGGGCCAGGGCATGGGGGACAGTCCCAGCCGGGTGCTGCAGCCTCCTACTCCTGGGCCTCCTTGCGGGTCAACTTGTAGATCTCGGTGGGTCCGTCCACGTGGGTGATGGTGGTGGTGAGCTGGAGTTCTTCCCCACTGTGGACACCCAGATCGCCTGAAACAGGGTTTTTGGTGTTAGATGTGATCCAGGAGGAAGTGGAAAGCTGGGGTTCATTTCAGTAACAATACCAGCCCTCTTTCACATTCTGAGCTTAAGGGAAAAAACAGGACACACACACCTACAACTAGGGCTGACTCCCACTCTTTGCACTTGGACTTGGCAATCATTTCTTATCATTTTTGTCTCCCAGAGAAGAGATTTTAATGATAGATGAGTGAAGATACTGCTTATTTTATTCATAGTAATTATTAACATTTAATGAGAGCTTACTTTGTGCCTGATGCTAGTCTCGATGCTTAATGCAGGATCATTGAAACTTGTCAAATGCTTCCTCTGCATCTACTGAGATGGTCCTGTCGTTTTTGCTGTATTTAATCCTCACAAGAGCCCTCTGAGGCAGGCACTCTCGTCATACCAGCTTTATGGGTGAGGAAGCTGGGAGGGAGGTCAGGAAGGGGAGCAGACACACGATAAAGCCTGGAACTTGGCCAAGGAAGGAAGGTCTGACTCCAAGGCCGCGTATACACTTGCTGTTAATAATTTACAAAGCAGCTATACCATGTGAAGGCAAATAAGACCTGTCTATATTTACCAACAGATTTGGATAGCGTACTTCATGGAAGGCCGTTAGGAGCAACTAGAGGTTTTCTTCTGCAGGAAAAAAGTAACAGAAATGTGCTCTGAATTTCCTGCAGCCCCAGAATTCCACACAACACCAGTGTTTTGGGGTCATGCCGGGTAGACAAAGGCATCCCTCTGCTGAAAGAGAATAACATGTCCTCTTCTAAGCTAGCAGGAGAAAATAAGTTTCTGCATTAAACCCTTAAAGTCTGCTGCCTGGCATAAGGCATTTAAGTGAGTATATAACTGGCAAAGGGAAAATGAAAAACACCTGGACCCAATGGTGTTCAGTCAGACTGTGTGTGGGGTGCACGTGTAGAGACATATCTGCAGAGAGGATAGATATGCTGGAGCTGGAGAACAAAAGGTTAAGGTTATAACTGGGACTGTTATATTGTGCACATATGAATTCATAGTTTCTGGCACTGAAATGTTCCCTAGTTCAAAGCATGGAATTGAATACACAAGCACTGTTTTCAGTTGGGAATCCAGACCATGACTTAGAAGAAAGCACTGGTCCTACCCTTAGGACCAATATCTTGTCACAAGTTTAGGAACTGCTGGGCATCTATGCCTCTGATGGCTTAAGGACCCTAGGGGTCACCCCACTCTCTGGCCCTGCAGGCTCCTTGGCCGGTGCCCTTCATGTGTGCCATGTGGTATTAGTTTTTCACTGTAGATCCTCGGCAGCTGTGTGACTGAGTTGGTCTTATGAAATGCTGGAATTGTGGCTCTTCACCCAGGTGGATCCTTAGCCCTAGTAGGGCCATTAGCTGTTACAGAGACCACTAATGGCAATTTGGAACTGTCCAAGCAAGCGTCCAATCTACAGGACAAGGAGCAGAGCAGGTAAAAAAGGGGTATCAGCCCAGCCTCCAATACTTTCAGCCCTTGGGCCAGGGCATAGCCAATAAGGTGGAAAGGCTGTTGAAAGAGGTTACTGGGGTAGAGTTGCCTGGGCCATGCAGAACCAGTACTACACAATGAGCAAGTTTTCCCAGGTCACTAACTTGGATACTTCCCGCTGCAACTCCTGGCCCACTTCTCAGTCAATAACAGGCATAAGCCTCCAATGTCTTTTTTTCCTTTGGTCTTTTTAGGGCTGCACCTGTGGTATATGGAAGTTTCCAGGCTAGGGGTCAAATAGGAGCTGCAGCTGCAGACCTACACCACAGCCACAGCAAGGCAGGATCCAAGCCACATCTGTGACTCACGGCAACCCTAGATCCTTAATCCCTCGAGCAAGGCCCGGGATGGAACCCTCGTCCTCATGGATACTCGTTGGGTTTGTTACCACTGAGCCACATTGGGAACTCCAGGCCCCCAATGCCTTGCTCAAAGCTAGTTCTGGAATTGCATGTTTGAGTGAGCCACCAAAACTTCAATGCCCATTTCATGATCTGCCTATCTGAGAGTCATCAAAATTTCAGAGAGTCCTGGTCACCCCAGTGGACCCACTAGCACCTCCAAGTGTTTACCTAAGGCATCCCTTTTACCAAAGACTTCTTAAAAAGAGAGACTAGGTTGTACTTCTTCCCAGGCTTTGAACCAAAGATGCTAATTATTTATGCTGAAAATGTGATTCCAATTACCAGGTCCTGGAAAATCTGTATGTCCCTACAGATCACATCATAAGAAGAAACAGACACAATTACTTGGGCTTTTTTATTTTAATAAGTGCCTAAATTATAGTGCTTATCAGATGTCTGACTCCATTCTAAACACTTTACAAATATTACTGTATTTAATTCTCATTACCAGCCCTTTGATAGAGGCACTATTTCATCAGTCCCTTCCTTTGAAGAAGACACCGAGGCACAGAGAGGTCAAGTAACTTTCCCAGGACCCAAGCTGATAAATAGTGATGTGACAGTGAACTCAGAGCCATGAGGCTCCAGAATCTAGGCTCCTCAGCCTTAGGCTATGCTGACTCTGTATATATTCAAATTTCCAACAGCCATTGAGAACACCAGTGAAGTATAAGTTCCCATGCAACATGTTATTATTATAAACATATGCATACAATAATCTGTATAAACGGTCGGCACATTAATTTTGCTTTTGTATCTGATGAAAGGGAATTTACAGAACACAACATCAGTGTACTGATAGTAAGGAGAGCTATTATTTATCAGTATTTACCATATGCACTCTTAGGGGCTTAGCATGCCTGGTATTTCCTAATAAGATCTAAAGACAGCAAGGCTCAAAGAGGCAATGAATTTCTCAAACGTGACCAGACTTGCTCTCAGCAGAGCTGGAATGAAGACTCAGATCAATGGGACTCTGGCTAGCAAAAATCTGTGATTCATGTGTGGTTTTAGTGTACCACGAAGGCCAACATTTTCCCCTTAGGGAACGGAGGGAATATGGCAGTGACACACAGGAGTGGGGATCCCGCCATTTGTCTCCAAACTCCACAGCCTCCCTCTCCTGCCAAGGTCTCACTCCATCTGTTACTCTCCCTCTCTCAGCTCCTGCTGCTCAGTGCAAACATGCTCAAAGTCTCTTCCCATCCAAGACCAAAAAAAAAAAAAAAAAAAACCCTTCTGAAAATGTGATGTATTTCTTATTGGGGGAGGGGAAGAATAAATGGAAAAGAATAAATTATGAAAGGAAAAGAAGGGAATTCTTCACTTTGCATTAAGTCTCTTTCCCAGGTTATGATGTCGCTACATCTCAGCTCATCAACAATAAGATGAAGGCTTGTTTCTAACCATTGTGAAATGAGACCAATCTCTGGCATTGGATTTCATCTCGAAGTACTATCAATGAACCCATATCTATGGTATTGCATCCACACATAAGTAGCTGCTGCTTGATTTGAACTGCCTGGAATGAATGCTGGGGACCCAGAAAGCTACATAAACTACACTACAATGATAGGAGGATAAGCACAGCTTCCTAAAACTAGCAGCATTTTCATGACAACTGTTTGTGTATCTGTGGTTACTTTGGTAAAAAGAAGGGAAACTTCTAATTTAATTTCAAGGTGGTTTCACAGAATTTAAGAGAGACCCACGGTCTTCTAATATTAATAAGGACTACCTAATTCTGTCCTCACAGCCACTACGGCAAATTAACACCTCATTACCCAGATGTGAAGCCAGAACGCTCTCCCACCATGAGCTCATATTTATGTCTTGCGGTCATACACAGTATATACGGAGCCAGGATTCCAAACCATCTGTGTCTACCTCCAAAGCATACGTTCTTCCTAGAGCACTCCTGACTTTTCTGTGGGACTTTTTTTTTCCAATCCCACAACAAACTTATTCCTATTTACCTTCAAAGCTCAGCTCAAATGATAACTCTCTGGAAGGATGTCCCTGGTTCATGGCAAAATGAGAAAATCCAGGAGAGTGTAGGGTTTGTAAAGCTAAATTATTTCCATGCCAAGGACTCTTGTTTACTACAAGATCACATAGTAGTAACATAACAGATATAATCATATCTAGATAATATCTCTATATATTATATAGATAATATCTCTATATATTATAGATATTATGTAGATAATATCTATATATATTATATAGATATATCCTTTCTATATTAAGGGTGTTAATGAAATAGTGAATGGCAGGTTTTGAAAATCTCAAAAAAAAATTTTTTAAAGAATGTGAATCACTAGCATAGTATCTGGTAGGTAGTAAATGCTCATTAAAATAGCTAACAAGACTTCCTGGTATGGGCCTATCCAGCTTCTCCCTGCTCTGCTCTAGTCCAGTATGCCAGCACTGGTGTTCCCCACAGGGGTTTAGGAACAAACACCCAGCTAGAAAGTAAGTGTGCTTTGGGATTCCTTCTTGGGGATAAGGCAGAGGGGCCTTGGTGGGACAGGGTTCAGGAATCCTGGGTCCAGCTATCTCTCAATCCCTTTCAAATATCAAGGTGGTTTATCCCAGGCTTGAAGTGACCCATTTCCCATCTACCTCCAAAGTACCTCTGGACACTCTATGCCAGGCATCCCTAAGGCGGGAACACAATAAAACCTAGACACTCTGTGTGAAATCTTAAGTGTCACGGCCTGAATTGTACCCCCTCCCCAATTCATCCACTGAAATCCCAATTCCCAATACCTCAGAATGTGACTGTACTTGGACACAGCGTCTTTAAAGAGCTGACAAAGTTCAAGTGACGTCATCAGGATGAACCCTCAACCCACAGGACCAGGATCCTTAAGAGACAAGGAGATTAGGATACAGACACACACAGAGGGAAGACCATGTGAAGACGCAGGCTGTAAGACCCACCACAGCATCTGAGTCCAGCCCTGCGGGTAAGACCGACTCCATCCCTGTTCACAGACATCAAGGGGAGGCCAGGTTAGCCATGGGTGGGTGCATGTCACCAAGCACACACGCAGGGAAAAATGGCAATTAAAGGCTGCTACTGCCAAGGCCTGGGGCCTCAAACCAAACACTGACTGAGGCAACAAAAGCCAAAGCCACCCTTCCTGGGAAACAAGCAGCAGGAGACACAGAAACCTCTAGAAGCAAAACCGAACCAAGCAGTAGCTACCAGGACTCAGGGTTGCTGCTGTGGCTTCTAGCAGAAGGGGTGTGTGCCAGACGGAAGACATTTAGTGCAAATAGAAATAGAAAAGAGCCTGTTGGCAATTAGAGTGTCTCCTGTCACCGTTGTCACAGTCATCCAGTCAGGAATTCCATGTCTCACTTTTTTTCTGAAACCTTCTGACAAGAATTTTACAGATGAAATAACACAAAAATGAAAGCTAGTGTCAGGAGTTGTCCGATTTCCGAAGCAGCTCCAACTTTTTTCCCCACGTGAACTGGTGACCGAGGGGGTCGGGACAGTGGGTCATGTGTGCAGGGCGTCAGTGATGCTGTGCCCCTGGGAGATGAAGCCTCCGCTCTGTGCTGCTGTTCATTTCTGCCTGGGAAGACACTCAGAATGATTCACAGACTGGCTATGGAAACAGGTAAAGAGTAGCTTTAATGAAAAGGCAGCAGGAGGAGGACAGAAAACGCAAATGGTGCTTGAAAGAGAGTCTAAAGTATCTTTGCTAAATTTAAAAAAAAAGGCATACGTATGTCACATATATGTATACATGTGTGTACATGTGTGATCATACATATAAAATGTATCTAAACATGCATATACATACATTTTTATATATATACACATTGATAGTCTCATATATACCTAGTCACTGATTTGAATGTGATTTGCACTAACACTGCAGCTTTGGTGGATTAACCAACAGTTAGGAACCCAGAGTGCCACACCCCTGGGATACCATCAGGTGCTGACAAGCTGAAAACATTCTGGCTTAGACCTTCTAGCTGGAGCCATCCTGCCACGTCCCACGTTTCAGGAGGCAGAGGAGGCTGCTGTGTCTCCCGGACCAGGTTTCTAGCTCTGGGAGAGCAAGGGCTGTGTGTGTGTCACACCATCCTCGCAAACCCAGCACAGGCCTAAGCACTGAGGCACTCACCAACTCATTTCTAAGGGTCATTTTCCGAGCCCCAGAATACACGACAAAGAGAAACACGTGAGAGAAGATGCTCTTTGGAAACTGACTCTCTCTTGGACATGCTGGCCCCTTTGTTCCCCTTCTGTCCATTCCTTAGGAGAAGCAAAAGGGAGAAGCAAAAGACTACTCTCTCTGCTCTCATCTCCTTCCTCCTCACCCCCTCAATGCCTCTTGGCATTTCCCTCCACCTCCCAAAGCAACGCTCCTCAATGGTGCTTTCTCTTTCCTTAGCCCCTTGGTCTCTGTTGCATCAGAAACTGCTTGCCAAGTTCCTGGAAATGAGCTTTTTCCAGAGGTTCATCCAGGATCCCGCTCATGAAGGCAAGAAGCACCGCACACCTGGGATTCATTCTCCATAGCAAGAGATCCAAATTCTTGGCTCTGGACCCTAAAGGCTAGAGGGAGGAGGGAGTCCAAGCCCTTTAACAATAAAAACTCTCCACACACACACACAAAAGGAAAAGGACCATGGGAAGCCTGGGGGAGGAGGAGAAATGCCATCCAGAGACTCAAAAGAATGTAAAAATACAATGTATGCCTATGAGAAGTTCATTTTCTAGGTTCCCATGTAATATTCCAAATTAGCTCTTTCCAAGGAGCTTCCAAATCTTGGCAAACGCTCCATAATTCCTAGGATACACTGTGTGGTCTGGCAGTGGGTGAAGAGATGGAAGAGAGCAGAAAAGGAAAATGATCAGAGAACCCAACTCAGAAGAGCCCCTTCCAGATGCACCAGGATGCAGCACCACCCAGGGAAGTGAAGGGCACGATATGCTGCCAGGAGCTCTCGGGCTGCCACAAAGTCACAGCAGATCATGTCACCACCACAGGACTGCTAAATTGCCTGACTGTCGTGTTTATGATCAGAACAGGGTCCCCAAAGTATCTGCCTGCTAAACTGCTTGACAAATGTTTTCCAACAGGGGCCCTAATGGCCTTTGGAGCAGGATAGTTCATTACTACGAGGGACTGTTTTGCTCATTGCAGGACATTTAGCATCCTTAGGATCTGGCCCCTGGAGGCCAGTGGCACATCCCATTCAGCAATGACAATCCAGAACAACCACGGACATGTCCAAACACCTCTTGGCAAGGGATTTGGGGGATATGACCTCCTGTTGAGAACAGCTTTTATGCTTTCTGCGAAATTACAGATGAAGCTGTCTTTGACAACAACAAAATCTGATGGGGAACAAATCAAGTGCTATTCTCAATTGCAAGGTCTGAAGCCTAGGAGGATGGCTGTTGGTCTGGGTGAGAAGTCCTAATGGGAGCTGCCTGACACCTGGCTTGCAGCCCAAGCATCCAGCCCCACAGGGTGGTGGACAGTCATCCTGCTTCTGCAGGCGTGGCCACAGCTCCGAAAGGGCTAGGCTTGGGCAAATTCTCACCAGTGTTTGGAAACCCCTTGCGTGAGACAGAATCACCCCCTGGGCTGCCAACTTTATGACGGGAGGTACTCTTCTGCCCCTTCCTTGCTAATAGGAATAAAGAGAACCAGAGAATTTTACAGTCCCCAAAGACTTTAAGAGATTACTTACAGGTGGGAGAAGTGGTGCAGGGAGAGGTGAAGTAGTTTGCCAACAGTCACCCAGCAAAAACAAGCAGAACAGTTTAGGTACATAAAATGTTGTAGCGCACAGTCAGTACTCAGTAATCATTACCTACTGGGGTTATCATTCCAACACAGCAGGAGTCCAGTATTTGCTTTAGTTCCTGGAAGGCAGGAACTCCACCTCCTAAGTTCGGGCTTAATACTCCCAAGGCAAGGACAGATCCATATGGTTTCTGTCAAAGTCCAACTGGATGGACATGAAATGAAATCAAGATTCTTGTTCACAAGCCCAGAATCCCTTCCTGCTGGCATTACAGAGGGCCACTGTTTGAGAGACCACATGCTCCCATTTCCATGCATATGGTAAAACAAGGAGTGCTAGCAGTGGAAGGGGAGGTTACCTAGTTCACAAGCTTTCTAGAAGGGATGTCAATCAAACCAAGAGTTGGGCAGGTGGGTAGGTAAGCCAAAGTCTTTATTCTTGCCCAGAACCCACGGCCAGAGATGGACCTAATACTGAGTGTGACAGGGAGGAAGAGAGGCCTAGTGTCTAGGATGCTTTTGTGCAGAAGAAGCAGGTGTAGTGTTGGGGGCAGATGGAAGCTGAAACTATTCTGCTACCCTTGACTCTCAGCACAGATGCCCTCCTCTCCCTGCCCCGTCTCTCATGTCATCATGCCTCTCTTTTTATCCCTGACTCAAGATCACTGGCCCATGTGTGAAGTATGAAAGCTAATTTAGAACTCTTATTTCTAAAGCATTAATCCAGTCAACATTTTCAGAGCACCTTTAAGAATCAATCCTTGCCCTGAAGGATTTTGAGATCCAGCAGGAGAGAGAAGACACAAGCAAACTCATCTACTACACCTACACAGAGAGCATCACATGAAAAGTGGAATCATGTTCCCGCAGGCTGTTCTTTAGAACAGGTTCCAAAAGATACCCTGCCTGGAAAAAGGGCTCCAGGGCCAAATGCTCTAATAATTTTGAAGTGCTGTTAACCCACCCACCCATCTTAAAAGACATGCAGTGCAAATTAATGTGCTAAAGGCATTATGATATTTTGTAATGAAAACATATTACTTCTGATTAAAACCCCAATGATTCTCAAACTTATTTGATTATTAAAACCTACCAATATCCCATGACGACAATATTCAATTGAATGTAAGTTGCCAGACTCTGATTGGGGTGATCAGGAAGGGGTCTGAAGAAGGAGGAAACATTGTTTATGGGCCCCAAAGATGAGCAGAGTTTTATCAGGCCCTGATGGAGGCAGGATATGAATGCATACACTCAACACACATTTGCTGAGCACTTCGTATGAGCAAGGCTAACCCTTGGTGCCATGCAGACATGCAGGCCTTAAAGACCTGGTTTCTGCTCCAAAGCAGACAGAAGAGCACTGGCTCTGGATTTGACAGAGAACATCTTATGTTTAAGGAACATCGGGAACATGGCTAGGGCAAAGCAGGTGTGAAAAAGAGTAGAAAGAGTAAGGGTGGAACCAAACATTGTAGGACTAATTATGCACAGGAAAAGGTGTTATCAGTTGAGCTGTGTACCAGGCAACCTCTTCCATGTCACCAGCACTGGTCCAGGCTTATGTTCATTTTCCCCTGCCATGACTGGTAGAGAAACGCCAGCCAAGCCCCTCCCTTCTCCGGGCCTGTTTCCTCAACTATAAAATGACTGGACTGGCTAAGTTCTCCAAGGTTCCTTGCAGCATCAGCACCAAAAACAGCACATACTGGCACTTAAGAGAAGAAGGCTATGGGCACCGGAAAATAGCTACTGGCTGGATGTGTCAGCAGGCTTGCAGGAAAATGAGCAAGGGAAACATGAAGCTAGCTCCACCTTAACTCTCAGGGCCCAGCCCTCTTCCCCCAATATCTCAGACTGTGCTTCTCAATAATGAGAAGAATAAATGTGGCACCCTTTCCAAGAGTTAATCTTGTTCAATAAGTTGAGGAAAGCAAATTTAATTTTTGTACTAAGGCTGGGACATATCATGGACTGGAATGCAATATTCCCAATTATTTTAAAGATTAAAAGAAAAAAAGGCATTCTCATCGTGGCTCAGTGGAAACAAATCTGACTAGTATCCATGAGGACGCAGGTTTGATCCCTGATCTCGCTCAGTGGGTTAAGGATCTGGTGTTGCCATGAGCTGTGGTGTAGGTCGCAGATGCAACTCGGATCCCCCATTGCTGTGGCATAGGCCCATGGCTACAGCTCCGATTTGACCCCTAGCCTGGGAACCTCTGTATGTCTCTGGTGCAGCCCTAAAAAGACAAAAAAGAAAATGAGGGCTTCCAGAAGTATCTGCCCCGTGCTGGCTTTTTGTCTGATAGCTCCAGAGTCCCTGGGGTTGCTCGTTCACACTTGGAGAGACTGTCTGACTGGGGAACCCAGAACCTTTCTTATCTAAGTCTTGTGGAGACAGAAGCCTACTTATCCTGAGTACAACTATGCCAAAGAGACTGGAACTCACCGTTGGACTGGTCCTCCCCATAGTTCTTGTGGGATGGTGCATACAAGAACATCAGAGCAAAGACATACAGGTTCCACATCCCATAGATGCCCGTGAAAAAGGCACTGTTCACTTGGACCGTAACACCGCCCCACTTCCAGTGGCCTTCAGTCACCTACGGGAAAAGGAATGACATTCAGTTGGAACCCAGAAGAAACACAATTCCCAGCCTCGGAACCAACTAACACAAATACCAAGTCTCTTCTATACATGGGAAAGTGAAGGGCCAGGTAAGACTTCATTTTTTTAATCTGAATCATATACCATGAATTCAGGTTAACAGAGGGCTTACTATATGTCAGGCTCAAAGACAGCTGTTCTCATCTTGGCTGCACATCAGCAATATCTGGGGAGCACCTCCTCCTAAAACAGCCACACGTCATTATCCCTAGCATAATGAAACTGCATTTGAGTCTAGCACTTATACGCAATGATAGTTCTCCTCTGCTATCTGTCTCCCCAGCTACACCTAAATTCCCTGCAGGCAGAGACCAGTTCTGGTTTGTTTACTGCCATATCTTCAGCACCCAGTGCACTGACGGGTTAATTAAATAAACTTCTGGATTCTTGGAGGAAGTGGTTTTCCTGGGTTGGGCAGTGTGGAGAGGCAGAGAGAGACAGGCTTGAGGTCAGAGACCCAGATTCCAATCCAGGCTCCACCACTCATTTTCTGTTTAACATAAGAGATGTAAGACTGGAGTTCCCATCGTGGTGCAGTGGTTAACGAATCCGACTAGGAACCATGAGGTTGCGGGTTCGGTCCCTGCCCTTGCTCAGTGGGTTAAGGATCCGGCATTGCCGTGAGCTGCGGTGTGGGTTGCAGGTGCGGCTCGGATCCCTCATTGCTGTGGCTCTGGGGTAGGCCGGTGGCTACAGCTCCGATTCGACCCCTAGCCTGGGAACCTCCATATGCCGCAGGAGTGGCTCAAGAAAAGGCAAGAAGACAAAAAAAAAAAAAAAAAGAGATGTAAGATTAAGATTTGAAATTTCAGTTTGTTTACGTGCAAAACAAAAACTTGCAGGGTTACTGAGCTGAAGGAAGTGAAAATGTTCTAGAAATATCCTGGCATACAGCAAACACTCAATAAATCTTATTTTATGTCACTCTATGTACGTCACTCACAGTAATTATGAAGGTTTCATAGGCTTTACAATTCAGCAAGATGTTCTGAGGCTGCCTTTGTCTATGTTAATGACTTGGTCATAGTTTTAAGGGCGGTCTGAGGACATATGGATTACACTAAGAACTGTCAAAAGAAATGTAGAGCAGAGGGACTAATAATCTGTGCCAGCTCTGAGATCAATGAAATGATTTTGACCACTTCTGCTTGCTACAGGAAATCTTAAATGGGAATAAAAGAAAGTATTGGACAGAGGTTCCTGTGACAGCTTAATGAGGATGGGTTACACGAACCATCTCCAGGAACCCCTCCTGCTAGGAGCTAAAGTATCTCTAAATGTTAATGATTTTAACAAGCAAGTTGATTTCACCCCCTGCTTAAGAGGCAGTACGTCTACATTCATTTCTATATAACCTATGACCCCCAGGGACCCCAGGCAGAATAAAGCTATAAGCATAGGTATTTCCTTCTATGAGACCTACAGTGTCAGTTAACCAGGTTATTTATTTTGGAAAATAATTCAATTTATAGGACATGCTCAGGATTGGGGGTTTTTTTGGGGGGTGGGTGGGAAAGGGTTTCATAACTATTAATGATTTGAGAACAATGTACCAGCATTCAACTATTAATGATTTTACAACGTACCAGCATTCATCCTACTAGTTAGGATTTAGTAGTTAGAAATGTCTCCAAATGTCACTCTTGTTTTAAGTACAGAATGTCCCAACTTTATAAAAATTACAATATTCAGAGCACACTTAAGATGATTTTTAACACACATAATGGAAGGGGAAAAAAAGCCTTAGGATAGTTTCTGGAAACACATGTACCTGCTGTCATAACAAAGAGACCTCTACTTCATTTTTTCTTATTTATTTATTTATTTATTTTTGTCTTTTTGCTATTTCTTTGGGCCGCTCCCACGGCATATGGAGGTTCCCAGGCTAGGGGTTGAATCGGAGCTGTAGCCACTGGCCTACGCCAGAGCCACTGCAACGCGGGATCTGAGCCGCGTCTGCAACCTACACCACAGCTCACAGCAACGCCGGATCGTTAACCCACTGAGCAGGGGCAGGGACCGAACCCGCAACCTTATGGTTCCTAGTCGGATTCGTTAACCACTGTGCCACAACGGGAACTCCGAGATCTCTACTTCATGTGATCAAGGAGAGGAGGCTAGGCTAGAGGACCTAAAGGTCATGTGAAGTAGGGCGGTTCTTCCTTTCTCTGCTCTATTAAGGCCGTGGGCCCCTCAGCTAGGGGAAGGGCCTGGAAGAGCCTCCTTCCTGTGATATTAGCTGGAGATACGCAGTATTTAACAACTTTGCTGAAGTTGATTCTTGCTGGGATTGGCATGACTGATCCATCCAAGGCAACAGCCCCCTGCACTCCTGGTACACAATGGCACTCTACAGAGGGATGTTTACTGAATCAATATGAGCAAAGGACAGGGATGTGCTGGAATGCCCGTACCAATACATGGATGTAGACAGGGGGGATAGAAAAAGTCACTTTTAGGAAATACCTGACTGAGAAGTAAAGAGGAGATATTGTAGTCCAGAGTAAACCATACTAATTACGCTTGAAAGTAAGAGGAACAGTCAATGGGTAATAAGCATAATTTCATTTAAATAGTGCTCTCTACTGTCTTCCACACTGACACTTCAATCGGTCACACGGATATTAACAGAGCTAAGATTTTTAGAAATGATAGCAAGGATGAGAGTTAACATTTATTCAATGCTAATGATGTGTCAGGCACTAGATTAAGAATTTTACACAGCAGATATTATTTAGTCTTAATAACAACTCTATGTAGTAGGCAGGTAGTATCTCCACTGTACTCATGAGTAAACTCTGACACAGAGTATCCTGCCCAAGACTGCTCAGCCAGGAAGCTGTGGCTCTGACTCCAAAAGGAGGTATTCCTTATCATCATGCAACACAAGAGTAGGTCTATTATCTTAAACAGGATGCTCTCTCAAGTTAGCATATAAGGCAACTAGTAGGTTAAATTTCCTTTGAAATCCACTTAATTGACCAGAATCGCATTATTTATACAGTATAAATTATACACACACACACAGGTTTGTACATTCAAATCTGTATAGCAATATATATGTACTATACTATCCCAGACATAGAGGTATTTGGTACCTAGTAAACTGGCTCTACATGCAAAATATAATTTTACAGGAGAACTGCTGAAACGAGATGCTTATTCTATGAGGGACATATTGGAGCAGGACTGGCTGAGGAAAGGGGAGATTCATGCCCCCATCTCATGTCTGCTGTGAGACACATGTGCTTATTTAGAATGGAGTTGCAGAATTACCCACACTCTTTAATCTGAAATCTCTCAATGCATTATTTCCTGCTGAGGGCAGAGTTGCATTTGCATCCACGGACTGTATACATAATGTCACTCTGCTGTCTGGAGACCCCATTGTGCTTTCCCCTCTCCTCTCTCAATTATTCATGCCTGAGACACCCTGAGCGCTGAGTACATTCTCACCAATACGTACCACAATGAGCAGTCTCAACAGAACAGGCCTTGTAAATCCAAAAGCTTATTAACGACAAGGCAAAGAGGTGACAGTCACCCCCTTCTAACTTTCAGAAAGAAAAATCAGGTAGCCCCAACAAAAAAAAAAAAAAAAGAAAGAAAAAAAAGAAAAGAAAATCATCTCCCCTCAGCCTCAAGTTTTATTTCTAAAAGTCTCTGTTTTTCCTGATTTCACATTTGAACAATATACTTTTGTGTGAAACCACCCAATTATGCCCCTGTAGCCAAGTGAAGGTCAAATCCCTTTACACCCAGTAGTCTTGACAACCAACATTCCACTTCACAACAAGATTTCCAAATCCCAGACACAGGCTCTCTTACTGGAAACATTTCCTCTGTAAGTAACAGAAGGAAGTGATCACACATTTAAAAAGGGGGGGGGGGGTGTTGGGGACAGGCTCTCTGGGAGTTTGCTGCATGTGGCTTGACCTAAATGTCAGGCACCTGGAGTCGCCTTAGCGAAGGTCAATGACCTTCTCTCCTGTGTTGCACTTCTGTTCCCTACTGCCTGCCACCTCTAAATGGAACGCCTCTTTCTCTTCCAGAGGGAAGGGGCTAAAATACCAGGCTGTGATGTGCCATCGCTCCGTTGCTATGACTGAGGCCATCAAAATGGCAGGCATTAAAAGACTGCACCTCAGTACCCAGCTACAAAGCCTCAAGGTCACTGCATTCCACAGCTTCCGCCGGCCTTTCATTCCTGGCCTCAGAGCTTCAATATCCTGGCGAGATCCCCTCGCATTATATTTCATGGGGCTTAAATGCAAGCTCTCCCAGCAAGCCTGCGAGTATAATGGGAGTTTTAATACATTCCTTTTACCTAAGGCTGGGATCTATTTCAAAAAGTTACCCAATAGGTTTTCTTTCAGGTGAGCTCATTGCTGAGACATTCCAAAATGACATTAAAAAAAAATAAATCCTCTGATGACTGTATTAATACAGTACCTGGGACACCGAGAGTTATGCCTGAAAACGTCTTAGATATCTATAAATAAACCTTGAAAAAAAAAAATAACCCAGCAGGAGGAATGTAAGGAGCTAATGGAATCCAAAAGACCTCATTGCTACCCCCTTAGAGTTGAAATCCACTCTGGGCTGACTGTCGCAGCAGATATAAAAAGCCAGCCACAAGCTGGAGCCGTGTTAGAAAATATTGGGGCAGTGGAATATTGATCTTTTTCTCCAAAGAAAAGCCACAAACTCGGAGACTTGGAAGACTGGGCTCCTTTGCTTCAAAACGATGCACTAATTAAACATATACAAGATTAAATTCAGGCAACATGTAGCCACCTTACAGATCAATCAAAAGTCCCTTTTGACTTCTGGGTCAGACACAAGAGAGTAAGTGGGGTGGGGCTGTGGGGAACAGCTTCAGCTTTCCCGAGTGACAGAAATATGCATTAGGAGCAAAGGTGCCCCTTCTTTGTGCCTCCCTGAGAACTGCCTTTTATTCCTCAGCCCGTCTTCCTTGAGGTACCATCCTCCAAGGATTGTGTCCTGTTCTCTCAGCCTCTCAGACTTGGCTGTGTGAAGTGTCACAGTGCGTTCGTTACTGAGGGGCTAGAAGACTGGGAAGCATGTTGGTCACATGAGGGAATCAGCCAAGGGACAAGTCTGGTCTCAGACCCCCTTGTAGAGCCTCAGCTGGTTGAATAAAAAACTCATTCAGAATTTGAAATATTTTTACTGCCCTTGGAGTGGAAGGTGAAGCTTCCAAGGTTTTATAAACAAACAGTCTGAATCAAACACAGCACTGTTGTAGGCCAGAGCAGGGCGGTGAGCAGAACTGAGATATGTATGTATATTTATTTTATTTTTTCTACTCACTTCAGCTTTCAGCAGCAGCAGCATTAACCCTGCCCAGTGGATGTAGACGACAGGGCTCTAGGGGTAAGAGGCACCCTTGGGTGTCCTTGGATAGAATTCAAGGAGGCTATGAACCAGAGTAGGAAAAAAATATCCCTTTATTTTCACCAACCTCTAACTAAAAGTTACCATTTCTCTCAATAATGAATACAGAAAACCTATCTCCATAATGTTAGTACTACCTGTCATTTTGTCACCAATATAAACCATATTTTCATATCAATTATATTTATACATCTGAAATCTCTATAGTATGTGTAATTGTAAAAGATATATGAATTTATCAATGTATCTATATGATTGCCTTAGAAATCAGAAGTATTTGGAGTTCCTATCATGGCTCTGCAGAAACAAATCTGACTAGCACCCTTGAGGATACAGATTTGATCCCTGGCCTCGCTCAGTGGGTTAAGGATCTGGTGTTGCCCTAAGCTGTGGTGTAGGTCGTGGACATGGCTCAGATCTGATGTTGCTGTGGCTGTGGCATAGGACAGCAGCTATAGCTCCAATTTGACCCCTAGCCCCTAGCCTGGGAACCTCCATGTCCTGCACCCTAAAAAAGAAAAAAAAAAAAAAAAGGAAAGAAATCAGAAGTATTTTGTTTTGCTCATTTAAAAACATTCAAAGAAGAGCCTCACGGCCATCACCTAAGGTTGCCTAAGGGGTCCAGGACACAAAAAAAGCTTAGGAACCCTTCTCCTAAAAAGAAGCTTGCTCTCAGAACAGGGTAAGTCTGATCCTAAGGCTCTATCTGCACTACTAATATTCTCAATTTTAACAAAGTATAGGGATGAAAGAGCAGTTGGCAAAGAAAATCAAAAGGACTGGATTCTGGTCCCTAACCTACCGGATGTCTTTGGCACAACATTCACCCTTGATGCTATTCATAAAAGCACAGCTATTCATGCTCACAGCATGCCCAGGCACTCTGCAAATCACTTTGCAAGCATTACTTCATATGATCCTTACAGCCACTTCTTCAGGTGGTTCTATTATTATATCCATTTCACAGATAAGAAAATTAAACCTTCGAACTGTTACGTAATCCATCCACAGTCCCACCCAGCTGGAAACAGCATAAATGGGAAATGTCTCTAAGGCCCTAAGATTTCAAATTCTAGCAATGCAATTCTAGGATAACAATTCCTATCCTACTTATCCATATGATTTTTGTGAAGTTCAAACAAATGATAAATACATAATACATGTGATTTAAACAGGACTTCCACTTTGTAAAACCAGTTACCAATATTTAAAAATTATTATCATTACTATTACTGAGATTTTCAGGTATTGCACAACTGTGAGTTTTGGAAATAACCAGCAGAAAGGTACAGCTCCATCAAGAAGACTTCTGAATTACGTTTCCTGTTTAAGTGGTACTGTAATTATTACAAAGAATGGCTGATGGATTGTAAAATGATCCATTTTACATAAGGATCAAATCAAATTAATACTTGCTTGTTGGTGTTCTGCTACCGGGCTTAAAAAGTTTATTCTCTGAAGAAAATGAAACAAGTTCCCTTCAATCTAGCTGCAGACTTTTAATTTATTTAGCTACTTTTTCCTCCCATGAGTCTGTACTGAAAGGAAAATTCAGTCTGATAACAAATACCAGATTAAAGAAGCCTAAAAAAAAAAAACCAAAAAACAAAAGGCCCGATTCACTGCCCAGCAAAATAGCCTCTCTGCTCCTTTCTCAGTAGCTCTATAGAATTTTCTGTGCAAAGTGGAGGCAACTTTTCAGGGACATTCTCATCCTGACCTCTCAGGGTCCACTTACCTGACTAACAATGAAGAAGATGACAGTCATGGCAGCACAGGCCAAGGTGATAAGCATGAGAAACTTGAACCTGAAAATTAGCCCCTATCAGGAAAGAGAGAAAGACCAGTTTAACATTTTACCAGCGACCACCAATCCTTTTCTCAATATAAACATCTATAAAAAGCTAATTTTAAGGAAATCTGTAAAGCCAAATCCCTAGGAGTGATGGGAAAATAATTTCACGGAGTAACATTTCTCCTGCAGAGGTGACTGTGGCTGAAAAATTTATTGGACCAAATAGTTCCTGGGTTCTTATCTTTCATGAAACAGTGATACCAGAGCCTGGGAAATTATATTCACAGCACGTCTTGAGGCTGCTAATTTCCCTGCTAAGCTGGTTATGCTTCTCTGCAAGGGTTCAAAGTTACCAAATCCAAGTTTTCTGCGGCTGTAATAAAATTCTGCTCCAGTGAACAAAAAGAAATGTGCATATTAATCAACATGAAGTGGATTTGGTTGGGTTTTTTCACGTGTCACTCCAGCTCTAGACACAGGCAAAGCTTCTGCAAGTGCCCACTGTTTCCTGAGAGAAGGATTTGAGGAACCTGTTTTTCAGGGAAGGGTGTCTCTTATTCAGGTGCTTTTATTTCCACTGCATATAAAAATCCTGTGGTTCTGCAGTTTCCGTTTCTCTTTGCACAGAGGAATCAGGCCTATGTCTCCAAGATAGTCACTTAGACATGAGCCCAAGAGAGCCTTGAAAAATTAAGAATGTGTTGTCCGATTTAGGGATTTGAGGCTGTCAGGCATTCCTCTTGAATACAGACACGATCTACAAACACAGATTACTGGACGGTGTGTGAGCACCTGCTGCATGTTGTAGGGGAAATGTGGCCTGTTGAAGTCTAGAAGTCAGGTCACCTGGGCTGAACCCCAATCTTAAGGCTGATTCTCAGCAAGGGAACCCTGGGAGCAAGCCAAATTCCAAAGCTACCAGAGTCAGATCTCCCATCTAGTATGGACCCACATTCCACAAAGCTGAAGAACTTGCTCAACAAGTTTACTCCTTACTGGGCATAGAAAGATATTTGTTATCACAGAAAACTCCAAGATCTAGATAAGCCAAAAAGCTAGATGCCACTCTGGGTAGGATTTAGCTTCTTATTTTGCCCAGAGATCCTACATCACATGAGAATCTCTCAATGTGTGTTTGAAATAAAGGCTTCCAATCTCCAGGCATGTGCATGCCTGTCTTCACGTTAAGCAGGAGACTGTGAGTACTGGTTCCTGAATGAGCCAAGAGATGTGCTTACCTCATAGTGCAGTCGCCGGACTTTGCTCATGGCTGGCAGGCTGGACTGCTTCCCGCTGATGTTCCGAAACACCTGAAAGACCATGAAGCACAGAAACAGGAAGTAGAGGCAGAGGCAGATCCCAGCCACAATGATGAAGGCCATCTGATGGTGTCCAGTCAAGGAAATGGCAGGCTAGCCAAAAAACTCAAGTACTGCTCCCCAGGTCTGTGGCCAATACGCTTTGTCTCCAAATACGTAAGGAATTTTCAGGGGGATAAAGTGTTAAAACCCGGCATTCTAATATCAACAATAGAGGTTTTCTGACACAGAAGTAGCAGTGAGGAATGTTCCAAATTGCTTTTAAGCCAAGTAAGAAGAAGAACGAGGTCTTGCTTGTTAGAAATGCAGACTCTAGGGTCTGAGGTAGACCTACTAAATCAGAATCTGCCTTTTAACAAGGTCCCAAGGAGAGAATGTGCACAGGAAAATTGAAAAGCACTAAAAGCTTGGATATTGGTTCTAAGATACTGATCAGATGGAAAGCTGCATTAAAATCACCTCAAGAGTTAAAAAAGACAGGTGCCCAGGTCTCACCGCAGATACACAGAAACAGATTTTCCAAGGGCTTGGAAACCAAGTATAATCATATTTGGGAACCACTGGGCTAATCCTTGGGTTTTTATAAGGAGACTGAGATTCCGTGGAATCTGAAGGGGATAGGGTGGGGTTGGGTGCAGTACCAGCAGCAGCTGGGATGCTGGGAATGAGATTGAAGGTCTTGAAGTACAAGCATGGATGAAGTTGAGTCTGCAGTCTTCTGTCACAGAAAAATCTTGTCTAATGGAATGGGGGGAGTGCACAAGGAAACATGGCCAAGGTGGGAGTTGAGGGTGGGGGTAATATGTTCTGAGGCTGATCTTTAAAGCTTAACCTGAGAACCATCAAGGCTTGGGGTAGAGTGAGCTGGTTTGGGAGGCAGGTGACCAGACTCCAACTCCTTTCTGCTCCAACGCTACCTCAAGTTGCATATTTTAAAAAAATTTACTAAGTGGGAACTCAGCATTTATACTACCTTCAATCATATAGTTAATGCAGTTTCTCCTTCTTTCCTAAGACCAAGAGTGACCTTGAGTGAAGGGAACAGAGTTATTTGCTGCAGGACTTGACATTAATTTGTCTCCTTGGACCTCCATTATATCCATAAAATGAAAGCTTGAAGTAGACCTAACAATATAAATATTCCCTGTGTTGTGCAGTTAACATTTTTTGGTTGGGGGGGTGGAGGATGGAGGAAATGGGGAACTCTCTCATCTTTAAAACAATGATACCATTGCTCTAGTTTGCTCACAAAGTTCTTGTGATACTAAGAAGCCAATATAAATATCACGGCCAGACAAAGAATGTTTATCAGCATATGACCAGATGTTATCCATCAAGAAAGAGTAAAACTCAAGCCTTTTTCCCCTCTCCAGGGGATAGTCTTTTTCTCCTGAAGCACTTAACATATTATTGAGAAAGATAAAATATTTAAATCCAGCATCCTAAAAGGGATAAGCTAAGACTGTCACTTCTGCATCATGAAGATGACTCAGACAGTTTATGCCAACCAACCAGAAGCCTCAGCGACTCCTCTGGAACTAATCATCTTAGCCTTATCTCCACTCAGTCTTGGAAATGAATAGCAGCAGCCTGGAATGCCAGCACACCAAGGTCACTGTAAGAAGTCTGGCACATAGACGACTTCAGAAACAGGGTCTCCCACAAGGGCCCAGAGATGAACCTCTGTGGCTCCAGGCAAAAGCCAGGCATGCTTCAGTCTGCAGTAAACAAGTGTATAACAGTTAATTTAGACAGGCAGCCGTAGGACTGTAGAACCAGTGACTCTGATCCCTCTGCATCGGGGGACGCTGCGACCTCCTCGTTTTGCCTGTTCTCACCCAGGCTTGAAAGCAAGCATTAATTCTTCCCATTATTTGATTTAATTGTACTGTTATCATTGTTTTGAAGATCAAAGCCCTGGCTGAGCACATATGGAGAGCATCAGCGGGACTTAGAAAATGATCTTGGGGACTAGGCGGCTATGGGAGAACCCTGAGTGCATCAAGGAAGGATACAGCCAGCTCTGTTCCAACATCTGTAGTCCAGATACTGTAGAAGGGATTGGTGAGTTGAACCCCTCTACAAAGAGAAACAAGATGGAAAGGCAAGACACAATTAATACAGAGGCAAAGGAGAACTCTCCTTTTAACATACTCTCAGCTTTTCAGCCCCAGGAGTTGGGGCTGCATTTAGACTAAATCACAGAGGACTTAAAGAACATGAGGAATATGATCAGCTCAAATATTTTGCATCTAAAAAGAGTTCTGTCTTTGATTTAAGCCCACTCCTTATCTGAGGATGTGACCGTGTCCAATGCTTTCATCCTACAGGCTCCTGACCACCCCTCTCCTTTTAAAATACTTTTTCTGTAAGAGCTAGGAATGGACACAAGTGACATGCATTTCAGCCCAGAGTCCCACAGTGCCCATGCTCACCTCTCACACATGTCAAATATGAAGAGGCAGAAAGAGCCAACAGCAATTGGTCCAACTTGCTTCCAATACCCTGCTATGTGATTCCGCTCATGTTGATCCTGAGCAAAAAACAAGTAGAGAAATGACATAAAGATGCAATTCTATAGGTGAATGGTCATTCAAAGAATCCTTGTTGACCACCTACTGTGCAAGTTGAGAAATGAGATAAAGATGCAATTCTATAGGTGGATGGTCATTCAAAGAATCCTCGTTGACAACCTGCTGTGCAAGTTGAGAAATGAGATAAAGATGCAATTCTATAGGTGGATGGTCATTCAAAGAATCCTTGTTGACCACCTGCTGTGCTTCAAAGCATCACGCTAGACTCTAGCATACCAGAAAGTGAAATCACAACCTCTGTCCCTAAGAATCTCACTTTTGTTAGTCCATCCATCAGGGTTCTCACAGTCATAGGAACAGGACACTCCAGGAACACAAAGAAAGGCCTTGTACCTGTTGGGGAAGAAGAAATTTTCCTCTACTCTTCTAGGTTCTGGCTGGTCTAAGAATTAAACTGACCTGAGACATTAACAGGTAAAAAATCACATAAAAGTCTAATAACGTGTATATATGAGAGAGACCCAGGAAAACTGTCACTTGCCCAAATGGCCAAAACCCTCACCTTAAATACCATCTTCCGCTGAAGACAAAGAGGGTGTTGGGGTAGTGGTTTGGGACTTCAATTCACATGGAGATGGAAAAGCAAATGTTTGGTAAATAAATGTTTGCTGGGCCCTGCAGACACAATGGGACCCGAGAGTAAACAGACCTTTTAGGCCCTGCCTAGAGTCTTCCCCCACCACGCCCAGCCGAGATGCTTTGCAGATTATCTCTGGCGGTAACTCTAGTCAGGGAGCAGGCTATCAAAATTCTCTTCCAGCGGTTGGGGGAAGGTCAAAGTTTCTTTTGGACCTTGATGTTTTCAGCTAGAAATAATTCACATGCCGAAGAGATATTTTGGTGTTGAGAAGCAAATTTTGCTTCCCTACATACCTTACGTGGTGGAAGTTCTGTGGTCCATGAAAGAACACATTCAGAATTAAATTCCTATGTGACTTATCACTTGTGCTTGTTAAGGTGGGGTGGGGAGGTTCCCAGAGGACAAAATGAAGATTCAAAAGCATTAAAATATGTCAAATGTAAAAGGTCTCTTATGGTTAGGAAAACAGATTTAAGTTCTATCTTTATTAAAAACAAGAACAGTTCCTCTCTTTTTTTTTCCCCTCCTTTCTTTTTAGGGCTGCACCCATGGCATATGGAAGTTCCCAGGCTAGGGGCAGAATCGGAGCTGCAGCTGCTGGCCTACACCAAAGCCACGGCAATGCCAGATCCTTAACCCACTGAAGGAGGCCAGGGATCAAACCTGCATCCTTGTAGATACTAGTCAGGTTTTTAACCTGCTGAGCCACAACAGGAAATCCAGTGACTCTTGTTAGCTGTAAAAAGATGCTGAGACAGTAAATGAAGGAATGTAGAGTGAGAAAACAGGGAAAGTAAAAAGACATGCCGTAGTATCCAGCAGGCTGGACAACCCCCAACTGCCACCCAGCTGGCTGTCCTGCTGCTGTCCCCAAATCCCCTCCACTCCCAGAGTCCCTGCTGCCAGGAGCTCATTTTTAGTGCATCTGCAGGAGGACCCCTCATGCCCACCCCAGAAGTAAGGAAAAAGCCTCTCTCTCCTCTCACTGCTCTCCTGGAAGGGCTGCAAGGCTTCAGAAGCAATGATCAAACCACCATGGAATTTTAAAAGTAGTCCGCTCTCCTATGAAGCCCATGTGCCTGCCACAAGGACCAAGCTCCAGCTGGCATTTCATCTTAGCCACAACATGATGACTGCACCATTCTTATTTTTATCTATGGTATCTTCAGTCCCTCATGAAATATGATTTGGTGTCTGTGCAAACTGAGACCAGGGAAGTCAGCATGTCGGGGTAATAAGGGTTACTAGGCCACCTGGACAAACTGCCAGCTGGAAAGAGCCAGGCCCACATTCTCTGATGGTTACTTTGGTCCTGGGGACAAGCAGGGAGCCAAAGCCAAAGAGCAAGAAAGAGTGATGATCAGTAACATTTGTGCATTTCCTTTCTGCTAAATACTTATCCATGTTATCTCATTTAAACCTCATGAGAAACCCATACATTAGACTTTACAACCCATTTTACAAATGAGGAACCTGAGATTCAGAGCGGTTAAGTCACTTGCCAGCTCATGTACAGTGGTGATGCAGGAATCTGAACCAAGAGTCTGATTCCAGGGCTCTTGAACTCACTCCTGCAACCACTAGTTCATTCTGCCTCACCCAGGGGGCTCTCACCATCATGTGCTCGCCACAGAAGATGATCCAGAAGGAGAGAAGCATTGCGTAGAAGATGCCCTGTCGGATGTCGCCGAACAACAGCATCCAGGTCCAGTCAAACCCAATGGAAAACCATTCCACCGGGATATTGATAAAAGTCATGGAGATCCCAAGGGCAAAGATGACTCTGATGGTGAGAAAATATCACGAAAACAAGTTTATTCATCTGCGAGGCAAAACATTTCCGATTCAGAATCGAAAAACCCAGGTTGGGGAACTGAGATATTTTATATTGAGAATGAAGCCATATGATCAGTTTCTTTGCTCTCCTAATGAGTTTTTACACAGAAATGCAAAATGTCTTCTTTCACTGGCACCACTGCAGAGTAAAGGAGTGTTGCATTAATCTTTCTACACAGTAATTGGACCTAACCTATTGAATGCTCTTAACTTTATTTTGGTGCCACCTCAGATCAAAAGCTTCCTACAGGGTCTTCACTCTCCCTTGCCTTCGTAAACAGATCTCATTGAATATAATTACCCTCTCTTACCTATTCAGCTTATCATTAACCTGATCACTAGGAACATTTATCATTATGATATCCTTAGCAACTATGAATTATATAAGCATATTTGGTTTCAATAATACATGACTCCAAATAATATGAAATACAAATTATTTTAGCTGCTTGTTTGGGTTTGCTTTTCCCCTGCTAATCGCCACATCTCTATCAAAATATCATTCATGTCATAACCGATTTATGCATACTTTCATTCACACCCATGATCTATTTATTAAGCCACAAGTCATGTACCAGGTTTTTTTGGGGTTTTTTTTCGGGGGGGGGGTTTGTTTTGTCTTTTTAGGGCCACACCCACAGCATACGGAGGTTCCCAGGCTATGGATCAAATCGGAACTGTAGCCGCCAGCTGACACCAGAGCCACAGCAATTCGGGATCCAAACCGTGTCTGTGACCTATATACCACAGCTCACAGAAATGCCAGACCCTTAATCCACTGAGCGAGGTCAGGGATCGAACCTGCATCCTCATGAATGCTAGTTGGGTTCGTTAACTGCTGAGCCACGATGGGAACTCCTGTACAGGTATTTTGTTAGGGTCGCAAATACCTAAATGAATAGGACCAGTTCTTTCCTTAGTGGAGGTATATGTAGTACCTGAGCCAGATAAAGTGTGATAAGTGATATGACAGAGCTACGTATGCACAGGCTGCTACCAGGACTTCTAACCTTGAGAGAGACAGAAATTGAGCTCAGTTGTGAGTCAGGGTTAGGAAGGTGGAAGGCCATTTCTAAGCCAAAGGAAGAGCCTGGAAGGAGGCACAGAAGCCTGGAACAACCTGAAGCCTTTGGGGATCTGTGTGTGACAGGAAATGACAGGACACGACGCCGAAGAAATAAAAAAAAAAAGGCTGAGTTGATGAAGAAGTTTGCCTAGCTCAATAAAAAATTTGAAATTTATCTTGAAAGGACTGAGGATCTTGGAGTTCCTGTCGTGGCACAGTGGAAAAGAATCCGATGAGGAACCTTGAGGTTGTAAGTTCGATCCCTGGCCTCGCTCAGTGGGTTGAGGATCTGGCGTTGCCGTGAGCTATGGTGTAGGCTGCAGACATGGCTCGGATCTGGCGTTGCTGTGTCTCTGGTGTAGGCCAGCAGCTACAGCTCCGATTCGACCCCTACCCTGGGAACCTCCATATGCTGCTGGTGCAGCCCTAAACGGACAAAAGACAGAAAAAAAAAAAAAAAAGAAAAGAAAGGACTGAGGATCCAATAAGAAAGTTAATGATGGAGTGCCATCATTCCTTCATTCAACTAGTTCATGTTTATTGAGCTCCTGCGCTGTGCCAATTACTGTTCTAGATGCTGGGGATTCAGTAGTAAACAAAGTAGGTGAGGATCCTGCTCCAGGGATGCTTGCATTCAGATGGGTAGAGCAGAGGGATATGGGAGGAATGATAATAAATAGAGAACAACTATTATGAAGAAGTGTAATAAAGCAAGGTAGGAGAATGGAGAGCAATGGGGTGCGATTTAAATACGGTATGCTAGAAAAACCCTCTAGCACAGAAAATACATAAGACCCTGAAGGAAATGAGGCATTGAGCCACAAAGATACCCAGGAAGGAGCATTTCAGGTAAAAAGAAGAGTAAGTGCAACAGCCCTACAGTGAGCACATGCTGGGCATGTCTGAGTACCATCAAGGTGGATGGGGGGAGGGTGTGGAGAGAGTAAGAGATAAAATTAGAGGGGGGAGGATCCATATCCAAGGGTTTATAGGCCAGGTCAAGGGAAATAAAAGGCCAATAGAGAGCTCTGAGCAGAGGAGTGCCGTGATCTGATTTCTACTTAAAAGAGAAGAGTCGAGCTGCCGTGTGAATAGACTGTAGGGAGGAAAATGATGGAAGCAAGGACAGCAGTTAAGAGGCTGCTTCAAACAATCCAAGTGAGAAATGAGAAATCATGATGAATTAGATTAGGGTGGCAGGAACAGAAATGGTGAGATCTCCTGGGTGTTGGAAGAAGGGTATAGAAAAAAAGAAAAGTAAAGGATGTCTCCTACATGTCTAGCCTGAGCGGCTGAAAGGACGGAGTTGCCATTTCCTAAGATGAGGATGCCCGGAAGAGGGGCAAGGTGAAAGTCAAGGAAAGAAGTGTTCTTCATATGTGTTACATTTTTGTGTAAGTGAAGAGGTTAAGTAAACAGGTGGAATATTTGGGTCTAGAGGTGGCAGAAGCTGAAGGTGACCATGTAAATGAAGAGTCATCAGACCATGGATGATTTTTCGGACCCCAAGCCCCAGATGAGATCACCTGGGAAAGAAGTGTAGTTAATACAGAGAAAGGGTCCAAAGTTTATGAGGTTGGAAACAGCCATGGAGACTAAGTGATGATCAGCAAAGGAGGAGAATAACCATGAGGACAGTGGAGGAAGCTCTATGAAGAAAAAGAGAGTGATCAATTATGCCAAATGCTAATGATGAATTAAGAAAAGAGAGGGTTGAGAAATGAGCATTGGCGTTGCAAGGTGCAAGTCATTGGTGATCCTGTCAAGAGCTTTTTGTTGTTGTTGTTATAAAGAGGAGCAGAAAAATGGTATGGTGGCTTTAGGGGGAAGTATAAAGGGTTCTGACTACGAATGAGAGATGGTAGAGTATATAATCCAGCAGAAAGGAAAACGTCAACAATGTGGAAGAGAAAGGGGATATGCCTACAAGAACACCATCCTTCTGGAGGTAAGCGGGGTTGGGATTGGTTGGAAGCAAGGCAGTTCATCCCTTGTAACAGAGAAAAATATATGATTCAGAGCATGAAACTAAAGGGCAAAGATAGAACAGAGAGCCGGAAATGTGAGAGCAGTGGAACCTTTAGGATTTCATAAGAATGTGCATGTGAAAGCTGAAGGGGAAAAAAAAAAAAAGGAGTCCAGGATGATTCCTGGTCAAATCACCACCAGCTCAAGGAACACACGGACCACTTGAATAGACTCAAAAGCAGGTCCATGGCAGGCAAGTCAGAGGACGCCAGCATTCTTAAGAGGGCTCCAAAATCAGCTCTTACTTTTCCAGAAGCACGGGGGGTCGAGACATCATGGTGATCCTCCTCCAGTACCACACCATAATGATGAAGATGCTGGGCGTAAGGAAGGTCTTCATGGCGAACCACACCTTGGTGAAGCCTCCGTTTTGGTGAATTCCCTAGATAGAGACCAATCATAATTTTGAAGGACAATATATCTTCGTGGTATTTTCCACCAGCAGATGCATTCTGGGGAAGGTTAAGTGGAGACCCTTTTTTTTTTTTTTTTTGGTGCACTTTCAAGATCAACATTCAGCATTCATAGCATGGAGTATTCTCATACTCCCCCAGACCCCCTCCTCAGGCACGGTAGAAATATAAATTACAAGGCATAAAAATAGACTCACTTTATCCTAAGGGAATGATTAAGAAGATGATCAAAGATTTTTCCGTAAGGTTTTCATGGAAAAATTAGAGCTATCTTAGATGCCCAAAATGTAGGCACTGGTAAAACGTGTTAAGGTAAATCCATGCTGCAGGATGCTAAGTTGTATTGCAAAGTATATTTATGTTATATTCACCACACACCATGAATTTTAAAAAGAAAGGAACAAAAGAGTCAGTTGAGTCTGAGCTCCTTTTTTCGGTAAGAGAAGGATTATACATGTACATATGTACAGAAAAAAATCTGGAAGAAGAGGCTGAAAACACCTTAAGGTGGTTATTTCTCTAGGTTATAGGCTATTACAGGTAACTTTTATGTGCTACTATGTGTTTACTTGTGCTTCTAATTTTCTATAATAAATATGTGGGTTTTTTAAGATTTGAAAAAACCTAAATGAGATTTTAAAAGCCAAAAAAGAGACAAAATGGAAAGAACCTAAACCACCACTGCCTCCTTTCACATTTCTGCTTGCAAGGTGAAACATGCAAAAAAAAAAAAAATTACTTTCATCTTGGAGTTATGCATTATAATACCATCATGATCATTATAATAAAATCTCAATGAACACAATAACTGCATTTCTTTCCATTTCTACAAATTTCTCACACAATTTATGCTTCTAGCCATCGTGGGTTTGTTTAACTTCTTATTGCAGATGAAAGGACTGAGACATGGAATGCCAGGAGTGAAACGGAGCTCCTTTGCAGCACCCATGCTCACAACCAGTGTGCTCTCACATCACAGGCTACCTGGATCAATCAGAGTCACTCACCACCAACCGAATATCTTTTATCTCTCCAATCCCAACGTTGATTTTCTTCTTCTCATTCACAGGCAGTCGAATGTTTAGAAGGTAATACTTATGAGCCACAGACCCGATTTCCATGAAGGGAAGGACATCACATTCATAGTAACGGCCTTCATGCTCTGGGGTCTGGAAGAAGAATGGTGGGTTTAAGGCAGGGTCACTACTTCCCATAGCCTCTGTCTGAATTGTCTTGCCTTTGCCTCATATCTCTAATTCTAAAAAGCTAATGCTTAAAGCTATACCTCAGAGGTACAGATAATAGGGTCCGCTGGAGGCATGGCATCTACCACCTGCTTCCCCCCACCCCCCAAAAAAAACCCCAGCCACATTTGAGGTAGAACCAGAAATTTTAAGTAATAAGTAGAACTGTCTTCTATTTCAACACCTTTCTCAGCTCTTCTCAGATCCTTGCTAGCGCAGTGCATCAGACTAACCTGGTCTACGGGGGATACAAGGACTTTATTTGCAGCATATCACTGGAGACCTTTAAGGCTCTGTTTCCTCCTTAAACATTCAAGAGGAAGCCCTTGCTGAAGGTCATCACATTCTTGGATGATGGCTAATTATTTGCATGGTTTTAGCCTGCAGGAGAAGCTACAAGAATCTGGAAATATCTTCTTTATTGATTTGACCAAAAAAAAAAGAAGAGATAAAGAAGAAGAAACCTAAGGAGCCCTCAGAACTTGGGAAAGACACAAAGGGATGAAGGGGAGTATTAGTTTGCTAGAGATGACTACTTGGAATTTCCTGCCTCTAAAGCTTTCTAACTGCCCAAGAGCCAAGACAGAAGAAGGGAAAATAAATTAAATAGATAAAAATTTAGCCCCGTCTCTAGGAAAGCCTCTTGGACTTCCTGCCAAGCAATTTAAGGGATACTGGCCAGCACATGGCAGTGGGAGATTGGTGAGTTGGGGCACAGCTTGCTTTGAAAACCAAATTCTGCTGTGTCTCCCCAGGATGCATGGCTCTGTGTCCCGATCATGGGGTGGAGTAGGCAGGTAAGTCTGGGCAAATAGAAGACCCAGATTTAGAAGCTGGGGACACCTCCCTGGTAAAACAGGCGAATGTTTGCCTTCACTGCAGCGTTTGTACCCCAGCTTCGATTTTGCTTGGTACTGCCTGATGAAGTGATGGGGTAACCGAAGTTGGCATTTCTAAGCCTGAATTCTCGGGGCCTCTGTAATTTTTTGTAAATCTTCAGAGTAAAAAGTCCTGTGGAGAAATAAGAAGGAGGATAACAAGAAGTATGCTTCTTCTGTGATTCTGGGGGGCTCTTTATTGGACAGTCAGAACTTACGGTGCAATAAACAGAACTTTGTATGGGAAAATCACTAATCAATCATGATAATTTTTCACCCTCTAAAGTCTAGAGGGTGCTTATCAAAACTACCAGCTGATTAGACACAGCATGTGGGATTTTTTAAATTCCTCTGTAGAAAGAATCTTTCTTTTCCAAAGCTCAGCTGCAGGCTGGATAAGTTTTCCTGTATATGTCTGTCTGTCTCTCCTCTCTGCTCCTTTCCCTTATACTTACAAATCAAGGCTAGTATTAGGACACTGCAGGAAGTACTGAAAATATAGCACAGGCTCTAATTCAGTCCTCAGCTGAAGCTGCACTGAGGAGGCTGGTTACCCTCTGTGGTAACAGCAAGACAGGGGTTTTCTGATGTGTTTCCAGTCAGGGTCTTTATTTATAGAGATTGAGAGTGTGAAGGAAATAAAACTGATTTAGTCTAATGCTACTGAGCGATTCTGTGTCTCACCCAAGATCTCAAAAGTCGTGGCAGGACTGGGTTGAGGACATGGGCCTTCTCAGAGCCCAGCCTCCAGCTCTGATGGGGAAGAGGACACAGGACAGCAGCAGGAAGAAAGGAACGCTGTTGCCTCAGACGTGCCTGAAGGCAGGCATTGTGCTGTGATAAAGAAGGCACTGAACTTCAAGCCAGGAGGCTCAAATTGCAGCCCCGACCCTACCCCTTGGGTATGTTGGGAAGGTTGTCTACCTGGTTTGGCCTCACTTTCTTCCTAAGTAAAGCAAGAAAGTTTAATTATATGCTCGCTGAGGTTCCTTCTAATGCCCTGTCCACTCCCTTGTCCCTGTGCGCAGGGTAATTTAGACAAATTTACCTAAGTCCAACAAATTAGAGATCCTGGCCCAGCCTACCTGTCTCAGAGACAAATTCACTGTATCCTGTTGGGGACTTCTTCTTAAGCACTGAGGTTCTGACTCTGCTAGTATTTAGGGCACTTAGGAAGAAAGATTTCCTCCCCCTCCACCCCTTCTCACTCTTCCTCCCTCCCTTTCCCCCATCACCCTCAGCCCTCCCCCAATTCCAGCACGAGACTGGGTAATTAGGACAAATTACAGCAGGTGGCAACTTGACTTTTTTTTTTTTTTTTTAAACTTCACATTCCACCAGGGACTAAAAAGCTTTAAAGCAATTTCTCATTTAATCTTCAGACTCAAGTCTAAATTTCACTGCAATCAAAAAGCATAGATTTGATGATTCATTTCCTTCACACTTTTCAAGGTTTAATATCTTTCTTGAAAGGGATCAACACATCCTAAAGATAATTAAGCAACTGTCATTAAGAAGCAGTCTCAGGCTTCTTAATGACCCCCCCCCCAACTCTGCTTCTCAGTGCCCTCTAAATGAAAAAGTAGGGTAAGAAATAACTTTCCCCCTTTCTGAAGATGAAATTCCATGTCCCAAAGCTTCATACCCTTTAGCTTAGCTATACAACCAGTCTTACCTCTAAAATACGCAATCAACTTGCAGCAACAGCTAGAAATGTTTTAATTAATTTTCTCTGCTGCGTACAAAGATCTGGAAATATTAGATATGCCTCTCTCCTGCTGCCTCCGGTTTCTCTCCACCATTAATTTTTACCTAAAGATAGCCCCCTAAGAGCCCTCTGAAAACAGTTCCTGAAGGCTTTTGGAATGGGTGGGGGCACCCTATATTTGACCATACAGTAAAGGGTTTACTAAAGTGACTCTCGAGAGAAGGATTTGAAGTCCTGTTAAAAGAGATTCCTTGGTCCTAGACTCTGAGATACTGATTCATAGGTTCTGCATTTCCTATAAGCTACCAGGTGATGCTGATGCTGTTATCCTTAGGCCACACTTTCTGCAGCTCTGGCCTAGGGAACCCCAGGAGGAAGACTCAAACACCAGGTGCCCCAGAAGGCACTTATGTGTAGGGTGTATGGTTTGCCCATGGGAATTTTGGTGTATACCTTATACCCTAGTGGCCCATCTTGTAAAACATGTCCTAGACTAGATTTTAGTGATAAGGTCACCCTAATCATGTTTATTTTCTCATCTAGCCCTTATAAAGATTCTCAAGGCAGATGTTATTATTCCAGTTTGCACAGAAGAAGCTGAAGGTTAGACAGATAAAAAGCAAGCATGCCTGAGGTCATGCAGTCAATAAGTGGTACAGCCTAGAACTGAAGCCAAGCATGTTTTGCTCCAAATCCAGGGCTTTGTAACTAATGTTAATGAGTCTGCTGGCCCCATTTCACTCCTCTTCAGGGCAGGAAGAACAGGTCGGGTGCATGATACTAAGAGGCATAAATCTGCCATTCTTACCATTTCACAGGGAGCCCTAACTTTGTAGTTATGGACAAAAGTGAAGTTAGGAAAGGCCAACAGTAGGAGGGGAGAGGAACTAAATCAATATACAGACTAGGTACTACAAAGTAGCCCAAATCCTTCAGAAGCATCTGATCTGAAGATGTCAAGTGACACATGACATAATCAAGAATGTGCCTCAGGAGTTCCTGTCGTGGCTTAGTGGTTAATGAATCTGACTAGTATCCATGAGGACACAGGTTCAATCCCCGGCCTTGCTCAGTGGGTTAAGGATCTGGCGTTGCCGTGAGCTGTGGTGTCGGCTGCAGACACGGCTTGGATCCTGAGTTGCTGTGGCTCTGGCATAGGCTGGTGGCTAGGAACCTCCACATGCTGCAAGTACGACTCTAAAAAGCAAAAAACAAACAAACAAACAAAAAAGAATGTGCCTCAGTGTAGTTTGGTCTCCATGTAAAGAAAACAAGACAACAGAAGGGACATCAGAGATGACCTAGTTGATGGCGCTCCTATCAACATCCTTGAGGAATGTAACCATAAGTAACAGTAACCATGGCTCCATTTCACCTTCGCAGACACTTTCAAGGGATGGGGAGCAAAATCCTGGGGAGGCATTGTGAGGACAGCACTTGGCATTTGAAAGGGGCCCTCCACTAATTCTGATTTGGTCCATGTACCATCAAATACTACTATCCTCCGAGGGTCACCGAGACCATCTCTACATTTTAATTTCTGAAGAGTCTAAGGCTCTTGTCCAAGAGAAACTATCTCCCTACTCTCAATGCTGGAGTGACTATCCTCCCATCAGTGGTTGAATGAGTCCTCCTGGAAGGACCAGAGAAGAGAGAGTCCTAAATATGTGTAAGAGGACTGAGTGGTTGCAAAGGAAACTAGATTTCTTCCTCGGGTCCTCTTTTTGCCTGTGGTGTTTATTCCCTGGGATTGTTGCTCTTCACACCTGCATATTGACTTTGGCAACAGAGATGCCAAAGAAACAGAGAAGCAGACACATGCAATGATCCAATATGAACAGATGTGCAACCTCAAATTCACTTAGCAACATTCTCCAAACACTTTTAGCTGATAATCAAAGAATCAAGGGTTTATTTTTATGGAGGCATTTCCTTCTTCTGTTCTTCCCTTCTTTGAAGGGACATGAAATGTCTACAATGCCCTCCTCTAGGACAAAGAACAATGACTACTAACCTTTGTGTTTCTTACATGCTAAGAAGCAAGGGATGTGTCTGCAACTTGTAAAGCAAATCTTCCCACATATCTGGAAACCAAATAAAAGCCTCTCAACTTAGTCATCAAGGTACTTTACCTTGGGGGAGGTGAAGGTACATTTGAGTTTCCGGGGCACTCTCTCATGGGCCATTTCAGTCCATTCAGCAACCATATCATCACGGTAAGCCAGGGAAACATCCATGGAAACTTCTGCATTTTCTCCTGCAAAAGAAAGGATGTACAATTCAGAAGTGGCTTCTGGGAGGATGCTTTGGAAACAGTTCAAAAATTCTTATAAGCTCTGCCATGGAAACCAGCAAGACAAAAGAGATGTATCCTATCAAACTCCAAACCTGAAGACTTAAAAGTCATAGGATGAATGTCTATGTTGGATGCTAGACCCCTTCTCATAACCAACTACTCTGCCAAGAAGTCAAAGAGCTTCCACTTAAACTCCTCTGGAGACGGGGGTCAAACGGTCTGATACTGACTCACAGTCAGCACTCATCCCGTAACGTGCATCACTGGTCCTATATCTGCCTGTAAGAGTCACATGGCAGATGAGGTCCTTTCCTTTTCCACAAAGCGCCTTACATACTTCAAACCTACATTTCATCTGCCTGTGTTTCCTCTCCTCTCTGATAAAAATGAGCAAGTTCTTTAGCCACCCTTCAGGACACACTCTAGTCTGAAAGCATCCTTTTTAAAATTACCCCCTAAGAAGTTCTCAAACATAGGCTCTGCTGCTTCTCTAAAACTCAAAACCCCTTCTTCATAGCGTGGACAAAGTTAATAAGAGGTGAAAGGCTTTTCTCACCTAAAGACTAATACATAGGCAGGAATATAATAAGTACATAGCTGAGCAATGAATATCACATAGACTTCCACACTGATGAGGACCATGAATAGAACCCATTAAGGAGATTAGATTAATAAAAATTGCATCTATCCATTTAGTCTGTCTTATACTCTTTGAGCAAGTTCAAGAACAGAAGCGCCTTCATGGAGGGAGAAAAGATCAACTACATTTCCAAAATAACCATGATGAGCCAGTGCCCACAGGGGTTGTGAGACTAGGTTCAGTTCTAAGCTCTGGAACCTGAACACTAGGTCACGAGGGAAAACAGATAAGAATAACTGCTGTCTGGAAAATTAGGGCTTTTCTACCCACTGGCCCAGTGTGGATTGGAGACAATTTGATGGTGTGTTGAATCCCTGGTTCTCTGAGGAAGCTAGTAAGAGAAGGAGAGAAGAAATTTGAAGCCATTCTGATACAGACGAAATCCTCAGGGAACATCAGTGCCTGCTCTTTTATTAATGCTATTTAACTTCTAAGTCACTAATAATGAACCATCAGAAAAAGAATGTAAGGAGCTCCTGCTATGGTGCAGCAGGTTAAGAATCCAGCATTGCCACAGCTGTGGCACAGGTAACAGATGCAGCTTGGATTAGATCCCTGGCCCAGGAACTTCCATATGCAAGTGTACCTAAAAGCAGAGAGAGAGAGGAGAGAAGAGAGGGAGAGAGAGAGAGGGAGAGGAAGTTAAAAAAAGAAAAGAAAAAGGAGTTCCCATCGTGGCTCAGTGGTTAACAAATGTGACTAGGAACAATGAGGTTGCAGGTTTGATCCCTGGCCTCGCTCAGTGGGTTGAGGATCCAGCGTTGCCGTGAGCTGTGGTGTAGGTTGCAGACATGGCATGGATCCCATGTTGCTGTGGCTCTGGTGAAGGCCGGAGGCTGCAGCTCTGATTGGACCCCTAGCCTGGGAACCTCCATATGCCACGGGAGTGGCCCTAGAAAAGGCAAAAAGACCAAAAAAAAAAAAAAAAAAAGAAAGAAAGAAAGAAAAGAAAAAAGAAAAAAAAACCCCACTTAAAATGAAAAAGAATAAAATACCTAGGAATAAATTTAACCACAAAGATGAAAGGCCTATACTCTGCAAACTGTAAAACACTGATGAAATTCCAGGATTTCCCACTGTGGCTCAGCAGTAACAAACCCAACTAGTATCCATGGGGATTTGGGTTTGATTTGGGTTTTGGGTGCAGCCCTGAAAAAGACAAAAGACAAAAAAAGAAGAAGAAGAAGAAAAAAAAAAGAATTCAGCATTGCCACTGCTGTGGCTCAGGTGTGATCCCAGGACTGGGAACTTTTGCATGCCATGGGCGCAGCCAAAAAAATTTATTTTTAATTCAAGCATTGATGAAGGAAACTGAAGATGATACAAAGAAATGGAAATATCTACTGTGCTCTCAGATTGGAAGAATTAATATTGTTAAAATACTACCCAAAGCAATTTACATATTTAATGCAATCCCTACCAAAATACCCATGAATTCTAAAATATTCATGGAACCACAAAAGACCCCACCAAACTCTCAAAACAATCTTGAGAAAAAAGAATAAAGCTGGAGGTCTCAACCCTCCCAGACTTCAAACCATACTACAGAGCTACAGTAATCAAAGCAGCATGGTATTGGCACAAAAACAGACACATAGATCAATGGAACAGAATGGAACAGACACATAGATCAATAGAACACACCTGTGATTAACTAATATACAACAAAGGAGGTAAGAATATACAGTGGAGAAAAAATAGTCTCTTCATTAAATGGTTCTAGGAAAACTGGACAGTCACACGTAAAACGAGATTACAACATTTCCTCGCACCATATACAAAAATAAATTCAAAATGGATTTAAAGAACAAAATGTAGGACATGACAACATAAAGAAGACAATATAGGCCGAAAACTCTTTGATATAAATCATAGCAATACTTTTTTGGATCTAATTTCTAAGATGAAAGAAATAAAAGCAAAAATAAGCAATTAAGATGTAATTAAACTTAAAAGCTTTTACATAGCAAAAGAAACCAACAACAAAACAAAAAGACAACCTCCAGAACAGAAGAAATATTGCAAATGATGCAACTGACCTGGGATTAATATCCAAAATACACAAACAGCTCATACTACCCAATTATCTTTCTTTTTTATTTATTTATTTATTTATTTATTTTCTTTTCTAGGGCCGCACCCGCGGCACATGGAGGTTCCCAGGCTAGGGGTATAATCAGAGCTACAGCTGCCGGCCTATGCCAGAGCCTCAGCAACATGGGATCTAAGCCGCGTCTGCAACCTACACCACAGCTCACAGCAACACCAGATCCTTAACCCACTGAGTGAGACCAGGGATCAAACCTGTAACCTCATGGTCTTAGTCAGATTCGTTAACCACTGAGCCATGATGGGAACTCCACATACTACTCAATATCAACAAAACAAACAATCCAATCAAAAAATAGGCAGAACACCTGAATAGACATCTTTCCAAAGAAGACATACAATAGTCACATGAAAAGATGCTCAATATATGTCATTATTAGAGAAATGCAAGTTAAATCACAATGAGATATTACCTCACATCTGTCAGGATGGCTATCATCAAAAAGTCTGCAAGTAACAAACATTGGCAAGGACGTACAGAAAAAAGAAGCCTTGCACACTGCTGGTGAGAAGGTAAATTGATGTAGTCATTATGGAAAACAGTATGGAGGTTCCTTGAAAAACTAAAAATAGAACTACCATATGATCCAGCAGTATGAGTCCTAAATATATATACAAAAAAATGAAAGCATAATTTGAAAAGCTATGCGGACTGCAATGCTCAGAGCAGCACTATTTTCAATAGCCAAGATATGGAAGCAACCCATGTCCATCGATAGAGAAATGGATAAAGATGTGGTTTAAATACACACACACACACAGGAATATTACTCAGCCACAAGAAGAGTGAAATTCTACCATTTGCAGCAATGTGAATGGACCTAGAAATTATTATGCTTAGTGAAATAAGTCAGAGAAAGACAAATATTGTATAATATCACTTATATGTGGAATCTAAAAAATAATATGAAGGTATATAATAAAACAAAAACAGGCTCATAGATATAGAAAACAAACTAGTGGTTACCTGTGTTAAGAGGGAAGCAGAAAGGGGCATGTGAGGGATATAAGATTAAGAGATACAAACTACTACGTATAAAATAGCAAGGATATATTATAGCACACCCAAGATTATAGCCATTATCTTATAATAACTGTTAATGAGTATAATCTGTAAAATAAACCTTGAATCTCTATGTTATTCATCTGAAAATATTATAGTATTATAAATCAACTATATACTTCAATGAAAAAATAACTAAATATAATAAATCCTCAAACATGGTGAAATACCCACTTGTGTTTTTCTGGTGTTACAAAACTACACACATACACAAACACACATAAGATAAAATAAAATAAAATAAAATAAAGGAGTTCCCATTGTGGTTTTTGGGTTAAGGACCCAACAGTTTCCATGACAATGAGGGTTTGATCCCTGGCCTCGCTCAGTGTAAGGATCTGGTGTTGCTGCAAGCTTCGGCATTGGTTGCAAATGTGTCTTGGATCCACTACTGATGTGGCTGTGCCATAAGCCTGAAGTGATTCAAACCCTAGCCCAGGAACTTCCATATGCCTCAGGTGTGGCCATTAAAAAAAAAAAAAGTACAGGAAAAAATGGTAGCAATGTGAGCAAACGACACATTGCAACAGTTTTTTAAAGATGAAAAAATAGATGAAGTAGATTTCCTGAAAGCCATGAAATGGGCACAGCCTCAACTCCACAGAAGGGATATTCTGGAAAAATAAGCCATGTCCAATAGACCCCCCCCCCCCCAGGCCACTCAGAACTGGAAAGTACCAGGTGTTACATAAGACAGGAGAGGCAAGATTCTGACAGAAGGATAGCAAGGTCAAAGTCTGTACACAATCACTGGACCCCCAGTTCTCATCCATCTTCCCAACACACACAGTCCAAGAGGAGACCCCGGACTTGAGGACACCAGCCTGTGCAGAGACCCTGGGCTGAGAGTGGGGAATAGTACGAATCTGTACAAGAAATTGGGATTCCTGGCTTGGGATTCTCTATCCTCTTGGTTAGGAGCCAGAATGGCTACAACTGCTCTTTACTTGGAAGCCTCAAAGGTCCAAAGAAAGAAATGGCCAGAGCTCCCATCTATGAACTGAATATTAGGCATCAAGGTACCTCCTTTTCATTTCTAACACTGGGATTTAAGAATCAGGACTTTCAACTCTGTCAAAAGGTCACTTTCAGAACCACAGAACTCAAGAGCACAAATTCGAACGATGTAAAGGAAGTTACCAGTTCACACAATGCACTCCTCGGAGGGCAGGGTTCAGAGCAGCACTGTCCTTAGACAGAGCAGGAGCGGCCCTGAATCTGGCCCCACACTTTTAGAGGTCACTCTCTGTCTGGTCCTTCTGCAGCTGTTCTCATCCTCTCCGGACAACAAGACCCTGAAGTGAAGGGGGCATGCCCACCGCGAACTTAACCCCTCCCCCAATCTCTAGAACGAGACCCAGAAACTCAAGACCCCAAGTACATACCCAGGCAACGCGGAGCCTACTTCCACACCCTGGGGGGAGACACCCTCCCAAGATCTGGCCTCTCAAAGGAAACCACGCAACCACTTATGCACCCTTGGGCTCAGGAGTGGTCAAAAGTCTGCTCCTACAGGAGGCTACAGACAGAGATTGAGCTTGGAGGTTGGGGTGTCAACACATAAACACACTCTTTCCATGGGATGGAGCTAGGGATGGGAAGAAAAGGCATCTAGAAGCCCACATTCCCTGATCAGTCATATTTGGGGCACAGAATGCCAAGGAGTCCAAGAATCCTACATTCAAACCATTCAAACCTAGATTTCCAGTTCATTAGGAAGGTAAATTGCAACTGGATGGTAGAACTTGTTGGGCTTAACAACTTTTGGCCTGATTTATCACTTTAAAATATGTAGATATCTGGCAGCCTTCATAGGTACTCTGTCCTGGGCTCCACAAATGTTCAGTGTGGGCCCAGCACAGAGCAGGTGCCTCAGGGAGAGAGAGGCCAGAGACAGACTCCCTTCCTGGTCTGCTCCCGGCTTTAAGAGTTATTGCCACCTGTTGGGAATCCCCAAACTGTTTTAAACTATGCTATTAAAAACAAACACAAATTTTAAACACCGTTTTCATGTACAATTACTCTGTATTAGGCCCTTGTGACTTCTGTGCTTCCATTTAAATGACCTCATTAAACAACTCTATAAAGTGGGCACAGACGTTTCCTTCTGATTAGTGAGTCAACTGAGGTCTTCAGATATGAAGTGACTTGCCTGAAATCATACGGTTGTCGATAACATGAGAGAGAGAGACGTTTTTTAAAAACTGCCTTAAGAGACAATCTTTTTGTGTGTGTGTGCTGCTTAAAGAAAACTGGCTAGTTTTGATGAAAGAAGCCCCTCGCACTAGTCACAAAATATGAATAGGTACGTTTCGATTTGGAGGTTTTTTGTTGTTGTTTTTTGGTTTGGGGTGGGTGTTTTTCTTCTTTGCTTTTTCGGGATGCACCTGTGGCACAGAGACATTCCCAAGCCAGGGGTCGAATCAGAGCTGTAGCTGCCAGCCACAGCCACTTGAATAGGTACATTTTTAATAAAATAGAGGCTCCTTGTGAATACTGTCCCCATCCTGTGAAAAAGGGATGAGGTATATATTAGTTGTATAAGGTACACAAGAATACACAGTGAATAAATGGCAGAGCTGGGACTTAAACTTGAGTCTGGATCAGCCCAGACCCCATCACCTTCTACTACCTTTGTTGTTAGAAACAATTAGAAAGAAAAGCAGGGAGTTCCCGTCGTGGCACAGTGATTAACGAATCCGAATAGGAACCATGAGGTTGCAGGTTCGGTCCCTGCCCTTGCTCAGTGGGTTGACGATTCGGCGTTGCCGTGAGCTGTGGTGTAGGTTGCAGACGCGGCTCGGATCCCGCGTTGCTGTGGCTCTGGCGTAGGCCAATGGCTACAGCTCCGATTCAACCCCTAGCCTGGGAACCTCCATATGCCGCAGGAGCGGCCCAAGAAATAGCAACAATAATAACAACAACAACAAAAAAAAAAAAGAAAGAAAGAAAGAAAGAAAAGCAACAGTTGAATCAAGCACACTGTATGCAGGGGCCACTCGGTTCTGACCAAACACAACTTTCTGCAGGAGAGAAATATGAAATGTTTCTGGGAGGCCACAAGCATGGCTCACAATACATCTGCAATTCTCCAACTCCAGCTTTAAGGGAAAAAAGTGCTGAAACCTACATAGCACCCTTCCAGAAAACTGGAGAAGTGTGATGGCTGGAAGCATGAGGCTGGAAGACTGGGATGCCTAGGTTCATGCCATGTTTCTGCCCCTTACTAGGTGTGTGGGCAGGGACAGGGAGCGAGCCTCCGGTACTGGGGGTAGCTGCCTTCAGCTCCAGCCATCATGAGGCAGTACAGGTTGTCTTACCAGACCTGCTGCTTTTTCAGGAGAAGCCATAAATTCAGATGCTTATATAATAACTCTCAATTTTTAAACATCAAAAACCAATTCCCTAAAAACAAAGGGAAACAAAATCTCTGAGCAGGTCAGATAATAAAATATCAGGCAAGCTGCATTACTTCGGGGGGGAGGGGAGGGGGCACTTTTCATACTGTCCCCACACCATCATCCTCTTCTTTCCATTCTACCATCAGGCAAAGTTCTGTCTAAACCTTTCTATTATTGTTTGAGACCTTTATCACAGGTTCTGCCTAATCCTCACACATCACCTCCTTACTTCCTATGCTATCTGGAGCAGGTGTTATCATTCCTGTTTGTGAGGTGGAGAAGCCAAGACTCAGATAGCTTCATGGCTAGAAACATCAGACTCAAGCTTAGAACCTCATGGCCTTTAGTCTGAGAGAAACCACAGGAGAATGGCCAGGTCAAGTGGTCCTCTAGCCTTCTCTCACTGGACCCTGATCTCACTCCCAACCCTACCTTCTGCCCTGATGGACACTCAGGCTCCTTACCCTGTTGAAACAGGACTTGCCTCCTGGGACTTTGTGATCATTAAATTAGTTACTACCCCAAAAATTCTTAGAACCGTGCAGAACGCATGAAGGGCTAGCTGTCGTTTTTATCATTTTATTCGGGAAGTGAAAGTAGGTCTTACACCTACTTTTAATTCAAAATAATTATCAGGAGTTCTGTCGTGATAATTCTGCGACTCAGCGGTTAAGGAACCCGACTAGCATCCATGAGGACGAGGGTTCAATCCCTGGCCTCACTCAGTGGGTTAAGGATCCAGCATTGCCGTGAGCTGTGGTGTAGGTTGCAGACGTGGCTTGGATCCCCAGTTGCTGTGGCTGTGGCACAGGCTGGCGGCTACAGTTCCGATTCAACCCTCGCCTGGGAATTTCCACATGCTGTGGGTGTGGCCCTAAAAAGAAAAAATAATAATAATTATCACGTTTCAGGGACATGGAACCTTCCACTATGATCCTATATCCAAACCTGGAGCACAACATTCAGAAAAAGGAAAAGTATGAAGCAGAGGAACCTAGCAAAGCTGTGACATCGGCCTCCAGAATCACTTTCTCTTCTGCTGCCAATGGACTCAGAAACATAGTTCAGCTTTAATGACGAGGTTGCATGTAATAAAACACCGGTCTCATGACTCCTGGGATACTGTGTGGGCAATATTCCCCTCCCCACCCCCTCCCACAGAAATAATGAAACTGAAGCATCCAATTTGAACCCTTTGGGAGAATGGCAGGAAGGCCAAGGCTACCTCTGGCACCTAAAGAACCTTCCCTATTAAAAAAAAAAAAAAAGGACGCTGGTTATTCCAGTTCCATGGGATAAACTTGTAAGGTATCTGCATAGGGCATTTATAGGTTTGAAATGCATGATTTTCCACACCTAAACCAGACCAGCAGCTTTGCTCTCCTTTGGGCTGTCCAAGCCTCACATTTCTCAAGTGGCTCTGGAGACACATTTTGGTTGTGCGGAAAATCTATTTAGAATACTGGGAAGGGAGAGGTGGAAAGGCACGTGGTTCGTTTCACTTAATATTTCCATCCTGTTACGGGGGCGGTACTCTGACATGGGGAACCTGAGCTCCAGGGTTCTGCAGGAGCAAACCCAGACTGCAGAGGATCCTTATAGGTGGAAAGATCTGTACCTTTCCATATTGGGAAGCATCAGCCAATCAAACCCCTAAGAAGCATCTGAGTTAAACTGCCTTGCCCTTCATGAGAAAAGTGCCAATCAGTTTTCCAAAGGCAAGTGGAAAGCCAGAAGGGTGAGCAAGTACTTTGCACAAGCCAAAACAGGTGAGGGCAGGGGGAGGGAGGGCAACAAATAGCTAGAAAACAGTCTGAGAACTCCAAGAAATCTAGGGTAGAGTGGCCCCTGGAGGGAGGCGGTGGAGTGATGAGAGATGGGGCTCCCTTGAGGACATCACCAGAATGCGTCTCACTTACACTTTTGGAAACACTTTTGGAAACAGGTATTTGCCTGCCAGGAGAGTACAGAGACCTGGGGCCCAACATATCTGCTTTCAAATTCTCCCTTTATATCTTCCTAGTTAAATGACCTTGAGTCTCAGTTTCCACCTCTGTAAGACAGAAACAGTGGGATTTACTTCCCAAGACTGCTGACAGGACCACTTGCCATATAGGCATTTAAAAATACCCTTTCCCTTTCCATCTAAGTCCCAAGATGGCTAGGTTATATCATTGATCAATTAACTGGTAACAAAGGAGGGCGAGTTACATTAAGAGGAAATAAAGAATCATTTTATGGTTGTCAAAAGCTTTTCAGTTCCCAGAGAAATCTTAAGATCCCTGAGCTCTTGCTCTGGGAAAAAATTAAAGAGATTTCAAAATGCTCATATGTATACCCACATTACATAGAGGAGCTGCCAGTCACCAGGTTTGTTTGGGTAACCTCAGAAGGAGGCCGCACAGACCAGCCTCCTCCCAGCCTCCTGCAGACATATAATCTGGGGTTATTTATGCCAGCGTGCCTTCCTCGATTAAAAACTCCCTGACCTGGCTTGTATTTTCTTGACGCTTTCAATTAAGGAAATAACAAAACCAACCCTGTCCTATACCCATGGTTAGGTCTGGCAAAAAATGGACTCAGCTAATTATAAATTTGGTCCTGGCTGTTTTCTTAAGAATGCCCTACAGGCCTGGGGTGAGCAGTTATAAAATGAATGAGTACAATTATTTCACAAACCATCCCAACAGTTTGGTTCACATCACCTCTCTCATTTTTCCCTCATCACGTTGAGCACTTGCATTGCAGAGAAATACTTTCCAGGTGTCAGAAGTCATTTTTCAAAGCATCATCAGGATGGACCCTCACTATATTCTGAAGCAGTATCTCCTAATTAAAGTGAGCTATCTATGAGACAACATTAGAACATGGGGAAACTTCTCTCACATCAGGCCCTTTGCAAAATGATCTCTTCTCAGTTAGAAAACATCCACTTACCCTATAGCATCCTATTGAACTACTTCAAGGCTACATCTCTGGAAGAGTAGCTAGGGCATCAAATATTTTGTAAACAAATGAATCTTTAGGACCACAGAATGCAGAAAAAATATATCCTAGTATTTACTCAGTTGGAGAGTAGCTCTTTCCCCTTCTAACACATCTGCTCATGGGACACCAGCCACCTTCTCAAGTTCAGATTTCCCTCCCAAGTTTCAAATCTGCATGCCTACTTCCCACTGGATGGCTCTATTTCCATGGTTCAGAAAAGAAAGCCAAACTGCCATAATTGGTCAATTCTCATAGCTCATCAAGTCTTGCAAATTCACGCTCTACCCCCCCTTCCTCACCACCACTCTCCTTGCTCAAGGCCATCATCACCTCAGATCTAGACAATTTGAACACATGCCCCATGCTGTTTCCCCTCCTGTAGCCAGAAGATGGTTTCTGAAATACTTTCAATGTCTTTACATCATCCTAGTGCTGAAACTCCTTAAATAGCATAAAAGACTAAGACCTGGCTCCTGGTTAGCAACCTGGGGTCTCATCTCAAGAACTCTTCCTGACTCCTGGTCACCTTAACTGGTCACCCTGAATGTAGCCCACCATCCCACCTCCAGCCTTGGAGATGGGTAAGAGTTCAGGTTCTGGAGAGAGACAGCCTGGGATCACGGCCACCTTGGCCACTTGGTGCCTGTGCAATGGTAGGCAAGCCACTGAACTTCTCTGTATATAAAAGGGGGAGAGCAGATTGACCATCTCCTATGGTTATGAGAATTAAATGAGGTAACGTGAATTACTGAGCACAGCCCTGGCATACAGTAAGCACTCAGTAAGTAAATGTTGGCTGCTTTTTGAAGGCTACTACTCAAAGCTACCTACACTTACGACATTCAGGGTCCCTGCTAGCACACCAATTTCCCATCCATGCCCCCTTTGAAGGGTGGAATTCACAAAAGGGCTTCTTTTCCTTGAGGCTATAGACAATACTCTGCAGATAGATCTTGGCACCCCTACTTGTATCAGGATAATGTCTGCTCACTTCTAGATTCATTCCTACCTTCCCTCACCCACTAAAACTGATGAAGTGCCCCTTCTCTTGCTCCCAGAGTACACTGTGTGTCCAGCACTATAACACTTAACCTCCTGCAGTTCAACTACCTGACTACTTACTTGTATCTTTCTCTACCCCGCAACCCCACACCCCTTAGTCTGAGAAGTTCCTGAAAGCCAGGGACTGCCTCAGTTTTCTTCACAGCTGTATCATCTATATCTTCACAAAATATTCATTAAATACTTGCCAAATGAATGAATGAACACCATTCTTCTTTCTCCAAATATTCTGACAATCCAAAATTCCCTGTGCCACTCTATCACCTCTATACCACATATGTGTGGTCTATAGTTTACTCTATATTAGTGGCATTCACTTTCTTTCCCCCACTGCCTGCTTTCCTTCTCCTACCCCCACACATCTCAAAAAAAAAAAAAAAAAAAAAAAAAGATGTTCCTCAAATTTGGCCCAAACATCTCAAGGAACAACATGCCTGTTCCCCAGGACTGGGTGGAAGGGAAGTGAATTGGAAGGGAGCACTGTCTCCTTCCTCCTTCTCCATCTGAACTATAATATTGGGTTGCACTAGCATTCTACTTGAGCAGGCTAGTGGGGATAAGGGAGAAGGAAGATAGGATGTAACCACAAGGGCTAGAAACCAAATTGTTCTCTGACCTGTTCTAGAGTTTAAGGTTTAAGTAAAGCCATTAAAAAAGTGGGCCTTTGAGGTCTCTATCATGCCTGTCCAAGTCTATAGGAATAAGAGAATAGATGGAACCAATGGCAAGAGATTCCAGAGAAGAAAAACTGTGCAGCACTCATTTGCATAGAACACATGAGGTCTCTGGTAATCTACTCAAGCATACTTTTCCAGAATGGAAGAGAAGCCCATTAGGAACTGATAAGTCATAGCAGCTGGTGCCATCACCAAGACAGAATAATATACATCTGAAAACCTGTAATGCTAGATGGACCATCCAATCCATTCTTTTCCTCTACCAAATATTTTTAAGTATCTACTAGTTTCTACACACCATGGTGGGGATAAAAAAGACATACAAGGCAAAATCATTGCCCTCAATGGCTCACAGCAAGATGGAGAAGTAAAACATATACACACCTAAGTATAATCCAATGTGGGTAGTACTGTGTTAGAAATACATATAAAGTACATATACATTCACTCCTCTAAACCCATGGATGCAGAACCTGCAGATATGGAGGGCTGATTGTACTGAACCATTTTATACATAGGACTTGGGCCTCTGTGAATTTTTATATTGACATGGGTCCCCAGGGATCTGGAAGGACAAGTGTAGTTAGTACAAAGATGTCAAGAGTGCTAGGTAGGGAGACAAGAAATGCAATATAGAATACGTGATCTTCTGGATTACCTCATCTAGGAGAGATGATGTTAAACTGTGAATCACCAGATGACTAAGCGGTCACTAGGCAAGGAGGTGGGAGAAAGAATTACAGGATGAGGGAGCTGCATGCTTAAAGAGTCATGGAAGCACAAAATAGCATAGTACAGTAATCTACTAATTCAGTGGCAGGGAATGGGAGGTAGAGTGGAAAAAAAAGTCAAGGCTGGAGAGGAGGAAGGGTCTGATGACAAGAGAAGAAACATGCTCTGAATGAATGCTGCAGCGTTTTAGGATGTTTAAGCAAAGAGATCCGGCAGCTGTATGAAAGGCAGACTGGGATGTTATGGGGAGTAGAGAGAACAGAAGAAACTGAGGCCCACTACATTTAATACAGTTCTCACCATGTCTAAGATTATTTTAATCACATAGTAAGTATCACCAGAAGGACCTTCCCTGTTTTCCAAGGAATTTGAACCCAACAATGAACCAATCTTTTCTTAACAAAGCTAGAGAAATCAGAAGCATCCAAGCTGGCAAGTGTTAAAACACTGGAAAACAGATGTGGCAACAGCTCTTTCCTATTTGACCATAATCAACATATATGCAGAGTGAAAACAAACTTGACAGCCAAGGGAGGGAAACACACAGTGGGCTTCTTTGCTTTCTCCCCAGGATTCCATCCTTGCAAAGAGCATTTAGAATAGCTGATGTGATGGTTACAAAAATCTACCTGCCTCTCTCTGAATGCAATTAGAGAAGAGAGCTTCCTTCACACTGGCTCCAAAAATAGACGATGGCGGAGTTCACAAACTGACAGCTGCATTCTCATACAGTAACCAGGAGAGAGGAGGGATGGCTAATTTAACTTAACTTCCAAAACAAACAGTGCAGAAGAAGTACAAGATAAAGAGAAAACACAAAGGTCACATCCTCAAAGGGCTGGAAGAGGAATGGGGTCACTCTGTGGCAGTTTATTAGTCCTCCTCAAATCCTGATGAAACCAGTGAAATATTTTGCCCAGATCTGCCCAGAGTCCTTCAGACAAAAGCTCTGGCAGATGAAGCTGCGGAAGGAATCCCAGCAAGATTGGCAAGAGAGCCAGGATTTGTTCTCTTAACTCCTTCCTCTATAACCTGGATTCCTAAGGGCTAAGAAAGTCACTACATTTTCTAGATAAGAGAAATGAGCTCTTCCCTACCCCCACCCCACCCCCTTCACCAGGATTAAATTACACTATGACCAGCCTGGGGCAGGGGGGGAAAAAAAAAAAAAGAGTTATCCAGGAAACAAATATGGGTCATTAAGGGGGAGAAACCAGGTGTCTGAAAGGAGTAAAGCATTTCGGTTTTCCTCTCCTCAGTCCTAAGACCTTTTCGTTTTCTTCCATAGTCTTCCCAGCCCAAGGCTTCCAAGGGAAAAAGGGAAGCAGATTCTCTCTGCGGCTCCCCGCCCCCCAGATCTGCACTCGCTCTCAGGGCGGCTGCCAGCCAGCTAAATGTCAGATCACTGCACCCCGCATTCCCATGCCACACTACCTCCATCGCCCCGGTGACTAAGCTGTTTCAACAGCTGTGTTATTGCTGGAGTCAGGCCAGTGTTATTCACACGGAGTATTTGTTTCGTGCGGCTTCTGTGGGGAATTCTTACACTCAGGATTTGGGGTTCTATTTGCAGACCAGGTCCACCCCTCGATCAATCAGTGAGGATATTCCCTGAGCTCTTGGCTGCAGTGCAATGGTATTGGGCTACCGATCACTCAGGCTTCCGGGAGATGGACAGCCAGACTCCTAACACCACAGAGGGGGTGGAGAAGGCGTGTATGTCTGTGACACAGAGAGAAAGAAGCATAATAGAAAACCAGAATCCTTGACGGGGCCCTGGAAGACCTCTACTGCCCCTCCCTCAAGAGAAGCCACCAGGACTAGCTTTCTGCTCTTCCTCTCCAACCATTTCCCTCCATTTTTCCTTGAAAGACTCTTCCCTTTCAGGTAATACTTGTACCCCTCTGCCTCTGTTGGTCTCTCCACAAACTTGCCTCTGATCAACACTAAGCCTGGGCAGCGCTCGCCTGTGCTCCTCCCTCAGGCCCTGGCCTTCCCTTCTCTCATCACCTTGCTTGCCATCATCTCTGCTCATCACTCCTGAACAGGTCCAAGCGGGACCTGTTTAATCCTCTCCCACCCCCGACACCTCAGCACAGCAGCACTCCTGTACCAACTAATCACAAATGCAATGAAGGCAAAGCATTGCATTTGTGGCCTTTGATACCTGTGGACCAATTTCCACTCTTAGTCCATTCTAGGCTGCTCCACCCAAGGGCCTTCGTAGCCTGCTCTCCCTCCTAGGTTCTCACCCACAGCAACTGGGCTATGTTTTCTGATATTAAAGAGATCATAGAAATGAGTTTTCTTATAAAGAAGGTCTTGTAGTTTACAAAGAAATAAAACAAGGATTCTCAACAGCTCACATGTTTGAGTACGTGCAGACATTTTCAGTTGCATGTAGGTGCCGGCCAAGTATAAATGATCTTCTCAAGCTCAAAATGAGGAAACAGAGGCACGTGGTCTAAGTGTTAGTGTGGGAGGGAGGTGAACTATGCATCGGGTTTGCCTGGCTCCACCATTCCAGTCCTTCCCTATTATGGCAGGAGTTGGGAGACAAGACCTGTTTCTTGCTCTAGGAAAGCCACTAATTAGCTGTACAATTGGAGTAAGTCACTTTACACACTGTATTCTTTCATTAAATACTAAAGTTGAACATAGAATGACTAAGGTCCTTCAAGTGCTAACATCTCATGAAGGTACAGAACTGAAACACCACCAGTTGCTTAACTGCCTTCTACCTTTGAGGCACTGTGGTTAAAACACAAACAGTAAAACAATTCCTGCCCTCAGGGCACTTTTAATGGCGTTTGAGTGATCGCGGATTAAAAACTTGAGTTTGACTAACCTAAGAATTAAACAGAAACAAATACAAAAATACAGAGTACGTGACAGTCCTCCAGAAAAAAAATATACCGTAACTATAAAAGGACAAAAGTGGATTTCAACAATGGTGTCTCTCCCTCCCCCCCCCCCCCAAAAAAAATCATCTTTGTGCTGCTGGCAGGAAAAGCCAGCTACCAGAAGGGATCCCGTCTGTTTCATGGGAAAGCTTTGTTTCCGACAAGTTTCGTAAAGGAAAAAGTAGGCTAGAACAAGCTTTTTATTTCCAACCCACCTTTTCTTCATTCCCATGAATGAGGAGGGGATAAGAATGACAGCAGGCAGCCAGGGAAAAAAATAATATGGCTGGTGGGTCTTGACCTCTTGGATTCCTGCCGACAGAGACGCCCGAGAGGCAACATTTAATTGTGAAAAAACCAGCCTTGCTCGCCTCTTATCTTTTTCCTCTGTGACTTAAAACCCACAATTACTGGCAACCCCTAGATTCCGAGTCACTCAGCTGGAGGTGGCAGCAATGGCTGTGTCTGTAACTGAAAAGCAAAAGGGGAGTTAGATTTTACCTGCCTCGGCAGCGAGCCTTGTACGAACACAGCCCTAACCCAGCTTCTCCCATTAAAAAGTTCACAGATGCCCTCCTGTCGGGAAGACCACCATGCGAGAAGTCCAGATGGAAAGAAAAGAAATTTGATTTCCAGCTGCTGTATAATTCAAAGGACAAGCTATGAGTCTCAAATCCTGAATTCCACATTTCATTTCAGCACTAAATATGTGATTTTCAATTCTGTTTCTTAAGGATCAAACTCCAAATTTCTTAGCCTGGTCATCAAGGCAACTCACCCACAGGCCCCTCTATCTTTCAGGGGCTTATCCTCTCTCTCCACGCAAATGAGATTACTGTCCTTTGCATACAACAAACTGTTATTTCACAGTATTTCATGGCGGGAAAATATGGGTCTTAGTCCTGCCTTTCTCAGCTGTAAACCAGATGACCTTGGGGAAGTCACTTAACTTCTATAATCTCAGTTCACAGAACTCCAAGAAAGCTATCTCTCATGTGCCTCTGCTCCCATCTTGAATTACTACTCTACTGACCAACATTTTAGTTTACATGTTAATATGTTTACAGTCAAATACGATTAAATCATGTCTGTGGACATGTTCTCCTAAAGATGCTGAGAATTTCCTACGTCTTCTATTTTAGGGTGTTCTCCAGGTGCATACGTGGTGATCAACATGCAATTTGTCACTCATGGGGTCTAATTATACCATGAAGTCGGAACTCTTACCTTGAGACTCATAAACCTCTGAATTCCACAGATTCCTAACTGCAAGTCTTCAGGTGACATATGTACACAAAATATCTGAATGGAGCCTATGCACATTTTCCCCCCAAGGTCAGGGTCCTTGATCCAAAGTTAAGGACCACTGTCCCGAAGTAATGAGCATCCTGTGGTTGTTTTGCACACTTGGCCCTGCTGTCTCCCTTTCTAGACTACTACATTCTCTCCAGAACTCACATTTCTTCTCTCTGCTTAAGTCCAAGAATAATAACTCGCTTTTCTTGTGTATTTACTATGTATACTTACTGTACAAAAGCCTCAGGTGTATTATTCTAGTTTCATCCTTAAAACAATTCTATAAGAGTGCTATACTATTATTTCTATTTTACAGACTAAAAAACTGAAGCACAAGGAAGTTCAGAAACTTACGAAAGGTGTCAGATAATTTATAAGTGACAGGTCAGGGAAGCAGCCCAAACACTCCAGCTTCCCAGAACAAAATAAGGCTGCTCTTGGATTGTTTCTTTGCCACCAGATAGTAGTAGACAGTCACAAATTCCAACATCTCCTTTAAGACTCCATCCTTGAAGACTCAATCAAAAATCCATTTTCGTAGTGAGTTAATCATTTCCCTATCTATGTTCATGGAATACTCTGAACACTTAGCACTGAACACACTGGTGTAATTTTTTGTTTCTTTTCCCTCTGAAGTAGCTGATGAGCTCCTAACTAATTCTTCTGAGTACACCTCAAGTATGTACAGCGCCTGGGGCTGTACTAAGTAGGAGGACACAAAGATGAACAAGATACAGTCTCTGCTCTCAAAATTTAGCCTTGCAGGAGAGAAGTAAACAAAGAAAGCACCTGAGGGTTTTTTTTTTTTTAATCTTTATGAAAGATAAGGACTTATCTAATCTTTGTACCTTAACTCCTGAGTAAAATATTCTAGCACATGGTAGAAATCCAATAAATGACCACTGACTGAATGCAGTCCTCAGAATCCGCACTGTTAAATTAAAAGATCTACCATCCCTTTATGAAAAGTCTTTGAGGCTATTCAGATACTGACTCACCTAAAAACTGCTTCCTGTGTTGGTGTCTATGATACATTTTTTAATGTCAGACTAAAAATACACTTCCAGTACACCAACTCTGTCTGCCTACCCAAGGATGAGAAATGAACACAAGGTAACACACAGCAAAATAAAAGACAAGAAAACTCACTCCTTTCAACACTAAGTTCACCCACTAACAAGGGAGCACCCATCCCCACTGAACAGCATCTTCTAAAATGGTTCACACTTTGAAGTTACTGATTCACAAAGCCAAAGGGATACTCATGAGATTTTTATAGAGCCAAAGAACCTTGAGTGAGTCATGGACTCTCAGCAGAAGAGATGTAGAATAGGTGGGACCTTAGGGCCATCTCGTATAATTTCCACTCAGATGAGAAGCTACTCCAGAGCACTACGGACAGACTCACGCCATTGACTCAATGGGATCAATGCACTGGAGCCTCAAGATCACTTCCTTTTTTCTTTCTTTTTTTTTTTTTTTTTTTTGTCTTTTTGCCATTTCCTGGGCCATTCCTGCGGCATATGGAGGGTCCCAGGCTAGGGGTCTAATCGGAGCTGTAGCCACCCGCCTACGCCAGAGCCACAGCAATGCGGGATCCGAGCTGCATCTGCGACCTACACCACAGCTCACAGCAACACCGGATCCTTAACCCACTGAGCAAGGCCAGGGATGGAACCCGCAATCTCATGGTTCCTGGTCGGATTTGTTAGCCACTGCACCATGACAGGAACTCCAAGATCACTTTCATTTATAAACCCCTCTATTCTGCAGCTAGGAGACTTTGAACCAACCATTTAACTTCTCTTATCCTCAGTTTCTTCTCGTTGATAAGGGAGAATTGTTGAAATGATTGGATGAAATAAAAATAAAGCTGACTTAATCAGAGATGATTTGGTTGCAAGTAACAGGTCTTTACCCACACTAGCTTAAGCAGAAATTAGCTGGAAGGATACAAGGGTATCTCAAGAAACTCAGCAGGGTGGTGTGGTGAAGGCCCACACTCTGATGGAGGGGAGATCGACAAATTCAACAAGAAAGTATGAGGCCAAAGCAAATGGCTAGCAACATAGATAATCACCAGCATCTTTAGTACAAAACTACGTAAAGAAATCACCACCCAATTCAAGTTACCGCTGTGGTTAAAGTTACGATTTCCTGTCAGCCAGCTTCTGATTGATTACTACCAGTGACAGGCTGCTCACTACTTGAAGAGACAGCCTTTTCATTGCTAAACAATTCCAAGTATTAAAACTCTTTTCTATGTGACAGCAATTTTTTTAAAGATTGTAATTCCAATCTTACTCTAACCCTTACCTTTAAAGAACACAGAATCTTGCTTGTTAAGTCAGGGCTGGGCTTTCCTTTGTGGTCATAATATGAACAACCAATAAGGCAAGAAAGAGATTCACTGGACAACTACTTTAGGAAACAACCTAAACCAGAACAATTAAAAAACCAGAATCTCTTCTTCCTTTAAAGAATTACTACTACCTGTCTTATGAACATCATTAGCACTAACTTACTAGAGCAAAAAAGGAACTGGAACCATTTCTAACGTCAGCGTGTAGATGTTGAGGGAAGTGGTTTTTTCCACTGTACAATCCCTGGCACTTTTGCAAGTAGGATTCTGCTTTCCTTAACAGAAGATTTTCCTTCCCCCATCTAACTTTCTTTTGCTTTGAAAAGCATCATCCAGAAAATAATTTTACTTCATATTTTCTTAGATTACCCAAAATAAAGGTATGATTCCCCATAAAACAACCTCACATTAGCTACGTGATGACTGACTGGCGTTTAAATACTGACAAAAATACCCAAAGTTAGAAGAGGAGGTAAAAGCCACAAACACCTCATGTATACTGTGGGGCACCATCACGGAATCTGCTGCTGCTGGTGGCTTTGCTGTTCACATTTTTCATTGATGTCACGAGGCTTTTATTTTAGTAACCAGGATATACTTGTTATGGATGCAAAGAGAATCTCCTCATTTATATTCTAAACTCAGAGCAGGAAATGAGACACGTGGGTGATCTGCAGCTGTGGCACTATAAACAGGACCAGCCTACCTCCTAGTCTAGATTCTAGACTGCACTACATTTCCTGAACTTGGGAGATTTAAAAAAAAAAAAAAAAGAAAGAAAGAAAAGAAAATACACTGTTTTAGAAAGACCAATGCAACTTCTGTCCAAGAATCTTAAAGGCCACTGGTAGAAGGCTCACTGACCTGTACACGGTAGATACTTGTTGCTAAGTACCATCTACCGGCCTACATGGTTGATATACAACCAGGAGATCCTGTTCTGTCTCCAGCCAGCTGTGCTATAGTGGGCAGGTAGTGGAAGGTTTCTTCATCTGGTAAATCAAAGGACTAGTCCTTCAATATTTTGGGGCCAAGCATCCATTTGAAAATCTGACAAAAGCCACAAACCCTCTTTCTTCCAAAATGCATATAAATATGAGTAAAATTTCACACAGTATCAGGGGTTCACGTGGCCCTTGACCTCTATCCACAGACTCCTGGTTGAAGATTATTAGACCAGCGGCATTCGAACCTTTTTTCCAGTGTTCAAAGTCTGCAATCACACAGTTGATGTTTACTAACAATTACTGAAAATGATTCAACCCCATAGATGAGTGTTTTGCTAAGACTAGATCCAACATGATCTGCTTCCCAGTGTTAAATTCATTGGGAATGACTGGAAGGAAGTGGGAGAGACTGGTTATAGCAAATGATAAACATTAATAAAAAACCTTGGGAAGGTTTTGAAAGAACCCCAACTCTGTTTCTCAACTGGGTTTTTTTCATTTGGAAATACATAACACAAAACCATCCAGTCAGATACAGGATCCAGACACTTTTACAGCGATGTTGTCCAAGTCACAGGCTTATACCCATCACACCCAAATAAAACAAAGCCAGAGGTTCCCACACTTCTGCCAATATAAACATGTTCACAATGCTTAATTCCAAAGCTGTGCCTGAAGATTCCCTCAAAGAGGAAAGATAATCCATGAATGAGAATAAACAAATACTATGTCCCTAATCGTCACTATCCTGAGATAATCAACGAAATATACTCTTCTCCCATGATTTTAGTTTCTTTCTAGTTCAAGTCAGTAGGTAAGGCTGAATCATACTAGTAAATTCTAGGTTCTAGGCTTGGTTTGAAGGGGAAACATGACTCCATGAGAGAAGACTGGCCATGGAAATCCATCTCAAACACTGACAATCTCCCTACCTTTGCCCCCCAGCCTCAAATCCCATTCCATTTAAGTCTCATGGATCTTTTTGGTGTGCTTTGAGCTTTTATAACTTATCTTTTTTGAGGGGGGAGAGGAAAAATTTGAACTTATAATTATTTCTGCTCACACTGACTCTGAAGTGGGTAAAGAAATTTGAAATTAAATTTTAATTGTAGATTAATGTCACCAAATTTTTTAAAGTTACCTTTCAAATTTCTTTACCTGCCTCAGAGTCAATGTACAACGGAGCATGATAATGGGAGAACAAAGTATGTATACATGTATGTGTAACTGGGTCTCCGTACTGTACAGTGGGAAAAAAAAAATTGTGTTGGGGAAATAACAATTTAAAAAAAGAAATATTTGTTATAAATAAATAGAGACTCTAACATGGTCATGAATTAAAGAAGGTCTTTTTTAGGGAAATGGGGTTGGAAGGTAAAATTAGATTTCTTCTCAGTTACTTGCTTCAATATATTTTGATAAAAAGGATTATCTGATGAAGCATAGAATTCCAGTTATGTGAATACCATACCACCAAAGGTCTGTTCCCTCACAGCAGTTGTAATTTTTTGGTGCATAGAATCCTCTGCCCCCTTAAACTTTCTTTGTGGACTCTTTCCAACAGGTATCTGAAAATACAGAATAAGAACCCCAACTCTTGCTTATGGCCAACAATAAGATCATAGAAGGATTTTCTTTCTCCCTTCTATAAACTCGCCCTTAATCATTTTAGATAATGTGACAGTTTAATTTTTACAGTCAATAGACCGTTCCTTTATTCTAATTGTGGTCTTGTGCTATCTACCTAATATTCTATAATAGATACACAAATGAAAGAGCACAATCATTTCATAAAAACTAGGCAATTTTCTCCCAGGACACTCAGCCATCTAACTTGAAAGCTGACTGGGTAATAATATCCTGCTAATTATTTTTTTGACTAGAAATGTTTTCTGTTTGAAAGGAAAAAAATCACTTGTCAGTTCTAGAAAAAATTCCATCATGCCATGTAGTCATTTGCAAAAATGAAACAAGTAAGACTTAATGCTCAATTGAAGGGCAAGGACTCAAGGCAAAACATAACGACTTTATTACCTAAGAACAGAATAAATACCCTGGCTTTCCCCACCCCACAGCATTTATCAGTTATTTCTTCAGCCTAAGGGTTTCTTGGACCTCTGGAAATCCTAGATATACTGCTCAAGACAGATCAATCCATATTGAGGCTTTCTGACAATGAATCTCAGTGCTTCTATTTCAACGGCCTGTAGATTTGAAAGCTATGTAGAAACATGTCAAAAAAAAAAAAAAAAAGAAAAAAAACCTTCTTTGATCTCTGCTCCCAAGTTCCTCAAAAGAAGCCCCATGGAGTCTGAGGTTATGCTAAGTATGTGACTTGCAGTTGTAATCAGCAGAGTGACATTCCATTACAAGTGGGTACCAGTTTAGCCAATCCAAATCTGTGTTTTACAAATACATATGTAAATCGAGTGATTGATAAAGCATTTTTAAAACAATGATGCACATCCACTCTAGAGGATTTTTTCAAATAACAGAATTTGCTTGTTATGGAACAATCTAAGCCTAGCACATGGTAAGTATCCCAATGATTAATCATCTAGACACCAGCCATTTAGGCTGACTTTTTTCTGATATTTTTTAGTCTACTCAAACTCCCTCCATTTTCTAAGACTTTAGAGCAAAAACTGAAATCCTCTGTTCCCTTCAGCTCTATAGAAGTACCACGTTTGTGCCCTCACCAAACATGTTAATTCCATGCCTCTGAAATGTTTGGGTAAAAGTCAGCACTGACCCAAACAGACTTCAAAAGACAGAATTTTGTACAGTCACCCCCCATTACCCACAGTGAATGGATTCCAGGATGACCCTCAACCCTCAACGCCTGGCAGATATCAACATCTATGGATGCTCAAGTTGTTTATACAAAACACCATAGTACAGTAGGCCCTCAGCATCCGGGGATGAGACATGGAGAGCCACCTGCAATTGGTATTTACTGACAGATCAGGTTTCCAAGCATCTAGATGCTATAGATTCTATAGATTCTCTTCAACTGGCTTCCCCTCCCCAGATCTTCCAGACTATTTTTTTTAAACTATCACCATGTACAAGTTGAACTGGCTCCTGCTTTTTAAACTTATCACTGAATGACAACTTCAAGTTTTAAAAAATGTTCATTCTTAAAAAGTAAGGATTCTGTTTAAAATTGTTTTTTCAAGTGTGGATTTACTTTTTTTGCATAATAAACATGGGAATGTCTTCTTTCCTTCAACAATCAAATAAAATATACACATTCTCTAAACACTTTCATTACTATTAGTTACCCATTCCCTCCCATTCCCTGAAAGGCATCAGTCTAATGAAATCTTGGAATTGATGAAACAATGACCAGTTTATAGTTTCTGAGGGAGTATCAAGATCTCAAGTTCTAGTGAAAACTTATATCATCTTAAATCAAAAGTTTAAAAGGAATAAACATTTAGTACCAAATGACTAAATGCCATTTAAAATATACAGTCCTTAGATTATTTTATCTGCTCAAATACCCTTCAAAGATATGTGAAACTCTGAACATATACATATTGAAAATCCTAACTTTATATCATAATCCAAATGTGAAATCTCTTATTATTTGAAATCTGAAACTCATTTCAATAGACTGTCCAGGAAAGTTTAAAGGAAAAACAGGACTACTCGACTTTTCCATTTGCGGTAATATTGCTAGAGCCATAAACAGAAAGTCATCCAGGAGTTCCCATCGTGGCGCAGTGGTTAATGAATCTGACTAGGAACCATGAGGTTGCGGGTTCGGTCCCTGCCCTTGCTCAGTGGGTTGACAATCCGGCGTTGCTGTGAGCTGTGGTGTAGGTTGCAGACGCGGCTCAGATCCCGCGTTGCTGTGGCTCTGGCGTAGGCCAGCGACTACAGCTCCAATTCGACCCCTAGCCTGGGAACATCCATATGCCAAGGGAGCGGCCCAAGAAATAGCAAAAAGACAAAAAAATAAAAATAAAATAAAAAAGAAAGTCATCCACATGTGATAGGTTCTTGCTCACCACACTCCCAACCTTTTTTCTTCTGCCCATATATTTCTATCATAAACAATTATAAAATATAAAAAGTGGAAGGCAGTTGCACATACTTTTAATACAAGGATCAAAGGAAAACCTAGACTTACTGTGTCTTATAAATATTATTATAATTAGAATATACATATGCATGTATGTCTATATCAAAGATATACCATCCCTCTTTAATCAGTGCCTTTCTTAGTGTCCAAAAGCAAAGGTAAAGAGAAAAAAACTTAAGGAAAAGTTTTCTCATAAACCCAACATGTAACATTTTCATATTACTGTCCCAGCCCCTACCTAGTGGTACTTCACACACAAAAAAATATTTTGATCTGGCTTTTCTTGATGGCTCTATGGTTTCAGTTATCTTATATATTTATTGAAGGAACTCTTAGTTGTCTATCTTGCTAATTTTTCAGTGCACCCCTATTAAGTGCAGATCCTCACCTTACAAGAAATTAAAGGAGGTTTAAGATAAGAATATTTAGTCCACTCTTTTTCTAGTTGAAGGTAAAATATATTTTGGAAACTGAAGATGTACTTGGGAAAAAAGAACATAAAACAAAGTCACATTTCATTTACATATGGAGATGTTTTGGTTAAAGTCTCGCTAACATAGGCATGTTTGATATTTAAAATTAATATTTGCTAGGAAGTAATTCATCTGTGAAGTTATTACAATATGGAATAGGTTCTGACCACTAATTAAGATAGGAGGGTGTGGAATTTCCCACACATCCAATAATTCTGATGCCAGCAGGGTGTCCTATAATTCAACTCAATTCTGACACTATCTACCCAGAGATAGCATCAGATTCCACAGGTTAAAAGCTCAGTCCCTCAAAACTGCCCTCCACTTTCAGCTGTCATTCACAAGCCCAAATTGTTTTCCTACACTTCTGACCCACCAGCTACAAATTGGGCATTCACAGGATCCCCTCCTTAGACTTTAGATGCCAGCCACCAAGTCCAGGTTGCTACCTGTACTTCCAACCTAGTAGCTCTAAATCAGAGGGTTCCATGATCCCCTTCTCAGGTTTGATTCATTGGCTAGAATAGCTCACAGAACTCGAAACATATTTACTCATTAGAGTATAGGTTTATTACAAAAGATATTAGAGTAGATACAAACCAACAGCCAGATACACAGGGCAAGGCCCCTAATAAATAAGCTTCTGTCCTCATGGAATATGGGGTCCAACATGGTGCCATGTAGAAGTATTCTGATTCCCCAACCTGGAAGTTCTGCTTTAGGGTTCTTGTGGAGGCTTCATTATACAGGCTTAATTGATCAAGTCATTGGCCACTGGTGATTGATTCAATCTTTAGCCCCTCTCCCCTCCCCTCCATTCATGGTTGGTTCCCCTGACAACCCACCCCCAACCTTAAGTGCTTTCTAAAAGTCACTTCATTAACACCAACCCAGTTGTGGTAGAAAGGGGCTTGTTATGAATAATAAGACACCCTTTTCACCTCTATGGCTTTGAAGTTTTCAGTAATTAAGGACAAGAGACTAATATTAAAAGATGATCAGAGTTCCCAGGCAGCCTAGCAGTTAAGGATCCAGCATTGTCACTACTGTGGTACAGGTTAACCTTGGCCTGGGAACTTGAGCATGCCATGGGCACAGCAAAACAAAACAAAACAAAAACAAAACAAACCAAAAACCTGAAATGCTGCTATTGCTCTTATCAGGAGAGTCCAAGGATGTTGGATGCTGTAGATGAGGAACAAATAAGTACGAGAAATATATTTTGGTCATCTCAATGACCAAATATGTATTTCTTGTAGACCTCAGTCAAGTTATTTCTTAATTTCTGTTTTGGAAAACTCAAGACTTGAGTTTAAAATAATTTATTTGGGAGTTCCCGTCATGGCCCAGTGGCTAACGAATCCGACTAGGAACCATGAGGTTGTGGGTTTGATCCCTGGGCCTGCTCAGTGGGTTAAGGATCTGGCGTTGCTGTGAACTGTGGTGTAGGTTGCAGACGAGGCTCGGATCCCGCATTGCTGTGGCTCTGGTGTAGGCCGGCGGCTACAGCTCCGATTCAACCCCTAGCCTGGGAACCTCTGTATGTCACAGGAGCAGCCCAAGAAATGGCAAAAAGACAAAAAATAATAATAATAATTTTATTTACAGTAGTGAAACTAAAAAGTGAATATTGAATGTTCAAATGGATTTCAAATTAGTTTGAAGAATTCTAAAATAGTCAATTCATTTATAATGAATAAAACTTCATTAGGAACCAGTAAAAACCAAAGTAGCAAATGAATTTGCGTTTCTTCACATTACTAGGACATTTTCTCTAAAAACTTTCAATCATAACAACATTCACTAAATAAACTTAAGAATCTTTTTTCTAAGATTTTTGTAGTACAATTTAATTTTAGAAAATTATCATTAGCTTCTGAAACTTCACATGAACTCAATTGAGGTTCTAAATTATTTTACTAAATGATTTTGACGCCAAGTTCCAAAACTACATTACAAGGCCAATAACCTTCAGCAATGCAAAAGGCAGAAAGGCAAGATAAGTCAACACTTGCCTTACAACTTGAAAAGAGAGCACCACTTTGAATAATTGCCCAAGTGTTCGACGATACTCTAAACGACAGCCCATCACAGTACCATTGGATGCTTGAAAATAGAGACTTGGTACTCTTAGTCAATTCCAAAATCTGAATCTCCATTTAATCAAGCAGGATACTATTAATAATAATAATAATGTTATATAATAATAAAATTAAAGATAACAAGATATGAGCAACTAGGACAAGGATGAGTTTGACTGTCAGTGTTACTGATCATTGAAATGTAATTTTTTTTTTTTTGGTCTTTTTTTGTTGTTGTTGTTGTGTTGCTATTTCTTGAAATGTAATTTTAATAACAAAAATCTTATTTTGGAGTTGGGGGAAGCACCTTAATCCATTGCTTTATGTTCCTTTTTTGGTAGAAGAATGACACAATCCAAGAAACAGTTTCATCCACAGCTTCCTACAGGCAAAGGTGTAGGTTACACACATATGAGCACAATGCACAACCTGCACACTGATTGCTCACAATCTAGAAAGATGTCACAGTAACAACTCAACCGTGCAGACTGCAGGACTGGTCATATAGCCCTTACCAGGCCAGTAACAAACAACAGTCATTCAAGGAAGGATCAATTACCTTCCATGGGAAAAGGGGGTGGGAAATAATATGGAAAATAGCTGGGAAGGATCCAGGGGCATGTGACAAGTGGGATGTCTTGAAGGGTGAATAGGTTTTCAAAGAGAAGTCTTTTGTGCTTTTGTAGGAAGGAGGTCATCAGGAAAGGAAGTGGTAAGTAGGTTCAATATAAGCAAAGGTGCACAGGGAGAATTACTCCTGTTTGAGGATGTGGAGAATATGCGCAGGTTAGCAATGAGAGATAAGAATGGAGAGGACTCGGAGTTCCCATCTTGGCACAGCAGAAATGAATACGACTAGCAACCATGAGGTTGCAGGTTCAACCCCTGGCCTTGCTCAGAGGGTTAAGGATCTGGCGTTGCCATGGGCTGTGGTGTAGGTTGCAGATGTGGCTCAGATTGGGCATTGCTGTGGCTCTGGCATAGGCCAGCGGCAACAGTTCCATTAGACCCTAGATGGGGAACCTCCATATGCCACGGATGCAGCCCTCAAAAGACAAAAAGACAAAAAAAAAAAAAAAAAAGAATGGAGAGGACTCTAACACCCAGCCTTATTTGTTAGTCATTAAAGGTATTCTGAGTAGGAGAATGAGAAGATTAAAGCTGTGCTTTTTAATGTAAAGACCAATCAATCCCACTAATCTAGGTATAGAAGAACTGAAAAGAAGGGCTAAATTTCAGAAATGATGTTGAAAGGATAATTATAATAGTTACTTTTCAGTTTTGAATTTTTTTTAGCAGCACTTATTACGTTCTAATGGCATTACATAAACTAATTTATTCCTTAAAGTAATTAGGAAATTATTTTTCATATTTTACATTGAGGAAACCATGGCTCAGAGAGATTCTATAAGACCTACCTCTAGGAACTGGTGGAAAGATAAAATGGGTTAATTTAGATGGAGCACTCAGAAAAGTGCCCAGTAAGTAGAAAACAGTCAGTAATTGGCACTAGTCATACTACTATTTTACAGCTATGACAACTGGCTTGGAAGAGCCTAAAGAGAGGAATTTCCCAAGTTAAGAGCGGGATGGGGAGAGTGCACTTACTGATTTGGTTGTTCAGCTTGAATGCAATGTCCAGCTGCAGGATAAACAGCATGAACTGGAACCAGGGACTCATCTCCATGGCGGGGAGGGGAATGTGGACGGAAAACACAATGTCATTGGCTTCGATTTCTCTTGGAATCGCTTCCTCGATGTCTCGGATCTTGTCACACTGGTTGGGTCCCCAAGGCATTAACCATTTTGTCTTGTGGTGGTTTTTACGGACATCCACACATTTCACTGACATGTAGGACACTGCCGTTGTGGGTCCTGGAGCTGAAAAAAGAACAGCTTTGTTTTAGCAGAATCATCCACTCAAGTTCCTATTTCTGGCTAACATCCTTTCCACTACTGTCTTCTCTCCATTTTTCACACTGCCTTCTGTAACAGGATCAGTGATACCAAGAGATCTCCTAAATCAGGGTGAGGATCCTTCAGGGTCCTTCAGAGGTGTCCTAAACCATCCCTAAGAGCCTTCCCATTGTTTTCAACCACTGTTGCTTGCTGAAAGAATACATTCGTAGGCAGTTTTTTTCAGTTAATGCCTAACTCCAAAAAATGTCACAAAAATCAACTATGCTTCAGTTTCCACCTGCCTAGGGCTTCATACAACACAGTGCCTGAAGTTAGAAGACCTGGGTCTGAAGGCTGGTTGAGCAACTTACTCTCAGTTAATTTGGGGCAAATTGGTTACATCTACAGTAGCTTCAGGACGTTCATCTGGGAAATAAGAGTGCTGGCTTCTAATACTCAACCAAGATGGCTGGTTTCTATGATTCATATTTTTTAAAATTTAAACATCTTTACTGCAGTATAGCTGATTTACAGTGCTGTGTTAGTGTCAGGTGTACAGCAAAGTCATTCAGAATTTATATATACATAAAGTCTTTTCCAGATTATTTCTCCTTATAAGTTATTATATAATATTGAGTATAGTTCCCTGTGCTATACAGTAGGTCCTTGTTGGTTATCTATTCTAAAATTCTTAATTCTGAAATTTTACAAAACCGCTTTTGATTGAAATAGTTTTTTAATTTTATTGGCGTATAGTTGACTTACAATGTTGTATTAGTTTGTTTTACAGCAAAGTGAATCAGATAGATAGATAGATAGATAGATAGATAGATAGATAGCCACCCTTTTTGTCCTATGTAGGTTATTACAAACTATTGGATAGATTTCCCTGTGCCATACAGTACATTCCTGCTAACTACCTATTTTATACAGTAATGTGTTTATGTTATTCCCAGTCTCCTAATTCCTCCCTCCCCACCATGGTTTCCACTACGGTAACCATAAGATTGGTTTTGAAATCTGTAAATTTGTTTCTGTTCTATAAATAAGTTCAGAAAGAATTATTCTGACTTTGGACTCCCACTTAATCTACCTATTGAGAGTGGGAACCCAGAAATTGACTAACACTTCAAAGGAATACTAAAATATGGTCCATGCATTTCAAGAGGGATCATCACACTTGAAATATATATACCACTAACAACACAATTTTGTGATTATATAAAATGGTCACATAATTATAATAGAAAATTTGTGAAATACAGAAACATTAAAGTTCAAAACAATGTGTTTCTTTTTTTTTTTTTTTTTTTTTTTTGTCATTTTAGTTTCCAGGCTAGGGGTCCAACTGGAGCTGTAGCTGCCAGCCTACACCACAGCCACAGCAACGTGGGATCCAAGCTGTGTCTGTGACCTACACCACAGCTCACAGCAACACTGGATCCTTAACCTACTGAGTAAGGCCAGGGATCAAACCCGCATCGTCAAAGATAATAGTCGGGTTCATTACCACTGAGCCACAATGGGAACACCAGTTCAAACAGCATTTACCCAAAATCTCACTGGAGGGAAGTAACCATTGTTAGAAAATTATCAGGAGTTCCCGTCGTGGCGCAGTGGTTAACGAATCCGACTAGGAACCATGAGGTTGCGGGTTCGGTCCCTGCCCTTGCTCAGTGGGTTAACGATCCGGCGTTGCCGTGAGCTGTGGTGTAGGTTGCAGACGTGGCTCGGATCCCGCGTTGCTGTGGCTCTGGCGTAGGCCGGTGGCTACAGCTCCGATTCAACCCCTAGCCTGGGAACCTCCATATGCCGCGGGAGTGGCCCAAGAAATAGCAACAATAACAACAACAACAACCAAAAAGACAAAAGACAAAAAAAAAAAAAAAAAAAAAAAAAAAAAAAAAAAAAAAAAAAAAAAAGAAAATTATCAAAACATTATCTGACTTTTCCATGAGTGTGTAACTAGATAAAAATTTATAGAGGAATTAATTTATATAACTTAAAAATACATATTAATATTAACACATATTTTTACAAAATAGGATCATACCATAGTTTTGTAGCTTTTTCTTTTCACTCTGCTTAGTGAAGCAGAGTAGCACAAAGGAAGTAACACAAGCTGTGGAGCCAACCTGCCTGGTGTCAAATCCAGGCTCTTTCTTATGTGGTTGTGACACCCTTAATCCAAGCTAGGAAAGTTTCAGGGGAATTACTAAACCTGTCTGTGCATTAGTTTTATCATCTCTTAAATGGCAACAATAATAGTACCTACCTGTCTGAGTCATTGTATAATTAAAGTTAACATATGGAAAGTATTCAGAACAGTGCTTGAAAGTATGTGAAAAAACATAAAGTTAATATTATCTATTATGTATTATAAATATTTTCTACACAATTAAAATTTTTCAAATTGCAGAATGATATATTAATTTAGTTTACCTATACCTCCCTTGATTTGTAAAAGTTGACTATAAATAAGAATAATTCTTTGCCTAATCTGTTTTGTTAGTAATTTACCTCAACTTTTCCATCTGCTGTCTCAATTTATTTATGCCATATTTTAATACAGAGAAGCTCCAGGTTTCATATCCAATCTCTCTTTTCCTTTATGATTTTCTAATGTTTTCAATGTGTATAAAGAGAACTTCTTATCTCCAAATTGAATAAACAGCCACCTTTACTACCTTCTAGTTATTTTTAACAATTTCATTTTTTTAATATTTAAATAGTTGATCCCCCTGAAATTAGTTTTAATATAAGGGATGAGGTGAGAATCTAGTTTTATTTTTCTAATATTTATATTATTTTCCTAATATTTATATTATTTTCCTAATATATTTAATAACATATTATATTTTCCTCTCTTATTGATTTATGACATCACCTCTACGTTATGTATACCAATAGATTTTTCTACAATCTATTCTATTCCATGTATTGGACTGTCAGTTCACGAGCCAATACAATATGGTTTTAAATCACCTAAATTGATGGTTTCTATCAATATCTGATAGAGTAAAACCCATCCCCCACTCCATTTTATATTTATATATTCTGTTGGGATTTGATTGAAATTACATTAAATCTACAAATTAATGTGGACAGAGTCAGCATCCTTTTCCAACATTTAGTTTTTCTACCCAAGAACAGAGATTATTTCTCTACTAAGTGGAGTCCATTTTAATATCTCTTCGAAAATTTTCAGTTTTCTTCATAGATCTTTCTACTACAATATATTTTAAAAATCTATTTATAAAATTTTCTCTGGAGTTCCCCTCGTGGCGCAGGGGAAATGAACCTGACTAGGAACCATGAGGTTGCGAGGCTCAGATCCTGCGTTGCTATGGCTGTGGCGTAGGCCAGCAGCTGTAGCTCTGATGAGACCCCTAGCCTGGGAACCTCCATATGCCACAGGTACAGATCTAAAAAAAAGCCAAAAAGCAAAAAAAAAAAAAAAAAAAAAAAAAAAAAAAAAAAAAAAATTTTCTCTGAAAGTTAGTAATAAAAGGAAAACATTAGACATGATGGTTGGAGTTCCCATCATTGCTCAGCAGAAACAAAATCTGACCAGCATCCCTGAAGGATGCAGGTTCGATCCCTGGCCTGACTCAGTGAGTTAGGATCTGGCGTTGCCATGAGCTGTGGTGTAGGTCGCAGACACGGCTTGGATCTGGCGTTACTGTGGCTATGGTGTAGGCCAGTGGCAACAGCTCTGATTTGATCCCTAGCCTGGGAACTTCCATGTGCCACAGGTGTGACCCTAAAAAGACAAAAAAAAAAAAAAAAAAAAAAAAAAAAAAAAAGAAAGAAAGAAACAATGGTTTATGTTCATGGTTTAAACATGTTTAACTTTGTGCATATGACACTTGGCATACTGTGCTTTCAGACCCATTATGAACACAAAATCATCTGTAACAGAGACCAAACAGCAACTAGAGGGATATGTGAAGCAAGGGGAAAAGTCATTTTTGATCCAAGAGTGTGTTCTATTAATACTTTGCCTTACTTCAAATGCTCAAATACATATTTTTCTATCCCTAAATATCAATTCTAATAGTAAAATGTTATGTTCACAGAAAGTTGTGATAATGCCTACTAAAACTTACTGGAAAACACAGCACTGCTAAACTCTAGCTGAAAGCCCTTCAATGTAATATCCTAAATACTGCAGCACAGAAGTCACCACTAATCCATGCCAGGGAAGTTTTTCTTCAAAACTCAAAATTGTATCATGAAGACATTTTACACATAATCCATCTAAAATCAGACATCTCACTTATTATTTATATGAATCAATCAAACTTTGGTTATCCTGACTCAGCTAAATAGCCCACTGACATTACAAAGGCCAAATGGCACATTTAACTAAACTCTTTTTAATGTGGTTGGAGGTATAAACAGGGAGACAAAAGTCATGAATTCTATTTTTGCCTAACATACTCAAACTGACTATTTGCTGCAGAAAATAGTTACTACATTTTAAAACTTCTATTCTTCCAAAATGAACCTAACCTTTTTTCATTTATTTTTTTTCCTTTTGAAAAACACGTCTCTCCCCTTCTTAGACCAAAATGAAAAACAACTATCTGAGTTCCTCAGTTAAGCTCCAAAACCACATTCCAAACTTAATAACAGAGAAGCTGAACACTTTACGGGCACAAAGGCTGCATTTTTAATGGACACAGTGAACGCCTGCCTTTGTAGCAGCCTGAATTATTTTCATTCTTTCATTAGTCTAGCGTTTCTTGCATAAAGAAAAAAATCCCAGGAATACTAATATTTTCATAAAGATCATGGCAATGAACTAGGAGAAACCTCAAGTGCATCCAACTTAGACTATGAGAATCACAAATTTGTTTTTCACTTGAATAAATTAGTCTTCTAGTCTCAAAAATCTTTTGCATGCCTTTAAAAAGCTGAAGATATGGAATTATTTTCACTTTTCTTCTAACAGTGCTCAAAAGGCAAAACACTTGTATTGAGAAAGAAAACAGATATTCTAATATTCAAAGATGGACAGTTAATGTTCCCCCAATAATACATTTACATACAGTTCAGGACAACTCCCTCCCCGCCAACTAAACGTGAATTCCCAGGTATTTTTTATGTAGAATGAATATAAAAGTAAACTAAAAATAAAGCATATATAAATATAAATTAAAAACAAAGAAGGTGTTTTCATCAGCTACAGCCAAAACTGTGACTATCTGGATCACAAAACAGTGTCTAAAATCAAAAGAACTTTAATTTTGGTCTTTAAACTTTTTAAAAGTATGAGGGATTTTATTGTAAGAAAATGAAATGGAAGAAGCTGAAATTATCTGTAACCTTTGAACAAGCCACAATCAACTAACCAACAGTTATATGTAAGGAAGGTCTTAGTTAGTCACCAGCGTGGTTCTAGGGACTAATAGTTTGTGTACTTAAGAAGGAGCTGGATGGATTCAGGTCAACAAACTGAGTCATGTTTGCTCAGGTGAAAGCTAAAAATAGCCACTCCTCAGTATTCCTAGGATAGTAATATAATATCACCCAGCTGCCCTGGCACACGTTATAAATGCCCCTCTACCCACCCAGAGCATTTAGTGGAAAACAAGTGGGCCCAAAGCTACTTCTGCATCAATACAATTTAGTAGACAGAGCAATCAGGCCCAAAATGAATATGCCCAGGCACTGTGGATTGCTTAATTTATGGTAGGTTAATACAACATTGAAAGTAGGCACAGAAGTTATAAAACGACAAGTTACTTTTTTAAAACACCACCCCATTTTGGGGCGAGTTCTCTTTATCACGTCAAACTAAGCCATTTTCTCTTTTTTTAAAATCTGCATTTCAACACAGTATTTTGGGCCTCCATCTCTTTCACTATAGTGGAAAACTGTGAAATCTGACCCTATACAACATTTAATTTTAAAGTGATATGAAGTCAATACAACCTCTAATTCAAGGTTGTGAAAAACTGCACAGACACTACCTGAAGCCTGTTTGAAAATTCAGTGACCCTTCAATGACATACATTACTAAGGCTCATACTGCATTCACCAAATATGTCTTGTGTACCTACTATGCACTAAAGCATTGTTAGGTGCTTAAGTGAAACTAATAGACACCAACCATGTGGAATAAACAAATAATGGGGAAAACAACAATCTGTAAATAATTATAGGAAAAAATAATTATAGTTGTAGTGATACTATATTTACCCTGACTACCTGAGAGAGCACAATAGTTAGATATTTGGAAGGTTGGAGAAATGAATTCACTAGAGAGGCAAAAATTCCAGTCACCATCACAATGTAACCTTGAATAAAAATGTAAGCGACCAATGACTAAACCTGTACTTCTTTTGGAAAAATATTCATTGACTCCAGTCAGCTTCCTATTATGGCATCTCAAATGGCTGTCCAGCTTACAAATTACTCTCCGGCCAACCACTACCACTACCATACTCAAAGTTGAGTCAACAGCAAATCATTAGCCCCTACTCCTGCCAGAACCTATAATTAAAGAGTTGGACAGAGATACAAGCCTTGCTTGTCTCCTAGAAAAGTTAAAATAAAATTAAAACAATGTGCTGACATGACACATGGCCTCCACTGAAACCAAGACAGACTATTTATTTCTTTGCTTTACTACAAGTAAAGAAGATTTCTTTAGCAATTACCTAGGAGTATTACTATTATGCGGGCACTCTGCTATCCAAAGATAGCAACAAATGACAGTCCCAGACCCCAAGTTGCTCACAGTTGAGTGTGGGAGGGTGAGAAGTTGGCAGAGAAGTACATCCTGATTGAAACCGTGGTCTTACAGAGGACTGCACAGGATGTTATCATTTGTAAGGAGGGCTGGGAGGGCTGCTTGCCAGAGGCCTAGACTTAGATTTCGAAGAAAGCAGGTGTTAGTTAGCCAGGTGGGAAAGGGGAAGGTGTGGGGAGGGCACTGAAGAAAAGCATGTGCCAGGTGAGAGGATCTCTAGAGAACCACAATATAGTCATCCCTATGGGTCTGCAGAGGATTGCTTCCATGACCCCTAAGGATTCCAAAAAATCTGAGGATGCTAAAGTCCCTCCTATAAAATGTCTCAGGACAGTCAGCCCTCCGTCAGCAGACCAATCCACAGCTGGTTGGTCAGACGATACCAAAGGCCAACTGTACGGTCTGTGTTTGAGTATTAAATTTATGTATTTATTTGCTTTTTAGGGCCACGTCCATGGCATATGGAGGTTCCCAGGCTAGGGGTCGAATCAGAGCTACAACTGCCAGCCTACGCCACGGCCACGCCAGATCTGAGCCTTAGTTCAAAATCTGCCATCATGATCTCTGCACCTGCAAAAACATGAATAACTGGTTTATTCCTCTATTTTTATAACTTATTCCCTACTTCATTCCCTAAAAGATTTTGGGTTACTGGGAAGTGAAAATTAGACCTTTTTTTTTTTTAAAGACTTAAGGCTCACTTAGAAGGATAGAATTAATGTCTGGGGCACTAAGAATTACTTGGCCTGTGTCTATAAAAGTAGAGAATAAAAGCAATAGCCGGATAATGTAAGCCCCAATGACTGTCACCTGAACTACAAAGCTAAATGGTTTAATATCCATTTCACTTTGTAATGCAAAGAAAATTTCCATTGCCTGGCTCTGAATGGTAACTACAAGTTCATAAAATATTATAAACTCAAACTGGTCTTAAGCTTTGTGTATCTGAATATCTGTGCTTACCTAAATGAGAATTTATATGAAATGCACTGAGCACTGAAGGCCCTTGGACAATGCCAAGGTTTGCTTAGGATTTTCCCATTCCTTCCCAAGCAAGGGCTCAAAAAGAAGAGGGGAAGAGGAACATAGGTGGCAGAAACCACAGAGACCAGATGAATATTGTTACACAACCACAATTTGTATGCAAAGCACCCCCCCCACCAAAGCACACATTTAACACAAAAGAAACTTCAGCTAAATTTAGAAATGAGCTTTTAAGTATATTAAACTGAGTTCCCTCAGAGACTGTGCCTGCCTTTCTCAAACTCAAAAACCTCCTCCTTTAATTCTAGCTAAAAGGAAACATGTAGGATATACTACATAACCAAAGCAGCCAGATCATAGTATCTGGTATAGTTATCAGGTTTTAGACAACTAGCCATTCCTAAGCAAATTCAGCTTACTGGTCCCTCCAGGTCAGTCGCTAAGAAGATTTCTTCATTATCTACCACAATATGCACCAAAGTTTTAGAATGTCTCATAATAATGACCACACCAAAATTTCCAGCTAAAGAAAGTGTGAATACTTGCGTGAAACTTACTTGGGACTTTGTAATTAACTGGCTCACTCTGCTAATTTCTTCACTGAAATTGCTCTGAAGTTATAATGTCAAACATGCACTCTACCTCCACGACTGACTTTGAAGATAAAATTCTCCTACACTTTCACCATACCAATTAAATCTTACTAGATTACTAAGTGAAATATTATTTCACAATTCAATCTCAATTACTGGAGAACTTAAAGTGGGCATGCAGGGCCAAGATCTTGGAGAAGTAATTTTCGGAATTATCCTAGCCCTAGTATGTGTAATGGGGTACGCTAAGTGACACATAAGTCATCCTTGCCAGCAATTTTCAGTAAGTAGTAGTTAATTATGCTAACATCTGTTCTAGGAAAGCTAAATTTTTAAACACAGCAGAACATTCCTCTACGCTAACCAACCACCATCAAAACACACAAACATACACACACACCACATAACAGAGTTAAATGCAAAGTAACTTGTACTATACACACACAAGTCAAGCACATATTTAAAAATAGTTTCCTACAACATACAGTTCCCTACAACATAAACTTATGAATAAATGACAGACATTTTGACAGCAAAGTATCAGAAATTGCAGCAAACATTTGTGTAATTCATTCTGACTTAAAAAATATTGAAAAAATAGTATATTGTTTACATCTTCGGCTGATGAGGATTAAATGCTTAGCCTGCAACCTCAATTGTTCTGGAGCCAAAGATGTAACAGTTTGAAGAATAGAAGAATTACTCTATATTTGTCAGAATCTACACAGCAAACATGCAGCACCACTTGGCTTCCATTACTTGCCTGGCTTGGATCCCATGGAATTGAGGAGAGTTGGAACCAAGAGGGAAAAAATCAGAGAGCTTTGGGACACTCAGCCAAATTCTTACATAGTATTTGAAATGCTGTGGTAAACATGAAGTTACTTTAGGTTCATGATTAATGCCAGTTTTTTCCCTTCTCTTTTTGAAAAAATAATAAAAATGCACATAAAGGGCCCTGCCAGAGATTTAGCACATAAAATCTTCCAACTATTAGACGTGCTAATTAGGGGAGCAACCCTGAATCCTGGATTCAGATTAAAAAACTGACCCTCAACATTGGTGTCTTGTAACAAAGAGGCTAAATTAAGCTCAACAAGTACATCAAATCACTAATTCTAACCTCTAGCTCTGACAAATACCTACAATGACTGTTTCTCCATCACTCTAGAAATACTCGAAACAGTAAAAACTAAATACACATGAAGTGAACACAAAAGACCTTCACAGAAAAACCAAAATGGCTCATCTGTTGATGCTATTGCTCATTGCTCGGCAAACCAGTCATCTGGGCTGAATTTTTGACTTTGTGCCAGTGTGTCAAAATCAACCACCATTCAGCCAAAAGGATGTGGAATGCTGCCAAGACCACCTATGGAAAGTGAATTATAGCATCTTATAATTTACTACCTTGGCTATGATCTCATAAACCCAGCATGGAGGGCGAACCAGCTCTTGTGTGGGAATCTCTCAGAGCCCCTGCAGAGGCCCCCAAAGCTGCTCTGGCAGAGTTCAGGGGACAGAGGTGACACAAAGGTAGCCAAATGGCTCTACAAGCAGGCGAGCTCACCTCTGGCACTCCTTTGGAGTGAAACTTTGTTTAGAAAACCCCCAAATCAGGAGTTCCCATAGTGGCTCAATGGTAATGAATCTGAGTAGTATCCATAAGGACATGGGTTTGATCCCTGGCCTCACTCAGTGGGTTAAGGATTCAGCTCCAGCATTGCCATGAGCTGTAGTGTAGGTCTCACACATGGCTCGGATCTGGCATTGCATGGCTGTGGTGTAGGCCAGCAGCTCTGATTCAACCCCTAGGCTGGGAACTTCCATACACCACAGGTGTGGCCCTAAAAACACCAAAAAAAAAAAAAGAAAGAAAGAAATAGAAAACCCCCAAACTAAATCTTCTAGGTGAAACAGCTGCTTTGTTCTGAAATACCTCCTGTTACACTTTTATAATAATTTCACATATTTATCATCTAGAATTTACTATTATCAGACAGGCATTATTGGTAAATAACATATATTCCAGTTTTATCAATATTATCAATGATAATAATAAATGTGACCACTACCTAATATGTGAATTGTACATTGCATTTTACAAAGTACTTTAGGACACTTGGATTCTCCTAGTAAACAAGTAAAGTTGTTATTGTTAAGTCCTCATTGCATATATTGTTAGGTCCCCATTGTATATGTAGAAGATTGTTGGTTTTGTCCTGCCAGTAAGTAGAAGAGATGGGACCAGCATTCTGAATCACTTTACAACTGGTGTTCCTTCCAAAACACCCCATTGCCTCAACTGCCCTCCCCATTCATAAGCTCTCTCATCTCAAATTACCTGAGAGGTAATGTGCATAGCAGAAAGATGGCTAAGGAAGATTGAACAGGCCATAAGGAGCTCCTTAGACAAGGTCCACCTAGCACTGGGCTGAGCGGGGCACCCCACAAAAGGAACTAGTGTGGTAGCTTATCTGGAAAGACTACAGTCAGCAGCAGAGTTCCGTAAAAGGACGGGAGAATAATAACAGGCTTCCTAAAATGCACTGAACTCACTTGAAACTAATGGCTACTCTCCCACACTTTATTGGTGTTCGGTTGTAATTTCTAATTCTGGGCCAGCAGTCTGGGATATTATCCCAGAGAAGATCCAACTCAGGAACACATGACAGAGCTACCATGGAAGAGTCTGTGACGGACCGTGCGCAGAACAAGGGCCAAGGAAACAAATTAAAGGTAGGCTGACTTCAGAGCAACCTAAGGAAGAATTCACTGACAACTCGTGTAGGCAACCAACAGCACAATTTGGCTCTGGAAAAGGTGAGCTCCCCATCCATGGAAACATTCAGGAAGTATCTGAATAGATAAGAGCCTGAACTTAAATAAGTTTTTCTCAGTGACAACAAAATGGTCAAGTCTCTATTCACACTTGCAGGATCCTAGGGGATGGAGACCTTAAGGCCCAATAAAGAGCTTCATATAGGGAGTTCCCGTTGTGGCGCAGTGGTTAACGAATCCGACTAGGAACCATGAGGTTGTGGGTTCGATCCCTGGCCTTGCTCAGTGGGTTAAGGATCTGGCGTTGCCGTGAGCTGTGGTGTAGGTTGCAGACACGGCTCGGATCCAGCGTTGCTCTGGCTCTGGCATAGGCTGGTAGCTACAGCTCCGATTAGACCCCTAGCCTGGGAACCTCCCATATGCTGCGGGAGCAGCCCAAAGAAATGGCAAAAGACAAAAAAAAAAAAAAAAAAAAAAAAAAAGCTTCATGTAGTTTATTGATTTATTTTTCTCCATTTTCTGACCTATTTTAGAAAGACATAAGCAATTAAACGAACGAAAGAACTGGGCATTATGAAGGGTCAAAAATCCGGATTTAGCGCAAGCTGAGGCTAAGGTCAAGCACGGTTTGTTAATGACTTTATCTGGAATTTCACAAATGCCAAGAATAATCATCTTCCCTTCCCTGATTATTCAAAAAAGTTGAACTTTAAACTTTGTGAATTCCTTAGAACTGGAGATAGAAGTACATGCTAAGGGTTAACTGCAGTTTTACCAGGCATATTCTTAGTAATCGGGTTTTTTTAAAAACATTGAAATAACAAAATTAAGTAAAACCACTAAATACTTATTAAGCATTTTAATATTTTCATCAGCTCTAGGTGCTAGCTCAGTGTCACTTCATTCAATTTGTTAAAGGCCTGTAATGTGCCAGCATCCGAGGCCTCCACCAGTTTCCCTTCAGTAACAAATGATCCTTACTTTCTCTGATGCCCATATCACCTGGTCTGTCTTTATTACGGCCTTTTACTTTATTTGTAAACATAGCTTCTGAACCCTACAAAATTATAAGCTCCACTGGGGAGGGACCGTGTCTTATTCCTCCTTATGGAACATAGCAAGCATAGAGATTTGATAAGGCCTCCAAGTCCAAAATGAACCATTTACCTTAACCTGTCTTTATGTCATAATACATTAAATTATGCTTGATACACCTAACAAGCTTTTATCAAATACCTCTTAGATGTCATTTAAAAAATGCCCTAGGAGTTCCCGTCGTGGCGCAGTGGTTAACGAATCCGACTAGGAACCATGAGGTTGCGGGTTCGGTCCCTGCCCTTGCTCAGTGGGTTAACGATCCGGCGTTGCCATGAGCTGTGGTGTAGGTTGCAGACACGGCTCGGATCCCGCGTTGCTGTGGCTCTGGCGTAGGCCGGTGGCTACAGCTCCGTTTCAACCCCTAGCCTGGGAACCTCCATATGCCGCGGGAGTGGCCCAAGAAATAGCAACAACAACAACAACAGCAAAAAAGACAAAAGACAAAAAGACAAAAAAATAAAAAAAATAAATAAAATAAAATAAATAAAAAATGCCCTAGTGAAACAACCTAAATGTCTATTGGCAGATGAATCGATTAAGAAGATGTGGTACATGTATACAAAGGAATAACACTCAGCCACAAAAAAGACAAAATAAAGCCATTTGCAGCAACATGGATGGAACTAGAGATTCTCATACTAAGTGAAGTAAGCCAGAAAGAGAAAGACAAATACCATATGATATCACTTATTTGTGGAATCTAAAATATGATACGGATGATCCTTTTTACAAAACAGAAACAGATCATGTCCAAGGAGAGCAGGCTTGTGGTTCCCAGGAGGGAAGGGAAAGGGAGTGGGATGGATGGGGAGTTTGGGGTTTTGGGAGTTTTTTATTTGCAAACTGTTACATTTGGAATGGATGGGCAAGGGGGCTCCTACTGTACAGCACAGGGAACTGTATGTGGTTCCCTGTGCTGTGCAACAGAAACTGAAGAAACACTGTAAACCAACTATCATTTTTTGTTTGTTTGTTTATCGAGGGTTTTTAAGAGTAACAGCATTAATCGCAAGCCCCTTAGAGAGGATTCTAGCATGTAGCTTCTCCCAAATGTATGTGAGAAAAGAACGCTTTGTTTTTGTAACTTGTTGCAGGACCAGATGTTCCAAGAAGTACACTTCAGGAAATGCTCACCAAGCTTGAAGATCATACACATCAGTATCAACTATACTTTAATTTTTTTAAAAAAATGCCCTAATGTATGCGATCCAGGGGCTGTCTATATCAAACTACAATTAGGACTATCATCCTGAGAATCTGAGAAGCAGCCATGCTGTCTTCTATGATGCCAGCCTCCCACTGGTATACGTGTGCTTATTTCCACTTATGGAATATGCACATATGAAATAAATACTGAATTCTGAGGATCAAAATGAATTTGTCCTACACCGAAATATTCTCACCCCAATCCACAGGGAGAAAAGGAAATGTGCACAGCAAAAGAACATGTATGAGACAGACCACAGGCAAGCAAAAACACAGTAACTTTCAAAAATTTTCTACCAAAGAGTTGGTAGACAATATTAAAATTGTGGGAACATGTTTAGATACCACTCTTCAGCTTATTTTCTGGAAACTGAGGTTCTGAACAGTAGGACTTACAGTTATTTACCCTATGCCAGCATTGCCCTGAAGGGATCAAAGCCTATATGATGGAAAGAAAATGAGAGCCAAAGTGAGATAAAATATTCACATCTTAGCCTTAAACTATATAATTAATAGCTGCATATCTGAAGATTTTTATAACAAAATTTATCTTAAGATCGTAGGTAGGGAAATTTTTGGCCATTTCATTAACCTCCTCCAAACAAGTCACTCCCTTTTAAAGGCATCAAATCTACAAAACAGCTCAGACAACAACCTGGGCAGGAGAATCTTCTGCTGCATGTATGGTGTATCTACTTAGCTCTGAGTTTTTCTCTCTGGTCCAATGAATTACATTATACAAGTTATACAAAAAGTAGCAAAGAAAATCAATAGAAGACTTCTGCTGTTAAAGGAACTGTGGAACACAGGATTTGTATGAGAAGTTTTGAAGTGACACACAGAGCTTCTGAATGGTGACAGGTAGAAGCATTTACGACTGGAGGGAAGAGCTAGTTAGGAGGAAGATTTTTTTGCAGACCCTGCGGATTAACACGGGATGTGAGTGAGAGAGAGAGAACTCAAGAATGCCCAAGTTTCCTGCATGGGCAGCAGATAGATGGCAAGGCCATTTTCTAGGAGAAGAATCAAAGGAAGATGACTGATATGCCATATGACAGGCAGAATATATAGAAGCAGGGGGTATAGCACTTGTTAATATGAAGAGCTCAGTTTGTATGGGGTGAGGGTGTCACAGATAAAAGATCAAATACGTGAATGACTAAGATTTAGAAGAGGAATTCCATTTATTCTAGGTGGTTCCAATGTTGCAAGCTCTAAGGAAGGAAATCTGAGAGCAATAAAATCAGACCATCCAAAGTTCACCTGACTAATTGAAGACAATAAGAATAGAAGTGCTCCTGCTGGAAACACTTGGTAAGTGCAAAGAGTACAGGGTCATTGGAGCACTGGAAGGGGATGGAAAGGTGGCTTTCAGGGCCTTGTCATTACATTCTATTAAGCACTCTTCATACATTTAGAGCCTCAATTCTGGGCCACAAATTGGTCTGCTATTCCTGAACTACTACAAGTTTGAGGATAAGAATCTTGGCAGAACGTGGAGTTCCCGTAGTGGCTCAGCAGTTAATGAATGTGACTAACATCCAAGAGGACACGGGTTCGATCCCTAGCCTTGCTTAGTGGGTTAAGGATCTGTAGTTGCCATGAGCTGTGTGGTAGGTCACCAACATGGCTCTAATCCCGTGTTGCTGTGGATCTGGCATAGACCGGCAGCTACAGCTCCGATTAGACCCCCAGCCTGGGAACATCCATATGCTGCAGGAGCGGCCCTAGAAAGACCAAAAAAAAAAAAAAAAAAAAAGAATCTTGGCAGAATGAATTATCCTAGGAACTAGGATTGGATATGCCACTAAGAAGGCAAACCATTCAATCAGTCTTGGGCCCCAGTTGTCTCAACTGAAAAAGGCAGTATTTTGGAGTTCCTGTCATGGCTCAGTGGTTAACGAATCTGACTAGGAACCATGAGTACACGGGTTCGATCCCTGGTCTTGCTCAGTGGGTTAAAGATCCTGAGTTGTGGTGAACTGTGGTATGGGTGGTAGACACGGCTCAGATCTGGCGTTGCTGTGGCTCTGGCGTAGGCCGGCGGCTACAGCTCCGATTAGACCCCTAGCCTGGGAACTTCCATATGCTGCGGGAGCGGCCCTAGAAAAGGCAAAAAGACAAAAAATAAAAATCAAAAATAAAAGGCAGTATTTTGACTGCTAGATACTCCAAACTTAGAAATTCTTTGACCCTAAAGGGAATTTTTATATTCTATGTTAGGGCAAAGGCATCCTTTTAAGGTTAAAAAATACCCTTTTAAATTAGGATCAATGCTTTTCCCCCATTTTCCTTGTATTTTCATGTCTATTAGAGGAAATAATCTCCTCCTCTTTCTGTCACTCACTGAGGTCAAAATGGCATTGCGTAAGATGTGGCCCTGGGTTTTCTCTCTCTTCCGACAACTGATGAGATCAGCAAACCATTCCAGAAAGCAAGAGCAAGCTACAGCCAAGCATATACATAACAATTCATTCTGATATATTCAGGATAATGAAATGTACTCCCGTAATATATGATATAGGAAGGTGGTCCAACCTAATCATGATGAAAATATTTAGGGAAAAAAAACCAAAGCTCCATTCCAGCTTCCAGCCAATGGCCCATACACTCACAGTGTAACACAACACAAAGACATTCCAATAAAATGAAATAATCTGGAGCATGTCCAACCTCTATTTTTCAGGATGATAGAAAGAAGCTCAACAGAGCTGAGTCTATTATTCAGAAGAAATAGAAGTCGTGGCAAACACTGCCCTAAGCCAAAAGATCATTGACAAAATATGCTAACGAGATATCAATTTGTAACATTCCTTCAGATTTTCATTTAAATTGCTGGGTTCTTATACATTTCCAAATTTACCTAGTTTACTCTCTATGAAAAAACATTTCATAAGAGAAAATGAGAATTACAGAGCAGCAAGGGAAATGCTTTTCACTGGAAGGGTTCTTTAGGTGGCTGTAGGCATCTACAAAAACAGAATTAATAAAAATTGGTATTCCTGTTGTGGCTCAGCGGTAATGAACCCAAATAGTATCCATGAGAATGCGGGTTCCATCCCTTGGCCTCGCTCAGTGGATTAAGGATCTGGTGTTGCTGTGAGATGCAGCTCAGATCCCAAGTTGCTGTGGGTGTGGTGTAGACCAGCTGCTGCAGCTCCGATTCGACCCCTAGCCTGGGAACCCCCATCCTCCACGTGCTGCAGAGTGGCCCTAAAAAAAGCAAGGGCTCTGGACTCAGAAAAACCTGGGTTCAAATCGCAGCTTTGTTACTTAGCAATTTAATTAAGCAATTTACATAGTTTTACAAAGTGCCAGTTTCCCCTTTGTAAAATTTTACGAAGAGCACCCACCTCACACGTTTGTGATAGAAATAAAATAATGAATAAAAAGAGCCTATCACAGTATTCTTGCACCTAGTGAGGCCTTAATGAGTGTTAAGGGGTGATAATAACAATATCTCTAGCAGATGAGGAGAAGAATTGGGTGGGAGATGACAATATTACTCCTTGGTCTCTAGCCTGTCTTTTCCCCAGGGGGATGTGTTAATCAACTTTCAAGGAACTAGAAGCTCTGAATCTTGGATCATTAGAAACGGAGGTTCTGGGGGAGGATGAGGGAGGGGGATAGACTGGGAATGCAGTCAACAGATGCCAACTCTAGCCTTTGGAATGGATAAGCAACGAGATCCTGCTGTGTAGCACTGGGAATGATATCTAGTCACTTATGATGGAGCACGACAATGTGAGAAAAAAGAATGTGTACATGTATGTGTATGACTGGGTCACCTTGCTGTACAGTAGAAAATTGATAGAACACTGTAAACCAGCTATAATGGAAAAAAATAAAAATCATTAAAAAAGCAATAAATAAATAAATAAAAAGAAATGAAGGTTCTCCCTGCAGTGAAGAGCCCCAACAATCAGAGGAGATTCTATCAGAATTTTAATTGGAACATCAAAGATGTCTTTCCCTAAGAAATATCCCAGGGAGGTCTAAGCACACTGTTGACTGAACACAGAATTAGATCTCAGGTTTCTCTTCAGTGAAATGAGACTACAATATCTTTTGTCACAGTTCTTTCCATAAATGACTAGAAAATAATGACAGCCAAAAGTATTAATGTGGGTTTTTCCTACTCCTTCTCCCCCTTGCAGAGAAAGAGAATGCTGGTTTTGCTTGCTCTGCTGCATGCCCCACAACGAGAGTTCAACTACTGCTAAATGGATGCTTGAGGTTTTCATGACACACAATCAAGAGCAAGGGAAAAAGTAGAAGAGATGGGCTTGGGTTGGGGGGAATTTTACCACAGGAGGCTTTAGGGGTATTTTGGAAGAGAAAAGTTAGAAGCATCAAAGTGGCTGGGAAAGAAAAGGGGGATTTCCAGAAGTAGTGCAACAGATGATGCATCTTCTTTACTGTGTTTTGCAGCACGAATAGAGAATTGAAGTTATGGTATTATTTTAAATTCACTTTTGGTGGATTGCCCATTTCTTTGATAGAATCACTACTTCAAGATGAGTCTATTGGGTCAGCCATGTCTTTAAATAGGGGCAACATAAAAAAAATAAAGAAAAAGAGGTGCAAAAACTTCATACAAACCTTAGGCAGAATTTATTAAATCAGTACATGACATTGGGAAGACGGAAAGGATTGACATTTTAGAAAGGTAAGTTAGGACTATGAAGGTGACACATGACGTTAGAGCTACAGCTACACTAGATCATTATTTTATTTCAACATTCTGCTCAAAGTCTGGGTTCCCTCTGAATAGTCCTGGCCCCACCCCTCTACCCCAGGATTTCTCAGCCTCAACACTATTAATATCTTGGGCTGGATAAACATTGTGGGCACTGCTCTGTGCACTGTTGGGGTATCTGGAACTAACCCTGGCTTCTGTCTACTATTTGCCAGTAGCATCTTCCCTCCTCTCCCCAAAAGTCGTGAAATAAAAAATGTCTCTAGACACTGCCGGTGGAACAAAATTACCTCTGGATGAAAACCTCTGCTTTATCCCAACCACCCAGGCTTAGAAGAAAAATTCATACCCCACTAAACCACTCTGAGACACTCCCTTTTCAGAATTGGCAACTATGGGGATTCCAAGTTCTCAACACTCCATAGCCATCACAGTTGTCTATATGCTGGACTGGCTGTGTCATGCATCAAGGTGTCATCTACAAATCATAAACAACTGTAACAGCTACCAATCACTATCTATTTCATGGGTGGTGCCAGACAGTGGGCTAGGGGATTTAACTTGAGTGATTTTCATTCCTATATGGCAGTAAGTGGTAGATATCATCATTTCCATTTAGAGATGAATAAAATGAGGCTCTGAAAATATAAATAACTCAAACAAGGTCACAGCTAATAAGTGATTAAGCTGGGATTTGAACCTAAATCCATCTGAGTTCAGAGTCTCTCTGTCTTAAGTCACACTATTTCTCCTAAGGAAAAAAATGAATGTAGACATGTATGGGAAGTACATTTGGCATAAGTTACATGAGTTAAAATGAGGAGGCCAGGGCATAGATTGTTGTAGAACTCAGTGTTCTCTGAATTAAGCTGACCGCCAATAATAGAGATGTTTGTTCTAAGGACGTGAACAAAGGAATTCCCGTTGTGGCTCAGAGGTTAACCAACCATCCGAGAGGGCTCAGATTTGATCCTTAGCCCAGCTCAGTGGGCTAATGATCTGGTGTTGCTGTGGCTGTGGCATAGGCTGGCAGCTACAGCTATGACTGGATACCTAGCCTAGGAACTTCCATATGCCAAGGTGCAGCCCTAATAAGAAAAAAAAAGAAAAAAAAGGACATGAACAAGTTAATTTTTGAATTATAGATTTTCTACTGAAAACAGGAAAATGGTGATTTCCTCTAAATAGAAACAACAAGCAATAGCTCGTTGCCATGGTAGCAGAGGTAAACTTAATCTCAGCTAGGAATACAATCACCTGACAGTAACAGCAAGTATGGTAAAGAATCTCACCAGACAAGGTTGTATCCACCTGGAAAAGAGAAAATCAAAGGAGAAAAACAATAGTCATCTTCAATTATTTGAAAGTCCACCAACTAACAAAAGGGAAGTAGCACATGCTCTATCTAGATTATTCCAAAAGGAAAATCTAGGATTCATGAGTGGAAACTACAATGTGGTAAGAGAAGCCAGTTTTTCCACTGAATTATAAGAAAGAATGTTTTTAACCATCACAGTGCTTCAACCAGACTGAAACATTAATTTTCATTGTCGCTTAAAGAGCTGTCGCTAAAAATGGAAAAGTGCCAGCAGGGAGCGGTCATCTCTGCTAGGGAGACCCCAATGTGGGTAAGGTTAGACTGCACAAATTCCCAGAGCCCTTACAAAACAAGGATCTGTTTCTTTAAAGAATTGGGAAATTGTGGATTCCTGGTGAAAACAGACAAATAGAAGGTGGGCAATGTGGGGGTCGCCACTGGGCAAAGAGCAGTAGGTGGTGGCCAGAATATAAGAGGCAAACTCCAATCTTGCCTGGAAGAAAATATCATTTAGGTGAAACCAGATCAAGAGAGGACACTTTGTGGGAATTTTTTTTTTTTTTTTCCTGTTTTCTGTTTTGAATAGATGACCAAGGGATAGGGTAGTCAGGGTTTTTTTGTTTGTTTGTTTTTTTAAAAAGGGGGGGGGGGGACCAAGAATCAAGCAGTTCTTTCTTCTTCCAACCCTAAAACATTTTGATGTCTTCTTTCTTGGAATGTAAAGCCACTTATCACTACCTGCCTTCAAAAATCCATTCAGGAGTTCCCATAATGGCTCAGTGTAAACGAATCCGACTAGGAACCGTGAAGTTGCGAGTTTGATCCCTGGCCTCGCTCAGTGGGTTAAGGATCTATTGCTTTGGCTCTGGTGTAGGCCAGTGGCTACAACTCCGATTCAACCCCTAGCCTGGGAACTTCCATATGCCATGGGTGTGGCCCTAAAAGGACAGAAAAGACCAAAAAAAAAAATCCATTCAATTTTTAAAGGAAGCAGACAAATATCCAGGTAGAGGATAGCTCGAATAATTAGCTTTCTTCTAAATGCTAATATTGCCTTTGGTTTCACAATCCTTGATTTGCCCTCAACCAACAATTCTTACAAAACAACTTAACCCTAGATTTAGGGAATGGATAGAATAGAGCTAACTTCAAACTTTCCTCTTGGAAAACCAACCTGGTTGTAAATTTCCTTGACATTGCTTGGAAAATAAAATTGTTACAAAGCCAACTTCAACTAAGGCACACAACCTCCCTTGTAAAAGAGAGGAGGTGATAAAATAATAATAGGTTTTCAAAAAAAAAAAAAAACTATACTGATTCATCTTACCATATTAAATATAATACATTAAGAAAATTTTGGAGTTCCCGTCGTGGCGCAGTGGTTAACGAATCCGACTAGGAACCATGAGGTTGCGGGTTCGATCCCTGCCCTTGCTCAGTGGGTTAACGATCCGGCGTTGCCGTGAGCTGTGGTGTAGGTTGCAGTCGCGGCTCGGATCCCGCGTTGCTGTGGCTCTGGCGTAGGCCGGTGGCTACAGCTCCGATTCAACCCCTAGTCTGGGAACCTCCATATGCCGCGGGAGCGGCCCAAGAAATAGCAACAACAACAACAACAACAACAACAACAAAAGACAAAAGAAAATTTTCCCTATCTCTTCATCTCCAGGACCAAGTATTTATAGTCTCACTATTTGGCATCCTTTAGGTGGCTACCAAAGATTTGATTTCTAAGAAAGCAAGTATAAAAAGATGAAACAAGTTGTCCAAGTTGCTCAGTAATGGAGATGCTTGGAGTTGTCCATTCAGTGCTTGTTTTAGGGACTAGGTACTACAGAGTGAGTGAATTTCAACTCACCAAAATCCCCAAGTCTTGCCTATCTCTGCTCCATTTCTCACACTCACATGAAATTTTCATCAACTAAGCACAAAGATGCCACCCTATAGACAAGGGTCTACATGGACAAGGGTATCCTACCAGAATGGCACCACGTCCGCAAGAAGCCTGTCACCACACTTGACTTGATTTTCCAGCCAGAATCGACCCACTACTTTATCAAGCCAAGTTGATTCTGCCTGGCCATGTCTGGGAAATTTTTAACCCCTCGATTAGCTATTAACAATTGGTTTCACTCAGACGAGACAGAGGACAAAATAATAGTGGTTTAAAAAAATGCTTCCACCATTCTGATTACAAAGGAGACATGATTAACGAAGTTCCCTTTGTGTCCAAGCTCCATTCTAAGAGCCAGAGAAAGAGCTTTCCACCCCCCTTTTCTGACTGCTGAGTCTTTTCCTACTTGTCTCATCACCCACACAATCTGTTCATAGCCCAAAGAGACAATCCAGCCAGTCTGTGGAGAGTTCCTAAAACATTTATGTCATGAAAGCAGACAGGATGAACAGGACCTCATCTCACAAAGGATGATGGGACATTCAGCAAAAGAGCTCACAAAGGGAAATACAGACCCAAGGCCTTAGGCTGAACGGATTTGCCCACAATGTAGAACACAATGCCTGTCCTGATGGGTATTTTGTAAAACCTTCTGGTCAATTCACAGCCCAACCCCAGGTTTTTTTCTGCCAAAACTCCCCTGCTTTTGGAACATATGTTTTTTAAAGAAAATGCAATTAATAAGTTAAAGAAACCCAAACCAGTGCTTTAAGGATCCTTCAGTCTCTCCAGACCTTTAAACATGAAAACCGCAAGTGAGACAAAGATTTAAGTTCTAGTTCAACCATGTTAGTGGGCCAAGATACTGTATATAAAACACTTAGCACATTGCTTAACACAGAGTAAATACTCAATTCATATTACCTAATTTTTTAAACCACATCCTGCTGTTTTATTAATGATACTTTTATATATGTCCTGTCTGTCTACTCAGCTAAAGCAGTGCCATCTTACTGTCTTTGGTACATTACAAAAGATAAGAGCCTTCATTCGCATCTTCTTATTTACAGATTTGCAGCTCCAGGTTGGGGTACAGACAAGATACAAAAAGCAAATCTAGTCCCATAGCTGGTGAGTAGGAGGTCCTCTGAGATCTCAACTGGTTAACTTCACATCCAGTGCTTTCTTTCCATAACACGACAGATGAGCAGATTATCATATTCTGTGCCTCAGTTCCCCAGAATTTAGCAAAGTGCTGAGATATACCTTAATCACCATCTAAACAAATTTCCAGTCTGCAGGTAACCTAAAGACTCTGAGGATTTACTTTAGCACCTTTAACAAAAAGAAATGGGTGGAAAAGGCCAATGTATTTAGCTTTAAGAAAGATATGCCTCTGTTTTTATCTGCCAAGGGAAAGCATTACCAGGTCCACTGAGCAAATAATCAAAAGCAAGAAGAAACAAGAGGGATTGAGTAATATGTCTAAGGAGGCAAATGAGTCTAGAGCCAGATCTCTTGATACTTTGCTCATAGTTTTTCTATTAAGCTTCTTCTTAATTCTGTTCCCTGAGTGACGTGAATCTTGTCTTAAATTATGTATATCAAACTGTGCTTCCAATGACCACTTGCACCTCAAAGGCCCTAATTCTTAAAAAAAAAAAAAAAAAAAAAACTTTTTATCTGATCTAAAAACATGCTTAGAACACTTAGTCTACTTCATCCAAATGTGGACTTAACAACAAACCATCTTATTTTACCAAATTATATTTCTGATCAAATCTAAGTTGCCCAAAGGCAAGAGCCCTACGTGCATTCCTTCTGTAGCCCATGGCCAACCCAGTTCAGGGACTGTAGTGACATGTGCCAGCTCATTCTTTGTTCTGCCTCACAGATTCCTGAGTGCTCCAAAGAAACCTCCAGTCATCAGAATGCCTACTCAAGTTTCCCACCTGTCCCCCCAAGTATCAGTCTGCTTGGGCAGTCGTTAAAGCTTCTCCTGTGCTTCAAGAACTTTGTATTAGCTGCTGGGACATCCTGTTGCCATCCACTTCACACAGACATCCAGCTCAGCAGGAGTGCATGTTGCAATGAGCTTTGCTTCAAAGCCAAGCACCTGGCAAAGTTCCAAAAATTGTCACTAATGATCTCCACCAACCAGTTGGTGCTCCAACAGTGGTACAAAACACACACACACACACACACACACACACACACACCCATCTCAACTACTGTTCTAGTTGGAAGAGCTCGGTTGGTTCTATACCTGATTTTATTTTTTAAATAAAAATCATGTTACCAAAGACCTATTCCACCAAACATAAGCAAACTTTCCATATATATCTTCTACAACACAGTAGTGGTCTCCATCAACCTATCTTTAAACCAAAGGCATAGTAAGTACATCCTTATGGAGTCTTTTGGTTGAAAAAGAAAGGAACCCTGCTCAAAGCTGCCTGAGCAAAAATTAAATTAATCAATTCATAATGAAGATGAAAAATGTCCAAAGACAGTGTGGTCTGTAGATAGTGGTTATTTTGAGAACAAATTATATCAACAGATCTCATTTTTTTACAGTCACTGAATTCTACCTTATAGTTTACTAGCTTCATTTTCGGGCTTCATTGGAAGGGCTCCAGCAGTTGCAGGCTGATATTATCTAGCTTCGAGTTCAGTAATAAAAAAAGAGGACATCTCTTCCTGGTAGCTTCCACAGTCTCAGAGTTCATTCTGATTCGACTAAATTGAGCCATGTGTCCCCTGTGGCTTGGTTACATGCCCATCCCTGGAGTCAGAGATGATGATGCTCTTAAACTGCTTGGACTGAGAGTAGAGGGGGTTCCACAGAGGAAATGCAAGGTCTTGCTATCAAAAGAACTAGGCTGAACCATCCTCCCAGCTCAGTCTTCCCTTTTTCCCTAACCTCTAAGACATCGTACTACAAGGATGATCAACTTTGAAAATAGCAGACCGAAGGAAACAACCAGGCAAGTCATAAAAGAGTGCAAATAGCTAATAAGCATACGAAAATAGGTTCACTCTCACTAGGAATCAGAGAAATGTAAATTAAAAGAAAAAGAAACTCTTACCATTTTGGCAACACTTTTTAAAATAAAAATAATGGAGTTCCTGTTGTGGCTCAACGGTTACCGAACCTGACCAGCATCCATGAGGCCATGGGTTTGATCCCTGGTCTCACTCAGTGGGTTAAGGATCCAGTGTTGCCATGAGCTATGGTATAGGTCACAGACGCAGCTCAGATTCCACGTTGCTGTGGCATAGGCTGGTGGCTACAGCTCCAATTGGACCCCTAGCCTGGGAACCTCCATATGCCATGGGTGTGGCCCTAAAAGGCAAAAAAAGACCAAATAAATAAATAAATAAATAATGCCCAGTACTGGCCAAGATGCAGGGATATGGACACTCCCAGGCTTGGCCTATGAGGTATATATATGGGTGGTTATCATTGATCTCGAAAGGGTGAGCTGGCAATTATTATCAAAGCCTTTAAAAACAAGCATGATTTTTACCTAAGATAAATTTACAGAGGCAAAATCGTTAAGAAAATAATTAAGGGTATGAATAAACATTTAACTACAAGAGAGGTTTTCCCAGTATTGCCATTATTTAGCCCCCAACCTGGAACTAACATCAAAGGCCAACAAGAGATTAGGTAATTTAATTATGGTCATCCATTCCATGGGCTAACATACCAACACCAAAAATGGCCTTTTACTGCATATTCGCCAGCATGACTTACACAAGGGAGAAAGGCACACCATGGAAGTGTCACTGCAGTGCGTGACCATACCACAGCATCACCTACTAGCTAAGACTAGGTCTCCTGGGTGCGCCCTCGCTCCTTCCTTAAGATTTACCATGGGGTTCTAAAGATGCAGATTCTGCTCAGGGAAAGATCAAAACATCCGGACACCCTCAAACAGGCTAAAATTTTTTGTTCCTTCAAAGAAACATTTTTAAATTTTTATTTATTTATTTATTTTGTCTTTCCGTCTTTTCTAGGGCTGAACCCACGACATGTGGATGTTCCCAGGCTAGGGGTCCAGTTGGAGCTGCCAGCCTAGACCAGAGACACAGCAACAAAGGATCTGAGCCACATCTGCAACCTACACAACAGCTCACAGCAACGCCGGATCCTTAATCCACTGAGCGAGACCAGGGATCAAACCCGCAACCTCATGGTTCCTAGTCGGATTCATTAACCACTGAGCCATGGCAGGAACTCCCAAAGAAATATTTTTAAACCTATTTGTTTAACAATTCTTTAAGGGAGCCGCTGAGTGTTACGTGGCGAAATTACAGACAATGGATCACAGACAGCATGTACTTGTCCTAGAAGATGGCGCAAAAAGTAATGTTTGGTTAATATACAATGACTTCTACAAGAAACAATTCTCTATATTAAAAAAAAAAAAAACTAAGCTTTTTTCTTGTTGTTCAGCCAATCATCTTGCATCAACAAATCTTCAAATTCTCAGTGTAATTCCACCACAAATGAATCTCACCAAATCAACCCTTCTCAAACAAAACTAACCACAAACACAGCTCTTCTCCATTTCAGTTTCCATAACTTTAAAATGTGAATATTCCCGGTGGACCGACCTGCCTTAGAGTATTGTTGGTCAAATCAAATGAGATAATTTCTATGAAAATGCTCTGAAGAAGGATAAATGCACCATACAAATGTGAGGTATTAGGAGTATGATTTCATTACCTAGGTAAAACAAATACTCCTCAAAGCATCTCTGAGTCTCTGTCTAGTTTTTGGCTCTACCATAGTCTTCAACTTCTTTTTGCATAGTCACTTCTAAACACCAGATGTTGGCCTACAAAATTTCCTTGCAATGAAAGGACAAGGGCCCTCTCTACTTCCAAACTGCAAGAATGCTTTTAAAAGTGTGGTGTTTCTAGCTATTGAAAGTTAGGTGATTAAATAACAGGGAGAAACCTCAAGGATAATCCAAAAAGCAGGCAGACATGACTGGTTAAGACTGGAGGCTGAAACGGAAAAAGGCAGTGGCATAAATGAATATAGAGGTTAAGGGTTTTCATATTATCTCACTCAAGCCACAGCAATTAAAAACCCTAAAAGACATAAACTTTTGAGAGTGAGAATTCTTTGAGAATTAGTACCCAGTCCTACCATTAGCAATATTTTACAGCGCTCCAAATATTTTCCCAAAGGAAAAACACTGTTTTAAAAAAAAAAGTTGTTTCTTAGTAGGGCTCTGTCTCTATACTGTGGACTTTATATAGAGTTTTTCTACACTCTCTTTCCCATTTTGAAGAATGCTAAAAGTTAAATGAAACATGGATGGGTCAATAATAAGTACACTGAAGTTCTTAAGTGCCCTTCTTTTTAAACCTCCACCCCAATTACATCCCTCCCTTGAGGATATTTACAATCCTCTATGACACATGCTCTGTACCTTCTTGGTTCAAGGAAAACACACCTACAGCATTTCAAATTAACTACTGACCCTTATGCTCACACTATAAACAAACCCTTTTCAAAATCTCAATTGCATTGTGTCCACATTGATTAAAGCTTGAAGCTTGGTGACCTCATGTGGTGTTAACTTCTCCCATGCACCAACAGCATTCTGCCTTTCTACTCAATTACCCCCTTTGGTGCCAGAGGATCGCTACCCAATGAACACACACAATGGACTTCTGCTTCATTACACTAACCAACAGCAGGATAGAAATAAGCAGAAGAGGAATAAACAAGCTAATTTATCATGAGGACAGAGCAAGCTTTCACCAGTCTCGCCATGGAAAACTTCACTGGTTAACAGGAATATCAATAGTCTGGGGGTGATGTTTATGATCTTACAGATTCTAACAGAGCCAAACAGAACCTCAGTGTGATTAAAGAATTTTGCAGATTAGCAGGTGTGAACACATGCACACAAAAACTATGCCTTAAAACTCTGGGGTCCTACATAAAACCTGCTGAATAATTATTTGGGGAAGCACAACCCAGGGCTTTGGATAATGTGAACTGACACCTTGGTAATTTGCCCCAAGTGTTCGACCTAACTGTGGGGCCCCTCTTATTCATCTTTGAAGAGGTGGTCAGGAGGGACCCAGCCTCTTTGTGAGAGGGGTCTGGATGTTCCCCCCTTCGTTAGGCATGGCAAGGGCACAGCAGCTGATTGAATTAACAACTTTGGAGGGCTTCGGTCCCAGTTCCCAGACATTAGCACCATCATCCAGAACAAATTAAAAGTCTCACAGCAATTAAGCTGATTTTGAAAATGAATTTCCCATGGTTCAATGGTTCAACAAGCAATCTTGAGTTAAGTATTAGACAAGAGTTTTAGAAGGAGAAGCGGAGGAACTGACTGCGAAATTTGCCAAGTAAACGTATATTTGGTAGAGGCATAAACAATAAAGCTTCTGCTAACCAGGCTTTTACATTTCTTTTATATGAAATTAGAAATAGTCACAGAAGGGTGAAAGAATAAAAAGTTAACACAGAATTATATTAAAATGGTGGATTTTTGGAGGATTCTTTTTTTCCCTTTGTTTTTAATTGCTCTAACATCACTGCATTCCTGTTGAAAAACAAATAAAATTGGGGGGGGGGGGCAAAAACGCATGTTTCTCGTCACTAGATTTTAATTTCACACAAACAACCTAAACCCAACTCTAGAACCATCTATATCTCTCTGAACCAGTGTATTCAGGTTCAGAGCAGGCATAAAGCCTTTTATGTCAGTTTTCCAAAGGACGCTAAGGGATTTAACACTGGGAACTCATTCTTGGGTTGAAAGAATAAGACTAATAATAAAAAGGCACATACCACATCCTATGTGTTCACTATTTGCAAGTTACTCTACACAGAGTTATCATTTCACAGATTATTTCATTTAATTATCGCAGCAATGTCACAAGACAAGCACTACACATCCCCTTTTACCCAAGAGATAGATGAGGAAATTGTGGCTCTGAGGTTAAATAATTTGTTTGTTCAAGGCCACATAGTCAACAAGGTGTACAGTCAGGATTTCCATCCAGTCCTGAGCCCAATGCTCTTGCTTACATTGAAAATAGCAAACTCCCATTTCCACTGTGGTTCTACCTAGCCTTTAGAGCAGTGAATGGGTTTATAGCACACACACACACAAACATTATTATTTTAGAGGAAAGCCTACATGATGACGTGATGACCCAGATGAGGAACTCCCGTCGCCCTTTCAAGTCTCTTTTCTCTCCATCACCACCACTCCCTCTCTCCTGACCCTTAAGGTGGGGCTCTATGTCCCTTCCCCAATACACCCACCTCTAGCCGGAAGGTCTGGATAAGAGAAGTCCACATCCAGCTTTTGGGTGGTTTCTGCTTGGCTTCTCCTTGGATTCTGTTTCCTTCCCTTTCAGCTTATATCTGCTTCTTAAATCTCTGTTCCCACATCTCCACCTGGCTCCACTGAAAATCAACAGGTCCAGGTTCCTCTTTGCCTGTAGGCACATATTCAGCACAGCACGTTTCAGTTCTGTGCAGGAACCTGGAAGAATGTGTGGATGAATTCATTCCCACCCACCGGATCTACAAGCTGAACACAATGGAATGCAGAGGTGGTTATTTGAATGTCTTAGGCTTTCTTGTCAAGGGCAGTTATAAAAGCTGACATCATAAGTTCATTACAGATCTCTAAGAAGAAACCATAAACACATCTGCAAAATTCTTAGAAGGGAAATTTTGGAAGATGAATTTCCATCTTTAAAAGTTTATAGAAAATTAGCACATTATGTGGTTTCTTAAAGAAGTCCCTAAAAAACACCCTCATGGAGCAGAATAAACGCACTTACTTCTTAAAGATAATAAATCACAAAATTCCATTACGGTTCAACATTCCCATCCAAAGATTCAACATTTTTTTTTCTTTTTTTTTTTCTTTCCTTTTGCCTTTTCTAGGGCCACTCCCGTGGCATATGGAGGTTCCCAGGCTAGGGGTTGAATCAAAGCTATAGCCACCAGCCTATGCCAGAGCCACAGCAACGCCAGGATCCGAGCCATGTCTGCAACCTACACCACAGCTCACGGCAACACTAGATCCTTAACCCACTGAGCAAGGCCAGGGATCAAACTCACAACCTCATGGTTCCTAGTCAGATTCATTAACCACTGAGCCACAACGGGAACTTGAAGATTCAACATTTTGATGCTTGTGCCTGTTCTCTTTTTCCCATCAACCTTTATCAGCCAGTACGGATAACCAGTGACAATCAATTCTCTGCCTTTATGGTCAAATAAAGACCAAACACAAAGATCAGACTTAGCAGTAATCAGTGTATAACAGTAGGCACAGGTAATGAAACACTCTCATTCCCTGGGTGGGCAGGAAACTTGGTTCAAATCTTATTCTCTCATTATGACTTCTTTGGGCCTTAGTGTCTACAATACAACAAGAAAAGGTCTGAGCATATAAACCATGAAGGTGACATAATTCTTTAAGTTCAAGTGAATAACAAAAAACCTCCACTAATTTAAATGATAAAAGAATAGCCCAAATGAGTGTTAGGAATTTTAGGGCAGACCTTAAAGTTGAAGCATTTTAGCTACCTCTGCAATAGGTCCAAAATGCAAGGCACTTATCTATTTCTTCAAAAAGTATTACTGACCACCTATACTGCACTACCCCATCCTTGCTCTTATGTAGTTAATAGTCTTAGAGGGATTATATTTTTTTTCTTTATGATTCCTTATAATACAGCATGATAATTCTAGCTAAAGCTTCAGAATTAGTTAATATTTTATAAGAAAAAGATCGCTTTTTTCCTGGAAGCTTGACTTTCAAAGGTCTTTGTCATTTATGTTATGTCTGGAAGCAAAACTTTTCCCAATGGATGATGATTTTAATTTTATAATGTAAAACAGAAGGACAATTGGGATTTGCTATGCAGCTAGTATGGATGGAATCTCTCTCTTCCATGTATTAAGTGATATTCATTTAAAAGTCATGCTACCTTAGCTCATCTATGCTTTTTATGAGCTGTGACGACTGACAAGCATTTTAAAAGGCAAAAAATTTAAGATTCAAATTAAACCTTGGTGAAAACTATCACTAACTGGGTCAAAAAGTGAGTTAATTGCTCTAATTCACCTAATGTGTGGACGACATGCTTCTTGAATGACTCTTGTGTGGTTTAAACTTAACGGGAAGGCTATCAAGCAGGGTTGCTAAGTTTTGAATTTTATGTAATCCACTAAGAGGCAGAAATAAGCCACCATGAGCCTAACTAGACATGGGATGACTCAAAAAAACAAAATCCTTAAAAAGTTAATTAGCCATGACTTCTAAATCAGGGGAATGGCTATCACACAGATTGATTTAACACATATGCACAGGTAGCTTAGGTTCTCTCATTTAAACTTACGACCTCTAGTGAGATTTTTAGATGAGGAAACTGAGTCTCATAGAATGAAAATGATTTGCCCAAGTTTGATAACAAACCAGATCAGACCTAAACCACAGGCCATTGGTTAGAAATCTACGTGTTTTTTTTGTTTTTTTTTTGTCTTTTTAGAGCTGCACGTGCAGCTTAGGGAGGTTCCCAGGCTCAGGGTCCCACTGGAACTGTAGCTGCCAGCCTACGCCACAGCCACAGCACTAGGGGATCTGAGCTGAGTCTGACACCTACACCACAGCTCAAGGCAACACCAGATCCTTAACCCACTGAGAAGGCCAGAGATCCAACCAGCGTCCTCATGGATACTAGTCAGGTTCCTTATGGCTGAGCCAGGATGGCAACTTCCAAGAAATGTGATCATTTTGAATGGAATGATCAGTAAGTTTATCATTGAACAGAAACATGGAAAACCTTAAGCCAACACCATGTTGTTTTGTCTTATGACCCTTTCTAGGAATCTTATAAGAAGCCCAAGTCATTAAAGGGAACTTTCTAAATTTCTGTAGCAGTGAGTGCTGCTTGGCTGGGAGAGTTACTTGAAAGCGAGGTACAGCTTTCCTGGACAAATTTATGTCAGTCCTGACCTAGCAATGTGATCCTTTCAAATATATACTAGTGCTGACTTTGTTCAAATCCCAAGCCTACTTCTCATCCCTCTCCCAAGCCATATGTTCTCTCTCTCTCTTAACAGGTGAGTAGGGTAGGGGAGAGGGGCATGGAAGAAATCTGACAGCTATTAAAGGAAAAAAAAAAAAAAAAAACTAATTGAAAGGTGACCTTAGTCTACGTTAGTTTAAAAATCTGGGGTGTCTACAAATTATCCTGTTTCTTTCTCTTTCATCAAACTGTTACCCAGAAATTCTATGTTCTCATAGAGCAAAACTCTGTGCTGTTGGGACATGTTCAAAGAATGGTACCTGCCAAGAATTTAACACCAACGCACTCATGAACCTGCAAATGCTGTAAAATAAGGAGCAAGGATGACTGAAAGGATATCTAAGGCCCTGGGATTGCCTGTCACAGACAAGCCCCTCCCCACCCTACCTAACCCTACCTCACAATTCTGAAGAAGCTGGTCCCTTTCAAGTGCACGTTATGTTCTTTAAATGACAGCAAAACCCTGGCACGATCTTTCCAAAACCTCAGTAAAAATCTTATCTACAACTTGCCTCAGCCCAGGCACGCAGAGGCTAAAGTCAGAGCCCATTTCACACAAGCCAGAACTAGCTTAACAGAGCAGAGCAAAGAATGTGGGGACAAGTATTTTCTACATTTCAGGCATTCCGTTCTCAGGTGAGTTACAACCTAAATGACAGCAGAGAAAATATATAAAAACCCAGGGTAAAAGAAACAGAAAAAAGACCTTGATCTGCCTTCAGAGAGGGCTGGGTTTCAAAAATATGGAACCCAATCCTTTGGCTGTGATCACATAAAATCAAACATGTTAAACAGAGAATTTTAAAAATATATATTCGTTACAGCTAAAGCAGAGGATGCAGAAAAACAGTGCTTTGTGACTCTTAGTTTCAACAAAAAAAAAAGAGGAAGAATTTACTTGCACCTCTAAAATCGTAAAAATATGCTCATCAGTAACAACGGCACAAGGCCTTCAACATTTTAAGCCCTATTTTAGTGAATTTTCTACTTGCAATTAGCTTCAGAGTGAAGAAATGACAGAGACAAAGGATGACCAATTTTGTCGTTTCTTTTGTATACAAAATAGACGCCCCCCCAAAAATATTGAGCATGTCGCTTCCCTTAAACTCAACATAACTTCAGAATTATGCCTGCCACAAACATCCCCTGAAAGCACAAAAGTTAGTCACAATTTTAAACAAAGAATCATCAGACTGATGAAGTCTTAAAACTAAACATGAGGATGGCGCTTCAGCTGGATTAGTAAGGATGTCTCATAATGCATGAGTTTGGGTTTTTTTTTAAATTTTAAATTACGTTTTCTCAAGCAGGAAAAAGGGTATGTCCCACACTCTCAGTAAGCAAGGAAGAAATTTAGTTTTTTGCTTTTTTAAAATTATGTGATGTTCTTTAAAATCCACATAGAACAGCTTAACATTCTATATAACCCTATTGCTTTATGAAAATTAGCTAAGAACATTAAGTTCACAAAGGCAAGCAGGAGACAGCCAAGTTATTGCTATTTTATTTTCGAATAACAGAAAAGTCAAGAGAGCTACAAGAACCTCAAGTTGGGAATTTCTGCAGATTAACTCTATGGCCTCAGACAGAAATCGGATGGTCTTCGTGCTGAAATTCAAGAGGCATTAGAACCTGAGCTGAAACCAAGGTTCTGCCTCTTATTGTATAAACAAAGCCCCTTCTCTTTCTTAGGACTCTGATTCCTCTTCAACGGAGGTAGGACAAGATGGTCTTTCATCTTTACAATTTAATAGCAACAAGCGCCATAGCTTCCAGTCAGGCCAACCACCACCAAAGCAGACAGACACAGGAGACCCAGAAAGCTGCACATCTGGCAAATGATAAGATCACACAGCTCTAGAGTAGAATCAATTAACATACCCCAGCTTATAATGTAGTGGTGTGACTGCGGTGGGGAGGAGGGGGGGTGCTACCAGGTGTGTGATGATTTGCCTATATCCAGAGACCCCCAGAATCCTGGGCATGCTCCCTTTCTCTTCCTGTGTCCTCATGTTACCTACCACATGCCTACACCTCTCTGATGCCAGGGAGTTTCTGTGGCAAACCATTCCCACTGTTGCAGACTTAGAAAATGGCATAACCCAACTCTATTAAAATTGTCTACAGAGAAAAAGTAATAGACCTGGAGTAAAACTGTGCATGCTTGAGGGCAATGATTTAGACTCATGTTCTTATTTGCTAGTTATCTGCAGCAATATTCATATCTACCATTTGGGGAAGGTTCATTATGAGACATTTGATTATAATGGGAATTCATGTTAGAAAGCAGGCTGAGGAGTTCCTGTCGTGGTGCAGTGGTTAACGAATCCGACTAGGAACCATGAGGTTGCGGGTTCGGTCCCTGCCCTTGCTCAGTGGGTTAAGGATCTGGCATTGCTGTAAGCTGTGGTGTAGGTCGCAGACGCGGCTCAGATCCCGCGTTGCTGTGGCTCTGGCGTAGGCCAGTGGCTACAGCTCCGATTCGACCCCTAGCCTGGGAACCTCCACATGCCGCAGGAGTGGCCCAAAGAAATAGCAAAAAGACAAAAAAAAAAAAAAAGACAACAACAACAACAATAAAAAACAAAACAAAACAAAAAGAAAGCAGGCTGACCTCGGTGCATGTAAAAACCCAAAATGAGTAACACACTGGGTCTTTTCCCTTCCCTCTCCGAAATAGATCCATGAATCTGGAGGTGTTTGACAAAATGGTAGTGACTCAAAGAAGAAAAAGAATAGAAAATAAACAACATCAAGGCTAAGTTCCTCCAGATCTAAGAGCAGTGAGGTACAGAGAAGGAAAATTAGGACACAGATATAGGGTTAAGTGGATGGTTTCAATAAAAAGTCCTTTGGGAATCACATCTCTGGTGGACCTGGTCCAAGAGGAAACCCAAAGGGTACCTTATCCTCACAACAGTGGATTTCTCACCACAATCGTCTGTGAAACAGGAGGCCTCTGTCCCACATCACAGACGAGGGCAGGAGCCAAGGAGCTTTGGCTGATTAGAGGTCATGGAGACCACAGATCATCTGTAGAGTTACAGCCAAGTTCCTCTCCACTACATGATGCTGCCTTGAGACCAGACCCTCTCTCTTTCTCCCTCCTCCCCCCTTCTATGGAAGGGGTCATCCCCAAACTAAAAGCATCAGTTAACTGGCTCCCAACCAGCACTCATTGGCTTAACATTATTAATCTGGAGCTTGAAGGAAAAAAAAAAAAAAAAACTATCATTTACTGACCTTCTTCATAATGAAAAATCATAATGCCTTGCCAAAACAAATGTGGTAAGTTGGCCTCTTCTCTCAATTACCTGTGCTTTCTTGGAAACATGTATTTGTGGATAAAGCCTCTGAATTCACCCAGGGAATTAACTAGAAGATTAAGAAGGTCCTTTAATTCCTGTGGGTCAGTGAAGTAAGAATGCCCTTCACCAGGGCATATTAAAAGAATGGAGCAGGAAGGAAAAAAAGGGAGCAGAAAATTGCACTTGAAGACCCAGAATTAAACAGGCATAGTAGATAGAAACACTAGCTCACTTTGGGAAGAGTAGGTGGCATCAGAAGTAGATTTTGGACATCCAGGCACATCCCAAAGAGATGTTCTCATATGTTTACAAAGGCCTTAATTTTTCTTTCCTGAACCATATTCTATTCCCATCTCCCTTTTCCACACCCACATTCCCCTCTCTTGTATATACAATATTTAAAATAGCTATATTCGGGACCTATTGTGTATGCTGAGTCTAGGTGGCATTCAGGAGGTGAGTTATTTCAACAAGTTTTCAATTTCAACTTTCAGGCACACTTTGCTGTGTGTAATTTCTTTTGGGGGGGAGCTAGGGTGTAATTTCCTCAGGTTCATCCCTCGCCAACATGGTCTGCAAGCATTGGCCAACGCTTAGAATGGCTGGTAAAAGAGATATTAATATATATTAGGAATCTGGATTATTTGTATAGGAAGTAACTAGGTCAATGAATAGTACCCAGGCAGTCAAGGGAGTATGTGGTTTGGGAAAGGGGGTTTGGGAAAGGGGTTGAAGCAGAAAATTAGTGAGACTGACCTTTTACCTTCTATTGAATATATGTAGAATCAATTTCATCAAACTTGGCTCTTTGTTTCCCATAGAAATTGAAGGAACAATAGGAAGAGGGTGGCATTAGATTTAAGGGCATGGCTTGATTCAGTTCAGAATCATGGGCTTGAATGCCAGCCCTCTTACTTACTACTTTGGTTAACTCCAAAAAATTCCTTAAGTGAGCCTCACATTCATCTGAAAACTGGCAAAAATACCTGCTCCTCTAGGTCGTTATGTTCATTAAATGAATCAATACATGTAAAATGTTTTCCATAGTCACCCAATAAATCTTCAAAAAAAGCAACAAATTGTAATTATCCAAATCCCTCACTACTGGTCAGATGACACTCTGATTATTGCTTTTGCTCCTCTACAAAATTTAATTATGGGTGGAACATGGTCGGGGTAGGGATGGGGGGAGGGACAGGTAGTGCTTAAAGGCGAAGAACCTTTGGATTTTTGTATTCTAAAACATGAGTTGCTCTTTTCTATAATTTGTCAATCCTTTTAGATTAGCCTTATTATGAAAAGGTTAACTGCAAAGCATTTCATCATCAAGTTTGAGAACTTCAATGCCGCAAGCTGCTCCTCCCTACTCCCATCCCCATTCTCATCCGGGCACTTTCTCGGGGACCCACCCATATGTGGCACACCTATTTGGCCACCGTTACCACATTTTTGGAGAAAATACAAGACCTAAATGAAACACACATGATCACTTAAGATCTTGATGCTATCTCTCATCATCTCTTAGTTTCTATAAAAACTGAGGGCAGTAAATTTTTCAAAAAAGAAAATTTGTCAACATTCTTTCCAGAAAACAAAATATACCTATTTGTGGTGTCAGCATGGAAGCCTCTGGTTTGAAATGCCCTCAGTATTATGCATGCGTGTGTATATAAACAAAAATTATCCTTTGGGGAAACAGCATTTTCAACTTTCAGTAAGAGGCTCTTCGTTCAACTTCACTGCCAGTCCACATCTTCTAAAAACCTCTCCAACCTCAGCTGATTTCTTCTCTCCAGCTCTCCCTTTGAAAAGGTCCAGACTTATATAACCACATACCTATGTTAAAACCACTAACTAGAGAAAATAAAATTGAGTAATCCTCCTTAAGGGATCAGAACTCAAACATTTTATGGCTAATGAACTTGGCTGCTCAGCCGATTGGATGATTCATAGACTTGTGGGGGCTGGTTAGAACCTGTAAGAAATTGGTTGGAAGGGCATATATAGATTTCTCAAAAGTTGTCCTCTCTTGGCCTGGGCAAGGCACTGCTTTATTAAGCACAGCTGGACTCCATTTCACTTATCATATTTGATATTTTTCCTTTAATATATTACCCAATGATTTAAAATGAGAAATTAGTTCCATTTGTAGTATTACTTATCATGTCTTTCTACATTCAAACCATTTTTATTTAGCCCTACAGGTCAAGGCTTTGGGAAGTGGGGGCAGGAGCACCTAATGGTTGATAATTCTGGATTAACTGGAATCCAATCCCAGCTTTGACACTAACTAACTGGATAATCCTGAACAATCTGACTAGACTTTTCTGTACTTCATTTTACTTACATGTAAAATGGGTACAACAGTCTGATTTAGCAAGGCTTTGCATGGATCAGATTGAATAAAGTCTGGCACATAGGGTGCATTTAACACATGTTAAACATTATATTGTCTTATTAATATGTCAGGATGAAATATTAACATAACTATTTCATGACATTAACATAACTATTTCACGCGTTCTTAAATTTCCAGCGAATGAGTGAGAACTATCACGATGTCAGAAATGTAGGAAATCTTTTGCTAGTAAACTTGGATTAGAAGGGACTCATTAGAACCTCTGGTTCTCCTAGGTTACTTGGGCTTCAAGTCCCCTCTTTTTCCTAAGTCCCAGTCAGCACTGTAGCCCTATCCTGGGTGTACATTAGGCTCTAATCAATATTTTGCACATTAAGCATATAACATGCATGAGTTCAAAGGTAAGGACTTTTGTACAGTTCAAATTCTAAATCTCCATAGAAACACCTTTGAGGTGTTTCACACCTTCTTCTGTGAGGAAGATAAGGTAAGACTCTCCACTGTCCACATGGCTTTAAAAGAAAATTTTAAGGCCACATTATTACAAAATGTCAACTAGCTAGGAGAGGCTTTGAGTCTAGATCTAGGTTCCAAGTAGGGGACTTGAAAACCTTACGAAAGCTACACTATTACCTCAAGGAAATGTTTCTCACTTTGAGAAGGAAGAAGGAAAGTTCCAATAGCCGGCTAGACAGGCTGTACTAAATGCTTAGATGAAAGCATGATTAGAGATTGCTAGCACTAGCATGTTTCTGTTGTAATAGCCACGTTGATGGTTTAGTTCTTTAAAAGTCAAATAATGTAATTTGAATTACAAAAAAAAAATCCCACCTTTCACAAAAGAATTTCTGAGGTTGCACAGTACTTCCACAAACCACATTAGATACTCTGCTAGTTAATAAAGAAAGAAGACCTGGTATAGTCAGATATGAAACTTTACAATATAAAAAGCAGAATCAAATACAGAAAAATGTAGGCTAACATCAACCAAAAGCCAATTCATTTGTTCTTTTCTCAATAGATACCTAAAACTGCAGGATTACAAGTATTGCATTATTAATATATGCTAAAGTATAATAAATACCACAATAAGCGTAAAATCTAATGTATTGGAAAGCAAACCCTTATATACTCTGCATAACTGTAATTTTATTTAATTTCTTAAAATCCTACCACTTTCAAATAGATGATAGCAGCAGCAGCAAAAAAAAAAAAAACTCTTCACATGAATGCATCCCAATCAAAACCATCCACAGCACCCATGCAAACAATAATACCACAATTATATGGGCCGTATCTCAGAAAAGCAATAGATAATCCCATGTAAAAATTAAGAAAACTGATTATATATGTCTGTACATGTATGTATATTATATATGTATACATATAATATCGCCAGCAATTAAAAAAAAAAAAAAGGCTGCTCACATAGTGAGCCTTTGAAAGAAAGCAATCTTTCCTAAAAAAATAACAATGGGCAATCTGTTGATATTTAAGTTTGACACATTCTCATTTATAGCTATGCTTAAAATGCAATAATTTTCTATTCATCCAATCCTGATCTTTATACTCTTACCAGTTTTAGAACAGGTGGGAACAGTGACCTGCTTTTCCAACCATTATATCCCCCAGACATGACTAATTTAAAGCTGAGCAAATTGCACATAATGGGCCAGGGAATCAAGTTCACGATTTTTAGTCGGCTGCACTCTTGTTTCAGGGCACATGGTCTCTTCTTTCCCCTCCCCCTTCCACCACCCCTGCAGCTGCTTCTCCATGAACTAAATTCACCAAACGTGAAATCAAAGGAAAATTATTTTTTAAATTTTCTGCAGGCTTATTTTTAAGGAGGATAAAGATTAAGCTATATCTTTAAAAATATTTTCTTTTCCTTCAGGGATTCTTAAGTTTTTAAATGAGTTCTAAATATAAAATAAGTTAAGGAAACCTTCTCAACACATAAGCAAACAATAATCAGATGCATGATTTTATGATGGCTCAAAGTTTTTATAAAAGCATGGCATAATTCAGTCAATTCTTAAGTACCTCAAATTCTGCCATATAAGATATTGCTTTCCAGAGCCTTCTTGCAAAAATCCCATTAAAGGTTTAGCAGGATACAGACCCTGGCACAAAACAAACAAAATAAGCACAAAAACAAACAAACCCCCCAAAAATTTGGTTCTAAGAAGGAGTGGAGCAGTGGAGGATTTAAGCTGACTAAATCAAAACCCAATCCCTCTTACTTCCTTTTTTACTTAGTGTTTAAATTTTTCCCCATCAATTCTAGAAGGTTACAGCCAAATATCAGTCAATACCACAAAAAACTCTCCAAGGACTGAAAAATTCATACAATTTTATAACTGAGAGGGACCTTCGACTCACCCACCTACCAATGAGGAGACAAGCCTGTTGGTTAACTGAAAAAGTGCCTAGCCACTTTGGCTGCAGATTTGTCATTACTGTTTTGGGGTGGTGTTTGTTTTTGGTTTGAGAATATGTGTGTGGAGTACTTCAGGTGCTTCCAATCAGGATCTTGGCCATTCAGATCCACCCCCTTCCTAGGCTGTTGTGTTTCTTTTCATCTAGGACAACAGTGATCAAACAGGAACATTATATATACCAAGGCCAATTCAAAGTGAAGATTTCACTTTCTCACTTGGCCTCTGCAGATGAATTAGAAAGACACGGCACACTCCAGACTCCCGATTTCTTAGGGATCAATGGAGTTGAGCAGTGCAGGAGTTCACCACTCACTGGGAATGGTGGAGGAGGAGGTTTCTGGCCTTTGCTTGGACTTTCCAGCCTACACATGGCTCTTTCAGCTACTGATTCCACTTGCCCCCTTTATTGAAATTCCATCAGTTGCTTAGTTTCACCTGCAATTCCAATTTAGGGAAGTTTGGTGAAAAAAACATATGACTTATCTTTTGTTTGTATTTATTTCCCATGTTTGGGTCTTGTAGCCTACCTAAGTTCTTAGATTTATTTAAGAAACAAACAAACAAAAATTACTCGAACTGGTTGAGACAAAGACTAAGCCATTATTCAAATGTTTAAGGTCTTTTCGGCCTTCCTGCCAGAACTGGGGCCATAGCCTTAGCAACTGAGAAAGAAGAGAAGGTAAAACAACAATTTGCCCCAAGAAGTGTGATACAGAAAATTTTGTCTTTTTCAAGGAAAGTTGGAACGAAAGCATTTCATTTACTGAGGGGACTCTAGACCTATCACTAACTTTTTGAGATTGTTATCAAGCATTATCACTAACAAAGTTCTCTGGGAAAAACAACCATTGGCACCACTAACTCCAAACAAACCCCATATGAACATATAACTGTTCTGACCCTATGGCAGCTCCAGTGTCCAGCAGCAGCCCCTCACCAGTACTCTTGCACCTTCTCCACAGTACCAAGATTCCAGAAACTATACTAGTTCTAAAAGTGCCCTAAGAAATCTACAACAGTGGATAATGGGCTAGATCAGCTTTAGAAAAAGAAAAAGAAACACACACCAACAAACATCAGGGAACTATGTGTAATGGTTCGCTGCTTGTGCAAAAACCTCAAAGAGGATGAAGGTCAGACAGGGATAATAGGCCAATTTAATTCTGAAAGCACAAGGTGCAAGAAATTTTAATTATGGTCTGCCACTGAAATCACACAAGATCCAATGGCATCTAACTGCAACTGCTCATCAAGGGAGACAAGAGGTGTAATTGTAACCGCTGCATAATCACTGTGAGGGCACAGGGAAGGCTGCCTTCAGCTCCCAGTAGAGAATGTATTAAGAGCCTCGAAAAATCCAATACAGGGAAACATGGAGATTGCACATAGCTAAATAGAAGCTCGTAACAGAGAGTGAGAGAGAGAGTTGGGGGGGGGGGGGTGTCCAGAAATAAAAAGATTAAGCTGTTTGACCCAAATTGAGGATATGAGCTTGGAAAACTCTGAACCTCTTTCTGCTTTGTGGATACATACAGAGAAAGGCAGAATCTCCTCTAGAATTTTCTCTCCTTGGTGAAGCTTCAGCCACTCTCCTTTGTTTAAACAATTAGCTTGGATGGTAAAGTGATTTACAGAACCAGACTCCCTTTCATTTGTTCCCATCAAAACCAAGTCTGAAACAAAACGCCAGAAACACGACTCAAGGTGCCCAAGCCTGTGCACCTCTCACGACCACAGCAATCACGACGACACCCGCGTCGCGGGCTCTGGAAAAAGGACGCGCACAGAAAGCCCCTCCGTAGACTCTCCACTCCGCAAAGTTTTACAAATCCGCAAAATAAGGAAGCCAAGCCTCCCATCCGCGCCCGTGGTGAAGTTGGCTCTGAAGTTTGTGCCCGGACGTCCTAAATCTCGAGGGGGAGGGGAATGCAAGTGTGAGGGAGGATGGATGGAGATGGAGACACAGAGAGAGGTAGGGAGTTTTTCGAGTGGAAGGTCCGCGAAACCATCTTCTTTACCCGGAAAGCCTCTTTAGCTCCGAGAGGTCTCGGCGATGCACGCCAGGGGAGGTCTCTCCGGGAGAGCTGTCACCTGTGGGGGGCTGCGGGGGGGCCGCCCTCCTAGGCGCCAAGGCAGGACCCAAGGCTCCAGACAAACCGGCTCTCGGGGCTCTAAGAAGTGGGGGAGGGGAGATTCGAGAGAGGGCAGGAGGCCAAAAGCAACACCTTTCGGATACGCTTTTCCCCTCCGACCTCTCCAACTTCCCACAGTACCCGACGTGGACTTTCTCCCACTGCACCCACCCTTATTCAGGCTCCCGACCAAGGACAGGACCTGCTGGTGGCCACGGTGAGGGGTGAGGTGGAGGTGCCAAGATTCAGGGGGTTGCAAAGGTCAGGACCCAAAATGCAAGCTCTCAGCCCCCAGCTGAGACAGCCAAAAGCGTTTACAAATGCAAGGACCACAGCTCTGTAACAGGGCTCTGGGTTTGCGCCGGGCGCAGTTCTTCGACTCTACAGTTGTTCCTAATAAAGTCGATTACGTTGCCCTCCGGGAGCTGATTGGGAGAGAACCGAGAGGAAAAGGGGGGAACGCGGGAAAAAGCAGGGAAGAGCAGCAATCAACTTTGTAACCCAGCGCTTCCTCGCGCGATCCGTCGCCATGCTTAAGATTCCCACCCCCGCCACCCCCCTCCTTCCTTTCAAGTGGATACTGAAACTAGGCCAAAACTTTTTCCCCTCCTTTTCTCTTAGCCACTAGACTGGATTGTGCCCCACGGAGCCCCATGGAGCTCTGCTTTCTTAAGCACAATAGCCGGACTAATTAGATCATAGAAGCAAGGCAGTGATACTGTAACAAGTAGCCGGAGAGGCAAAGAGGGAAGGGGCCCGAAAAGAGAGAAAGGGGGAAAAGTTTGCAGTTCTCGCACTTACCAATCAAGCCTCCCACCAGAAAGGCGATGATTTGGAACACAAGCAGAATCCCACCAACAATGCACAGCTTCTTGGTACTCATGTTTTCTATAATTGCCCCAGCCATTTTTGCGCCCCCTTTTTTCTTTTCTCCTTGAAATAAATGTTTTAGGGTGTGTTTTTTGCTCCCTCTCCTTTCACGCTCCCTTCTCCCTCGCCTCCTTCCAGGGCGCTGCAAAAGTTCAGGGGTGCGGGAGCGCAAGGATGGGACCGGGACGGAAGGCGCCCGCACGGATTCCCCCGGCGCGGCCGGCTCGTGCTCCCCCAATGCCCGGAGCTGTGATTGTGGCCGCTCCGCTGCCTGTGGACGCTTAAAGGAGCAGGGAAGCGGATCACATGACGCCGCCTCCCTCCCTTTCTTCCTCCCTCCCTCTCGCGCTTCCTCCCTCCCTCCCTCCCTCCCTCTCTTCCACTCCCCCTTGCCCGCCAGTGCCGGGCTCTGAGCTCAGGCGGGTGCTGGTGTCCCGTTCCCGGGTCTGGAAGGCAGCCTGTCCCACCAGGGGCTGGTGTCCTTTGGGGGTTAATGTTGTTGTTAAGTGGGTTCCCCCTACACCGCTTCCCACACGTTTCCTCTCCTGATGCGAGATTTAAATCACCCGTGGGCAGCTTTGCAGACCTTTAACTTATGCGTCTACTTCAGGAAATGGTCCCCACCCTCAACTGCCAGAACTCTCTTTAGGAAAGAGGAAGAAAAAATTTTAAAGGGACCCAAAAGATGCTTAAGTCAAAGCACGGAGACTGAAGAATAAAGTCTAAGATCGGCTTCCTTCTGCCTGATGGCAGCCTCGTTGTTGGGCAAATATCCACCTCAATCTCCCCACTGCACCCCTTGAGGAACCCTGCTCTCCAGCCAAATCAGGCCACTGTTCATTACCACATTATCCCCTATTCCATAGTTTTCCACAGCCTTGACCCTGGCTCTTGAAAAAAATATAGTTTACCCCCATCCGAGTTTCAAACATCATTTAAAAACCAACTCGTCTGAAAAAATACTTTCTTGTTTTCTAAACTACCCCCATGTAATATCTCCGGGAATTGAGCCCCTATAGTTCCTGTGTTTACATTCCTACCTCCTCTTGCAAGGACTTGTGTGTACACGTTTGTTTCCACCATTGAGCTGCAAAGTCCTGGGGGATAGGGACCAAGTGCTTTTCATCTGTGTACCCCCTCTGGTGCTTAACAAAATCCAAGCTCTAGTAGGTCCTCCAGTAAACTTTTGTGGAATGAATAAATAAGTGAATGTGAAAGCAAGCCCGCAGTGTGCATTTCAAAAGCTAAAAGGGACCTTATTTGACTTAGACAGGACACATATTAAGTTACAGTGTTTGTTATCTCTTTGTAAGGATATATTTATGTTTCTACTTAATGTCCAGGAGTAAAAGTAAGTGGGACTCTAGAAATTTCCTGCTCCATCAAGCCTGAATTCCTGGGCCTGGTTGTTCCATATTTCATAAACTGGCCACTTGGCCAGTACAACTCACATTGCTAAATAGACTCTTGGTATGGTAACATCCCGGTCCCACACATATATGGCTTCCACCACCCACAACTCCTTACACACCCGGTTCCTTGTCCCTCCTCTGCATCCACCCCCTTCAAGCCACCAGAATATCCCAAGTCCTGTCTCCTCCTCTACACTATTCTTGATTTTTCATTACCCTGATAGAAGATGCCATGCAAGTTATTCCTAATAAAAGAGTTCATTTCTAGTCTCTAACTAGACTAGACACTCCCTAAGGACAGGTACCAAACTTTATATATGTATGATTCCATCTCCTTGGCGTCTTAACAGTTTTTAACTGTTCTGAGGATCTAATTGCTATTTCTTTCCTTCAACCCTTTAACCAATAGGAACATATTGTGCCCTTAACTTGTCCCAAGCTTTCTTTTCTAAGTACCTGAGGATAGATACCAAGATGTGAAGGCACGTGAGTGCCCCTGTCCTGAAGGGGCCCCAGTCTAGCCTTTATTCACTGAAGTGATTATTGTTCTTTAAAGAACCCCAGATCAAATGGGAAGAAGTAGACAGGAGTGTGGTCAACAGCAGTGGTCAACAGTTTAGTACCCAAACATAGACCAGTCTGAGTTATTTGCATTCCTTCTTTACCTTTTCAGAACTTCACATCATTTTTTTTTTCTGTCAAGAGTAGGTTCCAGAGATCATAAAAAGAAGAATGTCCTTCTCACCTCTACTGCTAGTTAGCTCCATCCACATTGTGTTCTCTTCTCAGTAAGGTGCTAGCTTCTATACATTTACATAATAATGATGCCTTTGAGTTAGAATCCCTTTTTTAATAGCAAGGGGTATTCCTAAAGTAAGGTTGACAGGATTCATTTCAAAATTTACTCTACATCTGATACTACATTTCACTGTTGAAGAAGAAATGGTGTCCCATGCATCTGAAGTATGAATTGGATCTATAAAATATTCTTGGCTAGTTGAATTGGTTTGTTTCAGATTAGCAACTTCTCAGCTCATTTTTCTATCAACTGCTGCAGCACACCCCATCCCCTCAGCTCCCAAATGCATCTCTTCAGAGTAACTGGCCTAACTCCTTAAGTTACAGTGTCTCACATCTGGAAAATAGAGGCTTAGAATAAAATGCTGGTTCCTTACAAAGGTGATCCCCTATTTTGAAACAGCGCTTATGTAACCATTCTAATTAAAAAGAGATACTGCTAACAGCAAGTCAAAGCTTCTAGCTTGCCTCAGATTGCCAACGTTGCCAAACTGAGTGTAGGGCAGACACATGCAATGTCCATCATCATGAACTGCTTTAAAAAATTCGCAATATCTCTTATGACTTTATGAACATTAAAAGTGACCATTGGATCCTTATTTTAGAAGGTAATAACATGTTTGTAGAAAAAAGGATGAGTGTTTGAGTCAGCTGAATCTGGAGTGGAGTCTAGATCCCAGCTCCACCCCTTGCTATGTGTGATCACCTTAAGCCATTATAATGTCACTTACCCACTATGAGGCTCAGGTTTCTCATCTGTAAAATTGAAATAGTAATAGTACCTACCTTGTGGTATTCTTGCAAGATATATTGGTGATGATGATTGATAATGATGATGATAATGTTGATTATATTTAGGGATCCTGAAGGGAAAACAAAAACATGTTAAAAGACTAATAAAACTGATCACTAGCTGATTCTTTCTTTGCTCTAAATTTTTACCATGTTATAATTATTTTTGGAAGCATATTTCAGGAACAGTCTGGGTGATTAATTCTATCTGATAAAGGTGATAATAAGACCAATGTCTAGTATTGAACTCTGAACAATACTCAGTGAACTTTAAACACAGAAACATTTCTATTCTAAAAAACTGCTCTGAGTTCCCACTATGGCACAAGGGGTTAAAAAGCTGACTGCAACAGCCTGGGTTGCTGCATCCCTGGTGTGGTGCACTCGGTTAAAGGATCCAGTGGGTACCAGTTGTGGCTTAGATTCAATTCCTGGCCCTGGGAACTTCCATATGCTGAGGATGTAGCCACAAAAAAAAAATTAAAAATAAAAAAATAAAAATAACTTCTTCAGTCACCAGTAAAACACTTTTGGGGGAATCATTAGATAGACTGTCCAAAAAATAGGTAATCCAAGGGTCCAATCCAACTCTGCCAACTGAAATTAATCATTCCAACTCCATGTCACTAGACTTTAAGCTGGGGATCCTGATTTAGATACTGATTTATTTGACAGGTTTGGCATACGGAAGGTCATAAAGATGTGCAATGAGTATTTATTGAATAGATGAATGAATGAATGAATGAATGCATAAATTATGAATAAATGAATATCTAACTGGAGGTAGATTCACTGCAACTCCTCCCCTCTCCCCAAACCCCCCATTCTTATGTAGTATTTACTGACTAAATGCCTATCTGGCACATTTTCCTGGGCTAAAATTTGCACACACACGCACAGATATATATATACTGTATTGTCACCCCTGGCTTGCAAGCTCCTTATGAACAAGGAGAGTATGACCTGAGCCTTTGTGTCTCTTACAGCCTCAGCACAGCAGCTTGCACAGAGGAGGGCTCGGTTCCTTGGTTCCTGAGGTTGAGAAAAGCTCCCTTTGGAAGCCAGGGGCGGCATATCATTATTGTCATCACAGTAGATATAACATAGAAATCTGAAAGGATTGCGTCTACCTACTCAAACACCTAATTTACTTCTCAGAGGGACCTAGAAAGAGTACTAATCCCACTCTGAGACTTCTCATTCTCATAAATAGCTTTTATCCATAAATGGCATCCCCATGGCTCCTTCATTGTTGGTATTTTCTCGTAGTTAGGGCCTGTGAATATGAGCAGGCATTTGGGTTCACACTCTATTATTCAGTGTCACTTTTTTCTCTCTGTCTAATGTATATATTTTTTCACAGTTTCTTTTAAAATGCTTATTCCCCCCCCCCCCGCACAGAACCACCCTTCCCTTCTTTCTCTGAGAGTCCCATTGTCTTGTTTTGTGTATAGATATAACAGCTTTTCCAGCCCCTCCTTTCCTGCACTAACCTTGGGTAGAAACTATTTAGAACCCAGGGCTTAGAAGTCCATTATTTCAACATCATGATCTTTAGAAGAATCTGTGTAATTAATAAATACCCCCACAACCTCCTCACTTTTTGCACATCAGCACCTGCCTTGCAGTTCTCCATTTCACCTTTTCTTTTATATTCCACATACAGTTGGGACATGAGGCTTATTCATGCCTTTAAGTCTTACTAATTTTGTAAATAAATGAGAAAATTACTTAATTTTCTGCGATTTATTTTTCTAAAAAAAGATGACAATATCAACCTCATAGATTGTGGTGCACATTAAACAAAATAATGTTACTAAGTGCCTAGCACAGAGCCTGGCACAAAGTGAACACTCAGCAAGTATTTTACATGTTATAAAGGAGAAGATTTCTGTTCCCAGATAGAAAGCAAACAAACAAGCACACAAACACCCAAAGAACTATGAAACACCTCCTTATTGTCTCTTATGAAATTGTCTGTTTGAAATTGCAACCCAGAAGAGCAGGTAAAAAATTTTACAGGTTTTTAGAGCGCTCTGTGGGAGGTCGCTGACAACTTAAAGTAGCCAGTCAGCCCCCTTATGTTTCCCAGTCTTGAAAGAAGCTTCAGCAGAGAGCAGACAAGCCTCCAGTGTTTAAACCTCTGAGGTCACGTGTACTGGGTTCCTGGAGTAGAGATGGGGAAAAGGCTTTTTCTCTGAGCCTGTCTTCACAGTATAAGCCAAAAGTGTCTGAGCTAACTGCTCTCCCCACCCCTCATGATTGCTCTCCCTCCCTGTCTCACCTTGTACTTTGTCACACTCACAAGCTCCTCTCCATCCGCTCCTCTCCACCAAGAGTGGCAGTGGGAAGACAGCCTGGACAGAGATCCTATGATGTGAAGACAGCCCTCAGCACCATGGCAGAGTGGGCACACGAATTTTAATGAATGAATGACAAATGAACATGTCCCAGTCCCTGGCTATCCAGAGTGGGCACACAAATTTTTAATGAATGAATGACAAATGAACATGTTCCAGTCCCTGACTATCCAAGAAGGGCCCCCTCAAGTGACCAATGGCAGGAAGAGAGGCTTAGACTTAAAGTCAGCCCTAGACCATCTGGGGTGAGAAACAGCCCAGACTTGGACCAAAGCCCAATCCTTATCCCATGCTAATTTAAATTAGCTCAGAATCATCCGTAAGTAGCTCAGCATGAAGGACAATCTCCAATAAAAACAGCTTCAGGCGTCTATTTGTAATGTGGGAAAGTAAAGGTTGTATGAGGATAAAATACATGAAAGTCAAGGACCTTCATATTTCTACTTCCCACTAGTTAAAGGAAACTGGGATGACTGGGAGTTAGGGAGGGCAAATAATTCTGCAAATGTCAGCTACAACAAAAGCAAATAGCTCCTAATAATAACTCCAATATTTATAACAGCAACAACAAGAACTTATATTGATTTGCTTCCTATGTACCAAGCACTCCGCCTCCAAACTCATCAATATTTTTGGATGCCTGATCTCCAAAGTAGCAATAAACCACCTCTTGGGAAAAACACCCATTTTACTGATGCATATGCACCTTTACTTAAGCCCTTAGAGCTATTTTAAAGAGCTGGCCAGCATAGCTTAAGGGTTAAGAACATGTGTTCTGTTTAGCCCCTGCCTCCAGGGTAAGAATAAGGATTAAATGAGTTTACCTGTGGAAAGTACTTACTAGATAGAGTACTTAGCATGTGGTATACAATCAGTAATTGATAGTTCTTTTTATTAATTACCTTCCATCACCTTCTACAACTTGCTTCTTTAATGATCTTCTTTCAAACCTTTCCTCAACTTTACTCTCAAATCTTCTCCATCCTAGGAAATATCCTTCTCAAACCTGTATTCTCCTTAATCTATCATTTTCACCGGCTCCTTTCCTTTGGTTGTGAATCAAATTTCTGGAAAGGACCAGTTCATATTTGCTGGCTTTACAACCTCAGTTTCCCGTTCCCTCCCTGGCCTACTGCAGATAATCTAGATTCCAGACCCAGTATTCCACTGACTCTGACAAAGATCACCAGAGATCTCTTTGGTGTTCATCATACTTGATGTCTCTGAAATTTAACACTCCTTCTAGAGACCCCCCTCCCTATTTCTCAGCTTTGATAGCTTAGCTTTCTCAGATCTCCTCCTACTTCTTTAACATCCCCTTCCTTCTCTTTCACCAGCTCCAGTTCTTCCACTCACTCCTTGAATGTGAATGTTTCTGGGTATTCTCTCCTGTACCTCATCTCTTCTCATAGGGTCTTGTGGGTAAATCAGCCCACCTCATGACTGAACTATAGACTCCTAGAGCTAATTGCTTCCTAGACATCTCTGCCTAGACAAACCACATGCACCTACAAACCAACCAGATGTCTCCCCTGTTTCATGTAATGGTCCAACTTTCCAATTAGTTACCCAAGTTACGTGTCTCAAGGCCATCCTTGATTCATTACCTGCACATTCAATCAGTTATTCAGACCAGGTTCTTCCTCACTTCCTCTTAATGAGCTACCTTCTCCTCCCCTACCACTTCTCTCTAAATCCAGACCCTCATTATCTCTCCAACCTGGGACTGCTGAAGACCTTCCTTATCAATTCTCCAACCTCTGGTTTCTTATTATAGAAAAGTCAGCACACAGTTTCAAAATGTGATCGTTATAAAACACGGATCTGTTTTCCTTTCTTTCTGAATAGAATTCTACAGCATCTTCCCACTGCCTACAAATAAAGTCTACTTTTAAAGCTCATGTCTAGCAAAATTTCACTGAGAACCCCTAATTCCTTTGTTCCCAGATTCACCAAGGCACTTCTTTGTACCTTGCTGTGTATAATTCAGTCTAGCTAATGTCTTTCTCCTTGTAATGTAATTATTGGGATAGACCAGTTAACCACTAAGGTGATGTCACCAAGCTATGATTTTGTGGTATTTCTCCTGTTGTATTGCCTGTTTAAAAGCACTGGCTATGGAGTTCCCTGGTGGCCTAGCAGTTAAAACTTGGTGTCACTGCTGTGGTTTGCCTTACTGCTATGGGGTGGAGGTGGTTAATTCCTGGCCTAGAACTTCCACACGTTGTGCATGTGGCCTAAAAAAGTGCTGGCTATTCAGAAACCCAAATGGAAATCTAGAAATTTTGCTAGACTTCCCATTTATACCTGTAGTCAACAGATACTGCCAATATTATCCGTCAGGCAACATAAATAATGCATTATCATAATAACATCAAACACTTATACTTACTGTGTGAGAGACATTGTTGAAGTGAGTTAGATATAATGTACAAATTGGGAGTTCCTATCGTGGCTCAGTGGAAATGAATCTGACTAGCACCCATAAGGACACAGGTTTGATCTGTGGCCTCGCTCAGTAGGTTAAGGATCTGGGGTTGCTTTGAGCTGTGGTGTAGGTTGCAGATGGGGCTTGGATCTGGCGTTGCTGTGGCTGTGGTGTAGGCTAGTGGCTAAGGCTCCGATTCGACCCCTAGCCTGGGAACTTCCATATGCCGAGGGTGTAGCCCTTAAAAAAAAAAAAAAAGTATACATCTCAAATAATTGTAGTGAAAATTAAGTGTTCTAAGTGTATTCATATTTATCACTCTATATCGCTTAGAACATTTTATTCTCACCACAGCAATTTGAGATACACTCTTTTTAGATGCTAGGGAAACTTTGGTTTAGAGAGGATTAGTAATTTACTCAACCTCACATGGCTAATAAACACTGGAGCTGGGCTGTGAACACAATCAATGTAGCCACAAAGTCCTTGCACTTGATAGGTTCTCTCTTCTGCCTTTGATTTAAATAACAATAACAGTTGCAACCATTAAAGTTTTCTGTATACCAGGGACTGCTCTGACTATATTACATCTATTACTTTATTCAATTCTCACAATACCCTCTGTGAGACAGATGCCATTTTCTTCTTGATTATCTATCCAGACAAACTAAAGAAACCCAAGTAGAAATCCAAACCGGAAACCCAGAAAAAATCAGGGAATAGTAAGTCATAAAACTCATGTAGAAGAGATGATATGATATATCATTGTGTCTCCACCCTACTGCTTTGAAGACCTATGGCTATGGGAGATGGGAATATAACAAGGGTGGAGAAGTGATGTTCTCACTATGATCACAGATTTTTTTTTTTTTTTTTTTTTTGTCTTTTGTCTTTTGTTGTTGTTGCTATTTCTTGGGCTGCTCCCTCGGCATATGGAGGTTCCCAGGCTAGGGGTCCAATCAGAGCTGTAGCCACCGGCCTACACCAGAGCCACAGCAACGCGGGATCCAAGCCGCCGTCTGCAACCTACACCACAGCTCACGGCAACGCCGGATCCTTAACCCACTGAGCAAGGGCAGGGGCCAAACCCGCAACCTCATGGTTCCTAGTCGGATTCGTTAACCACTGCGCCACGATGGGAACTCCGGTCATAGATCTTTAAAAACTATCATTTGAAACCATGTTTATTATTGGACAGGGATTAATAACACTTCTGCTGTGTTTATATAGCACCCATTCTGTACAATTTTAAGATAATATCTTAGTAATCTCCACAACTTTGGAGGTCTGGCCAGTTATAATTATCACCATTTTCCATTTGGGAAAGTGTAAGTACAGGGAAGGGAAAGCAGAAATCCAGAGTTGCTCAACATTACTGGAGGATCTGGAAATGGGACTCTAATTTGAAGCTCACTGAAGGGTCCAAAATATCAAGATCGTGATAATTTCACACTCCCGCCCCCTTTCTCTCCTTGTAATGGAAAAAGAGAGCAAAATATTCTAGCTAAAAAGGCTAAAGCAGAGCCAAAGACAATCAGAAATGGTGATGGGCTTTGCGCTGGATGAACTAAGATAAAGGTTTGTGATGATGAGGAGGACGGATGTGCTTGAGACAAGTCAGGTTGTTTGCCAGAAGGAAACTTAGTTGTGTTTTTTTTGTTTGTTTGTTTTTAATTCAGATTGAAATGTATATAACTTACATACAGTAAACTACATAAATCATAGATATACACATTGATGAATTTCTACAAATGAATACTATATTTGTTCACTAGAGATGCTATAACAAAATACCACAGGACGGGTGGCTTAGGTAACAGAAATTTATTTTCTCACAGTTCTGGAGGCTGTAAATACAACATTAAAGTGCTGGCAGGGTTGGATTCCTCTGAGGCTTCTCTCCTGGCTTCTAGATGGCCATTCTCTTACTGTATCATCACATGATCTTTGCTCTGTGTGCTTGAACCTCTGATAGTCCCTTCCTCTTCTTCTAAGGACATTGGTCATATTGGATTAAGCCTTCTCCCAAATGGTTCTTTTAACTTAATCTCCTCTTTAAAGACCTTATCTCCAAATATATTTATATCCTTAGGTACCGGGGGATGGAATTTTAACATATGAATTAAGAGGAATACTTAATTAAGCCATAGGGGGGAACATATGCGTATGCATTTTTAACTTATAAGTTCTATATATGGTATAGAACTGCCTAGATCAAGATATAGAACATTTCCTCAATTTCAAAAAGCTCTTCTGTGCTTTCTTCCAGTCAGTCAATCCTCAAGTGCTAATTCCTTTTCATCTTTATCACCATTGATATGTTTTTTTCCTGTTTCACAACTTCATAATACGTACCTGCTATCTTTTGTTTCCTTTTTGGCTGCACCTGTGGCATTAGGAAGTCCCTGGGCCAGGGATCAAACGCACGCCACAGCAGTGACAATGCTGAGTCCTTGACTGCTAGTCCACCAGAGAATTCCATGTACTTGTTTGCAGAAGTTCTTTGTATACTCTGGATAGACACTTTTTTGGGATTTGTACTGTGAATATCATCTTTTGGTCTATGCCTTGTCTTTCCTCTTTTTAAATGGTGTCTTTTCATGAATAGACATTCTTAATATTAATTAAGTTTAGTGTTTCAGTCTTTCCACTTATAGTTTGTCTTGATGTTCCATTTTTAGAAACGTTGTCTTATTCCAAGGTTATGAAGACACTCTCCTATTTTCTTCTAGAAGTTTTTGATTGTCTTATTTTCACATAAAAGATTATGATTCATCTGAAGTTAATTTTTCTGTATGTCCATCCAATGGGCTCAACACCATTTCTTTGCCACTGAAATGCAGGAGTGGCTATTTAGCAAATCAGAGGACCATATTTGTACAGGTCTTCTCCTGAAATCTATATTCTGTTCTAGTCTATTTATCTCAACTTGTGGTAACACTAGACTGTCTTAATTATTGAAGCTTAAGTCTTGATATACAGTAGGTCTACCAGACTTGTTTTTATTCAAAATTGCCTTTGCTCCTCTAACTTCTCTGAATTTCAAATGAATTTTGGAATCATCCTGTCAATTTTCATAAAAGAACTTGCTGAGTTTTCCTTACGATTTCATTGAACTAATTTGGCAAGAATTAACATCTTATTATATTGTTTTCCAATCAATAAACATGGGATTTCTTCTATTGATTTGGGTCTTCTTTAGAGTCTCTTAGTTATATTTTGTAATTTTAAGGGAAGAGATCTTATGCTTTTGGGGTTAGATTTATTCCTAAATGTTTGGATTTTTGATGCTATTATAAATGGATTTTGTGATGCTATTATAAATTATAATTGGTTTTCTATACTGACCTTCTATCCAGTGACCTTGAAAAAATCACTTTTATAATTTATTGCAGATTTTTTCGAATTTTTTACATATACAAATAATGACAATTTTACTTCTTTCTTTCCAAACATTACAGCTTTTATTTTGTTTCCTTACCTTATTGTAATGGTCATTTTCTTTAGTATAAGGTAAAATTGAAAAGTTGCCACTATTATTTGATTTTTATTTTGGAAATGCTGCCCAGTGTAATTGGACAAGAGAATTAAAAATAAAAGGAAAAAAAGGAAATAAATTTACAATCATTTGTAATTGATATAATTATAAACCTAAAAAATTACAAACAATAAAAAAATTTAGTGTAATAAAAATTCATTAATATGGCTAATCACAAATTTAATATAAAGGCAAATAATGACTGGAGTTCCTATTGTGGCATAGTGGAAACAAATCCAACTAGGAACCATGAGGTTGAGGGTTCGATGCCTGGCCTCACTTAATGGGTTAAGGATCTGATGTTGCTGTGAGCTGTGGTGTAGGTCAGCAGCTGTAGTTCCGATTCAGCCCCTAGCCTGGGAACCTCCTTATGCCACAAGTGTGGCCCTAAAAAGAAAAACACAATTAATGACTATCTTTCAGAAAGTAGAATGATACAAAACGTCTTGTTCACAATTACTATGAAATGCTGCAATTCTAAGAATTAATGTAACAAAAAAGCACAGAAAACAGTATGGAGATTTCTTAGATAACTAAAAATATAATTATCATTTGATCCAGCAATCCCACTCCTGGGCATCTATCCAGAGAAAACCATTGCTCAAAAAGATAAATGTACTACAATGTTCATTGCAGCAGTGTATACAATAGCCAAGACATGGAAACAACCTAAATGCCCATTGACAGAGGAGTGGATAAAGAAGATGTGGTACATACACACAATGGAATATTACTCAGCCTTTAAAAGGAAAGAAATAATGGCATTTGCAGCAACATGGATGGACCTAGAAATTATCATGCTAAGTGAAGTCAGCCAGACAGTGAGACAGCAACATCATATGCTATCACTTACATGGGGAATCTAAAAAAAGGACACTTCTTTGCAGAACAGATACTGACTCATAGACTTTGAAAAACTTATGGTTTACAAATGAGACAGGTTGGGGCGGGGGATGAGCTGGGAGTTTGGGATGGAAATGCTATAAAATTGGGTTGTGATAATCATTGTACAACTATAAATGTAATAAAATTCACTGAGTAATTTTTAAAAAAGCACAGAAATTTAAATTCCTCTGAGGTGCATAAAAGAGTTAAATAAACAAAAACAATGTCCTTAACTTGGTTAGAGGAGTCAATTTTTAAAAAGACACCGGTTATCTTTGAATCATTCAAGGTTTTTGTTTTTTAATGAATTAAATGTGGTAAAAAATCATATGAAAAATATATATGTAAGAAAAAATTCTAAAAGAATCATTAGAGGAATAATAGATAAAGTATTTCCCTGACCTTAGATTAGACAAACAGATCAATGAGAAGGTTGAGAGAACCCATTAATCTATTTCTATGTATTGTGGATAGTACAGATTATTATACATGTTTTATAGGAAATTTGTCAATGTTTCCAAATTACTAATGAGCATGTCTTTTGATCTCCATCTTTATTTTTTATACTAGTCATGTTTGTTACCACTGAGCTATAATGGGAACTCATTGACCTCCGTTTTGAAATTTATCCTATTCATATACTTGCAAAAGTTTTCAAAGATATATGTACAGGAATTTCACAATTTTGTTGTAGTGTTGCTTTCAATAATGTTATAGGTTGAGTTGCATCTTCCAAAATTCATATGGAGAAGCCCTAACTCCTGGTTACCCTAAATGTGTTGTATTTGGAAGCAGGAATTCTACTTTATTTTATTATTATTATTATTATTATTACTATTTGTCTTTTTGCCATTTCTTGGGCCGCTCCCATGGCATATGGAGGTTCCCAGGCTAGGGGTCAAATCGGAGCTGTAGCTGCCAGCCTACACCAGAGCCAGAGCAACTTGGGATCCGAGCCGCGTCTGCAATCTACACCACAGCTCACAGCAACACTGGATCCTTAACCCCTGAGCAAGGCCAGGGACCGAACCCGCAACCTCATGGTTCCTAGACAGATTCGTTAACCACTGCACCATGACGAGAATTCCTATTATTATTTTTTAAATTTTACTTTTTTATTTTTTGGCTGTGGCTTCAGCATGTGGAAGTTCCCAGGCCAGGGACTGAACGCATGCCACATCAGTGGCCCAAGTCACAGCAGAGACAATGCTGGATCCTTAACCCTGGGATCCACCAGGGAAACTCCAGAGATAGGACTTCTAGAAGTTACTAAATTAAGATGAGGCTCTTAGGATAGGTCCTAATCCAATCCAACTAGTGTCTCCATAAGAAGAGGAGATCAGGACATAGAGAAATAGATGCACAGAGAAAAGACCACATGAAAATAGAGGAAGAAAACAGTTATGTATAAACCAGAAGGAAGGCCTCAGAAGAAATCAACCTGTGGAACACTTTAATCTTGGAATTCCGGCTTAGAGTTCATAAATTAATCTTGTTTAAGTTACCCTTCTGTGGTATGGTGTCAATGGCAATTCTAGCAAACTAATACAAACAGTAAAAGTGAAATCTTTTCAATGGCTATAAAAGGAAGAAAATGTTATCAGTAGTTATCTCTAGAAAGTGGGATTATAGAGCAGGGAGGATAGAAGGCAGGGAAATTTTGTTTTATCTTATACCTCTCGATTCTGTTAATATTTAAAATATCGAACCTGTTTTACTATTGAAATAAAAGAGTTAATTTTTAAAAGCAATGGAGGAGGTCCTGTTGTGGCTCAGAAGTAATGAACCCAGATAGTATCCATGAGAACACAGGTTCAATCCCTGGCCTAGCTCAGTGGGTTAAGGATCAGGTGTTGCCATGAGCTGCAGTGTAGGTCACAGACATGGCTCGCATCCTGTGTTGCTGTGGCTGTGGCATAGGCAGGTAGCTGCAGCTCTGATTCAACCCCTAGCCTGGGAACCTCCATATGCCACAAGTGAGGCCCTAAAAAGCAAAAACAAAAATAAAATATAAATAATGGAGAACTGGTGTCCATTGTGTGTGTGTCTGTTTTTAAAGTCCCAGAAAAATGCTAAGAATTCTCCTTTGAAAGCATAAAAAGCTTACCTTATTTCATTCATTTCTGATTTGCTATTTCCTCATGATCTGTATTTAAAAATAAATGTAATTCATTTTGATTATTTTGTCTGGTTCAATTGCTAATAATTTAGCAGTATTGTTTTCTATTGTTTTGCTTTCAAAAAATCTTTGGATTTATTTCATCTTCTTTCAAAATTTGAGAAATATAATTTTGTACACTCAAGAATTGCATCAGGGTATTTGGGAAAATCCCTCAGCTTAAAGTTAAGTTCTTTATTTTTCAAGAAGACATCAACCAATCTACTGTAACATGAAACAAATAATAACCAGGCTATTGTAATAACCCTCTCTTTTAATTACAATCTAGGCCAGAAGGGTTAGGGATAAATATATGGTAGACAGCACTGCCATTGGGCAGTAGTCCACTCTAAACACAAGTCCAGATCTCCACTTCAAATTTCCTTAGAAACATGATTCTCAGATAACTAAGGGAATACAAAATGGTATAGTCACTAATTTTTAGTTGGCCTTAACTGTTATACTAACTCTACTGCCAACATTTGTTTCCTTTATTTTAGGAGATATTATTGAATCTAAGTAATGATCTCACTCTGTTTAAAAACATGGTAGTATGAATTAGTTAATAAATGGAGAATATAAAGTTTAAGTTGACTCACCTGAAAATTATTCAGATGCTCTTTAAGCAGAGCCATTACGGAGTAGGAGTAGTTGAGAAATACTAACTAAATGTCAGGAACATCCTTCTCATGCATTGGCTTGCATCATCTACAGCCTTCAATGAATAAGTATTATTTTATGGGCCTCATGGATCCAGAGTATTATTTTATGGGCCTCATATGGGTCCGGAGTTTTTGTTAGGCCCTGTGAGGGCAACACAAGAAGGAGATGAAATCTGAAACAGCCAAGGTGCCATGGAGAACATTAGGAATTAGCTACCAGCAGGAGCTTCTTCTTGCCTTGAGCAAAGCAGAGCCCATCCTTAATGAAGCTCTTAGTCTCAGGAGTAGGAATTGCAGAGTAAAAGGACAAGAGAGGACGTGCCACGTGACCTGATGGAAATTATACAAACTCTTACCTTAAAGGCCCATGTTTAAAACACATTAATTATCTACATATCTCTTACTCATTTGGTCCTTCATTTTGATCAACAAATGTTTATTTGGTGCCTGTATATGCTAGGCATTGTGCCAGATACTGAGAATATAATGGTATGTCACATGGCCTTCCTGAATTTCAGGAGCTCACAGATAAATGGTATTGACAAAAAGTAAATCTATGACTAGATTTCCCAAATCTTAAAAGATGGCTGGAGAAATCCTAGATTCACGTGCAAACAGGGGCCTTTTTAAAAAATCCGTAATAGGAGTTCCTGTAGTAGCGCAGCGGAAACAGATCCAACTAGGAACCATGAGGTTGCGGGTTCGATCCCAGGCCTCGCTCGGTGGATTAAGGATCCAGCGATGCCATGAGCTGTGGTATAGGTCAAAGACACGGCTCGGATCTGGCGCTGCTGTGGCATAGGGTGGCAGCTGTAGCTCTGATTGGACCTCTAGCCTGTGAATCTCCATATGCTGTGGGTATGGCCCTAAAAAAAAAAAAGAAAAAAAAAAAACTGTAATGTATTCTTGGTCCATTGTTGAAAAACTTAGCTTCTTTGTATTTACAAAAATGCTTAGCACAAGGTTAAGAGAAGGGAGAAGATAGTGGGGGCGCCTGGATTTGAATTCTGATTCTGTAGCTTCCTCGGTATGTGAACTTGCTTACAGTTTTAGAGCATCTACGCTCCAGTTTCTTTATCTGGGAATATCAAACTGAGGATAACATAGTCTCTAACTCACAGAGTGGTTATGAGGATTAAATAAGCTATATATGTGGAGTTTAATATATCTGGCTCTATGTTATATTTAAGTATTTCAGATTTAAAGAAATTACTATCCTCAATATTCAAAATGACAACTAAAATAAATTAACTAAATTTAGTAAATGTTTAGGCATCATTACAATCTAGAATTATGTCATCTAACCAATTATAGTTTGATTTTATTCATATACTCAAGAGAAGATAGAGATGCATTTTAATATGTTTGGCATGTCATGGGAAAAAGCTTTCAATATTTAATCTCTAGGTACCACAAAGATTATACATCATCTGTGAGCACAGAAGAAGGCTATCTATTATCAGGCACTGTGCTCAGTGTTTGTCTTCATTAGTGATTGACAACATCTTAGCTACAAATTTAAAATCCAAAAAGTTCTGAAAATCAAAGTATCTTGAAGTTATTTATCATTTGTGTTTATCCCACTCAATGTGAATATATTCACATGTTCCACTGGAGAAATGTTAATATGTATGATAGATTTGAGTATTTACAGAAATAATTCATTTACTTCCTCCTGAAATATACTTCCCTAACTCTGGACTTGGCCTTATGTCTTGCTTTGGCCAGTGGATTGGAGCGGAGGTGAAGAGAAGAGGGCTTTAAGTCTGCATGTGAGCTCTGAGTTCGGTTTGCCTCTGGCCTTCCTATGATTCACTAGGAGAAACCAGCCCTAGGAAATTGCTTATCCAAGAAGAATGAGAGAAAATGCAGAATGGGCTCCTCAACTACCATCTAGAGCAAACCCAGCCAATCCTAGCTGACCTACAGCCTGAAGTGGTCACAACACCTGACTCACAGACCTATAAAAAAATATATATATAGATAGATATAGCTATAGATATAGATACACATATTATTGTCTTGGTAAGCCATTGAGTTTGTTTTTGTTTTTGCTTTTGTTTTTTACAAGGAATTATTGAGGCAGTAGCTCAATAACTAATACAACATATTTGATTTTGGAGTGCTACCCCAGATTCTTGGGGATATTGCATAGTGTACAGTATGTTCACCATATTTCCTTTGTATACATTCTATCTAAATTTTGAAACACATTAGGCCCTTAGGTTTTGGATAAGAAACTGTAGTTTTGCATTTTATATAATTATGACAACAATCTAATGAGATATTCCCATTTTACAGATGAGGAAACTGAGTCTCAGATGGGTTATGTAAGTTTTGGAAAGTTTTACCACTAGTAATTGGCAGAACCATCATCTGACTCCAAGATTCTGGCACAGGATTGCATTGTTAAACATTAGGCTATTCTGCTTTTCATAAACCACTTCATTTGCAATATACAATACACACAAATGCGATATACAATACACACAAAAAGTGATTTACTTGCAGTCATATCTATTATCTATTATCTTCACTGTCAAAAGTTTCTAGTTGCTTCTAACCTCAATTCTTGGAAAAAGTCATAAAGTCATAAATATTTTGCGTTTGGAGTTCCTGTTATGGCGCAGTGGTTAATGAATCCAACTAGGAACCATGAGGTTGCGGGTTCGGTCCCTCGCCTTGCTCAGTGGGTTAAGGATCCAGTGTTGCCGTGAGCTGTGGTGCAGGTCGCAGACTCAGCTCGGATCCCAAGTTGCTGTGGCTCTGGCATCGGCCGGCATCTACAGCTCTGATTAGGCCCCTAGCCTGGGAACCTCCATATGCCACGGAAGCAGCTCTAGAAAAGGCAAAAAGACAAAAATAAAATAAAATAAAATAATATTTTGCGTTTGTTGAGATAGTCAGTAGAGGTTTTTGTTTGTTTGTTTGTTTGTTTTTTTCATTAAGAGACTGAAGTATTAGAAGGGATACTGGTTTGAATTTTTTTTTTTTTTGGTCATTTTTCATTAGGGCCATACTTGCAGCACATGGAGGTTCCCAGGCTAGGCGTCAAATCAGAGCTGTAACTGCCAGCCTACACCAGAGCCACAGCAACATGGGATCCGTGCCTCATCTTCGACCTACACCACAGTTCACGGCAACGCGGGATCCTTAACTCACTGAGCAAGGCCAGGGATCGAACCCACGTCCTTGTGGATGCTAGTCAGGCTTGTTAACCGCTGAGCCACGATGGGAACTCCTGAAACTATCATTTTAACCATAGGAATAAATTAAATTGCTGAAAGCTAACATATTTTAACTGTTCTTTGTCTAATGTTGGCTGTGGATTGACTGCTAATATTCAGAGTTCACAATAAACCACCTATCTTTGCCACTGAGACAAATTTTCATTTCAGGCTCATTAATGGATTTCATAATTTAAATTGAGGAAGACTGTTGTGATATTTCCTTTTGTATCATTGACCATTAGAATTCTGACTAATGTTAGTCATGAGTCAGTCATTTTAGAAACCATCTAGTTGCGAAATATCAAAAGTAACAAATTATGGTTGTTGGTTATATCACTGTCAGAACTTTGAAACACTACCTTGTTTAAGGAAAATGTGCCTAAAATTTCTCAGTCAGAATCAGGTACTTGAATTTTCCTTAGGTGGAAGTAAAGATCATAAAATGAGCATAAGACAAAATTAAACAAAACTATGAATTTAGTCTCTACTAGAGGTGATTCAGGTTCTTTCTAGGTTGAATAATATGCCTCTTGTTACTTCCATGAGATTTACTACATAAGAGGAATATTCAATTTTATGAAATTACACTGACTTCAGAATTACAGTATCTTGCCAACAAAGACAGACTCCATCTAAAAAATTCTAAGATTAATTGAAGAGTAGAGGACAATGGCAAAGTCGACAACTATTAACCCTTACTTTTCACATTTTTTAAAAACTTTGAAAAGCAGATGAATCAACATTTTAGCACATAAATGAGCATTCTAAGATAGACTTTATAATATTTTACTAATTTTTCTAATTTAAAAAGTAATATACGTTTAACTATACATGCCAAAAAAATTTTAGGAGTTCCTTGGTGGCCTAGCAGGTTAAGGACCCAGAATTGTCACCACTGCTGTGGCTTGGGTCATTGCTGTGGCATTGGTTCGATCCCTGGCCCAGGAACTTCCACATACCACAGGCACAGTCAAAAAAGTTTTTTTGAAATAAAAAAGAAAGCAGTTGATCACCTACAATCTGAAATCTAAAATATATCAAGTGAATATTTCAGTGTACTGTAGAAAAGTATCAATAGGAAAATAATCTGATAGTTTGGAATAATTCAAACTTTATTCTTTATTTTATATAAGCTATGCTTAGACTTGGAAGACGTAGTGGCTTAAATAATTTATTGTTTTGATTAAATCATAATAGAAATGATTGAGTTCTCTGAATTTCTTGTCTTCCTCATAATTTTGTTTCTATATGTCTATGTATCTGATTTCTATATGTACAAATAACAGAGAAATAATTTCTGAATTGAGAGATTTCCCCATGCTGTCTTTTCTTTCGGTCCTATAAATGGAAGGGAAATTATCAGAGGTCAGGAAATGGGCAGGGTTTGTAATCTTTAGTTGAGAAGCTGGAAAATCTTAGTTTTATTAGTCACTAGCTTCAAACATTTAAAGAAGAAAATTAATATACCAATTCATTCACCAATCGCTTTATTCAAACATTTTGGGGTTGAGATATGCATATACATATACACACATAATCTCTGTTTAGAGATTTTCAAATCTAAACAGAAAATGTAGATTCAGGAATGTCTTCAAGGGAATGGCAAGGATTAGGCGTATGCCCCTGCTTGTATTCTTGGTTGAAAATTAATCTTGGGAAGAGAAACACACATGTGGCCTATGTCTGTGAGCACCAAGGGTTAAAGCATTAATGACAACATTAGTTTTCTCTGTTGGGTTTCTTTGCAGGGAAAGGAGCAGTGGAGGAGTTTGATTCATTCGTTTGTGTATTTTATAAGTGACCCCAAACTATTCTTCAAACAGCACCAAAACTCAAGGGCAAGCCTGTGCATATTCACAGATTTGTAAATGATATTTGTTTGGGGATTTGAAAAACATATCTGCCTTTGATTTAAAACTTTATGCCAAAACAAAATGAAGATGTTTTAAGTGTACTCAATCTCCTCAAGAATGAGTTGGTTTTTTAACTGACATTTGCTTTTTTAATGCAAAAGTCTCTGTTAGCACTGGTACAGGTATCAGTCAATCAGAAGAGCGACCAGCCTTAAACCACCACTGAGGTTGAATTTATGGTACCTGCTGACCATCAGACCTATCTGTTAGGCTTCCTCAATCCATTTCATTTTTCACCAACATAGTAATGGCCCGGAGAATCTTCCTGTGAAGTTTAGAACTAAAAATAGAAATAATAGCAGTTAACAATAAAAATAAAAAGTGAAGGACTAGTCCCTCTGATCTAGATCTGAGATGAAGAATAATGTTATAGAATGACTGCCACTTCATTAAGGAGAATCTTTTTATTGATGCTAAAAATATCCAGGACACTTCAAACCTATATCCTGGGGCTTTCTAAGTCCCTAAAGAATTATGACTAGTAGGTTTTAGTCTAACATTTTTGTTGTTATATTGCGTTTCTCGAAATCTTTTTATAAATCAGAATTTGTAGAGGGAGGAGTTCCTGTTGTGGCTCAGTGGTTAACAAACCCGACTAGCATCCATGAGGACGCGGGTTCGAACCCTGGCCTCAATCAGTGGGTTAAGGATCTGATGTCTCTGTGGCTCTGGCGTAGGCTGGCGGCTATAGCTCAGATTAGACCCCTAGCCTGGGAACCTCCATATGCTTTGGGTGTGGCCGTAAAAAGACAAAAGACAAAAAAAAAAAAAAAAGGAATTTGTGGGATTTTCAATACAAAATTCAGCACAAAATAGGGTATAAGTTTGTTTTCTCTTTTTAATATCAAAAACCTCTTGAATTGAAAAGGAAAGGTAATCTACTCCATTGATAGCAGGGCCTCAGAACTTTCTTCCACATAGCCTTATAGTTTACGATAGTGTTCACACATAGCATTTCATTAATTCTTTCAGCCCTGTAATATTAATTGTCCCTGATTACCATGAAGAAATTTAGGCTCAGAGAACTAAGTGACTTGTTACAAGGCACATGTATAGTAAATAGTGTTCCAAGGCTTTGAACCTAGCTCTTCAGCCTTTAAGCACACACTATTTCTTGGACAGACAGAATAAGCTGGGAATACAGTTCGGGGCTGTTAGTTTCAAATGGTTAGGAAATCATACAAAAAAACAAAAACAAAAACAAGAACAACAAAAAATGCATTCTCTTCCTCTTCTCTTGCCTTCACACTTAAAATTTTCCACCAGGTGAATGTGGCTGTGGAAGCCATTCTTTGGGGAGGAAATAAAGATATTAAGGCAGTGTCCTTAGAGATAATATCATAATATCACCTTGGGTGGGGGGAGCTGAGTTATGGAGCTGAAGGGAGGAATTGGTGCCAAGCAGCCAGTCCTGGCATCATGGTGTTGGCATGATGACAGGTATAGCTGTGCCCACCTCATCTAAAGCTGGCTCTGACCCCAGATATTCCTAACGTTTCCAAACTGAATCACCTCAGTTTGCAGTGATTGGGGAATGGTTTAGTCAACCTACTTGCTTTTCCCTTTCCTATGGTCCTACTAAAAAAATATTACTGAGAACCCCATCACTTTGGGAATAGACAAAAGAACCTTTGTAAATCTACTTGAAAAGATCTCTGTACAAATTGTTAACAGTGATTACTCCTGGGAAGATTTTCATTTTTAACCACTTTTGTGGTATTTTAATTTTTATGACTACATATTTGTTTCCATCAAATAATACAAGTAAATACTTTAAAATCTATATAAGCTCTAACAACTCTGTAGTGAAAAAAAATCAGTATTTCTGCCTTTTGAGATTTCTTGTAAAAAAGCTGTCATTGATTATCTCATACTATCACTTTCCTTTTTACAACTTTATGTTGAAAAGCACTTTTTAAAACAGCACAGGGTGATAGTAAGAGTCTACCATTTGAAGTCAACTGACACCAATTTTGTCCTGGCTCCCTCGATAATTTGCTATGGGACCTTAGGTACTTACCTCTCTGAACCTTGGTGTCCTATAATAGAAAGTGACTAAATAATGCCTACATGTTCTCCCTAATCATTCATTGATAGATTAAATCATTATTTCTATTGAGTAGCATGGTTGTTAGTAGTCCTTTAGTGTCCATTCTCTTTGTCCTTTAGTAGAACGTTCAGCTGCAAAAGATATTCCCCAGCCTCCCTTGTAGTCAAGGGGAAGTGAGCAGAAGTTGTGCTACAACTTCTGGGTTACTTCTTTAAAAGCAAAAAGCATGTTTTTCCCTTGAACCTTTCCCACCTTTCTGCCCACTGAAAACCGACTAAGGAGATGTGTTGACAATCCATCTTCAGCCACGAGAAGAGGGCAACACCATCAGGAATGATGGAGACAGAAGGAACTTGGACCTTTCACACTGTGAAGCTGCCTTATTATCATTTATTTTTAAAAAGGTCTATGAGGGAGTTCCCGCTGCGGCTCAGTGAGGGAGTTCCCGTCATGGCTCAACCTGACTAATATCCATGAGGACTTGTCGATCCCTGGCCTTGTTCAGTGGGGTAAGGATCTGGTGTTGCTGTGAGCTGCGGCGTAGGTCTCAGATGTGACTCGGATCCCATTTTGCTGTGGCTGTGGCGTAGGCTGGCAGCTGTAGCTCCGATTCAACCCCTAGCCTGGGTACTTCCATATGCCTTGGTGCAACACTAAAAAGACAAAAACGAAACAAAACAAAACAAAAAGTCTATGAAAGAGAAATACATTTCTATCTCGCTTAAACTATTTTCAATAGGTCGAGCTTTCTTTTAGCAATTAAAGTTGGAATTTGGAATTAAAAGGAATCGCTTCTCGGCCTTTTGGCTAAGATCAAGTGTGGAATTAAAAGGAAAATCCAGTTTTATTCTACTATCCTCAACTATGTTTCAAGTGGCCTTTCTTTAATTCCCTCAATCAACGGTGTCTCCTCTTTTTAGTGGATTTAAACAAACGTGGTCGGAAATTATAATCATAAACTCTAAGCCTATCTTAGTTATGACTGATAGTCAGCTTGCTAATATGTTGCTTGGTATCCAGGTAATTATTTGTATACATGTTTTATCAAACACATAGAATTGATAGTTCTTTGAGTGAACCTATGTCTTGTTCATCTTTTTATCCATTATTGCATCCTGCACAGAGCCTGGCATACTGCAAATGTACAATGAATAAATGCATAGTCAGTGCCTTTGTGAGGGAGAGATGGTAGATGTAGCTAAGTAAGGTAAGAACCCTGACCTTTGGCTTTTCTAGATCTTATGAGTGAAGTTGATGCCACCTAGCAGGTCAATGAGGGTGGTGGCCAGAGCATTTAGTTCAGAGGTGGGTCAAGTCTAGGTCAATCAGAAGTAAATATTCCAGGATTTTTGTTTAAATGCCGGTAAAGAAAACTCTCATGCTACTGGGGCTGTATCTTGGAGCAGCCAGCAGACAGTTTGCTCCCAGAAGTAGAGAGCCTTCCTGAGAACAGAGCCCACCCAGTGGAAGGAACAGCAAAGAAAGAGGGCAAGGCCCCATCCTAATGACATTGTCTCATCCTCTGGATCCAGCCCTACCCATTATTTTGTCAGTTACGTGAGCCAATACATTACTCTTTTTTTGTTTAGTACAGTTTCAGTTCATCCTGAATAATAAATAACACATGGGTTCTAATGCTAGCTTATTAGTCTTGGGGAAACATTTTACTTTGGGTCATGCTTCTGAATATTGAGAGAGTTGGATCTGATGATTTCTAAGGCCTTTTCCAGCTCTAATTTCCATGATTCTTTTTTCATGTGTATAGGAAGCAGTTAGGGTAATGCTAGTTGCTACAGCAGATTGACACCAGCATCTCAGTGACATAATACAAAAGATGTTTATTTCTTACTCATATCAAGTCCAAAACAGACATCCAACTGGCAGGTGGCTCTTTTCCGAGTGAAGATATGGGGCTTCTTTTATCTTGTGATTCTAGTGTCTTCAACACCTGGCCTCCCCAGTCACCATGGTTATTGTCACTAAGGATAGAGGAATAGAAAAGAAAACAAAAATTGTATTCTATGGAGCGATGGAAGGTTATTGACCAGGTTTTTTTTGTTTTTGTTCTTGGTTTTTTTGTTTTGTTTTGTTTTGTTTTTTTGTTTGTTTGTTTGTTTTTTGCCACACTTTATACCATACAGAAGTTCCTGGGCCAGGTTTGGAACCTGCACCATAGCAGTGATCTGAGCCACAACAGTGACAACACTGGGTCCTTAATTACTAGGCCACCAGGGAACTCCCTGAGTGAGTCTAAAATTAGCACATATCACTTTTGTTTACATCCTATTAGGTAAAATATGATTACATTTGATTGTAAACAAGACTGAAACATGTTGCAGGGAGAAGAAAAACTAGATTTGATTAATACCAACTCGGTCTCTGCCACGTAAGCCCTTGACTCAAGACCAAGCTTAGTAGCTGGGTTCTGATTTGAGTCAGTTATATATACATGCTCCTTCTTATATCCCAGTATCTGGTGCTATACATGCTCCTTCTTAGGTCTCAGTATCTGGTTCTGTCGGCCCTGGAAAGGAATATAATTAGATATTAGCAAATAGATTAAAGTGAATTTAGCTTGTGGAAAATACTAAATTAGCTCTTTTAGTTTGATTCTATTTTTTGACTTGAATCCTGCACACTGGGAAGGTTGGACTTTCAGGCTTTTTTGCATTTGAAAGAGGAAGGGAGAAATAATAGTATCAATCATACATTCATCCAATAAAGCTTTGTTACATATCTCTCCTCTGCTGTGCAGCAGCACATTTAAAGGCTATGGACAGTATTGGCATTTGGTGTAACAAAGAAAGAGTGAATATTCAAGGGGCGCTCTCTTCTAAATAACATCACACTCGCCCACTTGTGGCCTCCTTGCCAGCTTCATGCCTCTTGTTCAGGCAATTGAGCATCTGTGGAAGGGCCCTTCTGTCTCAATGCTTTGTACTTCCTTTAAATAAGAAATTTATCTCATTTGGTTTCTTTTCAACTTGGTTAAGAATTATTTTCTACTATGGAGAATAAGCCAGGACCCACATTTAAAAAAAAATTCTCTACCTGAGGTGAAAAATTCAAGTCATATACAAAAATCCCTGGCCTTGACCCCTCAGCACCGTATTCCTCACTTTAGTGCCTTGATCGTATGTATTACCATATTTATACCTCCATTTGAGTCTCTGTGGCTTAAGGCAGCATTTGATTTTTTCCAGGTTATAACCTTAGCTCCCTTTCCTGCATAATGCTCTCTTTCATTATGCAACCCTCTCTAGGCTATGTGATTCTGAGTTCACACCTTCCACACAGCATTCCTTTCCAGACACAACCTAAACTCATCTTGGAGGGCAGCTCCTGCTCAGACTGCCAGTATCATTGGGGTAAATTCCACACACTTTATACTTCATCTGTCAGCTTTTTATCAATTGTCCAGCATAACAGTATTTGTATTTTTGTCTGCCCATCACACTCGCTCTCCCCGTTTCTCTTGCAACAGAATCCTACATAGGAGTAATCAAATGACCAAATAAGCTTTATGGTCATAATGGACCAAATCCACAATCTACTTTTTTAACCTCTGCAGAGTCACATGGAGAAAGAGATATGAAAGGATGTTATTTCCTTTCTTCATATCCCAATCAGTTGCATACTTCCTTCGCTTAAAGCAAAAAGCAATATAAGTGGACATACACAACATAGCAGGTTTGTTTTACTAGAGAAATGTCCACAGTGTTCTATGTGCCTGCTATGACTTTAGAGCAAATCACCCTTAACTAGCTTTATTTATTTATTTATTTATTTATTTATTTATTTTTTTGTCTACAAAAAGTCCACATAAAGTTCATAAAATAATGAGGTAAACTGCCTTTGTTCCCTGGGTACTATGGATTGAACACAGCAAACCTGAATGGGCTTGATGTGAAGGAAGCCAAGTGCTTTGAGGGGACTTGGAAATATCTCTGCCCAACAAAGAAACACCGAGGAGATGGTGGAACCCAGACTACATCCCATTCTTGGAAGTATAGGGTAAGAGTCAACAGTGATTAATTGCACAGCTAGCCAATCACACCTCCATGTTATTTTTATTACCTAAAATATTGAAGCAAACCCTTATCCAAGATAACCTGCAACTAACTATTTGCTGCAATCTTGTTTTAAAAAACTAAAGTATGGTTGATTTACAATGTTTCAGGTGTACAGCAAATTGATTCAGTTATACACACACACACACATATACATATATATATTCTTTTTCAGATTCTTTTCCATTATAGTGTTTTATAAGATGCTGAATATAGTTGCCTGCGCTAAATGGTAGGTCGAGGTTGTTTATCTATTTTATGTTTATCTATTTTATGTAAAGTAGTGTGTATCTGTTAATCCCAAATTCCTAATTTATTCCTCTTCCCACTCACTGCGATCTTGAAGAAACTTACTAATACAATTAATACCCCCTACTTCTACCTAGAAATAACTTATATAATTATATATTTCTATATATAATTATATTTATGTAAGCATAAATATATTAATATACATATATTAAGAAGGAAGATATAATAGGTATTACGTAGCTGTATATCCCTTGAGTTACCCAGGACAGTCCTGGCTTACAGCTATTGTCCTGGCATGATTGTTAACAATGTTTATTTCAAATTCGGAAGTGTTCCAATATGGTCACTCTGACTAGATTAGATCCAAAAGGGATCTTATATGAGACAGTGGATAATTAAATGTTGAAATGAGGTGGGGAAAGGTTATGTAATTTTCTTTGCTGAAAGCTTTTGAAATTTATTACTTGATTGAATGTTCTGAGAAAACGTGTCATATCAAAGGTACAGACTATGAATTTTGTTTCTGATGCTATCAGAAACAAACAAATTTCAATATATGTCCCGCGTAAACTGATGTTCATAGGGATTAAAAAAAATCATGTTAAATATGTCTAGAAATTCCTAATTTAGGTTTGGATGATCTTAATGTTTGGCCAAATGTCTTTAATGATATCTTAGCTATGTTCTTGATTTCTGTTTACATCTATTTTCTCAAACCATAGGCAGATGTCAGAATCTACTTAATGGCTCTAAAACAGGCTCTGAGTCATTCCCAGTTACCTATCATATCATCAGCACCCTCCAAGAATAAGGCCCAGAGGTCATGCTAGCAAAGCATGCCAGGGGTTGAAAACTGAAAACAGAATGCTGTCACTGCCCATTGACTTCTGAGCCAATAGCTCTTTGCTAAAGCTATCTTCATGGGTTTCAGGGTAATATCTAGCTCATATAACCTATTTCTTGGTGTTCCAATTCATCACTTAATTATAAGTTCCTGCCTCCTTAGCCTTTGTGGTGTAGACTGATAACAGTTTCCCAATAGTCATTCTCTTTCCTATGGTAATAGTACTTTCCTCCTCTACCCTTTATTTATTTATTTTTTTTCTGATAACATAGCTGCCAGCTAGAGATCGCACACATTTGCCAGCCCCCTAGAAGCCAGGCATGACCTTCTTACTCAGTCTTTGACTTTTGAATATGAGCAGAAAACGTATATATTATCTCTACATTTTTCACTTAAAAGAAACTTTTTGCCTTAGACTATTCTCTTTACCCTTCCTGAAAACTAGAATCAACACATGTCAGCCACCCAGCTTTGACCCTACAGATAATGACAGTGCTGCCCTAGAGACTTGCTATCCCTAATATGGTTTTTGGACTCGTAGCATCAGCATTACCTGGGTGCTTTTCAGAAATACATAGTCTTGAGACACATCCGAGGCCCCCTGAAAGAGAATTTGCATTTTAGCAAGAACCTCAGGTGGTTGAATGCACATTTACATTTCAGAGGTATTGCTTCAGTAGTGGATGATGGATCAATAGGATGGAAAAAAAAAAAAAATCTAGGTCTCAATTATTCTGTTGAGCAAAGCTCTCTACTGTACTGGCCTGCTCTGCCCACCTGTAGCCTATTATGAGTGAGCACAATAACTTTTTTTTTTTTCTTTTTAGGGCCTCATCCATAGCATATGGAGGTTCCCAGTCTAGGGGTCAAATCGGAACTGTAGCTGCTGGCCTACACCACAGCCACAGCAATGCCAGATCCAAGCTGCATCTGTGACCTACACCACAGCCCGAGGCAACACCGGATCCTTGACCCACAGAGGGAGGCCAGGAATTGAACCAGCAACCTCATCGTTCCTAGTCAGATTCATCTCTGTTGCGCCACAACGGGAACTCCAACTTTTCATCATACTTAAAATAGTGAATTTGGGGGTCTCTTTTTGACTTCTCCTCTAACTTATACGTTTTATTCCTTGTAATAGCAAGCATGCTTTTTAAACCTTTGCCAGTCTTGTGGAGAGACAAGAAAGGATATTTCCTTTCTGAATATTATGGAGTCCTCCCTCCACCCTTTAGGAGAGTACCTAAATTTAACTCAATCTATGTTGATTTATCTGGGACTGGAAGAGTGGGGAATGTTCCTATGCCATCCTCCTGAGTATTACTGCACATTCCAATGATCATTTTTGGTCTCCTTGAGGATGCTGAGTTAAGAAGCTCGATATAAATATTAAATGAACTGAATACACAATGTCTCCGGAGATGGTTTCATCATTTTTTTTCCAGAAGACCCAAATCCAAACTAGCAGCATTAATCAAATAGACCACATTTACTTTAAAATACATTAGCCACATGCATGTTTTCCTTTTAATATATAGACTCTCACTCATTATTTAATTTAACAACAACCATTTCTCCTTACTTCTTTATTTCCAGGTCTGGTTTGGTAAATGTATTCTCTAGACTTGCATTTCTTGTTCTTTAATCCAACAAGTATTTACTTAATGCTTTCAAAGTGCAAGGCATTATATTAAATGCTAGAAAAATCATTGTGAATAAGATAAAACAGATCTGGCCATATATATAGCTCACAGTCTAATTGAGCAAAAGACCAATGAACGAGTAATTACACAGCTGAAGAAAGTTAAGACATGGCATGTACTCAAAATACTTGCAATAATGTTCATTGACTGAATAAATGAAGAAATAAATTAACCATTAACACCTTCTCTCCAAGCCTCCATGGAGACAGGGGGCACAGTTCCCTTATTTCCTTTTCCTGCTCCTCTCATTGCTTTGGGTTCCTATAGGTCTTTATGCCTTTTCAAGAGAAGCTGGATAATTATCCCGCTAAAAATAAGGGCTTACTGTTAATGCACATGGAAGATGACTGGAAAGGAACTTGGTAAAATGAAAATAGTTGCATTTGGTGGTAAGATTATGGCTTGCTTTATTCTTTTCCTTGTCATTAAAATATTGATTGTACAATATATTAAAATTGGAAATAAAAAGGGTATCTTCTTTTTCACTTTATAAGGAAGTGAAATTGCATTTCTTATGCAATAGGAATCTTATTGGGGTCCACAGGGATTGACTAATGTTAACTTCCTTCCTTTTTGCCTTAAGCAAATAAGCCACTGGGTCCTCTTTCTGGTATTTGGACTATAGAAGGTCTAGACTTCTGTATCTATATTGCCAAACAACTCTGGGTTTTAAATATTATCTCACTTAGTACTCACACCTGGTAGCCTTCTCTGAGGGCACCAACCAAAGGTCACAGTCTTTTTCACATCACTGATCTTCCTTGAAAACTCTATGGTTAGTGGATAGTGGAGTGATTAACTGAAGAAATAAAAAGTTGCTCAGTACAGGAGATAAAAGATGAAACAAAGAAAGACCACTACTATTGTATAGGGCAATTCTGAGGCTGGGATTCTGCCCAGGGACAACTACACTGTTGGTGCATTGCTGTATAAGAAGCCATTCCACAAGTGACTGGCTTAAAACAACAATAGCCATTTTTTTGCCCATAATTCTCCAGTTGGGCCAGGGTTTGGGCAGACAGCTCATCTCTGCTCCATATGGTATGTGCTGGGGTGGCTCACCTGAGCTGGAGCACCTCAGATGGCTTCACTCTCATGTCTGGGGCTCCAGCTGGGGTGCCTCAAATGGCTGGGGATAGCTGGGCCTGTTTCTCCCCTATGGCCTCTCTGTCCAGCAGTAGAGATGGACTCCTTTACGTGGTGTTTCAGAGGGCTCCCAAAAGAGTGAAAACACAAGTTTCAATGCTTCACAGAGCTTGGTACTACATTACTTCTATTCCATTCTTCTGGACAAAGCAAGTCCTAAGGTCACCCCAGATTTAAGGGAAAGGAAAATAGGCTCCACTTCAAGAGGCAAGGCCAGCAGACTTGTAGGAATAGGAGCGGGTGCTGATGGCCAACTCTGCATATAATCTATCACTCACTGTGTGTCATTCTTAGTTAACACCCACTGAAAACCCCCTGAGCACCTACAAGGATCACAGAGATTACAATACAGAGGAGACATGAATGCCACAAATGGTGTATAAGTAGGAAACAGGAAGTTATCTTACTCATCTGTATGATTTCAACTTCTACAACTAAAAAGTCTAAAATTGACAGGAGTTCCTATTGTGGCTAAGCGGAAATTAATCTGACTAGTATCCATGAGGATGCAGGTTGCATCCCTGGCCTCTCTCAGTGGGTTAAGAATCTGGCGTTGCTGTGGCTGTGGCCGGCAGCTACAGCTCCAATTTGACCCCTAGCCTGGGAAACCTCCATATGCCACAGGTATGGCCCTAAAAAAAAGAGAGAGAGAGAGAGAGAGAGAGAAAATAAACAAAACGTGTTGACAAATTAACATTACAAAAAAATCATTTACTACATAACCTGTGAGGTTGGTACCATTTCTTAACTTAAAACTGAAAAAACTGAATATTTTTTTCTTTGTCCTGTCTTACCTGTTAGCCTGTAATTAATTTTAAACTTATATGTATTTATATACTTCTTTATTCAGTGTATTGTTTTGGTCCATTTCATGTATTCTTTTTTTGTTTGTTTTTTGTCTTTTTTTTTTTAGGGGCACACCCACGGCATATGGAGGTTCCCAGGCTAGGGGTCCAATTGCAGCTGCAGCTGCTGCTTACACCACAGCCACAGCAACATAGGATCCAAGCCATGTCTGCACCCTCACCACAGATCACCACAACACCAGATTCTTAACCCAATGAGCGAGGCCAGGGATTGAACTAGCATCTTCACGGATACTAGTCAGGTTCTTAACCCGCTGAGCCACTACAGGAACTCCTAAAAATGGTATCTTACAGGGAGTTTGCTGGTGGCTCAGTGGGTTAAGAACGTGACATTGTCATTGCAGCGGTTCCAATCCCTGCTGTGGTACAGGTTCTATCCCTGGTCCAGGAAATTCTACATGCTGTGGGAATAGCCAAAAAAATTAAAATGCCATCTTATAAAAGTTTGAGCAGGAACTTATAATGAGGATTTTATGGGAGTAATTTTTAAACTTTCTTTTTGAAGTTTTTGTCAAAAGGAATTGAACTCTGGCATTCTCTCCTTGAGTGAGGAATCCATGTGAGCTTTATCTCTGGCAATATCTCTCTCAGCTTTGAACTCCTCTGGACATCCAAATTATAGCAATGATTTTTATGTAGATTCACAATTCGTAACCTAAAGATTTCACGTCTCCTACTCCTTACCTTTTAGGTAGTCTGAGATGATAGATTCCAATGTTTCATGGATGACCTTTCATTTTATTCTTACCCTTCACAGTAGAACACAGATATAGGCCAAAGTTCAATAAACATCCACTTGAGGCCCTAGATCTGTCATTTCTGGGGTATCTTCTATAATCTCACAATTTTATTTATTGCTTTTTTGCCACTGTTTTTCACTTATCACAAAATTAGAAGTGGAAATGCAATAAACTGTTCTTATTACAGAACAAACAAAATTTGCTGCCATCCTAAAAGTACCTCCATTTGAGAGTTTAAATTCCTGCTCATTGGGTAATGTGTAGAAGTCTAAAATTGGCTTAAAATTTTCATTTTAGGAGTGTCAATGTGCAATATATACACCTTCATACATTGAAAATATATAAATATGAAAATTTGAGAACCAGCTTTATGAGAACAGCTCCAGATCCTAAAGTTCCGATAATTTAGCCAAAAAAGCCAGACAGATACTATAAAATGACAGAAAATAAGGCAGGGAAGCATAGGACAAAAGCCAACTGAATGATATGAGTACTAAGCTGATGGATGGGTCAGGAAAAAGGGTGTTTTGATGCAGATGATGTACTAGGTGCTTGAAAACATTGTCTCATTTTATCTTCCCTACAACACAGGTTTTTTTTTGTTTTTGTTTTTGTTTTGTGTGTGTGTGTGTGTGTGTGTGTGTGTGTGTGATTACTTTTAAGCTTTTCTTTTTTTTCTTTTTTGTCTTTTTGCTATTTCTTGGGCCGCTCCCTTAGCATATGGAGGTTCCCAGGCTAGGGGTCCAATCGGAGCTGTAGCCACTGGCCTAAACCAGAGCCACAGCAACTCGGGATCCGAGCCACGTCTGCAACCTACACCACAGCTCACGGCGACACCGGATTGTTAACCCACTGAGCAAGGGCAGGGACCGAACCCGCAACCTCATGGTTCCTAGTCGGATTCGTTAACCACTGCACCACGACGGGAACTCCCTGAAGTTGCGGGTTTGATCTGCCCACGCTCAGGTGGTTAAGGATCTGGCTTTGCCGTGAGCTGTGGTGTAGGTCACAGACACAGCTCAGATCCTGTATTGCTGTGGTTGTGGTGTAGGCCGGAAGCAGGGATTCAATCCCTAGCCTGGGAACCTCCATGTGCTGCAGATGTAGCCCTGGGGAAAAAAAAAAAAAAAAAAAGCATAAGTAAAGCTCCAACAATTAACATTTGAATTGATTAACAAATCAAAATGCACTGAATTCAACTGAGCGGAACTTTTTCCAGATCTTTCTAGATTTTGCATAATGCTTTGATGATACTACAAAGAAACTTACACGGAATTAGGAATACCTGAGTTTGAATCTGGATTCTGCTCTTTCCTACTGGCAGCACTCCGAGCAAGTCAGTTTTTACATCTTTAAAACAGAAAGGTGATATCTACCACATATGGACCCTGTGGACTTAAATAAGACACCTCAGTGTCTTACCTGGTAAAGTTTACCTGGTAAAGAGAAGACTCCAGTGAATGAATACCAGGTGAACATGGCATGAGTATTATTTCCCTGCCATCTGAAGCTGGAAACAATAGAAACAATATTTATCCCAGTATGGTTCTTACATGCTCACAGGCTCAAGAAGGAGCTTGAAATAGTTTTCTAAATGAGGTTTGGGAATTCATTGTGGATTTCAATTACCCATCCTCTTGCTGGACCTCATTAGCACACGTAATTGAAAACAGACTCTGTATAATAAAGACAACTGGAATCTCCAGCTCAGAGGCAGTTACTTTGGTGTTACTCATTCCCCATTGTCTCTACATACACCAGCAGCCACCCCTCAAACACACAACCTCAGAAGCTGGGGAGAAAGAACCAAAATTCTTCCATTACTACATTTCCTGTGATGTCAGCCTACATGGAAGCTTTTGTTTCATATCATGTATCTGTACTATGTGGACAAACAATAGCAACATAAAAACTCTTACAGACCTTCCTTAGAGCATGCATTCTTAACAGATGACAGTATTATCACCAAGGAGGTGAAAATTGATTCTGAGAGGGTGAGAAAAACCAGATACTGCAATGGTCTGTGGCCCTTCACAGTACATAAAGAGATAGACAGTATTTCTGTGGTATTAAAAGTTTATGGGGAGGGGGCCAGTGGGGGGGGGGGGAGGTTGAGAAACACTGCCTTAGAGACAACATAAAGTTCTCCAGCTCAGTTTTTGATTCCAGGAAGAAGAAGAGACAGCATTGTTCTTGGTGTTCCATTCTATGATGACAATTTTAGCTGCTCCAGTTCATCAAAAGAGTGGTTGAAGAGGAGGGCTCTGAAGCCCAGTTCAACCATTTACAGCTGTGTGATCTTGAGCTAATTACCTAACCTCTCTGTACCCCGCCTTTTCTTTCATTTGTAAGATGAATATTATGATACCTGATACTTAAGGTTGTATGAGGACCCAGCCTATATTTATAGAAAGAGTCAGACAAAGCCACTCCTGCCTTTGTGAAAGAGTTCTGGTTGGTGCCTTTTAATCCACCTCCTCTGGGTGACCAAATCTAGGCAGTGGACCTTTTTTTAACTTCGTATATTTTGAAAAGTATCGAATATATAGAAACAGAATATAGGAAAGAACAGATGTAATATACGTCCTCACAACATGAAAAGTTAATTTATGTTAGCATTTTGTCATATTTGCTTTAATCTTTTTTTACATATAAAATGTTCAGTTACACAAGTAATACTACATACACATACTCCCTTTTGTTCTCCGTATACCTCCAGGCCTACCACCGCGAAGCAAAATTTTTATCAGTGCCCATTTCCTGCCAGGTATAATTTCCTTAGAGGTATTATTTCTGAACAGATAGCCTGAGAGACAACCCATCCTGAGAAGCACAATTCTCTATCCAGACAAAGGAAACATCTTCATTCAGGTTAAGACTCAAATGACATTTTGTCCATGAACTGAAATAATACTTCTTGGACACCTAGTGTGTGGGAGATTTTTTTTGTTTTGTTTTGCTTTTTTTTTTCCTAGGGCCACACTTGTGGCATGTGGAAGTTCTGCAGCTGCCGGCCTATGTCACAGCCACAGCAATGCCAGATATGAGCTGTGTCTGCGACCTACACCACAGCTCATGGCAATGCCAAATCCTTAGCCCACTGAGTGAGGCCAGGGATTGAACCTTATCCTCACAGACACTATGTCAGGTTCATAAACCACTGAGCCACAGAAGGAACTTCTCAGGAGATGTTTTTGAATTGGTAGCAGAACTGTAGCAGCAGGCCCAGAAGTCAGCTTTGCAAAATGAAAATCTGGGTAGTTGGAATGAGTGAATTAAATCGTTCTCCATGCCTGAGGTGGCATTACAGATGTTTTTCATAAACAGTCCTGAATAACCCACCTCTGCTATTAATACAAACCCAATGGTGGCATTTGCAGATGACTCGGTCCTTTTGTTTTTAGTGTGTAGCTCTCAGCAAAGAAGATGTGAGCTGCTGGGTTAGGATTACACCTGGGAAGCACACTGGTTTGCACAGGGGCCAAGTGTCCACAGTGGAGAATTCTGTAGTTTCAAATATCTAGGAAGCAAAGGAGTGGAAGTCTTGAGTCCTGAGTGAGGCAGCCCTCGGAAGCTGGCATCGTGTAGGTTCCTCAGGCGCTATGCTGTGACCTAAGGGACTGGAATCTTAAGGAGACGGCAGAGGGCCCACTGTCCTCAGGTGTGGTTATCTACTCATCCACTGGAGCCAAGGAGACAATTTGTTTAGATATAAGGTTGCAAGATAGTGGCCACTACCCAGAATGGTGTGTTCTCCCCTAAGGTAACTAACTCTTGGCTTTGCAATTTGGCTAAGAAGAGGGAATACTATGTGGTGCCTACATAGAGCTCTGGAAAACAGAGCTGTGGACAGCCCGGCATGTTTTTTTGCTTGTTTGTTTGTTTGTTTTTCCACAGCTAGACATTTTGGATCTTTTTTTTTTTTTCTTTTTTGGTCGCCCCACAGTAAATGGAGCTCCCAGGCCAGGTATCAGATCTGAGGCACAGCTGTGACCTAGGCTGCAGCTGTGGGAATATGGAATACTTTAACCCACTGCAATGGGCTGGGGTTGAATCTGTGTCCTGGCATTGCAGAGACATTGACAATCCCATTGAGCCACAGCAAGAACTTTATTTTTTTTAATTTAATTTTTATTTTATATTGGAGTATAGTTGATTTACAATGTTGTTCTAGTTCCAGGTGTAAGCAAAGTGATTCAGTTATACATAAATCCACTCTTTTTCATATTCTTTTCCCATATAGGATGTTACAGAACACTGAAAATAGTCCTCTGGCTCTACAGTAGGTAGGTCCTTGTTGATTATCTATTTTATATAAAGTTGTATGTATAAATGAAGCCCAAACTTCTAATTTATTCTGCCCCATCCCCATCTTTCCCATTTGGTAATCATAAATTTGTTTTCTATGCCTGTGTATTTGTTTCTCTTTTGTAAATAAGTTCATTTGCATTCTTCTTTAAATTCCACATATGATTGATATTATAAGATATTTGTCTTTCTCTGTCTCTTTACTTCACTTAGTATGATAATCTCTAGGTCCATCCCCACAGGGCTTTAATTATGGCTCTGACCAGTTTTTCTTTCTCTATGTTGAAAGTGAAAATAAACATTTTAAATATTTGGGTACAATCCACTACTGCAATTATTAATATTAGTAATGATAATACCAATACTACCTATCCTGTATTAAGTGCTTTTCAAAGGCCAGGCCTAGCTCTCTCACAACAGAGAGAAGGTATCTCCATGTTACAAGTTGGACCTAGTTTCATGCACTCACTCATGCCCTCACCAACCAGAAAACATGTACTGAACCTTTTCTACATGCAAGGCCCTGTGATGGTGCCTCACAACGTTTACCATCCACCACAACGAAGAAGGGGAAACACAATAAAAGTCACATTTTAATTTTGCTCACTTGAAATCGGTGAAGGAAAGGTGGCCCCTAAACCAGAGAGGAAGTGCTGTGCAGTACTAGCCTTTCAGCACATGGCGAAATGGGAAAAACATGTCTCATCAAATTCGTTTCTACTTCCAAACAAACTCCTGGGGTGGGGAGGGAATGGGATAGAGAATATACGAAGCTAAATGAAGAATGTGCAGGAGAGGAGAAAGCCCCAGCTTAGGGCTTCTTCCCTTTCCTGCAGCACTCCTTGCCTGGTTGCTGTCCTAGCTCTTCGTGCTTACCTATCCTGGAATAGCACTTGTAAAGCACTTACTTCTCTGTGTAATCAGACTCCTTACAGTCATAGTGTATCTTATCTTCCCCCCCTCCCCCGCGCCTCACCCTGTACCTGGAGCACTTTTAGGAACTCATTTACTTTGATTTAAATGAAGAGATGAATGGACAAAAGGGTGCATGATTTTCTCTTGGGCGACTCTCTTGTGCACATAAACATGGACACACAGATTCACACAGATGACAAAATCATGCAAATTCATATATATTCCCAGAGAGATGAGGACACTGTTCTCATCACTGAGGTCCTTCCTTTGTTCGTCCAGCCATCTTGTGTGGATGCCTCTTCCATCCCCACTTCTCTCCCAAGGCCGATTCTACCAGCTCAACCCCCTCCCACCACCAGCACCATCCAAGCCTCCCTCTGTCAGCTGACACAGGAGACAGTGATCACCTGACAAGCTAATCAACAGTATGCCTAGAACAAGACATCAGCAGCTTCTAGAAGTCTTGCTATTTTGACTCTATATGGCCCTTGTAGGGATTTTGCCCAGCATTTGCTGTCTATTAGGAGAAACTCTTCTTTGGGGGAATTTTCAGTGGGTGGGCAAGAGAGTAGTTGGCTCCGGAAAGAGACTCAGATAGGATCCAGATGTGAGGACTGTTAGGCTTTCTCGGTGTTCAGGTGTGATGTTCAGGTAGGCGCTCGGGAGCAGAGGAAGTAGCTTTGCAATGTGTCTTTACTATCCTAGACATTCTACTAGATGCTCACATGAGATAGCTCATCCACTCCTCATGAAAGTGAATATCTCCACATGGTGTTGTGATTCTCATTTTGCTAATGAAGAAGCTAAGGCTCAGAATGGAAGGGCACCTGCCTAAGACTATGAGTTAATAACTGATCACCTGAAGGACTATTCTGGTTTATAATGCAGGGCCATCAGATAAATTTCCCTTTTTTCCTTCCTAATGATATCTATTACATACTGGGAATTCAAAGATAGAGTAGAATCAGTCTTTGTCTTTATACATGTATATTAGAATATGAGAGAGTAGGAGTTCCCATTGTGGCTCAGTGGGTTAAGAACCCAACATAGTGTCTGTGATGACAGAGGTTCGATCCTTGGCCTCACTCAGTGGGTTAAGGATCAGGTGTTGATGCAAGCTGTGATGCGGGTCACAGCAACTGCCTGGATCCGGTGTTGCTATGGCTGTGGTGTAGGCCCACAGCTGCAGCTCTGATTTGACCCCTAGCCCAGGAACTTCCATATGTCACAGGTGAGGCTGTAAAAAGAAAAGGAAAAAAAAAAGAATATGAGAGAGTAATACAAAGTGCATACATTATTATGGTATCTGCAGAAATGCTCTAAAAGAAGTATAAGCAAATTTCTTGGAAAGTCATAAGGAGAGAACACTTCCCCAAATGCAGCACTTGAACTGGGTCTTAAAAGGATAGTATTATTTCATTAACAAGAGTTGATCTGTCAGGGAGGAAAAACTTTTCTTCTACCCTCTTATGTTCAGTGATTGAAAGGCTATGAATTGAACTGACACAAAGAAAGATTAGCATGAGAAAGGACAAATTTTATTCACATATATGAGAACTCACAAAATAACCTGACTCTAAATCAATAAGCCCTTTCATGGATTAAACATGGATGCAAAAGGTGCCATCCAAAAGGGTGCAGGTGATGCAGACCCCATGATTTAAATGCCTCCCCAAAGAGAAAGGAAGTAAAGACCCTCATTGCCACCGGCAGTCTCAGCACTAGCAAGGCAATTAGGAAAGATAGATGAATCCCCAGAGAGCTGGCAGTGGTCAGTATGGTGCCAGCTGCAAATGGAGTGCCCAGGTTTCCACATTTCTGTTCAGCTGACTATGAATTCTCAGGGTCCCCAGCCCGAGAGCTGGCTGCCTACACATGCAGGTCCAGCAAATACACTCCATGGCAGGAGGAAACTCAGAACAAACACGCTCTCACTAAATCCAAGCCAAGGTCTCAGGACACAAAATGAGACAAATAGAACAGAGTAGCAACCTTGCAAAGGAGAGGATCTATAGCCAAGGGTAGTCAAAACTGAGAGTCACCCAAGTGTCCCAATGCTCCAAAACTAGTTCTTTCAAGTGTGTTCTCCTGCCAGTCTAAAGTTACAAAGAAAAGACCAGAGTTCCTGCTGTGGCACAATGGGATTGGTGGTGGACTCAGGTTTGATCCCTGGCCCAGCACAGTGGGTTAAGTATCCAGCGTTGCCACAGCTGCAGCTTGGATTTAATCCCTGGACTGGGAACTCCATCTGACATGGGGTAGCCAAAATAGAAAAAGAAAGAAAAGACAAAGAGAAGCTCTTATTACCCCTCTTCTTATTCAAATGGACTCCAGGAAGAAATCCAGGAGATAGTCTAGTAAGGAAAGCTTACCCTTGCCAGCTTCATCAGAAGTCCTATGGTCTCTTGGCTTCCATCTCTGGATCAAGCCAGAAGTCCCAACCATCCCATCTGGTTGCCAGACTGTCAGGGAGGAAAAATTTTTCTTCTACCCTCTTAAGTTAGGTCCCTAGAAGCATGCAAATTAAACGGAAAAAAGACAGATGAACAAGAGGAAAAAAAAAACAAACCGATTTTCATTCACCCATGTACAATGCTCAGGAGAGTTTGCAAAAAAATTAAGCCAAGGAGGTGGTTAGAATTTGAGGCTTATGTATTATTTTAATAGGAGAAGGGGAAGAGGAGAAGGACACTTACTGGAAAACAAATGATTTTAAGGAAAGATAAATAAGCCCTTAGGAGAACACAGGAGATGCGATGGTTTTGCAACAGTCTCTTTAGGTGTGGTACTGATTTCTATTTGTCAGTGACAAGAGCCAGACTCTCCTGGTTGTTCCCAGGAAGGGAATTTATGACAACTGAGTTCTCTTGAGTTCTTACGGGAGGGTCCACTCTTAGAAAGACAAGGGAGAGAAGGAAAAAAGACTTTTCAAATGCCATCAGCTCAACATAATTTTTAATGCTACAGTGGAATATTCTGGGCCTCTTCATTGAAGAGAAAGGTGATAATGTCTTAATACTTATTTCTGCCTTGTGAAAAATATGCCAGGAATATATCTTAACTGAAGCAGGATGTTTTGACAGTCCTTTTGACTCCCTGGCATTTGAAGACCCAAAAAAGCCAATTATTAGTTTCAAAGCTGCTGCTTCTTCTTCTTCTTTTGTTCATCACTTCGCCGTATTATCTTACCCACTATTCCCTGACCCTGAGATCAGAGGTGAACTGGGTATGAGGGATAGACATAAAGGTCCTTGGTTTGCAAATGATAATTGACAAATTTACTTGATTTTTATGTTAAAAGTCTAAAAGCTTAGTTTTTTTCTTCTTTTTTAAGGTCATATAAGTACTAAATGTCTATGGCATTACAAATATTTACGTTCTCATCTTTTAAGCTATGGAGGAATGTCTTTTTGTCTTCCAGAGATTCTGACCTCAAAGTAACATGACCTAGTAGATTGACAGGGCCGTTTAAAGTAAAATTCTCGAGTTCCCACTGAGGCTCAGTGGAAACGATTCTGACTAGTATCCATGAAGATGTGGGTTCACATCCTGGCCTGCCTCAGTGGGTTAAGGAACCAGTGTTGCCACGAGCTGTGATGTAGGTCACAGATACAACTTGGATCTGGCATTGCTGTGGCTGTGGCATAGGCCTGCAGCTGCAGCTCTGATTCGACCCCTAGCCTGGGAACTTCCACATGTCCCAGGTACAGCCCTAAAAAATGAAATGAAATAAAATAAAATAAAATAAAATTCTGAAAGGGCTGTATCTAAGGCTCATAATATAGATAGGTTTATGCAATACAAATAGGGAGTAGGATGTAAGAATAAATTTCTGGTTTCTCACATCCAGGAAGGAGCCATGACCCTGGCTTACAAATCTTGGGCTCCAAAGTGGAATGATGAATTTTCTAAGAAGAAACACAGGTTTGGATTTAACTATTGGAAAATGAGGGCAGCAACACATCAAAAGGGGACCCCTGGAGTGAGAAGCATTAAAGATAAATTTTTTCTGGAACTATAAGAGCCTTGGATTTTAACATGTTCTACAACTGACATCCAATGAGCCTTCGGGGAATGAAAATACAGCACTTTTTAAAAATATATCTTAGGCTAGTAGAGAAAATAAAAATACAATATTATTAGATTTTTAAAAAATTTTAGGTGTAATAACCTCCTAATAATCTAACCTAGTAAACATTCTTAAAATTCTTTCTTTAAAAAGGAATAATAACCATTATAAGTATGGTAATTGGTATTTTCATGACTTCTAAGAGCCTTTTCATGGATATTTCATTTGAAAGCAATAGTATCAAGTTAGTATTTTCACTGATGACTTGTAAATCGGCAAGTCTAAAGAAATAGGCCAGTGTTTGAAAACAGGTTTTGCAAATTAATCTTCTTCCTGATGACAGTGTTTAAATATGAATTTATAACGCAAGTTCTTTCTTGTAAGAGTGCAAAAAAAAGATATTTCACAATAAAGTGAAAATTAAAAATGAAATAAAAATATACAATAGGACCACCGATAGCCTCTAAAGAGTACTTGTGGAAATTTGAAGAAAGCCCTCTTTCTTTCTATTTATTTATTTATTTAGTTAGTTAGTTAGCTAGTTAGTTTAATTTTCTGGCCACCCTGTGGCTATGGAGTTCCTGGGTCAGGGATCAGATCGAAACTGCAGTTGTGCCCTATGCTGTAACTGCAGCAATGCTGGGTCCTATAACTCACTGTGCCTGACCAGGGAGTGAACCTGTGTCCTGATGCTGCAAAGATACCCACCCCCATTGTGCCACAGCCAGAACTCTTCTTTTGAATGTACTTAATAAGGACACAGAGCAGACAGATTGGCAGGAGACACCTGGGCTGGATTTCAGGTCCAATGCTCCTTCAACTGAGTGGCCTTGTACAAGGCACAAACTGCAAAAATATGTTGCTATTTGTGTACATGTACAAACACACACACACACACACACACACACACACATGCATAGACTGTCTCTGAGAAGATATACAAGGAACTGGTAACAGTGGGTATTTCTGGGGAGGAGAACTGGGTGAGGGTAAGAAGCAGGAATGTTTCTTTGAATACACTTTGGTGCTCTCTGAATAGCATATTATTGTATGTGTGCATTACTGATTAAAAATAAAATAGGAGTTCCCATCGTGGTGCAGTGGTTAACGAATCTGACTAGGAACCATGAGGTTGCGGGTTTGATCCCTGCCCTTGCTCAGTGGGTTAAGGATCTGGCATTGCCGTGAGCTGTGGTATAGGTCGCAGACTCGGCTTGGATCCCACGTTGCTGTGGCTCTGGAGTAGGCTGGTGGCTACGGTTCCAATTAGATCCCTAGCCTGGGAACCTCCGTATGCCACAGGAGCGGCCCAAGAAATGGCAAAAAAAAAAAAAAAAAAAAAAAAAAGATAAAAAAAGATAAAAATATTACTGGAATTTTTATTTTAAAGTAGAGAATAAAACAAATGCACAAATGAGTCAAAAATCACAGATACCATCCACCTCACATCAGTCAGAATGGCCATGATTAAAGATGGTTCCTATCACAACCCTGGGTCGAAAAGATTAATTTGGTTTATAATGTTTATATAATGTTTATAGTATTAAAAGAGAGCAAGATGGTGGGTTAATAAAAATTTTGGTGCCAAAAGAAAAAGTATAAATAACAAACACTGGAGGGAGTGTAGAGAAAAGGGAACTCTCCTACACTATTGGTGGGAATGAAAATTGGTACAACCACTATGGAAAAGAGTGTGGAGACTCCTCAGAAAACTAAAAATAGAACTACCATATGATCTAGCAATCCCACTCCTGGGCATATATCTTGACAAAACCATAATTCAAAAAGATCCATGCACCCCTATATGTACAGCAACGCTAGTCACAATAGCTAAGACATGGAAACAACAGAGATGTTCATCAACAGATGAATGGATAAAGAAGATATGGTATATGTAGGCAATGGAATACTACTCAGCAATAAAAAGAACATAATAATGCCATTTGCAGCAACATGGATGGACCTAGAGGTTATCATACTAAGTGAAGTAAGTCAGAAAGAAAGACAAATACCATGCAAATCACATATATGTGGAATCTAAAATATGACATAAATGAACCTATCTACAAAACAGAAAACAGACTCAGACATAGAGAACAGATTGTGATTGCCAAGGGGGACGGGCAGGGAGTGAGATGGACTGTGAGTTTGGGGTTAGTAGATACAAACTATTACCTTTAGAATGGATAAGCAATGAGGTCCTTCTGTATAGCAAAGGGAAGTATATCCAATCTCCTGGGATAGACTATGATGGAAAAGAATATAAAAAAGAATGTGTGTGTGTGTGTATATGTGTATATATATATGTATATATTTATAACCGAGTCACTTTGCTGTACAGCAGAAATTGGCACATTGTAAATCAACTATACTTTAATAAAGTAATTAACTTAAAAAAATCCTAGGAGTTCCTGTTAAGACTCAGCAGGTTAAGAATCTCACTAGTAGAGTTCCTGTTGTGGCTCAGTGGTTAATGAATCTGACTAGGAACCATGAGGTGGCAGGTTCGATCCCTGGTCTCGCCCAGTGGGTTAAGGATCTGGCGTTGCCGTGAGCTGTGGTGTAGGTCGCAGACGCTGCTTGGATCCAGGGTTGCTGTGGCTCTGGCATAGGCCAGTGGCTATAGCTCCTATTAGACCCCTGACCTGGGAACCTCCATATGCCGTGGGTGTGGCCCTAGAAAAGACAAAAAGACCAAAAAAAAAAAAAAAAAAAAAAAAAAAAAAAAAAAAAAAAACCAAAAAAACCCAAAAAGAATCCCACTAGTATCCATGAGGATATGGGATATGGGTTTGATTCCTGGCCTCGCTCAGTGAGTTGGGGATCTGGCATTGCTGTGGCTGTGGTGTAGATTGAATATGCGGCTTGGATTTGATCTTGCTGTGGCTGTGGTGTAGGCCAGGAGCTGCATCTCAGATTCCACCCGTAGCATGGGAACTTCTGTATGCGGCCCTAAAGAAGAAAAAATAAAATAAAATAAAATCACAGGTAGCATGTAATGAAAGTGCTTTGATATTGAAAGTGGCCACGTCTGGGGGATCAGGAAGGAAGTGGTGTTGGTCATCTGTCTGGGGGTGGAGGGCTAAATACAATTTCATTTAACAAACAGTAGGCATCCTGAAGGAGGCATTTTGCAAGGAAGGAGAATGGTAAAAGCAAAGGTCAGAGGTTAGCAAGGGGATCAACCTCCTGGAGAACTCAGTAGGCCTATTTTCGGCATAGTGGGTCTGCTCAGGGAGGGTGGGAGAGGTGGCAGAAGTCTGGAGTCCAAATGTGGAAGACCTTGGTTTCTAGGCTGAGGTATAAGGGTTTGCATAACTGATAAAAAAGAAAGAACTGTAGCTGGAGATGACATCAAACAAGAGTTTATATAGAGTGGTTTTTCTTGAAAAAAGGAAATTAAAATAAAACTGTTTGTTAGATTAGCAAATATTGGCAATACAGGAGTTCCTGATGTGGCTCAGTGGTTAACGAATCTGACTGATATTCACGAGGTTGTGGGTTTGATCCCTGGCCTTGTTCAGTGGGTTAAGGATCAGGTGTTGCTGTGAGCTGTGGCGTAGGGTACAGATGAGGCTTAGATCTGGCATTGCTGTGGCTGTGGTGCAGGCTGGCAGCCACAGCTCTGATTTGACCCCGAGCCTGGGAACCTCCGTATGCCGCCGGTGAGGCCCTAAAAAAAAAAGACAAAAAAATATATTGGCAATACAATATCAGTGGCAATATTTTATGAATTATCTGAGGTTGCAGATACCTTTGAAACCTTTTTTTTTTTCCCAATTTTTTCACACTAAGTAGAAATCTTATTGAATTTTAACTGCACTAGAACCTAAAAACTTTAAATCCCAACTCTGCTAAGTAAGAAAACTATGACATAACAATAAATAAGATCGAGGGGGGGAATGCACCCATTAATGACACCCCCAAAAAAAACTGGAATCAGAAAACATGATTCTCTGGATTATAGGTCAGGTTTTGTGTGAGTATGAGGCAAATGAAAATAGACTTCCAACCCTGAGATTGTGAATTTCTGTACTGTATAAGTTTCTCTTTTTAAATTCTTAAACATATTAATTTAAAATTTTGTGTGCACAAATGCTTTTCATAGGTTATTTTCAGAAAATGAACTGTGGATATTATATATAGATTCTAGAGGAATGGAAAATATATTTAAATTAAAATGAAAAGCTTAAATTGCATAGATGTGAATGAAATGCTTCATAGAAGGTATCCATAGAAACCACTTAAAATAAAGAGAAATGTTAATTCTCTTTGTAAATTGAGCTCCCAGAATCAAAATGAGAGTGAGGCATTTAGTGTAGGTGCAAATACACTTTGGCCTTATCTATGTGAAACACACTAATTGCAATTATATTTTTTTGGCCATGGTCTCAGCTGATAGTCACAATCAATTTATGGCCATATAGTTCATGGATTCAGCTAGTAAAACAGCTAAGCTTCACTGGCCCAACTTGTTGATTTAATCCAGTGTTTGACCAGGGAACTATCACTGTGGTGTCCCAACCTTTCAGCAGTCTCTTGACTACACAAGAAATTAAATTTCAACTACCACTTTATAGAGCTTATGTAAGCCACCTGGGAACACCATTAAAAATAATTTGTGGAGGAATAAATTTTCCTATGCGAAGATCCCAAGAAAAGTCTCCATTTTCTGCATTCTATTCTAGGCCTGAGCACAGGCAGACATGTTTTAGGTTGCTACATTCACAATGCTTGGAATTCAATGTTCTGATTTGTAAAGTCAAAAGTAGTTCATTATAGAACTACCTATAACTGGAAGGAGTTGAAAGTAGAACAAATTAAGAAGACGTATAACCAGAAAATACCTACATTTTACCTATAAATGATGTCACTGAAATGATGCTCATTTCAGAAAAGCTAACTTCATTATTACTAACCAAGAAAACTCATTATTGCTCACTGCATAGTTTTTTTCTATTCCTCCCCTGTTACAGGTAGTTCTAAAATGACCTACTTTTGACTTTAGTTATTTCATAATCCAGTTGATGTTCCCGAGACCTGCGGTTTGTTATGGTCTTATACATTCTCAGACATTTTGGCCACAAAATGTCTTTATACTCCTAAGAATTATTGAGGAGTCAAAGAGATATTTTTAATGTGGATTATATCAACCAATCTTTACCATATAAGAAGTTACATTGAGGCATTTAAAAATATTTATTTTAAAATAATTCATATGTTAACATAAATAATTTTATGGAAAAACAAATATATTTCCCCAAATTAAAAAAAAAAAAAATCAGAGCGAGGCATGACATTGTTTAACATTTTGCAAATCTCCTTAATGTCTGTGTCTGCATTCCATCTGTTGCAGTATCTCACTTCATGTAGCCTCTGGAAAACTGAATAAAAAAGGCGTGAATATCTTAGTATTATCATGAAAATAGTTTCAACCTGAACGAGTATTGGTTATCCCCAGGGGTTTCAACAACACTTTGAAAACTCACTGTGCACACTATGATAAATATGCAAAATTATTACACAGCTAAAGGGCAACATGGTTTTCAGGTCTGAAGTCCTTCCCATACATCCCAGAGAAGAGCCTTTACTTATTTTACTGTTTAAGGAAATTGATAACAGTAATTGTTTATTGCAAGGTCTCTTCTTATTTTACCTTCTCTGCATTTCAGGAAATACTCACCAGGTACTAGTGAATTCAGTTTTCAAATTTAATAGTAATTGATATTAACTTTCCTCATTAGTACTGAAGTATTTTAGAGCTAGAAATGTTGAAAGAGAAACCCACAACATCATCTGATCAAATACGAGATGGGGACCACTGGTTGTATGCAAAACAATGTAGGTGAGATAACTTTAGGTAGTACACCAGTCAAACATTAAATAATATTAAGTAAGGGATTGAGAAAGTTGTCTCTTGGATTCTCTCCCCATGGGGTTACATTGAGGGGAAGTTTCAGCTGATTTGTTAGTATGTCCTTTGTATACTTTAACTAACTTGCGGTGTCTTCAAGGAGCTTGAATATTTTCCAATTTAATAATAGGGTTAGCCTAAGTCTTAGAGCCTTAAGCAAGCAACAATATCTAGCTAGAATTTAATGGCATTGTTTTTTTATCATTTTATTTTTAATTACTACTATATTTAGAGCAAACCCTTTTGGTTTTTAATTTAATAACATTTAATTTAAAAACATTTGGTTTTAAAAAGTGCATTGATATAAAGAAAAAAGTTATTAAATAATAGTATGAATGGTATGAGTAATAAAATAATGCCTGAGGTTGGGAGGGGGAAACTGAATTAATTCTATCCTTAATTTTTTGCAGGGAGGGAAATCAAGGCGCAGAGAAAACTGACTTGCTTTAGGTGGCCATAGTCAGAGACTTCAACTCTGGCCTCCTTACTCTCAATCAAGAGCTCTTTCTACTACAGCATAACGGGTGCTAATGTCTAACATTAAACATTTCAGTCTTAGAGCCTGCCCCTGAAGTCAGACAAATCCAGGTTAAAACTCCTGCGCCATTCTGGGCTAGCTGTGTAATCTTGGACAGACTTCTTAGCATCCATCTCTTCAGCTTCTTTACTTATGAAGTTGACATAATCTCTATTTCACCTTAACATTTTGTCAATATTAAATGAGACAATATTTTAAATGGTTTGAAATAGCTCCTGGCACTCAATAGACAGAGTTATTTTTATTAACTGAAGTTACTCTTCGTGAACTGCAGAGCATTTGGAGCAAAAGAATCTTCATAGCCAGGGCTTGGCTCCAGTGTTTGTGAACTGCATCTGCCACTTGGATCCTTACTTAATTAAAGGCTAGAAATCATTGCATTTCTCTGGAACAGGCTTATACGCCTTGGGTTGCAGGAAAGGACGGTTAAATGTGTTAACTGGAAAACTTATGCAACCAAGGGTTAAAATAGCCTTGAAGCTAAAACCAAAGAATTCTGGCCTCTGGTGTGTGATGCAAAGCCAAGAGTGTTTGCCTTTGTGAGCACAGGAATGCTGGTGAGCCTTGTTTGTTGTGGAAACTGACATGATCAAAGTGAGGAGAATTAAAACGATCCATCAGAATAACAGTCAAGGCTGTATATGAGCTCCCCAGACACCCTTGAACCTGAAGTCTCCCATGGAGGACAGACAAGCCAGCTGACAGCAGCTGGGAAGAAACAAAATGCATCTCTCTAAGCAGAGGAGTGCAGCTGGGAGATAAAGACCTTGGGTGGGCACTCTAGATGAGGGTTCAGATTTGGCAGACAGAATAGTGAAACGATATGCTGACCTTGTGGTCTTTAGGATTGTGCAACACCAAGGTTGTGGTTTTCAGGTGTCAGATTTTAGAGTGGAATTACTAAGTGAGGCAGGCACTTGTAGAATTAAAGCTTTTGGGGGTGGGGAAACCATGCTAATTGAGATGAGATTCTGTGCCAATTGCACTGGAGTGTTCTAAGGCATGATGTCATGCTTCTTAATTTATCAAATGTTGAAACATTCTTATTATGATTAAGTAGAATTAAGGGTCCCTAAGTGGATGGCATGATTTCGGATTGTTTGCTCACTTAATCCTTTATCCCGGGATGAAAATTAATAAAACTCTTCGATATTCTACAAAGTATGAAATGACCTTGGCGCCCCAACTGTTGCTTAATTACAATGCCTAATCAAGGAATCTACAGAATCATAAAAAAGAAAGGTTGGATAAGATTTTAAGGAAGTCCAGTCCTGCTCACATATTTTAGAGATGTGGAAACTGAGGACTGGAAAAAGGAAATGACTTGCTCAATACTACACAGAGTCTTCTGCTTTGCATGTCAATGCTTGCCTGTTGCCATGCCAAAGAATCCCCAGCAAACAGACTACTGGCCTAGAATAATGTCCAAATGGAGACAGAGTCCCTTTCTGGGCATCTGTAATTTGAAATGCTGCAGGAGTTATCACTCTGTTTTTATTTTTGAAAACTATAATAAGGATCCTGCTTTTTGTTTTCTTTTTTGTGTATATTGCTTATCTTTTAATCTCTATTCCTCCCAGGGCATTTTTTCACCAGGACTCCTGAACAGAAGTAGGTAGGTAAATGTAGAATGAGGATTTTATAAAGATCACTAATATACCCAATACTGAGCCCAATGAGATAATTTAGTAATCAACATACCTTATGTTGAGCCCTTTGCAAATCACAAAGCGCTTTTTATTCTCTCCTTCTATTAATCCCTACACAGTCATATGAGGGAGGCAGAGCGGTTATTATTATCATCCGTCTTACGGAGGCACTAAGTGAGACCAAAGGAGCCCAGCGACTTGCCCCGCGGCGCACAGCCCCAGAGCAGCTGAGTAGAGAGCCCCGGGGCGGGTTTCAGCTCCTCAGGACCCTCGATTTAGGCGCCTCTCACGGCGGCATGCAGAGCACAACCGTGGATCCTCCGGGGTACATGCTCTGAACTCTAGATTTGGTGGACGTTTCAGGAAATTCTGCAAAAAGGCAGGCTAAGAATCTAGGAGGATCGCAGAGAAATGCTCAGACGGTGCGGGGGAGGGGAAGGCAGTCCGAAGATCTTGCATTTAAAAAGGTAAGAATTAGGGAAAGGTTTCCATCAGCAGACCTCTGAGATTAAATCCCAGAAAGAGGCTCCTACTTGTCCGTTTTCGGGTCTCCCAGCAACTGCTTCCTCAAGGAAAACGTCTGAGGATTGCATTTCTGGTCATCTGCCTTGCTGGAGCACCTTTGCCCCTAAAAAAGGCAGGCTTTGGGCTCACTTCGTTTCCAGGCCTGGCGCCATTCGGCGCGGAGTGGGGGAGAGCCTGCCGGCCTCCTGCGGAAAAGCATGGGGATGGGGCGGGGGGGAAAGTAGGCCTTGCATCAAAGCAATCAGGGAAACCTTGGGGGCGGGGGCGGGGGCTGTAAGAGCTATTGGCCTGCTTCTCTTCTCAGACGCGGCTTTGCCTTAACTCATTTCCTGCCTGGGCCCTAACCCAGGTCCTGCTCATTCCTACCCTTCCAGATTCACCCCGTACTTAGCATCTCTAAAGTAGGGAATCAGAAAAAGCAAGCTGGGCCCCGTGGGTTTCTGTTTGTCTTTGGAAACCACTTATGGAGCAAGAAGTGGGGCCCACAAATGTGGACCCATCAAGAATGACCCCCACCCCATCCCACCCCCCGACTCCAGTTGAGTTACCAAATGAGGCCAATTCATTCTCTGGAATGTAGCAGCCCGGGCAATGATGATTGATACTGACAGGGAAGCTTTCATGTAGCAATATCCCCGGCCACCGGCTGTGAGGCAAAGAGAAAGAACTCTCTGGAATTCACAACATTCCCCCTCCAATTAATCCCCAGCCACCCCGCTGTGTGTGAATGGGTTGTGCTGGGGATTCGTAGCTGTGATGCCGGGGATTTGCTGATTCCTTTGAGCCCCCTGAGGAGAGGTGATATGGAGAGCAGATAATCAGCATGCAGCGCTGAGGCGAGGTAATGAATTGGCTCGGCTGGGCCTGGCTTCACTATTTGTACACTTTTAGGCACCTCGGAAACCGGGTTTGCAGACAAAACCTGTGCTGAGGGGCCCTCAAACCCCGACCTTTTGTGGGCCTGGATGGCTGCTGTCTCTCCTGCTGGCTTAAGATGGAAGCCTTGTCTCAGGAAGGAGGAGCCAGAGGCGAAAGGAAGGAGCCCTGATTCTCACCTGGTGGGGCCTGCCCGGTACCTCTCCTGCCTCAGTCACACGTTCACCCCAGTCATGACTGGCTTTAACTCTTTTCATTCTACTGAATTGCAGTTTTCAGTCTAAGTCCACTGCCTCTCAAAATGCTGTTTATTTTTCACTCACAGCTCCAGGTTCACCTCTGTGAGACCATACCCATTGTCAAGGACATGTTTTCAAAACATTGTGACAGCCCACTGCCCAATGCGAGTTCTTTTTCTTTTTCTTTCTTTTTTTTTTTAGGGCTGCACTCACGGCATGTGGAAGTTCCCAGGCTAGGGGCGGAATCGAATCAGATCTACAGCTGCTGGCCTATGCCACCACAGCAACGCCAGATCCTTAACCCACTGAGCGAGGCCAGAGATTGAACCTAGGTCTTCATGGATACTAGTCAGGTTTGTCACTGCCGAGCCAAAATGGGAACTTCTCCAACGTGAGTTCTGATTTGCTGAAGCGTCTGTCTGTGTCCTTTTCAGTACCTCCCTTAGTGCTAAGAAAATAGTAATAATAGTGCCTGACTAAAAAGCAAAACAAAACTAACACTTATTGTGCACTTACTCTGTGCCAGGCACTGGAGTTTATATGTATTATCATATTTAATCCACACAGCAACTGCTGAAGGAAGTGCCATTCTCTGTTTCATTTCACAGGGAGATAAAAAGGCTCCAGAGTTCCTAACCCGCTTGGGGCCATTGACTGGAAGCACTAACGCAGAAGTAGGTGGAGTCACATTCCCTCCTCACCATCTCTGGGTCCCCCAACCCTTGTCTTTGTTTAGACTCTCATTGCTTCTCACCAGGTGTATCTGCCACAAAGCTTCTGGCTTCCAAGCATGCAGACCCTCAGCCCCCTCCACATTGTAGCCAGGGGATCTCTCTGAGAGCCCCCGACAGTCCACTCTCCTGCCTAAACTTCTTAAACGTTCTCCACAGCGTCCAGAAGAAAGTTCAAACTCCTCAGCTTAGCACACAAGCCCCTTTATGATCTGGCACCTGGAGAGAATTAAAGAAAGATTGAGGCGATAATCCTAGTCACCTCTTGGGGGAGTTTGCTGGGTGGGGCTGTGAGGAGGGCCTCTTTTACTCAGACCCTGGAGTCTACTTGTGGGCCTGGCTACCTGAGGGCACTTCCCACTCTGACCCTGCCCCTGTCATTCTTGGCAATTACCACTCTTTACTTGCCTTCCCAGGTCCCTCTTCTTTCATTTAGAGCTGAAGGCATTGCATACAGCATTTTGCTCCTGGTTCTGCTAATGAAGGGAATTCAAGATGAGCACTTGGGTTCTTGAGGGTTTTTGTTGCCAGGAACCACAGAACACTAGACAAACACTATGACTATATCTCTAGCTAGTCTATGCTCAGTGTCAACCAATCTGCATTTTTATACCTTGCATGTCCAGAAATTACCTTTAATACACAACATTTGGATTTTCCTCCATCTGCTGACAAATGAACCATTAAGTTCTACCATGGGCCTTGCTTGCCAGTCAGTGTTCAGTTTTAGCAACAGCCTCTTTGTTTTCTTATTACACTTATTGAAGGATTTCATTATAAGATGTTGCTATTTTATAAAAACACACAATTTGTTTCATAAAACAAATAATCAACATTCTATCAACTAATGCTTATTGAGAGACTATTACAAGTATGGAGGGAATAGTGGTGAACAGGATGGTTAAAGTCCCTGCATTATACTGAGAAAGACAATGTGCAATAAATAAATATGCAAGAGCATGGTTAGCAACATAAGAAATAAAACCGGGTGATGTAACAGAGAAGTGGTAGGGGCTGTTTTGGATTACTCAGAGGAAAGGCTTTCTAAGCAAGTGACATTTGAGCTGAGATCTGAATGGTTGGAAGGATCCATCTGTACAAAAATCTAGATTTAGAGCATTCAGGCAAGTGCCAAGGAGAGAGGTGGAGATAAGCTGGCCTTCTCTGAAGACACAAGGATGCTAGGAGGGCTGAGGTATTTTGAGTGAGCAGGGGATGAGGTGGGAGATTAGGTAGGAGATGTGAGCAAACAGATTTTTAAGATCTTGTAGGTCAGTGGCTTTCAAACTTTTAATGTGACCCATAGTAAGAAATGTATTTTATGTTACAGTTTACTACACACACACACACACACACACACACCTGAAAGAGAAGTTTCATGAAATAATATTTATCCTTACTACATGCAATAAACTTTGATATTTTCTATTTAATTAATTAGTTTAATTTATTTATTTCTTCTTCTTCTTTTTTTTTTGGCTGTGCTTGTAGCATGTGGAAGTCCCTGGGCCAGGGACTTAACCCTTGCCACAGCTGTAGAGCCACAGCAGTGGTAATGCTGGATCCTTAACCTGCTGAGCCCCAAGAGAACTACTATTTTACCTTAAGATGCTGATCCTTACCTAGTACATTGGTTTCACAACCTAGTAATGGCTTTGTTTGGAAAGCTCTGTCCTAGATTATAGTAAGGAGTTTGGGTTTTATTTTCGGTATAATTAGAAACCTTTGGAAAGTTGTAAGCAGAAGAGCAGCATGACCTTATCTACATTTTTTAAAACTGACTTCGTGGTCTAGAAAGAAAATAGTACAAAGGTGGGTGAGAGTAGCCACAGGGAGACAAGTTAGAAAGCTGTTGTATTTCACCTAGAGGAGAAACAATAGTGGCTTGGACTAGAGTGGTAGCAGAAGAGACTGAGAAAGGTGGATAAATACTATACAATTTGGAGGTAAAGCCAACTTTGGATATGGAATGTGAAGAAGAGAAAGGAGACAAGTACGACCCCAAGAGTTGTTTGGTTATTTTTAGAAATGAGTGGTGTAGACCTTTGCTAAATTGAAAATTCGGGGAATGGTTACAGTTTGGAGAATGGGAACTTTTGTTTTGGATAATTCAAGTTTAGAGTATCTATACCTACTATATATTTTATGGGACATGTTAGGTAGGGAGTTAGACATACCGGTAAGCGTGCTTTGGGGAAAGATCAGAGCTGTGACGAAACTTTAAGAGGCAGTGGCACATGGATATTATTTAAAGCCATGGGCTTACAAATATTTACCTGGAGAGAGCGTGTAGCTAGAGAAGAGCAGTAGGCTTCCTACTTTCCACTTTCTGGACCACACCAACATTAATAGGTCTGGCAGAATACTTCCATTCTGAAAGTGATGCTTCCTGTAGCAAAGTGGAACATGAAAAATCAGTAGATATACTGAATCTCAAGTAGTCATCCACTGGACTTGAGGTGGACAACTATTAAATTACAGAAGAAAAACTAAATGTGTGAATATAAATGACATACTGGCGATAGACCATCTAAAGTGTAATTAGGAGTTTTATGATGCATTTAATTTCCTGGGGATAGAACACCTCTCACATTGTTTTCATGATTTTGTATTGAATTTTTACCCATGCAACTTTGTTGTCTGCCGTTTTTTAGGAATTCTTTACAGAAGTAGGGGGATATCTACGTCATAGAATTTGTTCTTTGACTCTCTCTAGTTAATGTTCTTATTCCTTCACATCTATGGTAGATGTTCTTGCTGAAGGAGTTTATACTCTCATTCAATCTAACTTTTCTTCCTGGAGCTGAAACACATCTATTTTCACCTCCCTTCGTAAAGGAGACTCTAACCTTGGTCTTCCATCTCTCCCTCACATCAGATAGTGTGTCAGAGTAACTTAATTGTGGAAGACCTCTCAAGAAAAATAAGACTACACTCTCTTTCTTCCTTCCCCTTTCCTCCCTCCCTCTCTTTCTTCCTTCCTTCCTTTTCTTTTTTTTCCCCTCTCTTTCTCAAGAGGCAGTGGTTTTCAAACTTCAACTGAAAATTTAAGTTTGAGCCCCAAATAGAAAATAAACAATGGAATAATGGTGCCATTTTCTTCTCTTTGTAGGGACCTCATTAGTGACTTCATGAAATCCAAGGGTTCCACATATCATTACTGAAGTGGATTCATTTCCACTATGAGGAGATGTCAGGTAAGAGAAATTGATGATATTTGTAAGCCAGTTGTTTACTCAGAGAAGACAAATTACGATTATTCCCTGTGACGGAATCACTGATAGGATTTCACCCCAGAGAAATAATGGCGAGCCAGAGAGATTACACAGATTGCCTCTTAAGGAGAATCACATTTCATTAGTTGATTAGAAAATAGGGTATACTTAATGATTTAAATAATTTAATAAAAAGATAATTAGTGTGATTTTTTTTTTTTCAAAAAGCAGTGTAGTTTAGGAGCTTCCCCTGTAATGCAAGTGGATCATTGGTGTCTCTGCAGCGCCAGGATACAGATTTGATACCCAGCTTGGCACAGTGGGTTAAAGGATGTAGCATTGCCTCAACTGTAGGTTTCATATGTGGTTTCGATCTGATTTCTGGCCTCAGAACTCCATTTGCCTCAGGGTGGGGAAAAAAAAAATGCAATGAATGTAGTTTAATGCTCACTTTAGAATCAGAAAACTTGAGTTTAAAAGTTCCTAGTAGCCTAGCATATTAAAGATCTGGTATTCTCACTGCTGTGGCTTGGGTCACTGCTGTGGTGCTGTGGTATGGGTTCAGTCCCCAGTCTGGAAACTTCTGCGTGCTGTGGGCATAGCCAAAAAAAAAAAAAAAAAAAAAAGGAAAATAAAACTTGAGGTTTAATCTCTGCTTTACCTCTTACCAGCTATAAGCCTGGCATAAGAGCAAATAACATAACCTCTCTGAGCCTCAGATTCTTTGTCTATTAGTCGGACAAAAAATTTCTTTGTAGGTTTGTTGCAAAGATTAAGTAGAAATAATTTGCAGAGCATCTAGTAATTGGGAGTACTTGTCACACAGTAAGTAGGCTCTTAAACTAAGACAAATAGTTATTTGCCTGCTTTTGGTGACAAAGATTAAGGTCTGGATTAGATATAGCCTCCAACCCTGTAAAGGCTGATGAGAGGTCTGGCTGATATTGAAATGGAGCATGACATGTGTTTAAGGGCTAAGCGAAGTGGGTTTTATGATATATGGTCATACTTTGGATGACTTCTCAGAAATTCAAGTCTGTTATGTGCCTAAGGAAATGAAAAAGCCAAAAATTCTGGCACCTGGCCTAACGGCCTGGATTCTTTTAGATCAATATGGTTTGTCCTCTTTGTTCTTATTTAATAGAAGTTAGGTCCTGACTACAACTCATTTCTACATTACTTCATCTTGAGTTTTCAGAGTACAGAACACAGAGGATAAACATAACCAAGTCGGGAGTTCCCGTCATGGCTCAGTGGTTAACGAATCCGACTAGGAACCATGAGGTTGCAGATTCAATCCCTGGCCTCACTCAGTGGGTTAAGGATCCGGCATTGCCATGAGCTGTGGTGTATGTCACAGATGCGGCTCAGATCTGGTGTTGCTGTGGCTCTGGCATAGGCTAGCGGCTATAGCTCTGATTAGACCCCTAGCCTGGGAACCTCCATATGCCGCGGAAGGGGCCCAAGAAATGGCAAAAAACAAACAAACAAACAAACAAAAAAACATAACCAAGTCATCATTTTTGTGAAAATGGGAGTTCTGCATAACTATAATTGAGTTTCATCCATTCTTTCTTTCATTCACTCAATAAATATTTTCTGATCTCTGTTCATTGGGAACACAAATGTACAGACACTGTATTATGACAATGACAAGAGAAATGAAACTCTGCTCTCAAGCAGGGTGAGACAAAAATACATAAGTAAATAACTACAGGTTGTGCTAAGTGTGATGAAGTAAGTAAGCATAGGACTAACAGCAGTAGTTAGAGAAACTTCTCCTAGGAGTTTGTGTTCAAATGAGACCAAAAAGCCAGCCAAGTGTAGGCTTAAGAGACAGGCTTTCTGGATAGAGGCAACAGCAAGAATGCTGAGGTGGCAAAGAGCTGGAAAAGTTTTAAGAACTTCTAGAAAGTCAGCATGACTGGAGTATAATGAAGGAAAGAAGGGTAGAGAAAGGAAGGAACCACACCACACAAGCCTTTAAGGTATTTGAAGACTTTTTAAGTCTATGGGAAATCATTGAGGGTTTTGAAATAGGGGAGTGACATGAGCTGTTTTACATTTTCCAGAAAAATTACTGTTGAGAGGACAGATAGAACAGGGGCGAGAGTGGGTGCAGGGGGACAGCTATGAGGGGGTATAGATGAAAATGGGTGGTGGCTTAAAACAGAGAGAACTGGAAAGTTTCAGGATATATTTTGGAAGGGGAGCTAGTAGGACTTGCTAATAGATTGTGAAGGGTGAGGAAAGGAAAGAATCATAGTTTCTGGCTTTAGTTACTGTTTGGGTCTGTCATTTTCAGAAAAAGGAAGACTTCAGTATGATGAGTTTAGGAATGGAGTGAAGAGGGACTCATATATTCCATGTGATGTCAGCAAGACAGGCAAGCAGATATGCCAAAATGTCAGCTGGATAGAGAGGAAAGTCTAGAGCTCAGAGGAGACCACTAAGCTGGAGGTAGAAATTTGAGAGTCTCCAGAAGTTCATTTGTATTTGAATCTAGGGAGATGGATAAAATCAAATAGGGAGATGGAGAAGAAAGAGACCAAAATTTGCCTTTGGGGGCTCCAAAATTAAGATGACTGTAGAGGGAAAGGAAGTAGCACAGTAAACAAAAAAGCTGTGGCCTTGAGGTAGGAAAATTGTAAGTGATGATGGTAGTAAAAAGAAACAAAACAAAAAGAATAAAACCTAAGAAAGGCAAGTACTATGGGAATGAAGTAGTCAAATGAGTCAAAAACCATTTGTAACCCCTGCATTTTTTTTTTTTTTTTTTTTTTGTCTTTTTGCCATTTCTTGAGCTGCTCCCACGGCATATGGAGGTTCCCAGGCTAGGGGTCCAATAGGAGCCATAGCTGCTGGCCTACACCACAGCCACAGCAATGCCGGATCCTTAACCCACTGAGCAAGGGCAGGGATCGAACCCACAACCTCATGGTTGCTAGTCGGATTCGTTACCCACTGAGCCACGATGGGAACTCCACCCCTGCATTTCTTTATATGATAGACAACAACATATGACTATTGTTTTGAGTGTCAGATGGACAATTTATTTAAACTTTTCTTTAAAAAATTAAACATAGAAACTATATTTTTAAAAATTCAGCTTTATTGAAGAATAATTGACTTATTTAAACTTTTTGAGTGTTAGTTTCCACACTTGTAAAATAGAGAAATATATGCATTTCATAGACATTTGTAAACATTGAATAAGCTAGTCTCAATAAACAGAAACTATTGGGGAGGGGTCAAGATGGTGGAGGAGTAAGACGTGCTGTTCACCTTCTCCCACAAACACATCAAAAAACCCATCTACATGTAGAATAATTTGCACAGAACACCTACTGAATGCTGGCAGAAGACCTCAAACCTCCAAAAAGGTCAAGAAATGTTTCACATAACTGGTCAGAACAAAAGGGAAAAAAAGGGAGAGAAGAGGGGAAAAAAAAAAAAAAAAAAAAGGAATCAGGACAGGACCAGCACTTCTGAGAGGGAGCTGTGAAAGAGGAAAGGAATCTGCACCTTGGGAGGCCACTTAACTGAGGGGGAGATCAGCTGAGAAGGAAAGGAAACTTCAGAACCCCAGAGAAAAACTCAACAGCCAGACTGAGGAGGAAAAAAGCCAAGAGAGAGCAGCACAAACCATCGGTACCACCCCCCTGCCACCAGACACCACAGACTGAGACGCTCAGGCAGGGGCGGGGAACTGGCTCTGGAGGTCAGTTCTGGGGAGAGGACCAGGACTGGCTGTGTGGAGACAGGCTGAGGGGCTAGGGAGCAGTGCTTCACAGGATGGGGAGTAGAGCACCACAGTCAAGGGAACACAGGAGAAGGCCAAGGGCTGCAGGAGAGGCAAGGTGCCATTGGTTGGGAGGGTGAGAGGAGGAGGAGTGGGACCACCATAAGACTACCTTTCTCTGCACATATACAGGCTCTCAGGCAGAGGGGTGCTTCTTGCTCAGGCTATGTGTGGCAAGGGCAAACTGCCACAGCCACCTCAGACTCCAGAGGTGGGCGCAGCCTGCCACCACTAGGCTCTGTGAATAGATACCACCTGCAGCCCCAGTCACCTTGGGAGTCATTGCAGAGAAGGGCACTGCAATCAAGTGCCAACCATTGTTGCTCTCACTCCCCCAGAAATGCACAAGCCCTGCTATTGCCACTGCCAAAGGCTCTGGGTGTTGCCTACACCTTCCTGAGGGTCACTGCCATTTCCCAGGGTCCTACAACCAAGAGCAGCCTGTGCCTTCTATTTGTGGGTCCTTGCCACTGTCAAGGGCCCAGCAGCCAGGCACTGGCTATAGGCCCTGGTTATTGCCTCATCTGCCTGGAAGCATGTGCAGGCCATACACCAGCATACCCCAATTAAAGGGATAACAGCTTGCACACACTGAGGAAAGAGACAGCAGAGACAGCAAGCATCCAGACCAAAAGCAGTCCTCATGAGAAAAAAAAAAAAAAAAAAGTAAGCCCTCACAAAATACCCAGGAGTGCTCTTGCTTATAAATAGCTCTCCAAGACTGCAGTAGTTGTTTTCTGTAAACTCACATAATAAGAAAAATTTACAAGCAAAATGAAGAAGCTCAGGAACCATTCCCAGTTAAAGGAACAGGAGAATTCCCCCAAAGAAACAAACAATGAAACAGACCTCTGCAGTCTAACAGACATGAGTTCAAAAGGAGATAAAAAATACCGAAGGAATTAAGAGTGGATATGAAGGAATTAAGAGCAGATATGAACAGTATTGCAGATTGCTTTAAAAAGGAACTAGGAAATATAAGGAGGAGCCAAGAAAAATTAGGAAATTCATTTGCAGAGTTGCAAGCTGAGTTAAAGGCATTGAAGAGTAGAATGAATAATGCAGAGGAACAGATACGTGACTTGGAGGGTAGAATAATGGAAATCACCAAATTAGGACAGCAGACAGAAAACCAAAAGAAAAATCATGAAAGCAATATAAAAGATCTATGGGATAATATAAAGTGGGTCAGTCTATGCATTAATAAAAATTCCAAAGGAGAAGAAAAAGAAAAGGGGATTGAAAATATATTCGAAGAAATTATGGCTGAAAACTTTCCAAATCTAAAGGAAACAGATATCAAGATACAGGAAGCAAAGAGGGTCCCAAACAAGGTGAACTCAAACAGACACACACCAAGACATATTATAATAAAAATGGCAAAGGTTAAAGATAAGGAGAGGATTCTAGAAGCAGCAAGAGAAAAACAAAGAGTTAATTGTAAGACTATCAGCTGATTTCTCTACAGAAACACTGCAGTCCAGAAGAGAGTGGCAAGATATATTCAAAGTTCTAAAAGGAAAAAATTTGCAGCCTAGAATGCTCTACTCAGCAAGATTATCATTTACAATAGAAGGAGAAATAATTTCTCTGACAAACCAAATCTAAAAGAATACAGGAATAACAAACCCATTCTAAAAGAAACACTGGGAGTTCCTGTTGTGGCACAGTGGAAACAAATCTGACTAGTATCCATGAGGATGAGGGTTTGATCCTTGGCCTCACTTAGTGGGTCAGGGAATCCAGCACTGCAGTGAGCTATGGTGTAGGTCGGCTTGGATCCCACATTGTGGCTGTGGTGTAGGCCAGCAGCTGTAGCTCTGATTCAACCCCAAGCCTGGGAACCTCCATGTGCTGCAGGTGCAGCCCTAAAAACAAATTAAAAAAAAAAAATAAAAGAAATACTGGAATTCCCATTGTGGCTCAGTGGTAAAGAAACAGACTGGTATCCATGAGGACACAGATTTGATCCCTGGCTTCACTCAGTTGGTTAAGGATCCTGCATTGCCATAAACTGTGATGTAGGTTGGAAGCTATGGCTCTGATTTAACCCCTAGCCTGAGAACTCCCATATTGCTGCTGGTGTGGCCCTTAAAAAAAAAAAAGACAAAAATAAATAATTAAATAAAAGATATACTGAAAGGTCTCCTCTAAATAGTAAAGAAGTAAGAAGATGTAGAATAGAGGAAGTCACAATTGGAAAATAATCACTTAAATAAGCCAATATACAGATCTAAAAGGAAAAAAAAAGTCCTATTTGTAAAAGTGATAAGAAACACAAGGAACAGAAAAAGGATAAACATGAAGATGCAAAAAAATAACATCAAATCATAAAATGTGGGGAAGGAAAGTAAAAATATCTAGACTCTCTCTCTCTCTTTTTTTTTTTTAAGAATGCGTTTGAGCCTTATATGACTATTAGGCTAAAGCAAGCAATTATAGGAAGGGGTTAATATACTTGAAAAACAGGGCAACCACAAGTCAAAACCAAACAATACATTTACAAAGACTAAATAGGACACAAGCATAAAATATAAGGAAATCATCCAAAGAAAAGAAAAGAACAAAGGAGAAATGTAGAATCAACTAGAAAACAAGGTTTAAGATGGCAATAAATACATCAGTAATTCCCTTAAATGTCAAATGGACTGAATGCTTCAACCAAAAGACATAGAGTGGCAGACAGGATAAAACAAAAAAACAGAAAAACAAAAAAAACAAAAAACAAAAAACAAGAGCCTGCAATATGCTGCCTAATAGAGACTAACCTTACGGTGAAGGACACATATAAATTGAAAGTGAAGGGATGGAAAAATACATTTCATATGAATGGAAAAGACAGAAAAGGAGGAGTTGCAATACTCATATCAGACAAATAGACTTTAAAACAAAGGCCATAGAGAAAGACAAAGGACACTATTTAATGATAAAAGGATCTATTCAAGAAGAGGATATTATAATTGTCAATGTATATGCCCCTAAATATAGAAGCACCCAAATATATACAACAAATACTAATAGACATAAAAGGAGAAATTGAGGGGAATACAATAATAGTTGGAGATTTTAACGACCCACTCACATCAATGGACAAATCCTCTAGACAGAAAATCAACAAGGCAGCAAGACCCTAATGACACAATAGAACAGTTAGACTTAATTGATATTTTCAGGACATTATATCCAAAAACCAAAAAACAAAACAGAATATTTTTTTTTCTAAGTGCACATGGAACATTCTCAAGGATTGACCACATAATGGGGCACAAAACTAACCTCAACAAATATAAGAATATAGAACTTATTTCAAGGATCTTCTCTGTCCACAATGGCATGAAACTAGATCAAACACAGGAAAAGAAATAAGAAGAAACTGACTACATGGAGATCAAACAACATGTTACTAAAAAAATAATGGATCAACAAGGAAATAAAAAGGGAAATTTAAAAATATCTCCAGGCAAATGATAATGAAAACACAGCCATTCAAAATCTATGGGATGCCACAAAAGCAGTTCTTAGAGAGAAGTTCATAGAGATTCAGGCCTTCCTCACAGAAGAAGAAAAATCTCGCAAGAACTGAAACTACCACCTAAATGAATTAGAAAAAGAACAAATGAAACTGAAAATCAGCAGAAAGAAGGAAACCATAAAGATCAGAGAGGAAATCAATAAAATAGAGATTCGAAAAACTTGATGAAATCAAGGGTTCTTTGAAAGGGTAAACAAAATTGACAAACCTCTGGTCAGACTCACCAGGAAGAAGAAAGAGAACATAAATAAACAAAATAAGAAATGAAAATGGAGAAATCTCAACATACACTGCAGAAATACAAAAAAAAAAAAAAAAAAAAAAGAGAGAGAGAGAGAGAGAGAGAATATTATGAACAATTATATGCCAACAGCTTTGGCAACCTAGAAGAAATGGACAAGTTTCTAGAGACATACAGCCCACCAAAACTGAATGAAGAAGGACTAGATCAAATGAACAGATCAATTGCTAGAAATGAAATTGAACATGTAATAATAAAAATATTACCTTCAAAAAAAAGTCTAAAACCAGATGGCTTCACAGCTGAACTCTACCAAATATATGTAGAAGAACTTATAACAAAACCAAAGATACTACCAAAAAAGAAAATTATAGGCCAATATCTTTGATGAATATAGATGCCAAAAATCTCAACAAAATTTTATCCAACTGAATTCAACAACAAATAAAAAAGATCCTATACCACAACCAAGTGAGATTCATCCTAGGTTCACAAGGATGGTTCAGCATATGCAAATCAATCAACATCATACACCACATTAACAAAAGAAAAGGAAAAAACCACATGATCATCTCAATATACACAGAAAAAGCATTTGACAAAATCCAACATCCATTCATGATAAAAGCTCTTACCAAAGTGGGTATAAAGGGAACATGCCTTAACATAATAAAAGCCACTTATGACAAACCCATAGCCAATATAATATTCAATAGAGAAAAGCTGAAACCTTCCTGCTAAAATCTGGAACAAGACAAGACCACTTTTATTCAACATAGTATTTGAAGCCCTAGCCACAACAACCACACAAACAAGAGAAATAAAATGTATCCAAATTGGAAGAGAAGGGGTAAAATTGTGACTCTATGCAGATGACACATACTAAATATGGAAATTCCTAAGGACTCAACACAAAAACTACTCAAACTGGTCAACAAATTCAGCAAAGTATCAGGATACAAGATGAATATTCAGAAGTTGGTTGCATTTCTCTATACTAACAATGAAATATTTGGAGTTCCTGTCCTGGCACAGCAGAAATGAATCTGACTGAACCATGAGGTTGCAGGTTTGATCCCTAGCCTTGCTCAATGGGTTAAGGATCTGGCATTGCCGTGAACTGTGGTGTAGGTCGCAGATGTGGCTCGGATCTAGCATTGCTGTGGCTGTGGCATAGGCTGGTGACTACAGCTCCGATCAGACCCCTAGCCTGGGAACCTCCATGTGCTGTGGCTATGGCCCTAAAAATACAAAAAGACAAAAAAAAAAAAAAAAAAAGACAATGAAATATTAGAAAAGGAATATAAAAAAACTATACCTTTTATAATCACACCCCCCCAAATTAAATACCCAGGAATAAGCATGACCAAGGAGATGAAAGACATATGCCAAGAACTATGCAATATTAATCAAGGAAATCAAAGAGGATCCAAAGAAATGGAAAGATACCCCATGCTCCTGGACTGGAAGAATTAATATCATTGAAATGGCCATACTACCCAAAGCAATCTACAGATGTAATGCAATCCCTATCAAATTACCCATGACATTTTTCAAAGAACTAGAAAAAACCATCCAAAAATTTATATGGAACCATAAAAGACCCAGAATCACCAAAGCAATCCTGAGGGGAAAAAAATCAAGCAGGAGTTATATCTCTCCCAGTCTTCAGACAATATTAAAAAGCTACAGTAATCAAGACAGTGTGGTACTGGTACAAAAACAGACATATAGACTAACGGAACAGAATAGAGAACCCAGAAATAAACCCAGACACCTATGGTCAATTAATCTTTGACAAAGGAGGCAAGAATATAAAATGGGACAAAGACAGTCTCTTCAATAAGTGGGCTGGGAAATCTGGACAACAGCATGTAAATCAATGAAACTAGAATACACCCTCATACCATGCATAAAAATAAACTCAAAATGGCTGAAAGACTTAAACATAAGACAAAACACCATCAAACTCCTAGAAGAGAACATAAGGCAAAACATTCTCTGACATCAACTGTATAAATGTTTTCTTAGGTCAGTTGTCCACGACAATAAAAATAAAAACAAAAATAAACCAATGGGACCTAGTCAAACTTACCAGCTTTTACACAGCAAAGGAAACCATTAAAAAAAAAAAAAAAAAAAAAAAGACAACCTATGGAATGGGAGAAAATAGTTATAAGAATGAAACTGACGAGGCCTTAATCTCCAATATGTATAAACAACTCATACAGCTCAAGAGCAAAAAAACAAACAACCCAATTGAAAAATGGGCAGAAGACCAAAATAGATATTTCTCCAAAGAAGACATATATATAGCCAATAGACACATGAAAAAATGCTTGACATCATTCATTATTAGAGAAATGCTAATTGGAACCACCTCACACTGGTCAGATGGCCATCATTAATAAGTTTACAAACAACAAATGCTGGAGAGGATGTGGAGAAAAGGAACCATCCTACACTATTGATGGGAATGTAAATTGGTACAACCACTATGGAAAACACTATGGATGTACCTCAGAAAACTAAACATAGAATTACCATATGATCCCTATGTTCACTGCAATACTATTCACAATAGCCAAGACATGGAAACAATCTCAATGTTCATTGACAGATGAATGGATAACAGAGTGTAGTACATATACACAATGGAATACTACTCAGCCATAAAAAGAACAAAATAATACCAATTTGCAACAATGTGGATGGAACTAGAAATTCTCATACTAAGTGGAGTCAGAAAGAGAAAGACAAATAACATATGCTGTCACTTAGATGTGGAATCTAAAATAGGGCACAAATTAACCTATCTACGGAACCGAAACAAACTCATGGACATAGAGAAGAGACTTGTGGTTGCCAAGGACGGGGAGGGAGTGGGATGGAACTGGGAGTTTGGAGTTAGTAGATGCAAACTATTGCGTTTGGAATGGATAAGCATTGCGCTCCTGTTGTATAGTACAGGGAACTGTATCCAGTCACTTGCAATGGAACATGATAGAGGATAATATGAGAAAAAGAATGTACGTATTTGTATAACTGGGTCACTTTGCTATATAGCAGAAATTGACAGAACACTTAAATCAACTATAATAAAAATTTTTTAAGAAAACCTAAAAAAAAATTAAAAAGCTATTATTATGAAATAGCATTATGCTTAAAAACCAGAAGACTCACATTCTTGTGATTTTAGTTTAGCTCTTGCATTTAACAGTTGTTTCCTTGTACAATAATAGTTATTTGGGTTTTAATTTTCTTACCAGTAAAATGGAGAAAATTATTTCTCTCTTGCCACTTTTTCACTTAGGGCTGTCTAAATGATTAAATGTCATAGTGAACATGGGAAGGCTCTATAAGCCATTCAGTGCTAAGGAGATATGAGGAGTTTCCATTTGTTCAGGAGAGTTTCTACTTGCATAGCTTTCGAATCAGTCCAGTGTCTACACTTAAGGAGTGCCGGGAATAAATTTGAGGGAGGCAATTGACAAAACTGGAAAATTAAATTTTTTAGCTAGATGCAAACGTATCAGATTTAAGATTCAACTCTGCAGTGCTCTGCTTCTTTTCATTTCTTTTGATGCGGTCTGCATGAATCAAGCTATTAATGCTGGAGTTCCTGTCATGGCGCAGTGGTTAACGAATCTGACTAGGAACCATGAGGTTGTGGGTTCGATCCCTGGCCTTGCTCAGTGGGTTAAGGATCCGGTGTTGCCATGAGCTGTGGTGTAGGTCACAGACGCAGCTTGGATCCCGTGTTGCTGTGGCTCTGGCATAGGCTGGCAGCTACAGCTCCGATTCAACCCCTAGCCTGGGAACCTCCATATGCCGTGGAAGCAGCCCAAGAAATGGCAAAAAGACCAAAAAAAAAAAAAAAAAAAAAAAATTAGCCTTTGATGGATTGAAAGTGCATGGCCAGCATAGACCACACGAAGAGGCATGCTTCTTTTCTGAGTTGTGACCATGCCTCCTTAGCTCTCCTCCTTAGCTCTACATTCACTGGCTTCCCATCTTACTCAGAGTAAAATTCAAAGAGTTAACCATAACCTAGGAACCCTCAATAAACCTACCTCCCCCATATGTCTTTCATATCCCACCACTGCCCCCACTCCCCTCATTCCATTCCAGCTGCTATTCCTTCGACTAGAGCAGCATGCTCCTATCTCCGGGCCTTTGTACTTGGTGGTTCCCTCTGCCTGAAACACTTCCCTCAGTTATCTGCATAGTCACTCCTCACTCCTTCAGGTCTACTCCAGGGTCAGCTTATCAGATCACCTTTCTGACCAGCTTCTTTAATCAGCACGCACACACTCAGCTTTCCAGTCCTCTACTTCACTTGACTTCCTTCTAGCATTGTCACCTTTGTACATGTTTCACATTTAATTAATATCTGTCTCCATTCATTAGAATATAAATTCTGTGAGGAAAGAGATTTGTTGATTTTTTTTTTAATTCTTGATTTCTAAATCTGGTATATGTTAGGCGCTGAACACATGTTCGTTGAATGAATGAATAAATGAATCTAAACCTGTGACTCACAAAGGAAACTTTCCACAGAAAAGAAAATCATGGACTTGGAGAAAAGACTTGTGGTTGCCAAGGGGGAAGGGGAGGGAATGGGAGGGACTAGGAGCTTGGGGTAAATAGATGCAGAATGTTGCCTTCGGGATGGATTAGCAATGGGATCCTGCTGTGTAGCACTGGGAACTCTGTCTAGTCACTTATGATGGAACATGTATTGTGAGAAAAAAGAATGTATACATGTAAGTGTGTCGGGAGCCATAACGCCGCTCCAGTAAAGAAAGCAAAGCCACAGTTGGCACCTGCATGAGGCTTGTCTGGTTAGCAGAGCTACAGACAAGCTGAAGAAAGAAGGATTGCAGAGCAATCCCTTGAAAAACATCGGCTCCTGGAAAATAAAAATGATATCCCCTAAAAAATATGTTAATCTATTTTTCTGTGTTTATCCTTCTTTTTCTATCTTTGATTCACAGCTTTCTTACAGCTAAAGATTTGCCCTGGGTACGTAAAACACTTGAACCAAAACAGAGTGAAGTTATTTAAACAATGTAATGGAAAAAGCCTTTGTTTTGGAGTAACAATTTATGGCACCTATTTTGTGAGAGTATACAGGGGAAACTTATGATTTCAGTCCCTTTGGGGCTGGGAAAAATGTTGTTTAGCCTATAAATTGCTATTTTCTACAACAGATATATTTTTTATTAAGTAACAGTGTCACCTGTAACTTTCATCCCTTGTGGGGGCACTTGATAATTTTTGGGTATAATACTCCTTTCTATTGAAATTGGTGGTTTGGAACTTACGTAAATCAGCACAATAGGTTAAATGCTTAGCTTGCTGGCGCCAAATAAATCGTAGTCTCAAGAACGTCATGAGCCCAAGGCTTTCATGCGTTTTGTTAACTACATACACCTTTAGTTAAAGAATGTTAGGTATCATAGTTTATTACTTATTAAAGCTTTGTTCTTAATATAAAATAGAACAGCTACTGTTGTTGACCTTTTAAGAAAAATACAGTGTGAAACTTTAAGTTTGTAATCTTGAAGGAAAATCTAAAGTTGAAAGGAACATGTTTTAACTAACCTTTTTTTTGTATCTCAGGTGGAGGGAACAGAAAGGGCTTTAAATCAAATGTTAATGTCAAATCTTACACGAAACCTGATTGTGATATGGTATAAAAACTGATGCTTTTCATTTAATAAATTGGGTCATCTGCAGCATGCAGCTGAGGAGTTGGCTCCAATTCTTTCCGCGTGCTGTTTGTAGCCCATCCTCTCCTTCGGCACTCCCTGGCTGCTGGGGCTGGACCTCGGCATAAGTGTAACTGGGTCACCATACTGTACAGTAGAAAACAATATATATATATAAATAAATGATTAAAAAAAAACCTGTGACTCAGAGCAAAGATATTAGGAATTTTAAAAAGATGTGGCGATAACACTTAATACTGTCATTTACAGGCCATCAGCCTTTAGGCACATTATCAGACTCAGTTTCTTGAACCTATTACATGAGTATGGTGCCTGACTGCATTCCTTAAGGAGTTGTGAGGATTAAAGGGGACATTGCATTTAACTGCAATCAGAGCAAGAGAACTAACATTTATTGAGCATCTCTGTGAGCTGTACCCTTTATACCGTATCATTCTTAAGACAGGTATCATTTTCCCATTTAACTGGGGTCAATCTGCAGCTCAGAGTGTTGTTACCTAAATAGGAAGAGATGGAGTTAAGGTTTTCATCTGGTGCCCTCTGACTTTTATCTTCATGTCCTTTTCACTACGGGTTGACTGTTATTTTCAAGACTGCATCAGAAGCTAAATGTGGAAGCCAATGTTGAAGACTGAGTTATTGTCATCAAATCTCAATAAAATGGAAAGAGGAGATTTTAGCAAGTGAAACTTGTCTCTTTGTTGTGGTTAAATCCTGCAAAGAAAACTGTAGCTGACTCTGCTGAAAGAGCTTCAGCCAGCCTGCAGGGCTAATAATGGACTCCTTAGTCTCTGCCCAACCACTCAAAGCCACTCTGGAGCTTCTGGGAGCTATCTTAACCTTTGATCTTCAGCAGATATGGAGTCGGGCATTTATTGAAGAAATTCTGTCTACTTTGCAAGCTTTCTTCATGTGCCAGAACATCGAGGAAGAAGAGGCTGGCCAAAGCAAAATTCTGGCTTTCTTCTTTCTCAGCTATCTCTGGTCCTTTCTAATCCATGTGGTGATCACTGCCGAAGGCTCAGGGTATTTCATTTTTAGCTCTTCTGCCTCCTAAATACATTCTCAGTGAATGAGGTCTTCTCCCTGTTATGGTTTCTGGGTCATTTGAGTCCAGATGGGTCACCTGTCTCAAAGGGCTGCTGCTGATTCCAATAGAAATCCCCATGAATGAGGGTCTCTATTTCACTAGTGTTATTTTCATTTTGGTTGTACTGGTGGGGAAAGGTGCTTTTTTAACACAATAATTTGCTTTAACCAGCAGGGATTCCCATTTGTTTCTCAGCTTAGATGGGGTGGCAAGTCCAGTCAAGTAAATAGATTTCTTAGAACAATAGTTCTCATACTTTCCATGTTCAAGGTATTTTTAGTGGCTTCACTTGAAGGATTAAAACACTCAGCTGACAGCAGTAAACAAATTAACAGTCATTACTGATCAGCCTGAAGTACAGAAAATACTGTTGTCTTCCGGTTTAGATTTTTCTCCAACATTCCCTTGATCTGATAGAAATATTGAGTATCTGTCTTGACTACTCTTTCTTATATACACAGAAGCAGTGTTCTCAAGTGTTTCAGTAAATGCTTCTTTCTTTAGAACCTGCTTGAATTTGTGATACCCTCCTTTCTGGTTCACAGCAAGTTTTGCTGTGCCCTACATCATGTTGCTCAACTCACTGAACGCAATGTTTAATCTGACAGGCATTGCTGAATAGAGTATCTTTAATAACAGCCAAAACACAGCAGCATATTGATCAAAAGTTAGTAACACATCCACATTTTTTGATACATAGGTGTTCTGTATTATACTATTTGTAAAACTCTAGTTTGGACAAATGCTGTCCAAGATTCTGACTTTCTCTGTTCTCTTTTATTTATTTATTTATTTTTTACATATAACTGTATTTAACGTCCGCTTCTGCCAAGATGGTTTGTGGAATTTTAGGTTTCTTACTCCCCAAATATCAACCTTCCTTTTCTCTAGGTCCAGTGAGGTCACAAAACAGTAATATCTAAATACAGTTCTGGTTCTCAATAGAGGAGTTTAGAGAAATTTCATTAGTGGAAAAAACTGAGTTTGATTCCTAGCCTCTTGGTAATTGGGTAGAATGCTACTTACCTATGAATATTAGATGACATATATATGGAATATGTGGCACAGTGCTTAGTCAGTATTAATTTCCTTCTCTTTATGGCCCTCTCCTCTTTTGGGTATCTCTCTGTGTCTACTCATGCTGTTGTCTAAAGAACTTGAGTCAGGTGTAAAGGATGGATGAATTGGAATTGACAGCCAACCAGTAAGCAAGAGTTAGAAGCTAACTTCCTGAAGTGGTGAAAACATGCATATTAACTCTATTCTTCATAAGATGCTTTAAACATGGACCCTCTTTATACACTTGCATTTTTTTGCAAGAAAATCTCAGTAATTCCATTCTCCCTTGGCCTGGGTTCTCCTAATCATGGGCAGTGGATCTGAGGAAGGAGAGCAAGGTAGAGAAAGTGGGAGGAGAGTCAGTAAAAAGGTGCATTATCAAGCTGGCCATATATGGTATCAAGCGACACTATTATCTGATTCATGGGACTTTCTTCTAAGAGACCATTAAAAAATTGCTTCTCAAGTCAGCCCTTCAGGAAAAGAAGGAAGGAGAACTTAGCCATTAGCCCCCATTTCTCATTGGTCAAATGCTTGCTCAGTAGGAAATTAATTCTTTTACTCTTCTGACTTGAGCATACCTAGCTGGTCCTATGTCATCTCATCCCTCAGCATCAATTGGAACAGGAGGTAAATGTGCTTTATATGGGCATCTGTAAGATGTTGATATGTCATTCCCACATGAAATGAGTTGGAATACCACCACAGTTTGTCAATACAGTGAATACTGGTGCTGGAACAAGTGTGGCAATGACAGAAACAGATGCGATAAAAGGAATCTGAAGCAACCATAAGTGGTATATGATACAATCTGCTCCCTTGCACTATTCACCTCAACTCATGTGCTCTCATTATATCTGGCTACCCCTCTAAAATAAGAAACCTCTCTCACTTTTTTTTTTTTGTGGGGGGGGGTGGATGGTAGCAGGAACAACATTCTGTCATCTTTGACTGATTCCAAGGGTATAATAAATATAATCTCCCCTTTCCACCATCTATTCTAGAAATCCCTCACCTTCAGCTGCTTGCCTGCTGGAGTAACATGGATCCTCATCTCTAAGGGTATGTATCCATAGTGGCCTTGCCTTTGTCAGGCTTTGATCAGTACAATTGATGACTTGCCAGGTATAAAACCACCAAGAGGTACCTCAGTGAATTCCTGAGTTGCTGACACATCCCTTTTTATTCCTATTGTATAGCAGCAATTCTGGATTTCTTCTCATGATAATGAGGATCAGTTATCCCTGACAAGACATTAATACCTTTCTTTGCCTGATGTTTCTTGGTATAAGGAGCTCAAAGTGAACAGGTAGGTCATACCTTCAAGTTGAGTTGCAACTTTTCTGTGTCATTTGAAAAAAGCATTCTCCTTTTCCACTCTACCTATCTGATCCCAGGAAACCCAATCTCTAATCTTATAGAACCTAAGATCAGAAAGTACAAATTCTGAGAGTTTTAGCAATTATAACAAAATAACCTAGTTCTATTTTTTTCTGGCTGCACCTGAAGCATGTGGAAGTTCCCAGGCCAGGGATCAAATTCACACAGCATTGATTCAAGCTGCTAAAGTGATAACGCTGGATTCTTGACCAGCTGTTGCACAAAAGAACTCTGGAAGCTAGTTCTATTTTGACTCTGTGCTTCCCAGACCCATTTATTCTTGCTATTTAGGATAAAGCATCACTGTGCATTTGCCATTTATCAGCACATACTTGGCATCCTAGAGGATAGCAACCAGTCCAGAATTGGTGCCTTGGCTTAACCTTCAACAGGCTTTCCAATGTTCTTTTAGACAGTTGCTCTGGGTGAGGTGTGTACATTAAAGACCAGTGATGTTCCTTTAGTTATGCATACATTTAGCACTTCCTTTGACATAAAAAGGGATCTTGCTCCAAGGAAGTGTTATATGGAACATGATGCTGATAGATTAGGCATTCTGTGGTGCTGAGGGAAGGAAAACTAATATCATTAATAGATTTCTATTCCAGTGAGACAAAATCACTGCCCTTTTCTTGGTAGAAGTAGCCTGCTGTAATTGACCTATTGCTAAAATTGAGGTTGCCTCAAGGGATGGTGCCATATTGATGGCTCGGATTTGCTCTCTTCTCCTGGGAAACTGGATATTCACCATGGCAGTAGCTTTATCAGTCTTAATTAGAGGCAGTCCATTCTGTTAGACTCATTTAGTGTCTTTTCCTCCATGTGGCCATTCTGTTGATTGGCCCATGTCATGAGATTTTAGGTTGCTGAGGACAAAACTGACATCTATATAGTCATTCTATTTCCTTAGCTGTTGAAAGCATCCTCTGCAGGTAACTTTCTAATGAGCATCATTGTGAGACACAAAGATCTACACACTTTGTGCCCACTTTTATAGATTTATGTATCTCTTCGCCAGAACTCCTTGTCTTAAACTTCTCAGTGTTATTTGTTCTAGGCCCCTCAACAACTAACTAAGGGATGCAGCAGGAGTCTAAGTACCTCAAGCTACATCTCCCTCCATTAGCACTGCATAACCAAGTGTACTGCTAGCAGAGCTGCCCACTAGGAGAACTTCTCTTCGCCGTTGTCCTCTTGAAATATCTCTGAGTGGAACTGTAATGGCAGTTGTCCATTTTCAGTCAGCACCACATATTATGCTAACCCAACCGTGAACCAAGCCCAAGTTCTTTCCTCTTCTAACAATTGGTTGTAGGGCATTCTTCTAGGAGCTATACAGGTTTGAGTTTTAGGGCCCAATAAAATGCCAGTTGTTGATTTTCAAACAGAAAGTTGTTCTCTGCTGCTAAAGCCGTAGTCTTACTCTCAAGCTCTAGAGTAAGTTGCTAGAGGATGATGTAGCAACTCTCTTATTGAAATGCTTGGTCCTTCACTCAGCATTCTTAGATGCCACTGTTACCTTTATTTTTTTTTTACGTTTTTTATGTTTATTTATTTATTTGTTTAATTTTACTGGCATATAGTTGATTTACAAAGTTATATTTGTTTCAGGTATATAGCAAAGTGAATCAGTTATACATATACATATAACCATTCTTTTTTCCCATATAAGTTATTACAAACTATTGAGTAGATTTTCATGTGCTGTACAGTAGGTCCTTGTTAATTACTTTATACAGTAGTATTTATAACCATCCTCCCAATTCCACCCTCACCCCACAGTTTCTCCTATGTTAACCTTAAGGTTGGTTTTGAAATCTGTGAGTTTGTTTCTGTTTTAAAAATGTTATTTTGTATCATTTATTATTATTATAAAAATATACCTTTAGTTTATAGCTGAGTGGACAGATGGGTTCACAGCCTGCACTTGCTGCAAACTCCTCTCTTGCTCTGGGTCTCATGTGAAACTGGCAGTCTTATAGGTCACCTGAAAAGTGGGATGGATCAATGTGTGGTACATGCTGCCTCCAAAACCCAAAGAGGCCAACTTCATGCTGGGAGGTGTAACTCTTTCTTAATTGCAGAAGGTGCAAGATGCAACATTTTGTTCTTAGAGCTATGCTGTCCAATAGAATAGCCACTGATCCCTCATGACTATTTTAAATTAATTAAAAATTTAAAAGTATGTAAAAATTCAAGTTCAGTTTCACTAGCCACATTTCAAGTGCTCCATAGCTACATGTAGCTAGTATTTACCCTATTGGGCAGCACAGATATAGAACATTTCTATGATGGCAGAAAGTTCTATTGGACAGCACTGCCTTTGAGGCTGTATTCCTACCCAGCAGGTTAAAATTTGAACACAGGGCTATATGGTGCCAAAGCCCATGGTTTTTCTACTACAGCAAGTTGCAGAGGGTCTGGGTCTAAGCAGATTTTTACTGCTCTTGTGTTCAAGAACAACATGAGCTCTCCAATTAAATTTTTGTGCAACTAAGTTTTGGTTCATGCAGTGTGACAAAGTTTTGGTTCATGCAGAAATTCTTTGCATTTCATCAAATGAAAAAGGCATTTTATCTAAAGGCCAGTTCTGATGTGGCAGCTCCCCACATCTGACCTCTCTTTCTGGGCTACAGTAGGCTCAGAAAGCAGTTTTCTTTTTAGAAAAAGTTTTCATTCAGCTCAGAAATATTATGCATTTTCAAAGAAACAGGGCTGACTAGAATTCTGTGGCAGACAGCAGAATCTCTGAATGCTGCAGTTCTGCATTTCCATCTGCACTCCATGAAAGCCTGGGATCATTGTCCCTACAGAATGCAGCTAAATGGCAGCTGGAGCATGAATGGACAGGAAAAACACTTTCTTCCCTCTAATAACACCACTTATGGCAGACGGGCAGGGTTTTCTTCTGAATGTGGTGAAGAGATGCTGTTATGATAAGGGTAATTATTATACATTAGTTAAAATCCCATTTAGGGAACATTATATTGCTACTATTTTAAAAGAGGTTTGCTAGCCCTGCAAGGTGGAGGGAGAGATTAATTAGTGTCAATGGAAGGATATCCAAGATAAAAACAAATTAAGCGTCCTCATGCAGCCTTTCCTGGGTGTCCTTGAGTTGCTGCCTCCTTTGTGTCAGAGATAGTGTTTGGTCTGATCTATTCTGATTGAAAAGAAAGGATGGGACACACGTTTGCTAAAGGGTATCTGATGTGCCGGACACCATGATAGCTACTTTAAGAAAGAAGGCACCTTTTAACTAGGATTTCCTATTGTTTCCTAGCCAACTGGAGAACATTGCTAAACTGGGGCATTTGAGCCCTAAGACTATGTTTGTGACGTAAATTGGATCATCTGTCCTGAGTGGCCCCTCCCAAGCCATTCCTGATGATTTACTTCCATTTCTTGTTCCAGAAGGCAAGACAAAACAGAGGATTAAAAACACCTTTGTTTCTTCTAAGCTCTTCCATGAATACTAAAGACATTTGCCTCAGGATTGCTGACTTGAAGGATATTTTAAAAATATGGCCGGTCCAATTCCTACCTGAAATATAGTTATTAACTTTTATCCTTTGTCCAATCCCACTGGCTATAGTATTTCATCATACTTCCCATCAAATACTTTGAGGTCGTAGCTCAGATTTTCTGGGATAGACCTCATTTCATATATTGCAGCTATTGCCAAGACAAATTGCTATATTGTACCTAAATGCATTTTTATTTTATAAATGTTTGTGAGATTTATTATGTAAATAAATTCACAAATAATAGAAACAAAATCTTATGGCATACGCCTAATTTTAGTTTCAGAAAATATACGCACTGATCACCTAAATCTCGACCTATTCCATTTCTTTTAGTTGGTTTTGCTAACTGTGCAACTTGAGGCCATTTACGTAACCTCACTGAAACTCAGGTTTTTTTGACCATAAAGAAGAATAGTAAGATTCATCTCATAGGATTCTATGAAGATCCAATGAGATGATATGTAAAAGCATTAGTGGAATGCCCTGATGGTGCAGTGGGTTAAGGATCTGGCATTGTCGTTGTTGTGGTTTGGGCCACTGCTGTGGCACAGGTTTAATCCCTGGCCTGGAAACTTCCACATGCCAGGTCATGTGCATGACCAAAAGAAAAAAGAACAAAAACAAAAACATTAGTGACTTTCCCTTCAGAGCAAGATTGGGTTAACAGGGACCAGATTTACCCTCCTGAGTGAAACAACCCAAAACTGGCTAAAATACATGAACCAATAGTTTTCAAGACACTGGGCAACAAGCAACAAAGGACAGTAATTCCTGAAAGACAAGAAACAAATGAGGCAAGCCCTGTAGTTTTCCCACCTTGCTACCTTTAGAGTTTCCAGGCAGTAGAGCAGGGAGGCAAAGTAAGTTTCAGAACAAAGAATATTACCAGGAATAATGAATGTCATTTTGTAATGATAAAGCAGTCATTCCAACCAAAGGACATAACAGTCTTAAATACATATACACCTAATGACAGAACTTCAAAATACATGAAGCAAAAAACTGATGGAACCACAAAGAGAAATAGATCAATCCACAGACAGATTTCTTTTCTTAAACGGCCTTCAGTTTTGCCTGGGATGAAAGATTAGTCAGTAATGTGACAGATGAGAAAACTGAAAATATTTTAGCAGTAGTGCTATAAAAATAACAAATGAAAAAATGAATGAAGAACGGCTAAGCTGCATTTACGAGGGAGGAGATTTGGATAATGGAGTATTAGAAAAACCGTGAAAGGACTTGGCTGGGGAGCAGCAGAAATAGATTTCTGTGGGGGAGGTGCTGAAAGTGCTGTGGGAGCATTGGCAAAACTAGGGTGACCTGTGTATAGGATAAGGTATTTAGACAGTAGTGTCACAGGATAAACAAGGGAGAGAGAAGCAAGATGCCCAGCAACAGTATTCCTCTCTTAGTGCCACAAACACTCCACAGACTAACCATTTTGTGAGATTGCCTCCCTTCATGGTTGAACCAATTTCACATGGATAAAAATCTAAAAGGATAGGAGTTCCCATTGTGGCTCAGTGGTAACAAATCTGACTAGTACCCATGAGGACGTGGGTTCGATCCCTGGCCTCATGCAGTGGGTTATAAGGAGCTGGCACTGCCATGAGCTCTGGTGTAGTTCGAAGACACGGCTCGGATCCCGAGGTGCTGTGCCTGTGACATAAGCCGGCAGCTGCATCTCTGATTTGACCGCTAGTCTGGGAACTTCCATATGACAAGGGTGTGGCCTTAAAAAGCAAAACAAAAACAAAAATCTAAAAGGATGACCTCTTAGTTAGGATAGGCTATTGCCCAAAATGTGGTGCTACAATACAACATTTCTTTTTCTTTTATGTAATAATCCTGTAGTGTTCTGCTGTATGTGGTCCTTTAGGAACACAGGCTGCTTTGAGGTTCTGTTGTGGCTCAGTGAGATAAGTACCCAACTAGTATCCATAAGGATGCAAGTTTGATCCCTGGCCTTGCCCAGTGAGTTAATGATCTGGCGTTGCCACGAGTGGCACCTAGGATCCAGCATTGCTGTTAGTGGTGAATCAGATGCAGTGTTGCTGTGGCTCTGATTTGACCCCTAGCCTGGGACCTTCCAAATGCTGCAGGTGTGGCTCTAAACAAGGAGAAAAAAAAAAAAAAGGTCGAGGAAAACAGACTGCTTTTGTCTTGTGTTTGTGCTCCTCTTTCCACTTTACAAATTCCCTCTACTTAGCTAGTGGATGGGGAAGGAGCACCAGGAATTCGTGAAGGGGGGTTTTACATTTCAGGCCCGGAAGTGGCTAATGCCACATAGGTTCACATTCTCTTGGTAGAAATGCAGACACATGGCCTCAGCTAACTGCAGGATGTGGTCCAGCCATGTGCCCAGAAGAAAAGCAGAACACGGGTGTTTGTAAACACTAGCAATCTCTTCAACAGATGTTCCTATCCCGTCTATTTATTGATGGTCTAGGAGCCACTTTACTTTGTTGAACGTAGGCCTTAACTCCCAACCTATTTTCTAAGTAAATTTAGTGTTTTTATTATAGTAAATGCTCATGGAAAAAAATTTCAACTGTAGTCAAACATGAGTATTTTCTAACATCATCGAATAGAAATTGAACACTATACAAAGATACAAACAGGCTGATATAAAATATATCATCAAATCTCAGAAGGTTAGAGGAGAACAAAAGAGTCTTAAAAACCATCTAATTCAGTCTCCTAATTTTGCATCTAAATAAACTGAGACCAAGACCGGATAAATTATGTGTCCAGATCTCTGTAGATAATTAGTAAGAGAGCTGGGATTGAAACCTAATTAGTATGACCTCATGCTTTAAATTACCAACAGGAATTTAACATATCAAGATAAAAAGTCTTCGTGTTATATTTTCAAAAGACAGAACAATTAAGCAGTTTTGAAATCTAGTAGTAAGTCTTTGAATTACATAGTTACATAAAGGAAACTCACTTTTGTTTTTGATAGGCATTTTGCTCTTTTAATTGATGAGATGGGAAGAGTCTATCAGAGAAGTGCTTGTTGCCTATGGATGAATGAATTGAATTGTTATAGCAGTCAAGGTGGGCTCTTTCTTTAAGAAATAGTAGGCCAATTTTATTGGTTTCCATAATTACAGTTTATTTTTTTGCTTTTAGGGCCATATCCATGGCATACAAAAGTTCCCAGGCTAGGAGTAGAATTGGAGCTACAGCTACAGTTTGGTCCATAGACTTGCTTTGCAATATTTGTTCTTTTCCTTAGTCTGATCTACATGCTGCCATTTCCCTCCTCTTTCTCTTCTTTTGTAGACAACCGAATACCTTACATACTTGCATTTGACACTAGAGATTCCAAATGAATGGATTTTCCAGACAAATGAAGCTTACCTGCATTATCAAAATTTAGTAATTTTACAAGGAGGTCTGTCTAGACTGTATCATGTACTTAGCTATTACCTTAAAAAGAGCCTTAGTATATTCCCTTTAATATAAAGCTTAGTAATTGAGAGCAGAGGTCTGGAGCCAGACAGCTTAGGTTTGAGGCCTGACTCTCTTACCACCCATGTGACCTGAGGCACGTTACTAAATTTCTCTACGTTTTAGTTTGAAAAGTTGATATACATAAGGCACTTAAAGCAATGTCTGGTATATAATAAACACTAAGTATTTATTAGCTCAAGACATCACAACCTATACTGTGGAGGGATGTAAGGGAGGGTGGATATTAATTAATAGAAAATACAAATACATTTTCTAACTTATGATAAATGAAGGGAAAGTACTCAGTGCTCTTAGAGTGTTAACAGAGGAACCAGATTTGGCCTGTCATTGTATTATAGGATTCTTTTTTCTTTTAATTTTTTTTTTTTTTTTTGGCTGCCTCCATGGCATGTATAAGTTCCTGGGGCAACGACTGAACCCACACTACCGCAGCAACCCAAGCCACTGCAGTGATAGTGCTGGATCCTTAACTCACTGAGTCACAAGACAACTCCTAGAATTCTTTATATTTTATTTTTTTCTACAGATATATGATTTTTTGAAAGCAAGATTTTTCCATAATTTTCCTTATGGAACTGTCAGTAAGCACAGTGCAGACCAGGGGTTCAAGGCTACTTTGGAAAGAGAGATTAAAGGAAAGAAGGAAAGAAAGAAAGAAAAATCTTGATTCTACAGGTATCACCATGAGAATATGAAGATGTTGGAGGTGAGTATTTCACAGGGGATAGAGAATTAAGCTCCCTGGTGACCCCTCAACCGCAAAGGTGCAACACCTTCTGCGTAGAGGTCACCATCCCAGTGATTCCAGGCATCTGCAGCTTAATGAGGACGTATCCATTTATTCATTCAGGCTTGTCCACTTTGTTCAAAGCAGTCCTTCAGGTATTCCTGGAGGACTGGTTTGCTTATTTTATATAGGATTCTTAGAATACTGCTGACATGTTTGATAATCAGGGAGTCTTGGTTGGGGGGATGCTGATCTTGGAGAAAGGCTCTTAGCTATGTTTGAAGGCAGGCTTTCCTCTTTTTTGGGGAGTTGAACAGTTTGAAAACAGATTGCCTTCAGACTTGTCTGGACTCTAGGGTGAAGGAGAAGTACAGAGATGCCATATCAAAAGAGCTCTGCCGTCCTGGCCTGAGGGTGAATTCATTCCACAGGTCGCCTCAGAGTGTTGCTCTTTTTAGAGGAGAGGAGAAAAGGGAGAAGCAGGTAGCCAGGTGCTTTGCCCGGGTCACAGAGTGGCTGAGCCTGGTGACCTCAGACCCATCTGTCCCCATTCTGACACCTTACACCTTAACAAATGGGAATTTGAACAGTATGAAACAACTTTTTTGTTTTTTTTGTCTTTTCTAAGGCCGCTCCTGCGGCATATGGAGGTTCCCAGGCTAGGGTCGAATCGGAGCTGTAGCCACTGGCCTATGCCAGAGCCACAGCAACTAGGGATCCGAGCTGAGTCTGCAACCTACACCACACAGCTCATGGCAACGCCGGATCGTTAACCCACTGAGCAAGGGCAGGGACGGAACCCGCAACCTCATGGTTCCTAGTCGGATTCGTTAACCACTGTGCCACAACGGGAACTCCAGTATGAAACAAATTTAAAAATCTATAAATGAATAAAGAGAGAGAAGGAGGAGACTATACTGTTTGAACGTCCAATTTTATTTTATTTTATTATTATATTTTTTCTTTTTAGGGCCGCATGTCCGGCCTATGGATGTTCCTGGGCTAGGGGTCAAATTGGAGCTGCAGCTGCAGGCCTATGTCACAGCCTTTCAGGATCTGAGCTGCGTCTGTGACCTATACCTCAGCTTGTGGCAACACCAGATCCTTAACTCACTGAATGAAGCCAGGGGTTGAACCCACATCCTCATAGAGACTAGTCAGGTTCTTAACCTGCTAAGCCACAACAGAGAATTCCCTGAACCTCCAATTTTAAATTGTGTTAATAAAAGCCAATTTCAAAATAATGTAATTAGAATAGTTAAAAATGACAGTAATACCAGCAAACACATATTTATTATTTGCTAGGCATCATTCTGAGAGTTTATATGTATATATATGTTCATTTAATTCCCATAACAATGGTATGATCTGGGCTCTATTATTATCCCTCTTTTACAGATGAGGAAACTGAGAAATAAGAGGTGAAGCAACTTGACCCAGGTCACACAATCAGGGGGGGTGAATGAAGAGTTAGGATAAAGACTTAGTTAAATATTAAAAGAAACAATGTCACTGTTGAATACCTACTTTGCTAGGCACTATCTTTGTCAGGGTATACTTCTCTGTCCCTTTAATCTGGTCCCATTCTCATCCATGGAAAGAGCAGACCTTTCAACGTTATTATACATCAGAGCTATGCTAAGAGAGGCAATCAGGATCAGCAAGAGAGTCCTGTTTAATTTCAGGAGCTCCACTCAGAAGGCACAAGGAATAGAATTCATCTCAGGTGGACAGACTCTAGTCTTGGTTAGAGGGGGGACTGACTTAGCCATGGCTGGAACCCAGGGCAGAGGATAGGAAAGAAAAAAGAAGTAAAGAGAAAATAGAGAAGGCAGACTCTGTGGACTGAATGGCAATGTGTTGAGAAGAGTAGCAAACAGTTTGCAGAGTCTTCTGGATTCTAAGTTCATTTGTGACCCAGCTACGAGAAAACTGGATTTTCTGGTAATGGTTGATATATGCATGCCCTTCCAGGTGTTGTATTGCATAAAGGCAAAGACAGTTGTCCAACTGTCAAAATGGCCCTCTGAACTAAATGTTATGTTCCCATTTATACAAATAAGTAGGCTGAGATCTAGAAAGCTTACCCGATTTTAGACAGCTAGTACAAAGTGGACAGGGTCTGAGACCCCAGTCTGCAGTTTCAAAGCTGATACACTTTCCCTTACCCTAGATGCTGGAAATATCCAGCTGAGCCCATAAATGCTCCCCTTTTCCTATGTTATCTGAGTTAGGGTACTAGTTGTGGAAGTCTGATGCTGCCCTAGAGGAGGCCACTAAAACCAGGGCCACATTGGGAAGTAAGAGGAGAGCAGATGACTGGGCCATGTCAGTGGAGGAACACAGGAGTGTCATGGGCTCGCAGGAGCCCTTTTCATCACCCAGGTCCTCAGTAATAGATTGTCAATAACATCCCCAAAATAGAAAGCATCAAACAGCCTAGGTTTTGGCTTTGAGTTGCCACCAACCCAGGTGGCCAGCTCAGGAAGCATTAGCACATTTTGCTCTTCTAGGAATAAAAGAACCACAACTGTGTCCTTGAGTCTGTTAAACAATGTTAACTCAAGGGAGGGGTCAGGAGAGAGGTACGTGTGGTGGTTTCTGGGCAGGAGATGAGAGAAACCACAGGGCTCATTTGCCCGGCACTAATGGATCTGAAGTGAGGTGCCCTGATGCCAAGGGAACTGCTTTCTTGAGATGAGAAGAACTGAGAACAAGGGAAGTCCATTAGTGTCATGTTTGTATTTCTTCTCCTCTGAAGCTGAATTTTAGGTTCAAAGGGAGAAAAGATCAACCATTTCCATCCTCAAGAGCTTTGCCCATTTGTGTCAAATTATCCCAGAAAGGATAAGGCAAAAAACAAAACAAAACAAAAACAAACAAAAGCAAATAAACAAACCCAGCAGTGTAAGCAGGATTCAGAAGCTTACGGGAAAGCCTCTTTCCTCTGCCCGGGAAAGCCATAGCTCTGGCCTCTTAGGAGAATGATTAGTAGTTGATAATTGGGGCAGGGGCTTGTTTCCTCATCCTCTACATCTGCAGGCTCTTGGCAAGAGAAGGCCTTACCAATATGGGACTGAATCAAGTCCCACTAAGTACAAAGTCATAAAGAGTCACCAAAATTTCAAAGTACCTTAGCTCAGATCAATCATTAATTTCACCAAAACAAAATGATTTGGATCCACAGAAATAAAAAAAAAAAATAGCAAAAGAAAGTAACAAAAGCAAAGTAAAAATAATATCTAATATTTATAAGCATTTCTTTTGGGCCAGTTAAAGTGCTTTACAAGCTCTAACTCTTCAACTCTTACAGTAGAGCCAAGAGGTAGTATCTGTTTCCGTTTTTAGTAAAGAACACTGAGGCAGAGTTCCCACTGTGGTACAGAGGAGTAGCAATCTGGCTTGTCTCTGTGGAGGCCCTTGTTTGATCCCCAGCCTGGTGCAACAGGTTAAGGAACCAGCATTGCTGCAGCTGTGGCATTGGTTACAGCTCTGGCTCGCATTTGATCCCTGGCCTGTCAACTTCCATATGCCTCAGGTGCAGGGAAAAAAAAAAAAAGCAAAAGAAAACTACTGAGGCCCAGGGGAGTAAGTGTTTCATAATCTATTACCACTTAAAAAACTACTCTGACATTATTATTACACTTGTATCATGCTTTTTGCGGTCATGAAACTGGACAGGGCACAGCAGAGTCAGCTCTGCTTTGCTCCAAGGTGTCTAGAACCACAGCTGGGATGACTTAAGTGCCTGCAGGCTGATCAGGCATCTCTCTCTCTCTTCCCACAGGCCATCTCCCTCTCTCTCTCTTCTCATTGCATGGTGGCCTCAGGGTAGTAGGACTTCTTCCACGGTGCCCCAGGGCTCCAAGAGCCAGTGTTTCGAGAAGGCTGAGCTGAAGCTACAAGGCTTCTTATGGCACAGCCTCAGAACCCCCAGAAGGTGAATTCTGCCACTAAGACTAGCCAAGATTCAAGGAGAGGGGAATAGGAAGGACATCAAAGAATTGAGACTCACTTTAAATCTGCCACAGTAAGTAACCAGTCAAGTCATATAGCCAGTAAGTTGGAAGACAGCATTAACTCACACTCTTAACCATTATGCCAAGTTTAGCAATCTGATAATTGAATTTATATATCACTGAGATAAATCCAGTGGATGATGGATATTCTGATGTTAATTTGTAATTCAGTTATTTGGCACACAGATCATATTTTCTTCTAAAGATGTGATGTTTCTTTCCTCTCTCCCTTCCTTAAACATTTGTTAACACCAGCTTTGTGCTAGGCGTTGTCTTCAGTATTAGGAATATAAAGTGAACAAACCACTGTCCAGACTTTTTTTTTTTTTTTTTTAGTCTTTTGTCTTTTTTGTTGTTGTTGCTGCTATTTCTTGGGCCGCTCCCGCGGCATATGGAGGTTCCCAGGCTAGGGGTCGAATCGGAGCTGTAGCCACCGGCCTACGCCAGAGCCACAGCAACTCGGGATCCGAGCCGCGTCTGCAACCTACACCACAGCTCATGGCAACGCCGGATCGTTAACCCACTGAGAAAGGGCAGGGACCGAACCCGCAACCTCATGGTTCCTAGTCGGATTCGTTAACCACTGCGCCACTACAGGAACTCCCTGTCCAGACTTTTTTCCCACAGTGAGAACTCCTATTCTTCCTATTAAAGATCTCATGGGCTAATGAGAAGGAACAAAATCTATTAATTAGTGTTCAATGTGATTATCATTGCATGATAGGAACTAATATGGAAACTGAAGAAGAAACACCTAACTCTATCCTGGGGGTCTGGAAAGGCTTTTTAAAGGAGTTAAGGTTTGATTATATCTTAGGGGGTTAAGAGGACCTTGCCAGGTATTACGGACTGAATTTTTGTGTCTCCCTCACTCAAAATTCATATGTTGAAGCTCTAACCCTAGAGAGGTTATGTATGTGGAGACAGGACTTTTACCAAAGTAAGTGAAGGTAGATGAGGCCACACGGATGGGACCCTGTTATGAAAAGATTAGTGTCCATATAAGAAGAGACACCAGAGAGCTAGCTCCCTCCCCTTTCCCCTCACCCTTTCCTCTCCTCCCTTTCCTCCCCAATAAACCAGGGAAAAGCCATGTGAGGACATAAGAAGATGGCAGCCTTCCACAAGCCAGGAATAGAGCCCTCACTGGAAACTTAATTAGGCAGAACTTTGATTTTGGACTTCAAGAAAATGTGAGAAAATAAATTTGTGTTGTTTAAATCACTCGATCTATGGCATTTTGTTATGGCAGCCTGGGCTCACTAAGACACCAGCTAAAAAGGAAAGGGAGAATGTTCCAAGGAGAAGAGTCAGCATATTTAATTGAAAGGAGACTTAAAAAGCATGACATATTTAGGAAACCAGCAGTTCATTAAGCCTGAAGTATAGGGTGTTTGTGGGTAAGCAATGGGAAACAGACCCGAAAGATGAAAAAAATATGGGTGTCTGACCTTCTCAAATTGTTGAATCAACCAACCATGTGGCTGCCTGACCTCTGGATTTCTCCTTATGTGAGATGTTTCTGTGTTCTTTGAACCCCCATGACATGTTCTCTGTTCTTTGTTTTCAAGGGCATTGAATCATTTAGACTGAATTTTGGCTGCATCTTATAAAAATCCTAAAATAATCATGATTTAAACAATATAGAATTGTGATTCTCTGTTGATAAAAATGCACTGATGTTGTCAGCCCAGGGTAGAGACTCTCTCCATTGTGGCAAAAGCCCGTGTTGGCTTTATCATGTTGTTACACTATTCTAAGTAGGTGACTAGGGGATCATATTACAAGGACCAGCCATCCTGTCCACATTCCAAACAGGAAGACAGGAGGATACAGACCATGTCTTCTTCTTCACAGACACAGAAACCACATTGGATACTTCTACTTATATGCCATTGGCCAGAACTTAATCACATGAGAGCACATATGTGGAGGCCTGAAAGGTTGTCTTTACTTTGGATGGTTATGATTCCAAATAGCAATTTGTGGGCTTATTGCTAAAGAAGAGGAGTAGGGATGTTGAGAAATGCTTTCTAGCCTCTACCTCCTAGAGACTCCTCCTAATTCATCTAGATGCCAGTGTATGAGAGGGGGTGAGTGGAATGGAAGTAGATTCCCAGAAGGAATTTTGTGGGTTACTGTGAGGGTAATTCTGGTGTGATTGGACTTTTGCCATGGTGTCTGACATGCAATTAGTTTCCTGTTGGAACAACAAGTGTTCTTGCCCAGTGTACCTAAGATGACCTTCCTGAAGTTTTATAGGATTTCACACAGCTATTCTTGTACAGAAGGAAGAGATATTAAAACAGTGGATTATATATTCTTGTTATTTCATAGTATTTCATAGTCTGTAAACTGCTTCAGAATTGTGACAGCCCACCTGAATAGAAAAAAACAAAAGCCATATTAAGGGGTTATTCTACAGTTTTTCCATAGCATAAGAAATCATCAAAGTGAGAAGACAACCTGCAGAATGGGAAAGAGTATTTGCAAACCATACATTTGATAAAGGGATAATATCCAAAATAGGTAAAGAAATGTAAAATACAACTCAACAGCAAAAAAAAAAAAAAAAAAAAAAAAAACCAAAAACCCAACTAACCCAATTGAAAAATGGGCAAAGGACCTCAATAGACATTTCTCCAAAAAAGATATATGAAAGAAAAGTCAACAGATACATGGAAAGATGCTTGACATCACTAGTTATTAGGGAAATGCAAATCGAAACCACAATGAGGAGTTCCTGATGTGGCACAGTGGGATCGGTGGCATCTCTGCAGCAATAGGATGCAGGTTTGATTCCTGGCCAGGCACAGTGGGTTAAAGGATCTGGTGGTTCCACGCCTGCACTATAGTTTGCAACTGTGGCTCAGGTCTGATCCCTGGCCCAGGAACTCCTTATGCCATGGGGCAGCCAAAAAAAAAAAAAAAAAAAAAAAAAGCAAAAACAAAAAATGAGATATCACCTCATGCCTGTTAGAATTATCATCATTAAAAAGACAAGATAACAAATGTTGCTGTGGATGTAGAGAAAAAGAAACCCTGGTATACCGTTGGAAGAACTGTAAATTGATATAGGCACTACGGAAAACAGTGTGGAGGGTCCACAAAAAATTAAAAATAGAAATACTATATATTCCAGCAATTGCACTTCTGAAAATATATACAAAGGAAATGAAAACATTAACTCAAAAAGATATCTGCATCTTCATGCAACAGCCAAGACATGGAAACAACCTAAATGTCTATCAGCAGATAAATGGATAAAGAAGTCATAATGGGAGTTCCCATCGTGGCTCAGTGGTTAACGAATCTGACTAGGAACCATGAGGTTGCAGTTCGATCCCTGGCCTTGCTCAGTGGGTTGAGGATCCAGCATTGCCGTGAGCTGTGGTGTGGGTCACAGATGCAGCTCGGATCCTGCGTTGCTGTGGCTCTGGCGTAGGCTGGCGGCTACAGCTCTGATTAGATCCCTAGCCTGGGAATCTCCATATGCTGCGGGAGCGGCCCAAGAAATGGCAAAAAGACAAAAAAAAAAAAAAAAAAAAAAAAAAGTCATAATGTATCATATATTATTCATCCATTTTAAAAACAAAGAAATTCTATCATTTGCAACAATACGGATGGACCTTGAAAGCATTATGCCACTATACTAAGTGAAATAAGTCAGACAGGGAAAGACAAATAGGTGGAATATTCACACACATATATCTGTACATGTATATATATGTGTGTGTGTGTATATATATATATGTATATGTATATGTATACATGCAAACTCAGAGAACAAGAGGTCAGATTTGTGGTTATCAGGAGCATAGGGGGAGGAGGAATTGCAGGAAGGTGATCAAAAGTATAAACTTCCAGTTATAAGATAGGTAAGTACTAAGGATGTAATGTACAACATGATAACTACAGCTAACACTGCTGTATGATAGTGTATAGGACACTTAGAGTGAATCCTAGGAGTTCTCATCACAGGAAGAAAAAAGATTTTCCGTTTTAATTTTTATCTTTTCTTTTTATTGTACCTCTATAAGATGGATGCTAGCTGAACCTACTGTGGTAATCATTTCATAATATATGTAAATCAAACCATCATGCTGTATGCCTTAAACTTATATGGTGATACATGTCAATTATTTCTCCATAAAACTAGAAAAAATGGTCATTCCAGTTTAAAGAGGAATTTTTATTTTAGCTACTAGAATCTTGTTTGTAATTCTCAGGAATACACCAAATTCAGATACTTACAATAAATCCTAGCGAGCATCCAACTCGGGGCTGAGGGGAGAGTGATTCAAGGACTGAATCTATTCTGGAGACTGAGAAGCTACACATCTTACAAAAGCTGTATGGCAAGATTGTTTACAAGCAATAAGAATGTGTGCTTATCAATGGGGTTCTAAGTGTTACTTTCTTTCCCCCTCTCCCCAAGGAAATGATAAACATCCTTAGGTGGTGTATTAGTTTCCTGGGGCTCTCATAAAAATGTACCACAAACCAGGTAGCTTAAAGAACAAAAATGTAGAGTAGAACCAAAAAGTTGATTGGGTTGGATCCTTCTGAAGGCTATAAGAATGTTCTAGAGAGTTCCCATTGTGGAAATGAATACAGCTAGTATCCATGAGGATGCAGGTTCGATCCCAGGCTTCACTCAGTGGGTCAGGGATCTGGTATCACCATGAGCTGTGGTGGAGGTGGCAGATGCAGCTTAGATCCTGAGTTGCTGTGGCTGTGAAATAGGCCAGCACCAACCCCCAGTCTGGGAACTTCCAGAGCCATAGGGGCAGCCCTAACCCCCCCCCCCCCAAAAAAAGAATGTTCCAGATTGCTCTCTCCTAGCTTCTGGTGGTTAGTGATTTGCCGGCAATCTTTGGCTTGTAGATGGTAGTCTCACATGTCTTCACATCTTCCTCTAACATGCCTGTCTCTGTGTTCAAATTTCCCCTTTTATAAGGACATCAGTTGTATTGGATCACACAAAGACACCCTAACGACATCATGCTAACTTAATTACTTCTGTGAAGATCTTATTTCCAAATAAGGTCACATTCTTAGGTACTGAGGTACTGGGGGTTAGTACCAACATATCTTTTTTTTTGAGAAGGGGACACAATTCAACCCATAACACATAGGTCTTGTTGAATCGAGACCTTTGATTTTTGATATGATTTAGATTTGTCCTCTTCTGCCTTCCTTTGGTCTTTCTCTGGTGCCCCGCACTCTTCCCCCCCCCCCCCAAGTTACACTGTGTTTATTTGTTTGGTAGTTTTGCTTTTTTTTTTTTTTTTGCCTTTTTTTTAGGGCCACACCCGTGGCATATGGAGGTTCCCAGGCTAGGGGTCCAATTGGACCTGCAGCCACCAGCCTACACCAGAGCCACAGCAATGCCAGATCTGAGCCGTGTCTGCAACCTACACCACAGCTCACGACAACACCAGATCCTTAACCCACTGAGCAAGGCCAGGGATCGAACCCGCAACCTCATGGTTCTTAGTCGGAATCATTTCCACTGAGCCACGACAGGAACTCCTATTTGTTTGGGTACTTAGTAGTAATTGCTTATGTTATTAGAATTCACATTAAGTATTTAAATATTGCTGCAGAGACTAGATCCCCCCAAATCTGCAGCAAAATGTGAGTTTCCTGATTTACTTTTTACTGTGGGGATGATTGCAATATCTTTCGTCTTTATTTCCCTCATTTAATTTCAACACTCAGGATGCCTCTTCTATCCCCTCATGTCCTAAGTCTATGTTAACCTTTGTTTCTCTGTTTGCTGCAGTGAAGGGAAATGTTTAGAGAAAAGTTATTTTCTGACTATAATCTAATCTCTTTCTCCCTAAGCCATGGCATCTTCTGTGTAACATTAAACATAGCCTCAGAGTGCTCAGGGGCAGTTTCACTGCTTTTCCCCCAGAACAGTGTACTCATACATTCCTGCCTTATTTTGAAACAGTGATTTTTTTTCCCTGCCACATGCACTATCCCTCAGCCCATCCACAGCCCCCTAATCAGGAGAGGAGTGCTTGGCTGATGGGGCCCCTGGTTGGGCCACCCCAAGCTAGTCCATCTTTGACTTATTGGAACGCTTGTGGGGGCAGTTCCTGTTTCACAGGGGCATCTTCATGATGAATTGCTAAACCACTCAGGTGGGTTCACTTTAGAATTCCATCGAGATTGTGCCCTGAGTACATACCAGATATAGGTGGAGAGAAAAGAAATAGAGATGCAGTAAGAAAGCCTGAAGGACTTGTCTGGTCCCAAGAGAGTCTCAACTCCTAATGGTCTTTTATTCCTGCTCCAGACAGTCTAAATCCTGAAAGTAAACTCCCTCCCTTTTTAAAGTTGGTTCTTGCAACACACACACACACACACACCTCTGATTTCTAACAATTATTATTTTTTTAAACTTAATTTGCTCCTCACAACAACCTCTTGAGGCTCAAAGACTTGAAAGGCTTTGCCTAATGTCACACAGCTACCAAATGGTGAGGCTGAAACTTAAGCCTGATTGTTCTGATAATAAAGGCCATATGCTTTCTACTTTAAAATATTACATAACTACTACTGAAAATATGCTTAGAAGCAAAGTGCAAGATGACATTATCTGTTAGAGGCTGTGGTAGTGCTGGGCGTGGAATAGCAATAATTACTCTCACAGGGGTTTCCTTCCTTTTACCTCATCAATGTCACTAGATCTTCAAAACAAACCTTTGAGACATGAGAGGTAACTTTATCTTCAGTTTTAAATGCAGAAATTGAACTTGTAGAAGTTAATTGATTTGACCAAGGCCACAAAACCAGGAAATAGTAGGGACAGTGATTAGGATTTTGTCTTTTTTTTTTTTTTTTTTTTGCCATTTCTTGGGCCACTCCTGCGGCATATGGAGGTTCCCAGGCTAGGGGTCTAATCGGAGCTGTAGCTGCCAGCCTACGCCAGAGCCACAGCAACGTGGGATCTGAGCCGCGTCTGCAACCTACACCACAGCTCACGGCAACGCCGGATAGTCAACCCACTGAGCAAGGGCAGGGACCGAACCTGCAACCTCATGGTTCCTAGTCGGATTCGTTAACCACTGCGCCACGACGAGAACTCCAGGATTTTGTCTTTTTTAATACCCAGCCTAGTAGGTGGCACATATTTGATATCCAGTAAGTGTTCTTAGGAAAGAAGACAATAAAGGAAGGAACGAAAGTTGGGAAGGAGGAAGGAAGAGGAGGGATGAAGGAGAATCTGTTTTTATAACCTCACACAATAGTCAATACGTAGAGAGCAAAGACTCTTGTGCTGTTCACCCTCCCTCCCACCTAGAGCACCACCTAAGCCATGCTCAGCAGTCCCCAAACTTATTTCTTGGAAGATCTGTGCTGGAGATACCTAAGGTCTTGATCATTCTTGTCCTAGTGAGTCATCCTCTCCTCCATCTGTTTATGTAACAAGTCTAACCACAGCCATTGTTGCTGATTACATGCTGGAAATGACCTAACAATGTTTTATTTAATGATCGCCAATCATTTCCATCTGGTCTGTGGGTGGCTGCACAGTCATTATTCATCAATGAAACTTTACAAACACAAACACATATGTATGTATATAATAAACCTTAATAATTTACACTAATTGGAGGGAAGGCCCATCTGAATTAACAAAAAGTAAGAAATGCCGTTTTATTACTTCAAGCTCATGATGTAATTAACCACCTAATGAGCATGTGGCATGGTGGAAAGAGCACTATAATGGGAGTCTTGTGAGCTGGATGTTGTTAAGGAGAGTGGTGAGATAAACAGAGCAGACACATTGTCTAGGTCACACAAGATGCAACACTGGAGCATGGTGGCTGCATTTCAGGGTCTGGCTCTTAGATTTGTAAGTCCAAAAATGTGAAAGTGTTGGTATTGTTAGAAATGATCTACTCAACAAGACTAGAAGACACATCCCAAACAACAAGTAAATGAACTATGCTAAACAAAATTACATGTGACCTAAACATAAAGCTTAATGCAGAGTTCCCATCGTGGCTCAGCAGTTAAGGAACCCGACTAGCGTCCATGAGGATGTGGGTTCGATCCCTTGCCTCACTCTGTGGGTTTAGGATCCGTCGTTGCCATGAGCTACAGTGAAGGTTGCAGACACAGCTCGGATCTTGCGTTGCTGTGGCTCTGGCGTAGGCTGGCGGCTACAGCTCCTATTGGACCCCTAGCCTGGGAACCTCCGTATGCCGTGGGTACAGCCCTAAAAAAGACAAAAAACAAAACAAAACAAAAAAACCCTTAATGCTAATGTGTTAATTTTGTTTGAGAACCATCTTTCAGGTGGACCAAACATATATGTTGCCTGATTGGAACACTATCTCTCATGTAAGAAAGTCCTCATGATTAACTAATTTTGATTCATTAGGTTGCATTCCATTGCAAAGAACAGAAATTATAATTCAAAATCAGTGAAATGAATGGGAGGATTTGGTAGTTTCTGTAATTGGAAATCCAAAGTGGAATGAGAGCTGGAGCTGAATGGATTTAAGCACTCAACCATATTATCAAGTTCTGATATTAGTTGTGTGTTGTGGGTGTGTGTATATGCTCATGTGCCTTATCTCTGCCTCCTGTAAGACCACTTTCATTCTAAGGCTGGTTTCTCTTATGGTAGCAAAATGGATGCAGTGGCTTTACATCTGCACACCACATGGCCTGGAATTGAATGGGACCAAGAGGGGTGGGGGTGATGGGATAAAGGGAGAGGAGAGGGGAGAGGAGGAGAGAAGAGGAGGACTAGAGGTGAGAAGGCAATAATATTGTCCTAACATATATTATTCTTAGCTGCATGAGAAATGCAGAAACAGAGATGAAAGAATTTCCTGGATGAAAATAACAGCCCCTATCACCCAGTTCATGGCATCGCCTCTCTTAGACAGAGATGGAGGCAACATGGCCAATTGTGTTCTTTCATTGCCCTTTTGTAGCTCCCATGCGGGTCAGGCCTTCTCTTCCATTGTCATCTTTAGGAGGATTGAAATAAACTTAGGCCACAGCTCTTTTTCCCTCATAAATTGTATTTGAGTTACACTTTCCTGAGACTACATCCTTGAAAATATGCATGTTTATTAGGCTTTTAGGTTGGCAGACTTTTTCTAATTTTATGTAGATTCTAACTGGTCTCCCTCTCTTAGTTTACTAGTCAAGCTCTGGGGACTTCAAATCCATTTAGTAGGCCCTTCCTATGTGGCAAACACTGAAACAAATGTAAACTTACTGCAACAGTATTTCATCTAATCCACAGAATGTATTTTAGTCCCCTTTAGAAAGGTCAAGAACCTAGCCCAACAGCCCATAGCCTCTAAAGGTAGATCCATTTATTCCACATGTACTCAGTTTTCTGAGAAGTAATTAGTTCCAGTTCTGTCATTATCTTTATGCGACCTTGGTTACTTTATCTAAAATGACTGGGGAGGATTAGATGATCTTTGAGATAGTGTCTGATTTTAAGATGTTGTACATTATAGGTGGAACTGCGGTCCAATTTAGTCTACTTTTCCCAAGTAGATAAACTCAGGCATAATTAGCAATGCATAGTGTACAGATAAATGTCGAAAAGGGACTTAAATACTCTTTACTATATTTTTTACTATTTAAATATTGCTCTTAAAAATATCTTAAAAAGCCAAAAGATGAGCTCCAGCCCCACTGTGGTGAAATGTGGGTGCCAGAATCGTGGACTGAGTTACCCTTGGGATACGCAGGCTCTTTCCTCATTAAGAACTGTGTCCTTTCTTTCTTTGATGCCACTTACATCTTTGATGGATCAGAGAAGATCTCTGTAGCATCTATGTAGTCCCTGAGCTGAAGCACAATTAATGATCTTTTACACATATTTGTTTGTCTCAAAAAAAAAAAAAAAAAAAAAGAGTCTGAATAGTCTCAATGGGAAAGAAAGCTGAGAAAATTCACCAGGCATGGTTAGATTTACACTTGTGTAGCAATGGCTGGTTTTTTGTTTCTGTTCCTAGTATTCTACTTGGATTGTCAGAGGTGATGCACAGCAGTGTCTGCTTAGCTTCCATCCCAGTGTGCAGTGTAAGCACACATTTAGGGCAGTTTTAAAAATGGTACTTATATGTGTGAACCAGTTGGCTTAATAAAGAAAATGGTACTGTTTTCCTTCTCTATCAGTGTCTCTGCTACAAAACTGACAGAGTAGTACATTGAGCACCAAACCTGGAGTCAGTCCAGGGTTAGGATCTCAGATTTGCTACTTGCTAGTTGTATGACCTTTCATCTCAGATATTGCTGCTGTTTGTTTTCCACCTCTAGAAGTTTTACATGGATCTTTTTTATATCTTTCATTTATCATCATGCTATGCTTTCCTCTACTTTCTTGAACATATGGAGTATATTTATAGAAGCCATCTTAACATTCTTGTCTACTAATTGTATCATCTGTGGCATTTCCATGTCTGTTTCTATTGACTGATTCCCTCTGCCGCCTCCCCAGGTTTTAGGTCATATTTTCCTGCTTCTCTGAATGCCTATTAATTTTTTGTTGTGTGGCAGAAATTGTCAATTTTATGTGATTGGACACATTTTTTTTTCTCTACTCCTCCAGATATTTTTTTAGGCCTTGTTTTGGGGGATGCAGTGAGCTACTTGGAAACAAATTAATTTTTTGACTTGCTTTTAATTTTTGTTAGGCAGGTTCAGAGCAGCCTTTAGTGTAGGCCTGATTTAGCCACACTACTAAGATGATACCCTTTAAGTAGGTATATATTAAGAGATTTTTTTACTCTGGTTATAGAATATCAAATATCCCCAATCCTGGGTGAGCTTCAGGAATGCTCCTTCCTTCCTTCCTTCCTTTTCTTTCTTTCTCTTTCTTTCTTTCTCTCTCTCTCTCTCCTTCTTTCTTTATTTTGCCATACCCATAGCACCTGGAAGTTCCAGGGCCAGGGATCAAACCTACACCACTGTAGTGACCCAAACCACAGCAATGACAATGCTGGATCCTTAACCCACAGAGCCACCAGGGAACACCAAGGGAATGTTCCTTTCTGATGGTTCTCTCCCTGCATTGATAGTTTCTTGTACACAGATGCTGATTAGTTCTCAGCTAAAAATACAAGGGAAACCCTCTGTATGTCTCTGGAACTCCTCTCTGTGTGTCTGTGTGGGGCTGAGTGCTGCTTTGGCCTCCCAGACTTCAGACGTTATGTCCTCAAATGGCTGGATACTGTTTGGTTCCTCTTCCCTTTGGTATTAGACTGGAAAGTTTCTATAGACAGTGATTTGGGGCATCCTAGGTAGGGCTCATCTCTTTTCTCTCAGGAATCACTGTCTTCAGCTACTTGCTGAATGCCTGAAAACTATCCTTTTGTTAGATTTTATTCAGTTTCTTAGTTGTTTAAGGTGGAAATGTGCATCTTGTTCTTGCTACTCCATCATGGCTGGAAGCAGAAGTCCTAGTCTCCTGCTTTATGATCCACAGCTCCACTGCTCATTAGCTGTGTGGGCCTAAGCCACTTACATAATCTCTGAATCCGCAATTCCTTCAGCTGTAAAATGGAAATGATAGCAATAGCTATTTATAGTGTGATTGTGTGAATTAAGTAAAATAATGTACTTAATATACTGCTTGGCATATACCAGCTAGTTTAAATTTCTAGCAATGATGATGATAGTGATGCTCAGCAGACACTTGCTTATGCTGAACTCAAAGTCACACTTCCCTCTATGCCATATGTTTTATCTACAAAATGATCAGGATCTATTTTTATGGCTGAGTCTAATCTGGGATTTATGAGGCTCTGCTCTCTGCTCTTTAGAATAGTCCTTGGTAAACTATGGCCCATGGGCCAAATCTGGCTCCCTGCCTGTGGTTTGTGAATAGAGTTTCAATGAAACAGTCATGGCAGTTTGTTTGTGTATTGTCCAGGGTTGCTTTTGTGCTACAATGCCTGCATTGAGTGGTCATGACAGAGATCAGAAGGCCTACAAAGTCTAAAATATTTACTATCTGGTCCTTTACAGAAAAAGTGCGTCAAGTCCTCCTACAGGCTGGGACAGACAAATCCAAAAGACACCAGCAGATTCCTGTCTCTTTAAATCCCTGTCCCTGGCTTGGAATGATAGGGGTGGGGAAAGGGACTGCATGTATCAGGACCTCCCTGGCTTTTCTGGAAGAACTTGGAGTTCATGAGATTCGTCCTAGACCAAGCCTTCTGTGGGTCTTAACTCATCTTGGCACGCTCGTCCTTCTCCTTGTCAGACACCCACTTCTTGCTCCTAGCCAGGAATTCTTGGAGTGCTGAAAACTACTGAAATGTCATAGACTAGTTAAAGGTCACAAAAGAATGTTGTTTGAGAAATGATATGGGTTTGCTCCCTTAATTTTGGCTTATTAAGAATATTTTTTATTTTATAAAAGAAAGGACTTTAATCCCTAATGATAGTTCCCATGGGGGTAAGTTTAGCTTTATGAAAAACTCATTAGTCTCCTTATTTTTCTCTCTTTACTGCTGATCAGCTACTACTTTGCCCACAGACAGATGTTTGGGAATAACTGCTCTATGTGTTCCTTTTAGCTCCTGGTCCATCTCCCTCTGGAGCTCCTGACACTTTGGTTTAGTGTCTGGCTCCATGCTTCCTGTACTCCATAGTTCAATTTGCCTATTACACCCTCCTATGGTACCCTTCTTCAACTTCTACCTGTTAAACTGGTAGACAATTTCTCAATGTCTGTTTTACTCACTACTTCATGGTGAGTAACCTGATCACTGTCACATGCAGAGTAGCTTTCAGGTGCTGTAAATATTTGTTGAATGGATTTCATTTTAACTTTGGGCTGACTTTCCTTTGGAAAATTTCTCTTATTAAATGTGGCCTTCTCGGCCTCTTATCACCCCTTTCCCCTCCTGTGAACTCAGGGACCAGAAGGCTCTCAAACTGTTTCCTGCCGCATCCTCATGGTGAAGAAGAATGAGTGAGGGCTCCTAGGGAATCTAGGAGCATAGATCTGGGCTGCCCACCACATATGGGGGATTTCTTTGAAGTTTCATGTTTTAACTTGAAAATTTGTACAAATGTTCTATTCTGCTCCATAATATATTCATTTGTTTAGTGGAAAGGATTTTTTTCTAGTTACTTAAAAACATGAAAAGATGATCAACATCACTAATCACTAGGGACATGCAAATCAGCACATTAGGTAAAGGCAACAACCACAATGAAATACCACTTCACATCCATTAGGATGGCCTTTGTGTATGTGTGTGTGTGTGTGTGTGTGTGTGTGTATCAGAATGTAAAATGGTGCAGCTGATATGGAAAACAGCATGAAAGTTGCTCAAAAAATTAAGTGTAGAATTACAATATGATCCATCAATTCCACTTCTGGGTATATAGCCAAAAGGATTGAAAGCAGGGACTCAGATATTTGTACACTAATGTTCCCATTATCTATAAAAGCAAAAAAAAAAAAATCCAAATATCCATTGATGAATAAATGAATAAAAAATGTTATACACATACACACAATGGAATATTTCTCAGCCTCAAAAAGGAAGGAAATTCTTTTTTTTTTTTTTTTTTTTTTTTTTTTTGCTATTTCTTTGGGCCGCTCCTGCGGCATATGGAGGTTCCCAGGCTAGGGGTCGAATAGGAGCTGCAGCCACCAGCCCACGCCAGAGCCACAGCAACACTGGATCCGAGCCGTGTCTGCAACCTACACCACAGCTCACGGCAACGCCGGATCGTTAACCCACTGACTGAGCAAGGGCAGGGACCGAACCTGCAACCTCATGGTTCCTAGTCGGATTCGTTAACCACTGCACCACAACGGGAACTCCCAGGAAGGAAATTCTGATTCATGTTACGACATAGATGAACATTGACCGCATTATGCCAAATGAAATAAGAAATAAGCCACATACAAAAGGACAAATATTATATAATTCTACTTATATAAGGTGTCTAGAATAGTCAAATTCACAGAGACAGAATGTAGGATGGTGGTTACTAGGCGCAAGGGAGGGAAGAATGGGGGTTGTAATTTAATGGGTAAAGGGTTTCAGTTTGGAGTAAGAGGAGTTTGGAGATAGATGGCATGGGGTGGTTGTACAACATTGTGAATGTACATAATGCCATAGATCTGTACACTTAAAAATGGTTAAAATGGTTGGTTTTATGTTATATATATTTTACCACAACAAAAAAGGAACAGCAATGATAAAGTTTTATTTTTTTTAATTTAGAAACTATAGAGGTTTATAAAGAAGAAAATATTAATCACTTGAATTTTTATTGCTAGAGATAAATCCTAAAGGTTTGGTACATATTGATCTTGTCCTTTTATGCATGTGTACAATTTTTTTTGGGGGGGTCTTTTTGAGGGCCGCACCTGCAGCATATGGAGGTTCCCAGGTTAGAGGTCTAATCGGAGCTGTTGCTACTGGCCTACACCACAGCCACAGCAATGCCAGGTCCGAGCAAAGTCTGCGACCTACACCACAGCTCATGGCAATGCTGGATCCTTAACCCACTGAGCGAGGCCAGGGATCGAACCTGCAACCTCATGGTTCCTAGTCAGATTCGTTTCCGCTGCATCACGACAGGAACTCCCATGTGTACAAATTTTTAATGGCTATGTAATCATGCTGTTTTGTTTGTATTTTTATAATCAAAGGTGGGAATTAGCATTATTCAGCAACTCTTATGTGCCACTATCACTTTATTTCATTTCATTCATCAAAAAATTGTGAAATAAATAGGTTTTATATCTCAATTGTGCAGATAAGGAAACTTAGAAAAGTTCCTCAGGTTCATACACATGGAAAGAAGAAGATTTAAGGCAGGTCTGTGTGTTCAAAAGCCCATATTCTTTCCAGGATTCTACACTGCCTACGGCACTGGGAGGCAGAACAAGGAGTTCAGAGACCTGGTACACTAATTTTACAACAAAAGAAACTGAGAAGGGAAGAAATCAATGAGTCGATCACACATTTGGACATTCCAAGTCCAAATCCCAAATTTTCACAAGTATTTCATGAGGCGGGAGAGTGGTTTCCAAGAGAGGCAGCACCAGATTCTCCAGAGCACACCCTGGTGTTGGCCTCGGTCACCTGTTGCTCTTTACAGGGGCATCAGGGAATCTACCATGTGATGGATGGGCTGGAGAGATGCACTGTCCTTGGATCCTAGCCACTCCTCTAGCTCTCACAGGAGTGCTGGAGACTTTTGCTTCTCCTTTTACAGCCTGATAATATTCCATTGCCTTTTCTTGGCTGCTCCTAGGCTGGAACTTTGTTTCTTTTGATCTGAAGTTCCTAAGGGAAGTCCTTCCTGGAATGAGGATGGAGGTGGGGTGTGGCCAAGCAACCATATGTCAATCCTGGCAGTTAGTGGCCACATAGAATATGGGTCTAAACCCAGGGACTAACTACCCAGGTTGACTCAGTCAGAGGGCATGGACTCAACACTTGTCTTTATGGTTGATGGGTGGGAAGGAGGCCTAGAGAGATGTGATTTGTCCAAGGTGGCAATAGAGTTGGGATTAGAATTCAGTGTCTCTCTCTCAGATCCCAACTAATCTGAAACACTTATTAAGCATGTTTAGCAATGACAACAAACAAGCTACCACATGCAAGATGATTTCTGTTTTTTACAGCAATTCTTCAGTGAAGATACTTTTTAATGTCATTTTATTGATGATAAAATTTAGGCTGGAAAAATTACTTATCCAAGGCTACACTGTTATTTGGTAATGAAAGTAGGATCCACCAATAATGAGCTGGGTTCCCCAAGGTCAAGGCATCAAGTCCTCACAATAGGACTTAGTAGATACAAGTTATTTTAGTCTCTGTCACAGTTTCTTCCAAATACTAGATAGAAAATAAATGCTTTTTGATACTATATACAGAAAACCCTTTTTGTTTCGACCATAACTAAAACCAGCATAAATTGAAAAAATAAAAGCCATCATGGGAGAACTGGTATTGGAGATGAACCTGGAAGGACTGATAGGGTTTCAGAAGGACAAGTGATTTGATAATAAATGGCATCCAGGAAGAGTGAACTGCATGAGGAAAAAGTATGGGAACAGTTTGGGAAATAGCAAATAATCCATTTTGGCCAGAATCAGATATAGGTTGTAATCTGGGGAGCTAGGAGATATGAGCTAATCTGGGACTCTGTTGCAAAGAGCCTGGAAGAGGAACCAGTTTCTTTTTCTCAAGCAATTGGAAGTAATGGAAAGTTTTGATGAACAGGAGTCTGGCATGTGTGAAACACACCTTAGGGAGTTTTTGTTTTGTTTTTGATAGCTGCATATGAGATGGATTATAAAGGAGAGGAATCCAAAAGGAGAGGAAGGGAAGAGTGATGCTGATATGTATATGCATGTCTAGAAAGGGAGAGGGCCAGAACATGGGATATCCTGTTTGTTAAGAGTAATAAAAATAGCAAAGTTAAAAAATGTCTTTATTGACAGCATATATAAAATTGACAAAAATATCAACTGCCCATATAGAATTATTATTTAAAAAATGTAGGCGTGAGAGGAATGGTGATGGAGATTATAGAGGAACTTAAAGGCCCCCACCTCAAGCTACCCTTTGACACAGCCACTGACTATAATTGACCAACTATAAGTGAGGTGAATCGTTAATTCTTTGAAATCTCCTCTCTCCACTGCAGTAGAGTGTGATCCACTACAGTTTCCCAGGATTTGATTAATTCTAGTCCTTTAGGTTATGGATCAAAAAGGGGAGAGTAAAGATTCTGTTCTTTAAGATTCTGACTGAGTAGGTCTGAAGTGTGTGTATTTTTTTTTTTTTTAATTCTCACCACTAGCATAGACAAAAGATAAAAAAGAAAAAAATAAATTTAGGAAACACCTATAATTTGGAATTGAGATAAATAAATCAGTCCAGCAAAAGATAGAGAAGATAAGGTCCCCGAGGTAGAAGGAGAGCCAGGAGCATACATTGTTGCCATATTCAAGCAAATATTTGATTAAGTTTCCATTATTTGGCTAGTCTGAACTTCTAGTTTGCAGATATGCATTGCCCTGTGGAGATAATTCTGAATAGCTATCAACTTTTCAAGGAACTGGTATGTTCTATACAACAGAACTGTGGAAATGTTACACTAATGATTTTGACTTTGCTTGGTTTTTATATTTTCATGATGGAGGAGATCTGACTATACTTATAGGGAGAAAGGAAGGATTAAGAAAAAAGCAGTGTGAAGATGTAGAGAAAAGTAAATTTTAAAATAAGGATTTAAGATAAAATGTGAAGAAAACATTCTGTTAAAAGTGGAACAGGATATAAATTTCCCTTTAAATAATGGGCTGTTTCATTAAAAAATAAAATATACGGGAATATGTTTAACAGGAACTTTTCAATACCTGTGTGATGAGAGATAGAAAACATTGTTTATTTTATTTTTTTCCATTTTTTAAATTACTCAAATGAATTTATCACATCTGTAGTTGTATAATGATCATAACAATCTGAATTCACAGGATTTCCATCCCACAGCCCAGGCACATTCCCCCCACCCCCCAAACTGTCTCATTAGGAAACCATTAGTTTTTCGATGTCTGTGAGTCAGTATCTGTTCTGCAAAGAAGTTCATTCTGTCCTTTTTTCAGATTCCACATGTCAGTGATAGCTTTTGATGTTGGTGTCTCATTGTATGACTGACTTCACTTATCATGATAATTTCTAGGTCCATCCATGTTGCAAAAAATGCTGGTATTTCGTTCTTTTTAATGGCTGAGTAGTATTCCTTTGTGTATATGTACCACATCTTGATCCACTCCTCTGTCAATGGACATTTAGGTTGTTTGCATGTCTTGGCTATTGTATAGAGTGCTGCTATGAACAGTGGAGTACATGTGTCTTTGCAAGTTACAGTTTTCTCTGGGTAGATGCCCAGGAGTGGGATTGCTGGATCAAATGGTAGTTCTATGTTTAGTTTTCTGAGCTATCTCCATACTGTTTTCCACAGTGGTTGCACCAATTTACAATCCCACCAACAGTGTACTAGTGTTCCTGTTTAAAGTAGATAAGTAGACTGAAAGGAATGGTGACTTAGTATGTTAGGGCTGCCGTACAAAATACCATATGATTAAATGGCAGACATTAATCTTTCTCACAGTTGTAGAGGCTGAAAGTTCACAATCAAGGTGCCAGGAAAGCTGGATTCCTCTGAGGCCTCTTTCCATATTTTGCAGATGGTCCCTGTTCTTATGGTGTCCTCACCTGGCCTTTCTCTATGCTTGAATATCTGTGGTGTTTCTCCCTCTTCTTATAAGGGCAACATTCCCATTGGATTAAGGCTCCACTCTTATCTCATTCAGCCTCAATTACTTCTTTAAAGGCATTATCTCCAAGTATAGTTTCATGGGCAGGGGAGTTAGGACTTAAACAAATGTATTTGGGAGGGACACAATTCTGTCCATAACAAATGGAAAAATGTTTTCTGTTCCTGGTAAAGATGTTTGACATTACTGATGTGATCCCAATAAAAATCCCAATGATCTTCTTATGGGAGTAGACACATCCTAAAGTTCATATGGAAAAATAAACACAGAATAGCTAGGAAAAGAGTGAAAAGAGAAACTTCTTAGTAGAGCCTAGCCCTGTCAGATATAATAAATCCAACAAAGCCTCTATAATTAAAATGGTATAGTTGATGTCAGATAAGATTTGCCTATATTTTCTTCTGGAAGTTTGATGGTATCCTGTCTTATGTTTAAGTCTTTAAGCCATTTTGAGTTTATTTTTGTGTATGGTGTGAAGGGTACATGTTCTAGTTTCAGTGATTTACATGCAGAACCATTCACTGAAGAGACTGCCTTTTTCCCATTTTATACTGTTCCCTTTTTTGTTGAAGATTAATTGACCATAGGTGTCTGGGTTTATTTCTGGGTTCTCTATTCTATTCCATTGGTCTGTATGTCTGTTTTGTTGTTGTTGTTTTACCAGTAACACACTGTCATTTTTTTTTTTAATTTTGCTTTTTAGGGCCACACCCATGGCATATAGAGGTTCCCAGGCTAGGGGATCAATCAGAGCTACAGCTGCCGGCTTATGCCACAGCCATAGCAACACAGGATCCAAGCCACATCTTCGACCTATAGCACAGCTCACAGCAACGTCAGATCCTTAACCCATGGAATGAGGCCAGGGATCGAACCTGCAACCTCATGGTGCCTAGTCGGATTACTTTCTGCTGTGCCACAATGGGAATTTCAGTACCACACTGTCTTGATTACTATAGCTTTGTAATATTGTCTGAAGTCTGGGAGAGGTATGCCTCCTGCTTGATTTTTTTTCCCCTCAGGATTGCTTTGGTGATTCTGGGTCTTTTATGGTTCCACATAAATTTTTAGATGGTTTGTTCTAGTTCTGTGAAAAATGTCATGGGGAATTTGATAGGGATTGTGTTACATCTGTAGATTACTTTGGGTAGTATGGCGATTTCAATGATGTTAATTCTTCCAATCCAGGAGCATGAAGTATCTTTCCATTTCTTTGGATCCTCTTTAGTTTTCTTGATTAATATTATATAGTTCTCAGCATATAAGTCCTTCACCTCCATGGTCAAGTTTATTCCTAGGTATTTAATTTTTGGGGGTGTGATTTCAAAAGGTATTTTTTTTTATATGTTCCTTTTCTAATAGTTCAATGTTAGTATAGAGAAATGCAACTGACTTATTTCTTTATAAATGAATTTATTATATTTATAGTTGTACAATGATCATCACAACCAAATTTTATAGGATTTCCATCCCACAGCCCTAGCGCATCCCCCCACCCCCCAAACTATCTCCTTTGGAGACCATACGTTTTTCAAAGTCAGTGAGTCAGTATCTGTTCTGCAAAGAAGTTCATTCTGTCCTTTTTTCAGATTCCACATGTCAGTGATAGCTTTTGATGTTGGTGTCTCATTGTATGACTGACTTCACTTATCATGATAATTTCTAGGTCCATCCATGTTGCCAAAAATGCCAGTATTTTGTTCCTTTTAATGGCTGAGTAGTATTCCATTGTGTATATGTACCACATCTTCTTGATCCACTCCTCTGTTGACGGACATTTACGTTGTTTCCGTGTCTTGGCTATTGTATAGAGTGCTGCTATGAACAGTGGAGTACATGTGTCTTTGCAAGTCACGGTTTTCTCTGGGTAGATGCCCAGGAGTGGGATTGCTGGATCAAATGGTAGTTCTATGTTTAGTTTTCTGAGCTATCTCCATACTGTTTTCCACAGTGGTTGCACCAATTTACCGTACCACCAACAGTGTGATAGGTTCCTTTTTCTCCACACCCTCTCCAGCACTTACTGTTTGTAGTCTTTCTGATGATGGCCATTCTGGCTGGTGTAAGGTGGTACCTCATAGAGGTTTTGATTTGCATTTCTCTAATAATGAGTGATGTTGAACATCTTTTCATGTGTTTTTTGGCCATCTGTGTGTCTTCTTTGGAGAATTGTCTGTTTAGATCTTCTGCCCATTTTTTGATGGGGTTGTTTGTGTTTTTGGTATTGAGCTGCAGAAGGTGTTTATAATTTTTTGTCATTTTTCTTCTAATTTTGTTTGCAGCAAATTTTCTTTTTTTTTCTTTTTTAGTTTAATATTATACTGCACTGGGTTTTTAGTCATAGTTAGAAACTTTATATTCAAGTAAAGAAAAGCTCATTCATATTTATTCTTTATTATATATTTTAGTTTTGGTTTTATTTTTAATTTATTTTTAATTAAATTATAGTTGATTTACAGTGTTGTGCCAATTTCTGCTGTACAACATACTGGTTTGTGTTTAAAGCTCTGATTGATTTGGAATTTATTCATGTATATGGTGTGAGGAATTGTTCTAACTTCATCTTTTTTCCAAAGTTAATTGTCCTAATTATAGCTATTTATTGAAAAGACTCTGGAGTTCCCACTGTGGCTCAGCAGGTTAAGAACCTGACATAGTGTCTGTGAGGATGCAGATTTGATCCTTTGCCTCAATCAGTGGGTTAATGTTCTGACATTGCCACAAGCTACACCATAGGTTGCAGATGTGGTTTAAATTCAGGAGCTTTCATATGCCACAGGTGGGGCCATAAAAAGTTTCATATGCCACAGGTGGGGCCATAAAAAGAAAAAAAAAGAAAAACTATCTTTTCCCTGGTATACATTCATCATATCGTACATTAGATATTTTGATCTCTTTTTTTAAGGGTTGTACCTGTGGCATATGGAAACTCCCAGGCTTGGGGTTGAATCGGAGCTGCAGCTGCCAGCCTGTGCCACGGCCATAGCAACACCAGATCAGAACCTCATCTGCAAACTATACCACAGCTCATGGCAATGCTGGATCCTTAACAGACTAAGTGGGGCCAGGGATTAAACTCTCATCCTTATGGATACTAATAGGGTTTGTTACTTCTGAGCCACAATGGGAACAACATTATATATTTTTAAATAGTTGGACATATTTCTATACTTTCTATTCTTTTCCATTATCTGTCTATTCATGTGCCAGTTCTATGCTGCTTTTTTTTTTAAACCCGTGGTTTTATTATAGTTGATTTATAATGTTCTGTCAATTTCTTCTGTACAGCAAAGTGACCCAGTCCTCTCTCCCTCACTCTCTCTCTCTGTATATATATATATAATATTTTTTCTCATATTATCTTCTATTATGTTCTATCACAAGTGATTGTATATAGTTCCTTGTGCTATACAGCGGGATTTCATTGCTTATCCATTCTAAATGTAATAGTTTGCATCTCCTAACCCCAAACTCCAAGTCCATCCCATTCCCTGTCCCTCCTCCTTGGTAGCCACAAGTCTCTTCTCCCTGTCAGTGAGTCTGTTTCTATTCTGTAGATATGTTCATTTGTACCATATTTTAGATTCTACACATAAGTGATGTCATATAGCATGGTTCTTTCTCTTTCCAACTTACTTCACCTAAGTATGAGAATCTCTACTTGAATCCATATTGTTGCAAATGGCATTATTTTGTCCTTTTTTATGGCTAAGTAGTATTCCATTGTGTATACAAGCCACATCTTCTTAATAAATTCATCTGTCAGTTGACATTTATGTTGTTTCCATATCTTGGTTATTGTGAATAGTGGTGTAATGATCATAGGGGTGCATGTATCTTTTTGAATGAAAGGTTTGTCTTGATATATGCCCAGGAGTGGGATTGCAGGATCATACGATAGGTTCTATATTTAGTTTTCTGAGGAATTTCCATACTGTTGCCCATCCGCATGTCTTCTTTGAAGAAATGTCTATTTAGGTCTTCCACCCATTTTTGATTGGGTTATGTGTTTGTTTTTTTCTGTTGAGTTGTATGAGTTGTTGCATATTTTGGAGACTAAGCCCTTGTCAGTTGCATTGTTTGCAACTATTTTCTCCTATTACATACTTTTTTTCTTTTTAATGCTTTCCTTTGCTGTACAAAAGCTTGTAAGTTTGATTAAGTCCCATTGGTTTATTTTTGTTTTTATTGCTATTTCCTTGGGAGACTGACCCAAGAAAATATTTCTATGTCAATGAAAACACAGCCATTCAAAAATCTATGGGATGTTGCAAAAGCAATTCTTAGAGAGAAGTTCATAGTGATTCAGGCCTTCCTCAAAATAGAAGAAAAATTTCAAATCAACACTTAACCCACCACCTAAATGAATTAGAAAAAGAAGAACAAATAAAACCTAAAGTCAGTGAAAGGAAGGAAATCATAAAGATCAGAGAGGAAATCAATAAAATAGAGATTCAAAAAACAATAGAAAAAAATCAATAACACCAAGAGCTGGTTCCTTGAAAGGGTAAATAAAATTGACAAACCTCTGGCCAAACTCACCAGGAGGAAGAGAGAGAGAACCCAAATAAACAAAATAAGAAATGAAAAAGAAGAAATCTCATTGATACTATAGAAATACAAAAAACCAGGAGAATACTATGAACAATTATATGCCAGCAAATTTGACAACCTATAAAAAATGGACAACATTCTAGAGACATATATAGTCCACCAAAACAGAATCAAGAAGAAATAGATAATTTGAACAGATCAATCACTAAAAATGAAATTGAATATGTAATAAAACACTCCCTACAAACAAAAGTTTGATGGCTTCACAGGTAAATTCCACCAAACATGCAAAGAAGTTATACCCATCCTTCTTAAACTTTTCCAAAAGACTGAAGAAGAATGAACACTCCCAAAGACATTCTATAAAGCTACCATCATCCTAATGCCCAATCCAAAGATACCATCAAAAAAAAAAAAAAGGAAAATTATAGGCCAATATCTTCTATGAACATAGATACAAAAAATTCTCAACAAAATTTTATCCAACCGAATTCAACAACACATAAAAAACATCATACACCGTGACCATTGGGACTTATCCCAAGTTCACAAGGATGGTTTAACATAAGCAAAAGAATTAACTTCAAACACCACATTAACAAAAGAAAGTGAGGTGTTCCCATCATAGCTCAGCGGTTAACCAACACGACTAATATCCATGAGGACACGGGTTCAATCCCTGGCTTTGCTCAGTGGGTTAAGGTTCTGGCATTGCTGTGTCTGTGGTATATGCTGGCAGCTACAGCTCTGATTTGACCCCTAGCCTGGGAACCTCCATGTGCCATGATTGTGGCCCTAAAAAAGATGAAATAAAGAAAAGAGAAAAACTACATGATAATCTCAATAGATGCAGTAAAAGAATTTGACAAAAATCCAACATCCATTCATAATAAAAACTCTTACCAAAGTGGGTATAGAGGGCTTAACATAATAAGATGGCTTAACATAATAAAAGCCATTTGTGACAAACCCACAGCCAATATAATAGTCAATGGAGAAAAGCTGAAATCCTTCCCATCAAAATCTGAAATAATACGAGGATGCTCACTCTCACCACTTTTATTCAATGCAGTTTTAGAAGTCCTAGCTAGAGTAATCAGACAAACAAAAGAAATAAAAGGCATCCAAAATGGACTAGAAGAGGTAAAATTGTGACTCTGTGCAGATGACATAATACTATGTATGGAAAACCCTAAAGACTCCACACAAAACTGGTCAATGAATTTGGCAAAGTAGCATGATACAAGATAAACATTCAGGGATAGCGTTGTGGTCAGAAAAGATGCTTGATATGACTTCACTTTTCTTAACGTTACTGAGGTTTGATTTGTAGCCCAGGATGTGATCAATCTTAGAAAATGTTCAATGTGCACTTGAGAAGAATGTGTATTCTGTTGCTTTTGGATGGAACGTCCTATAAATATCTTTTAAGTCCATCGGGTCTAATGCTTCATTCAGGGCCTGTGTTTCCTTACTGATTTTCTGTCTGGATGATCTGTCCATTGCTGTAAGCGGGGTGTTAAAGTCCCCCACTATTATTGTGTCATTGTCGATTTGTCCTTTTAAGGTTGTTAGCAGTTGCCTTATATATTGTGGTGAAACTATGTTGGGTGCATAGATATTTAAAATTGTTATATCTTCTTCTTGGATTGATCCTTGCATCATTATGTAGTGACCTTCCTTGTCCCTTAAAATATTCCTAATTTTAAAGTCCATTTTGTCTGTTATGAGTATTTCTACTCCAGCTTTCTTTTGATTCCTGTTTGCATTGAATATTTTCTTCTATCCTCTCACTTTCAATTTGTATGTGTCCCTAGAAGTGAAGTGGGTCTCTGGAAGACAGCATATGTATGGATCTTGTTTTTGTATCCATTCAGCCAGTTTATGTCTTTTGGTTGGGGCGTTTAGTCCATTAACATTAAAGGTAATTATTGATATGTATGTTCTTATTGCCGTTTTATTAACTGCTTTGGATTTGTTTTTGTTGCTCTTTTTTCTTCCCTTCTTCTCTTGTTCTCTCCTCTTCTGGTTTGATGACTATCTTTAGTGTTGTATTTGCATTGATTTTCTAATTTTTCTGTGTATCAATTGTATATTTTTGGTTTGCAGTTATTCTGAAGTTTTGATATGAGTCTATATATATGAGATTGCTGCAATATCTGCAAATCAATCAGTTTGATACACCACATTAACAAACTGAAGAATAAAAACCATATGATCCTCTCAATAGACACAGAAAAAGCCTTTGACAAAATCCAACACCCATTTCTGATAAAAACCCTTCAGAAAATGGGGATAGAGGGAACCTACCTCAACATAATAAAGGCCGTGTATGACAAACCCACAGCTAACATCATTCTCAATGGTGAAAACCTGAAAGAATTCCCCCTGAGATTAGGAACAAGACAAGGATGTCCACTCTCACCACTACTATTCAACACAGTTTTGGAAGTCCTAGACACAGCAATCAGAGAAGTAAAAGAGATAAAAGGAATCCAAATTGGAAAGGAAGAAATAAAACTATCACTATTTGCAGATGACATGATACTATACCTACAGAATCCTGAAGATTCTACCAGAAAACTGTTAGAGCTCATCCATGAATTTGGCAAAGTCACATAATACAAAATTAATACACAGAAGTTGATGGCATTTCTATATACTAACAATGAAAGATTAGAAAGAGAAATTAGGGAAGCAATCCCATTTTCCCTCACATCCAAAAGAATATAATACCTAGGAGTAAACTTACCCAAAGAGACAAAAGACCTGTACTCTGAAAACTATAAGACACTGATGAAAGAAATCAAAGATGACACAAATAGATGGAAAGACATACCATGCTCTTAGATTGGAAGAGTCAATATTATCAAAATGACTATACTACTCAAGACAATCTACAGATTCAATGCAATCCCTATCAAATTACCAAGGACATTTTTCACAGAACTTGAACATAATAAAGTTTGTTTGGAAGCACAAAAGACCCAGAATAACCAAAGTCATCCTGAGAAAGAAAAATGGAGCTGGAGGAATCAGGCTTCCAGACTTCAGACTGTACTACAAAGCAACAATCATCAAAACCATATGGTACAGGCACAAAGACAGACATATAGATCAGTGGAACAGGATAGAAAGCCCAGAATTAAACCCACACACCCACAGCCAACTAATCTATGACAAAGGAGGCAAGAATATACAATGTATAAAAGATAGCCGCTTCAATAAATGGTGCTGGGAAAACTGGACAGCCACATGTAAAAAAATGAAATTAGAAAACTCCCTAACACCATCCAGAAAAACAAACTCAAAATAGATTAAAGACCTACATACAAGACAAGACACTATAAAACTCTTAGAGGAAAACATAGGCCAAACATTCTCTGACAGAAACAACAGCAACATCTTCTCAGATCCACCTCTTAGAGTAATGACAGTAAAAACAAAAATAAACAAATGGGACCTAATTAAACTTAAAAGTTTCTGCACAGCATAGGAAACCCTAAACAAAATGAAAAGACAACCCACAGAATGGGAGAAAATATTTGCAAATGAATCGATTGATGAGGGATTAATCTCCAAAAATTATAAACACCTTCTGCAGCTCAATACCAAAAACACAAACAACCCCATCAAAAAATGGGCAGAAGATCTAAACAGACAATTCTCCAAAGAAGACACACAGATGGCCAAAAAACACATGAAAAGATGTTCAACATCACTCATTATTAGAGAAATGCAAATCAAAACCTCTATGAGGTACCACCTTACACCAGCCAGAATGGCCATCATCAGAAAGACTACAAACAGTAAGTGCTGGAGAGGGTGTGGAGAAAAAGGAACCTATCACACTGTTGGTGGTACGGTAAATTGGTGCAACCACTGTGGAAAACAGTATGGAGATAGCTCAGAAAACTAAACATAGAACTACCATTTGATCCAGCAATCCCACTCCTGGGCATCTACCCAGAGAAAACCGTGACTTGCAAAGACACATGTACTCCACTGTTCATAGCAGCACTCTATACAATAGCCAAGACACGGAAACAACGTAAATGTCCGTCAACAGAGGAGTGGATCAAGAAGATGTGGTACATATACACAATGGAATACTACTCAGCCATTAAAAGGAACAAAATACTGGCATTTTTGGCAACATGGATGGACCTAGAAATTATCATGATAAGTGAAGTCAGTCATACAATGAGACACCAACATCAAAAGCTATCACTGACATGTGGAATCTGAAAAAAGGACAGAATGAACTTCTTTGCAGAACAGATACTGACTCACTGACTTTGAAAAATTAATGGTTTCCTAATGAGACAGGTTGGGAGGTAGGGGGATACACTGAGGGCTGTGGGATGGAAATCCTATAAAATTTGGTTGTGATGATTGTTGTACAACTATAAAGGTAATAAAATTCATTGAGTAATATAAAAAAAGAACATTTTAAAATTAAGGAAAAAAGGGAGTTCCCATCGTGGCGCAGTGGTTAACAAATCCGACTAGGAACCATGAGGTCCCTGCCCTTGCTCAGTGGGTTAACGATCCGGCGTTGCCGTGAGCTGTGGTGTAGGTTGCAGATGCAGCTCGGATCCCGTCTTGCTGTGGCTCTGGCGTAGGCCGGTGGCTACAGTTTCAATTAGACCCCTAGCCTGGGAACCTCCATATGCCGCGGAAGCGGCCCAAGAAATAGCTAAAAATAATAATAATAATAAAAAATAAATAAAATTAAGGAAGAAAACTCCAAAAATCTATAGAAAAAAAATGGGCAAAAGACATGCAAAGATAATCACATCAGAAAGATATATGGAGTTCCCGTCGTGGCTCAGTGGTTAACGAATCCGACTAGGAACCATGAGGTTGCAGGTTCGATCCCTGGCCTTGCTCAGTGGGTTAAGGATCCGGCATTGCCCTGAGCTGTGGTGTGGGTCGCAGATGCAGCTCAGATCCCGTGTTGCTGTGGCTGTTGTGTAGGCTGGTGGCTACAGCTCCGATTGGACCCCTAGCCTGGGAACTTCCATACGCCTCGGGAGCAGTCCTAGAAAAGACAAAAAAAAAAAAAAGAAAGATATAAAATTGTGCTCAACTTCAGCCATAGCAAGAGAAATGCAAATAAAACTGCACTGAGATAATATGTCTCACCCATAGTATTGGCCAAAATTCCAATGCTTTGCAGTTCACCCTGTCAACAAGGCAATGGGGAAATAGGCACTCTCACACCTTGCTTGTGGGAAGTACAAACTGTACAGATCAGAAGGGGAAGAGTCTGGCAACAGCTAAGGAAACTACGTGATCGTTAACCCAGCAATGCTACTTCTAGAAATTACTCATCAATGTGAATATTCACAAAGTTATTCATTACAGCCTTAGCTGTAATTGCAAAATATTGGAAACCACCTACATGTCCATGCTTTGGAGTTAGTTGAATACTTTTGTACATGTAAGCAATGGATTGCTATGCAGCTGTAATAAAGAATGAGGATGGCCTCTAAGAACAGATATGGAGTGACTGCCAAAAGACATTAAACAAAGTACAACACAGCATTTAGAGTACGCTATTTTTCATGTAAGAAGTGAAAACATTATTTACCTGCTTATTGTTACAAGAAGAAACAGAAAGAAGGACTAAGACTGCTTATCTACATGGAGTTGTGGGAGGTCAGGACCAGTGGATTCGAAGAACCAGAGGAAGGAGTGGCCCTTCTCTGAGTTTAACTTTTGTATGACTTTGACTTTTGAAAGCATTTTAATACTCTACAAATTTGAAAAATAAAAATACTTATTAAGAAGGGGGAGGGCTAAACCTGAAGGAGTTCCCGTAGTAGTGGCGCAATGGTTAATGAATCCGACTAGGAACCATGAGGTTGCAGTTTCGTTCCCTGGCCTTGCTCAGTGGTTAAGGATCCAGCGTTGCCGAGAGCTGTGGTGTAGGTTGCAGACGCGGCTCGGATCCCTCATTGTTGTGGCTCTGGCATATGCCAGTGGCTACATCTCCGATTAGACCCCTAGCCTGGGAATCTGCATATGCCGAGGGAGCGGCCCTAGAAAAAGCAAAAAGACAAAAAAAAAAAAGAAAAAAAGGGAGAGGGCTAAACCTGAAAGCAATTAAAAAAATGTTACTTTAAGTTACTAATTTTGAAGAAGAGGGGTAAGAAAAGGAAGAGAAAGGAAAGCAAAAGGAGTAAGAAAGACTTCAAGTTAATTGATGAACATAGTATATGAGTGTACATCCTCAGTCGTGGCCAGGGTAGGGTGTGTGTTGGGGTGGTGGAATAGGGGAGGTGAGAATTGGAAGTAAGTCCTTAAGTTTTTTAGTAATTTTGTTTATTGTAGCAAACAAATTATGAAACTATTTTAGATGTATTATAGGACTGAACAAATGAGTACATTTGTCGGGAACCAGGATTCTTCCTATGGAGTGAGGCCATACAAATACGGAATATTGGAAAGAAAGGAAAAACTCCATAGGCATGAATTAGAATTGGAAGCATCAGTGTGAACACTTGATTTCTTAAAAAAGTGTGTGTATGTGTGCATCTTTATATGCCTATGTCTTTTAATTTTTATATATTTATATATGTATGAATATTCATATACATGTATATGCATAGATTTTCTATCACTGGTTGAAAGAGCCAAGATGCAAAGATCCCTCTCCCACAACAGTAGGAGTGAACATAGGTATTACTCAGATCCTGATCTCTAATACCATTCCCCACTAAAAGTAAGAAGGGCACTTTAAAAAAATGACTGATTTCCAAAATCAGAGCAGGCTAGATACAAGATGAACCTGGAACATCATGTTATACTAGATAGTAAGAAATGCTGGGGGGGAAAAGATGTCACAAGGACATGGGAGCTGGCTTTGAAGGGCTCCCACTGGCCAAATCTGGGACAATCTAAGCAGCAGAATAATTATGTTCAATAATGAAATCTCAACCATTGAAAAGCATAGTAATTCATGAGTCCACACTGGTGATAGATAAATAGGGGAGAAGGAGGCTCTTGCTTACAGTAGAATGCCAAGGACTGATTGTTCTTGACTGAAAAAAACCCCGTAAAATTTGCAGCCATCATAGTGAAGATTGGATTAGCCAAGCATCATCAGTACATGCTAAATCTAGAAGGAAATTCTGCTTTGGAGCAAGATATCTGTTTGGTCTTTTAGTATCTTCTGACAGATTGCTTATTAGTTGCAAGGAGGAATAAAAAGAATAATAGATAGTGGGGAAGTCAGGTAACACCTTGACCAGGTGATTAAAACTAATATCTCCAACAAGGGACAGACCCAAGTCATGGGGCTCCAAATGTGATACCCTGAGAAGGACACAACATCACCTATGCATTTGGTGGCTGAGAAAGAATTTAATCACAGGGAAACATCAAACAATCATAAAATGAGAAATTTTCTGTTTTTAAAAAATAAAGGTGGTAGGTATTCTTCAAAAATGTTAATGTTTTTAAAAAAACAAGCAGACTATGGAGCTACTCCAGATGAAAGGAGGCTGAAGAGATATGACAGCTAAATACGGTACTGACCCTAGACTTGATCCTGTACTGGTGGACAAAATGCTATAAAGGACAGTAGTAGATTGATGATAACATTGGAATATGGACAGCAGATTATGTAATTGATTATTTGAGATTATCCCTATTTTTAAGAAATACCTATTGCAGTACTTAGGGGTAAAGGGCTATGATGGAGAGTCACATATAATAGAGTAAAATGCTTTAAAAAATGGATAGAACTGGATAAGGAATATATGAGCATTCATTTGTACCATTTTTATTTTTCAACTTTTTGTTTTAAATTATTTCCAAATACAAAGGTCAATGTAAAAACTGCATGTTTTATAGGAACCTTAAGAATAGCAGATGAGGATCTAAAACATAATATTATGTAGCAGGTGGGGCAAACGGATGTAAATTATTATGGCAATTAGACAAAGCCGTCTAAAAACATTTGCTTGATTTACTAAGCAGACAAACAGAAAACAAGCTTGTAGTGTTGTACAGTAGTTGTTTAAAAGCAGCTTAAATGTCTTCCCTTTCTAGTCCATCTGTTTCTGATGCCACAGGAAAATTATACACTTGAAAAAATAATTTTAAATTTCTCATTCTTAAAAACAAATGGCACTGCTTATTCAGTTATAATGTAGAATTCATTTGGCAAAGGTAAGCAAAATAAATACAAAGATAAACAACAAAGCTAATTTCTTAGATGACTAGGAAGCCTAATGGAAATTATTTTCAACCAAGAAATACCTAAAAAACCCACATCTAGGAGTTCCTGTCATGGCTCAGCGGAAACGAATCCTACTAGGAACTGTGGCTGTAGTGGAGGCTGCAGCTACAGCTCCAATTCGACCCCCTAGCCTGGGAACCTCCATATACCGCAGGTGTGGCCCTAAAAAGACAAAAAGACAAAAAAAAAAAAAAAAAAAAAAGAAAAGAAAAGAAAGAAACCCACATCTACTTGTCTTCTTAAATGGGAAGTGATAATTAATGTTTAGTGAGAAAAGGAAAAACATCCTCCAACTGTTGTGTGCATGGCATTATATCTTTGGCAAGTTATTTTTTCCCCTTTCAGTTATGCATTGTTTATTTTGAGCAATTGTTCATCATATCAGATACCCTTTGGGTGCTTCTTTCCTGTCTCTGAGGCCTTTAACCACTTGTTTCAGCCTCAGGCACTAAACAGCCAGCTGTGCATGCACTGGGACCAATTCCTCAGAACAACCTGACATTACTTTTCCCTCTGTCTTCTCTGCATACCCCTCACCTTCTGTTCCAAACAACCTGACATTACTTTTCCCTCTGTCTTCTCTGCATACCCCTCACCTTCTGTTCCGTAGACACTGGCATGAGACTCTGAAGACATGCAACTCGGACGTAAAGAGGGAATTAATACTCCATTAACCAACTCTGACAATAGAAGATTTGGCCAGTGTGGATGTTCTATTCTATTAAGCAGCTTTTTATATGGCCTCTTGGAGGAAGGTACTGTAAGAGCTAGGAGTCAGTTGTGTTTAATAGTAGGAAGTGACCTGCTCAGTAATAAAACTTCTTGGGTTGACTCTCACTGTTTCCCTGCCTCCTTTTTCTTTTCCCTCAGTCTTGCTACCTAGGATTTCATTCCATAGTAAAGTAGTAGCACATAAGCTTTGCCTCAGGTTTGCTCTTTTGCTAAGTTCAGGTCAATGCAGTTATTAGTTGCTCAATGAATACTGGAAAGTGTGGGAACATCTAAAGTACTTGGTTTTTGTATTTATTTTGAGACTTAGCACCCTCTAGTGGAAACTATTTTTCATATTCAATCTTACCAAGGCAGCCCCCAAAGGTTTTTTGTGTACTGTTTTGTATTCTCAGGCAGAAATAGGTCTGGCTGATACAACAGGAATTAAAGAGGGCTGCCATCCTGCTTTTGGCCATTCTAAGTGCCAGAGTCTACATATTTCTACTGATACCTGAAGGAGTACTTATATAATGGAAAAAGGAAGACTGATTGAATATCATACAATGTGCATTGTATATAAATAGAAAAAAAATCAATTCTGATTATTTTACAGCAAGACATCTGATAGACCTTCTAGAGAATCTTCACCAAAATACACTTTCTTGGATGTACCTTATGTTGCTTTTGTCTCATGTGGTCTATGTTCTTGAATCGAGCCAGTTATTACCAAAAGCCCCATAGTCTTGACTCCTGCCACTGCTCAGAGCTGATTTTAAGTACCCCTTCTTTATCAGTTCAACTTTGATTTTCTCAAATGTCTACCACATCCTGCCTTTTATTAATCTCAGAAATCATGTTCACCTACGAGATATAATTATATTTTGTTTTCACTCCCCCGTGTCCCCTTTATGCTTTTTGTGACAATGGTACCTGATTTTGTTTTGGGATATGTAATTCTCCTCCATTTTCAGTCATGAACTCCTTGAAGATGACTTAAGCCTCAGGCTACAGGATCTAATTAACATATTTAATCACCCTAAGCAATAGTAATGGGTTCAAGGTTGGGCATATGCCCAGATCAAGACCATAAAGGCTAAAGAGATTTAATTTTGAAGTTTTATTTAACTTTTTGGGAAGAAAATTTCCTCTTACACTGAATTAGTCTTGTGATGGTATAAGCCTGAAGTTGTCTAGGATCTACCATGCAAAATTGGAGAATATAGCCAATTGGGAGGAAGTAGAATTAAGAGATGAATCCTGATGATATCATCTGATTTCTAAATGAGGCCACTGGTTAAGCCAGCCTCTCTAATAGATTTTACAATTAGGTGAAGCAGTAATCTTCTCTTCTTTATTTAAGCTAGATTGAGCTGGGCTTTTTAATTACTTGTGACTAAGATTCCTAATTGGTAAAATGTTTAATTCTGAATTCACAGCCTTGTCCTTCAACCTGGTTCTATTTTGGTACTCATTACTTTAGTGAGTGTCATTATCATTTACCCAGTGTCCTAGCTAGAAACCCAGGAGTCATCTCGACACCTTTCTTTCTCAAGCCCCATATCCAATCTACGAGTGATTTTTGGATATTTTGCCAAAATCTGTCACCTGGGCTATTAAAACAAAAACAAAACTCCTGAATATCTCTTTAATATCTCCTCATGCATTCTTCAATCTGTTCATTCTTCATCCAGAGGGATTTTTTCCAAAGTACATATCTGAACGTATCGTCCTCTTCCCATCCTAATCCTCTGATTGAAACCCTACTGTCACTCTTAGGGTAATGAAAATTCATGTGAGAAGATTTGGATCTTACACATCTGGTCTAGTCTCATCTTAAACCCCTATCCCAGTCACTAAGGGCTACTGTACATGTTGATTCTTCCAGCTGGAATGTTCTTCCCTCCCCTTTTCAGGTCTTAACTCTGAGTCATTTTCTCAAATAAACATCCCCTGACTTGTTTGATTAAGTTCAATGTACTATTTTAGCCTTTCATACCACTATGTGCTTGATTTGAGATTTATTCTAAATTAGGGGTGATTCCTCTTTCTTGACCATATTTTATTCTTTTAACAAGAGTGAGATGCTAACACAGACACCAGTCAAAAAAATTCACATATCCTTTTGTCAACTATTAAAAGCAGCGACCAAACTATACTTAGCTATTACCCACACTGACATTTGTCTGAAGGTGGTCCTGATCCCAGAGTGGGTATTGATAGGACAGACTTGTAGTTGAGTGATGAGAGGAGGCAGTGAGATGGGAGGAGGAGGTGAATGTAAAAAAGGATAGATATAGGGAAGATAGACTCAACATCCTAGTTCTTTTTTATAACCCACTGAATGGGAAGAGGTTGTGACTGATCTTATCAACTCTGGCATGGAGCAAAATCTTTATAATTTCACTTTAATGTCCAAGTGTGAAGCCCACATCACCATCCCAGAATAGACTTAATGGATCTTGAGGGAGCTAATGGAGTGTGTTGTCCACATTTCTCTTGAAGTGAGAACGAGATGCAAAGAGAGTAGGTAGCTGACAGCCTCTGGATGCTCTAACTCTGAGATCCTCTGAAGTATCCATAACAAGGAGGTTACATGCCCCCTGGGTTGCTGTAATGCAATAACTGAACATGGCAGGTATACTAGAGCTGGGCCATTCCTGCTCCTCTCATGGGCAAACTTTGCTCTAGAATGCCCCAATAGCCCTGTTAAATATTCTTTGAGATCTGCACTGCAGTGGGGGACCTCTGCTACCCAGTCCTTCTCTCTACTCTCCTTTCACAAGGGTCAGATGAGTGGGATGGACTCAAGGTTTTTCTCATCCATTCCTGCTCTTCTTTATTCTTCAAAATTGTTCCCTCCAAGTAATTATTTGTATATCTATTTCTATCTTGGCACCTGAAAGATCTGAAATAACACACATGTTCAGTTGGAAGAATTCTTGTGGAAGGAGGTGGTTGGAGTGTTTTCCTCTTTTTGCCATATCTGCAGTTGATGCTCTGTTCCTGAGCTATACTCTCTCCTTTTACCATATCTGGAAGAATAGAAGTAAAAACTTTGGGGGAGCAGATCCTTTCCTGACTACAAGGATTTGATGATGGCTAGTGGACTTCTCTGTGAGCAGCTGTCTAGGTATCTATGGTTTCTGTGAAGTATTTGGCTACATCTTCCCTCTGATAGCCATCTTGCCTACAACTGTGATGAACGTGACAGTGGGGAAAATCTCTTTCCTTCCATTCCTATTTATCTTTTGATGTCCCTGTCTTCTGAATCTTGAGATCTACGAGTGTGGCTGTGATCCAATTGTGTACACCTTTCAGAAAACATGGTGTTTGTGTGCTGGGGAGTATCAGTGGGGCCTGAGCTTTGCTCTTTTCTACTTGACTTTGCCAGTACCCATCCATTCTTTCAAAATTCTTTTCCTCAAGTTCTGGTAGCAAGCCCTGAGGCTCAGCAAATAAGCAATTAGCAAGCAAGGTGCCAGTCTCCTCTTCCTGTAGTCTCACTGTAACATAGCTATCTGTCTCATGGAGCACCCCCCTCCCCAACAAGGAATGAGGGAGTGAGGGTTTATGTAACAACTCAGGCACCCAGGAACTTGCATCTGACCACAAAATAACTCTTCCTATTCTTCAGCTCATTTTTATCTTTCTTCCCCTAGCAAAGGGACAAGATCTGGGAAAATGAACCATTTTAGTTTGCTTAGATTTCTTTTGGGGGGTGATGCATGTGATAGTTTCACTGAACTTTATCTAAGGCATTTTGAAGTGGGTAAGAGGAGAGCAGGAAAGCTAAGTACAATGAGTATCTTAAGTGGCTATCACAGGTTAAACATGTCTTGCAAATCAGTTATAATGCCAACCTTATGAGTTATGAGGAACTATAACTATTATAAATAAGATAATACATGTGGAGTGTTTAGAATGGTGCCTGAACATATTAAACAATCAGTAATATTGACTATTATTTTTCATTGACTAAAATTTAGATGAAAATAGAAAACAATTTTATTATGTAAAAATCTTATAATGCATATTTCTTTATTTTCCCAGAGAAAACATGAGACTTTGTAAAGCATATTCATTTTGTTCAAAATGGCTAAGGAAAGCACTAAATTGTTTTTATAATTAAAAAAATCATAAAATTCTGGTTAAACTGGGAAATCTTTATTTATTTGTAGCTAGAGGTGTTATAAAATGACATGCATGGACTTTTATGATAGCTGGGACAGAATCCAAAGAAGGCACTGTGGTAAACTTCCTTCAGTGTTATCTGCTTTTTAATGCTGTGCTTCTTTTCCGAATTTCTCCTCAGCCTGCATACTAGAGTATCTCTAGCTCAAAAGTAAATACCTTTTAACTGTGTGAAAATAATGAAGCTTTTGCTACACATAGTGCCCTCTGAAAGAGTCTCTTTCATTCTGTTATGGTCTGTATCACCATGTGTACATCATTTAGCAGCCTGTCATTGCCTTAACTACTCAGCTATGATATCCCACCATGGGTGTATCGTTTGAATTGGGCCACTGTGACTCATCAGGTTGCATTTCCCAGCCCTTTATACATCACTATGCCCAAATGCTAAAGCACATTTTTCCCCCCTCAGTTATCATAATGATGTGAGTTTAAAAATCAGTGATCATTAAAAATTATTTTAGAACAGTTCCATTTATTGAATGCTGCCGGTATTTGTACTTCTAGATAAGCAAACTTTTACAGCAGGGGTTAGCAAACTAGAGCCTACTGCCCGCTTTTATAAGTAAAGTTTACTGGAACACGGCCATACTCATTCCATTATGTATTGTCTATGGCTGCTTTTGTCTATGGAGTTTAGTAGTCATGATACCAGCCATATGGTCCTCAAGTCTCAAATACTTCCTATTTGGTCCTTTAAAGAAAAATCTTGTTGGTTTTTTTATTTTTTATTTTTTATTTTTTTTTAGAATGCACCTGCAGCATATGTAAGTTCCCAGGCCAGGGGTCAAATCAGAGCTGCAGTTGGGGCTTATTCCATGGCCTTAGCAACACTGGATCTGAGCTGCATCTATGACCTATGCTGCAGCTTGTGGCAATGCCACATCCTAAATCCACTGAGAATCTACCTCTCCCTGTCCCATATTCCCATTACAAGTTCATTCTCAGGAATGTGGCCTTTAAGACCCAGCTCCCTCCTTCTTTTGGGATTATATTAATGTGTGTCACTATCAGTTTGAATGGGGAGGATGGTGTGATTTTCCATTTCATCTATATTTGCCTCAAGTTGGCAGGCTTTCCTCTCAGCTTTGGGACTTAGCAAATCCATGCTCTTTTAATATTAATAATCTACCTAGCAGGGGACAGCTTTTGAAGTCTACTTGAATTTGCAGTTGCTGAGGCTCATATTTCCTTCAGAGTTTTCTTTACCTATTGATTGAGAATAGCAAGACTTCTCACTGTCTCTTTCATGTGTCTTATCTTCTACTTCATATTTTCCTTTTGTCTCTCTTGGACAGTGTTATGTAAATTTTTAAAAAAATCTCTACTTTCCAGTTCACTAAATCTCTCAACAGCTGAGTCTATAACTGTTTCTTTTTTATTGTTATTTTTTCCATTTCTAGGATGTTTATTTGCTTCTCTTTTATATCTACTTGGCCAATTCTAATAGTCTCTTGTGCCTTTTCAATGTTTTAATACTCCTTTTTATTTTTTGAAACACATTAAACAAATTTAATATTTTGGGTCTAATTATTTCAGTAACTATTCCTTATTGTCTTAATCTGCTTTTTGGATGCCAGCTTTCACTCTTCATGATTTGCTTCCTTCTCGGTTTGATAATTTTGATTGCGAACTTACATATATTAGAACTTCATTTCTGAGAATTTTCTTCGAGTCTGTGCCCCAAATTAATTTCTTTAGAGCAGAGGAGATTTTTCTGCCAGGTTTCTGGGAACACTATCAATTAAGAGTCACTATAATTATCTTTGGTTTAGGGTTTTAAATACATGAGCAGTGAGACTTTTGGCTCTCAAACTATGAGAATGCAGATGTATGTGAGGATTTCATTGGAGACATTTATTTTTCTATTTTCTTTTCACACAAAGGTAAGGCTGAGAGGGTTAAGGCTGAGAGAGATGGTATCTCCATGACTCTCTTTTAGGGAGAGGTTGTTTCTAGTTCACTCACTGAGAAAATTGTCTTGGTGGTCCTGACTTTATGCTGAGTCTCCTGTTTCCTGCCAGTGGCTCATTAAAATTTGGATTTTAGGCCATCAAAAATCAGTAAGTGCCTCCAAGGAAAAGTTTGAGTCTGGCACTAACTTAACTTTTTGTGTGTTGTTGACCTCTGAATAATTCTATTCCTTTCCACTAGTTATACATTCAAAATTTTGTCACATTAAGAAAAATCTTTCCTAGAATTTTCTGGTATGCTGTTCTAGAAGGAGTTTCTCTTAGCGTTTATACAGCCATATTTTCAGAAATGTCAATTTATTTAAGAAGACTCTTTTTATCTATTCTCATATGTTTGTCTCTCATCCTTCTTTCTCCACATCTTTTGCATTTTTCCTTTAATCCTCTTTTTTCCATTGTCACCCACTACACCTTACACTTAAGACTACTGCAAGGACCTCCAGTATGTACCCTCCACTCACCATCTCACTTTCCAATTTATCCTGCATGTGCTAGGGAGAAATCTACTTAGACAAATGAAATGCAAAATAATCATCAACTGAATTTTGTATCAGCATCTTGGAAAAGAGTTTAGAAAAAAATTATCAGCAATTCAAGGAAAGGAGCTTTATTGTTGGAGGAAACCTGTAAGTAAATATATATAAATATGACAATCAGATAAGCACTGTTGCAAGGTGCAAGAGGCAGGTCCAAGAGGCTGTCTCTGGAAAGAGAGAGAAAGGAGAGATAAAAGATGACTGGATAGAGTAATGGGGTGCTGAAGGACTTTACAGAAAATGTAGTGTCTCACTTATGTCTTGAAGTAGTTGTTATCCAGGTGAAAAGAGGATAAGGAAAGGTATTCTGGGAAAAGAAACCATGGTTTACTTAGAGACAGGGCAGTTGAGAAGTGTAGAATGTAGGACATTCCAGTGGTAGAAGATATAGTTACAATTTAGATTTCTGTTCTGCAGAAATACATAACAAGAACAACACTTATCCAGTTCTTTCCTACGTTTTATTATAATTCACCAACCAACCATTTGAAGTTGCTTCATCAGTCACATAGTTCATGCTCTATCTGAGATATAAATTTTCTCACTACATCTTTCCCATTGGATTTTTAGTCCCATATTGAAGATATGTGTGGACTGTGTGGGGCAGTTACTAATACAAGACTCAGGAGTCAGATTGCCTGGGTTCAAATGTTATTAGCTCACTACTGTGTATGGCAGGTCATGGCCAGACCAGCTACACTGAAGAATTAAGTTGGCACATTAGCCAAGCAAGAGCCAAAATATGGAAATAATTAGATTTGGTAACAGTGTCTCAATGAGAAATTATGAATCTGGAGCTTCTAAATGAGGTGGTTCTCTTCCAGGCTAAAAAGAAATAAAGGGCAAGTATGGTATTACAGAGTCTTCCAGTCTGGAGGGTCTCCATACCATATGAGCAGCTAAAACTTTTCCACTTTAATTATGCTTCCTTGAGAAATAAAGTCATCACTAGAGAGAATTACCTCCTTCCTAATTTGCTCTTATGTGTATTATTATTATTTTTTTTTTGAATAGCTTGCTAGTTGAAGCAATAGTAAAACAGCAGGAATGCTACTCTTGCCTCACCCAGAGTTATCAGTTTTGCCAGTCTGAATCTAGACCAACCTTCACATGGCTTATCACTTAAAAACTATGATTTGTTCATCTGTAAAATGGGACTGATTTGAGGATTAAATGAGATAATGATTGCAAAGTCCTTGATAGTGTCTGGCTCATAGGAAGTATGAGTTAAGATTGGCATTATTAAGTCACTAAGGTATCATAGCTGTTAACTCTACATCATATTTTTTTTCAAAAAATTTTGTGGAATGAGTCAATTTACTCCCTCACAGCTATTCTCTTCGCATGTTATATTTATATAATTTAACTTGTCTACACAAAATCTGCTCCCTCAGTCTTTCCCATTTTAGTTCATGGCCTTCCATCTGTCTGTTTGATTAGACTAAAAGTCTTAGACTCAGTATCAGCTCTCCTCTTTCTCTGATATCCCAAGTCTAATCTATTACCCTTCCTATTACACCTCATTCAAGCCACTGCAATGTCTCTCCTGTTTTACTGCAGTAGCCTCCTAATTCGTCTCCGAGTTTCTGTCCTTAGCTCCATTTAATTTATGTTCAATGCAGTATACTTGGCCATTCCAAGTGCATGTTGTGTTTACATTTGACCAGCGTGTCAATTATGTCCTCATTCATGGAAGGCATTAATAAAAATATTTAGCAGATCGGATTAGAGAACTAAGACTTTGGGTTCACCCCTAGAGATATTTAGATAAGACTAAGACTATACATCGTTTCAAATACATGTATTTCTGCATCCTACAGTTATCAAAGTTGTTCCTTTCAAGATGAGGAAACTCAGAAAGGTTAAATAAATTGCTCAAGGACATGTGGTTTCTAAGCAGCAGATGTGGATCTGGACTTCTGGTCCAAGGACTCTCCCAGTATTACATAATACTTAAGCATTTTTGTCTCCTACAATGCCAAGCACAGTGTTTTTTAAGTCTTCAATGAATGTATTTTTATTGCTGATTAATATGCCTTGCCTTTGTTGTCCTGCAAAGTAAATACTCATTTAGACTTGTGGTTCTCAACCTAGGGCAATTTTGCCTCCAGGGTACATTTGCAAATGCATGGAGATATATATATATATATATATACATATATATATATATATCCATATATATATATATATCCATATATATATAATTTTTATTATTGAAGTATAGTTGACTTACAATGTTGTGTTAGTTTCCGGTGTACATCAAAGTGATTCAGTTATACACACACACACACACACACACACACATTGTCTTTCATTTTCTTTTCCAGTATGACTTATTACAGGATATTGAATATAGCTCCCTGTGTTAGGACCTTGTTGTTTATCTGTTTTTATGTATGTAGCTTGTATCTGCTAATCCCTAACTCCTATATCATCCCTCCTCTTCCCCCTTTCCCCTTTGGTAACTCTAAGTTTGTTTTCTGTAAGTCAATTTCTGTTTTATAAATAAGTTTATCATATTTTATATAAACTAAAGTGATATTATAATATCACTTTATAGTATTTGTCTTTCTCTGTCTGCCTTATTTAATTTAGTATGATAATCTCTAAGGCCATCCATGTTGCTGAAAATGGTATTATTTCATTCTTTTCTATGGTTAAGTAGTATTCAACCATATATATATACACACACAAACACCACATCTTCTTTATTCATTCATCTGTTGATGGACATGTAGGTTGTTTTCATGTCTTGGCTGTTGTAAATAGTGCTGCAGTGAACATGGGGTGCATGTGTCTTTTTAAATTAGAGATTTCTCTTGATATATGCCCAGGAGTGGGATTGCTGGATCATATAATAACTCTATTTTCAGTGTTTTAAGGAACCTCCACACTACTTTGCATAGTGGCTGCACCAATATACATTTCTACCAACTGTATAGGAAGGTTCCTTTTTCTCCACATCCTCTCCAGCATTTATTATCTGTAGACTTTTTGATGATGACCATTCTGACTGGTGTGGAGTGATACCCCACTGAGTTTTGATTTGCATTTCTCTGATAATTAGTGATGCTAAACATCCTTTCCTGTGCCTATTAGCCATATGTATGACTTCTTACAAGACATGTCTATTTATATCTTCTGCCCTTTTTTTTTTAATGGCTGTACCTGTAGTATATGGAAGTTTCCAGGCTAGGGCTCAAATAGGAGCTACAGCTGAGGCCTATGCCATAGCCACAGCAATGCCAGATCTGAACCACATTTGCAACCTATGCCACAGTTTGTGGCAATGTTGGATCCTTAACCCTCTGAGCGAGACCAGGGATTGAACCTGCATCCTTAAGGAGACTATGTCAGGTTCTTATCCTGCTGAGCTACAATGGTAATTCCCAAGTTGTTTGTTTTTTTTTGTTATTGATCTGTATGTGTTGTTTTTATATTTTGGAAATTAAATCCTAATCAGTGTAATCATTTGCAAATATTTTCTTCCAGTGTGTAGATTCTCTTTTGTTTTGTTTATGGTTTCCTTTACTGTACAAAAATTTGTAAACTTGATTAGGTCCAATTTATTTTTGCTTTTATTTTTATTGCTTTGGTAGACCGACCTAAGAAAATATTTCTACAATTTATGTCAGAGAATATTTTGCCTATGTTCTTTTATAGGAGTTTTATGGTATCTTGCCTTATATTTAAGTCTTTAAGCCATTTTGAGTTTATTTTTGTGTATGGTGTAAGGCAATGTTCTAACTTCATTGATTATATCAATGTGGCTGTCCACCTTTCTCAGCACCATGTGCTGAAGAGACTGTCTTTTCCCAGTGTATATTCTTGTCTCCTTTATCAAAGATTAATTGACTGTTAGTGTGTGGGTTTATTTCTGGGATCTCTATTCTGTTCCATTGATCCATATGTCTGTATTCGTGCCAATACCATGCTATTTTAAGTACTGTAGCTTTGTAGTATAGTTTGAAGTCTGGGTGGGTTATACCTCTAGCTTTGTTCTTTTTTCCTCAGTATTATTTTGGCAATTCTTGGTCTTTTATGGATCCATATAAATTTTAAGATTATTTATTCTAGTTCTGTGGAAAAATGCCATAGGTAATTTGATAGGGATTGCATTAAATCTATAGATTGCTTTGGGTAGTATGGCCATTTAAACAGTATTAATTCTTCCAATCCAAGAGCAAGGGATGTCTTTCCATGTCTTTAAATCATCTTCAGTTTCTTTACTGAAGAAACTGATGTTTTATAGTTCTCAGCATATAAGTCTTTCACCTTCTTGTTCAGGCTAATTCCTAAGTACTTTATTTATTTATTTATTGATGTGATGGTTTCTTTTGCTGTGCAAAAGCTTGTAAGTTTGATCAGGCACCATTTGTTTATTTTTGCTTTTATTGCTATTGCCTTGGGAGACTGACCTAAGAAAATATTGCTATGATTAATGTCAGAGAATGTTTTGCCTGTGTTCTCTTCTAAGAGTTTTATGGTGTCATGTCTTATATTCAAGTCTAAGCCATTTTGAGTTTTGCGTAGGGTGTGAAGGAGTGTTCTAAATTCACTTATTTACATGTGGCTGTACAGCTTTCCCAATGCTGCTTGCTGAAGAGACTGTCTTTTCTTCATTGTATATTCTTCAGTCCTTTTGGAGACATTTTTGATTGTCACAAAAGGGACATGCTAATAGCACCTAGTGGGTAGAAGCCAAGGATACTGCTAAGCATCCTGTAGTACACAGAATGCCTCCCACACAAAGAATTATCTGGCCCAAAATGTGCTGAGATGAGAAACCCTGACTTAGAACTTAGCTTATTGATTTATAAACAGTTAAGAGAAGGTGGTCTGAATGGGCACCAAAGCGAGCTGATCTTTCTTTCTCTCTGGTTTCCATGTTAACAGACCTAGCCTTTAAATAAAACAAAAGAACACTTGAGCTTAAAAACTCATACATGAAAATAAAACCTTGTAGCCTAGTTGCTTTTAGTACCTGAGGTTCTTGGACTTATATTGAGAGGTGATAGCCAAGTAACAGCCACCCTCCTCAGCTGGGATAAAGAAAGTTGTACTTATTACATATTCATGTTTTTAATGGCATTCTTCACTTAAGAGATTCAGGGCACATCATTAATTAAAGCAATGAATTCCCCAGAAACAACACTAATTAAACCTCGAAATCAAAACAGCATATAAAAACAGACCTCATTTTTTCTATCTAAACTGAAACACTGAGAAAAATCATTCAGCTTCACCAGGCCAAGTGGGGAGTAGGATTTTTCAAGAAGGCAGACCAGCCTTCAAAATAACTGGAAAAACAAGTGTATATATCTACTTCATAGATTAGAAAACCGAGGCTCAGAAGAATAAGATAATTGATCATCACTCAGTAAATAGTACTGTCAGAGTATAAACCCAAGCATTCTCATGTCCAAGAACCTCTGCTTTTACTTATTGCTGTCTAATACAGAAGATTACAGCACCGACCTCGTTCTGCCTTATGCTATATGTAGTTCCTTCTTTCATTTGCACACTGGGACAGTTTGGAGGAACACAAAGTCCAAAGAAACATTTTTTTTTTGCGGTTAAGGAGACTATACTCTAGTGTGAAAAATAGACAAGCAAGTCAACAATTGTAATGCAGAGTAATAAAGTGTTTTCCTTGAGGTATAAAAGTGATACTCAGGTGCCACGGGGGACATCAAAACCAGTGGGAGTGGGGATAGTCGGGGGATGCTTGCAGGTCTACCACTCCTTTGAGATGAACGTTTAAGGAAGAATGGATGTCAATTAGGAAAACTGTCTGAGGACATGGAAAAGATGAACTCAAAAAGCGGTGAGTAATTCATTTAGACTGGAGAGAGGGGACCATGTGAGGCTTTGCAGGAGGAGCTGGAGAGGTAGTCTGGGGTCAGGTCTTGCAGGGTGTTTGAATCATAATAAGTGGTTTGGAATTGATCCTGAGTGCCATGAAAAACCACCGTGGAATTTTTATCAGAGAAATGACTTAATCAGAGATGGTTTGTACTTATATGGATTGTGGAGGAAAGAAAGGCAGGGTAGGGCATTGTGGGGGAATGAGAGATTGTGGGCAGGGGCACAAAAAGGGAAGCTGCAGTGACCCAGGTACAAAGGGAGGAGAGTGGACTGGGGCACCTGCAAGGGAAAATGGAAAGGATGAAATGAGACCCCCAGATTTGAAACAGGTCCTTTGACTGCCATGGGGACTGACTAGTGGCAGGCTTATCTGCTCTGTTGACTTTTGACTTTGACCCTTCCTCAGGGAACCTTTATTGGCTGTGTTGTCTTTTGAAAAAGAAAAAGAAGATCACATGTGAAATGAATCACAAAGAGCTATGACCAAGAAAGAGAGCTGACCAAGGGACCTGAGGGAGGTCAAGAAGGGAGAGAGAGATGTTACCTTTTTCTTTTCATTTTAAGTCTTGTGTCCTTTTTCCTGCTCCAGTCTTTCTCATGCCTTCTCACTTATCAGGAGAGCCCAGAGCTAAACATTAAATGGTGTTGAAACTGCAGCACAATTTAACTCTAGAATGTGGTCATTGCTAAACTGGGGCTTTTGGAAAAGAACTCCTTCTTGATTCAAATCACACTGCATGGCAGAGGGGTGGATTCAGAGGAACTCAGCTTTTGCTTTCATGGTGTTCCTTGAAAAAGCTTAAGTACTGCTTGTGAACAGTATCTATGTTTTTCCATTGATAAGTCGCTATTAGTTTGAATCCAGGCCTGTGAAGTTGCTGTGATGCTAATGACCTTTTGTTTGTAAAAGAGCTCAATATTCTCAAATTATGCAATCCCCATTGCCAAAATGCTTTCAGGTGGCCTTTTAAGGAAAATAAAGAAAAATGGCACATAAATTCACATCCATTTTTCTAATGTAAATGCCATTTTATTAAAAATAGAGTCTATAACAGGGCAATCATAATTTAAATTAGTGTGTCTTCAAATAATACTTGTTATTGCCAATTATTTTTTCATATAATATAAAATTTCTGGGTTCATAAATGACATTCTTTTCCTATTCAGGAAAAGCCATGCTCAGCAATGTGTTATTCATGACTTAATTATTCTATAGATGCTTCATTCATATGCATGCAGATATATCTGGCAGCATTGCATTTTAATGAAGATGCTGAAAGGCAGCAGGCTATAATTTCTAACAGAGAATTCTGTCAGGATTGAACAATAGCAGCTCCTCCAGAGGACTAGGAAATAGCGTAGCCCAGAAAGAAAATTAAAAACCCACTGAAATATTTTAATTACAATCTTCGTTAGTGAAATCTTGAAATCCTTTTGCACATCCAGAGCTTCTATAGTTTAGGAGATATTTTTGTTGTTTTTAAGAGAATAATTTTGAGGAAGGGGAATATTTTCAAGATTCCATGAGTTGAGATACAACCAGTCCTTAGGGAGCACAGGCCTGGTCCTCCTGCACCTCCTTACTTTGACTTTTTTTATTGAATTAGTAGTGTCAAAATGACCAATTAAGTCAACCTTGCAAGAGATAATGAAAGGAAGAGGAGAGGAGATTAATTTCGGGATATATATATATATATATATATATATAAAATATATATGTAAGATTATATATACATGTAATATTTTAGCACTGCAAATATATATATAAATATATATAAAACTACAGGTTTTTTATATATGTAATATATATAATGTAAGATTATATATATATATATATATATATACGTAAGATTATATATACATGTAAGATTTTAGCACTGCAAAATGCACCTCAAATTTCCATCCCTTGAACCTCCAAAAGTTTGGCCTGACTAGAAACAACTAGGACCTATTTTAACTGTAGAGACTGCCACAATTTTGTTATTGTGTCTCTCTTTCTCATCTTTCTAGAGAGGAAGAAATGTCAGAAAAATGATAGATTTGTCAAAAGCACTTGAAGTCGGCTAAGTAAATCATGAAACAGGTCATAATTCTACCTACTCTCTTATAGAATAAAAGCCACATAGAAACTTGTCAGTATCATGTTCCGGTATTTTAGGAGAGCTGTGAATATGCGTCAGGTGATAGGGCATTTTAGGCATCTAGAAAGGTACAGGCATTTTACGGAAGGGTGGTGAACACGAGACACAGCTGTCTATGCACTAGCTTGGGTTTCCTCCTGCTGTACTGAGATGCTCATGTCTGGTCATCAGTGTTCTTTGTGTCTTTGAATCTAGTGCACAATTTTCTGTCTTCCTTGAAGACCCCCTCCCCACCCCCAGTAGAATTCAACACAGATGGCACCTTTCTTTCTTCAAACATGCTTCTCTTGGGACTCTTAAGACACAATATACTCCTGCTTTTCAGACTTCTTGTCCTTTCCTTCCTTTTTCTTTGTTTCGTGTTGGCCTTTGATAAGCAGAATTTAAAATTTTTTGCATGCTTGAATTTTCAATCCTTTTTTGTATTTGAGGAATGAACTCCTTACCTCAGGTTCATGAAGTCCTTCTAAAATGTATTTTTTCTATCTGCTTGCCATATTTTGAGGTAGAGATCCAACCTTTTTTGTGGTCTATATGTATGACCATTTGTCCCAGAATTACTCATTGGATAGATCCTCCATTCACCAAGAATCTGCAAAGCCAGCCCTGTCATGAATCAAAGACATATAAATATAGGACCATGTATTAGTTGTCTATTGCTGCATAACAAATAAACACAAAATTTTCAGGTTAAAAAAAAAAAAAAAAACACCCATTTTTTATCTTATAGTTCTGTAGGTCAGGAGTCCAGGCAGGCTCAGCTGGACTCAAAGTTGAAATCTAGGTGTGGCTGTACTGGGCTCTTATAATCTGGAGGTTGTGGAGAACAATCTGCTTTCAAACTCATGCAGTTTGCTGGTAGAACTCAGTTTCCTGAGGCTATAAGAGTGAAGTCTCCATTTCCTTGACTGTTAGCCTGGGGGCTACTCTTCAGCAGCTTGAGGCCACAGACATCCCTTGGCCTGTGCCCCCTCCACCATCAAAGCCAGCAATTCCATGTGAAATTTCTTCTTAACCTTCCAAACTCTGAGTTTCTCTTCTTTTACCAACCAAAGAAAATTTTTACTTTTTTTTTTTGGTCTTTTTAGGGCTGCACTCAAAGCACATGGAAGTTCCCAGGCTGGGGTTGTATTGGAGCTGTAGTTGCCAGCCCTATGCCATAGCCACAGCAATGAGAGATCCAAGCTGTGTCTTTACCCTACACCACAGCTCACGCCAATGCTGGATCCTTAGCTCACTGAGCAAGACCAGGGATTGAACCCAAGTCCTTATCGATACTAGTCAGGTTCGTTACCATTGAGCCACAATGGGAATTCCAAAATTTTTTACTTTTAAAGGGCTCATTTGATTAGACCAGGCCTACCTAGATAATATTCATTTTTTCAAATAATGTAACAAAAGCATTGGAAGGACATTTGTCATACACTACCTCAAAGGGTAGAGTACTACAGAAGGAAAAGGGTCACTGGGAGTCATTCCTAAAATTCTGCCTACACAATCTGTTTGTAATCTTTCTAACCTCTACCATTGGCTTATTTCTGTGCCAATATCTACAATGTCAAATCGTGTTCCATCAGGATCCCACTCATATTTTGTTTGGAAGTTCATTGGATTTATAATACAATGTTTTTGATATTGAATCTTTTTATTAAAAAATATATAACTCCTCATTCATGTTTGTTCATAAGTCTTGTATGTATCTTCCTTTTTCACCTGTCATGAAGAAACATTACAATGACCTCTAGCCCAAAGCTAAAATTCTGAATGTGAGATGGGACTTCTGGAAAGGTCGAGTGTGGAGGTAGGCAAATTTTCTCCCAAAAAGCAAATGTAAAACCAGATAAAGCTGTTAAAAACAGCGACTTCAGGATTTTGGAAATTAACTAAAGGCATCTATCTAACTGAGAAGTATTTATTCAAGAAAAACTAAGCCTCTATAAGAATAGTGAGTCTGTGGAATTTTATCCTGAGGCTTCTGCTATTCCTTACCCCAGCTCAGCTGTTTGGTAATTCTATTAGGGCAGGGCAAGCTGTGAGGAATGTCAGCCTTTTTACTGTGGTGGCGGGGAGGGGGTGGCTTGCTCTGGCGTGAAGCATAGATACAAAAAGGGCGTTGTAAAAATGATAGCTTGAAAACCCAGGAATAATAGCAAATAATTTAAGAAGTCTTCCTGAGGTCACAATGCTGCTTGGGGAATCAAGAAACTGACGGACCAGATAGAAAAGTAAAAGGGAAATCCAGAGATTGAGAGAGTGATAGTAGGCTTTGTAAGTGTCCACCTAGCCCTGGTGATTTGGAAGCAAATGTATACATGCACAAGGATATGTACCCCTAAGAGGAAGATCAGATAGGGTCCCTGGATATCTGCTTGTTCCTGACGGATGTGAAGCCTTGAGTATGCAGAAAGAATATGCTGGAGCAGACTGTAAACTGCCTGAAATTTCATGACATTCCCCAAACACACGCAGCACTATTGGCCAAGGGTAGAAACCTTACTGGTTCAAGATGCTTATGTATAGCCTCTAATCAGTCACTGGCTGACCATTAAATTATGCTGACTGTTAGAGAGTCAGGCTTAAAAATAAAACAAAAATACATTAAAAAAAAAATCTTGAGCAAAAACATCAGTGGCAGCACACTGCTGGGAAGACAAACTCTACATAGTTAATCTAGGCAAGTCATTAGAGAAACAAAAAAATCAGCAACAACTACCCCTGGAGGGGAGAAGAATCCAGAGTTGCTGCAATATATTACTTTAAAATTTCTGATTTAAAAAATTACATGAAAAAAAAAAAAAAGCTTAGGAAAGTATCACCATACATACACAGGGAGAAAAGTGAAAAGATTTTGGGACATGTGACCCCAAAATATACCACCTTTGCATATTGATTATCTTGAGTTAAAATCATGGGTATAAGAAGTATTTGATTTCCTTTTTCTTTTCTGAAAGCAAAAGTTAAAACTCCTATGTAAGAGCTTCCCTCTCTGTGCTGAGACGAAAAAAAGTTCATATCACGAGAAATGAGAGTCAAGGCCAGGAGAATTCTGTCCTAACAGACTTTGTTAGAATAACTCTTATCTTCCCTTGGTCTCTTCATTTTAATTGTGTTTCCACAATTAACACTCTTTGTTTAACTCAGTATATAAGCACTGAAGTTTTACCACTTCTTTGGATCTTCATTTCCTTATAAGGCTCCCATTTCATGTCAAACTAATATTTTTCTGTTTTGAGTACTCTTTTCTGTTGATCCCCTACCTCCCAGAGATAGTCACTGTTGTCCTTTGTCTCTGTTTCTGTGTCACTTGTCATAAAGACACGATTCATAGAGTAAAACAGAGGCATAGGTCTGATACGTGTGTTGTTCAAGCTGGCCTTCCAGCCTGATTAATTTACAGTTCTCACTAGATCGGCATCTGTTTAGACAAACTTTGCTGTGGGTCACACATGAAAGCAACAATAACAACAACAACTGGATTAGAGTCTCTTTTCATCTTATTTTATGTCCTGAGACCTTGGCTTTGTGACCAGTGAGAATATTCCCTGTGGTCTCTGCCAATCGGGGGTCATAGGTTGTTGGGCTTGCCTCGGGTGACCAGCCCACCACAGGCTGGGAACCCAAGACAAGAATGACTTGTAGCGTTCTCTCTGTGCAACCATGACTGCTTTCAGAGGAGTTTGTCTTAAAGAACTCCAGTCCATAAGGGGCCTTTGTTGTCTCAACCTTCATTTTCACATTTCACATTCTCACATTTCTCTAGCACTGGGAAAGCCCTAGGCTAATATTGCCTACCCTGCGTCACAAGCTAGTAGGTCTGTGACTGGAGAAACTGCAAATTCTTGTGGGAGACTGGAGTCACGATGTCCACAAACACTGTTCTTACTGCCTATGACAATGAAGGTCTTCTCTTTCTTAGGCTAACTCTAGGAGTGGACTTTTCGGAGTCATGTGCACTGCATCTTCTAAACTTGCTTTGGGGGTGCATCTTGTGTCCATGCCTGGAAAGTTACCATTTCATCTTTCCGTTAAAAGATTTGTTGGATTGAGTTGCTATGAAATGAATATGTGCTTAAAGATCCTATTTGGCAATGACCAGATGACAGATCCTTTGAATTGGAAAAACTTCTTTATTCAAAAAAAATTTAGAGAACTCTCATCCTAAACAAATATTCTGCCAGTTTCTATGGGAAGATCAAATGTAAAAGAGGACACAAAGGATTGTAATAGCTAACCTTAGCGACTCCCTTAAAAACATTAAAGAACAGAAACAGACTTAAACAAAAGTTAAAATCCACTGTAAAATTTCCTTATCTACCCACCTATACTCCTTTTACCACCCTTTCCCCTCCTTGTCCTTCCAGAAGATCTACTGGATCTGTGGACCCCTCCTCCTCAAAAATCTGGCCCCATCTCTTCAGCATATTCTTTCAACTTCATCCCCAAACTTCAACTTTTCCCCTCCCCAATCCCTTAAACACCCAGCTGCCTGCTTTAACTTACCTTTCTCTGCAAGATTTGCAGAAAGCACTCTGGCCTGATCTTCAGGCCTGGAACATACAGGTTATGTGTGTAAATAAATCTGGCACAGGCTCCAGGAACTCAGAGCCGGGATCGTTTTGCCGTACTTTACAACTCCTCTTACTTCCCTGGGCTCCGTAACCAACTTCAGTCAGCTTTACATCTTCCTATGCGGTGCCCCCTGAAGAGGCATGCTGCCACTGCCCCCCAGCACAGAATTCAGGTTCCCTGACAGCATCAGATCGCTTAAGTTCCAAAGCCTTTTTGCTGCCACTTTCCTGAACGTCTATCAAATTTAGAAAAGAGTTAGATAAGTGGCCTTTCACAATCCCACTCTCAGGACTTGGACTGGCTCTTAAAGGATATTCTTCCCACCCTTGATTATACTGTAGTTATCAGACAGGCCAGATGGCCTCATGGGGAAATTGTCCCTCCAGCCTCCCCCAGAGAAAACAGGTCACCAGAATCTCCCAGGTCCTCCTGCAAATAACTGGAAATGGCCCAGCTGCGCCATCATTCAGGGCCTGATGTGGGGATAATTGAGGCCTTTCCCTCTAAGGTAAATTGGTCTAAGGTTGAATTATGTCCTCAGAGGAAGAGGAACATCCTAAAACTTGGGTGGAACACTTTATGCAGACTTTGCAAAGGTACACTGCAGTAAACCTTGAGGCCTAAAACCTAGAAATCTTTTCATTTATGCCTTGGTTGTAAATCTTCTCTCTGATATAGAGAGATAAACCCCAAATATTGTCATTGGCTGGGCAGGTCAGTCTCTAACCATCACTATGGAAGAAACTATATAGTTCTTTGAAAATAGCGTGCAGGAAAACAAGACAAAAAAAGATATTAAAAGTAATAGATTTGATGTGCATATCGAGTCTTTACAAAAACAAAAATGATGACTCTAAGGGTAACTCAAAGTCCACTCATTTTTTTCATCAACTACATAGCCTTCCCTGTTTGGCTCCAGATGTTTGCAGACATTGTGAAAAGCTAGGATATCAGAATGAAATTATCCTTTACTTAAAAGAGAAAAGCTCAAATAACCTTTTTAAGCCCCAGCACCCTCAGAAGACTTATTTCTTCCCTCCTCTGGGACAATACTCCATCAATTGACAAGGGTCAGCCAGTCCTCAGTCACACTCCAGAACCCACTATTAAACTTAAAATAGAGGATTGGAAACTGGGCTTCTTAATTGGCAGTGGTGTGGGTCTCTCTACCATCTGCTCAGAGGATTTAATACTACCTGTCACCTTTGATTCTATTTGAGTCGTCAGAATCTCTGGGCAAACTATTCCATTGTCCACATCTCAGGCCACCCTGATATCCTTAGGCTCTCAACTCCTATCATGCTTTTCTAATTTCCTTACCAGTGAATCTTTTAGGTAGAGGTTTGTTATGTAACTTTAATGACACTACACAATGTAATAAGGATGGAAGGCAGGTTTTTTTTCCCTCTGCCCTCAGACTAAACCTCAAGCTTCCTATTTTCCCTAAGGAAATCACATCTCAATTTAAATCCTCTTAAGAGGATGCAGCCTTAAAAGTTGTCCCAAAGAGTCTCTGGGCCTCACATGCAAATGAAACTGGATTGCTACTGAGTGCAGAGCCAGGAAAAGGAACAAACCTTTCCCACAGGTAACCCAGTAGCCCCTCTCAGGAGATGAAAAGTGAGGAATTGAACTTACAATAGACTTTTTTTAATGGGAGGGTGTTCTTATTTTTACTTCCTCACCCTATAACGCCCCATTCTTACTAGTAAAGAAAGAAGGGAAATTTGATTTAGATGGAAATTAGATCTATTTATATAAGAGCTAAGAGCCACAAATTCCTTGTAATTTCTCACCATCCAAAAGTTCCTAATCCATCTCCCATTCTCACCTCAGTTCCTGCTGACATTGCCTGGTTTACAGTAATTGATGTCTGCTCAGCTTTCTTTTTGGTTCCATTGCATTCTGACTCAAGATTTTGTTCTCCATTTACATTTAAAGGAAGACAATTGACATGGCCTCCCCTACCTCAGGGATAGTGTGGGTCTCCCTCAGTATTTTCCCAAATCCTTAAAGCCACCTGAGATTCTATAGTCTTTAGCCAAGGCTCCACTCTCGTTCAGTATGCTGAAGACCTTGCACTCCATAACCAGCTTGAACAGGGTGCTCGTAAAGACTCCCTCATTCTCCTAAAGGCACTGGCTGAAGGAAGCTATATTGTCTCCCAGTGTAACCTCAATGTTACCTACTTAGGACAGGAGCTCTCTCAGGGCACTGAAAAGCTCACTCCAAAATGCCTTGAATCAAATTTGTTCTTCTCCTTTCCCAAAATAAAAAAAGCAGCTGCATAAATTCCTAGGGGCAGCTGGCTATTGCTGATGGATTCATCAGTTTGCTGCCCTTGCTAACCCCCTATATGCTCTCTTCTAGATATTACCTCAGAGTCCATTCCCTGGCCCCCAGAGGCATTAACTTCCTTTCAAGCCTTAAAATTAACATTGTCTACACCCCTAGCTCTCAGCTTACCTATTTATTTTTTCTTTTTACAGCCGCATCTGTGGCCTAAGGAAGTTCTAGGTCACAGCTCAAAGTGGAGCTTTAGCTGCTGGCCTGCACCACAGCCACAGGAACAGTGGATCTGAGCTGCATATGAGACCTACACCACAGCTTGTAGTAATGCAGGATACTTAACCCACTGAGCAAGGCCAGGGATTGAACCTGCATCCTCATGGACACTATGTTGGGTTCTTAACCTGCTGAGGCACAATTAGAACTCTGTCAGCTTACCTAATTTTGATAATCATTTTCACCCATATTGCCATGAAGAAATAATGGGATTGCTGCAGGACAACCTTTTGCCTCTCATACATCCTAAAGCATATTTCACTTTATCAGTTGGACTCTATGGCAGTGGGCATGCCCCACACTTGCACATTGTAGCCTCAGCTGCTGCCCTAAATGACAAAGCCAGACATGCCTAAATCCAAAATAAGCAGATTCCCCATGCTGTCTTATAAGTAAGACATAGCATCCCTCTACATGATGGCAGACCACCTATGAATAAGCCCTAGGTATAGTCCCTCCATCATCTTACATCACTGTAACACTGTAAATCTGGCTACTGTACCACTCCTCCCAGCTGATGGAGGGCCTCAGTCCATTCCAAGTGATTGCTTTGCAGCTACATATGTCAGTGGTCTCAAAGCCACAAGAAGAACTTTAACATACCCTCTTTAGACAACCCAGACTTACTTCTATAGTGATGGCTCTTGCAGTTGAAATTTCTGGGAAAATATAATAACTGTATGCCCACATGAAATACATAAGATATACTCTTTGCCCACTGTAAAATCAGCCTGGGTGATTATTGCTCTCACACACCAACAACAGGAAAAAATGCTATTTATACTGACTCCAGATAAGCTTTTTGAGGCTGCCATGCTATTGGCACAATCTAGAAATCCCACAGACTCTTAAGTCCTGCTGGTACTCATATTGCCAATGGCATATAATGACTGCCCTGTTAGAGGCTATTCATCTCCACTGTCCAGCGTATATTAAGGAGACTGACACTATATCTCTAGGGAATGACAGGGCCAACAAAATTGACTAATACACAGCCCCAAATGATCCTCATCCTTTCTCCACCCAATTTATAAATCTGCCTTTATTGCTGGCTGATATTATTGTCAAACAAATCCTCCTCAATCTGAAAAAAAAAGGAGAGTGAATACAAAAGGGTGCCAGACAATTATCAGACAGGTTTTTACACTGGGCCAGACAGACTTTGTGTGGCCCCCTTTCTTCTGATGTTTTGGTTTCATGGATCTCCCATCAGATGGGACATATGTACAGGTGGAGAATAGTCAAGGAACCAAAAGATATTTGCTTCTGCTCTAGTATTCATAAAATTTCTGACCAAATTATTTCACACTGCACTACTTGTAATCTCACCAAATTTTTATTTTTATTGTCTTTATTTTATTTTAAGACTGCACCTGCAGCATGTGGAAGTTCCCAGGCTAGGAGTCGAATCTGAGCTGCAACTACGGCCTATACCATAACCCTAGCAACACGGGATCCAAGACACATCTGTGACCTATGCCACAGCTTATGGAAACTCCAGATCAGGTCCTTAACCCACTGAGTGAGGCCAGGGATCAAATCCTCAACCTCACAGAGACAGAGTTAGGTTCTTAACCCACTGAGCCACTATGGGAACGCCATATCACCAAATATTTAGAAGAAGCCAACACACTTTAGGAAGTCTTCCAGAGCCTACATGCCCCTTGGATTACTCCAAATGGATTTTAAGGATTTGTCTCCAGCTTTAGGTTATTTCCACTGTATGGTAACTGTCTGTATGTTTAGTGGATGAACTGAATCTATCCACTCAAAGTGCTAATGCCACTTTACCACTTTACAACAGTGGTAAAAAAATTAATAAATTAATAACACACTACTTCTCATTTTGGCATTTCTTCATGGATTGAATCAGACTAAGCAACTTGATTCACAGAAGAAATGAACTACTCACTTGCAAAAACTTTGGGGCACTCATTAGAATTTCACACCTGTACCATCCTCAGTTATCAAGGTAAGTGGAACATAAAAATCAAGACGTGAAAAGGACTTTAGGAAAAATCTGCCAAGAAACTGGACTTAAACATTACTCACTATCCTTATAAAAATCTAGAATACTGGAGTTCCCGTCGTGGCGCAGTGGTTAACGAATCTGACTAGGAACCTCATGGTTGCAGGTTCGATCCCTGCCCTTGCTCAGTGGGTTAATGATCTGGCATTGCCATGAGCTGTGGTGTAGGTTGCAGACTCGGCTTGGATCCCGCGTTGCTGTGGCTGTGGCGTAGGCTGGCGGCTACAGCTCCGATTCAACCCCTAGCCTGCGAACCTCCATATGCCACGATAGCGGCCCAAGAAAATGGCAAAAAGACAAAAAAAAAAAAAAAAAAAAAAAAAAAAGAAAAAAATCTAGAATACTCCAAATACATGGATTACATGTATAACATGTAAAGAGGATACATGGATTAACCCCTTTTGAAATAATATTTGATTGCCTTTTGCTTTCTGGCATTTCTAATCTTCCATGCCCCCACTGAGTGAATGCCATGGGGACTTAAAGAGAATAATATGATGTTAAGACTAGCTACATACAAGAATTACATGGCATACTTGGAACATATCATCCACAAGTAAAAAAGCATGGCCTCCACCAACTAACAAGTCTTGCCATCCTTTCAACCAGGAGTTGGGGGTATATAAAGCTTCTAGAAGAATGCACACACTGTCACTTCATCGGGAAGGGCTTTATGGAGTATTGCTAACCACATACACTGCCATCAAAATAAAAGAATTTCGGTGAATTCACCTGAGGCACACCAATCTAGACTCAGACCAGCACCTCCAAGACAAGTGGAGGACCATTCCTACAAATGACCTTAAAGTAAGGATTTCTAGCATCAACTCCCAAGCCCTGGAAGTAGGTGACATCATAAATAACATGTATTAGGAAACTTCATTTCCACCTATTTTATTTTCTCACTAAGTTTTCTACTCCATAAAAAACAAACAAGCAAAAACAATCCTCTTCCTTTTAATGAAGCCACCTCTTTCTTTGGCCATTTATATTAAAGGCTGATTGAGAGTACTTGTCTCAATTTGTACTATTCTCCCTCTGGTCCTCCACTGGGGCCTTTCTTTAAAACTATATTTCATTCTGATTAGCCCTTACTGTTTTCTCAACAGGTCAGACACAGACTTGACACCCCTTTACACTGGTTTTCCAAACCTTGGCCACATTAACTAAAGAGTCTAAGGACTTGTTACATCAACATTTAGATAATGCAAAATAAACTGACCTAATTTTTGTTCTTGTCAGTGTGAGCACCTAGTGGGATAGTTCTAGAAAATGGTATCCACAACCAAGTAAACAATATCACCTACTTCTTCTTATGAATTCATTGGACATGGGAAAAAAAAAAAAAACTCTATAGAATCTCAAGGACCTCCCTTTTCTCAGGTGAAGTCATTAGATGGGAATTTTTCCCTGTGCAGAAAATAGGCATGGTGCCAGGCCCTTCCTAGGTGACATACCAAGGCAATACTACAATCAACTTCTGTGGTTTGTTTCCACAGGTGACATGCTCAAGATTTTCTACAAAGGCTATAGGTGGTCCTCACACTGACTCATATGGTACAAACACTTGCCAAATTATCAGATACTGTGGCTAGTTCACAAGACATCATTGTGCACTCTTGGGTACCTTAGCAGCTCAGCTGCTCCCCTTGTCTTCTGCTCAATGCCAAAGATTGTACGTGGGATAAACTTTGCTGATAAAAGCAAGCCAAAATTATGAAATAACTTGGGCAGGTGAAAAAACCAAGCCTTATAGCTGCTAAACCTGAACTGCAGGTCTCCAATTTTAGATAATTTGCAACCTATTCCACTTCTACAGACTAATGGAGATACATAGAAGATAGTGTTGTGCAGATGTCAATACGGCAGATGACAAAACACTCCAAACTCCATCATAGTGGGTCAGAAGTTCTGCTCTAACCTTATCTGTGAGCAGTGCTGCTCTTTTTGTCTTATGCAATGAAAAAGGTGCATTGTCAACCCACCTAGATGGTGAGGACAATGAGGTTTCAGATACCTGATGGTTTCTGTCACCAAGTACTTCAACTTAAATGCTAACCAGATTATAAACTTGGGCACCTTTGTTCAAAAAGGAGTGACAAGTATTCATGTATTAGGCAGGAAGTCATAGAAAGCCCACTTGTGTATCACAATTCTAAATTCTTTTCAGTATTGAGATCCCCTTTGCTCAGGCTTTGGATCATACCAGTTGGAAAAGGCAGTTTGAAATCTTTCCATAGTTATAGATTAAGAGTTCAACATTAATGTGCAAATATTGGAAGCACTTCAATTGGATGTTAATACTTTAGCCTCTGCTTTACTCCAAAATCTTTCCGTTCTGGACACATTGACAGCCCAAAAAGGGCGGTGTGATTTTCGGTGGAGAATGCTGTTTCTATATAAATCACTTGGAATAACTAATGTCTAATCTACACTATTTTCCTTTTAAAGGACAAGATAAACACTCCAGATTAGAAAAATGAGGCTTAACCATTTTTTTTTTCAATCGGACTACCTATTCTGAGCGATGGGAGATTGGTTTAATGGGATATGGAAAAGTGTACTTAGATTTTTTTTTTCATTTCTGCTTATCTATTCTTATTTTATCTATATTCTTCTCTCCCTTTGCAGATCTCTTGACAATCAGCTAGTAACCTGTTTCTTCTTTCCTCAGCCTCCAATTCAGCTTTTCATATGTGAAACTTCTAAGGAACTTTCAAATTGGAAAGATGAAGGGGTTCAGGACATGCTACCCACAATAAGCTGCCTTGGTATATTGATAACTTTGAGTTAAAGGCACTTAGCCAGTAGGTGCAAGAAAAGCACTCTGATTCTTCTTTTTCTTCCTGAAAACAGAAGCTAAAACTTCCAGGTGAGGGTTGCTCTCTCTTATGCCAGGAAGAAAGAAACATATTTATCACCAGAAACGGGAGTCAAGGTCAGGACAATTCTGTGCTAACAGGTCTTATAGAATAACTCTTATCTTGCTTTAATCTCTTCATTTATTTTAGTTTCATTTCCATAATTGCTACTCTTTATTCGATTCAGTATATAAGCATTCAGGTTTTGCCACTTCTTTGGGTCTTTATTTCCTTATGAAGCCTTCCAAGTCATATAAAACTAACCTTAAATAAATGTGTATGCTTTTTTCTTGTTAATGTGTCTTTTGTTAATTTAAGTATCAGATGCAGCCAGAGACATTGAGAGTAGAGGTATGGTTTTTGCCTCCCCTTCAAAAGTAATCAATAGAAAGTATCTCCGAGGAGGTCAGATATTTGATTTAGCAGAGAAAGACTTCCAAGCAATTATTATAAACATGTTTAAATAGAGAAAACAATATTTAAAGAAGTAAAGGTGTTATAATAACAATGACTCATTAAGTAGAGACTAGCAATAAAGAGATAAAGATTATTTTAAAAATCAAATTAAAATTCCAGCATTGAAAATACAATAATGAAAGTGAAAAGTTACTAGAGTGGATTAATAATATATTTCAGTTGGTGGAATCAAATGAATCAGTAATATTGAAGATAGATCTAAAATTAAAAATTATATTAAAAAAATGAACAGAGTTGCAGAGACCTAAAGAACACCATCAAGTAATCCAACATAAGTGTCCCAGAAGTAGAGGAGAGACAAAAAGGGGAAGAAACAATATTAAAGAAATTAAGCCTGAAACTAAAATGTATATAGTCAAAGAATGTATATTACTCTGCTCAGGCTGCCCTAACAAAATATCATAGACTGGGTGTCATAAACAATCAACATTTATATCTCATAATTTTGGAAAGTGAGAAGTCTAAGATCAAGGTGCTGGCAGCATCACTTCCTGGGTAAAGTCTTTTCTGGCTTACAGATGGCAGCCTTGTTTCTGTGTCTTCATGTGGCAGAGAGAGAGAGCTCTGGGTTTTTTGTTTTGGTTTGGTTTGGTTGTTTGTCTGTTTGTTTAAGGCTATACTCACAGTATATGGAAGTTCCCAGGCTAGGGGTCCAATTGGAGCTGTAGCTGCCAGCCTAGCTACAACCACAGCAATGCAGGATCCGAGCTGTGTCTGTGATTTACACCACAGCTTATGGCAATGCTGGATCCTTCACCCATTGAGTGAGGCCAGGGATCGAACCCACATCCTCATGGATACTAGTTGGATTTGTTTATACTGCACAACAGTGGGAAATTCTGATCTTTTTTTCTTCTTCTTTTAAGGACATAGATTCTATCATAGAGTCCCCATACTCATGACATCACTGAAATCTAATTGCTGCAGTTAAGAACCTTACCTCCAAATGCCATAATATTGAGGGTTAGAGGTTTAACATGTGAACTTTGAGGGGAGATAAACATTCAGCCCATCACAGCATTTTACAGACGAATTTAAATGATGCACTAGCAAATATTTAATACAGGCAGTAAAGGAAGAACAGAAAAATAAACAAACAAAAATACAGAGATATGTAGATAAATAAATCCATATAAAATTTCAACAAAAAGCTGAAAGCAAAAGCATGGAAAAAACATATATTAGAATGGCTAAAATCCCAAACCTGAGAATACCAGTTGCTGATAAGGATGCAAGAGGAACTCTCACTCATTACAGGTGGGAATATAAAATAATGCAGATACTTGGAAGACTAACCTGCAAAAACATTTGTAAGGTTGATGTCAGAGAATGTTTTGCCTATGTTCTCTTCTAGGAGTTTGATGATATCTTGTCTTATGTTTAAGTCTTTAAGCCATTTTGAGTTTATTTTTGTGCGTGGTGTCAGGGTGCATTCCTATTTTATTGACTTACATGCAGGTGTCCAGTTTTCACAGCACCACTTACTGAAAAGACTGTCTTTTTCCCATTTTATATTCTTGCCTCCTTTGTCAAAGATTAAGGCAACAGAAATAAAAGCAAAAATAAACCAATGGGATCTAATCAAACCGACAAACTTTTGCACAGCAAAGGAAGTCATAAAAAAACCAAAAAGACAACTTACAGAATGGGAGAAAATAGTTTCAAACAATGCAACGGACAAGGGCTTAATCTCTAAAATATACAAACAACTTATACAACTCAACAGCAAGAAAGCCAAAAATCCAATGGAAAAATGGGAAAAATATCTGAATAGACATTTCTCCAAAGAAGGTATACATATGGCCAACAAGCACAGAAAAAATGCTCAACATCATTGATATTAGAGAAATACAAATCAAAACTACCATGAGGTACCACCTCACACCAATCAAAATGGTCATCATTAAAAAGTCCACAAATAACAAATGCTCCTGCACCATTGGTAGGGATGTAAATTGGTACAACCACAGTGGAAAACAATATGGAGGTACCTTAGAAAAATATACATAGAACTATCATATGACCCAGCAATCCTACCCTTGGGCATATATCCGGACAAAACTTTCCTTGAAAAAGACACATGTACCCATATATTCATTGCAGCACTATTCACAATAGCCAAGACGTGGAAACAACCTAAATGTCCATCAACGGATGAATGGATTAAGAAGATCTGTGGTATATATTTACAATGGAATACTACTCATCCATAAAAAAGAACAAATAATGCCATTTGCAGCAATGTGGATGGAACTAGAGACTCATACTAAGTGAGGCAAGCCAGAAAGAGAGAGACAAATACCATATGATATCATTTATATCTGGAATCTAATATAAGGCACAAATGAACCTTTCCACAGAAAAGAAAATCATGGACACGCAGAACAGATTTGTAGTTGCCAAGGTGGAGGGAGAGGGAGTAAGGTGGACCTAGAATTCGGGGTTAATAGATGCAAACTACTGTCTTTGAAATGGATAAGCAATGAGATCTTGTGTATAGCACTGAGAACTATATCTAGTCACTTGTGATGCAGCATGAAAATGTGAGAAAAAGAATGTATATATGTATATATGACTGGGTCACCTTGCTGTACAGTAGAAAATTGACAGAACAGTGTAAACCAGCTATGATGGAAAAAATAAAAATCATTTAAAAAATAAAATAAAATAATGCAGATACTTTGTAAGACAGTTTGGAAGTTTCTTACAAAACTAAACATACTCCTACCATCCAGCTACTCCTGGGTACTCCTAGGTATTTACCCAACTGATCTGAAGATTATGTCCACATAAAACTGGTACACAAATGTTTATAGTAGTTCTCTTTATGATTACCAAAATCTGGAAGTAACCGAAATGTCTTTTAGTGGGTGAAGAGATAGACTGTGGTACATCCATAGAGTAGAATGTTATATTCAGTGATAAAAATACATGAAGTCATAAAAAAGACATGATGAATTTTAAATGCACATTGGTAAGTGAAATAAGGTAGTTAAAAAGGCTACATAATTTATGATTCTAATTATACGACAATCTGTAAAAGGCAAAACTATAGAGATAGTAAAAAGATCAGTAATATTCAGGGTTTGGCAGAAGATTGTGGTGGGGTAGAGAAAAGGTTTAATAGGTGAAGCACAGGTTTTTTTTAAGGATTCTATACAATAATATAATTGTGAATATGTGTCATTATGCATTTGTCAAAATTTTAGAGCAAAAAATGAACCTTAATTATGCAAATGTAAAAAAATCATTTAGGAGACTGGAGGAATCTCAAGATTGAATCCAGTATGTGAAAGAACAGTCAAACTGTATGTATTACAAATGTATGAAACAACCTTACTAAAGGGGGTGGGGGTAAGAGGTACTAATCTAAGTAACTCTTGAAATGAATGGAGTCTATAAAGCTAACGATGAAAGAAAATGTGCATAAGCATTGTCACTAGATAAAGTTTCTATCCATGAGTATACAGCTTAACAATTCTGATCCTGCTATTCTGAAATTGAACAATTAAGTAAATTGATGTTAGAGGACATCTTACTTTTGCACTGAATATTTATACATATGCAAAGGGAGAAGGCTAGAATTATTCAGGTGGTAACAGATTAGAATTTAAGATGTTAGGAGTTCCGTTCGTGGCTCAGTGGTTAACGAACCCAACTAGGATCCATGAGGATGCGGGTTCGATCCCTGGCCCCTCTCAGTGGGTTAAGGATCCAGCATTGCCACGAACTGTGGTGTAGGTTGCAGACACGGCTCGTATCCCACATTGGTGTGGCTGTGGTGTAGGCCAGTAGCTGTAGCTCCAATTTGACCCCTAGCCTGGGAACTTCCATATTCTGCAGGTGTGGCCCTAAAAAGCTAAAAAAAAATAAATTTAAGATGTTAGCATGAAGTCATGTCTAGCTTAATATCAATACAGATATTTACATATGGAAATGTAAATATATACAGGTTACTATAAACCCACATATTTCCTTGTTCTGTCAGTTGAGCAGGCTCAGAAGCAATAACATACCAGTAGACATGAGCACACCTAGTGCCCAGATCTTGGTTTATAATACTATTCTTTTTTTTTTTTTTAATAAAACTATTCTCCAATCAAATGAACCAGAGTTCCTTGAAGAATTGGAAAATTCTAGAAATAGGACAGGAGATACACAAAATGAGCCTGGAGCATCTTATTGTTCCAGAGAGTAAGAAAATACTCAAAAATATAAACAACAAGCCAACATCCATGATGTTGGAGATATGCCTGAGACACAGGAAGCAAATGGAAGAGCTCTCAGTGGAGAAAGCTGGAACAATTTGAAGAATAAAATTAATAAAGTACCACTGGATCATAATCTGAACTGTAAAGTCAGTATCCATAATGATACAAATAAATGATTGAATAAACAATAAATGAAGGAGAGGAGGCAAATCTTTCATGTAGAAGAATTCCAAATACTTTATGTAGATACTCTTCCCTCAAAAAGGTGGAGTACAATTCCTGACTCCTTAGGTTTGGGCTGTGTTTAGTGACTTTCAAAGAGTGCAGTATGGAAAGGAGGAAAAAAAAGATGAACTGCACAATGGAGAAAGCTGAGAAACATTACCTCCATCCACTGATGAACTTAGCATCAACAGTACATATCCTTGATAAAATGTGATGAAAATGACACTTTACCTTTGTGGTTTTCCTCAAAACCTATAACCCTCGTATAATCATGAGAAAAACATAAGTCAAAGCCCAATAGGAGTTCCCATTGTGGCTCAGCAGAAACAAACCTGACTAGTATCCATGAGGATATGGGTTGGATCCCTGGCCTTGCTCAGTGGGTTCAGGATCCAGCATTGCCATGAGCTGTGGCATAGGTTGCAGATGAGACTCAGATCCCGAGTTACTATGGCTGTGGTGTAGGCCAGCAGCTGCCACTCTGATTTCACCCCTAGCCTGGGAACATCCATATGCCGTGGGTGTGGCCCTGAAAAAAAAAAAATAGAAGGACATTACATACACAAAATATTTGACCAGTACTCCTCAAATAATGTCAAAGCTATCACAAACAAGGCAAGTCTGAGAAACTGTCACAATCAGAGTAGCCTAAGTAAACATGATGAGTAAACATAATGTGACATCCTTGATGGGATCCTGTATCAGAAGAAGGACACTGGAAAAAACTGAGGAAATGTGATTAAAGAATGGACTTTAATTAATATTAATGCATCAATGTTGGTTCACTAATTTTTTTTTTACCTTTTTTTTTTTTTTTAAATTTTCCCACTGTACAGCAAGGGGGTCAGGTTGGTTCACTAATTTTTAAAAGTGTACCTTACTAATGTAAGATGTGAATAGGGGAAAATGGTTGTGAGTTATACAGAAACTCTGTACTATCTGAGCATTTTTTTTTTTATCAATCTAAACATTAAGAAAATAGTTTATTTAGGGAGTTCCCCGGAGGTCTAGTGGTTAGGATTCAATGCTTTCACTGCTACAGCTGAGGTTCAATCCCTGGTCTGGGAACTGAGATCCCACATAAAGCTGCTGCATGCTGCAGCCAAAAATAATAAAATGAATAGTTTATTTAAAAAGTGTTTGTGTATATATACATATATGTATGTATATATCTGTGCATCTATGTGTGTGTGTGTTCTGCAAGCTGTAAACTTAAACAAGATTCAGTGGCTATAATAATATTAGGTAAAATATAATTTAAGACGAAAATATTTATAATAGATAAACAAAATGTGGTATGTCCATAAAGTCCACATAATAGAATACTATTCGACAATAAAAAGGTATGAACTATTGATCTATATTACCATGTGGATGAACCTCAAAAACATTATGCTAAGTGAAAAAAGCCAGATGCAAAAGACCTCTTTTATATGATTCTATTTATATGAAACATCCAGAAAAGGCACATCGATAGAGACAGTAAATAGATTAGTGGTTGCCAAGGGCTGGAAGTGAGAGTGGTTTGGCTGCAAATAGGCATGAAGGATGTTTTGGGAGTGATGGAAATGTTCTAAAATAGGAGTGTGGTGAGAGCTCTCTGAATTTTAATTTATGGAAAATCATTGGATTGCACCTTTCCCCCCCCCCCCTTTTTTTTTTTTTTTTTTGCTTTTTAGGGCCACACCCTTGGCATATGTAGGTTCCCAGGCTAGGGTTTGAATCAGAGCTACAGCTGCTGGCCAACACCACAGCTACAACAATGCGGGATCCCAGCCACATCTGCAACCTACACCACAGGTCACAGCAACGCCAGATCCTTGACCCACTGAGCAAGGCCAGGGATTGAACCCACATCCTCACGGATACTAGTCGGATTTGTTTCTGCTGAGCCACATAAGAACTCCAAATTGCACTTTTAAAGTGAGCATATCTGGGGGGAAGTGAATTTTCTGATGTGTGAGTTACTTGTCAGAAAAGCTGTTTAAAGCAACAAAACATTTTTCTTTTTACTCCTTAGAAAAACTAATGATTAATAGCATACCCAGTAAACAAATATCCTAGTTAATGGCTTTTAAAAATACCTATCTCTGATGACCAAATAGCTTATTAATGAATATTTCATAGAAAAGGAAACTACTTCTAGAAAAAAAGTTGAAAAGGATGCTCAATTTAAATAAATGAAATAAGTTTATTTCCTTACTTTCCATTCAGATTGTTTCTTCTTCAAGGACAGGACTATTGCTCTCAGAGAATAAACTTAGATATACAATAGCCCTTCAATTAATTCTTGTCTTATTAACTTTAAAGATTTGTCCAGCACTTGATTAACACCACATGCTGTAATTTATTGGGCTAAATCAGCATAGCCCAAGATGAGGTGCAGTTTCAGATGCCCTCTAAAAGAAAGTGTTATAACTGTCATTGTTCAAAATATTTACTCCCTCTCCATAACCTCATGTGAGGAGTGCTCTTCCCTAGTCATTTGATGTTGGGCTTGGCCTACAATGACTTGCTTTGGGCTCAGCTGTGAAGACTGTACTTTTAACTTCCTGACCTTGGGCTTGGCTATGTGATTTGCTATGGCCAATGGCAGTTAACAGATGTCATATAAGCAGAGGCTTAAAAGTGTGCTTACAATGTTGAATTTGCCATCCTGGCTTCTGCTATTGCCATGAGAACTTCTCCCAGGAAGGCCCAGGTCCTAGATTCTTCCTTACTGGTGACAGAGGCCTCCTACCTTTGCTGAGAAACTGGGAGGGGTACACAGTAGCTAGACCACCTCCAGGATACCTGGAATTCTGTCCCTTTTGGCTTCCCAAAGGGCAACGCCAGGGTCAATGGGTCCTTCCCTGTGCTGGTTCCGTCAGCCAGCTCCACAGATCCATCATAAAAGCTAACTTCAAGAACAAGATGTCTGTATAAAGAGGTGATTTCACACATAGAGGTGATTCTGTGGTGGCTGGTAGACCCCCAGTGGGACCTGTGAGTTCACAGAGTTGTGAGAAAGTTAAAAACATCACCATCATCATTGGTATTGTGAGGATGGTAGGAAAGAAGGGAAATATTTCAGGTTTTTCCCCAGCATTTTGTGAGGTGTGTTGTCTCCAGACCTTTGTACACACTTCCCCTTTCTGTCCTGTCACTTTTTCACCTGGGAAATCCTTTACCACCTTCATGACGCAACTCAGATATTCCTCCTCAGAGAAGCCTTCCTGGACCCCCTCAGCCCTGGCACACTCTCCTTTAGACTCCTGGGGGCTTGACACCCATCTTGGCTTTTGTCTTTCTCACATTGTATTGTGATCATGTACCTCACTGTCCTCAGCCTTAGGTGAGGAATATCTTGAGGGGCTGAGCTGCACTGTTGATTCATCTCTTTACTCCTAGTACCATGTACAGTAGCCAGCATGGACAAAGCTCTTAATAAATATTTCATTAATGAACAAGGGATGACTGAAAGAAGAATGAAGAGAGGCTAGCCTCCAAAGGAGGCTTTGAAGTTTCCTCTTATCCCATCCCTGTATCCTCCAGTTGACCTTTGTGGGATGTATGCTATTTCCAGCCCACTTTTAAAAAATGTTTTTATTATAGGTTGAAACTTGAAACATTGAAAGTGATCTTTCAACTTCATGGCCTTCAAGCCTAGAATTACGTTGCAAATATGTATCTTTGGTTGTTAGCAATGAAAAAAAGATTGAGTGGGGAGGTCTTTCCATAGAAAGACATGGGATATTGTTACAAAGAGTAGTCTTTATAACATCTCAAGGGAATATCAAGCTTTTTCAAATGTTTTATAAGGATGCTGGAGAAGAGAGTGACCTTAAATTTAAATCTCACTAATTCTTCTCTTTCTTTCTTTTTTGGTCTTTTTAGGGCAGCACCTGCAGCATATGGAGGTTCCCAGGCTAGGGGTCAAATCAGATCTGTAGCTGCTGGCCTACACCACAGCCATAGCAACACCAGATCCAAGCTTCATCTGCAAACTACACCACAGCTCATGGCAACGCTGGATCCTTAACCCACTGAGCAAGGCCAGGGATCGAACCTTCATCCTCATGGATACTAGTCAGATTCATTTCCACTGAGCCACAACGGGAACTGCAAGTCTAACTGATTCTGTCTCTGAGGTTCTACTTATTGATTTTCAAAGAGGCCACACAGCATTGTCCTTGGCCAAGATAAGCACTGTAAAAATGCATTGATGCATATCCTGCCTCCCATATTTCTGAACCGAAGTTCATTTCATATTTTTCTTCTCTCTGAACAAAAAAATGTACCAAGATAAATAGGTATATAGTGTATCTTGAATCCTCCTAATACACCTCTTTCACAAATTTAACCTCCTTTACTGTATCAGTTTAGGATGAATCCACTCTTCCTCCAAACTCTTGCATAAAAGCTTAATGCAATGTATTATACACCCTTGTGTACATGACAGTTTCCTCCATCTCCTTGAATGTAGACACTGGATCTAGTTCTCCTCCTTATCCACAGCACCTAGCCATGGGCCTGACACCTAGAAAACACATGGTAAATGTCCTTTGGGTGAATGGAAGGCTGTGATTTTTAACTTTTACCACTGGAAGCACAGCATGGCTATGTTTAACACCTATAGGACCAGTGTTAGTAGAAGGATAAGAAGCTGGGGATGTTTGGGTAGTGTTTGAGAATTAGTGGTGGCAGGGAAGGAACATAGTGAAAGATAGTTAAATGAGGCAGGAGAGTAGAAAAAAAAGAATAGAGAAAGAACCCCCATCTGTCAGACTGAGTTCTTCCTTCTTCCCTCTCCTCAGCTCCAGGACCCACTGAACTCTTGAGTTTCTATTTGCAGTCCTTCCCCACCTGCTCCATTTCTGGTCAAAAGAACTGCTGTTCAGCAGGCATAGAAGACCATCTGAATACAATGGTTAGGAATTCATTTAGCCAAGCAATTTGAAGTGGTGATAAAATGTCAGCCTGCATTAGAATGTTTCTCTCCTCAAGGGGTAGACCTTCTAAATGACTAATCATCTTTCACCTATAAAATGCAGTATGCTCTAATGGAAATAGTCCTTGAACAGCCTGGTGTTCCATTTTTCCAAGGTCTGCCAGGGTTGCTGCTGGGTTGATTTGGAGAGTTGGCTGGGTTAGGCTGAGTTTAAGCCAAGAAGATCTCTTCAAAGTAAGCAGCATTTAGGGCCAACTACCATGTTTTCAAAGAACAGATGATGTTAACAAAGAGATGTGATCTTAAAGGTACATGACCTCAAAGACGAGTGACCTCGGTCATCTGCCCAGTTCTTATTTGTCAAAATAGTCAAGAAAATATCTGGTCAAGGGTCATGTTTGCAGAAAAATTACAGTTTGCCAAATTCTTTTAACAGTAGTTTCTTAAGAAGCAGGGAATAAACAATGACTTGGATGCAGGTGTATTTTCGTTTAATTATGAAAAACATTTTTAAGGTCTCTCAAATGCCCTCTAGAATTTGGCAACTAATATTTAATATTTCATGTTTTAGTGAAATAATAAACTTACTTGCTGGGAAAAATGAGAAATTTTGAGCTCTTCACTTGGGTTCATGGTGATACCATCTGTATCTCTGTACTCAAGTGCTTGGCATATAGTGGGAGTTCATAAACATTTGTTGCATGAGTAGAGAAACTGAAAGCCAACTGCATTATGTAATCCCACTCTGCTATTTCAGTTGAAAGAAGCTGGTTGGTTATAGCTATGGGATGTCAGCATTTTAATTTTTTGCTATAAAAGTAGATAAAGTAAGAAGTTAGGCACACTTATTTTAAACCACCTATTCTCAAAGCTTGTCATTAAAAATAAATCTATGTTATTAGAAACACTTGTGTATGTTTTAAAAAAAATTACAATGTAACAAAAGCAGTTTTCTAGAAATTTACCAGTCTATCTTTTGCAGTCAGTAATTCATGAAGTTATGGCCATTACAAATGGGCAAGCAGAGAGCTCCAAGACTCTGTAAGGTCACAGTGATGTGAATGAGATTAATAATGGTATCATCCTGTACTTTTCCTGATTGCCACGTCATATCTTTCTTACTGCACAAAATTGAAAATGGAAATAAATAAAAATCAGATTTGCCACTATGAATATGTTTCTAGAGTATTTTCAGTGTAAGGATGGGTCAAAGGTAGAATTCTAAGCTGGCCCCCAAGATCTCCACCCTATGGTGTTATGCCTATGATTACGTTATGTTACATGGCAAAAGAGATTTTACAGAGGTACTTAAGCTTCTGTCAGTTGACCTTAAGGAGCTTACTCTGGTGGGCCGAACCTAATCATTTGGAAACTTTTAAAGTAAGTAGTTGGAAAAGCAGATGCCAGAAATTCAAAGTGTGAGAAGAATTCAACACAGCATTGCTGGCTTGAAGGTGGAGGGAACCACAGGTTGAAGAAGGTGAGTGACTTCTAAGTGGTGAGAGTGATTCCCCTCCATCAGTCAGCAAGTGAATGGAGATCTCAGCCTCATGATCAGAAAGAACTGGATTCTGCCACCAACCTAAACGAGCTTGGAACCAGTGCTTTGGTTTTAGCCTGTGAGATCCAAAGCAAAGGACCTAGCTAAAACATGCCAGATTTCTGACCCACAGAAACTCAGATACAGGCATTCCTTGGAGTTAGTACAGGTTTGGTTCCAGATCACTGCAACAAAGTGAATATCAATAAAGCAAGTCATGCAAATCAATGTACATATCTTAACTAAAAAGAGGAGTTCCCATTATGGTCCAGCAGAAACAAATTCGACTAGTATCCATGAGGTCTTGCTCAGTGGGTCAGGGATCTGGCGTTGCCATGAGCCATGGTGTAGGCCACAGATGTGGCTTGGAATCCCCACTGCTGTAGGCCAGCAGCTGTAGCTCCAATTCAACCCCTAGCCTGGGAACTTCCATACACCCTGGGTGTGGCCCTGAAAAGCAAAAAACAAAACAAAACAAAAAGAATGCTGTTGGAAAATGACACCATTAGAGTCACTCGATGCATGGATGCCACAAATCTTTAATTTGTAAAGAATACAATATGAAGTGCAATAAAACAAAGCACAGCAAAATAAGATATATCTTTAAATATGGGTTGTTTGTTTGTGGTAGTTACGCAGCAGTAGAAGACTAATACAGATTTTGGTATTTAGAAGTGAGGTACTGCCCCATAGTAACGAATACCTTAAGTGTTGAAGTGACTTTGGAGTCACGCAGTGGCTGGAAAGCTGAAAGAATTTTGCACAGCATGATAAAAGAAACCTAAATTGTCTTGAACAGACTGTTTGGAGAAATATGGACATTAATGATTCAGCTGGTGAAAGCTCAGAGAGAGTGAGGAACATTACAGAGAAAAGTTATATTGTCTTAGAGAATGCTTAAGTCACCATGAACAGATTGTTCTTAGAAATTTGGACTTTAAGAACAATGCTGCTGGAGTTCCCGTTGTGGCGCAGTGGTTAACGAATCTGACTAGGAACCCTAAGGTTGCGGGTTCGATCCCTGGCCTTGCTCAGTGGGTTAAGGATCCAGAAGTGCCGTGAGCTGTGGTGTAGGTCATAGACGCGGCTCGGATCCTGAGTTGCTGTGGCTATGGCGTAGGCCAGCAGCTACAGCTCCAATTAGACCCCTAGCCTGGGAACCTCCATATGCGGCGGGAGCGGCCCAAGAAATGGCAAAAAGACCAAAAAAAAAAAAAAAAAGAACAATGCTGGTGAGGACGCAGAAGGAAGTGTGAAACACGCTATTGGAACTGGAGAAAGAAAAATCTTTGAAGTGTGGAGGCAGAATCCTTAGAAAAACCATGACCTACAGTTATGTCAAAAGCAGAATTTGTAAATGACACACTTAGATATCCACCTCAGGAGTTTTCCTGCAAAGTGTTAAAGGTGTTGTTTTGTTTCTCTTTGCTGCTTTTACTAAAATATGAGAAAAAAGAAATAATTTTAGGAAAAAATGGTAAACATAAAGAGATCAGGACTGGATAATTTTGAAAATTCTCAGCCTTTTCATATAGTAAAAGGTGCTAAATGGCAGAAATATCTTCTGAAAGCATGACAGAGAGGGAAGAAGAATGACTATACTGCTCTTTACAGAAATAACAGAAAGACCTATAGGTCAAAGTATTCCATCATACAAAAGGCTCTTCTAAGAGATTAAGAGTGATGGACAGATTCCATTAATCAAACCAGAGAGTCTCTTAGAAATGTAGGGGTGTATCCCTTAGCCATCTTTGCAGAAGCCAAAGATAGATAGGAGATCATATGTGAGTGTGACTTTTGTCTAATGAAGCAAGACTCTGTGAAATTAGTGTGAAGACAATAGAATGGTTGAATAGTTTCCACCTCAAATTTATGTCTACCTGGAAACTGCAAATGTAACTTTATTTAGGTTCTATGGACACCTAATCAAGTTAGGATGAGGTCATACTAGAGCAGAGGGGGCCCTAATCTAATGACTGATGTCCTTATAAGAAAAGGAAAATTTGGACAGTATTCTAAGTATTCTGTCAGTATTCTATGATGGCATCTTGATCTCTGCCCTCTCCTGTTACTCTCTGATTATATTATGTAAGAGGAGGGATTTAGCAGATGTTATCACACTTGCTAATCAATTGTCCCTAAGACAGCAAGGGAATCCAGCTAGACTTTTTCTAATCACATGAACCCTTTAGATCAAGAGACTTTTTCTCTGGTTTGAAAAGCAGACGTCAGAGGTTCAAAGCATGAGAGGAATTCAATATTTATTTTCTGACTTGAAGATGGAAGGAGCCACAAGCTAAGGAATGTGAGCAACCTCTGGAGCTGAGGAGTGACCCCTGGCCAACAGCCCCCAAGTGTGAGAATGGGCATTTTAGTCCTATGACCACAAGACCTGAATTCTGTCAACAGCTTGAATGAGCTTGAAAGCAGATTCTTCCCTTGAACCTCCTGATGAGAACGCAGCTCAGCTGACATCTTGACTTTATTCAACATTTGAGACCCTTAACAGAGGGTTTAGCTAAAGTAAATTGGACACTTGACCCCTGGAAACTGTGATAACAGATTTGTGTTATTTACAGTTGTACATTTGTGGTAATTGGTTATGCAGCAATAAAAAACTAGTGTGTGTGTGTATGTGTTATATACTGTATAAATAATGTGCATTATGGTCAATTAAGTGAATTTCAAAGGAAATTTGACCTAATAGTTGCCTTATGTATATACAATTCTATATGTATATATTCTCAAGTGAAAGAAATCACATTTCAACCATATGAAATCAGTCTAGCCAGAGGTTTATAAAGCAATCTTGTACATCAGTGATAAAATGAATTTTATAATACATGTATGATTCTAATAATTTTTTTAAGCTCTTAATGAAAAGAGGTAGCTCTTGGCTTAAACTTCTTATTGCTTTATGTTTCTGGGAGATTCTACAAGGAGTATACCTGGTAGTATGTACTCTCAGAGAGTTGAGATCTCAATCAAATCAAGTCATTTCAATAAATTATGGAGAAATTTGCATGCATCACTAGAGACTGGGCTTAGCACTGGGGATTGGATGATAAATATTTCTTGCCCTCCAGGAGCTTTATGTTGGATGAGGGTAATAGGCAAGGAAATAAATAATGGCAATATAGAGTGTTAACTAATAATTGGGAAATACAGGAGCACATATGAAGATTATCTAATCCAAACTTGACAGGGGGATGGTGAAAGGGAAAACTCCAGATCTGAGGAGCAGGGAGTTGCAACCGAGCTGGGGATATGCTGTGCATGCATATACAGGTGTGCAGGAGTGAGGTGTGTGTGTAGGGAAAAGAGTATTTTGAGTACAGAAAATAGATATAACACGTGTCTGAAGATGTGACAGCATTTGATAGGTCTGTGAGTATTTGAGTGTATCTGAAACTAGAATTCAAGGGGCCAGAGAGAGACAATGAGATAAATATGGGCCAATTATAAAGGGCCTTATGTACTAATTTGAACTTTATCCTGAAAAAAGGTCAGGATGGGAAAAATTATTAAAAGTATTATGAGAGAGGACAAGATGGCGGAGGAGTAGGAAGACACGCTCGCCCTCTCCCACAAACACAACAAAAAAAGCACATCTACAGAATAAATGACTCGCACAGAACAGCAACCAATCGCTGGCAGAGGAACCTAAACTCCAATAACGGCAAGAAATTCGTGACATTATTGGGCAGAACAGGAGAAAAGAGGAGAGTGAGAGAAGGCGAATCCGAGCGAGACGGGGGCTCCCGAAAGGGAACTGCGGAGGAGAAAGGGATCCCGCACCCTGGAAAGTCACCTACCGGGTGAAAGATCAAACGAACCGGAGGAATCTCCAGATGCAGAGAAGAGTGTAGCAGTAAGTTGGAGTACAGAAAAGCCGATCAAGAACCCAACGGACCATCTGAACTACGGGCAGAGTCACCAAAAATTGAGACGCCTGGGTGGGGGCTGGGCACCAAGACCTCGCCTCTGAAGGTTAGTCCCCGAGAGGGGGCCGGGGGACGCCTGGGTGGGGGCTGAACACCGAGACCTCGCCTCCTTAATCCCTGAGAAAGGGCCCGGGGACGCCTGGGAGGGGGGCTGGGCACCGAGACCTCGGCTCCAGAGATTAGTCCCCGGGCTAGGGGGGCGGGGCAGAGCGGAAACTGCTTGGGAGGTCTAGAAACCATTTGACGGGGCAGAGACTGCCTGGGAGACTAGAAAACAAAGCTGTCGCAGAGGAAGGGAGCAATACTCCAGGAGTGGGGAAGGGGAAAGCCACATCAGAGGGAACCTGGGAGAAGAGCCTGGTCTGCGCCCGTGCTGGGGAGGGGAGAGAAGAAGGGGTGGGTCCCCATAGAATACCCCCCACGCCACAGCAGGGTTACAGGCCCGCTAGCTAGCTGAAAACTCTGCTTCCCAGTGCATCCCCTCCCCCCACCCCTGCCACGCCCTACGCTCTCACGGACCTGGGGCTGCCTGCCATCCAGGAGGGCTGGCCTCAACAATTGCCTGAAGCCTACCACCGCAGGGGCTGTCCCTGCACAGGCCTGCTTGCCCTTTGGAGGGGCTACACTTCTACAGAGTAGCACCAAACAGCACCAGCCCCCGAGAAAAGGCCTGCAGCCTAGAAAAGCTAGAACAAGCTTAGCCAGGCTGTGAATAGATCGGCCTAATTCTCGGCCTAATTCTCGGACGGCTTTTCTGAGTCAGGTTGCCCCAGGGAGGAGCCTCTTCGGTTTCCAACGGCCCTGCTACCCGCCCAAGCCCCCAGGGGATGCTCTAGTGGACCAGCTGCATAGAACTGCCAGCTCCAGGCAGGACACCCTGCAGCCCAGAAAAGCTGCAACAAGCTCAGCCAGACAGTGAAAAGATCCGCCTACATTCTCAGGCTGTCCTTCTGAGTTGGGCTGCCCTAGGGAAAAGCCTCTCAGGTTCTCAGTGCCCCAGATAGCTGATCCAGCCCCCAGGGGGTGATGCACCCCTAAAAAGCAGCTGCCCAACACCGCCAACCCCCTGCAAGAACCCCACACCCTAAAAACACCAGAGCAAGCTCTGCATGGCCAAGTGAAATCTGCTACCATCGAGCTGTGGACCTCTCAGTCCTGTCTGCCCTCAGGAAGTCCTCCTTTGCTTCAAAGAAACACTGTTAGCCCCATCAACACTCCAGAAAAGCCACACTGCCTCAAAAAAGATTGACCAACAACGCCAGCCCTCAGGAAATATTCCACGGCAGTGACAAGGCAAACACTGCCCGATCACGGACAGTACAACTCCCTCAGGAGAAAGAAAACAACAAGCATGATGAAGAAGCTGAGAAACCACTCCCAGTCAAACCAACAGGAGAACTCACCTAAAACAGTCAACAATGAAACAGATCTCGGCAGTCTGACAGACCTGGAGTTCAAAAGAGAAATAGTGAAAATACTGAAGGAATTAAGAGAAGATATGAACAGTAATGCAGATACCCTCAGAAAGGAACTAGAAAATATAAGGAGGAGCCAAGAAAAACTAGAACATTCATTTGCAGAGATGCAAACTGAACTAGGGGCAGTAAAAACCAGAATGAATAATGCAGAAGAACGAATCAGTGATATGGAAGATAGAATAATGGAAATCACTCAATCCGGTCAACAGACAGAAAACCGAATCAAAAAACTGGAAAGCAATATAAGAGACCTATGGGATAATATAAAGCGGGCCAATCTACGCATAATAGGAATTCCAGAAGGAGTAGAAAAAGATAAGGGAATGGAAAATATATTTGAAGAAATTATCGGTGGAAACTTCCCAAATCTAAAGGATACTGGATTCAAGATACAAGAAGCACAGAGGGCCCCAAACAAACTGAACCCAAACAGACCCACACCAAGACACATCATAATAAAAATGGCAAAAGTTAGTGATAAAGAGAGGATCCTCAAGGCAGCAAGAGAAAAACAGAATGTTACCTACAAGGGAACCCCCATAAGAATATCAGCTGATTTCTCTACAGAAACACTACAGGCCAGGAGGGAATGGCAAGAGATATTTAAAGTGCTCAAAGGAAAAAATATGCAACCTAGAATACTCTATCCAGCAAGAATATCATTTAAAATAGAAGGGGAAATAAAAATTTTTCCCAACAAACAAAAACTTAAAGAATACAGCAACACAAAACCCAGGTTAAAGGAAATATTGAAAGGGCTTCTCTAAACCAAAAAGAAAGGAAGGAAAGGAAAGAAAAAAGAAAAGAAAAAAAAAAAAAAAAAAAAGAAGAAGAAGAAGAGGAAGAACTAGGACTGAGGAAACTGCAATCAGAGAGCAGTCACTCAAATAAGCCAGCATACAGATTTAATCATGAACATGCTTCAAACAAAATAAAATTAAAAAGAAAAAAATAAAAAAGAGTCATCAAAACCATAAAATGTGGGCAAGGGATGTCAGGAGGTAAATAACCCTTTTTGTTTATATGTATGTCTCTCTTCTTAATTTTAATATAGTAATGAAGTGTTTGAACTTACAGGACCATCAGGCTAAAACACACAATTATGGGAAGGGGTTAGCATACTTAGAAAACAGGGCAATCACAAGCCAAAACCAAATATTGCATTTGCAAAAAATGAAAAAAAAAATACACTCAAGCAGATAACAACAGGAGACCATCCAACCAAAAAAAAAAAAAAAAAAAAAAGAAAGGAAGAATGGAGAACCATAGAATCAACTGGAATACGAGGTTCAAATGGCAATAAATAATCATCTATCAATTATCACCTTAAATGTCAATGGACTGAATGCCCCAATCAAAAGACACAGAGTGGCTGAGTGGATAAAAAGGCAAAAACCTTCAATATGCTGCCTACAAGAAACTCACCTTAGGACAAAAGATACATATAGATTGAAAGTGAAAGGGTGGGGAAAAATATTTCACGCCAATAGACATGACAGAAAAGCAGGAGTCGCAACGCTCATATCAGACAAAATAGACTTTAAAACAAAAGGCATAAAGAAAGACAAAGAAGGACACTATTTAATGATTAAGGGATCCATCCAAGGAGAGGATGTTACTATTGTCAACATATACGCCCCAAATACAGGAGCACCCAGATACACACAACAAATATTAACAGACATAAAGGGAGATATTGATGAGAATACAATCATAGCAGGAGACCTTAATACCCCCCTCACATCAATGGACAGATCCTCTAGACAGAAAACCAATAAAGCAACAGAGATCCTAAAGGAAACAATAGAAAAGTTAGACTTCATTGATATCTTCAGGACACTACATCCAAAAAAATCAGAATACACATTCTTCTCAAATGCTCATGGAACATTCTCAAGAATCGACCACATAGTGGGACACAAAGCGAATCTCAATAAATTTAGGAGCGTAGAAATTATCTCAAGTATCTTCTCTGACCACAATGCCATGAAATGAGAAATCAACCATGGGAAAAGCAAAGAGAAAAAACCTACTCCATGGAGACTAAACAACATGCTACTAAAAAACCAATGGGTCAATGAGGAAATCAAGAAGGAAATTAAAAACTACCTTGAAACAAATGATAATGAAGACACAACCTCTCCAAATCTATGGGATGCTGCGAAAGCAGTGCTCAGAGGGAAATTTATAGCAATCCAGGCCTTTCTCAAAAAAGAAGAAAGATCCCAAATTGACAACTTAACCCTCCACCTAAACGAATTAGAAAAAGAAGAACAAAAAAGTCCTAAAGTCAGCAGAAGGAAGGAAATTATAAAGATCAAAGAAGAAATCAATAAAATAGAGACTCAAAAAACAATAGAGAAAATTAATAAAACCAAGAGCTGGTTCTTTGAAAAGGTGAACAAAATTGACAAACCCCTGGCGAGACTCACTAAAAAGAGGAGAGAAAGAACCCAAATAACCAAAGTTAGAAATGAAAAAGGAGAAATCACAACGGATACAGCAGAAATACAAAAAACCATAAGAGAATACTATGAACAACTGTATGGCAACAAGTTTGACAATCTGAAAGAAATGGACAATTTTCTAGAATCTTACAGCTTGCCAAAACTGAATCAAGCAGAAACAGACCAACTGAACAGACCGATCACTAGAAATGAAATTGAAGAGGTCATAAAATCACTCCCTACAAATAAAAGTCCAGGACCAGATGGCTTCACAGGTGAATTTTTCAAACATATAAAGAGGAATTGGTGCCCATCCTCCTTAAACTCTTTCAAAAGGTTGAAGAAGAAGGAATACTCCCAAAGACATTCTATGAGGCCACCATCACCCTCATTCCAAAACCAGGCAGAGATACCACCAAAAAAGAAAACTATCGGCCAATATCATTGATGAATATAGATGCAAAAATTCTCAACAAAATCTTAGCCAACCGAATCCAACAACATATCAAAAAAATTATACACCATGACCAGGTTGGGTTCATCCCAGGTTCACAAGGATGGTTCAACATACGCAAATCAATTAGCATCATACACCACATTAACAAATAAAAGGTCAAAAATCATATGATCATCTCAATAGATGCAGAAAAAGCATTTGACAAAGTTCAACATCCATTCATGATCAAGACCCTCGCCAAAGTGGGTATAGAGGGAACATTCCTGAATATAATCAAAGCCATTTATGATAAACCCACAGCAAATATAATCCTCAATGGGGAAAAACTGAAAGCCTTCTCACTCAAATCTGGAACAAGACAGGGATGCCCACTCTCACCACTGCTCTTCAACATAGTTTTGGAAGTCCTAGCCACAGCAATTAGACAAACAAAAGAAATAAAAGGCATCCATATAGGAAGAGAAGAGATCAAACTGTCACTGTATGCAGATGATATGATACTATACCTAGAAAACCCTAAGGACTCAACCCCAAAACTCCTTGAACTGATTAATAAATTCAGCAAAGTGGCAGGATATAAGATTAACATTCAGAAGTCAGTTGCATTTCTGTATACCAGCAATGAAACATTAGAAAAGGAATACAAAAAAATGATACCTTTTAAAATTGCACCTCACAAAATCAAATACCTCGGAATACACCTGACCAAGGAGGTAAAGGACCTATATGCCAAGAACTATAAAACTTTCATCAAAGAAATCAAAGAAGATGTAAAGAAATGGAAAGATATTCCATGTTCCTGGATTGGAAAAATCAATATTGCGAAAATGGCCATCCTACCCAAAGCAATCTACAGATTCAATGCAATCCCTATCAAATTACCCATGACATTGTTCACAGAACTAGAACAAACAATCCAAACATTTATATGGAACCACAAAAGACCCAGAATCGCCAAAGCAATCCTGAGAAACAAAAACCAAGCAGGAGGCATAACTCTCCCAGACTTCAAGAAATACTACAAAGCCACAGTCATCAAAACAGTGTGGTACTGGTACCAAAACAGACAGACAGACCAATGGAACAGAATAGAGAACCCGGAAATAAACCCTGACACCTATGGTCAATTAATCTTTGACAAGGGAGGCAGGAACATCAAATGGGAAAAGGAAAGTCTATTCAGCAAGCATTGCTGGGAAACCTGGACAGCTGTATGCAAAGCAATGAAACTAGAACACACCCTCACACCATGCACAAAAATAAACTCCAAATGGCTGAAAGACTTAAATATACGACAGGACACCATCAAACTCCTAGAAGAAAACATAGGCAAAACACTCTCTGACATCAACATCATGAATATTTTCTCAGGTCAGTCTCCCAAAGCAATAGAAATTAGAGCAAAAATAAACCCATGGGACCTCATCAAACTGAAAAGCTTTTGCACAGCAAAGGAAACCCAAAAGAAAACAAAAAGACAACTTACAGAATGGGAGAAAACAGTTTCAAATGATGCAACTGGCAACGGCTTAATCTCTAGAATATATAAACAACTTATACAACCCAACAGCAAAAAAGCCAATCAATCAATGGAAAAATGGGCAAAAGACCTGAATAGACATTTCTCCAAGGAAGATATACAGATGGCCAACAAACACATGAAAAAATGCTCAACATCGCTGATTATAAGAGAAATGCAAATCAAAACTACCATGAGATACCACCTCACACCAGTCAGAATGGCCATCATTAATAAATCCACAAATAACAAGTGCTGGAGGGGCTGTGGAGAAAAGGGAACCCTCCTGCACTGCTGGTGGGAATGTAAACTGGTACAGCCACTATGGAGAACAGTTTGGAGATACCTTAGAAATCTATACATAGAACTTCCATATGACCCTGCAATCCCACTCTTGGGCATCTATCCGGACAAAGCTCTACTTAAAAGAGACACATGCACCCGCATGTTCATTGCAGCCCTATTCACAATAGCCAGGGCATGGAAACAATCCAAATGTCCATCGACAGATGATTGGATTTGGAAGAGGTGGTATATATACACAATGGAATACCACTCAGCCATAAAAAAGGATGACATAATGCCATTTGCAGCAACATGGATGGAACTAGAGAATCTCATCCTGAGTGAAATGAGCCAGAAAGACAAAGACAAATACCATATGATATCACTTATAACTGGAATCTAATATCCAGCACAAATGAACATCTCCTCAGAAAAGAAAATCATGGACTTGGAGATGAGACTTGTGGTTGCCTGATGGGAGGGGGAGGGAGTGGGAGGGATCGGGAGCTTGGGCTTATCAGACACAACCTAGAATAGATTTATAAGGAGATCCTGCTGAATAGCATTGAGAACTATGTCTAGATACTCATGTCGCAACAGAAGAAAGGGTGGGGGAAAAAACTGTAACTGCAATGTATACATCTAAGGATGACCTGACCCCCTTGCTGTACAGTGGGAAAATAAAAAAAAAAAAAAAAGTATTATGTATAGCTAGGATGTTATAAAACTTTCCCTTCAGAAAGAGACAAATTGTAGGGACATCAGACCAAATTCTTCTAGGTTTGAGATAGCTCACCAGAGTGAAGGTGAGAATGAAGAGATCTGTATAGACTTGGAGAGATAATAGGGATAGGACCATTATGTGTTTGGACCTGAACTATGAGAAAAGAGAACAAATGTCAATGCCCAGGTTTCAAGCTTGTGAGGCTGGGTAACAAGCTGCATTAGTGCAAAAGTTGGGAACCCAGAAGAAGAGCAATTTAGAGGAGGAGCTGAGCTCAGTTTTGGACATGTTGAGTTGAGATGTATGTGGGATACCAAGAGGAAACGTCAAGTAGTTGCTAATACTATTCTACAAGTCAGGAGAAAAATCTAAGCTAGACAGAGTCAGGAGAAAAATCTGGACAGGTAGGTGAAAAGGAGTTGAAACCATCAGAAGTGATAAAATCTAGGCTGTTTATCTGTAGAAGGGGGATAACAACTAGTAATACTGAACAAATTTAGGCTAAAGGTTTGGCAAACTATAACACATAAATATATAGATGTTACAAGAGCAAAGGATACATTCTAAGCAAAAGGTACCCAGATCTCTCTCCTAACACATGTGATGTAAGTGTAACATCTCAAGTTTCCCTATTTTTTCACAGAGCAACTGCCTACATTGGTGGTGATGGTGCTTCACCTGCCTAGGATGAGTCCCTGTCAGACTGCAGGAAGCCATGAGGGGGAGCTGACCAAGTCTCTTATACTCCATAATATGTCACACCCCCTCTCCAGTATAATTCCTTTATAAGGCTAAAAAAACTTACTTTGGCAAGTCCCATTACCTGAAGCTAAATAGCATAGGTTCCAGGTGTAATTCCTTACTAAGCCACAATGCCACCCTGCTACATGTCCTAGGTTTTAGAGTGATGGCTATGCATCTCTTGCGTGCAGTTACATTGTAATGATGAGCAGCGTATATGTATTCAGTTCCAGGCCTAGAAAGGGCTCAGAATGGAAAGCTTGACTAAGAACCTTCATCCCGGGAGTTCCCGTCGTGGCACAGTGGTTAACGAATCCGACTAGGAACCATGAGGTTGCGGGTTCGGTCCCTGCCCTTGCTCAGTGGGTTAACAATCCGGCGTTGCCGTGAGCTGTGGTACAGCTCCGATTCGACTCCTAGCCTGGGAACCTCCATATGCCGCGGGAGCGGCCCAAGAAATAGCAACAACAACAACAAAAGACAAAAAAAGACAAAAAAAAAAAAAAGAACCTTCATCCCTAATTCACAAAGTAGTCCTGAGAATTAAATAAGGTAATGCTTAATACCTTAAAATGCTTAATATGGTCCCTGGAATAAACAAAAAACTCAAATTGTTGTTAATTGCTATTACTTGTTATTGCTATTACTACTGCCATAGCACCTATTAATGATGAAGAAGTGAAGACAAGAGGGGCTGATCTTCAGAGGAGTAAAGGGGTATCTGGAAGTCATGATGAGGTTGAAGAAATAATAGTGTGGCAGTAATTCAATAAGAGAGAGATGGAAGGAGGGCTGCAGTGAATGGCATGTTTGAATTTAAGTCTTAAGGATGGAATAGGAACATGTATATCAATCCAGGATGGGTGTGGGAGTGAGCGATGTGAGACGAGAAATGGGAGAGGGAGATGCGAGGTGAAGGTCATTAGCACTAAGGAGGTCAATGAAGTCTGACTGAGGAATCCCATGGGTCATCCACATGATTATGGGACTCCTATGATGACAGCCGGACTTGGATTAGAGAAGACAAGTGTTAGTGCTAAAATCTTTAATAAAAGAAGGAAATAATTGAACTTTGTTGGTAAGATTTCCATGCCTTTGGATCATCTGGCTTTAGCAGAGCTATTACAGGTACTACTTATACCCTTGGCAGAGTTTTCTCTATTCCCTAACTTCAGGACGTGACTGCATTGATCTAGTTACCATAGAGCTGCTGGGTTTATATATTTAGGCCTGAAGTGGATGTTTGGAATACATCTAATGTACTCTACACATTTGTCCTGTCCAGGCAAACTGTCCTGGTTCCAGGAATAAAGACCCCTTAAGAGCTACTTGACCGAACATCACAAAATCTGTTCTCATTCTAATTTAGAATGCAGAGACTTATGTGGTGACTCATACATTTGAAAAGCTCAAATTAAGTAGTGGTGATCTCAACCATGATTCACTTCTGAAAACTGGAAAGTGATTCATCTCCTTTATGTACTTGTCCTTGGGAGTCACTTGAGGTCTTTCTTCCGAAGAACACACCGCACTCAAGGAAAGACACTGGGCCCTCCTGTGGTGGTATTTTAGTAATTACACGGTGTCATTCACTAAATTTTCTTGCAAGGCCACTTTCTTTAGTTCATTTTATTCCCGTCTATAATCTGTAAGCTCCTCTTGTGCTGTAATGACTCATTGCTAATAAATTAGGGAAGGCAATGGTGCTTTCAGGTCAAAGGTGGGGGTACATTTAGAAAGGCACTGGTGCAGATGCTAACTCTGTTAATCTTAAGGCTATTGTATCTTTCTCAATACCTGTTTGTTATCAAAGGGTAACTATATTTTTAGAAGAATAACTAGGCTTACATGAATTAATAAGATCCCAAGAGGAAATACTAATTAAAAATACTTAAAAGCGAAGATGACTTCTACTGTAACAAATAAACCAGAGACTGATGACTCTTGTATACCAGCAACAGCATTGCACGTGTGAAATAAAATTCATATTTTATGGCAAGACAAGAAAAATATAAACATTCTTCTCTGCTCTTTGGCCACCCCTCTCCCCTCACTGTGCACTGTGTATCTGCATTATGCATTGACCAGAACTCTCCCATCGGCAGAAATACCTGCTCAGCCATACAGAGCAACATTCTCCAAGCATCAACAAGATAACTTCTTAAAAGATAACATTCCTTCTAGATCCCTAAAGGGGTTACATGACCCACCAGGATGACTTAGATCTGGATTATGCAAACTATCAATAATACATCATTTGATGTACAGCCCCATCTCAAAAAACTTATATAACTGTGCCTTGATTTCTAACTGGTGCAATAGTTTTCAGAACTTTCTGAGATGCTTTTCCTGGATTATAATCCTCAAAATTGGCTTGAATAAAATTTTTCAATTCTTTCTTAGACTGACTGATTAACTTTTCATTGACATATGGAATTGAAATTGATACCCAAGATTACTTTGCAAATGAAAGACCACATAATTTGACCACAAGAAGTATTTATCTGTGCACCTACTATGTGCCCAACCACTGTGCTGACTACCCCAGACTTGGTAGGAACTCTTTGAATGAGCTTCCCTAGCACTTTGTGCTAACATTCACTGTAGCCTTTATAAATGATCAACTCCAGAGCCATCTGGGACATCTGACCTCCTCACCAGTCTGAAATGCTTATAGCTAATATTTATACTGAATTTATTTTGTGCCAGCTTCTGGGACTAAGCACTAAATATATATTAACTTAATCTTTATAGCAACTGTAGGAGATAAGTACTTATTATTATCATTATCCTTATTTTTATGTACAAAGAAAGTGAAGCACAAAGACATTATTTAAATAGCCCAAGGTCACACAGAATAAGATGGAAGAGCCAGGGTTCAAACACAAATAGAATTGCTGGATCTATGTTCTTTATCACTCTCCTGTGTGCCTCTTTGTAAGACTCTTTCTTGCCTATCATTGCATCCCTAGTACTGGGTGTCATGTCTGGCCACTCAGTTTCCTTGTTTGCTCCTCTTTGATCTATTCTCTACATAGCTACCAGAGCAATATTTAAAAACTATTAGATCAAAGTACTATCCTTGTCAAAACCGACTCTCCATCTCACTGAGAATAACATCTAAACTCCTATGAGGTCTGACAAAATCTGGCTACTGCCTACACAGCCTCATCTTTACCTTTCTTATCTTGCTTACATCCATCCACCTACAACGTTCTTTTTCTTGCCCCATATAATACAGCAATTCCTTCCTGCCTCAGGGACTGGAAATTTGCTCTTTTCTCTGCCAGTGAGATTCTTTTCTTGGCATTTCTTTTGCTTCATTGATATCTCTTTTCAAATACCATCTTCTTGAGGGGGACTTTTCTGATCACCTTACGTATTACAGCCCACCGACTCCCAGACAATGACTTGCCCTTACCCCACTTCATAGCTCTTGTTATTTGAAATGTTACACAGCAATGCTGAGTCTTGACCAAACAGGAGGAATTACTTAGGCTTAGAATGGGTAGAAAGGGCTTTCCAATCAAAGGAAACAAGATGCACAAAGATTTGGAAGTGTGAAACAAATATGATGCACCGTACAGGGAATTATAAGTTGTTGAGGTATTCTAGAGCCATAAGGTATAAGGTGTAAAGAAACAAAATAATCCTGGAAATATAAGCAGAGGCTTCTTCATCTCTCTTCAACATTGAATAAAAATGTAAAAAACCACAATCAGCCAAACAAAATCATCTTGTACATATAATTAATGGAATGTATTAATGTATTATCTATAATGTATTAATGTATAATGTATTAATGTAATTTAAAAAGCTATTACAATTTTCATGAATCTTTTTTTTTTTCTTGGAAGCTCAATACTCAGCAGATAGACAAAGAAAGAAAAAGGACGTCTGAGACGCAAGGGGACTGGTTGTAAGCGGTTAGTGCATGAGTAACTCAGGTTGCTCCTGGATGGGCAATACTTATTTATTTATTTATTTTGGTCTTTTGTCTTTTTAGGCCCACACCTGGGGCATATGGAGGTTCCGAGGCTAGGGGTCTAATCGGAGCTGCAGCTGCCAGCCTATGCCAGAGCCATAGCAACGCCAGATCCGAGCCGCATCTGCGACCTACACCACAGCTCACAGCCACGCCAGGTCCTTAACCCACTGAGCAAGGCCAGGGATCGAACCCGCAACCTCATGGTTCCTAGTCGGATTCATTAACCACTGAGCCACTACGGGAACTCCTGGATGGGCAACACTTTATGGAGTTGTCATGCTTAGCAAACTATGACTTACGTATGACACTGCCTAGACTGCAGGCCTCTTCACTGTTCCTAGTCCAATTCTTATTTCACTTTCTTGTTGGTTGCTGATTTCTCATTTACAAATATAAGCTTCTTGAAGGCAGGGACTTCACATATCTTATTTATCACTATTGAAACTATCATTTAGTTTTAGGTGCCAAGGACTTCACCTAATGCCACTTTTGACATGAAACACTTCTCCATGTTCCAAACAAGGCTTACTGGTCATCTCCAGCACCTAAAACTAAACGCACATTTGCTGAAGGAACACATGGATGTCTAAGTGGAGGTGTCTAGGAGGTATATGCATGCACAGGTATGGAGATGGTTCACTGGAATGAAGGGTAAATAAAGATTGTGTTGAGATGGTCCTCAACATTGCTAGTGCTTTGCAAATTAATTTTACATATGAACCTTAAAATTAACAAAAAAGGAGGCAGAAGTTAAATAAAAGGAAGACTTGGACTAAAAGTCAAAGAGCCTGGTGAATAGGGGAGGGAGAGTAGGATGTCTGTAGATGAGATAGAGAGTGGTAATTTGGGATAGAGAGTGGTATAGACAGATATCAAAGTGGTAAGTGATTTAGTCTCAATGTGGAAAAGTAACAATGTCCAGGAGGAATGTGGACTCTGTACTTAGAGTCTGAGGGAACAGGAAGCCTGTAGAGGACAAGTTCCCATAGGGGATTCAGGTTTCTGATAAGACTGGGAAGGTAAAGGAATATTCTATAATAAGTTGTGGATATAAAAGGATTGTTGCAATGAAATTAAGAGTTTTGTAGATCACTGAGAAGTAGAATAGCTATGGAAAGAAGAATTAGAGGTGAGGAAGAAACATAGGATAGTATAGAAAGGATATAATAAAATGATGGCTCACAGAACCATGCATTTTGGCCAATTACCAAAGATGGCAGATATGAGGGATGTACTGGCATTGGTCTCTCTCTCTCTCTTTTTTTAGGGCCTCACCCACAGCATATGGAAGTTCCCCTATGGATCGAATCAGAGCTGCAGCTACTGGCCTATCCTACAGCCACAGCAGCGTGGGATCTGAGCCATGTCTGCCACCTATACCACAGCTCAGGGCAATGCCAGATCTTAACCCACTGAGCTAGGCCAGGGATCAAACCCAAGTCTTCATGGGTACCAGCTGGGTTCATTACCACTGAACCACAACAGGAACTCCACTGGCATTTCTCTTGAATGAGGGACCATACTTAATCTGCAACTATCTCCCAAAGTGTTAATTTATTCCACAAGCATTTACTGAGGATTTGACAGCAGTGTTCTAGTCAATGTTAATATATAGGAGAGTAAAATGGCTCTGGCCCTTTTTTTAGTAGATGCTATTGTGCAGCAGAAGAGAGAATTTAAGCATAGATATTTATGTAATGACAAATGTAATAGATCCAATGAAGGGAACATGTAAAATGCAATGAGAATTTAGAATAAGGCAATCTACTTTAATCTAGAGATTCTGGGACACTTAATCCTAAAATATGAGTAGTGATACACTGGATTGTAAGAGTAGACAAAGGCAAAGTCTCTGAGGCCAGGAGGAGCTGCCTGGTACAGTAATATATAAATAGTGTTCTGTAAAATTTAGTACTCCATAAACCTTTTGGTCTAACTGTTATGTTTTGATAACATGGAAAAGTATTTCATATCAAATGTGACATTAGGTGAAGTCCTTAGTGCAAGCATTTAATGTGCTTGCAGGTACTATTGTCATATCCCATTCTCAATAGGTTAGCTTTGACATTTTTTTTTTCAACATTATAGATACGTCTTTCCTACTGATGAAGAAAGTTGAAAGAAATGTTTAATCTTTAATTGAACTTAATCAGCAGTCTACTGACTGCAAAATGTACAAAGATGGTCAATGAGTTGAATGAAATTGCAATGTTATTGAGAATGCAGTACATAAAAATAACTAGAGAAGAATGATCATATAATACAACAATATAGTAGAGATTACAAAACAGTGTACAGCAAACAAAGAGCATAAAAAAGAGGTACTCTAAAGTCACTGGATGGAGAAAATACTCTCTCTTGGAGTTGTCTGATGGAGGGGAAGCTGGAGATAGTCTTTGAAATATCTCAGAAGAGAGGCCATAACCAGGTATTTTGGTGTTGAATTAATCCTCTTAAATTTGTATTAGGATCATTTTGGTTGCAACTAACAGAAAATATAAAACAAAGTGGCTTTAATGATAAAGGAAAGACATTAGCTAACAATGGCTGTGGGGATACTCTGTAGTGGTTGCCTCTGGTTTGGGTCACATACTCAATATCAAACCAAGTGGCAAGGAAAGGAGGAATTAAACTTATGTCTTAAAAATAACTGGAGTTCCTGTCGTGGCGCAGTGGTTAACGAATCCGACTAGGAACCATGAGGTTGCGGGTTCGATCCCTGCCCTTGCTCAGTGGGTCAAGGTTCCGGCGTTGCTGTGAGCTGTGGTGTAGGTCACAGGCACGGCTCGGATCCTGCGTTGCTGTGGCTCTGGCGTAGGCTGGCAGCTACAGCTCTGATTCGACCTCTAGCCCAGGAACCTCCATATGCCGCAGGAGTGGCCCAAGAAATGGCAAAAAGACAAAAAAATAAATAAATAACTGAGACTAGTTGATCATGTGACAGTTGAGTACATTGCAAAATGACATATAATTCCAAGCAGTAACCATCAACAAACCAGTAACATTGGTCATTGGCTGCTTGTCTATGCCTTTGCAGTTTTGTTATTCTCAGATTCATTTCTATTCAATAGATATGTAGTGCGTGCCTGTCAGGGCACTGTGCTAAGTTTTGAGGGATATGATACCAAGAATAAATCAGTTCTTATCCCTATTGACCAAAGTATATTGTATGGGTGGGGGTGGGCAATGAAGTGTTGTGATGAGTAAAGACCATGGGAGGCAGAGTGCTATGAGGATGGAGAGAGGAGTCTCCTAGGTCAGATGCTGGAGGGAACCATCCTCAGAAAGAGTACTGGAGATAAGGGAGAAAAATTTAAATGCATATTATAGATTTTCCTTCTCAGTGTTAGTGTGGATTTTCCCTCCTTAAAACAGAAGCAAAAAGTATACGGACATATTAAGGATTCACCTTATAAAATATATTTTGCCTTGAAATAATTTCTAATATAGAGATAGTTTTATTCCTTAAGTTGATACAGGCCAATCAGAAGTATATATTTTATTTTATTTATTTTTATTTCTTTAGGCTGTGCTCACAGCATGTGGAAGTCCCTGGGCCAGGGATTGAACCTGGCCACAGCAGTGACTCAAGCCACTGCAGTGACAATGCCAGATCCTTAACCTGCTAAGCCACCAGAGAACTCCAGAAGTATATTTTAATTGAGTGTTGCTACACTCTATTCCTTTAGTGAGAGTAAGGAAGTAGAGAGTAGGGGAGTCCTTTACCTTTCTGAGTTCTTGGCTGAGACTCCTATACTAATTGGCATATTAACAAGAGAAAAACAAACAGATGTTTATTAGCATGTTTACTTCATGTATACATGGGAGACACCCAGAAAAAATGAGTAGCTCCCTAAAGAGGTTTAGAATTCAGATTTAAATACCATCTTAATAGGGAAGGGTCAGGGAGATACAGGCCTCTCTTTAGGAGAGAGTGAATGATTTTGAGGAAAGGTGAATAGACCTTCAGAAGACTACCTTAGAGGTATGATAATTTCTGACAAAGTTTGTCTGGGTGTGGTAGCCATTTCTGGTCTCCTCTGCTGTGCTTAGAGTCAATCTTCCCTGGTTGATGAAACTCCTTGAGAGGGGTGTTAGAACAAAGAAGTTCCTTTAGGAAGATCTGTCTTTAGGCAGACAAGAGGAGTTCAAAGAAAGACTCTCCCTGCATTTGCTGTTTTTTAAGTACCTACAGCTCAAAATAATCAATAAGCCAACAAGGCATATTTGGAGGTGACATAGTCTGCTACCCTTCATTAATGAAAAATAATCCTTCTCCTCACTTTTTAATATAATATCAACAGAGAGATTGGTATTACCAAAGAAACATCTTTGCCTTTGGTGTTATGTTTATGAACCAATCCCACTTCTCTTGTCCCAGCTGGACTTGGAACGATGCCCACAAACAACTAAGTCATTGTGCTTTCAGGATCTGTGAACATCACCTCCCTCTAGGGAATAATGGCCTCAGACCCATAGAGCATCCCACCCCAGGGCCAGGACTGGAAAAATAGTTACATGTAGCTGAGTCTGTTTTTCTTTTTATTTCATAATCCCATAGCAGTTAGCTTTTGTTGTGTAGCAAACCATCCCAAACTTGGTGACTTAAAACCATAACTATTTGCTTACTCTTCTGTATGTTGGCAACTTGGGTGTGAGTGGTTTCACTTACACATTTACAGTCAGCTCATATATAGCCTGACTTGCTTGTTTGGCAGTTGGCTATTATCAGGGGCAATGAATGTCACAAGGCTTGCTCACAGGGTTGTGGTGATGGTATCCCTAAAAGCAGCAACATAGAGCAAGCCCCAGAACATAGACACTTTTCAGGCCTCTAGTTGCACTGCATTTACCAAAATCTCATTGGTCATCGGCAGTCACATGACCAAGTCCAGCTTTAGAGGGTGAAGAAACAGTCCACCTAATGGGAGGGACTGCATAGCTGCTTTGCAAAAGGGTGTGGATAATGGGATAGGCAGAATTTCCTGCTAGTTTTTACCACACATCTACCACACAGTCAACAAATAGTCTCTATTTTTAAGAGTATATTGCAAAAGTACACTTAACATACAGCCTGAGAATAGACTAGAATGTACTGATTCAGGCTGTCTGAAAAAGTGGTTAGCCCAGAAACTTTTCTGCAACAGGTGTTAATGCCTGAGCCAATCTTACATTATTTTGAGGGAGAAAAGGTGAATGTAGAGAGAGAGAATAGATGACAGCATTTGTGGATGAACACCAACATTTTTTCTTGTTTTAAGATCCAATTAATTATCCTACAGGAACTGGGGAGATACATGGAGTCTGGTGTATGTTAATAGCAAATGATGCAACAGTGAAAGGTGTGTCACTATACCCAATTATGGCAAAGAAACAACTCTGAGCACAAGATTTGCAATCAAGACCCACCTTGCAATTGTATACCTCACTGATAGTGGAGAAGCATTCTTGCCACTATAGTTGATACTCAAAATGATGAATTATTAGTCATTTGATTTCTTTATAGATTCATATTGATTATTATCATTGGACAATGTTGATGATCTTCACTCATGGCAGGAGGTTTCTAACTTTTGATTTCTGGAACACTGATGATATTCTCAACTATGCTAATTCCTAGCTATGAAATTAAGGGGATTAATTTCTCTAACTCTGGGATCTTTTTTCTTCAACATCATTGAGCTAAGATAATGTAACATTTCACCCATTTGGAAAGCTGCAATCAGTTTAATTCAGTTCAACAAATATTTTCTGAGTACTTGATTTGGGATAGGCATTGTGCTGGGGGCTGGGGGGGATATAATGATGAATAATGTAGGCATGTTTGGAGCCTATATTTTACTAGGAAAGGCATAGGTTAATTAACTAATTATAAGTATGTAACTTTTTAGGTTAAATCAGCTATGGGATCATGTACTAGGATATCTAACTTAGAATTAGAGATATCCTTCCTAAAGAAGTGATACCTTAGCTAAAATTGAAGGATGGATAGGAGTTAGCTGCGTGGAGATGAGGACAAGGTGCAGGGGATGGAGACGAGCGTTATTAAGTAGAGAAAAATGTATACAGACAGACCCATAGTACAAAAGAGCATATATATTTGACAAACTGAGAGTAGTCCACTGTATCTGGATTAGAGAGAGCAAGGGAAAATGATGGATGATGAAGTTAGAGGGTCTGGCAGCGGCCAGATTGTTAAAAAATCAGTGAGATTGATGGGAAAGACACTATTTTTTTTGAGATTGTCACATATATAGAAAGTGTAGACCTTAAAAAGACTAGCTGTGCTCTGTATATCCCCTAGGGCAAGAAAAGTGTTCAAAATCTATTTTTTTATGGACTTGCTTCATTATACAGATAGTTGCTTAGTTTCTCATATTTCCCTAAACAAAGCATGTAGACTGTTTTCAGAATTTTGATATTGTAAGCAATGCTCCAATATACATATTTCTTGCAGAAATAGGTTGAATATTTTTGTAGAATAATTCCTAGAAGTCGAAGTGCTAGGTTAAGGTGTATGTACATTTCACATTTTATTAGAAATAGGTTCTCCGGAGTTCCCGTTGTGGCGCAGTGGTTAACAAATCCGACTAGGAACCATGAGGTTGCGGGTTCGATCCCTGGCCTTGCTCAGTGGGTTAAGGATCCGGTGTTGCCATGAGCTGTGGTGTAGGTTGCAGACGCGGCTCGGATCCCGAGTTGCTGTGGCTCTGGCATAGGCTGGCAGCTACAGCTCCGATTAGACCCCTAGCCTGGGAACCTCCATATGCCTCGGGAACGGCCCAAGAAATAGCAAAAAGACAAAACAAAACAAAACAAAACAAAACAAACAAACAAAAAAAAAGAAATAGGTTCTCCATAGAAGGGGATACTCAAATGATCAATATACATATGAAAAGTGGTTAATATTATTATTCTCCTGGGAAATGCAAATTAAAGCCTTAAGGAGATATCATCACACCTCCATGAGAATGCCTAAAATGAAAAAGACAATAACCAGTTTTAGAAAGGATAGGGTGAAATTGGAACTTATACATTACTTGTGGGAGTGTAAATTAATATATTGCTTTGGAAAATTGTTGGGAGATATCTGTTAAAGACATTCTATGACTCAGTAATTCCAAGACAGATGAGTATATATACCTACCAAATATATGTGCAAGAATGGTCACAATAGCTTTATTCCTAACAGGCCCAGACAGGAAATAATCTAAATGTTTATCAGTAGGAAATTGACAAAGAATTTGAACTACTGATATGCTGGCCTATGTCAACGAATCTCACAGACACAAAAGAATACTAAATGTGTGAGTTCCTTTACATGAATTTCAAGAGTAGGCAAAACTAACCTCTACAGATAGGTGTTATCATGCCTTAATATTGGTGGAGGTTACATGACATTTTCAAATTGTATAATTAACATTAGTGCACTTTACATACTTTAACATATATGTCATATCTCCATGAAAAATAAAGTTAATTAAAAAGATAATAAATTTTACTACATAGTATAAAATTGTCCTTCAAAACATGGTACAAATATACACTCCTATCTAAAAAAAGAGCACCAGCTTCTTCCTATCTTTGCCAACACTGGACATTATTAGTTTTATTTTCTAAACTTTTAAGCAAATAAGTACATTAATTATAATATTAAAATTATTACTGATATTGAACATTTTCTCCATTTATTAGGCACCTCCATTTTTTAGTATGCAAAATAAATGTATGTTTTTGTCCATTTATCTATTAGCTCATTTTTTTGCTATTCGTTGATTCAGAGGTTTTTTTAATGTATGTATTTGGGACATTAACTGCTGGTTTGTTATAGTCTACAAATATTTTTTACCATATTGTCATTTGTATTTTAGTATATAGTATTTGTATTTTAGAAAAACTGGTAGTGTTTTTCCCCTATGGAATTTTTTTTTTTTTTTAATGTACTCAAATGTCTTTTTCAGGATTGTTGTTTGATTTCTGGAGTTTGTTAAATGTAGGAAAGCTCCCATTCCAATATTATACAAATAAGCTTCCCTTTTCTCTGTGATCTTTCATCCATTTGGAATTTATTTTTGTGTATTATGGGTAGTAGAAATCTAACATCTATTTTTTCTCAAAGATCAGAAAATTTCCCTTTGATTTTAAATACCACTTTTATCTAATATTAACCTATCTTATATGCATGTGTCAATTTCTGGACTGTCTGTTCAACTTCCATGATTCATTTGTCTATCAATAATTGAGTACTCCCCCGTTTTAATTACCATAGATTTACTGTGTTTCAGTATCTGATAGGATCAGTTCTCGCCTTCCTGCCCCTCCTCCTCTCTGAATTCTGCTTCCCTTCTTCCTGCTCTGTCTCCTTTTCCTCTCCTCTTCTCTCCCTGCCTTGTTCTCCTTTCCCTTGTTCCCCTCCCTCCTCATTCCTTTCCTTTCTCCTTCCCCTTCTTCTTCCTTTTACTCTTCTCTACAGTATTAGGCTGTTCTTTGACACTTCTCCCAGATAAACTTTGGAATCAGTTTTTCAAGTTAAGTCTTCCTATCCAGAATATAGTATATTCCCTAGTTATTCAGTTTCATTTTAAGTCTTTCATAAAATTCTAGTTGGCTTTAGAGAGGTGTTGAATTTTTTTCTTTTGAACTTTACCCTGAGCTATTTTACTACTTAATGGGATCATTTTTTATTAAAAATGAATTTCACTTAAAAGTTAACTTTGCTTGTTTATAAGATCTCTTTTTTGATCTATTCCACAAATTTTCTTATTTGCCCTAAAATTTTCAGTTGATTTTTTGAAGATTCTAGGTAGTCCATCATGTTACCTGTATATAGAGATAAAAATTCCTTTACATTTTTTTTTTTTTTTTTTTGTCTTTTGTCCTTTTTAGGGCTGCTCCCACAGCATATGGAGGTTCCCAGGCAAGGGGTCGAATCAGAGCTGTAGCCGCTGGCCTACACCGCCAGAACTACAGCAACACCAGATCCAAGCCGCATCTTCGACCTACACCACAGCTCACGGCAATGCTGGATCCTTAACCCACTGAGCAAGGCCAAGGATCAAACCCACAACCTCATGGTTCCTAGTTGCTGCGCCACAACAGGAACTCTAAAATTCCTTTACTTAGTAATACTTGATGCGTTTTCTTCTTTTCTTCCTCCCTCTTTCTCTCTCTCTTTCTTTCTTGTCTTTTTAGGGCCCCTGGAAGTTCCCAGGCTAGGGGGTCAACTTGGAGCTCCACCTGCTGCCCTACACCACAGCCACAGCCATAGCAATGTGGCATCCAAGCCACATCTGTGACCTATACCAAAGCTAACAGCAAAGCCGATCCTTAACTGAGTGAGGCCAGGGATCGAACCTGCAACCTCATGGTTCCTACTCGGATTCATTTCAGCTGCACCACGACAGGAACTCTTGAGCGGAATCTTAAAGGATAATGTAGTAAACAGAGTTGCCTACTTAAGAGTGTTTTCTCCCCGCCTTTTTTGCTAACAGAATTCAGATTGAACCTGCAACCTCATGGATGCTAGTTGGGTTCGATACCGCCGAACCACAATGGGAACTCCTATTTATTACTTTTTTCCTATTTTATTGTATTTCCTAACACAGCCAGACAATATTAACTACCAAAGCCAAGAATGTTCCTATCTTATACAGTGGGAAAATAAAAAAAAAAAAAAGAATATTCCTATCTTAGGTTTTAATAGAATACTTTTGTACTTTGAGTTAAATGACATGATATTTTTTTCTAACAGATATTTTTAAGTTAATGATGCTTCCATTTATTCTTAACCTGCTATGAGTTTTCATCACAGTTGATTAAAAATGTCTATCTATACACGTTAATTCTGAAAATTCTTCTGGCGATTGAAATATAGTGATGTATAATATTATATAAGTTACAGGTGTACAAAGTACAATATAGTGATTCACGATTTTTGAAGGTTATACTCCTTTATATTATTGTATAAATATTGCTATATTCTCTGTGTTGTATAATATATCCTTGTAGCTTATTTTATACCTAATACTTTTTTTTGTTTGTTTGTGGCATATGGAGGTTCCCAGGCCAGGGGGTCTAATTAGAGCTAGCTGCTGGCCTAAGCCAGTCATAGCAACGCGGGATCCAAGCCATGTCTGCAACCTACATCACGGCTCACAGCAATGCCAGATCCTTAACCCAATGAGCGAGGCCAGGGATCGAACCGTAACCTCATGGTTCCTAGTTGGATTCGTTAACCACTGAGCCACGATGGGAACTCCTATACCTAATACTTTATACCTCTTATTCTTCTACCACTATATTGCCCCTCCCTCTTCCCCCTTCCCTCTTCCCACTGGTAACCACTAGTTTGTTCTCTGTATCTGTGAGTCTGCTTCTTTTTTGTTATATTCACTAGTCTGTTGTATTTCTTATATTCCACATTTAAGTGATGTCATACAATATTTCTTTCTCTGTCTGAAATTATTTCACTGAACATAATGCCCTCCAAGTCCATCCACGTTGTCACAAATCACAAAATCTCATTCTTTTTATGGCTGAGAACCTTCATACTGTTTCCTACAGTGGCTGCACCAATGCACAATGCCACCAACACTGTATGAGGATTCCCTTTTCTCCACATCCTTGCCAACATTTGTTATTTGTGTTATTTTTGATGACAGCCATTTTGACAGGTGTGAGGTGACATTTCATTGTGGTTTTGATTTGCATTTCCCTGATGATTAGTTGATTTAACCTCCTTTCATGGGCCTGTTGGCCATCTGCATTCCCTCCCTTTTTGGAAAAATGTCTATTCATTTCCTCTGTTTTTTAAACGTGTTGTTTGGGCTTTTTTTTTATGTTGTGTTGTATGAGCTGTTCATATCTGTGGATATTAATTCCTTAATTGTCATACCATTTACAATCATTTTCTCCCATTCAATGGATTGTCTTTTCATTTTGTCAATGGTTTCCTTTGCTGTACAAAAGCTTTTAAGTTTAATTAAGTCCCATTTGTTTATTTTTGCTTTTCTTTCCTTTTCATTTTTGGCAGCACCTGAGGCATATGGATTTCCCAGGCCAGGGATCAGATCCAAGCTGCAGTCTCAACCTAAGCTGAAGCTGTGGTAACACCAGATCCTTAACCCACTGTGCTGGGCCAGGGATCAAACCCATGTCCAGCACTCCCAAGACATTGCTGATCCTGTTGCCCCACTGTGGGAACTCCCAAAAAATTATTTTTAGACAAAAGAAAAACTGTAAGTACTTGTCAATCTTCCTTGTATTTTTAAGAGTTTTTAATTTCTTTTTATGGCTGCATGTATGACATATAGAAGTTCCCAGGCTAGGGGTCAAATGGGAGCTGCATCTGCTGGCCTACACCACAGCCACAGCGTCACTAGATCCAAGCTGCATCTGTGACCTACACCACAGCTCACAGCAACGCTGGATACTTAACACACTGAGTGAGGCCAGGGATCGAACCCACATCCTCATGATTACTAGTGGGGTTCCTTACCACAGAGCCAAAATGGGAACTCCTGTTCTCATTGTTTAAAACTCTATGCTAGTAATATTTTGAAAGTATCTTAATATTTTAACATTTAGAATAAAACTTTATAGTTTATAGTTTTAGAATGCTGAGTAGAAAATTTAAAGATATATAACTTACTTTGTTTCCACTTACAACTTTTTTAATAGAAGCTGATAGTTATTTTTAAAGTACTAATTAAAGCCTTCTGTGGAACTTGTTAGTTTATTATATTCTGTTTGATTCTCACTGAGGCAGACATTTTTCCAAATGAAAAGCATGGTGGTAGATTGATACACAGAACAGAGCATTACTGCTCCAATGGAAATCCCACAGGTAACTGCACAATTTCTAAATATGTAGGATTTTAAAAAATAGATATTTAATAAATTATTTACCTAATATATTAAGTTCTATTTTAAAAACTGCTACTTACAGATCACTTTAAATTTTCAAATTTGTCTTTCCTTTGAAAACTTAACGTATGTTTTCACTATAAGATTATCGGTGACTTTGAAAAAAATCAAAATTCAAAGAAAAGGAAAAAAAAATCCTATAAGACAGAGAAAACATTGTTTTTTTTTGATACAGGCAGAGAGAGTGGCTTCAGTGCTGTGCTTAGTTAGCATGGAGGTAGAAAGAGGAGATAGTAGTGAAAGGAGCTAATTTGCTTGTTGAGACTTGGGTTTCTTTGCTTACAAAAAAAAAAAAAAGCCAATTAAAAATTCAGTTCTAGTAAAAAAAAAAAAAAAAGAGAGAGAGAAAGAAAATTTAGTTCCTCAGTCAGGCTGTCACCAGTAAAATCCATGAACAATTCCCAGGAGTTAAAAATAGAATCTGGATAATAAAATAAAGTCTAACCTTTTTTTTTCTCCTTTTCCTCTGTGCTTCTTTTAGTTTCACTTGCTCGCAGGATCATAGGATGCCAGGTACAGAGGCCTCGCCACCGGCACTTCAGACCAGAGTACGCAGGGTGAAACAACCCAGCAGACACCTCAGCTCTGTGAGAAGCTCCGAACACACTGCAATTCAAGATGGCAGCGGTGGCGGGTCGTGTGCAGAGGCGCTGTGCTCGGCACTTTGATCTGGCGGGAGCACCTGGAGCAACCTGGCCACACCTGCTCCGCCAGGAGTGAACTCTGGGCCCCTCCCTGCAGACAAGATGCTTATAATTCAACCCCTGGGAGGGCCTTTCTGGGGGATCTTGTACCTTGGAGCGCTAGCTTGTGGTACCTCTCCATTCTTTGATTAAAGAATAAAACTTTCCTTTTCTTTATTCCTGGCCGAGCCCTTGGCACTCGGAAGTTCCCAGGCCAGGGACTGAATCTGCGACACAGCAGTGACAACATTGGATCCTTAATCTGTTGCGCGAAACGGGGACTCCTAAAGCTTTACTTTGTTTCTGTGTCAAACTTGGTCTCATTCTACTGGCTCAAACAACAGGGGGCTTGGCCACATTTAAACTGCTTAGTAGCCATATGTGGCCAGGGATTATAGCATCAGACAATACGGTGTATACATTTCCGCCATCACTGGTCTAAACAGTACTTGGAACTTAGTGGTTGCTCAATAAATATTAGCTGAGTGAAGAGGTTGAATAAACAAAGAATACAGAGAACTCTACCCAATATTCTGTGATAATCTGTGGGAAAAGAATCTGTAAGGAAATGGATGTGTGTACGTGTGTAACTGAATCATTTCGTTGTACAGCAGCAATTATCACAACATTGTAAATCAGCTGTTCTTCAATAAAACTTTAAAAAAATGGAAAAAAATATGCATGTAATGTTAGAAGTTCCTTTGTGATGCAGCAAGCTAAGGACCTAGCTGGGAAAAAAAATTTACCTTGCCTACTTCACAGAGTTTTTTTGAGAATCAAAAGCTCTTTTCAAATGGTGAGTAATCTAGGCATGTTGAAGAACTCTTATTTTAATGATGGCTTCCAAACAACAAACACTTCAGTAGACTTTTGTTCTATGAATACACAGTGAACTTTACGTATTTTAGGAATGGTGTTTCCTCGTAGTCATTGTTTCTGTAGTTAAACAAAACTTCCCTTTTGATTACAGGAAAATGGTAAACTTGACATAACTGTATGGCCTTGTTTGTTTTTCTTCCTTTTTCCCTCTCAACCTTTGGATTCTCTGTTCAAAACCCCTTCGGGATCACTCCTAGGAACATTTTTTATAGTAAGTCTGTATTAGGGAAACAATGTGGGGAGTGTGTGTGTGTGTGTGTGTGTGTGTGTGGTTGTGAGCAGAGCTGGAAGTCAAGGGACTTATAATCCACTTGCAGTGGTTTCCCAAGCAACCTAAGTGAATGACAAAAAGCTGCTTTCAATAACAGGAGTAAAATTGACTTGAATTCTTTGTAATTTGACTTTGCTTATTAAGTTTTTAAAACTTCACTGCTAATTGAAGTATTTATTACTCTCGGAACTAACAGTTACATTGTTTGAATCAGTGCCTTACACTTAAATCCGTCTCCTCAATTTACCAAAGATGTCTATGTCGTTTCACTTTGGTTTTAGAACAATCTTGAAGGGCTGATAGGGCAGACATAATTCTTACAACTTTGTGGAAAAACCAGTTTAGAGCATTTTGTGTGAGTGGTTTGCTTCAGATTGTACAGTTTACGAAAAGCAAAATAGGGCTAAAACCCAGGACTTCTAATACTTCCTCCTTTACATTCTGCTGCCTAATTTACTGTGAAGGGGAATTAATCAATGGAGAGGTAGGCAGATATGGACACTGACATGAACCTATTTCAGTTTCCTCTATTACCCTTTGAACTGGGTGGTGTTTTGTTTTGTTTCTTCTTTTTACCTCTGCACCTGCGACACATGGAAGTTCCCCAAATAGGGGTTGAATCAAAGCTGCTGCCTATGCCTCAACCACAGCAACACCAGATCTGAGCCACATCTGTGACCTATGCTGCAGCTTGCTGCAATGCTGGATCCTTAATTCACTGAGCACTGCCAGGCATCCAATCCATATTCTCACGGACAATATGCAAGGTTCTTAATCCACTGAGGCACAAGGAAAACTCCCTGGGTGGTGTTTTTGCCTTTTTTTAATCTTTGTTTAATTTAGATGCAATGAAGAATGGTAGGAAAGGATGGACTCTGAAGTGCAAATTAGCAAATCAGGAACATTAGCTACCTTACCGGCGTACTATGACAACTAATTATATCTTCAAACTTGGCAAGTTTTTATAAATACAGTAGTCATCCCCCCACTTTTAGAAGTAAAAAGTGTGTGGCGGATCTCAGATAAAGTTTAGGCAGTCCACATACTCTCTTCAAAGATCTACTTACTAAGCATTTACTCTGTGCCCCCAAATGTGCCGTGCAAGGTTCTTCAGAATGCAGGGCTTATGCTCCTGTCCTCTGAGGCTCTGAGTACAGTCTGTCAATTAGTGAATAAATACTGCTTATCGAGAAGGTAAGTCCAGCAGTAAGTCAAGAATGATGTGAAAAATAATAAGATGTGGCCTTTCCCTTTAAGATAGCTACTTTCTAGAGAAGGAAACAAGGTGTTTACCATTATTATTTCCATTTTATAGATGAAAGTATTAAATAAACTATCAAAGTTCACAAAAGGTAATTTATGGAAGAATGTGGATTCTGATCCAGGTACATTTGACTCTAAAACCCTTCTGATGCTTGAGAGGAAATCTAATATAACGCCCTGATCACCACCAACCTACCTACCCCTCTACAAACTCACCATGACAAACAACACTTATTTGGTACACCTTGTACAGATACAGCTCTTAACACTTTACATGCTTTCCCTCTTTTCATTCTCATAGCAAACCTGTGAAAGAGGTACTTTAATTGGCCCCTTTCTACCAACGTGGCACCAAAACTAGCTCAGAAATGGCAGGGAGAGGATTCAAACCCAAGTCTACCTCCAAACCTAACTCTTCACCACTTGCTAGAGTCTTAGTCTGCCTTAGTCTTCTCACCATCATCCACATATGAAGAAACAGCTCTCTCAAATTCAAGTGCACTGGCACTCTGATTAATAACTTCTCTCATTCATATTTCAGAGTATTATTTTTTCAGATAACCAATAAAAGCTATTTGTAGCTACTTTGTAGGTGATAGTATTCAACACAAAGACAGTATTTTTTGAGAAAATATCCATGATGAAAATCTAGATTGCCAGGGAGGCAATGTTTATTTACTACACATTGTTTGATTATTTGTAAATGTTTTTCTTTATTCTATGAAAATGTAAATTTTTGATCATAATTTATAGCTATAGGACAGATTCTACTGTAAAACTTCATTGATTTTTTTTTTTCTGTTAAAAATCAATTGGTAATAGTTTCAACCATAATGAAAAAGAGAGTAGGCTGAATTTGGCCTGATGGTATACTAATAATTCCATTCATATGTTGAAGAATCAGTAATGATGGACCATATTCCAGCAGATCAAACCCAAAAATCTTTACCCAGAGCCCTCTGAATTGGTCCAAACATATTCATTACTTTTCTTTGTCTTGAGCCCTGATAATCCTTCTCAAATTTCCTCAAAACAATACTGAGACTGGTTTCCTTGCTTATAAAAATGTCAATGAAAAATTTGGTTCCTTGGTCACAATACACAATTCAAGTGCTCAGTAGCCACAAGTAACTAGTGCATACTGCATTGGGCAATGCAGATACAGGACATTTCCATCATTGCATAAAGTTTTATTGTACACTCCTACTCTAAAGCAGAATTTCTTAACCCTCACAGTCACAAATAGTCTTTCTACAGAAAAGTTCTTTTTTTTTTTTTTTTAATGCTGCACTAGTGGCATATGGAAGTTCCCAGGCTACAGCTGCTGGCCTATACCATAGCCACAGCAATGCGGGATTTGAGCTGCATCTGTGACCTATACCACAGCTCATGGCAATACCAGATCCCTGATCCAGTGAACATGGCCATGGATCAAACCTACATCCTCATGGATACTAGTTGGATTCGTTTCTGCTGTGCCACAGTGGGAACTCCTAGAAAAGTTTTTTAATAACATAGATTTTGTAACATCACCTTTACTAACCTGAAATGAAATAGTTAGGTGATATAACAAAATTGCATACATAATTTTGAAGATATATATTAATATCATACTATAGTATGAAGAAGAAAAAGTGAAAAACAAATTTTGATAAAATGATATTCATTTCAGTAAGAAACATAGGGGCACATCTCCGTTAGAATACATGTTGAGTATTGCACCTTTATGCAGAATCTCCACAAATGCAACACCTGAAAATATAAACTCATACAGCTTTGTTGTATTGTCAACTCCCAGTCGTTTTGCCATCAGTAACATAATCATATGAAATAAGCAACAATCAAAACATCAGACCAGTAAAGGATACTTTTCCCTCTTTACATATGGCCATGTATTCCTGGAAATCTCTGTATATAATAAAATCAATAAAAAATACTGGTTTAAATGTTAAATCGAGTCATGTTCTAGGCTCTAATAATTATGAACAAGTTTTTCGCTCACCTCCGTGTCTAGCAGGGTATATTAAGTTAAAAAGATACAGAGTTATTCTTTGATCAGTAGTCCTCTAGGTTATAGAGAAACTGTCATTTCTGGATTGGCTTAAAATGTTGTCAGTGTGTCCCTTTTTCCATCTTCCTGATGACACAGTGTGACTCATTTATTTCCAAAATCCTCCTATGGTTGTTTCACCCCCATGGAGACCTCCTGCTCTAGAGTTTTCTGGGCTCTGATTATAGGGCTGTTTAGGCAATGGCCGTTTGGTTCAAATGAAAGATCTGGCTGTAACAGTTCTGGAATAGTTCTACCATGAAGCTGGTAGATATACCACAGTGAGAAAAGGCTAGCTTTATATTGGTAGTTATTTTGCTTTTTAGGATTTCATCAAGCCCTAGCCTTTTATTTTCTTAGATGCTTTAACACCACTTTCTTAGGAATCTAGGATTCCTTGAAAATATACTAAAATATAGATTATTAGTAACTGTCATGGTAAGCAACTGAGTCTATGTTTAGAGACTGATGTGGATAATCTTGTAAATGACTTGTACATTTGGTATTTGAAAATAGCCAACTGGATGTTTAAGGTCAAGAAATTTATACTTAAAATTTTATGTGAGTTTTTTTTTCCTTTGTAAAAAAAATAGAAGTTTGGTCTTTATTCATTTGTTCATTTACTCACTCATCCAAGAATTTTTTTTTTTTTTTTGTCTTTTAGGGCTGCACTGGCGGCATAGGGAGCTTCCCAGGCTAGGGGTCGAATCAGAGCTGTAGCCACTGGCCTATGCCAGAGCCACAGCAATGCAGGATCAGAGCTGTGTCTGTGACCTACACCACAGCTCATGGGCAACTCCAGATCCTTAACCCACTGAGAGAGTCCAGGGCTCGAACCCTCACCTTCATGGATGCTAGTCGGGTTCGTTAACCAGTGAGCCACGACAGGAACTCCTGAATATTTAAGTCTTTATTAGAGGACCAGGCACAGTGCTAGATACTGAGCCTCAAATATAAATAATGGATTCTACTCTTAAGGAATTTATAGTCCAGTGGGTAACAATTAACTATGAAACAGTTAAGTAAGTATATCAGCAGAAAAGTGCATGGGGCACATGGGAACAAAGAATCATCTAATAAGAGGATATATTTACCTGGAAGCATACCATAGGGCCTAACATTTCAGGCCATTTCTCTCTTCTCCATAAAAAACATCCAGCTTGAATCTCATGTTGTCTGATTTTACCATCTATTATTTCCCCTAATGTGATTATTTAGACATTTTCTGGGTTGTTATCCTTCATCCCTTGAACATTAAACTATTGGGTCACTCTTTTCATATCCAATGTCTCCTTTGTCACAATTCTTGGGAATTTCAACATTCATTTAGATGATTGTACCTGTGCTCTGGCATCATAAGTTGCTTGACCTCTTCTCTCCTTTATTCTTCGTTGGCCACCCATGTCCTATTCTTTTTTTGCTTTATAGGGCCAAGTCTGAAACATATGGAAGTTCCCAGTCTAGGGGTCAAATCAGAGAGGCAGCTGCTGGCCTACACCCCAGCCACAGCAACGCCAGATCTGACCCATGTCTTCGACCCATACCACAGCTCATGGCAATGCCGGATCCCTAACCCACTGAACAAGGCCAGAGATAGAACCCACATCTTCATGGATACAAGTAAGATTCGTTACCCCTGAGCCACAATGGGAACTCCCCATGTCCTATTCTTAATCTTGTCTAGTCTTGTCACACCCCTTACTATAAATTCTCTATGATTTCAACTTCACATAGCCTATTTTGCAACCACTGCCTTTGATTTTCTCCTCCTCTCAGAATAGTTTGGTCTGACATGGCCACTGATCCTATCCTTATTATCTCTTACCTTCCTGTCTTTCTGTGCTTAAATTCCATTTCTATTCATTATAATAACTTTTTTCACATAGATACTAAAATTCCTAAGTCTACCTAATGTATATGTGCCCTAGATTCCAGTTTTTTCTTGTCTGTTCAAGGACATTGCCCCAGAAATTTCCCTGTTTCTACCAAATCATCATGTCCCCCTCTCTACCAGATCATTCTTATCAGCATATACTATGACATAAATTCTCCAACTAAAAAAAACTTTTTGGATCCCAGTTTCTCACAGTCACCCCCACTATCATCTCATTGCTTCCTTCCCTCTACAGAAAAACTTGTTGAAGGTATTTTCTATGCTTTATATTTCTAATTCACCCTCTCATTCTTTTTTGCATCTCTACTAGGCAAGTATCTCTTCCCAGCACTTTGCAGAAACTACTCTTTATGAAGTCAACCGATGGCTTCTACATAGCTAATTTAAATGAAATGAGGTCAATTCTCAATCCTTCTTTAACTTGAGCCATCGCAGCATTTAATACAGATGATCACCTATTTGTTCTTAAAACACTTTGCTTCCATAACACCCACTGTGTCTGCTTTTAAAAAGTTTAATTTTTAATTCCTTCTCATCTCTCTGATTTCTAAATGTTGGAATGTCCCAGAGTTCAGTCTTTGAAATGCTTTATTTCCCTTTTTCTATCCTTGATGGTCTTATTGAATATCATGGCTTTAAATACTGTATGTGTGGTAATGACTCTCAAATGTATATCTGCAGACCTGACTTCTCAACTCCAGAAACTTATAACTAGCAGCTTATGTGATATGTCATGGGAATTGCTATAGTCATCTCAAAGTTAACATGTCAAAAACCAATCCTGATAATGGTCACTAAACCAGATCCTCATGCTGACTTTTCCATTAATGGTAATTCTCCCCTTCCTGGGGCTCAGGACAAAGATTTTGGTACTATCTTGGACTCTTCATTGACTCCCTTCAACCCAATCTGTCAACAAATTATGTTGGATCCATTCTCACAACATATCCAGAATTCCACTTCTCATCACCTACATCACCACTGTAGTTCAAACCTCCATCCTCTCACTTGGATTATTACAGTAGCTTCTTAACACCCTCTTATCTCTGACTTTTTTCACTGCTGTCTAGCATCTGAATAGCTACCCAAGATATGATGCTAAAATGTAAACCAGACCACCTTACACCTCTGTTTAACTCTTCCATGGCTTGCAATCTGAAGGTCCACCTGATCTGACCAACCTTCCAATTCCCAAGTCCTTTCTGCCTTCATCTTCATACTCTCCTGATTCCCTCCATTGTAGATTCTTTCCTCCAGCATGACTAAAATTTCACCTCAGTAACACTCTCCTTAGCCATCCTATCTAAAATTTCAATCCCCTCCCAATATTTCATATATCTCCCTCCTCCTTTATTTAGTCTCTTTAATACTAAACACTATTGAGAACATTTTTACTTACTTACATTGTTCATTTCTGCTTCATCTGCCAGAACATAAGCTCCATGAAGTCAGGGATATTTGCCTATTTTATTTCACCACTTGTGCTTGAACAGAGAGCCTGGAACACAGTAGATTATCAGTAAATACTAAAGATAGTATTTACTTCTAGGTCAGTATAGAACTAATCACTGTGTTCTCCTAATATATGCGTCCTATACAGAACTGCCAAAGGTGGAAGGAACCCTTAAAATAGTATGTTCTAATCTCTCTGATTTTGAGGACACTGGAGAGCAGAGAGGTGAAGAGATCTCCACAACCCTACAGATAGCAGTAGAGCCTTGTCAAATCTCTTTAATTACGTCTTAGAGTAACATTTATTTTCAACATTCATGTTGTCAAGGCTTACTTATAATTTGATGTAAAACTCTAGCTCTTGATACCATAATCTTAATTTACTAATAGTTTTCTCAAATGCTTATTAGCTGCAAGTGAACTCCCTTGAAGTCAGGAAAAAATAAACATCCATGACACATCTCACTTACATGATGCTAAACACATTTCTAGTTCTACCATTTAACTTTTAAGACCACAAAATTTTAATATCTTAGTGACTATTTTGGTGTGATATTTTGAATACACCTGTAACATAAGGTTAACATAAAAAATATTCACAAGCACCACCTCTTAGGACAAATCAAGATTTTCCTACTGTTCTTCTTGGTAAGAGAGTTATTGTTTATAATCTTAATGTAAGTAGGTTTTGTCTCAGGAAAGACTAATTTTCTCACAAATAGGTCTGTAAATTAGTGTACCCACTGTCTCAGAAATAATGGGTTCCCCTCACCAGGGGATTGAAAAAGAGATTAGATAAGTTCTTCCTTAAAATGTGGAAAAGAAGATTTGTACTTCAAACAAAGGCTGGTCTGTATGACTTCTCAAGTCCTCTCAATTGTATGATTCTGTTCCAAGCATTATATATTCTCTATTTTATGAAACATATGATGGGAAGCGGATATAATTGCACATACAATTTTTAAAAGACTAAGATTTTATGAAAGCTAGCTTCTAAATGTAAGAGAATAACAATAAATATTTCTAGGTATATTATTAGACTATATATACATGTATACATTATATACAAGTTTCTTATCAGATATATTTTTTGCAAATGTTATTTCCCTTTCTGTAGATTGTTTTTTCACTTTGTTAATGGTGTTCTTTGAAGCACAAATTTTTTTGAAAATTTCCATAATGTCTAATATATCTACCTTTTCCTTTTGTTTATGCTTTTGGTATCACATCTAAGAAAACATTCCCTAAACCAAGGCTATGGAGATTTACCCTTGTGGTTTCTTTTAAGAGTTTTGAAATTTTTGCACCTGAATTTAGTTCTGTGATCCATTTTGAGATAAATTTTACCTGTGATGTGAGGTTGAGGTCTAGCTTCCTTCTTTGACATGTGGATATCCAGTTTTCCTAGCATCATTTGTTGAAAATACTATTCCTTCCCTATTGAATGATCATGGTACCCTTGTTGAAAATCATTTGACCAAATGTGAGTGTTACTTTCTGGGCCCTCTAGCCTGTTAAGTTGGTCTATGTCGCTATCGTTATGGTGGTAACACAGTCTTAACTACAATAGATTTGTAGTGGGTTTTTAAGTGGGAATGTAAGAATCCTTCAATTTTGTTCTTCCTTTTCAAGATAATTTTGGCTATTCTTGGTCTCTTGTATTTCCATATTAATTTCAGGACCAGCTTGCCAGTTTCTGCTTAAAGGCAGCTGGGGTTTTGATGTAAATTGCACTGAATCTATAGTGCAATATAAAAATCTGTCATTTTTAGTGCTATTGCCATTTTAACAATGTTAAATCTTCCAGTCCAAGAACCCGGGATGTTTTTCCATTTATTTAAGAATTCTTTAATTTCTTTCAACTGTGTTTTATAGTTTGTGTACAAATCTTCAAACATTTTATTGCTTATTTCTAAATATTTTATTCTTTGATACTATTTTAAATGGGATGGCTGTCTGGATTTTATTTTCAGATTGTTCATTGTTAGTACACAGAGATATAGCTAATTTTTGTATATTGATCTTGTATCCTGCAACTTTTCTGAACTTGTTTAATAGGTTTTTTTTTTTAGTGAATTCCTTAAAATTTTCTATATCCAAATCATGTCATTTGTAAATAGATTTTCTCTTTTTCCAATTGTATACATTTGATTCCTTTTCATTGCCTAATTGCTGTGGCTAAAACCTCCAGTACAATGTTGAATAGTAGTGGGGAGGGCAGACATCCTGGCCCTGATCTTGGGGATATTCAATATTTCATCATAAAATATAACGTTAACTGTGGGTTTTTCAATAGATATCTTTTATCAGGATGAAGAATTTCCCTTCTATTTGTAATGTTATTATTTTTTTCATTTAAAAAAATGATTGTTGAATACTTTCAAATACTTCATCTGCATCTACTGAGATGATCATGTGGCTTTGTCTGCTGTTTTATTAATATGGCAGATTATATTAATTTTTGGATAGTAAGTCAACCTTGAATTCCTAGGAGAAATCCCACTTGGTCATGGTATAGAGTCCTTTTTAAGTGTTGTTGAATTTGTATTTGTATTTGAATCAGTATTTTATTAAGAATTTTTCATGTAAACTTATGAGTGATATTGCTCCATGGTTTTCTTTTCCTGTGATATTTTTGTCTAATATTGTTATTAGGGTAAAATTTGGCCCAAAATGAGCTGAGAAGTATTTCCTCTATGTCCACTTTTGGAAAAAAAACTGCAAATGATTGGTATTAATTCTTTAAATGTTTGGTACAATTCATTATTGAAGCTGCGTAGACCTAAATATTTCTTTGGGAAAGTTTTATTTTTTATTTTTGTAACATTTTATTTTTATTTTATTTTATTTGCTTTTTAGGGCTGCACTTGTAGCATGTGGAAGTTCCCAGGCTAGGGGTCAAGTCGGAGCTACAGCTGCCAACCTATGCCATAGACACAGCAACTCCAGATCCAAGCCACATCTGTGACCTACACTATAGCTCACAATGCCAGATCCCCAACTCACTGAGCGAGGCCAGGGATTGAACCCCATCCTTATGGTTACTAGTCAGATTTGTTTCCACTGTGCCACAACAGGAACTCCTGGGGAAGTTTTAAAATCATTAATTCAATCTCATTATTTTTTATGGGTATATTCAGATTTTCTATTTGCTTTTGAGTTAATTTTTGTTAGTGTGTTTCTAGAAATTTGTCTATTCCTTCTGAATTATCTAAGATGTTGGTGTAGAGTAGTTCATAGTATCCTCTTATATGTTATGAATTTACCCTTTTAAAAGTATAAAATATCTTTGTCTCTAGTAACAATTTTTGTCTGAAAGCCTATTTCATCTGATACTGGTATAGCCATTCCAGTTCTCTTTTGGTTAATTTTTGCATGGTATATCTTTCTCCATCCTTTTTTTTTTTTTTTTTACAACCTATTTGTGTCTTTGAATCTAAAGTGGTTGCTTGCAGACAGTTAGATCATTAAAAAATATATATCCTGCCAATGTCTGCCTTATGATTAGAGTGCTTCATCCATTTATATATAATGTAGTTGCTGATAAGCTATGATTTTTGTCTGATGTTTTGCTATTTGTTTAATATATATTTGTCTTTTGTTTCTTTTTGCATCTACTATTGTGTTTTTTGTTAAATATATTCTTGTGCATATTTTAATATTTAATAATTTCAAAATTATCTTCTTAGTGATTGACCAGGTGATTACAATTAATGACTTAATTTAAAATCACTGGATGTTTATTAGCATTATTGTTTACTTTTGGAACATACAAAATAAGGATATGCTTCAATAAAAAGGTTCTATCCTCATATAAGATTGAGATTTGTTTTATATTCTAATTTGTTTTATATTCTAATTTGTTTTATATTACAACACTTTAAATATTAAAGACAAATGATGTAGCAAAGAAAGCTGTTAAATTTGCTCAAACCCCAAATTAAGACATTAGCCACCATTTGTTGAGTAAATACTATGTATTAGGCACTATGTTAAGTACTTAATATCTCCCCCAAACTATTCAAAGTCAGGTCTAATACTATTTTCTATTATAGTACTGAAATAATAACTCATAACCAGCCACAGTTATAAAGACTATTTAAGTCTTCTCTACATTTCACATCAGTTTGCCATCGCACCTAGGCTTTTAAATATATATTCAACTCTCTTTATGAAAGCTTCAGCCATAATGTAGATTTTTTGTTCCTTAGATTAGCTGATCATTAATAATCCTATTACAAATATACTACTCACATAATTCCCTAACACTTCGTAACGTTTCTTGTTTTAGTGTTGTTGATCCTTTGATCCTGAATTCTTATTCCTATGGCCCAATGGAAGGAAGGCTTGCTCTTGTAAATGAGAGAAATCCCTTAGCCCACCTTTTGGAAGAAGATGAAGATATGCATATGGTTGAATCCAAGGTAAAGAAACTTGAGAAGCAGTGAGTTTTGAGTTCTTTGTTGCTAGCTTTTAAACATACTCTATCAACTGTCCAGTACAATGTTATGAACATATTAGAAAAAGAAATGTCCACAAACAGACTAACCACAGAAATATTGGATATGATTCTTTCATCTTTCTTTTTCTTAAATAAGTAAAGCCCTTTAATGTAGCTTTAACGTAAGAAATGATATAAAATGATTTGTTTTGAAGATGAATTTATGAACTTATTTAAATCACAACTTTCTAGATTAGATTCTATGAGGTTAGAGCTTCACCTACTAAGTTAAAAATCAGAATCTTAAACAGAGATACTCTAATTTTCTTGGTTCACAAGTCCTTTTGTGTCTGGGTAACTCTTTTACGGCACTCCAAAAGAAATATATAACACTTTTGTTTATTACACAGTTAAGTCCAAGTGACATAATATCTATCTTTTTTTCTAATAGCCTAGTACCTTTGAACATTGCAGAATTTCTCAACTTTTAGAATCAGATCACACACAGGCATTATCATTTTGTGTTTCACATTAATTTTTGGATGGTACTTGCACTTTCACAGCAACCAATGGGAAAATAGTCTTTTAGGACGTCATCAAAAGGAATGCAGTGATCTAATGTTGAAACTGTGAAACTGCCTTCTTTGTAGAATTATGCTCATGTGCCACATGTCAAAAAGCCAAAAGACTAATGTTTACCTATAGTCACATATTCCATGTTATTTTCTGGCATTTTTATTCTTTGAGATATCTAGTTTTATCGAGGAATTACCCACAAAGACATAATAATTACAATAAAAATCCACAGGGGGAAAATGATGGAAAAGACCAACAGCTAAGCTTAGACGAGCTCTGTATGATTTTATTATATAATTTCCACTTTTTTGTAACTTCCAGATTTTCCTTGAAAAGTGTGTTTTAATGAATATTTACAATTAAAAAAATGAGTTTGCATTTTATCTAAATAAAGAAATGGATGCATCAAATACTCTGGTCAATCTGTTCCTTAAAGCTATTTTTACTTAGTCAAACACAATGTTGATCAGCTTATATGCAATGCTACGTAATACTTTTGAGCATAAAATAGATACCAGGATTAAGATACAGAATAAAATTGTTTTGTCAATCTTCTTTTGGGGGGCAATATGTAGCTCAGAATAAGTAAAATAAAAGTACTTAAAATATATGAATATCTGAACGTTAATGACAACATTTTCTCTTTTTTCACTTTCTCTTCAGTCAGGTGTTTGTGCAGGGCTGAAATATAATTAAACAGAAGAAGCAACAAGGTATACCTCCTCTATATTATTATCCCATACTCTAATTTTAAATAGAAACTCTAAGTATTTTATGCTCTGTTAAACTGCAGTCACTACTATAAGTAATCGCTTTATTGTCATGTAAGCTTTTAATAGATAACAATCTCTGCAATGTTATTTGGCTGAGAGCCCTTGGTGAATTAGAGATAGGTGTTCTCATTATAAAATCGGAAACAGTAGTAATTACTTATACCAAATGAAAATGTTAAAGTTCATAAAACTTGAGAACCTTTGAACCGTTATACATATACGCATACAATTACAACGATTACTTAGATGATAATCCCTGGTTTGAACAAAAGTTTGGTTTGACATTTAGTAATTAAGCGTTTTTGCAAGATTACCGCCTTGACACAGCAAAGCCACATACAAATCAGGTGTAGAAGACTTTGGCTTTCAAATGTTAAAAAATAATTGGATTTCTGGGTCACCATGCTGTACAGTAGAAAAAAAAAATTGTATTGGGGAAATAACAATTAAAAAAAAAGAAATAAACGAGAAGGGAAAAAAAAAAAACCAAACAACTTAACAACTAAACAAAAAATAATTGGAGCAGAGAGGTACCTAAAATACATTTTTATAATAAGAATAAAAAACAGTTTAATAAATCCACATTCACTTTCTATTTGATTGTAAATATAAAAAGAGCTTTTAGTTATGATCTGCCTGTCTCACTGAGGAAGTATGATTATCTAAGCATATACTTTTTTTTTTTTAAAAGGAGTTGCTTACTCAACTCTGTGCTTTCTGTAAAACACTGCAAAACTGTGTGCATCTGCAAGTTAAAATCCTTACATACTGCAGTCTAAAATTAAACAGAATTTGATTGCAGACCTGACTATGATTCTCTGGGTTTTGTCACCAGAAACATCACACTAGAATGAGCTCAGGATTTTTTGAACAGTCCGTGAAAGGTGACAGGGATGTTAATCTCCACTTCGGCCCTGGCAACTTCACTCAAGTCTTTAGCATTCAGAATCAGGAGATAAGCAGGCTTTTGTCCTGCTCCAGGACTCACCACCACACTCAGAACTACACCTGTTAATCAGAAGTTAATAAGATAATGCTGAATTTTAAAAAAATCTCAGAGAAATACATTAAATGACATTGAAATAATATAGGAGGTATTACAATGACAAATAAAGAAACCTATATAACTTGATATCTTGTTCTAATTCTTCCATTGTTTGGCTGGGTGACCACCCTGAAAGGGCCTTTTAAACTCTTTATGCCCCTGGACTCTAAACTCTAGGAAGAGAGTGACCATATCTGCTTTGCCTCCTGTTGTATTCTAACAGCCTACTATAATGATTAAAACATAGTGAGTATTCATTAAATTCTTATTGAATGAATGGCTTTGTGATTGCATCATAAGATTTAAACCTGCTCTAACTACTGCAAAAAGAAGTGACAATGAGTGAAAAATGTATGTTAAAAGACTTTGAAAACAGTTAGGTATTCTATAATTTCCAAGACCTAACTGGAAGTTTACTTCCTTCAAATAAGAACAAACTTTTTGACTGAATGGATTGTATGTGTAAAATCACTTAATGTAAAATGGCTCTACAGTTCTTTATTCATTTCTCTGTGGTTTTCCATATTTTAATCCCAGTGAATAGAAACTACATCTTTGTCCTAGTTAACCAATAGTTAACTAAAACCGATGCTTTGTAATTGAGTTGCCATTTCATAGGCTTTTGCCTTGGATCCCTTTCTAGCCCCAGCTTACTAAACAAACAAAAAACTCAGAATCACAAAGTCTCATTCCCATTCTCTTGGACCTGTTATTTTTATTTTTATGCTTTTGGCTGCACCCATGGCATGTGAAAATTTCTGGGTAAGGGACTGAAGGTGTGCCACAACGGTGACCTGAGCCACAGTAGTGACAACACTTCACCCTCTGTGCCCTGGGAACTCCCTCTCTTGGATCTGTTAGAATACTCAATTTTCCTCCTTAAAACCCTATTCCTCTTTAGAAAAGTATCTAGATTAGGAAAAGCAAAAATCTAGAATTCATGTTGCTCTTTCTTCCTCCTCCCTCATCTTCAGCAGACATTGATGTTCCATCATGATACCAGATGGTGCTTTAGCATTTTTCTAATACTAATCAACAAAACCTGACCACAAGATAAAGCTTATTTTCAAATAGGTTTTAAATTCTTTAGTGTTGTCCCATTCAATAGTATAAATGATTATTTCTGAACATTAAAGAATAATCAATATAACTCCTCTCCTAGTAAACTAACTATATGAACTTCCATAAAAAGGGAGTGTTCAGACACATCTGTTACTTTTATTACCATCATCTTCTTCCAAGGCATCTGGGTGAGCAACAAAGATGGGTTCGGATGGGTATGAATCAGGCTCTTGCCACACCCAAGTTTCTTTAGTTTTGACATTCAGCTTACAGAGCTGTTTGTAAGAAAGAAAAATCAATCGATCAATCAGTCAATGTGCTTTATTTGACTAGCATATGACTTCAAGTACTGTTCAAATATTAGTAAGATGGATTAATTACCCTGTCTGGAACAAAGTGATTCAAGCCAAGTCCATATGCGTATGTATAAGGTTTCCCACCGTACTTCTGGTAATTGATCTGAGGAAACTCAAATGCTACAAGGTAGAGCACAGGCTTAGGAAAACCCAGTTAATTTCTTTGAGTGGAACATTTTGTTTTCTCACCTGTGAGGTGTTTTCCTAAATCATCTCACCTTGACGAGGCCCTGAAAAGAGAACTTCAGGTTCCAGCCAGATGGTCTCGTCACTGCACAGAATTGCAGTGGCAGTTGTGTTGGGGAGTGTGACTAAATTCTTGCCTGTGTCAGCCTAAGAAAGAAGATAACAGAAATGTCAGTGAGCAGGAAAGAAAAATGAAGCAGCCATAGATGCAGTCTTCCTGAGTTTTGTCTCCTGAGTTCTTCATTTCTTAAGTCTATATGTAGAAAGCAGCAGTGCAAAAAATCCAGAAAGGGGAGCCCAGAAACATGACTGGGAAAGCTGTCTGTGTCCATGTCAGTCACTGGGAAAGTCATTTAACCTTGTAGGCACTCAGTCTTTTCATCTATGAAATGAGACTGTCCTCAAAGAAAATCTAGGGCTCTGAGGATGGGGCTCTAGGAAAAAAAAAAAAAAAAAAAAAAAGAAGTATTCTTCAGAATAACAGAGACTTCAACCTTTAGGTATCCATAGTGTGTTTATCTCCTTTGAGATATATTTGATACATTTTGATTTTATTTGAAATAAAATTATACTGTTATGTTGTCAAAAAAGGAAAAAAAAAATGAAAAACTACTAGACGAGGGGTTTTCTAAGCTCTCTTGCCGTTCACACTGCCCTCAAGGGATTTTTCAGATTTTTTTATGAAAAGGGTGGCTATCATGAGCTCTTTCAAAGAACATATTCATTTAATAACACCTGCATCAAATACTTGAGTACATGTTTTGTGTTAGATTCTATTCTAGGCACTTGGGATAATTCAGAGAACAGAGTCCCTGTCATCATAAAGTTTACATTCTAGCTTGGGAATATAAACAAGTATAATTAATAGAAAAAAAATGTTTCTATTAATGGGGAGGGAATAGCATAGAGTAAAGGGGATCAGAAGTGTGAAGGGAAGGTGAGCTGAAATTTTAGTAGGTAGTCTGGGTGGGCCTCATTGAAAAGGTGACATTTGGAACAAAGCTTTCAGGAGATGAGGAAGCTGGCAGGGTAGACATCTGGGGAAGAGGATTTGCACAGAGAGAATAAACTGCTAAGGCCTGAGGTAGGGGTACATCAGAGGCTCCTGAAGAGTATTCAAGAGCCTAGTGTGGCTGCCCTGACTTAGCTTGGGGGAGAAGAGTAGAAGAGGAGGGTTGAGGGGTAATGGGGCCAGAGTGTGTAGAAGCTGACAGGTCATTGTGAGGACTTGGTCTTTTTCTGCGAGTGAGAGATGGGAAGCCATTGGAGGGTTTTGAGCAGAGGAGTGGCATGCCATGATTCATTTTTTAAAAGAATCATTTTGGCTGCTCTGTTGAGATCACCTTTGGGAGTAGGGGAGATGCAAGAGTGAAATCAGGGAAATCAGTTTGTCTTGTAGTAGAAGCCAGTCCAAAGAAAACGATGGTTAAGACTAGGCTGGTGGCAATGATGTCAGTGAGGAGTGGACGGTAGAACCAAGAGGATTTCCTGGTAGATGGGATATGAGGTAGGGAAAGAGGCATGAAAGTAAGAAAGGAGTCAAGGATGGCTACAGGATTTTTGGCCTAAAACAAGTAAAAGCTGGAGTTGTCACAAGAAAGATGGAGATTAGTGCAGGTGGGGTAAATTTTTTGGCAGGAGAAGATGAGACGTTTACGTTTTTGCATGATCTAATGAAAATGGGAGGAGAGTGATGATATATGAGAGGTAGAGAGCATTGTAGAGCGATGTTCTTGAGTGGGTGAGAGAGGATGGGAAAGACTAGTTCTGAATAGGATGATGGGTAATTCAGTATGAGTACAGATGCTGGTGGGTGGGTAGATGTGGTGGCAGGAGTCTACATTCTTTTATGATTTCTTTCATTTGTTTCAGTGAAATAGGAAGCAGAACCATCAGCTGAGAATGGATGTGGAGGTGGGAGGTGTTAGAAGTTTGAAGAGAGGAGAGTGTGAAATATTTAACTAGGAAAATGAAGTTGGAAGATGAAGCTATAAAGTTTGTGGTCATGTATTTTAAAAAGGGGGCCAATTAAAATGATTGTGTGTTTTTAGCACTTTATTTCAGCTTTAGAGGTACAAGCATGGAGTGGGTGGAGAGTTGAATTTAACTAGGATTATGATTTTGACAAATGAGTTCTATAAAGTAGGAAAGAGGCAAGAGAAATGAGGGTCTACTCAAGGGAGTGATTGTAACTATTGACCATGAAATTTTAATTGAACAGGAGGAAAGGTAAGTCCTTAAGGGAGTGAAGGATGGTGGGAAGGTATAAGTTCAATAGATTAGAGATTCCTGGTGGGAAGTGCAATAAGGCAAGTAACTAAGGTTACTTAGTTATGTATGAAACTAAAGTTATGGTGGAAGCATGGAAGCACAGCCAAAGGTAATGGCAAGGTCAACTGAATAGCTATGGGGAGTGGATGGCTGAGATAGAATGGAAGATAGAATCAGTGGAAGAGGTCAAGGAACCTAGAGGCCAGGGTATTGGAAGAATCATCTATGATGCTGAAATCACCAAGAGTCAGCAGTTAATCGGGGAGTATGACATTGAGCCAGAAAGGAGGGGGTAGTAGTGGATAGGTGAGAACAATAATGGGGGGGGTATGTATATGTATGTACACAGACCATTTGGGTATGTAATTAGCTGGACTGAGATTTAAAATTGGATGATTTTAAGGGTGGGTGGAAGGAACAATGGTCTGGAAGCAGCAAAGTGGGACAAAGGGGATACCTACCCCAACCTCAGGCCCCAAGGTGACAGGGCTGTAGGAGGAGAAAGTGCCACCCCTGGAAAATGCTGCCGGAGAGACCACAGTCCTTGAGAGAATGCCATATTTTGATAAAAGAAAGAAAATGGAGTGAACATTCTGAGCAGAGGATACAGGGGATTTTTCTGGTGATGAACTATGAATTAAGAGGAAATAGTGGTAGATTTTCAGAATTGGGAAGAGATGGGAGGTGAGGAGCCAAGAAAGGAATGGATTTTGTGAGATCCTATGAAATGGTGCCTTAAGGCACTTCATGGTGATGTTGGGACAGAGACAGTGGTGTGTGTAAAAATACATATTTGTACATACATACAGTAGGTTCAAGTGTTGATGCTGAGGATGTTACTTACATGACCATACTTTTAATGATTTTACTCTTGTATCCCAATTTTTCTATTATTAAGTTGGGTTTTTAATGTAAGATATCTGTAACATTAACTTTGCTTTCCTCAACAAACTGGCTCCTCCTTTTCACTCTCCCTCCTCACTATTTTTTTTTCATTGTTGAAAGTTACTGAAGCATAGTTGATTTACAATGTGTTAATTTCTGTTCTACAACAAAGTGATTCAGTTATACATATACAGACATCCATTCTTTTTCAGATTCTTTTCCAATATAGATTATCACAGAATATTGGGTTGAGTTCTCTGCTATACAGCAGGTCCCCATTGGCCAGTCATCCCATGCACCACAGTGTGCCTATGCCAATCCCAAACCCACAACCTGTCCATCCCTCCTCCCAGCCTGTCCCCTTATCCTCTGACCCAGCAATCTCACTTCTCAGAGTCTATGCTTTTGATGTATCTACACATACATAATAAAACATCCATACAAAGTGATTCCTTGTGACATTATCTGCAGTAGCCAAAGATTGGGGAAAACGTTGTTGCTCAGCTGTGAGGGTCTTGGGAATGTTCACAAACACTGCGCAGCTGAAAAAAGCAAGACCTTCAATGTACATTATTCAAAGAAAAAAAGCAAGGAACAAAAATGTGGATATACAAAGTTACTTCTTGTGTAAAAAGGGGGAAATAATAATAGATATATATTTTCTTGTATTTGTATAAATGAAGGAAAAGGAAAGACATTAAAAGTTACGAAAGTGAAGGGGAATGGTATGAATGGATGCAGATAAGAGGTGGAGTGAGACATCCTAGAGTGTACCTTTTTAGATTATTTTGATTTTTGGACCACTTAAATGCACTGTTTATTCAAGAATAATAAAGATATAGTCTAAAGATATCATTACCTTAATCACTAAATTGGAAACTTCAGTCATCTTATATTCTTTCCTCTCCTTAGCCTTTCCTTCAATCTATCTCTGCTTTTTCTAATCTATGACCTATTTTTCTCTTCACTGCCAAACTTTTAAAAGTGCAGGCTATAGTAACTGCTCCCACATTCTCATCAATTGCTCACCTTTAGTGCCTGGAAACCTGATTTTTGACTCTCTCCCTACTCCCCTGGAGATCACTAAATCTAGTGTTTGGCTCTCAGTCTTCATGCTTTTCAACTTGTCTGTAGCAATGGGCACCAATGAAACTCCCCTCTTGCCCTATAAATGTCATGTTACCCTCTGTTAGCTATAATTGGGGCTCTTTGGTGACCTTTTTCTTTCTTTTTCTGGCTCCTCTTTCCCTACCACTCTCTGTACAGGAAAGTTTCTTTCCCCAACCTTTGTGCTTTATCACCTTTTCTTTTCTCTAATCATTTTCTGGATATCATCATTTTTTTAAATAAACAAATTTGTGTTTATTTTAGAAAATTTACTCTAATATATGAACTTTTACTGCTAGCAATCTCATCTATCGATCTGCATGTATTTGATCATCATTTCAATACCAATAACTATCAGGTATTTTCTTCCAAACCTGCTTGGACTCGCAAGGACCTGCACTTCCATAAGAGCCTATAAGACATCTTCATGAAGATGCTGTTGATGCTGATTTTGTTGTCGTTGATGATGATGGTAATGAATGTTATTTAATACCTACTTTGTGAGAGGGACATATTCAGTGGCTGGCACGTATCACCTCATTTACTGATCACAACAATCCAACATGGCAGATATAAATAAAGAAAAGGGAATTTAAGAAGGTTAAAGGTTGTGCCACAATCATGCAGCTAGAAAGTGGCAGAGCTGGAAGCCCTGGTCACCCTGGGTCTGTTTATCCCAGAGTCAGCTCTCTTACCTGTTGTCCCTCTTTTCCACATTTCTACAGTTCATGTTTATCTCCAAACCTGTTCTGCTTGTTACATTTCCTATTTCCAAAGGTATCTCCATTCTAGATACAAAAGGATCTCTATGGCCTTTTGTGTGTCTAAGACTTAATTCATTCTTCCATCCAAGCAAATGCAAGATCCTTTCAATTCTACCTGTAGCAACTCTCACTTTTGTCTGTCTGTTCCAACTACCACTACATTTTTCTCTCTCCTGAGTCATTTTAAGGCTCTCCAGTCCCAGGTCCCTATTGCCATCCTTTCTTCATTTCCAACACTGCTTACACACAACACAGCCTTATTTTAGAACATCAAAGCTTCAAATGACCTTAGGTATTATTTAGTCATTAATTTAGGATTCAGAGCAGGTAGCTGAAATTTATAGAGTAACTTGCTCATTGAGTGACTTCCTCAGGGAAGCCAGACGTTTAGCAGCAGAGACAACCATAAGAGTCAATACACTTGATGTCTAAGTGCATCAGTTCTGAATTTGCTTTTCTTCCATTCACAAATCTTTACTATCTCCTCACCACATGCCAAATAAAGTTCAAACCTTTTAGCCTGGCTGGAAAGCCTTCAAAGATATCAACCTACATTTTTTAGCTCCCCCATTTATTCCACTGCTTTTGCTTATGCTCTAACCAGTTGGATTGCAATCAGTTCACTCTACTTTTTTTGTCTCTCCTCACTTCTTTGACTTTCCTTAAACTGTTCTTAATGTCTTCAATTGATCTGCTTCAATTCCATTTCTTAAGCCAAAATACTGCAAATGACTGTGTTCTACTGTTCTCTTATTAGCTGAAGCAATTTATCCCTCCCTCAAGGTGCTCATGCTGACATGCATTATCATTACTGAATCTCATTTCTCCTCCCTATCACACTAGGTAAATTCCACAAGAACAAGGAGTGTATCCTATTGATATACCCATTGAAATAATTAGTATGATGTAACGTTTCAGTGGTTAGTTAATAACTATTGGAAGAAAGAGAAGGTAGGGTCTAAGGTGACATCAGACATTTTTCATCACCACTAAAGTTCTACATTCTATAATTGGGTGATATTTCTTCAGGAAGTGATGACAACTTCAGAAAAATCCTTTCTTTTTCTTTTCTTTTTTTCTTTCCTCTTTCTTTCTTGAGCCACACTCGTGGCATATGGAGGTTCCCAGGCTAGGGGTCGAATCCGAGCTACAGCTGCTGGCTTACACCACAGCCACAGCAACATCAGGTCCAAGCCACGTCTGCGACCTACACCACAGCTCATGGCAATGCTGGATCCTTAACTCACTGAAAGAGGCCAGGGATCGAACCCACAACCTTGTGGTTTCTAGTCAGATTCGTTTCTGCTGCGCGGCAATAAGAACTCCTTTTTCTTTTTTTCTTTTGCTTTTCTTTTCTTTCTTCTTTTTCTTTTTTCTTTCTTTTTTTTTTTTTTTTGGAATGTGGAGGGAGGCAAGAAATGTTTAAGTAAATAGTAAAATAAGAGCTTACTAAAATCACTTGGTATTTTATGGACATTCAACTACATATCAGAGATATGATTTTTAAGGGGGAAATAAGAGGGCTGAAGGTATCTCTCACCATGTTTTCTCCTCTAAGCTCCAGATCCGTATTTATCAGATGCCTATTGAACGTTTCTGCTGGGATGACCAGTGGATACTTTCAACTCAACATGGATGCAATAAACCTTGCTCTTTTTCTTGCAAACTAGCTCCTTCTACTCCCATGTTTCAAACTCAGTTATCTGTGACTCAAGGCAGAAATCTGCAAGTTGTCCTGAACTCCTTCCTCTCCACATGCAATTAGATACCATCTCCTGCTGATTCTACCTCCTAAATAGTTCTCAACTTTGTACCTTCCTGTATCTCCCAGTTTCCATTTTCTTAACACAGACATTTGCCTTCTTTTATTTGCCCTACTGCATTAGTCTTCTAGCTTCCAGTTTCTCGACTCACCACTTTTCAAATTGTCCTCCATGATGCTTCCAGAGTGACCTTTCTGAAATGCAGATCTGATCATGCCACACACACCCCTCCTCCTACACACCCACACACACACACCCCCACACACTTAAAATACCTCAGTGGTACCCTATCATTTATATAACATCCAAAGGCATATAAAGCCCCATACAATATCACTCTAGCCTATCTTCCCAGTCCCTCTACCCAATGCTCATCTCTCCTACACTTTTAATGTACTAGCCCCAGCAACTGTTTTACGTTTCCATATTAAGTTTTACTTAGCTCCTCCCTGCGTTTGTAGAAGTTCACTTATCTAACTGTAATGCCCCACCTCAATCTCTTTCTCCTTTCACATTCTTCATAAAGCTTACAAGCTTATTTAAGAGCAGTACTGTCTGGTTCTAAATTGAGTTTGTTTTCCACTACATCTTACCTAAGCCTTGGGTACAATGTTTTGCATTCCATGTAGGTACCTCAACCGCTTTTGTGTATATATCTCATACCTATATAAATGAGAGTGTATATTCATTACTTATTATGAACAAATGTATTTTTATTGATTTTGACTAGCATTTTTTATTGCACTGAAATTCTTGATGTCACCCTGATATCTAAAAAGAAAGTCACTGAATGGAGGGAAGAAAAAATAGAAATAAAGAGATGACTGTTGGAGGTTATTAATGACGTTTACCCTTTAGTGATATTTTCAGAAGGTTTGTAGAAACCAAAATAATGCACTGATTTCCCTACAATAGCATTTTTGTCCATTTCTCTAGAATTTCAAATTATTAAAAAAAATTATTTACATAATTGACAAAGGACCTTAAGATTCAGTGGCCTGCCATATTCACTGAGAAAGTATATATTTAAAGGATTTTGTAAATAAAAGAGCAACAGATTTAGAGTCAAAACCTGGTGTTCATTTTGACTCTGTCACAGTTGGATCATGTCATTCTTCTGAGTGTCAGTCTCCTCGTTTGCAAAATGAGGGGAGTTGAATTAGTTAATTGTTAAAGTTCCTTCTAGCTGTGCAATTTCAAGGCTTTATGAATAAACATATAGCAGGAGAAAAAGTCCTGAGAGAGATGCAATGTTCTGGTTATATCTGAAATCTATGTAGAGGGCAGTTACCTTGTCAATGTTCAAAGGAAGTACGTATCTCCTGACTTCAGGCTGGGGAGCCTTTCTGGCATTTTTTTTCACCTCTTCCCAGTTCTCACGTAAATTGGCTAAATATAAATAATTATAAACAAATTCAAATCTGCAAAAATAAGAAGTCAAACATGAGGACAGATGATTACAAATAATTTTAGAGACAAGATTCATGCTTGCCTGTTCTTTGGTCCCCAACTCAGAAACTGCCAACGACACAGGTATACTGGAACTATTTCTCCTGCCCACTCTGGGTGGAGAAAAGAATCTTGCCTCCTGGATGTGCTTTAAAAAAAAAAGCAGCTGTTGATACTTTGTGCTCTGTTCCTCTGTCACCATTCTGTCTGTATCCTCAGGAGCTACTGTTTTTTTAGTGACTTGCTCTTCTCAAGAAATCGGGCCTGTTTTTTTTCCAAACTCAGGTTGGGTGGAGTTCAAGGCTCCCCAAGGGAACTTAATAAAGTTTGAGCGAAGTTAAGTTTAAGTCACAGAACATTTTATTTTTTAGGTCTGATTCATGGACCTGATCAGTTTTCAATCATTAACCATACTTTTGAGGTTCAGTTTGTTTTACTGATTACTTAAACTCTCTACTGCTTTTTCAATTATATTTTGTGACCTAAGCATACTTCTTGCTTTTCTAGATGTAATTCAGATTAAATATTGATAGCAGCTTCTGGAAAACAAAACAAAACCTTAATTTCTAGGAGCAAATAGAGATGTAACATTTATCCAATGTCCTTTCTTACCCTTTCCAGCAACAGAGATCCACAATCAGAAACTCATTGTCTTCATAGGTATTGATGTGATGGAAGAGGTTAAAAGGTGAAGTCCTGTATTTATTATTGAGATACTTTTTCCTTTTTTTGTCAGCAATATGAAGCCAAACCTTGAAAATTGAGGAGAATATTTTGATGCATTTAAAAAAAGAAAAGGTATCCATTATGAAACACAAATTCTTCAGAATCAGAAACCTGGCAACTACATATAAGACTTACCCCCATGGTTTCATTGGACTCAAAACAATCCATGTAGTTGGCTCCCCAGAGACTCCATGAAGAAAGGAACTTGAACAGATTAATTTTGACTGGTGTCTCCACAAAAACAATATAGTTGGGTGTCAAACCAAAACTGTTCAGGAATAGAAATAAACCTGTGAATGGGAAGGGTTAATTTTCCAACAACAGAGAAATATATACACATGAGGTATGCTCAGTTATATGAATCAACAGTGCCTACATGAAATTAATTACATTTAAATTTAGGTTTCTGCAAGAAAATATCATGATCAGGATTGGTATCAAAGGTAGGCAAAGTAGATCTTTAAACTTGAGTTTTCCTGAAGATTCATAGCAGGCCTTCGAGTTACCTATGGACGTAAGATGGCTTGAATCGGTCACTGCAGGGGAATTGTACAACGATCTCTGACTTGCTTATTGGATCTTGTTTGTCTGAAATAAAGTGGTTTTAAAAGGCTGTGGAACAGCCTCTTTTTTTTTAATACAAAGCATTTAGAACAGCTTATGCAAGCAAAGAAATACATTTTCAGATCTTGATTTTTTAAAGAGTTTATTTTCATTTTTCTCAGTCACTGGCATTTCTTAGAGAAATTTCATGTGGAGCTGCAATCACCCAGGAAAATCCAGTAGCAGCAGATTTGGAAAAGAGCACTCAAATAGTGTGTGGCAGGCAAAGTACAGTGGAGTTCACATCTTAAAACTGGAAGTGGGTTCTAAGTCAAGGGAGCAAGGCAAAACTTTAGTATGGTCAAATGTCTTTTACAATCTCTTAAGTTATCTGTAAGGTTATTGTATGTGTGCTTTTGTGTCAGTAACCCTGTATAATACTTCTTAAGCACATTAAAATTTATTACTAAGGCAGTGTCCTCAAACCTTAGTGTGCACTTAGAAAGCTTCATACTGCCTATGGGCCCACCCCCAGAATTGCTCATTCAATCTACCTCAGATACGACTTGAAATTTGTATTGCTAACAGGCTCCGAGGTGATGCTGCTGGTCTAGGGGCAATACTTCAAGAATTATACTGAGCAGCACTAACAAAAATCCATATATATATGGATATATATACAAATAATTCTGCTACCCAGATTGTCATCAAATTTCTGGCAATGAATGGAGGATGAATGGAGAATTCTGAAGAGTATTCTCTTTGGTTTTAATTTTCTTTCTCTATAGCGTATCTATGGATTAATAGGTTTTGTTTGTAGTTTTGGGAATTAAACACACAAAATACTTAGTCCACTCTCATATATATATATATATATGAATGTATACTACATACATACATATATATTTTTTTAAATGTTAATTTTACCTGGCACATAGTTAAGTGCTCAATAAATATTTGATGGCTTTGAATCTAAATCTTACATGATCAATGTCACAAATATACTACATCTTTCAACCACTGTATAATAGAATGAAGCCACTTGCTTTTTGTATTTTCAAGTTGTATTTTCCTACTCTGGTGCCCTCTGGTATTGGTACCTTGGTAGGGTAAGGGTGAGGGCAATCGTCCTAAAATCTGAGTGCTATCCTGATATTTCTGATCTGACATCCTGTACTTCCAGTAATTTTCTCATATTATAGATACTTTTAATTAGAGTCGACATGGGAAACTCACCTGCTTGTAATGGAGGGATCTTTACAATATTGTAGGCAATTGAAAAATTTTTCCCAAAGCAATTACCAATGTTGTAAACAGTTCCATCATTTTCAATGTGGGGATGAGCAGTGGCTCCATTGACTGAGACATAGTTGCAAAGATCAACCTAAAGATGGAAAGCAAATTTCACCCATATTAAGAGAAGGATTGTATTACATCTTTGGTCCCCCAGTCTGACCTCATTGCTACCATTTGCACCTTCACCTAAATGCATTTTCTCCATGTCTCTGGATCCTACCCTTTTCAAGCCTATAGAAGTCCCAGCTCTGTTGCAGAGCTCTCCTCTGACCCCCATGCTGACCCCTCATGCCTCTGAAATCCTCAACTTCTTCTTGATTACGTTCTTCAAGTGATGTTACTCTGATTGGTTACTTTACTTTTATACATGCAGATTGTCCTCAAACAGTGATGAATTTGAACCCTGAGATTTATTTACATTCCCCTATTGAATTACATTGAATTGTATGCTGATAGTCAATACTTTTTATTTCATAAAAGTGGCAATTTCATATGATGCAGCTTAAATACCAAATCCAGCATCTTACATATAGAATGAATTTGGACCGGAAAGGAAATTCAGGATTCATCTAGAATAGAAAGTCTTAACCTAAATAGATGTCAGGGGAAACATGAATCTCTTGGAATTAATGGAAAATTTTTTTTTTTTTTTGTCTTTTTGCCTTTTCTAGGACCTCTCCCACGGCATATGGAGGTTCCCAGGCTAGGGGTCGAATCGGAGTTGTAGGTGCCAGCCACAGCCACAGCCACAGCAACGCAGGATCCGAGCCGCATCTGCAAACTAGACCACAGGTCACGGCAATGCCAGATCCTTAAACCACTGAGCAAGGCCAGGGATCGAACCCGCAACCTTGTGGTTCCTAGTCAGATTCGTTAACCACTGTGCCACCAAGGGAACTCCTGGAAACTTTTTGAAGAGAGGGTTCAGTGCTTTAATTCAATTTGGATTCTCACAAAAAATTCAAAATCACGAATCTAGCGCAAACCTCTCAGTTTACATAAGGAGAACTGGAGGTGTAAGAGGGGTCAAGTGACTTGTCTAAAAATGCAGAGTACTAGAATTTCTACCTGGGACCTGGTTAATAAAGATTTATTGAATGAACAATTGATGGAGTATATATTTGTCTAACTCAAATTCTTTCTATTTGATGAGGAGAATATATTTTAAAGCATAGGGAGTTTTTACCATCCTCATTTAAATAACAGGCAAGACATTCATTCATTCAATCATTCACCAAGTACTCACTGAGCTTCTATTATGTGCCAGGGTATAGGAAAACAGATGATCCTTGCTTCCAAGAACTTCAGTCTAGATTTGCACTGTCCAATATGGTAGTCACACATAGCAATTTCTTTTTTCTTTTTTCTTTTTTAGGGCTGCACTCACAGCATATGGAGGTTCCTGGGCTAGGGGTCAAATCGGAGCTACACCAGCCAGACTATGCTACAGCTGCAGCAATGTCAGATCCAAGCCGCATCCATGACCTACACCACAGCTCAGAGCAACACCAGATCCTTAACCCACTGAGTGGGGCCAGGGGTGGAACACATCCTCATGGATACTAATCAGGTTCATTTCCGCTGAGCCATAATGGGAACGCCTTTTTTTTTTTTTTTTTTTTTTGGTAGCAATTTAAATGAAAATTAATTATAATTAGATATAACTTCGAATTCAGTTCCTCAGTCATACTAGCCACATTCAGGTGCTCAATGGCTTTTGGACAATGTAGATACAGAATATCTCCATTGCTGTAGAAAGTTCTATTAGATAGCACTGTGTTACTGTATACAATAAGCTTGTATTCAGTGTGGGTAAGTGTAAAATAACACCTGTAAAGAGAAGACATGTAACCCAGCCTGGGAGAGGAAGCAGGGCTTTTCCAAGGCAACGACTCCAACTCATGCTTGAAATGTGAGTAAAAGTTAACCAGATGGAGAAGAATGGTATGTGTTCGAGGGAGTGGGAACCCTGATGTAAAGGCACAGATTTGTGAAATAGTGAATGCTGCTTGAGGATTATTAGTCATTCAGCATGGTTGTGGTGAAAGGCACTCCTGGAGAAGGAGACATAAAAATGGGCCAGCCACAGAGGTCTGCGTCTTAATTTTATCTTGAAACAATGGGTGCACTAGATGGAGTAACACATTCATACTTGCATTTTAGAAAAAAAATTGCTTCTTCTGAATTAAGGAAGCCATATTTAAGGGAATCAGGCTGGAAGCAGAGGCTATTTCAGTAATTGTAAACCAAAAAAAAAAAAAAAAACAAAAAAACCTCTCAAAATGTTAAAACCACATTCTATACTAAATCAGAGTATAGTGCTGTTCACAATGGAACTGGACTCTTAATAAAGTCTACTCTGGAGCCATACCATGAACTTGGCACTTCCAATTAGATTACCATGGCAGTCTGATTCACTACCAACTTGAAATGGATGGTTTAGAAACTCAGCTTCAGTACTTCTCTAAATGATCTACACACGCACTCATATGTGGTTACAAACATACATCAAAGACCAAGAAAGAGCTATTGAGAATATGTTAAGTCTTAGTATATAGCCTGTTGGGGATTATAAATCAGCTTGTGATATTGAGACCCAGTGTTGGAATTACTTTCCCTTTCTATTCCTGCTGCACTGAATTTCCAGTTTTGTCAATTCCACCTAACTGATTTCCTAGCTACCCCTTATCTATTTTGCCCTTCCACAGAGCTTCCAGAATAAGTAATCTAAAGTACAGCTCTCCTTATACCACTTCCCTGAATGCAAATTTTCAGTAGCTTCCCATCAACTAATCAACTATTCCAAATTTTTGTTCATTATTCAAACTTCTAGTTCCACCCTACCCTACTATCTATCCTGTGTCTCTATTGCACTTGATATGCTATGCTTTAGATCACTAGTTCTCAACTGGGAGTGCTACTGCCCCCTAGAGGGAGAGTGAGTAGTGTTGGGGAACATTGGGAGGTTGAGGACATGTCTGGTGTTTAGTGGATAGGGTCAAGGTTGCCAAACCTCCACAATGTGTGGAAAAATCCCCTCAATGATGAAGTACCACCCGCCCAATGCCACTGCCACCTCCATTGAGAAATACTGCAAATCAGGCCAATAAAATTTTCTTTATCCTCCATTTCCCCATCTCTGTACATTTGATCTTGGTACTCTATCTGAAATGTTCTTTCTCCAAATGCAGTGAAGTTGTACTTTTTCTTAAACTTATAACTCAAATGCAAGACTTTTAAACTTGCCTTGATCTGTACCACTTCACATCCCCCAGCTACTTCCAGAAGTAATCTTTGTGCTTCATAGAAGATTTTCCTTCTGTGAAAGGTTTCATCACACTCTGTGTCCTACTATAGTTAAGTAATGTAGTTGTTTGATTTTTCCACCTAGATTAAGCTTCCTGAAGACAAGAACAATGACTTGCAAACAGCTGCATCTTAATAAATATTGGTTGAAAATGTAGATCTATATTAGATTGCCTAAATTCTCAGCAAAATTTGTCACTTTCTAATGTTACTGATATTTTTCTATGCTTTTTCATTTAAGATATAGCTTTATTTCCAAAAAGAAGTGTCTATAAGAAGGGAAAATTGGTGCAACATACTTTCCTAGAACCATGAGTTGCAGGGTTTTCAATATTAAATGTGCCAGTTCCATGCTAGTCTATAAAAATAATGAAGGGCAGGGATCATGTTCTTACTCATTGATGTATTTTCTGCATCTAGCATAAGTTCTGGTACATGGAAGGGACTCAATAAATAGTTGTGCTACAAATGAATATGTTAGGCATTTTATATGATTTTCCTCCAACCAACATAATAAATATTTAATAAAAGTTCACAGAAGGAGAAAAACAAAGTTTGCCCTATGTCACATAGCTAGTAGTTGATGACAAAGCAGGAATTTGAAACTTAATCTATCTGGCTTTCATATTCTTCCAACCAAATAGCACAGTTGACTTAATTCCAAGTTGCAAATCCTAAATTCCTGAGCAATATCATCTGAGCACTGTGTCCCACCTGCTTAATTGTCTCCAAGGTCTCAGGATTAATCTTTGTAATGAAGTTGGTCTCTGTGCAGGCATAGTAATCTTCCCCCACTGGGTAGATATTAACAAGGGCATTGTCAGTTACCTCTACTCCTCGAAAGTAAGAAAAAAACCTGCAGAAGCAAATGGATTTTTCAGTCCGGTAAATTTAAAGCCATGAGAGAAAAAGGGCTAATGTAAAATGTCTTTAATAACATGCAGTTGGATTTCAGTAACCTGGAAAATATATTCTTGCAGGGGTCTGGGAAAGCACAGGTGCCAAATTCTGTTATGACGATCCTTTTCTCAGTCATTGCCCGTACGTAAGCATCAGTGCGGATGAACCTGAAGGACAATGAAACATGGGAAAGGGTCATAGTTGGAGCAAGGAGTGCAGACCATGGGGAGCTTAGAATGGTCTGTCATTCCATGTTCCCTTATCAAGTCAGAATCACAAATCCACAACACGAAGAATAAGAATCAGGTCAGTCTTGGGGTGACTGAAGGAGAAAGAGACAATGTGCCATGAGCTTAAATTTATGTCTTAATAAACTTCACAGTGACCAATGAGGAAATCAAAGCTCAGAAATTAAGTGATTGGCACATGCGGCTGAGCTGAGTTAGAACTCTAGTTGGGCAGGGTTGGAAAATAAGCATTTTCCTTATCACACCACACAGCCCCATGGGTAGTTCACATTGGATCTCTAAGTTTCTGTAGTTTGTAATTCATTACCCTACACTGAATGGGGAAATATAGAACAAGGTATGCTGAATTCTATTCCTTTCAATCTTCCTTATATTCCTCTTGTGGTTTTTTTTTTTTTTCAATTTATAAATTTATTTTGCTACTTCTTTTTTCTTTTTCAGACACATCTGTGGCACATGGAAACTCCTGGGCCAGGGATCAAATCCGAGCCACAGCTGTAAACTACACCACAGCTATGGCAATGCAGATCCTTAACCTACTGCGCCAGGCTGGGGTTATCGAACCTGCACCACTGCAAAGACAACTCTGTATCCTTAACTTGCTGCACCACAGCGGGAACTCCTAGTTTGCCACTTTTAAAAGTAGGTATTCTTGAATCCAGTCTCTTGCACAGGCAGGCTTCCTGAACCATATCCCAAACTAGATGACATACGTTGCCTAGGATTTCTCATGTGGAGAGCCAATTAAAACCTGATTTTGCACTTTCATGAAGAGGAAAAAGTACCAAGGTCTTTAGAAGGCATATAAAAGCTTTGTCTGACTTCCAAAATATGCTTTCATAGCTAAGTTTTTGCTTGACCCGAACTGTTTCTCTTCTATTAAAAGCCAAGTTATCCTAACCACTTCAAGCCTCCATTTATTCTTCTTTTTGATGTCTCTTCAGAATGCCTGAAATCTGTGGTGATCAACAAAGCTGCTAGCAGGCCTGAATATCAAGGCATAAGACAAACTATTTATTGTGGTGTTAATGAATCTTCGTAATGAAGTTGGAGTGATGTCTCATGCCTTCAAGCCTTTTGGTGACAATTTCCTGTTTTTAGAAAACATTTTTGTATTATTCTGACATATTTGTATTTGGTCCTTTCTTCCTTTGTACACTCCTTCCTCCCTCTCATTGGTTTTTCTGATTATAAAAACAGAAAAGAATCAAGAGGGTCATGGCCTGATACTAATAACCATTGTTTTTACTAAATGCTTTCTATGTGCTGGGCACTGTGTTCTCATTTAATTGTTGTAATGGACCCTGAAGTAAATTCTATTATTACTCTCATTTTATAGATGACAAAACCAAGAATTAGAGATTAATATCTTTCCAAAGGCCATTTTGGTAAATGGCATCTAGGGGACACAGGATTTGAAGTCAGGCCTGTTAGCCCCCAAAGCTCTGGTTCTTAGCTGCTTCATTATCCCGCAGTGCATCTTCCAGGTTTCCATGCAGACTCACTGGCCCAGGAGGGTTTGACTGGAGGCAAGTATACAAGTCTTCTCTTGGGTTCAGGAGTTTGAAAATCATGTGGAGGGAGGAGCTGAGCTAGGCTCTACCCCTGAAGGGGAGGGGGACCTAGTGTTCTTTACCTTCTGTGGTACGTGACATGTCCTTCTTTAAAGTCAAACTTGTGCAAGAGGGCTTGCCCATCAAACAGGTGGTAAAAAGGCTCAGATCCAACTTCAAAGAGTCCTGGCCCACAGCGAAGGAGACTGCCGGTCAGCCAGAGGGGGATCCTGCCTATGAGGAAGGAAAGACACAGAATCTTGCCTCTTACCCTTGCCCCTGGCTGGCTTGCCCTGGGGAGGAGCTGTGATTATATGAGCAGCCTTATGGGACAGCCTCTTAATGCTAAAGCTGGCAGTGATTTCCATTCCCAGCTCTCACGTGGGGTAGCTCTCAGGAAATGCCTGCCTCCTTTCATTAGGAGGGAGACCAAGTGCTGGGAAATGTGGCAACATCTCAGAGTTTAGAAAAAGGGCTGGAAGGAGACAGAGCAAAGAATCCCGAGGGGAATGGGATTCTCCATCGATCAGATTTCCCCTGGCTCTCAATACTTTTGCCTTTTTACTGTCTCACTTTTGAGAAAAATTTCAAATTTTTTGATATACACGAGCAATGAATTAGAAGTAGGGATCAAAATACTAAAAAAGATGTCTATAGAACAAACCATTTGAATGAAACAAGAATACTGTTTTTTAGTAATCTAGAGCTATAGCCCCTGGAACATATAAGCCACTGTTCAGATGAAGGCCAACTTGCTGTAGCAGAAAGTACAAAGGGCTGTCAGAGACTTAAGTTCTGATTCAGGATTTGCCGTGTGCCATCTCTAGGCTTGTGTCCTCACCTGCAAAATGAGGGGCACACAAGAGGGGCCTTAAGGCCTTCAGTTTAAACAGTTAGGTTTGCACCCTTTTATCCTTTGAAAAGTGCAGTGTTTGGCAAGTTCTGCTTGATCGTTGCCATTTTTAAAAACAAATGTATTATTTCATTCAGCTCATTTTCAGCAGCCCATTTGATAAGGATTTACAGTTCTGATAAAAACTTGAAAAGAAGGCATGGCTTAATTAAAAAGCATACCATTAACTTTATGGCTAGAACCTAGATTGTTAGCAATAGAATCTAGATGAGAAAGAGCACTGGGCTCATCCCTTCTATTTTGCAGAAGAGCCAACTGGGAGGAAGGAGACTGCCCAGGCTTTGGCCCTTCCAATAATACTATATCCAAGCAAGGCTGCTGTATGAGTCATATGGTGAATTTAGATAATAACAGTAGTAATCATCTATTGATCACTTTGTGTCAGATACATTACATCATTTAATCTTCAGCACATTTCCTTGAGACAAAAGTTTGTTTATGGTAGGTGAATGAACTGAGGCTCAGAAAGTTTAAGTAACACATTGAAGGATTCACAAATAGTAAGATAGGCGCTACAATTAGCACCTACATCTGCCTGACTCCAGAACCAAGACTGGAGTCAGGGTCCAATAATGGACCCTTTATTGTCATAATCTGAGATGTTTGTCACCAGGCCCTCATTTATCCCAAAGGTGATGGGACAGACATTTACAGGACATTTTCTATGAGCTAGATACTGACAGTTTAAGGATGACAAACGTATAGTCCCAGATGTCAAGGAATTCCAGTCAGGTAGCATTTTTCTATATTAGAGAAGTAAAGAAAAGAAGAAATGGGTTCTTCATATAAAAAGTCCAAGCCCTGATTCCTCTCCCTGCAGCCTGTGCTGAGAGTTGCCGAGAGATGAGACAGCGAAGAGAGATCTGAACAAAACGGAGAGGACAGCTTCAAGATAGGTGAGACCAACCTGTAACATGAGCTGTGAGCGGCGAGGACAGTTCCTCCACAGTTTCAAACAGTTTCCTGTAACCACCAGCAGGATGTTCGACTCTGAAATGGTGGAATAATGAAGAAGAAGCCCAGGAAGAATCTCAGGAAGTCCATGGAGACAGAGGCAGGGCTTTAGGAGAAAAGATGCTCTCTGCTCAATGCCAGTGCCCACTGCCAGTCTCGCCTGGGCTGGGAGCACACAGTTCTTGGTGGGGGTGGAAATGGATCAGGTTGGCAAAAGGGCCCACATCTGGGCTCCTCTAATGACAGCAAAAATGACCTATCTCTTTTAATGTCACAGGGGACTTGCCCTCAGCAGTTTTCCCGTTTTTCTGAAGACAAGTCAATGCTGTTGTCACCTCTCTTCCTGACTGGGACCTTCCTGCAGAATTACCCTGCCCTGTCCCTACTCTCAGCTTACTGCATTATTCATTATCTCACCTCCCAGATAGTCTCATTCCCTTTCCTCCTTTAAGCTGGGAGACCCAGCTTTTTGGGTCATTACCTCATCCTTTGTTGAGCCTACTCACCCATATTATACCATCATCTCTTCCCATCATCTCATTTTATCACCAATCTGCAAGAGCTGCAAACATTTTACTTTAAAATTTTTTTTTTAATTATTATTTTTTTCTTTTTTGGCTGCATCTGAAGCATATGGAAGTTCTGGGGCCAGGGATAGAATCGAGCTTGAGCTGTGACCTACAACACAACTGCAGCAATGCCTGTCCCCGGGCCAGGGATCGAACTGGTGTATCTTCAGAGACAAATTGGATAATTTACCCACTGCTCCACAGCAGGAACTCCTGCAGTACATTTTAAAAGTAGTCAGACCAGGAGATTTAAGTCTCATATTTTTTGATTATTTTCTCCCTCCTCACTTTGGCTCCATTCTGTAACTTAGATTGAGAGCTCTGACTAGACGGTCTAATTATGATAGTTATCTTTTATTAAGCACTTACTATGTAGCACATACCATAAAATGAACTTTGCATGCTATTCGTTCATTTAAATTTCACACCACCACAATGGGGTAAGTATTTCTCATTCTATATATGGAAAAGCCTAGACTTCAAAAGCTAATTTGCCAAAAATCGCATGTTAGGAAATGGCTGGGTGAAAAGTGGAACACTGGTCTGCCTCACTGAAAACTTCATGCTCACGATTGCTTCCGAGGCCCATTCCAAGCCACACAAATCCTGCTATACTTTAGACCTGAAATCCAGATATTTGCTTCAATATATACATTGGAAGAAATGCCTCCACCAAGACCCAAAGCCTTCCCTAAACAGACCATCAGTCCTTTTCAGGAGCTCTTGAAATAGCCCATTTACCATCAACACACTGAGGCATTTTAAAAAGTTTCCCGGAGATACTTACTGGATGGACATTTTCTCTCCGCGGAGGATGGAGTGTTCTGGCCCTAATTGCAGAATGAGGAAGGAAGTCTTCAGCCAGGGCCCTTTATATGCCTTCTAAATCCGCCTAAAAGGAGCTATGACTTTGGGAACTCTTTCCCACCCTCTCAGCTGAGGGGGAACAGAAGTGGCTTTCAGGGCTCAGATCCTCCTGATGTTTGAGCAATAATTTGGGCTGGCCGCTCCCTTAATTGTTTTTTGGCCATTTTCCAGAGACCTCAATCCTTTCCAAAAAGAATGAAAAGTGGATTAGAAAGAAAGGAGCTATGTGGGAGTGACTAGCATCAGGCCTGAGCTGATCCAGGTCACCCCACTAGAACCTGGCACCATGTTCTGGTGCCCACCTCCCTCCACCACCTCTGAGGCCTCATTTTTACCCTCATTCATTTATTCATTCACTTACTTATTTTTAAATATATCTATTACACATTATCTTGTAACTCTATAAGAATAACAAGAAACTAACAACTATTCAATAAAGTTTTGAAGTAGAACATTATGGAAGCACACTGTAGTACCTCCAGCCCTCTCTGTACTGACCCTCTCACCTTACTGACCACCTTCAGGGCTTAATTCTGACCAGCTTGGGGACTTCAGCTATGTCCTTTTGTTTTGCTGCAGATGAAACCCTTTCCATATCTTTACTTTTCACTGAAGCTTGCCTGATGTTCTCCTCGCTTTCCTATTCATCGGTACTTGTGCTGCATTCAGACAGTACACAGTACTATTTTATTCATATTTCCACACTCCTTATTAAGCCTCGTTTGTTTGCCAGCACAGATATGGTACTGCCCAAAGGAGTGCCGGGAAATACGCAACATATATAACAGCTGACAATTTTAACATTTTTTTTAGAAACTCATTAACCATCTAAAAATTAATAAGTGCTTCTGGCTACTCACCCTCAAGATCTTCAACAAACTTATAAAACAAGTAATCTGAGCATTCACCAAGATAGGTGGTAGGAGATTACTTTCCCAGCATGCGATGCAGTATAGATGCAAGCATGTGCCCTGGTCTCCACCAGTCAGAGGCAGGTGTAGAGGTCCTAGTGGTAGCAGCCAGGGCCTGGCATCAGGGGTGTCTCTATCCATCTAAGGCAGTCTTCATGTCTCCACTGGAGCCATGCTTCAGCCTGGGGCATTTTCACTGGCCTGGTAGTTTCCAGGTCTCATTCTTTAGTTATCCCAGAGATTCTGTTTGCTACCTAATAGCTAATATTTTCGTGTTCTGCTTTGACTAACAAGAGTTGGTTTTACTGTTTAAAATTGAGAGCTCTGTCTCTAGAAAATGATGGTAATATAGAATACTGTGGTATCACAGAGAATGAACAACTGTACTGGTTTATCAAAGTCCCAGAAGGATTTCTGAGGATGTATCTAAGCTGAGATAGGAAGAATATGTAAATTTTAGCCAGTCAAAGGGCAGGAAGAAGAGCATTCAGGCACGGCTTGGAGGAATGTACAGAAGTCTGGAAGTGAGCATGATTTGGGAAAATGGCAAGAGATAAAGCTAGACTAGAGACAATCATAGACCAGATTTTGTGGAGCCTGGTGAACTATGTGAAGGAGCAGAGAAGGAATCTCTGAAACATTTTATCCAGAAAAGTGAAACAATCTGATTTGCTGTTTATCCAGACCACTCTGATTACATTGTAGATAATATGTAGGAATGGGAGACTGGGGCAAGATAAATTAGAGAGAGACCAAAGAAGTGAAGGTAGTTGCTGTGGGGGAATGGTTGGGGATTCCTCAAATATGTCAGAAGAAGACTCATCAGACTTTGCGATTGGTGAATACATAGAGAAATAAAAGGCAGAACAAGGATTACCAGTAAATTTCTGGCTTGAAAAATGGTATACCATTCATTAAAATAGTGAACACGGTGTGTGTGTGAGGGAGGAAGGGAGAGAGAAGGAGGGAGGTATTTCAGCAATGCAGAGAGAATAAATTCCTATTTTGATATAGTTATTAAAGAAAGACATCACCAGGGGTTGTAACAGTTTGAACGCTTTATAGGAAAGTGTAATGAGTTGGAATCTGAAAGACAGGTAGAGTGTGGAGAAGGCAGAGAAGTTGGAGAGGAGCAAATGCTGCTTCTCTGGTGAAGGGAGGAGAGGGAGCGAAGGCAGTTTGGGAGGCACATGTTAGGACTCTGTCTCCTGCACCATTTCTTCTGGGGTTCATTTTCTCAGAAAGAGTCTCATCTCCTTGAGTGGAGCTATGTGTCACATTGCAATACTGGGACTCTGGCAGTCCATTCAAGAGAAGTTCCAGGAATACCAGGACCCAACTACTCTTCTTCACGTTCACTCCCAATCCAAGGTGCTGAAGGAGAAGGCTTTGTGGCAGCCATGTGCCAGAAAACTACATGACACTACACTGCACCACATTAGCTGAGTGATGAGGCATTGACAGACTGCATTTTATATTGAAGATCACTTCCTGGGAGATGAGAACCAATCTTACTGCTGCCCATGAATGTATCAAATCCCTTTCTTAGATACTCCTGTGCTTCCTTTGGTATTCTGGGGCTGTAGCCATGTTATTTTAATTTTTTTTTTTTTTTTTTTACATTTTCTTCTTAATCCAGTTTACTTGTTACGGATCATAGTGAATCAAAATCTGAACATTTTAAATAAGAACAATAGAATGTTTTCAACTTATATTAGGACCACATATTTTGAAGAAGGAAACAAACCTTAAAATGATAGCCTTATATACCATGCACAATCTAGACCATATCCAAACACTGAGGAAATCTATTTAATCCTAGTTTACTTGCATAGCACAATGATAACCCAAAAACATGCACCAAGAGATTCTAAATTGAATTTATCAAGTTCATTGAATAGGAGTGTCTGACAATACAGAAACAGAAAAGACTCTTAAATACATCACAAAGTGGATGGAGATATAGATATTATTCTCAACACATATGTTGAGATAGATATTATTCTCAACACTAGTGTGTATATATATGTTAATCTCAAACTCCTAATTTATGCCTCGCCTCCCCCCAGTGTTTCCCCTCTGGTAATCATGAGTTGGTTTTGAAATATTTAATTCTGTTTCTGTTTTGTTAGACTCCACATATTAATGATTACATATATTTGTCTTTCTGTCTGACTTACTTCACTTAATGTGATAATCTCTGTGTCCATCCCTGTTGCTTTAAATGGCATTATTTCATTTTTATGGCACTGTATATATGTACCACATCTTCTTTATCCATTGATCTGTCAATGGTCATTTAGGTTGCTTTCATAGTATGTTATTTTAAAACAGGAACTTATTTTAGTGATTTTTGCATTTTGTTTCACATCTTTGGTAGCCTTTATTTTTCAACCTGTTTCAATCTTAGAAGCTAGCTACTTGAGGGATATTTGTTTTAAAAACACAAATAATGGCAGTTCGTTCTGGGAAGGTTTACAGACTCATGGATTGTGTGAATTGTCAAGTTACCATGTGTTATTAAAATCATAATGAGGGAGTTCCTGTTGTGATTCAGCAGTAATGAACCCAACTAATATCCATGAGGATGAAGGTTCAATCCCTGGGCTCACTCAGTGGGTTAAGGATCTGGCGTTGCTGTGAACTATAGTGTAGGTTGCAGATGTGGCTTGGATCCTGCTTTGCTGTGGCCGGCAGCTACAGTTCCGATTCAACCCCTAGCCAGGGAACTTCCATTTGCTGCAGATGTGGCCCTAAAAAGACAAAAAGAGGCAGAATGAAAACTAATTACTATGCACTGAACCTCAGTGGACCCCAAGTTCTTCAGTTATAGAACAAGGAAAATAAGCAAAATCAATTTTTAGCTAAGTACTCTATGCAAATATTAAGTAATACTTACATTGTTGATTCTCAGGGAGTTGATTTCATGACTAATCTTCCAGCTAATACCTCCTACCTCAGTGTAACTCACTTCCCCTGTTCTCCTATCCCTGTGGGAGCTAGAGAAAGGCTGCATTACATCCTCTCCAAAGCCCCAAATGCAGACCTCTCTGTGTCAGGTCTCACTGCATCCTTTCAATATTTCAGTGTGATACCCCTGACCTCCAGTGTATTGTTACTTTTTCTTTCATCCTCTCGTCTTATCTCTACTTTAATTTTTTTGGGCATTTGGTAAAATCAAATCATCACGAATTTCTGTGTTTTCCAAAGGAATTGTTTCATTTGGATACATTTTGGTACTTTTACCAAAAGTAACATTCCATGAGTTGAAACAGTAAATCTCTCCAAGCAGAGATTTCTAAATAGGAATTGATTCTACATTTCTTTGAATAAATCATTTTTGAGGGTAAAATAATAGCTACTTTTTCTTCCTGACGTTAGGCAGACCATGCAGGGCTTGGAGGTCATGGTGAGGAGTTTGGATTATATTCTGAGAGCAATGAGATGATATTAAAGGGTTTTAAGCAGGGAAATGATATGATTGATTGATTGATTGATATTTTGCCACACTCAGGGCACATGCAGGGTCCTAGGCGAGGAATCGAATCAGAGTTACAGCTGCCAGCCTACACCACAACCACAGCAATGCCAAATTTGAGCCGTGTCTGCAACCTACACTACAGCTCGCAGCAACACCGGATCCTTAACCCACCAAGCCATGGTTCTTAGTCGGATTCATTTCTGCTGCACCACGAAGGGAACTCCCCTGATTTATGTTTTGAGAAAAACATTATTCTCCCTGATATCTGAAGAATGGAATATAAGTGTCTGGAGTGGAAGCAGATAAAGCAGTAGTTCAGATGAGGTGATGATGGTCCTTAAGCTAGATGGGACAATGCAGATGGAAAAAAGTGGATGGATTTGAAATTTGTTTTGTAGGTAGACGTAGAGGACTTGTGTTATAGAATTGATATGTCTGAGATGTAAGAAAATAGGATAATGGGGCATATCATTTATTTACCGCAAATACTGAAGCATAAAAGTGAACACTAAATCTCATTGTCATACCACATTGATTCTGAGGTGGGTCACTTAGGTTGATTTGCTGATATTGGCTGGACTTGCTCTTATAACTGGACTTTGCCTGGCTGCCAGCTGAGCAAGGTTTCAGCTGGCATGGGTGGGTAACTTGGCTTTACTATACATCTCCTCTCCGGTAGAGTGACCTGGGCATATTCTCCTGGCAATGATGAAAGAGGGCAAGGAGAAACATGAAAAGCTACTTAAGGCCGGGGTTCAGAACAAATACACTGTCACTTTCACCTTTTCCATTAGGTCAATCCAATAAGTCACCCAGACTTCAAGGTGTATAAAAATAGCCTCTGCCTTTTTATTAGTGAGAACTACAGTGTCACATGGCAAAGGCCACTGATACAGAAAAGGATGAAAAATTGGGCCTATTGTTGTAGCCTAACACATGGGAGAACCAAGTTGGATTTCTAGGTTTTTACTTGAGCAGCTGAATGAATATTATTCTTTAAGATCAAAGGAGGAATAGTTGAGTGGGAATGGATATATTAAATGTTCTCAATGAAATCTGAGATGCTGTAAGAAGTTCATCTTCTACATGCGGCTTATTTGTCCATCCTTCTTCCCTCCCGTAGCACCCCTGATTCTCCTTACCCTGAAGGAGCTTGTTCAATAGAAATAGTAATCGAACACAAGCAATCGGATTCCAAGGTCTGTGTTCTTATAAATATTACTTCCATCCACATATGGAAGTTCTGATAAATACTATTTTCTTATATGCTCAATGATATTTTAGTGCTCCTTATGGACAGATGCTCCTGGAAGCTTCTCAGCTGACTTGCTTTTAATCTGTGCCTTTAGCCATTCCCCAACCATTCTGTCAGAGTCATGCCTCTCCTTTCAATTTTTTTCTTTTTTTAAACTTGAAACATAGTTGATTTACAATGTTGTGTCATTGTAGGTGTACAGCAAAGTGATTCAGCTATATATATATTTTTTCAGATTCTTTTCCCTTTTTGATTATTATAAAATATTAAGTAGGAGTTCCCATTGTGGCTCAGTGGGTTAAGAACTCAACTAGTATCATGAGGATGTGGATTTGATCCCCGGCCTTGCTCCGTGGGTTAAAGGATCTGGCACTGCCATGAGCTGCAGTGTAGGTTGCAGTTGCGGTTGGATCCTTCATTGCTGTGGCTGTGGCATAGGCCAGCAGCTGCAGCTTTGATTTGACCCTTAGCCCAGGAACTCCCATATGCTGCAGGTGTGGCTATAAAAAAATAAAATAAAATATTAAGTAGAATTCCCTATACTAAACCGTAGGTCCTTGTTAGTTATCTATTTAAACACAGTAGTGAGTATATGTCATACCTCTTGAAGGAAAATCAGATCAGGTCCCTTCTACACTAAGAACCTTTCAAGAGGTCTGCATTATCATTGGACAAAGTCCAAGTACTTTAGCACAGCTATAAGATCCTCCACACCTGACCCCTGCCTATTTCTTCGTGTCGACATCTGCCGCTCTCCCTTTCATCTGTGCTCCAGCAGTACCAAGCTGTTCACTGCTTCTCACAACTGCATTCTGTTTCCTGCTTCCCTTTCTTCATACAGTCTAGCTTCTTTACTTGGATCCCCCTTCCTTTCCCCGTCCATCTGGTAACTTCCCAGTTTCCATCACAACCCTGACAGAGCACTGCTTTCCTACGATGTGTCAGACAGGATGCCCTCTTCTGTACTTTTTCATAAACTCATATATAAGTTTATTTTTGTATATATCACATCATGTTGCTTCATTTGTTAGCACGTCTGTCTTCCACTTTAGATTGTAAACTTCTTGCTTATTTTAGAGAGAGAGAATTAAGCACCCTAGAACCACGGCATTGGCTAAATCATTCAACACCTGTTAGGATGGAATTGGCAGCCACCCAGCTGCTCCCCCAGGGTGAAAAGCAATAGATTTGCAAAAGCTCTGCACTCACTTCTCCTGCATCACATGTAAGGTAACCTATTTTGACCGTCTTTTCTCCCCCTCCACCTACCAGAATTTTGTCTGTCCTGGAATCATTTTAAAAAGTCATAAGGAAGAAGAGATCTATATATGTATATGCCTTTCTCTCTCTCTCTATCCATCCATACTCCTGACCATGCACACTCTGCTTCTCTTTCTCCTCCAGGGCATATCAGAGTGCCCTCTTGCTGGTGGGTCCTGCCCCTCACTCAAGGAAACTCCCTCGCTTTGCATATTACTGTGTGAGTGATAAACTGTTTGTGGTCTTTGGTTTAAGTGTGGCGTGTTCTGAAGTATGATATCTTAAAAACTTAGAGCCTGGCAGCAGCCTGCTGTAACACTTATGCATTACTATGCTCAGGACATCAGTAAAAGAACTCAATAAAACTTGTTTGTTCAATCAAGTTAATAGAGGCCACTAGAAGAACTGCCTTAATGAACTGAAGGCAAGAATAATTTTAAATTGTATTTATAAATGAGTGCTTAAGGATTTGGGTTTATTTTTTTTTCTAAAGAATTTGGAATATTTTACTTAAAACCTTGATTGCACTCATTTTAATTAATCAGCTCTTGATTCACAAAAAAAAAAAAAAAAAAAAAGTCTGGACCAGCCTCATTGGATTATGGTGCCTCAGCTATTCAAGGCCTCAGTACACTTTTAAGTTTTCAGGTTCTGCCAGTTGGTACAAATGCAAAAAAAGGGAGGAAGGGGGTGGGGCAACTGAAATCTTTTAGAACTGATTTCCTCACTTCCTTTTCTGGGCCAGAGAACTAGTTTTTTAGACAAAGAACCTCAAATGTGGATTATGAAGACTTATCCTCTTAACTTCAGGCACATGAACATCGGAAAAAAAGAGCTACTCTAACAGCATTAGGAATTTTGGTTGTGCTGATCCAGTTTATGGAATTATTAGATTGCTTGTGGGTCATTCTCAAACAATGGTTTCCCAACAAGAGAAAGGTAGTAATAATTGACTGAATGTCCACACTTAACACCATCCCTTTAATTTTCAGAGGGTATTATTTGTTTTTATGTTTGTTTCCCCACTGAGTTTCTCAAGAACAGTGCCAAATATAGTTTGGCCTTACTTTTTTTTAATTCATTCTGACAATATGTGTTTTTTTTTTTTTTTTTTTTTTTTTTTTTTTTTTTTGGCTGTGTCCATAGCATGTGGATGCTCCCAGGTTAGGGATCAAACCCATGCCAGAGCAGTGACAAGGCTGGCTCCCTAACCCACTAAGCCATCAGGGAACTCCTATGTGCCTTTTAATTGGATTAGGTAGACCATATACTTAAAAAAATTGAAGTATGGTTGATGTAAAATATTGTGTTAGTTTGAGGTGTAGAGCATGATGATTCACTTCTGTTTTTTGCAGATTATATTCCATTACAGGTTATACGATATTACATACAATTCCTTGTACCACACAGTAAATTCTTGTTGCTTATCTGTTTTATGTACAGTTAGTTTGTATCTAATCCCAAATCTTAATTTGTCCCTTCTTTTCTGTCTTCACCTTGGCCACCATAAATTTTTCTCTATTTGTAAGTCTGTTTCTGCTTTTTATATAGATTCAGTTGTGGCATTTTTTAAGATTCCACATAAAAGTGATCTTATATAGTATTTGGGAGGCCATTTATATTTAATGTAAATATTGATGGGTTAAGTTTGAGTCTATCATCTTATTATTTGTCTTTCGCTCATCTCTTCTGTTCTTTGTCTCCCCTTTCTCTTTTTTCTACCTTTTTTTGAATTAAATCAAGTATTTTTTTGTTAATTCTATTTAGTGTATTTTTCATATCAGACATGGTAGTTTTCATCTCCAGAATTTCTATTTGAAACATTAAAAACATTTCCCATATCTCTGCTGAAATTTCTGTATGTTTTAATGTACTTGTCTGCTGATTATAATAGATGTCTCAGTTCTGGGTCAGTGTTAGTTGATTGACTTTTGTCTTAATTATGGGTTTTATTTTTTTCCATTTTTGTATGCTGATAATTCTTGACTGGATGCCAGACATTTTATACTTTACTTTGTTGGTTGCTAGGTTTATTTGTATTCCTTTAAATGTTTTTGAGTTTTATTCTGTGACTCAGTGTTTTTGGAAACAGTTTGGTCTTTGAGTTTTATTTTTAAGATTTGTTAGGTTCAACTGAAGCAGTGCTCAGTGCAGACCAATTTTCCCCAATACTATATTTTACAGTATTACTGTCCAATACTGAGTCAAGACTCTTTTGGGTATTCTACCAAATTCTCCAGGAAGCATGAGATTTTTCTAGTCTGGGTGGTGAGAATAAGTACCATTCTCAGCTCTGTGTGGGAGATTAGCATTGTGACCCCTAATTCATTCTGGTGATTCTCTTGGCCTTGGGTGATTTCCTCATACAGAAGGAAATGCAATAGCATTTCAGCCAAATACTCAAGGGGAACACTGTGCAAAGCTTCAGAATTCTCTATTTCTCCCTCTACAGGACTCCTTCTTGTGAAATCTGGTCACCCTGTTTTCTTCAGTTCCCAGTTCCATCTCCTCAACTTGGGAGTCATTTAGGCCCTATCTTGTTTCACACTTTGGGCATCACAACCTAGAATCCTTTCATAGCATTAAGTTGGTGCAACTAAGCTTACATTGCTTAGTGATAATTGTTTTTTTTTTTTTTAATTAGATGATGCCCAGTATTTTGAACACTCTTATTTTATTTTTTATTATTTCAGAGAAGAGGGTTAATCTGGCCTGTGGTACTTAATTGTAGTTGGGAGGTAAAGTTCACCAATTGATAAATATTTATTTTTTTTGAAATAAGTTTCAGAGAACTGCCCAAGCTTTGTATAGAATAGTGTGGGACCTTCTTGCGCATCTTTGGAAGTGGGAAAACGAGATGGAGTTTCATGACTGAAGGCATTAGGTATGATATGGTGGCATTGGAAGTTGGATAATGTAGGAAGAAAGAAACTTAAGAAAGACTACTGTTGATACTTATATAAATAGTGCCATATACTATGTATATATGGCAGTGAATAAAAAGACAAAGTAAATTTCTTCAACAGACTTCATCTCAATTCGCATGAGATCAATTTTTTTGAGTATTGAATGTACTATTTTTAAGATATTTTATTTATTAGGATGGACAATATAATCCAAAAAATATACAACCTGTGATTTGTGTTACTTCATAGCTTTATACTTCCTTTACATGTGTTATAGTACATGTTACATTATAATTGGCAATTTATTCATCTCTTTCTCTAACCAGTCTGTGAGTCTATATATTAGGACTAAGGTCTATTTAGTTTTTAATCCCCATTGTTTAGCACAATGCAAAGCACATAGTGTGCGTTACTGAGTTAATAAGATGAATGGGTGAATGAATGGTGCAAATTTTCTGTACTAGGAGTGTCAAGGGAGTTATTTTGGGTAAATGGGCCTTCTGTCCACTGTCCTGACACTGATCCATCAAAATGGCCCACACATTTATTTTCAAGCCCAACAGAGGCTGGTGTGTAATAATAACAATAGGTAAAGTGCTCAGTATATGTTTTCTAAAGTTTTAATACTAATTTCCTATGACAACTTCAAGTTTTTTTTACCTTCAAAGTTAAACAATGTAGTATTCCCTAAATTCAAAGTGAGAAGCTAATTATGTATCCACTGTGTATTACTCTGTATTGACTTCACAATATGACAAAGGCGCTCTGTGATCTTCAAAGTCAAAAAAAAAAAAAAAAAAAAGAGGCAGAGGCAGCTGCCCATGCCCATGACAACAAGCAAAATCTCTATATGTATCTCTAGGATCTAGAACAATGCCTTGAAATAAATGAAGAGATAAACAACACCTTATCCTTCCTGAGGCTAATTCACCATCAGCAAAATAACTCTAGGAGCATAGCGGGTTTTTTTTTTTTTTTTTTTGTCTTTTTTGTCTTTTTAGGGCTGCACTTGCGGCGTATGGAGGTTCCCAGGCTAGGGGTCGAATCAGAAATGTTGCTGCCGGCCTACGCCAGAGCAACAGCAACACCAGATCCGAGCCGCATCTACAGCCTACACCACAGCTCACAGCAATGCCAGATCCTTAACCCACTGAACGAGGCCAGGGATCGAGCCTGCAACCGCATAGTTCCTAGTCGGATTAGTTTCTGCTGTGCCAAAATGGGAACTCCCTGGGAGCATAGCTTAAAAAAGGGATAGGTGGCCCCATTTTTGAAGATAATATCTATATCTGATGAGGATGTTATTATTATCATTTTTGAAGATAACTCCCTTTTTGAAAGGGTTTCTTCTAAAGTTGCCTCTTCAATAAAGCAAAAATATTTTCTAAAATAACAGCCTTGGACCACTGTAGAAAATGGGCAAGCAGACTGCTTTTTAGAATATCTGTGGAATATAAAGCTTTAGCTCAGGCTGAATTATTCAAGCCATGATTCAATACCCTGAATTCCAAAGTTTGTAAAATGAGATGTCAGACTGAAAACCTCTGTCAGACTTAACCTGCCTCTCAGAAGATCCTTCTATGTAATCAGCAGAACAGTACAGGGGCACACAGGGAAAGAAAAGAAAAAAAAGCCACGCACAAAGAGAACATGGTGAAGGTGGGCATAAGTTACAGGACTTTAATGATATTTTATAATTAAAAATTTGGTAAAGCATTTGATAAGACATCAATATAACGATGAAAACGTGAAATACCAGGAGAATCCACTGAAGATGCCCAAATCAGACTTGAATGATTTATTTCCAGATTCTGCTTACCTTGCATATGAAAAAAAAAAAAAAAAAAAAAAAAGCCGAGTGGGGAAAAAAAGAGCAGATTAGTAGATTCTAATAGCTTACAATGCAAGCTTTGTCAGTTAGTCTGCAACCTGCAACCGCTGATAATGGCACAAAAATGTTCACCAGAGCTGTGAGATATTCAATGAAACTGCAATAGTGTTTTTTCCTGGCATTAATCAGAAATGCAGAAATTCACATTCAATAAGATTTTCCAGAAATTTTTTTCAATGTAAATCCCTCATAATCATTTTTTTTTTTTTTTTGTCTTTTGTCTTTTTAGGGCCGCACTCACGGCATACATAGGTTCCCAGGCTAGGGGTCCAACTGGAGCTGTAGCCACCGGCCTATGCCAGAACCACAGGAAAGCGGAATCTGAGCTGAGCCTGTGACCCACATCATAGGTCATGGCAATGCCAGATCCTTAACCCACTAAGTGAGGCCAGGGATGGAACTCCTATCCTCATGGATGCTAGTCGGGTTCGTTAACCACTGAGCCAAGACGGGAACTCCCTTATGATCATTCTTTAGCTAAGTTGATCATATCTGCCCAGGTTGTGTGCAGTTGAGGCAATTATTCTTAGAATTTTTTTTTTCTGTCTTTTTGCCATTTCTTGGGCCGCTCCCGTGGCATATGGAGGTTCCCAGGCTAGGGGTCTAATCGGAGCTGTAGCTGCCAGCATACACCAGAGCCACAGCAACGCGGGATCCGAGCCGCATCTGCAACCTACACCACAGCTCACGGCAACGCTGGATCGTTAACCCACTGAGCAAGGGCAAGGATCAAACCCTCAACCTCATGGTTCCTAGTCGGATTCGTTAACCACTGCGCCACGACACGAACTCCAGAATGTTTGTCTTAAAAATCATTTTGACCTGTTACATTCACACTTCTGAATGAGTTGTTAAAAGTCATCCTCTTTCTGGTACTGGAAAGGAAGACAGATTGACAAATGGAAATTTCCTTCATACATGTAAAATTCCTTTACCAAAGGGAAACTTGTGCCCTGATATTGGAGTTTTCCTAGGTGTTCTGGTTCTACTAGCCTTTATCTCAAAATAAGGCATATGCTAAAGAGGCATATTTTGGGGTGGTGTCTTCTGGTACTGTTCAAGACAGAGCAGCAATAAACCAAAAACTTTTGCTTTCAAGGAGTATATTGATTTCCTGCTGTTCATTTCCACACTCTTAATGACTAAAACAATACAAACTTATTTTCTTATGTTTCTGGAGGTCAGAAGTCTAAATGGGTTTCACAGAGTCACTTTCCTCCTGAAGCCTCTAGGAGAGAATCTGTTTCCTTGCCTTTTCCAGCTTTTAGAAGCCACGTATATTTGTTGGCTTGTGGCTTCTTCCTGAATCTTGAAGCCAGCGGCACAGCCTCTTCTGTGTCTTCTGCTTCCATCTGCACATCACTCTCTTGTCTCTGATCTTCCCATCTTTCTTTTATAAGGATTCTTGTGATTATATTGAATCTACACAGATAATTCAGGAAAACCTCTAAATTCCAAGATCCTTATTTCAATCATATCTGCAAAGTATTTTTACTTTATCATATAAGGTATTATAATCACAAATTTTGGTATTAGGACATGAGCTTATTTGGTGGGCTGTTATTCAACCGAACATAAGGAAGTTACATTTTAGTAAGGTTCACCTTCAAAAGATCAAGTTCTTAAATACATGTTAGATAAAATTTTATGATGTTCTTTAAAGCAGTATCTCCATTAACTCCCTGCCTCAAATACATAGCTCAGCAATCCTGATCTGCTTCTATTACCCCGCCCTCAAGAACACATCTGCTATTTCTCACGCATGATTTGCTCCCTAGGGTGTATGTCTAGACTACCCTCACCCACTCATACCCTATCCCTACATCCCTGAACCCTCTGCCTGGCAAAACACTCATCCAAGGCATCATCTTACTGAGAAATGGTGCCCTTCCCATTTACTTCCAAAAGATCTTTTGCCTGCCTCTACTATGGACTTGATCACACTATATTAGAACTATTCATTTATGTGTTGGTTGCTTTGCTCCATTAGTCAACAGCTCCTTGAGAGTAGGGACTGTACCATTCATTTTTTAAAAAGCCTCATCACTCAGCATAGTATCTGGCATACAAAAAGGGCTTAAGAAATGTCAGATGTATAAGTGAGTATCACTGAAATTACTTAACTATAGTAATTATAAGAGGAAGAAGGAGGGAAAAATGGAAGGAGTTTTTATCTTGAGTTAAGAAAGTTTGGTAAAGAGCAGCTTTCTTTGCTGAGCCTAGAGAAGGAACAGCAGACGGGGAAAGATGAGATACACATGACTCACAGGCAGAGATGATAACAAGAGCCTAAGGCACTGAAGCTTCAGGGCTGCTCCTCTCAGTTGGGGTGCTTTTGATGTGTGCCTGCTTTGATCCCTGCTGTGTAGCTATGGCCCAGGATGTTCTGGAATGAAGAAAAACTACTTACTGTTTCCTGTTCCCAAGATCCAGACTGTATTAGAAGAGAAGCACTTGGGGAGGGGGTTGGTTTTTCTGGTGGCAAAATAAAATCATTTCCCAAAGGTAAATAGTCTCTCCAAGATGGCTGAGAGCTGAAGCAGAAGGAAAGAGGGTGCAGAGAGAGGACACCGCAATGTGAACAAAAGCTGAATGCAGCATAAAAAACAGAGACAAGATAAAACAGAAAAATGCAGAAGGGCAGTAGTATACGGGTGAGGTGAGCTAAGCTGTATGAGAAATGGACACAGTGGGACACAGGCCATACACGGAGGGATTTTGTCAGCCTTTTGGAAGACACATGGGAACACAGGTAATGACATTTCAAGTACCTTCTACTAAGGAAAAGAACAACACAGCTAAGGGATCATGACTGGGGGAAAGAGACACAGAAATACACTGCTACCCCTCTGTGTATGGCCAAGGAGAATTCCCATGTGTGTAGCTTATTTTTAGAAGCATAACTTCTGTTATGAATTATGACTAGGTTAAATCATCCTTATTAAATTTATCTGAGATGTGGATTCAATTATTCTCAAAAACTGCTTTTTGAAATAGAGCTTCTATTTCAGAGGTTTTCTAAATTTATGTAATTGTCAAATCCTACTGACCATCTCAGACCAATCTAGTAAGTGTTCCGCAACTTTAATCTCCCCAAGTTGGTAGAGAGAGAAAGGAGATATTGCAAACTCTCAAAAGAAGGGAGCAGGTGGAACAAGATTTGGAAAGTTACTGTTAAGAAGGAAAATCAAGCACTATGATGTTATACATACTAAATAGTTTAGGAGTAAAAATCTGGGGCTGTATCTAAGCAAACATCTGATGGATTTGATTAAAAATGATGCACTTTCCAGAATATGCTGTATTTGAGGATTAACTGTCCCAGTCCCCTCATCTGGGTATTTGATGGGATATATAAGTGGAGGTCAAAGTCATTATAATTCTTCTACCAAGGCCTAAGTCACAGGATTTAACACACCAGAGGGCAGGAAACTTGTTTGTTTTATTCACCACTAGAAGAGTCCCTGCATATTGTGGATACTCAAAAGTTGCTAGAACAAAAATATGTATAGAGAAGCTGAAGCACTGAATCTACAAAATTTATGTTTGGGGATAACTGGGAGGAAAATCATGATTTTTTTCCAAAGACCTGAGAGCCTGAGGTTTGGGCTTCTGTGATTTAGTCCTAGGAGTTCATATTAATAGTTACTTTTTTTTTTTTTTTTTGAGTTCCATCTTGTACCAGATATTGAGCTAGTCAATTAAGACACACTGTTTCTAATTCTCAGAGTAACTTCCCAACATACAAAATATTATCTCTGTCTTATAGATGGATATAGGCAGTGAAAAGTTAAAACAACTTTCCCAAAGTTACATAGCTCTAAATGGCAGGGCAATAACTTAAATCCATATCTGACTGCTAAATCAGTGTGTTTTACTCATACCACACTATTGCTAAGAATACGCATCTTTTGAAAAATTTTCTTTGCAATAAAATTAGTAGAAAATAAATAAAATAATGAATAAAATTCTTCATGAGAATAAATCTGGAAAATACAAAAATGTATGGGGGACAATATCAGTCATGACACCTCCACTGTTTTGTAAATATATGGCAATATAATTGATGCTCATTATTTAAAGTGACGTTTCTATAAAGTCATCCACAAACATTGAAATAGCAAATCCTGAACCTTTGCTCCTAGGGGAATTGGAGGGTTAGGTTCCTTTGAGCCTTTGGTCAGAATATTTTCATTAACTGGTCAACATATAACGTTGTTTTACATATGCTTCTGTATAAACACATTATTTAATATATATTGGCGATTCATTCACATTTAACTTTCACCCATCAGCACTGTAACTCAGGCCTGAATGGTGCTTACCTAACACATGTATTTACTCAACAGGCACATCACCACCTTCTCATATTTAGGAACAAAAGGCAGCATTGCAGCACTCATTTTAAACAGTGAAATCACCTACAGGAAGCATGAAAGTGAGAAAAACATGGCACTACAAAGACTGCAAAAGGATACCTGTTTACAGCATGAGAGCTGAAACAGGAAGGTGGAGCCTCTCCTTTGCTCAGCCTCAGCCGGAAACACACACCATGTGATTCAACTAGTGTGTCATTCTGGGCATGTCCATGAGTGACCATGGAAGTCACATTCTACTATAGTAGCCAGCTGTTGTATACTAGCACAACACAATTGTATAATTGCAGCCAGCTGTTGAATAATGTCAGCTTCTGCTTCCTCAGAGGACAAATCTTAGGCAGTTTATTAAATTCTTATCAATTCTGAAGAAAACTGTATACAGGTTCTCTTGAAAATATATATTATGATTTCAGAGCAAGTTTATCCAAAATCTGATGTTTGCTTTCATTTAGAAGCAAAGATTTTGGGGGGTGGAGTGAAGAGAAGGAATTACTCATTTTTTATATAAGGATAATCTCAGTTATTTTCCTTTCCTAAAAAAGGAAATATTAGTGCTTTATTGCGGAAAAACTAATGTTGTACATGACAGAAATTAAAACAGCTCCAAGGATATACACATTAAAACAACAAGGCTCCTTCATAGCCCCAAAATTCAGCAACTGGTATTTATCAATTTCTTGTAAATACTTTGCAGAAATACTCTATGCAGCCACCAACATAAACATCTACATTTAAATTTTTGAAGAGGTAAAAATGAAAAGACATAGAGGACAGGATGGATAATAAATATCCCAGGAAGACAGTTCCTTCAAACCCCACTTTCTCCAAAAAGGCAATGATATATTTTATAACTCTTAAACTCACTGGGTACAAAGGCAATAAATGGTCTTGATATTTTGGTTTTAATTTTAAGGGAAAGGGAACTACTATCAATTAGGGGCACACTGTACGCACATTCTGTACTAGGCATTTTATACACTTTATCTATTTTGAGCTCTCAAATATGCCATGAAGGAAGTATAATCCCTACTCATATTAAAAAACTGCATCTCAGAGAAGTAAATTTTTTAATGTCACACAGCTGCTAAGTGATATGGATGCAATTAGAACCCAGTTCTGCATGATTCCAATATCCGTGCTCATTCCATATATATTCTTCATGTTAACATGTTGTGTTTAATATCTGAATTATAAATGTGGATATGAAGTTGATAGTAACTCAATGGTTTAAATGAGGATCTATACCTGTAACTTCACCCTTCTTAAATCTATATTAATACCACTTTGTATTTGACATTATGAAGCCATAAATATTCAGTGGAGCCAAACACCAGAGACTAAAAAGAGCTGCCTCAGAGGAGGCCTGCAGATGGCACTGCTGCCCACAAGTCATCCAAATCTAACATTAATAGATTTCTTAAAAAATAAATACACAAAGAGTCACTTTAGGAGTTATATAACACCGACTCCAAAAGTTAAACTTCCACCAACATCTGAGTGATTTTTAAATTGTGTAATTCCTTCTAATTTATAATTTGATGTTGAAATTCAATTTTCTGTTTAATGAGCAGTGAGTGCTTAACAGCAATGCTTAATAGCCTTCCAGCTTAGCAATAGGTAGAATGTAAATGTGAATGGAGGAGACACATGAATATTAAGTTAGAAAAGAGGACTCTTTGCTTGAGCATGAAAGTGTTGCCTTACAAATCTGGTTACTTAAGTATAAGGAGACAGATTGAAATTGCTAAAATCTAATGACAGATGCAGTCTGTAGCATTTCCGAGTTTTCCAAGCAGAAAACTGATGAAAACCCACAAATACAAAAGTCTGAGACACTGCACATAATGAACAAGAATGCAGGTCTTATATTTTCAGCTTCATCATGAACTTTTAAGATAAATTATTGCTCATCTCTAAATCCTAGCCAATCATATAAGATTTAGAAGATAGAGAGCTACTTTCTCTTTTTTTCCCCCTAGATGAAATGTCTCAGTTTATTTAAGTCTGCACTAAGCCAAAGTATCTTTCATATACTCACAACTCTTCTAAACATAAGAGCTTCCTATTCCTGTTTAGAGCTACTTTCCTTTGAGTACACATAGTTCTAGAGACAGGATAATCCAATATTTCAGAGTTTCATGTGGTTAAGATTATAGGTGATTTAACTTTTTTCATTTCCAAATCATCTCTAGTAAATCGACATTACTTTTAAATAAACAAATATAAAGTAAAAAAAACCACACAACCCTCAAAATTAGTTCTCATAACCTCTCATAGTAACACAAACACTTTTTTAGTTTGCTTTAATGCTAAGGCATCCCTTGCAGTGACTATGAGGTGTTCTCCACCAATCCACAGTCAGTGCGGTCATTCATTCCCCTGTTATTGGGAATACTGGCTGTACTCTTTAGATGGTGCTGGGCTGAAGGGAATTGCCTCATCCAAGGTCACACTTCCTCCCTAATCAACCCACATTCAGTGACTGGTTTACAGAAGGTACAAAGGCCCAGCCTCTTCTCTCAATTTGGGATAATTCTGAAGAGCCATCCCTGCTCTAGAGCTGTGTATTGGATCAACTGAGGCCTCTATCTGGTAACCTCCTACACATGAACATTTGTCCCAATATGATGGAGTATATGACCTGAGACAAAACTAAGAATAGTCCTAGGAAGCTGACTAAAATAGAATTTTGGATCTGGGATCAGGCCAATTGCTGGTTTGTAATGAAGAAACTATCACTGGTGGTTGGTGGAGTACTGATAGTCCCCGTCAAAATTTTTATTGGTGGTGAACTAGCACCAACTCTCTGCCAAGAAAACAAATCTAAAACATATCAATTATGTTCTGGTTTGCAGTTTTTTTTTTTTAATGTCTATCATTCTTATTTTTGTTGCTCTATATAAAATACTTTTTTCTCTGAATGCGCTTAAGAGTTTCCTCTTTATCACTAGTTTTCAGAACTTTGATTATCTGTGCCTTAGAGCAGGTTTTTGTTTCTTTTGCTGGGGGTTATTTGAGCTCCTTTGGTTTATGGTCTTTGTGACATTCAGAAAAACTTGAGCCTTATTTTTGGCCAATAACTTTTACACTCTTCCTTTTTCTCCTCTCATTACTGGGCTCTTATTGCACACATTACTCAGTTTCATATTTCCACATAGCTCACTGAAACTGTTCTTTTTATATTGTTTTGTTTTTTCAGTTTTTTCCTTTATACTTTACTTTGTGTAGTTCCTATTGCTATTTTCAAATTCATGAATATTCTGCTGTGTCAAATTTGCTCTTAATTTCATTCTATTTTTCATTTTGGGTATTGTATTTTAACCTCTAGTTTTGAATTTTTTTTTACCTTGTCCATTTCTATCACTATATTTGTGCTTTTCTTTTTATCCTAGAATGTATTTGTAATGTTCATAATAACTCTGTTAATTTCATTATCTCTGTTGTTTCTGGGTATGTTTCTATTGATCACATTTCCGCCTGGTTATGGATTATATTTTTTTCTGTTTCTTTGCATGTCTGGTAATTTTTGATTGGATGTTAGACATTGTGATTTTTACACTGTTGAATGTTGGAATTTTACTGTATTTCTTTAAGTATTGGGCTTTGTTCTGGCATGTAAGAAGTTACTTGAAGAGTGATTTGAACCTTTTGAAGCTTGTTTTTAAGATTTATTAAGGTAAGTCTATAGCAGTTTTTATTCAAGGGCTAAATTTGCCCCACTAGCAAAGCACAATTCTTCTGAAGATGCTACTCAAGGCCTCAGGTATTAGAAGCTCTCTCTACATTGACTGATGGGAATATGATCTATTCCAAGATCTGTGAGGTTCAGGGATTATTTGATTTACTGCTTTCCAGTCCATTCTTTTCTTGGTCTTATTTTTTAGTACTCAACTGACTTACTTCATCCTGCCTCATGCCAATTAGTACTCAACAAAACCTTTAGAGCACTCAGATCTCTGAAGGTTTTTTGTTTTGTTTTTTTAAAATTTCCTCAGTCATCCTGAACTCTGATCTCTAGCTCCTTAATGTAATGAGACACTGGACTTTATTTTGATTGCCCCCCCCCCTGCAGTGCGGGCTGGCAACTAATTGCCTACAGACAGTAATCTGGGGACCATCATAAGGCTTACCTCCTTTGTTTTCCTTTTCTTGGTATTTGGTTTTCTAGTTCTTATGGAAGGGTAACATAGAGACCAACTAATATATGTAAAGCTAAATTTTGACACAAAAATTGTTTTTGTAATGAGCAAAATTCACTATTTTCAAATGTCTTATGCCTTCTGTGTTTCCTCAGTATACATTCTGAGGTTTTCAGGAGAATAAAAACAGCTGTTCTATACATTCTCCCCCCCATGTCTGTTCTTGGAAAATAAGATTCTTAATTAATATAAAAGATGATTCTGAGTTAAAAAATTTTTCTTAGTTGCTATACTTTATTGTGTTTAGCACTATTAAATTTATTGCAGTCAACTGACTTAATTTCTTTATTTCAATTTAGACTTTAATATTAAAGCCAGCAGTCCTTCATTTCTCTCCTAGAAATGTTTCATTTCAACAATAACACTGCATGCACACACATACACACACATGTTCTTTACCTCCAAAACCAAAGGGTGGTGTATCAGTTGGAGAGGTACATATAGGCTTCTGGGATATAAAATTCTGGAAGTATCTTTATTCTACCAAACATGAGGTAAAATATATTATCACTGAAAGAATAGAAAATATATTGTGAGATATGAGGACAGATTTGGAAGAAAAGTTCTAATTAGCAGAGATCTTTTAATATAAGAGGAAAGGACTTAGCAATTGAGCATGGGCTTGCTAAATTCAAGATTTATAGGTATTATCTCTTTTAATAACCCTAACAACTCTGTTACGTAGAGGTTATTATTCACATTTTATAGGTGAGGAAACTCAGGGTTTGTTTTCCAGGGACAAAAAGCTAGTCAGTAGGAAGTTCTTTGTACTTCCACTGCTGAGTGCTAGATAACAGGACAGTATATGAGGAAAGGGGATCATTAAATGACAGCAATTAGCAGAAGCTATTGGGACTGGTTGGTGGCAACAAGTTCTGGGACCAGAACTATAATTTCCATAGCATTCCCACGGATTTACTAGACTATTTCACACCCTCTCCATTCAGACTTGCAACATCTTCCCCACCACATTTTACTCCCAGGGGCTGCTTTGGTTTTTATTTCATGAGAAAGTAAGAGCAATTAGAAGAGACTTTCTATAAGCACTCAATATCAAATCAAGCTAACAATATTTGATATTAAAGATGCTGCCCTTTTTTCTGATAGAATGGAATTTATCCAGGCTCTAGCCAAAGGCTCAGCCGTCTACTTGTATAATGCATCTCATATACTTTCACATACTCAAGGACATTCCTTCTGAAGACATGCATGCTTCCCTTCCTCATCAAATTTTCCCTTTATATTAGATCAAATATTTCCAACCAGTATGTACAATCAGAACCTTTGTTTCATAACTAAAAAAATAGTTTAATAAGACTCACCAATTGTTCATGCTTTGTTTTGGTTCCTTTCTGCCCAAAGCAATTGAGAGGACTATATTTTTGCTAAGATCTCTTCTAGTGCTATAATTCTAGGTGTTTCTAGTATCAATTGCTAATATTTATAGAATCCTTATTCTATGGCAGAATCTGTGCTAATTACTTCTCATACAGTATTCTAATAAATGCTCACAACAATCCTAAAAGACAGGTACTCTTATAATCTTTATCACACAGATAAGAAAACTGGGACTTAGAGAAATTAAATAACCTGCCCAGAGTTATGGAATAAAGGGCAAAGTAGGATTCAAATTTAACTTCTGAGTTCACATCATTAAAAAAAGTGTTACATTATATTATATAATGTAACCTCAACTGCATGCACACTAATAGAGATGAAAGTTTACTATGTCTTTAAATTTATATATTTAATATTTATCAATAAATATGAACCAAATTTAAATTGTTACAAAACCAAAAATAATTTTTATCTTAATATACAACATAATTCACATTATTACACATCTTTAAACAGGAAAGCTTTTAGTATACAGCAAATACTTTGGAAAGAATTGTAATTCAGTTTAATATTTTTATAGCTAAGATTTCTGGACAAACGATGTTATTTTCTGTTCATATTTTAATAAAAATATTGATTTGAAAAGGGACATTGTCATTCCACAGTAATGACATTACACGGAGAAATCAAAACAGTCACAAAAAGTGTCTATCCAAGGCATTACATATGTCTTTGCACGAACAAACAGATATTAAACAATCTTTCATAAAGTTTGGAAGAAAAACTGCTTCGAGTTTGCACCACGTTAGTCAAGCAGAAATTTAGAGAACCTTCTATTGAGAGGGATTTATACTTGACATTTCCTTCCAAGGAAGTAATAAAACCAGTGTGTCACTAGCCTAATATTTTACTAATAAAAAATATAATTTTCAAATATTTTTACTTATAATATTCAGGCACTGATTCTCAAAGTTGGCTGGATACTGAAATCACCTAGAGTTTAAAAAAATACTAAAGCCTATATGCCATTCTTTAAAATTTTGATTTAATCAGTATAATATATGGCCTGAGCATGTATTATTTTCAAATTCTCCCAGGTGATTCTGATATGCACCAATTTGAAACTGGCTTAGAGAACTGTTCCATAATCCAAATGGCCGGTCTTCAGCTGAAGGAATCTTCATGACTTGATTTCATGGGGTATATTGTTATTTTAAGTAACTGATAGGTATCTCTCTTTTAGGGAAGAAACTTTTCTGTTTTATTCATCATTGTCTCCACATCTTGAAGAATGAAAAGGCACATAGTCATAGTAGTTGCTAAATAAATATGTTTTAAATAAACACGATTGCCTTATACTACTTTCATATCTTTATCTCCTAGTAGATCCATGAAGAATGAAAAAAGATATTAATTAAAAAAAAAAGAATAACTGAAGTAGATAGGATAAATGTTTAAGGCAAACCAAAGTCTTATATATACACATTTTAAACACACACATAGATAAATAGATCAAAAATAGAAAAAGAATATACAAGAGTGCAATATTTAGCAGTTGAAAAATTAACTCACTGAATTTTCAAATATTCTTCACATTCTTAGATTTAGAAACAAAAGTAATCCTAAACAACTAGTTCTTAAGCTCACATCCATAAGCATATGTGCAGATAAGTTTTCTTAATAGAATTACAGCTTAATCTTGAGCACATGTCAGTTTTCAAAATTCAAGTAAATGAAATTTTAGCACACACCATGATAGCTTTTTCAGATAATTGTATAAAAAAACAAAAGATTATTTCTGGTTAAAATACCTGGTATCACCTATTGTTATTTGCTCTCAGTTGAGATCCACAAGTTTCTCAGCAGTTTCATGTTGATAAAAACTATTTTGGCACCTCCTTACATAATTTCTTTTATTTAGAAAAGCCTTATTAATAAGCAGACTTCCTTTTTAGTAGCTGGATTCTTAGATATGGTTCCACTTACTAAAGTTCCACAAGTACTACATAATTTTCAATCCAATTAGTATCTTAAACTACGAAACTTTGGTTTTCTTAAAATTAGCATGGGTTGCTTGATTGTAGGTTTGTCATCAAAAAGTGCTGCTTCGCTCTCAGACGTGGGAAATCTTTTCTGATAGATCAGGGGATATTCCTTCTGGAACTTGAAAACGCGGTAAGGAGTTAGAAGGTATTTAACATTATTCTAGCTGAGGCCACTGGTCAATATTTTATGCATCTTTGCCCTTCTCAAAGATGTATTACAGAGATCAGTATCCTTTCACTTCCCCCTCTTCTTTGTCACATATGAAAGGTGCATTGCAATAGTTCTTAGATCCCAGTTAGCATTAACATTCTAGGATTCTCTCTAACAGCATTAACTTTCTGCTAATTCTCCTAAATTCCAGATGTTCTTCCTTCTCATTTGTTAAAGCCTATGAAGGTCACAAGGTTCTAGTACATTTTATTTCTTTGAGTGTATCAGACCTGGAATTGGATTTGCCAGAATCATATGACTATAGGGTTTTGATGTAGAGTTAAAAATTCTAAATGGTAGTGATGTGTCACTAAAAGCTATGCATTATAATCCAAATATTGTAATTGTTTTCTAAGGCTAATGCATGTTATTATCATATAAAACACTGGAAATAAAGGAGAGTATCTGTTATTCTGGTTATTATTAAAATTTTAGGACAGAGTAAAACCAGGTAGGTACTCTTACACAGCCTATATATGATACTTAAAATCCAAAATATTAAAATGAGAAATTAGATTCTAAAGGTTATTAAATAACAATTAGCAATAGCATATTAGAAAATATTTATGACTGAGAACTTACTCATTCACTTACCTGTTTTAGTTTTTTCCTTTTCTCCTTTAGAGGCAAACTCTTGTTTTTAATAATATTCTCTAAAAGTTCTGCAATTGCAGCTTGAGAGGTAGAAACTTTTTGTTCTTCAAACTCCTGAGCACTAATCTGTTTACAGTATGAATATGTTGGCAAAGGAGCAATCAAGACATCACTAGGATTTTTAATCTGTAGTAAAAAAAATGATACAGTCAAATCTATTGATTCTGGTCATGTTCCTTCTTGGTAAAGGGTTCTTTTGATTACTATTTTGTCATCAAACATTCGACACTAAGAAAACTTTATTATGTAGCAGGGTAGGAATACATCAGCAGGGTCTAAATCCCAGCCCTACAAACTATTAGTTTTATAATCATCAGCAAGTTATTTAAGCTTGTCCTGCTCTGTCTTCTCATCTGTAAAATGGGACAAACATGATGTAATGTATATAAAATATATAACACACAGGTATTAGATAAAGTGCTCATCTACTATTTTTGAGATCTAAGAGCATGAGCACAGCCCGTACCATTTGCAGAAATGGAAAGAAATTATAGGGCATAGTTATAATTATGGTAAGTCATGGTAATATTAGAATGGTATACACAGGAAGATACATGAATATATGTGCTGGGCAGCCAAAGACTGACTATAGTAGACATCTGTTGTTTTTGGCTGCTTAGATTCCATCTCTTATAAAAGTTTTAAAAGTTCTTATAAAAGTTCCTTCCAATTATCCTTACCTTTTTTGAAGAAGAGAGTCTTCTCTAACCTACGTAGAGCCACTCAGAGCATGGCTATTCTCTTCAACCCACTCACCCTCAACCACCCAAAGGATATGCATTTAACCTAGAGTGGACCAATCTGAGTCCATACCAAGAACTTTTCAAATTGGAAGTGAAGGAATGGCTTTTTTTCCCTTTGGGCTGCAAATGCAAGTCTGTGACTCAAGAGCTTTAATCAGCCCTATTCCCCATCATGGGAAGAAGCCACTTTTCAAATACAGAACCAAAATCACTCTTAGGGATAGAAGGATGGAAATAAGAATCCCATTGCTATTTGAATCTCCATATTCTGTCTATAATTCTGACTTTTAGAGGTTATTTATGTGAGCTGACAGTCTCTTTTTGTTTAGGATAGTTTAAGATGCATATGCCACTTGCAACAGCTGAATGTAGAGAATTTTAAGACTTACGATACATACGTGGCCCCTTCTTAAGTAGTCAAGATGTTCCTCCACTGTAGTCTGTAAGTAGGAGGGTACTTGAAGAATTTCCTGATGATGATCCATCAAGAAAGAAACTAATCTTGCAGCAAGAAGCTCATCAAGATCTACCTCTTCAGCACAGCGTAACACACACCGAGAGAAAGTATGTATCATCTAGAAATATGAATTTAAAAACTTAAAGTTTTATATAAATTAGAATATCAGTAATTTGTAGGTAGCATTATGCTAAAGGATTGAGATAAAGTGATAAGCAGACTTCAGCTTAAAAATGAGAACAGTAATTTATTACACTAGAAAGATAAGAATGGCTATTATTCTTTCTGAAGTATTTGTTAAATATTTCCTTAATATAAATTCCCAACGATTACAAAAGGCTTAGCTTTTTAATTTTGTCACCTTTTTACCAGTAAACACCATAGGTTCCATTAATACCACATATATATGGTGCTTAAAGACTGTTAGATAATAGTGGCATTAAATTAATCCCATAAAAACACAAAGTAGGAGAATATATAACATATATACATAAGTGGTTATCTTTCAAAATTGGAAAATAGTTTTTTGTTTTTGCTTTCTAGGGCTGCAGGTGCAGCATATGGAAATTCTCAGGCTAGGGGTCGAACTGGAGCTGCAGCTGCTGGCCTACACCACAGCCATAGCAACACGGGATTTGAGCTGTGTTTGTGACCCATACTACAGCTCTTGGCAACATGGGATTCTTAACCCACTGAGGGAGGCCAGGGATCAAATCTGCATCCTCATGGATTCTAGTTGGGTTCGTTACCACTGAGACACAAAGGGAACTCTGGAAAATAGTTTTTGATGCTTATTCCATCAGTCTTTAAAAACAATCAATACATGTATTTTTCATTTCGATCATGATGATCTTCAAATCCTGGGGTCAATTTTGTGTTTCAAAACTAATTTACTCCCATTCATATCCATGTAACCCACCAAATATAAGACACATACATGCATGTATGCTTGCACACACATGCACATCCACACACATTATAAAGTGATCTGAATATCAGAATTCTATTTTAAGTATTTTGCACATAAGATGGTGAGCACATTTATTGAATCAAAATATATTTTTGGTTTTATTCCTACATGCCCAGCAGGTTTTCCTATCTTCTTGCAAGATTCAGTCCTTAGCTTTTTATTTTTTTTTTCTCAGCTTGGTAGAGTTCATTTACTCTCATAGCTTCAACTACCACCTCTCCAAAAAATATAGCTTCTGCTCTGATCTTCCTTTACCAGGTTCACATTTCCAACATTCTCTTGAATGAATTTCACTTGGATGTCCTATAACCTCAAAGTGTAAAACCAAAATTATCTCCTTCCTACTCCTATCTATCTTCCCACACAAACTTACCTATACTTTTTAATGATGCTACAATTACTCTAGATTAATTCTTCCTCTTAATATTAGATTTTTCATTATCAAAAAACTGTCCTTAATGAGTATTAGAATGGAGCTTAGTTCCAGATTCCTTGCTGTCAGAGCATCTTATAAATTGCAGCCGCACTCTGAGAAAGTGGCAGCTCTTTATGCAGACAGAGAGAGAGAGAGATATTAGTGATTTTATTTCAAGAGTCCATTCCCAATCAATATCTGCATATAAATGCTTCTATCATCATCTTTATATGGAGTCTAAGACTGCTTCACAGTAGTTTCTCTCAACTTCTTGCTCACAGTGACAAGCTATCTTAATTTACGCAACACATCAAATACAGCTTTCCCACTACACAATCTCTGAAAGACTTTCAAGAAACTTCTTAACTCAAGAATCTAGGATTTCAAGACCATGACATCACTTGAATAATACTCTTAGATGGTTTGGTTTTCTCTCTTTTTTGTTTGTTTATGAACCAGGGCTTCCTCTTTCCTTAAGAAATCAACTTACCAGTGACCTTGTACCCATTGCATCATGAAGTTGGGGCATATCAACATTCTGACTCATTCGAGAAATCATGCGCATTAATAGTTGAAGCTTTCTACGATTTGGTGGGGGAAGTAACAAACAACACAACTGTAGTGCATCGATGGCAATCCTCTCTAAATGAGGTTGCAGCAAACCTAGAAGGCAAAGTTACCCACCCCCCAAAAAAATCATCAATGACATTAGCTGCTTTCATACTACCAGCATATACAGTTATATAAAGACGGCAAAATAATACTTTAACATTTTATTTCTTTTAACTATTCTCAGAAATTTCCACATTCTTCACAAACATGGTAGAATACTTATTATCTTCTTCATAATCCACTGGAGCATTAAAATCCTTCTCTTATTACATATAAAGTGATTCAGTATAAGTGCAATTGAAAGAAGAGAAAATAAGTGCTTTAGGTAAGTAGAATAAATTTTAATTATGCCATGACAAGTCTTCTATAGTAAGAAACTTTCCTTCTAGAGGAAAAAAATAAAGCAATTTCAGAGAAGAAAAGCCAGGTAAGCGAAACAGGGTTAGTAAACACTAAAAGTTAATGTTACATGCATTGAAAGCATCAACCTTACTTTGTGTGCCAGTCAATACAGAAGAAGCTGGAGGTAAAGAATTTTCTGAAAGTTCTATTGTACTTTTGCAGAGTCTTTTATTGATTGTGGTACTAGACTCTCGGAGTTCACCTTCCATAGCTGTTTGCACACTTGTGCTGCCTCGTCCAAGATTTGGTTTCATGATAATTTCAGCCACTGGCATATTAATATAACTATTCCTTCTTGTACTACTTCTTAAAAGTAAACTCTGAGATCTACAAAGCTGTTTTGACTTGCATTTCCCATTACATAACTCCTCTTGGTCTTGAATGGTCAAAGTAGAGGTTCTCTTAAAACCAACACAGAGTGGCTTTTGAATATTTTGCTCTGAATGAAGACTCAGTGAGGATTCCTGTTTGGCCTTAGATTCTAAGAAATGTTTATTATTTTGTCCTTCTATGTTCAGAACAGATTGATGGAAGACACTGGAGACCTCTTTACTTGAATTCCCTGGTAAATCTATAATTCCTTCTAATGAATAGCACCTTGGTTTGATATTAGAGCATAGACCATGCATACTACTTAAGCCTATCAAATTATGACAACTTCCTCCCATTATGTCATTAGCACTGGCTCTTCTGTATTTTAAATTAACTAGCTGCATTTTCTTAGCATATTTTTCTTGAAATCCTTGATCGCTTATCTGCAGTCTTTCAGTAGTATCTGATTCTTCTTTGTTTTTGTCTTTATGAAGCAGACTGAGAAGAAGACACTCAGTTGATTTGAAGGAATTCAGACTGTTTAAGTGAAGGATTTTTGAAGACTGTGGATCATCTTGGATTTTATGTAGCCCACTGGATCTATCTGAAACTGTGAGGTAGCCACAAACAACTACCAGGAAATGAAACAAAAGTTTAGATGCAACTGTATGACAGTGGACAAAAATAAAACAAAAACAACAGTAAAGTTAAAAAAATAAAGCATCACTATAGTACATATTGTTAGTATGGTACAAATAGCAGTTGCTTAATTCAGAAGCCACTTAAATGGGACACATGCAACATTCAGTTACAAAGTGCAAGACTGACTAAAGGTTTTCCAACTTGTGATATAAAGTAAAGTTTATTTCAACAATTTAACTAAATGAATTGAGACAAATACACTAAAAATGTCTATTCTCAGTCTATAAGTATTAGAAAGCTCTTAATTATAAGACAATTGTATTATAATAAAACATATATTTTGTCTTTGTCTTTGGTACCTAGTTCAGAGCTCCTAAAATCCATGGAATTTCCAGAGTCATAGGAGTATTTTTTTTTTATTACTAATAATGAGCCTGTTTGAGCAAACCTGAATTTATGCTAATGAGGTGATTTAGGCTGGCCTTGCTTAGATGGTTGAATACTTAGCCCTACCTCAGAGAGGGTGGTGGAGTAGCTGGTGATGGTGGTGGAGATGGAACTTAATCAACAATGACCAATGATTTAATCAGCCATGCCTATGTAATGAAACCTCAGTTAAAACTCTGAAACAGGAGAGGACAAGATGGTGGAGGAGTAGGGGGACACGCTCGCCCTCTCCCACAAACACAACAAAAAAAGCACATCTACAGAATCAATGACTCGCACAGAACAGCAACCAATCGCTGGCAGAGGAACCTAAACTCCAATAACGGCAAGAAGTTCGTGACATTACTGGGCAGAACGGGAGAAAAGAGGAGAGTGAGAGAAGGTGAATCCAAGCGGGACGGATGCTCCCGAAAGAGAACTGCAGAGGAGAAAGGGATCCCGCACCCTGGAAAGTCACCTACCGGGGGAAAGATCAAACAAACCGGAGGAATCTCCAGATGCAGAGAAGAGTGTAGCAGTAAGTTGGAGTACGGAAAAGCCAATCAAGAACCAAACGGACCATCTGAACTATGGGCACAGTCACCAAAAATTGAGACGCCTGGGTGGGGGCTGGGCACCGAGACCTCGCCTCCGAAGGTTAGTCCCTGAGAAAGGGCCGGGGGACGCCTGGGTGGGGGCTGGACACCGAGACCTTGCCTCCGAAGGTTAGTCCCTGAGAATGGGCTGGGGGGGCAGGGTGGAGCGGAAACTGCTTGGAAGGTCTAGAAACCATTTGACGGGGCAGAGACTGCCTGGGAGACTAGAAAACAAAGCTGTCGCAGAGGAAGGGAACAATACTCTAGGGGCGGGGAAGTGGAAAGCCGCATCAGAGGGAACCTGGGAGAAGAGCCTGGTCTGTGCCTGTGCTGGGGAGGGGAGAGAAGAAGGGATGGGTCCCCATAGAATACCCCCCACGCCAAAGCAAGCTTACAGGCCCGCTAGCTAGCAGAAAGCTGTGCTTCCCAGTGCATCCCCTTCCCCCACCCCCGCCACCCCCTATGCTCTCACTGGACCTGGGGCTGCCTGCCATCCAGGAGGGCTGGCCTCAACAATTGCCTGAAGCCTACCACTGCAGGGGCTGTCCCTGCACAGGCCTGCTTGCCCTTTGGAGGGGCTACACTTCCGCAGAACAGCACCAAACACCACCAGCCCCTGAGAAAAGGCCTGCAACCCAGAAAAGCTAGAACAAGCCTAGCCAGGCCGTGAATAGATCGACCTAATTCTCGGACAGTTTTTCTGAGTTGGGCTGCCCTGGGGAGGAGCCTCTTGGATCTCCAACGGCCCTGCTACCCGCCCAAGCCCCCAGGGGGTGCCCTAGTGGATCAGCTGCATAGGACTGCCAGCTCCAGGCAGGACCCCCTGCAGCCCAGAAAAGCTGCAACAAGCCTGGCCGAGTTGGGAAAAGATCTCAGATGGTTTTTCTGAGTCAGGCTGCCCTGGGGAGGAGCCTCTTGGGTCTCCAGTGGCCCTGCTACCCGCCCAAGCCCCCAGGGGGTGCTGAGACCTAGTGGATCAGCTGCATAGGACTGCCAGCTCCAGGCAGGACCCCCTGCAGCCCAGAAAAGCTGCAACAAGCCTGGCCGAGTTGGGAAAAGATCTCAGACGGTCTTTCTGAGTTGGGCTGCCCTGGGGAGGAGCCTCTTGGGTTTCCAGTGGCCCTGCTACCCGCCCAAGCCCCCAGGGGGTGCCCCACTTCCGCAGAATAGCTGCTCAGCACCACCAGCCCCCTGGAAGAGCCCCTGCAGCTCAGAAAAGCTACAACAAGCTCGGCCAGACTGTGAAAAGATCCGCCTACATTCTCAGGCTGTCCTTCTGAGTTGGGCTGCCCTAGGGAAAAGCCTCTTAGGTTCTCAATGACCCAGATAGCTGCTCCAGCCCCCAGGGGGTGATGCACCCCTGAAGAGCAGCTGCCCAACACCGCCAACCCCCTGCAAGAACCCCACAGCCTAAAAACACCAGAGCAAGCTCTGCATGGCCAAGTGAAATCTGCTACCATCGTGGTGTGGACCTCCCAGTCCTGTCTGCCCTCAGGAAGTCCTCCTTTGCTTCAAAGAAACACTGTTAGCCCCATCAACACTCCAGAAAAGCCACACTGCCTCAAAAAAGATTGACCAACAACGCCAGCCCTCAGGAAATATTCCACGGCAGTGACAAGGCAAACACTGCCCGATAACGGAGAGTACAACTCCCTCAGGAGAAAGAAAACAACAAGCAAGATGAAGAAGCTGAGAAACCACCCCCAGTCAAACCAACAGGAGAACTCACCTAAAACAGTCAACAGTGAAACAGATCTCTGCAGTCAGACAGACCTGGAGTTCAAAAGAGAAATAGTGAAAATACTGAAGGAATTAAGAGAAGATATGAACAGTAATGCAGATACCCTCAGAAAGGAACTAGAAAATATAAGGAGGAGCTAAGAAAAACTAGAACATTCATTTGCAGAGATGCAAACTCAACTAGGGGCAGTAAAAACCAGAATGAATAATGCAGAAGAACGAATCAGTGATATGGAAGATAGAATAATGGAAATCACTCAATCCGGTCAACAGACAGAAAACCGAATCAAACAACTGGAAAGCAATATAAGAGACCTATGGGATAATATAAAGCGGGCCAATCTACGCATAATAGGAATTCCAGAAGGAGTAGAAAAAGATAAGGGGATGGAAAATATATTTGAAGAAATTATCGGTGGAAACTTCCCAAATCTAAAGGATACTGGGTTCAAGATACAAGAAGCACAGAGGGCCCCAAACAAACTGAACCCAAACAGACCCACACCAAGACACATCATAATAAAAATGGCAAAAGTTAGTGATAAAGAGAGGATCCTAAAGGCAGCAAGAGAAAAACAGAATGTTACCTACAAGGGAACCCCATAAGAATATCAGCTGATTTCTCTACAGAAACACTACAGGCCAGGAGGGAATGGCAAGAGATATTTAAAGTGCTCAAAGGAAAAAATATGCAACCTAGAATACTCTATCCAGCAAGAATATCATTTAAAATAGAAGGGGAAATAAAAATTTTTCCCAACAAACAAAAACTTAAAGAATACAGCAACACAAAACCCAGGTTAAAGGAAATATTGAAAGGGCTTCTCTAAACCAAAAAGAAAGGAAGGAAAGGGAAGAAAAAAGAAAGGAAAAAAAAAAAAAAAAAAAAGAAGAAGAGGAAGAACTAGGACTGAGGAAACTGCAATCAGAGAGCAGTCACTCAAATAAGCCAGCATACAGATTTAATCATGAACATGCTTCAAACAAAATAAAATTAAAAAGAAAAAAATAAAAAACAGTCATCAAAACCATAAAATGTGGGCAAGGGATGTTAGGAAGGAAATAACCCTTTTTGTTTGTTTGTATGTTTCTCTTATTAATTTTAATATAGTAATGAAGTGTTTGAACTTACAGGATCATCAGGCTAAAACACACAATTATGGGAAGGGGTTAGCATACTTAAAAAACAGGGCAACCACAAGCCAAAAGCAAATATTGCATTTGCAAAAAATGGAAAAAAAAAAAAAAAAAGAAAGGAAGAATGGAGAACCATAGAATCAACTGGAACATGAGGTTCAAAAGGCAATAAATAATCATCTATCAATTATCACCTTAAATGTCAATGGACTGAATGACCCAATCAAAAGACACAGAGTGGCTGAGTGGATAAAAAGGCAAAAACCTTCAATATGCTGCCTACAAGAAACTCACCTCAGGACAAAGTGTACATATAGATTGAAAGTGAAAGGGTGTGGAAAAATATTTCACGCCAATAGACATGACAGAAAAGCAGGAGTCGCAACACTCATATCAGACAAAATAGACTTTAAAACAAAAGACATAAAGAAAGACAAAGAAGGACACTATTTAATGATTAAGGGATCCATCTAAGGAGAGGATGTTACTATCATCAACATATATGCCCCAAATATAGGAGCACCCAGATATATACAACAAATATTAACAGACATAAAGGGAGATATTGATGAGAATACAATCATAGTAGGAGACCTAAATACCCCCCTCACATCAATGGACAGATCCTCTAGACAGAAAACCAATAAAGCAACAGAGATCCTAAAGGAAACAATAGAAAAGTTAGACTTAATTGATATCTTCAGGGCACTACATCCAAAAAAAGCAGAATACACATTCTTCTCAAATGCTCATGGAACATTCTCAAGATTCGACCACATAGTGGGACACAAAGCGAATCTCAATAAATTTAGGAGCACAGAAATTATCTCAAGTATCTTCTCTGACCACAATGCCATGAAATTAGAAATCAACCATGGGGAGTTCCCGTCGTGGCGCAGTGGTTAACGAATCCGACTAGGAACCATGAGGTTGCGGGTTCGGTCCCTGCCCTTGCTCAGTGCGTTGACGATCCGGCGTTGCCGTGAGCTGTGGTGTAGGTTGCAGACGCGGCTCGGATCCCGCGTTGCTGTGGCTCTGGCGTAGGCCGGTGGCTACAGCTCCGATTCAACCCCTAGCCTGGGAACCTCCATATGCCGCGGGAGCGGCCCAAGAAATAGCAACAACAACAACAAAAGACAAAAAGACAAAAAGACAAAAAAAAAAAAAAAAAAAAAAAGAAATCAACCATGGGAAAAGGAAAGAGAAAAAACCTACTACATGGAGACTAAACAACATGCTACTAAAAAACCAATGGGTCAATGAGGAAATCAAGAAGGAAATTAAAAACTACCTTGAAACAAATGATAATGAAGACACAACCTCTCAAAATCTGTGGGAAGCTGCGAAAGCAGTGCTCAGAGGGAAATTTATAGCAATACAGGCCTTTCTCAAAAAAGAAGAAAGATCCCAAATTGATAACTTAACCCTCCACCTAAACGAATTAGAAAAAGAAGAACAAAAAAGTCCTAAAGTCAGCAGAAGGAAGGAAATTATAAAGATCAAAGAAGAAATCAATAAAATAGAGACTCAAAAAACAATAGAGAAAATTAATAAAACCAAGAGCTGGTTCTTTGAAAAGGTGAACAAAATTGACAAACCCCTGGCCAGACTCACTAAAAAGAGGAGTGAAAGAACCCAAATCACCAAAATTAGAAATGAAAAAGGAGAAATCACAACGGATACAGCAGAAATACAAAAAACCATAAGAGAATACTATGAACAACTATACGGCAATAAGTTTGACAATCTGGAAGAAATGGACAATTTTCTAGAATCTTACAGCCTGCCAAAACTGAATCAAGTAGAAACAGACCAACTGAACAGACCGATCACTAGATATGAAATTGAAGAGGTCATAAAATCACTCCCTACAAATAAAAGTCCAGGACCAGATGGCTTCACAGGTGAATTCTATCAAACATATAAAGAGGAATCGGTGCCCATCCTCCTTAAACTCTTTCAAAATGTTGAAGAAGAAGGAATACTCCCAAAGACATTCTATGAGGCCACCATCACCCTCATTCCAAAACCAGGCAGAGATACCACCAAAAAAGAAAACTATCGGCCAATATCATTGATGAATATAGATGCAAAAATTCTCAACAAAATCTTAGCCAACCGAATCCAACAACATATCAAAAAAATTATACACCATGACCAGGTTGGGTTCATCCCAGGTTCACAAGGATGGTTCAACATACGCAAATCAATCAGCATCATACACCACATTAACAAAAAAAAGGTCAAAAATCATATGATCATCTCAATAGACGCAGAAAAAGCATTTGACAAAGTTCAACATCCATTCATGATCAAGACCCTTGCCAAAGTGGGTATAGAGGGAACATTCCTGAATATAATCAAAGCCATTTATGATAAACCCACAGCAAATATAATCCTCAATGGGGAAAAACTGAAAGCCTTCTCACTCAAATCTGGAACAAGACAGGGATGCCCACTCTCACCACTGCTCTTCAACATAGTTTTGGAAGTCCTGGCCACAGCAATTAGACAAACAAAAGAAATAAAAGGCATCCATATAGGAAGAGAAGAGATCAAACTGTCACTGTATGCAGATGATATGATACTATACATAGAAAACCCTAAGGATCAAACTGTATGCAGATGACATGATACTATACCTAGAAAACCCTAAGGACTCAACCCCAAAACTCCTTGAACTGATTAATAAATTCAGCAAAGTAGCAGGATATAAGATTAACATTCAGAAATCAGTCGCATTTCTGTATACTAACAATGAAACATTAGAAAAGGAATACAAAAGCACGATACCTTTTAAAATTGCACCTCACAAAACCAAATACCTCGGAATACACCTGACCAAGGAGGTAAAGGACCTATATGCCGAGAACTATAAAACTTTAATCAAAGAAATCAAAGAAGATGTAAAGAAATGGAAAGATATTCCATGTTCCTGGATTGGGAAAATCAATATTGTAAAAATGGCCATACTACCCAAAGCAATCTACAGATTTAATGCAATCCCTATCAAATTGCCATTGACATTTTTTGCAGAACTAGAACAAACAATCCAGACATTTATATGGAACAACAAAAGACCCAGAATTGCCAAAGCAATCCTGAGAAACAAAAACCAAGCAGGAGGCATAACTCTCCCAGACTTCAAGAAATACTACAAAGCCACAGTCATCAAAACAGTGTGGTACTGGTATCAAAACAGACAGACAGACCAATGGAACAGAATAGAGAACCCGGAAATAAACCCTGACGCCTATGGTCAATTAATCTTTGACAAGGGAGGCAAGAACATAAAATGGGAAAAAGAAAGTCTATTCAGCCAGCATTGCTGGGAAACCTGAACAGCTGCATGCAAAGCAATGAAACTAGAACACACCCTCACACCATGCACAAAAATAAACTCAAAATGGCTGAAAGACTTAAATATACGACAGGACACCATCAAACTCCTAGAAGAAAACATAGGCAAAACATTCTCTGACATCAACATCATGAATATTTTCTCAGGTCAGTCTCCCAAAGCAATAGATATTAGAGCAAAAATAAACCCATGGGACCTAATCAAACTGAAAAGCTTTTGCACAGCAAAGGAAACCCAAAAGAAAACAAAAAGACAACTTACAGAATGGGAGAAAACAGTTTCAAATGATGCAACTGGCAACGGCTTAATCTCTAGAATATATAAACAACTTATACAACCCAACAGCAAAAAAGCCAATCAATCAATGGAAAAATGGGCAAAAGACCTGAATAGACATTTCTCCAAGGAAGATATACAGATGGCCAACAAACACATGAAAAAATGCTCAACATCGCTGATTATAAGAGAAATGCAAATCAAAACTACCATGAGATACCACCTCACACCAGTCAGAATGGCCATCATTCATAAATCCACAAATAACAAGTGCTGGAGGGGGTGTGGAGAAAAGGGAACCCTCCTGCACTGTTGGTGGGAATGTAAACTGGTACAGCCACTATGGAGAACAGTTTGGAGATACCTTAGAAATCTATACATAGAACTTCCATATGACCCTGCAATCCCACTCTTGGGCATCTATCCGGACAAAACTCTACTTAAAAGAGACATATGCACCTGCATGTTCATTGCAGCACTATTCACAATAGCCAGGACATAGAAACAACCTAAATGTCCATCGACAGATGATTGGATTCAGAAGAGGTGGTATATATACACAATGGAATACTACTCAGCCATAAAAAGGAATGACATAATGCCATTTGCAGCAACATGGATGGAACTAGAGAATCTCATACTGAGTGAAATGAGCCAGAAAGACAAAGACAAATACCATATCATATCACCTATAACTGGAATCTAATATCCAGCACAAATGAACATCCCTCAGAAAAGAAAATCATGGACTTGGAGAAGAGACTTGTGGCTGCCTGATGGGAGGGGGAGGGAGTGGGAGGGATCGGGAGCTTGGGCTTATCAGACACAACTTAGAATAGATTTACAAGGAGATCCTGCTGAATAGCATTGAGAACTATGTCTAGATACTCACGTTGCAACAGAAGGGTGGGGGAAAAAATGTAATTGTAATGTATACATGTAAGGATAACCTGACCCCCTTGCTGCACAGTGGGAAAATAAAAAAAAATATTTTAAAAAAAAAACAAAACTCTGAAACAACACGGTTGTGGGTGCTTACTTGTTAGTGAATACCTGGACATGCTTGGGAAGGGTGACATTTCTGGAAAGAACACAGAAGCTCCACATAACTCTTACCGCCATGCCTTCCTCCATGTATGTCTTCCATTTTGCTGTACCTGACTTATATCCTTTATAATAAACTGGTAATCATTGAGTGAAGTACTTTTCAGAATTCTATGAGCCATTGCAGTGAATTATTAAACCCGGTAGAGGCTGGGGGGTGGGTTGTGGGCACCCCTGATTTGGTAGTTAGCCAGGCAGAAGTGGGAGTAAACCTGAGGACTCAGTTTGCAGTTGGTATATCAAGGGCAATCCTGTGGAACTGAGCCTTATAATCTGTGGGGTCTTAGCTAGCACTGGGTAGTTAGTATCAGAGCTGAAAGACTTCATTCTCAACTTTTGGGGTTTGGGTTAACTGGGTAGTTATTGTCAGAAATGAACTGAATTATTAAGACACCCAAATGGTGTAGAGAATTGATATTGGAATTGTATATCTGAATTACTGGAAAAAAACATAACAGCAACCAGAGTATTCCTGAATTTTAAAATAATTTAGAGTCTGCCACTTTCATATTTACACATACTTTTAGATCTTTTAAATTATGGAAGCTAATACAATAAATTTAAGTAAGTAAAAATCTATACGTACCCAAAATGTTCACAAATAATTCATAATATTCAAAGGTAAGTAGAGGTTCAGGAAGATCTAGAAAATAATCTGCAATTGTTCTGAATACATCTCGTTCAAATCCAACATAAGTTGGATTATTCATATCATTACTTCTTGGCCCTGAGTAGAAGGCAAAAAAAAAAAAGGGTGAAATATACTTCATTTTAAACATGTTTTAAAGATCCTTATAAAAAGCATAAAATCTGTATTTATTTCATGAAGGAATTATGTTTAAAAACAAATTCTGCCACAATTCAAAAATTTTAAAGGGTTGTAAAAATTTCTTCTCATCTTTTAACTAGAAATCACTGCAAGCAATTATTAGCATTTTGTTTTATTTTAATATTTACATCCCTGAAAATGTATATAAAAGCAAATTTTATATATATTTTAAAAGCATCAGGGAAGTTTATTTTAATGGGATTTTTTCACAATTCATTTTATAAAGCAGAATATGGACAATGAAAATAATTCTTCCAAATTGTCTTTTGCCCTGATTAAATTTTTGCCAGATATGAAGCGTAATCTAAACGTTTAAATAATTTCCTTATATTGCTCTTCCATTAGCTTAAAATCACTGAAATAATCATGCCTACTTGTTAGTATTTTCTTCAAAAATGAGCTCTGATTTCATGTTACAGATGAGGAAACTGAAGCTCAGAGAAACTTGCTAAAGATGAAAGAGTCCTCGGTGGCAAAGCTAATGCTGGAACTTAGAGCAGTGTAAAGTGAGAGCAAGTCCTAGGACCCTGAGATCCAACAGCATTTAAAGTGTGGTCCATGGACTACTAATCAGAATTATGCCATGCACCTATTAAAAATATAATCTCTATACAGACCAGAGCTATCAGAATTCCTATGAACTAGGAATAACTGATCTAGAAATGTTTGCTTCTGGTTCACTAATTTAGTAGTTCCCAAACTGATTTGGGCGTCTTCACTATAAGAATCTTCTGAGATGTGGTTAAAAAAAAAAAAAAAAAGATTCTTGACATACTGAATCAACTTAATCAGAATTTTTGGTGAGTATCTCTAATGACTGTAATAGGCACTCAGATCTGAGATCACTAGGTAATCTTTCAAGTAAAGGCTAACAAAGGTTTTATGTGGGACAAAATAAATAGACTTTTTTTTTTTCTGAGGAGGATATAAGATATAGTCTTAATAAATGGATTAAAATTTTGATAATCATTAAAAGTTTTCTAAGACAGAAAATACTGGAATTAAAAATATAGAATTTACAATCAGAGAATATAGGTTTGAGTACATATCATTAGAAAAAAATACTTTCTAAGTCTTATTTTTTTCTAGAAAAGAAATTGGGTATAGTGATTTACTGATCACTGATTCTTACATGTCACAGGATTATTGTGGGGGATTAAATTACAAACAAATTTAAATAAAAGTCAATATTGCCCCTCGCTAGATATATTGTTGTTAAACTGGAATCTAGTAAATCATATCTTTGGTATCATTTATGTATAACATGGACTAGAAAGAAAAAGAAACAAATCCCTTAAGATGGGGCATCAGAGTAATCCCTGGAAGTATGCTGAGTTGTAATCATGAGCCAAAGTATGAGAGATAAGGGCAGTGAGGTAGGGGAAGGTAGAAAGAGAAACTCAAAAATCTTAGGCTTCTGATCATGACCTTTATTTTTATTTGATAAATAAAAATTTCTGTAACTAACATTATTTACTTTATTGCTATTTATTCTGCTATTTTGTCATATTGACACCCAGTGGACAACAAGGGAATATATACTTATCCTGAAAAAGTACTAATTTTATAAGAACTAGAAAAATCCATTTGTAACACAATTATTAAAATATAATTTAGCTTTTGATGATTTAGAAGCATACCCCTCAGCACAGTTTTAAAATTGATTTTGATAACAACTCAGATTTTGTACTTGAACCATGGTCTTAAATTATAAAAATTATCACTGATCACTATGGAAAAATCTTGAAAAAAGAAATGCTAAAAAATGATTTGATTAGTCACAGGTCATTTTTTTCCATAAACATAAAAGTCTCATTAATATGTCCAATGGAATAGAAGTATGTCATGAAACACCTGAATGTTAAATCTGTGTACAACGGCAAGGCAGGGACGGAAGTGAGTTTTACGAGACTTCATTTCTGATTGAAACTTTCTACTTATAAGTCACTTTACTTACAAGTTGCTATTTGAATTCCTTGGCCTTCTCTGAGGCAACTGATGTATATTAAAAATTCTTTGAGATTCTCTAGCCTATAATTTTATGATTTACAAGAACTGAAAGATAAATGATAGGCTTGGATTACAAAATCACTATTTACATAGAAAAAGGGCTCTAAAACATACTTCACATGCAAAGAAATGTAATCAGTTCTACTAGATCTTCACTTAAACATCAAGAGAAATAATATACTTTAATTTTATCAGGAGTTTTAAAAATTATTAAAAATAATGCCTTGGTTCTGGTTATATACTGTCAAATAACACATACAAGTTTGTGTAACTTACAGTTTGCTAGGCACTTCATGGCAGATAATACCCAGTGAGGAAGGTCATCTACACACAAAAATTAATATTGTTTAATAAATCATACAATTTTATGATAGTATACTTAAAACTTCACTTATATATACATTTACATGTATTTTATACACACACACACGTATGTGTATGTACCTCCAGGGTTAAAATGATTATATATTTAACAAGACATAGGACCAAGGGAATATTTTATTTTATTTTATTGTTTTCTTTTTATGGCCACATCTGCAGCATGTGGAAGTTCCCAGGCCAGGGGCTGAATTGGAGCTGTAGCTGTTGCCTTTGCCACAGCCAACTGTGGCAACCCATGAGCAAGGACAGGGATCAAACCTGCATCCTCAGAGACAATGTCAGGTCCTTAACATGCTGAGCCACAAGAGGAACTCTCAAGGTATTATATTAAAATATAGGTTTAAAAAGTTACAGAGAACTTCATTTTGACTTTGCCACAATATATAAGACAATAAGCAACCCCAAATCAGGGATTAATTATTTGGAGGGGGTTCAAAAATAAACATTCATCGTTATCCACTACTACCATCTTTTCTTTGATCCTCATTTCTGTTCTACCTATAGCTATCCTATTTGGATATACTGATTTGAGTTACATCTGTGATAGAAACAAGCTATATTTGAATATTAAGGTGCTTTCACAGTGAGGCTTGCTTAATATCTTTCAATTGGCACTAAGTAAAATATACTGCATAAATGTAGTCATTTTCTGACCACAAACACAAAAATTACACATACACTTGACTTGAAAAGTATATGGTTATAAAGACTAGAAAGCTTAGATGAGACTATATACACTTATTTTGGATAATGAAAGATGGGATGAGTCCAAAGCTAACATGTATATACAACATAGTTCTTAAGTTTAAATATTTACTTTTTTGCTCCTATGATTAGAAACTCAAAGTTCTTGCCCACAGAAAGAAACTCAAAGTAATGCATGTCACTTAATTCTATAGACGGCAAATGATTATGAAAAAATGAGCGAACATTTTGAGTAAGTTTATTGATACATTTGCTGTAATATAAGTTTTCTAGTGCACTAAGCTTGAATTATTTCTCTGATTTTTCTATATCTGATATCAATACATTATATAAACATATATACAATACAAAGCCAGTGTCTGTTCTTCAGAGTTCAGACTTATTGTGTGTTACTTTGGTTTTGCATATATGTCTTCACCCCTTTAAAGTTTTGTATAACTTATTTAAGTTCCAGGAAGGCAGAGGCCACTTCCCTCTTGCTCATCATTAAATCTTTAGCACAGTGCCTGGAACATTGTAGGCCCTCAGTAAAATGTGGTTAATCAATAGTTTTAATTATTTCTGTATACCTTTTGTATATTTAACTCTGCTATTTAACAAAATCAAGCATGAATCCATCTTAAGAGCTAAAATAACAGTGTGAATAATATTCATTTAAAAATTATTCCAACAAGGAACCTACTGTATAGTACAGGGAACTATACTCAATATTTTATAAAACCTATAAAGGAAAATAATCTGAAGTACGCACATACACAATTGAATCACTTTGCTGTACACCTGAAACGAATAAATCAACTATACTTCAAAAAAATTTTTTTCCACCATGATTATTAAAGCACCTCTAATAAAACAAGAGTCTCCCTGGGTGATTTCTCAAAGTATTTTACTTTCTATGTTTTGGTCTCTATTTCCACAATGGCTGCAACTTTTGTTAACAAGTTTACAATGAATCCAACTTCTTTTATTGATACCAACCTGATTTGTCTTGTAGTATAACTACTCCATGTTTACTTGTATTGGTCATGTTGTACATTATATATTGTGGAATTACTTGTTTGGGGTTTATGACTTCTTCCAGGGATGACACACCTAAAATGGTTTGCAGGCTAAATAGAAGAAATGATACAAACTTTTTATTCTTCATAAAATAAGTGGAATAGAATATAAATATGTAAGAGTAGAGCTGGAAAACAAACAAAGCCTTCAGGATATTTTGGTTTTTTTCTTAAGTCAAAACTCTAAGGCTTATATATAATATTCGCCTTAAAATATATTCATGTTAAAACCTTTGAAAGATTCTAATATAGATCCCAAACTAGACACACAACTTTTGAGTCAAAGAAAAAGCAAATCATACTGAAAACATTCTAATTCTAATGTACTAGAACTATAGCAAGGGCACTTATTAAGAAGCACATATACAGCTTAAATCCTAAGCTTTGAGAAATAATCTGTTCTTCATTTGCATATCTTGATGAAAATATCACATTAACATTCTAAACATCTCTGGAGCTTGGTTATAGCTTAGTTTTAGCTTACTAGATCAGAACAACATGTCTCCAAACTTCTTCAACATCTTTCTGGTTTATTTCTCTATTATCAACTGAGTTTTCTTGATCTTCACTGATCATGTCACGATTCATTTTCTCTGTATTTTCCTGAAAAAAGAATTACTTTGATTTCATATGGTATGCTGAAATTATGTAAATACTGTTAATATTTAGTAACTGTATTAGTATCAGTCCATTGAGGAGTAATGTCACTTGAAGAAATACTATAATACGGTAATAGAGCTTTAGTTTTGCAACTGCCCTACTACCCCAAAATTAATTTATTATACAAATAGTATTTCAAGTATGTCTCCCTAACGTTTTTTTTTTTTTTTTTTTTTTTTTTGTCTTTTTTGTCTTTTTTTGTTGTTGTTGTTGCTATTTCTTGGGCCGCTCCCGCGGCATATGGAGGTTCCCAGGCTAGGGGTTGAATCGGAGCTGTAGCCACCGGCCTACGCCAGAGCCACAGCAACGTGGGATCCGAGCCGCGTCTGCGACCTACACCACAGCTCACGGCAACGCCGGATCTTTAACCCACTGAGCAAGGGCAGGGACCGAACCCGCAACCTCATGGTTCCTAGTCGGATTCGTTAACCACTGCGCCACGACGGGAACTCCTCCCTAACGTTTTTGTTTCTATGAATTCCAAACAAATTTACACATGCATTTTTATTTATTTATTTATCTATTTAGGCTGCATGTGTGGAAGTTTCTGGGCCAGGGACTGAACCTGTGCCATAGCAGCAACCCTAGCTGCCACAGTGACAACGCCAGATCCTTAACCTGCTGCACCACAAGGAAACTCTGCATTTTTAGAACATAAAGTATGTTAAGAGATTTCAAGTAATGGCTTCAAATATTAAAGAATCATTCACTTTTACTGACTCTAATAACAAGCTCATGCTAATTATATTTAAACTAGTGATTAGTAAAAGGGATATTTTACCTGAGAGAAATGTAATCCATGCTTTTTAGGAGTTCTACGGGATAAATTTCGTAATTTAAAAATACTATCTTTATCTTTGGAAAAGTTCTCTATGCTGTTTTTTCTCACTTCTGGATACCTTCGTGGAAGAGTTTTAAGTGGAGAATTTGCAGGAAATCTGGTTAAAGAATAATATGCAATTAAATAATGTGCGCTCACAAACTTTCAACCCAGTTTCATTTTTTTTTTTTAATAGGAGAAATTCTTTGTTAATTGTATTTCTTTCTCTCTTCCTAAGGGAAATCATTAACCTATAGTTATTGTATATGTTAATGTATTCCTTCTTGTTCATGTTTTTATACTTTAAATAAATATACATAAACAACCAGCAATACCCCTATATTTTTTACATTAAATTTATGCATAAGTTTTTTTTTTTTTTTTTTTTTTTTGGTCTTTTTGCCTTTTCTAGGGCCGCTCCTGCGGCACATGGAGATTCCCAGGATAGGGGTCTAATTGGAGCCATAGCCACCGGCCTACACCAGAACCACAGCAACATGGAGCTGCATCTGCAACCTACACCACAGCTTACGGCAACGCTGGATCCTTAACCCACTGAGCAAGGCCAGGGATCGAATCCTCAACCTCATGGTTCCTAGTCAGATTCGTTAACCACTGAGCCACGATGGGAACTCCTGCATAAGTTTTTAGTGACCTCAGTAACGTTTTCTTATTCCACTATCTTAAAATACTTTCTTATATTCTCTCATAAGAATTTTGTTTTCATATTTTGGTGTTTAATTCATGTATAACTCATACCAAGTTCCCATACATACAAGGGTTTATATTCTCAGCACTTAATTGTTTTAATTTAAATTTAAGTAAGCCCAAATAATCAGGTTAAAGCAGTTCTCCCCTCATCATTCCTCAAAATTGACTCAGAGCTTTACACTACCAAATGAACTTTAGAATGCTTGTTAAAGTCTACAAAAAATTATATGGGGGTTTTGAATAAAAATGTACTGAATCTATACATCTTTTTGGGAAGAAATGACTTATTTGTTATATGAAGACTTCGCATTCATGAACAAAAATATCCTCATACTTATTACTTTCAATACAATTTTATAAGTTTCTTCAGGAAGGTCTTACACATTTGTGGTAAACCTTATTTTTAAGTACTTCATAGTTTTGTTACCACTGTAAAAGGACTAGAGATAGAGAGACTAGTTAAAGAGTGATACAGAATTCCAGTGAGAGAGTAACAATCTAACATAAACAACATTCATAGTGAAGAGAGAAGTAAATAGACTGGATAATACTAATCAATACAATAGATGTGGTTTGATAAATACACCATATTTAAAGTGGAGAAGGGAAAGAATGATGCTAACTACAGGGAAGACAGTGCCCTTCATTCAGATATGGATATAAGAGGGTAAGAGATGGTAGTGATTTTCTACATGTTATATTTGAAGTGCCTGTCTGACAGGCAAAAAGTAGGCCTAAAGCGGAGGAGAGGTATTTGGATTGGAAGTTGAAAATCATAAGAAAAGTAAGTGAAGACATGGTATGAGATTGCTCAGAGAGAGGTGAAGTGCCCAAGCCTAGGACCTTGAGGACAGGAACAGCTGAAGAATGAGCAAAAGCAAAAGAACTTAAAAGGTGATGGACAAGTAGTGGAACGAGGAGAGATTTGTAGAGTGTTATACAAAATAAACTATTCATATATTTTTTATTGCAGTTTACTTGTATGACATAAATCATCTTTGACATACAAGCAAGAATCAATTTCTATGACATTTCATTTGAAGAGTACTGATTTTGTAGAGTAAAAAAGCATGGGAATTAGAATCCAAAGACAAAATTTAAGGGATATATAGCCAAGAACTGTGGGTATATGAGAGAAAAAGTAACTATGCTAGCCTGAGGGAATCAGAAAGGCCCCACAGAGGCTACAACAGAGCTGACATAAGAAATGTATTTACTAGTCTGACAAAGGCGTACATTAGAATATATTTCAGATCAAGAGAATTAAGATTTTTTAGAAGCATGGTCTCAGCCTTTTCACCCATAAAAAGGAGTTAATACCTGCCCTGCTTAGCTATTCTAGGAATTAAATAAAGAAGACACGTAAATCATAAAGCAGGGCTTCTGGTACATGATAAATGATAAATGCTTAATACATATTCCCTTTAACTTGTAGTATAGTTCTTTTATTAGTTATTATATAAAGTTTGCTATTATTTATCTCATAACATGTATTATTAGATTATGTCACTTAAAGGCAAGAACCTGTGAGAATGTCTTGCAATTCTTAAGTCTATGAAACTAAAGGTTAATAATGTTCTGTCCTTGACATGTTACAAAGCTTTCAGAATATGTAAAAGTGACAATATCTCATTCTTTCCTCTCAACTCCCTATTTTATTATATATACTATCTTCTATTTTAGAAGTTTGAATTGTGCAGTAATTATCTTTAACTTTAATTTCCAAATGTTTGCAATTGGACTGAGAGTAGTAAGATTACTACAGAAAATATTACTTCTCCTGAAGAAGCTGCTGTTTTATTAAAAGCATAATAGAAGTGGCGTTAAACTTTATTGTTAAGTAATTTGCTTTTGCAGTTATTTCTTTGTTTAGTACCTGAATAGCTGACTGTTGTCATCAAGATTTTCTGATCCCCATTTTCCTTTGATATCTTCAATTACATGGTTCTTAAGAAATTTTCTCAGTAGCTGGATAGTCTGTTGCCTTGTAACTTCAGGACCGAAATTGCTATTATTTCTTAATAGGTCATAAAGCCAGTCCACTGCTTCTCCTGCTGTAAAACAATTGCCATATTTTTTAAAGTGTTGCCTGTGTTTTCTGAGAGGCATTCCTGATCGAAAAGATGTGGTAACTTCATTCCACTGCAAACGGAAAGAAGAAAAAATATCAAACAAATTAGACAAAGAAAATTCTCTTGTTCATTTCTTATTAAATCATTAAAATTCATGATGAACTCACTTGACATTTGTACTAAAGAAAATTTTATTTTTTTGTCTTTTTTTTAGGGCTGCAGCATACAGAGGTTCCCAGGCTAAGGGGTGGAATCGGAGCTGTAGCTGCCGGCCTACACCACTGCTCATAGCTCACAGCTGACGGCAACCCTGGATCCTTAAACCACTGAGCGAGGCCAGGGACTGAACCCGCAACCTCATGGTTCCTAGTCGGATTTGTTTCCACTGCACCATGACGGGAACGCCCTGATTTCTTTTTATTAATTCTAGTGTTGTAATAATATTTTTATGTGACAATTTCTGACTAAAAGCACTTCATTGGCTGGTTGGCTTATTTATAGGAAACCAAGGAATAATGGAGAACTGCAATGAACCTGCCTTTAGTCCTCAACAAAGAAAGTATTTATTTCTGTTTTTTTAAACCTCAACTAACATTAATAATATGCCGGTAATATTTATGTCAGAGACTAAGCATTACATTCATTATTTCTCTTTAATTCTCACAATTCTATGAATAGGTACTATTACTCTTCCATTTTCAGATAAGGTATATGAAGCATAGAGAGATTTAATAATTTGACCAAGGTCACATAGCTAAGCGATAAACCCCAGGCATTCATACCAAAGTATGACTGACTCTAGAACCTGCGTCATAATTAACTATGCAGGCCAAACAAAACTCATGGCAGGCAACAGTTTTACTGGTAAAATAACTTTAGTAGGAAAAAGCTTATATATTTATTATAGCATTTCTTATGTGAGGATTCCAATAGTGAACAAAGAACTGATGGAGTAAAGTAAGCTTTAAGTCTATCGTTTGTTTAATGATGCTGTGATGTATCTACAGTTTTAAAAGATAATTTTCCAAATTGTTTGCAAACAGCTCAAATTCGGGGTTAGTAGCAGATCTAAGAGTGGAACATGAAGGTGGTGGTGGTATAAACATACAACTTTTTAACTGAAATATTCTACATCAGAGGTCAATAAATCTGATTTATATATAACACATTCAGCTTTTCACACTTATCTAACTTATGTGGCCCCAACATCACAACTCAATATTCCGAGACGTTTCAGGGCCGGCCAACACCACCACCAACAGGGGTCGTTTGGGATGGAGCGACGCGACAGGAGCAAAGGAATGGGGAGGGGGGTACAGACCCTTAGAGTAGGGGGGTAGGCATGTCCTGCAAGGGTCCGCGATACCCGTGAATTCCCCCTCATTCACCTCTTCAGTGACCCAAGGGGCTCTGGGACCCATCCCCCAGCCGGAGGGAAAACTACGCATGTTCTCCCATAAAAGCGGTGGCCGTCATCACCCCAGCCGGCCAGTCTCGTCTCCGAGCTGTCTTACCAGCTTAGTGGCCCGATAAGGCCCGGGAGGGACACTCCGATTCTCCATTCCGCCCACCGGGCCCGAAGGTCTGTCAGCGTCCGGTGCCCCGCATGGCGGCGAAAAGCGACCCTGCAGCCCCCGAGGCCCGGGCGGAAACAGAGCTCTGCACACCCGCCTTCCCCGCCGCCGATTTGAATACCGCAGAGGGCTGCGCTGATTGGCTGCGCCTTCGGGTCACGTGACACGCCGACCAGGCCCTGTTGCAGCGCGTGTGAGCAGGGAAGACTCTCCGGGAGGTGGTGCTGGCCCCGGGGGCAGGCACCGCAGGTCTGCGGGTGGGGGCCGGGCTGGGGCGATAGGCGGCCCGGCCTCACCGGGTTCCCTGAAGCTTCTTCTTCCTCTTGTGGTCGTGGACGAGGCGGAGTCGTGTCTCCACACTCCGAACGGGTGAGGCAGTTTAGTTCCCTACAGGATTGTTTTGAGCCCAGCCTTTGGAGTGAAGGAATTTGAAATTTGAAAAGAAAAAACGAACACAAGCCTTTTCTGCCTGGCCCTGGATCTCAGGCAGTGGTTACCACGTAAAACAAATCGTCCCTGGGGAGTAGCTTTCAGCTGACCACCCCCTTGGTTTTGCTTTTAAAAAGCTTCCTGGGTATATGTTACAGTGCTGTCACCTTAGTACGTCTTAGCAGGGACCACCATTCCAGTCTTCCCTGGGCTAAAATGTACTTTAATTAGTAAAATGGAGCTCAAGTAGATTTTCCTAAGTACACACAATAAGGGGCTTGGGACAGGTGATGCAAAACTTGCCAAATTGCTTCCCTTAGCAAAATCTACCATATCAAGCAAGAATCCTGGTTATGTTTAAATCACGATTATGCATTTGAGGGATTTTAGAAATCTGCGTCAAACGTTTTTCAGATGAAAAAACTAAGTTCCCAGCCTTGAAGAACTTGCCCCAAATCTCGTATCCTGTTGGCGAGTTCAGACTTCGTACTTTTCATAAATACTCTAACACCGCTCCGAAACTATTTGATGGTAGGAGTCCTTTAGAAACTGATAGGTTACCTTAGTGTTTTAAAGCTGTGGAAGAATTAATTTGGAAATTAAACAGCAACTTGAAAGGATAAACCTTAGGAAAAAGGAGAGAAAAGGGAAATTTTTCTAGGGAGGAGTAATATAATGGTGTGCAGAGTTTACCTTTCCTGTTGAACTTAAGATAATTTGTTGGAGATTTGTGTATTTTCTGATGAGAACCAGTGGATAGGAATTTTCAAAAACTCTTGGTGAATAGAAATAACCCAGTTTTGCATTTGTGTTAAGGAAAAGAAGTACAGTGATAGATGTTAAAAATAGTGTTAACCATTTTTTTATCTGGCTTTATGACACATTGTTCTACGGTTTTCTTTTTTCTTTTCTTTTGGTTCCTCTTTCCTGTCAGTGAAATGAAATGGAGATGAAAATGTGGAAGCCCAGATTTATCTTACATTTTTATCCAGCTCCCTAGTTGAAAACTGTCTCCTATACAGCCTTTGGTATGAGTAGCCACTGCCTAATATTAACTGTGTGTCCAAGATGACTGACAAGGGATGCTATTAATGGCACGAAATTAATTTAAAATTGTAAAGCAGCATCTGAAATACTTTAAAGGGTAACTAACAATAAAAGTAAATCCAAACTTTTCATAAGAGGATGGTTAGAGGAGTTCTGAAAAGATGTGCAACAAGATTGTAGGTGTTACATCTTGAAAAGATGTCTGAGACTCTTTTTCAGTTGCTTCCATGTTGTCTATGGATTCACTCTGCGTCATCCACCTTCACTCCAAGCATTTCTTTAGATAAGAAAATATTTGAAAATCAAGGTTTTGTCAAATGGTGGTTTGGCTTTCTTTAAGATGACTTAGCATATCTTTGCACTTAGCAACTATTTATTGATTTCCTAGTTTGATTTTTGGAAGTAATTTTAGTTCTTTCATTACCAAGATTTTAGGAGTCATTTTATTATCTTTTCCCTCATTCTTCCACATCAAGATTTCTCATTTGAATTACCTGGGATACCTGTTAAAATGCTGATTCCGTGGATTCCCCAAACAGTTTTGAGGAATCTATGTATGTGGGTAGGCATTGCAGAGTGATACACATACATTCTTAGCGATGGAGGAACCTGAGTCTCTGAAGATTTCATGGGGCTGAGCTGCTAGAATGCCCACAGATTGCGTATCTGTGGATTTACATGTGAAAGAAATAAGGGCCTCTGTTAATTCACTCTATAGGTGAACCTAATCCTAATGGACAGAATGATATCACAAAGTAAAATGAAATGAATGTATCATGTCTTAAATATGATGAGACATGAAATATGATGAAACAAAATTTTTTCCACCTAGACAGAGATTATCTGTCTTGGCAAGCTTTCTCCATTCTGCCCATGCAGTTAGTTTTTTTTCCCACTAGAATGAAGTTTCTGTGGCAGAGACTATGTCTAGTTTGTTCACTGTTCTATATCCAGCTGCTGAACAGTACATGGTAGGAATTTAGTAAATATTTGGTGAATATGAGTTTTTTTCCTTATCACTAAAAAGGAAAGCTTATATATAGCTGATATAATTCACTTTCCTTTCCTAGAGAACTTCCTATAAAATCTTTCAGCATGTTTGTAAGATTTACTTATCCTTGAAATTTAGCCATTCCACCATACTGAGTTTTTTATGAGTCTGATTTCTCTCTAGTCTGCTCATTTGTTCACCTCCCTGTTTCTGAAACTAGTATCATTGACTATGTTAGTTCCTGGAGCTATCTTATTTTTCTAATGTCCATCTATAATTTTCATTTTATTATTTTTTTCTTTTATGTTCAGAGAGAATTCTTTCAGCTGAGCTTTAAATTCACTGGTCAAATTTACTTTACTCTCTTATGTTTTATAGTGACTCACTATAAAATGCTTGAAAACACCCTCCTCTTTGAACTGATGATTTTTTTCTTCATGTGCATTAATTTTCTTTAATTTGTGTATTCTTATAAGAGACTTCAAAAAAAATTTACCACCAGTAACTGAGATGAGTCCCAGTGAAGACTGGATAAGTCCATGCAAATAGTAAAAATAACTATTTTTTTCTTTCAACCATTCATTTCCCAGTTCCTGTATTCTCAGGTATGTAGACAGATGCTATCTATGGCTTAGGGGTAGAAGTAGAGTTGACATTTATTGTTTCGTCTGATGATTGACTGTCATTTCTTTCGGAAACAACATGCTTCCTCATTTGGAGCACAGAATCTCCCACCATAGCCTATATTCTGAATGGACTCTTCCATCTTCCTTGTTCTCAAGAATGAACGATGTCCAACTGGGTCATAACACTCTGCTTCCCTGAATCAATGAAGTGGTCATGTGACCAAGCTGAGTTAAGCAGAGTCCTCTGAGATTTTTTTTTTTTTAAACTGTGTCAAGAGGGAAGAGCCTTCTCTTTTTGGTGACTAAACTGAGACGATATGAGCCAGGAGCCAATGGTGGCTATAATTACAACTATATGGAGACTTCTGGCCTGATAAAATGCACCAATGCCAAAAATAAAACAGAAATGAGAGTAGAGAGTGCTAGTTTTAGTCTTTCTCAGGCTGGCTTACATCCCCAGAATTTGATTACATGATTCATAATTAAAAATTTTTTTTTTTAGATCTTTGTTATCATCTAAATATTGCCAAATCAAACTTAGGTCCACTTGCCCACTTGCAGTAAAGCCAATCTATTGACACTGAGTTGTGGTGAAAGAAAGTACAGCGTTTATCGCAGGTGACAAACCGGGAGTGTGGGCAGCCCATGCTCAAAAAACCTGGACTCTTGGATAGGTTTCAGGGAAGCATTTTTAAAGGCATGGTGAGGGAGAGGAGTTGCAGAGTGCATATTCAGCTCATGTACAGTTCTCTGATTGGCTGATGGTGAGATAGGGTGGTGTCACAGGGGTTAACACTATCAATCCTCAGGCTCCAGCTGGTCTAGGGTCTATGTGCTCATGGTTATCAAGTAGTTCACTTCCTCCATTTGGTGTGGGTTATAGTATCCAAAAAACAACTCAGAAATGTGTATCAGAGACTTATCTATGTCCTTCAGGAAAGAACTAAATGTTCTATGGCTGATTAATGGCTGATTTACTGTTTAAATTGTTACCAGTTCTCTTGGCCCAACTGATATTTTTGTCACTACATGTTCACATTCTTTCAATTATTAATTCTTTAACCAGGCTTTTGTGCCTTAGGGGAGTACTGAAAACTGTAGCTTTTCTACAAACAGGCAGGCAGAGGACGTGGGTGCAGTGGGGTGAGGGCTGTCCCAGGAAGGGCTGTCCCCCCTCCATTATGTAAAGATATCCAGTAAAAGATAATTTTTCAAGAATACAAATGATGTTTATAGTACTTAGGGAGGATGCCATTTAACTCCTTGGTAGGGTTTTATATCATTCCAGTACATTACAGAGTTCTATATGGATTAACAGAGAAGCCCATAACCACACTGGGGAGATTATCAGGATCGTTCAGAATTAGGTGCTGGTCTTCTTGAGGAGATTCTCAGATGTCTAACAACTGATGTCTAACAACTGAGCTATTTTTGTGACCTATAACATTTTGTCTTTAGTGGGGAGTTTTACTTCTTGAGACCTCTAGAATATCCTAGCACAGTAGATGGAAGTCTCTAATTTATTTCTCCAAAGCTTCTAGTAAAGCTCATGTTCTCAATTGCGCTAAGTCTGTTGAGGCTTGGGAGGAGAGAGGATGTTGGGGGCATGTAGTAGGCTGCCATGGTCTATGTTTTTCTGTGTTGTGTTTCTGTGTAATAGAATAATCTACACGAAAGAAACATTGGGGGTTGAAAAGACTATGATGAATTCAATTATGTGATTTTTTCCCCTATGCAAAATTATATTAACCAGTTGCCAAAAGAGCCCCTAGTGGTTCATGCTTCCTGGTATTTATGTTCTTCTGTCATCCTATCATAAACCAAGTATGGCTAACCTGTGTAACCAGTAGGATATTGCAGAAATGACAATATGAATCTTGACACTAGATTTTTAAAAGAAATTCCTGTTCCTGTCTTGCTATCTCTTGGATCTTTTGCTCTGGGGAGAGTCATTTGACATATCCTGAGGCCATCCAGGCAATCATTTGGAGAGGTCCCTGTGGAAAGGAACTGAAGAGTGAGCCCCCATTGAATGGCTCCTTCAGCCCTGGTCAAGGCTTTGGGAAACATCTTGACTGCAATCTTATGAGAGTCCTGGAGCCAGACCTAAGCCATATCTGGATTCCTGACTTACAGAAATTATCTGAAATGATAAATGTTCATTGTCTTAAGCAGTTAAGTTTTGGGAGAATTGTTATACAGCAACACATAACTAATATAACAACCCTCATTATTCTTAAGAAATCAACTGGATAAATGGTAATAGAGTTTATTCTGATGGAAAAAATTAGAGGAAGAACGATAAAGGAGGCAAGAATATAAAATGGTAAAAATATAGTCTTTTGAGCAAGGGTTCCTGGGAAACCTGGACAGCTGCATGTAAATCAGTGAAACTGGAACACTCTCTCACATAATGCACAAAAATAAACTCAAAATGGCTTAAAGACTGAAGTGTAAGGTAGGACACCATCAAACTCCTAGAAGAGAACATAGGCAAAACATTCCCGGATATCAACCTTACAAATGCTTTCTCAGGTCAGTTTCCCAAAGCAACAGAAATGAAAGCAAAAATAAACCAATGGAAACTAATCAAACTGGCAAGCTTTTGTACAGCAAAGGAAACCATAAGGAAAAAAAAAAAAAAGACAACTTACAAAATGGGAGAAAATAGTTTCAAATGTTGCAACTGATGAGGGCTTAATCTCTAAAATATACAAGCACCTTATACAACTCAACAGCAAAAAAGCCAACAACAAAATTGAAAAATGGGCGAAAGACCTGAATAGACATTTCTCCAAGGAAGATATACAGATGGCCAACAAGCACATGAAAAAATGCTCAACATCCCTGACTATTAGAGAAATACAAATCAAAACACGAGATAAAACCTCACACCAGTCAGAATGGCCAACATTAATAGTCCACAAATAGCAAATGATGGAGGGGGTGTGGAGAAAAGGGAACCCTCTTGCACTGTTGGTGGGAATGTCAGCTGGTGAAACCACTATGGAGAACAGTATGGAGGTACCTTAGAAATCTATACACAGAACTACCATATGACCCAACAGTCCCACTCTTGGGCATATATCTGGACAAAACTTTCCTTAAAAAAGACACACATACCTGCATGTTCACTGAAGCACCATTCACAATAGCCAAGACATGGAAAAAACCCAAATGTCCATCGACAGATGAATGGATTAAGATCTGTGGTATATATACACAATATATATACCACAGATATCCTCAGCCATAAAAAAGAATGACATAATGCCATTTGCAGCAACATGAATGGAACTAGAGACTCTCATATTAAGTGAAGTAATTTAGAAAGAGAAAGACAAATACCATACGGTATCACTTATATCTGGAATCCTAATATATGGCACAAATGAACCTTTCCACAGAAAAGAAAATCGTGGACATGGAGAACATGTGGTTGCCAAGGGGTGGGGAAGAGTGTGGAATGGACAGGGAATTTGGGGTTAATAGATGCAAACTATTGCCTTTGGAATGGTTAAGCAGTGAGCTCCTGCTGTATAGCAGTGGGAACTATCTAGACACTATTGATGGAGCATGATAATGTGAGAAAAAAGAATCTATACATGTATATGTAACTGGTCACCATACTGAACAGTAGAAAATTGACAGAACACTGTAAACCCAGCTATAATGGAAAAAATAAAAACAACAACCAAAAATTAGGAGAACAAATAGGAACCATGATTCTGCATTGTGCTTGTTAATTATGAGATGCCAAGGAGCAATTCAATTTTAGATGTCAAGTATGCAGTTGGACATAAGATTCTGGAGTTTCAGAGAGAGGTCAGAGCTATAGAATGAAATTTGAGAGAAATCTGTATATAGATTCTGTTTAAAATTATAGGAAGAGGTGTAGATAGAGAAGAGAATGGAGCTCATCCACTTGGTTACTTCTGACACTGAGGAAAGGAAGAAGAGCTATGAAGAAGTCTGAGAAACCACAGTCATTGAGAAACTAGCCTATGTGTTAAGGAAGCCAAGAGAATAAACTGTCTCCAGAAGGGAGTGATCCACTTTGTCCAATGACCTGTGAGGTCATGCAGAATAATAGCAGGGAAGCGTTGTGGGAGTTGATGACACAGAGGTTGGCAGCACCTTCATGAGAGCAGTCTTAGTGTAGTGGGAGAAAAAATGAAACATATTTGGAGTGACTTGACAAGACAATGGGAATGAGGAAGTTAAGACAGATATCACAGACAGGTTCATGAAGTTTTGCTGTGAAGGGGTGATGAGAAATGTCAAGGTACTGGAAGAGGATGTGAGGGTGAAATGGGGGGTTTATTTCTATTTGATTTATTTATGATTGAAATTTTAAAGATACAGGATATATGTAAGCCAGTGGAAGTAATTAAGCTCAAGAAAATAATTGATGTTACAGGAAAGAGGGAATAATTGTGGAAACACACACCATGAGAGACTGAGAAGGAATGGAATAGTAGTGGAGAGAGAGGCCTTTGATCGAAGCAGGAAGTGCTTTCTCCTTTAGAATTAGGAATGCAATTATAGGCCCTTTCCTTAATAATACAGGGAAAGTGGGAATGGAAAAACAGAAAAGCTACCTTGCCATCTCAACCTCTACTGTATATAATTAGCTGAAGGAATTAATCTGATAGAGGTTTTTGTTTTTGTTTCTGTTTTTTTGTTCTTGTTTTTTGTCTTTTTAGGGCCACACCTGCTGCACATGGAGGTTCCCAGGCTAGGGGTCTAATCAGAGCTGCAGCCACCGGTCTATGCCACGGCCATGGCAACGCCAGATCTGAGCCACGTCTGCAACCTACACCACAACTCACAGCAATGCCAGATCTTTAACCCACTGAGCGAGGCCAGGAATCGAACCTGTATCCTCGTGGATACTATTCAAATTCCTTTCTGCTGAGCCAAAATGGGTACTCCTGATAGAGGGTTTTGATTGACCATTTGTTTGACAAGTATTTATTGAACTTCAACCAGTAGAAGTTACTTAGGCAAAATGATAGAATGTCTTTTTCTAGGAGATTAAAGCCTACCTCATAAATAATCATGCAAATAAACAATTAGAATACAAGAGTTTCACGGTGATAATGCAGCTGTGTTCATAGTGCTTCAGGAGTTCCCGTAGTGGCACAGTGGTTAACGAATCTGACTAGGAACCATGAGGTTGCACGTTTGATCCCTGGCCTTCCTCAGTGGGTTAAGGATCCGGCCCGTTGCTGTGAGCTGTGGTGTAAGTTGCAGATGCGGCTCGGCTTCCGAATTGCCGTGGCTCTGGCGTAGGCAGGCGGCTACAGCTCCTATTGGACCCCTAGCCTGGGAACCTCCATATGCCCTGGGAGCAGCCCTAGAAAAGGCAAAAAGACAAAAAAAAAAAAAAAAAAATTTTATCTGGTCTTTTGGAGTTCCCGTCGTGGTGCAGTGGTTAACGAATCCGACTAGGAACCATGAGGTTGTGGGTTCGATCCCTGCCCTTGCTCAGTGGGTTAATGATCCGGCCCGTTGCTGTGAGCTGTAGTGTAGGTCGCAGATGCGGCTTGGATCCCAAGTTGCTGTGGCTCTGGCGTAGGCCGGTGGCTGCAGCTCCGATTAGACCCTTAACCTGGGAACCACCATATGTCGTGGGAGCGGCCCAAGAAATGGCAAAAAGACAAAAAAAAAAAAAAAAAAATAGCCTTAATAATAAATAGCAAAGCTGATTCTGAGACACCTCATTCATGTATGGGGGAACACAATAATAAGTTGATGGTGCATCCTTTTCTGCATTTCCTCCTGTGGTTTATGTGAGTGATTTCACATAATTGCATATTACCTCTTCAGTGGACTGTCCTTGGAGTTCTCTGTTTAGCAGCCCATAAGTGTACTGATTTGGGCTTGATTGCTCCTTAACCGTAACAGATTTTAGAAGTCTTCAGAGATAGGAAATTGAACATTTCTTTAAAAACTAATACCAATATCTAATAGCTTTCAAACGGAAATACTGCACTTTAGGGTTTAAACTATTCTCTGTGAAAACTGTATCTTAAGTATCATGTGTGCACATGCGTATGTGTGTATAAAATTGAAATTCAGACTAAAGAATACTTGGGTATATATGGGTGGTACTAGCTAATCAGAATTTTCTGTTTAATCAGGATACTCTTGGTTTCAATGTCTTTCTAAAATAAATCATTTTCCTTATATGCTTTGTTAATGATTAAAATGTATATTAAAATTATTGGAAAATTTTAAGGAATTTTCTATTTTGTTTCTGTTAGGGTTTTACTATACATGAATATTACAATGTTTAGGTCCTCCCTTTGGATTTCTTCTCTTTGAATAATTCAGTTTGTGTGTGTGTGTGTGTGTGTGTGTGTGTGTGTGCATGTTGTGTGTGTGCGTGCACACTTAGTGCATGGCAACAGATAATTTTTTATAAATTCTGTCATTAATACAGAACTTTAGCTTTTTCCTTACAGTCATTCACAGGAAGTAGTTTTCCCTTGTTTTCTTTTATTCTATCTGCTTTTTTTCTCCTTCTATTCTCTTTTCTGTTGGAGAGGTAGCAATTAGGAAGGAGGCTGTAGGGAATTCTAGTTTTCATATCATATGTCATTTTATAGATATCTACTTTTCTTTAAACTTTAGTGTCAATTTATTCTCTCTTAAATCTACTTAGGATTTATACTATTCTGCACGGAGTAAAAATCATTAATGAATTTTAGTATACATGGAAAATGCTAATGTAATATACAGTTATCAATGTCTGGGTTCACTTTTGTTTAATGTAATTTTTGTGTTTTTCAATTAACATTGATTCATTAATAATCAGTTGGTCTTTAGTTTTGCAATTTTATATATTTAACATATGAAGGTATATATGAATTCCCAAATTAGAAAGAAATCCTTAGTTAGACCACTCTCTCTTTGTCATAGGTACATGGGAAATTTGGTAAATTCAGGGCATGACGAAAACATTGATGGAAGGTAATTTTAGAGGAGGGGTAGTTTGTGAATTTTTTGGTCAGAAAAACTGCGTGAAAACTGTAAATGACTCTGAATTGTAGGAAATTCATAGAATAAGGACCATTATCTCCTAGTGTAGTGGACATTTATTGAATGATTACATACCATTCCTTTTCCTTACCCACCTTCTGTATAATAGCCAAACTTTTCTTAGGCCTTCCACTCCTTTGATACATGGCCTAGAAATTCAGGGAGATACACTACTGCCAGGGTGTAGGCTTGGATTGTCTTAAACTAATAAGAACATTCAGTTCTGGATGCAGTTGGTGCTGGTTGGATTTAAGCCAATGAGTATGTTGAATCTGCTAAGTTTCATAAAAGTCCTTCCAGATCCTGTAAGAGGGTTTTGGAGCCAGGTAGGCACACAGCTGAGGATGGCTAGCAACTACAAAACATCTGGCAGATATCAGTAAGGGGGGAAATACCCAAATAGAATTCTTACAAAGTTGGAATATAAAGGTCGGGAAGTTGTGCTAGAATCATAGTAATATCTGTTTGAAAGTCATCTTGCATTTTTGACTATAATAAGAATCATTGTGGCATGTTCAAGGAGCTTAACTTATGAGGTCAAAAATCTACACATAAAAATAGCCCTTCTTTAAATTTAACTTTTCTCTGTTGTTCAGATTGAGGAACTCATAGTCTTTTAATCAATAGAGTATCTATATTTGGAAACCAATGTAGGAATTCACCCAATTAAAAAATTATTCTAGGGAAAATATTAATTCCCAGTTCTAACAAAAAGTGAATCATATGCAATCCTCTGTTGGTGGACATTTAGGTTTCTTCCATGTCTTGGCTACCGTAAATAGTATTTCAGTGAACATTGGGTTACATGTATCTTTTTGAATTATGGTTTTCTCTGGATATACGCCCAGGAATGGGATTGCTAGATCATGGTAGTTCTATATTTAGTTTTTTAAGGAACCTCCATACTGTTCACCATAGTGGTTTCACCAGCTTACATTCCCACCAACAGAGTAGGAGGGTTCCCTTTTCTCCACACTCTATCCAGCATTTATTGTTTGTAGATTTTTTGATGATGGGGCTATTCTGACTTGGCGTGAGATGATACCTCATTGTATTTTTGATTTGCATGTCTCTAATAATTAATGATGTTGAACATCTTTTCATATGCTTTTTGGTCATCTGTCTGTCTTCTTTGGAGAAATGTTTTCTTAGATCTTATGACCATTTTTTAATTGGGTTATGGAAGATGTGATACCTATACACAATAGAATATTACTCAACCACGAAAAAGAATGAAATAATGCCATTTGCAGCAACATGGATGGACCTAGAAATAAGCATAAGTAAGTGAAAGTAAGTCAGAGAAAAACAAATATCAAATGAGATCACTAATATGTGGAATCTAATAAAAATTACACAAAAGAACGTCAAAACTTTCAAAGATTTTTAAACCAAACTTGTGGTTACCAAAGAGGAAATGCATGTGGGAGGGATAAATTAGGGGATTAGGAGTGACATATACATACTACTATATAAAAAATAGATAGGTAACAAGGACCTACTTATAGCACATGGTAATCTACCCAACATATATAAGAAAAGGATATGAAAAGGAATGGATATATGTGTGTGTCTGTGTGTGTGTGTATACATATATATATATCTGATTTACTTTTTTGTAAACCTGAAACTAACACAACTTTGAAAGACAACTATACTCAAATAAAATTAAGAAAAAAGAAATAAATGGGAAGGAAGACAAAAAAGTGAACTATAAATGAATTTATAAAATGCAATAAGTAAACTTAGAATTTACTATATCTATGAGAGGTTTGATAGTTTACTAGAAAGAGACAAGGAAGGAATCAAATAATATTGTTTCTAACATAACTGGGCTATGTAGCTTACCCAATTCATCTCCCTGGTTCTTTATTCTCTTATCTGTAATGTAAAGTTGAAGTAGATTTCTTGATTCTTTCAGTACCAGCAAATTTATAATAAATTTTTCAAATGCCAGAACACATATTTATTTAACAGTGATTTTAATACTCTATTTTAAAAGTACGTTGTGAAAACACTTTTATGGGTTTAATCTTGTTCTTTTGGATCCTTACGTATTATTCATAAAAGTAACTTTACCTTTGAGTATTCAATTTAATAGATTAAGATCATTCTAATAATGATAAGATATATCTAAAGTGTGTATAGAGATAATTTTAGATGTATTTTTTTTATTGAATTGAAATGATTTTAAATTTGCTGACTTATTTTCCAATTATTATCATGATGTATTGATTTAAAAGGACTTTTATTTCCCTAAATAGTTTTACTGCTTTATAATTTTATTGTATTAGTAATTTAATAGCATTTGCTAGAAATTTTAAACCAAATAATATATATTAATATGTATTGTATAATAATATATATAACATGTTATTAGTATTTATAATAATATGTATGTAATAGTATTAATAATATACATATGCTAGTATATATGGATATATGTATATAATAATATATATATGTATAACATCTATTGTATATACATGTATATATCATTGTACATATACAATACATGTTATATACATATGCATATTATGTAATATATACAATACATATATATGTATATAGTTGGCAGTAAACATATAGTGGCACATATAATGACATAATATATTATTATAATACATCTTATGTACATATTATATATGTATATAATTGACAAACATATATAATGGCATATATAATGACATTATTATTATTATATACATTTCAAATGTGTTTATATATGAAGTGCTTGTCCTACATTAAGCTGACTTTATGCTAGGTACCATACTAGTGTCCAGGGGAAGAAATAAACAGTTGTTGGTTGCAAGGAGTTTATGGTCTGTTGAGTGAAATAATCAGGTAAAATAACAGTTATGTGGTCAACTAACATGACTACCATAATAAACTATGTGGAATGCATAGGAAAGTTATGAAACCTAACTTTGGGGGGGCCTTTGTGAGAAGGAAACTCCTGAGCTAATCTTGACAGATAAATTGGAGTTAGCCAGGTGAAGAAAGGAAAGAAGGAAGTCTCATGAGCTTTTTTTACAGAGTGATGGAGGTATGTAAACATGAAATATTTGGGGAATTGCAAGTAATTTTTATATGACTAGGGTATATAGTGCAAGGAAATGAAGAGTGAGATGAAGCTGGAGAAGTAAGCAGTCTTCATGGTGGATCAAGATCATGGGGATGCTTATATGCTGTGTGAAGATTTGATATCATTCCACTCCCCAATCTATTCCTGATTAATCGTACTTCTGACTTTCAATACCACTGTCCTATAGACAGTCACATTGCAACTGGAATCTTTACATTTAGTTTTGTCTTTCTATAGTTTATCCTTCATAAAGCACCCAGCTCCTTTTCCACCAACTAGTTTTTAGTTTTTATTATTTCTCCATGTGTTGTAATTATCTTCAGTATTATATCTACATACATTTAAAACTCAATGTTATAATTCTTACTGTTAAATATCAAACATTTTAAAGAACTACAGAGGATAGGAATAGTTTATTATATTTACACATATATTTACCATTTCTATTGCTTTTCCTTCATTTTCAATGCTGCAGGCATCTTTTGGGTATTATTTCTCTTGTGTCTGAAGAAGTTCCTTTAACAATTCTTTTGGAACAAATACGCTGGCAAGAAATTCTCTTAGCTTTTTTACCCTCATCTGAGAAAATCTCTATTTTACTTTCATTCCTAAAAGATATTTTCTCTGGATATGGAATTCTAGGTTAAAAATTATTTTTTTCAGCATTTCAGAAACAGTGTTCTGTTTCCTTTTGGCCTCCATGAGACATTTGGATAAATGTTTTCCTATAAGTTACGTATTATTTTTCCTGGCTCATTTAATGCATTTTCTTTGTCTATACTTTTCAGCATTTCGATTACAGTGAGTCTAGGAATGGATTTCTTTGTGTTTCTTCTATTTAGGTTCACTGAATTTCTTGAACTTACAGCCTTGTGCATTTTTCTCCACATTTGGGTAGCTTTCAACTATTATTTCTTCGTATATATGTATATATATGTATTACATATATACACATACATACATACAAACACATGTTTTATTAATGTACTCTTTCTCTACTCTGTTTGGGACTCAGATGACACAAACATCAGGCCTTTTATTATTGTACCATAGGTTCCTGAGGTTCCATTTAATTCTTTCAATCATTTTTCCATCTGTTTTTCAGATTATGTAATTTTTATTGCTCTATAAGTTCACTAATATTTCCTTTGTCATATCCATTCTGCTTTGGAGCCCATGCAGTAAGTTTTTGTTATTGTAATTTTATTTTATTTTACTTTTTAGGGCCACACCTGCAGCAAATGGAAGTTCCCAGGCTAAGGGCTGAATTGGAGCTGCAGCTGCTGGCCTACACCACAGCCACGTTACATGGGATCTGAGCCATTTCTGTGACATACACCACAGCTCATGGCAGTGCTGGATCCTTAACCCATTGTGTGAGGCCAGGGATTGAATCACCATCCTCATGGATACTAGTAGGGTTCTTGGCCTGCTGAGCCGCAATGGAAACTCCTGTTATTGTATTTTTAGTTCTAGAATTACGAGTTGGTTTTTCTTTATAAATGCTTGTTTTATTTCAAAGTTTTGTATTTGTCTATTTATTTTAAGATTATTTGCCTTAATCTGTTAGAATATTTTTATAATAAATGCTTTAAATCTTTGTCAGATAATAAAAAAATCTCCCAATTTAGTGTTGGCATTTACTGATTTTTCCTTCCCTGTGAGAGTTTTCTTGGTTGTAGCCAAGTAATTTTGGGTTATATCCTGGACATTTTGAATATTATGACTCTGGATCTTGTTTAAGTCCTATGAAGAATATTGATATTTTTGTTTTAGCTGGCAGTTGATTAGTTGGAGTTACACCACAAATCGCGACCAGCTTTCTGCAGGTTGTGGTTTCATTGTTAGTTCTGTTTTCAAAGCTTTTATAGTATAAAGGATCCTATTTATGTGTGTACCACTTACAGTGGCCAGTATGGGGTCTGGGCCGTGGTCTCAATGCTGGTTCACTTCTCAGAGTTGTTTGTGTGCTGTTTAAGGTCAAATGTACACATATGCAGCTGGGGTTGAACACTGTAATTCATAAACAATTTATGGAGTCACTTTCCCACAATCCCTAGTCTGTGATATTTCCTGTACTCACCTATTTTTCTGAGGCTCTCTTTTTTGGTCCGCTGGCCAGAAATGTGTCTTTATTTGCTCTGCTCTCATTCTTCCTGCGACTCTGTCCACACCTAATGCAAAGTAGCAAGAAGCCAAAGGTGGGTGGGTGGGGAGGAGTTGCCTTACCCTCTTTGGACCACAGATCACCTATAGGAGATGAAAGTTCCCCTCAGAGTTTTAGGCTCCAGTACCTCCCATTCCCACCTTTACCATGGTCACTGAGCTAGCACTGGATTGCTTAGGGCTGGGCATGAATGGAGAAAATGAGAATGGAGAAAAAGGAAGAAAAATGGACCTCTTGCTCTTTTCCTCGGTGTCAGGGATGCCATTCTAACTCCGTGAACCATACTGCAGGAATTCTCTTTCACTCACTCTCTTCTTGACTAAATTCCATTTCTGAATTTTAGATTGAATTGAGTCTAGAATCAGGGGGTGTTGGAGTAAAATAAAAGTTAAAATTCATTGCCAATTTAGTGGTACTTTGATACTTTGATTTCTGGGTTTTTTTCCCCCCTAATCTGCTTGCTACAATTTAATTTTCAGAATCTTCAAGTAGCTACCCTATGCATTCAGTTCAGGTTTTATAGCTGATTTTGGTGCAGTAGTTAATTATTAATAAGCATTTGGTTGGTTAATTATGGATGAGGTGTTATCATAGCTTCTCAATTTAGGAATTTTTTCAATGAAATATTTTTTGGAAATCATCTGTTTCTTTTATTAGTTGAAGTTTAATTCCTTTCTTGTAAAAGTCTTTTTCTAGATAGTAAACTAATTGTCCTATCTTATCTTGAAAGAAATGATGTTCCTTACATCATTGTTTATTCCACAAAGTATTTGCTGCAGGTTTATATAATTCTTTTAAAAATTAGGTTTTATGTGTCTCTTCAGTCTAAGAACCATTTTAAAGTGTACATTGTTTATAGTTCTTAATGTGTTCTAATAATTCAAAATGAAACAAAAGCTTCAGTATTTCTTAAGAAACAATCAAAATAAACTATGTAAAACCAACCACCATAGATGAAATACCCCATCAATCAGTAACATTTGTTACTTAAAAAATTAAGATGCAGCAGATAACATTTTGTTTGTTACTATATTTCTTCCTTTTTCCTTAAATTAATAGGTGTGTTCTTATAACTTAAAAATAAATTTAAATGAAATTCTTGTATAGGTGGACATGGGAGTAAAGGCTATTCTTTGATCTTATATTAAATGAAAAGATTTATAACTAGAAAACCACTACTCAAGACATATATTGACTATTGAGTATAGAAGGGGAAAAATGTTTAAATATATCAAAATTACCAAAACTAATTTATTTCTGAGTTGCCCATTTATAAAACACATGTAAATTGCAGTTACAAACAATTGTAAAGTGATTGTATGATAGCTGGTACTTTAAAACTCATGAACATTTATTATTGTTTTGTCTTAACTGTACATAGAGACTTTTGTCTTATTGGACTTTAGTGATTACAAGGAATTCTAAATATAGAAAACATGGTATAAAATGAAGTACTGGACTCTGAGAATCAGGGTAGGGCAGGAATGGGTCTAGTTTATCTGCCTTCCTTAGCCATTATCATCATGAGAGTATAATTAGGTTGGACGCCTACTTCCTGGAAACCTAAGCTTCTAATAGACATTCATTTCCTAGGGACCATGATGCTTTCAATCATAATCTTAATGTTAACGTTAATCCTAAGATTCTCTAGGAGAACTCTGGAAATGACAAACTCTTTAATAGACTGCATATTCTTGACTCTTTGTAAGTAATTATGACTATCTAAGCTTTCATACATTGCTTCAGTAAATATTTATTGACTGCCCATTGTATTCTGGGACTTTGCTAGATACTCCTATATTAGTCAGTAAAACATACTTTTACTCAGAGTTATTTAAAATCTAGCAGGCGAAGTTCCCGTGGTGGCGCAGTGGTTAGTGAACCCGACTAGCATCCATAAGGATGCAGGTTCGATCCCTGGCCTCGCTCAGTGGGTTAAGGATCTGGCGTTGCTGTGAGCTGTGGTGTAGCTTGCAGACACAGCTCAGATCCCACGTTGCTGTGGCTCCTATTGGACCCCTAGCCTGGAAACCTCCATATGCTGCGGGTATAGCCCTAAAAGACAAAAAGACCAAAAGAAAAAAAAATCTATCAGGAAATATATGCCATATATACAGGTAAGTTTACCTGGTATTGTGATAGGAGAAGTATAAAATATTGTAGAGGAATATTTAGGGGAATATCTAACTCAAAGATAGCCTAGGATAAACTTAAATCTAAGAATGAATTAGCCAAGCGAAGAGATGACAGAAGCTCTCTTTTGACTCGTGAGTAGCTTTGCACAAGGAGATCTCCTGACACCTGTAGCCTATAAATAGTGATGCTTTATTATTCGAAAATTCAATGTGATTTTTTATCTTCTAAAGAATGAGTGCCCAGAAGAGTTTACATACTTTTTCTCTACTCTAAATGATGCCACGAGCTTGATTAATATGCAATCCTGATAGGATGCAAATGAATCAAACAATGATCACAAAGAAATGTTATCATGCATAGTTATCAATTGTTGATAAATAATTTTGTATGTATAGCATCTCATAAACCAAGCTTATTATGATTCTCAGTGGAATCTGTCAGTAGCTTTTCTTTACTATTTTCTCACTTGACAGTGGATTCATGTATCTCTTTGCTTATCTTATGGTTTTATTTCCAGAGCCCTTCCATTTTTTCTTATCCCTTATGATAAAGGATAAGAAATGTCAATTGTAAAATGTCAATCCCATTTTTGTTAGATTCATTATCTATTTTATCCTCTGTGTTCCAGAAAAAAATCACCATGGCTTTCAAGTATAGGATATGTTAATTTAATGTCTCTCCTAGCTTGTTCTCAAATATCTTTTGCTTTATTTTCTCCTCATATCACTAGAAGTATCATTTCTGAGTTTATTGATTCAAATTAGTGTTGTAGTATTTTCCCAGCATAGTGAGAGAAAAATAATCTTGTTTGGCTAGACAAGATAGATGATATTGAATAAAGGGAAAGAAGAAGAGACTGTAGAATCTGAAGCCTTCAGGAGAGGAAGACCGTGACTTAAAGGTAATGGTGCCAAAGAGTATTTCTATCTTCATGGACAAAGAGGGATTTGAGCGGTCAAGGGCATTTATTTCCAGGTTATTTGCAGGTGAACTCTAGACCTCTGGGAGCATAACTGCATATAGGGACCTAGATACTGTGATGGAGAATCTGCATATTACAAAATGTACAAGGAGATGAGCTTCTACTAATTGGAGTGCTTAGGGAAGACTAACTGAAATTGCTTAGGTTCTGGTTGAATGGCCACAGCCTTAAGAATGCAGTGAGCTTGAGTGTTGGGATATGCTTATTGGACTGCAGATTCAGTGAGGGAGTTGGCTGACATATTATTGTGGCTTTTCAGTAATGTTGTGGACTGAGTCAAGGAACATGGCTTTATGCAGTACCGAGCTTTGTCTCTTTAGAGAGAGCTAGGTTTACTCTTATGTGTATTTGTTTTTGGGTAGGTGGTGTGTGGCACTGTTGGAGAGGAAAAATACATTGGGATAGCACTTTGTCCCTATGAACATGGCCAGTTTTACAGAACGTTATAATCTGAGGACATTTGTCTATTCTCAAATCAAGGGGCCATCAGGAATCACTACACACAGCTGAATTTATGTTGTTTTTATTACTATGATACCTTCTATTAATATAAAGCAATAAATAAGATTACCCTATGATTAATATTCTGAAACAAAAAATGAGATGACCAGCTTTTTACTTAATGCAATTTCTAGTGTGTTATGTAATTACTCAGTTGCTTGGTTTCAAGACTTTTTTTTTTACCTCTTTAAATCATAATTAATATAGAATATTTTATACATTTCTGCTTCCTAATCACTGCTTATCCAAGCACTCACAATCTTTTATAGTCCAATTTTGTACTTCTATCATATTTGTTTTATAAATGGGAAGTATTATACATTCTATAATGGTGAGAGAATCTTATTATAGTAGTTGAATAAAGTAATATTGAGTTAAGCAAAGAATTAGAGTCTAAATACACATTGATCTTAAGAAATGTGCATGTTTTTGAAACTCTTAATGTTAGCAAAATTAAAGAATAAGAAATGTTTTTTTATGTTTATAAATTCAATATGCTAGAGCATGTTTTATGTTTGAAAATTGCTTAAAATTTTCATTACAAAGCTTTTAGGAGCATTTTCTCTTTTGATCATATAAAATATAGCAAGGATAACCCAGAGATTTACAGCTTCCCAGAACATTGCTCTCACTTAGTTCAATTCAAAAGACAGATGTATAGCTCTAAAAAAAAAAAAAAAGCTAAAATCCAGTGCCTATTTTCAATGATTTTACACCTTAACTGGGAAAACAGGGATAGCTTCAATACAGTGCCACGATAAGTGCTTTAATAAGGGCATGCACAGTGCACTGTAGGTGCACACAAAAGAGAAACTTAGCTGGAATGTGCTGTCTTCTCTAGGAGTAGCTTGCTGCCTTGGGAAAGAGAGTACAGTTTGGGGGTGTCTTGAAAATATATTCCAGGGAAGCTGCAATAATAGACATGACTGGTGTACCCTCAGATAAGAGTGTCTAATGGAAGACTAGGTGACTTCGAAGGTGTTGGCAGATGCCTTCACGCCAGACGAGTAACTCAAAGATAGGCAACTAAGCCATAAAGAAGTCAAGTATTATCTAAGGACACATTTTGTTAATTGACTATCTGAAACTTGAGCCCCAAGCCCCTGTGTTCTGATCTCTGTTATTTCCATAGGATACAGTCTTTTTCCTATTTTCCCTCATTAAGTAGCAAATAATAGAAAATCATGATTATTTTGATATTTTTTGTTGACTATTAAAGTAAAAATTCAAAAATATAAGGATGATACACTAAAGATAGTCAAGCTATTAAAAAAGAGTATTCTGTGTTACCTACAAGGGAACCCCCATAAGAATATCAGCTGATTTCTCTACAGAAACACTACAGGCCAGGAGGGAATGGCAAGAGATATTTAAAGTGCTCAAAGGAAAAAATATGCAACCTAGAATACTCTATCCAGCAAGAATATCATTTAAAATAGAAGGGGAAATAAAAATTTTTCCCAACAAACAAAAACTTAAAGAATACAGCAACACAAAACCCAGGTTAAAGGAAATATTGAAAGGGCTTCTCTAAACCAAAAAGAAAGGAAGGAAAGGGAAGAAAAAAGAAAAGAAAAAAAAAAAAGAGAAGAAGAAGAAGAGGAAGAACTAGGACTGAGGAAACTGCAATCAGAGAGCAGTCACTCAAATAAGCCAGCATACAGATTTAATCATGAACATGCTTCAAACAAAATAAAATTAAAAAGAAAAAAATAAAAAACAGTCATCAAAACCATAAAATGTGGGCAAGGGATGTCAGGAGGTAAATAACCCTTTTTGTTTATATGTATGTCTCTCTTCTTAATTTTAATATAGTAATGAAGTGTTTGAACTTACAGGACCATCAGGCTAAAACACACAATTATGGGAAGGGGTTAGCATACTTAAAAAACAGGGCAACCACAAGCCAAAACCAAATATTCCATTTGCAAAAAATGAAAAAAAAATACACTCAATTAGATAAATATAGGAGACCATCCAACCAAAAAAAAAAAAAAAAAAAAAAAGAAAGGAAGAATGGAGAACCATAGAATCAACTGGAACACGAGGTTCAAATGGCAATAAATAATCATTTATCAATTATCACCTTAAATGTCAATGGACTGAATGCCCCAATCAAAAGACACAGAGTGGCTGAGTGGATAAAAAGGCAAAAACCTTCAATATGCTGCCTACAAGAAACTCACCTTAGGACAAAAGATACATATAGATTGAAAGTGAAAGGGTGGGGAAAAATATTTCACGCCAATAGACATGACAGAAAAGCAGGAGTCGCAACGCTCATATCAGACAAAATAGACTTTAAAACAAAAGACATAAAGAAAGACAAAGAAGGACACTATTTAATGATTAAGGGATCCATCCAAGGAGAGGATGTTACTATCATCAACATATATGCCCCAAATACAGGAGTACCCAGATACATACAACAAATATTAACAGACATAAAGGGAGATATTGATGAGAATACAATCATAGTAGGAGACCTAAATACCCCCCTCACATCAATGGACAGATCCTCTAGACAGAAAACCAATAAAGCAACAGAGATCCTAAAGGAAACAATAGAAAAGTTAGACTTAATTGATATCTTCAGGGCACTACATCCAAAAAAAGCAGAATACACATTCTTCTCAAATGCTCATGGAACATTCTCAAGATTCGACCACATAGTGGGACACAAAGCGAATCTCAATAAATTTAGGAGCACAGAAATTATCTCAAGTATCTTCTCTGACCACAATGCCATGAAATTAGAAACCAACCATGGGCAAAGGAAAGAGAAAAAACCTACTCCATGGAGACTCAACAACATGCTACTAAAAAACCAATGGGTCAATGAGGAAATCAAGAAGGAAATTAAAAACTACTTTGAAACAAATGATAATGAAGACACAACCTCTCAAAATCTATGGGATGCTGCGAAAGCAGTGCTCAGAGGGAAATTTATAGCAATCCAGGCCTTTCTCAAAAAAGAAGAAAGATCCCAAATGGACAACTTAACCCTCCACCTAAACGAATTAGAAAAAGAAGAACAAAAAAGTCCTAAAGTCAGCAGAAGGAAGGAAATTATAAAGATCAAAGAAGAAATCAATAAAATAGAGACTCAAAAACAATAGAGAAAATTAATAAAACCAAGAGCTGGTTCTTTGAAAAGGTGAACAAAATTGACAAACCCCTGGCGAGACTCACTAAAAAGAGGAGAGAAAGAACCCAAATAACCAAAGTTAGAAATGAAAAAGGAGAAATCACAACGGATACAGCAGAAATACAAAAAACCATAAGAGAATACTATGAACAACTATACGGCAACAAGTTTGACAATCTGGAAGAAATGGACAATTTTCTAGAATCTTACAGCCTGCCAAAACTGAATCAAGTAGAAACAGACCAACTGAACAGACCGATCACTAGATATGAAATTGAAGAGGTCATAAAATCACTCCCTACAAATAAAAGTCCAGGACCAGATGGCTTCACAGGTGAATTCTATCAAACATATAAAGAGGAATTGGTGCCCATCCTCCTTAAACTCTTTCAAAAGGTTGAAGAAGAAGGAATACTCCCAAAGACATTCTATGAGGCCACCATCACCCTCATTCCAAAACCAGGCAGAGATACCACCAAAAAAGAAAACTATCGGCCAATATCATTGATGAATATAGATGCAAAAATTCTCAACAAAATCTTAGCCAACCGAATCCAACAACATATCAAAAAAATTATACACCATGACCAGGTTGGGTTCATCCCAGGTTCACAAGGATGGTTCAACATACGCAAATCAATCAGCATCATACACCACATTAACAAAAAAAAGGTCAAAAATCATATGATCATCTCAATAGACGCAGAAAAAGCATTTGACAAAGTTCAACATCCATTCATGATCAAGACCCTTGCCAAAGTGGGTATAGAGGGAACATTCCTGAATATAATCAAAGCCATTTATGATAAACCCACAGCAAATATAATCCTCAATGGGGAAAAACTGAAAGCCTTCTCACTCAAATCTGGAACAAGACAGGGATGCCCACTCTCACCACTGCTCTTCAACATAGTTTTGGAAGTCCTGGCCACAGCAATTAGACAAACAAAAGAAATAAAAGGCATCCATATAGGAAGAGAAGAGATCAAACTGTCACTGTATGCAGATGATATGATACTATACCTAGAAAACCCTAAGGACTCAACCCCAAAACTCCTTGAACTGATTAATAAATTCAGCAAAGCGGCAGGATATAAGATTAACATTCAGAAGTCAGTTGCATTTCTGTATACCAGCAATGAAACATTAGAAAAGGAATACAAAAATATGATACCTTTTAAAATTGTACCTCACAAAATCAAATACCTCGGAATACACCCGACCAAAGAGGTAAAGGATCTATATGCCGAGAACTATAAAACTTTAATCAAAGAAATCAAAGAAGATGTAAAGAAATGGAAAGATATTCCATGTTCCTGGATTGGGAAAATCAATATTGTGAAAGTGGCCATACTACCCAAAGCAATCTACAGATTCAATGCAATCCCTATCAAATTACCCATGACATTTTTCACAGAACTAGAACAAACAATCCAAACATTTATATGGAACCACAAAAGACCCAGAATCGCCAAAGCAATCCTGAGAAACAAAAACCAAGCAGGAGGCATAACTCTCCCAGACTTCAAGAAATACTACAAAGCCACAGTCATCAAAACAGTGTGGTACTGGTACCAAAACAGACAGACAGACCAATGGAACAGAATAGAGAATCCGGAAATAAACCCTGACACCTATGGTCAATTAATCTTTGACAAGGGAGGCAGGAACATCAAATGGGAAAAGGAAAGTCTATTCAGCAAGCATTGCTGGGAAACCTGGACAGCTGTATGCAAAGCAATGAAACTAGAACACACCCTCACACCATGCACAAAAATAAACTCAAAATGGCTGAAAGACTTAAATATACGACAGGACACCATCAAACTCCTAGAAGAAAACATAGGCAAAACACTCTCTGACATCAACATCATGAATATTTTCTCAGGTCAGTCTCCCAAAGCAATAGAAATTAGAGCAAAAATAAACCCATGGGACCTCATCAAACTGAAAAGCTTTTGCACAGCAAAGGAAACCCAAAAGAAAACAAAAAGACAACTTACAGAATGGGAGAAAATAGTTTCAAATGATGCAACCGACAAGTGCTTAATCTCTAGAATATATAAACAACTTATACAACCCAACAGCAAAAAAAACAATCAATCAATGGAAAAATGGGCAAAAGACCTGAATAGACATTTCTCCAAAGAAGATATACAGATGGCCAACAAACACATGAAAAAATGCTCAACATCGCTGATTATAAGAGAAATGCAAATCAAAACTACCATGAGATACGACCTCACACCAGTCAGAATGGCCATCATTCATAAATCCACAAATGGCAAGTGCTGGAGGGGGTGTGGAGAAAAGGGAACCCTCCTGCACTGTTGGTGGGAATGTAAACTGGTACAGCCACTATGGAGAACAGTTTGGAGATACCTTAGAAATCTATACATCGAACTTCCATATGACCCTGCAATCCCACTCTTGGGCATCTATCCGGACAAAGCTCTACTCAAAAGAGACACATGCACCCGCATGTTCATTGCAGCACTATTCACAATAGCCAGGACATGGAAACAATCCAAATGTCCATCGACAGAGGATTGGATTCGGAAGAGGTGGTATATATACACAATGGAATACTACTGAGCCATAAAAAAGGAATGACATAATGCCATTTGCAGCAACATGGATGGAACTAGAGAATCTCATCCTGAGTGAAATGAGCCAGAAAGACAAAGACAAATACCATATGATATCACTTATAACTGGAATCGAATATCCAGCACAAATGAACATCTCCTCAGAAAAGAAAATCATGGACTTGGAGAAGAGACTTGTGGTTGCCTGATGGGAGGGGGAGGGAGTGGGAGGGATCGGGAGCTTGGGCTTATCAGACACAACCTAGAATAGATTTACAAGGAGATCCTGCTGAATAGCATTGAGAACTATGTCTATATACTCATGTTGCAACAGAAGAAAGGGTGGGGGAAAAAACTGTAACTGCAATGTATACATGTAAGGATAACCTGACCCCCTTGCTGTACAGTGGGAAAAAAAAAAAAAGAGTATTCTGGTAGTGTCGTTAGGATTTTCTAGGTGTAGAATCATGTCATCTGCTGTGATAGTTTTACTTCTTTTCCAATTCGGATTCCTTTTATTTCTTTTTCTTCTCTGTTTGTCATGGCTAGGACTTCCAAGACTATGTAGAATAACATTGGTGAAAGTGGACATCCTTGTCTTGTTCCTGATCTTAGTGGAAATGCTTTCAGTTTTTCACAATTGAGAATGATGTTAGCTGTGAGTTTGTCATAAATGACTTTTATTATATTGAGGTATTTCCCTTCTGTGCTCACTCTCTGGAGAGTTATTATCAGGAATAGGTGTTGAATTTTGTCAAAAACTTTTCCTGCATTTCTGGAGATGATCAAATGGTTCTTATTTTTCAGTTTGTTGATGTGGTGTATCACATTGATAGATTTGAGGATATTGAAAAATCCTTGCATCCCTGAGATAAATCCCACTTGATCATGGTGTATGATCTTTTTAATGTATATTTGTATATGGTTTGCTAATATTTTGTTGAGGATTTTTGCACCTATGTTCGTCAGTGATATTGGTCTTAATTTTCTTTTTTTTTTTTTGTGGTATCTTTGTCTGGTTTTGGTATCAGGGTAATGGTGGCTGCATAGAATGAGCTTGGGAGTGTTCCTTCTTCTGCAATTTTCTGGAAAAGTTTCAGAAGAAGAGGTGTTAACTCCTCTCTGAAAGTTTGGTAGAACTCAGATGTTAGGCCATCAGGTCCTGGACTTTTGTTTTTTGGAAGTTTTTAAATCACGTTTTCAATTTCGGCACTTGTGATTGGTCTAGTCATATTTTCTATTTCTTCCTGGTTCAGTCTTGGTAGGTTGTATCTTTGTAAGAATCTGTTCATTTCTTCTAGGTCGTCCATTTTATTGGCATACAGTTATTCATAGTAGTCTCTCATGATCTTCTGATTTCTGAAGTGTCAGTTGTACTTCTTTTCCATTTCTAATTTTATTGATTTGAACCCTCTCCTTTTTTTCTTGATGAGTCTGGCTAATGGTTTATCAATTTCGTTGATCTTTTCAAAGAACCAACTTTTGGTTTCATTGATCTTCTCAATTGTTTTCTTTGTCTCTATGTTATTAGTTTTTGCTCTAATCTTTATGATTTCTTTCCTTCTACCAACTTTGGGCTTTGTCTATTCTTCCTTCTCTTGATGTTTAAGGTGTCCTGGGCATATATCCAGACAAAAATTTCATTGAAAAAGATACATGCACCCGTATGTTCATTGCAGCACTATTCACAATAGCTAAGACATGGAAACAACCTAAATGCACATTGACGGATGAATATATTAGGAAGGTGTGGTACATATATACAATCAAATACTATCAACCATAAAAAAGGACAAAATAATGCTATTTGCAGCAACATGGATGGAACTAGAGACTTTCATACTAAGTGAAGTAAGTCAGAAAGAGAAAGACAGAAACCATATGATACCACTTATATGCAGAGTCTAAAATATAGCACAGATGATCTATCTACAAAACAGAAAAGATCATGGACACATAGGACAGACTTGTGTTTGCCAGAGGCGAGGGGGAGGGAGTGGGATGGATTGGGAGTCTGGGGTTAGTAGGTGAAAACTCTTGCATTTGGAGTGGACAGGCAATAAGATCCTGCTGTAAAGCAAAGGGAACTATATATCTACTCATTTATGATGCAACATGATGGAGGATAATGTGAGAAAAAGAGTGTATATATACCTATGACTGGGTCACTTTTCTGTACAGCAGAAATGGGCAGAACATTGTAAGTCAAACATAATAAAAAATTAAAAAGAAGAAGAAAAAAGGTAGAGTAGTTATTAAACAAAAATTGACTATGACATTTCTGAATTAATTCCCAAAAGTTAGAGAAAATGAATTCTCATTAAAGATCAGGTCAACTTGGGCAGATAAAGTACACTAAATAAATGATTTTTCTCAAGGTAATGTAATAGTAACATTTCAAAGTTCTGCTTATGATACTTCATGTGGACAATTTTTTTTCTTTTGATTAGCAATCTTCTCTAAGTGATGTGTCAAAGCTTCAGCCCTCACTCCTTTTGTCACGCTCTGCATGTAAATGGAACTATGTGTGATGTTCTGGTCCTGGCTCTCATTACTGAGGCCAGAAACTATTAGAGAGGCATTGAGTTGTCAGCATTAACTCTAGATTGCTTTCTTAAAATGTAGGGAGCTTGGCTCACCATTAATTCTTCCTCAGGTGGTTATAGCCTTTGACAAGCTACTACTCATGAGCTAATTAAGAATTGCTATGTGGACAGCAGTTTACTGTCATATTTCACACATTATCATTATTCTGATTGTTTTGTTTGTAGGATTTCAAACTCTGAAGTCTCCCTTTGATCACAGCTTCTTATTCCTCCTCATACCTTCCAACATTTTTGCTTCTCCTGAGCTTGACCTTAATTTTTGTCTTTTTGACATTGCTCAAGATACTTTAATTGTTAGATAACAAGGCTCCTGCTTTTGGAAAATAAAGGCAAAAGATACAGTTTAGTTCTCAAGGAGCTCAGGCTAGTAGGATAGGCAAAAAAAAAGTCAGATAATGACAATATGATGTGGCAAGTTTAGTCAGAGATTTATATGCTTTTCTATTGCTGTCTAACAAATTATCCCAGAACTTAAAGCCTTAAAACAACGTTTATCATCTGGAAGTTTCTATGGGTCAGGAACTAGCTTAGTGGTTCCTTTGATTCAGGGTCCTTAACAAGGCTGGGATAAAGTCTGGGCTATAGTCATCATAAGATTTGTCATGGTGGATCTGCTTCCAGGCACACTCATGTGGTTGTTGGCAGGATTCAGTTCCTGGTGAGTTGTTGGACTGAGGGCCTCAGTTCTTTGCTGGTATTGCCTGGAGGCCACTTTCAGTTTCCCACTGGGTGTGTAGGGGCTTTCCATAGGGCAGTCCATAGTATGCCAACTGTCTCCATCAGGGTAAGCCGGCAAGAGGACAGAGGAGTGCAAGCAAGAAAGGAGTCATGGCTTTTATAATTTCACCATGGAAGTGGCAGTCATCACTTTCAACCTATTCTGTTAGAAGCAAGTCACTAGGTTGAGCCCATATTCACGGGAAAGCGATTACCCAAAGGCATAAATATCAGGAGGTGGGAATCTTTGTGGACCATTTTAGAAACTGCCTACAACACCCAGAATAAAATACCTGTCAAAATATCCATGGGCTTTTCCTTATAGGAGATAAGAGTCTATTTTTCAGGTCAGGAATTGGCTTAGAATTAATTATCGATTTGACAAGGTGTCTCACTTCTCCTTAGGATCAGAGTATCCTAGATGGATGCAGCTGAAAGGGCTAAAAAAACCCCAAAGCATGGAGAGGTGACAAGCACTTATCATTTATTGAAAGGCTCTGTGCAAAAAGATGTATCGAGTGGCTTCATACTTTCATTTAATCTTCAAAAAATGTTGCGTGAAATAGAGAGCCTTGGTGGTAGGGCTGCTTCACCTTGCTGTGCAGGTTCTGCCCTGTCTAACTATCAGGGCATCACCAACAATGCAAGCAGCATGTGCTGGAGTGTGCACATGGTGGCCATGTTTAGTGGTTACATTCTTGTGTCTGGAGTCATCACTTTCTTACTAGTGGTGTGACTTGCAGTCTCTAAATGTTACTTTCATCCTCTCCAAAATAAGGGATTATGATATTAAGTAGTTCACTGGACTGCTGTGAGGATTAAATGAGATCATCTTCACCATTCATCATCATCATCATCATCATCCCTTACTCAATGCTTACTAGGATTAAGGCACTCCTTTCAGTGTTTTGATTTTTGTTTTTCATTTTTGGCCTCCTGGCGGCATTTGGTATTCCCAGGGGTCAGATCCGAGCCATAGTTGTGACAACACTAGATCCTTAGCCCACTGGGCCAGGGTGGGCATTGAACCTGTGTCTCAGCATTCCAGAGATACCTCCAATCCTATGGCACCACAGCGGGAACTCTCCATTGTTTTGAATATACTGACTTTCACAGTAACTCCATAAAGAACATGTTTTTATGGTCTCATTTTTACCAGTGAGGAAACTAAGGCATGGAAATGTTGAGTGATTTTCCTAAGGTCACAGAACTAGGAAATGGTCCAGCTCCATAATCTGTGCTTTTGACGCCTGCAGTATACTGCTTCTTGGGGTAGAGTTAAGACCATAACACAGTGGCTAGCACTTAGTACTTAGTATTAACTCTTATTTTACTTGCATTTTATTAACAGGAAATTAAAGACTCATAAGTAGTTAATAACCTTCCTAAAGAGTAACCCAACTCTTAAATAGGAGACCCATGGTTTTAATCCATATATGGATAGATGCAGAGCTCTTGTTATCTGTTGTGCTTTGTTTTATTCAAAATAATTATGCTATCTCTGAAGAGGTCTTAAGTCTTAAAGGAAAACTACTGGGTAGCACCTGAGGGTATTGCTACATTATAGTGTAGCATGAACACTGATGTGTATAAGGATGATTTTAAGAAATTTTTTATTTTTTATTTTGTGTATTTTCGTCTTTTTCCAGGGCCACACCCATGGCATATGGAGGTTCTCAGGCCAGGGGTCTAATCGGAGCTGTAGCCGCCAGCCTATGCCAGAGCCACAGCAATGCAGGATCCGATCCGCGTCTGTGACCTACACCATAGCTCACGGCAACGCTGGATCCTTAACCTACTGAGTGAGGCCAGGGATCGAACCTGCAACCCCATGGTTCCTAGTTTGATTCATTAACTACTGAGCCACAATGGGAGCTCCTAAAGATGATTTTAAATATAAAGAAAAGGATAAATTTTATATAATATAGCTCTGTAAGAAGGACTGGAAGTATTTTATTTTAAATTTTAATAGGTTTCAGAAAGCTGATTTTAGAAGGCTTCTATCATAGTCATTAAAACCGAATCAACCTGATACTATAGTGGGTAAGATTCAGCTATCTGGAAAACTGATTTATGTTGCATACCACCTTCCTGAGTAGCGTCAGTTAAATGAGGTATGACTATACAACAAGAGAGATTGTGGATGCAATGGCTTTGGATATTTAGCTTTGAAATGGACTTCAACAGTCTTAGTTAGTTTCCTGCATCTTACTAGAAATATAGAATGTTCTATAATCCATGAAATTAATTATCTTAAAAAATGTGATCCACAAAATATACTCCTATTTTTAAAAAGGTCTATATACTCATCCACTAGTTGTAGCTTTTCCAAATAGGTTTACATATAGAGCAAAGTTATTAATCAGGTAATTTATTCTGTGCTGCTATCAAGGAATAGAGAATATAACTGGTAGATATAGTGTTATTTCTTAAAAAAATAGTTTTTTAAAAATAATATTTCAACTACCAGCGAGGTTCGTGCTATTGTAAATTCATGTTCTCCATCCTAAATTGGCTCTCAACACTGATTGATAAGAAAAAAAAAAAAACTTTTAGTATTTCTGTAATCATCTCACTTTCCTCATCTTACAAAATATCTAAATTAACCTCTCATTTTTTATTCATTTTCTGGCTTTAAGTGTTTTTCAGAGTTCTTCCTTCTTTTTGTATCTCTAAATGATAACAAATACTTTCATACTGTTAAAATGTTCAGAAGGCAGCTTAATTCAGAAAGTGGGCATTGAAATCAGAACTACTTTTGTTTAGATATCTGTTCTATTGTTTACCATCTGGAAAACTGGGGAAAGTTTCTTAAATTCTCTTAAATTTTCATTTTACTTCTATGTAAAATAGGCACAGAAGTGGTACCTTAGTTGTATTAGGATGTTCTAAGGATTAAGTTATGTAACTCATGTAGAACTCTCAGTATAGTGCCTGGGAGGTAGTAAGAGATCCATAAATGTTAATTATTATTGTTAATGCTATTATTATTGTTAATAATATATTTTATGGTTATTATTATTTGTAGGTCCTATTATTTTTAAGTGCCAAGATCTTCCAGCTCTGTACCTTCAGTTGAGGTATCTTTTCTGGGATTCAGATGTGTGCCTATGCCCCACATCTAGCTTTCCAGAAAACATCTGCTTAACTCCATTGTTATTGCTTACAGCTTTGCTCAAGACTTGGACCAAACTCTGGGGAGAGCAATGCCATTCACATTGCTTGATAGAATAGTGAAAAGTCTCTTTCATATTCCAGGAACTTTTCAGTTACTAGAATAGTCCTATTCCAGCATTTAACATCCAGCATTGTATATTTTAAGACTTCTGTCTCAAAGTCTATTCAAAGCTTTCTCTTTTCTTCAAAGCATAGCTAGGACTATCTGTATCTTCAGCAGCTTGGATCAGAGTTTCCCCATCTGCCTCCTTCTAGGTGCTAGCTTCTCTGTTAGGTTCTGGTAGAGAGGAAGGAGAGGAGAAAGGCAAACTTCTTACTGAACTAGGGATAAAAGCATTTACTTGTTAACTTATGGGGGTATCAGCTCACACTGATCATTTTTGTCATGGGACACAGGACAGTCCTGTTCAGATTTCTTGGTGATTCCCTGATAGTGAGATACAGCTCTGATTTGGTATTTTCCATCTCCTGCACTCTTAGCTCCCGGCCTATCCCACAGCAGCACCTTCCTGCTGAGGTTCCTCTTGGGAGAAGTTTGTTCAAGATAGTTCACACCTAGCTACCTTTTGAAATGTTCACTTGTTTCAACCTTAATAGTAAGTGAAGTTTCACTGCTTCCCTCTGTTTAGCCCTGCCTTCTTTCTCTTTTCCTAGCTCATGGTGACTCAGACTAGTGAGTCTACTGGTTATATAGTATACTACTGATGGACAAAATGCTTTTCTCCTTTTCTGATAGAAATCCCAATATTGAATAAGTCATTTTCATGAAGCTTCCTATTTCCAGAGGATTTTGGAAGGAGAAACATTCTTGCAGGCTTTTGTTGAGAAAGGAAGAAAATAGTCTTTCTTCTTGGATGACACTACTTCTGAAAAGGAAATTCACTTTCTTACCACCAGTCTTCTATGTGTTTTGGCTGTCAGAGATGATGGGCATTGCATATGGAAGAGAAGATGCTTAGATTCTTGCCTCTTATTAGGCTTTGAAGAGAAGTGTCTGGCCCCAATTGCTAGTGATCTCTGAGCTTAGAATGCAAGAATTTGGGACATTTTGCATATACTTTTGAGTCTTTGTAGCAATTCCTAGAAAATAGGACAAAACCTCATATGGATCTGTTACATTTGACTAAAAATGATCAGTACCAGAGATCTGGGATCATTATTCTACTGTTCTGATTTTGTATCTCCAGTGTCTAATATAGTATCTGCAAAATAATAATAGGATTTATTAAATATTTGTTGAATGGATGAAAAGCCAAAAATAATACATAGAAAACCTGACCTTAAAGTCTGTGGCATGCAATACATAGAGAAGAAACAATCCTGGAAATAGGCACCAGATAAATTGCTAATGTCATCTTAATACTCTATAACACTAAAGTTCTCAGATTGGTTCCTTTGATACCATTGTGTTTATTGTGTGGATTTCTATACTTTTATGCTTTAGTTTCATTTTCTATTTATTAGTTGAATAATTACTTTGTGAGAACTGTGGGAAAAATTTTAAAACTTTATTGTATTTCTAGAGAATTCTGCTGTAATATAATGACTATGAAATAATCTCAAATCTACTCAGGATTAGTAATAGGCACAGTCTAAGAAGTATTTTTGTTTTGTTCATTCTTTTCCAGGTCTACTACATGTCTTTGTTAAAAACACTAGAATAAGCATATGGTGCTATTCCAGTGCATTTCAACAATGTTTAGAAGGGAGAAAAAAAAAATCTTAAAGAAGTCCTGTTCAAAAAGTTTCTAGGAATTTGTAGAGATTGCTAAAAAAATAATTTGCTTACTCAACCTATTGTTTGACTATTTCGGATATCTAAGGAGAATAAGTTATCAGGGAAATCTTTTCTCACTGGTAAAGGATAATTGTGTACTAGGAGTCTGTGCATTGCAAGGATGTAATCTTGCTATGCTTCTGTTTCATCTAGGTTAGCCACTGAAGAGCAAACATTATAGAGACTAGGTGCTAAGCATTCAGAAGGGAAAAAGCAATAACTTTTTATAACTTTAAGCTGACTATTCATTCTAACAGTACTGCTAATAATAGTACTGGCAATATTAAATAAAATAATTACAAACAGTTATAAAGCATTCCATAGTTTAAAACTGCATATACTTAAATTATATCTTTTGGGAGAAATTATTGTCATCAGTCTTATCTTAGAGATGAGGAACTGAAAGTCAAGTGCGTAGTCCATGACCAACAGCACTTAAATAGGAGCTTGCAAGTTGTACTCAGCCTCCTTGATTCCAGAGCATTTACCCTTTATAACATCATCCATTTTTCTAAAATAAAGTTAAGCCCTGATCTTGCTTGTGAGAGGATGCAGAGGCAGGTATGGCATGAATTAAGGGAAGCATAGATTCAGGATCCCTTCATTTGGGAGCTCATTCCAAAGTCTAGAGAGAGATCCTAACAATGTTTATATCTTTGTATAAAATTTTTCAATGTTTTTTAAAAGTAAGATTTAAAAAAAATATATAGTCAGTCTTTTCACTGCATTTTCACCTCTGTCTTATTTCCCCTTCTATTGATTTGGCATTCAAGTAGCTGTGGACAGTTTTGGGATCTGGCTTAGAGGAAATTGATTTGTCAGTATACTTTATTTAATGATATTTATTTGTGTGGTTTGAAGTTGATCCCTCATATAGTTAAATCATTGCTAGTCACGTTGATGCAGAGATGATTTTTAGGAATGTTACTGTCGTCCACTCTGTGCACTCAATCAGAATTGAAACATAAGCATCATAAGCAGTTGTTTATAATATGAATTTGTCCTACAGCATCAACACCTGAAGTATGCAGGGGAGAGTACAAAGTTAGAAATGTTTGACACCAGAAGCTAATTTGTGAAAAATTCTTCCAAGTATCAGATGAGTAAAATATAAGCAGAGAAATGGATACTCACTAACCCTAGTCAAAATATTCTTGATGCATAGACATATACACACACACATGTGTGTATGTGTATTTATATTTCGCTTTGTTGTACACTTGATGCTAACACAACATTGTAAGTCACCTGTACCCCACTAAATTTGTTTTTAAAAAAGTAATTCTTGAAAAAGAGGGGGGAGTTAATTTTCATGTCTCCAGCCAGCATTCTTATTTTTAAATTTTTCTTGTTCTTCAAAATTATATGTAATTGACATATTTTAGAAGTAATTATAGTGATTTAATTCGTTTTTTTGGTATCAGCTTTTGAGTCCAATAATCATAAATGTGGACCAAGAAAATTCAAAGTGCTGTTAAAACATCACAGTCATAAGCATAAGTGTAATATTCTAAGTAAGATGGATAAAATTATTCCATTTATTAAAATATATACTGACTTAAAAAACAATCTTCCTGACAGAGGTTTTCCCAAATATCGCAATCCTGAAATTTTATATCTTGTTACCAATGGCAAATTATGAAGCTGAAAGTTAATTTAGTAAAGAAAGTTAATTGATAGAAATATGCCATTTTTCTCATTTTAGGTTTTTGATATTACAACTTAAATTTATAATTTGTTTTGATTTGTCATTCCAAATAAATGCTTTTCTAGATGGTTTTGTATTTGTAATTTTATATTATTGTTCTTAAAGGGCCCCTTTTCTTTTACATTATGTAAGATTAGGCCTCTTAAAGCCTACATCCTCTGCTGAAGTTTGTGTGCTCAGCAAATATTTATTGAATGAGTAAACATCTTTGGGAATTGATTTTGATGCCAAGGTGATGTGTATTCTGAAGATCTCACCTAAAGGAATTGTGGGTGGATTTTCTCTTTAAGGCTGGGAGAAAGACCCTGTACTTTATTTATTATTCATTTATTTCTCTATTTTACTTTTTAAAAATTAAATTTTTACACAATTTAAACATTATGGAAAGTAATGTTTGAAGTAAAGTAATTTACAGTTATTGAAAAATATGGGCTATATTCCTCAAGATATCCTTAAACTCAATAGTTCATACCTCTCACTCCCCCATCCCTATAATGCTTCTCTATCCCCACTGGTAACCACTAGTTTGTTTTCTGAATCTGTGAGTCTGCTTTTTTTGTTGTTATATTTGTCATCACATTTTGTTGTGTAAGTTTCGAATTCCACATATGAATGATATATAATGTTTGTCTTTGTCTGTCTGCCTTATTTCACTTAACATAATGCCCTCTAAGTCCATCTGTGTTGCTGCACATGGCAACGTGAGTATAAATACCACAGCTTCTTCCATCTATCTGTTGATGGACATTTAGGTTTTTTCCAAATCTTGTCAACTGTATATATAATGGTGCTGCGAATACTGTGGTGCATGTATCTTTTCAAATTAGTGTTTCTGTTTTTTTTTTTTTTTTTTTCCCAGATGTATATCTAGGAGTGGAATTTCTGGGTCATATGGTAGTTCTATTTTTAGATTTTTGAGTAACCTCCATACCATTTTCCACACTGACTGTAGCAGTTTACAATCTCACCAACACTGTGCAGGGGTTCTCATTTCTCCATATTCTTTCCAACATTTGTTACATGTGTTCTTTTTGATGATAGCCATTCTGACAGGTGTGAGGTGATATCTCATTGTGATTTTGATTTACATTTCCCTGATGATCAGAGATACTCTACATTTTTTTCATGTGTCATTGGCCTTCTATATTTCTTCTTTGGAAAAATGTCTGTTCAGATCTGCCTATTTTTTAAATCGATTTGTTTATTTTTATTTTTTTCCAGGGCATGTGGAAGTTCCCAGGCTAGGGCTTGAGTTGGAGCTATAGCTGCCAGCCTATGTCACAGCCACAGCCATAGCAACAGCAACAAGGGGTCTGAGCCACATTTGTGACCTACACCACAGCTCACAGCAATGCTGGATCCCCGACCCACTGACCAAGGCCAGGGATTGAACCTACATCCTCATGAATACTAGTTGGATTTGCTTCCACTGTGTCACAATGGGAACTCCTTGTTTGGTTTTTTATTGGTGGGTTATATGAGCTGTTTATATATTTTGGATGTTAATCTCTTAATGATCATATAATTTATAAATATATTTTATTCCATTCAGTATGTTGTCTTTGCATTTTGTTGATGGTTTTCTTTGCTGTACAAAAGTTTTTAAATTTAATTAGATCCCATTTGTTTATTTTTCCTTTTATTTCCTTTGTTTTAGGAGATGGATCCAAAAAATATGGCTGTGATTTATTTCAAAGAGTATTCTGCCTATGTTTTCCTTTAGTTTTATTGTATCTGGTATACATTTAGGTTTTTAATCATTTGGGGTTTATTTTTGTATATGGTATTGGAGAATGTCCTAATTTCATTCTTTTACATGTACCTGTCTGATTTTCCCAGTACCACTTATTGAAGAGACTGTCTTCTCTGTTGTATATTCTTGCCTGCTTTGTCATAGATTAATTGACCATGAGTACATGGGTTCATATTCTGTTCCATTGATCTATCTGTCTGTTTTTGTGCTGGTACTATGCTGTTTTTATTACTATAGCTTTGTAGTATAGTCTGAAGTTCATGATACTCCCAGCTTTGTTCTTCTTTCTCAAGATTTTTTTTTTCTTCTGTTCAGGGTCTTTTTTGTTTCAATAGAAAATTTTAAATTATTTGTCCTAGTTCTGCAAAAAATACCATTGGTATCTTGATGGAGATTGCATTGAATCGGTAAATTGCATTTGGGAGTATGGTTATTTTAACAATATTGATTAATTAAATTCAGGAACTCAGTATATCTTTCCATCTGTTTGTATCATCCTCAACTTTTTTCATCATTGTCTTATAGTTTTCAGAGTACAGATCTTTTGCCTCCTTAAGTAGATTTATTCCTAGATATTTTATTCTTTTTGATGTACTGTTAAATGGGGTTGTCTCCTTAATTTCTCTTTCTACTTTTCATTGTTAGTGTATAGAAATGCAACAGCCCTCTGTGTTGATTTTGTATTCTGCAGCTTTACTGCATTCATTGGTGAACTCTCATGGTGGCATCTTTAGGATTTTCTATGTATAGAATCATATCATCTGCAAAGAGTGAGTTTAACCTCTTCTCTTCTGATTTGGATTCCTTTTTATTTCTTTTTCTTCCTTGATGGCTATGGCTTGGGCTTCTAAAACTATGTTGAATACAAGTGGCAAAAATGGGCATCCTTTTCTTTTTCTGATCTTAGAGGAAATGCTTTCAAGATCCTGTATTTATGAGTCTGCTCTCTATGAATTTATTGTTTTAACTCCAGTACCTGCCTAAAGCTAACTACCTGCATTCTGTATTCAGAGATTTTTTTCCTCTTCCTCCAGAAACTTAGCCTCTTGCTTTACAGGATATCAGACAGAACCTTTATTTTTGAAAACATAGGGTCATTGAGATGATGCAAATTATTTTGGACTGAAAGGAGTCCAATGGAAGCATTCCACCCTGGGAGAGACAATGTTAGAGTCCCTGAACTTAGGTGTTACAGATCTTGGGAATAATAGGGACCAACATCTTGTCCCCCTCATACCCATAGTTCTTTTTTTTTTTTTTTTTTTTTTTTGCCATTTCTTGGGCCGCTTCCGCGGCATATGGAGGTTCCCAGGCTAGGGGTTGAATCGGAGCTGTAGCTGCCAGCCTATGCCAGAGCCACAGCAACGCAGGATCTGAGCCGAGTCTGCAATCTACACCACAGCTCACGGCAACGCCGGATCGTTAACCCACTGAGCAAGGGCAGGGATCGAACCCTCAACCTCATGGTTCCTAGTTGGATTCGTTAACCACTGCGCCACGACAGGAACTCCGAGTTCTTAGAATGATGGTTCTCCCATACCACACTAGAAGTCATGGCTTGAGACACTTATTAATGGTTCCTTGAGTCCTACGTTATCACAGAGTGGGTAGAAACACTGGTCTATACAGGGATGCTTGGGTGATTGGACAATTCATATCATAGGATAATCATCCAGAACTGAAAACCGTAGTCCCCTTCCCCCAGTTTGCTGATCTGTGTACATGACCACTCTATCCCATAACTCAACCACCTCATCTCATCACTCTACTCAAGACTTTTGTATAAATGACCTTAATGTAGTAATTCTCAAAGTGTGGTTCCCTTTCCATGTGTCAGAATCACTTGTAAATGTTTTAGAAATATAAATTCTTAGGCCTACTAATTAGAAAGTCTAGGGAGTAGTCTATAGAGCAAATTTATATGTACTACATATGAATCCATGATATTTCACATAACTGGGAAACAGGTAAGTCGGCTGGGCCTCATGAGGAATGGGAAACAGAAACACAAAAGTCATAAGCAGACAAGGCAATGACACAAACTCTTTGTAGATATAGGATGTCATGCTCTAGTCTGAATTTACTCTGAATCTTCTGAATTTTTCCTTAAGATTTTTGGTTTCTGCTTCTCTATAAATTTGGCTGAAAAGTGATCTTTCCTTAGTTCCACAAGAGCTCAAGGGGTTAATAGAAATTGATTAATGAATTGGAAACTCAGTTTTAGGAGAAAGATTTGATTGAGTCAGTTTGGATTAGTTTCAGCCACACTGATAGAATCATATGGGACAAACAAGGCTGAAGGAGACTTAAAATTGCATATGATGAGTCATTCAGGACAGGGGCTTATATACCACAGAGAACATCAGGACTCAAGTTGAAACCTATTAATATTAGTAGGTTACATTTCTAATTTTTATTAAATTTTTTTTTCACAGTTTGATTCTTTTGTATTTTGACTAAGTACTATGCTCATTTCCATATGCCTGGATATGTGAAAATAAATTGGGTTTGGCAAGAAAGTTAAATTTCTGCTGGAGTGAAAAGTGGTTGCAAGTTTGACTTTCATATGGAGTTTTTATTGCCTGCTTAAGATATAAATTGTATTTCTTCCCCAACTCTGAAATAACAGTTCAATAAATAACTTATAGTATTGCAGTTCAGGCATTTTAATTAAGGATCTTTAACTTTCACTACTGTAATATTCAAATAATGTATGTTGCAATGAGCTTTTTTGGTTGCAAAACTGGAAGCCCTCCAGTAATTTAAGCAACATTTCAAAAGAATTTAATTTTAACTTAGACTCTATATAAACTAAGAATTATTTTTACTAACATCTAAAAATAATCACAGATTTGTTATACCTTTAATCTTCTTTTGGTTTCTTTTTTTTTGTCTTTTTGCGATTTCTTGGCCTGCTCCCGCAGCCTATGCAGGTTCCCAGGCTAGGGGTCTAATCTGAGCTGTAGCCACCGGCCTACGCCAGAGCCACAGCAATGTGGGATCCGAACTGCGTCTGTGACCTACACCTCAGCTCATGGCAACGCCGGATCCTTAACCCACTGAGCAAGGCCAGGGATTGAACCCGCAACCTCGTGGTTCCTAGTCTGATTCGTTAACCACTGAGCCACGATGGGAACTCCATTGTTTTGGTTACTTTATTGTTAATAAACACTATTATTTCCAAGTCTAGGTTTTTTATTTATTATTTCCTTACAGCTAATTATGCTGCATTCTCAATACTATACAATAAGATGAGGTCTTCGGTCATAAAGACTTTGAGATATAATCCAGAACTTGGTAAATGTTTTCATTTAAGGGCTAGACAGTAAAGATTTTAGGCATTAGGGGCTACATATAGTCATCACATATTCTCCTTCTCCTCTCCATTTTTCCTCTTCTCCCATCTCCTTCTTCTTTTGCCCTTTTCTTCTTCCTCCTTCTTTGTAACCTGTTCTTAGCTCATGGTACATACAAAAACAGGCTGCAGGCTGAGTTTATAGTCTAGGAGCCATAGTTTTCCAATCCTTGTTTGTAATCCAAAAAGGAACTTGAAGGTGATTGAATGTTCTCTAGTCAAACTCTTTGTGAATTTTCAATGATCCTTTTGTGATTGAATCATATAAGATTATAGTATAGAAAGAGGGTGAAAAATGCACACCAATCAACGCAAGGGAGAACAAATTGATAAGTAACTTCATAATTAATAATGAAGATATTTATAAGTAACTTCATAATTAATAATAAAGAGGATATTTATAAGCGTCTATATCATCCCAGGTACTAAATAATTATGTTTTTCACTTAATTTTCTAAAACATCACGATAGGTTTTATTTTTTTATTTTATTTTTTTGTCTTTTTGCTATTTCTTGAGCCGCTCCTGCGGCATATGGAGGTTCCCAGGCAAGGGGTTGAATCGGAGCTGTAGCCACTGGCCTACGCCAGAGCCACAGCAACGCAGGATCCGAGCTGCGTCTGCAACCTACACCTCAGCTTATGGCAACGCCGGATCGTTAACCCATTGAGCAAGGGCAGGGACTGAACCCGCAACCTCATGGTTCCTAGTCGGATTCGTTAACCACTGCGCCACGACGGGAACGCTGGTTTTATTTTTTATTTTATATTTTTATTCTTATTTCCCCAATACAGTTTTTTTTCTACTGTACAGCATGGTGACCCAGTTACACATACAGTATACATTCTTTTTTCTCCTGTTATCTGCTCCATCATAAGTGACTAGACATAGTTCTCAGTGCTGTGCAGCAGGATCTCATTGCTAATCCATTCCAAAAGCAATAGTTTGCATTTATAATACCCATTTTATAGATGAGAAAACAGACATGAAGGGATAACATTACTAGGTAACTTAAACTATTTGTTGAGTTTCAAACTCAGGTTTGTATGGCACATGCAGCCTATCTTTGTGGTATGTCACATTGTGATCTTCCATTGAATAGAGTAAGGAATACTGCACACCTCAACATGGGTTTGAAAACATTTTAAAAACAGCATTCTGAAAACATTTTATGAAATTGATTAGGTGTTAAAGGAGTTTTACATGCACTTATTAAAGTCAGTAAGTGCAAATAAATTTGGACTACTTAGAAACAACTATCTTTAATGATACCGTATTGCTATTTTGCAATGTGTATGTTTTAAAAAGTTCTGAAGTTTTTGCCCTAATAAATTGAAGTAATACATTGTCTAAAATATTTAGTATACCTTGTTCCTTGATCCATATCAGATTACTTATAATCAAAATGTATTTATGAAATCTGCAAGACAAATGTGGCACTATTGTTTCCCTCTATTTTTCTGAAGCACTGGAACATTAAGGAAGGAACTGAAATGAACTTGCTTAGTCAATGACAGAGCTAAGACTGCTATTGAAATTATACGTACCCTTAATCTAATGGATATTTTACTAGATTGCCTCTTGTGTGTTGCTTTATGTTTTAGGGAGAACATTTTCCTTCTTTCTAATGAATATACAGCTGGACCGACTTTTCTCAAATTAGCTTATCATCAAGGCTATTATTCCATAAATGTGCATCAGATGTTACTTAAATCTAGCTTGATTACAGATGCTCCCTACAGTTTTATTCAATTGCTTAACTCTAAACATTATGCCATCAAACCATTTAATTTAGCCATCTCCAAAAGTTTATTTAAATTGTTTAATATTATGGGAATTAAGTAACTCATTACTCAAACCATAAAAGGGAGGTCAGAAGACAATAAAAATGTTACCATATGAATATTATTGCTTCTAAGTCTCCATCATAGTAATAAAATATTGTTATCAATTCTTAACATATCTTTGTGAGACATAGTGACTATCACATTATATTTGGACTTTGGAGATGAAGAAGTCGTAGTGGTGTATTGATTTGCATTAGGTATAAAAATAGCTAAAAAATGTTTAATGATTTAGTGGTCTTTCATAGAACAGTAATGTCTTAGTCTGTGTAGGCTGATATATAAAAGAATACCTTGAGCTGGGTGGCTGAAACGACAAGAATGTCTCAGTTCTGGAGGCTGGAAAATCCAAGATCAAGGCCCTGCAGAGTCAGTGTCTGGTAAGAGCCTGCTTCCTGGTTCATAGATAATCTGTCTTTTTGCTATGTCTTTATACAGCAGAAGGGGTAAGAGAACTCTCTTGGGTCTCATTTTCATAAGATAACTAATCTTACTTATGAGTCCTCAACCTTCATGACCTAGTCACCTCTCAAACGTCCCACCTTCTAATACCATCATATTGGGGGCTAGGATTTCAACATATGAATTTGGGGATAAACATTCAGTCTATTGCAGAAATATATTATCTTACTTTTTAATTAAACCTCTGAACTTGCCTTTGCGTACTGGAGGCTTTATGTAAAATATGTAATATTCCACATGAAGTTTACATACTGTGGGAAGAAATACATAAATATAAGTTATAGCTGTACAGTTCAGTATTGTAGTCACTGGGTATGTATGGCTATTTTAATTTAAATTAATTAAAGTAATGTACAATTAAGAACTCAGTTCCTGCGTCACACTAGGACTAGCCACATGTCAAGTGCTCAGTACTGTATTGGACAGTGGCTACAATATAGAACATTTCCATCATTGCAGGAAGTTAAATTTAACAGTACTGTTACAGAAATAGAGACTAGCATTTTGCACAGGACTTCAGTATATACTTTGATTACTTTTACTTTGTGTATGAATAAAATTTATTTCAGGGGTCTTATAAAAAACAAATATGATGAGGTTACACAATTTATAATAGACAAAGAAATGGAGACATAAATAAGAAAGGAAAAAGAAAACTGTATGGAGATCTGTGATGGAATAGCAATTGATCATAAATCAGCCCTAAATTTCTTAGCAGCCAGGGCAAAGAGGGAAAAATAATTATTCATACCAGTACTTTAGAGGAAAGGAAAAACATGTTCATAGATTCATATAATAGATTTAAATTGCCTGCTTACAATGTTACTTCTGTGGAACTGAAATAAAATTTATACAGTGTGTACTCTTTATGTTTATAGAACTTATAAAATTCCTAAAGTTACTATTAAAATGAATAAAATGGAGTCATTAACTTCCAAACTAGTATAGGGAAAAAGTGGAATGAGTGAAAAATCAAAAATTAAAGAAACGAATTAAATCATTTCAAAGGAACATAAGAAAGAAGAAATAAAATCACATTGAAAAAGAAAAATTACAAAACAATAAATGTAAATAGACTCATTTGTGTATGTAAAAGACAAACATTTTTGAACTGGAGAAAAAAAAATTAGGAGAAGTTAGAGTATACAAATGCAAACTGAAAGAAAGCTAGTTTAACTCTTTTAATATAATGTCTATATTGAACAATCAAGATTTATGGAATATAATCATGAAACCAGTTTTATTTTTATCATCCACTATTTTTTTAAAACATGCTCAGTGGTTTAATCCAGAGTTCTCGTTCTGGCTCAGCAGTTTAGGAACCTGACTAGTAGCCATGAGGATGCAGGTTCAATCTCTGGCCTTGCTCAGTGGGTTAAAGATCTGGTGTTGCCGTGAGTTGTGGTATAGGTCACAGATGCAGCTCAGAACCCACGTGGCTGTGGCTGTGGCCAGCAGCTGTAGTTTGATTCAAATCCTAGCCTGGGAACCTCATATACCACATGTCTGGCCCTAAAAAGCAAAAAAAAAAAAAAAAAAATGGTGGATTACTCCTTTCGCTTTTACTCAGTGAAATTTCTTGGGCCCCTAATTTTTATGTTTACTCTTACAAAATAATTTCAAGATTATTAAGTTGCAAGGCAGATTTCGCTCCAAATATGAATGAACATTTCCATATTCTTTTAAATACTGAATTAAAATTAAGTAGTTTTTTGGAAAGGAGTTGTATTGGAATTAAAGAGTATATGGAAATTTTTGTTTGATTTTATAAAAAATTGGTTCTTAAGGTGTGATTGATATTCACAACAGAGTGTTTCTTTTGTGGGACTCTCTCATGGCTTCTATGGAAATTTGCTTGCTTTGCCCATCAAACTACAACTTTCTTAGTGGGCAGTGGTTCTTCTTTTGATGATGCCCTTTTATCATGGGCCCTTAATAGTACTTTGCACATTTCCTTTTTTATTAGCGTCATTTTATCCTAGCAATAAGTTCCCTTGACTTAGGGGCCTAAAAAATGATCCCATACTGACATTCTAACCGTGAATTTCACATCTGATCCTTGGGGTTGAAATACCTTTGTAAGAGACAAGTTACTAAAGCTTCAGCAGACTCCTTTAACTTTATCAGACATAAAGTTCCTCTCAAGCAGTTCTGAAACAGAAGCATTGTGAGTTGCCAGCTTGTCTTCACAAATTTTGGCTGGTTGGGAGATAATGAGCTCAAATACGCTTATAGTTTCATTTATAGCACCATGGGCAGCATGAGCGCCATGTTCATATCAGTTTCTCTTTCTCCCCAATCCATCCCCAAGTCCCAGAAAGTGATCTGGAAGTAGATCTGTGTGGATTCTGCACCCACAGTAGATCTGTGTCAAAGCTGAGGAGTACTAACTGAACTTAGAAAACCTCCAGTCTATTTTATAAGGGACTGATGGCATACCTACCCATCCTCCTTGCCGGAGGTTACCTTTCTTAGCCTGAACTAAAAATAATCTCTCTGGAGAGAAGAGAGAGATTCTCTTTATTACCTTGTAGTATCTCCAAGAGAAGAGATATCTCTGTCTTCATTGTACATTAATGTAAAACTTGCTGCAGAGTGAGTCATTATTTCTATCCTGCAGGGCCACTTGCAAACATTCATGAAAAAAAGTCATGGAATAAGTGGACTATTAATGCTTAGACATGTAGGAAGATGAAAGTTATATGGAGAATTGTTTCTAATGTTATTTTTCTGCCTGTGGTGATAGTGGGGGGAGGGTGTTGATGCCTAGCAGTACAGTGAATAACTTCAAAATTATTATTAAATCTTAACTATTCATTATTTTTGATGTGTTTGATCCTCATTGTGAGCAAATGATTTTTAAATATGTAAACCAGTTGTCAGATCCATCATTTGAAAACCTAGACTTTTGCTGTACCCTTTCTTTAGAATTTCATATGTATAGTATGCTGATGCCACACAAAAAAGCTTTCATATTAACTGCCTACTACTTAAATATCAAGCAAGGTAGAATATAAGAAAAGCCTTACTAGGAAAAAATAACCAATGTGCCTTGATAAAATTTCTCTTCATTGTGAAAATATAAAATTCTAAATATACGTGTACCTAATATCTAGTTTTACATATACATGAAAATAGCACATCTACAAGAGAACTGACAAATATGCCATTCTACTGGGAAATACTAACTCTTTCTAACTCATTTTATGAGTCAGTAAGTCCTTGATACTGAAACAAAATGAGGAAAAAATTTTTAAAAATTATACCTATTTCACACAGAACACACAAAACATAAATATTAATGAATAGAACTAATCAAAAGCTAATGCATCATTATGAAATTGGATTTATTCTGGGAGTAAAGCATTGGTTTAGATTTAGAAATAAATGTATTTCACTCTAATAATTTAAAGGAAAATAATGATACAATCATCTCAAGATTTATAATTGCAAATTGTAACACTAATTCAATATTTAAAAATCTCTTAGGAAATTACAGAAGAGAATGTCCTTAAGACTGATAAAGATATCCATAGAAATTCACACCAAACATCACTCTTCAGAGTATATCCTCAAAAATCATATCAGAAACAAGACTTGGATTCCTGATGTCACCTCTTTAATTCAACAATTTTCTAGTTACCAACCTTTTCAGTAAGTCAGTTAAAAGAATAATATTTGGAATACATACAAAAAAACCAAAATATTTTCAGACAATGTAATTGTCTACTTGAAAAAACAAAAGAATCTACAGAGAAATTATTAAAATTAATGAGAGTTTTTCAAGGCAGTAGTATATAATATTGATATTGAAATCAGTTTTATTTTTATATCCTATCAAAATTAATTTAGAAGATCTAATTTAAGAAGATAACATTTGTAAAAGCAACAGTGTTTTTTGAATATAACAAAAAAATTTATAATTATGTGGAGAAAAGCAGAACACCTTATTGAAATACATTATTAAATTAGACATAAATATATAAAAAGATATACCATATCCATGGGTTGAAGGCTCAGTTTTGTAAAGAAAATTCAATGTGATGTTCCGAAATAAGTGTCCTAACTAGGAGAGCTAACTACACAGACTTCATTCCTTATGACCTATAAAGATGAAACCTCTAAATGTCTCTGGTAATTATAATAAAACACTAGTAATAAATTCAGGTATTAAAAATACAAACTGTTTTTTATTAATAATCATAACAAGAGAGTTAGGAACTGTAAGCCACACAAAGTAAGAAGAACACATTATTTTGGGAAAGACACCAAATTTCAAAAGTTAAGACTTAAAAAATTCATGTTGTGACAAGTAAGTTTTCACATTAGAAATGGCCTCAATCTAATGACCAGTGGCATTTTTGAATTATTTATAGATATGCCGCTAGGTCTTTTGTCCTAGGCAGTTTCTACCACCTGGATTTTTATGAAGGAATGAAATAATTCACAAATATTAGGAAACTTTCAATGTAAATGGAGAAACAACTCTGAAAAGTACGAAAATAATAAAAATAATTTATATTATGCTGATGATATTTTAGATCAAGTTAAACATCATGCAAAACTAAGTTTGTAATCTTTTTTTTTTTTGTCTTTTTTTTTTTTTGTCTTTTTTTAGGGCTGTGCACCCATGGCATATGGAGGTTCCCAGACTAGGGGTCGAATCAGGAACTCTAGCCACTGGCCTATGCCACAGCCACAGCAACGCAGGATCCAAGCTGCGTCTGTGACCTATACCACAGCTCACGGCAATGTCAGATCCTTTGACCCAGTGATTGAGGCCGGGGATTGAACCTGTGTCCTCATGGATGCTAGTCAGATTTGTTTCTGCTGAGCCACGACAGGTACTCCCTGAGTTTTCAATGTTTGAATCTGTGCATGTCCGTTGTTAAAAAAAATATTCGGACACTCATCCATAATAACAGAGGGTTAAATTACCTAAAGGGATTTATTGAGTAAAATATGTTGGCACTATTTAAATTATTGAGGCATATTGATTTTTAAAATTCGTTTATTGGAGGTAGGAATCCAATACATCAAGCATTAACCAGAGTGCAAATAACAGTGAATATGTCTTTCCACATCTGTAATTAGTTCTCACAACAAAAGAACTGCTTGGTACAGTAGTGATGCAGAGGTGCATTGCACAGACACCCTCTCTTGGACCACAACTCTCCTTCCCCCAGCTGTTGTGAGTATGCCTGATGATGGTTCATAGTTAGTCCCTCCACGGGAATTACCCTTTGCAGAAGGGAGTCACCTTGCCCAAGTTTTTGCCCCTCCCAGGGGACAGCCTGCATCCAGTTGTTGATATGGGGACACAAAGTCTCAGATTTCATTGTGTGCCAGCACTGCAGGACCATCCTGGCTCTATAGCTCCTTGTAGGATATACTGAGGTCTCTGCTGCAACAGCATCACCTTGTTCTAAGTATTTTTCCAGGCAGAAACTCCTCTGTTGAGCTTCTGTATGCAAATCTCTATTCAGAATTTGTTTCACAGAGACTCCTACCTAAGGTGGGGTGATTTCTTTTTTATCTCCATAAACAAACATTTACTAAATTGAAAACTGCATGGCAATTGTTGAGCTATTGGAATAGGCATTGGAGATACAAAGTCATATTTCCTGATCTAAGTTTTTATTTTCTATGGATAGGGAGGGCATATACATTAAACACTACTAAATAATGTATGTATTGTCTGGGCCAAATGTGTGAAGCAGAGAGCATCCATTATAGGAATTCAGGGCAGAGAAAGACCTGTCTTCTTTGGGTGAGCTGTAAAAGACAAGCAATTTTGAAATAAATGGAAAGTATATGGGATTATGCCTGGTGCAGTGCAAGGCAGTTTGTACATGGCTTTTATAATATGTAGCAGGTGGTACCAAGATTTATCTATTCATATTCCTCTTTGTTAAACTAGAATGTGAACTCCTCATTGATAGGTCCATATTTTATTCATCCTTGAATCCATAGAAATTAGAATGTTTATTAATTCACTAAGTATTTACATAGCATTGATCACTCTGATAGTGTACAAGGAGCTGGACATTAGCATATAAACAATGTATTGTCCCTGCCTTCAAGGAGCCCAGGCAGGAAGATCATTAATAGTCACTTAAATAGACAACTTAAATATACTGTGAAGGTAATATTCATTAAATAATTCTTTATTGCCAAATGGCATATATGTCCTATGCACTGTGCAATGATGAATGAAGTTATAAAATGCTATGAGAGTATACAGCAGAGACCCTCAAACCAAATGGAAAAGAAGATATTTTTAAAGGGAAGCTTTCTGGAAGATTTGATGTTCAAGTGTGATCTTGGGAGAGGAGACACTTTCTCTGAGGGTGGTTCTCTAAGGGCTAAGCTGAGAACTGTCAGCCATCTTTTCTCTAGCAACTGGTGAAATGAGAGCCTCCATCCTTCAGACAGCGCTGGACTGCACACAGCTGTAACTTGGTATTCTTGGTAGAGCAGTGGCTGTCAAACTTGAAGATGCATTGGAATTGCCTGTAGGGCTTTCAAAAACAGACTCTGGGCCCCATCCCCAGATTATATTATTTAATAGGTCCTGGGGTAAGGGGTCCCAACATTTGCCTAACAAGTTCCCAGATGCTGCTGCTTATGTTGTCACCACAGGAGCCACACTTTGAGAACCACTGATGCAGAGAAGGCTATATTTGAAATGCTTCTCCAGAGCATTCATTCTGAACACATAACTTTTTTTTAAGACTTTTATTTTTTCTATTACAGTTGATTTACAATGTTCTGTCAATTTCTGCTGTACAGCAAAGTGCCCCGGTCATACATACATATATACATATATATATATTCTTTTTCTCACATTATCCTCTATCATGTTCCATCACAAATGACTAGCTATAGTTCCCTGTGCTATATAGCAGGATCTCATTGCTTATCTACTCCAAATGCAATAGTTTGCATCTGCTAACCCCAAACTCCCAGTCCATCCCATTCCCTCCCCCTTCTCCTTGGCAACCACAAGTCTAATCTCCAAGTCCATGAGTTTATTTCTTTTCTGTAGATAGGTTCCTTTGTGCCATATATTAGATTCCAGACATAAGTGATATCATATGGTATTTGTCCTTCTCTTTCTGACTTACTTAGTATGAGGGTCTCTAGTTCCATCCATGTTGCTGCAGATGGCATTATTTTGTTCTTTTTTATGGCCGAGTAGTATTCCACTGTGTATATATACCATATCTTCTAAATCCTTTCATCTGTCAATAGACATTTAGGTTGTTTCCATGTCTTGGCTATTGTGAATAGTGCTGCAATGAAATAAAAACAAAAATAAACCAGTGGGACCTAATCAAACTTACAAGCGTTTGCACAGAAAAGGAAACTATAAAAAAAAAAAAAGACAACCTATGGAATGGATTGAAAAATATTTTCAAACTATGCAGCTGACAAGGGCTTAATCTCTAAAATATACAAACAACTTATACAACTCAACAGCAAAGGAAAAAAAAAAAAAGAGAGAAAACAACAACAACAACCCATTGAAAAATGGGCAGAGGACCTGAATAGACATTTCTCCAAAGAAGATACACACTTGGCCAAAAGGCACATGAAAAAATGTTCAACATCACTAATTATTAGAGAAATTCAAATCAAAACTGCAATGAGGTACCACCTCACACTGGTTAGAATGGCCATTATTAACAAGCTAACAAATAGCAAATGCTGGAGTGGGTGTGGAGAAAAAGGGTAACCTCCTTCACTGTTGGTGGGAATGTAAATTGGTATAAGCACTATGGAAAACAGTCTGGAGGTACCTCAGAGAACTAAATGTAGAACTATGACACAGCAACCCCACTCTTGGGCATTTATCCAGACAAAACTTTAATTGAAAAAGATACATTCTGAGTACATAAAAGTTTTGATAATATTTACTGAATGAATAGCACCAAGTTCTAGGATCATACTTCCAGTTGAGGGAGAAAGTACATGATTACACTACAATTGTTTAAGAGCTATAAGTTAGTGCAAAGTATTAGCAGGTTTGCAGCAGAAAAGGGCCAATTTTTCCTTAGTTCATGAGAATCTAGATAAAGTGACAAGCAAACTGATCTTACCTTTTGACTGAGTGAACTAATTGAGAGCAAACTATTATCTTTGGACCTTGAGTTTCCCTAAGAGCAAAATGGGGATATCGCAGGGTTGTTGTTAGGATCAACTAGGATAATTCATGCAAAAGTACTTCAGATGTAAGGTAATATTAAAAAATCTAGCTTTTACTCTTTTACTCAGAGAACTCTATCTTTCTAGAATTCTTTATGTTATCTATGACTGCATTATTGCAGTAAAGTCAGTAATACTTTTCTCGGCCTTCAAATATTTTCTTTTGTTTTACTGATTATGCACAAGGAAACAGGAAGCTACTATTGACATTCTAACTTAGATGAGAAGAATTAATCACAGTTTCTTTTTTCGTATAAGTTTTGCCTTAATTATAAGATGTTGGATAAGTTGCAAAATTTTAAATGAAAGACAGGAAGGCTCTGCAAGTCATACAAGAATGAATATGCAATTAGCTAGAACTTTTATTTGAGGATTTAAATTTCATCTCTGAAACTTTTCCTTTTTAAAAAATAAATTTAATCTCTTTTGCCACACGATGGTAGTGTTGCTTCTCTTGTTAAGCCATAAAAATAGATTTCAGATGCCAGTTAAAATCATAAAAAATTATATTTCTCCAAGGAGAGCTAACAATAAAACATTAGTTTCATAAAGAAAAAAGACTCCTACACATTTATGTTATTTTTAAAGAGCAGGAAACATCAATGCCAGTGTTTCCTGAGGAGAATTGCCATTTCTTCTTTAGGAAACAGATCTCTGCATGTCAGGAACATTCTCATCATCTCTCTTCTTAAGTGAGTCTTGTTTTAGGCATTGTCTTTTAAATTACTGACCCCTTTAATTGAGTTGACCAGCATAATTTGTTTCCTTCTAACTTGATGTAGATATTTATCTAAGATGAGAAATTTTAAATGGCATTTACATTGATTGTAATCTACAGAATCTTTTATGGCAGATTTAGGATTAGAAGCCAACTTGGAAGTTGTCTAGTGTGACCCTCTATTTGTATGCAGTAATTTCTTCTGCATCGTCCAGAACAGATGGCCATGCAATTTCTTAAGTGCCTCTAAGTTTGCCCTTCAAGGCAGCCTCTGTTCACTGGAGGACTCCTAGAAAAGGAACTTGTTTGCTTTATGCTCATCATAATGTGGTGTTGCTTGGAAGCTGTGAAGCTTCTGTTTGCTTGAATTCAAAACCATTTCATTTGTCTGGAGGCAACCATCTTGTTTAAGAATGAGTCATAGGATAAAATTATGAAATGTGGTTTGCTGCATACTGTAGTCAGTCACAATCTGTCCACAGATCAAAAAAAAAAAAAGTGAAGAAATATAACAAGCTACATTTTGTACTCTGAAAGATCTCGGTTTAACATGTCAGAAATTATTTATTTTCTTCATGACCATCACAGATTTACTGAAATATTCAATTAGGATTTTTGGTTGCCCTGTTCCCAGAAGTACAGTTTCTATTAGCATTAAATTTTACAATAAGCAGGTTTAGTGGAGGAAATAAATTCCTTTGTCACCTTGTCTAGTGGTGTGGTGATATGTGACAAAGCACACCTGTCTCAGCAGGGCCCAAGCTATTTTCTCAGGGGACATTTTTTTCCACACCCAGTAATCCAGTGACTCTGTAACCTACTGCAGGTAAGGTAGTAAAGAGAGAGGCTTGTGGAAAGATTTAGACTGAGCTTATAGGGATCTGAATGGCAATGGGTCATCATGGGTCCTGCATGCATACCTCAGCCTTGTAGATTTAGAAATATCCTCTTATCAGTTCACCAAGGGGCTGATTATGCTCTTTGAAACACCCTACAGTAACTGATCTCAGAAGAGAGTGAGATATAAACCTGAGTGCTTCATTACTATATTTTTAATGAGAAGGTCATCTGGCAGTCTACAGTGGTCATAGCCCATACCATACTCTTTTAGTGGGTTTATTATCAGCTCCCTGAGGATCACTGTGCCAGGTATAAATGAATCAAAACCTCATGGGATATGCTACTTTGGCTGGTGGCTGATCACTTCCATTTAATATTCATGCTTGTTAGTTAAATTTTAGGGAATGGTCTTTCTGACCCTGATCTCAAATTCTTATATGGGTCCTGAAACCACTTATTTATGATGACTGCATAGACTTTTATGGTTGTAAATTTTGTGATATCTAAATCTATAAATTAAATGTGAATCATATATTTTTCAAATGCATGCCGTTAGTAATGATTTTTCTGTTATTACATTGTATTTTGATCAAGAGAGTGTAGGAAGAAACGTTTGAGTTTCTTCATATTTTGATTATATTTGGCAAATACTGTGATCAAATAAGATGTAAAGGGTGAAAAAAATGGAACAGTAATGTGAGAATATAGAGTTAGTTAACAATTAATTTAACTTTCAAGTCCAAGGCCAAGTAAAGATTCACATAATGAATATCTTCTTTAAAAAAATCAATGTTGACCTTTTTTTCTTGATGGAGGGCATGTAGTATTTATTTATTCACTCAAAAATTATGTGATGCTTACTAAATGCCAGGGATTGGGTTAGGTGTGAAGGAGACAAAGTAAATGACATGGTTTCTATCTTAAGATGCTTACAACTTAGTGGGAAAGACTAACAAATAAAAAGGTAATTTTAATTAAGTAGGATATAAAGAAACAATGTGCTAAAGTGTTCCTAATCCAGCTCTCTATTATAATTTTCAAAAATGGAGGGAAAGCATATTTTAGTCAATATGTTTCTATACTTTCTCCAAGTCTTCCTTTTGTTATAAAACATTAAAGATAAAATAATTGTTTATAAAGATGGGATATATTTATAATGTGTGTTAGCATATCAGTGTCATCAAGGCTTTGATTATGGAAGTAATGATCCCCAAAGGGAGGCAACTTATTTTTACCATTGGGATGTGAATACAGCAATAATCTCCCCAATTTTTAATGCCTCCCCCAAGCCACCCCCCATTAATCATGCAATCTACACAAAAACAGTATGCTTGGAATGTGGGCATAGCTTCAGGCGAGTCTCTTAGAACCTATTTTCTGCTCACCACATGCACGTGAGCTCATCCAACTAGAGTGCTGCTCCAAAGCTGCTCTTCTTCGGAAATTCAGAATCTTCTACTGAAGGGAAGTCTGTTTATAATATAAAACAGGAGTCACTGCAGCAAAAGTAGAATATATGCTATTTCTACATGACATGTAAAGTTATTTGTCAGCCTTTTAACATCCTTAATATGAACTAACAGAGCATAATTTATTGCACCTTCCAAAACTATAGAGGACACCACCACCAAGCCAATATGGATCATTCTTTAGCAAGCTGCAGAGAATCTGTGCTCTAAATCCTTAGATTAGGGTATAACCTTGAACTAGTCAGATGCAATTAATCACTTGACCAGGTGAATGGTATTCAGTAAAATTTCATATACCTGTTAACCCACTCAAATGGGACTTGGGCTTCTATTTTGTGTTGGGTATTGTTGTAGATATTGAGGTTCCATTAAAAAATAGCATGTCACCCCTATCTCCAGAGAGTTCACACCGTATCATGGGAAGTAGACTTAGCAATGATCTGTCATCTGATATGTATTAAATTATTTCTTGGACACGGTGCCACAAAACTCTAGAGAGGGAGGATGAATATTGTATTTTAGGGTGGAGAAAGGCTCTAGAGAGAAGAGGTCACAATTGTACTGATTCTTGAAAAATAAAAAGGAATTTTCTAGGTAGTGAGAGTGAAGACATTTTGGGAGGAGAAAATACTATGTGATACATTACATATGATTCATTAATCTACTCAATATAAGTTCTGCCTTTTAGAATGTTAAATAACCAGAACTCTCTCTGCTTATAGTGCACCATCTTAGCTTCCTATAAAAAATGTCTTCACTGCATTGGCTCAATATTATGGCAGTAGGTTCCTAAGAAATAGCTTCATGAAGAATATGGCTGCATTATTTATAAAATGTTTTTGATTGTTATCATATGTTGATTTTTCAACCTGAGTATTGTTTAACAAACATTTTCTTTACACTCCTCATGCGTAATTATCTTTTCTTGGTATTAAACTGTTCTAACCTATTACCATATTCCTCAATTGAGATATGTATACTTTCTCTTTTATCCCACTTCTTCACAGATAAAATAGATGCTCTCAGGTGTGAAAACTCTCAAAGGCCTTCTAATTGTACTACTAAGTTTTCTTTATCTGCATTTATTCTTCTCACTTTTTAAATACTAGCATTCTTCTGCAGGGGGCTTCTAATTTCATTTTCTAACTCTTTCTTTGGGATTTCATGTAAACAAATATTGCCTCTCTTCTAAAATCTGTATCTTTCTAACCAGAGTGTCATTTAGCCCATAAAGATGCTTAAGCCTTTCTATTGGAAAAAAAAGAGGAAAAAAAAGGACTTTCTTTAGCTGTAGCTTTTCCTATTTACCTTTCTTCATTCACTGTCAAATTACTTGGAAAAAAAAAAGTCTACATGTATTCACCATTTTCCTCACTTATTATTACCTCCTTACTCTGAGTCTGTTTCTACCTCATCACTCTATTGAAACTGCTCTCAGTAAGGAGACTAATGCTTTTCTATTTATCACAATCAAAGTCTTGCAGTCCTGAGTACTTTCTCTTGCTGAGATAAACCAAAAGGAAACTTAAGAGAAAGATTTTGGGTAGCTCAGAGAACCAGTAGTATCACTGGAGAACCAAGACTAGACAATGTCCAAAGAAGCAAAGGAAATTACAGGTCCCATGGTCAAGTCATACTTTGGTTAAATGCTTGGGAACACTGGACACTTCTGCAGATACTGAGTATAAATTCTGAGTTGTCTCTATATATTTTCATCCTTGCTTGAAACTGAAAGTCCTGGGTGGAATATCCAATCACTTGAAACTGGGTTGTTCGTCTCTAGAAACCCTGGCTCCTCTTTACCTTCTTTAGTGGAGATATGACCCTTTACCCTTCACATAAAGTAGGATTTTCCCCAAAATTAAAGCAAAAGTGCTTTAGATGTTGAGCAGTAAAATACAGTAGTCTCCCCACCATGTGGCCTTTGGTAGCATTATCTACTCCCTTCTTGAAATTTTTCTTTGCCTGATTTCTAGGTATAGTTATTTCCAGATATTTCTGGATACTCTCTTGTTTTTCTAATCTTGATATCTCTCTATTACCCATAGGTTAGGTATAAAATAATTAACATGGAATTTAATATCCTTCATAATAATTTTCTTTGGATTTCAAGTATCACACTGTCCTTTCCATTTCAGCACCCCATTCTGCCATCAGATACCCTTGGTTCTTAATACAACTAACTACTTGTAATTCCCTCAATATACCCTTCACTTGAGGACATCTGGAAAAACCTTTATTCCTCTTTGTCTCTGGATTCATTCTTCAAGGTTCAGATTGATTGTGTAAAGCCCTTCACGATTATCTCTGAGCAAAATTAATCTCTTTCTTCTCTGCCTCCCCTTAGTATTTTACCTAGTTAATGACCCTCTCTTCCAAATAGATTCTTCAGAGGAAGACTGTGTCATATTTATATTTGGCACAATGCTAACTGAATGACTTCTGAATCATTTTAAATCCTTTTTGGACATATCTGGATTTAAATTGTATGGTAATAAAAATAATGTTACAGTAACTGTTACTTTTTTTTTTTTTTTTTGTCTTTTTGCCATTTCTTGGGCCGCTCCCGCAGCATATGGAGGTTCCCAGGCTAGGGGTCGAATCGGAGCTGTAGCTGCCAGCCTATGCCAGAGCCACAGCAACACGGGATCCGAGCCGAGTCTGCAACCTACACCACAGCTCACGGCAACGCCGGATCGTTAACCCACTGAGCAAGGGCAGGGACCGAACCCGCAACCTCATGGTTCCTAGTCAGATTCGTTAACCACTGCGCCACGATGGGAACTCCAGTAACTGTTACTTTTTATCATCCAGGTTTTCAGCTATCAAAGGACCATTGTTTTTATTTACCACACACAGTTAAAACACTCTTGAAGTATCCTTTCTCTAAAGATGTGGACACATTTCAGCAGTGCTGGGAAGAGCACTGTGGTGAAATAGAACATCTTTGTATTGTGCTTCTGCTATTTTCTAGGACAGAATAATCCTTATGCTGCCAATAGCTTAATGTGATTTCTGGCATAAAGTTTGGTAGTATCTTTTTAAAACCGTCATAGCAGAATCCTACATGGGCAGCACTGTAACAGCTTCTATAAAAGTCCCTAAATTGCCACTTACACATAACTTTTAGTATTGTGCTAACATGTGCTGGCCTTAGGTTTGCCTGCCTGCCTTCCTTCTTTCCTTTCTCCTTTCTTTTCTTTCTTTCTTTCTTTCTTTCTTTCTTTCTTTCTTTCTTTCTTTCTTTCTTTCTTTCTTTCTTTCTTTCTTTCTTCTAATGGTTGCACACGTGGCATGTGGAAGTTCCTCTGGCAGGAACTTCCAATTTGCCACCCAAGCTGCTGCAGTCAGACCCTTAACCCACTGTGCCATAGTGGGAACTCCTGCCTTTTTGTAGATTGTGTTGTAGGCTGCAGATGAATAGAAGTTCTTTTCACTATTCTGAGACACTCCATCATCTATACTATTCCCACATCTCAAGCAGGAGGCAGGACTAGACCAACTACAGCACAAATATTCATGCTAAGTAGGTGAATGCCACTTTATATTTAACTAGGTTCTGTATCCAATATTTCCTAAACCCATGGGAGATATTTTCTGATGTTTGTTTATCATTCTTGGATACTAAAATGCTAAGTGGTTTTGAATGATTTAATGCACACATACAGTATATAATATTCACTAACATTCACTGATGGATGAGAAATAGCTTGAACAGGGAGGTTAATGCACCATCAACAGTGGAAACTGTTCAGAAACAACCTCTAAGCCAGTGGCAATGAACTTTAAGAATGCAGTTGTTCTAAATCTTAGGTAATAAAATCAGGCTCTAAGGTGATGGTACAGGTACAATTAAACCTATGGATGATGTACATTCCTGAAAAGTCACTTATAAAACATTTCTGTGATTCATATGTTTGTACTGAGTTCTGGTTTTGGAATACAGATCTGTATAGTGCATAAGCTATGCAGGAAGAAAGAGAGAGAGAGATGGTAAGAAAAAAAGAGATCTAGCAAAATGAACAAAAAAGTTAAAGATGACAGACCCTTATCAGCAAACCTGGGGGCAGACATGAAGTCTATTAGCTTGCTTTGGCAGTGTAAACAAGAGAGCACAAGATGACAGTGAGAGAACGGCTGTCCAGCAGTGACAGCTGGCCGAGTTCTGGTTCAAGCTCTGGCATTAGAATTCTTTGCTACTTATATTCTGCAAGTTGAAAGTTTTAAAGAAAAGATTCCATTTTATGGTATATTAAAACTCTACCCTTATGAAGAAATTTATACAATAGCTTTAAGCATTTGTTTTATAGACAGCCGATGGTTTTTAACAAGTTAATGGAAATATCAAGACATTATTATCCTTTGAGACAAACTTTTGAGATACTTTATAAAACTGAAATGGGCAAAAAAAGATTTTAGGATCTCCTGTCTTGTGTATCCTTCTGAATCATCTCTGCCTTTCATTGTCTTTGAGCTATTTTATAACTCTTAGTGCTACATAATACAAACAGTAAATGAGTCTTGTCCATAGAAATGGAAATTGTGTCCCATTGGAAATGCTGTTGATTATTACTCTATGAACATTATCCAGTTTTGCATCTGTTAAACAAATTCATTTCACCATTCTTTATCATCTGCTTATGTGTGATTCCTTCAGTTCCCTTTTGTAGTATTTGTAATAGCTTATTTTTTTTCTCACCTGATGAATAAATAAAATCTTTGGCACATGTGTTCATTTTATATTTACATGTATTTTACTTCTTAAAAATTATCTTTTACTGTTTGTACTTATGATCTTACTAAAATAATTGAATGCTGAGTCACAGGATGATTCTCTTCCTTTGTACCTTCTTCCGTCTCTCTTTCTTCCTTCTGTCCTTTAACAAATATTAATTTAGTACATACTATTTTCCAGGCATTTTAAGAGGTACTGAGTATATAAAATCCAACGTGAATCTGCCCATAAGTTTTAGGTTTTTTTTTTTATTATTATGATCTATTATGGCTTTCGCAGGGACAAATGAGACTACATGGAATAATGAAAACAATGCCTGTGAGTTTACATAGGTTTTGAGTTCTTCTCAAACTTCTTTCCTACTGTGTGACTTTTTTTATATATAGTCATCTTTATTATAATTCATGAAAACACTAGAATTCACGAATACACTACACTCTTTATTGACATATAGGTCCTCATGGGCCTCTGCTTTCCATTTGTTGATTTGTTTTCAAATCATAGGAAACCTGAGAGGGTCTCTGGGCCTCCCAACTCTTTTTTTTTTTTTTTTTGTCTTTTTGCCATTTCTGGAGGTTCCCAGGCTAGGGGTCGAATCAGAGCTGTAGCCACTGGCCTACGCCAGAGCCACAGCAATGCAGGATCCTAGCCGTGTCTGCAACCTATGCCACAGCTCATGGCAACGCCAGATCCTCAACCCACTGAGCAAGGGCAGGGATAGAACCCACAACCTCATGGTTCCTAGTCGGATTTGTCAACCACTGACTCACGTTGGGAACTCCTGGGCCTCCCAACTCTTGGGACTATATACTTGTCCCCACCCAAGTGTCATCTGGAATTCCTTATAAATTTCAATGGGTATTGTGCAACATACTATTTATTATTCTGCTGCTTTTTAAGATGCAGTTCCAGGGTTAAATACTGTGTCCAAACTTAACGTTTTCAAACTGTCCATGTTTATCTTCCTAAAATAATGTATTACTCACTTTATCACCTCTTCCTGCAAATAAAAGACCCCAAAGCATTAAGTATTAACTGCAAAAAAAGTTAGGTGAGACTCCTCTCTTCAAATCATTTGGAATCCCAATCGAATGTGAGCACTGCAAATGCTCATCAATGGTTTTTCTTGAAAAGTCCTATTGTGTGACTTTTGGCAAAATACTTAGCCTTTCTGAACTTTGTTTTTCTCATTTAAAGATAAGTTATGTTAATGCCAACAATGCAGAGTTGTTGCTGGATAAACTACTGAGTACTTAAATGGCACCTGGTTCTTGGCAGGGAGTCCATGACTCAGTGGATGTTAAATCCCATTCTGTATTTCATGTTTTCAACCTTCTTCTTTGTCAGCTATTTTTTCTCCTCCACTGTCTCCAACAAGTTATTATTGCTGTTTCTCTTTTAACTGATGTGGGAATGACTGGCCAAACTCAGTAAATAAGAATCTATAATCAAATTGTCTATTGAGTACTCAGTTCAATGAGGCATGCAAACCTAAAACAAAGAATAAACTCACAACCAGGAAACCTCTAAAACGCTGAAAACCACACAAATGGTTAAGGGACTATTAGTGTAAAAAAATGTGATTTCAAGAAAGATCCCATTGCAGGAAGCATAATATTAGTCCACTTGGATAATTACAGATCAAAATTTGTGAGACACATTTGCTTTGTCAAATCCTTAAAAATGAATTCTTCACTTCCTGTCTTTGTCGGTACATAGCAGCATTTTTGTTTTTACCCTGTTATTGCTAAATGCCTCTATTGTTTTTCCCCTCTCTGCTTGTCAGTTTTCTTTAGTAGCTGAACCTGTTTGCATTCTTCCCTTACAATCTTTTACTGGGTAGTTTAAAATTTTAAGTTATTTACAATCTGAATGTTATTTAATGGACCACTCATTATGCACCTTCCGGTTGCCACTTTTCTATTACTGCAGTGACACTGAAGGATGGCGAAAATGCAAATGCCTGTTTCTTGTGAGTTTAATCTAAGCCTCTTGTGCCCTGATATATCTTATCATTTTGTTTGGTAATTAGACTTCTCTGATGATGCTGTAAAATATGTCTCAGTTGTGAAGGAAAAAGTCATTATTTATCATTAGAGGGTGGGGAATATGCTCATTTTTCATTGCCCTTACCTGGGCAGCAAGGACAGAGTGATACAATTTCAACTGAGAGGACTGTGCTTGATGTGATTCTGAGATGGAACAAATAACCATGAAATTAACCTGAGAATGTTCAATCATTCTCTTGCCAGGACTTGGCTGGCATCATCTTGGTATATGAAGTATAGCTTTCCAGGCTCTCAGCTTCCTTCTGAGCATGAGCAAAGCTGGGGAAGATTTGTCCCTGTTATACAACATCCTATGAAGAGTGAGGTTTGGGACCAAAAGGAAACAAATTAACAAGAGAGGAAATGTGTTTTGAAGCCAAGGGACTATAAATAGTACAGTCTGTCAGTATTGTATTTATGAAGCAAGGCTGTTACCTAATGTGAGTTGGAGAATAATTTGTGTTAAGTATAGTCCCAGGGAAAGGCAGAAACAAAACTTGACTCAGAGATTTTATATCATAAGGAAAATGAAAAAGCTAAATGTTAGGTATGGTCATTGGTTTCCAAAAGAGGATAGTCTCACTTTCTGTTCACTTATTCAGTTAATACTATTAATCTCCCACTAAATACCAGACACTCTACTGAGAAGTAAACATTACTCTGAAGTTTTTAGAGAAAAATTTCAGTGTATTCCAAGAGGGTCAGTTCATTAATTACGTATTTTATGTATGCATAAATAACCTCTTCAGTAATTTTGTTGAATTTTATATTTGAGTTTTAAGATATATTTTTCTTCCTCAGAGAAGATGATTCATTAAATCATGTTGTAGCCAGTGTACTGTTTCTGCAGAATTTACCACTATTGTTTGTAAATGATATAAATATTATCTTCAGTAGCATCAGGGAGCCTTAAAGATCAGACAGATACTTCTCTACAAGCTGTGAAGTGATTGGTATCTTCTTTAGAATGGTGTTCTTGCTTATCTAAGGTTAAAAGAGGAACTGGGATGATCAGCTTTTGAAGAAAACTCTGTGGATTGCCATAGAGAAGAAAAGTCAGTCATTACTACTTTATTCTTTGTTGCAGTGGTGTATCATGCTCATCGATATTAAGCCGTCAGTATTCTATGTCATTTAAATGTGTGAATATATATCAGGTGCCTGGAATAAGATCTGGGACTTGGGAAACAGGCAGCAACCTTATAATTATTGCAATTGCACACCCCCATGCTCTCAATTTCATGTGTCCCACTTTCTGATCAGTACCTCATCTCTGTCTTGGTGACGTCATTTAATTCTTCACATTTAACTAACTTTTAGCCTCACTGGGACGTAGAATCCTTTGTTCTTACCACCTTTTCCACTGTCCCTCACCCGTTCATGATGTTACTTTCCTGGGTAAAAATGGAAGTGAAATCATTCATTACAGTCAGCCTTCTGCACATACAGCTATTTCTCTTGCCTTTTACTTACTGTGCCATATACTTCTTTTTATTTTTCCATTGTTGATGTAGAGGTAATTTATAGCATTATACTAGTTTCATGTGTACAACATAGTAACTCAATATTTTTTTAGATTATACTCCATTTAAAGTTATGACAAAATAATTATTCTATTTCTCTGTGTGGTAAAATACATTCTTGTTTCTTACTTATTTTAGGCTTAGTAGTTTGTGTCTCTCAACCTATACCTCTGTCTTACCCCTCTCCTCTTCCCTCTCCTCACTGGTAACAAGTAGTTTGTTCTCTATATCTGTGTCTTTTTCTGTTTTATTATATATATTTGTTTTATTTTTTAGATTCCACATGTAAAAGATAACAGAATATTTGTCTTTGTCTGACTTATTCCATTGAGCATATGTGCTACATCTTCTTCATCCATTCATCTATCATTGTTTCCATATTTTGGATATTGTAAATAATGCTGCTATGAACATTGGAGTGCATTAGAATTAATGTTTTCTCTTTCTTTCTTTCTTTCTTTCTTTCTTTCTTTCTTTCTTTCTTTCTTTCTTTCTTTCTTTCTTTCTTTCTTTCTTTTTGTCTATATACACAGCAAAGGAACTACTGGGTCATCTGATAGTTCTGTTTTTCATTTTCTGAGTAAAGTCCATACTGCTTTCCACAGTGACCACACCAATTTACAGTCCTACCACAGTGTACTAGGGTTCTCTTTTCTCTACATCCTTACCAACATTTGTTATTTGTAGACTTTTTGATGATTGCCATTTTGACGGAAGTGAAGTAATATCTTATTATGGCTTTAATTTGCATTTCTCTGAGGATAAGTGATGTTGAGCACCTTTTCCTGTGCTTTTTGGTCATCTGTTTATCTTTGAAGAAGTGTCTATTCAGGTCTTCCACTCATTTTTTAAAAAAAATTATTTATTTTTATTTTATTTTAATGATTTTTTTTCATTATAGCTGGTTTAAAGTGTTCTGTCAATTTTCTACTATATAGCAAGGTGACCCAGTCACACATACGTATATACATTCTTTTTTCTCATATTATCTTGTTCCATCCTAAGTGAGTAGATATGTTTCCCCATGCTATACAGCAGGATCTCATTGCTTATTATCTATTAACCCCAAATTCCCAATCCATCCCACTCCCTTCCCCTCCCCCTTGGCAACCACAAGACTGTTCTCCATGTCCATGATTTTCTTTTCTGTGCAAAGGTTCATTTGTGGTATATATTAGATTCCAGATGTAAGTGACATCATATGGTATTTGTCTTTCTCTTTCTGACTTACTTTGCTTAGTATGAGAGTCTCTAATTCCATGCATTTTTTAATTGGGTTTTTTTGTTTTTGTTTTTCATTTTCTGCTGCATCTGCAGCATGTGGAAGTTCCTGGGCCACAGCTGTGACTTAGGCCACACTAGATCTTTAGCTCACTGCGTTGGGCCAGGGATCAGACCCAGTGCACCACAGAGATAACATCAGATCCTTAATCCGCTGTATCACAGTGAGAACTTAAGGTTGTTAAGATTTTGGTTTTTTTTTTTTTTTTTGATACTGTGTTGTATGAGCTGTTTGTATATGTGTATTATGGATATTAACTCTTTATCGGTCATCTCATTTGTAAATGTTTTCTCCCATTTAGTAGGTTGTGTTTTCATTTTGTTAATGATTTCCTTTGCTCTGCAAAAGTTTTTCAGTTTAATTAGGTTCCGTTTCTCTGCTTCTATTTCTTTTGCCTTAGGAGGTGATTTCCAAAAATATTCCTATGATTTACGTCAGTGTTCTGCCTATGTTCTCTTATAGGAGTTTTATAGTTTCAGGACTTAACATTTATGTCTTTAATCCATTTTGAGTTTATTCTCATATATGGCATAAGGAAATGTTCTAATCTCATTCTTTTACACGTAGCTGTCTGATTTTCCCAGTATCATTTATTGAAAAGACTGTCTTCTCTCCATTGTATATTCTTACTTTCTTTGTCATTGATCAATTGACCATAAGTGCATGGGTTTATTTTTGGGCTCTCTATGGTGTTCCACTGATCTATGTGTCTATTTTTATTCCTGTTTTTATTACCTTAGCTTTGTAGTATAGTCAGGGAGTGTGATGTCTCCGCCTTTGTTATTTTTTTCTCATGATTCCTTTGACAATTCTTATTCTTTTGTGGTTCAACATAAACTTTAGGACTATTTGCTTTAGTTTTGTGAAAAAGGTCCTGGGAATCTTGATAGGGATTGCATTAAATCTGAAGATTGCTTTTGATAGTATGGACATTTTAACAACATTAATTCTTCAAATCCAAGAACATGAGATAGCTTTTCATTTCTTTGTATCATTTTCAAGTTCCTTCATCAATATTTTATGGTTTTTAGAGTATGGATCTTTCATTTCCTTTAAGTTTATTCCTAGGTATTTTATTCTTTTTGATACAATCGTAAATAGAATTGTTTCCTTAATTTCTCTTTCTAATAGTTCATTGTTAGTACATAGAAAAGCAGCATATTTCTGTGTAGTAATCTTGTATCTTAAATCTTTACTCTATCCAATTATTACTTCTAATAGTTCTTTGGTAGAGACTTTGTAGAGTTTTCAATATGTAGTATTGTGTCATCTGAAAATAGTGACAATTTTACTTCTTCTCTTCCAGTTTGGATATCTTTTATTTATTTTTATTGGCTAATTGGCTAAATCCTTGGCTAGGATTTCCAGTACTATAGAAGTTAAATAGAAGCAGTGATACTGGGCATCCTTTCTTACTCCTTTTTTTTTTTTTAGAGGAAAAGCTTTTAGCTTTTCACTGTTGAGTATGATGTAGCTGTGGGTTTTGTTATGAATGGATATTCAGTTTTGTCAAATGTTTTTCTGTCTGTTGAAATGGACAGGCTATTTTGAACCTCCTTCCTTTCATTAATATGGTGTATCACATTGATTGATTTGCTAATATTGAACCATCTTTGCATCCCTGGAATAAATCCCATTTCATAAATCCATGATTCTTTTTATATAATTAAATTTGATTTACTAATATTTGGTAGAGGATTTCTATATTCCTTAGAGATATTGGTATATATATATATTTATTTTTAATAGTGTCTTTGATTTTATTATCAGGATAATGGTGGCCTCAGAGAATGAATTTGGAAGTCTTCCATTCTTTTCAGTTTTTTGGAACAGTTTGAGAAGGATAAGTATTATCTCTTTTTTATTTTTTAATTTTTATTTATTTACTTATTTTGTCTTTTTAGGGACACACCTGTGGCATGTGGAGGTTCCCAGGCTAGGGGTTGAATCGGAGCTGTGGCCACTGGCCTATACCACAGCCACAGCAATGCCAGATTTGAGCTGTGTCTGTGACCTACACCATAGCTCATGGCAATGTCAGATCCTTAACCCACTGAGCAAGGCCAGGGATTGAACCTATATCCTCATGGATGCTAGTCAGATTCGTTTCTGCTGTGTCACGATGAGAACTCCTATTATCTCTTTTTCATACTATATACTTTTGTAGAACTTGAGGTCTGGTCAAGTTTAACATAGGTTTGTTTGCTCCTTTGTAGATGAACACCGTCAGGCAAAAAAAAACCTCCTGGCTGATTGCTTTCACTTGAAATTTATTATATGTACCATTAATGTTGCCTGTCAGTCATGATACTTTTCCTTACATTTTCCTATTTCTTTAAGCTCTCATACCTTCTTTTCTTTTCTCAAATCTCCAAAACTTCTTTAATAATTTTCACTATCAGCTATTGACTTTCAGAATATGGCTTTTACAATCTCCCACAGTCAGGTCTAACTACCTGCCACCATTTCTTTACTGCTGCCTATTATTATGGATAAGCTGTCCCACTTTTATCTAAAGACAGCATCTCTATTTGCTGGCTATATTCCATTTTTTTCTTCCTAAGTAGGAAGGACATGTTCTCAGCAATTCTCTTCCTCTGTACTCATGATTTCCTTCTCTTTATTGAATCCTTCCTATCAACATAAAAGTATACTGTCTTTTGTCCCATTTTAATAAGAAACACTTTTTTTTTTTTTTTTTTTTTGCTCTTTTAGGGCCACACACATGACACATGGAGATTCCCAGGCTAGGGGTCGAATCAGAGCTATAGCTACTGGCCTTTACCACAGCCACAGCAATGCAGGATCTGAACCACATCTGCGACCTGCACTACATTTCACGGCCACACCAGATCCTTAACCCACACCAGCCCAGGGATTGAACCAGCAACCTCAGGGTTCTTAGCTGGATTCGTTTCTGCTGCACCACGATGGGAACTCCAACAAGAAACTCTTCTTGACCTCACCTTTTCTTCCTTTTGCAGCAAAACTCCCAGCAAGAGTTTATTATTATTACATCCTCTACTCTTTATCTAGCTTGAAACCACTTCAGTCATGCTTTTGCTCCTAATCACTTTACCAAAACTGTTCTTGTAGAGACCTTAGTGACTCTCAAATTGCTGGCAAATTCCAGTCTTCATTTTTCTTGAACCATTAGTTGTATTTGGTAGCTTTGAATCATTCTTTCCTTCTTCCAATAGTTTCTTTACTTCTTGCTCACATTAGCACATGTTTTTGGTTTCTCTGTTGCCTCCTTGACTACTTCTTCTCAAATTACTGTGCAAGATCCTGTTATTTTTCCTCCTTGACCTCTTAAAATTGTTATATCCTAGAGCTCAATCCTTGATCCTTCTTCTTGTTTATCTATACCAGCAATTGGCAAACTAAGGCCTATGGCTCAAATCCAACCTGTGCCATTTTGATAAATAAAGTTGTTTTGGAACACAATCATGCTCATTTGTTTATGTTTTATCTGTGGCTACTGCACATAATTAGAGTCGAGTAGTTGTAACAGAAACCAAATGGCTCTTAGCACTTAAAATATTTACTCTATGCCTTTTTTTTTTTTTCGGAAAAAGCATGCCAGTACTTGAGCCACATTTACTCTTTTCTCCTACGTGAATATACTCAGATGCATGGTTCTGTGTGTATTGAAATCTATATCTCTGCAACTTGTATTTCTAGATCAGATATACCTCAAACCCCCAGACTTATAAATCCAGTTGCTAATGAGACATATACTTGGTTGTTTAACAGTAAAAATATTAAATTTGTTTGACTTCAATATATTCAACATGGAACCTCTCATCTTCATCTCCAGATTTTCTATCTATAGCTGTTTTCATCTCAGTTAATATTGAGTTTGTCTTTCTAATTGCTTAGTCATCTTTGCTTTTCTCTCATATTCCATGTCCAGTTTTTCTGAAAATCCTAATGTCTCTACCCTCAAAATATACCCAGAGCCTGACTGCTTCTCTGAATCTTATAGAAGTCATCATAGTCTCTTTCCTAAATTACTGTAATTGCCTTCTTATTTGATTTTTATGGTATCTTTGATGCCTCCCCCTGTTTGGACTATTTGCAATATTGAAGGAAGGGTATTCTTTTAAAAACATAACTTTAATACTGTCTTTTCTCTACTTATAACCCTCTAATAGTTTTGAGTTTTATTCAAGTAAAAGCCAAACTCCTTAAAATGGCCAGACAAGTCCTATAAGAGCTTGTCCCATTCTACATTTTCAAAATTATATACTATTCCTCTCTCTTTTCTCTCTCAGCTTTAGGCACACTGAGCTCCTTGCTCTTACTTGTATATTCTAGACACACTCTTTTTATGAGATTTTGCCTTAGCTTTTTCCTATACTAAAAAACCCCTCTTCCCTCAGATATTCATAAGGGTTGTCAATAAAATATCAGTTTTCCAATAAGAACTAACAAACCATTCTATTTAAAATTGCACATCCTCCTCTTTTCCAGTATTCCCCTTCACTCTTATTCTGCTGTATTTCCCCTATAGATTGTATCACCTTCTAATATACTATAAGTATATAATTTAGTTAATTATTTTTCTAGAACATGAGCCCATGAAGAGCTTTTTAGTCTTAAATCTTCAATACTATAACACTTATTGAAGGGGCTGTCTTGTCTCCATTGTATAGTCTTACCTCCTTTGTCATAGATTAGTTGACTGTATGTATGTGGGTTTAATTCCGGGCTTTCAATAAATGGTGCTGGGAAAACTGGACAGCCACATGTTTAAGAATGAAATTAGAACACTTCCTAATACCATACACAAAAATAAACTCAAAATGGATTAAAGACCTACATATAAGACCAGATCCTATAAAACTCTTAGAGGAAAACATAGGCCGAACACTCTCCAACATAAATCACAGCAACTTCTGCTCAGATCCACCTCCTAGAGTATTGACAATAAAACCAAAAATAAACAAGTGGAACTTAATTAAAATTAAGAGTTTCTGCACAGTAAAGGAAACCCTAAACAAAATGAAAAGACAATCCACAGAATGGGAGAAAATATTTGCAAATGAAGTGACTGACAAGGGATTAATCTCCAAAAATTTTAAACACCATCTGCAGCTCAATACTAAAAAAACCAAACAACCCCATCAATAAGTGGGCAGAAGATCTAAACAGACAATTCTCCAAAGAAGACTTACAGATGGCCAAAACACACATGAAAAGATCTTCAACATCACTCATTATTAGAGAAATGCAAATCAAATGCACTATGAGGTACTACCTTACACCAGCCAGAATGGCCATCATTAAAAAGTCTACAAACAATAAGTGCTGGAGAGGGTGTGGAGAAATGGGAACTCTATTACACTGTTGGTGGGAATGTAAATTGGTGCAACCACTGTGGAAAACAATATGGAGATTCCTCAGAAAACTAAAAATAGAATTCCCATTTGATCCAGCAATCCCACTCCTAGGCATCTATCCAGAGAAAACCATGAGTCAAAAAGATACATGTACTCCAATGTCCAGTGCACCGCTATACACAATAGCCAAGACATGGAAACAACCTAAGTGTCCATCGACAGAGGATTGAATAAAGAAGATGTGGTACATATCCACAATGGAATATTACTCAGCCATTAAAAGGAAAGAAATAATGACATTCGCAGCAAGTGGATGGACCTAGAAATTATTATGCTAAGTGAAATCAGTCAGACAGTGAGATACAAACATCAAGTACTATCACTTACATGTGGAATCTAAAAAAAGGACACAGTAAACTTTGCAGAACAGATACTGACTCACAGATTTTGAAAAACTTACGGTTTCCAAATGAGACAGGTTGGAGGGTGGGGGGATGTACTGGGGGTTTAGGATGGAAATGGTATAAAATTTGGTTGTGATGATCATTGTACAACTGTAAATGTAATAAAATTCATTGAGTAATTAAAAAAAGAGAAAAAAAAGAATCAAAGATAGACAGAGGCTAAAAGCTCCAGAAGCTTGTAGATTAAAGAAATGGAAAAGCATAATAAAATCACAAAGTATAATTAAAAAAAAACCAAACTCGTAACAGTGGGTGCTCAGTAAATATTTCCTATACAAATGTTAATGTTTGCTATATTATTTATGTTGTCAAAAGAAGTATAACAAATATTTTTGATCTTTAAGTATGCATAATATTTGAATTTTAAATGTATTTTCTGTAGTGAGGATAGACATTTATAGGTTGATTCATTTGAAGAGTGAGGATTAATAATGTATTGACACTTGAAGGCTGCCAATATTTCTAATACTAAGATTCTTTGACATTGGTTGCTTAATATATCACCGTAGATGAAAGTTAAATTGGAAGAATAAACATTGAGCTAGTAAGTAAACACTTTGTGTTCTTTCATTTTATTCTCTTCGGTACTATCAAAATGATATTTCTGAAACTTTTAACTACCTCTGTCATGTCCCTGATACAAAACCTTTTGTTATTCATAATTACCTAGAATATAAGATAACATTCCTCAAAGTATGTTTACTTGTATTTCTAGTTTTACCACTTGACCTTTGCTTCCACTGTATCAACCTATTTGTAGTTTCTGGGACACTCTGTAATCTTCCAAACATTTAAAAGAATTCTTTCTGTAAATTCTAGCTTCCTTTTTCTTTTAGCAGCATTTTATAATGGTCATCTCAAATGCTTTCTTCTAGACAGTCTTTGAAATGCTGAGTAGTTAGTCCTTGGGTTTCTTAACAACTTATATCTCTATTTAGATGTAGCACATTATAATATTGTTTTTCGTTTTTTTTCTCCCAATAGATTATCAATTCATTGAGATCCAGATGAATTGATAGTATTTTTTTCACCTTTTACAATTTGAGATTTATTTAGACTTACAGAAGAGTTATAACTTCACCTAGCTTCCCCTTATATTAAAATCTTACATAACCATAGAACATTTATCAAAACTAAGAAATTAATCTTTGTATAATATTATTAACTACATATCTGTTTAAATTTCATAAATTGTTTCTCTGATGTTCCTTTTCTCTTCCAGTGTCCACTCTATTATTTAGTTTTCAATATTGAGAGTTCCTTATTCCTTCAATACTGAGAGTTCTTCAGTCTTTGTCTTTCATGATCTTGACATATCTGGAAAGTACTGGCCAGTTATTTTGCAGAATATTTATCTATTTGTGTGTGCAAAAATATTTGATATTTTCTCATGATTAGGTTGGGGTAATGCATTATTTAGAAGGATACTACAGGGGTAATGTGCCCTTCTCAATACATTGTAGTATAGGTTTCACATTGTTGAAAAATACTATCTGCCAGCATTCTTCAAATATTTCCCTTCAAAGGGAAAATACTTTGTAAATTATCATTTTTTTTTTTTTTTTTGGTCTTCTTGCTATTTCTTTGGGCTGCTCCCGTGGCATATGGAGGTTCCCAGGCTAGGGGTTGAATCGGAGCTGTAGCCACTGGCCTACACCGGAGCCACAGCAACGCAGGATCTGAGCCGCGTCTGCAACATACACCACAGCTCAGGGCAACGCCGGATCGTTAACCCACTGAGCAAGGGCAGGGACCGAACCCGCAACCTCATGGTTCCTAGTCGGATTCGTTAACCACTGCTCCACGACGGGAACTCCTCATTTCTAAATACTGTGGGGAAGATACTTTGAATCTATGTAGATGTCATGTTTCCCCTAAATTTTGCTTACTAATTTAACGAACGGTGGGCCTTTCCTGAATACAAAACATTGTGGTGTTTTAATGGTGATTTTCTATTTCCTTCATTCTTTCTGCATTTTAAAATTGGAATTATTCTCTAAGCTGCAGTTGATCTTTATCTACTATTTATTCAGTTATTTAGTTACACTATTATGGACTTAGGGATTTAAAAAAAATCATTGGGTTATAATCCAATACTCTCATTAGGTATTTGATAATTCAAATTGTTCTAAATGTGGCCACTGAGAACTCTTTTAGATTGGCTCCTTTATACTAGTTGACACATGAGACACATCTACATATTTCTACATTTATATATCTGTGTGTTTGCTTTTTAAAATTTATCCCATATTGATAGTTCTGATTTCAGTCTTGCCCCACATCACTCGTTTTAGCCTTCTGTTATTCCTTATTATTAGTATTGTTAGTTTAACAGTGAGAAAAACGGCTTCCATTATATATAATGTATTTACTTATTTTTTCAACCATAGTATACAAATAAAGTGCTTTGAGAACTGGTAACACATACCACTGTGAAGTACAAATTCAGCATGAAAAGACGGTGGTTGAGGTGTATTCAGTTTTTTGTTTGTTTGTTTTTGCCTTTAGCCTTATACCGTCTTGTCAAAAAGCTGTTTCCTAAAATTATTTAGTTCAGCACCTTTTCCCCTATTCTTTTTGTAGTTATGATGTGATGGGGCCCTCCCAGAACAAAGGGAAGGCAAAGTGCACAATCAGCATCTGTGCATGTATGCACAACATTGGGGCAGTATGACATAATCCGTATCCATGTGCAACTTGGTAGCATAGACCATCCAACCAGTATTTACAGAATGTATGTTACCTTATAAGGGGGCGAAAGGACCAAAGTGTAAAAGAAAAAATAATGGAGGGTATATAAGACAGTGCCCCACTGTGTTCGGGGCTCAGCCTTTGGATATGAATCCACTGAGCCAGCAGATAAGCAGCATAAATAAATACTGCTTCCTGGCAAAAAGCCTCAGTGTCCCATCTCTCTGTATGAGAATCCTGCAACAATGAGAGTCATCTGGAATATAGTTGGATTCATTTGTCACCGTCTTCCATCTTTCCCTTGGAATCCTATTTTCAAATGATAGTATAACACTTGATGTGTTTCTTCCATTTTTTGTACTTTATCATCATATGTTTTACATATATTACAAACACAAAATGCGTTGCAAGTATTTTTGCTTTAGACAGTCACATTTTGAGAGCAAAAAGGAAGAAGAAAAATATTTTACCTTTATTTTGTTACCAGTGTTCTATTATTTATTTCTTTGCATAGATCCCATATTCAGTGTGATATCATAATCATTCTGTCTGGAAAGCTTTCTTTAATGATTCTTGTAAATTAGGCTTCTGGGTATGAGTTCCTCCATTTTTTGTTTGTTGGAGAAAGTTGTGTTCTATTTTGTTTTGGTGGTATGTGGAAGTTCCCAAGCTGCTGCAGTGACAATGCCAGATCCTTAACCTGCTGTGCCACAAGAGGACTCTGAAAGTTTATTTTTCTTTCATTTTAAAAAAGATTATTTGATATAGACTTCTGGATTGATAGCTTTTTTTTTTTTTTTCCTTTCGGAACTTTAAATATGTCATTTTGTGTGTGTGTGTGTGTGTGTGTGTGTGTGTTCTAGCTTGCTTGGCTTTTGATGAGAAGTTTTCTATAATACTTAGGCTTGTTCCTCTGTATGTAATCTCTGATGAAATTTCCTTAAATGAAACAACCCAGAAATGTATATCCCTAAGTATAGAAAATGCGTTTAAAATTATTTCTCTAGCAGAGGATTTTTGCTTTGTCTTAATTTTCAGCAGTTTGAAAATGATGTATCTTCTTTCTTTTTATTCTGCATTAATAGTCTGGGCTTCTTGAATCTGTGGTTTGGTATCTGTCATTAATTTTAGAAAATTCTTGAACATTAATTCTTTAGTTTTTTTTTTTTTCTCCTGTTCTATCTCTTCAGTGTCTCTTCTCCTAGGATTCTAATTATTTGTAAGTTAGATATTGTCCATATCTCTTGGATGCAGGTTTTGGATTTTTCCCTCCACCCTTCTTTTTCTCTCTCTTTTACAGTATGGATAACTTTTGTTAACCAGGTTTCAAATTCACCGATTCTTTCTTCATATATATAGAGTCTACTGTTAAACTGAACAAGTGTATTCTTCATCTGTTTTTTCATTTCAAGCATTTCCTTTGATTCTTATAGTCTTCATCTCTTTGCTGAAATTTCCTATCTGATCTTGCATTTTGTTAACCTTTTCCATTAGAATCTTTAACATATTATTTTAGGTAATTTCAATGTCTGTATTATATCTGAATCTGATGCTGATGATTGCTTTGTCTTTTGGGAGTATTTTTCCTTACTTTATGTACTGCTCTACTTTTTCCCCTTTGTTTTGGTTAAAAGACAAACATCTTGTGTAGGATAGTAGAGATTGAGATAAATAGTTTTTATGCCTGGAAATGGACACATCATTTTTTCTCTCAGGCCTTTGGATTGAAATTTTGAGTTAATGTAGTTAAAGACTGGGCTAGATTTGAGGCTCCTTGTGTCTATTGTTAACCACATGGCACCATAGACTTCAAATTCTTTAAAGAAATATTTGTGTTTGGGGTAGATTTGCCAGTCTGTTATACTTTAAGCTGTAGGTTGTTCCTTTATGTTTTACCTCAGAAAGTATTTCTTTTCCTATTCTTCTTTGTCTCCTTCCCCTCTCCCAGGATTCTTCTGTGGTTACTCAAAGCTTGTTAGCTTAATTATAGGGAGTATTTTATATTTAAATTAAGCCTCATTTCCAGGCAGGCACTATGACCTTGTTTCTTGGAGGTAAGGATTTTGCCATGGTACTACTACCCATTATTTAAGAGTACATTCCCTCTCACCCCCTCCCTTCTTCTAGCTGCAGTGAGTTTTTGCCACTGTCCTGAGGGTAACAATGTTTTCTGCCCTAATCCTCACAGACTAAGGTTTTTGTTCCATAAGTGAGATAGGAGAATCAGAAGGGTCTGTGTAGAATTTCTTGCCCCTTCAGCATGGCTTTTCCTTCACCTGAGCTTGAGCCACAGTAGAAAACTTGCTTGGGATCTTTCTGATCCACTCTGTGAGTGTTCCATGGTATTCATAAAGAAAGAGTCTGGAAGAGAGTATAGATACTTTCAATTTCTGCAGTCTCTGTGGGCATCACAAATTGTTCTCTAGTTTTGCACATAGCTTTCATTTACCTATCAGTTATTCTAGGTTAACTATTTTTGTTGGTGTCTGGTTGCATTTACCTGAAAGTGACTGCTCACATTTCTTTGCTTCCTATACATGCCTGTATTTCCAGATTTTGGATCATTAGTTTGTCCTGAAACCTTATCTTGTTGGATTGGGAAAAAAATCATAAATTTGAAGTTAATACAATTTTTTTTTCATTATAATGATTGAAGAAACAGTCTTAAGTTCTCTATGTCACAGAGTAGAAGCTAGAAGTCTCTTTATAATTTGTTTACATTGCTAGTGCCTTGCAAAGTACTTGGCAGATATTAGGCATTCAACAATTTAATTTAATACATGCAGTATTCATGTATGCATATGTAGCTTTTGCTATATTTGAGTAGGACAATAGGAATAGCAGCAGAATGAGTCAGTATATCATATATAACCTCCATCGTTAAGATTACATCATTGAGGAGCTCCCTGGTGGCTCAGTGTGTTAAGGATTTGACATTGTTACTGCTTTGGCATAGGTTCAGTTCCTGGCCTGGAAACTTCTATATGCTGTGGGTACAGTCAAAAAAAGAAATTATGTTATTGAATTCTAGTGTTTTTTTGTACAGTTTTTTTTTTCATCTTCTAGAGAAAGAACCTAGATTAGATTTAAGAGTATCATGTACTTATAAGTCCTGTGATAAATGACCAGTGATATATTTTCTATAAAATGCAAAGCATATTTTTTGTGCAATATTTTGAGATATTAAAGTTTTTTTTTTCTCCACGGTTTTTTTTTTTTTCACTTCCTCAGACTCAAACAGCTAAGCTATTCTAATTTCTCTACTTTTGAAAGGAAAACATGAAGTAAAAATAACAAAGAATTAAGTATTTATCTAAAATTCAGACTCTTGATAAAACCAGCACATCTGGAAGAATATGTTATCAATGAGAGCCAGTATTTCTCCTGCCTGGGTACTAGGAAAGTTTTCTAATGTTAAGTGGCACAGTAAAGCTTAGATGCTAGTGGACCTCTGTGAAGTGGGCTTGTGCTTTTTACCTCAAACCTAGACTGAGATCTAAAATTAGGCTAGTATACAGGCAGACAAGAGATCCCTTATCTCTGGCTACAGTGCAAGGAGATAGCAGAATCTCATGATGCTCATTATCTAGCAGATAGAAGGCACAGTATAGTAAAAATGATAGCTTGGTGGTTTAACACAAGATCTTAGGTAGCCCCTTTGATTGTTCTTATTGCTCCAGAGTAGTGAAGAAACTTTGAAGAAGGGCAAGGAAGCTACTGAGAGCAAGTAACTAGGGCCTGGAGAAGCATTGTGAGCTTGACACAGAGGAGAGTTGCCGAGATGCATGTGTGCTGATGACTGAAGACTAGGCAGGAATGTCTCATGGGATGCCACTATGCAGTTCTGATGACATTAAAGAATCATATATAGCTCTTTACTTGTCCCTTCCTATGCGGCCATACTACAGGGATACCCTGAATATTGATGTGGTATTAGAGTTAGGTGGGGAGACCTCAAATTATCCTAAAACAGTGGTGCCCACACATGGGGGAGTGGGGGACCAAAGTATACTTAAAGATAAATTATGTAGAAGTAATGTTGTACTGTTGACACATTTCAGTTTTGAACTGAAATTTGTGTTGCCATGTGTTTAAACAAATATTATTATTATTATTATTATTGCTTTTTAGGGACGCACATGTGGCATATGGAGGTTCCCAGGCTAGGGAGCTAATTGGAGCTACAGCTGCTGGCCTATGCCATAGCCACAGCAATGCAGGATTCTTAATCCACAGAGCGAGACCAGTGATTGAACCCACACCATCATGGTTACTAGTTAGATTCCTTTCCACTGTGCCACAATGGGAACTCCCCCCCAAATCTTTATTTCTTAAAATAGCATTTGCAGTAGGCATCAGTAAGCTTTTGGATGTAATGCTATCTGAAAATATTCTCTTGGGCCCATTAATATATAGAGGTTTTAATTTGAAAGTAAAAAGACTTCTCTCATGAAGTATATTTTAGTTTACAGTTTGGCTCTAGATATCCCAGTTATTCAACACCACTTTACCATGATGGCCTTCGATCAGCTGAAATCAAAATTCAAGTCAGAGAAAAATGTGTAGATGAGTTGCATGTATAACATGCAGTCATGAGTGATAATTCTGCCTCAGTAGTCAGATTTTTCTGGCTTGAAATTTGGCATTGTTACTTATCAATTGTGAGACCTTCCTCCCTTCCCCTCTCTCTTCCCTTCCTTCCCCTCTCTCTTCCCTTCCTTCCCTCTCTCTCCCCTTCCTTCCCTCTCTGCCTCCCCTTCCCTCCCTCTCTCCCTCCTTTCCTCCATTTAAACTTTAGGTGTACCTATAATTTATTCCAAAACAACTATGATAAGAAGTCAGAAGATAACATTTAAAAACAAAAACTTATAAGCATCTCCCTAAAGTAATAAATTATTAGTATTTTTACACTTGAACCATTATACAAGTACATATGTTTAATTTAAAAATGTAACTTCTCAAAGTATTACAATAAGATATTTTAATATCAAGTCATTTATCCATTTATTAATATAATTTATTGATTAGAACTATGAGTCAGGTATATTGCTAAGCATAGAAAAATTAAAATGAATAAGATATTCTCTGTGGTCAAGGAGCTAATAATTTAGGGTATCAGTAGCTGAAGAGCAAGGAAGAGTTTGTCAAGTGAGGGGCATTTCAGGTAGTAGGCATGGTATGTTCAAAGGCTTAGATAATTTAAAAATGTTGTAATTTTTTGAAACTATAAGTAAACACTTAGCAGGAGCCATGTCTAGTTACTTATCAGTGTATCCTTAGCACAAACATTGTAGCTGTTCAGTAAATATTCCCTGATTTTATTAATTGATAAATATAGTAGTAAAGTTGAAAACCTCTTATGAATGGCTTTATAAGCCATTTCATTTTATAGCCCAACATTCTCTGAAATATATTTTATAGGACAGTAACTCTGGAAAATTAAAAGAGACATTGTGGTCAAGGCAAAAACAACTAAGAATCACTGATTGCACAGATTTAAAACAATTTGCTGAAATATCTCTCAGGCTTTAGTATGCTAATGTTGATTGTGATCATTAAGAGAGATTTTGATTAAACTGTTTCCCAAACTTCTCTGCCTGAGACACTCCTACCCTCATGTGAACGCTATCCATAGGTCTATGCTTGATACCATGTACCTTGGAAAAATCTACTCTACTTTCTACTGAGATCCATTTAAGAGTTTAGGTAGGGTACTACTCTATGGTCATAGTTTTTTAGAAAAATCCCTTTGCATGTGAAGGAAGTAGAATGAAGAGAATTTAGGAACTAAATTGATATGGACATACTATAGAAATTTCCAGGTTTCTTTCTTGGTGGCTAAGATGGAGATACCAGTGAAAAAGGATATGGATTATAGAATGAGTAGGCGTTTTGGAGGGAAATCTAACTCAATCAGTTTTAGGCAACTGTGTTTAAAGTTCAGGTGTACAGCCAAGAATATTCAGATTGTAGTTAGATTATTTATTTTATTTATTTTTGTTTGAATCTCAGAAGAGACTAGAGATCATAGTGAAAGCTCTGGAAATGGACTTTCTAGAGTTGCTTGGAATATATTTCCTCTCCCTTCCATAGCCATTTAGATATTTGCAGTCACTGTCTTGGCACCCCTAACCTTTCTCTTTTCCAGGCAAAATAAATTCCAGTTGCCTCTCACAATACTAGCATGGAGTAATATCTGAACCATTTTATTCATGCTGTTCCCCTAAATTCACTATAAATCATAAGTTTTTCCTCAGGATGTGGCACCTCTCTGAACTTTATGTTATATTCTTTTTTTTTTTTTTTTGTCTTTGCTATTTCTTTGGGCCTAAAATGTCACATATTATTTTATTAAATGTGTTTTCCTATATTTCCATAATCTCCTCCTTCAAACTGGCTCTAAGCCATTTACTACCTCCTCCTACCCAACGCTTAAGCAATCATACCCCTAGAATTATAACCCCTCTCCAGTAAATGACTACCACTTGAGATCTCTCCAGCGACTGCCTCCAGAACCCTTATTTTGCCTTGTTTGGCTTAGTATTGACCCTTCCTATTGGAGTTACTTCCCTGTGCACTTGAGTTTCAGACTTGTTCCTTGTTTCTCAGTGGTTTCACTGAAGACATTGATTTTGTGTTATATTATGCTGAGACTCTAGCTAATACCTCATTTCATGTTCCCCTACTTCTGTCCTTAGTTTCTGTGTAACTATCCAGGATCCTTCACTTTGAACCAGCCACCATCTAAGATTCATCCAGAAGATGTTAGACATGATTATATGCCAGTTATTCATTGTATTCCCAGTGTCTAGGACAGTGCCTGACACCAGTGATATTTAGTGGGTAAATGGATGGATGGGTTGAAAGAAGCAGCTCTGCTTCTGAGCATATTTTAACGTATAATGTCATGTTTCTACGTTAATTTTTGCTTGAGAAGAGAGTTAGTGATATACTAGTGAATTCCGTGATTAGCTGATTTAATTTTCTCTCCTAAGACTAAAGAAGGAGAGAGAGAACTGCAGGAACACTTAGGCATTTTCTACCTTTGTTTTTTTTTTTTAGAACTTGCTACATGAAAGCATTGGAATTAGCATTTTTAATTTAATTTTTATATTACTCTGTGAGTTACATACTATTATACTCATTTTAGAGATGAAAAAACTGAGGTTTAGAGAGCTAGTGGTTGAAGCTGTTGAGTGGTGAGGGTGGGATTCAACCCTAGGTATTTTGACTCTGATTCAACTTTTCTTCCTTATTCTCAAGAGTATGTTCTCAGTATCTTTTGTGAATACTCTGTTACATAGACTTATTATTTCCTTTTATTTTTATGTTTTCTTAACATGAAAGGCAGAAAATGGAAGACATAAAATGTCTGAGAATTTGCTTTACAGGGACATTGATTATTTCTTAGTAATTTGATGCTCTAATTATTTTCTTGGAGAAGAAGTTTTAAGATCTAGCATGTGTTTGTTTCCAGTGCTGATACACTAAGAAGGTACAATGCTGGAGTGACTCAGAAACTATCTGTTTGTTACTGTCATTTTGTAATCTAGAGACGTGACAGTGCTGACACATAAAGGTGGAAGAAGATGCATTTTGTAGAAATACTTCAGATTGGGGTAGAGAAAGTGAAGAGTTATTGATTGATAGGACCTGAGTAAATATATTTTAGCACAACTGTGAAATATTACCATATAAAATTTCACAGCAGAGTTGCTTTGAGTAAACTTTTGTCTGGCAAAATTTGACTTTTTGTTTAGACAGTGGATTCTACAGTAATTACTAATGGTTCATTCTAACGTCCAAGATTATTTATTAGGTCTAGGGAGAAAATAAAGGGTTACCACTCTCCAATTCTTCAACTACAATAGACTTATAATAAAAGTCTACCATTTATTATCTATTGGGTGCTCTATGTCATATTTATAGCTTCTTCTCTGTGGAACTTTAGGTGAGAAGTTTACATTTCACTGGAGAGAAAATTGAAGCTCAGAGAGATTGAATAAATTGCCCAGGATTCCCTCTCTGAAGCTGGTATTTGAAACAAGATGTGACTGAATGTACCCATTTGATCTCATTCTCTACTGTTTCTTGAGCATTAATCATTTTTTTGAAACATGGAGCTCTACCTAATGGGAGTTCCAGTCGTGGCACAGCAGAAATGAATTTAACTAGGAACCATGAGGTTGTGGGTTTGATCCCTGGCCTCGCTCAGTGGGTTAAGGATCTGGTGTTGCTGTGAGCTGGGGTGTAGTTCACAGACGCAGCTTGGATCTGGCGTTGCTGTGGCTGTGGTGTAGGCTAGCAGCGTAGCTCCAATTGGATCCCTAGCCTGGGAACTTCCATATGCTACAAGTATGGCCCTAAAAAGCCAAAAAAAAAAAAAAAAAAAAAAAAAGAAAGAGAATGCTACTGACTACATTACTGATGAAAACAATTGTTCTTTAGCAAAGAGCATAAAGTAAGCATGTTTCTTTCAATTAAGTATTTAAACTTTCTACCTTATTACTCTAGGTCTCTATGCAATATATTTATTATTATTAAATGTTGGGTTTTAAATAAAGTAGTTTTTGTTTGTGTGTATAGAAAAGCAGAGTTCCTCTAGATTGTTCAATGGGTTTTGCTACAAATGCTTTTTCATAACTTAGACAAATATTCTTACTGAGATGTCCTTTGGAGACTTTCTGAAGGACTCCCTTTTCTGAATTATGTGTACACTTTGACCACCTTCTTTTTGGAGTTCTATTAGATTTTTTTTCTGTAATTCCTATGTGGTATCTCTTATTGGTTTGTGTTTCTTGGCCCATAAAAGATCAGATTAGGATACAGATTAATATTGAAGGGATGGTTTAAGAGAAAGATGGTATGGGTGAGAAGAAGGGGGCATTTTTTGTCTTTCTGTGTTCAAGGGAAGATATAATTAGACTGAGCCTAGTCTCGCCTCTCAGAGATATGACTCATTTACATCGTTTATCAGATCAGAGTTAGGAAATATATCAGGAACTGAATTTGGGAGTCAAGTCCATTTAGGGATGTTAAGACTTAGAGAATTTTCTGTTGGGTGATTCCTATGTGAAGAAAAAAATATTCCTGATTTGGGAGATGATCTTGATTAGGGCCTCTGACTAATAGGAAGTGACGTTGAAAGTAAAAGGGATTATTTTTGGGGGCTTACTTAGGAGACATATGCAATAAGATTACCTGAGGAACCACAGTCCACTTGGAATCTGAGTTTGGAAGATACAGGGAGTCATTTCTCCATTTTCCTATTCAGGGAAAGTCTTCTCAAAGAGCTCCAAATGGCATTGACTAGAGGCAGAGTGTCCAGCACTGGGAGGGGTCTTACTGGGTGTTTCTAGGGAGTGGTAATGTGCTGCTTTAGGGCCTAGTTAGGCTCACTCCTGATTTGGGTTGGAATTGCCAACCACGGGTATGAGAGATGGCTTCTGTTATATTCGGTGCTCTTTATTTGTCTGTTTGTCCATATGTTTGTCCACCTGTCTATCTATCATCTACCATTTATCATCCATCCATCCATGCCTGACATATATTTCTAGGAGAAACAAGAAATAGAGAAATATGGGGGTTCATATTATATCAAGCATATATCCTATTGGGTTGAGTGGAGGGGAAAATAGCAGATTTATTGCAAATTCAAAGATGAAGCAAAAAGCTTAAAAAAGGGTTTTCCCCAGGACACTTTGGATCTCTGAGCTGTTTGCTTCAAGGCAAAGGGAAAACACAATCAGTTGATAAAAGGCTAAGAATTTGGTATGGAAATAAAAGATAACACTTAAGCTTTGGAAGGAGAATATCAGAAACCCAGCGAGGAAATACATTAGCTTAGGTAAGTTTTAAATTTTGCAGTAAAATAAGGAACTGTGAGATGATTGAAGAAGAAAGGAAGACACTCAATTCAACAAATAAGGCTAATCCTTATAATATACCTGGTTCTTATTTTTATTTGCTTCATTTCAGGAACTACCTCAACACCAGGAAATATATTTCTGGTTGACTTATCATCTCAAGGGACTTACCTTCTCTGTGATGATGCAAAGTGTGGGAGAGGGAATTGTAGGTGGCTATGGGGGTTCTCTAGTCAATATACACTCTTCTTCTCCCATAATGGATCCATGGATGTACCTGTGACTTAGAAAAGGGCAACTGGCATCGCTTTATGATAAGGGTACTGAAAAAAGTCTCTTTGCTTCTAAAATCACAGGTACTAAGGGCCACATTTGTTGACATTTGGAGAGTGTTTGCCTGAGAATAGGCCACAACAAGAGAAGGATGAACTGAAAAATGAGACAGAGAGGAGGGTAATGAGGAAGAGAGAAGAAACATGAATTGAAAATTCTCATCTTCAGCTATGCCTGAAGTTAGCATCCCTTGGACTTCCCAGTTGCATAGATTGTTTTTCTTATGAGGGTTTCAATTCAATTTTTGTTACTTGCAAAAATAAAAAAGCTCAGAGAAAAATGCAGAAGCAAATTAAGAAGCAGATTGGAACTTTTAAAACCCAGCTGAGCATGCATAAAAGGAATGTGGTGAGGACAGAGGAAGTACATCCAGCAGCAGAAAAAGAAGTGGTAGAAAAGGATGTCCACACTACTGTTTAAAGTACATAGCCCTGAGTAATTTTAAAGTAAAGAAAAGAGTTTGAGACGAGAGCACATGGTTGAGTACACATCCATTTTCTCTGGGCCCTTGAATTCACTGGCTTATGAAGCATCAATAGTAGCAGTCACAATTACACTATCTTTTGAGGAAAATCTACAACCAGGACAAATATAAGAGCAAAGGGTAAACCTCTGTTGGCCTCAAAAGTTTCAGATTGACAGGATTCTAGAGGAGGAGGTAGAGGTAGCAGCTATACTGGCAGAATAAGGCCAGATGGGACTAGAAAGCCTTGAGATTTACCAGAGTCATTGAAAGCAAAGTAAAGAGTAGGGGATTGGATGGTGGAAATGGTGCAAAGCCACAGATTTTCCTTGGAGGAGTTCTTGTTATAGGTACAGATAACCTTGCTCACAGGAAAGAGTAGCATCTCTGTCCTGGAAAGTGATCACACTTAAATATAGCAATGACTGTTATGAATCAAAAAGATATGGAAATGGAGATCCAAATGGGGTTGGATATAGAGAGAGAAAAATCAAAGGGAGAAGATTTCAGGAAAGACCTTAAGTCTAGAGAATTCACCATTATGTCTTTCTAAATTGTATTAGAGATTAAGTATATTCCAGATGCCATTCACAAAAAATAGAGGCAATCAATATATAGGGCAGTGGGGCAATGGTTTTAAACTTTTTTTTTTTTTTAAGCACAATTCTTTTCAAGAAAAGTCTTAGGCAGAATCCTAATACATAAACCCATAAAAGATTGAGGAGTTCAGAGGGTGAGGACTTGGGCATCTGACTGCTCAGTACCCACTCTGTGGCTCTTCTAGAAAACACTGGGGCCCCTTATGTGCACAGTATGAAAACCAGTGGTCTATACCAAAGGAATTGTTTGCTTAGTCCGGTTCTCTAGGGTAGCAAAATACTCACTGATCTAGGACTATTGCCCTGGCTTTTAGTAAATGCCACATTTTTTTTTTTTTTAATGACTGCAGGATCTGTATTTCTAAGATCTATATTTCTGCATGATCTGTATATTCAGAACACTTGAATTGGCTGAAGACAGCACACTGCTCTTGTGGATTTGGAGATTGAGATGTCTCTTTTCTATTTCTGTTGATGTCTCTAGCCAAGAAGGAAGTGCTTTGTAAACCTGCAAAGAGCTATAGGCACACAGTGGACCATTATTTATTTTTTTATTGCTTCTCTGTGATAGTGTGCAATGCTTAGGGCCTTTTCCCTCAAACCACGTAAACCTTACACCCTCTATACAATACACACTCCAGATTTCTCCTCATCTTTCAAGTTCCATTGTGAGTAGCATTTCTTCCAGGAAGCCTCCCAAGTCTTTTTCTGCCCCTCTTTTCCCCAGACTGTAGTGTTTTTCACATTGTGCTAAAATACGTATGTGTATGCAATTGTTTGTCTCCTGCCATTAAACTGTGAACTCTGTAAGGGAAGGGACTGAATTTTTTTTATCTCTATGTTTCTGCTGCTTAACATAGAACCTATTTAATTGTATGTATTATAAATTAAATTTATATTTTATATGAATATGAAAATATTTTTCATAAATTAATAAATGTCAGTGAAAAAAGAGATGAGGTAGAAGGAGGAAGGGGCAGAGACATTTTATAATTTATCAATTGATAAGAACCTCTACCTAATCTGAATGAACCCAGTCTTAAGAAAACTGGAAAATTTATTCCTCTAGACCAGCCTTAGGACTGGCTAATGATCATGACACTTATGCATGGACACAAAGGCCTCAAGTAGTAGCCAAGACATGAACTCCCACTTCTTAGACATCTAGAGTTGAAATGAACTGTTACAACCATTCTTGTGTTTGTGTCTTATTAATTTATAGCTGGTATTTGTATATTTATTTTATTTTTTAAGATTCTGATACTTAGAGTTATCTTTTCTATTTGTTTATTTCTTGGTCCTAATTGTTCTATTCTACTGTGAGTTTTCCCAGGGCAGATGTTGTCAGTTTTCCATAACGTTGTCAGTTTTCCTCTGTGTCAAGCCCAGGGCAGGAGGATTTGCTGATTGATTGATTGATGCAGCAGGGTTCCCTAGAACCATTTTGTAAGAGTAAAGTCTATGAGACACTAAGAACAAGCATCTTAGTATTTAGATATTTAAGTTTTTTATGTTTACAGAAGCTTTCAAGTATGCATGTGTACACAAACAAACACATCATCATCATTACCACCCCCACACCTGGGCTTATATGTCTGGGCAGTGTATTTCCTTTAACTGAGAATAAAATGAATCAGACAACTCCATAGCCAGTATATACTGAGAGTCATAAAGCCTTTTGCAATTAGGAATAGCACTCTAAGAGCCACAATAGCATAGTTCTAATCTCTGGAAAATAATGCCTAAATGGCATCAATGATGAAGCTGCTTTCCTGGTTTTGATGGCTGAGGCTATAGCTTGCGTGAGAATAGAGAAAATGCCTGGATGTGGCAGTGAAGATGGGTACAGAACTGATATGAAATTTAGTGAGTTCTAGTGACTGGCTTGAGTCTCACATATTCAGATCCTTAGGACCACAAGTCAGGCTGAGTTCCAAGGGCTTTGTACTAGTTAGGACTCTCCATATAAATAGAATATATATATTTTCTTTTTAAAAGTGCCCATTGATAGGATTAGAAGAGAACACAGGTAAATATTTACAAGATTTCAAGTTAAGAAATGTTTCTCTAGGTGTAGCAGCTCAGGAAGAAGCAATATTAAAAAAGCACCTTGGCAAGGATAAAAATTAAAATCCACTGAATATTAAAAAATAAACAAAATATAAAGCTAAGAAAAATAGAAAATATATATAGTATTTTTCTATCCATACATATATGTATGTTTTGGCTATTGTGACTAATGCTATAATAAACTTGGGGATACAGATGTCTCTTTTGGATAGTAGTATAATTTCCTTTGGATTTATACTACGTGGGATTGCTGGATTATGCGGTACCTCTAGTTTTAATTTTTTGAGGACCGTCCATATTGTTTTCCATTGTGGCTGTACTTATTTACATCGCCATCGACATTGCATAAGGATTCCCTTTTCTTCACATCCTTAAGAACATTTACCTTTTATCTTTTTAATGATAGCTATTTTAAAATGTGTGAAATGATATCTCATTGCAGTTTTGATTTGCATTTACCTGATAATCAGTGATGCTGAGCATCTTTTCATGTGCCTGGTGGCCATGATGTGTGTCATCTTTGCAAATGTCTATTCAGATCCTTTGCCCATTTAATTGGGCCATTGGTGTTTTGCTGTTGAGTTGTATGAATTACTTCTGTGTTTTGGATATTAACTTGGTATCATATATATGGTTGACAAATATTTTCTTCCATAGGCTGCCTTTTTATTTTGATTTTTTCCTTTACTTAGCAGCTTTTTAGTTTGATGTTATTCTTCTTGTTTATTTTTTCTTTTCTTGCCTGAGCTTTTGTTACCATATCAAAAAAACATTGCCTAGGTCAATGTCAAGGAGGTTTTCCCAGGTTTTTTTTCTAGGAATTTTATAGTTTTAGGCTTAAAATTTAAGTTCTTAGTCCATTTTGAGTTAATTTTTGTGAGAGCATAAGATAGGGGTCAGTTTTTATTCTTTTGTATGTGATTATCCACTCTTCCCAGCACCATATTTTAGAGGAACTGTCCTTTCTCTCAATGTGTGTTCTTAACATTTGTGTCTAAGATTAGTTGATTATATATTTTTGTTTAGGTTTATTTATGGACTCTTGATTCTGTTTACTGGTCTATGTGTCCATTTTTTTTCTATGTGTCCATTCTTATGTCAATACATACTGTTTTGAGAAATGTAGCTTTATGATTTAGTGAAATCAGGAACCATGATTCCTCTAGCTTTGTTCTTCTTACCCAGGATTTCTTAGTCTCAAGGTCTTTTGTGGTTCCATAACAATTTCAGCATTGTTAGGATTGTTTGTTTTCTATTTCCATGAAGAAATTCAGGAGAATTTTGACAATGATTGCATTGACTCTCTTGTATGGACATTTTAATGATGTTAATTTTTCACCTCCATGAAAATGGATACTTTTCCATTTATTTGCATCTTATTCAGTTTCTTTCATCAGAGTTTTGAGTGTACAAATCTTTCTTCTCCTAGGTTGAATTTATTCCTAAGTGTTTTATTTTTAATGTTATTGTAAATGAGATTGTTTTCTTAACTTCTCTCTCAGATATTTCATTTTTAGTATATAGAAATGCAACTTATATCTGTATATTGATTTTGTATGCTGCAGATTTACTGAATTTGTTTATTAGTTATAATAGTTTTCAGTAGAGTCTTCAGGAGTTTCTATATATAAGATCATATCATCTTCAGAGAAAGACAGTTTTACTTCATCTTTTCAAGTTTGAATTCCTTTTATTTCTTTTTCTTGCCTAATTACCTTTTTCTTGACTAATTACTCTGGCTTGACTTCCAGTACTATTTTGGTTTTTTTTTTTGTTTTTTTTTCTTTTTTTTGTTTTTTTTTTTTTTGTCTTTTTGCTATTTCTTGGGCCGCTCCCGCGGCATATGGAGGTTCCCAGGCTAGGGGTCCAATCGGAGCTGTAGCCACTGGCCTACGCCAGAGCCACAGCAACGCAGGATCCGAGCCGCATCTGCAACCTACACCACAGCTCACGGCAACGCCGGATCGTTAACCCACTGAGCAACGGCAGGGACCGAACCCGCGACCTCATGGTTCCTAGTCGGATTCGTTAACCACTGCGCCACGACGGGAACTCCCCAGTACTATTTTGAATCTAACTTGCAAGAGTGGGCTCTTTTGCCTTGTTCCGTATCTTAGAGGAGAAGCTTTCAGCTATTTACTACTGAGTATGATGTTAGCTATAGGCTTGTAATATATGGCCTTTATTATGTTAATATATGTTCTTTTGCTACCAAATTTTTGAGAGTTTACATCACAGATGGGTGTTGAATTTCATCAATGCTTTCTATGCATCTGGTGAGAGAATCATGTAATATTTATACTTTATTCTTCTCATGTAGTTTATCATACATATTTATTGATTGTCGTATGTTGAACCATCCTTGCATCCCAGGGATAAATATCACTTGATTGTGGTATATGATATTTTAATGTGCTGTTTAATTCAGTTTGTTGGTATTTTATTGAGAAGTTTTACATCCCTATTTTTTTTTTTATTACATCTGTTGTTTAATCAAATCCCCAGAATATTCCCATACAGTGGAAAGGTGCAAAATCAACTCTAGATTTCTATAGAGCAGTATTCCTCCAACTGTATTGAAGCACTCTTTTCCATATGGCTTATCATTCCACCTAAGCTTCATGGTTAATGATTCAATGCTCAGACTCATTTGTTTAATCCCACATTCCCCCAAATCAAGCAGGACTGGCTAAAAGATTTTCTATAGCAACATGTACTCTTGGAGACTCAGTGGCTGTCTTCCCAGAAAGGACCTACCAGGGCAGCCATGTCTAGTGACCTCACTTGTGGAATTTTTGTTGTTGTAATAATTGTTGTCATTATCAAGTTCCAGTATGGAAAGAAGGTCTGTGTTTAATTTGGGCAGCTAGTGAAGGCATTGTGCAGGACATTGTTAACTTTTCTGCCTGGTTGTCATCATTTTTGAACTTCTGTTTGAATATTTTTTTCAGCTTTATGGGTCTGAATTCTTATTGATTCTCTGATCAGATGCACACAAAGGGGCAGTTTGAGGAATCAGGGCCTGTTCAGAAACATTCATGCGCCATTGTGGGTGTGGGCATCCAGCTCTGGAGCAGGACTGGTGCTTTGAAGGATACTGTGGCCAAGTCACTTTCCACCTGTGTTCAGCAAGCCTGAAGCTGCCACAGCAGGTTTCTTCTGAGGCTAGGACTTTGAGCATCATTCTTCAATTGTCATTGAACTTGTCCTCAACCATCCTAATATCTTTGAAATAAACTTCTCTTCTGTTTAATGAGCCAAGATCAGCTACTGATTCTTGCAGCAAGAAAGTCTGACATATAGAAATTGAACTAGTAATAATAATAATAATAATAGAAAAACTTTATCAAGTACATGCTATATGCCATGAACCATATTATATGCTAGATATGCATTATTTCATTTCCTCTTTTCAATAATCCTATGCATTTGGTTTACTTTTACTTCTTTACTTAGTTTTATTTTTTAGTAGCAGCAGTAACCAAACTTAGAGAGATTCAAAGTTTGTCCAAGGTCACGTATTAGGAATTTATGTCCCTGAAGCTTGAAAGGCAGCAGAAAATAACTCAAAACTACGAAAGAATGTTTTAGACTTGTTACAGGAGAATTTAAAACGTGCACGAAAAGAGAGATCACTTCAGACTACAGGCTGAACTTGAGGGGATGGGAAAAGTTATTCCATGCAGGTGGAAATCAAAAGAAAGCTGGAGTAGCTCTACTTGGACAAATAGACTTTAAAATAAAGACTGTTACAGGAGTTCCCGTCGTGGCGCAGTGGTTAACGAATCCGACTAGGAACCATGAGGTTGCGGGTTCGGTCCCTGCCGTTGCTCAGTGGGTTAACGATCCGGCGTTGCCGTGAGCTGTGGTGTAGGTTGCAGATGCGGCTCGGATCCTGCGTTGCTGTGGCTCTGGCGTAGGCCGGTGGCTACAGCTCCGATTGGACCCCTAGCCTGGGAACCTCCATATGCCGTGGGAGCGGCCCAAGAAATAGCAACAACAACAACAACAACAAAAAAAAGACAAAAAAAAAAAAAAAAAAAGACTGTTACAAAAGACAAGGATTCTATACAATGACCAAGGGATCAGTCCAAAAAGAAGATATAAAAATTGTAAATATAAATATATGTGCATATATGTATATATACACACAATATAGGAGCACTTATTATATAAGGCAAATATTAATAGGCATAAAAAGAGAAATCGACTGTAATAATAGTAGAGGACTTTAACACTCCACTTAACATCAATGGAAAGACCATCCAGACAGAATAGCTGCTAAGGAAACGCATTAGACCAAATGGGCTTAATTGATTTTTATAGAGCATTCCACTATGTATAGTGTCTATATAATAAAGATGTTTTTAAAATATTACCTATGTGGCAAATAAATTTTATAGTAGTATTGTTTGCCTTTTAATTTTTAATATCTTGACTTATGTTTTATATTTCATATGGTTTGAAAACTTACTATAAATTTTAATTAATGTTGTTCCTATTTATATAGTCAACTCAAGTGCCATACTCTTAAACTTCACAGCATTCAAGAAAACTCAATACAGCTAGCTCCTTTATACTTAAACTCATAGTATAAAGCATGTTACACCCTTATGTGTATTGATGATTTGCTAAAACTTGGGTGATGAATGCACAGAGGTTTGTTGCAGTATTCTCTCTTTTTCTGCATCTCTATTCAGCAGAAATATTGGCCTGAGGTTTTCTTTTCCCATTGTGTCCTTACCTGGCTTTGATATCAAAGTAATGCTGCCCTCATAAAACAGGTCTGGGAATATTGTTTCTTTTTCTATATTTTGAAAGAATTTGAGATGGATTAGCATTAATTCTTCTTTAAAAGTTAGGTAGAATACACCAGGGAAGCCATCAGGTCCTGGGATTTTATTCATTGGGAGGCTTCTAATTGCTAATTCAGCCTCCTTACTATTATTAGTTTGTGTAGATTTTCTGTTGATTCAGTCTTAGTAGGTTATATGTTTTAGGATTTATCAGTATCTTGTAAATGACAATTTGTTGGCATGTAAATATTCAGTCATCTCTTATGATGTTTTGTTTATCTGTGATAGGAGTTGTAATGTTTCCTCTTTCAACTGTAATTTTGTTTATTTGTGTCCTCTTTCTTTTTTGCTTGGTACACCTAGCTAAAGGTTTGTAAATTTTTTGTTTTCAAAAATCCAATTCTTATTGTTAAGTTTTAAAATTAATTTTCAGTTATTTTTGAATTATAGTTGATTTACAGTGTTGTTCCAGTTTCTCTGTCACAGCAAAGTGGGCTAGAGCATACAGGCATTGTCTCTTATTAAATTTTATTGATCTTTTCTATTGTTTCTTTTCTCTATTCCATTTATTTCTGCTCTGAATTTTGTTACCATTTTCCTTCTGCTAACATTGGGGTTAGTTTGTTCTTTTTTTAGTTGCTTGTTGTGTGAAGTTGTGTTGTTTGAGATCTTTTTTTTTTTCTCTTCATGTAGATATCTATCACTATAATCTTCTCTTTTTGAACTGTTTTTATTGCATCCAAGAAGTTTTGACATATTGTGTTTTCATTTTTTTTTTGTTTTGTCTTCCTTTTTTTGACCTATTGGTTGTTTAGAAATGTTATTTAATTTCCATTTATTTGTGAATTTCCCAGTTTTCCTCCTATTATTGATGTCTGGTTTCATACTATTGTTGTAAAGATACTTAGTATGATTTCAGTTTTTTAAAAATTTGCTAAGACTTGTTTTGTGACCAACATATGTCCTGTCCTAGAGAATGATACACATGTGCTTGAGAAGAATGTTTGTTTTCCTGCTTTTTGATGGAATGTTTGTATATGTCTGTTAGGTCTATTTGGTCTAAAGTGTAGTTCAAGTCAAATTGTTTTCTTATTGATTTTTTTGTGTGGATGATCTTTCCAGTGTTGAAAGTGGAGTATTGAAATTCCCTACTATTATTGTATTATTGTCTAGTTCTCTTTTCAGATCTATTAGTATTTGTTTAGTATATTTAGGTACTCCAATGTTAGGTGCAAATATACTCACAATTGTTGTGTCTCTTGATGAATGGACCCTTTTGTCTCTGTAAATAACTTTCTTTGTCTCTTGCCAGTCTTTGATTTAAAGCCTATTTTGTCTGATATAAGTACAGCTACCACTGCTTTCTTTTGGCTTCAGTTTACATGGAATAACCCTTTCCTTTGCCACACTTTGAGCCTTTTGCATAGTTGGTTTTTTTTTTTTTTTTTTTTTTTTAAATCCTTCTAGGCACTCTATGCCTTTTAACTGGAGAATTTATCTATTTATAGTTAAAGTAATTTTTAATAGATGGGAATTTATGAACACCATCTTATTGTTCTCTGGTTTATATAGTTCCTCTGTTACTTTCCTTCTGTCTTGCTGGCTTCCTCTATGATTTGACAATTTGCTTGTTTGTCATAGTGGTATGCTTTGATTTATTCCTCTTTATCTTCTGTGTATCTACTGTAGGTTTTTGCTGTGTGGTTACTCTCAGGCTTACATAAAACCTCTTCAGTGAATGTATATAATTTTGTTTATTTTAAATTTTGAGATATTAAAATATAGTACACTACACAGAATAGTATAAAAATACTCATGTAACCATAACCCAAATTAGTGATTACTACCATATTGCTGTATTTGTTCCAATTCTTTTTTCTTTTTTCTCTCTTTTTAGGGCACACCTGCATCACATGGAAGTTTCTGGGCTAGGGGTTAAATCAGAGCTGTAGCTACTAGCTTGTGTCATAGCCACAGCAATGCCAAATCTGAGCCACATCTGAGACCTACACTGCATCTTACAGCAATGCCGGATCCTTAATCTACTGAGGCCAAGGATCAAACCCGCAACTTCATGTTTCCTAGTCAGATTGGTTTCTGCTGTGCCATGATGGGAACTCCCTCAATTCTTTTTTTAATAGAAGTAATAGCCCCTTTATCTCTACTGTCAGCACCATTCCCTCTACTTTTCTAGAACTAGCCACTGTGATTAATGTGATGTTTAAACTGCCAGTTCATTTTTATTCCTTGTATAGATTGTCTTATTGTATTCATTTTATAATTGGAAGACTAGTGTATATGCTGCTGGAACAAACTCCCCAAATTTCAGTGATTTACAACAGAAAAGGTTTATTTCTTGGCATGGCTTGATTCCCACATTGGTAGAGATGTTGTTTTTCTAATTTTTGTTTCTTCTTTCCTTTCAAGGAGAATGCAGAAAGGTGGATATTAAATACATAGGCTCAAATGATAACCCTGTACCATAAGCTGTTTTTTTGACCCTGTTGTTTTTTAAAAATATTGTGATTTATCTTGACATTCCAGCTCCTCTTGTGCTGATACACTCAGGTGAATATGCCAAAAGTAGGTTAAAAACCCTTCAATGGGCATTAACAATTGTCTGCCAGATTTGTTTAGAAATGGCTTTTGTTTATGGGCTCCTATATACTGCTTTCCTTGCATCTCAGTTCCCAATAATTCTTCCCAGGCTATCTGGTTTGACTCTATTTTGGATAAGCTTATTTGATTCATTTCACACATCATATTCCATAGATATCCTCCAGCTTCATTATCTTTGGGTGGGGCCACAGCAGATGCTCAGTTACTATTTGTTGAAGGCACTTGAAAGGCATACTTCTCTTTCTCCATGCCAACTATATAAAACAGACTGGCCAGGCCTGCTTCCCACATGGCCTACCAGTCGTGGGCAGAAGGGACATGCTAAAATCTTGAGCTTGCATTTAGTTAAATATTATATTACTCTTTAAAATTATGTATGCAATACCCTATAATTTAACAAAGGTCATATTTTATATGGGAAAATAGAAGGCACACAGGATACAGTTTCTCTGTATGGTGAAAGGGTGTATTCTTTCTCCTCTGGATATAGTATTACTTTTAGCCAGAATAACTCCCATGCTTATAAACACTCTTGATTTGGTGTGTTGAGGAAGGAAGCTCTGTATGTCCACATTTGAAGGGTGTCCATTTTTGGCTCAGGTCATGCTATCCTTCATTCCAGAGCATGACAGTACTTAGCAGCACTGCAGGATCTGGAGCCCTCAGCCTCCCATCTAGTGCACCCTCATCTCAAGAGAATGTATTTCTAAGTTCTGTTGAATTTTGACTAGGTTTCTTTACTTCTCTCAGAACTGTAGTGTGGACATTTTTATTCTGTTTGGCTGGCAGCTTTACTTCTCTATTTACTCATTTCCTACCCAACTCCTCATCTTCTTGTCTTACTTATTGCCAAGACTACATTCCTACCACATTTTAGCAAGTAAAATAGTGGTTTTCCTGCATTCTCATCAAGGGAAAGGGAATGTTACAACTAAACATTTTATGATTCGAATTGAAATTTATTAAAAAAGTTTCCAAAATCTGTTAATGGCCACTTTTTAAACATTATTTTCTGAAATTCAGCATTTCAATCTGACATTGTTGAACTGCTTTTCTGCAGCCTGAAGTGGATGAATTTCTGGGGAAAAATAAGCTAATGAAGTCTCTCTATGGTTGACAAGTGACTGTGATAATGCATGCAGTTTCCCATAATGCCAGAAAGGCACAGAAAATTACTGCAGCTGCTCCATCGATGGTGGTTGTTTTTCCTAATTAGTAACTTCTTTTGTATTCTCACTGGAACACATGTGACTCTCATGAACTTTTTGTTTTCATATTCCTCGAGCTATGAGGTATCACAGGTACATATGAAGTTATTTTTACTGTGGCACAAGCTCTGGGTAAATTAACACACATTTTAAAAGAGTGGTAGGAACAAAATGGATGAGTTCTGCAGTATCCAAGTTTAGATCTTGCTCAAATTAGAAGCTTTAATCAAAACATAATAGGCTTTTGTGCATTTTGCACAGAAACATATGTCTGAACCAGAAGAAAGAAGTACAAAAGAATCCTCGATTTTGTTATTTGGGCTTGGTTGTCTGAAGCAAATTGATCCAAGAGGAAGCACGATCCGTTTGTTTATGAGTTGTATGGGTTGTGTATAGCCCTGGTGGCCAGAGGGACACCCCATGAAACACAGATCCACCATATTGAGATTGTGGTTTGGGGTTTTGTGAAATTGTGTTTGTGGCTTCTCCCCACTACAAATCTCATCACTTATTTGGATCTAAGAGATATAAGCCCTTGGGATTATATAGCACAAAATTTCACTTAAGAGCATGTTTGAAAATTGAAAGTGCAGCTGTGTTTGAGAGACTTAATTATTCCAAATTCAGAATTTGACACGATTATTTCAAAATGCGATTCTGCCCTCAGGTGAATCAGTAGGTCCTACTTTGTAGCTCTGAATCCTGGGATTTACTCTAATATCAATTTGTGGATATGGAATGAGCATGACTAATACAATCGTTGTCTAGTGTAAGTTTAGGGGTGATTTTTATAAAATCACTATAAAGTCATCAAAAACAGAACTATCTGCTTTATAAATATAAGCTTATTATCATGTGTATAACTAATACTGTGAAGTCAGAATAAGGGGAATTTTGATTTAGAGATAATGAGTTTTTTGATCTCTCTTTCTCTCATATATTTTCATCTATAAAGAAAAAGAAGTAGGGCGTTCTCGTGGCTGAACAGAAATGAGTCTGACTAGGATCCATGAGGATTGAGTTTCGACCCTGGCCTTGCTCAGTGGATTAAGGATCTCGTGTTGTTGTGAGCTGTGGTTTAGGTTGCAGACACAGCTTGAATCTGGTGTTGTTGTGGCTGTGGTGTAGGCCAGCAGCTACAGCTCCGAATTGACTCCTAGCCCAGGAACCTCCATATGCTGTGGGCGTGGCCCTAAAAAGACAAAAAGAAAAATAGTGTTTACCTCTTAGCACAGTGGTTAAGAACTAGGCTCTAGCATGAGATAGATAGAACTATGTTTGAATCCCAGTCTTGCCACTTGTCAGCTTCTTGACTTGGGTCCAATTACTTAAACTCTGATAGGATTCAGTTTCTTATTTACAAATGGAGATACCCATACTACCCACCTCAGAGAGTGGTTGTTAGCATGATATAAGATAAACTGTGTAATGTATGATGCACTGTGCTTGGCCCACATGAAAGTTTCAGAAATTTTAGCTCTTTTGTGAAGATGAAATGTAATAACAAATTAAAAACATCTTGTATTTTGTCTGATATTAATGGGTACTCAACAATATTCATTCCTTTTCTCTTCCTTTTTCCTTTTTGGTCTTATTGTGAGGAGTAGGAAGATGGGGGAGAGATGGGGGTGGGGCTGGCAAAATGTGGCCATAAAAATGGCAGGATATTTTGCTGAATTTTGTTTGTTTTGCTTGTTTTTATCTTTTGAAAACTGTTAAGTAAACCTCCTCAACTCTGATCCACCACCCACTATGTATTCAAGCTAGACATGATATCTAGAGGGCATGGTATCATGTAGCTCTGCTTCATCTTTCTTGTAATAAAACTAGTCTGTGTGAGGATGTTTGCTCCACCTCATCTCTCCCATTGTTGGGTACAAGAGTAAGTAAAAGCTAATGTTACTTTTAGATCAGATTATTTCTAAGACTCTCTACACCTCTCCTCATCTCTCTTCCCCTACTCATCTGTACTTCCCAATTTGTTTGCCTTCTCCTTTGCTTTTTTAGCAATTTGATCAGAGAGAATTCCAAGTAAACTTTTGATCTTGCCCTATTAATTTGGGATCAAGGGAATACAAGATTTCATTTTGAGTAACGTTGAAGGAAGTATGGGTTGTTTAATATTTTTATAACATTAAATCTTTTGCTATTTTTTAATAACTATTATTTGACTGAAAAAGATAGCATTTGAATTTCACTAGTTTTTTCTCACAAAAATTTTCTCTGTGGTTCTTATGGATGGATTTCACATCATTCAAGATGAGACTCCATGTTTGAAGTTCTGAATAGGTTTTAAATTACTTATTTTTCAAATGGATTGCAGTCATTGGTGTTCTACACTGACATTGCAAGATGAAATAATTAGCTGAGATGTTTCTTTCAGTGCCTGAGGAAATGCAGTATAGCGTAATAAATAAGAAGACGGAAATAAAAATCATTAAAAGAGACAACTCCCCTCCCCCCAAAAAAAGAAGATGGAGACCACTTAACTTGAGATATTCTAATTTTTTATTTCAACTTAAATGTAGGTAAAAGATGAGATATATGGGATTTCTTTTTCTGTTAGGGCAATGTGTTTGTTACCTTGTTGCTGTTATAACAAATGATCGTAAACATAGTGTCTTAAAACAGCATGCAGTTATTCCCTTACAGTTCTAGAGGACAGAAATCTAAAATGGGTCCTCCAGGCTATGTTCCTTCTGGAGGCTCTAGGGGAAAATTTGTTTCTTTTTTTCCATCATCTAGAGGCTACCTACATTCTTTGACTTATGGCCCCTTCCTCCGTCTTTAAACCAAGCAGCATAAGCCTTTCTTCTTTCTTTTCTTTTTTTTTTTGGCTTTTGTCTTTTGTTGTTGTTGTTGTTGTTGCTATCTCTTGGGCCGCTTCCGAGGCATATGGAGGTTCCCAGGCTAGGGGTTGAATCAGAGCTGTAGCCACCGGCCTATGCCAGAGCCACAGCAACACGGGATCCGAGCCGCGTCTGCAACCTACACCACAGCTCAGGGCAACGCCGGATCGTTAACCCACTGAGCAAGGGCAGGGACCGAACCCGCAACCTCATGGTTCCTAGTCGGATTCGTTAACCACTGCGCCATGACGGGAACTCGTTTTTTTTTTTTTTTTTTTTGCTTTTTAGGGCTACACCCATGGCATATGGAGATTTCTGGGCTAGGGGTCCAATTGGAGTTATAGCTGCTGGCCTACACCACAGCCATGCCAGATCCAAGCCATGTCTGCAACCTATACCACAGCTCACGGCGACGCCAGATCCTTAACCCACTGAGCAAGGCCAGGGATCAAAACCATAACCTCACGGTTCCTAGTCTGATTCACTTCTGCTGCACCACGAGGGAACTCCTTGGAGCCTTTCTGATCTTTGCTTTTATTATCTGCATCTCTCTTTCTCTTCTGCCTCTCTCTTTCCCTTTTAAGGACATTTGTGACTACATTAGGTACACCTGGATAATCTAGAATAATCTCTCCATCTCAAGATTCTTAATCAAATTTTCCAAGTCCATTTTACCATGTAAGGTACCATATTAACAAATCGTGGGGATTAGGAGATAGACATCTTTGGTGGACCATTATACAACCTATCAAAGTCAATATCAGAATTCTAAATTATAAGTGCTAAAAGAGGAAAAAAAATCACAAAAGCTTCTGAGAATCAAGGCCACAAAAGGCAATCGAAGATTGAAAAAGGGGCATGATGAGAACTGACAGATGAACAACAGCAATAAATTACATGTCATAATGCAGCCATTAATGTTTCAGGTATTTAGCAAAGATAACCACCCAAAAATGTTTTTGTAACTTACCAACAGTTTACCAAGGGAATAGAAAGCAGTAATAGAGTATGAGATGGATGGGGTCAAGAAGGACCTGTCAGAAATGCGACGATTTAGAAAGTATATTGCTGATATGTGAGAGGAACTGAGTGGCCCTTTTCTAGTCCCAGTTTTCACTGGTAGCCAGCTGGTTGACCTCAATAAGATGTAAGGAATTCGGGTATTACTGTAAGAAATATAGTATTGGAATTCATCTGGTTTTTTTTTAACGCAAATTAAAAAAAATCTTCTGAACAGGAAATTGAGGAAGTTTGTAATCTGATGTGGGTTAAAAACAATTTTATCTAGAAACTATGATTTATATGTATAAAGCCTACTTGAAATTTGCACTAATTTATTGTCTGATATATATATATATTAGAAAACCATAAGACATATATATATTAGAAAATCATAAGTTTTCTTTTGATAATAAACCATAAAGATGAATTTCTTGCTCCTATTTTCACTTGCCCTACCCTCACCTCATCTTGTTTAAAACAACTGCATCTCTCTATTCCCACTGCTGGCTTCAGTTCAGGGCCTTGTTCCCTGTCTCCTGGACTATTCCATTAGCCTAACCAGTCTCTCAATTTTTTTTTTTCCTTCTATAACCTACTTTGTTATGCTATTAAATTAATTGATTATATTACTCTTTGCTTAAAAATCTTTAATTTATTTCCAGAGAATAAATTTTATACCCTTTGGCCTGACATTTAAACCCCTCTGAAATCAGGTGGCCTGATTTGAACAAGGAATGTGGTGCTGTGGAAAGAGCTGAGGAGTTGGCACACCATAGTTCCTGCCCAGCTCCGCAACTTAAAGATCTGTGAACTTGGATAAAGCAACTAATTTCTACTTCATCTTTAAGTTGAAGATTATCATAATGCCTGGATTAAAAGGTTGCTATGGGAATCATACTTTTAAAACAATGAATGTGAATGCACTTTCAGAAGAAAGAAAAATATTATCATTATTTTTTGTTATTTTTCTTCTCATCTTGTCCTCTATTGAATATCCCCATGCACCTTCCACTCTCAAGTTTAATATTCTTGACAAATAGTGCATATTTCCCCATGCCTTTGTATCTTAGTGTCCTGTTGTTGCTATAACAGGTAGCCACAAACTAGTGTTTTAACACAACACAGATTTACCATTTTATAATTCTAGAGGTCAAAGATATAAAATGAGTCTCAAGAGGCTAAAATCAAGGTATTGCAGAGCTTCATTCTTTCTGGAAGTAATCTATTTCCTTCCCCTTTCCAACTTCTAGAGGCTGCTTCACTCAGCCCTCTGTTTCTGTCCCCATATCTCTTTCTCTGTCTTACATTCCTGTTTCCCTCTTATAAAGACACTTAGGGTCTACTTGGATAATTCAAGATAATCTCTCCATCTCAGAACTTCCTAATTTAATTACGTCTGCAGAGTCCCTTGTGCCACATTAAGGTAATATGGTCGTAGATTCTGGGATTAAGATGTAGACACCTTTTAGGGATCATATTTTGTCTACCACACTTGACTTGACTTGGACTCTCTACCTTGGGTTGCTATTCTCCCCAACTCACGCATGCATACATTATGTGTGTTTGCATCCTTTTTGCCATAAAACCTTTCCCAATTACTCCCAACAGGAAATAATCTCTTCCCTCAATTGCCTCTCTGTGCATTAGGTGAGACAATTTTAATGTGTCCACAGCTTTTCTCCACCAGTCTTCAACTGAATATTTTGAGTCCTTTAGCTTCTCTTAACTTCTCAACCCTATGAAAAAGGAAAGGGTAAAAGAAAAGACAGTCGAGTCACGCGATGAGCTGCACTTGCCAGGGTCCTGCTTATAGGTGGCTTGGTAGTGGTATGTCAGAATCCTAGTGCTAAGGAGGGGCCTGAGTGAGGGGCACCTGGCAGAATCCAAATGCTGCAGTGAAAGACCTCATTTTTCTAGAGTAAGAGAGCCAGAGCCTCCAGAGTCCATTACAGTACTGTACTGGGATAAAATAAAGTATTTTAATGAGCTGGCTATAAACAGATACTTGAACCCTCATTGTTTCTGAGAAAGGGACAAGTAAGAAAAAAATGTGACTAGCAGTCATTTGTTTCTCTGGGAAACTCTGCCTAGCGATTTGGATGGTTGGCTTCCATTATGAACTTGATTCACGAGGGCCATGGAAGTTTTACGATAAAATTTGAGTCAACTGGTTTAAAAGTCTTGCTTTGAGACACCATCAAACTTCTGGAAGAGAACATAGGCAAAACACTCTCTGACATCAACATCATGCATATTTTCTCAGGTCATTCTCCCAAGGCAAAAGAAATAAGAGCAAAAATAAACCAGTGGGACCTAATCAAACTGAGAAGCTTTTGCACAGCAAAGGAAACCAAAAAGAAAACAAAAAGACAACTTACAGAAGGGGAGAAAATAGTTTCAAATGATGCAACAGACAAGGGCTTAATCTCTGGAATATGCAAGCAACTTATACAACTCAAAGGCAAAAAAGCCAACCACCCAATGGAAAAATGGGCAAAAGACCTGAATAGACCATTCTCCAAGGAAGATATGCAGATGGCCAACAAACACATGAAAAAATGCTCAATATCACTGATTATTAGAGAAATACAAATCTACCATGAGATACCACCTCACACCAGTCAGAATGGCCATCATTAATAAGTCCACAAGGAACAAATGCTGGAGGGGTTGTGGAGAAAAGAGAACCCTCCTGCACTGTTGGCAGGAATGTAAGCTGGTACAACCACTATGGAAAACAGTATGGAGGTACCTTAGAAATCTATACATAGAACTACCATATGACCCAGCAGTCCCACTTGTGCGCATATATCTGGACAATACTCTCCCTAAAAAAGATGCATGCACCCACATGTTCATTGCAGCACTATTCACAATAGCCAAGACATGGAAATAACCCAAATGTCCATTGACAGACGATTGGATTAGGAAGATGTGTTAAATATACACAATGGAATACTACTCAGCCATAAAAAGGAATGACATAATGCCATTTGCAGCAACATGGGTGGAACTAGAGACTCTCATACTGAGTAAAATAATTGAGAAAGAGAAAGACAAATACCATATGATACCACTTATAACTGGAATCTAATATACAGCACAAATAAACGTTTCCACAAAAAAGAAAATCATAGACTTGGAGAATAGACGTGTGGCTGCCCTGGGGGAGAGGGAGGGAGTGGGAGGGATTGGGAGCTTGGGGTTAACGGATGCAAATTATTGCTCTTGGAAGGGATTTACAGTGAGATCCTGCTGTGTAGCATTGAGAACTATGTCTAGATACTTAAATAGCAACACAACAATGGGAGGAAAATTTATGTATACATGTATGTGTAACTTGGTCCCCATGCTGTACAGTGGGAAAAAAAAAGTCTTGCTTTGAAAAATAATACATGATTTCTATTCCATCTCATTGGACTGGAATGGGGGAAATTAGCATATGTCCCTTAGACATAGAAGTGTATAAAACATTATATTTTGTTTTTTAAAATTACAAGTAATTTCTTTCTTGCTAAATACTGATATTTTTAGAATTAGAACTTAAGGTTAATATAATTGTGCCTTAAATTACAATTTAGCAATAGAGAGATGTTAGCAGAATTCTTTCTTCTTTAAAAATATATTAAGAAATATTTTAATCGTAGTTAATGGGTTGGATTTTTTTTCTAAATGGAGAAAATATTTAATTAAAAACTGGGTATTTTCCTCTATCTGATGGTAATTATATAGACAATACAATACTTACTGACACTAAGGCTTTTAAGAAGTGATATGGACAAGGACAGATGTCGCAAAGCTTAAAAATAAAACCAAAAACCCTCAAATAATGTTATAAAACAGGTTATAAGCTGTTCGAAATTCATCAGTAATGGAGTTTAATTCCATGGTACTGTACTGTTATCTGTCAAATATTCTTACAATTAAGAGAAAATATCTCCCAGCGTTTCCATGGTGCTAGAGCATTCCAGTAGAACAGTCAGCCCACACAGGGCCAAGAAGCTATAAAATATTAATTCAGTACAAGTATGCATCCAACAAGCTTATCATTTATTACAGGTTACAGTAACTTTGCCCTAACAAGTGAAACAGTTAAAATGAACATTGCCAAATATTGCAGAATAGGGCCAACCTTCCCACTTTCTTAAAAGACATTTTTTTAAGCTTCAGGTTATAAGGACTATTTGCATCATAGAGAGCTCTCCACAGCCACCATTTTTATATGATGGGAGATAAAAGACAGTGAAGGTTGAACAACACCCATTAGTAATGTATCTATAGCATGATGTATGTATGGGGCAGGGAGGGAGCTTTTGGGGCACAGCAAGGTAGGTTTGGTTTCCTTAAAACTCATTTGTTCAGGAATAAGAGAACTGCTGAATTTTGAAGTGGAAGAAAAAAGCTCTGTTCTAACCAATTTCAGAGGAAGAAAACATGCAAAAGGGAAGAAGGGAGCCCAGATCCTTTTTGACCAATCCTAACAGTGGCTCATTGGCGAGCCAGAAATAACACCATTCAGACAGGAATCACACTGCACATTGAACAAACTAAAAATGTCATTTCTATTCCTAGTTAGAGGAATGACTTCATGTAAGGTTTTGGTAAATTAAGCTATTCTTGTATTAGGACAGGAGGATTTATAGCTTGTGAATGAGAGATTTCTTTCATTGTTTATTTACCCCAATTATCTTTATTTTAAAAAGATATTATAATAAGAGGCTGAGATTTTATGGAATTTATAGAAGGTCTAACAAATAACCTCCTACATGATTTTAGTTGTCTCTGAGGTGACTAATTTGGTATTAGTTTTGTCATTAATAATCATTGCTGGCGTTTTGTCTGAAATGCTATAGACAAGAAAGTCTAGTGTTCTGTAGTTTTCAGGGAGCTATAATAACGCAAATGCCTTATATGCAAAGTACCTTGGAAATGGAAGAAGATAAGCCAAAATTTTCTCACCCTGTCATCAGTGATTTTCCAATGTTTCTAAAGTGACTACTTTTTCAGTTTTTCAGATATTCGTGACCAGTGTCTGTAGGTGTTGCCATTTAACTAGTGAAGAAAATATGAGTACTTACATATATGTTTTAAATTAAGAAATATATACTTCAAACAGTAAAATAAAATTCCTTTTGTGATTAAAAATGGCTACTCCCAATAGAAAATGAGCAAAGGGAATGATTAGGTAATCATTACCTAATCATAACAAGTTACTAATAAAGGTAATATAATAATTATAAACAAAACATAACATTCACCAGGTTTTTAAAAATTTTATTGCACTTATGTTCATAAAACTCCAGGAATGGATTCCATTGTTATTATTCCTGTTTTTCAAAGAATTTCTCTCACTTGCTTAAAATGAAACAACTCTACCTAGTAAGGGAAACAAAATGCAAATATAGACCATCTAATTTTAGAGCCCAAGCTTTCATAAAAAAGTCCAAACCGATAAGAACGAAAAGATTTGTGGTTGCCCCCAAAGGAAAATATACAGATGGCCAATAAGCACATGAAAAAATGCTCAATATCACTGATTATTAGAGAAATGCAAATCAAAACTACCATGAGATACCACCTCACACCAGTCAGAATGGCCATCATTAATAAGTTCACAAATAACAAATGCTGGAGGGGTGTGGAGAAAAGGGAACCCTCCTGCACTGTTGGCAGGAATGTAAGCTGGTACAACCACTGTGGAGAATAGTATGGAGGTACCTTAGAAATCTATACATAGAACTACCATATGACCGAGCAATCCCACTCTTGGGCATATATCTGGACAAAAATTTCCTTAAAAAAGACACAGGCACCTGCATGTTCATTGCAGCACTATTCACAATAGCTAAGACATGGAAATAATCCAAATGTCCACTGACAGATGATTGGATTAGGAAGATGTGGTATATATACCCAATGGAATACTACTCAGCCATAAAAAAGAATGAAATAATGCCATTTGTGGCAACATGGGTGGAACTAGAGACTCTCATACTGAGTAAAATAATTGAGAAAGAGAAAGACAAATACCATATGATATCACTTATAACTGGAATCTAATATACAGCACAAATGAATGTTTCCACAGAGAAGAAAATCATAGACTTGAGGAATAGACTTGTGGTTGCCAAGTAGGAGGGGGAGAGAGTGTGGTGGATTGGGGTCTTGGGGTTAATAGATGCAAACTAATGCCTTTGGAATGGATTAGCAATGAGATCCTGCTGTGTAGCACTGAGAACTCTGTCTCGTCACTTATGATGGAGCACGATAATGTAAGAAAATAGAATGTGTACATGTATGCGTAACTGGGTCACCGTGCTGTACAGGAGAAAAAAAAGTTGGGGAAATAACAATTAAAGAAAGAAAAGATATTTAAAATTAAATGAATAAATAGAATATGAAAAAAAAAAGAAAAAAAGGCCTATTCTTTTTAGCTATCAAGTTTACAGCTTTTGATTTCATTTTGATTTTTTTAGAAGGTTAATTCTCAATATTAGTGAAGGCTGGACGAAACCTGAATTCACACTATTCTTAAGACTGGTTATTGACAATATCTAAACTCCTTTTCAAAGCTCAGGAATGGGCACATGACACAAACTGATCTACTGTGAGACTTGGGATTTTTGTTTGAGGATTGGGTAAGATGTGCTCTTTCTATAAACCTTAAGGAGAAAAAAAAATGTATTCCCAGGCATTGTTGGCAGCCATTTGGTAGCTCTAAGAGGAAGAGGCTCTTATCAAAGTAGGCCGAGCAGAAGACAAAAGGAAGCAGTACATAGCATTGTTATGTTGCTTGAAGAAATCAATTCTGTGACCTGAATTATCTTTGGACTCTATGCAATCCTTGACTCACTGAGTGGGGCCAAGGATCTAGCTCACATCCTCATGGATGCCAGTCAGACCACTGAGCCACAATGAGAACTCCCTTAATTTATTTGTATTTTTAAATTTTGATGGTTTGTATTATTATCAAAAAATGTGTTATTTATAAATGGCTAGAATTTATCTCAACTTGGTGTATACAATGTTTGGGCCCTTAAAAATATTTATAATATTTCCATGCATATTTCTATGCATGAAAGGTTAATGCCACTTTCAGTGAAGCTCTTGGAGTCTGCTGTCTTCAGAAGTAGAGATATTCTCATTGCATCAAGATTCAATGTTGCATGCAGTCAGAGCTGATCCTCTAACCCCCACTTGGCTCCTTTGCTCATCTTTAGAGGTGCTATTTTTTTTTTTTCTTTTTCTCTAGGGCTTACAAGTTCCACAATTTTATTTATTAGTTTTTTTTTTCTCCTAGATTCTGTCACTTCATTCATGTCTATAGAGGGTCATTACTTCTTATTTTTCTCCAATTTTTGCCATTTCTGAATTCACAAGCTTCTTACGAGCATCTTTAAGTTTTTCCCATACTTTATATAATTTCTTTTGTTCATATTTTCATTTATTATTTCACTTGTTCATTTAATTACCTTCTCACTTATTAAGCCATGTACCCATCCATCTATCTAGCAAAAATCCATCTATCCATCCATCCATTCGTTGATCTAGCCATTCAGTCATCCACCACCCTTTCCCTTCCTTAGAGGGCATTAAATAAATGAATGCCTTGAATTTTGCTCTCTTAAATTGGAAGAGTAAACTATTTCATGATACCTATGCTCTTCTTTTCCCTTTTCTTTTCTTGTTGCAGTATATTTGTCCTGTGGTGACTGAAGAATAGAGTACATTCTACAGCAGTGGAGTTAGGGCCTGCTATGTGCAGACAGCTTATATACCAGGAATCCTCTCACATTATACAGTGCTGTATATTGTTCAGTCTTGCAGCTCCTCTATAGATGATGCATATTTAGCTTCTATGGTCTCTGCCTATATAATGATACCTTAATAGATGAAACCAACAAACAGTTATATTTTAACTGACTTTTAGAAAGTTATCAAATCCAGTTGAGAAGGTTAGTTCTATACCCTGTGTATACATAATTTCATGTAGGCTAGCCCAGTTTTTTCTATTTGAATCAATTATATACAAGTTGAAGCTACATATAGTGCAGCTAGGACTACATGTATTGCAATTTTGCGCTATTAGACATCACTTACATAGAAATAAGAGTATTTGTGCCTATTCTCAAAAAGGGATTTCTCAGGGAGTTAAAAAAAGCCCTCTTGAGAGGTTTGATATTTCTTTGTTTACCTTAAGCTCTTCCCCAGAGGGTAGGAGAATCATTTTGGATAAAATCAGCATACTGGATCTCAGATGGGCTAATGCTCAGGTGACTGCATGCTGGTGCTCCTCTAGGGATAAGATGCAGATTACTTAAAGATTTCATTTCTAGGGCTCTGCTTTTTTATGGGCTTCCTTTCAACCTGTAGTTGGGAACTCTTGGAATTCTTCACCAACACATTCTTAAAGTCACAGTTCCCATTAAATCATTTTATAATATGGATTCATTTTATTATTTCTTTTAAACTAAATTTGAAAGTTTTATTATTGGAGTAATTCATAAGCATTAAGAATATTTACAAAATACAGAAAGTTATGAAAAAAAAACTATCTGCAATTCCTCTATCCAGAGACAAATATTTATATGTTGATGTATTTAAATCTTTTTCAATGAACACATATATTTTTTAATAAAATAGGATCATCTGTTAATTCTTCTGAATATTGTAAAACAAAAAAATGTTGCTCCCCATCCAGTTCTACTAGGATTAAGTCATTAGCCATTGTAGTCACTGACCAGCAGTATACCCTGAGGGGAATTCAGGATGAAAAACAGGATGAGGTACTCTATGCTTTGGAGAAACAGGTCTCTTGGATGTGTATTTCAGAACTATAATGAAACTGGATTCTTGCATCTTCCCATACAGAGAAAAGCATGAAAATCTGTTTCATGTAACCAATAGTAACCTTTAACTGAGATGTATGCGTGACTGCACGTGTTCCCTAGCTAAAATCATATATATACTGGTCTCTCCTCTGCTTCGTTGGAGCAATTCTCTCAGAGCTACTGAGAGGCTGTTTCCTGGGCTATAGCCCTCTGTAAGATCCTGAATAAAATGCAACTCACAGCTTTTATGTTGAGTATTTTTCTTTCAGTTGACAATATTTTAAAACAGAATATTCAAAATTTTAAAATAAGTAACCAACATGGATTATTTCACGGGTTTTAATAATGTAACATTATTGGGAATTTATATATAATACATAGTGTAATATTTATTGAGAAGATTTACATGTCAGTAAATATTCTCCTAAGCTATTATATTTAAAGTCTGTATAATATACCATTATATTTATGTATCAGAATTTATTTAATTTTCCATTTTGGGGCATTAATTTTTGGATATTGTTAATGAACATAGTAGATATGTCTTTGCATTTATGATTAATTCCTAAGGATAAATTTTAAGATCTCATATTCTGGAACAAATGTAGTACATACATTTTTAATGCTTTAATGTTCAGTTCAATTTTTCCACAAATATCTGAATAGTTTATTGCTCCATACATTGTGCCTAACTAAACTTGTTTGTCTGTATGGAGTTCCCATTGTGGCGTGGTGGTTAAGGAATCCGACTACATGAGGTTGCAGGTTCCATCCCTGGCCTTGCTCAGTGGGTTAAGGATCTGGCATTGCCGTGAGCTGTGGTGTAGGTTGCAGACAGGGCTCGGATCCCACATTGCTGTGGCTCTGGTGTAGGCCGGCGGCTATAGCTCTGATTAGACCCCTAGCCTGGAAACCTCCATATACCATGGGAGTGGCCATGGTATATGGCAAAAAGACAAAAAAAGTAGAAAAATGAATAAATAAACTTGTTTGTCTGTACAACCTCAGTGCAACTAATTTATCCCTCTTCCTCCATTATGTAAGAGTTACAAAACTTAGAGAGGATTTACTCTGTCTTGATCATCAGGAATGGGCCCTAAATGCTTTAAGTCAGTTATCAAACTGTCATCTCCTGTGCTACAGTGACTGGTTTGGGCATGGGCATTTAACACAGGACTAAGCCAGTCCTTGGCCATGGTGATGAGTTAAGGATTGGACACCTGACCTAAATTTATTTAATCAGAATGAATGCTAGGACTGAACTTGTTGATAGAAGAGATACTCTTTTTTTCTGAATGGTGTTGAGCAGAACTAACTCTTGGAATTACTGTAGCCATTTTGCCTCCATGAAGGCAGTCATCTTTAGCACAATGCTGATAAATAGACCAAATCCAAAAAATTAAAGAGAATTGAAGCTTGATTATTGATTAAATCATGCCTGAAGGCACATTTATCTCTGGAATTAAAATTTTTTGAGGGTTCACTAATTTTCCACTGGGTTTTTAAGTTATTTTGAATCAATCTTCTGTTATTTGCTACCAAAACTATTTGAACTAATACAGCTGTGTACTATTTTTTAAATAAAATATCTTTACTCATACATAGGCAAAAAAAGTAGTTTATTGCAGTTTTAGTTATATTCATTTGATTATATGCAAGGCTGATAATTTGTTAATATATTTAGTGGTCATTTTTATTCCTTCTTTATTATTATAATCATACTAAATGAACATCTTAAAAATTATATTTTCATGTGTTTCTTCTTGGAAAAAAAAAGAGGACAGAACTTCTAGTTACACCCATTGAAATGTTTTCCATATGGTTATTTGTTTTAAAATTTTGAATATTCTGTTTGAAGATAACTAGAACTCTAAAGATTTTTTATATTGGAATCTGTCACTGTCTTTCAAATTCTGCTTTTATGCATATTCCTATAGAATTCTGCTCTACTCTAAAATTAGAAAAATATTTACTTACATTTTCCACTGGTTTTATATATTTGTGCTTGTCTTCACACTTAAATATTGAATTAATTTGAAAAATATTTTGGTGCATGATGTATGGTAGGGTTAAGTTTTACTTTCTTCAAAATAATAGTAGCAACTAAATATTTGAAGCAAAGAATCATCACATATAAAGGTACCAAATATATTATTTGTTATTTAGTTTTTCTTAAACTTATTCCGTGAAAAGTAGGAAAAATTTTTCTCATTGGCTTGTTATTTCAAGGTGTGCTATTTAAAAATCAATTTTTTCTTATAAGCAACTTTTAAATTGTCTTATTTTGCCTGTCCAGGGTTATTGGTGCTATGACTAAGATTATATATTTCTATGTCTACAGATTATTTTTTTTTTTTTTTTTTTTTAAAGAAAGGAGCTTGCCTTTATCTTTCAAGTCCTGATACAAAGAGCCTGGCAACTAGCTGACTGTGTCCTATAAATACATTTCACCAACACTTTGTAGTGTATATTCAAACAGGAAGTGGAGAACCAGGAACTGAAAAACATTAGTCACCCTAAATCTGCTGTTCAGAGATTAATGCCAACAAAAAGGACCATGACAGTTCTTTACTTTTTCTTTGAATTACAATCTTTTATGTTCTGACCAATAGAGAAGGGACAAGAAGTTCAAGCCTTATGGGTACTTTTCAGGTGAAAAGTTTTTAGAGGACTCTGGTGCAGAGCAGCTTAATGAGGTGAAAAAGATATAGGCCATCTCTGAAGACCTGCGGTGAAAACAAGAACGTGGCAATAATTTAGAGGTTGGGAGCCTTTTAGAAGATTTATATAAGAGATCCCAGGGTTGATATTGTCCCATTACTGCAGGACTGTCTTTGTCTAAGTGGACTAGATATTCCTTCCGTTTTGGATTTGTAGTCCTGTGTGTTAAGTGAACTCCACTGTGTGTCCTTCAGAGTTTAAGGATCTTTATGGAAATAATAGTTCCATTTGAATTTGTGAAAGTAAATAGGACTTGTCAAAGGTTGCACTAGGACACTTGAAAGTTTTTTATACATAATTATAATGTGGGCCTCTAATGTGTATATGATATCAAGAAATAGAACTAGGGACAAAAAGTAGTGGCTACACCAAATCATTTTGCCTTCTAAATATCATTTACATCCAGCCCCCCTATTCATTTATATGGCGACCACTTCAGTTTAGTCCAGGGGTCAGCAAACCTTTTCTGTACCTTTACAGAATTACATATTAAATATTTTACTTTCTAGGCCATATGGTCTCTAATTAACCTACTCTTGCTGTAACAACATGAATACAACTATAGACAATGTGTAAATAAATTGTTGTGGCCATTTTCCAGTAGAACTTTATTTACAGAAAGAGTTGGTGAGCCAGATTAGGCTTGTGGGCTGTGGTTTTCTGACTCCTGATTTAGAATATCTCTCACCTGAGTTGTAATGATGTCTCTTTTTTATGATCAGTTCAGTTCATTTCAGTTCCAAATGTATTTACTATTTTAGGTACTCACGGTAGAAGGATAAAGAAGGCTAGGTTCCTGTCTTAACTAAAAGTCCAGAGGAAACACAGATGTGAAAACCCCATAACAGTAATGTAATGAAGTACGTTGCTCTCTGTATTGCTTTCAGAATCTTCTGTAAGAGATGATCATTTTCTTTTCCTGCTAAAGTACATTTAGTGGTATCTTAGAGCATCATTGCAAGTCCTTCATGAGGCATGTATGTCTTTCATTATCAGTCTACCTGGCCTATAACCATCTTCCTAGATTTATCTTTTTAACTTTTTACTCCCCCACACCTTAAGTTCTGCCTGTAATAAATCTTAATATCAGCTATGGTAACAACATATACCATTCTGCTTTTTGTACTCTGTGCCTTTGTATATGCTGTCCTCGAATGACCTCTCTGTTCTACATCCAACAAGAGAAAGACTTTTCTATTTAAGCTGTCCAAGATTATAATGATCTGCCTTGTTAGGTAGGAAAAAAAAAGGGTTGTCTGTGTGTGATGGTGAATTCCTTCTCACTATAAGTATCCAGGTGGCGATTGGCAGATGTGTCAGATGCTATTAGAGCCCAGCCCAAGTTCCTTTTAAAAGACCTTTTATCCATCTTCTGGCTACTATAGGTATTGGTTGTTAATGGCACACACTTGCATCCTTATTCTGAAGATTTCCCTAACCTGATGGGAGCCACTTTGCCTGGAGATGTCAGGAAGATTATGCCCTTCCCTTCTTCCTTCCTCTCCCTCTCCCCCAGCTTGCAGCCAGTGACTTTCACATGTGGGACATAAATAGTCTAGTTACCTTGCCTCTGGGTAGGACAAAATGGTATAATTCTCATACCAGAGCTTCCTGACAGGTCAGGCTAAAACTAGAATTCTGAAACCACATCTGTTCTAATTGAGCATCTCAATAAATTCCTTGGAGAAGAAACAAGAGATGAAATGACTTTTAAGATTTTATTAATCTGCATGTTTCTGCGTATAAAAGGAAATCTTTATACACTAATATTCTATCAATTCTCTATCACCTCAATCCTACTTCTACCACTTACTATTTCACCTTAGGAAAACTTTTTAGTCCCTCTAATTCTAAATTTTCTCATTAGTAAAATTGGGATAATAATAGATCTACCCCAAAGAGTTGTGAAGATTAAAAGAGGTAATGAATGTAATTTTAGCGCAGTATCTAGCACATAAAATATACTCAATAACATTAGATATTTTATTATCATAAACATATTTCTCCCAAAAGAGAAAATATGAAGGCTATGCTTTTATGTGTTTTACAGAAATAAGAAAATTGCCTAAGTAAAGTAATAGGAACTGTGAAAAACCTTTATGCTTGATGACCGTATTTGATTTTCCATTGAGGATGGCTTTGTCTATATATTTTAACCTAGCACACAGTAGGAGTCTATTAACTATTTGTTTCAATGAATATAAATGCATATGGGACTAAAAAACATTTGAATTTTGGGTGGTCAGTAAGTCCTAAACAAAAGGTTTAACTAAAGATAATTAAGTTTAAGTTACAGAGAGATATCTATGATTTAAGCAAAAAAAAAGTCTATTCCAATATGTCTATTCCCACTGTTACACTACCTATGACCTGTAAGTCATAAACGTTGCCGTAGTCTGGAAGACATTTCCTTTGAATGCCCAAATAACAGTAGTCTGATGCTCAAACCCATTTGAAATTAGAAGTCCTACCATTTTACCAGATTCCCAACTCAAGTCATTTCTTGAAATACTTGAGGAACTTGTTCACATGTTGCACAAATCTGTCTTGGATATGCTTTGCTATTTCATCCAGCTGCCTGACTGTGGACCTTTTCTGTAATCATCTACAAATTACTTACTGTTGAGAATGGTTTTCATATGCCACTATTCTCTTCTCTACTGCTATGTCCAACTCAGGTTTATTCAAGGTTTAGGGATGACAGAAAGGAATAAACAGTTGTGGAAGATTATATTTTCCTAAGATGGCACACTGTCCTCAAAGATACACCATGCCACATGCTCATCTTAGAAAGTGATTGTATTGATTTTCTATTGCTGTGTAATAATTTACCTAAAATTTAATGGATTAAATCACACTCATTTATTATCTCAGTTTCTTTGATGAAAGTCCAGGCCTGGCTTAGCTGGATTTTTTGCTTGAGGATCTCAGGAGGCTACAATCCAGGTGTTGACTGGGCTGCATTCCCCTCTGGAGGCTTTACTGGAAAGACTCACTTCCAAGCTTGCTTACGTGTTTTTAAAGTATCTCACAACTGTAGCACTGAGGCCTTCAGCTTCTGTAGGCTACCTGTAGTTACTTGCCATGTAAATCTATCCTTAGGCAGTTTACATCGCAGAAGGCCAGCAAGATAATCTCTCTTTACAGTTTGCTAGCATAATTCTGACAGTGATATCCCATTATCTTTGCAATATCAAGATAGCATAATGAAATACCATAGATTGGGTGGCTTAGACAACAGAAGTTCATATTCTCACAATTCTGGAGGCTGGAAGTACAAGATCAGGGTGCTAGCATGGTTGTGTCTGTAAGGACTGCCTTCCTGGACTATAGATGAACACCTTCTTGCTGTGTTCTCATGCAGCATACAGAGAAAGAGCAAGCTCTCTGGTGTATCTTCTTATAAAAATACTAATCTCATCATGAGGGCACACCCTAATACCTAATTATCTCCTAAATACCATTGCATTTTGAGTTAGGGCTTCAAAGTATGAATTTGAGGGCAACAGAGACATTTTGACCATAACATATATATGCAATATTTCTGTGCAGCAGTGTAACACCACCTTTGTCTTATACTATAGTCAAAGGAGTGGCATTCTGTTGGTTAGATGCCAGTTGCAAGGTTCACACTCAAGGAGAGGGAATTACACAAGTGCGTGTCTCATTGGGCCCCCTTAAAGTGTGTCTACTTTAGCAATGTTGACATACTCTTCCATTAGGGGCCCATTATGTTTGTTCCTCTTGAATATGAGTCCTTTTTTGTGACTTGCTTCTAATTACCTTAGAAGTAGAGGTGATGATATTCTGTAGTTAAGTTGTAGAAGATGGTAAGGCCTTTATCTCTCTGCCTCTCTGTCTCTCAGGACATGTGTGTTTGCAGTCAGGAACTGCTGTGAAAGAAGTCTGGTGACCTTGACACTACCATTTGGAAAGACTTCATGGAGAGGGCCATTGGAAAAGAGAGGCTGCTAGCCAACAGCTGGCAACAAATGCCTGAGGTGTAAACATGTCAAACTTTAGATGATTTCAGTTCACTGTCTTCCATCTGAGACCTAAGACATCACAGAACATTCAAGTTATCTCTATTTTGCCCTATTTGAATTTTCCTCACCTATAAAACCATGAAGAAAATAAATGGGTTTGTTTCTTGCAACTAAGTTTGGGTTTAATTTGTTGTGTGGTCATGGTAAATGGAACAATGATAAAAATATATCAAAAGTAGCTATTCTACTATATATAATGACCCCCAGTCTCATCATCAAGATTCTCCACAAGATTCTACTGGCCATTTATCTTCTTAGTTTCTTTCTTTCTACTCTGTTGTAGAGACAAGTCTACTTCCTTTTAATTAGAATGACTTGAAGAGATCTGACCACTTCCAACTTGAAGTTCAGGCCCAAACTTTCAGGCTCTCAGAAAGGAAAAACAGCATGCTAAAGAAGAAACACATTCTGGATATTTGTAATTATCACCAGCAATGAACACATAGCCTTTGACATTTCATGACAAACGCTTAAACATCTCAATATCTCATACTTTTCCATGCCATTGTGGGTTCTTTGCTTATTTTTGCCTAGCCAGATTATGTATTGTATTATCCTAAAAACAAAGATCCATTCTTCTCTTGGAGGTGAATCAAAACCTTAATATCTAGAGAATGAGAAAAAACTATTTATTGGTTTAATAATGACATTTTTCCTTATGTCTCAAAAATATGAAGTTCAAAACTCAGACTATAGACCTGATAATTGCTTTTGTTTTCCACAGGATGGATTTGGAAGAGGTCAAGGAATTATCTCACTTAAGGTAAGTGGCCTTTTTTTTTTGTTTTGTTTTTTGTTTTTCAGTCAATCTGATGATTTGGTAACAGGAAGATATAAGATATGTTCCGAAGATACTTACTTTATCATGTATTGAGAAATAAATTCCTGACAGTTGTGAATGTAGCATTACCCTCAAATTAAGAGGAAGACATGATTTTCTTTGTAATAAATAAGAGTTATAAAATTCAGCAAACAATCCACATTCTTCAACAGAATTACTCTTGAAATGCATTTGTTATTGGTAAAGCTTTAAGCATAAAATGTAGTTTTGCAGGAATTTTTCTTCATTATTTTTGGAAGTGGATTGGCACCTTGTCATTGTTTCTTAAGCCACTTTTCTTGAGTAGTTTCTGAAACTATTGAAAGTATTGTTTAAATTGTTTGTCCTTGTTTATCATACTCTCAAAACAGTACGCCAGGGGTGCTTGGAAGGAAAGAGAAGAAAAACCTCTATATATCTTAAATTCTGTTAAATCACTGGGTCATCTGTTTTTTGGCAACAGTAATACCATGTGTTCAGCTGAAAAAAGGTTTAATAAATATCCTATTTTAACACTAGCTGCCCAGCCAGATTTGCTTAGGGAACTAATGCTTGGAGTTTGAGAACCTTTGCAGGAGTCACTAATACACATTTGATGGACAGACGCCCAGTGACTTTAGTCTGCCTATAGGGAATTTGAGTATTATAGAGTTGAGAGGCTGTTTTCAGGGAATTAGAGTCTGGTGCTATTCTTCAATATTGGCTTCATTTAGGGTCACTGCCAAAGAGGACCTTTTCATGCTTGCCAACCTCCTTCTCTTTTGCTGAATGTGAACTATTTTGATTAAGTATGCAGCTCTCTGTTTCAGAGAGACCTCTGCACTCCCTTGTTAGGAAAACTACAATCCTCTTCTGTGGATTGTTGGTGCTATCATTTGTCAAAAAAAATGACATTCTGACTGGTTCAAACACAGTAGTCCTTGCAGCGAGAGTGAAGATGTGACTTACATCACAATAAAGAGTAGCATTGAATATCCTTGCTGCATATAATTTTGAGCAAAGAATCAGTAAATTTAAATCTTAAATTTCCATTTGATCAATCCATTTGTGGATTTTACCTACAGAGTGTTTTTACCAGTGGAGGGCAGTGGTGGCAGTGGTGGTCAGGAGGATAGTGTCTTTTCCATTCCTAACACACTGGATTTTTGACCAATCTGAAGATCCTTGAGAGACAGGTTTAAAATTTTTGCAAATGCAAAAACTGTTTTAGCAAATTATATAAAATTAATCAGCCCTTCACAGGACATTTTTCTTTCTTTGTCTTTTTAGGGCTGCATCCATGGCATATGGAAGTTCCAAGGCTAGGGGTCGAATTGGAGCTGCAGCTGCCAGCCTACACCACAGCCATAGCAATGCAGGATCTGAGCTGTGTCTGCAACCTACATCGCAGCTCATGGCAATGCCAGATGCTTTGCCATGAGCGAGGCCAGGGATCAAGCCTGTGTCTTCATGGGTACTAGTTGAGTTTGTTACCACTAAGCCACAAAAGGAACGCCGACATTTTTCTTATTAAGAAGAAAACTCAGCCATTTTGGTCACTTGACAATAAACTTATTCCTTTGAAGGAGGAGATTCTGGTGTAATTCTAGATTTATTTTTTCTGCCTTTCTCTTTCATGTGTGATCTTTCTTCAGTATGCCATGTATAGTCATCTCTTCATTTCCGCCTTCCCTAATTTCTCCAGAGGGTAAGTTGCTTCTTCCAGAGTTCTCACATGTTCCCTTAGGAAGGCCCAATCTCCATTATAATGCTTATTAACACAGTATATTGTAATTATTTCTTTATTGTCTTTATTTTCTCAATAAATTTAACCCTAAATGTCAAGGACTGTATCTTTTTTTTCACATTTCTATAGCCAACACCTAGATTATGGTATATGGTTCTTAAATATTTCTTAGAAGCAGAAAGTCCTTTTCTGTAAATAACTCTGGTAGACTCTTTGTCTCCTGACACAGAAGTTTCTCCTATAAGCTTCTACTCCTTTATAGCAGATTTCCATGCCTAAGTGTGATTCATTTCATTTTTTTCTCAGTGAAGTTAGGATTTTTTTTCCTATATGTATTGCTGTTTTCTTATCCAAATATAATTAACCAGCAGTACAATTAACATTAATATCAAAATGAGTAATTAGGGTGGCATTTACTCATGATGTTCAATGATCCAATAGCCACTCCACTTTGTTTCTAGTGGATCCTGTATTTCTAATGTAAATGCTGTAAACTCCATCAAGCGGCGGACACTAGAAAAGGAGGCAGGTGCTCTTAAATTCTTGACTCAGAAAGGAAAGATATATTTAAGGCTGAGGATGCATGTTTTCTTTGGATGTTTCATAGTGCCTTATATTATTACCAATGTAACAGACATAAAGTGCTGATCTGTCAAGAAATAATGCAGCAGCTGGGCCCATCTTCAGAAGGGTTCTGATTCAGTAGATCTGGGGTAGAACCAGATAGTTTGCATTTCAAACAGGTTCCTGGTGCTGCAGGTTTAGGAGTACAGTGGTTAGAATCAGTGCCCGCTATTGAAACTTAAAAGTTCATATGAGTCATCTAGGATCTTGTAAAAGTGCAGTGAAGTATATGTAAGGTGATCCCCAAGATTTAAAATTTCAAGTAAATTCCCAGGAGATGTGGACCATAGTTTGATTAGCAGGGGTTTATATTAGAATTCAGTAGTTCCCACATTTGCTGTGTGTCTGATGTGATATTATGGACTGAATGTTTGCCACCACTTCAAATTTGAATGTTGAAATCCTAATCCCCAATATAATGATATTAAGTGGTGGGCCTTCTAGAGGTCATAAAGGTAGAGCTCTCATCAATGAGATTAGTGCCCTTAGAAAGGAGACCTCAGAAAGCTCCTTGTTCCTTCCACCATGTGAGGACATAGCAAGAAGGCAGTGGCCTAAGAACCAGGAAGTAGGTGTCTCCAGACACTAAACCTGCTGGTGCCTTGATCTTGGACTTCTCCAATTCCAGAACTGTGAGAAATAAATTGTTGTTTAAGCTGCTCAAAAAGAAATAAAGAAGTATTGCAGCATTTTATGTTATCCAGCAACTAAGTATTTCGTTAAATTCTGTAGACAGCTCTTTAGTAATCAGGTGTTTAAAAGAATTTACGTCTTTGTAAAAACTCTCAGTCATTTTTCACTTCTTATTCTTTATCTGATGCTCCAAATATTGATCTAAAATACAAAGTAATATAATTTTTCAAAAAGGATTGATGAGATTTAGGGTAAATCTATTGCTAAATCATGCTTTTTGGATTTCTCTATGTAAAGGGTGCTATTTTCTACTTTTATTTTCATTTTGCTGTTGTACTTACCTGCTCATGGTTTATTTTGTTTAGGTTTTATTCAATTTCTTAGCAGTTTTCTATAGCATTTATTAGCTGTATCACACATTTGATATTTATACTGAACCTAAATCAACAAACATTGATTGTCCCAATTATGTTGAAGGCTTACTTTATATACATAGGCCTATTCTCAGCAACTCGACTGAACTTCTTTTGAGAACAGGGATGTAGCTTATATTTGTTTGTATTCTAGGCATTGCACAATATAATGCCTGCCCAAAGCAAACATTCAATAAATATTGATTAATTGATTGATTCACCTCACCTTCTAAATGGTGTTTCAAGTCAGAAATGCTATTTTAAACATTATGCTGTATTTCCTTTCATTTTTATTTATTTATTTATTTTTGTCCTTCGGGGTCCACACCTGCAGCATATGGATGTTTCCAGGCTAGGAGTCAAATTGGAGCTGTAGCTGCCGGCCTACACCACAGCCACAGCAATGCCAGATCTGAGCCAGGTCTGCAACCTACACCACAGCTCATGACAACACTGGATCTTTAACACACTGAGCCAGGCCAGGGATTGAACATGCATCTTCATGGATACCAGTCAGATTCTTAACCTTCCGAGCTAAAGAGAGAATGCCTGTATTTCTTTTTAAAAAGAAGCACTTAGGATTGACTTTTCCTATTAGGCCATATAATGTAATGGTATGTGGGGCCATGTAATGGTTAAAAGAACAACCTCTGGAGTCCAGCTACTTGTGTTTGAATCCTAGCCTTACTGTTTACTGTCTCAGATACTTTGCTAAATAAACTTTACCTCTTGTATCGTCATTTATATATTGGGGATAATACTACTACTTATCCATGAAATCATGAGGGTTAAATGAGTTAAGATATTATGTAATAGACCCAGAAAAGGGCTTGATACAGAAATAAGTGCTGTATAAACTACATCTATATTTATATGTGAAAAGGGTTCTGCAATTTCATAGGATTATAGAATACTGAAAGTGAAATGAAGTTTTCAAACCAGAGTATGAAGAAAATGAGACTATGGTCAGAAGCCCTGGGTTTGAGCTCTGCTTAAAACACTTCTGAATTGACTTCATTTGTGAAATATACATGCTGATAACCTCATTACTAACTTTAAGGGTGTTTTGAGAATTAGATAGAAAAATATGCTCAGGATCACACTGTCAGTGGTAAAGCTCTCTTGCTAACATGTTGTTTTCATTACTACTTGCAAATGAAGAAACTGTAGTTCACTCTGCGGCCTTGGACAAGTTACTTATTTCAGTGCCTGTTTCATATCTGTAAAGTATGGATAAAAGTAGAACCCAGCTCACATGACGATTATAAGGATTAAATAAATTAGTATATATAAAAGGTAGAGCGAAGTGCCTCTGAACAATATTTGGTAATAAGCATTAGTTACTATTTTTATACTCATCCAATTTGTGATTTAGTAATAGTCTATGTTTGTTTATAATAATATCTGGGGGTGTTGTTAAAAACACTGACCCTTTGAAAGAACAGTCTCTTTAATAAATAGTGTTAAGAAAATAGATAGCAACATGCAAAAGAATGAAAGTGGGCCACTGTCTTATGCCAGACACAAATATTAATTCAAAATGGATTAGAGGCTAAAGAATAAACAAACAATTAAGACTACATTTGACTGAAAAGCTTCTGCACAGTGAAAGAAACTGTCAACAAAATAAGAGGACAACCTACTGAATGGGAGAAAATATTTGCAAATCATATCTCTGATAAAGGGTTAATATGCAAAATGTATAAAGAACTCATACAAATCACTAACAACAAAAAAATCCTCAAACAATCTGTTTAAATAATGGGCAGAAGATCTGAATAGCCATTTTCCAAAACAAGACATACAGATGGCCAACAGGCATGTGACAAAATGCTTAGCATCATTAATCATCAGAGAAGTGCAATTTTAAACCACGATAAAATACCACCTCACACCTGTCAGAATGGCTGTTGTAAAAAAGATAAGAAATGACCATTGTTGGTAAGGACGTGGAGAACAGGGAGCCCTCATACACTGTTGGTGAGAATAAAAACTGGTATAGCCACTGTGGAAAATAGTATGGAGCTTCCTCAAAAAATTTAGAAATAGAACTACCATATGATCAAGAAATTCCACTTCTGGATATTTTTCTGAAGATAAAAAAGCAATAAGTAAAAATATACACACCCTTATGTTTATTGCAGTGTTATTTGCAGTATCCAAGATATGAAAGCAACCTAAGTGTTCACTGATAGCTGAATGGTTAAAACAGATATGGTATATATACAGTAGCATACTACTCAGCCATAAAAAATGAAATCTTGCCATTTGTGACAAAATGGGTGGACTGTGAGGGTATTATGCTAAGTGAAATAAGTTAGAGAAAGCCAAACTGCATAATTTCACTTATATGTGAAATCTAAAAACAAACAAACAAAACTAAACAAAATCCAGACTCATATAGGCAGAGAAAGATTGGTTCAGTAGGAAGTTTAGTGGGATATGTGTGAAATGGGTGAATGGGATTGAAGAGTACAAACTTGTAGTTATAGAATAAGTCAGGGGATGTAAAGTATAAAAAGGGGAATAAAGTCAGTAGTATTGTATTAACTTTGTATGGTAATAGACAGTAACTAGACTTCTTATGGTGATCATTTCTCAAATGTATACCAATGTTGAATCACTATGTTGCACACCTGAAACTAATATAATGCCAAATGTCAATTATACCTCAATTAAAAAAATAAGCTTATTGTAGGAAAGAAGTACTGATACCTTCTGCTAAAAGTTTGTCAATTTTAGTCTGAGAAAATGGATACAGATTCTATCTTTCAGAAAATTCTCAGTTCAGTTTTCCTCTATTGACACACGTAATGCTTTAAATTCTTTTTATTTGCACTGAGGCATATTGTGGGTTATGCCAGTTTTATCTTATATGTGCTTTTCTAATGATTCTATGTAAATGATAATGAACAACAAAGGACTCTCCTTGTACAGATGAAGACATAAACATAAGTTTAACATATATCATACTCGGGTTTTGTTTTGTTTTTCCACTAAGGGAGTATTTTTTCATTTGCACACTGTAATTTGCTTCTACAGGAAAGAACTGTGTAGCATATAAGCACTTCAAGCAATTGTTTTTAGTTCGAGTTGGTTTCCTGTTTTATGCTCAATATATCTTTACAGGGACTAGTCTTGCTTGAATAGTCTAAACTCTAAACAATAATTTTCTAGGTGCTAGGAGCTACTCATTATGAAAGCTTTTTTTATGAGTGGCATAGGAGATTACCTTATATTTTTAATAATAACAATGAGGCTAATTCTTTTTGAAAAGGTCTAATTTAAGGCTGTTCTTTTACTTGCCCTCACAACATTGAATCATTCTTATTCTCAACACTTGACGAATTTGATAGAATTCATGATTAGCTTTCAAGTATAGAAATCTGAATGTAGAAGTTATATGTGCTTTAAATATTACCTTGGTAGAATTATTTGCAGGTGATTTAGCAGTCCAGTGTTCTTTGATTCATCTTTGTATTCTTGGCATAATGTGAGTGTTTGCTTCCTATTAAATCTCCAATAAATATCTGATGAAGAATTATAATGGCTTATGTTACGCCAGACATTATGCTAAGTATTTTATTTGATTATCTCTTTTAAGCTTCAGCTGATGAGGTAGACATTGCTATTATCCTTGTTTTACAAAGGAGGAAACTGAGGTACAGAAAGCTTGAATAACTTTCTCAACTTTTAAACTAGTGACTGACAGAAACCCTGGTTTTTTTTTTTTTTTTTTTTTTATTCTAGAGGCTAGCTCTAAAAGTCTGCCTTTTTATTAACTTATAAATGAGAGATGAATGAATAAATGTTACTAAGTAAAGTTTTGATTTCTTGGTGACATTATCCCAGGTTAACCCTACTTGGCTCTGCTGAGTTATAATCTGAATGTGTCTACTCTAATTGACTGTTTGCTTGTATATCATTTCTCTTGTACTAAATCATAATTGATTCTAGTTCAGGTTCATAGACTTTAGTTATTTTATCCCCTTACTGTGCCTAATGTGGTGGACTCACCATAGGTATTTGCTAAAAATTTGACCACCTAGGCAAGTGACTGGAATATGCAAAAATTAAGCAGCAAATAAATAGCAGGTAACAGGCCTCAATGCTATTTACAAGGTAATAGGGATGTCTAATCATTCTTCAACTTCTTTAGTAAAATCTGGTGCAACTTTTATTTTTCTTTTCAGCTTTATTTAGGTATAGTTAACAAATAAAATTGTATATATTTGTAGTATACAGTGTGATGATTTGATGTATGTATTCTTTGCAAAAGTATTACCACAATCAGGTTAATTAACACATCCATCACCTCACATAGTTGTCTCTTTTGCATATGTGGTGAGAATGCTTAAGATCTACTCTAATCACAGATTTCAAGTATGCAATATATTATTATTAACTACAATCATCATGTTGTACTTTAGATCCCCAGAACTTATACATCTACTAACTAACGGCCTGTACCCTTGACCAGCATTTTCCCATCTCCTTATGTCTACCTACCCCTGGTATCTACCCTTTTACTATGTTTCTTTGAATTTGATCTCTTTAAAAAGATTCTACATATGAGATCATCCATTATTTGTCTTTCCCTGTCTTGCTGATTTCACTTAGCGTTATGTTCTCTTATTTTACCCATGTTTTTGCAAATGGAAGAATTTCCTTCTCAACAGCTGAATAATACATATATATGTATATGTATATATGTGTATATATTTATATCGCATCTTTATCCATTCATCAGATGATGGACACTTAAGTTGTTTCAATATCTTGGCTGTTATAAAAAATACTTCAATGAACATAGGATTACAGATATCTTCTTGAAATACTGATTTATTTCCTTTGCATATATACACAGAATTGGGATTGCTGGATCATATAATAGATCTATTTTTAATTTTTTGAAGAACTTGTATACTTTTTTCCATAATGACTGTACCAATTTATCATCCACCAACAGTGCATGAGGGCTTCCTTTTCTCCACATCCTCAAAGACACTTGTTATCACTCCTTATCTCTTTGGTAAAAGCTATCCTAAAAGCTGTAAGGAGTCATGTTATTATAGTTTTGATTTGTATTTCCCTGATGATTAGTGATGTCCATCATCTTTTCATATACCTGGTGGCCATTCGTACGTCTTTTTTTTTGGAAAAATGTCTACTCAATTTTTTGGCCCATTTTTAAATTGGGTTATTTGTCTTTTTACTGTTGAGTTAAACTCCTTACATATTGATTCAGTATACTGGGGCTCAGTGCTGGTGTAAGGATTAAATGGCAAAGTGCACTGTAAAGGTAAATGTCTAGGAATAGCCTGGCAGTCATTAGGGTATAACACAGATCAGCTTCTTAAGGACTCTTTGGATCCATATACTTCACTGCTGTCCTGCAGCCCCAAGTTTGTTTATGGGTTAATGCATGGACTTTGGAGTAGAACTGCCCTGTATTTGTCACATATTCTTTAGATATACTTGGATGAGTTACTCGTTGCTTCACATCCATGTGCCTTTCCTCTTACTATTATTTCCTTAACCTGAAAAACTGCTTACATGTAGGACAAGTTGTACCTCATTCTTAACTTCTGTGAAGTTGTCGTGACCTATCCTCTGTCCTCAGGCAGAGTTTATTATTCCCTCCTATGGACTATCACTGTGCACCTCTGTCTCACAGCCGTACCCTTGTATTCCCTATTCCTGTGAAAATATTTTTCCTGTAATTCCTTAAATTTGAGATATTCTTTCTTGATGCTGGACATTTATATGTGCTGCTTCTCTGACTGGAACATTATTCTCTCTTCTTTAACATATTGTTATCTTATTCTTTAGAGTCTTAGTCAGCCCGCCTTTACTTTATAATATACCTACCTAATCATAATTATTTATTTTAAGTTTCTGATTTTCTCTGATAGACCATAAGCTCCATAAAGGTAAGAGCCTATTTTACTTATTCACTGACATATCCTCAGTGCCTGAATAAATGTTTGGCACGTTACAGTAACTTAAATATTTTTTGAGGAATTATTTTATTTGACTTAGTATGGAGTCTTTTGGAAAAATTATCAGATATGGTATGAGTTTTATGTCCGTGGGGCTATAAGAAAGTAATAAGGTTTATTGTATGCACACATTATATGTGTACATATGTATTTTTATACACATATACAAACGTGTGTGTGTGTGTGTGTATGTATCCCATACCAATTGCAAAAGGGATTGATCTACTAGCTTAATGCTAAATGCTCTCAGTGTGAGATTTTTCCATTATCCAGAAAGGGAGAATAGGTAGTATGAGGTTAGAGAGATGGTCCTGAAATGTGCTCCATAGAACACAGAGAAAAGGCCCAGTGAGTAGGGTTGTTTTGGTGTAGACTGCTGTTACATACTAGAGAAAAATTTCTCCCCAATGAGCAATTCAGATAAGATAAGGAAAAATTTAAGATCATATTTCTTAGTCAATTTCACTTTCATATCAAGTTAGCTCTAAAAAGAGAATAAAGCTGCTGTCCCTTTCTTGACGAATAGGTAAGAAGAGATTGAATATTAAGCATCAATTTGCTAATGGCCACCTTCAGTCACCTGAAGTCAAAATGGCTTCAGAATAACTTCACCAAAACTCAGCCAGACAGTAGCACAGACCCTGTGCATACTCACCAAGCACAGGGTTTCTTTGCAGTATATGCTCTGTTGAAATAAATACTGTAGAGTTGTGTTTTTCTTTTTCTAAGATTGAAAAATTTCATAGAAACTGTATTAAGAAGAAAGATTCTGACTGAGCAGAGGTATTTGAGTATGTTGACACCATGTCTCTGAGTGGTTATGTAAACTCTAGGTCAGGCATTTTCCTCCTGTGAGTCCACCAAATGACAAACTCAAGATTATTGCATTTGCTCATTTATTACCTGACACAGATGTTATAGAGAACTGACACAGGTCATAGCACATCCTCTCAGCAGCATTCTTAGCACAAGATTTTGAATGAAAATTTAACAGATATGAAACAAATGTATGACTTATTTTATGCAGTTTTATAGTAAAAAATTGAACCTGGACATTACATACAAGTAGCAAGAGTTTCACAAAATCCCCATTCTCATTAAGTATCTGCCAAATTAACCAGTCAGAGTTGGAAGAAAAATCTAAGGGAGACAAGAGCAGTAATTTCAAAGCCATAGTCCCTAATATCATGGTTTCCTGTGTTCCTGGGTCATTACCCACTTTTGTTGGGTGCCTTCATATTTTTTCTTTAATGATTTGTTTTCTCCTTCATTATATTAGATTATGATCTTCCATTCTATTTCTTTTACCTTCTGTAATGCAACATCTTGGCCACTATTCAGAGATTTTGTTCTGTTCTGATTTATAGAAAGAAACTCACTATCAGATTTTAGAGGCAAGATTGCAAATTAGAGGAGGAATTAGAGTGCTCACTAATGTTTGTGTAATGCTTTTCTTCCTGGGTCCCCTACTTTCCTAGCCCTGTTTCACCTAAATGTTAGTCCTGGTCAATGGACTGTAGGGTGATAAATGCCCTCTATAAGCTGGTCCCTAAAATTTGTAAAGCCCCTCCACTGTTATTTTCACTTTCCTGGTCTGGTGGATACTCCTAGAGCATTACTATTCAATACAAATATAAAATGAGTGTATATAATATATGTACAATCCCCAAAAACTACATTAAAAACTTTAAAAGAAACAGGTGAAATTAATTTACTGATATATTAATTTAACACAATATGTTGGATATATTATCATTTAAAATAAATCAATATAATATTAAAACAATAATTTCTTTTTTCAAATACCATACCTTTAAAATCCAACATTTATTTTATACTTATAGTTCATCTCAATCCAGACAAAATCTTCATTGCCAGTGCTCAATGGCTGCAAATGGATAGTGACTATTCTCTTGGATAGGACATTTCTGGGGGTGACATGGAAAGAATGATAGAGCCATTAGTTGGGAAAAGCTCTGGGTTATTGAACAACTGTGGGAAGTTTCATCTACACTGAGCTGTGAGTAAAATGAAATCTTTTCATCTACACTGAGCTGTGAGTAAAATGTGAGTAAAAAAGAAATCTTTGTTAAGACATTGATATTTCTGGGTTTGTTTGTTATCAGCTAGTATATTGTGTAAGATTAGATTATTGTGCAGCAAACATTGACTCCATTTCCCCTTGTCTTCTCTTGAAACTCTATCAGAGGAGTATACTTTCTTGCCTAACTGATATTGGGATTGGCCATGTGATTTTCTTTGACCAATGAAATGTTGACATAAGAGAATTGTGCTGATTTTAAGTCTAGGCCTTAAGACTTTTGTGTAATTCTAATGCATATTCTTTGATCTTTTTTTTTCTCTCCTATTTTGAAAAAAAAAAAAAAAGTGAATCAGAGGATCCACTGGCCCCAGAAGAATGAGAAACACATTGAGCAGTCATGAACTGAACCTGTAGTTGGCAGTAAATCTGAGTCTAGTCTAAAACAGTTGAACATCAGTCACCCTGCAAGTGTGTGAGCAAGTAATGCTTATTGTTGTATGCAGCTGTGTTTTGGGGTGGCTTATTGTTTAATGTTATTGTGACAATAGCTAACTGACTGAAAGACCCTAATAGAATTTTTTTTTTTCCCATGGAAGGATCTCTAGCCCTTTAACAGTTATGTCCTCCCTTCCTGTGGTACTTTTCTATGTTGCATCTCCTCTGCTGTCCTTTCTTCCCTTTTACAATATACCCAATCCATATCTTTCTATTTTAGTTATGTAGTGCTGGTCTGATTTTTCTTTTATAATTATTTGCACATGTAATTTGGAGATTAGCAAATTTCTTCCTATAACTTAAAATCTGATCATACAGTCTTCCAACACCTTTTTAAAGAGCTCTTGATATATTCCAGGCTCTGTTGTAGTCTATCAGAACACAATAGCGAGCAAGAACTGTTCTGGTACATAGATTTTAGGGATGGTGTGTCATAGACATACAAATGAAAACACATGGAGATAAAATACTCACATAAAGAAAAATAAAGACGAATCAGAGTTTGGAGATGGGGGTTATTGCTATAGAAATAATTTCAGAAGCCCCTCATTCTATGCTCTAAAGTAATATAAACCCTTTCTATGATCTTTGCCCACTACTAGAGGCTTATGTTCTTATACTTCTTCCTGCCTTCTACCTGCTTTCAGTAAATTAATTGAGTTTAAGGATTGTTTTTGTCATTTTGTTTGTATATTTTCTACTTTGCATTCACTGAGTTAACTAAATTAGTATCACACAAACCATTCACATGAAGGGGTGTGTGTGTGTGTGTGTGTGTGTGTGTGTGTGTGTGTGTATGTGTGTAAGACCTTACTCAAAGTGTTGAGAATATATAAAAGTATTTTTATCCTGGTAGCATAATTTAAAATTTAATATTAGCTATTCTTGATCTTAAACGTCTCAAAGCTAGACCCTAGTCTCCTGTCATGTTTTTTTTTTGCTTATATTTTTAGGTATTTTGTTCTAATCTCTGAATTTTATTTTATTTTGTTTTGTTTTATTGAGGAGAGCAGTTTAGCTAGCACTCTCATTTCCTTGGTTACAATGACCCAGGCCCCCAGAGTCTCAATTTTCTACTAAGTTATTTAACTACATTTGAAAACACTGAGCTTTAGAGTCATTGTGTTATGTGCACAAAGTTACACAGCTAGAACATGGTGAAACTGAGATTTTGTTCTAGTCTATTGGAATTTAGAACTAATGTTTGCAAAGTGCAAACAAATTTCATAGTCACATATAGGTGAGCAAGCATGTAATATTTATTTTTTTGATGAACTTATTTGCAGGCTATAAACTTCTTTATCTGTCTAGAGAGAGTAACTTAATCTAGTACCCTTCATATGTAAGGTCATTTATACCATGATGTGAATGCAGTGAAATAAGAATTTACACACAGACATATCAGGAAAGTCTAATTCCAGGGGGTTATGCATTATTGGACATCATGAAGAGCATGTCTCAACTGTGGCCATTCTCTGTCCATTGCTGACATCCATTCAGTTGTAATTCATTTAGCCTGCTAATGAGGCAGTGGCCCTTTTCTTTGGCATATCTATTGTTTCCGTCCTTTGTCTTTCCATGGTCATTGACAGAATGTGCCTCATTATACATTCTGGCCTGGCTCTTCACCATATTCTTGAACCTGGCTCTCTTAGCCTGTTCTCTCTCTCTCTCTCAGCCACTTTCACGCCCTCTGAGAAAAAAGTAAATATATTCTTTTTTCCCAAACTAAGATGTGGAGTACTTCAAGATTCCATTCAGGCGCATCTTCTTACACATCTCCCTCAGGCATTGCCTCGCAGACAGGATAATGGCTCCCTCAAACACATCCACATCCTGGTCCCCAGAACCTGTAATTTACCTTACGAGGCGCAAAAAAGTTTTGTACATGTGACGAAGTTAAGGATCTTGAGATCAAAGATTTTATTGAATTATCCAGTTGGGCCATTTAAGTATCATCACCAAGATCTTTAAAAGAGGAAAACTTGGAGTTCCTGTGGTGGCTCAGCTGTTAACGAACGTGACGGCATCCATGAGGACACAGGTTCGATCCCTGGCCTCGCTCAGTGGGTTAAGGATCTGGCGTTGCCTTGAGCTGTGGCATAGGTTGCAGATGTGGCTCAGATCTTGCGTTTCTGTGGCCCTGGCATAGGCTGGCGGCTACAGCTCTGAATGGACCCCTAGCCTGGAACCTCCATATGCCGTGGGTATGGCCCTAAAAAAGAAAAACCAAAAAAAAAAAAAAAAGAGGAAAACTTATCCCAGGTGAGGTCAGAGTGAGATGTGATTGTGAAAGGATAGCTGTAGAGATGAAACAAGGCTAATTTTGAAGATGGAAAGAAGTCTGAAACTAAAGAATGAGGCTATAGAGTCTGGAAAAAGTGAGAAAATGAATTCTGCCCCCGTTTCCAGACAGGAATACAGCCTTGCCAAGACCTTGATTTTATCCCAGTGAGACCTGTGTTGGACTTCTGGGAGAACTGGGAGACAATAAATGAATATTAGTTATGCCACTAAATCTATAGTAATTTACTTCATAGTGAAAGAAAACTAATATACTGGGCCGAGACTTTTCTGTGAGGCATGTCAACCCTCAGAGTTTGAAGGTTTTCCTGAACTTTTCTGAGGATTCTATGATCCCTCGTTCTGGGAATCATCCCGAAGAGGGGCAGGATCCCAGAACTTCCCCTTCTCACAAAACTGGAGAAATTTCCCTATGTTCTTCATAAATGAAAAAACGTCTCCTGGCTTCCCCAAGTTAACTGAACTTTTTCAGTGGCTCTTACAAAACCACGTGATTTTTCCAACATTTCATTTATGGTACAACATTTATGTCTTGTGTTCTTCATGCATTTAGCATTTTTAAATTCAAATATTTTTTTTCTATAAAGAAGTCTACTTACAATCTAAAGCCTTGGCATTCCAGATTACTGATTCTAAACAGAGTTTCAAGAACATATTTAATCGATTGAAAAGTTAAACCATAATTCTTTATTTTCTGCTAAATTTTTGCAGAACAATCCAACTTACTGCCTGTGCAGAAAATTTAGATGTTGCCTAAATGAAGGCAAGGATGGTATCTCTTAGCAATGTTTATAGAATTCCTTGTTGATCCTTTTCCATTAGAGCAGTATTGTAATGACTCTTTAATTCCTAATATAGATAACTTGTATTCTCTCTGTCTGTGTCTATCTCTACATCTCTCTTGTTAGTTTGGCTAGAGGTTATCAATTTTTAAAATAATTTTTAAAAACCACCTTTAGGGTTCCTTGATTTTCTTTATTATTTACATATTTTTAATTTGACTTCTATGCTAATTTTTATTACATCTTTTCTTCTGCTTACTTTAGGCTTAAATTTGTATTTTTTTGTTAATTTTCTAATTTTCAAGTTTAGGTTATTGATTTCAGATCTTTATTTTTTCTAAAAATGTATCCAATGCTATAAATTTTCCTCTAGGTATTGCTTTCATTGCCTCCCACAAAACTTGATAAATTGCATTTTTATTTTCAGCTCAAAGTATTTAAAAATTTCCCTGAAGATTTTTTAACTCAAATGTCATTTAGAGGTATGTTCTTTAATTTTCAAATATTTAGAAATTGCCCCAGTAGCTTTCTCTTACTAACTTTTAGTTCAGTTCATCTGTGGTCTGCAAACATACTTTCCATAATTTCTAGTCTTTAAAAGTGTGTATTAGGTCCCAGAATATGGTCCATCTTGGTGAATGCTACATGTGAGCTCAAAAAGAATGTGTATTCTGATGTTGTTCGATGGAGTATTTTAGAAATGTGAATTAGATAAGTTTGATATTGCTGTTCAGGTCAAATATATCCTTACTGATTTTATATTGGCATGATATGTTAATTACTTAAATCTCTCAGGGACTCCAGCTGCAAGAGCGGATTTGTCTGTTTCACCTTGCAATTCTGTCAGCTATTGTTCCTATATTTCGTCACTGTTTTTAGTTGCATGCACATTTAGAATTGGATGTTGTCGTATAGAATCCATCCCTTTAATATTATAAAATGTACTTTTTGTCCGTGATAATATTTTTTATTCTGAAATCAGCTTTGTATGAAATTAATATAGCTATTCCAACTTTCTCTTGATGAATTTAGCATAGTATATCTTTCTCTATTCCTTTATTTTTAACCTCTCTTTGTTGTTACATCTAAAATGAATTGCTTGCTGTCAATATATAGTTGGGTCTTGTTTTTTTAATACACTCTGACAATCTCTGACTTAATTGATATATATAGACCATTCACATTTAAGGTAATTTTTTAAATATTTGGATTAATAGCAACTATATTTATAACTGTATTTTATTCATTGCCCTTGGTTTCTTTTTTTGCCTCTCGTTTTAACTGAACATTTTATATTCCTTTTTATCTCCTGTTTTAGTATATCAATTATACTTAAACATTTTTAATGGTTGTCCTGGAGTTTACAATATGTATTTTATAAATAATCTAAGCCCTCTTTAAAATAAGCCTATTCTGCTTTATTAATAGTTAAGTTACCTTATAACAGAGTACTCCCAATTCCTCTCTTCTGTCTCTTGTGACATTGCTGTCATTCATTTAACATCCATATTTTATAATCACTCAATAATTATTTTAAATACACAGTTACTGTTTGGATTAATTAAGAATAAGAAAAATAAATGATTTTATTTAATTTTCATTTATCTCTCTCTGATTCTCCTCCTTTCTTTATTTTTATTATTATTATTAATTTTTTTGTCTTTTTGCTATTTCTTTGGGCCGCTCCTGCGGCACATGGAGGTTCCCAGGCTAGGGGTTGAATCGGAGCTGTAGCCACCGGCCTACGCCAGAGCCACAGCAACGCGGGATCCGAGCCGCGTCTGCAACCTACACCACAGCTCAGGGCAACACCGGATCGTTAACCCACGGAGCAAGGGCAGGGACCGAACCCGCAACCTCATGGTTCCTAGTCGGATTCGTTAACCACTGCGCCACGACGGGAACTCCTCCTCCTTTCTTTATATAGATCTGAATTTCTAAAGTATCTTTTTCCTCTCTCTGAAGAACTTGTTTTAATATTTCTTGCAGTTGCTGGCATTGAATTCCTTCAGTTTTTATTTGTCTGATTAAGTGTTTTTTCTTCACCTTTGAAGGATAATTTGCTGTATATAGAATTCTAGGATGGTAGGTATTGTTTCTCCCAATTCTTTAAATATTTCACTCCACTCTCTTCTTGCTCCCATGGTTTCTAGTATTTATCCTTGTTCTTCTGCAGGTAAGGTGCATTTCCTTCTCTGGCTTTCAATATTTTTTTTTCCACTTTGTCTTTGGTATTCTGCAGTTTGAATATTGTAGTTTCATTTTTTTCTCTTCTATTTGTACTGTTTGATCTATGAGCTTCCTAGATCTATGTTGATCATTATTTTTTTTATTTTTTAGGGCTGCACTTGTAGCACATGGAAGTTCCCAGGCTAGTGATCGAATTGGAGCTGCAGCTGCTAGCCTACACCACAGCCACAGCAATGCAGGATCTGAGCCTTACCTGCAACCTAGACTACAGCTTGTGGCAACACTGGATCTTTAACCCACTGAGTGAGGCCAGGGATTGAACCCACATCATGACAGACACTATGTTGGGTTCTTAACCATTGAACCACAATGGGAACTCCTCTTTTGTATCATTTTTTAATAGAGCCCACTTATAAATGATATATGGTATTTACCCCTCACTTACTTCACTTAGTATGATAATCTCTGGGTCCACCCACATTGCTGTAAAAGGCTTTATTTCATTCTTTTATATGGCTGAGTAATATTCCATTGTATTTATGTAGCATGTCTTCTTTATCCATTCTGCTGTTGATAATCATTTAGGTTGCTAACATGTCTTGACTATTGTAAACAGTGCTTCCGTAAACATTGGGGTGTATGTATCTTTCCAAATTATGGTTCTTTCCTAATACATGCCTAGGAGAGGATTTGCTGGATCATATGGTAATTATATATTTGCTTTTTTTAAGCAACCTCTATACTGTTCTCTATAGCGGTTTCATCAATTTTAATTCCCATTAACAGTGTAGGAAGGTTCCCTTTTCTCCACACCCACTCCAGCATTTATTGTTTGTAGATTTTTTTGATGATGGCCTTTCTGAATGGTATGAGGTTATACCTCATTGTAGTTTTGATATGCATTTTTCTAATAATTAGTGATGTTGAGCATCTTTTCATGTGTTTTTTGGACATGTCTGTTTAGATATTTATGTCCATTTTTTTATATATATAGCTGCATGAATTATTTATATATTGGATATTAATCCCTTGTCAGTCACTTCCTTTGCAAAGATTTTCTCCCATTCTGTGGATTGTCTTTTTATTTTATGTTTTCCTTTTCTTTCTTTCTTTTTTATTGTCTTTTTAGGGCCATGCCTGTGACATATGGAAGTTCCCAAGCTAGGGGTCGAATCAGAGCTATAGCTGCTGCCTACACCACAGCCACAGCAACATGGGATCCGAGGTGCTTCTGAGACCTACACCACAGCTCACAGAAGCAGTGGATCCTTAACCCACTGAGTGAGGCCAGGGGTCGAACCTGTGTCCTCATGGATGCTAGTCAGATTCGTTTCCACTGAGCCATGATGGGAACTCCTGGTTTCCTCTTCTGAGCCAAAACTTTTAATTTTTCTTAGGTGCCATTTATTTATTTTTGTTTTTATTTTTATTACTCTAAGAAGTGGATCCAAAAAGAGCGGTTAATTATGTCAAAGTGTGTTCTGCTTATGTTTTCCTCTAAAAGTTTTATAGTATCTGGTCTTATGTTTAGGTCTTTAATACATTTTGAGTTTATTTGTGTGTGTGTGTGTGTGTATGGTGTTAGAGAGTGTTCTAATTTCATTCTTTTCCATGTAGCTGTCCCATTTTCCCACCACCACTTATTGAAGAGACTGTATGTCCTTGCCTCCTTTGTCATAGATTAGTTGACCATAGGTGCATGGGTTTATTTCTGGGGTTTCTATCCAATTCCACTGATCTATATTTCTTTTTTTGTGCCAGTACCTACTGTTTTGATGACTGTAGCTTTGTAGTAGAATCTGAAGTCAGGGAGCCTGATTCCTCCAGCTCTTATTTTTCTTTCTCAAGATTGCTATGGCTATTGGGGGTCTTATGTGCTTCTATACAAATTTTAAAATATTTTTTTTTCTAGATCTGTGAAGAATGCCATTGGTAATTTGGTAAGGATTGCATTGAATCTGTAGATTGCCTTAGGTGGGGTAGTCATTTTGACAGTATTGATCTTCCAATCCAAGAGTGTGATATATCTTTCCATATGTGTCATCTTTGATTTCTTTCATCAGTGTCTTAGTTTTCAGAGTATAGGTCTTTTGTCTCTTTAGGAAGGTTTGTTCCCAGGTATTTTATTCTTTTGATGTGATTGTAAATGGGATTGTCTCTTTAATTTCTCTTTGTGATCTTTTGTTGTTAATCTATAGGAATGCAAGAGGTTTCTGTGTATTAATTTTGTATCCTGTAACTTTACCGCATTCACTGATGAGCTTTAGTAGTTTCCTGATAGCATCTTTAGGATTTTCTATGTATAGTATAGTATTATGTCATCTGCAGACAGTAACAGTTTTACTTCTTCTTTTCCAATTTGGTTTCCTTTTATTTCTTTTTCTTTTCTGATTGCCTTGGCTAGGACTTTTAAAACTATGTTGGCTAAAATTTGTAAGAGTGTACATCTTGTCTTGTTCCTGATCTTAGTGGAAATGTTTTCTGCTTTTCACCATTGAGAATGATGTAAGCTGTAGGTTTATCATATATGGCCATTATTTTGTTGAGGTAGATTCACTCTGTGCCCTCTTTCTGGAGAGTTTTATTTTATTTTATTTTTTTGTGGTTGTTGAATTTTGTCAAAAGATTTTTCTGCATCTATTGAGAAGATCATATGGTTTTTCATTCCTCAGTTTCATTCCTCAGTTACTGTTGTGTAGCACATTCATTGATTTGTAGATATTAAAGAATCCTTAATCCTTACACCCCTGGGATAAATCCCATTTGATCATGGTGTATGATCCTTTTAATGTATTTCTAGATTCAGTTTGCTAGTATTTTTGTGTCTATGTTCATCTATGTTTTTGTCCTATAATTTTCTCTTTTTTGAGCTATCTTTGTCTGATTTTGGTATCAGGGTGATGATAGACTCATAGAATAAGATTGTGTGTGTTCCTCTGCTAATTTTTGGAAGAGTTTCAGTATGATCAGTGTTAACTCTTCTCTAAATATTAGATAGAATTTGCCTGTGAACCCATCTGATCTTGGGCTTTTGTTTTTGGAAGTTTTTTCAGTCTTGGAAGATTGTGCCTTTGTAAGAATTTGTCCATTTCTTCTAGGTTGTCCATTTTATTTGTTTATGGTTGGTGATAGTAATCTCTTATGATCCTTTGTATTTCTGTGGGGTCAGTTGTAATTTTTCCTTTTTCATTTCTATTGAGTTAGGCCCTTCCCCCCCTTTTTTGTAGAGTCTGGCTAAGGATTTATCAATTTTGTTGATCTTTTCAAAGAACCAGTTTTAGTTTCATTGATCTCTTCTACTGTTTTCTTCATCTCTATCTCATTTGTTTCTCCTCTGATCTTTATGATTTCTTTTCTTTATTAATTTTGTGTTTTGTTTTTTCTTCTTTGTCTTGTTCACTTAGGCGTAACTTTATGTTGTTTATTTGAGTTTCCTAAGAAATTATATTGCTATAAATTTCCCTTCTTAGAATTGTTTTGATTCTATTGCTATAAATACAAATTAGAATTGAATTGTATTGCTATTAATTTCCCTCTTAGTTTTGTTTTGTATTGCTGTAAATATAAATTAGAATTGAATTGTTTTGTATTGCTATAAACTTCCCTCTTAGAATTATTTTGCTGTGTCCCATTGGTTTTAGATCATCTTGTTTTCATTGGCATTTGTCTCTAGGTATTTTTTATCTCTTCTTTGATTTCTTTAGCAATCCATTGGATGTTTGGTATCATATTATTTAGCCTCCACATGTTTGTGCTTTTGTAGTTATTTTCTTGTAGTTGATTTCTAGTTTCATTGTGTTGTGGTCAGAAAATATGCTTGATATTATTTTAATTTTCTTAAATTTATTAAGGCTTTATTTGTGGCCCAAGATGTAATCTATCTTGGGGAATGTTCCTGGTGCACTTGAGAAGCATATGTATTCTGCTGCTTTCAGATGGAATGTTCTATAAATATCAAGTCTCTCTGATCTATTTTGTCATTTTAGGCCTGTGTTTCTTTTTTTTTTTTTTTTTTATTTTCCCACTGTACAGCAAGGGGGTTAGGTTATCCTTACATGTATGTGTTTCTTCATTGATTTTCTCTCTGGATGGCCTGTCCATTAATGTAAGTGGAGTGTTAAAGTCCTTCAGTATTGTTGTGTTACTGTCCATTTCTCTTTTTATGGCCGTTAACACTTGCCTTGTATATTGTGGTGCTTCTATGTTGGATGAATATATATTTACAGTTCTTATATTTTCTTCTTGGATTGATCCTTTGATTATTAGGTGGTGTCCTTCTTTGTCTCTGGAAACAGTTTTTATTTTAAAGCCGATTTTGTCTGATATGAGTGTTGCTAGTACAGCTTTCTTTTGTTTTTCATTTGCATGAAATACCTTCTTCAATCCCCTACTTTATGTATGTATCCCTGGATCTGAAGTGGGTCTTTCGTAGACAGCATGTATACAAGTCTTTTTTTTTTTTTTAATCCATTCAGTCAGTCTGTCTTTTGGCTGGAATGTACACTACATTTACATTCAATGTAGTTATTGATATGTATGTACTTATTGCCATTTCCTTAATTGATTGTATTTGTTATTGTAGGACTTTTTTCTTCCCTTTGTCTTCTCTTCTCATGTGATTTGATGACTAGTGTATTTGGATTGCTTTTTCTTTTTTATGTGTGTGTCTATTGTAGTTTTTCAGTTTGCAGTTCCCATGAGGCTTTAATATAGCAGTCTATATACATACAAAATTGTTTTAAGTTGCTGGTCTTTTAATTTCAAACTCATTTTAAATATTCTGCGTTTGTATTTTCCTCTTCTCACAATTGCTATAGATGATTTCCTACTTTTATTTTATGTTTGCTATTACCAGTGAGCTTTTCCATTTGCAATTTTCTTTTTACTAGTTGTGACCCTTTCTTTTCTTCCTAGAGAAGTTCCTTTAGCATTTGTAAAGCTGGTTTCATGGTGCTGAATGTCTGTAAAGCTTTTGATTTCTCCATCAAATCTGAATGAAAGCTTTAATGGGTAGAGTATTCTCAGTTGCAGGTTTTGCCTTTCATCACTTTATGATGAAATTTATGCCATTCTCTTCTGGCCTGGAGGGTTTCTAATGAAAAAACAGCTGTTAACCCTATAAGGATTCTTTGTATGTTATTTGTTACTTTGCCTTTTTTGCTTTTAATATTTTTGGTTGTCTTTAATTTTTTTCAGTTTAATTAATATGTGTCTCAGTGTGTTCCTCCTTGGGTTTATCCTATATGGGACTTCGTGCTTCCTGGACTGAAGTGGGAGTTTCTTTTCCTATGTTAGGGGAATTTTAAGCTATAATCTCTTCAAATATTTTCTCAGACCCTTTCTTTCTTCTCCTTCTAGAACCCCTATAATGTAAATGATGATACATTTAATGTTGTCTCAGACTATTGACTTACTTTCAAGCTCGCTGATTCTTTCCACAGATAAGTTACTGGTGATCATACCACCAGAAATATTCTTCATTTCTGTTACAGTATTTTGATTTCTAACATTTCCTTTTGATTCTTAGAATTTTCATCTCTCTGATCGAATTACCCATCTGTGTTTGGATGTTGTCTACTTTTCCTTAGAGCCTTTAAAATAGTAAATAGCTATTTTAAATTCTCTGCCCAATAATTCCAATATATTTTTTTTTAAGTTTGGTTTTTTTTTGTTTGTTTGTTTTTTAGAGGCGGATTTTATTTTATTTTATTATTTATTTATTTATTTTTTGCCATTTCTAGGGCCCCTTTGCCAGGCTAGGGGTTGAATCAGAGCTGTAGCCACCGGCCTACGCCAGAGCCACAGCAACTCAGGATCCAAGCCGTGTCTATGACCTACACCACAGCTCACAGCAACACTGGGTCCTTAACCCACTGAGCAAGGCCAGGGATCACACCCACAACCTTATGGTTCCTAGTCGGATTTGTTAACCACTGAGCCGTGATGGGAACTCCTAATTCCAATATATTTGAATCTAATGCTTCCTTTGTGACCTCAGGCTGTGATTGTTTTTTTTTTTTTTTGGACCTTTTCTGTACCTTTTAATTTTTAGTTGAAAGCAAAAGATATTGCGTTGAATAAGAGGAACTACATTAAATTTTCATTACTGCTATTATAAAGTACTGCAAGCTTAGTGGCTTAAAACAATATGAATTTGTCTTACGTTCTGGCAGTTACAAGTCCAAAATATATCTCCCTGGACTAAAATCAAGATATTGGCATTCTTTTATGGAGCTTCTAGGGGAAAATCAGAAGCATTTTCTGGCTTCCAGTGGCCACCTGCATTCCTTAGCTGGTGGCCTCATTACTCTATCATCAAAGCCAACACCATCTGGCTGAATCCTTACAAGCTGCCATCTCTCTGGTTCTCTCACTATGCTTTCTTCTTTCACTTAGCCTTCTATATACATTGAGATTACCTGGGAAATCCTGGATAATGTCTCCATCTCAGGATCAACTTATTAATTCTGTTTGTATTCTTATTTCTCCTTTTCCATAGCTGAGATTCTGAATTAAGACATGAAGACTTTTGGGGGAGGGAGTGCATTATTTTACTTACCATAAGAACTGAGGTCAGTAGGCCTCTAATTTGAAGATTTATATTTTATTTGGTTAGGAGTTTGTCCTTGTTTAATATTTTCTGAAGCTAAAGGTGGTAGAGTCTTAAGTTTCCTCTAGTTTTTTGGTGTGACTCCCCTCTTTATTTTGACCTTCCCTAAATACCTTCTCAGAGAAAAATCTGTGTCTTCCAACTTTTTTTAGCTTTAATCTACAGGAGCCCTGTTTGTGTGTTGGTAATGCATGATAGAGGGAAGTGTTTTATAATCTTTTATTTAAGTCTCAGTCTTTTAATGGACCCATGTCTCTGGCCTGTGACTTTCACAACTTTTTCTTCTTATATAGATCTTTTTTCCCCTTAGGTAAGATAGGAAGGCTAGAGGGTCCTGGAGGGTAATTTTATTTTTCCCCCTGGAAAGTAAGCTTCTATTATGGAGAGGAATCTGGGAATGTTTCATAAAAATTACCCTTTCCCTTCCCCTGTTAGTGCCCTGAGGGGATCTTTCTTAGATCTTTGCTATGAGAATCTGTGGGTTTCCTGGAGGTAAAGCCTATAAAATTTATATGCCCACATGAAACTGCAGTCCCCAGAAATACCTCACATTCACACTCATCCATACTCATTTTCCAAAAATTTGTCACTATTACCATTTCAGTGTTCTTAGCAGTTTACAGCTGTAGTGACTTCTGCTTTATGTAAGGAAATCTTGGCTGTGACTCTCTGGACTTGCTTGTTTCTCTGGATTTCAGGGTGATAATTTGGTCTGTAAACTCAGTTCTCTGATGGGTCTGAGAAAAGTTATTCATTTTGCTTGTCCAGATATTTTTGTTGTAAAGATGCGAGCAACAACTTCCAAGCTCTTTACGTATCAGAGCTGAAGTTGGATGTCTCCTGCACATTTTAAACTCTATTCACCTTTACTTTAACTTTAGCTTAGATTTCTCCTTACAGGAATACCTCCTGAGTTTGTCATTGTTGCAATTTCCTCTCTACAGCTACTTAAGACTCCGGTAGCCCTTTCATTCTCTGCCGATAGCCTTTGACTTTGTCCCCCAGACAACTTTCCATATATCTTCTTCCAGTTATGGGTCATAAATTTCATGAAATGCTTTCAATTTCTCTATTCTGAGAGCCTACTATAGACCTCTGTTCCATTTCCTTACAAATTGTTCACTTGATTTTCTTATACCCATCTAACTGTTGTTCTCTTATGGTCAAGCACAGTCATGATTCATTTTGCCTTCTTCTTTTTGTTTTTAAAATTATTTATTTATTAAATTTAAAGTATAGTTGATACGGAATATAATTCCCTGTGCTACACAGTAGGCCTTTGCCTTCTTTTTTTCTTACCTTCAATTCCCAGGGTGATTTACAACAAGCAAATTTATGCTCCCTAACCTGAGTTGAGTCTTTAGAACCACTTTTAAGCCCTTTGTTATCTCTGGTTTACTCCCTCTTCCACAGCATCTCCAGGTATTATAAGAATGTACCTCTCTCCTCAACCCCTCTTTTTCTCAATCTATATAGATAGCATATATCTCCTTTCAACAAACATTTTGGCCATCAGTCAAAATCTTCAACTTCTTTTTTTCCCTATTATTAACTCAGAAATGGCATAAGAACTATGTAATTGATGGAGAAGAATAAGATATGGATCCAGTATCTATAAAAATGTACATGATCAAATACAAAATGAGTGCTGTATGCAGCAAATGCTAAAGTTTGTGCTGGTACGAAAAAAATTTTCTTTTGTTTTCTTTTTACAACTGCACCCGCAGCATATGGAAGTTCCTGGGCTAGGGGTCAAATCAAAGCTGTTACTGATGCCTATGCCACAGCCAGGGAAGTACTGGATCTGAGCTACAACTGCAAGTTATGCCTGAGCTGCAGCTTATGGCAATGCTGGATCATTTACCCACTAAGCAAGGCCAGGGATCAAGCCCATATCCTCACAGACACTGCATTGTGTTCTTAACCTGCTGAGTCACAGTAGGAACTTCTAATAACAAAAAGTTTGAAACTTTAAATGTATTATTTTCTTTTATGCATAAAACCACTTGGAATGTGAGTATAACTATTACCCTTAGTACATAAAGGAGTGAACTGAGAGTTAAAAAATGTAATTTGATATAGATGCTCAGTGGATAAATGGTAGAATCAGGGCTATAACCATGTATGATTTATAATAGATTCTCCTATAAACCTAGGTATAATATTTTTCTAATTGCTTGTTGACTCTGCTATATGCTTCTTCCCTGGGTTATCCCTAACCTTTGGAGGAATGCAAAAGTAGGCACAGGTTCCCAGCAGCAGGCTATGGGTATTGCCTTGTACCTTATTCATAGCTTCAGTAAAGCCTATGTCTCTCTTTCCCAGCCTTGTAGTCCTGATTTATAGTTTCTTTCCCAGAAGCAAAGTGGAAATAGATCAGTGAGACATAGCTGTATAATTATGTTTTATTTTTTAATTAACCCTGCCCCCAACCAGTAGTAGAAGAAACAAAATGTCAGCAATAGCTGAGTACTTCATCAAGCAAACAGGCCTAAATCATCCTTTTTTTTTCTTCTTATATAAGTCATGTTTGCTTGTTTGTTGGCTTTCTTTTTGTCAGGAGTAAAAACTTTTTCCCATGCCTTCTCATGGCTGGTGCCTACTTAGCTCCTTAGCTGCCCACTTTTTACTTTTTTTTAAGTGTGTGTATATTTTTCTTATTTTATTCTCATTATTAAAAAATGAGACTCCCCTTACACAGATATCTGAAGGGGGAATATACTCAGTGTAGCTTTTTGACTAATACCTTTATATCCACCTAATTAGAATCCCATTGTGCCCATAACTACTCTTACTCCTATGTTTAAAAAAAACCCAAAAGACAATGCATTGAACAGTGCATCCTGTTTTCTTGTTTTGACTCTATCCTCAAAGTTTGTCTAAACTGATACTTCTTCTTAAATTTACTACATAACACCTATTTCTACCAACTAACTTAATGCTTTCCTTTCATCTTCTCCTGTAGATTATCCCTCTGATCAGTACTTCCCATTTAACATTCTTATTCAAGTGTAGTCTCGGAGTGCGTAAATCATCCTTTAATTGAAAGTTATGCCCTTATGAGAGATACGACAGTTCTTTTAAACCTGACAGCTTATTATTTTGCTTCAAGATTTTTTTAATACTCAGTAGCAGAAGGCTGAGAGTTCTTCTGCAGCTTTCAAACTACTTTCCTTTCAACCAAAGACTTCCTTAAGTAAAGGGACAAGGGATCATCAGTGTCAATATGCTATTCCAATACCACAATTCCTCGCAGCCACTTTTTTCGCCAATGGTATTTGTTTTATCTATTGCTGATATTGAGTTACCTGCCAGTATGTTTTCAAGAATGTGCTTACTGGGCATTAAAAGAATAGAAATGCCACACATTAAATCTCAGATTTGAGTTTATCAGATGTGTCTTTTGGAAAAGCTGTATGAGCTTCTGAATTTTTTTTTTATCTTTTTTTCTTTTTAGGGTCACTCCCGCAGGATATGGAGGTTCCCAGGCCAGGGGTCTAGATGGAGCTGTAGCTGCCAGCCTACGCCACAGCCACAGCAAAAAAGGATCTGAGCCACGCCTGCAACCTACACCACAGCTCATGGCAACACCGGATCCTTAAACCATTGAACGAGGCCAAGGATTGAATCTGCAATCATGGTTCCTCGTTGGATTCATTAACCACTGAGCCACGACAGGAACTTCGAGTTTCTGAATTATTATAAACATAATTTTAAATTTACAAGTTATGATGTGCTCACTGGGCCTGTCATTGTCATTGCTAAAATGATTTAGAGAGATATTACTCAAATACTTAATCCTTTTCTCTCTGAATGTGTAAAGAGTTTTCCTTTGTGCTCTTTGGGGAGTATGAGTCATCTGTGAAACTTACAAAATCAAAAAGAATTTTTAAATACAGGAATTATCCAGTTTGTTGTCATTCCTACTATTGAAATAAATGCTATCCCCAAATTGCAGGCCCGAAGGATTTCTTTATTTTTCCACTTTAAGCAAAATACATTCTGAATAGGAGCTGCCTACAACAGTATCTATGGAATAAGTACTATAGGAAAACTGATTTTGGAGGAAACAAGGAAGCAAGATCTTATATAAACCCCATGAAGTCCTCAACAACTTTTAAAAATTGTAGTTGAGGAGTTTCTGTCATGGCTCAGTGGTTAACGAATCTGACTAGGAACCACGAGGTTGTGGGTTCAATCCCTGGCCTTGCTCAGTGGATTGAGGATCTGGCATTGCTGTGAGCTGTGGTGTAGGTCACAGATGCGGCTCGGATCTGGCGTTGCTGTGGCTGTGGCCGTGGCTGGCGGCTACAGCTCCGACTGGACCCCTAGCCTGGGAACCTCCATATGCTGTGGGAGTGGCCCTAGAAATGGCAAAAAGACAAAACAAAAAAACAAACAAAAAAATAAAAATAGTAGTTGATAACCAGAGGAACTCTCTCTGCTCAGAGAAGGTCCTTAAATGTACAGTAGTCAACTAGTATCAAAACTGGATTGTTTTTTTACCAAATTCTCTCCCATATGAGATTGTTTTGTGCAATAAGAATGGACTCAATAGGAGTTCTCATTGTGGCTCAGTGGTAATGAGCCCGACTAGTATCCATGAGGATGTGGGTTTGATCCCTGGGCTTGCTTGGTGGGTTAAGGATCTGGCCTTTCTGTGAACCGTGGTGTAGGTCACAGATATGGTTGGATCCTGTGTTGCTGTGGCTGTGGATAGGCTGGCAGCTGCAGTTCTTGTTCAGCCTCTAGCCAGGGAACTTCTATATGCCACAGGTTTGGCCCTAAAAGGCAAAAAAAAAAGGAATGGACTCAGTAGTATATTGGTTGTAATGAGGGGCAAAGCCTGGAGAAACACCCTTAAGATGGGGTGAGGGATAGAAGGACTGATTGTTTTAAAATGTGGAGCACATTATAAAGAATACCAAACAGCTTTTCAGAAAACCCTGGGTGAACATTTTGCTTCAGATTACTTTACTGTGAGGTACAGTCTAAGCAATCTAATGTCTCAATTCCAGGAGTCTCTGAACAGCACATGTTTTGCTCTGCCAAGTCTGTACACTGTGTGTGTTTGTATTTGCATGAGCGTGTGTGCAATTCTTATTCTTATTCATTTGTAAGGCCTGGCAATGTGTGACACAACAAGAAGTCTTCAAATATACAATCATTCTGGCTTTCAAAGTCTTACACTTAGACCAAAGCGATAGCTAAATTTGATAGCTCTTTGCTGAGAAAGATGGGAAGGTCCCCAAGGTACAATTTTCCTGACGTGATTGACGGTATATTATGAGAATGTTTGGCTTAGGGTTCCTTCATGTGGGCATAGTTATCTTTTATGAAAGTTAGGTACATGAATAAAGACAGGGGTTGGGAGTATGTGGTGTGGAATTAAATGGTTCAAATTAATCGGGGATAGGCTCTAGTTTAAATAGACAAGTGAATATTCTTGAATGACATCTAATTCTTGAGACTTAACCTCAACTAGCTGCCTAATTTGCATAATTCACATTCATGAATTAGCAAAAGAGACCTGCTAGAATACATGATTTGGAACCAGAGAAGCCTGAGGTGGAATACCAATTACTCTGTTTATCAATAAATATGAACAAAGTAAACAATCTTTCTGTGCACCAGCATCCTGCTATGTGGAAGGGGAAATGATAATAATTCCCTGAGTTTTTGTATGGAACATTATAATATATGCAATGTTTCATGTGCCTATCTTACAGTAAGCAGTTAGAAATATTGCTTGAATTTCTCCTACTGCCAGAAAAAATAGGGTAATGTGTGGTATTGTTTTGTTTTTACATTTCAGTTTTAAGGCTCTTAAGGGTATGGCATTTTAAGGAAACTGAATTCTTAACATTCATTTCTCTGGGATGATGTCTGAAGAGTCAAGGTAATGACATGCACCTGAATCTGAGTCTTCTAACACATCCTCTAAAAACTATAAATATCATACAGATCAGGGGTCAGCAAATTTATTTTGTAAAGGGACAGATAGAAAATATTTTAGGTTTGTGGACCACAGAGTCTCTAGAATAACTAATTTATTCTGCTATTGTACTGTGAAAGCATCCATAAAAATGCATAAATAAAAAAAGCATGACTTTATTTCAGAAACAGGTGGTGTGTCAGATTTGGCCTGGAAGCCATAATTTACTGACTTCTGAACTAGAAGAACAAATATAAACCCACAAATCCCATACCTTTAGTATAATTATAAGTCAGAGAAATTATATACTTCAATATGCCCATAAGTAATAAAATAAAAATCAATTTTCAGTGGAACTATTTCTCAGATCTCTACTACAAATCTTTGCAGAAAGCATTATGGTCCAGAAAAATTGTGGAAGAAAGAAGAGGGAAATGAAGGGCCTAAAACTGAACTAAAATCAATAGAAGAAAGGAAAAGTCAATCTATATAAGGAAATACTGAAAAAAAGAATCCTGATAATTCTGAGCACTGAGTGTAAGAAAGTGAGGGAGGCCTTACTGAAAGTGAGGGAGGCCTGTAAGGAGGCAATTGAAAGAGCAATACTGGTGAAGAGAGTAAAAATAAAAGAAAGCATATTTTGGAAACTGCATGGCAAAGAGGAAAAAGAGCAAGAGGGGGAAATTTATGACCTTGTAAGACAAAATAAAATTTTAAATAATTACAGGACATCACCCTTCACTACCACCCCCTCCAAAAAGAGCCATCTATTAAAGAAACTGTACATTGTAACGCTGACAGAAAAGTGCTCTTGAACTAGCAATCTTTCAAACCACCCAAACTGTCACCTGTTCACAGAAATGTAAAAGTACAAGCAGCTTTATATATAAAAATATACTATAAGAAAAAAATAGAATGCATGAATGCTATACATTTTTCAGATGAAGAGAATCCCACTCCTCTACCCCCATTGAACCAAGAGGCAGAAGATAACTAATGCATAACTCCATACTGGAGCATATATAACCAAACAAGCACATGAAGAAATAGTTTGTATCAGATATTTTAGAACTTAGTACAAAAATGAACATAAAACCACAAGAAGAAATAAATTAATGATGGATTGGGAAGTTCCCGTCATGGCTTAGTGGTTAATGAACCCAGCTAGTATCCATGAGAACACAGGTTCGATCTCTGGCCTCACTAAATGGATTAAAGATCTGGCATTGCCATGAGGTGTGGTATAGGTCATGGATGCAGCTCGGATCCTGCGTTGCTGGCTGTGGCATAGGCTAGCAGCTACAGCTCTGACTCCACTCCTAGCCTGGGAACTTCCATATGCCATGGGTATAGACCTAAATAGACAAAAGACAAAAGACAAAAAAAAAAAACCAAAAACAAAACCCAGAAAACCAAAAACAAACAAACAAACAAAGAATGTATTGAATTCAGGAAAAAAAATAGAAAATTACAAAATCATGTAAGAAATGAAGACTAGGTTGACTAAGTTTCAAGAGGCCTAGAAGGAATAGATTTAAATAAAACTAAGGTACTCTAAATAAATTGAGGAAACATCAATAAAAAAAGTACAGAGAGTCAGGGAAAAGGATATAAGTCAGAAAAGATAGAACATAGTTATGACTGGAATCCCTGAAGATGAAAAATTAAACACTGAAAAGGACTAATTCTTAAAATTCTAATAGAAGAAAAGTTGTCTGAAATTGAATATATATATCTTAGAATATTTAGCTAGCTAGCTAGATATTTATTAAAAGGACCTTCCAGGTACCTGGGAAAATTATACTATAACTACCTATTCTGCTATGTACTTGAGTAGAACTAGGAATTTTAAAGAGAAAATCCTTAGTGCCTCTAGAAAGCAACATGCAAATCAAGCTATCAAAGGAGCAGCATTTTCAAGAAACTCAAAGAAATAAAATGTGAACCAAGGATTTTATATCCATCTGAGTTGTCCTTTAAATATCATGGCCATATAAAATCATTATAAATTTGCCATAACTCAAGGAGTATTCTATCCTTGAGCCCTTCTTGGGCCAAACTATTAGAGTGAACTTGATCCATCAAGAAATGGCTAGAGACATTTTAGCAACAAAAGTTATTTAATTTAAAATATAAGCTTAATAAAGATATGGATGGGTAGAAGAATAATGTATGAATATATTCTCTTAGAAGGTAGAAATAATGGAGCTAAAATACGAGTAGGGAGAAATAATGAGAAAGAATAAGCTTATTGATTATTATATAAGCAGTATTTGAAAGTCAAATCTAGTTTCTATACAGTAACAGATTAAATAAGAATACATGATTATAATGAAAATTTAATAATTATGTAAGTGCAAAAGTAACCAATAAATCAGAACATAAATCTTTCTAAATATCAAAATAAACAAAATTAAAAACAAGAAAAAAACACATCATATAGGTAAACAAACATGGAAAAGAAAGAGTACATGTAGTATTTATAACATTAAAATTTATCAGTCATATCATTAAATGTGGATAGGCTTACCAAACAAAAAGAAAGCAATTTTTAATTTGGCTCATAAAATGGATTGAACTATGTTCTTGATATAAGAGACAAACTAAAATAAATGGAGGAGTTTCTGTTGTTGCTCAGCAGTTAACTAACCTGACTAGCATCCATCAGGATGCAGGTTCAATCCCTGACCTTGCTCAGTCGGTTAAGAATCCAGTGTTGCCATGAGCAGACATGGTTCGCATCCCGCATTGCTGTGGCTGTGGCATAGTCTGGCAAGCTGCAGCTCTGATTCGACCCCTAGCTTTGGAACCTCCATATTCTGCAGATGCAGCATTAAAAGGAACAAAAATAAATAAATAAATAAATTGATTCATTAAGGATGCCATATAGGGAGGCCAAAGATATCCAGGTAAATGAAAGTAATAAAAAAGAGATTTGCAATCCTAATATCAAATAAAGTAAAATTGAAGGGAAGGAAATATTGAACATGAAAAAGTATAATTATGAATTGTAAAAACCATAAATCATAATGAAGATATAATAATTATGGAAGAAGAGTAATTAGGCATAGCAAAACACACTGAGAAGAGCAAACTTTAAAACACTAATCTCAGCACAAGACAAGTAACAAAACTGAGTAAGATAAAGAAAACCTAACAACAACAAAAAAAGTTAGAAGTTCTGAAAATGTATTTACTAATATTTATACCAGAGAGTAAAACTTCTTCTCAAGCCTACCTTGGATATTTACAAAAATCAGCTATATATTAGTCCACAAAGAGTATTAGAAAGTTTAATAAATTACACTCTATGGTTATAATAAAATAAACTAAAAATTGGTAACAAAATATTTTTTATTCTAAGTATTAATAATTTTATCAAGCAGGTTGGGGAAAAAGGAAAATGCAAACAAATTATATTTTTAAAAATCTGTGATGAAAACGCTACATATCAGAATCTACATGTTATATGAAAGGAGTGAGCTAAGAAAAATATTACAACCTTGGAAATATAAAAATAAAAGTGAAAATAAATGTATTGAAATCTCAACTCAAAAAGCTGTACAAGGAATGAAAAGAAGACAAATGAAGGCATAAGAAAGGAAACTGTAAAGATAAAAGCAAGATTAATGATTTTGTGATTTGAGAATCAGTGCATCTAATTAATAAATCCTGGCATTTGGGGAAGAATTAACAAAATATACAAACCACTAGTTGATCCTGAAAAAAAATGGGAGTTTCATGGATAATGCCAAATAAGAAATGACATGGGAAAAGTAGCCATGGAAACAAAAATTTCAAAAACTATCGAGAGACCATATTCCTAACCTCTATGCAAATACATTTAAATATCTAGATACAATGGGTGATATCCTAAGGAAAGACAGTTTACTTGTATAATTGAAGCCATTAGAGATAAAAAGTTTAAATAGGCCAATTTTCACAGAAGTATAAAAACTTATCAATAAACAAATTCACAAGAGAGTTCTGTCAAATATTTGAAGTCTGGGTAGCTAGTCCAAATGCTACATAAATTGTTTTAGAGCAAAGGAAATCAGGAGAATATCCAAATTCTTTTTATAGAGCAAATACAACCTTAACAACTAAATTTGGTAAAGACAGTGCAAAAAAATTACCGACCAATGTAATGTACAAGTATAACTGCAAAAGATGCTAAATAAAATATTATCAGTCAAAATCCAACATCAGAATAAGAAAATAAGACACACATGACCCAGTAGGATTCATTCTAGGAATGCATGGTTGGTTTAATATTTGAAAATCTACCAATGCAGTATGCTATATTAATCACTTTAAGGAGAAAAATAGAATTAATGAATACTTTAACAATGATGTGTGTGTGTGTGCGTGTGTGTGTATACATCCTAGTCCTAAACCAACATCATATTTAATGGTCATTGAGGCAGTGTGCCTACCATATTCACTAATATTTAACATTATACCAAAGGTATTAGCAAATGAAATTAGACAGGAGCAAACATTTAGTTATAAATTGGAAAAGAAGTAAAACTATCTCTGTTTGCAGATGATATAATTATATATCTGGGAAATACTAGAGAGTTGATAACAAAACCTAAATAATAAAAGAATTCACTAAGATAGGCATAGAATTAACATACAGAAATGAATAATTTCATGTTAACAAATAGTAAGCAGGTAGGGGATATAATGGAAGGAAAACACCATTTACAATAGTAACAAAAGATAAAGTATCGGAAGTAAAATTAAAAAGGAATATGCCACACTTATGTGAAAAAAACCTTATTGCCAAAGATACAGAAGTAGACTTAAACAAATGAACAGAGTTCCCTTCATGGCTCAGTGGTTAATGAAGGCGACTAGGATCTATGTGGATGCAGGTTTGATCCCTAGCCTCGTCAGTGGGTTAAGCATCTGGCATTGTGGTGAGCTGTGGTGTAGGTTGCAGGCACACCCGTATCCCACGTTGCTGAGGCTGTTGCATAGGTTGACATCTATAGCTCCGATTTGACCCCTAGCCTGGGAACCTCCCTATGCGGTGGGTGTGGCCCTAAAATAGCAAAAACAAAACAAAACAAAAACCAAATGAAGAGATTTTCAAACAGTGTAAATCAGTTTTATGCAGATGTCAATTCTCCCTAAATCAATTTATAGATTTAAAGCAATCCCAATAAAAGCAATTTTAATGGAGCTAGACAAGTTGATAATTAAAAAACTAATATTGAAAATAAACATTCAAGAATAGTTTAGAAACACTGGAAAAGAAAAACTACAAGAGACAGCTGGTCCTGCCAGATATTAAAACATGCTATAATATGTTAAAGCAGTGAGCTACTGGTACATCAATGCATAGACAGTCCAATGAAATATAATAAAAAAGTCCAGAAGGAAACCAAAGTGCATATGGAAATTGGACTTATGAGGAAGATGAGATCTCAAATTACTGGGAAAAGGTGAACTTTTTGAAAAAAGCTTCTGGAATAATTGAATAGATGTTTAAACAAAAATGAAAACAGTAAACTAGTAAAATAAAATCCATATCTGTAGTTTACATAAAAAAAATTCCAAATTGACAAGAGCTGTAATATAAAATAACAAAAAAACTGTATAACTAGAAGCAAACATAGATAATCCCTATATAACCCTGGTGTAGGCAAATACTTTTCTTTTTTTTTCTTTTTTTTTAAATACTTTTCTTAACTATGACTCAAAATCCAGGTTCAGTAAAAACAGTTAATACATTTGATTACACAAATAGAAGAGATTTGTAGGATAAAGTCAAATGATAAGATTTGATTTTGATGGATTTGCAACATGTAGCTCGGGTAAAAGGTAATTATTTCTAACTTACAAAAACTAAAAAATTGAAAAGAAAAAAGAAAGACCTTAGAGAAAATTGGCGGAAGACATGAATGGACAACAAAGAAGATATTGAGATGGTCCTTTAATATAAGAAAATATATTTATCCTCACTTATAACAGGAAATGGAAATTAAAATTATATTTCTTACCTGAAATTTTTGGTAGCAATTTACCATTTTGGGGGCTATATAATTGGGGCAAATGTCATATAATTTATTTGTTTCATATCTTTCAACGATTACTATTCTTTGTTGCCTGATGTGCCATGTCTTGAAAGCCATTACTTCTTGTATTTTCCCTGTTTATTTCAGGGGTAATGACAGGTAAATCTAGTCCCTGTTACAACACTTTCCAGAAATGGAAGTCTCTTTGATTTGAGCCACAGTTCATTGCTTGAATGTCAAGCTTGCTTTTAATAAAATTTCCCTTCTCTCCAGATCTTGGAACTTAATGTCCTGGGTTGCTTGCTGATGGTTTTAAACAATTGTTTGTTCATTTATCCATTGCAGTTCTTCTTAGCAGGAGAGTTGGTCTGATAAAAGCTTTTTCATTATAGCCAGAGGCAAGAAACTCAGCCAATAACTCTTAAAAAAAAAAATATTGGAATATAGTTGACTCACAAAGTTGTGTTACTCCAAGGCATACAGCAAAGTAAATCCATTAATATATATACATATATCCATTCCTTTTCAGATTCATTTCCCAAACAAGCTACCATACAAGTACTGAGTAAATTTTCCTGTGCTATGCAGTAGGTTCCTGTTACCCCCGTCTATTCCATATATAATAGTGTATATAGATACCAGTCCCAACCCCATAATTTATTCCTCCCACTGCCATGTTTCCCCTTTGGTAAACATAAGTTTGGTTCTGAAATTTTGGAGCCTTTTTTTTTTTTAAATAATTTCTATTGTACCATTTCTGTTAGGTTCCACATATTAGTACCACATCTTCTTTATCCAGTCTTCTGTTGATGGGTATTTTGGTTTTGTCCATGTCTCTGCTATTGTAAATAGTGCTGGCCTATTAAATTATCAATGGCATTTTTACAGAACTAGAGCAAAAATTTTTAAATTTGGGAGTTCCTGCTGTGGTGCAATGGGATCAGTGGTATCTCTGCAGTGGCAGGGATGTGGGTTTGATCCCCAGCCCCATCTGGTGGACTAAGGATCTGGCATTGCTGCAGCTGTAATATAGGTGGCAACTCTGGCTCAGATTTGATCCCTGGCCCAGCAACTCCATACACTGCAGAGCAGCCAAAATAAAATAAAAAAAAATTGTATGGAAACACAAATGACTCCAAATACATAAAGCAGTCTTGAGAAAGAAAAATGGAGCTAGAGAAATCAGGCTCTTTTGCTTCAGACTATACCACAAAACTAAAGCCATCAAAACAGTATGGTATGGGCACAATAACAGACGTGTAGATCAGTGGAACAAGATAGAAAGCCCAGAAATAAACCTGCACTCCTATGGTCAATTAATCTATGACAAAGAAGGCAAGAATATACAATGCAGAAAAGATGGTCTCTTCGATAAGTGGTGCTGGGAAAACTGAACAGCTAATAACTCTTTCAAATATGGCTCCTCCCTTATGGTTTCTATTCTCTTCATTTGGAACTCTGATGATTTATGTATTTTAATGTCTTTTTCATATATGCTATCTCGTTTATTCTCGGTTGAGTTCTTTATGTTTCAAAGTCCATTATTTAATTTATGAATTCCATATTTAGCTGTTTAATCTGTCTATTAGGTTTTAAATTTCATGTAAAATATTTATTTCCAGGGTGTGTGTTTGATCCTTTTTCCAATCTACATGGGTCATGTTTGGTAGTCTTTTATTTCTTTTGTCATTCTTTAGTCTCTTGATTCTTGAAACATATTTTATGCTTTGTGTCTGATAACTCTTAATATCTTCAGATTTTTGTGGCTCTAATTCTTCATTTTTTTCCTGCAGAATTCTGATTTTTAATGATATATTTCCTTGTTGTTCTGTGATTTTCATCTTTTGTTAGATAATTTCTGTGAAACTCCATCTTTGGGAATTCCTGGTTTTAATGTACACTGTATCATAGAGAATTTGCATTTTCTTTTGACTGGTACTGTTTGCGTGACCAACCTGCCTCTTCAAAACTATACTATTGACCTCCTGGGAAAAGGGAAGGCTTTTGGTGGTGCGAGTCCAAGCTATAATACTCCATGAGTGCTGATTAGGAACTTTAGGGGAGATTTTCTTCCCATACTCAAATTTTCCTTACTTTCTATTGCTATGTTTTTTTTGTTTGTTTGCTTGTTTTTTTTTGTTTTTTTTTTTTTTTCAATAAACTACCTGGTAATGTCTCTTTTGGGGGGGGGTTTGCTTCATTTAAGGTTTCTGGTCTGACCTCCTGTGATGACTGGCACCAAATCTTTTTTCTTGTTTTTGATAGGTATGAGTGTCTGGCCTGTTAATACGCAGGCTCCTGAGTACTCAAGACATCCCTAAGCCCCTGAGAAAATGAAGACCTCAGAGCTCACCTGTAGTTTGACATTTTGGATCTCAGATGATTCCCTTTATTTCCAACTCACTCATTGTGAACAATGTTATTTAAATCAAGAAAATGTTTTTACATGTTATTTTAATTTAAGGTCATTATTATTATTTTTTCACATTGGAAGGGTTTTACACACATCTAATCTACCATCTAACTTCTAATATTGCTAGAAATGAAGTCTCTCCAACCTACGTATCATGCTGCATTCCATGTTATATACTCAACTGTAGATATTGTCAAATCTCTCATATGTTCAAATCATTTGATTCTTCCTGAATGTCAAGATTGAGGACACACTTCTTATCAAGGCACCTGATCTGACTTCTTTCATGATTTAATCCTTGCTTAGCTTTTTAGCTTGAACTTAACCCTTCCTGGCCTTTGTTCTATTAAAATACTTACATTTATCCCTATACATCATTTATCTTGACTAGGTGCCTTTTTCTAACTCTCAGCCAGAGATTTAGTTTCAGTTTTAGTTTGTGTTGTCTTGCTGAACCTATCTCTCAGGATTGAAATGATGCTTTCATGTAACATCTCAAAGGAAACATTTTTTGACCTGAAGCTCCTTTACCTCATATTCATCACAGTCCTTCTGCCCTCTGACTGTATCCTATCGTTATCTAAGTTGTAGAACTTATTATTACTGAGGACAATTTGAGGTCAAAGACTTTCTTTATTGTCTCCTGACTTCCAGTACCTATTATGCTAATTTCTACATGTTAAGTCCAATAAATGTTGAATGAATATTCTACATTTAAAAAAAATCTCATCATATGATCCAGCAGCTTTAATTGTCTATCTTTCTTTTTTTTTTCCTCCTTTTTAGGCCCACATCTGTGGCATATGGAAGTTCCCAGGCTAGGGGTCGAATTGGAGCTGCAGCTGCTGACCACAGCCACAGCTGCAGCAACATAGGATCTGAGTGTGTCTGTGACTACACTGCAGCTCATGGCAATGCTGGATCCTTAACCCATTGAGCAAGGCCAGGGGTTGAACCCACATCCTCATGGATACTAGTCAGGTTAATTACCACTGAGCCACAACAGGGACTCCATTTTTTGTCACCAATTTTTACAGTGTGTAAAGAATGTTATGTTATTTTATACTTTAGGTTTTATTGATTTTTTTTTTGTATTTTCACAAAACATTTTTCCATCTATGACCACATTTTGTGCTTGAAGAAATCCTCTGAAAGTTAAGTAACTCCTCCAAAGTTCAAAAGAAAAGCAACATTGTCTAGATTTTAATTTCCCAAAGCCAGATTTAGCCCTGCCCACATCTGCCAGTCCATGAGAATCATATAATCTGTAGTTGCTGTAAAAGATGTCAAGATGGTAACAATGTGTGATGCTGCTGTTTGCTGACTTGATGAATAATTCTAAATTGCTCCGATTCTCTTCATTGTACTTTTTATCTTATTTTACAGTTGCAAAACATTTTGATCAAATTAAAGTTAGGTTTTCTTAGTTTTTCTTTGGTGAAGTTTGAATGCTAAGGAAATCAATTTGGTATTGATATTTTTCTCCTGGATAATAGTCATTTTCTCAGTGCTTTGATGAAATCAAAAGAGATGTGATTGTCAAAGCTTCTCACGATATTTATAGAGAGAAGTTCAAAAAATTTTAAATATGTCAGATTAAAAGGCTGAGGATATAAAGGCATTTTATTAAGTAAAATATGTGTATTTTGGACATTACTTGATACAGGAGCTAAATAAAAGGTGTTTGATTTTCTGTGATCTAGTTATAGTGGTGAAAAATGAGATATATGAAAACAAGGACTCCAGATAGGGAGTATAATACACAGAGATCTTAGTCTGTCCAAGTTTATATCAGAAATAAAGTAGCAGAGATATTTGAACTCATGAATAAGCTCAGAACAGCTCACTTGCTTTTGATTTAAGTGAAATTCAAATAACATACAATTAACCCTTTCACAATTCACAATTTTTTTACAATTACATATCAAAATTTTATATTCACTGTATACAATTGTGTATTCACTGTCATTTATGAAACTATGTTTCATTTATGAAACATTGTTATGAAACTATGACCTGTCTAGTTTATAAACATTTTCATCATATGGAAGAACATCCATACCTTGTGCTCAATTATTAATCACTTTGTATTTTCTCCCACTGTCATCTTTTGGCACCATTAATTGATTTCTTTCTCTGGATTTGCCTATTCTTAATAGTTCACATCAAAGGAATCATACATGTGACCTTTTTACATCTTGCTTTTTTCACTTAGCCTAATGTTTTTGAGATTCATTCAAGTTGTAATATATATCAGTGTTTGAGTCATTTTTATGAGTGAGTAATATTACATTGTATAATATGCCATAGTTTGCTTATTCATTCATTTGTTGACAGACATTTAGGTTGCTACCACCTTTTCACTATTGTAAATAAAGTTGCTCTGAACACTTAGGGACAAGTGTTTGCTTAAGTACCTATTTTCAGTTCTTTGGGGGTATATACCTAGGAGTGGAATTGCTAAATCATATTGTAATTCTATGTTTAACGTTTTGAGGAAACACAAGCTATTTTCCAAAATTGCTGCAACATTTTACATTTTTATTAGGAGTGTATGAGGATTCCTATTTTTCTTGTTAAGTTTATGTTTGTATGTACATATCTATGTATTAATTTAGTAGCCTTCCTAGTGGGTGTCATTGTGGTTTTGATTTGAATTTCCTTAATGGCTAATGACATTGAACATCTTTTTATAGTCTTATTAGCCATTTCTATATCTTCTTTAGGGGAATGTCTGTTCAAGTAGTTTGCTTATTATTTTGTTGGGTTATTTGCCTTTTTGTCATTCATCTTAAGTGTTCTTTTTATATTCTGGATGCTAAACCCTTATCAGAATATGATTTGCAAATTTTTTTTTTTAAAGGCTGTATCACTTTTTTTTTGTTTGTTTGTTTTTTGTTTTTTGCCATTTCTTGGGCCACTTCCACAGCATATGGAGGTTCCCAGGCTAGGGCTCTAATTGCAGCTGTAGCCACCAGCCTACACCAGAGCCACAACAACGCGGAATCCAAGCCGCCTCTGTGACCTACACCATAGCTCATGGCAACGCCGGATCCTTAACCCACTGAGCAAGGCCAGGGATCGAACCCACAACCTCATGGTTCCTAGTCGGATTCGTTAACCACTGAGCCATGACGGGAACTCCTGCAAATATTTTTTCTCCCATTCTGTAGGTCTTCTTTTCAGTTTCTTGAAAATGTCCTTCTTTTCAGTTTCTTGAAAATGTCCATAAGCTTTTAATTAAAATGTTCAATTTATCTATATTTTGTTGCTTGTGTTTTTGGTGTGAAATCTCAAAATCCAGGAAGTCATGAAGATTTATCCCTGTTTTCTTGTAGTAGTTTTATAGTTTTAGCTCTTAAAGTCTTTGAGCCACCTTGAGATAATTTTTGTATAAGTTATGAAGTGGAGTCCAGAGTCATTACTTTTCATGTTATTGTCCAGCTTTACCAGAATAATTTATTGACAAGACTGTTCTTTCCCTATTGAGTGGTCTTGGACTGTTGTGAAAATTAATTGGCTGTGAGTACATGAGTTTTTTCTAGGCTCTCAATTCTATTCCATTGGACTCTAAAGTATATCCTTGTGCTAGTACCACGTTGTTCAGATGATTTATTTACTTCTGGTACATGAGTACCTCCCCAAAGCAAGAGAGCCTTTCCTTTGTTGACAGAATGACCAAAAAGAGGCATAATAGAATATTCCCATCTTTCCTAACTCTAATGCCTGCTAAATTTCTGTGACAAAAGATGGGAAAAGCTGGATAATCACATTCAGAAAATCAAATTGGGGTGTGATGGTGAAGAAAGAAAGTAGACTTGACAGTCCAGCATACTTAGACTGGAGTCCTAGTTACCAGCTATAACATCTTAAGCATGTAATTTTAACATCTTGAACCTAGTCTATACTTCTGTCAAATGTGGATAAAAATACCTACCCTGTAGTATTTTTGTAATGAGTAGGCATAATGTATGTAAATTTCCCCTACTTCAGTGCCAGACACAAAATAGTTTTAGAAAAAAAAAAGCTATTAATAATAGCCTAAACCTTGAAAAATGGTCTCTTGCAGACCTTAAAAAAGCTGCCTATCTTACCCAATTCAAAAGATGCTTCTGAGGAAAATATCATTTTACCTGCTAACCATTCCATTTTGTCTTTGAGTGTCAGGACTTAGCTACTTTCCATTCAGATGCCAGTAGTGTGTGTGTGTGTGTGTGTGTGTGTGTGTGTGTGTAGATCTTCATGAGTACATGTCCACTCTGTTTGCTTTAGTTTTACATACCGAGTCTGTAATCCTTGGTTCAGGCACTGTCTTTCATTACTATGCTGTGTAAATGTGCATGATGTCTGTAAAAGAGTATGTTGCTTATCAATAAGAAAGAAAGAGAAGTAATCCATTTCTGGCAGTTAAATAGGGGTTGTCTTACTACCATCCCCAAACTATCCAGTTCTTGGATTTGTAGCCAAGCCATTTTCTTTATATAATTGGATTGTAGGTAAGAGAATTCAGAGCTAGTTTTATTTTTTTGAAAGAATTATTATATTTCCATTGCTCCTTTGGTATCAAATACAGTGTTAATCAGCTCTCCTCTCATTAGAGAGTCAGAGATTTGCATATAGTGAGATCGGGGTTCACATCCATATGCCACCACTCACTGGCTTTATAATTTTCTAGAGTCACTTCACCTTTTCAGACCTCACTTTCTCATTTGTAAAAGAGAAAGAATAATTACCTCAAAGGGTAGAATATGAGAATAAAATGCAGTAATTGAAGTGAAAATGATTTTTTCAATTGCAAAGCATCATACACATGTGAGCTCTCTCATTATCATTAACATTTAGTGCTATTTATGAAACTGTGAAATCTTAAATTAGGCATCTTATGGGCCATTTTTGCCAATTATACCACTGTATTTGCCTCTGTAGCAAGGCTTGTATACTCTTTTGTAGAGTGATAGTATTTATTCCTTGTAGTGGACACTTGAACACAGTACCATTTTAATATGAAGTGGTATATATCCAATTAAAAATATGAACCATTAAAACATCCACACTCTCCTCCGTGGTCTGCACAAATTTATTTCCTTTTAGAGGCCATTAAACACAGTCTCCGGTGAATCCAATAAAGAGCTGCTTTTTTGGAGTCTGCTTCCTCAATAATCCAGTGCTGTCAAGCCCTCTGTGAGTGTGCGGAGAATGCTGACTGATGCTAATGGTAACTTGGCCAACTTCCTATTCCCTGTGCTTCGATTCTCCTGCTTAGCTGAGATAGACTTCTGCACTTTGAACACGGGAATATGGAGGCAGGACACCTTTAGAAAAGAAACTTAAATACTGTAATGATAACTATGATGAGCTTGTTAAGTCTATAGTGGTGGTTTGGCTTTAAATATACTGTACAACTCTCTAATTTATAAATTATTTGAGGTCAAGGGAAAGATATTATTTATAAATCTAATTTATTCACTTTATTCCCCCATCTCTAATAAATGTTTTCATCTTTTTTGATGTGGAAACCACTGTGATTTCTTTGAAGCATCATCCTTCCTTTATTTTTAGTTCATGTGATTTGAGGTGTTAGCTGCATTGTACTTATTACTTCAATAATAATTTATTTTAAATTAAATTTTTATTAATGAGATAATTATAGGTTTACATGCAGTTACAAGACATAATACAGAAAGTTCCCATAAAGGTTTTACCAAGTTCCTCCTAATGATAGTATTTTGCAGAACCACAGATGACTTTATTCTTACTGTCTTCATATGGCAGAGAGAGCAAGAGAAGAAGCAAGCTCTCTTCTCTCATAACGTCATTAGTAGCCTCATGAAGGCTCCACTCTCATGACTTAACTACTTCCCAAATGCCCCATCTACAAATACCATCACATCAGAGATAGTTTCAAACATTCAGTCCATAGCAGCTAATCTAATTCATTTGCCTTGCTGCATTAGTTTAGAATAGTCTCATCGGTATCTATACAAATCTTGAGAATTTGACAGGAATTATGTTCAACCTATAAATCAATATAGGGATAACTGATTTCTTTACCATATTAAGTCTTCCAAGTCATGAACATGATACATATTTCTAAATAAATCTTTGATTTCTTTTATTAGTGTATAATGTAGAACTGTGTCCATTATTTAAATATTTAGTTGAATTCTCCAGTGAAACCATTTGGGCCCAGTGATTCCTTTTTTTTTTTTTGGAATTTTTAAATTATGAATTTGTTTTTCTTAATAGTTATAGGGTTATTGAATTGTCTATTTCATTTTGAATGAGTTGTGGTAGTTGGTGACTTTTTTAGAAATTAATACGTTTATTTCATTTACGTCATCAAACTTATGTGTATAGAGTTGTTCATAGTATTTCCCTGTTCTGATATCTGTGAGATCAGTAGTTATTTTGCCTGTTTTATTCTTGGTATTAATAATTTCTGTATTCTTTCTTCTGTTAGTCTTACAAGAGGTTTGTTAATCTTATCAGTCCTTTCTAAGAACCAGTTTCTTTTCCCATTGACTTTACTGATTTCTCCTTTTTATTACTTCTTCATTTCTGCTTCCTTTTGGTTTATTTTGCTCTTTTTCCCTAAGTTTTTGAGATAGGAATGTAGGTTATTGATGTGCAATTTTCCCTCTTTTCTAATATGAGCATTTAATCCTATTCCACTCCATTGTAGCACTTACCACATTGCATTAATGCAGTGGGCTGACTTTGGTGTTTTAGTTGTGTCTCACACAGTATTTTCATTCTCAATTATTTATTTATTTATTTATTTGAATTTTTTTTACTTCCCCATTACATTATTTTTTTCCTACTGTACAGCATGGTGACCCAGTTACACATACATGCACACATTCTTTTTTCTCACATAATCGTGCTCCATTATAAGTGACTAGACAGAGTTCCCAGTGCTACAGAGCAGGATCTCATTGCTAATACATTCTAAAGGCAATAGTTTGTATCTATTAACCCCATGCTCCCCAAACACCCCACTCCCTCCCCTTCTCCCTTGGCAACCATAACTCTATTCTCCAAGTCCATGATTTTCTTTTCCGTGGAAAGGTTCATTTGTGCCATATGTTAGATTCCAGATATAAATGATATCATATGGTATTTGTCTTTTTCTTTCTGACTTGCTTCACTCAGTATGAGAATCTCTAGTTACATCCATGTTGCTGCAAGTGGCATTATTTCATTCTTTTTTATGGTCAAGTAGTATTCCATTGTGTATTTATACCACATCTTCTTAATCTAATCATCTGTCAGAGAACATTTGGGGTGTTTCTATGTCTTGGCTATTGTGATAGTGCTGCAATGAACATGTGGGTGCATGTATCTTTTTTAAGGAAGGTTTTGTCCGATATATGCCCAAGAGTGGGATTGCTGGGTCATATGGTAGTTCTTTGTATAGTTTTCTAAGGTACCTCCATACTGTTCTCCATTTGGTTGTACCAGCTTACATTCCCACCAACAGTGCAGGATGGTTTCCCTTTTCTCCACAACCCCTCCAGCATTTGTTATTTATGGACTTAGTAAGGATGGCTATTCGGACTGTTGTGAGGTGGTATCTCATGGTAGTTTTGATTTACATTTCTCTAATAATCAGTGATGTTGAGCATTTTTTCATGTGCTTGTTGGTCATTTGTGTATCTTCCTTGGAGAATGGTCTATTCAGGTCTTTTGCCCATTTTTCTTTTTTTTAATTTTTTCTTTTTATTTATTTATTTATTTATTTATTTATTTACTTATTTTGCTTTTTGGGGCCACACCCATGGCATATGGAGATTCTCAGGCTATGGGTTGAATTGGCACTGTAGCCGCCGGCCTACACCAGAGCCACAGCAACACAGGATCGGAGCCACGTCTGCAACCTACACCACAGCTCATGGCAATGCTGGATCCTTAACCCACTGAGCGAGACCAGGGATTAAACCCGCAACCTCATGGTTCCTAGTCGGGTTCATTAACCACTGAGCCATGATGGAAACTCCCTGTTTTGCCCATTTTTCAATTGGATTGTTGGCTATTTTGCTGTTGCGTTGTATAAATTGTTTGTATATTTTAGAGATTAAGCCCTTGTTAGTTGCAACATGTGAAACTATTTTCTCCCATTCTATAAGTTGTCTTTTTGTTTCCTTTTTGGTTTCCTTTGCTGTGCAAAAGCTTGTCAGTTTGATTAGGTCCCATTGGTTTATTTTTGCTTTTATTTTTGTTGCTTTGGAAGACCGATCTTAGAAACATTTCTAAGGTTGATGTCAGAGAATGTTTTGCCTATGTTCTCTTCCAGGAGTTTGATGGAGTCTTGTCTTATATTTAAGACTTTAAGCCATTTTGAGTTTATTTTTGTGCATGGTGTGAGGGTGTATTCTAGTTTCATTGATTGTTTTTTTTAATTATATATATATATGTGTGTGTGTGTGTGTGTGTATATATTTTTTTCTTACTGTACAGCATGATGACCCAGTTAAACATACATGTATACATTCTTTTTTCTCACATTATGTCTAATTGATTAGACAGAGTTCCCAGTGCTACACAGCAGGATCCCACTGCTAATCCATCCCAAAGGCAACATTCTACATCTGTTTACTCCAAGCTCCCACTCCCTTCCATCCCCTCCCCTTCCCCCTTGGCAATCACAAGTCTATTCTTCAAGTCCATGATTTTCTTTTCTGTGGAAAGGTTCATTTGTGTCCTATATTAGATTCCAGATGTAAGTGATATCATATGTTATTTGTCTTTCTCTTTCTGACTTACTTGACTCAGGATGAGTGTCTCTAGTTCCATCCATGTTGCTGCAAATGGCATTATTTTGTTCTTTTTTATGGCCGAGTAGTATTCCATTGTGTATATATACCACATTTTCCTGATCCAGTCATCTATCAGTGGACATTTGGGTTGATCCCATGTCTTGGCTAGTGCTGCAGTGAACATGCGGGTGCATGTGTCTTTTTTAAGTAGAGTTTTGTCTGAATATATGCCCAAGAGTAGGATTGCTGGGTCATTGATTTGCATGCAACTGTCCTGGTTTCCCAGCAATACTTGCTGTAAAGACTGTTTTTTTCTCATTTTATGTTCTTGCCTCCTTTGTCAAAGATTAGTTGACCATAGATGTCTGGGTTTATTTCTGGTTTCCCTATTCTGTTCCATTGGTCTCTCTGTCTGTTTTGGTACCAGTACCACATTGTCTTGATGACTGTGGCTTTGTAATATTGCCTGAAGTCTGGGAGAGTGATGCCTCCTGCTTGGTGTTTGTTCCTCAGAATTGCTTTGGCAATTCTGGGTCTTTTGTGGTTCCATATAAATTTTTGGATTGTTTGTTCTAGTTCTGGAAAAATGTCATCAGTAGTTTGATAGGGATTGCATTGAATCTGTAGATTGCTTTGGATAGCATGGTTATTTTTACAATATTAATTTTTCCAACCCAGGAGCATGGAATATCTTTCCATTCCTTTACATCTTCTTTAATTTCCTTGATTAATGTTTTGTGGTTCTCAGCATATAAGTCTTTTACCTCCTCGGTCAGGTGTATTCCCAGGTATTTGATTTTTTGGGATGCAATTTTAAAAGGTATTGTATTTTTGTATTTCTTTTCTAATATGTATTGTTAGTATACAGAAATGCGACTGATTTCTGAATGTAAATCTTATATCCTGCTACTTTGCTGAATTTGTCAATCAGTTCAAGTAGTTCTTAGGTTGAGTCCTTAGGGTTTTCTATATATGGTATCATGTCGTCTGCATACAGTGACAGTTTTGCCTCTTCTCTTCCTATTTGGATGCCTTTTATTTCTTTTGTCTCATTGCTGTGGCTAGAACTTCCAGTACTATGTTGAATAACAGTAGTGAGAGTGGGCATCCCTATCTTGTTCCAGATTTTATTGGGAAGGCTTTCAACTTTTCTCCATTGAGTATTATACTTGTTGAGTGTTTGCCATAAATGGCTTTGATTATGTTAAGGTATGTTCCCTGTATATCCACTTTGGTAAGAGTTTTGATGATGAATGGATATTGGACTTTGTCAAACGCTTTTTCTGCGTCTATTGAGATAATCATGTGATTTTTGACTTTACTTTTGTTAATGTGGTGTATGATGTTGATTTGCATACATTGAAGCATCCTTGTAAACCTGGGATGTTTTTTGTTTTTTGTTTTTTTTTTTTGCTTTTTAGGGCTGTACCCATGGCATATGGAAGTTCCCAGGTCAGGGTGCAAATTAGAGCAGCATCTGCTGGCCTACACCATAGCCGCAGCAATGTGAGATTCAAGTTGCAATTGTGACCAACACCACAGCTCATGGCAATGCCAGATCCCCAACCCACTGATGGAGGCCAGGGACTGAACCCACATTCTCATGGATACTAGTAGGATTTGTTTCCACTACACCGCAATAGGAAGTCTCCCAAACTTTCAATGTTTTGCTAGTTGATATTTGGTTATTGATTTTTAAGTTAACTGTATCGTGGTCGTAGATTATTACCTATGTAATAGTAATCCTTTCAAATATATTTAGGCTTGACTTTTTTGCATAGTATAGGATCCGTTTTCCATCAGTGTTCTATTGTGTTTGACAAGAATATATATTCCTTTGTTGGTAGTTCCTGTGTTCTGTATATTGCCATTAGGTCAATTTATTATTTCATTTAAATTAACTCTATCTTATTTTTTTCTGCTTATTGTATCAATTACTGAGAATGCTATACCAGTCTATGTTAATCTACTTTAATTGTAGATTTCTCAATTTCTTCTTAGTTTTCAAATTTGTACCTTATATATTTAAGGTTATATATATAATATATAAATATGTATAATTTTAGAGTTGTGTCTTCATGATGAATTAAACCCTTTTTTATTATATACATTCTGTCTTTTACAATGCTTTTTCCCTTAAATATGTTTGTTTTGATTGTAACTATATAATGTCTGTTTTATCTGCATGATAAGATGTTTCCATTTGCATAATAGAATTTTTCTATTGTTTTATTTTACCTTTTAATATTCTAGCATTTCAAGTTTATGTAGTATTTAGTTGCACTTTTAAAATTCAATATGACAAAATTTGTTTCAACTAAACAATTTATAGATTTTTTTTATTGAACTATAGTTTATATAGAGTAAATGAAACAGATCTTAACTACTACATTTAATACACTATTCCAGATTTACTTAGAATTTATTTACCATCTTTGTATTTTTCATTGTTACTCCTTGTTTTATTTTCTTTTCTCTCTTCTTGCCTGCTTTTGACTCATTGCTCTTTTTGGTTTATTGTTTCATTTTTCTCTTTAATAGTTTGAATTTATATTGTAAGTTATTGATTTTCATAGTTATTAGAGAAATTATAACATGCATCCATATTTTACCAAGTTAAAAAAATTTACCCAAAGTTTGTATTCGAAATATTTAACACCAGCACACGATGGGTTCTGATCATTCAGATGGATGCTGCACACTCAGAACCGATAGCAGCCAAAAAAATCTGATTATCAGCTCCATCTGCCTACTAGAACATACACACACCTTAAGACACTTTATACCCATTCATCCTTTCTCAACTTATATGCTATTTTGGTCACATATTTTAATTATTTTAAAAATACTATGTTTTATTGATTTTTGTATGTCAAAATAGTTTATAATTAGTGAAATATGTACGTTCTTTTTGCTATTCATTACTACTTGAAATTCAGACCTGCTTTTAAATCACATATCTTCTGTCTGAAATATGTTCTTTAATGTTTTTTCAGTGAAAATTTGTTGGTGGAAAACTTAAAACTTCATTTTCCTGATATGTCTTCACATTCTCCCCATTTGTAAAAGTGACTTTGCTATAATACTTTAGAATGAGAATTATTTTCTCTCTATATACTGAAAATATCATCCATTGTATTGTTTTCATTGTTGCTGAAGCTAAATCAGCCATCAGTCTAATTGATTCTCCTTTGAATGCAGTCTGTTTTTTCATTCTGGCTGATTTTAAGATCTTTTAAATCTGTTTCAACTTTCCTCTTCCTTGGGATATTTTGAGTTCTTCAGTTTGTGATATTACATTTGTATTTCCCAGACATTTTCTATTTAGGTATTGTCTTTGCCCTATTCTCTCTCATCTCTCCCATGGAACTCTATTAGTTTATGTTAGCTTTCCCCCTTTTATCATCCACACCTCTTGATACCTATTTATCTCTCTATGCTATGTTGTGAATAATTTCCTCAATGATATCATTCAGTTTGTTGATTATCTCTTTTGCTGTGTCTAATTTGCTTTTAAGTATGTCCATTTATTTTTTATTTTCTATTATATTTTAATTTCTGGAAGTTCTTTTTAAATCATTTGGTTCTTTACTCATTTTCTTTTATTTCTTTGAATGTATTAAACATAGATGGTTAGTATATTGTTCATGCTAAATTTAGTATTTAAGTTCTGTGTGACTCTGATTCTGTTTTCTCTCCTTAGTTGTACTTCATGATGAATTTTGACCTTGGCTGTTTACTAACTCTTGATGATCAGGTATACTTTTCCTGTGGAAACTCTTGAAAATCTTTGATAAAAAGAGATTTGGTCTAGATAGAATTGGTGTTTTCTTCTGGCAGGTATCTGGAGACCTTACTTGCCTAAGATTACTCCAAACAAATTCTTGGTTTGAGGCTTTTCTGACCACCTATGAATGAATTATGAATTCAATGTGCAAGCAGAATGGAGTCTAACTTCGTGTTATAATTTTTCAGGGAAGATAAATTGTTTTATTCACTGACACAAATTTTTGAGATCAACATTTTTTTTTGTGTGGTCTCTTGGAGCAGGGATGGTAGAGTGTTACCCTTTGGTGCTTACTTTTTAAAGTGTGGATGATCTATTAGAATCTCTACCTTGAATGATCCCTAGAATTTTTATTCCTATGCCTCAAGCTTCATAAGGCTGAACAACAAAGGCTTAATTTTCCTGGTTTTGTAATACTCTCAAGTAAAAACTGTTTTAAATAATTATCTTACCTTTCTAGATCCCTGCCTTTACTTTGTTTTCCACCAGAATATCCCACATGTTTTTTTTTTTGTTGTTTTTTTTTTTTTTTTTAGTTTAAGCATAAATTTAAAATGAGTTAAAGAAATGTTCTCTCTGTCATTGTAAGTTGATTTAAACAAGTTGTTGTTTTTTTTTTTTTTTTTTTGTCCAGATCACTAGTACACCATATTCCAGAACATGGAAATGCAGTGCCTTTTCTTTTCAGTCATTTACAAACATTTACTGGCCACTCATTATGAAAAGAGTTTGAGATACCGAGTTCAGGAAGTTGTAAGCCTTAACTTAAAAGAAATCAGTCTAGAGGAGGGGAGAATTCACATAAGTACAACATTATAACATGTGAAAAATGATGAAGGAATTTCTTATAGAACACTATGTTTTCAGAGAGCAGATGTACCAGTTTTGTTTTGGGCTAAAACAGGTGGTGTGAGAGAATGAGTTTTGAAGGAGTTAATGTCTGAGAAATACAAGCAGGATGTGAGCTTCATGAGGGCAGGCTTCTAATATGACTTTGTCAATATTATGTTCTTTATGTTTAGAAAAGGCACTTAACTAAATATTTGTTGAATTGACTAGGATGTAATTAAAATCTGGCTTTTACTGAACTTTCCTGAAAGAATCATGTCTATTGATGAATCATACCATGTCTTTATATTTCCTAATTTCCTCTGTTTTTCTCCAAGTTAAAAATCATGTGTCTACCTTCATCATTTATTTCTTAAATATACAAAAATAGAAGAAGGGGAAGTCATTCTGGAATTCAAAGGGTCTAAGGCCTATGACAGAATAAATTATTAGGCCATATTTTCTTTTTTAAAAATTTTATTTTATTTTTCATTACTCAAATTAATTTATCACATCTGTAGTTATATAATGATCATCACAATCCAGTTTCACAGGATTTCCATCCCACAACCCAAGCACATTCCCTCTACCCCCTAATCTGTCTCTTCCAGAGACCATAGATTTTCAATGTCTGTGAGTCAGCATCTGTTCTGCAAAGAAGTTCGGTCTGTCCTTTTTTCAGATTCCACATGTCAGTGAAAGCATTTAATGTTGGTGTCTCATTGTATGGCTGACTTCACTTAGCATGATAATTTCTAGGTCCACCCATGTTGCTAAAAATGCTGGTATTTTGTTCATTTTAATGGCCGAGTAATATTCCATTGTGTATGTGTACCACATCTTAATCCACTCCTCTGTTGATGGACATTTAGGTTGTTTCCATGTCTTGGCTATTGAAAATAGTGGTGCAATGAACATTAGAGTACATGTGTCTTTGTGAGTCATGGTTTTCTCTGGATAGATGCCCAGGAGTGGGATTGCTGGATCCAATGGGAATTCTATTTTTAGTTTTTTGAGGAATCTCTGTACTGTTTTCCACAGCGGTTGGCCCAGTTTACATTCCTGCCAGTAGTATAATAGGGTTCCCTTTACTCCACACCCTCTCCAGCACATATTGTTTGTAGATTTTTTGATGATGGCCATTCTGGCTGGTGTGAGGTGGTACCTCATAGTGGTTTTGATTTTAGGCCATATTTTCTTAATTTAGTATTTCCATCTATCCTCATCCTTCCTTTAAAAAATACAAGGGAAGAGTTCACTCTGGCTTTTGAATTTGCATTTAAATAGTTATGTCATAATGGAAAGAGCTTTGCACACAGACCTTGGTTTGAATCTTAGATCTACATTTTGTTATCTGTATAAACTCTAAGCCTTGTTTTCCTTATTTATAAAACAGAGTTAATATTTGCATATGGTAACTTTAGAAATAATTGTATGATACATAAAATATATAAATATAAACAATATATATGAATGAATTTTATATAATATATATAAACTTGCAAGCACCACTAATAATATGGAACCTTGTTATTTTTATTAGCATTACCATTCTTCTTCTTTTTTTTTTTTTTTTTTTTTTTTTTTGGTCTTTTTTGTGTTTTTAGGGCTGCCCCCATGTCATATGGAAATTCTCAGGCTAGGGGTTGAATCAGAGCTGTAGTTGCTGGCCTATACCACAGCCACAGCAACTCGGGATCTGAGCTGCGTCTGTGACCTACACCACAGCTCACAGCAACACTGGATCCTTAACCCACTGAGGAAAGCCAGGGATCAAACCCATGTCCTCATGGATACTAGTCGGGTTCATTAACCACTGAGCTATGACGGGAACTACACTATTATTCTTGTAAGATATTGTAACATTTTCATAGCAGAGCTTTTCCCTACCTTTCCTCTAACTACCTCCAATTAAATAATTGGAGATTATTAAATTCAGTATTAAATAATAATTTTTTTTTTTAATTTATAGGACAGTATGCTTTGGGAAGTTGTCTGTTGGGCTTTTTGGTGAGTACATCATGTAATTTTAGATTATAAGATCAACTCAAATCTTAGTATTCTGTTTCTCCAGTCCTAATCCAGACAAATAGCAGCAAGTTCACTTCATTAATTGCACAGAGTGGTGAAATTTGTAAATGGTAAGAAGAATTTTGGCACATGAAGTCTAATTCTATTTAAATCTATTATAAATATCCAAATTAATATTTTTGAAACATATTATTTTGTATTCCCATTTGATTTTTTTTTTTTTTTTTTTGTCTTTTGCCATTTTCTTGGGCCACTCCTGTGGCATATGGAGGTTCTCAGGCTAGGGGTCTAATTGGAGCTGTAGCCGCCGCCCTACGCCACAGCCACAGCAACGCCGGATCCGAGCCGCGTCTGTGACCTACACCACAGCTCACAGCAACGCCGGATCCCCAACCCACTGAGCAAGGCCAGGGATCCAACCCGCAACCTCATGGTTCCTAGTCGGATTCGTTAACCACTGAGCCACGACAGGAACTCCACTTTGAGGTGCTTTTTTGTTTGGTTATTCTAAAGATTAATTTTCTTCTTTCTTTTTAGTGCTTTCTTCAGTTTGGAACATACTCTCAAGTTTTGAATTTAGCAGAGGCATATTGAAAGGTTAGCAAGTCAGTAAGAGAGTTGTGGCGTTTATGTTCTCATTTCATATGAATACAGTTAGTCAAGTAAGTTTTGAGTAAATTTTTATAAAGTTTCATAATCTTTCTTGTATTGTCTAATACTTGGTATTTTTCTCTCAAGATTAGTAAGGCCAAAATTCAGGTACTCAGAAGGGGAGAAAAGGAGAAAAAAACTAAGGGAAATTTTAGCAAACATTATCTTAAGAGTGCTGATTTCCACAGGTCATAATTTAACTTAAGCTGTTCTGATATTTAGAGTAAGTGTCTTAGTTTATCCCTTCCTTATTGTACGTGTAATAATGTCAAATGCTCTCTCTGTTATAAATGGTTGGAAAGAAATTGAAAATCAAAATGCTTAAGAAAATTTCTTATTAGAGATAAAACTTTAGTTGCTTCAGAGATAAGTTTTTTTCTGATGAAGACAACTATAATTTCAATTAAAATATAATTTGTGAGAGTTCCCTTATGGCACAGTGAATGGAGGATTCAGTGTTGTCATAGCAGTGGTTTGGGTTGTGGCTGTGGTGTGGGTTTGATCCCTGGCCCAGGAACTTCCACTTGCCATGAGTTCAGCCGTGTGTGTGTGTGTGTGTGTGTGTGTGTGTGTGTGTGTGTGTGTGTTCTTGAGAACTTTGGGCATTCTGCAGAAGAGGTTTTTTTTTTTTGTTTTTTGTTTTTTTTTAAGTCTTACTTTCTAGAAATTGAGAAAGTTACCATATTTAAGATAAAAGATATTTTTGAGTGTCCATTTTTCTGTTAAAGATTATGTTACATATGTAGGAGATACAAAATAAGAAAGGTATTTTTCTTGACTTTATATAGCTTTCAATCTATTGGGTAATTGGACAAATGTAATGATCCATCAATAAAGTACAAAGTTAGCTCTAATGGCATTTGGATGAGAGAAAGATTGTATCTTCCTGGAGGCAGAAGAATAAAAAAAGAGTTCACAAACCTGTGGGCTTTAGAGTCAAGTTTTAGAGGCAAATAGAACTTTGGTAGTTGATATGAAATTTTTTAGGAATTACAATCTAGGCTAAAGCATAAGATTACAAGACAAGGAATTATGGGCATATTTAGAGAATAGAACAGTTAAGTATCATAGGTTTTATACAGGGAGAATGTTGATAAGCTTAAAACATGGACTTCATCTGGTAGATTGAGTAATTTAGGCCATATTAAATGTCGGGGAAAACTGCAGAGATTTTTAGCAGGGTAATATCATCATCCAAGTTCTTCTTCAGGATTAATTCTTTAGCATCATGTTCAAAGACCTAGAAGATGCAATAGCATGATGTACATGGAGAACCACAAAGACTTGGACACAACTGTAGTGAAGCAGGCATTCAGGGGAATGTAGAAGGTAAGGCTAGAGAGGAGGCAAGTACCTTATGTTCTAGGAAGTGTTTGATTGGTCGTAATGGTAAGAAGGAATCAAGAAAGATCTAGAGGTATAACAATAAGTACATTGTGAAAGTTTGGGAGTGGATATACTATAACCATCTCTTCTTCATCTTGTGCTTCTGCTCAGGGACTATTCTTCATTCCCTTATGAGTCCTCTTATCAATTCATTTTTCTTCTTTTTTAGTTACAGGAAAATCTTCCAAGAGAGAATCGGTCCTTTCCCATTCCTCAGAGCCAACACATTCAAAGACCTCATGTTTGAGGACAAGAATAAGGAAATAGCCCTAGATGATTCTAGCCTTCACAATAGAGATTTCATGGCACAGAGGAGAGAGTTAAATAACTACTTCAGTGGGTTAGACTGCCAAGGGAGAGAATACAAGCAGAGAAGAGAAAGTCAAGGACAGAGCCTTGGGGAATGCTTAGCATCCCCCAAAGAGCCTGAGACAAAGAGCCTGAGAAGGAGAAAGGACAGATAAGAAAAATAGGAGCAGACAAAATAGGAGGGACAAAAAATGTAATGAAATGGAAGAGAGAAGAGAGTCGTCAATGGAGTTGTATCAACAGGATTGACAACATAGAGACAGTGATGAAGACCCCTTAGGTAAAGTAGGTGAATTAAGAGTAGATTAGTGTTGGGAGTTCCTGTCATGGCACAGCAGAAACAAATCCGACTAGGAACCATGAGGTTGCAGTTCATATTAGAGTCCCTGGCCTCACTCAGTGGGTTAAGGATCCAGTATTGCAATGAGCTGTGGTATAGGTTGCAGACGTGGCTTGCATCTAGCGTTGCTATGTCTCTGGTGTAGGCCAGCAGCTACAGCTTTGATTAGACTCATAGCCCGGGAAGCTCCATATGCCATGAGTGCAGCCCTAAAAAGGCAAAAAAAAAAAAAAAAAAAAAAAAAGAGAGAGAGAGAGAAAGAGTAGATGTAGTGCTGTAAAGTGGAGGTGGTAATAAATTCTAAACTGCCATAAGTTAAGGCAGGGAGACTGAGACTGAAGATGGAAAGAATCAAAGCTAGATGAATAGAAAACACACAGAAAAGAGACATGTCATTAAGAACCCAGTGGGTAGCCTTGAAAGCAAGGAGACCAGAAAGAAATAAGAGAGGGGCAACCAAGACAGAGAGAGATTTTAGGTAGAGAAGGAGAGGTTGAAGGCTCTCAGTGTGACACACGTAGTGTAGTGGTTAAGAGTGCTGGTCCTGGGAGTAGACCCTGGCTCTACCTCTAACTTTTAGACCTTGCTTATGTCACTTGACCAGTCTAAACTTCCATTTCCTTTTTATTTTCCCTCTCAAGTAGGGACACTGACAGTACTTATACAGTTAGGGTGAGGACTAAATAACTTAAAACTTAGAGTAGTTGCCCATAATCAATGCTTACTATCAGGTGGGGCAGCATGGGTGGTATTCTCTGTAGAGTTTCTGGTAAAAACATCATGGCAAGTGAAAGCATACAGGTAGAGCCCAGGAATGAGGATCTTTTGAAATGGTTGATTATGTGCTCTAAGTGGGTAAGGGGCTGGATGGAATTACTGAGCATCACTGAGATAGACGGAGAATATGGGAAGGTACTGGAGGCCAAATAAGAAAAAAATAGCTTTAGGAGTTCCCGTCGTGGCGCAGTGGTTAACGAATCCGACTAGGAACCATGAGGTCGCGGGTTTGGTCCCTGCCCTTGCTCAGTGGGTTAACGATCCAGCGTTGCCGTGAGCTGTGGTGTAGGTTGCAGACGTGGCTCGGATCCCGCATTGCTGTGGCTCTGGCGTAGGCCTGTGGCTACAGCTCCGATTCGACCCCTAGCCTGGGAACCTCCATATGCCGCGGGAGCGGCCCAAGAAATAGCAAAAAGACAAAAAAAAAAAAAGAAAAAAATAGCTTTAAACCTTATACAAGTACAATGTGAAAAGAAGTATAAAAAAATGGAGAACATATCATGCAAGAGTAAATCTTGGATTTTCACAAGTCAAGCACAATACTGCCATCCTATGAATTATAGGTGGTGCAGGGCTTGTTTGAGGGAAGCTTCTCAGATTTTTTGCATCCTGGAGGTTTTTCTGAAGGGATTTGAATAAATTAACAGGGAAAAACAAGTAACTCTGGCTTCTCATATAGTATATCATTAGACTCTTCTTTCCTCTAAAATACAGAAGAAAGAATTATAGAGTATCAGTGTTGGATGGTGCTTGAAAAATGGCTCAATAGAACCAATTAGCAGATGCTCAAATGTTGTATCACTGGAGCAAGTGATTGGGTATTTGTTTATTGTTTAGTCTCTTTTATAAACTATGTACCAGCAACAGAGAATTAACTGATTATTAGATGGAGAGGCCTAAAACTTTCCTTTTTATGCCAAACTGTCTTTCTGGAACAGGTATCCAAGGTCATAGCTAGCTCTACCATAGCTGGCACTCAGTAGAATATGGAAAGTGTCATTTCCATTGCCAATTTGTTAAATATCTGAACACAGCTATTTTGTTCTTTCTGAATCTTTATAAGGGGAGGGAGGTGGTGAAACAGATTCAGCTTACTCCATCCCTCCTTCCATGAGATGTTTTTGAGTTCCTGTGTTGCTTTGGCTACTTCGGGCCTCAGTTTTACTTCAGTGTTCCAGAAAGTTTGTCCCCAGGAAGAAAGGGATAATGGCAGTACATAGGTCAGGCTTGGCCAGTGTGAAGGGGAGGAAGACTAGAATCTAAATTTATATTATTTGATATAAAACTTTCCTGCTGACCAAGCAGAAATAGAGAGCAAATGGAAAGTTCATATGAGAGTCTCAGTTATCTTACCTGAGAAATAGGAGTAACAGTACCTATCTCTTCAGGTTGTAGTAGGGATTAAATGAGCCTATAGCCAGAGAATGACATCTTAGAGGTACTCATTAAAGAGTACCTATCATGGTTATTGTCATTATTTTCAAATGGTGTCACCAAGAATTGTAACAAAATCTATTGTTTTTTGTGTGTGTGCATTGGGTAAATTTGAATTCTTTCCTAAGTTACCAGTATAGGGAACATATACATATAAATACTTTACACCTTTTATGGAGCCACATAATTGGAACTGTAATGTTTGTCTTTTAAAGTGGAGATTATTTAAAAAGTGAATGTGATGTGTCATCAGGCTTCTTGTTGATTTTTGTGTTCAGAATTTAAATCTGTGGGATAGACAACACTGCAGTTTACATTGGTATGCAGAAGGAAATGGCAATTCTGTATTCATGACAGCTTATTTAAAATGGGCATGAAAGAGTCTCATAACAAGGTTATATTGTATTGATTTGCCTTTCAAGTATTTATTTATTTATTATATGTGCCATTTCTGAAAAAATGAAAAGTGCAACAAAATTCATGGCTATTTCCAGGTTCCAGGGAGCTGGATAAATGTGAAAGTGTATTTATGGGGCATTTATTTCCTAATGTATGCAGTGGAGTTGATTCCAATGATTTGACTTAGAAGCAGAAAATAAATCTCTACAGGCACAAGCAGAGTTAAAGTTTGCACTAAATCTTTTCTAAAATACCCCAAAGCAAGTTACAAAGAATTCCTTTCCATGTATCAAATTAAATCTAACCTTACTAGGAAGCCAGTGATGAAATAGGACCCCTGGACCACTTTGTATTTATCACAACATCCATCACTAACTTATATTTGATTTATGGAAGAAATATCTTGTTTCTGCCAGTATAGTGTAGATTCTTTAAAGACAGTATCTTTGGCCTTTAGTACCTTGCATATAAGTAAAGCTATGGCTGAAGGAAATATCCCCCATTTATCCAGCTCCTCCTATGTGCCTGGCACTGTTCTGGACATTTTGTTAACATTTATGTAGTATTTACTGTGGGCAAGATATTGTGTCTCAAATGCTTTATATACACTATGTATTTAATTCTTACAATAACCATATGAGTAGATATCTCCATTTTTCAGATAAGGAAACTCAGATTCTAAGAGATTGGGTACCTTGCCAAGAGTTAGCTGGTTCATAATTGGTGAATTCAGGCTAAGTTAACTTGTTTGATTGATTGAAAAGCCATCTTCTTTCCATTACTCCACAAATAGTTTTTAATATGTTTTGATGTAGGAATTAATACATAATTGAGAATTTTGGGAATATATACTTTTTATGAATCCAAGACCATTGATGGAACAGAAAAATTCTCAGAGGCCAAATGAAGACTATAATGCTCATTCATTCATTCATTCATTCAATAAATAATTTTTGCAGTTAGTTCATGCCAAACATGTCACTAGAAGTTGAAGACATAGAGGTAAAAGATTGTCCCTGATCCCCATTACCTTAGGTTCTTTAGGGGATTCAGACAATTGAAAAAAACATCTAATATGCAGCTACTATAGAAACTTTCACAGCATGAGGGTGCAGGGAGGTTACTAAAGACTTTCCAGAGTGGCTGACAGCCCAGCTGGGTCTTAGTGAACGGGAGCACTGAACCAAGAGAAGGAAGAAGGTAGGAGAAAAGAAAAACAAATAAAAACCTTTTTTTAACCTCTCAATTCAGCCAACAGCTGTTTTAAACTCATTCACTTGCAACCCATGGCAGCCGCTTGATGTGAGAAAACTCTTGGCAGTGGAGATATATATCGGTGTGTGTATGTGTGTGTGTGTGTAGAGAGGGAGAGAGAGAGAGGAAGAAGCAGGGAGAGAGAGGAAAAGAGAGACAGAGAGCACGAGTGAGAGCCTCCTGAGATTTCACCGCAGTTTGCAGTATGGCATTGTCTTTTCATCTGGTTTGGGAAATTATACCCTTTCTCAGGAATTGATTGTCATTTTTGATTTTCTCTAAAGGAGAGGTTGACAGTTGAAAGACTGCTGAACTTTTCTGAGATTCTGCACTGTCACTTGCTTCCCTTCTGCATTCCTTTCCTTTTCCTAGACTGACACCGTCAGTCACTGCAAAGGGTGATGTTGATTTTCCTAATGGCCAGATTGGGGTTTGAACACAAAGTCTACTCTGGATCAGGCAGGGTAGGAAGAATTGGACAGCTAGTTAAACAGCAACTGTAAGTGCATTTGTTCCTCGACTCTTGATAAAACCAGAGTAGTTGGGCAACAATACAGGAGTGGCTGGAAGGGCTACAAGTGAATTATGGGTGGAAGCCTCTAAACCTTGCACAGACTTCAGAGCTGGCAATTGCCGATTATTTCAATCGTAGCACAGTTAGCAAGGGGACCTTTTCCTTGGGAATGCTGTGTGTACTCTAATCACTAGTATAGAATTTAACATACAACACAAGCTCAAATATGCATGCTTTAATAAATTTTAGACCTAAGGGACGAATGACAATGCTTGTGGGAAAATGGGAGCATTATTATCCACCTTCTCCCTCTGGTTCATTCTCCTCTTAGCCCAGCACTGCCATAGATTTTCTTGTTTTTATTTTACTCATGCCTGAGTTTTTTTTTTTTTTTTTTTTTTTTTTTTTTAGTACTCTCATGACAGACTAAGTATTGTTTTCTTTTAGTTCTATTCTTGTTGACTTGCATATTGTCTAATGCAAACCTTATCCTCTTAAGACATTGCAGGCCCTCTTCTTTCCCACCCCCTCAGCAGCCTTCCTTTTCTATATATACACTTTCGATTTTAAGCATTTTTCCTACCTTGTCACAGTCCCATGTAGAAACACATTAACTGCAGCATCTGTGTGGATGCCTTTTTCTATTGTGAAGTTTTGAATTGCCTGGAATTCTCTCTCCAGGACTTAATGATTTCCCTCTTTAAGATTTTGTGATTGACAACATTTATCTTCCTTACTATGATTTTTTTATTTTTGCTCTCCTGCCCCAGTTGATCCTAATAGGTGTTTAGTGATGGTTTGATGCAACTATAAAATAAAAGGAGAAAATTGGTTAAATCATTGGTTAAATCATTCTTCTTGTTAGGTGACCTCTGTCACTCAAATAGTTTCTTGCTGCAAAAAAAAAAAAAAAAAAAAAAAAAAGCTTGTTTAAAAGAGAAAAGAAAATACCGCTGGAGATATATCTTAGTCTGGGATGCTATTAATTTGGAAGACATCTAATTTCAGGCAGATGTGAAAATTTCTGTTTTTTATACCTCAATCACAGCCTATATCAGATTGTATGTCCATGATTAGTGTGAACTTTTACCTTATTAAATAGTGTGTTCTCCAAGGACAGAGGTTTCCTCTGTTTATTCCTCTTTGTGTCCCTAGCACCCGGCCTAATGCCTGGCATGTAGCAGGTGCTGTGTAAAGATTCTGACATGTGTCTTTTATCACTGTCATCTCCTAGGATTAGCAGAATTTTAATTTTCCCAATGAATATTATATACATAAAATTCTTACAATTTCAGATTCAAATTATACTTTGTTGATTTGCACTGTTGTATTACAATTTAAGCAACTGTTCTACACATCCAAGTGCCCTTTTAAATTGTGAATATGTTTTGCACAAACACATATTAGAATGTTAAATTATGCAGCCAACTTGAGAGAATGCTTCTGAAAATATGAACATATGTGATTTAAAAACAGAAAGGTAAAAATTAGCATCTCAAAACAAAAGTTCTAAGGAAACTTGAAGCATTTAAGACCATGGGTTGTGTCTGTATGATAGCATATAAAATGTTAAGAAGAAAGTCAATCTTTCATGCAGGTGGTTCACTGTTAAGTCAAATATTTAGATGCTATACTGTCCTCACCCAGATTTCTATTATTTAACAAAAGCTAAAGACTTCTAAGCTGGTACAGATGAATTGACTAGCTATTTTGATTGTAATCAACTATAAAAGGAAACGAAACGCCCAAATGTATTTCTGTCCATTGATTCATCTGGGGCAGAGTAGAAGATAACAAATGTACAAAGTACTGCATATCAAGCACAAATACAAAGGCATTATCCTTGAAACAGAGAAGTAAGAACCCCCTGAAATCCCAGAAACCATTTTCATGAAGACAACAGAAATCTGCAGTCTGAGGGGGAGGAATTCAAGTAGAAATGCGCGCTAGCAGAGGAGCTGTGCCATGGAAACTCCTCAGCTGCCACCTGGAAGAGATCTTCAAAAGTCCTAAAAAGGAAGAAAAAGCATCTTTTGTATGAATATCATGAAAAAAATAGGGCGAAAAATTTAGAAGCTGGTTTTTTGATAGGCATACATGTTTCCAAGCTTACTCCAATCAGGAAAAGGAGAGGGGTTAAAAAAAATGGATTCTGGATGAAGAGCTTTTGGGGATGACTAAAAGTTCTAGTTGTCAGATATGTTCTTTTGTCTAGACCCAGGTTACATTGTCGGCTTTTTAATATACATTGCTTGAATTGGTCCTCTCTAAGTGTCTTCCATGGTTTTACGTCTTACAGAGAAAGTTAGATGCTATCTAGCCTCTCCATGTTTCTTTAGCATTTTGTCTACATGCCATGGACAAAGATCACACGAAAATTTAAAATTAAACCTGAATAGTTTTCTACACTGTGTTGATAATAAAGATACACTTAGAAATTGACTGGATGGGTTATTTGGAATCCACGATGGCAGGAATAGTTTATGGAAGAGAATGGAGTCAGGAGGAAAAGCATGTTTTATAGAGTTAGGTATCCTTACTTTCATTCAGTAAATATTTATTGAGAGCCTACTATAAGTCAGACACTGTGCTGGATTCTAGGTAAATAGTAGACAATAAAAAAGAGAAAGTCCCTGTCCCCATGGCACCCAACAATTAGTAAGTGAGAAAATCATTAACAGTCACACAATGAATCTATGATTGCTTTGTTGCCAACAGATGCAAAAGAAAAATATTGAGAATGAGGTTAAGGTGTTTGAAGAATTAAAGAAGTGTACGGTTCTATTTTTGAATGTTACTTGTGTTTTTACTTTGGAAAAATTACTTAATGTCTTTGAGCCTCAGTTTTCTCAGTTGTGAACCAGATTTGAAAAGAGCTAATAAATAATGTTGTGTGAATAAAGTGAAATGAGATAGGTAAAGTGTCTAACACAGACACACTTTGCAGCTTTTGCATAAATAAGAATTAACTAGAAAACCCTTTTTATTCTAATTATATTGCCAACAATCTAATCTACATTTTCTTCTTTTCCCTAAGTAAGCTTCAAAGAACCTGACCCCAGACTTAGGGCAATATAGATTACTGAAAATTGACCATGAGGGTCAAATCCGTTACATTCCCTGTGCTCTCAGGCAAGGATCCTGTTCTGTCATGGCCAATTAGCCACAGATACGACTTCTATATGAAAATGTATCCAAAATCTCCTTCCTAATTAGCTTATTTTATTATGATCAAATAGTCCATCCAGTATTTTTTTTGAAGTGATGGAGAGGACCTGAGCTCTTTATTTTTGGACTATTATTCTGATTAATCTGTTGTTAGCCTATGCATTTCATCTTTTAAACACCTATCAGGGGATTGGGTATTGGGCATTTGGGAAGGCATGAAGTCCAAGGTTGTCTGGCATGAAGAGGAGGGTTGACATTTCAGGTTAACAATTAGCACAGTGGAGTGAACATAAGTGAACACTGCTTTAAAGATTCAGTCTTGCAGTGCCCTTGGGTCAACATACTAATGATTGATAACTCAGCATGCTAGGAGCTGGAAGTGAATAGGACACAAGCCCTGGACCACACTTCAGAAGTTGATTTCTTTAAAATGGAATCCCCCCCCATTTTTAAAGTTTTGTTGAAGAATAGTTGATTTACAATATTCTGATAATTTCTGCTATTCAACAAAGTGATTCAGTTTTACATGTACACACATCCATTCTCCATCAGATAATTTTCCCACATAGATTATCACAGAATATTGGGTAGAGTTCCCTGTGCTATACAGCAGGTGCCTGTTGGTCAGTTATTCCATATACCTCAGTGTGCCTATGCCAGTCCCAAAGCCCCAGTCCATCCCTCCCACCCCACCTGTTCCCTTTAGTAACCATAAGTTTTTCAATGTCTGAGTCTGTTTCTCTTCTGAAAATAAAATTCATTTGTATCCTTTTTATAGATTCCACATATTAGTGATATCATATGATGTTTGTCTTTCATTGTCAGATTAACTTCATTTAGTATGATACTCTCTAGGCCTGTCCGTGTTTGCTGCAAATGCATTATTTTGTTCTTTTTTATGGCTAATATGCCATTGTTCACTGCAGCACTATTTACAATAGCCTAGACATGGAAGCAACCTAAAGGTCCATCGACAGAGGAATGGATAAAGAAGATATAGTAAATATATACAGTAGAATATTACTTAGCCATAAAATGGAATTCTTTTTTTTTTTTGTCTTTTTGCCTTTTCTAGGGCCGCTTCCGCGGCTTATGGAGGTTCCCAGGCTAGGGGTCTAATCGGAGCTGTAACCACCAGCCTATGCCACAGCCGCAGCAACTCGGGATCTGAGCCTCGTCTGTGACCTACACCACAGCTCACGGCAATGCCGGATCCTCAACCCACCAAGCAAGGCCAGGGATCGAACCCGCAACATCATGGTTCCTAGTCGGATTCGTTAACCACTGAGCCACAACGGGAACTCCTGGAATTCTTATATATCCTATTTTAAATATTTTTTGCCTCTTTCTCTTACAGGAATGTGCTTTATTTCATCAAGTGATCTGGAAAGTGTATTTCTCTTTGTTTCAAATTTTATGAATTGAATTGGGAGGATTTTACCATTTAAAGTTCAAATTGTTAGTGTGTGGCTACACTTCCTGTTTCCCTACTTCAGCCACATATTTCAATGGTGTACACTGTAGACTCCGAGTGAATTTTTCTCAGCTTGGAAGATATCCTTAGTTCAGGCAGTATAACCCAATTAGGGTAGCAATGAGTTATATCTTGCATCATCCAAGAGAAGCTTTTAAAAATACTGCTTCCTGGACTCTATCTCAGACACATAGAATGAGAAATCCATAATTTAAAGAAAATTCTCCAGGTGATTCTGGTGCATGAGGTCTGTGGATATGACTTTGAGTACTAGCTGAGAGCAAGTGGAGAGTGGCAGTGTGTATTTTGTGCTAACGCGAATCCCTTTTTGCCCACAGGCACATTTCTGACAGTCATTATAGGTTTAATCAGTGATTCTGCTGATTGCAGTTGTTTCTTTCTCTCTGGTTATGCCCCAGATGTGTTGTAATTCAAAATGAAGCTCCATTTCAAGTATTGGGAGGGAAGGTAACTTAGCTCACAAACAGAATCCTTGCTCACTTATAAATATTCTCTCTCTCTCTTTTGGTAGTAATGAAAATGAGGTGTGGATATGTGTGTATTTGTGTGCACATATGAGTGTGTATTTTTTCCCAGGATAATAACAGCCTTGATGAGAAGCCCTTTCATTAGGATTATAGCATAAGGGGCTATAAAAACATTCTTAGGTAAATTGCCATTTTGTAAACTCCTCGGTTTGAATTATTCAGCTGTGGTTACTATGGAACCACGAGCCTTGTTGACTTTGCAGAGGAAAATTCTAATGGTCCCCCAGTGTCCCCAGATTGTGGAAGGGCTCATTAAAGGAAAAGTACTGCTTTCCTTGCTGAAGACAGAGGAGCCAACAGCAGAATGTCCACATCAGGGTTTTAGGCATACCTTTCATTTGGCAGAGCTTGCACTTTCAGATGGGGCTTATCCTTTTAAGTGTTAAGATGCCTTCTTGCTGGAAATAGTTATGCTTAGGTAGGTACACTCAGTCCCAGGGAGCAGTTTTGCATAGTGAAACCAGCTTGGTTTTCTTTTTGGATAGGATGATTGAAATAATGATTTATTTACCATTTACTCATTTAACACTTAATAATATTTTATCCTTGTACTCCTAGTGGTTTATGTATATAATTTTGTGTAATTCTCCTGATGATTCTAAGGGAGGATTACTCCATTTTACAAAGGAGGAAACTGAGATTCAGAGGAGTTGGGTAAACTACTCAAGTAGATAAAAGAGCCTGGATTTGAACCAAGTTCTAACTCTAAATTTTAGATTTCATCTCTAAGTTAGAATGCACACTGTAGGCTCAGTGTTGTAGAACCTTGGATTGCTACTTATTCTTCAAGAACCAGGGATATAGTAACTGGCTTTCCTGGCTGAGGAGAGATTTTGAGCAAATTGTATTCAGCAAAGCTCACTCTCTCATCCTATACTAGCCAGGAATTTGCAGCTCACTGAGTGACCATAGCTCTGCCCTCCTTTATTTGAATTTATAAAGTTCCTCCATCCCTCCACCCCTACAAGATAAATTGAATGGGGAGCAAGGGAAGTTGAGGCTTAGATGGGCTAACGTTGACCTTGGAAGCAGGCCATGGTCAGAATTTGGTAGGGTAAAGGTGGGGCAGTCTGCCAATATACTGCTAGCTCAATTTCAAATACTGAGACAGAGTGAGTTAAAATTTTCAGATTTATGAAGGAAACTAGTAGACAATTAATTCAGCAAATTATCAGTAGCTTCTTTTTATTCATTTGTGAAATCGAAATCTTTTATTGACGTTGAAAAAATTCCAGGGCCTAGATGGAGCCGCTCCTGCCTAGGGTACCATACCAGCAAACCAAAACTTGGATAACTTTTGTGTCTCTATAAATAAATACTCTGCTTGTCCAGAAACTCAGTATTTCCACTTAGTCAATTTCCAAATGCCAAGTCAACTCTGAACTCTGTTTTTATTTACTTATTCTTTGATCTTTCTAAATAAGGTCAGGTGTGCAAAGCTAGCCAATCAACTGAAGCCAAGTACTTCTTCTTTGTTTCCTGCTTGCCTCTTCCTATAAAAGCTTGCAGCCCCCTTTCCTCCTTTCCATTCCTTATCCTCAGGAAATGTGTTCCAAAAACCCCAATGGATGCCTGAAACTGTGTTAATACTGAATTCTATATATGGTCTTTTTTCCTATACATACATACCTATGATAAAGTTTACCTTGCAAGTTAGGTGCAATAATAGATCAACAACAATAACTAATAATAAAATAGTACTACTATAAAAATATTCTGAAATAAAAGTTACATGAATGTAGTCTCTCTCAAAATATCTTGTGCAAACTTAATGTCTTTTCCACCTTTACTAAGCACTGATCATGCTCTGTTGCAATAATTTTTGCAGTTTGACATGTGACAGCAAAACTAACACAAATTTTCTTTCTTCATAATTTCATAGATAGAAGATACTTTCTTACCACAGATCTTAGTAACTTCAGCCTATTTTTTTCCTTATTAAGAACTTTTCTTTTTCATTTAAAGAAAGCACTTTATGGCTTTTCTTTGACATATCCAAATGGCCAGCATTACTACTCTTGTGCTTTAGGGCCATTATTGCATAACACAAATGTTACTGGATGACAAGGACTATGATGCTGTGACAGTTGATCTGAAAATCAAGAGGTCTGCTAAGTGACCAAGGGTAGGATCCACTGGACTAAGGTAGGATGGAGCCAGACAAAGTAAAATTTCATCACGCTACTCAGAACAATGTGTAATTTAAAACCTAAGGGGGGATTACTATACTTTGTAGTTTTCCAAACTCTTGAGGGTGGAAACTGCTTACTTGGTGAAGTATTAAAGTTTGTATCACCTAAATTGCCTTCTTTAGTTATTTCAACACGGCTGAGGGAATCTTAGAGATGATCCAGTTCAGCTTTATTTCCCATCTGAGGAAGTTGAAGGTCAGGGAGATAACACTTATCTGAGGAATCCAAAGGTTTTGTGGACATAAGGACAGGGAATAGAACCCCAGTCTCCTGACAGCAAGAGCAGACTTTCCACACTGGATCCTGTCCCCTTCTCTTGTCATGGGTCAGTCTGCTGAGATTGGGTGTTAAACAGCAACCTGTAGTTGGGTGGAGGGAGAACTGGGTGTGGAGTGGACATTGGAAAAGAACGGGAGATATTGAGATGGTAGGTGAAGATTAATGTGAATGAGCAAGGTGAGGGGATCAAGCTAACAGGCAAATTGTACCTACTTACAAATATGTCAAAAATTGCCTTAGGGCCAAGTTTGATACCCTTGATTTCTAGGCGGTGTGAAGCCTCAGTTAATGAAGCAAACTGTATTCCTTAGAAGAAACCTGGAAGAATTACAACATTTTACCCACTCTGGGCTTCATTGTCTCAACCCACCTTTCATGTGCAAAAGCACTTGCTTAATAAGCCTGGGAGGTTCTCTCTAAATTGCTTTTGCTCTTGAGCTGCTTTTAACTTCTGAGTGTCAGTTCCTGAAAAGGTTCTCCCTCCCAAATCTAGAGGGAGTGTCTCTCCATAATAGGCACTGGATCAATCAGTGTCTCTGAAGTGGCCGGTGTTCTCAAAGCACATTCCAGCTTTCAAGGGAAAAATGACAAGTTGAACTCACCTGAGGTACTTGAAGGCGATCTTGGGGAGGAAGTCTCAAATTTTGGTGTGCATAACATTGCTTAATGAATGTGTTAAAAGTGTATATCCCTAGGATCCACCTTCTGACCTAGAGTTTTTAGTTCAGAGAGCCTGGGCTTAGGAATTTGCCGCTGAACAAGGGCCCAGATGATTTGGCTTTAAGGAGTTCCTGGACTGTACTTTGAGAAATACTCATTTGGAGCCTTGCTATTTAAAGTGTGTTCTTGACCCTCTGCATAGGCATCACTTGGGAATTGACACAAATGCAGAATCCCAGGTCTCATATCCAGGCCTCCAAATCAGAATCTGTGTTTTAGCAATGATTACCTGTGTGATTCTGATAGGAATGAAGTAGGCACAGGTGGTTGTAGAAATCCCAGTAGGGGATCATAGATAAAGAGGGAAACCTGGGGGATGTTGGGAGACCACTGTAAGTTCAAGAAAGCCATCAGAACAAGGCAGGCTTGCTTGGCGAGTGGAGGTGCGAGAATTGCTCAGGTCATTGAGTGGGGGATGGGATGAGGCCCGCATTCAGATTCAGACCAAGGGCAAGTTTGAGGACCACCCTTGAGCTGATTTGAATATACACCTTACGGGATACAAAGGAGGAGCTACTCTCCCAGAAAGGAAGAGGCGGTCCTTTTCAACCCTCACTCCTCTTGGATGATAAAACTGTGGCCCAACAGATCTTCAGGGCAGAGCTTCTGTGCCTACCTGCTTGCATCTCTCACAAGCATCCTATCATAATCTATTTTTTTGCCTATCACTTTGGCTCTCACTGAATTCCTTCTGCACAGAGACATGAAGAACCTGAACTTCAGTGAGTCCAGATACTGGGTGAGTGATTCTAATTTAAAGCCATGGGTTTAAGTCCCAGCACATGGGTTCAAGTCCCAATCTGTGTCCTGGCTAGGTTAGGCCGTTAGTGCTGTCAGATTCTATTCCTGTACGCATTAGAGTTTGCGAAGCACTGGTTTAAAGGGTGCATTAGTTTGCTCCTTGGCACACATTCTGCTGTTACACAATACCACTGACTAGGTAGCTTAAACAACAGAAATTTAATTTCTCATAGTTTTGGAGGCTGGGAAGTCCAAGATCCAGTTGTCAACAGACTTGGTTTCTTCTGAAGCCTCGCTACTCAGCTTGCAAATGGCTGCTTTCTTGCTGTGTCCTCATCTAGTCTTTTCTTTGTGTAACTGTAACCCTGGTGTCTTTCTGTGTGCCCAAATTTCCTCTTACAAGATACTTGTTATGTTGGATTAGCCCCCCCCCCCCACAAGGATTTCATTTGAACTTAATTGCTCTTTAAAGGCTCTATCACCAAATATAGTTATATTCTGCGGCACTAGGTGTGAAAGAGTCAGCATAATAATTCGAGGGGAGCATAGTTCATCTCATAACAGAAGGTATGGTGACCATTAATAACCCTGCTTATCTGCAGCTCTGTCATTGAGAAGAACCTTCTAATGGGGTCCTGAAGTCTCTAAACCCTTTCTTTGTGTGCTTTGTTTTGGTAAATGACATTATTTTCGCTTTAATCTGCCCAAGTCTAGTATCATGGAACCTAGTGGTCCCTCTCTCTTGCCATCACATTTAAGTAATCACCATATCCTACCCTATTTAACTCTACTATCCTTATACTATAACATTCCCCCTCTCCCCCGTTTCAGTTTCCACTACTCTTGTCCCTGCCTTCTCTTATCACACTAGGTATACTCCTCACCACCTGTCGTTCTCCTGCTCAAAATCATGGCTTGCATTGTTCTAAGAAGAAAATGCTGTCTCCCTAGAGTGGCCTACAGTCTGCTTACAATCTAGCTAATGATTCCCTTGCCAACCTCAACTCTTCCTTCTGCCTGCCAATCCAATTCTTCACAACAGCTCTGTTCTCAAGACCTACTGGATATTTCCTAGCTTCTCTAATGTGCCACATTCTGTCTCATGTCTAAGGCTTTGCGAAACTATAGTTCCCTCTATCTGGGACTTTATATATTTCTTTTCTTCCTTTCATTTTTGTTCCCCCTGCACAATTTTTATTATCTTTCAAATCTCAGTCCATGTCATTTTCTCCCTAAGGCTTTTTTTTTTTTTTAAGCTCAATTTTCTAACATAGGTGGCTTTCTTCAGTGTGCCTAATAAGTTGCTCATCACCCAGTGTGGGGAATGCTTACTTACTTCATTGTTTTCTTCCTTCAATCAGCTGAAAACTTGTTGAGATTAGGGATTGTGTTTTACTTAAAACTGCATCTCTGAAACCTGTTCAGTGTGTAACAAATAGCCAGGGCGCATACATACTTGTTGTATGTCCTAGCGAGGAGCCATTTGTTTATATGAGCCTCAAAGTCTGGGGAATGGAGCACCTGAATGCAAGCGCAAATAATTACCAGTAATGTGACATTCTCAGAGAGTAACTTCTAATTGGAAACAGGTGTTGGAGACAAGTACTTGGTTTTCTCTGAAGTTAAAAAATTTAGCCCTATGAGCATGTGGTTTTAGAATTAAAGTTTTAATTAAAGGTGCACTTATGGGATCAAAGGGACAAATTCTGAAATAGGGATGGACACTGTGCCACCGTAGCACTCTGCCGTCCCTCAAATGTCTGGCTTCTGTGAACCTCTCACGTCACCTACCTCCCAGAATCACTATGAATCCAGCCTGGCCTTTCCTCCTGATGGGGCAGCATGTAAAACACTTTATCAAGCTTATTTTATCGGTCCTCCATAACAGCTCAGGGGGGCAGTGTTACTTGTTATTGGACTCTCTTCGTAGAACTGTTGATGTTGGGGTAAGTGGGTCCCAGAGAATAGTTACCAAGTCATACTTGTTAATTGATACTGGTTCGATATGTTTTCCCTACAGAGCTGTAAATTCCATAAAGTCAGAGATCAAGTCTATCTTGGTCACCACTTTTTAACCAGGTCTTAACAGAATATTTAGTAAATAATAACTTATTTTAAAAACCTGTGCTTAGGCAATTAGGGTGACACCATTAACTAGGACCAGAAACAAGGAGTGCACATTTGACGTGGGAAGATAAAGCATGGAGGCAGTGAAATCACAGTGCAGACCTAGAGCCTGAGAAATACCCTGGCGTTAGAGATACATAGATCTGTTGTCATGGAATATTGCTGATATTTAAAGCTTTGGGAAAGTATGAGAGTATACAGGAAAAACATATTTAGCCTGTGTATATAATAATCTTAACATGTATTAAACACTTAGCTTATACACTGTTTTAAGTGCTTTAAAAATATCAATCTACTTAATTCTTAAAAAAAAACCAACAAACCTCCATGTTGTTGTTGCTATAAGAGTCTCCTTTAACATATAGAGAAACTGAGCCAAAAAACAGGTTAAAGAACTTGTCCAAGTTCACATAGCTTTTAAGTGGCAGAGATAAGTTATAGACCCAGCCACTCTGGTTCATGAGCCAAGACGCCTTGAAAAAAGAACAGGAAGGATGGTGGTTTATCCTGTTTCTTCCCATTATATTTTAGTAAGCATAGATGAAAAAAGTCATTTTCAATGAAATACCGAGGTAAATTTCAGGTTCTGATATCTTAAGAGTATTGTATGTTTATTCAAATGTGCAAGTCTATGGACTGGCTATGGCTTTGCCTAAGCTGCTTTAGGACTGAAATGGCCTGTAGATAGCAGGATAGCAAAAGCCTTCCTTTTAAAGCACCTTGAATTGTTTTGGCAGCTTATCTTCCAAGGAAGGAACATCAGAAAAATGAACTGAAACATGCTTTGCATTGCTATGTCTGCTGCCAGTCAGTCCAAAATAGCTTTGCCTCTCCAGAAACTATAAAATCATCTTTTAAAGGTCCAATTACAGTTTTAGTTTATCTAATTTCTTAAAAAGAAAGTAGCTTAATTCAGTATTTTAAAAAATATTTTTAAAAATGGTACTATATTATATTTTGAATGAGTTGGCACTAATGTAGGCTAAGGGGATTGCCTCTCACTAGTCCAGATCATGGAGCTGTTTAAGAGCACCCATTATCATATGTAAGTTGCAGCTGACATGTGTTTTATTATATCTCTGCATTTTCATGTTACATGTTATTACACTTCTTGATATATATTTGATGTTCCCTGTTCCCATAAAGCAATAAATACACTGAATTGAATGCTTTTTGTATGTATAGTTGAAAATACATATTTTAATAGTAAATCTGCTTATCAAATTTTTAAAGAAACAGTTTTGTTGAATTGCAGCTACAGATAGATATCTGTGCTTTTCAATATCTGCTTTAAGGGAAAAAAACCCCACCCCTCTAAATCCTCAAAGACTGTGAGCATTTTTAAATAAGACTCACAGAATCTGATTTCTGAGTATGTGCCTGGTGAAACAGACCAGCATGATCACCAGCTTTGCACCTCATTCAGAGATTTTAGACAGAACTCCGCACCAAGAAGCTCTAGTCAGCTGACTCTCCCATGAAGTCATGAATTTTAAAGGATTTTCATATATAGATTCAATTAAAATTGGGTTTGATCTTTAGTTTGGCTTTTTAGTTAGCAGAGTTTCTACCTAGCAGTTATTTTTATCTGCATCATTGGGTGATTATTTAAAGAAGGTTTTACTGTTCATCTCTCTCTTTCTGAGTGTGTGTGTGTGTGTGTGTGTGTGTGTGTGTGTGTGTGAAAGAGATAGAGACAGAGAAGTCTTAACAATAAACTATTGAAATTGAGAACAAAAGTCCATCTCTACATTCTCACTCCTGCCTCATTTTTCCAGTTCTCTTTGTTAATACTTAGGAGAGCAGAGGGTGGACCACCCAAAGAGCTCTCTCCCTGAAACATGGTGATATGAATGTCCCTGCAGTGGCTATGGCGAATACTGCAAGATTCCCACTGTGATTTTACTAAGCTCAGCTTGCTCTTTCCTGGGGCCTTGGAGAGCAGCCCATTTATTCACTTGAGCATTCTGGATATCGTTGACATTTTCTTCGACTGCGCCTCAGGCTGTTGTAGTGGCGAAGGCTTTTAACAGGAGGGTTAACTGCCTGAATGTCAGCTTCGGCATCCGCATGCTCTACCAGCAAATAAATTCCTGTGTTTTTATACTTTAAGGTGGATCTGAGAGCAGGTCACATATTAATAGGTTGTATGTGGGAATAGGGAAGGTGGAATGGGGCTTTGAGGAACATTTCTGGCCCTTGCTGATACCTCTACATTTGTGTGTTGGCAGTCGGATCCTGCCTGGGGATTATGATGATAGAAGATGGATTGGAGCTCACAGAACTACCTTGATAATTATATATTTATTCTGCCTTATATTTGGCATACTTCAAAGCCCAGCTTTAAATCCATTAAGCATATGTTATCAGGATGGAAATTACTGGATCCATCCGATCTCCAGACTCCTCCTGGTGATTAGAAATGAGGCCTTGCTGCCAGGTTTCTTTTGCTGATTGCCTCAATATCCTCAACTGAAAAGTAAAGATTAAAAACAGTATCTTCCTTAGAGAGTTGTTCTGGGCACACAAGGAGCCAATGCACTTAAAAGACTCAGTGTGTGGCACAGAGTAGACCTTGCTCAAAGTGCTCCCTTATCATCATGCTCATCACCAGTCATGACTCCATTTTGCTGCTGCAGGCAGTGGTATTGGTCTACTGGCCCAGTGTCTACAGGTAAAGTGGGGTTACTCTTACCCCCCCCCCCAACTTATAGGTTGGATAATAGAGCTGATATTCTTTCTCTTTCTCTTGCATGTGTCTAAAGTGCTGAGCCTGTTACACTGTGGGCTGTGGATGAGGTAGAAGTCAGAAGTAAGAATAGTCTTGTGTAGTAGAAAAATTTTTGTTATAGGAGCATGACACCCAGATGCTGCTCCTGGGTCTTATATGTGACCTTAAAGAGGAGAAAGAGGAAGGAAAGTATCACATATAAAACCTTCTATGACTTAAGTACTGTACCGTTTCTCTATGTTGTCAAATGTCATATATTCCTTATAGCTAAGTTATGCTGTAACAGAACTCTGAAATTAAATGACTGGCCCAAGTGTCTTGAAAGAGCTGAAAAGCAGACCTATTCTACTTCCCAAAGTCATCTTTTAGGTCTTTTCTTTTATCAGGATAAAGAAGGTATTGGATTTACATTGTTTAAGGTGATTCTCAGGTATGCTAGAGGAAGTTGGCAAAATCAGCTTGTTTTTTTTAGCACTGGTAGGATTCTTTTCCCATTGTAGACAAATGCTATTTTGCTATTTCAGAATAGCAAATGCTTTCCTCTCATGTTTCACGCTCAGGAATGTCCTCTGTTACCTGAGGGGATGGTGCTGCCTCCAACTTCACTGAGCACATTTGGGCTCCCAGGGCTGATACTCCTCAGCCTTCCAACCCCATCCTCATAAACTTATCCATGAATGTAACCATCATGGTTATCTTTGTTCTAATCTCAGGGGCATAATCACACGAAGTAATATGAGAAGATTTGTTAATCCTTTACTCCGTGCCAGGAATTTTATATAGATCGGTCCTCACAACTCTGTGAGATAGGTCCTATTACTGTCCACATTTTACACATAATGACATAGAGAAGTTGCTGTGGCTGATTTTGTATCCCCCAGTGTTGAAGCCCTAATTCCCAGTGGAATGGTATTTGGAGAGAGGGCCTTTGGGAGGTAATTAAGTTTAGGTGAGGTCATGAGAGTGGGGTTCTCATGGAGAGATTAGTGCCCTTGTAAAAATAGATGTCTTTTTCTCTCCTGCGGACACAGGAGATGTCTTTTTCTCTCCTGAGGACACAGTGAGAAGCTGGCCATCTGTAACCCAGGAAGAAGCTGAATTGGCCAGAACCTTGCTCTTGGAGTTCCCAGACTCTAGAACTGTGTGGAATAAATTTCTGTTAAATAAATGTCTGTTGCTGAGACATTTGCTCAACGAGTCCATTGCTGAGACCAGCTCAGCAGGATGGGGCTGAAGAACAGGTGCTGTGGAACTTAAGGAAAAAAAAGTTAACATAAAACAAGACACAGAGACATTTATCTTAAGTAAAGGTGGGAACTGGGGGACTCGAGGTCTCAGGGACCAAGAGCCCAGCCTCAAGAAACCACACTGCTTTTGTTGTGCTCTTGAGGATGATGTCAAGTGAAAAGGGGGTTGAGGTGCAGGATATAGTTTTTTTTTATTATTTTATAAGTTCTTTTATTATTTTAAAAGTCACTTAGCTGGTAGATGGTTAAACTTTTACTCTAAACTTTAGGCATTTAAGAATCTTTAGCATTTGAGTTAGCTATCTATGCACAGCATTTCAGAGAATCCTCAAGTCATTTACCATCACCGTGACTGTTTCTCAAGCAGGAAGACGGGACAAAGCAAGGAAGGACAAGATGGAGTTTTCAGCAAAGAGGCTAAGAAAATATTATAAAAACATGTCTCGCAACAGTCCATGCTATTTTGTTATGGCAGTTCGGACTAATATATAGTAATTTGTCTAAAGTTAAACAGCTATCATGTGGAGAAGCCAGGACTCAAACCTGAGTCTGCCCTTAACTACCCTGCTGTAGGGCTACACAAAAAACTGTTTCCTTTTTTGATCAAGACTCTTGCTTCTCCAGTGTGATTTTTAGCATCTTGCTCTATTTCTATTCTCTTGCACTTTCAAGTTTACTCTCAATTGTTCTCACTCCTTCCTTAGATATACATGCGCTAATTTCATTTTAAATTATATTGCAGACTTTACCTTCTAGTAAGCTCCTTTAGTTGCCAAAATCAATGCATTCTGTTAAGTTGCTAAATTTAGTGATTTCATTTCAATGTTTGACAAGTTGAGCTCTTTTAGGGCACAGTTTTTCTCTTGATTATTAACATAACAGCATTCTTTGATGATATTCCTCCTTTGTTTATTCTTGGTCCTCTTTGTTCGTTGTACTTAAATGTTAGTGTTCCCTAGGATTCGGTTCTTACAGCCTCAACCCATGATGATACCTGATTTACTCTCACATCACCATATTGGTGATGGCTCCAGGATCTATATGTGTGGCCCAAACTAATGTGCAGTGCATGCCTTGCTACCTTTATTCAGCTTTTTTTAAAAAATGTCAAATCCTAAGGGAGAACTGCTATAACTGCTGTAATTACCCAACCTAAAATGACAGCCCTGCCCACTGCCTAACCCTGCTGTTTTCTTCATTTAAAAAAAAAAAATGTATCACCACTTGACTTTGTATTCTATATTCATTCATTTCTTCATTATATATATATACACACACACACACACATACATATATATATATATAGTGATCAAAGACATAGAATCCAGAGCAGATGGCCTCAGTTTGAATTCTGACTTTGCCACTTACTATGAATATGACAAGTTATTAAACTTTGTGCCTCAGTTACCACATTTATAAAATGAGGGTAAAATTAAGAGCACTATTCAACATTATTTAATGAATGCTTCCTATGTCCCAGGCTCTGTTCCAGGCACTGGGGATGTAGCACCATTCAGAAACCTACAGGCAGGTTTTTCTGACTGCAGGAACGTATATTCCTCAGTTCTCTGCCTCATGGAACTTGTATTCTAATGAGGAGAGGCAAACAGTAAACAATTTAAATAAGCACACTATACAGTTTGTCCTCTGGTAGTAAGGCTGTGGAGAAAATTTAAGCAGGAAAAGGGATGATGTTTAGTTTAAATCTGGAGAGTCAGAGGAAACATCTCTGTGAAGGAGAATTTGAGCAAAGGCTGTGAAGCAGGTTAGGGCATTGGCCACGTGAATATCTGGGAGAACAGCTTCCAGGGTTCCACGTTGTCCCATTGCTTCCCTTCCTGCTCTGACATTGCCCCTTATTACATTATAGTTTGGTCATTCTAAACTATGAATATTTCATGCCTCTGTATCCTTTCTTACTGTGCTTCTTCACCATCCCTTAATTATTTTCTGGAAAATATCTATGCATTTGTAAAATAAAGATGAAGACAGTTGTACCTACCTCAATGGTGGTTGTAAAGGTTATTTTATGTGTTTAGAGCATATAAAAGAGTGGTTGACCCATAGTTTATGTAATAGAAGTAACATTCTTATTATTACTAAAGTTCACATATGAATCGTATAATTCTCATTATTATGGCTGCTTGTTGAACTCCTGCTCATCCTTTAAGTCCCAGCTTCCCTCAGCCCCTCAGTCTGGTATGGTACTTTTCTTATGTGATTGCTGTGCTTTCTCTAATACTGCATTTATTACAAAGAACTGCAATTTCTTATTTTGGCTGCATTCTGATCTAGACTTTAAGCTACCTGAGAATGGAGACTGTGTCTGGTTAACTGCTGTATCCACAGTAGTAGGTCCCTGACTGGCACATGGTAAGAACTCAATAAATGAGTTATTATAAGTAGTAAATATTTGTTAATTATACTTTCTACTATTAATAAATGATAAATATGAATACAAATTTTTTAACTAGGTACATTGTATTCTATTGAATAAGTTATTGAAAAACCTACTGTAAGGAAAGCTTATCTGAAAGGCTTTGATTTCTCAAGGCTGCAGTGAGATCTGGAAGTTTCTCAATATGGCTTCTTTCCCTTCTGTTCCCCCACAGAAAATATATTTTTCCACACTGATTTCTGTCCTGAGTATCTGTTATTGTCAATAATGTATGTCATGAGGGATTTATATTGTGTTAGTCATAACTGGTCAGGTTAGGCTGAAGGTACAAATTATCTTCTGATTCTAGCGGCTCACCATAAATAAAATGTTTTATTTCTTGTTCCTTCAGTGACCTGAGCTGATAGAAGTTCCACCAACTTAAGACTGGCAGATCAGGAAAAAGTGGCCTCCTTGGTCGTCCTAATGTAGGTGAGGAGAGCCTAGAGAATTTCCATGGGCTTTTTCACTGCTCAGCCTGAGAGTGAGAGATGTGTGTCTCTTCTGCTCCTTTTCATTGGCTGTGATAAGTCACATGGTTCTACCCCCTTTGGTGTTCAGAAGTGCAGTCTTTATGCCTAGAGAAGTAAGAAAACTAGATATAATATTAACATTAATGGTATTTGCCACATACATTAACTCATGAATAACAACAACTGGTTTTCTGCTTCCAACTCTGACTTGGCTAGATCAGATAACCAGCTTGCCACAGTGTTTGCTTTTGACCTTGGGGATGATCATTTCAGATGTGATTTGGTCAAAAGACTGACCTGTCTCTAGGTAGACAAGTTTTCATTTATGTGTCAAGTATCATTTTACCTGCAAAGCGCCCTCTTAAATTTTATGCCGACTGACCTATAATCATTGTCAAAATTCCTTGAAACCTGAGTGTCTCAAGGGTAGAAACTAAGTCCTAATCATTTTAGTATTTTGACATCTAATAATACTTGATGCTAAAAATAAAACACAACTTTTTGAGTGAATAAATAACTAAATAAATGCCCTATCTGAAAATAGTTACTTATCATCTTAATCACTCCCCTTTATTGACCCATATCACTCCATTTTTGGAAGGGAAAAGGGACAGTGTGTCACAGTGGCTAGGAACAATGACTCAGAAGGGAAGGAGATCCGGATTTAATGCCTGGAGCTGGTACTTACAGCTGAGAGCCTGTGGGCAAGTTAGTAAAGCTCTCTAAGACACATCTGTAAAACTCAATCCATAGTGTTCCCATGAGGTTATTTTGGAGATTTACTGAGATAATCCTTATAAAGTGCTGAGTGTAGCATCTGGCATCTAAAAGGCTTCAAATGATGTTAGCAATTATTATTGTTCCCTAACTGAATTTTTGCCAGTTCTTTCCTGAGATTTAGGCAGGATAGTAAATAAACACAAATAATATTTATTAAACAATTATGTGCCAAACTGTGTGCTAAACATTACGCAGTTTATCTACATTTAATCTTTATAATTGCTCTTATTTATTTCTTTTTAGGTAAACCGAGTTCCTAGAGTAGGTAAATATTTATCCAAGGTCATGCAGCTGCTAAGTGATTCCAATGAGAATTGGACCCAGAACTGTTCGTTGGACAGCTTTGTCCTCACTACTGATTTATAATTACACGTGTGAGCTGAGTTGCCATTCTGCAGAGATGTTTTCATCTTTATTGAAGTTTGTTCTGTTTGCTTGGCCAACAGAAATAATTAAGCTGGTTATCAACCTCAACCACTAAGACAAGTTAATCACATTTTTGTTCTAACTTTCAAGCCCAGTTGTATATGACAGGAAATATTCAGCTTTATTTTCACTGTCACTCTCTAGAAAACTGAAGTTTAACCACAACAACTATAAAACTGTTAGTAGTAATTAGGTTACTGAGATTCTATTTAATTGTTAAGTTCTGTTACTTGTTTTTAGTGGCTTTGTTTCACTCCGGGAGTATTCTTAGCCCAATTTACAGAGTGGTAAATTGTAGCACAGAAGAATCAATTTCTCCATATTACCTGCTGAGTTGGTTTCCAAAGCAAGATTATTGCAAAGCCGTGGTAAATTGCTTTACCACTATCCCACACATCCCAGATATGTGATTGTGACCACCTAATTGCAAGGTGGCAAATGAGATGGTCATACATATTTGTTTACTAAAATTTAGTCCTGGAGTGGATAATAACTTGTCTAAGATCACACAGCTATTAAATAATATAGATAAGAATTGGTCCCGAACCATCGGTCCCAGGGGAGCTTAACATAGCTAAGGAATTTTAAGCTTTGTGTGCTGAGTTGTTTGATTGAAAAAATTTCTTTTGTTCTTTTCAACTCCAAGCCACGTTTTTCTCTTTCTCTGTTGTCTTCCCTTTCCTCAATTAGAATGTAAGTTTTATGACAGTGTGGAGGTTTGTGTATTTTTTTTTTTTAAGATTTTTTTAGGGTAGGGCTGTAGCTGTTGCTATAAATCAAGAGATGTGCATAAAATGTGTTTTCAGTGTTGTATAGAACAGAGAGGAGATTTTGACCATAGCTATCAAGATAAAGAACAGGCTGTATGCCAGGGATTAAAAAAAAAATTTAAACTAAAACAAAAAACAACAGTTCACCTGTTTCTCCCACACTTCACTCACCAAGAGGGGGGAATCTTGTCTATTCTTATTTTATTTCCAAGACCTAGGTCTGGGTGTGGCACATAGTAGGTGGCAGATATATTAATATATTTATTGAGTGAATGCATAGCTCTTCTTTTGTCTGGAGCTGTAGTGTGAAGAGTTTTGAATTGTAATAAATATCTAGGATGGATAGATGAGTGTATCATAGGCCTTATGCCTTCTTGTATCCACATCTTTTGCTGTGTGACCTTGCAGTGCTTCTTACCAAAAGTAAGATTATTTCTCTGCCCTTTCACTTTTGCTTCAGCCACATGACTTGCTCTGATCAATAGAATGAAAAACAAAACAAAACAAAACAAAAAAACCTAACATGGAGCCCTGCTTGAGCTTAGATCTAGAGAGGCCTTGAATCTTTGCTTCTTTCCTTATGTGCCTTGCTATAAGCAGTTAGAGTCTTGGCCAACTGGGTGCTCCAAGGAAGATGATAGACAAATAACATGTGGAGTAGATGAGAACTCGCAGTGTGGAGTAGAGCTACCCCACAAAGTTGGCATCTCTTAGTCAACCAGATAACTTGCTGATGTGAGTGAGTGAGCCAAGATCAGCAGAGCCAGCCCACAAAGCCCAGCTCCAGCAACTGGTCTCCAGCCTATCCACAGAGATTTAAGCAATAACAAACACGTTTGTTTTAAGTCACTGACTGTTGGCTTTTGCTACTTTGTTATGAAGCGTTTTCATAGAAATAGTTAATCAATACATTCAATTTACTATTGATAATGTATATATAAATGTATACAAATACATTCTGTGATATTGTGTGATTAAACCACTGCCTGCATATATTATGTCATTTGATTCTACTAATTCTAACATAGGTAACGACATATAAATTAAACATTGATATATTTAGATATATTTAAACAATGCTAATACATTTAAGACGAGTAATTTGTAAGTTACTAAAGGGTAGAGTTTTAGGGAGAGCAAATTTACATTTTATCTGCTATCTCTTAAAATGATTTAACATGGAGTTCCTGCTGTGGTGCAGCAGAAATGAATCTGACTAGGAACCATGAGGTTGCAGGTTCCATCCCTGGCCTCACTCAGTGGGTTAAGGATCTGGCGTTGCCATGAGCTGTGGTGTAGGTCACAGACACGGTTTGGATCTTGGGTTGCTGTGGCTGTGGCATAGGCTGCTAGGAGGCAGCTCCAATTCGCCTCCTAGCCTGGGAACCTCCATATGCCATGGGCATGGCCCTAAAAAGCAAAAAAAAAAAAAAAAAAAAAAAAAAAGACTTAATGGATAACAGTTATTATAATTCTATGTTCATTATTTGTTCTTATAGAAGATGAATAGGACAAAGAGGTAATATAAATGCCAGTTTATAATATTTTTTATTTTCAAAAATTAGATGGTAAACATTTTGTACTCATAAGCTATATGATGGAATTTTCCAGTAATTTTAAGAAAAATATAAACATACAAAAATTTATAAAATATCATTTTTTGATAAGAAAGTATGTATAGATAAATTTCGTAATTCAATTTTACCTTTAAACCACTTGGAGTGAGCTTCACCATTCTTGGAAATAGAGAGGGACTGGAACAAAGAATAAGTTAAGTGTAGGCATAACCACAATTCCCAAATTACTCCCGCAGATCTTGAGTTCTGTAATCCTGCAGTGGGAAATGCCTTCCACATAGTCATGCCAGCTGGTTAAAGAAGTGAAGAGGCACAGTTCTGCAAAACAACAAACTTATTTGTAGTGGCTTCAGCCAAAGAAGTAGAGTGACCAACATGTGCAGCAACTAGAAAGTTCTCAACTAGGAAATTCCCAAGGGTACATAGGTTGCTGAATTGTTTTTTATGGCAAGGTACATTGATTCTGTGATCTTGTTTTCTCTTAAAATCCTTTCAAACCTTTCCTAGCTAAAGTAGAATTCGTTAAAATGGAGTGAGCTGGTAGATTGTTCCTCATCTGATTATCTATCTGATTTTGTAATGAGAATGCTTGTGGAGACTTCTGCCAGCTGTGATCAAGACTTACTGCATTTTTGCAGATGCATATGTACAATGTACTTGAACTCTTCCATATTATTTTACTTTTATCACTTTACCAAGTGAATTCTGACTTCGCTTAATGGCTTAATGGCTTAATGGAGTAAAAAACACTTTACCTTCAAATTAATGGGGTCTTTTCCAAAGTTTTTTAAATAAATATAATTGTTATTTTTAACTCTGTATGTACACTAGTCTCCGTATTACTTTTCTAGTATAATTAATTATACCTTTAATTTTATCGAGTCCAATCAATAACCTTATGATCACTTATTCTTGAGATCACCATTAAAATTCAATACCATTCTTATATGTCATCTTTTTCCTCCTGCTTCTAGCTTTTTAAGCAAGTAAAGATATTAAGTCACATTGTATAGGTAAGAGGCATGATAGTATGGTGCAGCGAGCATAGGCTCTGCATTGGTGTAGACCTGATCTGAGTTCTAGTTCTGTCATTTGATTTCAGACACATAATCCTGCTATGCCTCAATTTCTACATCTGTCAGATGAGACTAGTACCACTCAAAGTTGGCCTGGATATTAAATTATAGTATATAAACAGTACCTGGTATGAATACCCCTTGCATAAAATAAGTGCTCAGTTAATATTAGTTCCCTTTCTATCAATATTGGGATCCTAAGGAAGCCGGTTAACCAAACTCCTCTCTCCAAATTCTGAAGAAAAAGGGGAAATACATATGAGTCATTAAGGGTCAAAACATCCACCATTGCTGGTAAAAGTGCAGTGGAGAGCTTAACTTACATATGAGTTTCAAATGGACTCTCACTGAATTTCATGAATTTATGGTAGGCTACTAACCTCCATAGTTGTGGGATTGAGAAGACTTCAATCCTTCTCTTTAGAAACCAAACCTGTCCAACTTCAGTAATGTTTCTACCTGAAGGAGATGAGAGTATGTATACCCTGAGGTCAGACTGAATCCAAAGAGATCCAGCAAAGAGGCTGAGAGATGCACAGTTGGACTTCTCTCAGTCTCTTCAGTTAGAGAAGTCAGGGTTTCTTCTTGTGGAAAAAGTGAGGTAGATACAGAGAATAGCAGACATTTCCTTCTTAGTATTTTCTATGCTAAGAAAGCATAATGGAGCTCACAGGCATCTGGGCAGGCATAATAAAATGTTCTGATTCTTTACCGCTAAAGCTTTGGACTACGACTCAGGCCTTGTGCATAAGAAAGTTGGTTGAAACCATTGTGACTTGTACCCTTTACTTTCAGGCTGATACTTGATTATCCGATTTTTTCTGATTAATTTTTATTACCATGGTAATTACCTTCAGGAACATTGTAGGCACAGTCAAGTATAGCATTGAGCATCAAGGCAGGCAGGGTAGGTGTCTGAAAATCTTGACTGTTAGGATGTAGGGCAAGGTGAAGAGACCGTGTTTTTAGGTAGACATAGCAAGACCAGTCCAGCAGACAGGATGCCATCCTAAGGTATTGCAGTAGTGAACAGTTCTGTCTCTCCAAGGCACTGCCGTCGTCTCCTGTACTTTCCTTATTCATTCAGCCAGTCAGTCATTTATTCATAGAACTAGTATATGCCAGATATTATTTTAGGTTTGGGGCATATATCGATAAACTAAAGAGTCAAAACTTCCTGATTTTATGGTGCTGGTCTTATTGCCCTCTATCAGCTGTTAAGTTCATTTAGAGTAGAAATTGTATTTTATTCATTGGCAAGTTCCTCTCACTACCCTGCCTGGGCATCTGTCTGGCCTATGTGCGCTCAATAAGTGTTGAATAATTTTGAATTTGCTAGCATTGGCTAATGATATATCCTGATAGATGGACAGAACAAGTAACAGAGGTCCATGTAGTGTTCTGTTTTGTACCACAGTATCTATGGCTTTCTATAGTATTTAATTACTTCATGTTGTCAAAGTGTGGGTAATATTCAGATGTCCAAGGAGTCAGATAGGAAGTTGACATTAAGAAAGTTTGCAAATAGGAGCACTATCTATAGTTGACACAAGATGGGAAGCATGATCTGTTTTGCCTCCAACACCGAAGTTTAGGATGGCTTAGTAGAAGAGGTGGCACTTAAGTTTTGCAAACCAAGATGATATTTCTAAAATTAAGAACAAAAGGACACTCATTGATGTTAGGACTAGGTAGAGTAAAATGAAGGCCTTTAACATGGGTTTCTCTAGATGGAGATCTTTGGGTAATTTATAGATGCTCAGACAGTATGTCTGTGTTTATGGCATTCTTTGTGTTTTTTTCCTGTTTGGTTTAGTCTTCAGAAAAGCGTGATAGCGGTTTCTCTTGCTGATTTATATTTGTTATCTCCTAATGGCTTCCCTAAAGATTCAGAAATGCCTATATTAAAGAGAAGGCATTTGATAGGAAGGTATAAAATCAGCTGACCTTGCTAACCAGATCCTAATCCTCCCCTGAGCCTTCTAAATTGATGTTTTTTTGGTTAGAGAGAAGCTGGGCGTCATGCCACCATGGAGGTACCTGGACTGTGTTTAACAAGAAGCTTCATTGGATTGTCCTCAATTTCTCCAGAGGTAATCCTATTAGGCAGTGTTTATTAGTCCTTGTGTGCTCTTCTTATCATTATTATCCCATTCAGTAGCAGTATCACCCTTAGAAAAATGTGTGTGTGTGTGTGTGTGTGGTGAGTGTGTGTGTGTAAAAACCAACCTGCCTGAGTTGTCTTGTAGAAGAGATATCCTCCCAATGTAATGCAAATGGAAAAGAGACTGAGCAGTCAGCAGACTAAAGGCAGACACACAGGCACATGCACACACACAAATAACATTACAATAGTAGTTTCAGTTTAGCAACCAAGTCTGTGGCAAGCCTCAGAAAGAATGTGAAAACACCAATGCAATTATTTAGACCGTTTAGTTGACCTAAGCGGCATGTGTTCTTGTGAGCCTCCTTGGAGACATTTTTTTCCTATAGTTATTTGATAGTTTTCTGAGGAATAATTTATTTCCTGATACACTAGAATATACACTGGAAAGAAACACTCACCTGTTTCCCTCTTCTCTCTCCCTTGCTCCTTTCTTTTATTTTTTTATTTTTTCGTCTTCTGTCTTTTGAGGGCTGCACCTGCAGCATATGGAGGTTCCCAGGCTAGGGGTCTAATCGGAGCTATAACTGCCAGCCTACGCTAGAGCCACAGCAATGCCAGATCCGATCTGCGTCTGTGACCTACACCACAGCTCATGGCAACGCCGGATCCTTAACCCACTGATCGAGGCCAGGGATGGAACTCGCAACCTCATGATTCCTGGTTGGATTCGTTTCCACTGTGCCATGATGGGAACTCCTTCCTTACTCATTTCTAATTGATGTATATGAAGCATATGTTAAACAATCCTATCATGTTTCCCAGCTCTTTTGTATTCTGGGTTGAGTGGACAGTATTTCTCTTGTATCTGATATTTCTGGTAAATATTCTAGAAGAGGCATGTGCCCTCTGGTTCATTCCTCCTATTTATTATCTTTCTTTGCTTTTACTCTTTATTTATGTAGCTCTTTATTCCTAACTTCACTCATTACAAGATTATATATTTCATATAGTCTCAGTCTTACATTAGTTTTTTTTTTAATTTTCCATCCTAAGTCATAGCTGCTTTATTGCCTTTACCTCTACTTAAAGATTTAGAGTTGCTTGAAAAGAATATTAATTAAAGATTCACTTCTAGCTTTTATTTCTTAGTGTGCTAGATTTTCAAGAGATGGAGGCATCTTGGTCATTTTGTTGTTGTCGGCATTAAAGAGCTCTGAGTGATGTGGCCACTGAAGACTTTCCTGTTGGCAGCATCCACTTAACCCTTAACTCTGGCTGTTCTCTTCCATTATTCACTATTCCTATCTCTTAATTGCTTTCCCATCTTCGCTTTTGTCTGTGCTGGTCCTTGCTTTTGCAATGCCCTCCCTTTCTTTTCCATAAAATTCAGAGCTTTTCATTTCATTCTTTAAGACTCACTCTTCAAAGTTTTGCTGGATCCCTTCCTCTGAAAGTTCACAGAATTTTATTTGTATCTTATTGATAAGACTGATTAGTTATCTGTTAATTATCTAGCCATAAAATGCTAGAGGCCAGAAACAGTGCCGGATTAACTTCATATCTTTTAACAATGCTTAATATGTTAATGATTAACTCTTGAATAATTGCTATTTTGTATGATTATTTTATCTATAAATTCCCTTTATAAATAGCTAATGAGTTCTTTAGTCTTTGAGCACTCTCTATATAGTATGCTGGCGGCATCATATTCTTGGTTCATAATGTTAGTAAAACAGTGGGGGTTTTTTGTTCATTTGTTTTGTTTTGATTTTCAGTATCCCCATTTAAACTGATGGAATTAAGACCTGCTCTAAAACAAATGCAAAACATTCCTGTGCTAATTTTTTCTTTCAAACATTGGCCACTTCCCCTTCCCCCTTATCTGCCTGCTTCTCTTTACTCTCTAGTACCTTCAGGTAGTTGATTTCAAATATATTTTCCCAGAATTTATGGTTGTTATTGGCAGGAATTTTGTTTTTTAGGATCTATTCAAGTGTTTCCAGATGCTGAAACCTATTGGATTATTTTTAAAGCAATCACTTCATTATTCTTTATACTATTAGATATGACGAATAGTAGTAACTCCTTTGTAGCAAACAATATTTACTCAAATAAGTAAATTCTAATACTTTATAAGATCAATCTTGTTTTTTATGGCCACATGCCTTTGCCATTATGAATGAATTGTTAGTTTCAGTTGAGATTTGCCCGATTTTAAAATGTGTCATATGTGCTAAATGCTGTTTGCTCAATTCTTCTGTAATACATTTCAGATAAAATTAAGAGAGTCTATAACATTCTTCATTATTTTTCCATTAAACTTTGGCCTAAATATTTTTTACCAATACCCCAAACACCTAAATTTATTTCATTTTCCTATTCTAACATACATTCCACTTTTTAAATGTAAACATTTGGAAGCTATAAATTTCTGTTATGTTATTGGCATTGCAAGTTTCAATATGTCACATCTTCATTGTTGTTCAGTTCTTATATATTTAAATTTTCTTTGTAATTTTTCCTTGTTTTGTAGGTTATTTAAAATTGTACTTTTGAATTCCAACATAGATTTTTAATTCAAATTAATTTCTAATATATTTTTGCTCTATGAGTGGGCAATTAGTAGGATACTATTTCTTCGATACTTGCTTTATGCCACTTGGTAAGTGTTCAATTTTTACAGATATTTAAATTCACTTAGAAATATGTATGCTCTCTAATTGAAGGGCAGAGAAACAGCAACTTGTGACTGCGGAGTTCCCGTTGTGGCTCAAAAGGTTAAGGACACAACATAATTTCCGTGAGGATGCAGGTTCTATCCCTGGGCTTGCTCAGTAGATCCTGCATTGCTGCAAGCCATGGCATGGCATAGGTTGCAGAGGTGGCTCAGATCTGGTATTGCCATGGCTGTGACATAGGCCTCAAAAACTGCAGCTCTGATTTAGCCTCTATCCTGGGAACTTTCATATGCCACAGGTATAGCCATAAAAAGAAAATGAAAAAAAAAAATGGAAAAAAATTTAGAAAGAAAAAACTTGTGGCCAATAAATCAAAGTTGCTAATTATGTTTTTCAAATATCCTGTATCTTCACTTAGTTTTTGGTCATCTTTTTAATTGAGAGAGTTGAAGTGATACATCTAACTCTGATGGTAGATTTATTCATATTTTCCTGAGACTCATCAAAATTTATTTACAAAGTTTGAGACCTTTTTGGTTATATTAGATTTAATGTTATATCTTATGAATTGAATAATTTACATCAAAAAAAATTTTTTTGGCTGTATCTGTGTCATATGGCAGTTCCAGGACCAGGGGTCAACTCAGACGTGCAGCTGCAGCTACAGCCGAGGCCACAGCCACAGCAACAGTGGCTCTGAGTATCTGTGATCTGTGTTGCATTTTACTGCAATACTAGATCCTTAACCCACTGAGCCACAGTGGGAACTCCTGAATAATTTTATTCAGTGATTTGTTCAACTCTTAAAAATACTTTTATAAGATCTATTTTGTCTGATAACGTATTAATATATCTTTTGTTTAGAGTTGTGTGGTATCTTTTTCTACCTTTGAAGTTTTAGCTATTTTTGTTCTTATATTCTTGGTAGTTCTATTAAACACCCTAAAGGTTTTTTAGAATCATGTTGTGTGTTTCTTTTGAATGGTAACTGTAGTCCATTTGTGCTTCTTATGAGTATTCATTTATTTGAACTTATTTCTAGCATCTTTCTTTCTGTTTTCATATGTTTAGCTTTTCCTGTGCTTGTTTTTCTTTCCTTTCTGTTTTTTTCTTTTTTTTTTTGTCATTGATTAAGTTTTGTGGTCATTACCATTTGTTTTTCTATTCCATTTCTCTTCACTTTAAAGATATGGATATTATACACCCTATTACCATGTTTTAGTGGTTAACATCAAAACTTTTTGGCATATACTTACATAAAAAATTGAAAGTTAGTATTTTAGCTCTTTCCTTGAATAGTGTTAACGGCCTAAAACACTTTAATGACCGTATTCTAATTACTATAAATTATTTTGTGATGAGATTTACATGTATGTCTCTATATTTCTTTGCTAACCATTCTTATTATCTTTTCTTCAAACTTCTTTGCCTACCATTTCTTCTTATACATTCATTCTGAGATAATTTTATTTAATAATGAAATATATCCTTTAGAATTATCTGATTAGCACATGAGTATTGGTTAAGTACTAATACTATTAACCAGTACTATTTGTTAAAACATTTTTTTTAATTTGCTGCTGAATTTATTTTCCCTCTTCCTTGAAAAAGGATGGTGATTTTTGGGCTACTAAAGATGCATTAGATAGCTATTTTTTCTCAGCAATTTGAATATATTTTTTCACTATCTTTTGTTTTCCATTGTTGATATTAAGAAGCTTGATATCAGCCTAATTGTCTTTTCTCTCTAGCTGTACTCTTTTTTGCTTCTCACTCCTGTTAATATTTTCTCTTTATTTTGGTTTACTGTAGTTTCAGTACACTGTTTCTAGGTATTGTCTTCTCTAAGCTTATTCCACATGATATAAATTATGCTTCCCCTATCAAGAATTCATGCCTTCTTTTGATTTAAGAAAATTCTAATGCATTATTTTTCCATATATTGTTCCTTCTATTTTTTTTATCTGATCTTTTCTTCTGAGACTTAATTAGCTTCGTGTTAGACCTTTCATTCTGTCTTCTATATCACTTAATTTCTCTCTTATATTTTCTATCTGCTTCTCTTTATGGTGCATTCTGGATAATTTTAATGTTTTTTGCTGATTTCTTTAGGATTTCCTATGTCTAGTGTCATGTCTTATGCAAATAGTAACATTATTTCTTCATTTAAGTTTTAGATTCGTTTTATTTTTTTTTTCTTGTCTGATTACTGTAGCTAGGACTTCCAATACTATGTTGAATAAAAGTATCAAGAATGAGAATCTTTGTATTGTTCCTGTACTTAGCAGAAGTGCTGTTAGCTATTCATTGTGGGGTAGGAAGTCAGTTGTAGGTTTGCCATATATGGACTTTATTATGTTGAAGTACGTTCTGTCTAAAACATATTGTTGCATATTATGGAGGTCCCAGAGGGAAAAGAGAGAGAAAGGGGTAGAAAACCTATTTGAAGACAGAATAGTTGAAAAGTTTCCTAACTTAGAAAAGGAAACATACAGGTCCAGGAAGCATGGAGCATCCCAAACAAGATGAACCCAAAGAGAGTCCATACCAAGACACATTATAGTTAAAATGACAAAAATTTAAGCTAGATAATCTTAAAAACACCAAGGGAAAAGTGTACAATAGAACTTCCATATGCCTATAAGCTGATTTTTAACCAGAAATTTTGCAGACCGGTGGCATGATATATTCAAAATGGTGAATGTAAAAAAGCTACAACCTGCAATACTGTACCCAGCAAGACTATTATTCAGATTTGAAGGAGAAATAGAGCTTTACAAACACACAAAATCTTGTAAACTGGTTTAAAAGAAATGTTAAAGGGACTTCTCTAATTGGGAAAAAAATAACTAAAAAATATGAAAATTATAAAAGGAAAAATATCATTGCTAAAAGCAAATATATGTAAAGGTAGCAGTTCACTACATAAAAGCTAGTAAGAAGGTTGAAAGACAAAGTTAATAAAATCATTTATATCCACAAAAGTAAATAAGGGGTATACAATATAAAATATGTAAACTATGATGTCAAAACATTAAATATAAGGAGGTGGGAAAGTAAAAATGCAGAGTTGTAATACATTCAAATTTAAGAGCTCATCAGCTTAATCGCATAGGTTGTTGTATATGAACCTCATGGTAACTACAACTCAAAAAAACCTATTATAGATATATACACAAAAAGAGAAAGGAAGTAATCTCCTAAGAGTGATTGGGAAAAAAATATAAAATATGAACAGACCAATTACCAGTAATGAAATTGAGTAACAAAAATTCCAACAAACAAAAGTCAAGAACCTTATATATTTATATACACACATATATAATGTATGTTTGTCTTTTTTTTTTTTTTTTTTTTGCTTTTTAGGGCCACACTGTGGCATATGAAATTTCCCATGCTAGGGGTTGAATTGAATCAGAGCTGTAGCCACTGGCCTGTGCCACAGCCACAGCAACGTGGGATCCGAGCCTCATCGTGAGCTACACCACAGCTCATGGCAATGCTGGATCCCCTTCCAACTGAGCATGGCCAGGGATCGAACCTGCATCCTCATAGCTGTTAGTCAGATTTGTTTCCACTGTGCCACAAAGGGAACTCCAAGAACCAGATTGTTTTACAGGTGAATTCTACAATACATTTTTTTTATAGCCAATATTTCAAAATCACTTTATTTTTTAAAAAAATTTTTTCTTGTTATTTCTCCAATACAATTTTTTTTTTCTCCTGTACAGCATGGTGACCCAGTTACACATACATGTATACCTTCTTTTTTCTCACATTATCAGCTCCATCATAAGTGACTAGACATAGTTCCCAGCGCTACACAGCAGGATCTCATTGCTAATCCATTCCAAAGGCAATAGTTTTCATATATTAACCCCAAGATCCCAATCCACCCCACTCCCTCCCCCTCCCCCTTGGCAACCAGAAGTCTATTCTCCAAGTCCATGATTTTCTTTTCTGTGGAAAGTTTCGTTTGTGCCATAATATTAGATTCCAGATATGAGTGATATCACATGGTATTTGTCTTTCTCTTTCTGACTTACTTCACTCAATATGAGAGTCTCTAGTTCCATCCATGTTGCTGCAAATGGCATTATTTCATTCTTTTTTATGGCTGAGTAGTATTGCATTGTGTATATATACCACATCTTCCTAATCCAATCATCTGTCGATGGACATTTGGGTTGTTTCCATGTCTTGGCTATTGTGAATAGTGCAGCAATGAACATGCGGGTGCCTGTGTCTTTTTTGAGGAAAGTTTTGTCCAGATATATGCCCACAAGTGGGATTGCTCGGTCATATGGTAGTTCTATGTATAGATTTCTCGGGTATCTCCATACTGTTCTCCACAGTGGTTGTACCAGCTTACATTCCCACGGACAGTGCAGGAAGGTTCTCTTTTCTCCACACCCCTCCAGCATTTGTTCTTTGTGGACTTATTAATGATGGCCATTCTGACAGGTGTGAGGTGGTATAAAAGATTTAAATAAGAGTTAACACTTACCCTTCTCAAACTAGTCAAAAAAAAATTGAAGAGGAAGAAACACTTCTGAATTCATTCTGCAAGGCCAGCATCGTCCTAATTCTAAAACTATACAAAGACACCAGAGAAAAAGAAAATTATAGGCCAATATCACTGATAAACATATGTGCAAAAATTCTCAACAAAATGTTAGCAAACTGAATTCAACAATATGTTGAAAAGATCACACATCGTGATTAAGTGAGATTTATCCCAGTGATGCAAGGATGGTTCAGTATTCACAAGTCAATCAGTGTGATATACCGCATTAATGTATATGTTTACTTCATTATACACCGTACATTATATATTCATATACACTATATATTAGTATAAATACACTATAATTAATCATACTAATGTATATATTATACATTATATATTCATACACTTCATTAATGTATATGAAGTTCAACCTGGGACCAGTGCTGATCTACTGGGGGATATGATCGTGTCCCCTCACAGATGGCTGCATGCCTTGGGCATTCCTGGCCACTGGTAGGCGGGTAAGCCCTCCCAACCCCTTGACACTTCCCCCTAATAGAACAAGAGCCCCAAAATGGCACTTGCCAGCACCATCCTTATGGTAGAACAAGCTCTCTAAAATGGTTGCTGCTAGGATTCGTGTCCCCAGAGAAAGTTTCAGTTGGTCTCCTGACTCTCTGTTGTCCACAGTCAGGCAATGGGTCTGACCTAGGCTCCTCTCAAATGACTGCCTCTGTGTTGGGTCTCAGAGCCTGAGAGATTTTGTGAACAGGGTCTCTATTTTCTGCAGCCCTCTGATTTTCTAATATTCAAGCCCTGCTAGCCTTCAAAGCTAGTCGTTCTGGGGACATGTCTTCCTTGGGCAGGACTTCTAGGCTGGAGAGCCTGATATGGTGCTCAGGCTCCTTGTTTCTTGGGGATAACACCTGCAGTTGTGATTATCTTCCTGTTTGTGGGTTGCCTACCCCATGATGTGAGTTTTAACTATACCGCATTTCTATACCTCCTACCCATCTCATTGTAATTCTTTATATCTTTAGTTGTAGAAAATATTTTCTGCTAGTCTTCAGGTCATTCTCATAGAGTTGTTCTGTAAATAGTTGCAATTTTGTTGTTCTGTAAATAGTTGCAATTTTCTTGTGCCTATGGGAGGAAGTGAGTTCGGGGTCTTCCTACTCTATTTTGGCCATGACTTTTCATGTCTCATACTTTACTTTTCTATTAAAAAATTTTGGGGGGGCTGCACCCACAGCATATGGAAACTTCCATGCCAAGGATCAAACCAGAGCCACAGCAGTAACCCAAACCATAGCAATGACAATGCTGAGTCTTTAACTCTTAGGCCACCAGGAATCTCCCACATGTTTCACACTTTAAATTAAAAGGTAGAAATAATTAAACTTAGCAAGGAAGTGATGTTGAAGGTTCTAGATAGGTTGAAAGCTAGGCCTCTTGCACCAAATAGTTATCCAAGTTGTGAAGGCAAAAGCAAAGTTTTTGAAGGAAATTAAAAGTGCTACTCCAGTGAACACACAGATAAGAAAGTAAAACAGCTTTATTGCTATATGGAGTACGTTTTAGTTGTCTGGATAGAAGATCAAACTAGCCACAATATTCTCTTAAGCCAAATCTCCATTCAAAGCAAAACCCCAACTCCCTTAAATTCTCTGAAGGCTGAGAGAGGTGAGGAGCTGAGGAAAAAAGTTTGAAGCTAGCAGAATTTGGTTCCTGATGTTTAAGGAAACAAGCGGTCTCCATAACATAACAATGCCAGGTGAAGCAGCATGTGCTGATGTAGAAGCTGCAGCAAGTTATCCAGAAGATCTAGCTAAGATAATTAGTGAAGGTGACTATACTACACAACAGATTTCCCATGTGTATAAAAACCTTATATTGGAAGAAGATGTCTTTTGGACTTTTATAGCTAGAGAGGGAAAGTCTATTTTCTTCAAAGCTTCAAAGACAGGCTGACTCTCTTGTTCAGGGCTAATGCTGCTCATAATTTTAAGTCGAAGCTGGTGCTCATTTGCCATTCCACAACTCCTAAGGCCTGTAAGAATTATGCTAAATCTATCCTGCTTGTATTCTCTAAGTTGAATAACAAATCCTGGGTGACAGAACCTCTATTTATAGCATAGTTTACAGTATATTTTATGTCCAATGTTGAGACCTACTGCTCAGAAAAAGAAATTATTTCAAAATATTTTTGCTCATTGACTATGAACCTGGTCAACCAACAACTCTGATGGGGATGTACAAGATTAATGTTGTTTCCATGCCTGTTAACAATCATTCTGTAGCCCATGAATCAAAGAGTAATTCTGACTTTCAAGTTTTACTATTTAAGAAATACATTTTGTAATGTTATAGCTTCAAAGATGGTGATTTCTCTGATGAATGAGGACAAAGTAAATTGAAAACCCTCTGTAAAGCATTTATCTTTTTAAATGCCATGAAGAATATTCACGATTCATGGGGAGAGGTCAAAATATCAACAGTCACAGGAGTTTGGAGGGAGTTGATTCCATCCTCATGGATGATTTTGAGCAGTCACGATTTCAGTGGAAGTAACTGCAGAAGTGGTAGAAGAAACAGCAAAAGAACTAGAACTAGAAGTGGAGTGTGAAGATGTGACTGAATTTTTGCAAATTGTTCTTAAGAAAAAAATTTTAAGGGAGAAGGAGTTGGCTTGTATTAATGGATGAACAAAGAAAGTGGTTTCTTGAGATGGAAGCTACTCCTGGTGAAGATGCTATGAAGATGGTTGAAATGAAGACAAAGTATTTAGAATATTACATAAACTTCTTTGATAAAGCAGTGGCAGAGTTTAAGAGGATTGGATATTCCTGTATTTCCATCCTGACAGGAGGTCTTGGCACAGGGAATTGACTTAACAAATGTTTGTTATGTTAAACAGTTAAATCAGTTAATAGAGGTTTGGGGGAAGGACATTGTTCAACCAGTATGTTTTAAAATGCTTACTCCAATGGAGTTTAAGATTAAAAAAAACAAAGACAAGAATGAAAGGCTCTGAGACATGTAAAACTCCTTCGGCGATCATTCTATAATACCTCTATCAAGTCCCAGCCCTGGTGTGCTGTTAGACCCTCTAGATTGCAGTCTCACAGGAACAAGATCATAGATTCTTGTTTTCATGGCTTTCTGCCCATGGGGCAGCAATACTCTTTCAGACCCTAAAATGAGCATAGCTAACTGTTTGTGACAAGAAGCTGAAGAAAGCAATAACACTACAATATGGAGGAAAAAGCACTGTGGATTATTAACTCACAGGGTTCTGCTGCTGTTTGGACACCCTCTGCCACCCTCACCATTCATAGACGTCATCCACAGAGGAGCTGCTGCAGGATGAAGAAACTCACTCTCCCTAGAAAAGATAAATTTAGCCACAGGGCTCAGATTGCTTAATCAACCATCTGGAGTTTGTGCAGACTGACTTTCTCTCTCTCTCTCTTTCTCTCTCTCTTTAATGATTTTTTACTTTGTTAGACTAATTAACTTGGTACTTTTTAGTGAACTTAACCCAGAAATACCAGCGATTCAGCCTTCAGTGCTGAGCCTGAGAACAGAGTCAACCAGTAAGATTCCATCTTCTTCGAGGGGCTGCCAAGAAAGGAAGAGTTCTGAACACAAACAGTGGACTTGAGTAACAAACAAACAAAACAAAATAAAAACACAGTTGCTTTATCTTGTACCAGTGTGCCCTTTTTAAATTTAGTTTTTATTCTTAAGACAATTTCACAACCCCTGTATTAAGGAAAAACAACTTCTCTCTTTCTTCACTTTCACCATTGGAAAACCTGCTTATATACCATTCTGACCATCTAGTGATCCTAGTTTTCCGCCTATTCCTTCTGCAGCTTCAGAGAAGTAGCAGACTCCTAGACAAAGAGCAGTGTGATTTAAATTGCACGGTTTTCTATACTCCTGGGAGCAGGCTGGTCCCCACTGTGAATCTGGCAGCCAACCTTTAAAAAAAAAATTTTTTTTTTTTTTTTTTTTTTTTAACTAAACCATCTGGCATCCTCAGTTCTCTGGTAATAATTGTGCTACTTACTCCATCTGTACTTATAAGATAACTAGTTGTCTTCACAAATTAAGCCAGCCCCATCTGTTTCCCTACCTCATAAATGAGTACAAGGGCTTCACACGCCTCCTGGAACATGGGCAACATGAAGCTTGGAAAGCCATGGAGGGAGAGGAGAGCTTTCTCTTCCTACTGCAGGAGAAGTGCTGGATTCTCAGAGCCCCGAATTTTCTATTCTGTGTTTGCAAGGGTGCAGTGAATGTATGATGGGTGCTCTGTCCTGTTTGTATCAGACTGCTAGACCTCAGAAAAGGCTTAGTTACTTCAAAGGATTGACTATGAAGAGGCTCTGTGGGAGCAGAGTGCAAATGCTCAGTTAAGAACCAAGGCAGAGAAGACTACTGATGCAGTCACCATTCTGTTTCTATAAATATTACTATTGCAAAAAGAAGAGAGATTAAGAGAGAAGACCCATGGAGCTTCAACAAGTTGATTTGTTCCCTTGCTGCTTTCAATCTGGAACAAAAGCCTAAATTTGTTTCATAGCATCCTAGGACCTGTAAGAGTTAATATAGTTACCTAAAGTGGCTAACAGGGAGCAGTTTACACATTTTGAAACTCAGGCTCAATATTTGATATAGCACATCATCTTTCTGTCACCAAAATTCACAGACTGAAGACTCCCCAGGGAGATTTGCCTTGTGTTCCTAGGAGGGGATGAGAACCAGTCAAAATCTACCCTGTGTTAAAGGATAATTTCTAAAAAATAATGTCAAATCATAACTCTGTTGCAATATAAAATGAATGCATGTGAATGATTTTACTTAGCTCATTAATTAATTAAGAAATCAGTAAGATGTTACAACTGGTTCAAAGGAGAACCTAAAGAGCAGGAATATTTATAGGCAATTAGAATGCTTAATGAATTTGCTTAAAAAATGCAAAACTGACTTCTGAAGTAGGGGAGGAAAAATCAATGCATCTAAACTAGTCAAAATCCATTTGCATATATATGGACAATTATTTGTATTATCAGTTTTCCACAATTTATAGAATTATGAAATAGCTCAAAGACAGAGAAAGGAATAGGTTACCTTATAAATCAGGTAATGAAAAGTTTTCCAGTTTTCCATTGAAGATAGCCAGTAATAATTTTTGTTCATTTCAAAGGTATTTATACTTGCTTTGAGAGTAAAATCTGTGAAGCACTAGGCGAGGTCTGAGATGTAGAGTCCAAAAACTGGGTTTGTCTTTTTACTCTGTTTCCTATGAGATTTTAAATTTTTTATAATTAAATCTATTAACTCTTATAACCTTTCTCTAGGTCTCTGAATCTTCTATAAAATGGGATTGACTATAATAATTACTTCACAAAGGTGTTGCTTTATATCATCATAAATCATCACTTATAGCTATACTTCCCTGTAAAGTAGGGTGTAGGAAGTGCTTCCCCATACAAATGTTACCAGTAATAGTAATTAAAGTTTATTAAATTCTTATTATTCACCAGACATTATGTCAAACACTGTCCATGAGTTACTTCATTTAGTTTTCATTTCAGCTCTATGTAATTCTTAGTATTATTATTATTACCATATTTCAATGACAAAATTAAGCCGAAAGAGGTAATTTACCACGCAATGTCTCAGAGTCACAGAGCAGGAATTCAAAAGCTGGAAGCCTGAGTCAAAGTCTGTGTTCTTAACTCTACCACCCGTAATAAGGCTATAAATATATTGGAAAGTATTTTGGGGCTGTTCACTGTTTATTGAAGTGCAAATATTTCATTAGAGATTTGCAATAACTGCCCATTCTAGGAGTCTCATTGGGTGGGAGGATCTTTGCTGAAAGAGTGGGTGGTGAGAGCTGACCTTTGGAAATTTCACTTTAGATGTACTAACTCATACCTAGGAAGAAGATCCTCATGTTATTATAGTGTCTACTCAGCGCTTCCTTCTCTTCCCATTTTAGACAGTTGACCCCAAGCAGGAAAGGGAGGAAGCTGGCATATTTTTCTTGAGGGAACATCATAGATTAAAAATTTGGAGTAAGTAGTTCGAGTATTCTGGAATTTCCTGAGAGTTAAAGATTGTTTCTACCCTACCCTCCCACTTGAGAAACTCATAAAGACTACATCATTTTAACAGAGCTATTTCATAGCATTGATGATGTCATTGGTATTGATGTCAAAGACATTGGTTGGATTGTCCTAATGTTAACAATCTGTGTTTATACACTTTGATAAATATGACTTTCTTTAAATTTGTTTTGTACTCACAGATGGAATCATAAAAAATGCTGATGAAAATTTGTTGCTACTGTTAATATTTATTTCTGACAGAAAAAAATGTAAAGATAGATATATACAGGTTTATTTAGCAAAACAGTGAATTTAATTTTCTTTGACATGTTTATTTTTTGGTGAGCTAAATCTTTATAGATACTTTTACATGTGGAAATTGAAGGTGTTCTTGAAGAAAAATAAGAATGATTAGACGAGGCTAAAGAAAAGGTAAAATTGAATATTTCTTTCTAGGGTTTATTTTGTGTTCCTCCAGACATGACTTAATGTGATAAAATTCCTTTTTTATCTGTCAGTTCGTATCAAATGATCTACTTTTAGAATTGGCGAGCCAGTCTGCTCTTATCCGCCATCACCTATTTTAGAGACAGGTAACCAAAGCCTAGGTTATTTTATGAATAACATTATTGAAAGGAAAAATATGGGTTAATTGTTCAGGCTTTGTAGATCTTCTATCACTGTCATGAAATCTCTATAAAAATGATTTCTGCATTTTTGAAGGTAGGAATTTTTCTTTCTTTACTGTTCTGCAGAGGAGAACTATAGACATTCATTAACTTCTAATGTATTTGATTTTAGTTATTTGATTTCTTTTCAGTATCGGTTATTCAGTTTAGGCATGTTAATTGTCTAACTATCAGTCCCTTACTCTCTTTTTCTGTGAATGTGATTCTGAAAATGTACACAGTAGCACCACAGTTGAACTCTTTAGGAACATTCTAAACATTCTAGAGATTTTTCAAAGCATCATCCATTTCCACCTAAATATTTTAAGCCTAAAGAAATGGATACTTCAGTAAGATTTCCACATCCTAGTGTGTGGTTAGCTGACTGAAGCTAGTGTAATAGGAAGATGGTTTAGAAGTGTATGGCTAAGGGGGAGGTGGCTGCTTTACAGCCTGAATGCTAATACAGGAGTGTTACTTCCTAAATTAAAGACTTTTGTGGCACTTGCATCAATAGATGTTAGGGGAAAATCAGCTATTTTTGAAATCCTGGGTCAAGCAGAAAAGACCCTGATTATTCCTCAAATCATAGCAATGCTATTGTCTAATCTGAGTGATGAATTCCTGCAAGAAGAGGAATTTGTCTCCTTCCAGTCTATTGCTACATAGTTAAAGGTTTTGTAAAGTTCTGGAAGTAAACTATAGTCTTTCTACAGAAAGAATGACTCCTGAACTTGAACATCAGTTATTCAGTTTAGGCATGTTAATTGTCTAACTATCAGTATTATTGTTTCTTTCACATGCAAAGAAACAAACTCAGGGCTAAATGAGTTTAAAAATAAGCTGAAAAACTTCATCTCATCAGATTTTGTTCCAAACTCTTAGAGGGTCTTCTGTAAATCTTTCGTCATTGCCATGAAATCTGTCAGCTCTAGAGTTTTCTCTCTTGCTCATGTACCATCTCCCTTCACCTTTCTTGGTCTCTTAACAGATTGCTCATGTCTCTGTATAATTTTTTTTTTTTTACCTCATTTTGCCCTGCACTGATGCCATCTTCATTATTGCAGCAAGTGGACTGACTAGAAACTCTTTAGCATCATTCTTTTCTGTTTGTCAGAGCTAAGAGCACTGGATTTGAGGCCATGTGAGTTGAGTGTGATCTCTTCTGCTCACCAGCTATAGTACTGTGGGCAAGTCGTTTGACTTGACATCTGTGAGTTTCACCTCGCTTATCTATAAAATGGAGCTAAGCATACTTTCCCCAGGATTGCGAGGACTGACTGATAATGCTGTGCCTCAGTTAGTGCCTGCTTTTGACAGACACTATGGAGGATGCCTCACACACATGTTCCAACCTTGAAACAGTTCTCCAAGGCAGGCTATTTATGTATGAGAAAGCTGGGGATCATAGCATTTCCTCCAGCTGCTGAGTGTTTAAACAGGATTCTAAAAAGGTAACTGCTCCCACAAAGGTTTTGTTTCTTGGAAAATGCTAGGGCTACACTTGGTTTCAAGTCTTGCCTGTGATCTATCCCTCTAGTTCATGACAATCTGAACCATGTATGAGCTTTCTCTCTCTCTTTTTTGTAATAACTTTATTTTTTAAATTTAATTTTATTGCAGTATAGGTGACTTACGATGTTGTATTAGTTTCAGGTGTACAGCAGAGTGAATCAGTCATACATATAAATACATTCATTCTTTTTTCCTATATAGATTATTACAATTTATTGAGTAGATTTTCCTGGGCTACAATAGGTTCTCATTAATCATCTATTTTATACAGATTCTTCCCTTCTCCCAACTGTTTTACCAATGGTAACCATAAGATTGGTTTTGAGATCTGTGATTTATTTGTTTTATTTAAATAAGTTCTTTTGTGTCATTTTTATTAGATTCTACATATAAGTGATATCATATAGTATTTTTCTTTGTCTGACTTACTTCACTTAGAATGGTAATCTTCAGATCCATCCATGTTGCTGCAAATGACATTATTTCATCCTTTTTTATGGCTGAATAATACGCTATTGTATATGTATACTGCATCTTCTTTATCCACTCCTCAGTCAGTGGACTTTTAGGTTGCTTACATATCCTAGCTATTGTAAATAGTGCTGCAATGAACATTGGAGTGCATATATCTTTTCAATTTATGATTTTTCTCTGGGTAGATACCCAGGAGTGGGATTGCTGGTTCATATGGTAATTCTATATTTTTTTATGGAACCTCAGTACTGTCCTCCATGGTGGTTGTACCAATTTACATTCTTACCAACAGTGTAGGAAGGTTCCCTTTCACCACACCCTCTCCAGCATTTATTGTTGGTAAAATTTTTGATGATGGCTGTTCAGACTGGTGTGAGATGATACCTCATTGTAGTTTTGACTTGCATTTCTCTAATAATTAGTGATTTGAGAATCTTTTTGTGCATTTTTTTGGCCATTTGTCTATCTTCTTTGGAGAAATGTTTAGATATTCTGCCCACTTATTGATTTAGATTTTTTTTTTTTTAATATATAGCTCCATGAGATGTTTGTGTACTTTGGAGACTAATCCCTTGTCAGTCACTTTGTTTGCAAAGATTTACTCCCATTTTGTGGGTTGTCTTTTCTTTTTTCATTTTTTTTTTCCTTTTTAGAGCCATACTTGTGGCCTATGGAAGTTCCCAGGCTAGGGATCAAATTGGAGCTGCAGCTGCCGACTTATACCACAGCCACAGCAACACCAGATCTGAGCCTTATTGTGACCTACAGCACAGCTTGTGGCAAAACCAGATTCCCGACCCACTGAGTGAGGCCAGGGATCAAATGCGTGTACTCATGGATATGGGTTTCTTATATGCCTTCCTTTGTGCAAATGCTTTTACATTTAATTAGGTCCCTTGGTTTATTTTTGTTTTTATTGTCATTATTCTAAGAGGTGCATCAAACAAGATGTTGCTGCAATTTTTGTCAAAGAGTATTCTGCTTATGTTATCCTCTAGGAGTTTTATAGTATCTGGCCTTTCATTTAAGTCATTAATCCATTCGAGTTTATTTTTGCGTATGATGTTAGAAACGTTCTGATTTCATTCTCTTAGATGTAGCTGTCCAGTTTTCCCACCACCACTTATTGAAGAGACTGTATGTCCTTGCCTCCTTTGTCATAGAATGGTTGACCATAGGTGCTTGGACTTATTTGGGGCTTTCTATCCTGTTCCACTCATCTATATTCTATTTTTGTGCCAGTACCATACTGTTTTGATAACTGTATCTTTGTAGTATAGCCTGAAGTCAGCCTGATTCCTCTATTCTGTTTTTCCTTTTCAAAATTGCTTTGGCTATTTGGTTCTTTTGTGTTTCCATACAATTTTTTAAATATCTTGTTCTAGTTCTGTGAAGAATGTCATTGGTAGATAGGGATTGCATTGAATCTTTGGATTGCCTTGGGTAGTATAGTCTTTTTGACAATATTGATTCCTTTCATCCACAAATATGGTATATCTTTCCATTTGTTTATGGAATCTTTGTTTTATAGTTTTCAAAGTACAGGTCTTTTGTCCTTTTTGGTATTTTGTTTTGTTGTCTTTGCTTTTTTTTTTTTTTTTTTTAATGCAATGGTAAATGGGATTGCTCCCCTAATTTCTCTTTCTGGTCTTTCATTGTCAGTATGTAAAAGAAGTGTGAGAGATTTCTGTGTATTAATTTCATATCCTGCAACTTTACCAAATTCATTGATGAATTCTAAGAGTTTTCTGATAGTGTCCTTAGGATTGGTTGTTGCCTTAAGAGCTATATTATGATATCACTTGTTCCAGGCTTTCCTTACTTTCCAACTGGCAATTAAGAGCATAGACTTTGAAAATAGTTAGCCTAAGTTCTATTCTAAGCTTTCCAGCTGTATGATCTTGCAGAATTACTTAACTTCTGTATGTCTCAGTTTTCTCATATGTAAGTGGAGATAATAATACCTATGCTAGGGTTAATTTGGGAGATTAAATAGGTTCTATGCAAAGCACTTATAAAACTCTCTGGAATGTGGTAAGCACTCTATGAGTGTTGGCTATAAAATAGTGCTAACATGCTCTGATTTTTCCAAGTCCACTTGCATTATAACACCTAACTGTAGTTTCCTTTACAAACTTTAATTTCCTAACTTTCAATTTGGGAACTGCCATAAACTATAACTGTTGCTTGAAAACTTATGAAGCATATTTGTAAATTTAATTCCCTGAGAATTCCTGTAGAAAAGTAGTCTGTTTAATTTTTTTTTAAACCAGTGTTTCTCAAATTATTTTTTTACTTTCTCCTTCCATTTTTTTAAGGGAATACCCACACAGTGTTGGCAGTGCTAGTCTAGTGGGATCTGGCTTCTTTTATCAAGAAACAATCTAAAGAAAGTACTTAGGGAAACTTTGTCTTAAATATATTCTATATAGAAATTTTATCCGTGAAGCTAACTAAATTACCAGAAGGCTACTTGCTTAGCTTATCTTCATCCAGACTATTTCAGAATCACCAATATATGTTGCATTTTAATATTGTGAGCTCTATTTATGCAGAAGATAGAGATAAGAAACAGTCATTTGCAATTCATTTGGGCTTTTGTGGTGCATTTTTTGAGAATATTATCTTTATATGGATAGACTCTTCTATATATACAATCAGCTATGATAAATTTTACTTTAGAATTCTCTGCTGGGAATAACTTTGTTTTCTTTGAAGAATTAAGGGAAACAATATTTTCCTCCTTTCTGATAAGAATCTTTTCATGATAAATTCCAAGAATCTCAAAGAAATATTTGAAGCCTAAAAAGGGCAATTATTATATCTGACAATTATGTATTCTTCTATGCCTTGGTCCTAGTTTTCACCACAGAGATTAGTAATATGTCATCAGAGTCATGGTGGCTCCAGGGTCTTCATGGACCTCCCTCCCCTAACCTTTGATGGTTTTTGTCTGTCTGGTAAATTCTAGGTAAGTTGCAATGAAAGCAGTTTATAGTCATCATTGAAGCAACATAGGGGTTATAGATGTATTGGATGAGGGTTTACATTATAGAACAAAGAGAGTAATAAGTAACCTGGGATTATATGAAGCATTGTGGGCAGAAATGACCTCATGATGGTAGGATTTTGGGGGGGAGGAGGGATTGTTTTTATATGATGCTGTTCTATCTGATTCTATACACTGTTTTGCCAACAAACCATCATGAAGTTTACTGTATAGTGAGAAAAGTTAATTGTCTGGGCTATTTGTGCATATATTATCTACTTAACAAAGGGAAATAGAGTCTTCTTTCCTCATTAGTTGAATGTATCTTCAACAAACTCCTGTTTCATTGTATTTTTTTTTAATTTTTAAAATTTTTATTTATTTATTGTCTTTTGTCTTTTTAAGGCTGCATCCATGGCATATGGAGGTTCCCAGGCTAGGGTTCTAATTGGAGCTACAGCTGTCGGCCTATGCCACAGCCACAGCAATGCCAGATCCGAGCCATTTCTGCAACCTACACCACAGCTCACGGCAACGCCAGATCCTTAACCCACTGAGTGAGGCCAGGGATCAAACCCACAACCTCATGGTTCCTAGTTGGATTCATTTCCACTGCACCACAACAGGAACTCCTATTTTTATTTTTGATTAAAGTATAGTTGATTTACAGTGTTCTGCCAATTTCTGCTGTACATCAAAGTGATCCAATCATATATCTAAATACATTCTTTTTCTCATATTATCTTCTAGCCCAAGAGATTGGATATAGTTCCCTGTACTGTACAGTAGGACCCTGTTGTTTATCCATTCTAAATGAAGTAGTTTGCATCCAATAACCTCAAACTCCCAGTCAATCCCACTCCCTCCCCCTCCCCCTTGGCTCCCACAAGCTGTTCTCTATGTCTGTAAATCTATTTCCGTTTTGTAGATAGGTTTGTTTGTGCCATATTTAAGATTTCACATATAAGTGATCTCATATGGTATTCGTATTTCTCTTTATGACTTAATTATATCACTTTAGCTGGGTGATTCACAGAGAACTCTTAACTTTTCCACTGCAAGTTGCAGTGAGAAGACATCTTTGGAACTCGCCCAAAAGATGACAGCTCCAGGGTGAGATATTCAAGGAAGATTATCTCTAGTTCTTTTTTTTTTTTTTTTTTCTCCTTTTGCCAGAAACCGTATACTATTTGGGGTACCCTATCTATGTCATATTCATTCCTTCATACTAATTCTTAGTTTTTCTACAAGATTATATTCTGAATTATTATGTCTGACAACTTCTCAAGTTTGCCATTACTTTTAAAAATCATAGAATGTATGGTTAAAAAAAGAAAAATATGTCTGATCCATAAGAGCTTTGCTTGTATAAAATCAATTCACTGGGGAAAAATAATCAATCCACTTTTTATATGACATGGGGTTTAAGAATTCTTTGATGTTTTCTGTGGAATTTTAATTTTTTAACACCGCATTTAGAGCTGAGAAGGTATAAGATATTTTGCATTCTTCTCTATGTATCCTAAGAAGAGTATTGGTATTTATTAACTTTGCAAAATTTCTAGTCCCCTAGATTAATTTTCAGCATCTTCAAGATATCCTCTTCCACCTGATCTAAGACTTTTAACCGGTACTGGCAGCTTCTGGCAGTGGGGAGAGTCTTGTTATCAGTTATAGTAACTCCTGATCAATTTAGGAATTTCTAGAAAAATATTATTTGCATTCTGCCTTTAGGAAACACGGTATTTTGGGGCCATTTTATGTTTGTGTCAAATTTTTTTTCTTACTAAGTTTTATTCATTTGAGAATAATAATCTCCCAAGTTTGACTCTTCCTCCACACATTTTATATGTGTGTTAAGATAGGGAAGTTTGATTGGAGGCAGGGAAACTGGATTTAAATCTTTCGGAACACTATGTGCTTATTTGTGGTCTTATTAATGATGGCCATTCTGACTGGTGTGAGGTGGTACCTCATAGTAGTTTGGTTTGCATTTCTTTAATAATCAGGGATGTTGAGCATTTTTTTCATGTGCTTGTTGGCCATCTATATATCTTCTTTGGAGAAATGTATATTCAGGCCTTTTGCCCATTTTTCAATTGGGTTGTTGGCTTTTTTGCTGTTGAGTTGTATAAGTTGCTTGTATATTTTAGAAATTAAGCCCTTGTCAGTTGCAACATTAGAAAATATTTTCTCCCATTCTATAAGTTGTCTTTTATTTTCTTTTATGTTTCCTTTGCTGTGCAAAAGCTTGTCAGTTTGATTAGGTCCTATTGGTTTATTTTTGCTTTTATTTCTGTTACTTTGGGAGATTGACCTGAGAAAATATTTATAAGAGTGATGTCAGAGAATGTTTTGCCTATGTTCTCTTCCATGAGTTTGATGGTATCTTGTCTTATATTTAAGTGTTTAAGCCATTTTGAGTTTATTTTTGTGCATGGTGTGAGGGTGTTTTCTAGTTTCATTGATTTGCATGCAGCTGTCCAGGTTTCCCAGCAATACTTGCTGAAAAGACTGTCTTTTTCCCATTTTATGTTCTTGGCTCCTTTGTCAAAGATTAATTGACCATAGGTGTCTGGATTTATGTCTGGTTTCCCTATTCTGTTCCATTGGTCTGTCTGTCTTTTTTGTAACCAGTACCACACTATCTTGATGACTGTGGCTTTGTAATACTGCCTGAAGTCTCAGAGAGTGATGCCTCCTGCTTGGTTTTTATTCCTCCAAATTGCTTTGGCAATTCTGGGTCTTTTGTGGGTCCATACAGATTTTTGGATTGTTTGTTCTAGTTCTGAAAAAATGTCATCAGTAGTTTGATAGGAATTGCATTGAATCTATAGATTGATTTGGGTATTATGGCCATTTTTACAATAAAATTTTCTCTGACCCATGAGCATGGATAATCTTTCCAGTTCTTTGCATGTTCTTATTTTTCTTGATAAATGTGTTATAGTTCTCAGCATATTCTCATTTTACCTCCTTGGTCAGGTATATTCCCAGGGATTTGATTTTTAGAGTACCATTTTAAAAGGTATTGTATTTTTATATTTATTTTCTAATATTTCATTGTTAGTATACAGAAATGCGACTGATTTCTGAATGTAAATCTTATACCCTGCTACTTTGCTGAATTTGTTGATCAGTTCAAGTAGTTCTTAGGTTGAGTCCTTAGGGTTTTCTACATATGGTATCATGTCATTTGCATACAGTGACAGTTTTATTTACCTCTTCTCTTCCTATTTGGATGCCTTTTATTTCTTTTGTTTGTCTGATTACTGTGGCTAGGACTCCCAGTACTATGTTGAATAACAGTGGCGAGAGTGGGCATCCCTATCTTGTTCCAGATTTTAGTGAGAAGGCTTTCAGCTTTTCTCCATTGAGTATTGTATTTGCTGACAGTTTGTCATAAATGGCTTTGATTATGTTAAGGTATGTTCCCTCTATACCCACTTTGGTAGAGTTTTGATCATGAATGGATATTGGACTTTGTCAAATGCTTTTTCTGCATCTATTGAGATGATCATGTGGTTTTTGACTTTTCGTTTGTTAATGTGGTGTATGATGTTGATTGATATTCTTATGCTGAACCATCCTTGTGCACCTGGGATGAATCCCACCTGGTCATGGTGTACGATCTTTTTTATATATGTTGTTGGATTCAGTTGGCTAAAATTTTGTTGATAATTTTTGTGTTTGTATTCATCAAAGATATTGGCCTATAGTTTTCTTTTTTGGTGGTATCTTTGTCTGGTATTGGAATTAGGGTGATGGTGGATGGTGTGGTCATAGAATGTCTTTGGGAGTGTTCCTTCTTCTTCAACCTTTTGGAGATGTTTAAGAAGGATTGGTATAAGTTCCTCTTTGGATGTTTGATAGAATTCACCTGTGAAGCCATCTGGTCCTGGACTTTTATTTGTAGAGAGTGTTTTTTATGACATATTCAATTTCATTTCTAGTGATTGGTCTGTTCAGTTGATCTATTTCTTCCTGATTCAGTTTTGGCAGGTTTTAAGTCTCTAGAAAGTTGTTCATTTCCTCTAGGTTGTCAAATTTGTTAGCATACAATTGCTCATAGTATTCTCTCATGGTATCTTGTATTTCTGTAGTATCTGTTGTGACTTCTTTTTCATTTCTTATTTTGTTTATTTGGTTTTTTTTCTCTCCTCTTCTTGGTGAGTCTAGCCAGAGGTTTGTCAATTTTGTTTACCTTTCCAAAGAACCAGCTCTTGGTTTTACTGATTTTTTTCTATCATTTTTTGAATCTCTGTTTTATTGACTTCCACCCTGATCTTTATGATTTCCTCACTTCTGCTTACTTTAGTTTTTGTTTGTTCTTCTTTTTCTAATTCATTTAGGTGGTGGGTTAAGTTGTCAAATTGAGATTTTTCTTCTTTTTTAAGGAAGGCCTGTATTGCTATGAACTTCCTTCTGAGCACTGCTTTTGTGGCATTCCATAGATTTTGAGTGGTTGTGTCTTCATTATCATTTGTCTTCAGGTATTTTTTAATTTCCTGCTTGATTTCCTGATTGACCCATTTGTTTTTTAGCAGCATGTTGTTTAGTCTCCAGATAGAAAGTTTTTTCTCATTTCTTTTCTTGTGGTTGATTTTTGGTTTCATGACATTGTGGTCAGAGGAGATTCTTGAAATAATTTCTATATGCTTAAATTTGTTGAGGTTAGCTTTGTGCCCCAGTATGTGATCAGTTCCTGCGAATGTCCTATGGGTACTTGAGAAGAATGTATATTCTCCTTTTTTTGGATATAATGTCCTGAAAGTGTCAATTAAGTCTACCTTTTCTATTGTGTCATTTAGGATCTCTATTGCCTTATTAATTTTCTGTCTATAGGATCTCTACATTGATGTGAATGGGGTGTTAAAATCTCCTACTAATGGAGTTCCCATCATGGCTCAGTGGTTAACGAATCTGACTAGGAACCATGAGGTTGCGGGTTCAATCCCTGGCCTCGCTCAGTGGGTTAAGGATCTGGCGTTGCCGTGAGCTGTGGTGTAGGTTACGGACGTGGCTCAGATCCCGTGTTGCTGTAGTTCTGGCGTAGGCTGACAGCTGCAGCTCCAATTGAACCCCTAGCCTGAGAACCTCCATATGCCATGGGAGCGGCCCAAGAAATGGCAAAAAAAATAAATAAATAAAAATAAAATGAAATAGAACCTCCTACTATTATTTGTATTCCCATTATTTTCTCCTTTTATGTCTGTTAGTATTTATTGTAGGTATCCAGGTTCTCCTATATTAGGGGCATATATATTGGCGATTGTAATATCCTCTTCTTGAATGGATCCTTTAACCATTAAATAGTGTCCTTCTTTGTCTGTCTTTATGGCCTTCATTTTAAAGTCTATTTTGTCTGATATGAGTGTTGCAACTCTTGCTTTCCTGTCTTGTCCATTGGCATGAAATATCTTTTCCCATCCCCTCACTTCCAATCTATGTGTGCCCTTTGCCCTAAGGTGAGTCTCTTGTAGACAGCAGACTGTAGGTTTTTGCTTTTTTATCCAATCTGCCACTCTGTGTCTTTTGACTGGAGCATTCAGTCCACTGACATTTAAGGTGATTATTGATAGATACGTATTTATTGCCATTTAAACCTAGTTTTCCAGTTGATTCAGTGTTTCTCTTTTCTTCCTTTCTTTTTTTGGTTGGATGGTTCCCATTTATTTTATGCTTGAGTACTTTTCAGTTTTTGTGAATGTAATGTTTGGATTTGATTTGTGGTTGCCCTGTTTTTTAAGTATGTTAATGCCTTCTTATGTCTGCTTGGTTTAGCCTGATAGTCATATAGGCTCAAACACATCATTAAAATAAAAAAAAAGAATGTACATTTTCTTACTTTCCTCCCCACATTGTATGATTTTGATGTCTTTTTGTTTGTTTCTTTTTAACATCTTCATGTTGAGATCTGTATGCTGGCTTATTTAAATGATTGCCTTCCAGTTGTGGTTTCCTCCATTCTATTTCTTCTTACTTCTTTTTTTTTTTTTTTTTTTTTTTTAATTTAGAGAAGCCCTTTCAGTATTTCTTTTAGAATGGGTTTAATATTACTGTACTCTTTTAGCTTTTGTTTTTTGGAGAAATTCTTTATTTCCCCTTCTATTTTAAATGATATTCTTGCTGGATAGAGTATTCTAGGTTGCAAAGTTTTTCTTTTCTAGCACTTTAAATATTATCTTGCCACTCCCTTCTGGCCTGTAGTGTTTCTGTAGAGAAATCAGCTGATAGCCTTATGGGGGTTCCCTTATAATTAATGCTTTGCTTTTCTCTTGCTGCCTTTAGGATCCTCTCTTTAACCTTTGCCATTTTTATTATAATATGTCTTGGTGTGGGCCTGTTTGTGTTCAACTTGTTTGGGGCCCTCTGTGCGTCCCATATTTTGATATCAGTTTCCTTTAGATTTGGAAAGTTTTCAGCCATAATTTCTTTAAATATATTTTCAATTGCCTTTTCTTTTTCTTCTCCTTCTGGAATTCCTATTATGCATATATTGGCCCGCTTTGTATTATCTCATTGATCTCTTATGTTGCTTTCATATTTTTCATTTTGTTTTCTGTCTGCTGTCGTGATTGGGTGTTTTTCTTTATTCTATCTTCCACTTCACTAATTTATTCCTCTGCATTATTCATTCTGCTCTTTATTGCCTTTAGCTCAGTTTGCATCTCTGCCAATGAATTTTCTAATTTTTCTTGGCTCCTCCTTATGTTTTCTAGTTCCTGTCTAAGGGAATCTGCATTACTGTTCATATCTTCTCTTAATTCCTTGATATTCAGCCTTAATTCCTTCAGTATTTTCACTACCTCCCTTTTGAACTCAATGTCTGTCTGACTGCAGAGGTCTGTTTCATTGTTAACTGCTTTAGGTGACTTCTCCTGTTCCTTTAACTGGGAATGGTTTTGGAGCTTCTTCACCTTGCTTATGTTTTTCTTTTTCTGTGAGTCTGGGAAAGCCCAACTGTAGTATTGTAAGGTTACTTCTATGCAAGAGCACCCCTTTGTATTTTTTGGGGGGAGGTTAATGTTTATTTTTGGTGTGGGAGTTTGAATATTTGCTGTTTCTTTCTCTGGTTTGAGAAGGCTGTTATCCCCAGGATGTTTCTTCAGGGAGAAGGAGGCATGGGTAGGGCCAGCAGGGCTCTCAACAGCAGCAAGTACCTGCTGGAAGGTGGCACAGGCTGCTCCTAGTTGCAGGGCCCTTGGAAGTGGTAATGAGCTCTAGGCATATCTACAAGGTGACCAGAGCATTTGGCAGTAGCAGCAGTAGGGTGCCAGAGTTCCCAGGGGAGTGAAAGCAACAACAGCTTGTGTTTTATTGCAGTGCCCTCCTCTGAGGTGATTGGAATTTCAGATGGTGCCTGTTCAGGGAGCGGGCCATGTCCATCTCTGGAGTCAGTGATAACTTGTAGTGGTTTGCCCCTGCTACCTGCAGACCATGCATGAAGCACCCCGTCTTACTTAGCCCACATAGGAGGTGCTGCACAGGCTGCTCTACCTGCAGGATCCTGGGAAGTGACAGAGATCAGGCATTTGGGTACTGTCCAGAGCATTTAGCAGCGGCCGTTCCCAGGGCTGCAAGAGCACCAACATGTGATGTTTGGTCACAGTGCTCTTCTCTGTCATGTCCTTGAGGTGATTGGGGCTGTAAGTGGTGCCTGTTCATGGACCCCTAGTGGTGGCAGGCCACTCCCACCTCTGGAGCCAGAGATAACTGTGGTGTTTTGCCCCCGCCTCTTGTAGACCATGCAAGAAGCACTTCGTCCTGCTTAGCCCCCCACAGGATGTGCTGTACAATTTGGTCCTAGTTGCAGGTTCGGGAAGGGATAGTGATCAAGCGTCTGGGCACTGTCCAGAGCATCTGGCAGTGGCAGCAGCAGGGCGGGTGTACTCCCAGGAGAGTGAGAACAACAACAGGTGGTGTCCTCTGAGGTGGTTGGGGCTGCAAATGATTTGTTCAGGTATCCCCAGTGGCAGTGGGCCATGCCCACCTCACCAGTCAGGGATAACTGCAGGTGCCCCCGCCACCTGCAGACCATGCAAGAAGCACCTTGTCCCACTTAGCCTACAAAGAAGGTGGTGCACCACCTGCTCCTAGTTGTAGGGTCTTGGGAAGGGACAGTGACCAAGTGTCTGGGCGCTGCCCAGTGTTTGGCAGTAGCAGCTGCAGGGCGTGTTTGTTCCCAGGGGAGTGAGAGCAACAGCGTATGCTTCTTGCTAGACACCACATCGCACTTAGCTCCCTGATGCCCTTAGCCCTCACAAGAGGTCCCTAGCCACTGGTAGTCTGCACAAGAAGTGCCCAATCTCCTGTAAACGAGCAAGAGGTTTCACTCCAAGCGTAGCCTGCGCCAGAGCTGCCCTGCCCTCTGAGAGCCTGCAGGCACGTGCACATGCTTGGGCACAAGAAATTTCCTATGGTGGTATGCCCCTCCTCCTCTCACCCTCCCCAACAATGGCACCTTGCCTCACCTGTGGGTTCAGACTTCTCCTGGGTTCCCTCTGCCATGGTGTTCCACTCCCCAGTCCATGTGTACCGCTCAGCTGCCCATGGTGCACTGCTCCTTAGCCCCTTAGGCTGTCTCCACACCATCAACCCCAGTGCTCTCCTGGGGACTGACCTCCAGAGCCTAAGTCTCAGTGCCCAGCCCCTTCCTGAAAGTCTCAGGCTGTGGTGTCTGGGCTGGTGATTCAGATGATCTGTGCTGCCTCACTCTGCTTTGCCATTCTCAGTCCAGCTGCTGTGCTTTTCTCGGCGACTTTGAGGTCCCTCTAACTCAGCTGATCTTTCTGTCAGTTAGGTGGCTTCCCAGGATATGGGTTCCTTTTCTCCTTCACAGCTCCCTCTCGGGAACTCTAGTCCCGTCCTGATTCCTTTTCTCTCTCTCTCTCTTTTTTTCTTTTGTTCTACCCAGTTATGTCAAGAGTTTCTTACTCTTTTTGGAGGTTTAAGTTCTACTGCCAGCATTCAGTTGATGTTCTGTACAAGTCATTTTATAGGTAGGTGTGTTTTTTTGATGTGCTTATGGGAAAAGGTGAGAGCGACCTCTTACTCCTCCACCATCTTGCTCCACCTACAATACTCACTTTAAGTAGGTAAACACAAGTAGGTTAAAAGTAAAGTGATGATTAAAATATACTATGATAGCACTAACTAAAAGAATGGTTATTTGGCTTGGTTATTTATCTATAAGACAAAATAGATTTTAGTACAAAGAATATTACCGTGGGCAAAGAATGTAATTTCATAATTCTTTATAAAGGGGTCAGTTCATCAAGAGGACCTAACAATTCTTTTTTTTTTTTTTTTGTCTTTTTTTTGCTATTTCTTGGGCCGCTCCCGCGGCATATGGAGATTCCCAGGCTAGGGGTCGAATCGGAGCTGGAGCCACCGGCCTACGCCAGAGCCACAGCAACGCGGGATCCGAGCCGCATCTGCAACCTACACCACAGCTCACGGCAACGCCGGATCGTTAACCCACTGAGCAAGGGCAGGGACCGAACCCGCAACCTCATGGTTCCTAGTCGGATTCGTTAACCACTGCGCCACAACGGGAACTCCAGGACCTAACAATTCTAAAGATTTACATAATAATTCTAAACATTCAAATAATGGGTGATTCTGAACGGTGAAGAGACATGGACAAATGGACAAATCTAAGTTATATTTAAATATTTTAAAACACTCTCTCAGTAATCAATGGAACAAGTGTACAAAATTGTCAGTTAGATTACACAAGATCTGTACAATATTATCAACCAATTAGACCTAGTTGCCTTTTTTTTTTTTTTTTTTTTGTCTTTCTAGGGCCGCTCCTGCGGCATATGGAGGTTCCCAAACTAGGGGTCTAATTGGAGCTGTAGCTGCCAGCCTGCGCCAGAGCCACAGCAATGTGGAATCCCAGCTTCGTCTACGACCTACACCACAGCTCATGGCAATGCCAGATCCTTAACCCACTGAGCAAGGCCAGGGATTGAACCCTCAACCTCATGGTTCCTAGTTGGATTCGTTAACCACCGAGCCATGACGGGAACTCCTAGTTGCCATTTTTAAAACATTTAACAACAGAGCAAAATACATATTCTTTTTAAAGTGTGTATGGAACGTTTACTAACATAGACCCTATTCTCAGCATAAAGCAAGTCTCTATAAATTAAAAAAAGATCAGGTCATACAAAGTATGTTCTCTGACCTCAGTGAAATTATATCAGAAATCAGTAATGTAAAGATATCTTGAAACTCTCCAACTATTTGGAAATTAAATAACAAACTTCTGAATATTCCATGGATTTAAGAAGTAATGAAAGGAAAATTAGAAAATATCTTGAATGGAATGGAAACAAAACCCAATATATCAAAATTTGTGGATGCCACTAAAGGAGGATTTAAAGGGAACTTTATAGTACTAAGTGCATATATACTAGGAAAAAGCCACAAAGATCTAAAATAAATGATCTCAGCTCTTACTTTAAAAAACTAAAAATGGAAGAGCAAATGAAGCCCAAATCAACTGGATGACAAAAACTGATAACTATCTGAGCAGAAATCAGTAAAATAGAAAAGTCAGTAGAGGAAATTAGTGAACCCCAAAGCTAGTTCTTCAAGGAGATCAATAAAATTAATAATTCCCTAGGCAGATTTATAAGGAAAAGAAGGGTGTAGACAAAAATCACCAGTACCATGAAATGAGAGACTTGATTATACTACATAGTCTAGGGATATTAAACGGATAATAAGGGAATGGATGTTACGAAAAACTTAATTATTTCAATAAATTCACCAATTTATATGATATAGACAAATTCCTTGAAAGGTACAATCTCCCAAAACTTACTGAAGAAGAAATAGGTAATTTTCTAAAATTTATTGTTTAATTTTTAGTTAAAATTTTACTCACAAAGAAAACTGTAAAAAGAAAACTATCCAACATTTGAAGAAAAATAATATAAATTCTTTCCAAACTCTTCCAAAAAAACATCAAAGGAGGAAATAAGTTTTACTTCATTATATGAGGCCAACATTATAACTAATACTAAAACTAAGATATTTATTGTTACAACTGCAGTAACATATAACCCTAATAAACATAGATGTCAAACTCTTTAAAATTTGGGGGAAATATAAGTCATCAAAATATGCAAAAGATATTTCCTGACCAAGTGGGATTTCTCCCTAAAATACATTGTTGGTTTAGCATTAAAAAATCAGTCACTGCAAGTCAATAAATGAAAACCAGAAAAATAAAATCCATAGGATTATCCCAATAGATGCAAGAAAACATTTGACAAGATTCTAAAGCCATTAATAAAACAAAACAAAAACTCAGGCTAGGTGTGGAAAGGTACTTTTTTAACATGTAAAAGAGGCATCTAGGAAAAACTTTTTTTTTTTTTTTTTTTTTTTGTCTTTTCTAGGGCTGCACCTGCAGCGTATGGAGGTTCCCAGGCTAGGGGTCTAAGCGGAGCTGTAGCCACCAGCCTACACCAGAGCCACAGCCATGTGGGATCCGAGCCATGTCTGCAACCTACACCATAGCTCACGACAATGCCGGGTCCTTAACCCACTGACCGAGGCCAGGGATCAAACTCACAACCTCATGGTTCCTAGTCGGATTCTTTAACCACTGAGCTGCAACAGGAACTCCTAGGAAAAACTTAGAGCAATATCATTATGAAAAATTGGATTCTTTCTCCTATGTGACAAGGTTATCCACTTTTTCCATTTGTATTTAACCCTCTTGGTGGTATCAGCCTGTTCATGAAGGCAATATGAAAAGTAAAAGACATTCATAATGGAAAAAGAGAAGGAAGACTATCTTTATTTGCAGATGATATGATTACCTTTGCCAAAAAGCTGAAGGGATCTACAAAAAGGCTACTAGAACTAAGTGTATTTAGCGCATTTATAGGATATGGGATCAATATACAAAGATCAATTATATGTTTATAAAGTCACAGCAAACAATTTGAAATTCAAATAAAACTAAAATTTACTATAGCATTAAATAATATGAAATACTTTGGGGTTTAACGATGTATGTATAATACCTCTATAATGAAACATTGTTGAAATTCAAGATAACCTGAATATATTAGGGATATGTTATGTTAATGAATTAAAAGTCATAATGTTTCTAAGATGTCAATTATGTCTTAGATTCAATGCAGTCCCAAAGAAAATCTCTGCAGGTTTTGTTTTGTTTTGTTTTGTTTTTTGTAAAAATTGACAAACTGAGTCTATATGTCATATGGAAGTGTAAAGGGCAGATCTTGAATTGTCAAAAACAACTTTGAAATAGAAAAGTAAAGGTGGAGGTCAGGTACTAACTGATTTCAAAATTTATTATAAAGCTACAACAAACAAGTGTGGTGTTGCATATGGTAGCATATAGGTCAGTAGAACAGAATAGAGTCTAGAGATGGACAAAACAAAAAATGTCAATTTTTGATAAAGTTACCAAGGTAATTCATGGATTTGTTGAGAAGACTCAACAAACTACGCTAGAATCATTAAATATCCATGTAACAAATAAACCTCAACCTTTTCTACACACTAGACGTAAAAATTTACTTGAAATGTCTTATAGATATAAAAATAAGAGTTCATATTACACAGTGTCTAGAAGTTACCACAGGAGAAAAATGTTGTATCCTTGGGTCAGGAAAGGATTTCTTAAGATACCAAAAGCATAATGAATAAGAAAATAATGTTATATTGGGCATCTTGAAAATTAAAAACTTTGATTTTCAAAAGATACAGTTAAGAATATGAAAGGTAAGCCACTTTCTGAGAGAAAGTATTTACATAACATATGTCTGATAAAAAAACCTGTAGTCAGAATATATAAACAACTCTTACAACTCAGTAAAAATAATAAAACCAGAAAATTTAGAGATTTCACAAAGGGAGATATAAGAATGGCAAGTAAGCACAGGAATAATGTTCAACATCCTTAGTTATTAGATAAATGCTAATTAAAATCAACACCACACTCTAGAATGGCTAAAAAGAAAAAGATGACAAAATTAAGTATTGGCAAAAATATGGAACAACTGGAACTCTTCATACATTGCTATTGGTAATGCAAACTTATGTAACCACTTTGGAAAAAAATTTGATAATTTCTTAGATAGTTAAACATATAGTTATCATAGAACCCATTAGTTCTACTCCAGTATTTATCCAAGAAAAATGAAGATATAACTGCATATGCAGACTTGTTCATAGAAGCTTTTTCCATAACAGCCATAAACTGAAAAACACCCAAAGAGCCATCAACCAGTGAATGGACCACACATAAACTGTAGGCTTATCTGTAAGGAACAATCATGACCACTCTTTACAAGGAATTTAGTGATGGGGGTCCCAGGGTTGGTCATGCAACTCATTCATATCAAGCTGATCATTAGCCTTGAGTATGATTCTCTTGGCATTTCCTTATGGTTCTAAGATGGTTTACATAGCTTGAAGATCATACAATAAAGTCTAAAACAAGGAAGGGAGGGGTGCTGAGGTCAACAGTATGAAAAGGCTTTTCCTTTTCTGGGTCTGTAGTATATATATCTTTAGGGCTGCATCCACAGCATATGGAAGTTACCAGGCTATGGTCAAATCAGATCCAAGCCACATCTGTGACCTACACCACAGCTCACAGCAATGCCAGATGCTTAACTCACTGAGCAAGGCCAGGGATCAAACCTGCCTTATCATGGATTCTAGTTGGGTTTGTTACTGCTGAGCCACTATGGGAACTCCTGGGTCTTTATTTTAAGCTTGACCAAAGTTATTTCTGGAAGCTTCCAGCAGACTTTCTCTAGACCAGACCACTGGTGAAGAAAATTATTATTTCTCTAAATAGATTTACTAATGATTCTTTCCTTGGATCTGGAGCAAAGGCCCACCATCCCTTAGCACAGGAATAAACAGCTTTTATAAGGCCTAAACTTTCTTCAAGTAAAGAAATACAAAATTCCAAATACCAACTTGCTAGGGCCCCTCTTAAAGCCTCAGAAGCAGCCATGCAAGTGAGAGGTCCTTGAATTTGATTATAAACCCACCTACTTGCCACGTACTTGCCACGTACCTGCTAAACAAATTCTAAGCTTTGTTTGTAAGGGTCAGTTGGCTATTACAAGGTCTAATAGTTTCTGCCACAGTTTCCTTCTTAAGGGGTTTTGGAATCTTGGACAAAATTCTCTTAAGGTTGTGACCCTGGGATTTATGGAAACTATAAAGTGATAGGTAGGGTCATTACTGTTGAAGACTCCTTTACCCGTTAGATGAGAAGTTATGCTAAATGTAGGCTTTAAAGAAGCAGCATCATATAATATAACATAGACAGGGCTTTGTTTAGAGTTTGTTTTTCATTATTTTTAGTTGCATGAACTTAAGCAAGTTATTTAATATTTCTGGGCTTTTATTACTTTCTGTATAATAGGGGTAGTGGTGGATAGATAAAAGTATTGAACTAAATTGGCGTGCTCTTTCCCTGACAGTGTTTACTCCTGAGGAAGTTATCCTGGACATCTTGGAGGAGTCTTATGTTTGTAGTATAATGTCTGCTTTCAGTCCATTAAATGGATCATTCTTTTTCTTTTCCATCTTCTCTAGGTTTTTGCTACAGATGAAGTTTTTTTTTTTTTTTAATTGACCATTTAATTCCAAAAAGCCAAGTTACAGATTGCTGGGTGGGTGGTGAGAAGCAGTACTTTTTTCTTTCAAGCGCTTATTTAGAGTGATTTGTTAACATTTATCCTTAGTGATTAAATCATTAAGCGAGAACAGAATTTGTAAAATAATGTTTTCTAAGCTACTCAATTTTTTAAAGCATTGCACAGCAGACATCAACTCATAGCTTTTATTCTGACTGATCTGAATTCCTATTACCAAGCACTTCATAAATAATTCAAAAGGAAAACAATGGATAACCCATGTTATATTTTTCTTTCATAAATAATGCTTTCAAACCATTAAGTTGTGTCTTCACAATGGCTTGTGAAATGGAGACTTGCCCACTCTTTGGTTAAATCTGATCAGTGCATTCAGAGAAGATACATAATTATTATACATAATTATATTAGGACAGAATGCCTCTATTTATTGGGTTCCTTTTGGGTGTCAGACACTATTTTAGGTACTTTACATACATTATTTTATTTAATTTTTACAACCACCCTGAAAAGAAAGTACTATTTCTTCCATTTACAAATGAAGAAACTGAAAATGAATAAAAAGTAACTTAACCATCTGCAAGTCATGCAGTTTAAAAAAAAGAGCAAGAACTCAAAGTCATCTCTGTCTGATTCCACACCACTGCCCTTAATCACCATTCTCTATGGTCCATCACCACTGCCACTTGACAAATGACCACCACCTGTAAGATAGGAGGTTGGAGGTTTTGGTCCATCCCTCTGACACTAATTTTTATGTGTTCAGAGTTGAATATTCATGCCTTACTCTCACCACTCACTCTTTTTCTCTTACTGAGAGGTATGACAGTAGAAATAATTGCCAGGTTGTAAACAAATAAGAATTTTCAATAGACAGCCAAATCATCAAGATCCTCAAGATTCAGGGTCTACAGTCATAAGACTCAGCCATGAGGGGTCCCTTCATGACCCAGCATGATCTTCTTCCTGACCCCCACCCTGAACTGGAGAGACTTTCTCATATGTTAGATTTTAATAGAAGTCATGAGGTGAGTCGCCAAAATGACGGCATGGTCCAAATGCTAGATCATTGCTGTGTGCTTGCTGCATGAAAGAAGAAAAAAGCAAAAGGAGATAGATAAAAGCCCACTGAGTCCCCAGAAGGAAGGAACAGGATTAGGTGTAGGCAGACTCCTCGAGTGGGGAACCCTTATCACTTTACTGGTCTGTACAGCAGCAAGTAAAAAAGGAAGGATAGCAATTCCTTTAGCCCTCATGGCACGGTATTCTTGTCGCCTAGTTAAACTGTGGCCTCAAAAATATATTTGGCTTAGATCATTGCAGAAGAGTGATAGTATGCCATTTCTTTAAGACAAGAAAGAATATGGTGGAGTGGAACAAGTGCTTGTTTTCATTCCAGGCCTTGCTAGACACTTGCTTTGTGGCTTGGGGCAAGTTATTTAGAATCTCTGAGCCTTATTTTCCACACTTACAAAATGACAATTACAATATCTATCCCTTAGAGATATGAGAATTGAAATATGTATGAAGTAATTGTTACCAGGCACATATAAATACAAATAAAACCTTTATTATTATTAATGTTCTTGTTAATAATAAGATATAGTACATGTTCATGAATCCTTAAGGTAAGAGTATTAGACTTAGGAAATGACCACTGCAACTAATATTTACTGAATTCATACTCAATTCCAGGTAGTTCACATGTGAATTATCATTATATCCACTTTATAAATAGGAGTCTTAAAGAGTCTTGAGGTCATCTAGCTAATAAGTTGTAGAAAGCCAAGTTCTTGTGTTTTTCTAGACCTGTTTTATGAATTTCTGCCTGTATTTGAATTATCACAAACATAAAAATTTTATTTTCAAAGTTGACATGACCTTAATAAGGCCTTCTTATTCTTTTTTTTTTTGGCCACATGCACGGCATGTTCCTGGGCCAGAGATCAAACCTGTGCCACAGAAGTGACCTGAACTGTTACAGTAACAACACTGGGTCCTTAACCCACTAAGGCACAAGGGAACTCCCAATAAGGCCTTATTTTCAAAGTTAATATGACTTATATTTCTGCCTTAAAAATCTCCAATGTTTCTCTATTGCTTTTAGGATAGAAAATAGATACTTTGCCCTGGTGTTTGACATAGTATCAGCTTGGCCTTCCTTTCCAACCACATTTCCTAACATTTTCCCCTACCTCATCTCCAACCACTCCAGACACATCTTATTGTTTTCTGAATATGAGCTCCTCTGTGTAGGATTCCACACCCGCTCATTGCTTACCCTGCCTGCAATGTCCTTATAGCCTTCTGTGCACCCTTCATCCACTCTTGAATTTATACTCAAATGTTATTTTCCATGTGGAAGAATATCTGAATCCCCCATGCAGAATTAGCTATGTTCTCTTCTGTGCCTACATTTAGCATTTTTTCACATTGTATCATAAACATCTGTTTTGTATCTGCTCTTCTAGCTAGAATACGAGTTTCCCAAGAGGGAGGCTCTTGACCTATTCTGTTCTGTAATCTCAGTACCTACAGTTGACAGTAAGTAGGTAACCAGTAATGTTGGCTGATTGAAAAAAATGAAATATATTAATCTCTCCTTCTCAGTCCATCTCTGTGTTGATGAGTAATGATGAATCCAGTGAACTGAGTGGTTTGGTAGTGACAGAGCTGAGATGAGAAGCCAAAATGCCATTGAATCCAGTTCTGTGTGTTTTCTGTGTTGCCCGCTTGTCTAGTTGTGACAAGACAGAATTTTAACACTTTTGACAAGCAGTTTACCTTAGAGGGACACATCTTTATTTGCTCAGTAGCTTAACCATAATAGTTGACTTTTCTTGTTCTCAATGGGTTTCCTTAGCACTGGAAGTATGCTAAAGCATAAAGGAAAACTTGAAATCTATGCTGCCATTAATTGGCATTTTAGCAAGGCATTTGACAGATTCTCATAATAGGCTGGTGGACCAGATGGAGAAATACTAGATGGATGAAATTAGCATTCAGTGGATTATTAGCTGATTGACAAATTATACCTAAACATTTATACAGTGGGATTCTATCTCCCAGAATGCATTCTTTCCTCATCTCACTCTTTCTATGTCTACTGAGGCATAGCCCAAGTTTCATCTTCTCCTAATAGCTAAACTTGTAATCACAAAATAATTAAAAAATAATTTTAAGCTCTTTTTAGTTGTGTATTCTATGTGTGTTTGTTTTATTATCTCTAAAACTCTGTAGAACAGTCAGTATCTCATTGTTTTCTCTCCCATAGAACTTTTACAGATCTGGCATGTAGGTAAGACCATAGGACTAGAGTTAGACCCTTGGATCAGATCTCTGCTCTGTCATGAATTAGTTGTGTAATCATAAGCCTTTGTTTTATCCCTCACATGCAAAATGAGGACAAGGACATCCCCCGCCCCAATGTAATCATTCTTTATGTCTTAGCCTTTGATCGCTTCCTCAGGATAGTATTTCTTGAATCTTCATACTGTGTTAGCTCCTTATTACAATGCTCTCATCACACCACGTTTTTTTCCTAAAATAATTATAATACTTAATTTTATACATAATTATTTGTTAAAAGTGTTAGTCATTAAACAGTAGTCTCTTTGAGGTGAGGGATACAGTTTGTGTTTTATATTCATATATTTGCAGCACCCAACTGAAAATATGAACCATGAAATACCCTTTGTAAATATTTCTTGGATAAATGAACCACATTTAACACTATCTCGGTGATCCAGCTTGCCTCAGCAGCACCATTTTGTGCCATCCTCCTCATTACTCTCCATGTGCCAGCCACATTGACTTTTTCTTAGTTCTCGAAGGTTGCATGCTTTTTATCTCTTTGGCTTTTTCTCGTGTGCTCTTCCCACTCCAATCATTGCCCAGCAAATGCCTACTTTTCTTCCAGGTCTCTCCTTAATGTACCTCTTCAAGAAAGCCTTGTGCATCCTTTACCCCATCCCCACTCTGGGCTAACTATGTTGTCATCTCAACCTGTTTCTTCACTGCTCTTATAATAATTATAATTATTTGTTTAATATAAAGTCCTAGATACATCATAAGCTTCAGGAAATTAGACTGTACTACTGTATGAGTCTCTAGGGTGCAGCACAGTGCCTGGCACAAATGCACTGATAAATATTTGTTGCCCAAGGAATTTAGGAAATTTAACTACAGGCAAGAAGACTACAGAAAAGAGACAGGGAAATGAACAGGGTTGTGGTGGCAGAGACTGAAAGTTTCTCACCAAATCCATGTTTTCTTCTTGAGCACAAGGCTAGGGTAAATCTCTGGTGCAACTGGATGTGACCATGTGGCTCTGCTTTAGCAAAAGCAATATGTATCCTATGCTCTTCCATATCTGACCCATAAAGAATCCCTGCTCGTGCTTTTCCATGCTCTTTGTCCCTTCTGGATGGCTGGAATGGAGGTGGCTGTGATGATCGTGGGAGCCACATGTTGAAAATTTCAGAGGCTCCTTTAGCCTGGGTTCCTAAATGTCTACTTGGAGAAGAATCATACTTGTCTTGCTGATCAAGAACACCTGCCTTGGACTATCACATGTGTGGGGAAATAAATCCCCTTCTGGACATTTCTTTCAACTTGTGTTTGAACCATTGCACATTTTAATTATATTTTTTATAACTGTTAGTGCTATGCTAACTAATAAAATAGCTACTATAAAATATCAGAAGGCCCATTTTATGCCAGAGGAAGCAGACTTACTCTATGAAGTAGGTTGAATGTGTACTAAGACTGTGGACCTCCAACTGTGAGTGGCAGCTTCACCATCTCTGGGTGGGGGGCAGAAGTCTTATTAAAAATGTAGGTTCTCAGGACCCAACCCAGAACTACAGAATCAGAAACCGCGGGGAAGGATCTGTTTTAACAAGACCTTCAGATTATTCAGATACGTATTAATTTGGAGAAGCACTGGGCTTCGCATATGGAGGGGCTTAACCCTTAGAAGCTCTTTGTCTTTGAACAGATATTTGTCTGAGTTATATTTTTTTTCAATAAAATGTTAGAGGTATTTACTTTGTGATATTTTTCTGAGAGTTTAAATGCATTTTTTTTCTAATAAAGTACCTAGAATGGATTAGTTTTTCAACTATATCTGTTCTCTTCTGTTTCTGTGTGGCTCCAGGTAACACTGGGCCACAGTGAGGATTCTAGGAAATAGAGGAACAGGAATGAATAGAACATCACAAGTGTAGTGTGTGGAAGTTAAGATGTCCTGGGCTACTATGCCAGGCTTAAGGGACGAGGAACATTGTGTGATAGATAGAAGCTAGTCAGCCCTGCTTATAAGGTTAGGTTGACCTGTTCAATATTTAATATTATGCTTTAACCTGATAATTTCTGAACATCATTTTCAGCTGCCAACCCCTTTTTTCTCTTGTGAACTATACATATAAATGGCTTAGAACAGTTCTTAATACTCGTTAAGCACTCAGTCTGAGGGAGCTACTCACTATTAGACTAAATTCCATGAAGTCAGGGATTTTTATTTTATTTAGATGCTATTGGAGGGCCTTTTCTTTCTTTCTTTCTTTCTTTCTTTCTTTCTTTCTTTCTTTCTTTCTTTCTTTCTTTCTTTCTTTCTTTCTTTCTTTCTTTCTATTATAAGGCTGCTGGATACCTGTGAGTTGGAGGAGGGGAGGGTTCATTAAGTGTCCAAGACTGAAAGCTTTTGGCTACGAAAACTTTAGAAACCCTGGTATTTCTTAATATGGGTAAAGACGGTACCTTATCAAAGATCCTTGACTCAGAGAAAGCTACTGGGAGGTCATGTCTGTTGGCTTCTCAAGAAAGTGGTGTGAGTCATGGCACAGAACTATCTTGGATTCAAAAGAAGAATGGAATCAGCTTTTAGAATTAATGCAATGGTTAGAACTTTAAAAAGCATGAAAGGAATTAAGCTCCTTGGTTTTGACCCCGATAATAATAAAAAGTGCTACCCCTTTTTATGAGAGTTATATAGTGAGATTACCGTGTGCCAGAGGTTAAATAACGAGGTCACACAGTTAAAAAGTGTCAGAGGCGGGAGTTGAAGCCTAGAAGAGAGATTCCAGGGTTGTGGGCACAACCATTGTACCATATTACCTTCTGAGGAATTATGTCACTCCTCTGCTAAAATCCTTTAGTGTCTCCTATTGAAAATGTTGAAATTTATTAATATGGTGACACAGTTTCTTCTCTGGATGGATACTACCTCCTTCCTCTCCTGCTCCTCCTTAGAAACACAGACAATACTTCATCCAGTTATACTGAAATTCTCTCATTTCTTTGAATGCACCATTCGTTTTCACTTCTTGGCCTTTACACATGCAGTTTCTCCTCCCTGAAACAGACTCTCCTCCTCTGTCCTTCCTCCCATTATACCCTCATAATACTGATGCTTACTTATTCTACTCGTTCCCGTTTCATCTGTGTTCTTTTAGGAGTCTTTTATGACCCTTATCTCCAGGTTAGCAGCTCCTATTAACTCTTATAAACCCATTTCTGCTGTGGGAGTATTCAGCGCACATTGTTCCCATTCTGTGTCCTGCAATATGACTAGAAAATCTGCAAGACAAGAGATCACTTCCATCTCATTCACTCCTCTCTCTTAGGTACCCTATTAGTTGCCTGCCTCATATGAGATAACTTGAAGAATATGATCTGAATGGAGGACAACCAGGCTAGCACCCTTAGAGAGAAAGAACTGCTTCAGTGGAAACTCAAATGCACTTCTCAGGTCATGCCTAGTTCCTTCAACTGAATGTAATAAAATGAGGTCCTAAGATCCTTGGCCAGCACTATACTCTTCCTTGCCACACTTAAACCTTTTGGTGAGGTGAATACTTCACCTCAAACTCTGTCCAACAGATAGGTGAGACAGATGAGGCATATAGGATCTGCATTTCATGATTACTAAAACCTCCCCATGGCTGAAAATTTTTTTTAATAAGGCATGTTTGTACATGGGGCTGCACATTATAAAGCCCCAATAAAAGGCATGGGGGCAGCAATCTGTGGTGATCATTCATCACCCTGCCCACACAGCAATTTTAAGTTACTTTGAAGCAGTATTTTCGTTCATCTACAAACTGATAGTTCACCAGGGGGCTGGCAGGCTGACTAATATATGTAGTGTTATTGGTGGCTGCTTAGAAACCCCCCGTTTCCCAGAATCATGTAAATTGTATTATTTTGACTCCCACTGATGAGATGTGACTTCTGTTAACTTTTCTTGCCAAACTCCCTTCTTTTCCCTTTGTCAAATTTTCAAAGCACTTACTTCTCAGTAGGACTCATAAAATTGCTGAGGATATTGTTAAAGCATATATATTTTTAATCTATAATACAACCTATAAATAACTTGTATATTGCAGGGAGAAACCTAGCCTCCCTTTCCTTTTCTACTTAAAATTATATATGGAATATTTAAATATGAGAGGATATTTTGTCATTGTTGGGGTTATAATTTAGATACCAAGAAATTCTTGATAGAACATCCAGTAACCGTTCTTCTCGGATACTGCCGCAGATGAAGATGATTGGGGTTTTGTATGTTCATTCGGTTGGTTTTTAATTTATTTTTTATGGAGGTAACATTGATTTATAGCATTATATAAGTTTCATGGCTACAACATTATATTTCCACTGCTGTACAAACTGCAGCATGCTCACCACCAAAATTCTAGTTTCCATCCATCACAGTTGATCCCATTTACCCACTTTGCCCTCCCACCCCACGCCCCTTCCTCTCTGGTGGCTACTACTCTATTCTCTGTATCTATATGTTTGTTTTTTCTTTTTTTTGGTTTGTTCATTTATTTTTTTATATATTCCATTTATTAATGAAATCATATGGTATTTGTCTTAGACTTATTTCTCTTAGCTTAATACCCTCCATGTTCATCCATGTTGTCACAAATGGCAAGATTTTGTCTTTTTCAATGGGGCTGAGGAATATTCCACATATATATATGTTTTCCCACATTTTCTTTATCTATTCATCTGTTGATGGACACATAGGTTATTCTATATCTTAGCTGTTGTAAATAATGCTGTGATGATGATAGGGGAGCATATATGTTTTTCAATGAGTGTTTTTGTATTCTTTGGATAAATACCCAGAAGTGGGGTAGCTGGAACAAATGATAGTGCTCTTCTTAATTTTTTGAGAAATTTCCAGACTGTTTTCCACAGTGCATGAGGGTTCTCTTTTCTCCAAATCCTTACTAGCCCTTGTTATTTCTTGTCTGTTTGATAATAGCATTTCTAACAAGTCTGAGGTGATATCCATTTTAGTTTTGATATACATTTCCCTAATAATTAATGATGCTAGACATGAAGAGTGTTGTTGTCTTACTAGACATATTCACCTGAAATGATTAACCTTCCAGGAGGAAATCAAGTCCTTCCTCCAAGGTTAGAGATAAAAGATGCTTTGCTTTTCATGATCAACGAATCTATTATACAATTCCAAAATGATAATTGATTGAATTAATTGATTGGAATCCAGATTTCAACTCTCTTGTTGGAACATTAGCTTCTCAAGTACAGAAACAATGTTTTATTTATATTTGCATTCTCCTATAGTGTGTAAAGCTATTCCATGTATATAACAAATATTCAATATGTGTTTAATTCAACTGAATATTCATTTCCCTGAATTGTGAAGAATTCATCCTTATTAGAAATCATTAAAACACAAGTACTTTTTAAGCTAGATCATGTGATTAAGTAGATACGATACAGGCTTTTTAGATATTAAAATATTCAGCATCAACACCTCAATAAATAGGTGTTTAGGCATTTAGAGGATAAACATGAATTCCCGTCGTGGCTCAGTGGTTAACGAATCCGACTAGGAACCATTAGGTTGTGGGTTCCATCCCTGGCCTTGCTCAATGGGTTAAGGATCCGGCATTGCTGTGAGCTGTGGTGTAGGTCACAGATGCGGCTCAGATCCTGTGTTGCTGTGGCTGAGGTGTAGGCTGGCAGCTGTAGCTCCGATTAGACCCCTAGCCTGGGAACCTCCATACGCACAGGAGCAGCCCTAGAAAAGGCAAAAAGACAAAAAAAAAAAAAAAAGAATCTCAAGATTAGGAGACTAATCTGAACTCTCCAGGTGGACCCTGTATAATCACAGGGTCCTTAGTAAGAGGAAAGGTGATGCACCAATGAAAGCAGAATAGAGAGAGAGAGAGAGAGAAAGAGAGAGAGAAGAGAGGGTACATGAATGATTGTGATATAATATATGAATACTGATACATCACAATCAGGCAGGGAGGTAGACATGCAAACAAATGATGTTACTTTTATTTCTTAACAAAGAATTCAGCTACTCTGAGAGCCTCCTGGACATTTCTAAAATTATCAGAGGATGCGGATTGGCTACTACTGAGGATGCACATAAAATTGTGATATAGATTCTTATTTTCAAAGCAGCTATCCCAAAAGAACATCCAAGCCTGCTTAGTGTAGGACTATCACCCTGCAGAATGAAGGAAAGAAGAGTTTCTACATTTGAAATAATACCACCTTTCTGCAGGCTATCTCACCTTGCCAGCAGTAATAAATGAGGGTCCCAGAACTCCTCTTGCCCTGAGAAGTATCCTCCCTATCCTGTCCATCCTTCCCCTATATACTGATAACCTCTCTATCGCTATCTGCATGAGATCTTTAGGACTAATCTCATGCCCCTTATAGCAAATCAGGTCAGTCAGCCCAAGAAAACCATGCTTATATCTCATACCCAGGATTCTAATCCTCAGTGAATCTTCTGACTCATCTTTGAAGCCTCCCCATCTCTTAAGCCTTTCTGACTCCCAAAACTCACCCCCAATCCCTGGAACTCAACACTGATCCTCAGTAAATCTTTAAGCTCAACTGGTTTGTGAGTTTCCCATTTACTTCCTTTTTCTAGCAGAAACCTGACTCTCCTCAGGTTCCCATTTACTTTCTTGCTATAGCAGAAACATGGTTCTTCTCTCCTTTTCATTTCTCAAGGATTTTTAGCTCCTAGCTCATGGTCACTCTCCAACACTAGCCCTGTCTTCATTGTTAATGATGTCAATATACATAGTGATGATTATACCAGCACTATGGATTTGCAGTTCCTTGAGTCTTCTCCTGCAATGATTTAGGTATTTCTCCAACATTACTCTCAATCACAGGCTTTTTTTTATCTCTCAAACCTTAGGTCTACCATAGGCCATGAAAGTAGGGTAGATGGTATCCTATTTCTCCCTGTTACCTTGATACCATTTTCTCTTTATCCTCCATGAAAGCACCCAGCTTTGATTCTTATGTCATCAAGCTGTGACATCCACCATTATGCTTTTCTATAGTTATCCACCAGTCCATGGGTCACTTTTTTTTATTTCTCGTGGATTTTAGCTCCTGGCTCATTGTTACTCTCTAACACTAGCCCTGTCTTCATTATTAATTTCAATATACATAGTAATGATTGTTCCAGCACTGTGGGTTTTCAATCCCTTGAGTCTTCTCCTGCAATGATTTTATCCTGACTTACCTTGCACACTGCCATGGTAATAGCCTAAACCTTGTCATTACCAATAACTGCACACCCCTATATGATTATAAATTTATATACTGTCTAAGCACCATTACTGTATGTCATGATAGCTTACAGTATTTGTTAAAACCAACTATAGTAATCCTTCCTACTCATTGAAATATTCAGTTTTTCAATTCTACATCTTTCAGTCCTCACCACTCTCAGGGCTTCTCTGCTAGTCCTAATCTTGAGTCTCTTACTGACTTTCTGGAACACCTTGTATTTTCTCTTTATTTCTCTATGCATCAATTTTTTTTTGAAGAAGTTGGTAAAAGTAATAATGGTAATAATAACATGGTCAACTTTTATTGCATGCTTACCATGTGTTAAATAATCCTCTAAACACTTTTGATTTATTAACCCATTCAGCCCTTACAACAGCCATTTAAGGAAGGTGCTGTTATTAGTTCACTTCTCCAGGTGATAAAATTGAGGCCAAGAGTGTATAAATAGCTGCGTAACATAGGTAAGCTATTCTCTGACTTAAGAGCTAATGGCTTTATATTGTAGGTGGACTTTTATAGGAAAAGTCTCATTTGAAGGCAGTTTTCAAAATAATTTGTTTTATTGTTATTATTTTACCTTTCAGTAATTGCAAGAAAGTAGACAAAAATTATCTTTGCTTCTAGACTTTGACTACTCTCAGATACTATGACGTATATGGATATGCCTCATAGTTCAGGTAAAGAAGAAGCTGATGAATGTAACATGATGTTGATAGCCAGGCAGATAGGAGAGGAAAGATTTTTTTCTGTCTTCAAATAAATGATAATAAATATGTAATACCTATTCACTTTCAACTTGGAGGCTCGCAAGGGCCAGTGATACAGTTTGGGTAAGTATGGTTTTCTCTCTGCTTATATATTAAAAAAAAAACCCAAAAACATAGATAATGGGTCATATAAAAGAAGTAAGGACTACAGCTGAACTTTGGAGTGAACAGTCTGCATTTAGCATACTCTTTATCATCCTCAGAAGAGCAAGCCAGCATATTTGAAGCCTAATTAAGAAGGCTCTTGACATAAATTACCCATAGCTAGCATCATTCTCAATGATGAAAAGATTAAAGCTTTCCTGCTAAGATCAGAAACAAGACAAGGATGTCCATTCTTACCACTATTATTCAACATATTTTTAGAAGTCCTAGCCATGACAATGAGAGAAGAAAAAGAAATAAAAGGAATCTAAATTAGAAAAGAAGATGTAAAACTCTCATTGTTTGCAGATGACATGATACTATTCATAGAAAATCCTAAAGATACTACCAGAAATCTACCAGAGCTCATCCAGTTTATTTGGTAAAGTTGTAGGATACAAATTAATACCCAAATTCCTGCATTCCTATACACCAGCAATGAAATATCAGCAAGAGAAATTAAGGAAACAACCCCATTTACCATCATATCAAAAATAATAAAATACCTAGGGATAAATCTATCTCAAGAGACAAAAGACCTGTGGTCTGAAAACTATAAGACAGTGAAGAAAGAAATCAAAGTTGACACAAAGAGATGGAAAGATATACCATGCTCTTGGTTTGTGAGGATTTATATTGTCAAAATGATGCTACTGCCCAAGGCAATCTATAGCTATCATATCAAAATACCAAAGGCATTTTTCACAGAACTAGAACAAAAAAATTTTTAATTTTTAAGGAAATACAAAAGACCCTGAATAGCACTAGCAATACTGAAAAAGAAAAATGGAGCTGCAGGAATTAGGCTCTCTGACTTCAGACTTTACTACAAAGTTACAGTCATCAAAATAGTATGATACTGGTGCAAAAACACAAAATATAGATCATCAGAACAGCATAGAAAATCCAGAAATGAACCCAAGCACCTATGATGAATTAATCTATGACAAAGGATGCAAGAATATACAATGGAGAAAAGACAATCTCTCCAATAAGTGGTGGTAGGAAAACTAAACAGAGGCATATAAAAGAATGAAATTAGAACACTCCCTAAGACCATGCACACAAATACTCAAAATGGATAAAAAACTAAACATAAGACTGGAAACTATAAAACTCTTAGAGGAAAACATAGGCAGAACACTCTTGAATGTAAATTGCAGCAATATCTTTCTCAATCCACTTCCTAGAGTAATGAAAATAAAAACAAAACCTATGAGACTTAATTAAACTCAAAAGTTTTTTTGTACAGCAGAAGAAACCATAAAAAAAAAAAGACAACAAACAGAATGGAAGAAAATCTTTGCAAATGAAGTGGCTGACAGGGAATGAATTGCCAAAATATACAAACAACTCATGCAGTTCAATATCAAAAAACAAAAAACCCAATCAAAAAATGTGTAGAAGATCTTAAATAGACATTTTTCCAACGAAGACATACAGATGGCAAAAAAAAAAAACACATGAAAACATGTTCAGTATCACTAATTATTAGAGAAAATGTAAATCAAAACTACAGTGAGTTATCACCTCACACCAGTCAGAATTGCCATCATCAAAAAATCTACAAATGCCAAATGCTGGAGATAGTGTAGAGAAAAGGGAAACCTCCTACACTGTTGGTGGGAATGTAAATTGGTACAACTATTATAGAAAACAGTATGGAGGTTCCTCAGAAAACTAAATATGGAACTATCATATGATCCAGCAATCCTACTCCTGGACATATCTCCAAACAAAACTATGATTCAAAAAAATACATGCATCCACATATTCACAGCAGCACTATTTACAATAGCCAAGACATGGAAACAGCCTAAATCCCATCAACAGATAAATGTATTAAGAAGATGTGATACAATGGAATACTGTTCAGCCATAAAAAAGAACAAAATAATGCCATTTGCTTCCAACATGGATGCAACTAGAGATTCTCATACGTTTATGAAAAAGTTCAAATCCTCAGAGTGACATACAGAAGCATGATCTATTAACAACAGACCTTGAACTTGACTGCTTGACCAGGATTTGAAAACTCAAATGCTTATAGGGATCGAATGGATAGTGTCAGTGTTTGACATCATTTAAAGCAAGACGTAGGAGGGGTGCAAATGGGGTTTGGTGGTTGTGAGGCAGCATGTCTTTTCTGAGGGAGCTTCTCCAGGTGATGACTTCAATGGTTCCATATTGCTCATCTTACAGGAAAATCTGGAAATCTAGTTTTTCATTAGAAACTTTTTGATTTTTCAACATTAATAGCAAATATGTATATAGCATGTATTATGGGCTAGGCATTATTTTAAGTCCTTTTCAATGTGGTCAGCTAGTCTAAAACCTTAATACTCATTGTACAATCAAAACATAGTACATCTATGAACAAAAGCTGACCTGGAAAATTCTGATTCCTGGATTCTTCCAGACAGTTCTACCAACATATCCAACTATTCCCAATCTCAAAACAAATCAACCACATACACACCTCAGAGTTTTTGCTCCAGTGGTATCCCCTATATTGAATTCCTTTCCCCTTCTTTCCTCACTTTAGCTGAGATTAGCAACTTTCTATTCATTGGATAAATTCATGGGTCCTCCTTTATCAAACTTTCCTGATTTCCTTTATAGTCTTAATTGTTTTCTTCTTCTATCCATTCTACTCACCCATTTTGTCCTCAGCAAACAGTTCACATATAGTAGGCTTTCAAAACTGCTTACTAAATAAGTGAATGATTACTCTAGAGGCATATTGAATGCCCATTTATTTACTTGACAAACATGTTCACCATGTATTATGCAAGACAGTGTTTTAAAACAATCTAAACAGTCTGAAATGTTTTTATTAAGACTAGAAATAATATAAAGTTTCCAGATTTGTACTTTCCCAAAGCATCAGTTGTAATAATGATTTCATCATTTTCCTAAACCCTTTGCAAGGAGCTAGTTCTTTGCAGCCTGTATCAGCAACCCAAAGAATATTGGATTTTGTTACATTTTGAAAATGGCTGTTAGGTAGCAAGATGCAATTTCTGAAAACTAATACTTTCCAAAAGCTCAACTAGCCTTATTTGGCAACTTCCTCTAGGAGCTATACAGAAAAAAAGGGAGAGCAAATTGCAATCAAGTTGCTTATTGAATGCTACATAACAATCTAGTATTAGAGTTTAAGATATACTCTGTTTAAAACATACACACACACACACACACACACACACACACACAAAGTTAACATGAGAGAAGAATAAAGCAAAGAGCGAACAGTGGTAGAAACATGGCAAGAAATCATAATGGGATTACAAAATACACATAAACACACACATTTTTCTTAACATTTGTTAAGATTGAGTGAGTCAGTGTCTGAAGTCACATTTCCAAGTTTCCAGATTGCTATACCTCAAATGGTAACAAAGACACTCTAGCTATGTATTAAGTTCTGTGTTGCTGTACAGCAATTTATCACAGATCTAGTGAGGTCTGCATATTTCTTTAACAATATATATTTATTATCTCTCAGTTTCAATGGGTCAGGAAACTGCATGTGGTTTATTTGGATATTCTTCTCAGGATCTTACACAGCTCTAAGAAAGGTGCTGGCTGGGCTGCATTACCATTTGAAGGCTAGGAAGGCATGGAATCCACCTCTAAGCTTGTTCAGATTTCACTCCCTTGCCTCTTTATGACAAGGACCCTAGCATTTTGCTGACTGTTGCCTGGAGGCTGTGCCCCAGGTCCTAGAGGCCACCCACAGTTCCTATCACATGGGCCTCTCCAGTGTGGCTGCTCACTTCATGGAGACCTCAAGGAGAGGTTCTCTCCATAAAAAGGGTCAAATCTCCCTTCCCAAGACTTAGGCCTGGTTAGCTCTGCCCCATCCAGAGTAACTTCCTTTTGGACTAATTGAAAATCAACTGAATTGAGAACTGAATTGCATTCACAAAATCCCTTCACCTTTGCCATATTCTGATGACTAGAAGCAAGATACAGGCTGTTACAGGTTGAATTTTATACCCTCTCCCATTGCCCTCCTCCCCCCAAGGATATATGTGGAATTCTTTAACCTACAGTACCTCAGAATGTGACTATATTTGTAGATAGGGTCTTTAAAGAGGTAATTAAGGTTGATGAGGTTATTAGAGTGGGCCCTAATCCAATAGGACTGATATGCAAATTAGAAGAGGAGATTCAAACACAGACACATAGAAGAAAGGCTATTAAATATTAAAGATCGAGAAGATAACTATTTACAATTCAAGGAAGAGGCCTCAGCAGAAATCAACTTTTGATCAATATCTTGATCTCAGACTTATAGCCTCCAGAACTGTGAAAAAAATAATTTGTTTAAGCCACCCAGTCTATGGTATTTTTTATGGCAACCCTATCAAATGAATACAAATGTCCTACCCAAAGTCAAAGAGCAGAGACGGGAGTGTGGGAGGGAGGGGGTGTGTATAGGGCATGAACACTAGGGGGCAGAATTCATGGGAGCCATTCTAAACTCTGCCCTCTGCAAACTATAACCCCAAATAGCCTAATCTGGGGAAGGGGAAGTGGATTAGACATTATATAACAATTCTGGGATTTCCTTTACTTTCTGAAACTTAGAGAATTACACTTCTCTATCTTTTAAAGCCAGTGAATGTGAAGAAAGGTGTCCAGTATCACTTCTAGGAAAACCATTTAATGTTGGTGTTTAGTTCTCTAGCCCTCATTTCTCTTGCTTGCGCAAATGTCAAGATGTCTTATTGCAGTGGTAGCATAAACATGGTGAACGTACTCCAACCTGGGTCCCTGAGTATTTATCATGAACGGAGTTCCACTTACCAATATATACTAAATGTGTTCCGTGAGCAAGACCTAAAACTGTATTAATATTAAGCCACTGACATTTTGAGATTGTTTATTATAACACCGTAATCTAGCCTAGCCTAATAGTTGTTGACAAAGTGAAGTTTTACACTCTTAATGAAATTGGGAAGTTCAAATAACTAAACCAAAGAACTTGCACAAAATCGTGCAAAATTGGGAAGCAAGGTAACCGCTTTATTTACATCCTATGAATTGCTGTTAAAAGGCTATATGATACCAATTGGCACTTATTAAAAAAAAAAAAAAACTGGAGTTCAGATGAAAACCAAGTCCTACTTTCCTGAAAGATTTCATTGATCAACATTTTATATAAGCAAACTAATCCTCTGAATCATCAGCTTCTGTGATAGAGCTTTATCTAACTCTCTAATATTTTGGTAGAAGGAAACTATATAAGACAGTCTTAGAAAATTCTCCAGAGCTTTGAAATGAGTAATCCTCAAGGTGAATTAAAATTCTGTAGCATATTGCTTCAAGCTTGGTGTTCATTTCACTTTTTTCCTCTCTCTCACTTTCAAAACTCCCAATCCTCTTGAATCTTTTTTTTTTTTTTCATTTTTCTACAGTGGTTTTTGTTTAAATAGAACACTGGAAAAATAATTGTTTGATTTTTTTTTTTCTGGTTTGAGATCAAGAGAAAATAAAGTTAAGGAGGATCTACAAGGATGCGTTTTTTGTTTAACTCTGCCGAAACAAAGAATAAGCTGGAAACAAGCTAGTGAAACAAGATTAATTTCTAATTCTTAACTAGCTTATGAATAGAGTCAGATCTATTCTATGGAGTCATCCTTGCCTTTCTGTGCAGGGTTATCTTCAGATAAATGTTTTCAGGTACTTTAGCTCAGATAAAAAAGGAAGGGTGGCTACCATGTCTAATGGGAGGGAAGTCATGCCATTTATCCACTTTAGGTAAATGACATCATAATATGTCAAAATCTGTAGCCTACCCCCTTTGTGAGAAGCAGTTTACTTTCTCTTTCTAGTCCATCATGCTTATTGAAGCATTCCTTAGAAATGTCAAAGCCACCTGGAAAAGATCAGCCTTTTTTGGTTAGGAGACTATGAGAAAGAAGAGCCATCAAGGGAAGCTTGGAAAAGAAAGACTAGGTTAGATAGCTACTATTTAAAAAAATCCATCTGTTAATATTTTTCATAAATACATATGTCATATACATAAATATTTATATAATATGTGTTATATGTAATATATAAAAGCTTATTTTGTATATATTTTATATATTATATGTTAATTTCTAGATATATATATAATTTATATGATTGTGTGTGTGTGTATATATATATATATGTATACATATATATATAAAATCAGTTAATAGAGAGTCAAACCAGTATGTGTTCTGGTTACTACGGAGACCAATGTGAAAGTGGAGCCTGGGAAAATAAGAATTTTGATTTTTGAATTTTAGCATTTCACTACCATTCTTGAATTTTTAAAAATTCCTTAAATTACTTTAATTAGAAGTATATAACACCTACTGTGAAACGGGTTTGATTATGTCTAGACAAGCATAGAATTTTTAATGTGTGCTCCTTTGTAAGCCCACAGATGTGTCTATTTTCCCACTTTGAAAAGAGAAAAGTTCTGAAAGCAGAGGGTCCATTTCCTGAACATTGACAAGAAGCAAGAATATTATACTTCATTTGAGCATATTTATACTCTTAAAGTTTGGGTAAACAAATAAAAGGGTTAGGTGAAATCAGGGAGAAGGCCAAAAACAAAAAAAAAGCACTCGCAATGAGATTACCTCTGTATGTACTCTACATGTTTGACGGCTTCTGTATGTATGTGTGTGGACTACTCTTGGTTTAGGTAATAGAAAAATAAAATGGAAATGATCAAAAAATGACCTGGAAACTTAAAACTAACTTTTAAATGCTTGATTAACCCATTTTACAGTAGGTGTTGAATACTTCTAATTAAAGTAAGGAATTTTTAAGATAATTGATTAATATGTTTAGTGATCTTAAAGCATTCTTTAAGATAAACTGCTTTACAAACTTTGAAGTATAAAACATTGTTATTTAGTAAGTCATGTGAAGCATAATTCATATTTTTCCCAATCTTCTCGGGTATAATAAGCCATATATATGAGAGAGAATACAGTGATTTTGATAGTATTAATACTAAGTTTTATAGGAATGCCCAAACTTGGCTGTCAGCTATTCTCTTTATTGAGTCCTTTCTGCCTTTTCCCCACTCCCATTTACAATCCATTTCTGTAAGTCATTTTGATTGTTAACGTTTAATTTGTTTCTCAAACTTATCTGCATCTTTCCATCCCCATGCCTCCCCTTTTCTATCATCTCATTTCTATCCCACTGCACTAGTCCCCTAAATCATCTCCATATCTTTGCTTTTATCCACCTCTAATCCATTTCCAACATTTTGGAAGAATACTGTAAGACCAATCTGATAGTATCACTCTTCCACTTGGAATACCTTGAAAGGTCTCATTATCCTCAGCATGAAAAGCAAGATGCATAACATGACTTACAGGTTCCTATAGGATCTGGTTTCTGCTTATCTTCCTCATAGCCCCAAACCCACACCCGAGTTTCATCTTAGACTTCTCCATGCTCTCCATCATGCAGCCTCCTTCACTGACTTTGTCTTCTATAAACATCTCATGCTCCTTCCTGTCTTTACAGCCTTTGCATTTTGTTCCATGTGTCTAAAGTGATCTTATATTTTTCTGCTTATCTATTAAGTATTTTTTGCCTCTACATTCTTCAAGCCTCATCTCAAATGTCAATACCACAGGGAAGCCTCTTCATAGACCTCAGACTAGACCTACTGTATACTTGTGTGACACCTTGTACTTTTCTTTGCAGTGTCTTTCACAGGTTGTAAATATAGATTGTGTTACTATGAACTCTCATAGTTACAAAGTGCAAATCTGTATAAAGATGTAATTTCATTCATTATGTCCAAAGGGATTTAGCTCCTGGGCTTCCATTTCCCATTCATAGTGCTATTAAAACTTGTCATAAGTCCCTTTCAGATTTTTTTTCTGTCTCTTTTAGGTAAATACTATTGCAACTCATGAGCTTTCCCTCCTTCAGCCCTTTCCCTTCTCTTAGGGGGAAATGAGTTCCTGGACCTGAGAAGGAATGGGTGCCTTGTGCATAATGGTTATCTATTCTCTATGACCCGTGCTGATATCTACCTGTTTTTCTTTGTTCCTTTCCGTGCTGGCACTTCCTGCTAGGACACTGGTTCCTGCCATGACCTCTGATTGCCACATTCATGCCCTGTATCTCATCCTAATTTTTACCCTAGAGGCCCTGCTGACTACACCTGATCCTGCTGTGATCTTTGATTGCCACATTCATGCCCTATGTCTAATCCTAATTTTCACCCCAAAGGCTTGCTGACCTATTTTTAGAACTTGATTTTCTCTTGGTTGCAGGGGGCAGAGATTGCTTTCAAACTGAGTTGGTTTTTTTGTACCCTGCTGGGGTCTTCTGTGCTCCATGAGGCTGCCTTCAGGCTCAGTACCTAGGACACCTGACACATGGTGGGGCTGAGGTGTTGTGGTGGAATTTTGTTTTCCTATGAGCTTTGCCACTTTCTCAGAATGCAGTTGGGGAGGTGAGGCCCTGATGTAGTTCAATTTATCTATGATTTTGCCTGAGAAGCAGGCTGAGCCAGGGGTCCTTTCTCAGTAAGCCACATCAACCACAGGCTTATTGTCTTGCTTTCTTTGAGTTTTGAAGTTCTTACTCCAGATGCAAACTGGATCTTCCCTGATTGCCTTTCTAGTGTAAAGCTATGGATAAACTTTGCACCTACCTCCTTCAGATTTTGCCTTCCTCTGATATTAGGAGTCAAGGTTTTATTTTGAATGTCTTTTCATTGGCTTTGAAGAAAATTGTCCTTTCAGTGAGCTCAACAAAACCCCTTTGGAAGCTCAATTGACTTCTTTTTTCTAAGCTGATTCAGACTTCCCCAGGACAAGGATGATTGAGAAGCAACACTTGGTTATTTTTCAAAATATTATTTCTACATGTATTTAATTTTTGTTAATTAATTCCACGGAATTGTTAACTCTCCAAGGTCAAGAGTCAGGTTTTCATATATCGTTGTAACCCTTAACCTACATTAGAGATCTTTATTAATAAATATTAATAGAGAAATGGATACACATATAAGAATCCTAACAATGGGGAGTTCCCGTCGTGGCACAGTGGTTAACGAATCTGACTAGGAATCATGAGGTTTCAGGTTCTGTCCCTGCCCTTGCTCAGTGGGTTAACGATCCGGCATTGCCCTGAGCTGTGGTGTAGGTTGTAGACGCGGCTCCGATCCCGCGTTGCTGTGGCTCTGGCGTAGGCCGGCGGCTACAGCTCCAATTGGACCCCTAGCCTGGGAACCTCCATATGCTGCGGGAGTGGCCCAAAGAAATAGTAAAAAGACAAAAAAAAAAACTCATACTTCACTATTAATAGGTTGGGCCCAATCTCCCAAGTAGAAATTTTGTCAGCTCTGCTAGAGTATGTAGTCTGACCTGGGATTTACCTATCTCTATCATCTTCCCTGATATTAGGGTCTTATCTCATCCCGGGCCTGTCCTGAATGAATAAAGGCCAGTCTTCTTTTGTCTCCAGTTACACAGAAAGAAAGAGTTCTCTTACAGTGCAGTGGGTTAAGGATCTGGAGTTGTCACTGCTGCAGCTTAGGCCACTGCTGTGGCACAGCCCAGGAACTTCCCTATGCTGTGGGTGTGGCCAAAAAAGAGGGGGAGAGAGGAAGGGGATAAGAATATTATAACAGTCAGAAAAAGGTTATAATTTGTAGAAAGGGCACAAAACGGAGAGACACCAGAGATAGGGATGAACTTTTCAGGTGAGAAAATGTCACCAGTAGCTTCATTGCAGTAGTTGTATCAGCGAAAGAAGAAAAGAACCCCACTCGGTGACTTCATGTTTTAATGTACAGGGACTATCATTGTAAATACCTCCCAACTGGTGCCATGGAATCTGACTAATATGCCTTTTCTTTGGGTACAATAGGGAAGAGAATGTGGGGAGAGCTCACCCTGCCTTCTGCCTGCTGTACTCTTTTCATTAAACCATTGTAGGAAAGGTTAAGCCTAAATTGGCCCAAAGCACAACTAATCCTTTCACTATGTGTGACGGAAAACCATTATTGGGGTATGGCCAGCCGAAGGAAGCATATAGTTTTGGTAGCTGGAATCTGAACATAAAATAAGACTCCATCTTCTTTTTCCCACCTACTTTTTATTACTGGCTTTTACAGTGAGAGGAATTTTCCATTTTAGAGGTCAAATCCCTCTTTGCTTTATTTTGACCACATTTCAGAGTTCACAAAGAAAAACATTTCAGAGGAAAATAAAACTAAACTGTCTTGAGCCTCACGGTGCAGCACAGTTTAGTTAAGAGGTTTGGGAAAATAACAGCAGAAACATTCAGGGGGTTTCTTAAGACAAGGATAAAATGTAAAGGCCTAAAATTGTATTTAGATTATAATTTCAGAGCTACAAACAATCATTGAAGTAATTTTGTTCATCATGCACAGTAATTGCTTCATTTAATGATTTGCTTAAGGTCAGAGTAATTCAGTGCAATGTCCTAGGCAGAGCTTTTGTCTTTGACTCCCAATTAAGCCAGTCAGATCTCTATTCAAGTAAAGTGAACACAGGAATGGAAGGGGGAAGAAAGCTGAAGCCAAGGTATCTGATTAATGTGGCCTAAAGATAGTCCATGAATTTCAGCAAAGATGCCCAAATTTGCCTTGACTGGCCTCTGTTCTTCTAGAGAACTCCTTTATTCCCTATTAGAATCCATGAGATCTCTACCCAGTATTCTCCCAACAAACTCCTTTAAGTGAACCAGAGGCCATTTCTGTTGCTTAGAGTCAAAGAACTCAAATAGACTCATTAAGTATCTTTTCTGTGTTTTTGTACTGTGTAAGATTTCTCAAAGTCCTTTGTATGCTACTGTACATTTTCAAAAGGAGTTACAACATATATATGATTTTTATATTTATTTGACTTTTATCAAGGAGCATTATTTGGGATTTGTCTTTTTTTTGGTAGAACACACTCTGGAAAACACTATATTACTTCATTTCGGCACTGCTGTCCCTTAAGGCACTGCCTTAGCCCTAGAGCTAATTTTCAACCTACTTTGCAGAGCTTTAAAAGCCTATCCTATTTGCTAAATAAGGGTGCTGTATTGACACTACAATAGGGTGGCCTCTGTTGTAATATTGCAATAGCTAGAATACTGGTAACAATTTTACTTGAGGCATTCTAATTTAATTCTGTGGGTAGAGTTCCAGGATTTCTATAATTTCTTTTTTATTATTTTACTGGCTTAAGTATATGCCAAAAAGGTTTTGTGCCTCAGTTTCCCTAGAGGTAAAAACAGAAAGGAATGATAGTTACCCGATATCTCCCCGAGCACTGGCAATTTGAATTAAGTAATGTCTACAATGTGGCCTGAATTCTGCAGAGACAAGATTTCTAAAACAACAACAATAAATGTTTGTTATAAAAAAGACTTCACAGTGCTTTTCATGTGTTTTAATCCATTGTTTAGGTAGTTGCATAACAAGTCTATTAAACCCTTCTGAGAAAAGATAAAAATTCAAGTCAGAGCAGTTCACAGTGAGTTCTGTACGTGTTTAAGAAAGTCAGACTTTGTCACAGGGCTGTTACTTCCCACTAATCCTGAAAGTGGAGACATGGGCTACTCTATGTAACATCAGTGAGGGATGCATTTAGTAAAGTAGCATTCTGAGTCATGTGCATGACATGTTATATCTTTACTGCATGGCTGATTAAGACATACATAAATTGTCCATTGTCTTTGATCAATACCCTATCCTTTCATTTTTGTCACAGTTTTTCCAACCTGAGGCAAGGTAGTTGGGGAGAAGTATGATAAGTTTTAGTAGAAGCCAATGATGCATTCTACTCATTTATCTGCAGAAAATCTCCCAAGTTCAGTCTTCTCAATTGAACAGATATGGTATTGAATATTTAAAAGACAAATACCACTACAAAGCCATGGCCTCTTTCCTTAGTCTTTGCAGAGAGACTTTTTACAGCTGGAGGAAGGCTCTCAGGAGTAAATTTGTTGCTCTTCTGGTGTCTTCAGTGTCTAGCATGGGGCCCACACGTGGGGGCTTGATGAACTCTGAACACAACAAAGATTGAAGCGGTGATTGGTGAGCAGCTGGTCTGCAAGAGAAAGGGGGCATTGATAAGATATCACTGAGCCTTGAAGAAAGAGGGTGGTTGGAGGTTACTGACAAAGGTAAATATAAACTCTGAGGTTTCTTCCTCAATGGGAATTTTAGCCACTCTTGGGCAGAAGGGACAGCAGAAGCAAATAATTGGGTCATTCCTTAGATAATGTTTCAAAATCTACCACTGTCTGTTGCTTTTCTGCTTGGAGACTCCTGGCTAGAGTCACACAGGTAATCAGGGACACTTCTCAATAGAAAAGAAGGCCTTTAATTTCAACCATAACATATAAATTAGTGACTTGAATGAAACCCGGCTCTGTATTCTTACAAAACTATATTTCTGAATGTACCTCTTTTCTAAAGTGAGGTACTGTTTCATGGTGTTTGTTCATTAATTCACTTATTCAATAAGTACTTATTGGGCATTATTGCATGAAGTGTTGTCCTATCCTCTGGTGATATAATGCTGACCAGGACACATTCCCTGCCCTAGGGTATCTCATATACTAGTTGTAAATTTAGACATAATTCCCAGGTTGTAAAGTTGGTTATGAAGGACTATATGAAGGTAATTAGAATGGCTGGCGCTTTTAGGAACAAGTGACTGAAATCTCCTACTGTCCATTTAGAATAGAGCCTATCTAGAGTCAGCCTGTGAGGGCTAGAAATTTCTTAAGCAGGGCTGTTGCATTGTACAGCTCCAAGGAGCATTTTTTGCTTTGTAATCTATGTGTATGTTATTCTTGGGGTTGTGCAGTTGTGCAGTGCAAAGCCTGACATAGAGGTCTTTAGTCTAGTGCTTCATTTGTAGGTAAAAGAGCTGTGAGACTCAGAAAGGGCAAGTCCCAGGCCAAGTCATGTGGGCATTTGCAGAACTGAACCAGAAGCCAGATTTCTCTTTCAGTTTAATGATCTTTTGAATAACTTGTGACTCCCAGTCTGTGTGGTGAAATTCTAAAGGGGCAGTGGAGTTGTCACAAGTGCAAGGAGTTGTGTGCCTGTGTGTTTCCCAATGTATGCTGAAGTTATAATTATTACCATATATTAAGCTTTTATTATTTTTCTCATTAAAGAGGGATTCCTCTTTTAAGATTAGGTTGGCAAGTACTGCTTACATCACTTTGCCTGTCAATCAAACTGCTAAAGTATATTGTTGTTCACTTTTTTTTTTCTGTTAAAAAGAGAACAGAGGGAGTTCTCATCATGGCTCAGTGGTTAACGAATCTGACTAGGAACCATGAGGTTGCAGGTTCAATCCCTGGCCTCGCTCAGTGGGTTAAGGATCCGGCGTTGCCATGAGCTGTGGTGTAGGTTGCAGATGCATCTCGGATCCTGCATTGCTGCAGCTCTGATTAGACCCCTAGCCTGGGAACCTCATATGCCATGTGAAAAGGCAAAGCCCTAGAAAAGGCAAAAAGATGAAAAAAAAAAAAAAAAAGAGAGAGAGAGAGAGAGAGGGAGAACAGAAACAATACCTTTGAAACATGGGTCCTTAAAATATACCTATCAGACAGAGTCTCTATAATGATAGAGAATCAAATGAGTCTTTTACTTTATCTTGAAAATGCATCACAATGAGATATGACATATGCAGGGAAGATGCTTCAAATTTAACTCTAAGTCACTAACTATATGACCTTAGACGAGTCACTTATCCTCTCTTGTTTAATTAATACGCAATTATTAAGTGTTCACCAGTTTCCAAAAATTCTTCTGGTGTGAAGAAACAGAAAAAAAGGATAAAAGAATCCTTTCTAACCTTAAGAATCTCACATTCTAATGAGAGAGAGGGATATGAGAGAAAAATTGCCATATTGCATAGTAAGTTCTGCTGTCATTTTTTTAACCGCTGACAATAGGAGTGAAATCTACGTAGATCTGGGAAGGAATACAGGTGTTAGGATATTCTTCCCAGAGGATCCCATCATGAAACTGGATTGTGGTACCTGGGAAGTGAAGGAAGAGGAAAAGGAAGGCTACAGAAACAAGGAGTACCATGTTCAAAAGCAGAAGAAGGTGAAACACTATGTGCTGTCTCACTCTCAATTCTTTTACCCTCAATTTCTTAGAACTTGAAATTGTTGAGGAGAAGCCAATTAGAAATCTATGAGCTACTTTTCCATATTTCAAGGAATTTAAACAAAATTTCCCACTTAAGGACTGTTGAAGCTAAAACATCAAATTGCTTAGCCTTTGATTTAAATTATGTCAACTAAATTAATCTCTTTGGGTATGTCATGCAAATCAGAAGTATCATTTGAGAATTCTATATAGCATTGATTTATAATAATGGAAAATATAAACATCGTTACCTAATAAATACAATTTAGTAGACAAAGTTTTTTTCAACTATAGGATGAGTGGAGGAAGATGCATTTAAATACCTGTTCCTAGAGTATTCTTATATACTTTTGGGAAGAAGGACATTCATTGATGTGACTGGCTGATAGGTATTGCTCAAGGGCCACATGTTAAATTAATATATAAACAGATATCTAGGTTTTAGGCAATATTGCTTAGGGAGTCCCTTAATTATTTTGTTGTTCATCTGCCTTCAAATACAAGTTTTATTTACTCCTTCCCCTCTTTGAGAGTCATGACTCAAGAAGCAGATAATAAATATATATTATCTATATATCTTTCTTCCAAAACAATTATATTTATAATTAAGTCAATAAGAGCCTAGATACCAAACTAGGATAACTAGGCTTCTGCCTAGGACAAGGATAGTAGAATATCCATACCAGGGTAAGGCTCCTGTCTATTCTGAATTGTATTTCAGTTTGCTGATATCTTGCTTGGATTATGGATTTTTAAGAAGTTTAAGATACAAGGCCTGACCTAAAGGGGTTTGTAATTAAATTAGGTACAAATAAATATAGATAAAACATTTTAAGAAGAGAAACTAGATAGTCATGGTGCCCTATTCCTCTCCACCTGCCTCCAGTTTCTCAATGCCTTTCAAACAAATGCAGTCTTTAGTCATGGTCATAACTCCACCAAACACATCACTTTGCCATCTATATTACAACCTCTGCTAGTATCACTTGGCTTTCTTATCTGTAAAACAGGAATAGTAATGTAATACTAATTTTGTAAATTAAGGTGGCTAAAAATGTTTTGAAGTAACTTTCTTCCTAATAGTTTTACCAATGCCATCATCTCACATCATCTAACAATCCTGCATACAGTGTGCTTACCTTGTCCATAGTAAGAACTCAAAATCATATAAAGCCACTGCATTCAGTGGTTATTATAGTATGAAGTCCCTTTAAAGAGCTTCACCACCCACACACTCAAGAAGATGCTAATTCTCCTGTTGACCTATCATACTCCTATGTAACTATTATTCCTCACTGTTTTACAACCTATAAACTGAATGTTAGCTATCAATACCAAATATATAATAATGGAATATTATAAATATACCAAATATGTAAGAATGGAAAATAGAAGATTAAGCTAGTAATGATTACCTTAATTTCTTGTGTATAAAACAAAAAAGAGAGAGGAGATCTGTATCTTCATTTCCACATCGAATGCATTCCCTTAATCTTTGGACAATACCTCAGCTAGACAGGGATTCTACTTTAGGAGACATGTTCTTCATTCCTGTGGGGTTTGAGTCCTTGGCAGTCTTGCCAATATGAATTGAGGTTATTTGTCGTTACCTGCTCCATTGGATATGATGATACAAAGAGTTGCCCAGGAAGCCTCCAAGTTCTAGGGGTCTACCCATACTCCTTGCAAGCACAGAATATAGTAGAAGTCAATTACCTCTTTAGACTTAATGTCAACAATTTGGCCAATAATGGGACTATTTCTCAATGATTCCATCAGTGGCCCAAGAAGCTAGAAATGTCCACATGGCAATTTAGTCTAAGAATTATCGTGTATCAAATTGAATGTGCCATTCTCTTGAGACCAAAAAGCTATAGGCCAACAGAGATCAGAGTTATTGGGAAGGACAACAAATTTAAAAGCAATTGATTCTTGGATCAGTATAATTATGCTATAGAAGAATCAGCACCATTTATGAGTTTCCAGCTCAAGGCATGTGCTTCTAAAATACACCGCAACTCACAGGTTGATGTCTTTCATCTGTCACTGTAGGAAGTTTTAAATAGGTCTTTCTACCATTGAGTAAAGGTTTTTACGTGAGAGGCTACCTAATAATTCCAGTTATCCCAAAGGCACGAGCCCATCTCCTCCCTGCTTTCATTGTGAAATTATATCCTTTGATTAGAATGATGCTTTGTCTTCAGATAATTTAACAAATTCATGGATGGTGATGCTCTCAGAAGCATGGTAGATGGGGAAAGTCCAGGATAAGTGTCTCTTCCAGTGGCAGGTGAGGTAGTGGGTATGCTGTGGGAAGAAATTTGGCACAACGAAAGTTGCACAAGCTAGCTGCGGATCCCTCTGATTGTAGGTACCAAATGAGGATGGTGACAAAGGGCTGCTTTCTATCATTTAGAACTTGTATATTTAGTTGTAGTGGTACTCAGGTTAGCCAAGAAGAAGTGCCTATGTGAGCCTCCTATTTTTTTGCAATATCAATTTTTAACCCTACATTAAGTTCAGCTTTCTACCTGTGTCATTTGTTTGTTTGTTTTAGGAAGGGGTAGGAGTCATCAAATGTAATAATAAAACAGAAGTTTCTCATCTCTGGGGAACAACACATATTTTTTGAGGGGAAAAAACTTACAATAAGCCCTGTTTTAGTTTTGAATTACAGTGATGATGCATATTCTTAGAGTTGTAAAAAAAGATCTATTTGGAGGCCTTTAGAGGCTAATTTTAGATAGGGTGGGAAACTATGGAAATCAGATTATAGGACTCAACAATGAAATAAAGAAATAAAAGTATGAGTATGATTACTTTTAGGGAAGTCTATTGGTGGAAAGGAACAAAATGGGTCTTGAGCAGAGAAGGATGCTCAGCTTAAGGCTATTAAAATAAAAAAATGAATGCTTACATTTGGATTCAGGGGCCACATTATTGGTAAAGAGGGAATGGATCAGAACTCTTGAGTCATAGTCTCAGTTCTGTGGTTACCTACATGACCTTGGGCCATTTTGGGGGTGCCTCTCTGCCTCAGATTGCTCATTAGGCAAAGATAAATTAACTGCTTTCCCAGAAGTTTATTGAAATAATTGCATATTTGATTTGGTCCCATACAAGTTTTCTGTGTAAATTGGAAGGGGGAAAGGGTTATTACTTTTGCTGAAGATCACGTTGTCCTTAATAACCCCTGGACTTCTGGGCACTTAGGATTAAAGTGTATAAATAGCTATGAAAAACATCTCTTTGGCTCAGAAGGTATATAATTGGTGGCCTTTTGCAAACCTTAGCTAACATCCTACACAGAAAATGTCCTACTGCTGCCAGCCTTGCAAAGATAGCACTGTGTGGCCGAACAAAATTCATTCTGTTCTGCATCATGCATCATCAACAAAATTGCCACTTAAGTCTTGATTCCAGAATCTTTACTGTTGGTTCTAATTTATGAAGCAAACATCAGAACACAGCTTGATTTTTCAGATGCCAAGATGAGTTGGCAGTTGCTAAAATCTTGTTTTGACTTGCAAACTGATTGTATTTGAGCTCAAAGCTATGAGGGAGACTCAAATATGAGACACCAATGTTTTGTGAAAATTCCTAGATTTATTGTTTTAGCTTTTAAGCCTTTGGAAATGGTGTTTATGTTAGGAAGGGATGGAGATTGGGGAGTTTTTTGTTTATTAGCCTAACATTTGAATAAATAAATAAATAGTGCTGAATGTACATTTAATTGACTCATTTTCAGGATAGGAGGCTACTACAGGACTAGGAGGTATTAGTTGCCTGGCAACTAGGTCAGACTGACTGGCATTACTCAAGAGAAGGAAATTATCAGGGCTTCCTGTAGGTTGTGTTGAAAGAAAGCAGACACCTATGAACTGTGGTTTCAGAAGGGGTTGGTTGAGACAACCAATCTATCTTCCAACAGTTGTAAAAAAAAAAACTGGTATAAAGTGAGGTTTGAGAAACAGCTTAGGTAAAAAAGGACTCTTCAAGAGTACTGCTCTCAGGATCTAGGAATAAGGGCTGCCTGAGAAAGCTTAAAGTTTGACTCCAGGTACCAAATTTACCTCCTTATCTGGTCATTCAAGGCTTTCTATAACCTTACATCATCTCATTTCCCAACTCAATAACTCATGCTTTCTTTCATATGTATATAATGCTTATCAATATAACAATAATATATGGAATTCCTGTAGTCTCTACTATATTGCCTGCCAGGGGCATTCCAACTGCTATCTCATTCAATTTCTATATGATATCTATAAAGTGGATATTATCATCCAAATCCGTTGTTATCCAAATGAGGAAAACTGAGGTATAGGAATGATAATTCATTTACCAAAAAGTAATGCAGTGTGTCTGTGGAATGGCCAGTATTAAAAATTAAGCCTGACTTTAATTAAAAATGGAGGCTAAAAAGTATTGCAATACTAGTAGTGCTCTAAGAAACTGGGAGAATAAGGCAGCCATGCTTGTTAGCATAGTGCAATAGTTTCAACACTGATGGAGAGACTCCTTTCACATCCCACATTCGCATGAGCAATATACGTGGCAATCTGGAGCCAGGCCTCCTTGTGGTAGTAGCAGTAGGTTATATGCAATAATGTTAATAGCAAGGCCAGTGAAGTAGAGGACAAAAGAACAAGAAACAAAAAACCGAGGACTAATACACTATGATCACGCCAAGACCAGTACACATTGTTGCTAAATGCAGTAAGGGAACAGAATACAGTAGTTAAAAGCACTTTATGGCACCAAGTAGGAAGAATGTCTCTAGTGGCTGCAGAGGAAACCATTTATGGCTGTGCTAAAACAGAACAATAGTCCCTCAAAGATGTCCATGTCCTAATCCCCAAAATGTATGAATACGTTATACAGCAAAAGAGAACTGGCAAGTGTGATTGAGAATCTCAAGATTGGGAGGAGTTCCGGTTGTGGCGCAGTGGTTAATGAATCCGACTAGGAACCATTAGGTTGCGGGTTCAATTCCTGGCCTTGCTCAGTGGGTTAAGGATCCGGCGTTGCCGTGAGCTGTGGTGTAGGTTGCAGACGCGGCTCAGATCCTGCATTGCTGTGGCTCTGGCATAGGCTGGTGGCTAGAGCTCTGATTAGACCCCTAGCCTGGGAACCTCCATATGCCATGGGAGCAGCCCTAGAAAAGGCAAAAAGACAAAAAAAAAAAAAAAAAAAAAAAAAAAGAATCTCAAGATTAGGAGACTAATCTGAACTGTATAATCACAGGGTCCTTAGTAAGAGGAAAGGTGATGTACCAATGAAAGCAGAATTGAGAGAGAGAGAGATAGAAACAGAGGAGAGAGGGAGAGAGAGAAGAAATGGAGGAAGGGTCCTGAGCCAGGAAATTCAGGTAGCCTCTGGAAACTAGCAGAGGCTAAGAAATGAATTCTCCCCTGGGGCCTTCAGAGGAAGACAGCTCAACCAACAATTTGGTGTTAATCCAGTGAAATCTACTGCAGACCGTGACTTCCATAAATGTAAGAAGATTTGTGTTGTTTTAAGCTACTAAGTTTATGGGAAGTTGTTTGCAGCAATGTAGGGAATTAATAAAATGGCCAACAAAAAGACTTTGTGAAGCTCCCCGAGAAGAGAACATTTGTATGTGGGGGCACTATAGAGGAAAACTATGATTGGGTGTTGAGTGAAGGAAGAATGGAACAAACATTAACAAAAAGAGAAATCCCTATGTCTCTAGAGTGGCAAAAGTGAGGTGCTGGTTCTTTGTTTGTTTTGCATTCTCCTAATTCCTGAGAGAGCAATTGTTTGCTGCAGGAATTACTCAAGTGTATCCTTCAATTAGAAGAATTCAAAGAAATGGCTTTCTGTGGGTGTATTTGATGTGTCAGAGGAAAGGTTTCCCTGTGTGTCTCAGGCATGGAGCCTGAACTGATAGCTGCAATGCCTGCGGCTTCCACATGTCAACATGGATATGTTTCAGAAGTAGCATTGATCTCAGGAGACAGGCCAAGAAAGCTTCCCTGAGTTAGTACTAAGTGGAACCCTGAAGGATTAATAAAAGAAACTAGGTCAAGTACAAGGGTCTTGGTAAAAAAAGGATATTACGACAGAGGATGAAGAATGCCAAACTCAGAGCAAAACAGTGCTTGTGTGAGGCTCTGCAAATCAGTACTCTTGCTTAGTGTGGCTTGAGGTGCTAAGCACTAAGTAAGTAAATGTGAGGGACCAGAGATAAGACTGATAAGGTAAGACTGAAGGTGAAGTAGGTGTCTGATGTGAAGAGCAGCTGGCTGCTGAAGCCTTTATGCCTGAAGGCTCATTCCTGCTAGACAATAAGTTTCATGAAGGCAAGACCATACTGGTCTCATTTATCACTAGATTCTCAGTGTATAATACAGTTCTTGAAACAGAGTGGATTGCAGTAAATATTTAAAGAATGGAAGAAAAGGGTGGAGAGACAAAAAGAAGTAGTGAGGAAAGAAAGGGACAAGGGAAAGGAGGAGAGAGGTGGAGGGAGAGAAGGTAGAGAGGAATGGACAAGGCAAGGACAAATGTCACCAAAAGAATTCCTGAAAAAGTGGTAAGTATATTAGTTATATCAGCAGGAAGCGCTTTCTGCTTGCTTTTGTCTCTGCCCTATATTTCAATGGTTCAGTTTTATTAATCTGCTTTGTACAAGAGCAGTGAATGTAGACAGACTCCCAATTTTTAGAGTCTAGTAAATTCTGTGGCCTATGAAGGAGATACAGACCTTATTTCTCATTGTTCTAGTACAGACAGCAGTATCTCTGAAAAGTGTGTTGATTTACCTCCTCACATTTCTGTACTCTCTCAAACTTCAATATTTTCAGTGGTACTGATGGTATTAACCATGACAGACACAAAAGAACAAAACAGTGGACAGAGCCAGGTAGAAAAGACTCTGGTGGATACAAAATAGGGTCAGCTGGGATCCTATCAAATCTCTTATCCAGGGAGGGGACAAGTTTAGTTCTGTACCACCATCAGGAAATGTGTGATTGTCCATCAGAATGTGTGATTGTCCCCTATGAGTGGAGCAGATGTGATGCTAATAAATTTCTGGGTTTGCTGTCTTCACTGGAGAACTTTAGTTAATACCAACACATACTATAGGTCTGTCTTTAGATCTGTTTCTGAGATACTTGTCCTATTAGAATGCCTAAATGAATGAATGAGTGAATGAATAATATAGGATTCTAAAAACTTGAAATTAGATGCTAAAGCCACTATAGTACCTGTACAAGAAAGGGTTAACTCAGAAGGCTTGGGTTGCTAAAATGCTGCACATTCCCAAGAAAAGCCTGATTTAGGATGGGGCCTTGGCCAGCCCATGGGAGCTGAGAGCTACAAATGTCTTACACTTGGAATGACTGCCTGTGTGTTTTTGTGTGTTTGCGCAGAACTTGGGGCATGATGTAACAGTTTATGTTAACACCTATTTTTGTTTTGGGGTTCTGGAGTCTGAGTAGCCAAGCTTGTTGTGCAAGTGCTACCTTCTTAAGTAACTGACCAACGCCCAATAAAAACCCCAGACTCAAGGCTAGGATGAGCTTCCCTGGCAACACTGCACTGGTATTGCCATGCTTTATTGCTGAGAGAGTTAAGTGCATCCTGGTATGACTATTAGAAGGCAACACTTGGAAGTTTTGTGCCTGGCTTCTCCCAGATTTCACCCAATTTACCTTTTCTCTTTTCTGATTTTGTCTGTATCCTTTCACTGTAATAAACCATAACCATGACTATACCAGCTTCTGAATCCGGTGACTTTTCATATTGAATTATTGAGCCTTGAAGTAGTTTTGCCTGACACAGTGCTTTTATCCAAAACATAATAAAAATTTTTAGATAGTCTTCCCTGGTTCTGTATAGTGCCAAAATATAAAAATCAGAAATACTGCATAATCACTTATTCAGAAATATTCAATAATGAATGTATTAGTGTTTTCTCAGAATGAATTAATGCATTTCTGTGTAGTAAAGATGGAAAATATACTATCTTAATGATTAGAGCCAGAATTCCTTTAGGAGAAAGCTCTCCTTTTTTAGGAGAAAATCTTGAAAGCCGTTTGGTATACAAAAGAGACACTGATTATATGAGTATAAAGACAACAGAGAGTCTTACTATCTACATAAGAAAATGGGGGGAATATGCTCCTGAGAGAGGGGTAGAAGCATAAAGGAAAAGGTTAGTGGGGAAAAAAAAGAGAGTGAAAAGACAAATGTCAGTAAAATGACATGAGGGTGACTATGCTCCCTGGGATGAAATGGCTGTGGAAAAAAAATAGCCTCATGGGAAAATCAAAGTAAAAATCAACCCCAGGGAAATCTAATATGCATTGAAAATATTTCTTGGAGTTACCATCATGGCTCAGCGGTTAGTGAACCCCACTAGCATCCATAAGCACACACGTTTGATCCCTGGCCTTGCTCAGTGGGTTAAGGATCCAGCATTGCAAATGCGCTGTGGTGTAGGTCGCAAATGCAACTTGGATCCCACGTTGCTGTGGCTCTGGCTTAGGCCGGAGGCTACAGTTCTGACTGGACCCCTAGCCTGGGAACCTCCATGTGCCATGGATGGGGCCCTAAAAGACAAAGTAAATGAATAAAAAACAAAAGAAAATATGTGCTTTGTTAAAGTGTCAACCCTTTCTTGATGTCCTTAGATATCCAACAAAGTCTACTTACTTACCAATGTATGAGATTTTTGTAAAAACTAAGGGAAGTTTTTGTCTAGAGTGATATAATTCAAAATAAAGACACTAGGCAGGACAATGAAATGTGTAAACTAATCAAATAGTGTAATCCTGAGAACAATACTATTTCTTTTCCTTAATAATTCATAAAATATGTTAGGCCTTTTGATATTCAAGTGGCATGGAATGAGGAGGGGCTTAAATTGATCTTTTTTTTTTTTTTTTTTTTTGTCTTTTTGTCATTTCTCGGGCCACTCCTGCAGCATATGGAGGTTCCCAGGCTAGGGGTCGAATCAGAGCTGTAGCCACCAGCCCTACGCCAGAGCCACAGCATCATGGGATCCAAGCCGCATCTGCAACCTACACGGCAGCTCATGGCAGAGCCGGATCCCCAACCCACTGAGCAAGGTCAGGATTCGAACACGCAACCTCATGGTTCCTAGTCAGATTCGTTAACCACTGAGCCACGACGGGAACTCCCCTGTCTTTCATCTTTTAGGGCTGTACCTGCAACATATTGAGGTTCCCAGGCTAGGGGTCAAGCTTCAGCTGCCAGTTTATGCCACAACTGCAGCAACATGGGATCCGAGCTGTGTCTGTGATCTACACTACAGCTCATGGCAATGCTGGATCCTTAACCCCCTGAGGGAGGCTGGGGATCAAACCTGCATCCTCATGGATACTAGTCGTGTTTGTTAACCACTGCGCCACCAATGGGAACTCCCTTAAATTGATCTTATTGTCAAAGTTTAAACTATATCAAGTTAAAGCTATATCACAAAAATTGACTGGACTTACTGCCTGTGAAGAAGAAAGAGGTATTGAAGACTGTTATCTCCTTGATGGCCACCTTCCTTGTTTGAATTCCCCATATAAGGTGGGTCATCCAGTTTCCCAGGAAATAGATTCTGAGACTGAGCTTTGCTTGCAGGTTTATTGGGGAGTGCTCTCAGCAGTCACTCAATTAGGGAGAGGACAGGGAAAGCAGGAATGGGCAGAAAGAGGTTATGAACTGGTACAGTGGCTGCAGTACCCCAGCCAGTACCACAGGATGCTGTGGAGCTAGAATGCCTTTAAGAGATATCCTGAACAGAGGCAAGAAACCAAGTCTTTGTATCCATACATAGGTCAGTCATTGGAGCTGAGTTTCAAACTGACTTCCTGGCAAAAGACAGTTCCTGGGAAGGGGCTCATTTGTGAACCTCAGCAGGCAACCACTCCCTGCAGCTATGAGCATAATGCCTCCATCTTGAAGAGGAGGATCTGGGATCAGAGTTCAGCAAGTTTATGAGTCTCTGCTATGTATCCATACCTGCTATTGCTGACACTAAAGAAATCGTTGAGCCATGCTGCTTGCTGTAATGATGCTCATAGCCCAATAGGGGGAGATAGATATGTAAAAACAAAGACAAACAAATAAATCACAGCTATTAAAAATAGTGTGTATGCTGATAGAAGGATATGTGGAAGGCATAGCAGCAAAGTAAAGATGGGATACCATGTAATTTAGCAACAATGCTCCTAGATATCTACTTAGGGGAAATGAAGAAAATATATGTCCTTACAATCTTATGTGAATGTTCATAGCAGTATCATTTACAATAGAGAAAAGTTGTTTGGGCTAAATATTCATCAACTGGTGAATGAATAAAATTTGGCATTTCCATGCAATGGAAAATTATTAATTAATAAAAATACTGAACATGGTACAAGTAGAATGACTCTCCAAAAAAAAAAAAAAAAAAAAAAAAAAGATATTATGCTTGGTGAAAGAAGCCAGACACAAAAGAACACACATTGTATGGTTCTATTTATATAAAATGTCCAGAAAAGGCAAATCTTATGTAGATAGAAAATAGATAGATGGTTGCTCAGGGCTGAAGGTAGGAATAGGGAAGGACTATAAATGGGCATGAAGTTTCTTTCTTGAGTGATGAAAATATTCTAAAATTAGGTTCTGATGTTTGCAAAACTCTAAAAATATACTTAAAATCACTGAATTGTATATTTATATATTTATTTGCTTTTTAGGGTGGCACCTGTGGCATATGGAAGTTCCCAGACTAGAGGTTGAATCAGAGCTACAGCTGCCATCCTAAGCCACAGCCGCAGCAACATGGGATCCAAGCCGTGTTTGCGACCTACACCACAGGTCATGCCAGATCCTTAACCCACTGAGTGAGGCCAGGGGTCGAACCTGTATCCTCATGGATCCTAGTCGGGTTTGTTAACCACTGAGCCACAAAGGGAAGTCCATTAATTGTATATTTAAACAGGAGATAGCATGTTACATAAATCATTCTTCATTGAAGTTGTTAATAAAAATGAGAGTGATTTTAAAATACATAGGAGAGACTCATTTAGCTACACTGGAGTGGAGATAAAGAAATTATGAAAGAATTAATGCCACCTGAGGAAAGCTTCAGATTAAATATAATTTTCCTCTATAGAGATTCCAAAAAGAATATCTCAGGTAGAGGAAATAACATATATAAAAGTATAAAAAAATGTGCAGTTCAGGAAACATTTAGGGTATTTTCTTTGAGTGTGAAGAGTGGAAGGGATGAAGAGCAGTTGGCACAAAATCCATACCTGGGAGCCATTTCATGAAGGCTGTCTTATGCTGTGCAAGAAATTGAAAAATTCTTATTTTAAGGCCTTTGCACAAACCTGTTTCTATACTTCAATGCTTTCCCACTGTTTTTTGTTTGTTTCTTTTAATATCTGGCTCATTCTTCAATCCTTAGCTTAAATATAACCCTTTCCACGATGTCTTGCCTGATCACCTTATCTCAAAATATTCTGCTCTCTGCCCATCATTTGTCTCTATTAAAAAACATTACTTGTTCATTTATTGTCCTGTGCAGCTCTTCAGTGCCTCATGAAGCAGTAAGTGGGGACTATATCTGTTTTACTCACTGAAATTAGGATAGTAACAACTGGACCTTGATTTCTCTGCTTTTTAACCGTGTAATCTTGGGGCATCTTACTGAACCATTGACTTTGCATCTTTTCCTTCTGTAAAATCTTTAACATCTTCTACCTTTTAGTCTTGTTGTAAAGATTGAGTTATAGTCGATGTAAAAATGCTTTGTAAATGTTAAATCTCTAAAAATTTATAGAATAATGAATAATGTATTGTTAATAATAGTTATTAATAATTTATTAAAAGTTAACTTTGCCTGTAAATTTATTAAATCATTATAACTGCATAATAAATATGATTAATAAATAATACATAACACATTAAAGTGTTTATTTTGGATTCAGGGTAGATTTTATACACATCAGTTTTTCCCCTGGCTTGCATCATGCTAACACCCTCAGGTACATATATTAGCACAAGCCCATGTGCCTAATGCACAAGGAGGCCAAACCAACCAAAATATCAGAGTTTGAAGCAGAGAAGAGTTTACTGCAGAGTCATGCATGGAGACAGGTGGCTTTTGCCTCAGAAACTCCCTGAACCAAAATTGCCAAGCATTTTTAAAGGCAAGGTGAGGAAGGAGCGTGGTTGCTTGTTGCAAACTTCTTGGTGAAGAAGTCCTTTGTTCTTGCAGCCGTCCGCAGAGGTCAGTTCATGATGTTCTTGTAAATCTCTGACAAGATAAATGTTATACTTCAGAGAGGAACTAAAGCAGAGGATATAGGGGAAGGGCGTGCCCTGGGAATGCCTTATCGAGTCCTTCTCAGTTACACACAGGAATTATTTGCACTCATATAAATGGTCCCAGTGGTTGTAGTTTAGGGAGCCTTGTGTCTGCTTTTCTTATTTTCTGACTTCTTGTTCCTTCATATCAAGCTTCTTAAAATGTTTATAAGTTGAGATCTAAAGGACAAGCCAAAAGATTCTCTTATAGGTAGAAAGTATTGTTTTAAAAATATATGTGTTTATGTGTAAAAAGACTGCACTAGATCTTGTGAAACTCAGATGTGGATCCTATCTTTAAGGATTTTGTATTTTAGAGGGAGTAATAAGCTCTAAAAAGTTAAAATGCCAGGTAGAAAAAGAACAGTGCCGTATGAGAGATGCAAATGAAATGTGTGTTTGGAGGAGAGAGAAAATATCATTAACTATATTTAGCAGGGAGGACTTCAGTTAAGTGTAGCAAGTGTTTAGAGTTACACTTTGATGATGGATTAGTTTTCCACCAGGCAGAGTGGCAGGGATGTGGCTCAGTAGGCATTCCAGGCAGCAGAAATAGCATAAACAAACCCAGAGCTGTAGACAAAGCATGGGATCTCTATCTGGATAGATCTTTAGAGAGGTAGCTAGAAACACGGCAGATGGAAATAAAGATAAATATAAGTAAGAAAAAGATCAATGTATAGTTCTTTAAGGCATCAAATGAGCACTTAAGGATAACAGTTAAAATGGAGTGTGTGTCTCATTTGACAAACATGTACTGAGTGTCATGTAGAAGTCAAATTGCATGGTTTGTGTGTACTAATTACACACAATTGTATGAGCTCTGTGAAAGTTACATAGCATGAAAAAGATACAGATGTTGTGTATAAGATTAGACTTTTTGAAATAGGGAACAAAATGGAATTGTTGTGCATACATGTGCACCATTTGAACAATTGAGAGAACAAGTCTTTGAGAAGATATGTGAAAATAAAAGGAAAACTTGATTTAAAATGGAGTCTAGAAGCCCTGAAGGAAGAGCTCTCATGCATATATCACTTTTTGCAGTCTGCATAACCAGCAGAAAGAAGATAAGAATTATTTTAACAAGGTCTGTTTGTGTAGAATTCTTTGTAAAAAAATTCTCTTGGTCTCAACTTTATCCATGATGATAAGAAAGCTGGGAGTTCCTGTCGTGGCGCAGTGGTTGACGAATCTGACTAGGAACCATGAGGTTTGTGGGTTCAGTCCCTGGCCTTGCTCAGTGGGTTGAGGATCTGGCGTTGCTGTGAGCTGTGGTGTAGGCTGCAGATGTGGCTCGGATCGTGTGTTGCTGTGGCTCTGGTGTAGGCCGACGGCTACAGCTCCGATTAGACCCCTAGCCTGGGAACCTCCATATGCCGTGGGAGCAGCCCAAGAAAAGGCAAAAAGACAAAAAAAAAAAAAAAAAAGAAAGTTACTTTTCTCCCAGTGTAGGGATGGCCTTTTTCATATGGGAATTTCATTTCCTGCATTTAAGAGAAAGCAGGAAGATCCACACTCCCCTTCTTACCCTTCCTCAGCAACAACCACCAATTGTAGCCAACAGGTAACTGCCAAAACCAGGAACTCTTGTTCTTCTCCAATGAACTTGCATCCAAAATAACCCTTCCCCATTTTCTTCTAAAACTTACTAAGAACTTCTTGATTTGTCTATGATTCTCCATAGCCTGCCTGTCCCAATTTGCAGTTCTGCTATTCCCCAGTAAACCCATTTTGTTGATCAAATAACTGGATATTTTATTTTGATGGCTGACAGATGGAATGCTTGAAAGGCAATGATAATCTCACAGAGTTCTATACCCTTTTTTTGAAAAGCTGTTTCATTTCTTTCTTTTTTTTTTTTTTTTAATTAACCATGGGTCATCATCTGGCCATCTAGAATGTTCCAATAGCAAGAGCAGCCACTTTGAATATTTTAAATTCATTAATGAATAAAGAAAATTGAGGCTTCCATTTGCACACTATTTAAGAATAACATTAAAATGAATTCATTTTAGGGAATGCTTTTAGGCTTTTTAACTATAGCCTTTCATCAATTTAGTTCAGAAGGAATGTTGGTTTTTTTCTATAAGTATTTTAGAGGAAATGCTATGTTTTTTACTTTTTACTAACTGCTATCCCTTAGGGTTAGGTACTTGTCACTGATCATGGGCCGAGTCTGGACTGGAATGTGTTATCTTGTTCTTCTGCCTTCTTATTTTCTCATCAGTATATAGCCAAAAGAATACTTAATGCTAAATATTATGTAGGAAACAATTTTCATAAATTGCATGCAGCTATTAACCACATATATTAATGTCTAATTTCCTCACATCCAATACAGGTAATGAATATAGCTCAGGACATACTAGGTTAAGGGTGATGGTGGAACATTTCAATAGGAATATTTAGTAAGCAGTTGAATATTTAGGGCTGACAATCAGTAGAGTATAGAAAAACATTTGAGGATCATTGGCTTTGAGGAGCAGAAGCTATGTATATGGCTGGCTTGATTACTGAAAGGGAATTTGGAAATAAGGAAGAATATGACTATAAAATAACAGGCATACCTATATGGATACATGTCTATATGTAGTCATAAAAGATAAGAAGGAGGTCAATCTAAGAAGATAATGAAATGCTTGGTTTTTCCAGCTTCTGCCATATACATTTTTGGACTGGTCTCATTAAAAGCCATACCTTTGGCCACCACCAATACCTGATCTCTAGTGGCAGAGGCATGATTAGCAACATTAAGCACGTATTAGTTATCCAATACTGCTAGACTACTAGCTATAGAGAGCTGTATAAACTAGTTATATTCCTATTCTCACAGATCTTAAAAAAGTAGAAAATATAGACATTGAACAAATAATTTTAATTGTAATAAGTTTTAGGAAAGAGGAAATATAAGATGAGAGAGAATTCATATCCTGAGATTCTAATCTGGAGATGAGAAAATCCTCTGTATTTTCCTCAATTTCATTTCAGTAGAAGTTAGCCAGACAACAGCGGGGAGGATGATGGTTTGGTGTCATCTAATGACTAAATTCTAGAGAATAAGGTTGAGATTGAGAAAAAGTAGAGTAAGTTGAGGCTTGAGATAGAAGCAGTACTGGGAGTCAGGATAGCATCCTAAACCATGATTAGAGCTTGAGGCTTTAGAGCAATGGAAAGTCACTGCAGGGATTTAAGCTTTGTATGCAATTGATCAAAATTGCTTCTAAAATGATACTTCGATTGTAGTGTGAAAAGTGGGAAGGAGGTTGTTTGGAGGCATGATTGTTAAAGAGATTTGTAAGGAATCTGATTCTTTGTTGCCCTTCATTAATTCTTTGGAAATAGAGATGAAAAGAAGTTAAACATATTTAAAACTATCTTGAACAGGAGAATTGGCAGGATCCTATTACTGATTGTGTGTGGGTTCCTTGATTGTACTTTGTGATCACATTTCCTTACTTGATCTCCTACTTTTTATGTTGGCTACAGAGAGATTTCCAGCCGAGCTGAGAATATGGACTAAATAATTTATGATTTTTTTCCCTTACAATTTTAAGAATTCCTACTTTTATATTTGGAGTCTAGGTTGATAATCTTGATTTACCAGGCTATCACTGATAGGCTGAGATCAATTGGAAGGTAGATCTCCATATCTATCCCTAAGGTAGATAACTCCCAAGAATTTATCAATTAAAAAAAATTCTATTTTGTGGCTTTCAGAATGTACCTTAAATTAATCATTATTTTACACATTTACAATTTAATTTCAAGGGACATCAGATTAGAGCATAAGCAATCTGCCACACCCCACTGTAAACAAAAACAACACAAAACTGGCATTTCAGGGACACTAGGTTAACAGTATTCTGTCTAGGAAAAGTGGCTTTAAAACAGAGAAGGATGAGTACATCTAGATATAATAAATATCTATATTAGCCAAGTGATCTTTCATTTTTCTTCTTCATGAATATATTTCATATTATATATTTCTCAGATATTAACATGAAAGATCGATAACCTATGTGTACTAATGATGCATGGAAACTATTACGATTTCTCATGAGCACAAGAAGTGGTATCAGCATCCTTCACCATGAAAAATTGCATTTTCATTCTCAGGAGTATTATACATCACAGTTGATATGTCTGACATGTACTTGAATGGGTTAAAATGTTGGATCAACTTCATTAGGCACTATCCTTGTACCTGCTCTGAATTCTGTGGGATCACACAAAGACATTCAACTTTTCTTTTCATATTTGTTCTGCAGTTCATTGACTTTTCGTACAGTAGAAGGAGCTATTTAGACTGTGAGTGGTCCTGAACCTACCTCTGTGAAGTTATCTGCATAAATATGAGTCTTTTTTTGGGGGGGGCATAACCTTGACCTTCTGAAACACACCTATTGGGGAAGGCAATGAAACATGAATGGCTAACCTATTCAGAATAATATACTCTGTGCCAGCAAAAATTGTGTTCATTTGCATAAGCTGCTTCTCTCTGTAGCCCATGAAATTAACATTGTTTAATAGCTGGAAATAAGATCACCTTTGGCTGTACCAGTTATACTCTCATCTTGAAAGGAAAAGATAAAGGGGTCTTGACTCAGTAAGCAGAAAACTGCTTTAAATTACAAGTACTATCATTAGACAACCAGTGTGAGCCCATGGCAAAAGCAGTGTCATCTCTAAATGAGTATGGGATTTTAGGACAAATCATAAAATAAAAGGCCATTTTCTACTTAGTTCTTGGCCATCATTTTATTCAATGATTTTTTTTTTTTTATTAAATGCCTACTTATGTGCTAGATATTGCAGTAGGTTCCAGGCTCTGCCTTGAAAGGCATCACAGTTTATAGTGTGAAAACAGTACCCAATTTTGTCCTAGAGGTTTTGGGAAAATTGTCACAGAGAAGGTGACATTCATGTTAGGCTATGAAGAATGACTAGGAATTCTCAGGTTTAGAAGGAAAAGAACAATGTAAGCAGAAGAATGCATATGCTATGGAAATATTTTGAAAAAAAAGAGCAAGAACTAAAGTGATGCAGATCTGGCTACATACTTTTCAAGGCTAAATTGTAAAATGAAGATGGGTCGTTTTGATTTTTAAAATCAGGAAAAAATGCTATTGAAGTTTTCTTCCACCATCTTTCTCTTGACTGAAGGTGTTTTTTATTTGCCATTTAATGTCCTAAGCCAAAGAAGTTAAAATTTTTATTATCATAAATTTTTCCATTCATCTTTATAATATGCAATGCAATTTTAAATGCAAATATGAGAGCATTTCTGTTTTGTTTTTCTTTTTTTTTTCTTTGTTTCTCTTTCTCTCTCTCTCTCTCTTTTTTTTTTTTTTCTTTTTAGGGCCACACTTGTGGCATATGGAAGTTCCCAGGCTAGGGGTTGAATCAGAACTGCAGCTGCTGGCCTATATCAGAGCCATAGGAACACAGGATCCAAGCCACATCTGCAACCTATACCACATCTCACATCAATGCCTGAACTTTAACCCATTGAGCAAGGCCAGGGATTGAACCTGCATCCTCATGGGTTACCAGCTGGGTATTTTACCACTGAGCCACAGCAGGAATTCCCAAGAGCATTTAACTCATATGTGAAATCACCAAAATTACACAATTCTTTCAAAGAAAATACATGCATATTTATTTCTTCTTACCATAGCAATGGAAATGCAGCAGAAAACTAACTTGGCTGTTTCTATTTCATATCTTGATCTATGCACATTCTACCACTACTCTCAACCTTCAGCTTTACTGATGAGTAAGAAAGACTGAAAGGAAGCTATAGGTTTTCCTATTTCTTCCTTCTTTCTATATGATCATTTTCAGTGGGCAGCTGGTTAATATAAGGAACTAACATGAATAAGAAAGGATATGATAGGATTTCTTGGTTGTCTGTGCTTTTTAGAATGCCTTTGCCTTCTTTTTGAATTTAAAGTGAGTTCTTGCTCAAACAAAGTGCACTCTCAAGGCTCTCATAATGTTAACACAAGTCCATGTTCCCAACACACAGTGAGGCCAAACAGTCCGAAATGTTTGAGTTTGGAGCAGAGAAAGGTTTATTGCAGGCCCATGCAAGGAGACCTTTTTGGAATGGCTCATGCCCCCAAAATATTCTGAACTCCCAGAACCAAAATTGCAATGCATTTTTAAAGGCAAAGTAAGGAGAACGGTGGTTGATTGTTGCAAATTTCTTGGTGCAGAAATCTTTTGTTCTTGTAGCTATCTACAGAGGGCAGGTCATAATGTTCCTGTAAACCTCCAACAAGATAGAGGTTCTATTTCAGAAAGGAGCTAAAGCACAGGATATGGGGGGAGGGGCTGCCCCAAGAAGGTCCCAAAGAGTCCTGTGTAGTTAGAGTAAACCCACTTAGTTTTAGTTGTAACATATATATACCTTGTACTTGTTTTGAGTCCTGCTGAACTCCCACATATTGTGGGTTCTCTGGAATTCTGTGCTAATTGGAACATCAAAACGTGTTATTTGTGTAGACAGCAGCAACGAATAGCAGATATGTATAGTGTGTGTACCTCCTCTGCTCATACACATGCTCCATTGTTCTATTGGACTTCATTTATAAAACAGATGTTCAAAGAGAGAATTATTAAGAATTTAAAGTAGGGGAGTTCCGATCGTGGCGCAGTGGTTAACAAATCCGACTGGGAACCATGAGGCTGTGGGTTCGATCCCTGACCTTGCTCGGCAGGTTAAGGATGCGGTGTTGTCGAGAGCTGTGGTGTAGGTTGCAGACGCAGCTTGGATCCCGTGTTGCTGTGGCTCTGATTCGACCCCTAGCCTGGGAACCTCCATATGCCGTGGGAGTGGACCAAGAAATGGCAAAAAGACAAAAAAAGAAAAAGAAAAAAAGAGAAAGAATTTAAAGTAGGCAACAGCAGAACATTAAACTAAGTGAGTGCCCCTTCTGAGGACAGGACTCTGTGTGAATGTGAAGGTTGAACAACCATGAAGCTGAATATGATGTGATAACTAGAGCGTGCATGCAGCAGAAAGAGGTTGGGTTGGAAATTCATTGGGGCACAGATTATAAATTGCAATCTATGAAAATCTATGAATGTTGGAATTGTTACTGTTTTATATAAGGAACCAAAACATTTGTATGTATAGCCGTACTAAATCATGTTCAGGTTTACAAAGCCAATCATGGGGGCAGTGTGTAAAATAGACTGGGATGGTGGCAGACATGATGGGGGACTGAATGCTGCCAGTGACAGAAAGACTGTGAGGTGGAGATCCAAAGCTGTATATGGATGATAGTTCTGAAAGAGAGAGAAAGGGAGTCCTTAAAATTTGCTTACTAAATTTAGGAAATGAGGAAGGGAGAGAAGTACGTGAACAAAGCTGATTTCTGAAGTGAGCACAGCTTTTAACTTTCAGTCTTCCAATCATACCTTTCAGCTCCAAGTCTCTAAATTATAATCAGTAAGTGTGCAGCATTATATGTATTTCTCTCCTTTCAAAGTCTCGAAAAATTGGGGACAAGTGCTTAGATTATATGGTAGATTTCATTTATTGACAACCCCCTATATACTCTGCTCATATGTTGTAACTGAGCTCATTGGAACCTTTTAAAGTGGGTAGATCAAGAATGCTATTGTGGATCTGAGCTTTTAATAAGTGAAACACATATTTTGAACACCAAGGGTAATGGCCTGGCCATATTCCAGATTCCCAAAATTATACTACATATGCAAAGCAACATTTGAAATCCCGTTGTTTCATGCAGTTTACTGATAATTGGGAACTCAATTATCAAGACATTTAAAATAAATAAATTTTATTTCATGTCCTGAACCAATGATTAGGAATGAGAACTATGAAAGGTAATGCCCTTCCAGCTGCCAGGATCAGCTCTCTCCTAGCTGGAATGGGTGAGATGTGTTAATCACTCAGTTGGTAGTTTACTTCAAAGAAGGTGTTAATTGAAAAAAGTGACATATTCAACTTTTCAATTTATTAGCCATGATGCTTTTCTGGGACTTTTGTAATTGCTGTTTTTTTGTTTGTTTTTTAGGTTAAAACATTTAAAATGTTATCTAAAGATGTTTTTATTAACTTTTTAAAAAAAATGGCAGTCTATCTCCTGTGTGGACAATGGTTTTCAACCCTGGCTGCATATTAGAATCACCTGGGGAGATGCATTACAATGTACTTTTGCCCCAACCCTGCCCAGGCCAATTAAATCAGAATTTCTGGGGGAGAGTCCCAGGCATATGTGTTATTTTTTCTGTTTAAAAAAAAAAAAAAAAAAACTTCCCAGGTGATTCTAAAACATAACCTTGTTTAAAAACAACTATGATTTTTTTCTCAGATCTTCAGAGATGCAATTTTCACCCCCAGTTCAGAGTATCTGACAGAAGTAAAAGAGGGAAATAATTGTTTCAATCATTAGAGGTGGAAATAATTAAACCAGTATGGAAAATAGAGAGTTGAGTGGGATTCTTTTAAGTTACTTGTTTTTTATTTTTTGTGTTTTTTTTTCCAAAAATAAAAGAATTAACAGACTTTTTCTTTAATAATGGTTGAACTGGTCAAGGACCAGCAAGAAAGTTTTAAAGACTATTAATCACCTGATATCTGTTTCATTATATTCCTATTAAAATGTGACTTTCTCTTTTCTTTGCTTAGATACTAATTTAGAAGTTATATAAGAATACCATTCTCCAAAAGCCTCTATTCTCTTTTTTTTATTATTGATCTATTTCTAGAATTTTATTTATTGTTTAAATACAATTTCAAAGGCCTAAGTGTGGAAAATTACTATTTTCCTAAGTATGATTATAATAGTGTAGCAGTCAGATGCTACTGCAATAATACTATATGAAAAAATCTCCCCAATTCTCAGTGACATATATCAACACATATTTATTTTTCTTATTCATAGACCTGTGAATCATGTGCAGTTGTGCTGATCTTGGCTGAGTTAGGCTGGGCGTTGCTCTAGGCTGCAGGTCAGGTATGGGTCTGCCTCACATACCTCTTGGTGACTAAATCAGGAGCAAATGACTGGGAAATTCATAGAGCTGATCATGGGAGAGTCAAGAGAGAAAGCAGAAACAGATGAGGCCTCTTAAGCTCTCAGAAACTGGCCACCATCAAGTCGCCAAAGAAATTCACTTGGTTAGGCCTGACATTAGTCTGTTGGGAGTATACCCCGGGTACAATGGAGGCCTTGTGACATGGTTTTCCCTTAAGAAGTTATTTAAATATATAAACAGTCATTTCAAATGAAAATGAAACAGAATCCAAAAGTTGATTATGCTGGGGTAATGGCCTGAGATCATGTCTGGGATGTCAGTGAAACTAAGAGTAGGGTGGACAATATAAAGAAAATGTTGGAGATACAGATCCACTATTGCTCAAGCCACAGACCAGTTCTGCTATATATTTCAGTGGTATAAAGCAGTTTCCTTAGTCTTTCTGAATCTATTTTCCTAAATTGTAAAAGATACATAACAATACTCACCCTACTTGTGAGGAAAATCTAAGACAATGTACTTAGTTGCACATGGCAAAACAAAATGCAATACAAAAGAAGTTTGATATAATTATCAGTTTTATTTAGTTATTTCATAGTGTCAAATTTTTCCCTGGACTTTTTTCAAATGTGACAGATGAAGAAGCTCTGGCAAGGTCATGAAAGCTCCATAATACCTAAAGCAGAGGTCAAAACTTATGGCTCATGGCCACATCTGCTTTGATTTGGCACACACAAGATTTTGTAAACATCTTTCTTCATTGCAAATGTTAATAAATTATGAAGTTTTTCATTAAAATAAAAATTTCTGGGTTTTCTTGAAAAAGCAGAATGTTAATCCCCTTAGCCTACTTTCCCACATGGCAAGAATCTTCTATAGCCAAGGGGAAGCTACTTCTTTAAGGGGTATATGCTTTCCAGATTACATTTCCTATTACCTTCTATTGTTTTGTACCTCACTTAATTTATTTATACTGTCTTATGGGACCCTTTACATGGGCTAATATTAAATATGTTTTGCTACTAGAGCAAATCAATCAGATAGGACACCACTTATAGGCTGCTGAAGCAGTGTCCTGGAGCACATCTCATTGTGATGCCAGACAGTAACCCTTTAGGTGGTTGGTGGGAAGATTCAGGAGTTCCTGGGAATGGGGCTATAGTGGTTGTGGTGGCTCAGAGTAGGAGTCTTTATCAAACACTAAGAAGTATTTCAACATTTTAATAACAAGTATGCCTCTAATGTACATAGCTCTGAATGTCAATCCAGTTGTAAAATTTTCATTCCTTTTCAGGAAGGTGGGGATGTGGATTAGGAATAAGAATTATTGAGGACCTGGGTTCAGAAAACTTGACTAAGTTCTTTGGGAGTAAGGCTAGAGTATGGAAGATGAAAAGGAATAATTGCTTATTCTGAAAGATCTGTTTGTTCCTCCTATTATGCCAGTGTTAAATTCTGTTATCTCTCAAGGATGGTCCTTCAGTCATTCATTTGATGAATGACTTCTTGGACCTTGAAACACCTTGGCCTTCCTCTGTCTGGTCCATCTTCCCTAGCTCCTCTTGCTGTTAGGACTTTGGGTGGTTCAGTGAGATGCAGATGTTTGGAAATTTGCTGGGCAGTTTTTGATCTTTTAGAGATAAGATAGCACTAACCTATGGTGTCTCCTAATGAAATATAATGGGTTTATCATTGAAAGTTATTGCTCCTTTAGGAAAGTTTCAATGAAATATCCATTTCTAGTTTATAAGTTATTTAATCTTGTCATCCAAAAAAAGGTAAGTATGCTATTTCATTTATGAGATGGAATATTTTTCCCATGATCATCTTGAAGATTTTATGCTTGTGGCAGAAGAAATGCATTTTTTAAAAATGTCAATTTCATGATTCTTCAAAAAGGAATTTCTCTGAGTTTAAATTTTTAGGTAGAGTAGACTATGCCATTTAGACAGACTAGTTTATTTTATGGTGAAAAAATCTGATATTTTAGTGAAAAAGAGAAATAATCCAATACCATACCATGACATGCCCCATAGAAGTCGGAATAGGACAATTTGGAGAACCTCGAGCTACACCCATAGTCAGTTATTAGTTCATATGCCTCAAACCCAGCACCATGCACTGTCAGTTCACTTTCTTTAGAACTATGAAGCCTCAGGGCACTGAGCTCAGTCTTTGTATGGGAAGTACTTTGCAGCATTTCCCCAGAAGCTCCCAAAAACATAGTTTGGGATATTTTCTTGAAAACTACAGTAAAGAAGCTTTAGTGATGGGATCTGTTATGCATTGATTTAAAGTCTCCATAAGATCAAGTAAATTAGCTAGCATATTAAACCTACTACTCCAGAATTTTTTTTTTTCAGTAGTGATAGCGGATTTTGCAAAACTACCACAGGTAATGACAAACATTTCCTGCTGATTTATTTTCTCTGCCAGCACAACTTCTCTATGTATAATTGTAGCTGGGATGATTTTCTATATTACTAAAGAGTCTCCATACCATGCTGGGGAATGTAAAGTAAATAAATAAACCTAGAAATTTGTGAGTACATTATTATTTCCTCTTTTTTTCTCTTTATCTGACCCTTGCCTCTTCCCTTTCCCACTTTTCTCTGACAGCCTTTCTTTCTTTTTCATTTACTTCTTGCCTATGTCTTAAGCTCCTCTGGTTGTTATTGAACTAAATTTAAAGCAATTGGAAGTGAAATAAATTTCCAGGACCATGCAGGGGAAGTAAATTGAAAGAATACCATTGTGGAATGTATTAACCAGGTTATCTCATCCCCCTTTACAAATTTATTGTATGACAGATATTCTTATTGCTTTTCTTTTTTCACTTGAGGAAATTGAGGCCAAAGGACTTTAAGTTAAAAGGCTTGACCCACGATTTGTACCCAAGTCTACTTTACATTAAATCCTCCCTCTTTATTTCCCTCACCACCATGTTGGAAAGAAACTAGATAGGAAAAAAAAATTATTCTTGCCTGTGATTTGCTCCCTACCTTTTTGATCCATATTCCTCTCCTCTTTTTATTTGACCTTCCTTAACTTGTAGGCTGAATGGCATAGAAAAGTAAATTTTATGATTAATAGGATGACAGGAGCTCAAATTTAGGTATAACATGAGCAATGGGGTAATACAATATTTTCAGAGAGCAAAGAGTAGAACATAGGTAGGAAAATCAGTTCCAAGATAAGTTGAGGATTAATTGGATCAACCTACTGGTGAGCACCCACCACAGGTAAAATACCTATTGAAAGTACAGAGATACAAAGGTGATTAATACAAATAGGCAAACACACATGGATATACTAGTCTATAATACAAATGAACTAAAATAGTTGCTACAGATGAATGGGTAAGGAAACACAGAGTACAAAGAAAATTCATTAGAGTTAATTGGGGCTCATTTGTCAAAAAAAACCCTCTGGCATTTAATATTTTTCTTGAAAGGTAACCAATTTTATGGGAAGAAAAGATAGGAAAGCAGAAGTTGCAATACCCATATCAGATAAAATAGACATTAAAACAAAGGCCATAAAGAAAGACAAAGAAGAACGCTATTTAATGATAAAAGTATCCATTCAAGAAGAGGATATAACACTTGTCAATATATATGCCCCTGATATAAGATCACTCAAATACATACAACAAATGCTAACAGATATAAAAGGAGAAATTATGGGAATAAAAAAATAGTAGGAGACTTTAACACCCACTCACATCAATGACAGATGCCCTAGATAGAAAATCCACAAGGCAATAGAGATCCTAAATGACGTGATAGAATAGTTGAGTTTATTGACATCTTCAGGATATTACATCCAAACCCCACAGAATATTTATTCTCTTCAAGTGCACATGGAACATTCTCTAGGATTGATTGTGTACTGGGGCACCAAACTAACCTCAACAAGTATAAGAGTATAGAAATTGCTTCAAGCATCGTCTTTGTCCACAATGGCATGAAACTAGAAATCAACCACAGGAAAAAAAATGTGAAAAAACTGACTACATGGAGACTAAACTATATGCTATTAAAAAAAGAGGAGTTCCCGTCGTGGCGCAGTGGTTAACGAACCCAACTAGGAACCATGAGGTTACGGGTTTGATCCCTGGCCTTGCTCAGTGGGTTAAGGATCCGGCATTGCTGTGAGCTGTGGTGTAGGTTGCAGACGTGGCTCGGATCCAGCGTTGCTGTGGTTCTAGCGTAGGCTGGTGGCTACAGCTCCGATTGGACCCCTAGCCTGGGAACCTCCATATGCCGCAAGAGCGGCCCAAGAAAATGGCAAAAAGACAAAAAAAAAAAAAAAAAAAAAAAAAAAAGGAAAGGGTCGAAAAGGAAATTTAAAAATACCTCAAGAAAAATGACAATGAAAACACCACCATTCAAAATCTATGGGAAGCTGCAAAAGCTGTTCTTTGAGGGGAGTTCATAGCAATACAGGCCTTCTAAAAAGAAGAAAAATTTAAATGACTTTAGCTTAATGTCCTTTGGTCTCAACTTCCTCAAGTGGAAAAAGAAAACCTACCAACAGACTTACCAAGAAGAAGAGAGAGAGAACCCAAATAAACAAAATAAGAAATGGAAAAATGAAAAATCTCAATGGATACTGCAGAAATACCAAAAAACCCATAAAAGAATATTATGAACAATTACATGCCAACAAATTTGACAACCTACAAGAAATGGACAACTTTATAGAGATACCCAGCCCACTAAAACTAAATCAAGAAGAAATACTTAATTTGAATAGACTGATCACTGGAAATGAAATTGAATTTTTAATAGAAACACTCCCTACAAACAACAGTTCAGGACCAGATGGCTTCACAGGCAAATTCTACCAAACACACAAAGAAGAACTTATACCCATTCTTCCTAAATTTTTCCAAAGATTGAAGAAGAAAGAACACTCCCAAAGACATTCTATGAAGCCACTATCACCCAAATACCAAAAGCAAAACCAGACAAAGATACTACCAAAAAACAAATTTATAGGCCAATGTCTTTGGTGAATATAGACCCAAAAATTCTCAACAAAAATCTTAGCTAACTGAATTCAACAACACATCAAAAAGATTATACACCATGACCAAGTGGGATTCATTCCAAGCTCACAAATATGGTTCAACATAGGCAAATCATTCAATGTCATATACCACATTAACAAATGAAAAGTCAAAAATGGAGAGTTCCCGTCATGGCTCAGTGGTTAAAGAATCTGACCAGGAACCATGAGGTTGTGGGTTCTATCCCTGGCCTTGCTCAGTGGGTTAAGGATCCGGCATTGCCGTAAGCTGTGGTGTAGATCACAGACCTGGCTCAGATGCTGCATTGCTGTGGCTTTGGCATAGGCTGGTGACTACAGCTCCAATTAGACCCCTAGCCTGGGAACCTCCATATGCCGCAGGAGCAGCCCTAGAAAAGGCAAAAAGACAAAAAAAAAAAAAAAAAAAAAAAAAAAAAAAAGAATGATATCATCTCTACAGATGCAGAAAAAGCATTTGACAAAATCCAACATCCATTCAAGATAAAAACTCTTACCAAACTGGGTATAGAGGGAACATACCTTAACATAATAAAAGCCATTGATGACAATCCCATAGCCAATATAATACTCAATGCAGAAAATCTGAAATCCTTCACTAAAATCTGGAATAAGACAAGGATGCCCACTCTCACCACTTTTATTCAACATAGTATTTGAAGTCCTACCATGGCAGTCTGGCAAACAAAAGAAATAAAAGCTACCCAAATTTGAAGAGAAGAGGTAAAATTGTCACTGTATGCAGATGACATGATACTGTATATAGAAAACCCTAAGTACTCCACACAAAAACTCCTTGAACTGATCAAGGAATTCAGCAAAGTAGCAGTATACAAGATTAACATTCAGAAATCAGTTGCATTTCTGTATACTAACAGTGAAATATTATAAAAGAAATATAAAAATATAATGCTTTTTAAAGTCATCCCAAAAATTAAATACCTAGGAATAGACCTGACCAAGGAGATGAAAGACTTATATGCTGAGAACTATAAAACATTAATCAAGGAAATTAAGATTCAAAGAAGTGGAAAGATAATCCATGCTCCTGGATTGGAAGAATTAATTTCATAAAAATGGCCATACTACTCAAAGCAATCTACGGATTCAGTGCAATCCCTATCAAGTTACCCATGGCAGTTTTCACAGAACTAGAACAAAGAGTCCAAAAATTTATATGGAACAAAAAGAAAAAACAAACCCAGAATTGCCAAAGCAATCCTGAAGGGAAAAAAAAAATGCTAAAGGTATAACTTTCTTAGACTTCCAACAATATTACAAAGCTATAGTAATCACGACAATGAGTGTTACTGATACAAAGACAGACATATGGACCAATGGAACAGAATAGAGAGCCCAGGAATAAACCCAGACACCTATGGTCAGTTAATTTTTGACAAAGGAGGCAAGAACATAAAATGGGAAAAAAGACTTTCTTCAGCAAGTCGTACTGGGAAAACTGGACAGCCGCATGTAAGTCAATGAAACACACCCTCATACCATGCACAAAAATAAACTCAAAATGGCTTAAAGACTTAAACATAACACAAGACACCATAAAACTTCTAGAAGAGAGCATAGGAAAAGCATTCTGACATCAACCATAGAAAAGTTTTCTTAGGTCAATCTCCTAAGGCAATAGAAATAAAAACAAAAACAAACTAATGGGACCTAATCAAACTTCCTGCTTTTGCACAGCAAAGGAAACCATTAAAAAAAAAATGAAAAGACAACCTATGGAATGGGAGAAAACAATACAAATGATGCAACTAACAAGAGTTAATCTCCAAAATATACAAACAAGTCATACAACCCACCAGCAGAAAACCCAACATCCTAATTGAAAAATGAGCAGAGGAACTAAATAGACATTTTTCCAAAGAAGACTTATGGATGGCCAATAGGCACATGAAAAAAATGCTCAGCATCACTTATTATTAGAGAAATTCAAATCAAAACTAAAATGAGGTACTACCTCTCGCAGGTCAGAATGGCTATCACTAATAAGTCTAAAAATAACAATCCTGGAGAGGTTGTGGAGAAAAGGGAACCCTTCTACATGTTGGTGGGAATGTAAATTAGTACAACCACTGTGGAAAACAATATGGAGGTTTCTCAGAGGACTAAATGTAGAACTACCATAAGATCCAGCAATCCCACTCCTGGGCATATATCTGGACAAAACCACAATTTAAAAATATATATGCACCCCTATGTTCATTGGAGCACAATTCCCAATAGCCAAGACATGGAAACAACCTAAATGTCCATCAACAGATGAATGGATTAAGAAGATGTGGTAGGGAATGTTCCCTTTTTGGCTCAGTAGTAATGAGCCCCACAAGTATCCATGAGAATGCAGGTTTGATCCTTGGCCTCACTCAGTGGGCAAAGGATCCGGCATTGCCATGAGCTGTGGTGTTGGTAGCAGATCAGGCTCAGATCCCACATTGCTATGGCTTTGTGTCAGGCTGTCAGCTGTAGCTCCAATGCAGCATCTAGCCAGATAACTTCCATATGCCACAGGTTCAGCCCGAAAATGCAAAAAAGAAAAAAAAGATGTGGTACATATACACAATGGAATACTATTTAGCCATAGAAAAGAATGAAATAATGCCATTTGCAGCAACATGGATGCAACTAGGGATTTGCATACAAAGTGAAGTCAAAAAGAGAAAGACAAATACCATATGATATCACTTATATATGTAATCTAAAATATGGCACAGATGAACCTAACTACAGAACCAAAACAGACTCACAGAGATGGAGAACAGACCTGTGGTTTCCAAGGGTGAGGGGGAGCGAGTGGGATGGACTGGGAGTTACATTTAGAATGGATAGACAACAAGGTCTTAACTGTATAATACATAGAGCTATATTCAATCACTTGTGATAGAACATGATGTTAGATAATATGAGAAAAAGAATTTATATATATGTATGACTAAGTCACTTTGCTGCACAGCAGAAATTGACAGATTATAAATATACTAATAAAAAATTTAAAAAACAAATATTTACTACTCAGTGCCAGGTCAACAAAAAGAAAGAGGGGAAGCAAGAAAGGAAGGAAGGGAGGGGAAAGAAAGAAAAAGAAAGAAAGAGAAAGAAGAAAGAAAGAAAGAAAGGAAGGAAGGAAGAAGGGAAGTAAGGAAGGAAAAGAAAGAAAGTGAGCATTAAACGTTTATCTCCTCAAAGTTTCTATGGGTCAGGAATCCCAGTATACCTGAAAGCTTCAGGTTGCAGTTAACTCAAGGTTTGACCCAATTTAATTTTCACTGGTTAATTCATTTAAATCCCTTTTGTCTGTGACTTGGGGTCAGCTTGGGTTGTGAACATAAATTCAAATGAGTACACCTGGAAAAAATTGGCATCCTTGTGCTGGTTGTAGTTAGATAACTTTATGAGGAAATCTAATAATAGGAAGAATAACTACAGACTCCAGAAGGATTGAGGGAGCCAAAAAAAAGTTGGAATAAAATTTCATACTCAGAAATTCTGTGGACTCACCATTGTCCTTGCTTTGTAGCTAGGAAAGCTAAGGCTTGGTTTAAATACATAATTTATAAATAGATAAATTATTCAACTGTTAATTAGTAGAGTTGGAACTCAGATTTCTGATTCCAAAACTCTATGTCGAAAGTCCTTCTATTTATACCATAAAGACAGCATTAAACTAAGTATGCTTTTAGTTCATTACGCTGTGTTAATGTCACCTCTGCCTGGGGAGGAAGGGAAAGAAGGTTTGTCAAAGGTAGTGACAACAGTTCTTGTTTTGAGCAATAACATCTACAGAATGAGGTAAGGTTTTGATGACATGTGAACATTCCTACTCCCATGCTTCTTATAGCTGTGACATCATGGGATTACAGAGGCCAGTCAGGCTTAAACATTCTTAAGAATATTTTATGGTGGCCATGAATCGTTCAGATACTTGGTGTAATATATAAAGCCCAGCTCCAAGGATTCAAATATGATAACATTGACGTAAGTTACAGGTCCTTTTAGACCCTCAACATTGTAAAAATATTCATTGTTGAACCCTCTCAGTTCAGTCTCTTACCTACACCATAATGATTCATATCCCAGAACAAAATACCAGGTTCAGGATTTAGTAACAAAAATAGAGGAACTTGCCTGTATGTTCTACTTGCATTCCCAATTTGGACACCCAGAATCTCTTTGAGTGACATGGCTGGTCTTTAGAACATAGGCCAATCAGCAAGGAAAACACCCTTACATGGTAGGGGGCACCATGAACACTTACTGTCTCAGCCATTCCAGTCCACTATACAAATACCCCATAGACTGGTGACATAAACAACAAAAACATTTACTTCTTACAGTTCTGAAAACTGGAAAGTCTGAGATGGGGGCCACTATGGTAGGCTTCTGGCAAAGACCTTCTTCCTAGTTTGTAGATGGCTAATTTTTTTTTCCTGTGTCCTCACATGAGGAAAGAGAGAAAGAGATCATACCTCTCGTTTCTCTTCTTATAAAGTCACTAATCCTATTTATTAGGGCTCTACCCTTATCACATAATTACTTCCCAAAGGCCCCACCTCCAAACATGAACACATTAGGGATTTAGGTGTCAACATATGAATTTTGAGGTCACATTCCATCCATAGCACTCACCTACCAAGAATCTTGCTTAGATCTGTAGATACCCTCCCCAACAAATTCCAACACCAAGAGTACATCAATGCTCAGAATCCCAGCTCGGATTCTCTACCTATTTCTATCTTAGTCCTTTGAAGCTACTATACAAAAATGCCACAAACTGGGAAGCATATAAACAACTGAAATATTTTCCTTACAAGTCTGGCGCCTTGCAAGTCCCAAATCATGGGTCTGCCAGATTCTGTGTCTGGTGACTTCCTGTTCCTAGATGGCTGACTTTTCATTATAACCTCACATGGTGAAAGGGGTAAGGGAACTTCCTAGAATCACATTTATAGTATGTACTAATCTGATTCATGAGGCCTCCACCCTCACAAACTAATTACCTCCCAAAGGCCCCACCTCTAAATACCATCACCTTAGGTGTTAGGTCTCTGTATGTGAATTGGTGAGGGTGACACAACCAATCAGACCATAGCAATAACCCGATCATAAAAGGACTATAAAATGGCCTAACAAAAAAGGGGATGTGAAGAGACACCAAATGGCACTATCTATAGGTATAAAACACAGCATGTTAGGAAGCTATAAAAGCCTTCTCCTGAATTTCACAGGAATAAAATCCCGAGGTAAGCAAGTTAAAAATATCTCCTAATTTCAGATTTCTTTTTTTTTTTTTTATTTTCCCACTGTACAGCAAGGGGGTCAGGTTATCCTTACATGTATACATTACAATTACAGTTTTTCCCCCACCCTTTCTTCTGTTGCAACATGAGTATCTAGACATAGTTCTCAATGCTATTCAGCAGGATCTCCTTGTAAATCTATTCTAAGTTGTGTCTGATAAGCCCAAGCTCCCAATCCCTCCCACTCCCTCCCCCTCCCATCAGGCAGCCACAAGTCTCTTCTCCAAGTCCATGATTTTCTTTTCTGAGGAGATGTTCATTTGTGCTGGATATTCGATTCCAGTTATAAGTGATATCATATGGTATTTGCCTTTGTCTTTCTGGCTCATTTCACTCAGTATGAGATTCTCTAGTTCCATCCATGTTGCTGCAAATGGCATTATGTCATTCTTTTTTATGGCTGAGTAGTATTCCATTGTGTATATATACCACCTCTTCTGAATCCAATCATCTGTCGATGGACATTTAGGTTGTTTCCACGTCCTGGCTATTGTGAATAGGGCTGCAATGAACATGCGGGTGCATGTGTCTCTTTTAAGTAGAGTTTTGTCTGGATATATGCCCAAGAGTGGGATTGTGGGGTCATATGGAAGTTCTATGTTGGATTTCTAAGGTATCTCCAAACTGTTCTCCATAGTGGCTGTACCAGTTTACATTCCCACCAGCAGTGCAGGAGGGTTTCCTTTCCTCCACAACCCCTCCAGCACTTGTTATTTGTGGACTCATTAATGATGGCCATTCTGACTGGTGTGAGGTGGTATCTCATGGTAGTTTTGATTTTCATTTCTCTTATAATCAGCGATGTTGAGCATTTTTTCATGTGCTTGTTGATCATCTGTATTTCTTCCTTGGAGAGCAGTCTATTCAAGTCTTTTGCCCATTTTTCCATTGATTGGTTTTTTTGCTGTTGAGTTGTATAAGTTGCTTATATATTCTAGAGATTAAGCCCTTGTCAGTTGCATCATTTGAAACTATTTTCTCCCATTCTGTAAGTTGTCTTTTTGTTTTCAAATTTCGGATTTCAATTCCTTATTTTGGATACCCAGTACAGTCCATTCACATTTGTTCTAAAATGTCCTGTGGATAAAAGTCGTGAAAATGTAAAGTGCTATTTTAACACTTTGCAGTTGTTATTACTTTCATTATTATCATATCTTTGGCCAGGAGTAGAGAGATATGGTATTACTTGGACCCCCATTGCAAGAAACAGAACATTCCTCTCTGACTGATTCAGAAGAAGCCCTCTGAAAGAGGTTAATCATGGTAATCATTATTCTACAAACTTCAGAGGCATTCCTGGCATATCATTTAGATGAACCTTGGGAAACAAAACCAAAGGAAGAACTCAAATCTCTTCTCCTGCTTCTAAGGAATTTGGTATCAACAAACATGGCTTATTAGAATGAACAAAGCAACTGAAAGTCATTCTGATCCTGAATTGTTGCTTGATACATCAACATAGACGGTGCTTTTGAGCTTACGTTAAAAAAAAAAAAAAAAAAATGCAACAGCAAGATTTTCTTTTGACAAGAATGAACCCTTGGCATCTGGAGAGCATAAATGAATTAGAAATTAACTTTATTAAACTTGAAAATGAGCCAGCATGGTTACCTCAATGGTTTTTAAGATGACTTTGTAATTTCTCATGTAAGGTAAAATAACTAGTGAGTTCAACTTTTTTTTTTAGATTTCACATGTGCTACCACACAGTATTTGTCTTTCTCTGGTTGCCAGGGGTTTGGGCTGGGGGTAGGGAAAATAAGGAGCAAAAGGATATAAACTTTCAGTCGTAAGATGAATATTCTGAGTATCTAAATGTATAAAATGGTGAGTGTAGTTTTTTTTTTAATTTTATTTTTTATTTTTTGTCTTTTTTGCCATTTCTTGGGCCGTTCCTGTGGCATATGGAGGTTCCCAGGCTAGGGGTCCAATCGGAGCTGCAGCCACCGGCCTACGCCAGAACCACAGCAACGCAGGATCCGAGCCGCATCTGCAACCTACACCACAGCTCACGGCAACGCCAGATCCTTAACCCACTGAGCAAGGGTAGGGACCGAACCCGCAACCTCATGGTTAACGGATTCGTTAACCACTGCGCCACGATGGGAACTCCAATGGTGACTATAGTTGATAACACTGTATTATATAATTGAATTTTGCTGAGAGAGAACTTAAATGTTCTCACCAAAAGGAAGGAGGGAAGAAAGCAAAGAAGGAACAAAGGAAGGAAAGAGGAAGGGATGGAGGAAGAGAAGGGGGAGGGAGGTGGGGTGGAAGGAAGGAAGAAATGAATGAAGGGTAAATATGTGAGGTGATGGATGTGTTAGTTTACTTGATGAGGGGAATCTTTTCACAATGTGTATGTTTGTCAAATCATATTGTATGCTTTAAATATCTTACAATTTTATTTGCCAACTATACCTCAATAAAGCTAAAAATGTAATTAGAATGCAACCAACCAGAACATTTGAGTAAATGGAATGTATTATATACTTCCTCACAGTTTTCACTTTTTTTGAATAAAGAGTCATATAACAAGAACATTACTTGGTTATTTTAACGTTCCTTGCATAATTATGGAAACAATAAAATGAGAATTTCAAAATAAAAAATGAACCGAAGACACAATAAATTGTCCAAACTCTGCCCTTGACCAAACTCTGCCCTTGATCAGAAACTCACCACCTCTATAAGTAGCCCATTCAAGAGATGTTGTTAGAGATGCCATCAAATGCTGAAGTCAAATCTATCTCCTTAAAAACTTCTCTCTGGTGGACCTAATTCTACCTTCTGCCCCCTAGTGTCATAAACCCTGGCCACGGAGTTCCCGTCGTGGCTCAATGGTTAACGAATCCAACTAGGAACCATGAGGTTGCTGGTTGGATCCCTGGCCTTGCTCAGTGGGTTAAGGATCTGGCATTGCCATGATCTGTGGTGTAGGTCACAGATGCAGCTCAGGTCCCATGTTGCTGTGGCTGTGGTGTAGGCTGGCAGCTACAGCTCCAATTAGACCCCTAGCCTGGGAACCTCCATATGCCACAGGCACGCCCTAGAAAAGGCAAAAAGTCCCCAATAAATAAATAAATAAATAAATAAAATAAACCCTGGTCAGAGTTTCATACCCACTTATCTGTTGACACTGCTCATTTCAATGTCACCAATGACTTCCACACCACCAAACACATGGACCAATTAATTGTGTTAGTTAGCTAGGACTGTCACAACAAAGTACCACACACTGGAAGCTTAAATAACATAAATTATTTTCTCACAGTTCTGGAATCTAGAAGCTCAAGATTAAAGTATTGGCAAGGGAGTTCCTGCCATGGCTCAGTGGGTTAATGGTCCAGATTGTCTCTGTGGAGCATGGGTTCAATCCCTGGCCTGGAACATTAGGTTAAGGATCTGGTGTTGCTGTGGCTGTTATGTAGGTTGCAGTTCCAGCTTGGATTTGATCCCTGGTCCCCTGGCCTGGGAACTTCCATGTGCCCTAAAAAATAAATAAATAAATAAACAAACAAATAAATAAATACTATTGGTGGGGTTGCTCTCTCCTGACACTTATACATGGCCACATTCTTCCTATGTCTTCATGTAGTTTTCCCTTTTGAGTGTCTGTGTTCATATTTCCCCTCTCTTACACTGGTCATATTAGATTGAGTTTCCATCTTAATGAATGCATTTTAACTTAGTTACCTATTAAAAAACTCCACCTCCAAATATAGTCACATTCTGAGGTACTGGAACTCAGTGTAAGAATTGTTCCCTCACAATTCAGCCTGTAACACCAATTTTTAAAATTTCATCTTCTTTGACCTTTTTTTTTCTATTTATTTGACTTTTCTAATTTGACTTTCTGGATATTATGCTGTCTTAGCCTTTTGGTGTCTTGGTTGCTCCTGTTTGTTCTTACCTGAATCCTCCATCTTTGTAATTTCCAAACCTTAGAGTTTCAAGGAGACTTTAATCACCTTTTCCTACACTCACACCTTAGGTAATCACATCCTGTCAGAGATTAAAAGCTATCTATATACTAATGGCTCTCAAATATATAGCCACAAACTGAGATTTTTTCCCCTAATATTCATACTTCTAAGTCATAGTTCTAACTACCTACTTACCTCATTCAGAATTAAATTCTCGTTCTAAATTCTGCCTTAAAACTTGTTCCTTCCCAGTCATGGCAAATATGTCTATTCATTCCGTTGCTTAGGTCTTAAATTGTGGAGTTATCCTTGACTCAGTTCTTTCTGTCCAAACAACAATACTGTTAGCTTAATTTCTAAAGTACATCTAGAATGCATCTGCTTCTCAACACCTTTATCATTATTCCTTAAGTGAATGTCTCTCAGCTGGCAGATAGCTCTAGCCTCCTACCCCATTGCCTTGCTTCTGCTTTAAGCCTCTCTTTTAGCCTATTCTTTACACAAAAGCTATAGTGATTCTTTTCAAACCTATTGGATGATATTATTTCTCTTTTCAAAACTTCCAACATATTCTTGTCACAAAGAAAAAAAGCCTAAAGTCTTTACCATGATATACAGTTCCCCAATTATTCTCCCCCTTACTTTTTTCTAATCTAGTTCCATTGGACTATTTGATCTATTTCTAAACTTCTGAGCTACTTCATGAACATGCCAAGAGTACTGCCATATCAGGGCCTTTCATTTGTTCTTTCCTCTGTCTTAAAATCTTTTACCCTGGTTATCTGCATGCCTCCTTTTCTCACTTTATTTGGGTCTCTGCCTCCAAATCATCTCAATATACAGGCTTTCTTCCATGACCTCATATGTAAATTAGGATCTCCATCACTCTCTTTCTCCATATAATGCCATATTTTTCTTTATAGCCCTTTTTCCTTTTATGTGCATTTATATTTATGTGCTTACTGCATATCTCCCTCCCCCAGAATGTTAAGTTTTAAGAGTTAAGACATTTTTTTAATTCTCATTCATTTATCCATTCATCAAATAATGTATATTGAGCAATCTAATGACAGAATGGAATGCACTATTGAGTATGACTATGCACTGTTTGCGAATTTCATTGATGAGTCAAAGACTAAAAAAATGTTTGACCCTTTAGGTACACTCTATGAAGATCATCATCCACCTGCATTTATGACTCAAAGAAATTCTTACACAGATCCATAAAAGATAAAGAAAAGTATATTCACTCCAGATTACTTGTGATGATGATTACTTATGATAGCAGAGAGGTGGAGCAAATAAAGAAGACCATAATATGGAGCGTGGATAGGTGAAATATGATGGATTAACACTGTGAAGAGTTACTCCACAATTAGAAAGAGTAGATTAGTATATAGAGCAATAGAACTAGATCTCAATTGCATCACGCTGAGTAAAAATAGTAAGCTGTTTAATAAATACTTTTTATGTGAATTTAAAATATATGTGCACAAGAGTTCCCTGGCGGCTCAGTGGATTAAGTGTCTGACATTGTCACTGCTGTGGTGCACGTTTGATCCCTGGCCAGGGAACTCCCGCTTGCTGCAGGTATGGCCAAAAAATAAAATATATGTGCACAAACACCAATACATTTTTTGCAGGGGCACATAAAAAGAAAAAAGATATATATGTTAAATATATTTGGATGGTGCCATAGGGGGAAGGAAGAAAGAATGAAGGATGAGGGGGAAAGGTAATGAGATGAATCAGTGAGTGAGCAAGTGAGACCTAAAAGAACAGCTCTGAGTGGGCCAGTGGTTCTAATGTCATGATTAACTTGACACCAAAGTCTTCTCATTCCCATGTTGAGTAGGGCTCTTTGAACAGCTGGTCATGTGTCACAGTTCAGAGAACTCATAGCATCCTGGATCCTCTCTTCCAAGTCATTTCATGCTGTCTCCATACATATTTTCTGGAATTCCTGTAGCCATGCACAGAATAATAATTACTAAGACTCGAAGTTATGTCCTAGATAACTTAGAAGATTCTAAATTTGAAGATAAAGATTCAATTGTATTCTATATTTTGTACTTATTAAGGTAGGGGAATTGTTACTAAAAATGTTAATCAAAAAATTCAATTAGCTAGATGCTCTGAACTTTCCAGTTGACTGATACTTTATGGTAGGTGACTTAAATAAAGTTACAGAGCATACTCGACAATCACGAGCAGCAGTAAAAATGACTCATGTTGTGACCCAGACCACTGAATATTGATTTCTTAAAAAACAGTGTAGTGAAGTAGTCAAAAGCAGGGTTTCTGGATTCAGCTTCTAGTGTCTGAATTCTGTTTCTTCTGCTTGCTGACCTTGTATCTGATATGCTTATATAACCTCACAAATCCTCAGTACCTTTATTGTTAAAAGAGGGATAACATCCTAGCTTTTATGTTTACTGTAAGGATTAAGTGAAATATTTCATGTAAAGCACTTAGAACAGTGCTTAGTATCCAATATATACTCAATAAATGTTAGCTTTTTCTATCTCAACAAAGTAGCTCATTCCTTTTTCTAAGACGTATTCAGATTCCACTGCAGTGCCAAATGTTGTGTCTTATGCTGAGAGAGAAGAAAACTAAAACTTAGATTTTTTTCTTTGATAGCCTAATAATATAGGGGGTACAATTAATACATGAACAAACTCCTGCTGTACAATTTATTAAGAATTTAAAATGTACAGGATGTTGGATATAATGTATTAATTCTGGATGAAGGTGTTACAAAAATATTTTAGGCGTGGTGACCCTTAGAGATAGGACTTTCAGACTGTTAGAAGACTACTGTGTGACCAAGCTTGTAGTAAAGGCAAGGAATATAGAATTAATAAACATAGTTACTTAATAACATCTCAATTTAGTGAGAGAGGTATACATACAGTAATACAAATTATAATATTCTGTGGTCAATATTTTGGTAAAAGAATGAGTAAAATACTATAGGATGTCACGTCATGTCATGTCAGGCATTTCCAGAGATGAGGTGATATGTTAGCTGCAAGATGGAACAAAGAGACAGAATATGGCTAATAGAGAAAAGAAAGGAGAGACTTCCAGGCAGAAGAAACAATTCCTGACAAAAAACCATTGAGATAAGATCTATACAAGGGGAGAACTATTTGAAGAATATGAAGTTTAAGTTTCAGCACCTCTTATTTGAGTGTATCCCTTCTTTTTCTCTGTGTGTTCTTCTCCAAGAAGGAGAAATAAACAGAAAATAGGGCATTAAAGGCTTGGAGCCCTGCTCCTGTGGATGGTACTGAGGCTGTAGATGGAGCCAGCAGGCGACCAGCACCACTTCTATCTCTGCCTGATCTTCATCAGCACCCTGCCCTCAGAGTACCTCAGCAATCATCTCAATTCTATCTTAGGTCCCAAGAAAAAGAATTTGAATAAGATGCTGCTCTGCATCCTGCTTGGGGCCATTATGATCGAGATTATGGCAACCTTTATCCCTGATTCCCAGGATTATCACTATTGGGGTGAGGGCATGTTGCTGAGATTAGTGTAGAGCTGTCTGTGTTGTGTTGGACCAAGAGAGAACAAAGGACTGGCGTTCACACTGAGCTTGTTACTGACCCAGAAATGGTACCTTAGCAGAACCACAAAGAAAGCTACAGATGAAATGGATAGAAATACTTCTAAATTATCAATAATAAAAAATGATTGATCAAGCCTGCTAGAAGAAATCTAGAATAACATTACTATTCTACAGAAAATATTAAAAAATCATTGCATATGAAGAAGTAATCAAAGAATTTCTTGCCTCAAAACTTAGAAAAATAGATATTGGGATTTACCATTGTGGCTCAGTGGGTTATGAACCCAACTAGTATCCAGGAGGATGCAGGTTCAATCCCTGGCCTTGCACAGTGAGTTAAGGATCCAGTAGTGCCATGAGCTGTGGTGTAGGTCACAGGCAAGCCTCAGACCATGTTGCTGTGGCTGTGGCTTGGGCTGGCAGAGGCGGCTCTGCTTCTACTCCTACCCTGAGAACTTCCATATGCCACAGGTATAGCCCTAAAAAGCAAAAAAAAAAAAAAAAAAAAAAAAAAGAAAGAAAGAAAAAGAGGAAAGGTGGATATTAAAAAAAAGTGTGGCGTTCCCGTCGTGGCGCAGTGGTTAACGAATCCGACTAGGAACCATGAGGTCGCGGGTTCGGTCCCTGCCCTTGCTCAGTGGGTTAACGATCCGGCGTTGCCGTGAGCTGTGGTGTAGGTCGCAGACGCGGCTCGGATCCCGCGTTGCTGTGGCTCTGGCGTAGGCCGGTGGCTGCAGCTCCGATTGGACCCCTAGCCTGGGAACCTCCATATGCCGCGGGAGCGGCCCAAGAGATAGCAACAACAGCAACAACAACAACAACAGACAAAAAAAGACAAAAGACAAAAAAAAAAAAAAAAAAAAAAAAAAAAAGTGTGTCAGAATACTAGTCAAGGAAGTGTTAATTTTCTGGATTGTTTTTTATATTTATGGTATTTGTCACCTTTCTAAAATTTATAATTTACCATGAATTTGTATTTATAATTTTGTATTTTTTCTTTATAATGCCCCAAATTTACATAAACATCTGGCCTCACAAAAACTAGATACCTTCCTGATTTATAGTGCTAAGGATGAGGGGTAAAATATTTTTCACTGTAATTTCCCCCTTCTCTCCATCTAATTTCTAACCAAAAGAGCTATATATGAAGGACAACAGCCAAATATATTAAAATATATATGAATACACACACACACACACACAAAATTTATTAATAGTTGGACATGATGTGATAAATTCCAGTGCAGTAATTTAGTCCTTTCTTTAAAAATATGGTTTGAGAAATATTGTGTAGGCTAGGGGTGACGCCTCCTGATGTTGCTCTTTTCATTTAAATTTGATATGGTTGTGTCTATAAACCAGGGTCCAATGTCACTTACCCACTTGGTTCCCAGTGCCAAGAAAGTGAAACACAAGACATGGCTGGATCTGAAGGCTGAGTAGCAAGAGAATAACTGTTACATCTAATGAATACACTCACCCAATAAATATGGCCCAACCACTGTCCTAGACTCTGATTAATGCAAGTCATTAGCTTCTCTTCCCTTGGCTGATGGTGTTGAATGAAGGAAGAGAGAGGAAGACAGTCCTTATTAAGTTAACAGCAATTGCAAAGGTTATCACCCTTGTATGATAAACTTGATACTGTTTACAATGCAGAGTAACTGTAGTTTTTTTAAAGATAGAATTGCATTGATTTATTTTTGAGGAAAATGATTTTGGAATGAGTGGATAAAGTAATAGAAGTGAGAGGAACTATTCAGAGGCATAGTACCACATTTCAGATGAAAGACAATAAAAGACCTAGAAAGAGACAATGGCAGAGGGAATGTAGAAGAGTCTGAATTTTAAAGACCTTCCTAAGGGATATTTGAATGTAATAGATGCCTAATTTGATTATGAGACTGAAGAATTAAGAGAGGCTTAGGTTTTCTTCTAGGCTTCTAGTTCTGGAAAATGGATAGCTAAGAATATTGTTTGGAGAGAATGATATCCAGAAGAGTGGGGATTTTGGGGAACATAATGATCTCAGTAGGTAGATAGAATTATGACTCAAGCTTGGATGGGAGCCAGGGCTGGGAATAAAGATATGGGTATCATCAAAGTATGGATGGTAGTTGAAGCCAGGCTGTAGGAGAATATGCATAAGGAGAAGAGTAAAGAGCGAAGAAGAAAATTTCTAGGAAGAAAAAGAAAAAAAAAAGTACAATTAAAGAGGAAACCAAGGAATAAAATTGAGAGGGAGCTATCACAGAAGTTGGAATCATGAAAATTGTGTAACCTGAGGGCTAAGAGAGAAAGTAATCTTAAGAGGTAGAGGATGGCTGGTATGAAAAATTCTAAAATGGGAATAAAATGTAATCAATTTTGCTTTTAGAAATTGAACTAAATGGCAGAAAAATTTGAGGCAGGAAAATCAGGTGGAAGCTATCATAATACTCTGAGAGAATGGGAGATAACTTTAACCAAGCAATGGAAATGGGCATACAAAGAAAAAAGGGGCATCCAGAAGTCACTTTGGCAGAAAATGATGAATGTGTGTGTTGTTAACTGAGATGGAGAATCGCAGAGAACCTGGTTTTGGGAAATCTGGGGGGAGGTAGTGAGTTTTGTTTTGAATTTGTTGAATGTGACATGCCTGAAGACACTCAGGTAGAGATGTCCTGAGTGGTTGTAAACTCAGGAAGGAGTTTTGAGAGAGAGGAGAGAGAGTTATAATTGAGAGCATGAAGAATATAGGTTCTAGGTTAAACCATGAGAGAGACTGAGATTGTGTAGGAAGAGCACATGAGTATGTAAGAAATGTGCTTAAGACAGAAAACTGTCAGATGTGTGACAGCTGAGCCATCCATAGTCCGAAGTAGAAAATTTACTCAGTGTCTTCATGGAAGGTGACCAGCAATGTCATAGTGAAGCAGTTAAGTTCACACTAAGCTTTTGGCTTGAGATGTGTAATGTTTTGTTTGTTCGACCCTGACTGCTGGCATGTGGAAATTTCTGGGCCAAAGATCGAACTTGCACCACAGCAGTGACCCCGGGCCACTGCAGTAACAACACCAGATCCAACCAAAGAGAACTCCTGTAATGTTTATCAATAACATATAATCCAGATGGGAAGAGAGGAAAGAACATAGACTTAAGAGTGTTCTAGAGTTGAATTCAAATCCTGGCCCAGCCAGTTATACATTGTGGGACTTTGCACAGAGTAGACACTAACTTCCACCATCTCTCATCTTTCTTTCTCCCCTATCTCCCTTCCTTTCCTATATGCATTCAATCACTTAAAATGAAACTTTCTTTGTCTTTAAAAATCCCCAGTTAAAACTCAAGGAGGAGTTCCATTGTGGCCTAGTGGGTAAGAATCTGGTGTTTTCACTACTGTGGCTTGAGTCACTACTGCAGTGCAGGTTCGATCCCTGGCCCAGGAATTTTGCATGCTGTGGGTGCAGCCAAAAACGAAAAACAAAAAACAAAAAATCTCATGGATTCAGTTGTGTACTGTGCTAATAAGGAATGATATTTTAGAGCATGAAACATAAGTTAAAACAGTTGTCCTGATACTCATGTAAACAGTACTCATTTTAGAATATCAATTGAGCAGATCTTCTTCCTGAGATGAGTCACCTATGCACAAGGAAATAATTCAAAAGAGAAGGAAGAAAGAAGGAAGAGAGAAGGGATATTTGTATGTAACAGTGTTAAGTCAGGCTAAATAATTTTTAATATTTTTCTTTTGAATAAAAGAAATACTATGTTCATAGACATTATAGAATAACTGAAGGAACTGTTGGTAAGGATTTTAGAGGTTATGGAATATGATATTTTGCCCTTTAATTTTCTTTTGCAGCAGAATTTTCTTCCCACAAATAAAATCTTATACAAATAATAGAGTCTTTTGCTGACAAAGTTAATAGTTTCTCAGATTGATGCAGGGGTGGGATACCCTGAGCCTTGCTCTCTCAGTCTCCCCTTGCCCCCTACTTAAGTTGGTCCCTGAGGTACCCCTGTGAAATTCTAGAGATCTGTAGAAGACAGTTTCTAATCATAGCTTCTGCCCAACTGCCTCATTTAATGAAAGAGAGCCTGATCATTTGGTGAGGGTAGTGGCTTGCTGTATTTAGGTCCTGATGTTAGAGTGGCAGTGTTGTCTTGATTTCTCCTCCAGCACTTTTGTTGGAGGGACCTTTTAAAACCTCCATCTTAAGCAAATTACCATCTTCCCACTTTATTTTTGCATCCAGTGTTCCATAAAAATAAGATTCAGAATGTTACTCCAATCCTTCTGTCTCCTAGTAGAGTCCCGGAAGGTTGACAGTCTCATGAGAAAATACACAAAACTTTTGGACTTCCCATTGTAACACAGTGGAAATGATTCTGACTAGTATTTATGAGGATTCAGGTTGAATCCCTGGCCTGGCTCAGTGGGTTTAGGATCTGGCATTGCTGTGAGCTATGGTGTAGGTTACCAGCGAGGCTCGGATCTGGTGTTGCTGTGGCTGTGACATAGGCCAGCAGTTGCAGCTCTGATTTGACCCCCAAGCCTGGGAACTTCCATATGCTGAAGGTGCAGCCCAAAAAATAAAAACAAAAACAAACAAACAAAAACAACTTTTCATTCAGGGGAGTGATGAGCTGCCTACCAAGTTTGGTTAAATAGGAGTGGTAGTTGGCTAGGGAGATGCAACTAAATGAGTGGATTCCTTGAGGGCAGCCAAGAAACAGAAATCCCCCACATGGAGATTCAACACAGAACCCCACTGGAACTAAAATTCATGTCTGGGGGCCAGGATATAATGAGCACACATTTATCTCTGATGCTCAGATGGAGACCATTGTGGGGCTTTCTGAAGACCTTGCAGGAATGTACATGGGAGGAAAGCTGAGAAGGCTGAGCTTTGCCATGGCCAGGAGGTGTCAAAAACAATTAGAGGGCATTGCAGAGGGTGTTTGCTAGCTTTAGGGAGTGGAAAATGTAATCAATGCCCTTTTCTGAGTTAAAGTTTTGGACTTAACACCAGTGGTGTAGTCAACAGATTTAAAATTATTTTCATGAATATTTTATGACTGTCTACTATGTCTAAAAAGTTACTTCTCTCCAGAGTTATATATCCAAATGAAGTGAAATCACTGTCTTAAAGAGATATCTGCCCTCCCATGTTCACTGAAGCATTATTCACAAAAATCAATATGCGAAACATGTCTTTGTGCCCATCAACAGATGAATGGATAAGGAAATTATTTATACATACACACACAAACATGCACACACTGGAATATTCTTCAGCCATAAAAAGAAGAAAATCTTTCCATTTCTGCCAACCTGGATGAACCTTGAGGCATTATGACCCAAGTGTACTATTAGAGGAAGACAGATACTGTAAGATCTCACTTATATGTGGACCCTAAAAACATTGAAGTCATGGAAATAAAGAGTAGAATGGTGGATTCCAGGAGATGAGAGATGGAGGAAATGGGAAGATGTTGATCAAAGGGTATACACTTTCAGTAATAAGAAGAATAAGTTTTGAGGATCTAAGTTACAGTGTTGTGACTATAGATAGCAATACCATGTTTACTTGAAATTTGCTATAAAAGTAGAGCCTTAATGTTCTCACCATAATGATAAAAACAAATTGATAATTATGTGAGGTGAAAATTTTATTAAATTAACCTTATTCCGGCAAATATTTTGCAGTATATACATGTATCAAATCATCACATTGTACACCATAAACATACATAAATTTCAATTATATCTCAATAAAACTAGAAAAAAGGAATTACAATGTGAGAAACAAACATGTTTGTAATATAACTGAAATAGTGGACTAGATGTCTTTTGTCTTCATAGTCTGGCAAGATTCTTAGCTTACAGTGTATTTATTTACTGACTGTACTGATAGCCCATCTGTATATGAAAAGGATTTGAAGTAGTTACAAGATGCTTAATAAGTGTATTAATAGAATGGAAAATCAGAACTAGAGCAGAAAAAATAATATAAGTTTAGCCTTCAGATCAGAATTTCAATAAATTTTTTCCATTTATGGCTCTACCACTCACTACCTGTGTGAACATTTGTAGGTTATTTGTCTCTTCATCTGTAAAACTGTGATAATAAGAGTATCTACCTCATGGGTTATTGTGAGTATTAAATGATTTAATACATCTTAATAACTTGTCAATGAAGTTTAGATACTATTTTGCTTTGCTTCTTGGGAAGAGTCTTTCATATTATCTTCCCGTTGTTTTATGGAATTTTAAGTTGATGTTGCATCTTGATGGTATTATTTAACTTCCAACTGCTATTTCTGGTTTTATAAGTGTTCTTTTTACTTTTTCTAACTTATTTCACTAATGCAATTATAACATCTCTGAATATAGCAAGAGACTTTTATTTATAATTAATTTTACTTTTCTTCTAACTTGCATAGATTCTGATTCATCCAGGTGGTTGTTTTTGTCAGATTTTTCTTCCTAATTATTATCACAAGTTGGCATATTGATTTTCAAAAATGTTTGACTATGACTCAATAAAGAGTACTTTTTACATCAGGACTCACTACACAGTATGTGCACACACCCACGTGAACATACACATAGACACAGAAGCACACATTTACCCACCATCTGGGATTAGAAATATGTGCAGTAGTATTTAACCTTACGATGTCAAGTATCAGACAAATGATAATCTATGGCTTAAAAACCTGACTGAAATCTCTATAGTCAGGGATTTGCAAGTGAGAATCTCTGTTAAGGCAGAGAGAGATCACTTTTCCTTCAAATGGAGTGAAGAAGTGGATGAATCTGACGAAGAGCTGGTGTGGCCACTTCACTGCCCTTCCATAAAGAGTGGCAAGCATTGAAAATGTGTTAATAAGAAATCAGGGGAAAACATCTCAGTCAACGCTGTCTTCTACACTGCAGCTTTGGGCTCTTCCTCACAATCTGTTTCTGGATACAGCAGAACACTATATCCCTTTTAAGAGGTACTTTCTGGTCTAGTTATGTTTTTCCTTCACCACAGTCAGTTGTACAAGTACCGTAAGCAATTTCAGTGAATTGTTGCTCAGCATAGATCAATACCAGTTGCAGTACTGATGATTTCTCAAAATGCATATCCCTTTAAAGCCACTTTGTGAACAATTCCATATAAGCTCATTTAAGGCTCCCTCAAAACCTAAGTACTCTGTAGGGGTGGTTCCTAATCGATTGTCTACAATAAATTGACCCCCTCGGACTTTGAACAAGCATCTGAGCTTGCCATATTACAGTGAAATGGGAGCCCTTAGTATAAATGGCTGTACTGGAGAAGAAGGTTCAGAGGTGCTGACCTGAATGAGAAAATTCTGACTAATTCTTCCTCCCCAGGAGTGGCTAGTGTAAAAACATAAACTCTCAGACTGGTTAAAGAGATAACCAAAACATCTGAATTTCATCTTTTGCTGAAAATTCTAGATCCTTTAATTCATATTTTCCTAATATTTTTTGCTTAAGATAGAGAATCCCACCAAGTATACTGATTATATTTTTAGAGAAAATTTAACATATTTTCCCATTACAAGAAGAGTACATACTCATAAAAAGAAACTGTAAAGCCCAAAAGAAGCAGGCACATCTCCAACCTGCCACGTTTTTAATCCCCAGAAATAATCACTTTTTATATGTATGTATTTTTTGATATTTTCCCCAACATAAATTTTTGAATATTTGAAAAAATACAGCTGTAGTTGTATCACTTCAACTGAATTTAGTTGCTTGCTTTCCCCACCCCACACATATATCATAAGATGAAAATATTTTTAATGATGCTGCAAATTGATCAAAAATATAATATTTAATTACAGCTCAATATGCTATTGAATATATGATTTAATTATCTTTTACTGTGGGATATTTAAGTTATTTCCTACTTAGAATAAAATAACGGTAGCATTTCATAGTAGTGGGGCATAAAGACTTATCAACACCATCCCCCCAAAATGGACAAAGTCCACTTCTTACCTTAGTCCTAAATTCCAGATGAATTAATGATTTAATGTTTAAAATGGTATCATAAAAGGGTAAGAAGAATATAAAGGTGAATATTTATATAATCTTAATGTAGAAGGATCTTTCTAAGCAAGAAAATAAAGCAGAATTACAAGGGAAATAATTGGTAGATTTTGAGGAAAAATAGCAAAAAAATACCTAAAATATTTAGAAATCAATAATAAAACAAAAAAGGTATAAAAAAGATTTCAATTTGATGTATGGATGATTCACTATAGAGAAAATGACAATAATTAAACCAACTATAATAGAAAAAATAAAAATCTTAAAAATATTCACATATGCTAGTAATAAAAGATATGCAAATTACAATAATGATATATCATTTCTGCTATTATACTTACAATGTTTAAAATGGTTAGAACCCCTTGTGATGTCATGACTGTTGGAAAATAGGCACTTAACAGAGTAGAATTGTAAGTTGGTACAGCTTCTCTGGAAGATATTTGACAATATATATCAAAGGCCCTAAATATTAAGTACTTTTAAGAAATTCTTGGAATTTATTCTAAAGATTAAGTGTGTTCATAGATGTGTTTACAGAAATATTCATCTCAGTGTTCTATACAATCACAAACAGTCAAAAGCAACCTAAATGTCCAACAACACTGGGTTGTTAAAACATTTTGGCATGATGATACAATTGAAAGCCATAGGTCTCCTAAATTAAATGATGTAAATTTATATATAGTGTTACAGAGTTGAGGACAATCAGTATCTATTAAATGAGAAAAACATTACTGAAGAAAATATATGGTATTCTATTGTTTGCATGTATTTATATTTCTGATTATTTGGGGAAAAATCTGGAAGAATAGGCAAGAAAATATTAACAATGGTTAATATTTCTTTGGGAAGTGAGATTTTAGCTGGTGTAAATGTATATACTCCCCCAATCTATTTTTGTCTTGTTAAAGTCATGTCGTTAACGTATACTTTTTGAATAATAAAAATATATGTGATGTTTTTATAAATACTTAAATCCACATGTCCTTAGTAGATTTATTTGTCTTTTAGGACAAATGACCTTCCTCTCAAAATGGGGAGGTCAATTCAAAGGATGTGAATAATTTTTAAACTCTTGACACAGCTTTCGGATTGCCTTGTATCACTATAAACACCCTCATGGGAGTTACATAAAAGTTCCATTTTCACTATACTCTTACTATCATTGATAAAGCGATCACTGTAAGAGTACATTTTTAAATTGTAAATATTTGTTAATCAATTGACTTCTCCCTGCTGGATTTTTTTCTCTGAGGGCATATTTTAAAAACTATAACAAGAGTTTATATTATAGGCAATCCATTTTCAGATACTCGTAAAAGCAAATTCACTTTTTACAAGCCACAAAAATGCTAAAGAATTATGACTTTTCTTTCTTTTTTTTTTTTTTTAGCTAAGAGGACAGGGTAGGCAAATTCCCTGATATTGATCATTTTCTTCTTTTTTTTTTAAAAGTTTTTTTTTTTCTTTCTTTCTTTCTTTATTTTTAATTATTTCCCCAATACAATTTTTTTTTCTACTGTACAGCATGTGTACATGTATGTTTAACTGGGTCACCATGTTGATCATTTTCTTATTGTCTGCCTTTTGCAGTTCAGCTTTGCCCTTTGAAGGATCTTATGCCTTTTTCTTCTTCATTCCAAAGGACAAGTCAATCTTAAGGTAAAGGATATTTTATTGAATCATATTTACTGAATCATATTTATTGAATGATGTTTTCACTGTAAAGCAAAGGAGTTTAACATTCTGGACCCTGGCAGGAATTGTCTTTTTTATTTTTTTATTCTTTCCTCTTTGAATCACTCTCATACAGCTAATGGCAAATATGGATTCAATCATGAGAAAGACTTATATGAGTTACCTAACAACTTTAAGCACTGGGACAAATGTTCTTTCTTTTTATCCCTCTCCCTTCCTTCTTCCCTTCATTTTCTCTCTCCATCTCTCCCTCTTCCCTGTTGTACATGCTGCTTTTCGCTGACTACCTTGCTCTTCCTTGTACTGGCCTTTCCTCACCATTGCCCTTGGAATATACAGAGAATCAGGTTTGGGGTCAGGCTTACATAGAAGGGAGCTAGGAAAGCTGTTAGGCTTTATTTGGCTTATGTCACTTTGGTAAAACAAGCAAACAAACAAAAAACATTCCTTTCTGAGGTCTACATTGGCTCACCAGGGGACTGCATTTGGAATATAAGCAAAAGGTTCAAAGTCCTACAGAGCATATATTTACCTAGCCTTATTCTCTGAACTAGGACTCTTGGAAATATTGGGCTATGCTATTGTGGTAGAAAATGCCAGCTGCTCATAAAGAGTTCTCTCCTCTTCTTGGGCACAAAATTGAACTGTATTTCCCAGCTTCCTTTACAGTGAGCTGTAGTTTCATGACTGAGTTCTAGCCAAAACAATGTGAGTAGAGGTGTTTAGTATCACTCCCATGCCATGCCATAAAAACTTCCCACATGTGCTTCATAAGTTTTCTACCTCCAATTGTTAGGAATGGACACATCATCCATTGAGACCTTGAGAGTCCTAAGTTGACAATGGTATAGCCTTTCAGTTGGATAAAAAGTGTATATCAATGCAAAGATACTCAGTCGATATAGGGTTTCATACCCAAGCAAAGATCCTGGTGATGTTGCTAACATGATACTAAAACGGCTCCAAAAAGTCTGGAGAAGACATTGGCCTGCATTAAGTGAAGTAGGAAGACTTGATGGTGTTGAAAAGGATATCCAAAATTTGAAAGAAATCTGTTAGAGTGACTATAGGGTTGGAAGGTCCACCAGCCAACTGTGGTGGGTGGGAAAGTCTAGAGTCTACTCCATTTATCAAAGCAAAAAGAATTATGCTGGTGAGAGGATCATAGCGTCACTGAGTAACTCAGTGGTGGATGTCCTCTGTAGGCCAAGGCTGACACCAGAAGAAGCTATTAAAGGACTGGCTTCCCTCTTAACAGTGGGGATGATGTGACCTCAGAATAATAGAGATCAGGTGAAGGCACTCAATCATGAGAAATAAAATGAGTGCAGTTATCATAATGAGTGGATGGTTGGAGTAACATAGAAGGGGGCTTGACTTGTGAAGAGCTGTAGTGATGATTAATCAAACTTGGCACCTTAAGGGAAAATAAATGAGCAGCCAATAAGGGAGTTGCTCAATTTATTCAAATAAAATAAATCAAGGAAGGGCGATGGAGAAGGGTAATAACAACTTCCCCATTAGAAGTCACAATCATTTGTATGGTTTCTGGACAAGGACCTTTTTTTAAAAAAAAAACAAAAACCTATAAGTTGATGACTGAAGGAGATATGGAATCCCCAGAAAGAAGGACCTTGTAACACCATAGTAAGTATACACAATAGTGATTTTCTCTGTTCTTTCTCAGTGGTACTTATGGTCATTTACTCAGGTATCTGTATGCTGAGGCAAAGGGTAATATCTAGCCATTTTGAGAAGGACTGAACGTAAGAGTCCAAGCTGACACTGATGTCTAGGATCCTGGTGCCATCAGGCCCCTCCCCACAAAGAATGAGGGTATATGACATCCAGTAAAAAAGGGAATTCTGGTCCAGAACCTGTTCACAGAGGATCCACTGGTTTCACAGATCCACATACTGGTTAATTCTCTGTCCCAAAAGGTTTACCTGAAATGGACATACTTGGTAGTTTACAGAATTCCCACATTAGTTCCTTGACCTGTGGAGTAAGAACTATTCCATAGGGGAAATCCAAATGGAAGGCTCTGAAACGTCTTCATTCTAGGAAAGATAATAACAGAAAAGAACAACAACCTCATTCTGAAAATAAATGGTAGAAATAGTGAAATAGTGCCTGCCTTAATGCACTTAGGGTTTGCAGGTTTGATGATTCTATTATATTCACCAATTAAGTCACCATTCTTGCCATGAAAAAACAGGTCCTAGAAGATGATCGTGCACTCTCATTAATTTAAATAAGTACTAGTCCCAATCGCAGCTGTGCCAGATGTGGTATCTTTGCAAGAGCCCATTAACGCTGCCTCAGGACATAGTGTGTGTCCACTGACATTGCAAATGCATTGTTTCCATTTTTATCAAGAAGAAGAAGGGCAAGTGGTTTGCATTCACGTGGGATGGGCAACCTTTTAACATGCATGATTTTGTCCTAGGACTATGGTAACTATCTGGTCCTGTCATAGTATAATCCAAAGGGACCTGGATTGTCTGAACAGAGTATCATTTTAGTTAGCTGAGTTGAGGGGCATCATATTGATAAGGACAGATAAGAAAAACATGACAAGTACATTAGAAGCACTTCTCTATGAAAAAAAAGGCTTGGAAGATAAATCTTACGAAGTTTTATTGTCCTGACAAATCATTAAGTTTTTAGAGGATCAATATTCTGGGGCATGCTAAAATAATCCTTCTATATTAAGGGACAAATTATTTTATTTTGGACTTTCCACTACTAGCCAGGAAGCACAGTACTTTATAAATACCTATGCACATTCTACACATATGACTGACCCATTTGACAGGTGATTAGATAGACTATTAGCTATTTATGAGCCCAGAGTGGTAAAGCTCTGAGGCAGGTACAGGCTATATTGGGGATATATATCTGGATAGTTCCTATAGTGTTATAAATATATATGATGGCAAAAAGATACTATGTAGAGTTCATGGAACACTGCAGTGGAAAAATCATAACATAGCCCTCTAGCATTTTGAAGTAAGGTCAAATCATTTGCACCACTAAACTGCTCATGTCATGTTCCTGGGTCCTGATAAAGACAGAGCTCCTGACCGTGAGCCATTAAGCAACCATGTGAACTGAACTGCTAGATTCTGTCACCTCTACTATGTCATGTGGTTGGACCGATCCAGCCAGGAGTCACATTGGAATAGAGGACTAGGAAAATGGGCAAGAGTTGGCCAGCTCATTGATTGAGTGGGAACACTTTCTAGTCATACTCCAAGACTTTGTTCTCCAAGAGGTCTCTCATGAAGTGAACCAGTACATTATACTGCTAATGTTCATGAGTCACTGCCAAAGTTCTAGTATTCAAATGAGTAAGACCATTTTTTCAAGTGCCCTGAGAAGGATATTTTAAATAACTATACATCAGAGATTGACTCGCAGTTGGATCCCAGAGCTCTCATAAATGCTAGAGTGATGCTGATACTGAAGACATTGAACATACTCCCTACCTCCAATCCTCTATCTACTTTCTTCTTTAATTTCTTCACTATAGTTATCAGATAACATAGTATGATCTTATCATGTTTATGACCTCTTTCCCCCACTAGAATGCAAACTCAACAAGAGTAATTTTTGTCTGTTCTGATCATAGCTATACCCATACCTATATCCTAGGACAGTGCTAAGTACATAGAATTTGCTCAGTAAATATTTTGGGGAATAAATGAATGACACATAGGAGTTTAGTTCAGTATCCTATTTCTGTTGTCTTTAGTTAATGGGGACACATTAGTGCATAGAACTTGGAATGAAATAGAATAGATACTCCAGTTATAGAGACAGTGATGAGATGTGGGGAAGCCACTTTATGAAGGTACTGATTATTTCTTTATATCTTACCTTGAGGGAATATCAGCGGCCCTAATTAACCATATGCAGAGCTCTGAGGTATTCTTCTTAATAAAAGGGAAAGCGAAAAGTAGGTAAATGCTCGCCCCTAGGGAATATTTCAAGTTTTCCATTTGATGATGGATTATAGGTGCAAAGGTTGTCCTACTGGCTTGGGGGCTGCCCCTTTGAAAGCCTTGGAATAGCCCAGACTTTCTCCACTGTGAAATTCTCTCTTACTCTTACTTCTTATTTCTCTTATATTTTTATAGTCCTTAAACTAGAATAGCTTTGCCCTCAGAGTGACAGATATTGTGGGTCAAGGTTCAGAGTGGATAAATGGGAATTTACAGTTTGATCCACATATGAGCATGCCAAAAATGGCTTGTAGATTTAACTCAACACACCAGTAGGTACAATGCAGGGTGGGAAAAAGAAAATGATTTTTTTTTTTCATGTCCAACAGCATGCCTAAAGGCAAAATAATTTATTGAAATGGTGAGACTATAAATGTCTCAAAGAATAGGGAGTTAATAATGATGCCTCCGTGTTCTTGGAATCAGATTTGAATTCACTGTTTCCTGGAGATTCTATCAGCTACTTCCCATCAATATTCAAATTGAATTCATATCAGTATCAAAATAAGAAAAAGTATATCTGCCAATTTATTCCCACAAATTATCACAAATCTATTTTCTATCTTAGGGAATTTATCACCTAAAACTCTTATTTAACACATGGCAAATCTTGCAAAGCAAGAATTAGAGAACCCCTGCCATGGCAAAGTAATGGAAGTGTATTTAGGTATTTTTAGCTAATATCGCATTCCAGTTCCAAGGGAAAAAAACAACAAAGTCACTTAAATTGACCTGAGTTCTTGATAACCTCTTTCACTGTGCCTATATAAACCTCCATACTGTTCCATTAGAATATAATCACTTGAAATTCATTTTTTACTGAGGGTTCATTGCAAATGATGAAATAATTCCTAAGTACTATGAATAGAGTGAACTAAAATGAATTTTTGAAGCTTCAGTGACTAAAATAAATATTTTTTTCAAATCTGTCAAAATGCCAATGGTTTACAGCATGACACTTGGGGGAGTCTAACTAGCACAGAACCCTGACTTCTGCATCCTTTGAATTTTAGCTGAATGCACTGAAATACCTTGAAAGAAGTGTGATTTGCTCTGAATCGCATTCCATTCTATCCCAATTCCAGCTGTCTGTACTTACTGAATGACCTACAACAGTAGCTGCTACTAGATTGACTGCTAGTCAGGAATTTAATGAGGTGATATATATCATTTAATTTATCCTTAATAAATTCTACTATGGATGCAGCCATGAACAGTTGGTATGTATATCCCCATTTTACAGGTGAGGGAACTAAGGCTTAAGAAATCTAAATCATTTTATCCCCAATTGTGTATAGTCACTAAATGTGATTAGCACATATTCAAAACCAGATTTGCCCAACAACAAAGCCCATGCTCACACCATTATTCTGGACTGCTTGTTACTATTATGGTGACATTTTCTGACATCCATACCATTGTTTATGTTTACCTGAAATTATCTGGAAAGGTGGTAGAAAGGTAGCCATTCATTTTCTTGCCTCATTTTTTAAAAAATAAATTTTCTCTATTCTGTGAACTAAATGATTTTTAAAAGGTACAAACAATGAAAACAAATATTTAAGATATGCTGAATACAGATAAAGAAATATGCTCACTTGAAATACAGTATAGCATATTAGAAAGACCAGGTCCTGATGTGTCTTGAAAGGTGTATGGGCCTGAGTTTCAATCACGTTTGCTACTTATGCCCTATGAGGCCTTGATTAATATTCTGATCACTTGCCTATTTGCTCTTAGATCCATTTCTTGTGCTTCCCCTATTCTATTCTGTATTTCAGGGCACTGGCTTAAACAAATTGCATTTCACATGCTCTTTTGCCAGTTGTATTCTAGCTAGGATCAGGTAACAGAGGGCATAGAGAGAAGACTGGAAATGAGAGATAAGTTCTTTCTCTCCCACTATCTCTACTTTAGGCAAACCTTGGCTGTAGTTCCATCTTTTTTCATATTTCCCAATTACTGAAGGATAATGGTTCTAGCTTATACTGGGCCACTCTAGCACTTGGACTCTGGTAACACACCCTACACTCTGTCCTACTAGTCCTAGATCTGGTGGTGGTTTCCCTCTGTTCCTGCTCTGTTTTCCTATTTGCCCTTTCAACATTTTCAAACCCTTAGTGAGTAGTTCTGCATGTTAAATATCTCTTATTGAAAAACTTAATATGGATTCTGTTTTGTTAACTGCACAAACTTCTCCCACACCTAGTTACTTTAAAGATCTGTAAAATGAAAATACAGGTACTATGTTTATTGAAAAAACCTACATAAAAATGTACCTGTGCAGTAAATCCATATTAATCAAGGGTCAACTATACTTGCAAGTTACTTAACCTCTCAGTGCTTCAGTTTCCTCAAACCCTATGAAATGTGGATAAAAACACTCATTAACTCAGAAATAACTAAGTCAACTGCTATAAGAAATATGCCACACAGTCATTCCTGTAGTGGCTCAGTGGTTAATGAACTGACTAGGATCCATGAGGATGCAGGTTCAATCCCTGACCTCGCTCAATGGGTTAAAGATCTGGCATTGCCATGAGCTGTGGTGTGGGTCACAGACTCAGCTCAGATCTGCTGTTACCGTTGCTGTGGCTGTGGTGTAGGCCAGCAGCTGTAGCTCCAATTCGACCCCTAGCCTGAGAACCTCCATATGCTGCAGATAAGGCCCTAAAAAGACAAAAGACAAAAAAAAAAAAAAAATTAATAAACCATCCAAAATCAGTGGCTTATCCTAAAAGATGAACAGCCCAATGCAGATCTAGGCAACATGGGATGGAAATGTGGGGGCAAGCGTGGATCTCTAGTTCACACAGTCATTCATGGACTCAAGCTGATGGCAACTTAGGCATCTTCATCACATGGCCTCCATGACCTTGGGGGTCATGTCCATTCCACTAACCAATTAAGGAGACTGGGAAAGGAAGTTTTGGTAAAGGTCAAGAGGAAAAGGAAATGATTTTGGTGATTAGTTAACAATTTCTGCTGCAGCTTCATAAGGATTTTGTGAGGATTAAATTAACTAACACTCTAGACTGTTTAGAACAGTACCTAGTACATAACTAGCATCAGGTAGGTACATGTTACTGTTATTGTTAGTTTTAAATGAGGTAATATTTGTAAAGAATCTAGCAAAGAGTCTGATACATATAAAATACTTGAGAAACAATGTATCAGTATCATTATCATCATTGTCATCATGATCAACAACATAAGTATTATCTGAGAACTGAGGTCTGAATATAAAATTTGGCTTTACCATTATCTTGGATAAGAATTTTCTTTTTAATTCTGTTTCCCATCTATGAAATAGAAATAATATTTTTATTGGTGGTGATAATGATAATGATTTAGACACCCTAAATTATAGAGAAGTTAAGAATATTTAATGAATTTAAACATGAAGTTGCCCCCTGCAATATTTAGTTCATGATACATAGTCAAAAATTATTGTTTCATTTCCTTCCTTAGAATCCAAGGATAAAAGAACGGTGAGAAGAACTTAAAGATCAATAAGAATAGTTATTATACATAAAACTAGATACAATCTGTAGGGAAAGAATAAATATATCTCACAGTATTCTATCTATTTTGGCCTTCCTGGAAGATACATTTTTATGGTGAGGCAAATGATAAACAAGTTAACATATATGAGTACATGTGTATTTGTGTGTATGTGTGTGTGTAAACATACATGTTCAGATACTGAGAAGTGCTACCAAAAAAACCCCACAGAAGGCAGAGAGAAAGTTTACAGAGTAATGGTGTTCAGGGGAAGGATACTTCCATAGGGTACTGAGTCCCAGGTAAGGATCTCTGGAAAGTCATTTGAGCAGAGATATAAAGTCTGGGATGGAGTTGATAATCAGGGGCATAACCTCATGACATTAGCATCAAAACCTGAATATAGATGTGGTGGTTGTCTTGATTTTAACTTTTAGACCACCAGTGCTAATTGTCAGATAATCTTTCATATGATTGGAGATGGGAAAAGAAGCCCGATAAGAGAAAATCATTTCTAAGTCCTATCTCAGAGCCCTGGACAAAGGTAGGGAACATTCCTGTGATTAGAGACAGAAGAGCACTGACAGAGTCCAACCCAGATTAGTCTCTTGGCAAGACTCTTCCCAGTATTTGGGGAATTTCATTCAAATCTGAGTCAACTGAACATGCTTGATGTGGCCAACACAGAAAATTTGAACCAAGATGTCAAAGAAAAAGATGGCATTTGGTCAATGGAAAAATGGGTAAAAGACCTGAATAGACATTTCTCCAAAGAAGATATACAGATGGCCAACAAACACATGAAAAAATGCTCAACATCGCTGATTATAAGAGAAATGCAAATCAAAACTACCACGAGATATCACCTCACACCAGTCAGAATGGCCATCATTAATAAATCCACAAATAACAAGTGCTGGAGGGGCTGTGGAGAAAAAGGAACCCTCCTGCACTGTTGGTGGGAATGTAAACTGGTACAGCCACTATGGAGAACAGTTTGGAGATACCTTAGAAATCTATACATAGAACTTCCATATGACCCCACAATCCCACTCTTGGGCATCTATCCAGACAAAACTCTACTTAAAAGAGACACGTGCACCCGCATGTTCATTGCAGCACTATTCACAATAGCCAGGACATGGAAACAACCTAAATGTCCATCGACAGACGATTGGATTCAGAAGAGGTGGTATATATACACAATGGAATACTACTCAGCCATAAAAAAGAATGACATAATGCCATTTGCAGCAACATGGATGGAACTAGAGAATCTCATCCTGAGTGAAATGAGCCAGAAAGACAAAGACAAATACCATATGATAGCACTTATAACTGGAATCTAATATCCAGCACAAATGAACATCTCCTCAGAAAAGAAAATCATGGACTTGGAGAAGAGACTTGTGGCTGCCTGATGGGAGGGGGAGGGAGTGGGAGGGATCGGGAGCTTGGGCTTATCAGACACAACTTAGAATAGATTTACAAGGAGATCCTGATGAATAGCATTGAGAACTATGTCTAGATACTCATGTTGCAACAGAACAAAGGGTGGGGGAAAAACTGTAATTGTAATGTATACATGTAAGGATAACCTGACCCCCTTGCTGTACAGTGGGAAAATAAAAAAAAAAAAAAAGAAAAAGATGGCATTTGGAAGAGAGATGTTCTGGAAATCTGCCTATATATTGAGCAGAAAAAAAATTATATCTTAGATCTTCCAAGTGATGTGATCTAGTCAGAATGTTATATGAAGTGTGAGGATCATGGAGGAAAGAACAATGGTAATATAACTTATATGGTGTAATGGTAAAAGCCATCAGCCAAGAATGGACTATGTCCTCATCCCAATTCTATTTCTGGGTTCACTTGGTAATATTATTTTTTTTTGATGTGCAAAAACTTCCTGACCCACAGGTCTGAGCTCTGGTAATGAGAAATTCTATTCAACGGGTATATGTTGACTTCCATTATGTGTCAGGCAGTGGTATATGAGTGGGGATGCAGCAAGGAGATTACACTTCACTGAGGGAGTCAGAAAATAGCAAGCAAATGTATGAGTGTCATGGATGGTGTGTTAGATGGTGGTAAGTATTATGGAAGAAGATAGGGAGTGTGAAGGAAGAGTCATATTCTAAATAAGATGATCAAGGAAGAAGTTAATGAAAACATGAAATACAGGTAAAGACCCTAACAATGAAGAAGCAAGCAGCTGGCTTTCTGGGGATAGATCATCCCCAAAGAGGAATCATAAAGAGCAAGTATCCTGGTATAGGAATGTACCTGGTGTTTATGGAATAACTGGAAAGTCAGCGTGTGAGTGAGAAGGAAAGGGCATAGGATGATGACGCAAAAAAGTAATGGAGTTAGGGTGGGGTGGAACAGACCAAGAGATGGAATCAGATCTATAGGATTTTTGACGCCACTCTAAGGACTTTGGCTTTTTTAGTCAGAATGAAACACAAAGCTATTCAAGTGTTTTGAGAAGTTGGAAACTATTACCTGATTTATGTTTTAACATCATGCCTATGGTTGCTGTTCATCAATAGAATGAAATAGGGCGAGGGCCTGAGAAAGGAGAGTATAGCTTCTGCCTGCTTCTTTCTGTGCCCTGAGCCTCTCCTTGGTGGTAATACACTTCCTTTCCAACCTTACATCCATTGCACTTAACCTTAAAATTCTTTCATGTGCTATTTCTAATCTCCTAATTTCCTTAGGAAAAGAGATGATAAACACATTCACTTTGAGGTGTAAATGATCTGTAAGTTATGTTTTATAAGCAGAACATCTATTTTGCCCAAAGGAATGATGCTTTCTAATTGTAGAATTTCAGGAATAAATGGACAAATAAATGGGTGTTTTGAAAAATACCTAAAATGACTGTATCTAGATACTCTGTTGAGTCAGTTTAGTTCAATTCTTTTGTGATAGGAGCCAAGTTATACAAGCACAAATAAAAATATAAGGCCAGGCTTGCTTATAATTCTCATAGGATGACAGAATAGTGTATTCATATACCCAATCCTAATCCAGTCCCTCACTAAATCACTCACTAAATCATCATGGATTCCATATCCTTAATCTGTCTCCCGTTAGTCTTGCCCTTCCATTTTATTGTTAAGACTTTCATCTTTGGCTTAAGAATTGACCTAGTCTTCTATTTTGTTTCAAGCATATCAAGCTTAATCCCCTTTCCCCTACCCAATCCAATGTCTGCACCAGAATGATCTTCCTAAAATGCAAACAATGCCGTTTCTCCTTTTAAGACACTAGTTGTTCTCCAGGGCACTCACTTTCGGACAATCTAACCTATTTGGGCAGACACATGAGGTCCTTTAGGAGCTGATGGCTTCTTTTCTCTTGAACTAGTCCTGTAACCATTTTACCTTCATTTTAGCACTCATGCCCCTCCTCCCCCAACACACATTTTCTGCTCCCTCCACATTCCATGCTATTCCTGTCTTCAGGGACTTCGTGCTTTCCTTCCTCTTTTTCTGGTAAATTTTATTTTCTTAATCTCCCGACTTTCCCGTCAACTTTGAACAGTTAACTTCTTTTCACGCTTCAGGTTTTGGTATAGATGTTCCCTTCTCTGAAAAGCCTTCCCTGATATCTATGACTTAAATACTTCTCCCAAGGATTCCCATAGCAATCTTATCTGGAGTTGTTGCCTTAAAGCAAGGAGTTTTCTGTTATTTGCTGGTTTGTCCTCCACATCAGATTCTGGGCTCTGAAGGGCAGAGAATTTGCTCAATCTGTGTGTCTGTGATGTCTGACAGAGCACTTAATGTAGAATGGACTTCAGTATATGATTGAGTACATAAATGGAAGAGATAATACGGAACTTCTTATAAAAAGTTCAATACATGAAACAAGGTATTACTGGTCTCCAAACAAGCTTGATGTTTGGGAGAAATACAACTACTTCTGATACTGAGACCAAAGGGAAGTTTCTCTCTTGGAGTCATCATAGAAAAAGCACTAATAGCCCAAGAGACTTAAAACAAGTAAGTAAATTGGTAAAAGAAGTAAATAAATTGGTTAGTATAAATTGGTGCTACTAATCTTTGATTTAGTGAGATTAGGGAGGCTGGACCCAATGTTGTCTCTAGTTGTTTTTCAGTTTTATGTAGTTAAGTGGTGATAGTCATCCAGTGCAATTCCCTGCAAAAAGTTCACATATTCATTTGTGATTTTCTAAGAAACAAACGTGTGTAAAAATCTTTTAAACAAAGCATTTGTCTAATTCAACACTATTTTGTATCAATAACTCTTCATTAAAATAGGGAATTATTACATACAATAGTCTCAACCTAGACCATTTTAAGAAAAGTGAAAGAAATATTTTATGATTATGAAAAGTAGTATCAAAATTCCAATTAAAAATAAGCATAATATTAAATTGCAATATATTTAAGGTCACTAAACAATGAAAACGTGTTTTTCTTTCAATTAATTTAGACTCTTTAGTTATGAAAATGAAAATGGAGATTGACCTCTTTTTGTTTTTAAATTTTAATATGAAAATAGAAATTATGGATCAAATTTTTTTAATTTTGAAATTAAAATTTAAAAAGTTATGACTTTTTCAAAATTAAAAAAGTGATGACTTTCACTTCAGGTTCCCATTAGTTTTCTAGGGTTTAGTTAGACTTTTTTTTTCAATTTATGGAACTTCTTATCCACATTGTGACTCCAGCATGCCTTCAAGATCTATTTCCATGCTTTTTGGATTATAGAGGGGAAATTTTTGAACTCATGGTGACTCTCTTCTGAAACTTAACTACATTTCCACTTCTAGATATTTATCCAAAAGAAACAAAATAACTATCCCCAAAAGATAGCTACACCCCTATATTTTTGTAGCATTATTTACAATATCAAGACATGGAAACAACCTAAATGTCCATTGAAGAATGAATGGATAAAGGATATGTGAGATATAGATAAATGGAATACTATTCAACCATTAAAAAGAAGAAAATTCTGCCATTTGCAACAATATGGATAGTCCTTAAAGGTATTATGTTAAGTGAAATTATTCTTACTAAGGAAGACAAATACTGTATGATTGCATTTACATATGGACTTTTAAAAGATAAAATTCATAGATACAGAGAATAGATATATGGTTGTCAGAGGTGGAGACTGGGGGGGAAGGGGTAAAAGTGGTCAAAAGCTACAAAATTCTAGTCATAAGATAAATAAGTCATGAGGATATAATATACAGCATGATAGGTATAGTTAATGATATCTTATATGTTTAAAGTTGCTCAGAGAGTAGATTTGAATACATATCATTAGAGTAAAATTGTAACTATGTGTGATGATGGATGTTAAACTTATTGTGGTAATTATTATTACATATAAAATTGTTATTTCATATACCTAAAACTAGTACAATATTATATCATTATACCTGAATAAAAATACTTAAAATTTTAACAAATAAGAGAGTGAACTGAAGACTGCTTTTGGAATCATTTAACAAATGTGAATTTTAAACCCAAATTTTGCTCTAATTGCTGGGTAAATTTGGGCAAGGAAAATTATGCCTTTAGGTATATTAAAGGAGACTTTTGGATTAGTTGTTCCCTAAATTTCATCTTTACTGTCCTAAGTTATGTGGCACTAATTTGTACAAGAGACCTCAGTTCTTTCTAGAAGTCTTCTAGCCAGGTAGGTACTGAACTGGATTCCTCGGGCAATGTGTATTTCTCTGAGCCCCCAAAAGCAGTGAATACTAATGTTGTCAGTTCTTGGAACCCCTTTTGGGACCAGGCAACTTGGAGTCCCAAGATAAAATAAAAGAAGGTGCATACATTTTGACCATCAAAATTTTTACTACTCCCTTTTCATCCACTAGTATGGAAGTTAGGTAATGTCTCAGCTCAACCTTGTGAGAGAAAGCAGCTAGAATATATTATTAGCTTCAATAATGGCAACATTTTCTAAATCTTATCATCACAGTAACCCTCACACAAAGGAGATAAAAGAAGATGTCCACTGAGATTGCAAGTGCCGCTTGGACTGAATTCCAAGTTTAGAAGACCTGTCAGTTTAAAATTATACATGGAAGGTTCCAGGACATTTTACATTCTTTGGGGGCTGGTGGGAATAGAAATCAAAGCGAGATAAAAGAAAAAGTGACTGATTTCTGAATGTTAATCTTGTATTCTGCTAGTTTGCTGAATTTGTTGATCAGTTCAAGTAGTTTTTGGGTTGAGTCCTTAGGGTTTTCTACATATGGTATCATGTCATCTGCATACAGTGACAGTTTTATTTACCTCTTCTCTTCCTATTTGGATGCCTTTTATTTCTTTTGTCTGATTGCTGTGGCTGGGACTCCCAGTACTATGATGAGTAACAGTGGCGAGAGTGGGCATCCCTATCTTGTTAAAGATTTTAGTGAGAAGGCTTTCAGCTTTTCTCCATTGAGTATTGTATTTGCTGACAGTTTGTCATAAATGGCTTTGATTATGTTAAGGTATGTTCCCTCTATACCCACTTTGGTAGAGTTTTGATCATGAATGGATATTGGACTTTGTCAGATGCTTTTTCTGCATCTATTGAGATGATCATGTGGTTTTTGACTTTTCGTTTGTTAATGTGGTGTATGATGTTGATTGATATGCTTATGTTGAACCATCCTTGTGCACCTGGGATGAATCCTACATGGTCGTGGTGTATGATCTTTTTTATATGTTGTTGGATTCAGTTGGCTAAAATTTTGTTGAGAATTTTTATGTCTGTATTCATCAAAGATATTGGCCTATAGTTTTCTTTTTTTGGTGGTATCTTTGTCTGGTATTGGAATTAGGGTGATGGTGGTGTCATAGAATGTCTTTGGGAGTGTTCCTTCTTCTTCAACCTTTTGAAAAAGTTTAAGGAGGATTGGTATAAATTCCTCTTTGGATGTTTGATAGAATTCACCTGTGAAGCCATCTGGTCCTGGACTTTTATTTGTAGAGAGTGTTTTTATGACATATTCAATTTCATTTCTAGCAACCGGTCTGTTCAGCTGATCTATTTCTTCTTGATTCAGAAGATAATACAGATGGCATATGAAAAGATACTCAACATCATTAAGGAATTATAAATTAAAGTAACAATGGGAAATCACTATATGACCATTAAAATGGCTAAAATTAAAAAAAAAGGTAGTACCAAATACTGGTGCAAATGCAGAGCAGCAGGAATTCTCACTCATTGATGGTAAAAATGCAGAATGCTACAGCCAATTTTCTTTTTGTTTCTTAATTATTTTTTACTTTTTTATATAATTTTAAAGCTTATACTCCATTTACAGTTACTACAAAATACTGGCTATTCCTTATGTTGTACAATACATACTTTTAGTCTATCTCACAGCCAAAAGTTTGTAATTCCTACTCACCCAGCCATATATTTCCCCTCCCCACCTTTCTGCCAGTAGTTTGTTCTCTTACAAATCTAAGCATACCCTGAGGTCCAGTGATTTATGCTCCTGTGAGTAAATTAAGCTGAATTTAAGTAAATTAAGCTGAACTGAATTAAGCTAAAAACCTATGTTCATACCAAAACCTGCACATGAAGCTCTATAGCAGTTTTCTTCTGGGTTGTTAAAACTAGGAAGCAATCAAGACGATATTCAACAAGGTGAGTGGATAAACTCTAGTACATTCAAATGGTGAAATATTAGTCAGCTCTGAAAAGAAATGAGTTCTCAAGCCACACAAAGACATAGGGAACCTTAAATGCATATTATGGAGTTCTAAAGGTCAGTATGAAAAAACTGTGTACTTTATGTTTCTCTCTACGTGACATTAGATAAAAAGCATCATTTTATGAAGATACAGTAAAAGGGCCAGTAGTCACCAAAAATTTGAAGGGTATGGAGATGGAGAAATAGATGAAGCAGAGCGGATTCTTAGCACAGTGAAACTATAATTTCATTTTCTGTAATGAGATTCATTGGCTTTTTTTAAAATTAATCCATATTCCTATTAATAACATCATTGTTGGTGGCTGAATACCTTTTTAGAAAAGTGGTTTTCATCTTGGGGATTGGTGAACAATGAGGACTTGTAGGCCAGAGGCTACAGCTCTGATTCGACCCCTAGCCTGGGAAGCTCCATATGCCGCGGGAGCGGCCCAAGAAGTGGCAAAAAGACAAAACAAACAAACGAAAAAACCCACCAGCCTAGTCTTGTGAGATGAACTGTACATCTTTTTATGCCCATTCATGGCCTAACAGATGCAGCACCCTCAGATCAATATCTTCCTTATGTTCCCTCTAACTTGAATTTTAATACTTGTCCCCGAAGTCCTTCGAAAAGGACAAATATGTCTTGGAGGTATGGAAACAACCAAACCACTTAAAGTTAAAGGACTTCTTTCTCAAGAAGAAATTGAAGCACAAGTCTCTGATGAGGAATTTAAGAATAATGGCAAAGCTCTTAATATGAAAATCCAACAAATCTTCTCTCTTCAAGTAAGTCTCAGCTTTATTAATTCTCCAAAAGAACTGTAAAAACTTCCAGACATTTTTGTACACAATAAGACAACAGTTTGGTTCTATGGAATTCGGCTAGAATCTGTTCAGAGGTAAACTGTTGGAAGCCCTCAGAATACACTGTTTACATAGACTGCAGTTGTATACACATTGTGTACTGTAGTAGTCCTGACCTGGTTATTCTACTTTGATTCAGAAGAGCCATGGATAAAGTGAACTGGGAAGCTGTGCATATGGAATTGTAATTAAATGCCCACTGTGGATACCTTACTTAAATTCTTGTGAATAGAAGAGTGAATAGGTAAAAAACTTAAAAAAAAAAAATCTCTAGAAGACTTCCATTTACTCTTCTCTTTGGCCAGAACTTCGTAGCATGAACATCCTAGTTACAGGGAAGACTGGGGTTTATTTATTTATTTTTCTTAAAGGAAACAATGATGTTCCTAATAGAGGAGGCTCTTAGTCACAAAGAGGAGAATGGATCAGCTAGCACTAGTAGTATCTGTCACATATGCCACTTTGTTACATTATATAAATGAAAGGTGTCAACGGTTTATTTTCCTTCCAAAAAGCATCTAGATACTAGTGAAATATTCCAGTTAGTATTTAAGAAGTTGCCCAATGATGATACATTCCTATATATAATACACTTTGTTGCAATGAGAAGCAATGAAGACATATCTGGATTTTTGTTTTCTGTTTTCCTTTTATTTATTTTTTTTTATTTTGATTTTTTATTTTGCTTTTGGTTTTTAGGGCCGCACTCGCAGCATATGGAGGTTCCCAGGCCAGGGGTCAAATCAGAGCTACAGCTGCTGGCCTATGCCACAGCCACAGCAACACCAGATCTGAGCCACATCTGCCAACCACACCATAGCTCACTGCAATGCCAGATCCTTAACCCACTGAGCAAGGCCAGGGATCAAACCCACAACCTCATGGTTCCTAGTTGGATTCGTTTCTGCTGTGCCACAATGGGAATTCCTGTTTTCCTTTTTATACAGAGTGAACTATGAGAACTTTCTGATATCTCCTTAGAATTATCCTAAACTTTAATTTTTACCAGGTTACTTAAGGGGAATGACTCATGATGAACCAACTCAAAGAATCACATATTTAAATACATTAAGTGTTTATTAATGTAAAATGGAGAATGCATTTTAACCAAAATTATCTTTATGCAAGGTATCCGTGAACAGGGTAATATGTGCAAAGTACTTAAAATGGTATTTTGGTTTCATTAGGCTCGCAGTCATGACTTTTCCCTTTCCTACCCTCACTGAGTCCTGGGACACCTTGGAAGCCCAATTAGGAATAAGATGATTATAGTTGAACATGAATGGTGCAGTCCAAATGGAGCTCAGAGAACAGTCATTATTCCAGAGTCTGACAGTTTGATGAAGGAAAATGCATATTTTTCATATAATCTCTGTGTGTGTCCCTGTCTCTCTCCCCTTCCATCCCTCTCTCCTTTTCTGTCTCATCTGTTTCCATGTGAGGATAAGCTCTGACAAATGATGCTTTCTATGCTCTGGTGTCTCATTTATAAAAACACATGCTAATTAACATTTTATATCTAGTTACAAAATTTCTTTATGGTAAACGTGTTCAGGTTTTCATATTTTTTTCTTTTAAGTGGGATTTCTTTATTTTTAGGGGCATTCACTTGAATCCTTGCCGACCTGAAGAAAACACCCCACCCTGTCAGCATCACCCTTGTTATCATATCTTGTTTCTTGGAAAATCTTATATTACTTCCTGGGAGGAGGAGTAATGTTATCTATCTGCTTTTTCTTTCATTATATTACCTTAGATTCAGAAAGTTACATTTTCTACCTTGTCTTTTTGATTCCAGAACTTTCCCTGACTGGAGTCCTGCTAACCTGTATTCCCTGATTAAAATACTCAATTCTTTGGAAACCGTCTAATGTTTAATCTTAGAAATACCCACTAATGAACTAAAGATTGACATAGTAATTGTTGATCCAGTGGGAAAAAACCTTTGGGGGCGAGGGGTATAAGTTTCTCTTGTTTCATTTCAATAGTAGCAATCAAATTTCTAATTAAAATTAGTCACTCAATTGCTTTCTAAATGATTCTGGTAACTTCATTAATCTTCAGTGATGAGCTACCTCTGTAATATTTAATATCCTGACAAGGAAGCCACATCTTATCACGTATGAGTCAAATTTCAGTCAGTCCTTTGATATTTCTGGACACTAGGAATCCATTGCTTCTCTTGTATGATGAGGGCATATTTTTAGACACAGTTCATGTCCTAAACAGACTGAACTCTTGTCTAACATTGTAAATTCCCAGAGGGCAGACACCAATGGCAGCTACAATGCATTTTACCTCACTTGAAGAAGTACTAAAAGGAGGTGACAAAGCTGCTTATCAATTCCCTCAGTCACTGGGCTGGAACTCCTTGATTTTGAGGGTGAAGAGATTATTCTCAGAGGTTAGTAGGACCTATATTACCTCTGAGGGAGATTTGCCCTCTTATGGGCATCACATCTCTTAAAAACAATTTTATCGTAACATGTCCAAAAGATGTTCTTCTCACATAACTCTGTTCCCGGTGAATTCTATCCATGATCCCATCCCTTGTTCCTAGTCCCATTCCTTATGACCCACCCTTAACCATCCAACGAATTCCTATATATCGCTTGAATAATTAAGAATAGCTAACATGTTCAAAAGTCAACTCATTACCTTTATTTCAAAATATGCTTGTCCTCTAAGGATTCCAGTTACCTGCCTCAGAAAGTAGAGCATCGTTTCTCAATTCCCTTCTTTCGTTGTCCCCCACATTCAATCAATTACTGAATCTTGATCCTTCCATCTCTATATTCCTCTGTCCTCTCCTTTACTTCATTCCTGACACTTCTTCTACTCAGGGCATCATTATCCAGAGTGGATCTGATGGTTGCATCCTAAGCACTCTTTTCCCTTTCCTAATAGTAATCTAAGTCTTGTTCATATATATAACTCCCCTCTATATGGATAATTCAGGGAAAGCTGATGCAGTTCCCAGCTTCAGGGTTAGGTCTGGTCAATCCAGTGGTAATTCTGTATATACACCTTACCTCAGTATTTGGTTTAGGAACCTAGGTTTTCACATTCTGGGACAAAAGATTGGGTTATAAGCATATGCTTTCTTTTGCAAAGGGGTACAAGGGGGTTATTTCTGGGATATTGTAGTGATGATATAAAGCGTGGATTCATTTACCACCGTGAGGGAAGCCAGCCAGAGGATGAAGCATAGCCAAAGGAAGAACAGAAAAGATGAATCTGGGGACACTGCATTAAGCCATACTTGAAGCTCATGCTATTTCACTACTTTCATTACATGAGCCAATAAGTTTACATATTGGTTAACTGAATTTGACTAGGAGTTTCCCTCATTTGCAATATACAAATCCTAACTGATACATCTTTTCTTGCCAAATCCTGATACGTCTTTTCTTGTCATTTTCACAGTGGCCTGGCGCCTCATTTCTTTATGTTGTCTACCCCTCCAGTTGACCACCCACTCTCCTGACAGGGTGATCTTTCAAAAAGCCCCGCAAATCCATTCATGTTCTCTCTACTTAATCCCCTGCCATGGTAACCTATGAACTTTGGAACAAATTAAATTTCATCAGCATGACACACAAGGTCCCACATTATTAGCTTATTTTCTACCCCTCCAGCCTCATATCTCATTTCTTCTCAATGTGAATTATATACACAGCCATCTTAAATAGTGTTGGCTCCTAAAATAGAAGGTCTTTATCACTCACCTCTTTGTCTTTGTATGCACTACTTCTTCATCTTAGAATTCAGCTAATTCTAGTCTATCTAGCACCAGCTTGTTTGAACCTACAGTATACACAAACATATGCAATATTCTGGCAAATCTCCCCCTGTTGTTTACCTGGGGGAGCCTTCATCTCTGCGCTGGACATACCCATGGCCTGATAGTCAACCTTCTTGGATTTATTCCAACTCCCTCATTTTACATCTAAGGAATCAAAACCAGAACCAAAACAAAGATTTCTCTACAGGATCCCTCAGTCCAGGGTGCATCTTCTCCTATGTGTCCTCATGGCCCCTTGTGCCCTTAACTCAGTGTCTTACAGCAGTCTCTCTCTCTCCCTCTTCCATCACAGTGCATGTTCTCTGAGTAAAGAGAGTACCTTGATCTTTTGTCTTTCACAATAAGATGACGTGCTCAGTAGATACTCCTTGAATGAACATTGAATGGAAATCTTGCTTCTGGCAGATAGCATTTGACTCTCGACGTCACCACCATCTTTAACATGTAGATTTATAGATTTACCTCATGGAACATTTAATAAAGCTTTCTGTGCTGAGCCCTTGGAAAAGGGGAGTAGGATGGGTGGAAGTTACTAAAATATTGGGAGAGTTACATAGATCATAATCTCTACTATAAGGCATAAAAATCAAGTAGGTGAACAGTGTGTTATGTTAATGAGGAAGGAGCATTAGTTATGGCAGGAGGTATGGAAAGTTTCTTAAACTGAGTGACCAAGGATATGTAGGATTTTGATAGGTAGAGGATTAGCTGTGGGCCTGAGGAGATGGTGTGCAGTGTCCAACAAGCCCTGGAATGCACTCATAGAGTCTTGCTGATTTTATTTTTGTCTCCATTAGCATCTCCCTACTGGTTAGCCTTGAGTTTAGAGCAAAGGTCAGCCAGGGTTTAAAGCAAGACCCTAAAGGAAAGCATCCTCCAGATAGAGCCATTTTATTTCCAGTCTGTTATTCTGGACCTGAGAGAATGCAATTAATAAAACAAAACAAAACAAAACCAAAAAACAAACAAACAAACAAAAAAAACCCACGCAAAGAAAACAAATAAAAATACCACCAACAAAATGAAAGTCCCTAGAGATTCTAGGTGAGTTTTGAAGTCTCTTACTGGTATTCTATAGCCCAGTCAAATTCCATCTCCAGGTGAACTCTAGAAAGTCATGAAAAGAGGCTGCTCCTCTCTGGACGAGCAGTTTCTTGCTATGGAATGGAGAATTCAGGCTTTCTGGAACTCTGAGGAAACTAGTTCTGGTTTCATATTTAGCAAAAACTCTCCAATGAGTAAGACGTGCTGCCATTCTTAAAGAAATTGTGAAGCCGGATTGTTTTTCATGCAGTAATAACTAGATACCCTTATTATGTATCCATTGTGTGCCAGGGTGCTTCTACCGTTATCACTATATCACCTAACTTTCAAAATAGCTGTTTTGTTTTCCATTTACAGGTGAAGAAACAAAGACTCAGAGGGCTTGAGGGGCTTACTAAGTGTCACTCAGCCATAATGTGGAGAATTTACAAACTGAATGGAGCTATAAATGACTTTTTAAAACCGGAGTTCTTTCTTTTTCACCTAGTATAAGGGGAGGTGTATAAAGACTCCAGATCAAAACCTTAGAGTTTGAGATGGCCCTGTCTTTTAGTAAAAGTGAAATTCTGCCCGTGACACTTATTTTCTCTGATCCTAACACCTGAAATGGGAATAATAATAACACTTTAAAAAAAGTATTTAGTGTCACTTATTTATGTATTTTTGGACCACTTTTATTTATTTATTTATTACTCAATGAATTGTATTACATTTATACTTGTACAATGATCATCACATCCTGATTTTTTAGCATTTCCATCCCAAATCCCCAGCCCATCCTCCACCCCTACCTGTCTCATTGGGAAACCATAAGTTTTTCAAAGTCTGTGAGTCAGTATCTGTTCTGTGAAGAAGCTCATTGTGTCCTTTTTTTTTAGATTCCACATGTAAGTGATAGCATTTGATGTTGATGTCTCACCATCTGACTGACTTCACTTAGCATAATAATTTATAGGTCCAACCAACTGTGTTGCTGCTAATGCCATTATTTATTTCCTTTTAATGGCTGAGTAATATTCCATTGTGTATATGTACCACATCTTCTTGACCCACTCTTCCGTTGGTGGGCATTTAGGTTGTTTCCATGTCTTGGCTATTGTATATAGTGCTGCAATGAACATTGGAGTACATGTGTCTTTGCGAGTCATGGTTTTCTCTGGATAGATGCCCAGGAGTGGGATTGTTGGATCAAATGGTAGTTCTATGTTTAATTTTCTGAGGAATCTCCATACTGTTTTCCACAGTGGTTGCACCAATTTACATTCCCACCAACGGTGTAATAGGGTTCCCTTTTCTCCACACCCTCTCCAGCATTTATTGTTTGTAGACTTTTTGATGATGGCTATTCTGGCTGGTGTAAGGTGGTACCTCATAGTGGTTTTGATTTGCATTTCTCTATTAACGAGTGATGTTGAACATCTTTTCATGTGTTTTTTGGCCATCCATATGTCTTCTTTGGAGAATTGTCTGTTTAGATCTTCTGCCCATTTTTTGATGGAATCGTTTGGGTTTTTTTTGGTATTGAGCTGCAGAAGGTGTTTACAAATTTTGGAGATTAATCCCTTGTCAGTCACTTCATATACAAATATTTTGTCCCATTCTGTGGGTTATCTTTTCATTTCATTTAGGGTTTCCTTTGCTGTGCAGAAATTTTTAAGTCCCATTTGCTTATTTTTGTTTTTATTGTCATTACTTGAGGGGGTGGATCTGAGAAGATATTGCTGTGGTTTATGTCAGAGAGTGTTCGGCCTATGGTTTCCTCTAAGAGTTTTATAGTATCTGGTCTTATATTTAGATCTTTAATCTATTTTGAGTTTATTTTTGTGTATGGTGTTGGGGAGTGTTCTAATTTCATTCTTTTCCATGTGGCTGTCCAGTTTTCCCAGCACCATTTATTGAAGGGGCTGTCTTTTCTTCATTGTGTATTTTTGCCTCTTTTTTCATAGATTAATTGTCTGTAGGTGCGTGGGTTTAATTCTGGGCTTTCTATCCTGAATAATAATACTTTTGCTGCACACTTTGCTCATTGTTGTACTGAAATAAGATCATAGGGTATCAAATTAAGAACATAAGTGTTAAACATTAAGGTGCTTTGGGAATGGATCTGGTGAGAAACATGAAAAGCATTCTCAGGAGTTCCCGTCGTGGCTCAGTGGTTAACAAATCTGACTAGAAACCATGAGGCTGTGGGTTCGATCCCCGGCCTTGCTCAGTGAGTTAAGGATCTGGCGTTGCCATGAGCTGTGGTTTAGGTTGCAGACGCGGCTCGGATCCCGCGTTGCTGTGGCTCTGGCATAGGCTGGTGGCTACAGCTCCGATTCGACCCCTAGCCTGGGAACCTCCATATGCCATGGGAGCGGCCCTAGAAATGGCAAAAAGACAAAAAAAAAAAAAAAAAAAAAAAAAAAAAAAAGAAAGAAAAGAAAAGCATTCTCAGTCATTTCTTTTTGAAGATGAGGACCTGATATTTTTGCAATAGTTTGGGCTAGTTTGATGGTTAAAAGCACAGCCTTCAGAATCATGAATATTTGGGTTCCAATCCTGGCTTTAACAAGTATATTAGCTATGATTGGCAGAATAATGGCCCTTCAAGTATATGCATGTGCTAATACCCAGAACCTGGACAGTATTTGGTTACATAGCAAAGGAGATTTAAATTTCAGGTGGACTTTTGGTTGCTAATTGTCTGACCTTAAAATGAGGACATTATTCCAGATTAGCCAGGTAGGACCAAAGTAACCATCAGTGTCCTTATAAGTAAAGCCCTTGTAAGGGTCTTTCCAATTTTAAGATATAAAAAAGATGGAAAGTAGAGGAAAAGATGACCATGAAAGCAGAGGTCAGAATGATGAGATTGTTGGCTTTGAAGGTTGAGGTACAAGGCCATGAGCTTGGGTATGTAGGTAGCCCCCAAAAGGTGAAAATGGCAAGGAAATGAGTTCCTAGAGATTCCAGAAAGAAGTGCAGTAGTTCTGTTGACTCCTTCATTTTAGCCCTCTGAAGCTTTTGGATTTCTCACCTCCAGAACCATAAAAAAATTAATCAGTATTGTGTTAAGGTACTAGATTTGTGGCCATTTGTGAGGACAGCCATTAAAAAACTAATATACCCACTGTGTGACCTTGAACAAATAAGCAAACCTCTTTGAGCCTTACCTATATGACATAGAAAGTAACCAACCAGTAAGGAAGCTTTATCAGTATCATTAATATCACACAGCAATACTATTTGACTAACAATAATTTTAGTAGGGTGTAGAGCCTTGCCTATTTTATAATTAGGATTAACCTTGATTTTCCTGTTTACATGGCACTGTCATCCCTGATATGCTCTGGGCATAGAAATCTGGCTGACTCACTGCAAGCATAACTGAACACCCACTGCAGGTTGCCACGTTAACTGACTGAGGTTTCTGCTGGAAATATCTGTTGCCTAGTTAAGGGAATATTCCCTGCTTTGGAAGCCTAGGCAACTGCATATGTGAAAGTTTCTGGTTTCCTAGGATTGCAAATTAAATGTCAGGGAAGATAGAAATGCTGAAAAAGGATTCCAAGAAGCAGTACAATTTATCAGATAAGGAGAAAGAGCCTTGTTTGGCTCAGAAAGACCTTTCATAGAAGCCCTTAATGGATAAGCTTTAGATAATGGCCTCTACCTCATCTGCAGTTTCTTATGTATCACAATGAAGTTGAAAGTTATCCTAGATGGAAGCCATGTGTGCCTTTTCTCCTATGTAAGATCAGGAATCAGAAAAGCCTGGTTCTGACTGACAAGTGAACTTCTCACTGAGATTCTATTTCCTCTTCTGTACAATGGCACCCACAGAGTAGTAAAAAAGCACTGTGAAATTCAAATGTGATGAGAGCTAATGTTTATTAGTTGCTTACTATATGCAAGGAATTATTCTAAGTAATTTATATCTCAGTCTTCACAGAAACACTATTAGACTATCTTTATAGATGAGAAAACTGAGACATAGACTCATTTCCCAAGGTCATATATAGATAGTACTTGGTGAAAGCGCTTAGCCAGCATGCTCAAATACCTTCCTGAGATTTGGTATGTGGCATGACAGTGGCTCAATAAATATGAGCTGTTAATATATGATCGACCCTTAAACAACATGGGTTTGAACTGCATGAATCTGCTTATATGTAGATTTTTTTCAAGGGTAAATAGTAGAATTCTACATGATCTGAGGTTGGTTGAATCTGCAGGTGGAACTGCAGATGTCGAGGAACCATGTATATGGAGGGCTGACTATAAGTTATGGCAGAGAATTTTAACATGGAGGGTTGGTTCCCTTAACCCTGAACTATTCAAAATTTAACTCTGAGTCTACCTTGCAGTGTAGTTGTTATAATAGGAAGTCTTTAAAAGTAAAAAGTCTGAGCTCCCCTTGCGGCTTAGCGGAAACAAATCTGGCAATATCCATGAGGATGCGGGTTTGACCCCTGGCCTTGCTCAGTGTGTTAACAATCCGGTGTTCCTGTGAGCTGTGGTGTAGGTTGCAGATACAGCTCGGATCTGGTGTTGCTGTGGCTGTGGTGTAGGAGGAAAGCTGTAGCTCCAATTTGACCCCTATCCTAGGAACTTCCACATGCTGCTGGTGCAACACTAAAAAGCAAAAATAAGTAAATAAAAAATAAAAATGAAGTAGCATTTTAAATAAGTTCCATAATAGACATGCTGTTGTTTCTTCCTCTTCTGTGTCTTCCTAACTTGCCTGGGTGTTTGTAACAACGTCCTAACTCTTCTCCCAGCATGTTCCCTGACCTCACAATGCTGGTGGATGGCATTCCCTGACTGAAAGCATATATACAATAGAGTAGGGTCCTATATACTATATCACAAAAGCCTTCTGATGTGAAGTGGTTAACACCCATCTTTCTAATCCTGTTTAGAGCCCCATGTCCACAAATCAAGGATCTGTCAGATAAGTTGCTATTTTTTAGTCATGTCACATTACTCTTTAGCTGGGTACATTACTCGTGTTATACCCAGATTACTCTTACTCCATTTTTCTGCCAGGTGAATTCACGCCCACCTTCAAAACATAGTGCCCAAGCTGGTGCAACATTTTTAAAGAGCATTATATACAATCATGTAAAGTGCCTGGTCTATTAATAACACTTTGCAAAAAGGAAACATCTCAACTTTTATTCAGTGTTCTTATTTAGTTGCCTGGATCATCCAGATACTCTCATTTCACCCTTTGTCCCTTGCTTTATTCATGAAGCCTCCTTGGCCATTTCCTATATCATCTTTATTCTTCAGCTTGGTACACAGCTCAGTGTCTCCTGACTCCAGGGTTCAGCTTCCTTCACAACTACATCATTGTTCCCCTTATTCATGGACAACAATCATGATAACATCTGTCCATGCTTTCTCTGGCCTCAGGACTTTCCCTTACCAAATGCTGGAGGTTAGGACCCAGCATTAAGGGTCACCTTATTTGGAGAAGCCTTTGCTGAACTCTTCAATTGATACCAAACTGAGATTCACTGTGCTCCCTGCACAATATGCCAATAAATCTGGAGACAAGTTGTTGGGGCAAGGAATAACAACTTTAATTGCAAAGCTAGCAGACCAAGAAGATGGCAGACTTCTTAGTGCCTCAAAAAAAAAAAAAAAAAAAAAACTTGTCTCAGTCTAAATTCAAGCTCCTTTTATACAGAGGAAGGGGAGCAGCCAGTGGTCACTCACCAACAGTCGCTTGCTTGGGGGAAGGGCCCACTGCAGTGCTGACTAGTGGCTGAGCAGGGCCACTTAACTGTTGCTCACTATCAGTTGCTTGCTTATAACTCCCCACTGTCCATGTCCCATTCCACAGTCTTGTTGGATAAGAGGCAATCTTTCTAAGGGTTCACAAACCGTTGCTTTCTAGACCTCTAAAGGGTTGGGTCATTTTCTGATGACATCGGGACTACTTTAACTCAAGTGTGATGACTCCATGGCTTACTCCAGCCAACTTGACAGATGAGTGTGTGGTAAGTAATACCACATGTCGTCCTGTCCACCTAGCAGTCAGCTGATGCTCAAGCCCTTGTTTCTCCAGGTTTTAAGGAGGACTCAATCTCAAGATCAGAAAGGATGTAAGCCTACCTCAGTTGATAGAAAGACCTGTTGGAAGCAAACTCATGAAAAGAGGTTAGTATAGTGCCCAAAGCTTTAACATAATTGGCAACTGTTAGATCTTTTAGAACATTTATAGATTCCCTGCTCCAGGCCTACCATACAATATTTTAAAAGGGCTTAATTTAAGCCTGATTCTGGGAGCCATTCTGACTGGTAGCAGGGCCTTATCCCCAGTTAAATCTCTTAACATATTTTAGGAATACTCTTTAATGTATGTCTCATTTTCTCAATCTTTCCTGTTGATTGTGGTCTCAGAATGAATGTAGCCTCCAATTTGCAGTGCTTTAGACACTTGTGGGGTTATGCTAGGGAACAAGCAAGCCCATTATCACTTTGAAGGGAGTAGGTAGTCCAAATCAGGGGGAAATTTCCTTAGAGCCCTTAAGGAGGGCTCTATCTACTTTGAAGGCTTTTTCTGTCCTGGCGGGTTATACCTTCACCAATCCTGAAAAAAGTGTCCACAAATACTAGCAGGTGTATTGAATTTCCTGTGGCTCAAGGCATTTAAGTAAAGTATGTTTGCCAGTCCTCAGTGGGGCAGGTTCCTCTGTGTTGGTCTCCCCTCTGGGGAGGTCTGACAGCAGTCTTTGGATTATTTTTAGCAATTTCAAGTGACTTACTGGTTGGGTCCGGTTACATGTTTTTGAATCCATTGTAAGGCGGCATCTATCCTGTATTGGGTACTATTATGAATGTGTTGTAGCACAGGGTCCGAGACAACCTCAGCGATCAAAACAATTCCTTGTGTACTACATTTTCAGTCAGGTGGGGTATGGTCAAGAGTGAATCCCCACTCTTTGGCCCTCTTTTTGTCCTTTTCTGAATATAATGGTATATATTTGGACAAGGTAGTCTGTGGGAGAAGTGACCCTATCATGGCTTGATAATCCCCTTCCTTTGTTGCTTTCTTTGCAGGTAGGTCAGCTAGCTGGTTGCCTTTTATTATATGAATTTCACCCTTTTGGTGGCCTGGGAAGTGCATTGTGGCCACTTGTGAAGGCTTATAGAGTACTTCTAATAGTGACAGGATTTCAGAATTATGTTTTATGTCTTTATTGTTTGAAGTGAAGAGCCCCCTTTCTTTCCAGATTGCCCTGTGAGCGTGCACCACAGAGAATGCTGAGCGAGAGTTTATGTATATATTTACTCACTTTCCTTCAGTGAGTAGTACGGCTCTTGCCAGAGCAATAATCTCTGCCTTCTGAGCTGAGCTCCCTGGGTGCAGGGCTTTTGATTTAATAGCATTTTTAAGGTTTACCATTGCATACGCATTGTGTTGCCTACCTTGGTCCATGAGGCTGCTTCCATCAGTAAACAGTCCATATCTGGCTCATTCAGGGATTGGTCCATTAAGTCCAGTCTGCTAGAGTACACCTACTCAATGACATGTAGGCAGTTATGCTATGACAATGGTGCAGCCTCAGCTGGGAGCAATGTGGCTGGATTCAGGGCTGAAGTGACCTGAAGTCTTACATTGGGATTGTGTAAGAGAATAGCTTGGTACTTTCCCATCCTCTTGGAAGTCACCCAATAGCCTTTTTGTTGTTGTTGTTCCAGTAAAGAAGGGACATGGTTAGGGACATACGCAGTGGTGCTGTGGCATAGGCTGGCAGCTGTAGTTCCAATTCGACCCCAAGACAAGGGGACCATCCCTTCCTTAATTATCTGTTCTTTGTTTTGAGAAGTAGGCAACAGGTTGAGGGATATTCCCTGAACCTAATGCCCTGTCTCTCATGGACATACAATTTGAAAGGTTTCTTTAAGTCCAAGAGTTCCAAAGCCGGGGCTGAGACTAACTGTCTTTATAGTTTAAAAGGCTGTTTAGGAGTTCCCGTCGTGGCACAGTGGAAACGAATCTGACTAGGAACTATGAGGTTGCGGGTTCAATCCCTGGCCTTGCTCAGTGGGTTAAGGATCTGGCATTGCCATGAGCTGTGGTATAGATTGCAGATGCGGCTCAGACCTGATGTTGCTGTGGCTATGGCATAGGCTGGCAGCTGTAGTTCCAATTCGACCCCTAGCCTGGGAACCTCCATATGCCGCAAGTGAGGCCCTAAAAAGAAAAAAAAAAAGAAAAAGAAAAAAAAAGCTTTTAGCACTCTTTAGTCCATGTAAGGGGCTCAAGGTCATGTCCCTTTAAAGCCTCATAGGAGCGCTTTACTATAAGCCCATGGTTTTAGATCTGAATCCAACAGAACCTGTCATTCCCCCAAACCACCCCAGTTATCTGCAGGTCTTAGGTGTTCCCAAGCCTGCAATTGCCTGTTTTCTATCAGGCAAAAGACTCCACTAGCCATAGGAAAAGACAAAACCCAGATATGTGGCTTGTTGCTTACACACTTGGGCCTTTTTCTAGGAAACCTTATATCCACGAGTGGCCAAATATTTTAGGGTTCTGATGGTATTTTGTAGACACTTATCATATGTAGGGCTTGCTATGAGCAAATCATCCATATGTTGGAGTAAGAGTCCTTCATCCAATATTAAGTGTCTAAGGTCACTGGCTAGCATTTTCCCAAACAAAGTAGGGGAACTGAATTCTTAAATCTCTGAGGCAGGACTGTCTAACAATAATGTTGGACTACATGTGTATCTAGGTCCTGCCATTCAAAATCAAATAGATGCTATGATTCTTCTGCAATGGGAATGCAAACAAAGCATCTCTCAAGTCTAAAACAGAACCAGCTCTATTTTCCTAGAATAGTTGTGAGCGAAGTATATGGATTAGGTACCACAGGGTACAAATCTTGGACTATTTCATTAATAGCACTCAAGTCTTAGAAAAAGTGATGCTCTCTTGAGTTTGGCTTTTTGACCAGGAGGATAGGGGTGTTATATGGGGACCTGCAAGGTTTAATCAATCCTGTTTTCAAAAACTTTTTGAGAACCGGCTGAATCCCCTTTGGGGCTTCTTGCCTCAGAGGCTCTTGTTTTATATTAGGTGTCCCAGCATCCCTATTTAATGGAGTTTGTATTGGCCAAGCATTGTTGGCCTTCCCTGGGGTGCTATTCCAGCCTACATTTCCACCCTTAACTCTTCATAGACCTCAGGGGTTTTGGGGAGAGCTCTGCCTCCTTTTCTGGGGGTACCCATGAGTGCATCTGTAGGTTCAAAGCATGCTCCAGTGGGATTCTGATGTCAAGTTCTCCTGGCAGAAAAGTTACTTGAGCATTTAATTTACAAAGGAGATCTAGGCTGAAAAGAGGAATTGGACATACCGGCATATATAACAAACTGTGTTTCAGGGTGAGGTCCCCTAATGCCAGAGGTTGTAAGAGGTTGTAAGAAATAACAACTTTGTACTTTAGAAACTCCCGTAACAGAAATGGATCAGGATGTTTTCTGTGCCACTTTGGTGTTTATCACAGAGTATGTTGCACTCAAATCTATCAGAAAGTCAATCAATTTGTCCCCCACTGTCAAAGTAACCAGGGGCTCCTGTGAGGAAATTGGAATTGGGTACCTCAAGTCCAAGGGAGCCCCTGGACTTTGTCATTCCTCATCAGAGTGTTCCTCTCTTTCTACCATATGAGAGGCTCTCATCTTTCTTTTACTGATTTTTGTTTTTTTCTTTAGCTCAAGACACCCTGTTTTCTAATGCCCTTCCTCCTTACAGTAAGCGCATTGTTCCCTCTCCAGTAGAGGCTTACCTCTCTCAGGTTACTTGCCTTCTGGGAATCCAATGCTGCTGCCAGAAAAGTAGTGTTCCATCTTACATCCTTTTGCTTCTGTCCATGTTTCTTGTTGTTGAACACTTTAAAAGCAACATCTACCAACTGAGAAGAGTTTATTCCAAATGCACCATCCAACCTTTGTAATTTCCTTCTTATATCTTGAGTACTTTGCCCAATGAAAGTCATATTTACCATTTTCATATTTTGGTGGCCTCAGGGTCTGTAGTGCACTGCCTATAAGCTTGATAAGTTCTTTCTAGAAATTCTAATATATCCTCATTGAGTTTTTGCTGTTTCTCCTAAATTTTACTTAAGCTCTTTGGCCTATGTATTCCCTTTCAAAAAGCCATGAAGATACACTTTCTATAATGCTCCAGTTGCAGCATATATCCATTATTAGGATCCAAGTCAGTCACAATATTGGGAATTGCCAGATTTGCTTCTGAGGTTTCATCTGGATCTGCTAAATGAAGCTGGTGTGCTTCTTCTCTAGCTTTGTCAATGACCATCCTCCTTTGATCCCCAGTAAGCATCATGTTATAAGGATGTGAATGGTGACTATTGGCCCAAGAGAGATGATGGGTGGCAAAGATAGAAGTGAAAAGTTCACTTATATGGAGGGGGTCCTCTTGGTTAGCAGGGTTGTGGTTTTTCCAATTAAACAAATGTGGAGTTGAGAATTGCTTGTAGATCCATAGAAACCCAGCTAGTTATCCATCTGCATTAAGGTCACATAGAGGATATTAGTGCAAGGGAAATAGCCCTGCTCTGAAAGTGGCTCCCAATCCAAATTTGGTGCCCTGTCGAGTCTTAGGTCATGACACTAAACCAACCTCTGTGCCCCAGGGGTTAATGTAGAACCTTATAATATGATCCCCATAAGGAGGAGTAACAAGAGATGGTGGCATGAGCAACTGCTGGTGTAGCCTGCTCAGCCAGTGGGGTGCCAGGTAGGCCAGAGAGGGTTTAAGTTTTGAACTAGCATGTGCTCACTCTCGTTTTCTCCCTCTCTCTCTTATATGACAGATTTTCCTTTTAGACTGCTGTGGCAGCCATAAGGTGGCAGCCATCTGACTTCTTTTCCTCCTGATGCAATAGCATAAATGCTTCTACATATGGAATCCCATCATTTTTACCTTCTATTTCACAAAACAATTCTAATTGCAAGATTGTATAATAATTGTGTGAGCCAAACTATTTCTCTTTTGATCCTAGCACATATTGGGACCATACACTATTGCAATAGAATGTCATCTCTTTCTTACTCATAGGCCCACAGCCATATTTTGCCCATTTATTTAAGATATGCCCCAAAGGGCTTTCCTTAGGAACAGGTGGAGTATTTCCCATATTGATAAGTTAAAGAACAACAAAACACAAAAATCACAAAAATCCCAATGCCAAAAGCACAGATTTCATCATGGATAATTGCAAAGTAAAAATCAAATGAACTGATTCACAAATCAAATCAGGTAGAGTCCAACAACAGTTCCCCTCTCCAAGAATGTGTCCCAATTAAATGCAAAACATATTGGCTTTTACCTTAAAGGAGAAGCCTGAATTGAGAGGGAAGAATGTTCCCATTTGTACACACCATAGCAACTTACTGGATGGAGCCTATTGGCTCTCAAATGTCAATTCCTTGCGCCAAGTGCTTGGGCAACTGGTGGTGTTTCAGGGAATTATGAAGGGAATATCTTCAGGACAAGTGGTCCTGGAAGCTGCTAGGACCTTACTGGAAAATTCCCCAACCTGGGCCAGCTGGGAAAAATTAGCAAGGCTCCTGGCTGGCTCACCAAAAATTCCAAACCCAAGTTCACTGCTTCCCATACAACCCACCAATAAGTCTGGAGATGAGTTGTTGGAGCAAGGAGTAATGACTTTAATTGGAAAGCTAGCAAACTGAGAAGATGTAAGACTAGCGTATCAAAAAATAAAAAATCTTCTCTCTGTCTGAACTCAGGATCCTTTTATACAGAGGAAGGGGGGACAGTGGTCACTCACTAATAGTCGCTTGCTTGGGAAAAGAGCCCACTGCAATGCCGACCAATGGCTGAGCAAGACCACTAATAGACAATCACTAATGGTTGCCCATTTACACAATTATAGTTGTATTCTCTTCTTCTAGATCACAGAGCTAGTTCATTGCTTTATGATGGTATCTGTTTTGTTGGAGTGACTATTAATACACTTGAAAAAAAAAATCCAGAGTAGGCTAGGCCTCTGGAAAGCATGAATAATGTTCTAGTTATTCCTGTATCAGGCCTTGGCACTTAGTCTTGAGTGAATTACTTAACCTTCTTTTAATATTACTTTCTTTAAAAAGGGTATATAATTATTAATATTCTGCATATTCATGAAGATTAGGGATAGTGTATAAAAGGGGTCCAGCACAGTGTCTGGATATTTGGTAGAAGATATTTCTATTGCAATTCATGGAGAAACCAGATAGTTTGTTTCAGTGGAAATGGAAAAAAGAGGTGTGTTTACTTTTGCCTTCTGCAACTCATCCAAAGGTTCAGTGTGATTCAGTGTTAGCTATGGCATCAGCCCTAACTGCCAGGCTAAGGGGTGAATTTCAGGTTTATAAATTTGTCCCTTTGCCATTTCATCCAGATGGGCACCGATTAATCCATTAATGTTTAGCCTTACTCAGCCATCTTTGTTGTGGTAGCTGTTCTCTCTGCTGACTGATTGGCTCTCCAGGCTGTCAAAACACTGCCTATATTCTTGCTTGCACCCTGATAGATGTTTTTTCTGGAGTTTGCTAACTTTCTTCTCTGATAGCCCTATCTGGTCCCTTCTGGGTCTTGGCAAAGGTCTCACAAAATCGTCTATCTGTTCTACCCCTGGAGCACCATCAGTTGGAATACTGCCTGTGGAGAACACAGCCCTATAGCCTATTTTTGTCCTTCAATCCTGGCTTTCTCTTGTTACTCGCCTATTGACACTTCTAAGTTTCCGGAAGTGCTTGTACTTCAGAGTTCACATGAGTTATATGAGGGTATGACTCAAGTTTTTTTGCAAAGGTAGAAAAGACTGATGACATAGCTAGATTCTGATGTTCTATTCCTTCTTTCCCAAGCAAGTTTTGAATTTTGGAGATGGATTTATTGGCAAAGAATCTTCCTTTACTTCAATAAGCCCTATTTCTCTGTGCTCAGAGAGCCCCACTACATCTTGTAAGAAGGGAAGTTGTTTGAGCAACACCTTCGATTACTTGGTTCCTTCAAATGCCTTGTAAAAAATTCAGAGAGGATAATGTATTTTCTCAGAGCCCTAGATATTGATACAGGCTATTAGTTTTAAAATAACTTATAGAAAGTATTATTCATTAGTACTATTTTTGAGGTCCACCTAGTACATAAATTCCTAGTGCTAAATGAGGTTTTCTGGCACAGAATAATTTCTGAAAGAGGCTTTATGTAATGGAAAGGGGTGTAACTTAAAAGAAGTGAGGATTCACCCAGGCCCATCTTTATTTTTCTTTCTAAAGATTTCTTTGAAAGAAGCAGAGAAATTCATCTTTTGGCATATATTTCACTGTATAGATTGCCTTTTCACAGTACCAAATAGCAAACCTCAAGTCAGGGACCAGATCTCCTCTGTAGAAACTACATTCCTCCTTCATTTGTAAGTCAGTTGAGAAATCAAAGTAAGTTTTTCTTTTAAGCACTGAATTCCCAAAAGATCTTAAAAGGTAGCTCCGTTAAAACTTTCCTAGGGAATTAAATTGTGAACTGGACCATGTTACTTACCATTGCTTAAACTTTTCAGCTTGTGTCCCTCTCGATAAGGATAGAGTGAAATTGAAGTTCCTGCTGTGGCACATCAGGATAGGTGGTGTCTTGGAAACACTGGGATGCAAGTTTGATCCCTGGCCCAGTGCAGTAGGTTAAGGACCCAGCATTTCCTAGGTTGGTCAGATCTGATCCCTGGCCCAGGAACTCCATATGCTGTGGAACAACGGGGAAAAAAAAAAAAAAAAGGATTAGAGGGAAATTATTAATCATCAAAAAAGTGGCTGCATAATTAAGTAACCAAGAACAAGGATAGGGATGGGTAATGATATGGTCCTGTAATAGATTTATAAGACTATATCAGTATATCAGGGGCCTCTCCTTCTATATATTGGTCTTTTCACTCTTATTCTGGACTTTGGATATTACTGGATGTTCTTTTCCATTTCTTATTTGAATTTCAAATTGATATCATCAATCCTCACCTTTATGCCAGTTGATCTTCCTTGATGCCTTTGATTTCCCAATGGAAGTGAAATCAGGATTATCTTCAACTCTTCCTTTACCCATATTTTCCAGTTAGTCAACAAATCCTACTGGGTGTGCATTTGAAATGTTTCTCTAGTTCATACACTTTACTACCACTGCAAAACACAAAGCCTGTCCCAATTACATTGCCAGTATTCTAGTTCAGAGGTCAGAAAACAGCTGCCTGCCGGCCATATCTAGCCTGCCAAATATTTTGGTTAATTTAAGTTTTATTGGAGCATAGGCATGTTCGTTTGTTTATGTATTATCTGTGGTTGCTTTGGCACTGCGATGGCAGAATAGGATAGTTTCAAAGCCTAAAATATTTACTATCTGTCTCTTTACAGAAAATGTTTGCCAACCCCTGTTCTGGCTCATGCTCTATTTATTGCTCACCTGGGTAATTGTGAACAGTGTTCCACTTGGTTTCCTTGCTGTTAGTCACTCTAATACCAGTCAATCCACCGTACTGACACCAATATCCCTTTCTATCTCAAATCCTAGCAAATTATTTCTAATCCTTCAAGGCTCAGTTTATTTATAATCATTCTTTTATAAGTTTAGGCAATGGAGATACAATGGTGAGTAAGATAAACCAGATTCTTTCCTTCACAACTTTTGTTCTTATTCTAGAAGAACAGACAAAGTGTAAACTGTGCAGTAGCAGGTATGCTAATCTAGACAAATTGTCTAGATTTGAATACTAGTTTCATTCCATACCAACTATGTGACCATGAGAAATTTAACAAAATTTAGCCTCAGTTTTCATATATCCACTGTGGTTTTGGTGATCGAATGAGATAATCTATGTTTTGCATGTAGCCTTGTACCTGGCACATATTGAGTACTTTTAAATAGTAATTTTTGGGAAAGTATAGCTCATTGGGAATATTGAGCAGAAAGTTTTAAACTAGTCTCTTTTTTTTTTTTCCCCTTAGGGCCACACCCATAGCATATGGAGGTTTCTGGGCTAGGAGTCAAATTGGAACTGTAGCTGTTGGCCTATGCCACAGCCACAGCAATGCCAGATCTGAGCCATGTCTGCAACCTACACTGAAGCTCACAGCAATGCTAATCCTTAACCCACTGAGCAGGGCCAGGGATCAAACACACATCCTCATGGATACTAGTGAGATTTGTTACCACTGAGCCACAGTGGGAACTCCTAAGCTAGTCTTGAATGTCAGGGATTGGCTGGTATGACTAATGTTTATACTGAAATCTCAAGGCTGGGTTAGCAATAGAAAGAGAAACAGTTTCTAGGCATATGAAATGGCACTTAGGAAGAACTAAAGGGGGGAGGAATTCAAGCTGGCAGTGTAGAAATATCCTGAACTTACCTTTTCCCATGGATACAACAAATTTACAGCTGCATATGGAATAGCTTCCCTCTGAAAAGGATCTGAGAACTAGATGAACAGCACCTCTGCAACAACAACAACAACAACAACAACAACAACAAAAGAGATGTATTGAAAAGGAAGGAAAGGAAGAGGCATGGCCTCATCGAGGACACCACCCCAGACACAATAGCTCCACAATTAAGAGGAATCCCCAAACACAGAACTCTCCCTTGAGGAGTGAAGGGATTATTCCCCAATAAGGCATCTCAATACCAGGAACTGGCACCAGAAAGACAAACTCTCAAAATATCTAGTTTTTGAAGACTAAGACCAAGGGAATCATAGATCTATAGGGAATGAAGTGCCCATTAGGCTTATGTGAAAACCCAGTCTTCCATAGATTCAGCACAAAAACAGCAGATTGAAACACACTTAGACCATGAGTGAGGGAGACCAAATTACTAATTTTAAAGCAGCTTCTGGAGAGGCAGAACTTTATTCAGGGACAGAAGCACTGATGGATGACATTTTTGTAATCTTATCCTAACTTGCTGGTGACAGAGCTGAAGGGCACCATTTTTGGTACTCTTCTTCTAGCATGCTAGCACTAGAGGGCACGCTTTGCCCACCCCATGCTGTAATCAGGCTAGGGAAGCAACCCAAACCAACCATTCACAGCACTAAGCTGCAGATAGACTGGATGAGTTCACTGAGCCCTGCCCACCCCATACAAATGCCCAGCTGCAACCTCTAGCCCACTATTCCTGTACTGGAAACAATATGTAACCAGGCTGGACAAGTGCCCTGAACCCTGCCACACCACACAGAGATCAACTGAGACACCACACAAGATACACCTGAGACAGACAAGCAACTTGACTCCCCTTCTCCTTGTACAGTGGTCAAGCCACAACTAGGCCAAGTGAATTCCCTGAACCCTACTATCCCCATGCAGCAGTCACAGCCGTATCATGGTGGATACATGAAACTCACATGAGAGACACCCAAAGAGTACCAGGCTCTGATGGCCAGGAGAGATTGTGCTTCTAGGCTACACAGAACAGTTCCTACATAAGACTATTCCTTCAAGACTGAGGGAGATAGCTGTTTTGCCTAAGTTATACAGAAATAAAAAATAAAGATAGGAAAAAATGAGGAGTAGAGGAAAATGTTACAAACCAATCCACAAGGAAAACCCTTAGAAAAAAATACCTTAATGAAAGGAGATAAACAACCTACCTGATTAAAAGTTCAAAGTAATGGTCATGAAGATGTTCACCAATCTCTGGAGAATAATGGATTAATACACTGAGAACTTAAAGAGGTATAAAGGGCCAAATATAAATTATAACTAAACTGAAAAATACACTAGAGGGTTTCAAGAGTGAAATGGGTGGAATAGAAGCATGAATTATCAAACTGCAAAACAAAGCAGTGGAAGACAGCAGAGAAATGGGAAAAAAAAATTAAAAGAAGTAAGGACAACTTAAAGGACCACTTGATGTTGGGACAACATCAAGTGGAATATCATTCACAGAATAGGGTTTCCAAAAGAAGAAGAAGATAAAGAGAGACAGAAAAGATATTTGAATAAATAATGGACAAAAACTTCTCTAATTTGGAGAAGGAAATCACATCCAGATCCAGGCATCCTAGAAAGTTCCAAATAAGATGAACCCAAAAAGAACCACCTGGAGACACATTATAATTAAAATGGTAGAAATTAAGGATAAAGAGAGAATCTTAAAAGTATGTATTAATTGCTACCAGAATGTGTATTTTTCTTCCTTTTAGGGCTGCATCTGCAGCATATGGTAATTCCTAGGCTAGCAATCGAATCCAAGCTGCAGCTTCCAGCCTATATCACAGCCACAGAAATCCCAGATCTAAGCTATGTCTGAGACCTACACCACAGCTCATGGTAACACTGGATCCTTAACCCACTGAGCAGGCCGGGGATCAAACCCACATCCTCATGGATACTAGTCAGGTTTATTACTGCTGAGCCATTATGGGAAATCCTACCAGAATATATTTCAACAGAAATGTTAACAGGCCAAGGAATGGCATGATATATTCAAAGTTTTAAAAGGAAAAACCTGCCAACCAAGAATTCTCTACCCTGCAAATTATTATTCAGAATTGAAGGAGAGACGGGGTTTTGCAGATAAGTAACAGACATATGTAAAAATGTTCGGCATCACTAATCATCAGGGAAACATAAATAAAACTCACAATGAGATATCATCTTAGACATTCTATCACATTAGAGTGACTGCTATCATCCTGGACAAGATGGTGGAATAGAAAATCATTAAGGTCACCTCTCTCATAAGCACACCACAATCACAATTAACTGCTGATAACCATTGACTGAAAAAAAGACTGGGACCTACCAAAAAGGATATTCTACTTCCAAAGATACAAAGAAGAGACCACAATACAGTAGTTGGGGTCACACTTATGGTATAATCAAATCCCATACTCCCCAAGTGGATGACTCACAAACTGGAAAATAATCATATTGCAAAAGTTTTTACCATAAAACTGAGATTTCTGAGCCCCACATCAGACTTCTTAGCCTGGGAGTCTGGCATCAGGAGAAGAAGCCCCAGAACATTTGAATTTGAAGGTCAACAGGGTTTAATTATAGGAGCCCCAGAGAACTGGGAGAAACAGAAAATCAACTCTTAAAGGGCATACACAAGTCTTACATATACCAGGATCCAGGGCAAAAGCAGTAACTTCAGAGGATCATGGGGCAGACCTACCTGCTGGTCAAAGAGGGTCTCCTAGGGAGGCAAAGGTTAGCTGTGCTTCACCCTGGGGACATGCAAATTGGTGGTAGAAGTATCAGGGAGTATTAATCCTTATGAACTCTCATTGGAGGCTGACACCTTCCTTGGGTCATTAGCATCAAGGCCTGGCTCCACTCAATAGCCTGTAGGTTCCAGTAATGAGATGCCTCAGGCTAAGCAACCAACTGGATGAGAACACAGCTCCACTCATCAGCAGACAAGCTACCTAAAGACTTCCTGAGCCCACAGCCACCTTTAGACACACCTCTTGACAAGCCCTTATTCAACAGAGGGCCAGGACACAACTCTATCCACAAGTTGACAGACACTGGTCCCTCCCACCAGGAGGCCTGACAAGCCTTTAGACCAGCCTCATACACCAGAAGGCAGACACCAGAAACAAGAAAACTACAGTCCCACAGCCTGTGGAACTGAGTCTGAAACAGTTCAGAACCTTCCCTGGGATCAGTTAGACTTTGGCCCTTGGGTGATGAGAGGGGAGGGTACTGCTGGAACACAGAAGGCCACTTCTCCAAGGTCAAAAAACATAAATAACCTACTACATATGTAAAAGTACAAATTGAAATTTAGACAAAAAGAGGTGACAGAGGATTCTGTTTCAGATGAATGAACAAGGTAAAACCCCAGAAGAACAACTAAGTGAAATGGAGATAGGCAATCTACCTGAGAAAGAGTTCAGAGTAATGATCGTAAAGATGATCCATGAACTTGGTAGAAGAATGGATTCACAGAGTGAAAAGTTACGAGAAATTTTTAACAGAGTTAGAAATTATAAAGAACAACCAGAGTTAAAGAATATAATAACTGAAATGAATAAAACACTGGAAGAATTCAATAGTAGAATAAATGAGGTAGAAGAATGGATTAGTGGGCTGGAAAACATAGCCACTAAACAGAAAAAAGAATGGAAATAAATAAGGATGGTTTAGAGACTTCTGGGACAACATCTAGCAGAATTAACATTTGCATTATAGGGATCCCAGAATGAGAACAGAGAAAGGGCCTGAGAAAATATTTGAAGATAGGTGCAAATTTACTGGAGTTCCCGTCATGGCTCAGTGGTTAATGAGTCCGACTAGGAACCATGAAGTTGCAGGATCAATCCCCGGCCTTGCTCAGTGGCTTAAGGATCCGGCATTGCTGTGAGCTGTAGTGTAGGTCATAGACATGGCTCGATCTGGCATTGCTGTGGCTCTGGCATGGGCCAGTGGCTACAGCTCCGATTGGACCCCTAGCCTGGGAACCTCCACATGCCACAGATGTGGCCCTAGAAAAGAGAAAAAAAGACAAAAAAAAAAAAAAAGAAAGAAAAAGAAAATTTTCTAAACTAGGAAAGGAAACAATTACCCAAATCCAGGAAGTCCCATACAGGTTTAATCTGAAGAGAAACACATCAAGACACATGGGAAGCAAATTGAGACAAAGTAAAGATAAGGAGAAAATTTTGAACAAGGGAAAAATAGCAACAACAACAAAAAATATAAAGGGGACTCCCAGCAGGCTATGAATTGATTTTTCAGCAGAAACTCTGCAGATCAAGAGGGAGTGGCATGATATATATAAAAGTGATGAAAGGGAGAAAAATCTACAACAAACTATATTCTACCCAGCAAGGCTTACATTCAGATTTAATGGAGGAATCAAAGGCTTTATACACAAGGATAATCTAAAAATCCAGCACCATCAAACCAACTTTACAAAAAATGCTACAGGAACTTCTCTATATAGAAAAGAAAAGGCCACAACTAGAAACAAACAAACAAACAAAAATCATTAAATGAGAAAGCTCACTAATAAAGGCTAACATCCAGTAAAGGTAGGAAATCATCCACACAAAAATATGATATAAAAACCAGTAACCATGAGAGGAGGATACTACAAATGCAAAGTGGTTAAAATGCATTTGAAACTAAGAGAATAACCAATTTAAAACAAAATTATACAAACATTGCTGTACCAAAACCTTATGGTAACAATAAACCAAAAATCTATAATTGCTATACATACAAAAAAAAAATAATGAATTCAAACATAAAACTAGAGAGTTGTCAAATCACAAGAGAAGAGGAAAAAAGAGGGAGAAAAAGACAAAAGCAAATCCAAATAATTAACAAAATGGCAGTAGGAAGATACATATTGATAACTACCTTAAATGTAAGTGGATTAAATGCTACAATCAAAAAACGTAAACTGGCTGAATGGATATAAAAACAAAGTTTGCGAGTTCCCATCATGGCGCAGTGGAAATGAACCTGACTAGGAACCATGAGGTTGTAGGTTCAATCCCTGGCCCTGCTCAGTGGGTTAAGGATCCGGTGTTGCCATGAGCTGTGGTATAGGTTGCAGATGTGACTCAATCTGGCATTGCTTGGTTCTGGCATAGGCCAGCAGCTACAGCTCCGATTAGACCCCTAGTCTGGGAACCTCCATATCCTGCAAGTGTGGGCCTAAAAAAAGGACAAATGACAAAAAAAAAAAAAAAAAAAAAAAAAAAAAAAAAAAAACCAGCAACAAAAAACAAAGTTTGCATGTATGCTATCTACAAGAAACCCCCTTCAGACTAAGGACACATACATACAGAGTCAAAGTGATATTCCATGCAATGAAGTCAAAAGAAAACTGGAGTAGTGATACTTATACCAGATAAAATAGACTTTAAAATAAAAACTATTAAAAGAGACAAAGACGGACACTACAATATGATCAAGGGATCAAAGCAAGAAGATAAAACAATTGTGTAATTATATATACAACTGTTTTCTTGCTTTGATCATATCAATTATATACATATATATATGTATATATGTAAACAGTTGTTTTATATATATATCCAACATAGGAGCACCTCAATATATAAGGCAACTGATAAGAGCCATAAAAGGAAAAATTGACAGTAACACAGTAACAGTGGGGGATCTTAACTCCCCATTCACATCTATGGACAGATCTCCAGCCAGAAGAACAATAACGAAACACAGATCTCTTTGACAAATGGACTTAATTGATATTTATAGAACATTTCATTTGAAATCAGAAAACTATGCATTCTTTTTAGGTGCAAATGGAACATTCTCCAGGATAGATCATGTCATGGTCCACAGAGCTAGCCTAGATAAATTTAAGAAAATTAAAATCATACCAAGCATCTTTTCTGACCACAACACTGTGATATTAGAAATCAACAAGAAAAACACTGTAGAATACATAAACATATGGAGGATAAACAATATGCTACTAAACAACCAGTGGATCACTGAAGAAGTCAAAGAGGAAATCAAACAATACCAAGAGACTAATGAAAATGAAACCAAACCTGTGAGATGCAGGAAAAGTAGAGGAAAGTTTATAATGGAAAAACTTACCTCAGGAAACAAGAAAAATCTCAAACAACCATACCCCTAAAGCAACTAGAGTGAGAAGTTCAAAACCCAAATATAGTAGAAGAAATCATAAATATCAGAGCAGAAATAAATGAAATAGAGACAAAAAAGAGAGAGAGAAAAAAAAAAGATCAATGAAACTAAAAGCTGGTTCTTTGAAAAGATAATCAAATTTTATAAATCTTTTAGCCAGAATCATGAAGAAAAAGAGAGGACTAAATAAATCAAATAAGAGATGAAAAATAGGGAGTTCCCTGTGTTCCAGTGGGTTACAAACCTGACTAATATCCATGAGGATGAGGATTTGGTCCCTAACTTGCTCAGTGGGTTAAGGATCTGGCATTGCCATTGAGCTGTGTTGTAGGTTGCAGACATGGCTCAGATCTGTGACTGTGGTGTAAGTGGCCAGCTTCAGTTCCAGTTTGACCTCTAGTGTGGAAACTTCCATATGCCATGGATGTAGTCTTAAAAAAAGCAAAAGCAAAAAGAAAACATTAAAAAGGAGAAGTTACAACCGAGAGCCCTTCTTATAAAGGATCATGAGGGGCCAGTATGAGCAACTATATACCAATAAAATGAACAACCTAGAAGAAATGGACAAATATTTTAAAAAGTACAATCTCTCAAGACTGAATCAGGAAGAAATAGCAAATGCCAGTATTTAAATTGAATCAATAATTTAAAAATTTCCAGCAAATAAAAGTCTAAAACCAGATAGTTTCACAGGCAAATTTCTACCAAACATTTAAAGAAAACAACAGCTATCCTTCTGAAATTCTTCCAAAAAATTACAGAGGAAGGAGTACTTTCAAACTCATTCTATCAGGCCACAATCACTGTGATATCAAAAACCAATAAAGACATAAAGTAGAAAATTACATGCCAGTATCACTGATGAACAAAGATGCAAAAATCCTCAAGAAAATACTAGCAACCTTAGTGCAACAATATGTTAAAAGGGCCATGTACCATGATCAAGTAGGAATTTCTCCTAGGGATACAAGTGTTCTTCATTATCCAAAAATCAATCAGTGTTAGTATACCACATTAAACAAATGAAGAATAAAAACCATATGATAATCTCAATAGATGCAGAAAAAGATTTTGATGAAATTCAATATCCATTTATAATGAAAACTCTTCAGAAAGTGGGCATAGAGAGAAGCTACCTCAAGATAATTAAGGACAAATTTGACAAACTCTTAGCTAACATCAATCTCAATGGTGAAAACCTGAATTTCTGCTAAGATCAGGAAGAAGACAAGGATGTCCTCTCTCATCACTCTTATTCAACAAAGTTTTGGAAGTTGTAGCCATGGCAATCAGAGAACAAAAAAGAAATAAAAGGAATCCCAACTGGAAAGAAAGAAGTGAAACTGTCACTGTTTGCAGATGGCATGATTACTATACATAAAAATTCCTAAAGATGTTACCAGAAAACTACTAGAACTTATCAATGAATTTGGTAAACTTGCAGGATACAAAATTAATACACAGAAATCTCTTGCATTTATGTACACTAACAATGAAATATCAGAAAGAGAAATTAAGGAAACAATCCCATTTACCAATGCATCAAAAAAAATAAAATACCTAGGGATAAACCTACCTAAGGAGACAAAAGACATGTACTATGAAAATTATAATACACTGATGAAAGAAATAGATGATGATATACACAGGTGGAAAGATTGAAAGAATCAAAATCATCAAAATGGTTATATGCCCCAAGGCAATCTATAGATTCAGTGCAATGTCACAGAAATAGAATAAAAAAATAAAAAATTGCATATGAACACAAAAGACTCTAAGTGGCAAAAGCAATCTTGAGAAAGAAAAACGTAGCTAAAAGAATCAGGTTCTCCAACTTCAGACTACAGTACAAAGCTACAATTATCAAAAGAGTATGACATTAGCACAAAAACAAACAGATCAATGGAACAGGATAGAAAGCCCAGAAGTCTACCCATGCCTCTATGGTCATTTAATCTTTGATAAAGGTGGCAAGAATATACAATTGGTAAAAGACAGTCTCTTCAATGAGTGGTGTGTGGGGGGGGAAAATGGACAGCTACATGCAAAAGAATGAAAGTAGAACATTCTCTAACACCATAAACAAAAATAAACTCAAAATGGATTAAGGACCTAAATGTAAGACCAGATATTATAAAACTCCTAGAGAAAAACATAGGCAGAACCTTCTTTGACATAAATCACAGCAATATCTTTTTACATCCATTTCCTAGAGTAGTGAAAATAAAAACAAAAATAAACAAATGAGACCTAATTAAACTTAAAAGTGTTTACACATCAAAAGCAATCATAAAAAAAAAAATGAAAAGACAACCCATAGCATGGAGGAAAATATTTGGAAACAAAGCAACTGACAAGGGAATAATCTCCAAAATATACCAACAGCTCATGCAACTCAATATCAAACAAAACAAAACAAACAAAAACAGCCCAATCAAAAGAATGGGCAGAAGATCTAAAGAGATATTTCTCCAAATAAGACACACACATGGCAAATAGGCACATGAAAAGATGCTCAACATAACTTATTATTAGAGACATGCAAACCAAACTATTGTGAGATGCCACCTCATACCAGTCAGAATGGCCATCATCCAAAATTCAAGGAATAATAAATATTGCAGAAGGTACGGAGATAAGGGAACTCTCCTACACTGTTGGTAGGAATGTGAATTGGTACAACCAGTATGAAAAACAGTATGAAGTTTCCTCAGAAAACTAAATGTAGAACTACCATATGATCCAGCAATCCCATTCCTGGGCATATATCCAGACAACACTTTCATTCAAAAAGATACATGCACCCTGATGTTTATTGCAGCACTATTTACAATAGCCAATACATGGAAGAAACCTAAATGTCTATTGACAGAGGAATAGATAAAGAAGATGTGGTATATATATGCAGTGTAATGTTAGTCATAAAAATGAATGAGGTAGTGCAGTTTGAAGCAACATGGATGGACCTAGACATTATCATACTAAGGGAAGTAAGTAAGCCAGAAAGAGAATGACAAATATTGTTATAATTTACATGTGGAATCTAAATATATATATATATATTCTTATTTTCAAAGCAGAAATACACTGTTTTGAAACAGTATATTTTCAAAATAGAAATACACTCACAGACATAGAAAACAAAGTTATGGTTATTAAAGGGGGAAGGGGGAATATTAGCCATAAAAAGGAATGATATCATGCTTTTTGCAATAATGCAGGTATATCTAAAGGGTATTATGCTAAGTAAAATGTCAGACAGAGACAATTACCATATCATTTAACTTATACGTGGAATCTAGAAAACCAAAAAACAAGGAAAATAGAAATAGACTTATAGATACAGAGAACAAACTGCTAGGGGATGGGGATGGAGGGATGGAAAAATGGTTGAAAATGATTAAGAGATACAAACTTCCAGTTATAAATAATTCACAATATTGAGAAAATATTCAAAATATTGTAATAACCTTATATCGTGACAAATGATAACAGACTTATTGTGATCATTTTATAATATGTAAAAATATTGAGTCACTATATAGGTTGTATACCTGAAACCTATAATATTGTATGTCATTTATAACTTAATTTAGAAAAAATTGGAGGGAGTTCGTGTCATGGCTCTGCAGTAACAAATTCGACTAGTATTCAGGAAGAGACGAGTTCAATGCCTGGCCTTGCTCAGTGGGTTGAGGATCTGGCATTGCCATGACCTGTGGTGTAGGTTGCAGATGTGGCTTGGATCCCGAGTTGCTGTGGCTGCGGCATAGGCTGGCAGCTACAGCTCTGATTCGACCCCTCGCCTGGGATCTTCCATATGCCACAGTTGTGGCCCTAAAAAGACAACAACAACAACAACAAATTAGAGAGGGAAAATTTCCTAATTCCCTGAATGCTATAGAGTTGTTGTCCTATCTGTGTTCCCCAAAGCACTTTGTTTATACGGCCAATATAGTTATCGTCATAACATATTAGAGCTGTAATTTTGAGGGTAGAAGCTATGCCTACATTTTTATCTTTATATTTTCAGCAGAGGAGCTCTGACACACTACACAAGTTCATGGGGTGTAGCATAACTGCACAAATAGCATGATCCTTGGGGGAAAAAAAAAGCTATAGCTGGAGTTCCTGTCGTGGTGCAGTGGTTAACGAATCCGACTAGGAACCATGAGGTTGCGGGTTCGGTCCCTGCCCTTGCTCAGTGGGTTAAGGATCCGGCGTTGCCGTGAGCTGTGGTGTAGGTCACAGATGCGGCTCGGATCCCGCGTTGCTGTGGCTCTGGCGTAGGCTGGCAGCTATAGCTCCTATTAGACCCCTAGCCTGGGAAACTCCATATGTTGCGGGAGCAGCCCAAGAAATTGCAAAAAGACAAAAAACAAACAAACAAACAAACAAACAAAAAGCTATAGTTAATCCTGTTTCTACCATTAAAGTGATAGATGAGCTTGCATGTATTAAATCTCTTTTTTCATACCTCTCAAGTATGTGTAGATATACCTGCCACATAGTCTTGCAGTGTTTAATAAGAGGGCATAAGTAAAAGTCTTGTGTCTCTGTGTAGTAAATGTTTAATAAATGACAGTTTTTACTTCACAAATACTTAGTCTGTGCAAGCCCCAGAAATCTATCCAGGTTTCATGCCTACTTCTTTTCATTTCATCCAACAAATATTTATTGAGTGTCTACTGTGTGATGGGTGCTTGGCAAGATGAGAGGAAGTTTTCATTGAATAAGACATGCCCAGCCCCTGTCATCCTGCAACATAAAAATCTCATGATGTGATTTTCAAGTACATCAGGCATTTTATTCTTATTCTGGACTTTTTTTTAAGAGAATGTACGTTGATGAGTAGTTGTATACATTCCCTACCTAAAAGTAACTGAACTATTTGAGTGTCTTTAATTGAGGAGATACTGGATAAAGCCAGATGTTTATTAAACTGGGCAACTAGAATGCAGGTTGCTTCGTTTTTGTTTTTCCTGCTTATATTCTCAGGAGCAGCCCACTCTAATATAGTGTTTACTCACCTCTGGCATCATTCCCCGCAACCTTATTGAAAGCATTTTCCACTCCCATACATAGGTTTCTATTTTGCTTTACTACCTCCTTCTCATTCTTCTCTACATCTGAAAATCTTACTCAACTAATTAACATTTATCATTTGGTTAATATACATTCTGGAAAAGGAAGTAATGATCAAAGAAAATAGCATATTATAAATGAAATAAGGTTGATTATGTCTTTTTATCATAGTCCAGGCATTTTATATTATCTGTAGTCCTCAGGACAAATATTGTAAGTTAGGAACTACTAAATTTTTTTTCAAATGGGAAACCGAGACTCAGAGAGGTTAAATTACCTGGCCAAGCTCATTCACTTGGTAAAAGGCTACATTGAGATGCTAATCTAGATTTACCTGACCTTAAAGCCTAAGCAGTTTCCAAGATTGAGTACCTTCTGTATGTGGAAGGATAATGCACCCCCTGCCCTTACCACATCTAATTACCACTTCCTAATTCCCACCTGTGAAAATGTTACATTCCAGGGCAAAAGAGAATGAATTTTTCAGATGAAATATCTTGGGTTATCTGGATAGGCTGATGTAGTCACAAAGTCTTGTGTCTCTGTGTAGTAAATGTTTAGTAAAAACGGAGCAAGATATATTCAGTGTCAATTTTGGTATATGAGTAAGACTTCACATAGAAGTTAAGAATTGTAGGGTTGAATTTAAATTGAGGCTTATTAAAATAGAGTTAGATTGCATATTGTGGCTTGGAATTATCTGATAACTGAAAGGAGGGAGGAAAGGGAAGGAGGACAGGGAAAAAATAGGAAAAGAAAAGGAAATAAAAACCTTTAGATTGCATTCTATTAAAAAATAAAGAATAGATTTAAATATTTTAGTTTTTCAATTATTGAGAAAGAAGCATCCTGAAAACAAAAATAATCAACATCTTTTATCATTCCTTTCAGTTCTCAATCTTTGTATTAAATTAATCCAATGGGGAAGTTTTTCTTCTGTCTATGCCTTATCTAAGCAATCATTTCAGCTTAATAAAATAAATAATACAAAGAGGCTTCATGGAAATATTGCATTCATTCATGAAAATAATAGAACTGAATTATTTATAAAGCCAATTATTTTTATAAAGACAGTGAATGACAAGTAATGGTGAAGGAGTGCTTTACTGGTAATTTAGTTTCAGAAAATTGTGACAACTCTGTGCCAGCTTTTAAATTTAACAATAAATCTGCTGTGGATTAATAGAAACTCTTAAAAAAAAAAGAGTCCCATCTAGTTGTGACTGATCAAACTGGGAAAGTTACAGGCAAATCCACATTGCCTGCACGAGACCTTAGGTGTTTTGTAGTTTCCAGTGGGAATTTTGTGTATAAGAATCCTTCATTGCCTAGAAACTTCAGACAGAAGCAAGCTCATATGCTTTTCTTTGGAAAAGATGAAGTACTACCAAACACAAGAGTGAGTAAGATAGAAAAGAAGTGAGTTACTGATGGTATCTTGATATTGAATCACAACAGCCTGTGAACTGAAGTTTGGCACTTGCCATCAGCCCCTTATATGGAGTAAAACATGAGCCACTGCAGCTACAAACCTGCAGCATCCCCTGAGTGGAGCTCAGGGTGGAGACCATGAGTGAGGAACTCTACTCTAAGAAAACTGGACGAACAGGCCTTCAGATAGATATTTTTAGGAGAAGATTTTATGTGCCCAATTCTTGCATCTCCTCATATCTAGAAAAACACTAAAATCCTTCATGGTGATGTCTGCTTCTTGTGACTGGTAGTAACCTTCAGGAGATCAGCAACAAACTTTTGTAAAATGTGTGTATGCTGCATGCACCTCCCCTTCACCATTATCGTATCCTGATATTCCCACTTTTCCTCCTTGGCTGGTGTTTCAACCCAGTCTGTAGTTAAGGATAAAGAATGTCACAGTCATCTGTAAATGCAGTCACTTCTAAGGGTGAGAGCCAGGTGAATCCTGCAGGCTATGAAGATCAGGATACAGGCCCTAATAGCTGATGGGCATATCAAAGGAGTGATTTCAGTAAGCCCAGGCCTCTTTTTTTCCTGCTCCCTGCCCTTTGTTGCAAAGACTCTTATATCCTAGCTCCTGGAGTGGTTTCTCAGGGCTACCTGAGATGCTGTCTTCCAGGCTTAAATCCTAATTTAATTCACCCCAAATAAAACTTAACTCTCAACTTTCAAGTTGTGAAATTTTTTAGTTGACAAGGCAAAGGCAGAGAAATGTACCCCTTGGGCTGGTTCTGGCCCACAGTAACCTTGTTGTCACTAATGTGCAGAATAGGTTGGAGGAATTTATAATGACTCCTTCTTCCTCTTCCTCCTTTTTTTATGAGGAAGACAAAAAAATCTTAATAATTTACTTAGTAATTGGTCTAAAAATCTGCATTGTATATTTATGACCATTCACAGCTTAAATAATTCTGGATCAGGGGTTGAAGGTAGTAGAGCATTTTCAGGTTTAGGGAATGCATTTTCTTGCTTATAGTTGATTCCTTTCAAACGTTTTCCTGCAGACTAATGTAAAGATGTGTGATGATATGAACATTATTCTGAAATGTATTCTAGGAGAAAAGCTGAGTCCCAAAGGCTAAGAGCTAAAGGTCCTGATATAAGGTGACTAAACTCTTATGGTTTACCTATTTTTCCAGAATTCCAAGGTGATGTAATTTCTTCTCAGTTGAAACATTCCTGAAACTGTTTATACTTTGTTAGATATGACTCTTCTGAGTGTAAGAATATATAGCTAGGATTACATTTTTGTGGTAACATTTTTTTTTTTTTTTTTTTTTACTCTTAATACCAATTGAAAACAGTGACCAGGTACTGGATTTTTTTTTTTTTTTCCTTTCTTCAGTCCAAAGTAAAACAACTGTGGGGGAAAGGAACAAATAGTACACAAGTTCATTCAGTGAAAATTAAATTTCCACCATTCCAGACCATTAGTCCACCTTCTGGTGGCAATCACTGTTACCACTTTCTTAATCAGGTACCAAGAGTAGGGTGCTTGTACAGGAACCACATTCTCTTTCTTTTACACGTTATTTCTTGATGGGCAGTATGCAGTATTCTGCACCTTGGCTTTTCTCATTTAACAATGCACTTCAGACATAGTTTGATATCTGCATTTACAGCTTTTATGTCACACTTGCCCACAGACACAAATAATTCTGTTGAATAGATGTAGCCTAGTCCATTTAACTGACCTTCTATTGATGAGCATTTATATTATTTCCAGGCTTTCACCTTCACAAACAATTCTGCATTGAATGGACATACTTACGCATGTGTTTCCACACACATGAGTATATCTGTGGAATACATTCCTAGAAGTAGATGAGCATGACTAAGGGGAACGCATGTTTACACTTTTAATAGAGACTTCTATATTGTTCTTCAAGTGGAATGGACCAATTTACATTCTCACCATTGGTACCTGAGAGTCTTGTTTTACCAGTGCATCTCTAACATTGTTAATAATCTTGCTGATTATTACTAATGTGATGGGGTAGAGAAGAAACTCATTGTTTTAATATGTATTTGTTTAATTAGATGTTCATTCAATAAATACTTTTCAAGAAACATATTTTTCAATAAAAACAACTATGAGCGATATTGTTCCAGGTATCTACTGCCATGAACAAACTGCCCCAAAACTTAGTAATTTAAAGAATTTCATTTCTATCTTTTCCTCTAATTTTGTGGGTTAGGAAATCTAACAACATTATGGGAACAGCTTGTCTTTGTTCCATGATATCTGGGGCCTCAGCTGGCTTGAGTGTAAAGGCTAGAGACTGGAATAATAAGTCAGCCAGAAATTGTTCTTTCTCCTTTCTCTCTCATCTTTCTTCTCTCTTCCCTCTCCCTGTGCCTGTCTGTCTCTCTATCTCCCTCTTCCTCTCTCTGTGAACAAAAAGATCTTCGCTTGGCTAGCTTGGGCTTTTTGCAAGGCTGGAAAAAAAAAAAAAAAAAAGCCAATGGTTAAGAACTCCTTCAGTTGTGCCTCACAGAATATCTCTTTTAAAGACATACATTAAACAAATCCCTATACTTTTGTTAATTTCAAGATTTGTGAAATATTTTATTTATCATATGATAAATATGACTATCTGATACAAGTGTATTTCAGAGATATGTATGCAGTTCCAGAGCATCACAATAAAGTGATTATCATAATAAAAAAAGTCACACAAATTTTTGGTTTTCCATATAAAAGTTATTTTTATACTATGCTGTAGTCTGAGTTCAATAACATTTTTAAAAAGTGTGTGTATACATGTGTATACACACACATATGCACAAACCTATATATAAACGTGTATATATATATATGTGTGTGTGTATGTGTATAAATATATATATATTAAATAATACTACCTTGCTGCTAAAAATGCTAATCATCTGAGCCATCGGTGATTCACAATCTTTTTGCTGGTGAAGGACTTAAAATGTTGAAATACCAAAATGTGACACATAGACATGAAGTGAGCAAATGCTGTTGGAAAAATGGCACCAACAATACTTGCTCAACCCAGGATTGCCACGAACTTTCAATTTGTTAAAAATGCAATATCTGAGAAGTGCAATGAGATGAAACAAAATAAAACAAGGTAGACTTGTGTAGAATACTATGACAGTTCACAAATATAACCTTTTGTTATCCACTGAAGTTGGAACAAATTGGAATGACAAGTTTTTCCCAGTTTCTGCTGGAGTTTTTTCCCCCCCAAATTCTATATAACCATTAGTAATAGAGAAAGTCACTTTTAATGAAATGCAAGCAACAATTTATATGAAACAAATTAAAAATAAATTTTTTCTGCAGATGCTAATACTTTGTCTTCATTAGACTTGTGTTCTGATAGGATCACAGAAAGTAGTCAAATTATTACACAAAATACAGTTACCATATGTGCTAAGTGCTATGAAATGCATAATAAGATCCTTATGTGGTTTCTGAGATTAGGGGGTTTTCTAGAGGAAGCAAAATTTGAAATTAGATCAGATAAAAGAAAAATTAAGTAGGCAAAAATTATCAATGTGTAGGGAGTGAGGCTGTAGGGAGAGAAAAGAGAGAGGACAGAGAGAAGTGATAAGTAAGGCCATGTATTTTAAGAAGAGGGAAAAACATTTAAAAATTTTCTGAAGTGAGAGGTCCTCAAGGACCTGAAACAAAGTTCTGTAGCTGTGGAACAGAGAGCTAGGAAAGAAGGCTCAAAATGAGGCTGAATCATAGCCTTTCTCATGGGCCATATTAAGGATTTGATTTTTTTTTTTTTTTTAAGGCCACTCCTGTGCATATGGAAGTTCCCAGGCTAGGGGTCGAATAGGAGCTGAGGCTGTTGGCCTATGCCTCAGCCACAGCAATGCCAGATCCCAGCTGTGTCTACAATCTACACCACAGCTCCTGGCAATGACGGATCATTAACCCACAGAGTAAGGCCAGGGATTGAACCTGCATCTTCATGGATACTACTCAGGTTCTTAACCCACTGAGCCATGATGGGAACTCCAGATTTGATTTTTTATCCTGACATCAGTTGGTAATAAATAACTAGAAACTTCCTCCCTACTCCAGGCTCTTGGTTTATTACTGTGCCTACTTCCAGGCCCCAGACCTTCAATAAATTAAGCAGGAGACTGGACAGGGGGTGGAGAGACATTGTCCCAGGGGTCTAGGTTGATTCTGAAAGAAAAGACCTTAGACCTAAAAGGTTTTGCTTTCAAATGGTGACTCTATTAGGAGTTAATGAAACAGTTTTATGATTTTCTAGAAGGAAGGGATTTAATGTAAGAAATTAGTTGCTTACAAAATGAGGATTTAGAGAAATAAACAGGAGTGCTTTTACTGGACTACTGATTTCAAGATCCAACAAGTTGCAAACTACCCATTTGCTGCTAATGCCCATAGTCACAACTACCTCATATCCTTGTAGCTGGTCTGGAACAAAGAGTCCAGATGCTTTGAGTACTCACATCTGTTGGAACTTAAGGAAAATGGCCCCCACCTCCTTTCCATCTCCCAAATATTCAATGAGTGCATCTTGTTGAAAGAAACAAAGCTGTGTATATATATTGTGTATATATATATATATTCCCTATTTGTAAGAGATCCTGGGTTACATTGTTTTCAGGCTTGTAATTATTGAAATATGTAAAAGGCAGTGTGAATGCATGCTGACAGACAATAGATAATATCAGTACACTAACCAAACCTAACTTTCCTGAAAAGCAATGACAAATAATCCAGGGATGAGAAATGACGAATGAGCTATAGCGAACTCTCAATGATCTCCAGCAATAATTGATGGTTTTGTTCCAAGGAGGTAAAAATTCTAAATGTCTGATACTGTGTTGGCTGTTATGTATACATTTATACACTTTTGATGAGTGCCCACAACAGAAAGTCCTTTATTTCCCTAATCTGTTTCTAAAGAAGTTGAAAGAAACTACAAAGAGTAAATAAATATAGTGGTCAAAATGTTTCACACACTAAAGTTCATTGAAAGGTAAACTTTTATGTGTAGCATTTTTTTTTACAGGTTAAAGTATGTTATATGTGTAATTCTTTCACCTATGACCAGAGCTGTGGTTATCATGTAACTGCCTAACTTGGTTAAAAAAAAAAAAAATAGTGTAAATCGCCTACAACTTGATGTGTCACAGGGGAGAAAACATGGTAATTAGCATTTTAAAATGTGTGTTCCAGTTCTTGCCACTTCCTTGGAAAGGTTACAACCTCTTGGCGTCTCAGTTTCCTCATGTGTAAAATTCAGAGTTTGAGATTTAAAAAACTTGCCAAGCTCCTTATGCTTTAGAATTTAACTTTATGATTTTACAATGTTATACACAGGCTAGAGTTGTATGCAGGTATAACCACACTTAAACTCTGAAAGCTGATATGTTGGATGACTTAAACATGCTTCCATTCATTTTGAAGTCTAGAGATTGCTTAGAAACTTTGATCTATTCTTCTCTTGTTGCTTTAAAGCAAACAAACCTTTATGGGGCTGCTTTTCTTCTCACATCTCTCTCCACAGTTTCCTTTTCCTTTCTGAGGTGAAAAACAGTCAGCACAATGTACCTCTTTTTCAAGAAGAAAGTTTGCAGTCGTGGAAACATCCCTTTAAATCACCCTGCGTGACCTTCCACGATGAGAGAATGTCCAGAAATTCGGCATCCATAGCACAGTGTGTTTAAAATCTGTCACTGGTAGTTTGCAAATACCATGGGAGCAGCTGAGGGCCAGGTCCTCTTTTGAAACAGTAACATTTTGAACTAAATAGGACTCTCATCCACCTCCATCCCTTCAACTCTCTCAGAAGCCTCTTGTGTTGCTGCCACACAAGCCAATTCTTCTCTGAGATGTGGGACTTCTTATTTGAAAAACCAATCTCATAAACAATAAAATTTCCCATGTTTTCATCCTTACTGGTTGTAATTGCTTAAGATTGATGTTGGGTTTTCATGGGCTGCTTTTTGAAGTATGAAGAACAAAAGCCTCCCAGGCTTTGCTGGAGGTGCCAGCTGTGGCTATGCTACGAGGACTCATATAATGCTGTCTTGTTCCATAAAAGAAAGTGGAAAATTTGAATTTGTATTGGGCATTTTCCCCATCCAGCTGCAGAGTTATCTTATTTTTTCCATAATTCAAAGTCTTTTTACTTATGCTGATGCTTCATCTATCCTTATTTTGCCATTGGAGCATCTTTCTAGAAAGGTCTCAGTCTTTCCAGAATTAACAGTTGGAAGCTGCCAATAAATCCTCCAAACAAAAGCATCAAAACTCCTGATTATATCAAGGTTACTCTGTAAGAGGAAGATATGGGCCCAGAATGTCTATCAATATTCTTAACTCCCTTTAAAGAAACTAATTGGTTATCCTATTTTGCTCTTTTTTTTTGTTTTGTTTTTTGTTTTTGGCAGCACCCTTGGTGTGTGGAAGTTCCCAGTCCACCAGGAAACCCCCCCCCCCCATTTTTTTCTCCTTGATATAGCATTACTACAGTAAGGAAGCACAATGGAATTCAGGAACAGACATGGAAGAGTTGAAGAGAGAGTGCTTAAGTTAAAGGGGGTGTGGAAATGATAGGAGGGGGTGATAATTAGGTCAGAGGAACAAAGAAGCTTTCCTGTAGCAGCTCTGAGAGGATGCATTCTTTCCCTTGATGTTCCTCTGCCTGCCTCTTCCCAACTCAGTCTATGTTTTGCTTAGTACTTCTACCATTCCCCATCTCAGATATCGTGTTACACACTGTATCAGAAGCTGAAATACAAAAATAAAGTCTGACCAGGAAAAGCTCACCCTGTAGTGGGCAAGTGAAGAGGTTATTTCAGTAGAATAAGTTGTAAAGTGGGGGGATATACCATCTGTTTGTGGAATAAAGAATGGTTGGCTTAAAGAATAAATAAAAGATGATATTGTGCTGAATATTTGAAGGGATAGTGGTGTTTTATCAAGAGGTCAAATGCATAACAAAGGGAAGATGTGATGAAGTCAGAAGCAGATAATTCTGCTTGGGGAAATGACATATACAAAACTATGAAAAATCACATCCTTAAAAAACTATTATCAGTTTGGTATACCAAGCCTAAAGAGACAAACCTACCTAAAGAGACAAAAGACCTGTACTCTGAATACTATAAGACACTGATGAAAGAAATCAAAGATGGCACAAATAGATGGAAAGACTTACCATGCTCATGGATTGGAAGAGTTAATATTATCAAAATGACTATACTACCCAAGGCAATACAGATTCAATGCAATCCCTATCAAATTACCAAGGACATTTTTCACAGAACTTGAACAAAATATTTTAAAGTTTGTTTGGAAGCACAAAAGACACAGAATAGCCAAAGATATCCTGAGAAAGAAAAATGGAGCAGGAAGAATCAGGTTCCCGGACTTAAGACTATACTACAAAGCAACAATCATAAAAACTGTATGGTACTGGCACAAAGACAGAAATATAGATCAGTGGAACAGGATAGAAAGCCCAGAACTCAACCCACACACCTACAGCCAACTAATTTATGACAAAGGAGGCAAGAATATACAATGGAGAAAAGACAGCCTGTTCAATAAGTGGTGCTGGGAAAACTGGACAGCCACATGGAAAAGAATGAAATTATAACACTCCCCAACACCATACACAAAAATAAACTCAAAATTGATTAAAGGCCTAGATATAAGACCAGATGCTATAAAACTCTTAGAGGAAAACATAGGCCAAAAACTCTCTGACATAAATGACAGCAACATCTTCTCCGATCCACCTCTTAGAGTAATGACAGTAAAAACAAAAATAAACAAATGGGACCTAATTAAACTTAAAAATATCTGCACAGCAAAGGAAACCCTAAACAAAGTGAAAAGACAACCCACAGAATGGGACAAAATATTTGTAAATGAAGTGACTGACAAGGGATTAATCTCCAAAATCTATAAACCCCTTCTTCAGCTCAATACCAAAAAACCCCAAATGATTCCATCAAAAAATGGGCAGAAGATCTAAACAGACAATTCTCCAAAGAAGACATACAGATGGCCAAATCACACATGAAAAGATGTTCAACATCACTCATTATTAGAGAAATGCAAATCAAAACCACTATGAGATACCACCTTACACCAGCCAGAATAGCCATCATCAAAAAGTCTACAAACAGTAAGTGTGAGAGAGGGTGTGGGGAAAAAGGAACTCATTACACCGTTGGTGGGAATGTAAATTGGTGCAACCACTGTGGAAAGCAGAATGGAGATTCCTCAGAAAACTAAACATAGAACTACCATTTGATCCAGCAATCCCACTCCTGGGCATCTATCCAGAGAAAACCATGACTCACAAAGACTCATGTACTCCAATGTTCATTGCAGCACTCTATACAACAGCCAAGACATGGAAACAACCTAAATGTCCATCGACAGAGGAGTGGATCAAGAAGATGTGGTACATATACACAATGGAATATTACTCAGCCATTAAAAGGAACAAAATACTGGCATTTTTAGCAACATGGATGGACCTAGAAACAATCATGCTAAGTGAAGTCAGCCATACAATGAGACACCAACATTAAAAGCCTTCACTAACATGTGGAATCTGCAAAAAAGGACAGAATGAACTTCTTTGCAGAGCAGATAGTGACTCAAACTTTGAAAAACTTATGGTTTCCAAATGAGACAGTTCAGGGGGTTGGGGGGATGCACTGAGTTGTGGGATGGAAATCCTATAAAATTGGATTGTGATGACCATTGTACAACTATAAATGTAATAATTCATTGAGTAATAAAAAAACTATTATCAGATTGGTATGGTTGGATATCTTGTTGAAGAGATGAATGGTGGTTATAGAATGAGTTATAGGTGAAATAAATACGTATCAGAACAGTGGAATTTTCCTTCATTGCTTCGCAGCTGTACTGGTTCTTTTTTTTTCTTTCTTTTTTTTTTTTTTTTGGTCTTTTTGCCTTTTCTACGGCTGATTCCCCTGGCATATGGAGGTTCCCAGGCTAGGGGTCTAATCGGAGCTGTAGCCTCTGGCCTACGCCACAGCCACAGCAATGCGGGATTTGAGCCACATCTGCGACCTACACCACAGCTCACAGCCACGCCGGATCCTTAACCCACTGAGCAAGGCCAGGGATTGAACCCGAAACCTCATGGTTCCTAGTCAGATTCATTAACCACTGCGCCATAATGGGAACTCCCATGTACTGGTTCTTTTCAAATTGAAGTCTTTCCCTTTCATCTTCCACTTATTATCCTTCTCAAATCATTGATACAATCATTAGGTTCTTATAACTCCTAATGTTTAACTTTGATTTTCAAGTTGATCTTCAAAATCCTGGTTGTTAAAGTGAATGTAGTGATGATACATACTTTTTAGGGTGATGCAATGCATGTATTTGCGACAGGCTATTAGTAGAAAGGCCTAGGGTGACTAGGCGTATGGTTGGGTAAATATTGAGAAAGAGTGGCTCTACAGCTACCAGAAATAACTCTTCTTGGAGAGTGAGGAGGGGCCCTGGGCTGCCTACAATGAGTATAGAAACTAATAGGAAAATAAACTGAGATCATCTCTTATTACTAGAATGGTAATAATCTAAAGTTGGAGCTGTAGAGACAAACAGGGAAGTATATGAGGGTAGCGTGCTGGCAGATTGATAGACCAAAGCAGAAATTCATGCCTTCATGGAAACAGAGACTGGGCGAAACAGGAGAGTATTAGGGCTAGAAGGACAGCTAAAGCTTAAGGAGAGACTGAAGCTCAGGAAGAGATAAAGATTGAGGAAAAGCCCAAAGTTGGTTAAGTGCTCAGAGACAGAGTGAAGAATTAGAATGATAGTTAGGGATGTGTGTCTCCTCTCTTGGTAGTAATGTGACTATTATAATGAATCCATATCAAAATTGCTATCTCCAAATATTGCATTGAAATGTTCTTCTTTTAGCTAAGAAATACCAGTGCTGAGGCAAGGGACAGTGTTGGGATCAGAGAGGATTTTCTGCCCAGAATCAAAATTCAGTGTATGTTTTTCTATGCCAAAAGTGTATGTCAGTTACCAAGAAATCTAGCAAAGGAAAGAATTTAGCATTATACTAAAGTCCTAGGAAAAGGAAGTAGATTCCAAATTTCCATTCCAGAAAGTGGAAGTATTTTCAGGTTAGGTGATTAATTTTAAAGTCTGTGGATCATCAGAAGTTCTCAACCTCTGAATACTGTCTTCATACTGTATTCATTTCTGTTAATTATACACCTTAATATTAATGTACGTTAAAAGTGCTTACATAATAGTTCAGATATTCCCAGGAGTTCTGCAAATGATGAGGTGGAATGTCATACCCACTTATTCATGGAAATATTTTCATAGAGAATCCATGAAGAATTTGATTGTTGAAAATGCTATATAGTTTAGTTCCACTGTGAGCAAGTATACCATTTTGATACGGCTGTGAGAAGACAAGCATTTTGTATAAGCAGAAAATTGTGCAATAAGAGTTGCAAACATTTAATGTTTTAGCTCTTAGACATTTAGTAGAGTTCAAGGGTAATGGGTTAGTAATGGAAAATCTGGAGGAGTTAACACAACAGGTTACAAGAGGGTATCAGAGTTCTGGGCATTACTGCCCATAATCCAGCAGGGTAAGAAAATATCTGAGGTTAAGAGAAGGAAACTGGTCAGAAATCTGAAAGCAGTTGGCATAGTGTGAGCATATTTAAGATTCAAAGATAGTAAAATTGAAGTCATAAGCCAAGTCATTTCAGAGAAAAGCAAAATAAGAGAAAGGAGGAGCTCCAACACTTTCCTGCAAAAATGCTACAATTCTAGCTTGATTTTAATGCGTCCAAGAGCAGCTGAGATGTAGTACAGAGCTTTGTACCCTAAACTATTCACTCCTTTATGCAGCCTTCTTGGAGTATCTATTCATCAAAGAGAACCAACCTCAGGCAGCTTCTCCATGGATTCTCCTCCAGGTGTGTCCATGCGTAACATGGAGGCAAGGCAAGGATCTCTTGCTCAGAAGGCTGTGAATGACCAGTCGAATAGGCATGGTGGCTTGTGTCATGGAGAGGTACTAGGGAGAATAGGCACCTTGATTCTTATTGTAGCTTGTCAGTGATGGATGAGAACAGATGAATGGAGAATTTTCATTTAAAATTTCACAGAGAACATAATGTGCAGCAATTTACATTTTATCTATTTTTAAAATGTTATTCCATCACATATTTATAAGGAGGAAAATATTTAAAATACAGTAAACAGTGAAAGCATAACAGGCTCTTAAAGATGTTAACCAGTCTCATCTAGCAATAACTCTCAAACGTTAACACTGAAAATGCCTGGCCAGAAAGTACTTCATCACCTAGAGGAGGTTTTTTAAGCTCAGCATCTCCACTGACACTTTGCTTTGATTAGGGCTCCTGCCAATAGATTTGATCGATGCTCTGCTTGCCTAGTGGAACCTCCTAAATTTTCATTTGCAGCTGTCACTTTTCAGGGACTTGCAAACTCTCAGATCATTAAAGTGTCATGCCACGTGACTCAGATTTGACAGACAATTGCTTACTAAAATTATCTGTCCCGATCAGTGCTGATGTTCTAAAGGGATATTTTCAGCTTCTTGTTCTTTCTTCCTCTCTGTGATGACACTGTACCTAGTGAGTTGAAAGCAGCAGAGAAAGAGCATTATTAAAGGCAGCAGGTTATTGTGGTTCATATCCTGCCAATGCGGCTTTGGGTCAGAAAAAGAACCTCTGCAGTCTTATGAAGCTCTAATCTCTGTTGATACCTGTAGCCCATGGGCCTGTCACTGTACACTACCATGCTTCCCAGATAGCTATAACTCTTCTCCTCAAATGGCCTTTAATTATACTGCTGCTCTTGTGTGGTTGGGCAGGTTTGATTGGACTTTGAGGCCATTATCTCTCCTGGTTCATGTTCAATTGATGTGTCATAGATTAAGGCCTTGTATGATTTCTCAAATTGACAAGTGGTGATGATTATGGGATAGAAAGGCTAAATACATTCTGAGAAATGGATCTCAAGTGATATCATGACAAGGTCTTCTCAACTCCTTCCATGCATAGGCTATGAGTTTTTAAACAGAGTAACACAGCAAGGTGAAAACTTACCTTTTAAACTGCATTTTTTGGTGAGTTTTACTTACATGGTCTGTCCACTCTGGCTTTGTAATTTTAACAATTGTCATTGGAATTTATCCCTTCCAGTGTGTATCATTTACTATTCCTTAAGGGATTGCTTTATAAATGCTCTTGACATTTCTGTTGAAAAATACCTCTTCCCAAGCTGAGTACCACCTCAATAAAGACTCTCAGCTGAATAGAAATAAGTTGTTATTTGTCCCTTTGTCATATTTTCGGAGTCTTCCTTTTAATTCAAATCTAGAAGCCCAGGATTGTTCCATTTAAATATTTTATCCTCATTAAGTGTATATTCTATTTGCTGACAGGTGATTTTTACCAAATACTTTATTGTAATTAAACACAATGAAAATGTGATTGTTATATTATTTCTTTATGCCTATGACTTCTACAGTAATCTAGAATTGGATTAAACAATGAACTCTATCAATAAGTCAAGGCCCATAGACTACTAGGGTTATAAATTTCTGGGCTAATTGAGAGAAGGACAGAGGAAATAAAATTAATGGAGTTGGTCTCACAGTATGATTGAATTTAGATTGAAAGTTTGTTTTTAATTGACCCACTATCTGATGGGTTACAGGTAAGGCCTATGAATAACCCCTTGAGTTAAATACTCCTGCTTGTCCTCTTTCTCTTCTGGCTTATATCATAGGAATGTAATTTTAAATTGGATTCTTTGCCCAGCACTCCACATGAACCAGAAAACTTTCTGAAATCTCATGTCTTTTTTTTTTTTTTAATTGAATGAGTCTCTAAATTCTGCAGTGCTTTAGGATTTTCAAAAGTTTCACACCCATGATTTCCTATAATCCCATAATAACCCTTGTTTCTCACACTTCTATTGCCCCCCCTTCCCTCTCCCCACTGATAACCACTAGTCTGTTCTCTGTATCTGCAAGTCTGCTCTTTTTTGTTTTATTCACTATTGTATTTTAGGTTTCACATATAAATTATATCATACAGTATTTGTCTTTTTCTTTTTTTTATGGCTGAGTAGTATGCCATTACTGTATCTTCCTTATCCATTTATCTGTAGATGGATACTTGGGTTGTTTCCATACCTTGACAATTTTAAATAATGCGGCTATGAACATCGGGGTGCATTTATCTTTTTGAATTAGTGCTTTTGTTTGTTTATTTGTTAGTTTGTTTTAGATATATATTGAGGAGTGGAATTTCTGAGTCATATGGTAGTTCTATTTTTAGTTTTTTTGAGAAACCTCCATACTTTTTTCAAGTGGCTGCACCAATTTACATGTCTTCACATGGCAACTCTGACTCTTACATGGCTCCTGTCTACTCCTTCCCTTCAGGTTCTGTATCTGGCTCTTGATTACACTGTGACTAGCTAGAGTCTTTCCACAAAGACTCTAGTTTGGAAGTTCTCCTCACAATATTTTCTCATGAAATTATATTCCTCTAAATCTTTCCTGCCATTGATAAAGGCCCAACCACACCTAAGTTTGTGAAGCTGCTGTTCCTCCCGAAAAGACTTACAACCTTTCCTAAATACATCCAATAATCTGTAGTCACTAAGGCTATATCTAGTCCTAGAGTCCTCTGATTCCCATTGGCTAATTGTGCTAAGGCCCTAGGAGACTTCATACTCAAGCCATTTCTCATTATAATCCATTACTGGTAAGTAACACCAACAATTCTATAGGATTTGGGAAAAGGAAAGGGTAATTTAGTGACACTGAAAAGGCTATTCAGTTTTCTTCAGAGCTGTATTAAAATCACAATGTATTTTTCTTTTTTACTGGTTTTTCAAAGTTTTTAATTTAATTTTTATCTAAGTAATGCATATATTTTTAAAATATCAGTTAATACTTTGAGGCTTAAAATGGAAAATTGAGGATTCCTTTCCGCAGTTTTCCTTCACCTGATTCTCATTCCTCGGGGCAGTCTGCTTAAGGACATTAGCTGTTTCTTCTGGTATTTAATAGCATATTTTAAAAACTAATGTGTATATTATTATTTTGGGGTTAGTTTTTCAGCTTTTGACATTATCTTTGCATTTCAAACTTACAGAAGATAAGGCTCACCGTTCTCACACCTCTTGCCATACAGCCCTGCAAGTTTCCTTCTACCCATCCCCTGAATATATTGTATCACCATTTAGAATTAATAACAGTGTAGTATTTATAGTATTCTGATTATTGATTCTGTTCATAGCTCATATATGGGTGTGTTGTGATTCCATTTTCTTTCCTTAATATTTAATTTTTCCTGGAGTTATTAATTGTCCTATTTTTTGTTTGCTCAGTTTTCTATTTATATGTTGGAATTTCATCTGCAAACTCTCTGACACCTGTCAATACTCAATGTATATATGTATTTGACAAGAGATTATATTACATGTATGTATATAGTGTGTATGTGTGTGTGTGAGAAAGAGAGAAAGAGTATCTCTCTGGGAACCCTCTCTTTCTCTCTTTTAATCTGGACTATTTGCTTTCTGGATTTGCTGCATATCTGTCACCCTGAGAGTTCCTTTCACCTTAGGATTCTCCTAACTTATCTTCTGTTTCCTGGATCCTATATTTTCATCATTCTTGGTTCACTCCATTTCAGGAAAACATATCCATGTCAGAGAGATTTTAAGATTACCATGATCCCCATAACCTGGTATACTTATCTTTGTGTGGGGACACATAGGGAATTGCTTGTAGGTAATAGAATATGGCAGGTGTGATAAGTTGTTGGTTCTATGATTATATTACATAAGATTATAATACTTCTCTTGTAAAAAGGATTTCTCCTTCACTGGCTTAAAAAAAACCCAAAAAACAAAAACAAAAACAAAAACAAAACTGCCATATTGTGAACTGTACTATGAGAGGGCCACTTGGAAAAGAACTGAAGCACCTTATGGCGACAGTCAGTAAGAAATAGAGGTTCTCAGACTGGCATCCTGCAAGGAGCCAAATGCTATCAACAAACAAGTTAGTGAGGAAGGAAATCCTTCCCTACCTAAACCTTTAGATGAGAACCGGGTCTTAGCCATTACCTTGATTGTAGCCTTGCAGAGGACATGGTGAAGTCATGTCCCCAGATTCCTGATCCACAAGACATGTGAGATAATAAATGTGTGTAGTTTTAAGCCATTATTTTTGACAGTATTACTTTATAGCAATAGAAACCGAATATAGGTTTTGGTACTTGAGAACGTTAAAGCAAATACTTAAAGATGTGGGAACAACTAGGCAGTGGATGATGCCTAGTAGCGTTTTGAGGAGAATAAGAGAGACAGCTTAAATTGCCTTGACAGCTAGTAAGGATGCTAAGGATGCTGCTAGTGAAGACTCAAAGGTAGTGAGGAGCATGTTATTAGAAACTGGATGAAGGGGCATCCCTATTATGTAGGATCAGAAAGCTTAGTGAAATTCTCACCTGCAGTTATGTGGAGCGCAGAACATGTAAGTGGTGAATGTATTTAGCAAAGGAAATTTCCACGCAAACTGTTTGAAGGTTTGGCCTACTTTCTTTTTGTTGCTTATGGTAAATATGAGGAGAGACAGATATATTGAGGGAAGAACTATTAAACAAAGAGGAACCAGAAATGGATGATTTTGAAAAATTTCAGCCTCTCCACATGACAAAAGACAGGAAAATTGGGAGATGTCTTCCGAGCACTCTCAGAAATGGGCTTGGTCTTAGGGAAAAAGCCAAGTTAATGACTGTACAAACTTTTGCTAAAACTTCAGCAATATTAGAGGATAGAGTAGTATTCAGTCACATCAGGAACTGTTGAAAGAGATTGAGAGTTTGCTTTGCGGAATCTCTCAATCAAAACTTGGAGCCTCTTGGAATTCTCTTATGGTGCAACAAGTTAAGGATCCTGAGTAGTCACTGAAGCAGCTTGGGTTGCTGCTGTGGCGAGGGTTTGATCCCTGGCCTGGGAACTTCCACATGCTGTAGGCATTGCCCAAAAATAAAAATAAAAACAAGGACAAAAACAAAACTTGGGGCCTCTAGGAGGATTAAGGGTGTTGTCCCTCTAGCTATTTTAGGAGGAGCCCAAGGTAGAAAAAAACTTATCTAAAAAAAACGTCATTTGGAGTTCCTGTCGTGGCGCAGTGGTTAATGAATCCCACTAGGAACCATGAGGTTGCGGGTTCCATCCCTGGCCTTGCTCAGTGGGTCTAGGATCCGGCCTTGCCATGAGCTGTGGTGTAGGTTGCAGATGCGGCTCAGATCCCGCGCTGCCGTGGCTCTGGTGTAGGCTGGCGGCTACAGCTCCGATTGGACCCCTACCTGGGAACCTCCATATGCCGCGGGAGCGGCCCTAAAAAAGGCAAAAAGATAAAAAAAAAAAAAAAATGTCATTTTTGCCTAATGGAATGAACTATGAAAGAGCCACAAGATTTTGAGAAAGTTATTCAGCAAAAGCACTGCCAGCTTGAACTGAATGGTAGGGTGATTATATAAAATAAAAGGAGATTGTCAGTCCCCCAAATTATTAGCAGGAAGCAGGCTGATATAACTTCTCAGTAGGAAACATATGTTACTTTTATCATTCAGAGGGTAGAACAAAGAGTCCAGAGGGTGGAGCTCAGAGGAAGAGAAAAATTATTCCCAAATCTTGAAAGTTAATGCCAATATTTGCACAGCTGGATTTTAAAATTTCTATAGATCAATGATTCATCTACACATTTCATTTTTCCTCCCATTTGAGTGTTATCTTACACCTGTACTACTTTTGTATGTTGATTATATATGGAAGAGATAACTTGTCTCTTTAGTTTTATAGTTCAGTACATCAAGAGAACTTAATTAGATGATGAGATTCCGGACTTTGAAATATCGCTGTAATGGGATGAGACTTTCGGAGACCTTGGGAGGGGGTGAATGTATTTTGCATGTGGAAGGGCCATAAATCAATAATGGCCAGAAGATGTGTAGAGGCAAGCAGACTCTAAGATAAGATGGCCCAGTGATTCCCACTTCTTTGTATCCAAGTCTTTGGTAATCTGCTTCCCTTATGCAATAGAATACAGTAAAAAGGACAAGATGCCACATTTCTGATTGTATTACAGAAAATTGTAATGGCTGCCTTGCTAGTGGGGTCTCTCCTTTGCTAACTTTACGGAGAAGAGCTGTCTGTTAGAGCTGACCCATGAAGAAAGCTCTGTGATAATGAACTGAGGGCAGCCTCTGTCCAAAAGTCAATAAGAAACTAGGCCCTCAGCCTGATGTCTTGCAAAAAATTGAATGCTGCCAATAAAAATGTGAGCTTGGAAGTAGATCAACCTCCTCCTACAAGACTCCAGAGGAGAAACTGTTTATTCTTGGCCAAGACCTTGATTGCAGCCATACAGAAGACCTAGCTCAGCTATGCTTAGACTCCTGACTCACAAACTGTGGGCTAATAAATGTATGTTGTTTAAAGCCACTAAGTTTGTGGCAGTATTTTTATGCAGAGAAAATTAACTAATGCATTATCTTTCTATAGCACTCCCAAGAAAGGGAGCGCATTTCATCTCTATGCAAGTGCTTTTCTTCTGCCCTCACTCTTGATTAATGAGTTTATTCTGCATAAAATTGCAGATTAGAAATAAATTTTTTATACTCAGAATTTTGATAGCTACATTGTTCTCTACCCCATAAGCCTGCTATTTCAAAATCTGATATGTTACAATTTTTGAACCCCTGTATTCAACTTTTTTTTTTTTTAAGTTTTTAGACCTTTGCTTGTATCAAATGTTTTAAAAGACACTATTGATATGCATTCAGTGGCTTTTGCCAATTTGAAAATGGTATCTGTTAATTATGAGAAATTGCTTAAGATTTTTAATGTTAATTTTTTTTTCCCCAGTTTTCTTTTTTACACCTCTTACTAACCACACTCATGAATTGATCTTCTAAATTTCTTTTTAAAAATTATTTTCCAAGACTTTTAATACTTTTATTTTCTTGGACAGTCTCTCATCTGTGAAATCATACTTTTAATTCCCAAGTATTCTTTCTTATCTTTTTTAATAGAATTTTTAAATTTAATGTTTTCATGTCTTAAAACCAATTGCTTCTGTTGAAGTTGTCTTTTATTTTCTGATTGTCTCTATTACTTCCAAGGTACTTGTTTTCTTGTTTAAAACTGTCTTTCATGTTAGTGGCCTTCCTTAAATGTCTGGTACTATTTGGTTGCCCACTCATATTTTACAGTGAAGCACTAAAAGAAAGAACAGAAACTGTGGGTAGTAGTGGGTAGGTGCTGGTTTTCTTTGGGATTTCTCTGTAGGGTGTTATGTTTCTCCAAAATCAGTATCTGTGGATCTTTTCACTTGGGCTTTTTATTTTCCAAGATAGAGACCCTATAATCTCCTGTCTGGGGCTTTTAAGCCCATCTTCCCACATTCAGAGATCTGAATGAAGGAGAGTCAGACTCTATGTAAATATGGCTTCTCACCCTTGGTCTCAGTTGCATCTGCTGTTCCCAAGTTCTTCTGCTAGAATAGCGAAGCAGTATTTGGCCACCCAGTGTATTTTGAGACAATTCGTGATAACATGTATGGGAAATGAGTTTAGGATAAACAAAAACGATTGCTATAGGATAACTTGTTATCATTTGAATGGCATTCAAGGTCCTCTGCTTCCCAATAGGTGTGAAGTGACACCAAAGTGTGCTATGAGTGAGTTGCAGGTATGTGAGCTACCCAACCACCTCAGCCATTGGAGAGCCTTTGGAGAGCCACCAGGCTTCCAGCCGTGAGCACATAGCTTATTTACCACTGTGAGGCATATATACATGACATTTCCTGTATGTCATGACCAGAAAAGTTGGGAAAGCTTCATCTTCTACAGTTTCACCCATCCTACATGTCTAGTCTTGCCTCTTACAACTTCCCAGAGTAAACTTTTCTTTTCTAGTCAATACCTAGAAGATCCAATTGCCAAGCCCCCCCCCCCCTTTCACTTTTTTCTTACTCACCTGGTCCGCTCACCTGTATATTACACTTACTTAGATTTAAATCTAATCTCAAATTTCATCCACTATATAAAGTTTTCCCGGATTATTTCAACCATATATGATTATATATTTTTTCCTCTGAATTCTCCTAGCATTAATTTTTCATAATACTCATTTTCCTTTCTCTTGATCAATTTTACATTGCACTTATTTACATACATTTTTTTTCTGTCCAACTAGATTGTGAGCTTACTAGAGGACAGAACGGTGTCTTATTATTTTGACTGCTTAACTATATTATCTCATTCTCTCAACAATCTTCATTGGAATGTATGAATGAGTGAATGAATAAGTCAATCAGTCAATTAATGCATCTGGTACACTATCATTTTCTCTAATAAATTTTTCTTGCTACATTTTAAAGTCAAATCTCATCACAAACTCATGTGAACTTTCTATGTGAACATGTTTCATGGTGATTTCATTTTGACTGAATGGTAATATACTATCTGGATATTGGGTGTGATTTTGCACTTCAGTGAAACTTCTAGCAACAGCATAAGTGTTTTTTTCTTTCACTGTCTTCAGAATCAACATGATTCTGTCAACTGTGCTTATAATTTCTTTAGAAACACTTTTTATTTCTTTTAAAATGATATGTAAGGAAAGGAAAACCATAGAATTAAGCCAAACATAAATCTGTGCCATGCAGAGTTTCACCTGTTGTTTTCTCCTTCATCAGTTAGATTTGCATGAATAATGCATTTTGTAAATACCAACCCACTTATATTTTCTCTGAAGCTAGCCCAAGGGGTTGCCGCTGTTGTTTTCCGCAAGAAGTACCTTTATTAGTTCTTTCTCCAAACTTTGACCATTTGAATGTGTTTATTTGCTTTGTTTCTTGGTTAACCAAGTGTTACATTCCTGCAGCTTTTATTCCAGAGTTCTTTGCACAACTTCTCTTTGTTTTCTCACTTTCTAATATCCATCCTCATCTGGTTCTGGCTTTTGACTTGTGTGCTGGTCAGGGAGAAGGTAAGTGCTGTCATTCTCTGGCTACAAGTCATTTATTAAAGTAGTATGAGGGTCTTAGAAAAGTAGAACCTAGGCTTAAAACCCTGAGTTTAAATTTTAATTCTACCAGTATTCAGTCAGTAAACTATGGCAAATTATATGTCCTCTCTCTGGGCATTTTCTTTTATCTAGAAAGTAAATAGGTTGGACCAAACCAGTTGTTTTCAAATTATAATCCTTAATGACCCAAGAAAGCAAGGAGGTACATCCCTGGCCAGGGGAATAGAAAAGAGCAAGCTACATACACATCCACAAAATAGTTGCCCTAGCTAAACCTGTGGGGAAATCAAGCTGACAGCAGAATGAAATCACATCATTACATCACATACCCAACTCCCTAATGTACAGAGAAGAGTAAAGGAGTCACCACTAACAAGAAAGTTATTTGAATTTGTGGTGAGATATTGCTTTACAATTTGGCAGTAGGAACCATCAAAGAATATGACATGATACTATTACCTTTCAGTTTTATTTTATACATTGGAAATCTTTGAAAATGTTTATTTAAAATAAGTCTTTCATAGTGAAAAATTCAAAATAAAGTTTATAAACTGGTGGACTATCTGATGCTATAGTTTCTTTCAACTCTAGATGTTGTGCTTGACTTGCTAGGCAATGCAATAATGACTGGCCCAATGGGGTCAGAAGGGCATTGGAGGTTGCAAATTAAGGGACAGCATATGACAGCACTGATCCTCTGCATCATAAAGTTCCATGATAAGGTCTCATGTGCTTTCTCATCTCTGACTTCATTTGACCATAACAAATGTTCTTCTAAATCGCTGAGGATGAAATCCTCAGGAATGGAGTTTGGAGTCAATTGAATCTGGGATTAAGTCCTGGTTTTGTAACATAATAACTGTGATGTCTTGGGTTAGTTCTTTTACCTCCTTAATGCTCCACTCTTTTCATTTATAAAATGAAACCAATAATATCTTCTTTAGTTGGTTAGCATTAAATTGTAACTATATCTTAATATCAAATACAGTGCTAGGTAAATAATTCTCAAATGTACTTGTTGTTGGTGGTAGTATTGTTACAACTTTATAGAGTCAGCTGGGAGAATACTTCTGCAAATCCTCTTTGACTCTGCCTTCACTTTACACTTAGATACTTGTTTTCCTGTGTTTCTACTCCACTAGTCCAAGCCCCAATAACTATGTTTTTGTATTCCAGTTTCATACTTGAAGCTCCCTGAGAAGCTTATGTCTTTTCATTAATGTATTTTAGCACCTAATGCAGTATCTGTATTACATTAATGTTCAATAGTTTTTGAATGAATGAATGAATCCTCAAAAGAAGTTTGCATTTTGAAAGCTTAAATTTTTCTTCAGTCAGTTTTTGCTCTGTTTTGCATCCACGCTTGCATCTGAAGCAGTAGAAACATTGTTGATAAAAATAGCTTTTAGCAGCTTAATATGCTATAAGCCACAAGGGAGATAACTCTGAAGCTGAATCACAAACAAGCACAAATTCACTGAAAAATTTGTTCAACTCAAGGACATAATTTCTTTCTATTCTTTGGATAAACAAAAATGTAGATGAAGCACCAAGTAGCTCTTTATATTAAAAAATAATCATTCTTTTCGACCTAACTAAAACCTACCTCTCCCAAAAGGACTTGTCTAAGCTGACCCAAAGCTTCCTTCCTCCTTCTATCCTTCTGTCCTTCCCTTGTTTACATTCATTCTTTCACATATATTTATTGTGCACTTACAAGATGCCAGCTCTTATGACAGATGTTAGATAATAAGGCATAAACTCAAGAGAGAGATGACCTTTGCTCTTGTGAAACTCATCTTCTATTGGAGGACTCCAATAAGAGCCTGCCTATGTCAGACTGAACTCTGATAGACACCATGTAGAAAGACCATTAGCTCACTAGAGTTGTCCAGGCGTTAGGGGAAGACCAGGTCCTGCCTGGCAGAGAATATTTGCAGACACTGAGAAAAATGTCCATCCTATGGTTTCCATAGGACCCTAAAGACCTGAGAGACAAAACTTGAATCTGGCCAGCCTTGGGGTCCAGGCATTATAGGTTGAGAGGTAATGGTGAGGGAAACTACTTCTTAAACAGGATTTTCCCTGCCCTCCCTCCCCCCACTAAAGAACCTGAATAGCAAGCACCAGAGACAACTGTATGAGGCTCATGGTCATCAGAAACTCTCCTCTCTAGTGTCCAGTGTTCTGTGAAAGACAAGACAGTGGTATGAAATGAGTGCTTATCACTAGTTACCTGAAGGAGCTGGTCTCTAGAAGCAGAGATGATTTACTGCTTGCTAGCACAAGAGAACTGCATTACAGGCTGGTAGTCCAGAGAGGGCCTGCAATAGAACCAGCTATAGACACTTGTTAAGAGTGAGTTAATACGGAGTTCTTTTCATGGTTCAGTAGAAATAAATCCCCATGAACTAGTATCCATGAGGATGCAGGTTCGATCCTTGGCCTTGCTCAGTGGGTTGAGGATCTGGTGTTGCTGTGAGCTGTGGTGTAAGTCGAAGATGTGGCTCAGATCTGTAGCTGTGGTGTAGGCCAGTAGCTGCAGCTCCAATTCAACCCCTGGCCTAGGAGCTTCCATATGCTTTGGGTGTGGCCCTAGGAAGCAAAAAAAAAAAAAAAAAAAAGAAAGAAAAAAGAGTGAGCTAAGAGGGACCATGGAAGCAGCAGCTATTAGAACAGAAGGGTCGCAAAACCACTAGCAGAAACCTTGATTATGTGTGGAGAATAATATCTCTCCCCAGGCCCAGAGATTCCTGGTCTGGCTAATTAGGGAGACTCTGGAAAAAGGCAGGACTTCCTATGAGTCCAGAGTGTGAGGGCCCAGACCATTGTGACTTGGAGTATTGCTATAATTTCCACACAGTTATACTTGCTGGCAAGTGAGACAAATGGAAATATGAGTTACACTATTAAATACAGAATTGCAATAAAATGTAAATATAATAATATCTAATATTTAATGAACACATGATATAGAAGATATTTTTATAAGCATGATACGTGAATTTTTCATTTAATGCTTACAGTAAACATGTAACATAGGTACTATTATGTCCAATTTACAAATGAAGAGATTGAGACTCAGGAAAGTTAAATAACGCACCCAAGGTCACACAGGTGGGTTGTGGCAGAACAAGAATGGGAACCTGGATGGTCTGATCACAGAGCATATGTTTATGTCTGTCTTAACACATTCACCACTTCTTCGATTACTGTGTCTCTAAAGCCTTGTCTCCTGACTAGATGTAAAATTTGTTAAGGGCTGAATGCCTTGTGCTCATTTTATGCCAACCGCAAAGGCACTGGGCAAGACTTTCAATAGGAAACCTGTACTCTGTCATCCTAATGTGCTGCTTGTTATACTCTGTTTTCACTCCCAGATACTCTCACTTATGCATCTCAGGCATCTGGTGGTTATGTTGCCTAGTACTTCTTCAATCTACTTATCTTGGGTAGTTAACTACCCAGCGGGATCCCAATTGTCTCATATTCTAATATGCTCCTTCCTTCCCCCAAAGAAGTTTCTGTGTCTTTACTACAATAGATGTGGGTCAAGCGACTGGAGGAAAGCGATTCAATTAAGCTAACTCAAGTAAGCCTAAAATCATTCAACAGTCATTTACTAAATGTTTATTTTGTTCTAAGCACTATCATGGATAATGTGTAAGAGACCCAGTTCCTACTTTAATAGCTTGATAAACTAGTTCAAGAAATGCAACATTTTTAGTGAGAACTATAAAATTAGGATGGATTAAATATCCAATTTGGGATATGGCAGGAAAATTCAGAAAAGGGTAAGACCCACTTTGGATGTGGGATACTAAGGCTACATGAAAGTAATATTTGATATGGTCTTTGAAAAGTTGAAATAGAAAATGTTTATGTCTTGTGTTGGGGGTAGGGTCATTCAATAAGAGAGTCCTTTTACTTTTCCAAGGATTAGTTGAATTTCTTAAATTAATATCTTTTAACTTAAATGAATCTCTAGGAGTTCCTACTGTAGCTCAGCAGGTTAAGAACCTGACATAGTGTCCTTGAGGATGTGGTCTCGGTCCCTGGCCTCGTTCAGTGGGTTAAGGATCCAGCATTGCCAGGAGCTGTGGTGTAGGTCACAGATGTGGCTCTGATCTGGTTTTTCTGTGGCTGTGGTGTAGGCTGGCAGCTGCAGCTCTGATTTGACCCCTAACCTGTGAACTTCCATAGGCCCTAAAAAAAAACAAAAACCAAACAAACAAAAAGCAAACGAAGAAACAAAAACTTAGTAAAACTGCTTCCAGTGAGAAAAGGGAATGAGTTCTACGTACATTCAGTTATGACCTGCATTTCTTGATGAGGATATTAAAGTTCAGGAGTTAAGTAACTTACTCAATATTCCAAGTTAACAGATTCAGATCTGCTGGGTGTAGAGCTGGACTTTGCTCTGCCCAGCTATTTTGAAGTATATGCTATGAAGCATTACTTAAAAATAAAGGGATGGAAAAAAGCTTTGTTGGAGAGGAAGAGTTGTATGCCTAAATAAGACTGGGAAACTACACTAAAGTTAGGCAGATACTATTACTGCACATGGTCTCAGAGTCTAACTATTAATAAACACTAGGACTCTCCAAGAAGAGGGTATTATTTCTCCAACTCGACCACAAAACTGGGTGTTTGCGAAGCATCACTAGGATGAGTGTTGATTAAACCTATCTTGGATAGTGATGCATCATAGCTCAGAGGACTGAGCAGTGTTTCAGGTGATATGGAGGAAAGGGGAAATGGGAAGGTGGAGGCTATTTAGGACCCAGGAACCTTACGTGTTTTACTTGAAGCATGGCAGAAGTAGGCAGTCACTTTCTCTAGCTTCAAGTCAGGTCAGCCTTGGCTGAGCACATCTTAGGAGCTCGATCAATACTTAGAGAATTGAATTGAATTAGAGAATGCAGCACTTCCTCTCATTTTGGTAAAGGTGCCACCAATACCAGAATTATTTGGAGAGAGTAGCTATGTGAAGAGCTGCCCTGGCAACAGCTTTGATATGGCTTCTCTGGGTGCAGCAGATGGTCCTGTCCTGGGGTCTTCCCTCTCTGCACCATCCCATAGTAAGTTGTAGAGTTTCTCTTCCTCCTTAGAATCATATCCTCTCCTTATATCCAGCCCCAAATTGTGACTTAAAGCCTTAAGGTGTGTTTTCTTAGTGTTTCAAATGGAGACTAGTTTACAGCTCTCAATCTCTCTCTCTCTCTCTCTTTTTTTTTTTTTTCTTTTTCTTTTACTGCATCCATGGCATATGGAGGTTCCCAGGCTAGGGGTTGAATCAGAGCTGCAGCTGCCAGCCTACACCACAGCCACAGTAATGCCAGATCTGAGCTGCATCTGTGACCTACATCTCAATTCATGGCAATGCCAGATCGTTAACCCACTGAGTAGGGCCATGGATCGAACCCACATCCTCATGTATAGTAGTTAGGTTTGATTCTGCTGAACCACAAGGGGAACTCCTAGTTTGCAGCTCTCTTTTAATCAAACATTTGTATGGTTTGAAGACAAAATGTTGTACTTCAAACTCACCCAGACAAAATTACAACTTTGTGTCTTTATCTGAGCTGCAAAACCCACAGTATTTTTGTAGAAAGTGAAGCCACCGGAATTTTGAAGCTATATCATTTCCTAGATTATCAGATGGAGAGAAAATAAGATTTTATGAACAAAAAGGTAGGTTATCTGACCTACATGCCTTCGAATGGTATCCAACTGCCCTTTCAGCTTTAAAGGAATGGTGGTTTTTTACTTCACAGGATATGTGGTAGAAGAAAATGATGATATCTCCATTTACATGGCACTTTTAGGTTATTAGAAGTTTTTAAATACCCATGGCCTCACTGTACTTGACTCTTAGTTCAGTCCTGTGAAGTAAAAAGGTCAATTATTGATTGACCTCCATGTCGTAGAAGAGGAAACTGAGACCTGAGAGGACAGTGACTCTTAATGGCCACAAACCTAATTAACTTATTCAGATTTGTCTGCTGTTTCACAGTGTGCTAAGCACTGTACCAGGATCTGGGAATATGAGGATGAAGATGGATAAGATACTGTACCTATCTTCAAAGTTTGAGCAGTCCAGGGAGAAAGACCAGCATGGAAATGACAAATTTGCATCTGTGGTAATAAGGTCTGCTCACAGTGCTGAAAGAGCGTCTAGTGAGATGTGAAGTATGGTACAAGTGATTGGGAGCAGTGGTTCTCTAACTTCAATGTGCACCCAAACCACCACAGGGTAGTGAGTTCCTTCCCAAGAGCTCCTGACTCTATAGGTCTACAGTGGAGAATCTGCTTTACAACACATGGTGTTGATACAGCTGGTCTGAGTACCACCCTTCGAGAACCACTGATGTAGAAATTGATTGATGCAGACCTTTAGAAGTGTGGCAAAAATTGGTTTCATGACTAAAGGGACAAGGAAAAGCTTTCTATTAAGGCTAAGCAAGAAGATTGTTGAATTGTTTTAAGAGCCCATTGGGATGGGAAATTATCAAGTTTTAGTAGGATAAATTAATCTCTGCAATGATAATGTCAAAGCTTGGGAAGATGAGAAGGGAAGCAGAAAAATAGTAGAAATGAATAAATCCTTGTTTAAGACTGACCTGGAGTGAAAAATTATAGATACCAATGACATTGGTTTTGGACATGAGGGCTCATTTGGGTAGGAGAGAAATGAAAACAGGTTAGGGTGATAGGTCTATCATAGTTGTTTTCACACCATGAAATGATGGAATTAATTCTTAAAATTGCATTTTATGGAGGTTTTTTGAGGGGAAGAGGCAGGGGTTGTGCCTATCACCATTGCCTCAAACAGAGCAGCTATGCTTTTACCTTATGTTGGATTCCTTGTGATAATTCATTTCCATAAAAAGTTCTGTAACCAGATGGAATTTGGTCACAATTGAACTAGTATGAAGGAAAGAGGTCAAGTGTTTGAGGGGGTCTCGATGGGCTTTGCTGAAATATGGGTTCTTTACAGTTCTAGTCACAGCTTGTGCTCCTTCTGGTTCCCATGCTGAAACTTCCTTTGTGTAGCAATGATTCTGGAATAATGTTTTCATGAAGAAAACTCAAGTGAGAGATAAACACAGCTGTTTGCTTGTGAAAAGGTTATACACAATTACTCCCAAGGGTCTTGGGAAGACAAGAAATGTGTAGCCCTTTTAACTGAATACCATGTCCAGGGGTCATTTGCTTAATGGGAGCATAGGGTAATTAGTAAATTTTCAGGCCCATTTGGTATTTGTCTTATTGATCTCCTGATGTTTTACAAATGTTTTCATTCATGTGATGCTATTTTCTCTCCTTATATAACCCTTTCTGGTGTGTTTCTATAGAAATTATTTGGAGAAAGATGAGACAATTGTATACAAAGATATATTTATATATTAATGCACCCATCAAAACTAGGACTAAGTGGGGGCAAAATATAAGCCATGTCATGATATAAGCCAGTGTTTCCAAAATATGTCTGGATTACAAAAATATAAAATACTTGTTAAAAATAAAATGTCTAGATTTGAAACTACTAAATCAAAATTCCTAGTGGAGTATCTTAAATCTGTATCTTTAGCATGTTTATCATGTTCCCAGGTGATTCACATGCAGTCAACTCATTGTTGGGTATTTATACACCATAACTTTAGGCCATCAAGGCACCTAAATGTGGCTCTAATGATATATTCTACCAGGGCTAGTCTACAATGCAAGAAGCTATGCACAACCTGTGGGGCAACCTAACCTTATTGCCCACCACTTATTCACAGCTACCATTTTTATTTGTCGCTATGAGTTTTGCTTCCCATACATAATATGTTCAAAATAAATATTCTTTAATGATCCTCTGGGGAATAGGCAACAAAAACTGAAAAGAATATAACTTACAGAACTACCCTCAGGGAAAAATGTAAACCAATTCCAGGCTTGTAAATGTTGCCTGATTCTTAAGTACTTAAGAATGGTTTTCAGCATTTTGGCACCACTGAAATCATGCAGTTGTTCCAGCATATGCAGATAATATGGGAAGAGAGACTAATTTAATTACATTGTCTTTTTAGATCCTCAAAACTATTTTGCATTGTAGCATTATTACCCCTGTATATAGATGGGGGAACTGGGGCTCTGCAAAAATAACTACCTCATTATCATAAAGCTAAATGACAATGTCAAGGCTCAAACCCAGATCATTGTAGTTTCAAAACTTATGTTCTTTTCACTATGTCATGTAATTCCTATGCAGCTTATCTGCTACCATTAACACTGATGAATACCAAGATGTATGCTAAGGATATAATTGTGTATCTGGGATGGTTTGACTAAGGCTCCTGGGAAGGTAGTTATAGTGAGATTAAATACTGAAAGGATCTAATAGCATGCAAAATACCTGGCAGTTAATCAAGGTATTTTTAAGAATGTTTTCAGCACCAAGTAACAGAAACCCAACACACACACACACACACACAAACACACACAAGTTGTTTAGATATATAGGGTTCAATTTTTTTTCTGATAACAAAATCCTATAAAGAGATAATTATTGACATTGGCTGAGTTTTTTCAGTAATGATGATATAAACCTTCTTTTCACCATTCTTAAAACAGAACATTACTTTTCATCTTAAAGTCATTAACTATGATAACAAGATGAGTTTCATGACTCTAACTTCAATTTCAAGAAGGAATAAGGAAAAAAAAAATAATTTTAAAGTCTTCTTTTGGAAGAACTTGAGCTTTGTATTCAGAAATAGAATTCTCCCATAGCAGAGTACCTTTTTATAGATCATTGGCCAGAATTGAGCCAATCAGTGGCCAAAGGTAGTAAAATTATCATTATTCATCACTTGGACTAGGGCAAGGAAGCTTCTGGTCTATTTGAAATAAAGGGATTTCAACTGGATCCCAGAAATAATAGGGTTCTATCAGTAAATTAGAAGGAGATGGAGTGAGCAAAGGAGATGTTAGGTAAGCCAAAGAAATTATCTGCTACAGGAGTTATTCAACAAAGTCTAATTTTATTCTCCCCTTACCTAATAATAATGAATAAACAAACAAAAAGTCCCTTGCCAGTTTAGGAGTCCTAATATTTAGTTCATGAAAATATGACCTCTGAACCCAAATATACTGTAGGATCCAAAAAAGTTGCCCTTAAAAAAAGACAAACTTTCAGGAAATAACCTTAATCATTTGGATCAGATTTTTTTTCTTTTTAGTATAGATTCCAAAGAATTGATTTTAATCTAAATATTGGAGGAGATTAATAGCAACTGTTTGGCCACTTTCAAAGAATTCTGGTCTTGGCTGAAGACTTAAGTAATAGAACTATCTGGGAAGGTGGATTTGCATTGGACATCTTCCCAGAATTGCATTAGTCAGGCACTGTCAATGGAGGAGGGGAGACCTGGAGACATAGATAAGTGACAAGCACTGTCTCCTCTTATGCAAGAAGACTTGACTTAAAAAGGCTGGAGACCATTTCATTATAGGTGTATCCCAAGCCAAATTCTGACTCTTGCTTATATCTCTAGCCTCAAATCTCATCCCTCCCCACCCTACCACTTCTCCCTCTGCACTACAGCTCCTTGACTCTCCTGACATCACCAAATAGTAAATCTCCCTGATACAACTGCCTGGGTGCCTGGTACTTTCTTTTGGCTTTTTTTTTGGTTTTTTTTTTTTTTTTTTTTTTTGTCTTTTTGCTATTTCTTTGGGCCGCTCCCATGGCATATGGAGGTTCCCAGGCTAGGGGTCTAATCGGAGCAGTAGCCACCAGCCTATGCCAGAGCCACAGCAACACGGGATCCGAGCCACATCTGCGACCTACACCACAGCTCACGGCAACGCTGGATCGTTAACCCACTGAGCAAGGGCAGGGACCAAACCCGCAACCTCATTGTTCCTAGTTGGATTCGTTAACCACTGTGCCACGACGGGAACTCCCTCCACGACGGGAACTCCTGGTACTTTCTTTTGTAACACATACTACACTTGATAAGTGGCTGGCTGCTTGTGTCATTATGTTTACTGTCTCTCACCCAAGAGAATGTAAGCCCCTTGAGGTGCTACTCTCAGCAACATAAAATGTTCGGCACATGGTAAATAATCCATAAATATTTATTTTTGAAGATGTATATTTTACCAATTAAGAAAGTCGTCTGAAAATCCAAATACACTGACAGATTGGGGAGGAGGGAGTAAATTTTCACTTTATACAATAATTTCCCAGAGGAGTCCTTTAAACATGAAGCTTCTTTGGGGTATTTAAAATAGGATTTGATTTACCAGAATTTGATTCACATTACTTTTCAGCAACACACACACACCTACATACAAAGCCATACACTATAAACATACCCTTTAAATTCCTTATTTTCAGGCATGATGCAAAACAAATTATGAAAAAAAATTGAAAAATGAAGGGGAAAAAGCAAATTAGTCCTAGAATACCCAAATGATTAACAGAATAATGATGAGAAAGATCGTAATTACCTACTCAGGAAATTACAACAGGAGTATATGGCCCTAAATCAAGTCATCTCCCACCCTTTCTCCTAATAGCCGGTTCAGTTGTTTGTCAGTTCTTGGGCATGAATCTATTCTGTGGAAGACTGGAATAGCTGCTCCTCTCTAAACAAGCCAGGTGGGTTGCTGGCCAGGTGCATTGGTGTGCGTAGGGTGGGTGGTTGAGTAGTGATGGACTATTAAGACATGGATAATGATGATAAAGGCAGCTACCAGTTGTGCCCAGCATGTACCACACACTGTGCTATACTCTGGACTTGGATTATCTCTTTTAAACTTTACTCCCACTTGCCACTTACTTTAACTTTTTTAAAAATAATTTTCAAAAAGTCGTTTGAACTCTCATTCAGGAAGTGAGAAAAATGATGCCTTTTTTTTTGGTTTTGGGGTTTTTTTGTTATTTTTTTTTATAGAATAAAATACATATATTTAAGCACAATTACATTCACACAGATTATTATATCATGGATCTTAAGAAACAGATTAAGTGACTCCCTCTGGAGAAGTAGAATGGAAAATATGCTGAGACAAATAGGAAATTTATTCTATACTTTATCCCATTTTGTATGGCTTTCATCTTTAATATTTAGTATTATCTATTACATTTCAATTTTTCTTTAAAAATTAGCATTATATTAAAATTGTGCATATTATGCAACTAAAATTTATAAAGAAGAAAGGCTCATATACTATTAAATATTTTATATAGCATAATAAAAAGAATAACTTCACTGGTAGCATAACAAAAATAATACACCCTCTGAAAATAAGTAAAATATAAAATGCATAAATTGGTTAAAAAATAGTGTAACTATATAAATATGTCTTCACAATTTGTTACATCTTATTGATTCTTCAATAAAGGCATTACACCATTCTAGGTGATGTGATAAACAAGACATTATAGACCTTACATTGTACCATGGAGAGAAATGGTTATTAGTAATACAATTGTAGAACTGTATTATTTAATTGTACAGTTGCATTATTTAATGATAATTATAATAAATTCTTTGATGGAGAGGAAATCAGAATCAGATCTAAGAATTCCAAGAATGATGTCAAATGACGCCCTTCATGGTGGATTATGCAATTATTTACTATGAGATATATTTCTTCTCCAGAGATTCCTTATTTGTGTATCACTTGTAGATTTTTGGTTTGCAGTTATTCTGAAGTTTTGATATGAGTCTATATGTATATGAGAGTGTTTTATGTTGTTGTTCTCTTAATTGCAAGTTCATCTCCAGTGTTCTGCATTTGTACCCACCTCTTCTCATGATTTCTGATTTTGGTGGTATAACTGTGCATGAATATTTCCTATCTTTTCTGTATATATGCCTTTACTGGTGAGCCTTGTCATTTGTGAAATTTTTGTTTCCTGTTGCTGTCTTTTCTTTTCTGCCTAGAGAAGTTCTTTTGGTATTTGTTGTAAAGCTGGTTTAGTGTTGCTGAATTCTTTCAACTTTTGCTTTATCTGTGAAGGTTTTGATTTCTCCTTCAAATCTGAATGAGAGCCTTGCTGGGTAAAGTAATCTTGGTTGGAGGTTTTTTGCTTTCATCACGTTAAGTATATCATGCCACTCCTTGCTGGCCTGCAGAGTTTCTGCAGAAAAATCTGCTGATAACCTTGTTGGGGTTCCCTTGTATTTTACTTGATTCTTTTCCCTAGCTGCTTTGAAGATTTTCTCTTTGTCTTTAATTTTGGTCAGTTTGATTAATATGTGTCTCGGGGTGTTCCTCCTTGGGTTTATTTTATATGGTAGTCATTGTGCTTCCTGGATTTGAGTGAGTGGTTCCTTTCCCATGCGAGGGAAGTTTTCGGCTATTATCTCTTGGAATATTTTTTCTGTCCTCTTCTCTCTCTCTTCTCCTTCTGGCACCCCTATAATATGGATGTTGGTGTGTTTAACGTTGTCCCAGAGTTCTCTGAGGCTCTCTTCATTTGTTTTCAATCTTTTTTCTCTTTTCTGTTCCACATCCATAATTTCCACTAATTTGTTCTCCACCTCGCTTATTCGTTCTTCTGCCTCCTGTGTTCTGCTGTTAGCTGCTTCTAGTGAATTTTTTATTTTAGTTATTGTCTTTTGCATTTCTTCTTGTTTAAGTTTTATATCTTGTATCTCTTTGGTCAGTGTTTCCTGTAAGTTATCCATCTTTGCCTCCAGTTTATTTCCAATATCTTGCATCATCTTCAGCATCAACAATCTAAAGTCTTTTTCCTGGAGGCTGAGAATCTCCTCATTGCTTAGCTGATTTTCTGGGTTTTTTCTTATCCTTCATCTGAGCTCTAGTTCTCTGTCTTTTCATTTTTATAAGTTTTTGGTGTGGTGACCTTTTTACAGATAGTAGAGTTGTAGCCTCTCTTACTTCTGGTGTCTGCCCCCCTTGTGGCTGAAGTCAGTATTGGAGCTTGCTGTAGGTTTGCTGATGGGAGGGGCTGATGCCTGCCCCCTGGTAGGTGGAGCTTATTGTAATCCTTCTGTTGGGTGGGACTTAGTCTCTGGATGGGATTAGAGGCAGCTGTGTGCCTGAGGAGTCTTTAGGTAGCCTGTTTACTGAGGGGTGGGGCTGTGATCCCACCTGGATTGTTGTTTGCCCTGGGGCTTCTCAGCACTGACTGACGGGTGGGGCCAGATTTTCCCAAAATGGCCACCTCCAGAGAAAGGCAGATGCTGAATATTCCCGAGAGCTTTGCCTTCAATGCCCCTCCCTCACAACAAGCCACACTCACTCCTGTTTTCCCAGGATGTCCTCTAAGAACTGCAGTCAGGTTTGACCCAGATTCCTATGGAGACCTCACTCTGCCCTGGGACCCAGTGCATGTGAAAGTCCATGTGCGCCTTTTAAGAATGGGGTCTCCATTTCCCCCAGTCCTGTGGGGCTCCTGTGGACAAGCCCCACTGCCCTTCAATGCCAGATGCTCCAGGAGCTCTTTCTCCCAGTGCCAGATCCCTGCACGTGAGGGTTTGATGTGGGGCTCAGAATTCTCATTCCTGTAGGTGAGTCTCTGTGATCCAGTTAGTTTTCAGTCTGGAGCTTCCCACCCGGGAGGTATGGGGTTGTTTATATTCATGAAATCGCCCCTCCTACCTGTTGATGTGGCCTCCTCTTTTTCTTCTGGAGTAGGGTATCTTTTTTAAGGTTTCTGGTCCATTTGGGTGGAGATTGCTCAGTCTTTAGTTGTGAGTTTTGTTGTTTTTAGGAGAGAAGTTGAGCTCCAGTCCTTCTACTCCACCATCTTAATCCTTTTCTCAAAAAATGATGCCTTTAACTTCCTCATAAAACAAGGCTCAAAGATCATAATGTGAATACATTCTGTCACTGGGAAGCATTATAGAAATATAAGACACTTAACTATGTCTTACATTTGTGTTTACTTAAATATTTTAGTTATATATGTTGTATATATTTACTTATATATTTTATATTTTAATTTATTTGTTTCAACAAATGTTTAACTAGATTTGTGCTTGGTATATCATGGTACCTGAGAGTCCATCTAGTGCCTAAAGCCTTGAAATGAAAAAGTCTTCTTGGAGAGAGTTCACATTTGCCTTTTAAATGGTGAAGAAGAGTTGCCCAAGTGAAGTGGGAAAGAAGTGTTTAGGACATACCAGAGAAAGGCAACAAAATGAGCAAAGTTTAAAAAGGTCTCCCGCAGTTGGCACTGGGAAGAAAATTAGTTTAGTGTCACTAGATGTGGAACGTGTAGGAGTGTCAAACACTGAGACTGGAGAGTTACACAAGGGCCAGGTTATGTAGGGTTTTCCATGCCCTGCTAGTGTGTTTGATCTAGATTTTTGGAGGAAAATGGACTGCTTTAAGCAGAAAGATGACACGGTCATATTTGTATTTTAGAAAGATCAATCTGGAGGTATCATGAATGATAGATTTTAGGGGAATCAAGTTGGAGAGGAGAAGTTAAGTTAGAAGACTAAAACAGTAATTCCAGCCTGATGACAGCACCTCAGCTAGAGTAATAGTAGTTGTTAGGAGAGGAGAGAATCGATTTCCTAAATATCATATATGGGGGAGAGTTTCACATTAGCAAATCTCTTTATTGATTACAATAATGAAGACAAAAGTAAAAGAAAGTCCATGGTGAATCCAAGATCCATACATCTTTTTTCCGGACAAATGAATGGATGGATGATTTGGGTATGCAGATGTTGAAAGAGTTTGATTTGGTTCTGGACTTCATGAGGTACAAGAGATTTGATTTGATTTTACACCTGTAAATCTAATTACTTGAAATTACTCAGCCACTCAAAAATCAATATCCCATGAATTCCACCATGTACCAAGCACTATCCTCAACTCTGTTGGGATACAAAATTGAATGATACTGGCCACTCCCTTTAAGAGGTTTACCTTCTTGGTAAAGAAGCAAGACTTAAGATAATGGTCTAAGGCTTCCTGGAGACAAATGATGATCTGTGGTCCAAGTTTTAAGATGTGAAGGAGCCAGGGTAGTATGGCATGGATGGCTTCATGTTGCATGTGCCCGCCTTATTTGGGCCTTGAAGGAGGATAACATGGTCAAAGGCACAGGGAAGGAATTAATTGCAAGGAGCGAAGATGTTAAAGGATGAGGGGATTGGGAGAGCTATGTCTGAGGAGAGCTATGTCTGAGGATCGTAAGTGGGCTTATGTGTCTGAAGAAACCCTCCTTCTTGTCTAGTCCCATATGGGATGTGCTGGGTGGTCCCACTTTTTCATGATCCTCTTTACTCTGACATAGCAGATCTCTGCAAGAACTTTTGCAGGCTTTTAAATGGTTTAACTGTCAAACTATCCCCCTCCGTATTGAACATCGAACCCCATATATATAAAGTAGGTAAAAGGAGTACTGATCTTATTGAAATGGAAATGAGAGACTGGCCCCTGTTCAACCAACCATCTCTGAGATGACTCCCAAGACAGTGTGAAGAAGCTCTAGTGTTCTAGAGATCTCACAGTTCAGAAGCCACTGGTTTAGTTCAGTCTCTTTATTTTATAGGTGAAAAAACTGGGACCTAAAGAAGGCAATGAGACTTGCGCAAAGCCCCATACACTAATATATCCTGACTCAGTGGAGTTAAGCTGTAAATAGAACTCAGCTCCTGGGACAAGGCTAAGTGGGAACAGTTTCCTTGTTCTTCATTGGAGACAGGCATCCTGTTAAATCAGATGCTGTCCAGGGTTTTGACCCTTTTTGGACATTTTTAAGCTGCCATTGCCTGAGTAAATCTGCAGAATCTGCAAAAGCCCCATGTAGTTTCTAATGAGCATGCTCGGAGGCCACTCATTAGGCTTCCTGTTTGAAAACAATAGCCAGAATGAGGGAATATTTGCTTTTGGCAATGAACACAGTTGCTATGTGCCTTGTACTGCCTTAGAGAAGAGCTAATTTCCCCTGTTCTGTGTTCTGAGGAAAATATCCTCACTTTTGACAGATGTTCTAATTCAACAATTAGCAGTGACTATGACATGCAAAAATTACCAGTTGCTAAAGTCTCACTTAGCCAAATGGGAGACATGGTGTATTTTTATACCCGGCGCCTTGGGCTGTGTAGCTTGAAGCACACCCTTGCCCAGCATTTCTCTGGCTTATGAGTTTTACCACTAACTGTAATTTATTTTTAAATATTCTAAAAATGTACCCATCCCAACAGCTTCTGGGTGGTGGGAGGAGAAAAGAAAAGCATGCAATGCTGTTTGAAATGGCATCCACTAAAGAGCTTCCTTTCTAGCCCTTGGTACCACTTTATCACAGGCAAGACTGGCGACCCTTCAGCCAAAGGACAGCTTTACTAAGAGTGCCCTAATGGGACATTTCTGCTCCAGCAAATGATTAGGTCTTCCTTGCCATCAGGTGTTCTGGGTAAAATTAAGACAGGAGAGTCAGTCAGTATCAATGGTCCCAGCTCCTCTCTACATTTTCCCCCCTCCCCTTATCAATAATAACATGCTTCTTCCAATTATCCACTGCATAACACATCTCCATTTTTTGCCCCAACAAAGTCTTCTCAGAAAAATTCAATCTCAGTATTTTGGAATAACTGCAAGGCCTTGAGCTTAGAAAATAATTGATAGCTGTGATTTCCAAATCTTTTGGACTACACCTGTTTTAGTAAAACAAATACATACATATTTATATTTATATACATACTTGCAGATGAGAGGGCAGTCACAATATAAGTATATTAATGAAATAAATGCACATCATGCATCTAAGTAAGTACTAATAACTAGTTATAGTGAATACAAATAGTCCTCATAATTTCAAGAACTTCAAAATCTGGTTTGAATGTCAATCTTTATTTTTGGTGTGGTTGATGAAGACCTTATTCCAGGGACAGAAGTCTTAATTGCACCATTTCCACGTGCATTTTGTGAGGGTTAGCTTGCTTAGTATCAGACAGCTCAAAGGCTGTCCCACAGTTCAGGTGCCACTGCCAACCTTGCTACCTGTGAAGCCCCACTCTTTGGACAGGTACTGCTTTCACTGACATACATTCCCTATACAAGAGGCTGATCTCAATGTGGGTATTAAATGTTAATATGTAAAAAAATTTTTTTTTTGCTTTTTAGGGCTGCTCCTGTGGCATACGGAGGTTCCCAGGCTAGGGGTTGAATCAAAGCTGCAGCTGCTGGCCTGCACCACAGTGCATGGCAATGCCGGATCCTTAACCCACTGAGCGAGGCCAGGGATTGAACCTGCAACCTCATGGTTACTAGTCAGATTCATTTCTACTGCACCACAACGGGAACTCCAATGTTAATGTTTTTTTGAATTTATTTTTATTTTTATTTTTTTTAGGCCGCACCCAAGGCATATAGAAGTTCCCAGGCTAGGAGTCAAATTGGAGCTTCAATTACCAGCCTATACCACAGCCAAGGCAATGCCAGATCTGAGCCATATCTGTGACCTAAGCCATAGCTTGCAGCAGTGCCAAATCCTTAACCCACTGAGTGAGGCCAGGGATCAAACCCTTGTCCTCATGGATGCTAGTCGGGTTCTTAACCCACTGAGCCACAATAGGAACTCCAATGTTAGTATTTTTTATATTCAATTCTTTTTATATTAAAAATGTTATAAACTCACTCCCAACTCCTTAGTTCTTCATCCTGAACATCCCACTTTGAAGGTTGCAAATGGGCCAGGGTCAGGGGGTGAGCTTCTCTGTCTTCTGTAGAAGAGTCATTTACACTCCCGGTGTCCCTGCGTGGTCTGTGTTAGTTGTGAGACCTCAGAGAGGCATTATGCACTGGGGACAAATGCTCAGTGGTCATAAACCTGGTTTCTAGGAGTTGAGCATTATACACAGTCCAGTTCAAGTTCTTCAAATCCACATTTGTAGGTGGCCCTGTGTACAGCCCAAGAATGTATGTATGATTGGCCTGATCTGACCTCATAAGTGCTACGTTCTAAAGGTCACTGGGAATGGTGGCTCTTTCTGACTTGGTCCCAAGTTCCCTTTCCCTCCTAACACTCTCTTCTCTCTCTCCCTCTCTTTTTCTCTAATGGCATGATTCTCTTACCACTTTCTGGAAATCAGGCTATCTGCTTTTTCTTCTTGCCATTCAGGATTTCCAAATGGGACATATCTTGCTCCCCATATCCAGCTCCTGACATTCCTGTGGATTCTGTCCTGCAGTCTCTCTCACATATGTCTACTCTTCTTTGTCTTCACTGTTAGCACTCTAGTTTGGGCCTCATTATCTCATCCGAACTAGAATTACAGCCCTCCCCCATCAGCATCCCTGTCTCCTGTCTCCCCTCACTGAAATCTCTTCTCCACACTATTGCCAGCTCCAAATGAGCTTCTTCTTTGCTCAGAAATTTCCATTGGCTCTTCCATTGTCTGTATCATTAACCCACTCAGGATGGTATTTACATTCACACATCCGTACCCAGTCTGCCTTTTCTGACTTTGTACACTCTCCTGAAAATCTTTATTTTATAGACAAATGAATCCTTCTGTTATTTCATTAACAGGTCCCACATTTGCACTCCTTTGTGCCATTGTTACCAGTTCCCTCTGGCTGAAAAATAATCCCCCACCTTCATTCAACCATGACTTTTCATGCACCTACTAAGATTTTCAAAGGTTCTCACCTGTCCTTTTAGGCCCATAATCAAGGCTCCTCCACTAAGACATTTTTGCCTTCACAAAGCAATGCCATTTCTATGTCTTCTAAACTCTCTCAGTATTTTATTTATGCTTTTCTTATGGCACTGATTTTAATTCATTGGCTTGTTTTTGTCTTACATTTTGGCTAAAACCAGTTAACAAATACCTAGTCTATGCTAAGCACTGTGATAGGTCATATGAGAGTATATTTAATATTCCCTAAATCCTTACTAGGTCCATAATCTTATTCTCATTTTAAAGAGTAGAGAAATGCCCAAGGTCAAATTACTAATGAGTTTTAGAGTTAGGAATCAACCAAGCCCATTCTCTTTCTTGATTATGCGATGACTTGATTATAATCATCACTGTACTGTGTGTGTGTGTGTGTGTGTGTGCGCGTGCTTAGGGCCACACCTGCAGCATATGGAGGATCCCAGGCTAGGGGTCGAATTGGAACTATAACTTCTGGCCTACACCACAGCCACAGAAGTGTGGGATCCGCATGTGCAAACTACACCATAGCTCATGGCAACGCCAGATCTTTAACCCACTGAGCCAAGCCAGGGATCCGACCTGCATCTTCATGCTGGTCAGATTCATTTCCGCTGAGCCATGATGGGAACTCCAAGATACTTTTTCATCACCAATAATATACCATAAACTTCTTGAACATGGACTCTGTCCTACCTCAGTGCTAACTACATTATATTTATTGGAACTAAATTGATTTTTATCAAATCAAACTGAAGCTGAGGGACCTTGGGTAAGGGAAGTCAAAGGAGTAAGTGCTTTCAACATGCCTTTGGATCGGTCGCCCCCACCAGCGTGAACCTTTGCACAGCCAGATCAGATAGGGGCCTGAATAATTCAGTCAACCGCAGTCCACACAGGCCTTCATGTTCTAGCTTTCCAGAAGTTGCTGAACTCCTGGCTGCCACACAGTCTGCTGTAGCTTTAAATATTCACTATGCTAGTGTTGATTACTGAATAAAGTGGCAATTAAGTTTTCATGGCATAATTTCTATGTTTCACTGGAACAGTGCTAATAGTACATTGTGTCTGTCCCTTCAAAGAACCCACCTGTTTTTTGGGGAGACAGCAGCAGGCCGGTGCTGTGGGCTGCTCAGTGAAGTGCTGGTATTTGTCTAGGATTCAGTCCCTGCATCAAGAGCCAGGGAAGGTTTGAACGACAGGAGAGGTAAAAGATGAGAACCTTCCGACTTTGCTCTGACTGCAGTTTAAATTTGTCTTTAGACTCAAAGGAAGTGTTCATCTATATAATTGCCACTTTATATTTCCTGGTATTTCAAAAGGCAACTGGAGCCGTATTTTACAGGCTGGCTCCCTCCTCACCAACAGGCAAGACTGCAAGACTGCCATAAATTTATACCTGTGCCACAAGGTATTTCTGTGTCTTATCTGAATAGCTACATTTGAGGTCTCAACCTTCATTTTCAACTGCAGTTTCTCGACCTTTAGTCTATTTTCTTACCTCTGCTTCATCCTTTTGGACTAAATATTCATTTTCCTAGCCCACTGCTATTATTCAGGATACCGACTTCTGCTTTAGGCCTCACAGCTAAGGGTCTGCCCAGCTCCTAGACCTCAGCCCAATTCAAAGTCCTGAGTACCCCTTTCTTTCTTTCTTTCTTTCTTTCTTTTTAAGGCTGCACTTGGGGCATTTGGAAGTCCAGGCTAGGGGTCTCATCAGAGCTGCAGCTGACAGCCTACACCACAGCCACACAAGTCGGGATCTGAGCCACATCTGCAACGTACACCACAGCTCATGGCAACGCCGGATCCTTAACCCACTGAGTGAGGCCAGGAATCGAACCCGTGTCCTCATGGATACTAGTTGGGTTCATTAACCACTGAGCCATGACAGGAACTCCTGGGTACCCCTTTCTAGCAAGCCCTGCTCTGAGATATGCTGGGAGCTGAGGGGCAGGCAGACCAGGGCTGAGCTAAAAATGGGAGTAGGAAGGACTACAGCTGGAGGGAACTAGCTCAGCTGGAGAGATGACCACTGAAGAAGAAGGCCATCAAGCCCAATTTCACTTTCATAAAAGCTTGAAGGAAGGAGCCAGCATTGAAGCCCAAGGCGTAGAGATTAGAACCCTAGTTGTTGGCCTTTATGCAGTTTGACTGGAGGCAGCTTTGTTGATGCGAGTGGTTTGCATAATTTGGAGAAGTCTACTTAGCCAAAGGTTAAGTTTAGCAAAATTCAAAGTAGTTTAGGTTTTGGAATGAAAAGGAGTCGCGTTCTAATTCCTGCCAATCCCCAACAAACTCTGTGACTTTGGGCAACTTAATCTCTGTGAACCTTGGTTTTCTCACATAAAATAGGGAACATAATTCTTATCTCATGAAGCTGTGATGATATTTAAGTATGGTAATACATATCAAATACCCCCACATAAGAGCTAACAATAAAAGATATTTATTCATATATTATATGGGAGTGTTGAGACCTCAAAATAAGAGAATACAGTCAGATAATAGACAGCAACTTTTGTCCAGGGTCTCAGCAGTGGAAATGAAATGCAAATCAGGAAACAAGGTCAAAAGACTAGACATATGGAGGGGTATAGTGAGCCAGAGCCAGGAGAAGACAGTGTCAGGGCTCCCTAGTACACTGGACTCAGACAAGACAGATTTTAGCCCTCACCAGCTGGTAGGTCAGAGGCTGCTAATGTCTTCCCTGCCTCCATCAGGTTTGGTCCAGGAATTGGGCAGGGAGCCCTTGGCACCTGTGAATGAGCAGGGAAGAAGGGGTGGTCATTGCAGAATAGGCCAGCCTCTCAGGTAGGTGATGAAAGCCATTGCCTGAGAAGTAATGGAAAGGGCACTGCCAGTAGTCCCACCTTCCTCTCTTCTGCCAGAAGCTGGTGCAGCCCCCTGGAATCCTGTCCCAGGAACAAGGGACACAGGTGCAATGACACTATACTGAGCTCTTGCGCTAGGGGACCTGCATAGAGCAGGAGATCACCGCTCTGCAGGAAACAGCTAGAACAGAATTGAGTCATCCTGGAAATGAGGAAGCAGTTTAGAAGTCAGGTAGTGAGATAAACCCACTGACCAGACCTAGCTGGCCCTTCGCTGTTGCTTTTGCTTGTTCTTGACTAATTTCCCTATACCTGATTTTCTGAGATATTGTCACAGCCATGATACATGTGTATGTGTACATGGGTACATCACATGCATACACATATGTATAAAAATAAGACAAGACTGATTATTAGAACATCAATGGGCATAGTAATCAGGTTGCCTGCATACTTTAAGGGCCCCCTGTTTTCAATCTTTATTCTCCTATTAAATCATCTCTATAAGCATCCCTGCTCCAAACTTTAAGCTCTGTGAGGACAGGAAAAATAGAATAGGTGCCTAGGAAATATTAATTGAATGGAACATCTGAATTTTAGTTCCTATATGAGACACTTTAATATATTATTTCTAATTTTTGTCACAACCCTGTGAAGCATCATTAACCTAATCTTATAAATGACAAAACTGAGATACATGGGAAGTCTGTACAAAATTTGTAAGTGGTAGAGTTGGGAAATAACCTTTACTCTAGCTCATGTATCATATGATATGTCTGGGTTTGTGACTTGGAAACATGGTTATTCATCACTGTAGCTTTAAAGTAGGAGAGAGAACACTTAGAAATTATGGGGTCAAATGGAGAAAATGAATTGTTGGAGAGGGAAGGAAGAGGAACCTGCCATTTCTTGAATGACGTAGTTAAATTAGTGCTTGGCCTGATTTAGCAAATAAAAATACGAATTCCCAGGTAAATTTGAATTTCAGATAAATAGCAAATAATTTTTTAGTGGGAGTATATCTCAAAAATTACATGGGACATACTTTAAATAATTTGTTGGATTTCTCACTGTGGCACAGTAGGTTAAGAATCCAACTGCAGTGGCTTGGGTCTCTGCAGAGGCATGGGTTCAGTCCTCCACCCAGCACAGTTGTTAAAGAATCTGGTGTTGCCACAGCTGCAGTATAGGTTGCAGCTGTGGCTTGGATTCAGTTCCTGCCCTGGGAACTTCCATATGCTGTGAGTGCAACTATAAATATATATGTGTGTGTGTGTGTATTTTTTGTTTATATTTGTTTATGTGACATTTACATTTTTAACTGTGCATCCTATATATTGCATCTGGCAACCCTACCTAGTTTGACTCTAGGGCTTTTCTAAGATTGGCAGGAATGGAGTTCTGGTTGAGGAGATCATCTACAAGTGGAACAAGTTTGTGTGACCATGTGACCCTTCAGTCACCCAACAAACATTCAGGGGCAATTGTTCTGTGTAAAGTATTGCGAAGTAAGGAGCGATGTCGGGGTGCCAGAGCAGAGGATTATACATCAGTTACTGTGATATCAGGCTACAGGAGGGATGTGACACATCACTGGGGTGGGGGGATCTGGTATGGCCTGGTTATAGGGAAAGCTTCTTAGGGAAGTCTCATTTCCCTGTTCCCACTCCACAATCTAAGCTCCATGCTCCCATTTACATGATCCCCAAATGCAGGTCTATGTACATGCTCACCCTTGCTTAAAATCTTCTAATGATCTCCATAACCTTTCAAATTAAATAACCATCTCCTTCTGTTGAGATGAAAGTCCCTGTCTGACAGGAAATCTGTGTACTGGCCCAGCCTCCTCTCCACTCTGCCCTGGCTGTGAAGAAATGTCCCGCAGGAGCAGACATGCTGTTCTTGCCCTCATCCCTCCCCCTCAAGCTGATCATCTTCCTTCAGCGTCATCTCATCTGCCTAATTCCTAGTCTCTTACATATGGCTGCTAGGTCTGAAGTGCCTTCTATATGACCAGCTCTTTAAGTATCTCCAAAAAAAATTCCAGTGACTATATGAGGTAGACATTTTTATACTAACCATTTCAGAGATGAGGTTAATAATGTTAAGTAATTGGCCTAAGCTGGTGGTGGAGCTGGGATTCAAACCCAGGTATGACTAACTGCAGAGCCCATGGTCTTAATCACTAGGCAGTCCTGCCTCTCAAATGTCCCTTAAGACTATCATCATCTTCCCTGAGTTAGTGCCTGACTCTTTCCCTAGTGGGTTAAATGTACTTGTCACTTCTGACTACTCAAGAAAACCCAGCTGAGCCAAAGAAAAACATCTCCACTGGGAGAACCAGGGCTTATGCAAATATCCAGACTGTGAGGGAGGCCTGTGGTTTTCCTCTGTGCCCTGTTTGTAATACATAAGCCATGGCAGCATGCTTAGGTCATTAGCAGAGATGAATGGAGCCAGCCAGGCCGCTGCTCTGTGCTTGGCAAAATGGAAATGCTGCTTCTCCATTTGTGGAGCAGGGTGGTAAAGGAATTCCATAGTCTTTATGTGTTTTAAGAGGATGATTGCATAGGAGGGGAGACATAGGAGATGGGAGATGACTCCAAAGGGATTTATTGGGAAAGCCATTATAGGAGAAGGCAAATGAAGGGCTGGCTAGGGCTGTACCTGAATAGTAAAGTCAGGTTTGTACTTGACTGTGTATGAGTCCCTGTGCCCCCAGGACCTCAGTGTCCTCTGTAAGTGGGGTGGCGGATGGTCACATTAGATGAGGACTTTTCCACACCGTTTCCTGATATATACTAGTTCCGTGCGTGTTCAAAAGCATCATGTGGTTAAAAAAAAAAAAAGGGTCACTTTATATTTAAAACAAAAAGTGGAATATCAGTTTAGATAAGGTTTTTGTTGATGTTTTTTATTTGTTTTTTACTGCAGGATTTCTCAGGGCCTTTATATGCTAACGTAGATTACTAATCTCCCAGAAGTCACATATTCAGTGACATTTCCCAAACTTGATTGATCACCAAACCACATTTTCAAAGAGCTTATTATGTGATAGATAGATTTTCCCAGGACTGAGCTCAGGGGAATGCTATAGTCGATGGTGTCTGGGGCTCATTTTGCTGAAGGAAAGTAGGGCCACCACTTCTGCTGGCTAGGGAACAATTGGGACAGGGGATAGAGCTGGTTTATCTTCTAGAGGGAGAGAGGATAATTACGAATATACCGTCTTGGTTTAAAAGCTGTGCAACCAAAACTTCCCCATGTATTTATTGCCTAAAACCCTGGGAGAGACAAATTGAGTTTTATAGTATACTTTGAAAGGCAGAGTTTATACCTATATTAGACCACACAGTTCATATAAATTTTATATAAATAATCTCATTTAATTTTTAGGACAGTGGTTGTCCATATTGTTTAGTTCATTCACAGCCCTGACTGAATTAATACCTATTATTGTTCCCATTTAACAAATAATTAAACTGAAGTCCAGGGAACTTACATGTTAAGACAGCTAATAAGCATTTGGAACAAGGATACAAACCTAAGTCTCCTTCTATTGAAGTGATAAGGATAATTTCAGTTCTTCCCAGTTTTTTGTTTTTATTTATTTATTTATTTATTCTTGTCTTTTCTGGGGCCACACCCACGGCATATGGAGGTTCCCAGGCTTGGAGTCTGATCGGAGCTGTAGCTGCTGGCCTATGCCAGAGCCACAGCAACGCAGGATCTGAGCCACATCTGCAACCTACACTGCAGTTCATGGCAATGCCGGATCCTTAACCCACTGAGAAGGCCAGGGATTGAACCTGCAACCTCATGGTTCCTAGTCAGATTCGTTAACCACTGTGCCATGACGGGAACTCCTGTTTTGTTTTTAATCAGGCTGACCTAGATAAATAGTCAATGTATGAATGAAAGCCTTGGTGTCAATTCAGGGTTCAGCTTTAGGACCTACTTTGTCAGCTGAGAAACAAAGAATGTTACAAAAGTTTATGAAAATTCACATCAGTTAACCCATTTCTACAAAATATACCATCCTAAAACATAAAAAAGCTTAAAACGTGGACAAGTTTATTTGCTCACAGTACTTCCATTGGTCTTGTCCGAGGTCACTCACATGACAGCAGTCATCTGGTAGCTTATCCAGGGCTTGGCAGTCTAACACAGCCTCATTTCCCCACATCTGGTGGTTAGTACTGGCGGCTGGCTCACAATAGGAGCCCCTGTATCCAGCAGGTAGATGTGGGATTCTTCACATGATGCTGTCAGTGTGCTCAGGCTTCTTGACAATTAGTTCTAGGGACTCTCATACCATCAGTTCCCCCATATTTTGCTACTCAAAGTGGGGTTGTAAAGGCAGCCCAGAACCAAGGGGCAGGAAATGGGCCCTCATTATTGATGGGAGAAGCAATAATGCCCAACTGAAGAGGGGTCTTTGGGCAAGGATTATCGTAGCTATCTTTGCAAACACTCTACCACTGCTTCAGTGGATATTCTTTTGAAAGCCTGTTCAATCAATGCCCCCTTTTCTGAGAGTCAGCCTCCCTGCTAGTGGAAAAGCGCTCCCTACGAAGAGCTGATTAGACATAAGATAGACTTTTACCTAAGTACCAGTTAATTCATTTCCATGTTGAATCCACAGAGTCTTTCCTAAGAATTTTAAATTGTGAATCAGAGGTATAAGTTAGTCAGTGATGCAGTAATTAAAAGCAATTTTGTGGAGTTCCTGTTGTGGCTCAGTGGTTAACAAATCCGACTAGGAACTATGTGGTTGCGGGTTTGATCCCTGCCCTTGCTCAGTGGGTTAAGGATCCAGCGTTGCCGTGAGCTGTGGTGTAGGTCGCAGACGTGACTTGGATCCCGCATTGCTGTGGCTCTGGCATAGGCCGGCGGCTACAGCTCCAATTAGACCCCTAGCCTGGGAATCTCCATATGCCCAACAAATGGCAAAAAGACAAAATAAATAAATAATAAAATAAAATAAAATAAAAGCAATTTTGTGCAGCCATTTCTTCTCAATATTCTTGGAGAAGCAGAAATATGCTATTCATTTGTTCATTCAAATATATTAACAGTATACTCATTACATGCTTGGCACCGTGATAGTTACTGGGCCTACTTGACTGAGAGAGAACAACAAAAGCATATCCACAAGGATGAGGGAACAAACTCTACATGTTTCCGAAGAGATGGAGGCTCTAGCTCCGGAATCTAGAGATGCCTTGTTGTACATCTTGACCTTTGCCTGCTCTAAGTTGCCTCTGGAACTGTGCAATAAAATCCTTATTTTCCTTAAGCTGGTAGACGTGAGTTCTGTTACTTGCATATAAATGAGTCCGAATATAATATTCTGTTGAGAGAATCTGCCGGTTACTTTCTGTATTGGCAGAGAGAATATAACATTGGAACAAATTGTCTACTACTCTGAGATTTTAAGACTTAGTACCTAGGTGACATGGTCATTTGGATTGGTGACAGGAGGACCTCAAGATGTCAAGTAGATTCTTCTGTATTCTTATACAGCAGGACACTTCCTATAGTAAATCTCTGATTTGCTCACCTGGCAAGAAATGACCTAGGAGGAAATAAGCCTATCTTTCTGAGAATAATTATTTATTCAGCTTTCCACTGATTGTTTTTTGAATGCCTACTGTGTAACAGGCACCATTCTATGAACTTAAGAAACACCAACTAACCTGACAAAAGTTCTTGCAGCCTAGCACATTATTCCCAAGTTTTGAAAAGTGAGAAACATGCAGAGATTGTTTTAACTCTTTTAGGATGGTTTAGAATTAGGTATTTTCTAAAAGAGGTATTTTCTAGGATAGATATGTTCTCATTGAGAAATCCAGTGGCCAATAATACATCTATAAACATTGCAGAATGTGCAAGTGCAAAAGAAAGTGAAAAACAAGGACAACAGAAATGCTGAAAAGAACCTGGTAGTGTTAATATAATTGTTTCTGTGAAATAATTCACTGAGCTACTCTCTTTCAAGATTGACTCTAGGGTGAAGTGCATTGGAATAGAACTGGTAAGGTTGGGAATAATATATACTGTAGCTGGATTTGGGGTATTGTAGCCCATCTAATGTTAAGAATGTAAAGAGACTGATTTCATTCTCATTAGTCCTGGGCAGTATTTGTTTCTCCTCTGGAAATGATCATTGTTAATACATAAATCATTTATATCTCCTAACTTGCATATAACCTTGTGAAAAATCTATTTAGTCTTTAGAAGTATTCTTTAAAATGAAGAATCAAATATTTTCAGAGCTTCTGAGTTTTAATTGAAAGAAGCTTTGAATTAAAAAAGTGACTCCTTTTACAATAGTCAAATGGCTGGATTTGATTCTCAATTCTGGGACTTCAAATACTAATATCATTTCTAAATATTATATATAGGCTTACTTAAGATTATTTACCAAATCAATTGTCATAAGAAACTCTTCAGGATATCTCAGATGCTTCTGTGACAGAGGAAAAGTGAAACAGATAGATGGATATAGACAAATGGATGGATGGGTAGATAGATATAGACAAATATGGATATATATATATGTGTGTGTTTTATATATATAAACATTGAAAACATATATATGTTATATGTATGTGTGTGTACATACACACACACACATTTATATCAGAAGCCATATATATATATATGTTCTCACTGTATTTGCAACCTGGGGTATCATTTTCTTCCTAGCGGACCCTTTGAAGTCTTAATCAAAACAGTCAATGATATGCCTATGCTTCGTACCATGCCTTTTTGCTCAGTCCACAAAAATGTGTGTACAATTATCCCAGTCTATCAAAAGATATCATGATGTCACATACTGACTGTTGAGAAGAAAGAGGCATATATAGCATAGAAACTAAGAGTCAGGTCTTGAAAATAAACAGATGGGTTCAGACCCAAGCTTGGTCACTTACTGGGTATAAGACTTCAAACAAATTGCCTGTCATCTCTAAATCTTGAGTTTCCTTATCAGTTATTGTGGTCACTCTAATAACATCTTATAAAAAATGATTAATACAAGCAAAGCACAACGGCACAGGTTAAGGCACTGTTAATTCAAGCGCAAGATGACAGAATAATAACGGGGGAGGGTAAGGGAACATGAGTTAATAGGACACAGGCTTGTGGAATATTAAGGCAGAAAAGGACCTTACCAGTCAGATCTTCCAAGATTTTTATTTTGTGGACTGGGAATTAGAGGCTCAAAGAGGTTAACCTAAGGTCACCAAGCAAGGTGGCAGAACTAAAAGTTACACACTGGTCGACAACCAGAGATAAGATACTTTTCAACTTGTCTGTTCTTTTATTTTTCCCTCTCATAACAAGAAGGAAATATCTATGATTGCTATAGTCAGATTACCTGAGTGACTTTTGCAGTAACTTCAATCCAGGGAGTTACCTGAAGCTCTACCACTTAAATGTGGCTTTTTCAAGAAGTGGAAACTTTTGTATCATCAGGATAAAAGGGAGCACAGTGCTTAAAGAACAGACTCTATCCCTGACTCTATTAACTCTATTTGTATGCTTTCAAAAGGAAATTCTCTTGGGCAGATAAGAAGTTGGCACGCTGAAAGGTAATACATAAATTTCCATGCTCAATAGTCAGGACTTGAACAGGCTTGTCTGTGATGCAGCCCACACCATCCAGAGCTTTCATGCAGCCTCCCAGCTCCTATGCATTACTCATGGCTCTGAGCAACAGAGGAGGGCAGTGCTTATTGTTCAGGGTACAAATTCATCATCTGAGGGGGCTGTTCTGAATGGAAATCTATCTCCTTATATATCTCTCCCCCTCAAGATGCCTCACAGAACCCGAGGAGGCTGGGAAGCAGTAGCGGGAAGGACAGTTAGCCCTGCATTATATGGACCCCTGAGGCTTCCTGATGGATAAGGATCCTAAGTTTCCTCTTCTGAGCACCTTTACCTTATAAATGGATCCTTTAAAAAGTATGTCTGAAACTTCCCAGGTGATGCTCTCATGAAAACCTGGAGAGACATGGAGGCATAAAGAATCCATCTTATTTTGAGATTGCAGCTCAGAAATGCAATCAGCAGTTGGGTTCTTGGGCATGTCCTCCCATGATCTCTGGTGGGGAAATGTTTGTTTAATCTCTTCTAGATTGCTGGGCCAGCCAGTTTCCAGGGGGATGGTCAATCAAATAAAATAATTTTGTAATAAGGTAAAAGTTCATTACATACAATTAAGTTCTGTAAAGTTAGTGCCCATAATTTATTAGAATTTATTTTTTAATTAGAGGCCCTTAATGTTTTATCTATGCCTGTTGCATGAAATGGCAGGAGGGTATTTTGCTATGATTCAAATAGCTAGGGGATGATTTTAGCTTTTGGAGCCCCACATTTCTGATCTGGGTTCTTGGAGTTCTGATGAAAAGAATCAAATAGATTTTTGCTTCTGATATTCCTGCAATTATACATATTTGGTCTTAATACTTACCTTGAGGAATATAAATGAGTTTTGCAGAGGTCAGATGATGCTACTAAATATTAATCATAATATTCTAACTAAATTGAAATATGAAGGGTCACAAACTATTTGAATTTGAGCCCTAATCCCTACCCACATTGACTAACATTGTCTGAACAGAATAACTATGAATTGTCCTAAATGAATTTCTTGGTTTCTTTTTCCCTTTTATTTCTCTGTTCCCCTAGTCACTTAGAGTACCTTAGCCAAGACATCTTCATTTGGGATCAGTTACAGTCTTTGTGAATGAGATTGTAATCTGGGAAAGGTATATTTTCCTACTAATGTAAAATAAAAGAAAATTCTGGTAACCTGTTATCTTTAAATCTTCAGCCTAGAAATTCTTGTTGCTGTGGATTATGGAGTAGCTAGGGAGACAAAGCACTCCCACTTCTCTGATAAGCATCAGCAACCTCTTCTCCAATCCATTTTGTTATATACGTTGCCATGGTGTTGGAAGGTGTTGGCCTAGATAAAGCATTGCAATACTGGGGCTCTTAGAAAAGCTTTGAGAAATACCCTGTCTCTTGGTCAGGCTTCGATTAGCAAGAGTACTCGTCTAATTTCCAGGATCCAATGAATGCAATATCAGTGGTATCAATAAAATTTTCTAAACCCTCCTAAATGACCTCTACTCTCTTTTACACTTCTGAAGGGCCCCCAAAGTGCCATGTTTACTGTCTTCTCTCTTCATCTCTCCCTTTCTCTCTTTCACCTTTTACACATGTTTACTAAGTGCCACATATAGTACTCGATTATAGGAAGTTGGTTCCTAGTAATACACCCTGAAACCCATGTATTATTTTCCTTTTCTTAATATATTGCGCCTGAATGTCCAGGGGTTTGGGTGCCATGATCAAAGTCACACTGCCAGGAGGTTCGGCAGAGCCAGGTTTAAAGCCAACTTTATTAACTTCACACAGCCTCTGCACTTTTCCTTGTACCTGGTTACCTTGAGGGCCTAAGGTGGTCTATCCCTATAGATGCCCCTTGAGCTTTACCAGTAGCTAACCCGTTACTAATTTTTAGATCCCAGGCTCATTTTATGGGTAAGAAAATTGATAGTAAACCTAAAGAAAATAAATATCTGAGGTGGTTGAGGAGATCCTATAAGAATCAGAAAATTCCAAAGATCAAAAATTTTTCTGTTTCTATGTCAAAATAATTTAATGTTATATATATATATATATAACATTAAATAAAATATATGTGTGTAAAAATATTTACACACATATAATAGTCATTCATTCTTTCATCCAATAAACATTTTTAGTACTAAAGCATCTTGGTTACTCCCTTTCACAAAATCTGGAATCTTGAAGGAATTATTCCAGCAGCCAAGTTCATTTTTATTTTAAAGATGGTAATTCAGAAAGACCAGGCACAAAGTTATATTATAAAATATTTTAAAAAGTAATAAAAATAGGTTGCCCTAATCTTTTCAAAGACATTTGGCAAGAGCAATGATGACTGCCAGACCATATTCTCTCTGGGATATGGGACAAGAAAAAAAAAATCACAGTTTCACATGATCTGTAACTGCAGTCCTCATCTTGAAGGAGAATAGGGTAGGACTAGCAATGGCTAATGTCTGATTAGGAACCTTTTGTTATGCATATTAACATATCTTATTCAACATTTATATTCTACAGATGAAGAAACAAGGTGAATGACAAATTTTTGAAAACTCATCCTGATCTCTATCTAGGTCTACATCACTATTTTCTTGTATTCCCCCATATATAGCATATACTACTGTTTCCACTTTTCTTCTTATCCAAAAACAGCTCAAGTATCACTTCCTCCAGGAAGCCTTCCAAGACTACCCAGCTCATACAGATCTTCTTTATCTCTCTTCAGAATTCCTGTAAGAATACTTTGCATAATTACAAATATAGTTCATCTCATACTGCCTTAAGTTTGTCTCTGTTTCGTTAGAATGTGCCTTGCCTCTCTAGCTAAGCTTGACTTTTCTGAGTTCCTTGAGAAGCAGATCTGCATCTTTTTCTCTTTTTTCCTGTTACAGCTAAAGACAGCTAGTCGCATACATATCAAACGTTTCTGAACACAGAGGAGACATGTTCCCAGGATACCCAAGAAAGACTGTACATCGTCACTGGATAACCATGTGTCCTGGGGCAAGTTGCCTAATTTTTCCCTTGGTTTCTACCACTTACTTCTAAAAGCAGACGTGTTAGTTAATCCAACTCTGTGGCAGAATTTCTCAATTTTATAAGGGTTGTCCAGGGGCTGCTTGGCAAAAGCTCAGATTCTTGTTGCTATAGCCCTTCTTCATAATTTACTAGGGTGACAAATAGCAAATGCTGGAGAGGGTGTGGAGAAAATGGCACCCTCCTACACTGTTGGTGGGAATGTCCACTGGTAGAACCACTATGGAAAACAGTATGGAGGTACTCAGAAAACTAAATATGGAACTACCATATGATCCAGCAATCCCACTCTTGGGCATATATCTGCACAAAACTTTCCTTGAAAAAGACACATGCGCCTGTGTGTTCATTGTAGCACTATTCACAATAGCCAAGACATGGAAAGAATCTAAATGTCCATCAATTAAGAAGATGTATATATACACAATGCAATATGTCTCAACCATAAAAAAGAACAAAATAATGTCATTTGCAGCAACAGGGATGGAACTAGAGACTCTCATAATAAGTGAAGTAAATCAGAAAGAGAGAGACAAATACCATATGATATCACTGATCTCTGGAATATAATACACGGCACAAATGAACTTGTCCACAGAAAAGAAACTCATGGACATAGAGAACAGACTTGTGGTTGCCAAGGGGGAGGGGGAAGGAGTGGGATGGACTGGGAGACTGGGGTTAAATAGATGCAAACTATTGCGTTTGGAATGGATAAGCAATGGTATTCTGCTGTGTAGCACTGGGAACTATATCTAGTCACTTAAAATGGAATGTGATTGAGGATAATGTGAGGAAAAGATTGTACATATATATATATTTATATACATAAATGTATAACTGGGTCCTTTTTTTCTACAATAGAAATTGACAGGACACTGTAAACCAACTATAATGGAAAAAATAAAAATCATTAAAAAACAATGATTTACTAGGGTAGAAAGGGGGCCCAGGAATCTGAAGTTTTAGCATTTTCCCAGAATGATTCTACTCAAGTGGTTTGAGGACAATACTTCAGTATTCAAAGCTGGAAGGCTGTGGTTAGCAAACTGAACAAGACTGGAATAACCTCAGATGCATGAAAATAATATGAATATTCAACCCGCCCCACAAACTAATAGAATCAGAATTTTTGGGTAGACAGGAGATGGGACCTGAGAATCTGTACTTTTTGAAATTGCTGCAGGCAATTTTGAAACAACCAGTCTTTCTATTTTTTTTTTTTTTCCCCTGCTTCAAAAAGCTGTACTGTTTCCATTTGGTCCATGGCTTGGGAGAGAGCTTGTTAAAAAGTTGCTTAGTGGCTGCAGGGAGAGGCTCAGGGAGAAACCCTGGCACCAGGGGTCTGCAAAGGGGCCCCTCAAAGAAGACTGGGCTCTGGAGGTTCCTGGCTGTGCTTGGGGGTGAGTCTTTCTAAGAGACACTCTCTCAACCCCAGCCTGCAGAGGTTAGTCAGGTGGTTGCCGATCGATCTTTTTGAAGAGTCTCACCTGCTCATCTAAGAAGTACCCCTCCAGTAAGTCACAGAGATGGGAGTATGTGCCAGCAGAACCCAGGGCATGCAGATCCAGAAAGGCCTGTTCAGGTTCTCCTCCAGGGGCATGGTGGCTTCTGCAGCATTGGGGTTTTACCAATTATCTTGGGACATGTCCTGAAAGAGGGCACATCTTCAAGAGATGCTGGACGTCTTCCAGAGCCACATGCTCGCAGTCAAATAGAAGCTCAGAGGGAGGTAGGTGTGAAAGGCTTGCAGATGCAAGTGGACCAGGAAGTTGATGGGAGCCCCTACCATTTTGGAATGATTCTGATGAATTTGGGAATTCATGGTTGATATGCAATAAGGAGCTAATCACAAAAAATGATGATGACTGGTCCTAGAGGTTGCAACTGGAAAGGAGAGGTTGGAGGGTGGTCAGAGGCTGGAAGAAGGGCAGTTCCCAGGTGTGTTCCCTCCAAGCATGAAACATCCTTGAACAAGAGGCAGATCCAAAGGACCCTGGACATACTCTGAAACAACCAGTCTTATTACCACCATTTGGGAAGTTCTTTTAACTACTCTCCCATCCAATTTCATTAGCATGAGACTCTTGGTTCTTCATCTATAATCCCGACACCTTCTGCCAGGCCTCTGGCTATATCCATCACTCTTCTCTCTCTAAGGGGTGAGAAAATGCCTAAAGCCAGACTGCCATTTTGAAAAAAGTCTCCCCTAGGAGAAAAGCACATTTCAAGTACCACTCTGAGCTAAACTCTTGATTTAAGCAATAAATCTCTTTAAAAATTATGAAGAAACATGGCTTAGTGGAACTCTTGAAAATTCTGTAAAATTTATCCTACATGACTAAGCTGTTGCAGCTTTTTTGTACCCAGTTTAACCCACATGGAAAATGTTAAATCACCATATTAGCAACACAATCCAGCAGTTAAATAGCATGGCAGTTACCATGGAAATGTGCCAAACACAGGTGGGTTGGCAGTTGTGTGGGGAGTATTGGAGGGAGGAATGTATTGTAGGTTACTTGGGAACTGCTCTGCCCCACTTTTGTATTTAAATTATTCATACAGTCAGTTTAAAGAGATGCAGCTGAGCTTTTCAAAGTAAGGTCTCCTATCCCTCTATCTGGTATAAATGCAACCTCACTCCTTTGTTGGAAATATGGTTATTTCTCCCTTCAGCAAGAGTCACTAATTTTTCATACATAGTTTTCTGAATGTGCTAATAATAATCATAACAATCATCAAAAATGTAAAATCTGGGAGTTCCCATCATGGCACAGCGGAAATAAATCTGACTAGTATCCACGAGGATTCTGGATTTGATCCCTACCCTTGTTTGGTAGGTTAAGGATCCAGCATTGCCATGAACTGTGGTATAGGTCACAGACACAGCTTGGATCCTGCATTGCTGTGGTTGTTGCGTAGGCCGGCAGCTGTAGCTCCAATTCAACCTCTAGCCTGGGAACTTCCATGTGCTGCAAGTGCAGCCCTAAAAAGAAGAAAAAAAAAAAAGTAAAATCTAAATGTATCCCATATTCTGCAAGGCCCTAGATGGATAGAGCCCTGTGTCATTCTCTGATGTCATTTTGTACCAGCATTTCCCTGTTTATCCTGTTCTAGTCACACTGGCCTGTCTGTTCCTCAAATATGTCAAGTCATCTTCTCCGTGTCAGGGGTTGTTCTAAGCTGAATTGTACTAACCCCCAAATTCTTGGGAGGAAATCCTAACCCCGAGTGCCTAAGAATGTGACTGTATTTGGAAATGGGGTCTTTAAAGAGGTAATTAATCTAAATGAGGTCATCAGGATGGGCCCTTATACAATAGGACTCTTGTCTCTATAAAAGGAGGAGATTAAGACACGGAACACAGACAAACAAAGGGAGGATCATGTGAAAATACATGTTCTCTACAAGCCAAGGATAGTGTCAGAAGAAGCCAATTCTGCCAATGCTTTCATCTTGGACTTCTGGCCTCCAGAATTGTGAGAAAATACATTTCTGTTGTTTCAGCCACTCAGTCTTAGCAGCCCTTTGTTATGGAAGCCCTAGTCAACTAATCCATGGATGTTTGTCCTCATTTCTTTTTGTGCATAAAGTGTTCTCACCCCAGATCTTCAAAGGACTAGATGTTTCTTTGACATTCAAGTCTCATCTCAAATGATCATCTTAGAAATACCATGATTATCCTAAATTTTGCCCTTCCTCAAATCTTACTAAAATGGAAACTGGAGAGGAGAATGAAACTAAACTGTCAATCAGGAAAATGTGGTCCCTTGCAATACTGTTTAGTTCAGGTTATCCAGTCCTAAGCCACAGGAATTTGTTCATTGGCCGTCCACTCAATGGACAGCATGGGACTTTTTTGTAATGATTATGGGATGTGACTGCCAGAGAAACTGACTTTGTACTCTTGGTTTTTTTTTTTTTTTTTTTTTTTTTTTTTTGCGTGACAATAAGAAGAACTACCTGAAGATGACATAGACATACAAAGGAGAGCAAATGGAGAGATACATAGAGAGACAAAGCCAGGTCCCTGAAGAACCATGCTTGAATTCTACTCTGTCATCAGACTTTGTTACCAGTAAAGCCTTTTCACTCTTTAAGCCAGCTTTTTTGGGTTTCTTATTCCTTGCAATGGGAAGTATACTGACAGATGCAATTGGTATCCCATGATTGTATTTTAGCTTCCCCATTTTCTATGGAAATGCCCTATTCAAATATTGGAAATTATCCTGTACAGTTTTTCCTTGCTAGTTTTCTGTCATTTAGAATGCACAGGCTCTCCAAGAGTAGATGCCCTTTCCTGTTCTCTGTATTTTCAACATGTGGTACATCTTAAAATTAATTAATTTCATAAATAATGTACAAAAAGTATTTGTATAATGAACAGTATCATATTAAGTGTGCCAGATACTATGCTAGGTGCTTTGGATGTATTATGAGTTTCTTCTCTTAACCACTAGAATGTGAGCTTTATGAAAATGAAGGCTTGTTTTGTTCATTGCTGTATCCTCTGGACCTAAAACAGTATCTGACATGGAAGAGGCTCTCAGTGAATACTTGCTTTTGAATGAACTGATTTTATTGGATTCTTATAACACTCCTATGACATAAGCACCATCCTTATTCCCATTTCACAGATGAGTAGGCAACTCATTAGGTATAAGAGCTAGAAAACAAGCCTAGTCTTTTGGACTCCAAAGCTCACAACACTGTAATACCTCATGACCCAAAATCTTATAGATTAAAACAATAAGACTGAATATTAAACTTGTTAAAGAAGACTTTCCACCCAGACATTGTTGAATGTATTACTCACATCAGTTTGATCAATTCCTCATGGCCTGTTTCTGAGCCTGCGTCATAATCCCTTGTGGAGATTATTAAAAATAACAATTTCTGGAAGTTCCTACTGTGGCTCAGGCATTAACAAGCTTGACTAGTATCCATGAGGATTCAGGTTCAATCCATGGCCTCACTCTGTGTGTTAAGGATCTGGTATTGCCATGAGCTATGGTGTAGGTCACAGACATGGCTCAAATCCTACATTGCTGTAGCTGTAGTATAGGCAGGCAATTATAGCTCCAATTGAACCCCTAGCTAGGGAACTTCCATATGCTACAGGTGTGGCCCCAAAAAGCAAAAAAAAAAAAAAAAATTTCCTGGATCCATTTCAGAGCTACTTAATCAGATTCCCAGGGGTAAGGGGTAGAGAGATACAGAGCTCAGGTTAAGGTAGTTTTCAAAACACTGTGGGTTATTCTTACATATTCAATTTCATTTCTAGTGATCGATATGTTCAGTTGATCTGTTTCTTCTTGATTCAGTTTTGGCAGGCTGTAAGTCTCCAGAAAGTTGTCCATTTCTTCTAGGTTGTCAAATTTGTTGGCATATAATTGTTCATAGTATTCTTTTATGGTTTTCTTGTATTTCTGCAGTATCCACTGTGATTTCTCATTTTTCATTTTTTATTTTGTTTATTTGGGTTTTTTCTCTCCTCTTCTGGGTGAGTCTGGCCAGAGGTTTGTCAATTTTTACCTTTTCAAAGAATCAACTCTTGGATTTATTGATTTTTTCTGTTGTTTTTTGAATCTCTATTTTATTGATTTCCTCTCTGATCTTTATGATTTCCTTCCTTCCCTTCTGCTTACTTTAGTTTTTGTTTGTTCTTCTTTTTCTAATTCATTTAGGTGGTGGGTTAAGTTGTCAATTTGAGATTTTTCTTCTTTTTTGAGGAAGGCCTACAAGACTATGAATTTCCCTGTAAGCAATGTGTTTTTGGAATCCCATAGATTATGAATGGTTGTGTCTTCATTATCATTTGTTTCAAGGTATTTTTTAATTTACTTTTTGATTTCCTCATTGACCCATTGGTTTTTCAGTAGCATGTTGTTTAATCTCCATGTAGTCATTTTTTTCTCATTTCTTTTCCTGTGGTTGATTTCTAGTTTCATGCCATTGTGGTCAGAGAAGATACTTGAAATAATTTCTATACTCTTAAATGTGTTGAGGTTAGCTTTGTGCCCTAGTATGTGATTGATCTTTGAGAATGTTCCATGTGCACTTGAGAAGAATGTATATTCTGATTTTTTTTGGATATAATGTCCTGAAAATGTTAATTAAGTCTAACTTTTCTATTGTGTCATTTAGGGTCTCTGTTGCCTTACTGATTTTCTGTCTAGAGGATCTGACCATTGACGTGAGTGGGGTGTTAAGGTCTACTATTATTATATTCCCATCAATTTCTCCTTTTATGTCTGTTAGTATTTGTTGTATGTATCTGGGTACTCCTATATTAAGGGAATTTATATTGATAATTGTAATATCCTCTCCTTGAATGGATCCTTTTATCATTAAATACTGTCTTTCTTTGTTTTTCTTTATTGCCTTCATTTTATTTATTTATTTATTTTTTATTTTTTATTTTTTTTTTGTCTTTTGTCTTTTTGTCTTTGTTGTTGTTGTTGTTGTTGTTGCTGTTGCTATTTCTTGGGCTGCTTCCGCAGCATATGGAGGTTCCCAGGCTAGGGGTTGAATCGGAGCTGTAGCCACCGGCCTACGCCAGAGCCACAGCAACACAGGATCCGAGCCGCGTCTGCAACCTACACCACAGCTCACGGCAACGCCGGATCGTTAACCCACTGAGCAAGGGCAGGGACCGAACCCGCAACCTCATGGTTCCTAGTCGGATTCGTTAACCACTGCGCCACGACGGGAACTCCCTGCCTTCATTTTAAAGTCTATTTTGTCTGATATGAGTATTGCAACTCCTGATTTCTCTACAATCTAATATATGGCACAAATGAACCTTTCCACAGAGAAGAAAATCATGGACTTGGAGAACAGACTTGTGGTTGCCAAAGGAGAGGGGGAGGGATTGGGATAGACTGGGAATTTGGCATTAATAGATGCAAACTATTGCCTTTGGAATGGATAAGCAATGAGATTCTACTGTATAGCACTGGCAACCATAGCATATCTAGTCACTTATGATGGAGCATGATGGAGGATAATGTGAGAAAAACATTCTCTGTATATATGTATGTGTGATTGGGTCACCTTGCTGTACAGTGCAGTAGAAAATTGACAGAACACTATGAACCAGATATAATGGAAAAAATAAATGAACCAGATATAATGGAAAAAATTAAAATCCTTTAAGAAAAACACTATAGGTTATTATGCACAACAGGGGCTGAGGATCACCATTCAATTATAAAATAGTTTATTCTGCTAGTGAGACAATAGTGATATGCTAAGAAGTGTTAGAGAGGGACTGAGAAAAAACTTTGTGTCACCTCCACATCCTCTGAACCTTTGAATTGTCAATGCCCAGTCCAGAGTCAGGTCAACAGTAGCAGTACTACCACTTTTGGTATTCTGACTAATGAAAATAAACACTAACATAAACTGATTTCTCTGAACCAGGCACTGTACAAAATTATACCTACTCTCTTGTGTAATCCCAAACAATCTATGGGGCCATGTACCAAAATTATCTGCATTTTTCAGATGAGGAAACCGAGGGTCAGCCAGGTGATTTTTTGCCCTGGGTCCCCAATTAAATGTATGATGTAGGTTTTTTTCTTATTCTAACTCTAATCTTAACCTCCAGATAGTATCACTCCTCGGAGATAATCAGTTAATGCTTTTGGAAGGAAGCAACTGGCAATAAGGAAAGAAAGAAGGGAGGAAATATGGAAGGATACAGGGAAGAAAGAGGGGGACCAAGGGAGGGACACAAAAGAATGGAAGGAGGAAGAAAGGGCAATACTACTGCTATGAAAGTTGAAATGCAGGTCAACTCTGAGGTCATCTCAGACCTTTTCTTCAGAAGGTAAGGCTGTTACTTGTCACCTGCCAATGATGTATCTGAGATATCTGTCACTTGTGGGCCTGCTGGCTTTTAGACCTTGTTGAAGCACTTCTCCCTCTCTCTTCAAGAAGAAGTGCCCACATGGAAGGGTTAAGTTCAAGTGCATCATTATAGCATGATACTTGTGGACTGAACATTTTGGTGTGCTGAGCAGAGAGTTAAAAAATTTAGTTTTCTGTGGTGAGTTTCTTTTGTGGGGCTCCTATCCATGAATTATTTCTTTTTCTTGCCTTCCCTGAGTTTTGCATGGAAATATGGGGAAATATTACTTTCCTACCATAAACCTAAGAGAAAAAAACTGAGAAAATAAAAAATAAAAATAATAAAATTACTCGCCTACACCCAGGAAAAGACAATGGTGTCACTGGCCACTAAACATCTTTAGTATGTCTTATAAGTTTTGGCTTTTGACATTCAAGTTAGCAATGGACACCTAGTAATGTACCTCAATCCTTAAAAGGAAAGAGACCACAACAACAGCAGGAAAGGAAAGGAAAGGAAAGGGGAGGGGAGGGGAGGAAAGGGGAGGGAAGGGAAGATAAGGGAAGATAATGAATCGAGCCCAGGTTATACAATTATGGCAAGGTTTAGGGAAAAGGAAGGAAGATTCAGCTAAGTGCCCCAGGTTTTAGGAAGAAAATATCTGTCTTTGGATTTATATTTTATTTTCTCCTCTAACCACTGGAGTATAATATTTAGTGGGCCAGTTAGAGTGTGGGCCTGGAGTAAGGTACCAAGGATATCAGTGGCTTACTTTTGATCTGGGATGCTCAAATATGTTTACTATAAGCCAAAGTTGTCCCCATTTGTCTACTGGACCATGCTGGACCATGCTGGAGTTCCCACATGGGATCAGGGACCAGTGTCCCACAGGGTAAAACAATGTACATGTTTGCCTTGAGTGTCTCTTCTGCATATCTTATTTTGGAGTTTGAATTAGCAACATACAGCTAGTCAAAAAAATGCATGATTTTGGGTTCTTGTCAAATATCATCTCCTCATGACTAACACAGACACCTCCCCTCTTCCCAGAGCCTGAAGTGAATAAAGTCTCATCTAATTTCAGGAGTCCCCAGCACAGGTGATTAACAAAGTCCCCTGTGGCTTAACAACAATTTCTTTTGTAAGAGAGACAACAGGTTTCCAGTCTAAACTTTTAACTGTTTGAATAAGGAAAAGTGTTCCCAAGCCCCAAGTCTCTCATCCTGTGAAAAATGCTGTTTGCATTTTCCTTTAATGAAAAACTAGAGTGGAAAAGTATGATGTATGAGAGCATAGCCTTCAGAGTCAGACACTTCCAGGTTTTATTCATGACAAAGTTATTTAACAAAGCTATGGATAAAAGTTACAGAACACCTGTAAGTCTCATTTCTTTATCTGTATATTGAAGATAATAACAACCTCACAGGCATCTTCTGATAATTAAATGCAACAATCTATGGCTCAGACTAAGTAGCAGTGAATGGAGGCTATTATTGATCAGACAATTTTGTGAATTCAGACACCAAACCCAAGAACTGAATCTGAAGGTTTTGATCTTCTGTTGTGCTTCTTTCTCCAAATCCTGCATCTTTGGCCTCAAAAGGCTTAACATGTTGCACATGTTTAAATGGGGGAGTTCCTGGGACCAGTCCCCGTGAAAGGGAAAGAAGGAAGCAGGATTGAACAAAGGGAGGAGGCAGGTTGTGATGCTGGCCAAGCAGCTTCAGATGACCTCACATGAAGCTCTGGACTAGACTGATGTCCAGAATTGTGGGTCAAAATGGCCAGACCTTTATATCCAATGACTCTGCCTCAGCAGTCATTGGATATGCCTATCCTTGGGAGGACTTGATCTTGGGCAAGGTGGCTGTCTGCAGCTGAGGAAATCCTTGAAGGTACTGGAAGCTGGGGTTTGTCTTCCTGAAGCTTAGCAGCAAGGACTCTTTTGAAGAGGAATGTGGATGGGCCATCTCCATATCCACCATACCGCATGTCCCTGCCATCCTGATGCATGGTAGCTCTTGGTTTCCTGTGTGCTAAGCAATGTTATGTGTATATCTATATCTTTTACTGTCTATCTATATCAACTAAGGCACAAATTGTTAAATAAATCGCCCCAAATCAACTACTTGGTGAGTGATAAGTGTGGTTTTGAAACGAGATAGTCTGGCTGCAGTCTCATGCTCTTAATCATGTTATAATTTATTTAGGAGTCACCTCAGTCTCTAAAAAGATCCACTGGTCTTGTCAGATACTTTTGTGTATTTCTAGTACAGTGGTTTTCAAACTGTGCTCCCCAGATCAACAACATCAGTGTCACTGGAAATTTATCAGAAATGCAAATCCCCTGACCTTACCTAGATTGAACATCAGAAACTCTGGGAATGGGGTCAGCAACTGTGTTTTAACAAGTCCTCTAGAGGATTCTGATGTACCCTCAACCTTGAGAACCATTGCAGTAATGTATAGGTACCACCGGAAAAAGGACCTACCGTCTTTCCTAAAACCTTTTTTGTTCCATCTTCCTTTCAGCAATTCAGGCCCATTTTTCTTGCTTGGAACCCTGCCCCCCCTTGGCCATTGGCTCCCAGCTCTGAGTACTTTCCCGTGTTAGTTTTCACAATTGAAATAGAGAGTTCTCCATTGTATGATGCTGTCATTGTCCCTCTCAGCCTCAAGGGTAGTATTTAATTGGTTTTTTAATTTACAATCTGATGTTATTCCAAGAGAAGACTTGGCAACTCTGACCAAGTATGCTGATTTTATTGGCAGGTCAAAGAGCCCAGAGTTCAAATCTAAGGCCCATGGCTTACTAACAGAATGCCTTTGACCAGATTCCAATTCATCCTTAAATTGCAGTGGTTTTATCTACAAAAATGGGAATAAAAATACCTATCTCACAGGCTTTCTCCACATAATTATTTAGATTACTTATTTAGATAACTACCTAGGTGCTGACACATGGATAATGCTCCATAAGAGACTTATCTGAAATTTATGTGTATGCCCTTTTCCCTCTCCCCTCTCAGATACCCTTGGAAGACCAGCTAAACTTAAGAATCAATAGCACATATTGGTATCTTCATGCAAGGTAGTGCATCCTACTCATCCACCCTTCTTACTTTCCCCAAGAAAATACTTTGTTGAAATAGTATACCTTTTTTTCTGAAAAACTCCCAGCAGAAGGAAATTAATATAGTAGGTACTCCAGTGAATTGGTTGAATCTGAATATTGTACGTATGAATACATACATACTCATACCACATACACGCACACACCCCCAAGCACATATATACACCTGTGCTGTTGTAACAACCCTTTATATAATCATATTATGTGTCTAATATCAAGCCTAAGAGATAAATATAGACCCTTTCATTTTAATGATAAACCATTATTAATAGTTGTTAACTGGAGTTCCCTCCATGGTTTAGCAGTTAATGAACCCTTCTAGGATCCATGAGGATGCAGGTTTGATCCCTGGCCTCACTCAGTGGGTTAAGGATCAGGTGTTGCCATGAGCTGCGGTGTAGGTCGCAGATGCGGCTCGGATCTGCCATTGCTGTGGCTGTGGCATAGGCTGGCAGCTGTAGCTCTGATTAGACCCCTAGCCTGGGAACCTCCATATGCCACAAGTGTTGCCCTAAAAAGAAAAAAAAAATTGTTAACTATCTTGCCAGATATCTCACATAGTAAATAAGGGGCAGAACCAGAATTGTAGCTCAGAATTCCATTACAGCCTTCTTTAGATTATAAAGCCCTCCTTCACAGAGATCTGATTAGCAGTTAATTTTTTTAAACTGAGAAAGATGTATAGGTGTGGGTGATAGATAAGGACAGTATCCAGATAATGAGATGCACCATTTCTAATCAGAACATTGTCAAAATTCTCTCTGTAGATTGCAGTTGAGAATCCTGCAGAGAAAAAATCGTATGATCAGCAGGGTTCAAGAAGGCTGTAATGTGGAAGAAGCCCAGAAGTTATTAAAATACCAAGGGATTATTATTTAAACCTAAACTAAGGAACCTGTGAATGGAGAAATGCACGAATCTCCTGGAGTGAAGCCCGTTAACATCCTGGGAAGAGCTAACTGTGGAATAGGATACAGCCAGTAACTAAGGGCTTTGTAGAGGTTAACATTATGGACCCAGCCAGTCTCCACAGGAGCCTGAATCCACTAAAGTTCTGGCTGAGCAACTGCTCCTTGGGAGTCAATTCACAAAGAAGCAACCATAGCAGTGGTTCTTAACTTTGGCTACATCTGGGGAGATTTAAGCCACACCTAGATCAATTAAATCAGAATCACTGGGGGTGGAACCCAGGCTCTAGGATTTTTTAAAGCTCTCCATAGGATGATAAGGGATCTCTAAGACCAAGAGTCACTGTTTTGGAAATTAAAATGTTTCCTTCTCTTTTTCCTCTTTCATTCTTTTTCATTTTTTACTTTCATTTCTCCTCCTTCCTTTCTTCTCATTCTTTTTATTTTTTTCTTAAAAACACAGTTAAAATTATTACATGAGAACCCATGTGCTATAAATGTAAATAAGATGTTTCTGTCCCTGAATTATTTTTATGCAGCAGTGTAATGAATGAATGCAAATGTAGAGGTTTAAAACAATATCCATTTATTAGCTAACAGTTCTGTGGTTCAGAAGGCTGGCCTGGCATGAATGGGTTCACTGCTCAGGATATCACAAGGCTGAAATGGAAGTCTTGGCCAGATTGAATTTCTGTCTGGAGACTCTGGGAAAAAATCCACTTCCAAGCTCATTTAGTTTTTGGCTGAATTCAATTCCTTGGGGATGTAGCCCTGAAGTTTCATTTTCCCTTCTGGCTGTCAGTTAGGAGTGCTCTCTGAACATAGAGGCCACTCCCATTTCTTGCCATTTGGTGCCCTCTGTTTTTAAGCCAGCAAAGGGGCACTGAATTATTCTCATGCTTTGAATATAGGTTTTCCTTTTCTGTGATCAACTAGAGAAAACACTAGCTTTTAAAGGATTTAGGGAGTTCCCATTGTGGCTCATTAGTAACAGATCCAACTAATATCTATGAGGACGTGGGTTCGATCCCTGGCCTCGCTCAGTGGGTTAGGTGTTGCCATGAGCTATGGTGTAGGTTGCAGATGAGGCTCAGGTCCTGAGTTGCTGTGGCTGAGACTGTGGCTGGCAGCTCCAGCTCCAATTTGACCCCAAGCCTGGAAACTTCTATATGCTGCAGGTGTGGCCTTAAAAAGACCAAAAAAAAAAAAAAAAAAAAAAAAAAAAACAAAAGGATTCATATGGAAACACTTGGATGATTTCCCTGAGTTAAGTTAATTGATTTGGAAACCTAATTACATCTGCAAAATGCTCATCATAGCGACACCCAGATTAACAGTTGATTGAATAATTGGAAGAAGGTTTGTGGGCACATAGGATAAGAATTGAGGGGAGCATCTTGGAATTCTTCCTACCAGAGTCCCCAGGGAGTTCATATGTAAAGAAAACATGACAAACATAAAGCAATACAGGATGATGACAGATAATAGGGAATAGAGGTGATACTAATGAATTATTGAAAGAGTGACTGACTCCTGGGGATAAGTATAGAAGGTCAGAATAGGCTTCCCAGTGGAAGTAAACCTGAGCCCATTCGTACATTGGATAATTACTTATTGAGCACGTACTGTATGCCAGGCACTGGACCAAGTTTTGAGAAATGAAGTTATTTTGCAGGTGAACAGGAGTTTAAATGAGCTTTCCAGAGAGGAAACACCACATAAGAAAGCATGTGTCCAATAAGGGACAAAAGGGGAGGAAATGTTTTCAGTCCTTCTAAAATATAAAATGTGCAGGAAAAGTAATCATAGATGAGGCCAGAGAAAAGCGGTGTTCTGATTTATGAAAACCCTGTGACACAGATTTTAACTTCACTCATTGGTGAAAGGGAATCATTGAAGGCTTCTCCCCAACTTTGTTGAGGCATATTTAAAGTACAATAAATAACATATAGGAAAGCATCTAATTTGATGAATTTTGACATATTTAAAAAAATCACAAAATCGTTGCCACAATCCAGAAATATTTTCCATCATTTCAGCAATTTCTCATGCCCTTTTACAGTTCATCTCTCCTACCAGCTCTGTACCAGGCAACCTCTGACTTGGTTTCTGTCACTATACATTGGTTCCCATTTTCTAGAATTTTATATAAATGGATTCGTACAGTGTGTACTCATTTGTACTTAGCTTCTTTTATTCAGCATAATGATTTTGAGGCAAGATTCATCTATATTGTTGCAATTATCATTCGGTCAGTCCTTTTTGTTTCTGAGTGCTATTCCACTATAGTGTATGAATATACCATAGCTGTTTATTCTCCTGTAGATGGGCATTTATGTTGTTTTCAGCTTGGGCTACTTAATAAATAATTTTAATAATTTTAATAAAGCTGGTATGAGCATTCTTGTGCTAGTCTGTGTAGACATATTTTCAGTTCTCTTAGGTAAATTTGTAAAAACAATATCTGTGCATAACTTTTTATCTTTTACTTGCTTTAACTTTTTAAGAAAAATTTTCAGAGTTCTTGTATCATTTTATGGTGGTATAGGAAACTTTTAGATGCTCTACAAACTCATCAACACTTGGTGTGTTCAGTCTTTAAATTTCGTTAAAGCTAATAGGTTTGTAGTGGTATCTCACTGTGAGAGTGAGAGAGAGATTAAGATGCTTCCTAGGTTTGCAGCTTTAATGATACAAAAAAATAGAGCAGATTTAGTAGAGACAGAAGCAGTGAGCTATGTATCTGAGTGCCCTTGGGCGAAGAAAGGAGTGCAACCTGACTCCTGCCTTCTAAGAATTTGTGACCCAGTGAAGAATGGAGACCAGTGCACAGTAAGTATGATGTGTGTGGAAAGAAAGGTGTCAACAGAAGATGATGGGTAAGCAAAGAGGTGACTCTATGGAAGAAAGGGTATTTAAGTAAGACCTCAGAGGAAAATGAAGATATTTATTTTTTGAAATGATCAGAGAAATGTCAGGCAAAGGAAACTAAGTGAAAGCAGGAAACTGTGGCTTTATAGGGCATGTGTGTAGGTCAGTGAGTTGTGTGTTGTTGATAAAGCAGGGTAATGTGGGTAAGTGAGGGACTGATGGGTTTAGAGCGATAGGAGGCTGGAGAGAAAGGTTGAGTTCAGATGATATGTGATTTTGTGTGCCTGGATATATAATATCTATTGTTTATCAGGTCCTGTTTTAGAATTATCTGACAGACTGGCAAGATGTGGTCCCTGCCTCCAAGAAACTCATTCTCTAGTGAATAAAGGGACCCAATAAATCATTATAAAGAGCCTGAAATGCGCAACAAGAACATATCTACAGTAGAAGGCACAAATAAAGTGTAACTCACTAATGGAGGTTTCTAGAGAATGTGAGATGGAACATTGTTTAAGGAAAGATTCCCAAACAGAAGCAGTAGTAGGAGCAGAAATGTGGAAATAAGTGTGCTCAAGTTCCAGGCATTGTTCTTGTTTCTTTATTCCTTGCTTCTAGCCAGAGGAAATACAATTCTAAAATCTGAGTTTAAACCTAAGGTAGAAATGGAGACACTGCTTTGGCTTCCAATCCAGTCTCAGTTGGATCAGTTTAATCAATCAGCACCAGAGTGTTCTTATTGCCATATTAGATGCTGACCCATATTTAATAATGAAACAGTACTGTATTTCTTTTCTAGACATTGGTCCTTGTGTATATATGCCTTACAAATCTTATATGAGGAAGTAGTGATAACAAAAAAGCAGGATTCAGGTTTTCCTGCATTCCCAGCCCTAATAATTTGAAGTATGGAACTTAGTTCTACTTGGAGCAGAAAAGCCTTTGATTAGAAATGCTAAATTTCCAGAGGCCTCTACAAAGTTATTTGTTGTTTTCTTGGCTCAGTGGGCTCTCCTTATCGCCTGTCTCAGAGCTCTGCAACATCTTGTATTTTGATGGTAAGAAGCCTTGGGGGACAATGCAGGTGTTTGGAATTTCAAGTGATTCAGCACCACTGGGGACATGACGTACTAGAAATGGCAATCTCACCATTTCCACCTGCCAGAAACTCTGGGACCAGAGGCAGCCTCTCCCCAAGTCATGAATATGATGAATAGCTTTGTGCTCACCAGACAGTAATCTTCTTAGAGTAATTCAGGCTGAGAATATACTTTCTAAATGGAAAGCTTAAGTTTCAAATCAGAAAGCACTTAAGCATATTGGAGTCTTTATATATATAATTTATTTGTTTTATTTTCATTTGAGGCCAAGGAATAGTCCTGATTGCATAGTCAGTGGAAGTTGCAAAGGGCCACTTTTGCAAGTTGAGATTCCTGGGATGGAGAAGCTGAGACAGTGTAGTAGTCCGATGGGGCTACCATAGCAAAATATTGTAGGTTGGCTGGTTTAAACAACAGAAATTTATTTTCTCACATTTCTAGAGTCTGGAAATCTGAGATAACGGTGCCAGCATGCTCAGGTTCTTGTAAGTGTTCTCATCCTGGTTTGCAGATCTCTACCTTCTGGCTGTATGTTCACTGAGCATTCTTCTGTTTGTGTCCATGAAGATAGAGATCGAAAGTGAGGGAGGTAGGGAAAGAGAGAGATTTTTCTCTTCCTATTAAACCACCAATCTTATGATTGGACTCCACCTTTATGATCTCATTTAACTTTAATTACCTCCTAAAAGCCCTATCTTTGAATATAGTCACATTAGGAATTAGGGTTTCAATATACATATTTGGGGGTTAGACATAGTTTCAATTCATAAAGCAGAGATTACTCGTTAGGAGGTTTATTAGGGAATGTTGCTAGAAGGGACAAAAAGGAAGCAGAGCTGAATAGAGGGAGAAGTTGGATTATTAAACAGTTTTACCAAGATGTCACTTACCCTATAGGAAGCTCAAAAGCTGAAGGAAGTCTTACAGAGTTGTGCCAAGTTGAAGTCTTTTTATTACCATGTAAAACAATTATTGGATATGGGCTGACCCTATGAGACTCTTCTTCTCTCCTGCTGATCTGTATATATTTTGAGGACATAAGGATATATTTCTAGGCAGCTGCCATTATTCCATGGGAATGTGGTAAGCCTTTTTCAAATTCTTGCTATAAATGATGATTTGATGACTCATTCCTAAGGAAGAAAAGAACAAAAAACAATAGGGGGAATCTAGACTAAAGGAATTTGCTTCTGAAGTCAACCTGGTGATAAGACGCTCAAACTCTTCTAGTCTTAGGTGAAAATGCAGAAAGTACCAGCATCAAAAATATACATCACTCAAAAAAAGGAATGAGTTCCCATTGTGGCTCAGTGATAGCAAACCAGACTAGTCTCCATGAGGACGTGGGTTCAATCCCTGGCCTTGGTCAGGATCTGGCATCACCATGAGCTATGGTGTAGGTTGCAGACATGGCTCAGATCCCGCATTGCTGTGGCTATGGCATAGGCCAGAGGTGACAGCTCCAATTCTGACAGCCTGGGAACTTCCACCATATGCTGTGGGTGCAGCCCTAAAAAGACCAAAAAAAGATGAAGTACCTCACAATGAGTGACTCCATTTCTAAAAAACCTACTCATCTGTCTCCATTTTTTTTTTTTTTTAATCTAGACTGGCTGGCTCAATTAGCTAAGCTATTTTAGTTCCTCACTTCTCATCTAGAAAATATTTACCATTTCTCTACCTTCATATATTTGCCATTATAAATCTTTAGGGCTTTAGTATTCCCTAATCTCACATAATTAAGACTTCCTATTATGATCTTCTTAGCATGCTGTGCTGTGTCCTTTGTAGCAATCCCCAAGGTGTGATTGCCTTGTTAATGATTGTTTCTTCTCTTTAGAATGTTAGTCCCATGAAGCTAGAGAATCATGCTGGTCTTATTCACCATTGTAGTACACTATCTAGCTCACACCTTGGCACATAGTCAGTGTTCAAACATCATTCATCATTTGCATAAACAAACAGATGAGTCAATGTGTGTTAATAAGGCAAGAGTATCAACTGATCTTTTGGGTCATTTAGTATTTATGATCGCAAGTCCACAGTGCTTCTGTTTACATTCTTAAATGGATCATTTTTTAAAAAAACTTATTTTAAGAACTCAAAGTATACATCATTGTATTTTTTCCTCAGACTATTATTGCTTTGGGGAAAAAAACATATCAAAATGCATCTTCCTGACATATATCAACAGCAATCTGTAATTATGAAAAAGTCAGTGATTATGATTTGTCCTTCGTGGTGCCTGATATGTTAGGATGTTCTCACAGGGAGGTGCACGTGTATATTTATACCCCTTTACTAAAAAACAGTCCTTTATCCTGGAAAGTCTTCCTCTCTGAATGGAGCAATATGGATAATACTTACCTTCTTGGTCAGAGTATCAGGGTTCACCTTTTCAGTGAGTTCACAGCTGGATCCCCCTAGCATCCAGCATTCATTTTCTTAAAAAAAAATTAATAATAATGGCATCAGTAACCCCTTTAAGGTCATTCAAAGAGGCCGTACTGTTAATTACTCTTGAAAAAACTATGTTATTTTGGTCTTGGCCCAGTAGCAGAGACAAGTGCTAGGTAATTAAACCTTTTGTGTTTCTATGTTAATGTCAGTCCGTAATTTGGCAAGGAATACCCAGTTTATTGGAATAACTATCTTGAATTTTAAGGAAGCTGTTGCAAATGTGTGGTGCGGCCACTTATATTTCCATATTTGTCCTCATGGAAGATATCCTAAGTTAGTAACAATACTTATTTCTATTAATCCTAACAGTTCTTAAAAGACCCATTCAGTATAGCATTTTAGGCAGCCACTATCACTTAACCATGTTGATATGTGAAGAGAAACTTCTTGTCTTCTCACTCAAAGACAAGGCATGGTTTAATGGGGCAAAACTCTAACTTAGGAACATACCAGAAAAGTGATTGATGGACTTAAGGGATAGTATAAATACATGGTTGGGTGGATCAAATGTGTTTGTATATTTATATCAAGACTTTTATACACATTCTTTCATTTGATATTCATGACATCCCTATGGAAGAGGCAAATCACACTTTCTTTCTATTTTATAGAATAAGAAGACAAGACTGAGAGAAGCTTAGGGACTTGGGATCAAAAACCTAATAGATAATAGTTGATTCCAAACTATTTTCATTTTGTTTAGAAATTATTTCTACAACATTATTTTGTAATTAGAATTTTTCTGTTACTATAATTCTATAATTATTATTCTATTGAATTAAATGTATTTTAATATTCTATACTTTCTTTCTACTGACCAAAGTGATGTGTAAAGAGTATACACAGGAAATGCATAAGGTTAAAAAATATACTGTAGAAAGCTTTCCCTTTCCCTGATAAGAGTGCAATTAAAGACATCAGGGATAAAACTTGATTCTAGTATGAACTTTATTCAAGACATCTGAAAAGGTCTTCTGACTCAGAGAAAAGCTGGTTGTTTTCCAGTGCTATTGTCAAAATATTGGCTGATTATTATCTTTCTCGCAAACAAGCTGTTTAAAAGCCACTGTAGTATGCTCCTGTTAAGCCCCATCACTAAGTAGGAAAAGCAGAGAACATTACCATGCATATTTAGCACAGGCACAGTCATTCTGGAAAGGAAGACAACATTGAGAATCCAATTCTAGCTGTCCTTTTGTATTTTCATGAACAATACCTGCCTTGTCACCACTCTCAAGATCTTTTATTAGACAATTTCAGTACCAATGGGTCTGTCTCTTTGATTTGTTTTTGAGGCTATTTGTACAGCCTGAACTTTACCAGTGTAAAAAAATAATTGTATAAAAGCCAGGGGCTGAGAAGTGAGATTTAGGGTATGAGGGTTTCTAAAATAAACTTATATGTATGTTTGAATGTCCATTAATGTTTAGAAATGAATGACCTAAAAACAAGGCATGAAGTTTACTAAAACTAGAGGGCCTTCCCAATTCATAACTGGTTAATTCAAAAATTAAATTGGAAAAAATTAAAACAAAACCATTAAAGAATAACAAAAATAAAAATTATTTAATAATAGAGAACTGTATGTATCCATTATTCAAACCAACTATACAATTAAAGACAAAGTCATTAAGTTAGCTACCCTGAGCAAAGAAATCCACACCACTGGGTGTGAAAACAAGTATGGTTGTGCTGTTAAGCCCTGAGTAACATTCCAAAGAAATTATTGCTTCTTGTGTCAATTTATCTTTGTTGAAATAAAACTATAAAGAAAGACTACCTAGCACAATGCCTATTGGATAGACTCATTTTATGCGGCTGCTGTTATTGAAAGCAGATCAATGATATGTCACAAAATAGCCAAACACCAGTACCTATACTCAAGGAAAATAAGTCCATTATGGTTAACTTGCTGCTCTTTGTCCTCCATAGATTGCAACAATATGAAATATTTCTTTTCTGTTGTATTTGTGTATACTGCATAAAGATTTTTGGTTTCCTGGAATTTTTATCCTATGTCATATCATAATACACAGTGGTATTTCAAAACTTAGAACAAATGAAAACTCCCTAAATGTGGTTAAAGAATTTGTGTGGTAAAGTGACATGAATTCTAAATTTGACTCAATGATTCTTCTTTAGTCTCTGATATGTACCAAACAGAAGTGGCATTATTGCACAGGGAAACAAGCATATACTTTGAAATCCAAGATAATGAGATTAAAAATCAATGATTTGGATTATTGAATTTGACTCACAAGAATCAGGCATCCTAATACTGAGCTTAACTAGTAATTTAAAGGATATAAGTGATAATATAACACAAGCAATGCATTTTCTTTTGGAAAGGTTTGAGACAACCAATTCATAAGGACCTATTTTGGTTTTGATTAAACATGGGATATTCTAAGCAATACAGGCAGGACATTGATTGTTAAGGAAGGAACCATTTTGGTAATGGAGCATCTCCTTTTTAAACTTTAATATAACTTATGTGGCATTTTCCAGTGGACCTCATCCCATAAATCTATGTATTACTAGGATATGTACAATAAGCAACTTAGACTAGATATATTTTATTTAAAACATTTCAAATACAAACACTTTTTCTGTTGTCTTTCTGGTAGTAAGTTTACAAGAGGCTTTTCCCAGTGCAGTTTCTTCTTTCCCAGGTATCCCTGGTTAAAAAAAAAAAAAATATTTCATAGGCTTACTGCTAACCCTTTCTCACAGGAATTCAAATCCTCACTTCACTGCTTGGTTACTGACTGATTATTCTGAGAGACTTTGGTCAATTTCCACCATATAGGTTTTAAGACTGAAGGCATTTGCTGTTCACAGTATTATTTTTCATTCTTCCTTAGGTAAGCAATAAGGATACCAAAGTGTAACTCTTGGGTATTGTTCTCAAGGATCTTACACCAAGAAGTATCTGCAACTTTCTAAGAAATACACATTTCACTTCATTGCAACAAATGAAAAAAAGATCCTTTCATAGTTTCTGTAAGAATTCTCTTTTCTTTAAAATACCAGCTCATAGTTTTAATGCTACAACTAATGAACAAGAAAACTATCTAAAGAAAGTAATAGTGTTATGTTTCAACACTACTAGTATCAATTATTTATGATCCAGGGCCTGGGTCAACAGTGGCAGACAATAGGAGAAAGATGTGGCAGTCATACAAGTAAGTGAGAAGAAATCTACTAAAATTTTAATGGATTGTCAAAAGCCAAGTATGGGCTGGTATTATAAAACCACTGCAAGGCCTAGATGCAAAGGGAATTGGCATTTTTTCATAGATTAGGGGCAAATCAGGAGTCCAAAGAGCTCCCCTCAGTAGTGGTGTGTAGGAGGAATCTGTCACCAAGGCATGACTCTTCATCTCCTGCTTAGACTCTTTTCTCAAATGGGCAAGAGCTTTTTGTTCCTTCTAATTAAAATATAGTTGATTTACAATATTACGTTAGTTTTAGGTGTACAGCATAGTGATTCAGTATTTTTGCAAATTTATTATATTGTAGATAATTACAAGGTAATGATTATAATTCCCTGTGCTGTACAGTATATCCTCGTTGCTTACCTATTTAATGCATAGTAGTTTGTATATGTTAATCCCATACCCCAATTTGTCCCCTCTGCTTCCCTCTTTCCTTGAGGAAGATGATCAAACTCTACCATCACCAAAGTTCAGGAAAAACTCCATTGCACTAAAGAAAGTATAGGATCACCCTCTACTAATAGGGAAGTGGAAATCAAGAGTCCTCTGCTACAAATGCTGTAAAACTATTAGAGATCTGTCACGGGGAGAGGAAAAAAAAAACTATCACCTGCACATGACCCACTGCAGATACTAGGCAGAGTTTGGCTGCCACAGAGAAGAAGGGTATGAACACTGAGGAAGCCCCACGCCAAAGCCCAAGCACAGAAAGTACCTTTACTGAGCTGAACCAGGCAGTGAACCAGGAAGAACCTCCCTATCACCAGCAAAGGAATCACTGAGGAACAAGGGACAATACTCAGATACAGAAAAAGGGTAATAGTGTGAAGAGAAACACCTCTATGTGGTGTAAGCATACTGGGATAGCAGAAAGCTGAGGGTGGAGCACAAATATTGAGATAAAAGTTAAGAGAGCTTTTAAGTTTATGATGCCTGAGGGTGACCATAGCTGCAGCAAAGCCCAGCTTAACTCCTGATTAGATTGACTCAATCCTTAATACTAATAACCAAACCAATGACCTACTATTTACCTCAGTCTCTACTGTTATATACAAATGTAATGTTTCATATATAACAATATTTCTCATATTCAATATAAAAAAGTACAAGGTACAGGTTCAAGCACATTCTCTTCCCCCCTCCCCGCCCCAACCAATTGTCAAGAGAAAAAGCAATCAATAGAAATAGACATAATAATGACTCAGATGCTGGAATTATCAAATAGTGACTTTAAAACAATTATGACAACTATATTTTCTATCTTAAAACATTTGCTGGAAAATGTTGATGACATGCATAAAGAATGGGGGAATTTTACCAGAGAGATAAACTATAACAGGGTCATACGAACTGCTAGAAATAAAAAGCCTCATATAAAAAATTAAAAATTAATTTTCCAGGCACATCAATAGAATCAACATAACTGGTAAGAACCATTGAATCTGAATATGAACAGAATAAACTAAAATTGAATCACAAGGATAAAAGCAGTAGGGGAAAAAAGATATCCAACAGCTATAGAACAATATAAAATAATTTAATACACATGTAATTGAGGTCCCAGAAAAAATAGAGTATAGCAGAAGAAATATTTGAAGATAAGGTGGCCAAGAATTTTCTGGAAATAATAAAAATTATAAAGCAGATTTAAGGTGCTTAGAGAAACACAAAAAGATAAATTAAAAAAAATAGCCCATCTGATAGAGCATACTTAAACATATGGTAACTAACTAAGGAAGAAAAGAAAACCCTAAAAGTAGACACAGAAAAAGATATATTACAGACATTGAAAAAAAATATGGATAATAGGACAATAATTTTGGCAGAAATCATGTAAGAGAGAAGACAGATGATTGATGTGATTCAGGTAAAATTTTCCAACACTTAATTTTATATGAAGTGGTGAGTTCCCATCATGGCACAGCAGAAATGAAACTGACTAGAAACCATGAGGTTGCGGGTTTGATCCCTGGCCTCACTCAGTAGGTTTAGGATCTGGCATTGCCATGAGCTGTGGTGTAGGTTGCAGACTTGGCTGGGATCCTACGTTGCTGTGGCTGTGGCTGTGGCTGTTCCTGGCAGCTATAGCTCCAATTCATCCCCTAGACTAGGAACTTCCATATGCCATGAGTGGGCCCTAAAAAGAAAAAAAAAAAAAAATTACATGAAGTGAAAAAAAACTTTCAAAAATGAAGGTGAATAAAAAGTTTTCCAAGAAAGAAAGAAAGACTGAGAGAATTCCTTCCTAATACTTGCAGTACAAAAATGTTAAAGTAATTTTCTCAGGCAAGAGAATTAAGATAACAGAACTTTAATCTACATAAAGAAATGAAGAGCTTAAAAATGATAAGGGTGAATATAAATGCAAGATATATCATTTTACTTATTTTTAATCAATCTAAAAAATAATTGACCAATGCAAGTAAAATTTTACTATTATATTATTGAACTGTACCATATTTAAAATTAAACTGTATGTCCATGATAGAAGTGGGAGTAGAGGAAAAAAAAATGAAAGTTTTAAGTCTCTTAACATGTATATGAAATAGTGAAATATTGTTTGAAGGTAGACTGAGATGATTTAAAGATGTGTATTGCAAACTCTAGGGCAACCTCTAAAAATTAAAAAGAAAAAAAGCATAGCTAATAAGCTAATATTGAAAATGAATACAATCTTAGAAAATATTCAAATCCAAAACAGGCATAGAAATAAAAAAAAATAATAGTTTAAAAAGCAAAGATCAGATAGAACAAACAGAAAACACCCAATAAGATATTACATTTAATGCTAACACTACAAATATTTACACTGACTATAAAAGGATCAATCATTTAGAGTTCTGTGAGGCAGAGGGTTAAGGATCCAGCATTGTCACTGTTGCCACTTGAATTGCTGCGGTAGCACGAGTTTGATCCCTGGCCCAGGAACTTTCACATGCTGCAGGCAGTGGCCAAAAAAGGAATAAAATGAAATGAAAGGATCAGTCATTCAAATGAACAGATAGAAGTTACAGATAGAATAAAAAGCATAACCATTCTATATGCTATCTACAAAAACACTAAAATATAAAGATATTGATGAAAATAAAAGTAATAGCATGGTAAAAGAGATTTAAAAACACTAACTAAAAGAAAGAGTGGTTGTCGACAAAGCCTTGATCTCCAAAATATACAAACAACTCATACAACTCAACAGTAAAAAAAACAAACAACCCAGTGGAAAAATGGGCAGAAAACCTAGACATTTCTCCAAAGAATACATACAGATGGCCAGCAGGCACATGAAAAAAAATGCTCAACACCGCTAATTATTAGAGAAATGCAAATGAAAACCACAATGAGGTACCCCTTCACACCAGGTAGAATGGCCATTATTAACAAAAAGTCAGCAAACAAATGCTGAAGAAGATGTTGAGAAAAGGGAAACCTCCTTCACTGTTGGTGGGAATGTGAATTGGTACCACCATTATGGAAAACAGTATGGAGGTTTCTCAGAAAACTAAATACAGAACTACCATATGATCCAGCAATCCCACTCCTGGGCATATATACAGAGAACACCATTCAAAAAGATGCATGCACCCCTGTGTTCATTGTAGCGCTATTCACAATAGCCAAGAGAGGGAAACAGTGCAAATGTCAATCAACAGATGAATGGATTAAGAAGATTACATGCTGGAATACTAGTCAGCTGTAAAAGGGGACAAAATAATGCCATTTGCAGCAACATGGATGGAACTAGAGATTCTAATACTAAGTGAAGTCAGTCAGAAAGAGAAAGACAATCACTGTATAGTATCACTTATATGTGGAATCTAAAATATGGCACAGATGACCTATCTACAAAACAGAAACAGATCATGGACACAGAGATCAGACTTGTGTTTGCCAGGGAAATGAGGAATAGAAATGGACTGACAGGGAGTTTGGGGTTGGTAGATGCAAACTATTAAGTTTAGAGTGGATAAGTAATGGGGTCCTACTGTACAGCACAGGGAACTGTGCCCAGTCTCTTGGGTTAGAACATGATGGACGAGAGTATTGAAAAAAAAAAAATATATATATATATGTATGTGTGGTTAGGTCACTTTGCTGTACAGCAGAAATTGAAGGAACATTGTAAATTAGCTATATTTTAATAAAACGAAAAAAGATTTACAAAAAAAAGAGTGGTTGTGTAATATCAAAGTAGGAATAACCTTGTGGCACAGTGGATTAAAGATCCACCATTGTTACTGCTGCTGCTCAGTTCACTGCTATGGTGTGAGTTCTATTCCTGGCCCATAAACTTCCACATGCTGCATATGTGGCTAAAATAAATAAATAAATAAGTAAATTTCAATACAAGAGGTAGTACTACTGGAGTAAAAGGGGGACACAATGATAAAGGAATAAATTCACTAAAAAAGACATGATAATCCTAAATATGTATATACCTAACAATTGGGCTTTAAAATATGGAAGTAAAAACTAATAGATCTGAGAGTATAAATAGGCAGTTTCACAACTTTTTATTGTCATGGCTGCACCCATTGCATATGGACATTCTCAGGCCAGGGATTGAATCTGAACCACGACTGCAACCTGTTCCGCCACTGGGCCACAGCAGGAACTCCAGCTTTACAATTTTAGTTAAGAGACTTCAGTGCTTCTCTCCCAGTAATATGCAGAACAAACGGAAAATCGGTGAAGATATAGAATGCCTTTATAATACTATAAACCAACCTGACTTCACTGACATTTAAAAAAACACACCTGACCTCAAAAAGAATGTATATTGGCATTATTTCTATGCCTCCTATAAGCAGACCACAAGATGGAATTAGACATTAAAGAAATTTATTGGTGAGACCCTCTCTAAGGATAAAAATGGAAACAAACTTTCAGTTATAAGATAAATAAGTCCTGGGATGTAATATACATCATGGTGACTATAGTTAGCAATAGTGTATTGTATATTTGTAAGTTGAAAAAAAAAAGAGATTGATGAGACTGCCTCCAAGGAAAAAGTAAAAAGGATGCAGACGATTTGGGAAAAGGCATCAAGCCATTATAAACATCTGTTCTTTGTGAGAAAGAAGGGAAGAGAGTTCAATAGATAGGCTCAGACAACAGAGCAGTTCAATAGATAGGCTCAGACTACAGAGCAGTTCTAAGAAACTTTCATGCAGGAAGTCTTCAAGTAGCCCAAGGGCAGTATGACTTAGCATGAATGTAGCAGTGAATTTAATGGGCAGCAGCTGGGACCATCCAACCACTATGCTTCCCCAAGAAGGAGATCTGAGTGCCAGATTTTCATGGATGCCAAGTATATGCCTTTTGCTGCACAGCATATACTTCACACAGCTTCAAAGAACTGCTCCACCATGGTCCCTATGACCCTCTCTTTCTTTTTTTTTGTTACTTTTTTTTTTATTACTCAAATGAATTTATCACATCTGTAGTTATATAATGATCATCACAATCCAGTTTCACAGGATTTCCATCCCACAGCCCAAGGACATCCCCCCACTCCCCAAACTGTCTCCTCCAGAGACAATAAGTTTTTCAATGTCTGTGAGTCAGCATCGGTTCTGCAAAGAAGTTTAGTCTGTCCTTTTTTCAGATTGCACATGTCAGTGAAAGCATTTGATGTTGGTGTCTCCTTGTATGGCTGATTTCACTTAGCATGATAGTTTCTATGTCCATCCATGTTGCTAAAAATGCCGGTATTTCGTTCTTTTTAATGGCTGAGTAATATTCCATTGTGTGTATGTACCACATCTTCTTGATCCACTCCTCTGTCGATGGACATTTAGGTTGTTTCCATGTCTTGGCTATTGTATATAGTGCTGCAATGAACATTGGAGTGCATGGGTCTTTGTGAGCCTCAGGATAGATGCCCAGGAGTGGGATTGCTGGATCAAATGGTAGTTCTATGTTTAGTTTTCTGAGGAATCTCCATTCTGCTTTCCACAGTGGTTGCACCGATTTACAATCCCACCAACAGTATAATAGGGTTCCTTTTTCTCCACACCCTCTCCATCACTTATTGTTTGTAGACTTTTTGATGAGACCCTCTCTTTCTGAGGAGAAACTTAGAAAAGGAAGCTTAGTGGGATAAACTGTAGGCATTAATGTGGGAGAAATTCAAATAAAGTTCATAGTTTAGTCATTAATATTGTACCAATGTTAGTTTCTTCCTATTTTTTGAATTGCAGATTTTTAACTTTCTTTAAATTGAAATATGGTTGACTTAGAGTATGATATTTAAAGTATACAACACAATGACCCAATAACTCAATATTTTTAGTGTATACCCTATTAAAGTTATTAAAAGATAATATCTATAATTCTCTAAGCTATACAATATATCCTTTTTGCTTATCTATTTTACACAAAGAAGTTTTTTTTTTTTTTTTTTTTTTTTTTTTTTTTTTTTTTTTGCTGCAAGCAGAGGCAAAGGTCACAGATGCAGCTCAGATCTGGCGTTGCTGTGGCTGTGGCATAGACCAAGAGCTGCAGTTCTTTTTTTTTTTCTTTTTTTTTGTCTTTTTGCTATTTCTTGGGCTGCTCTCACGGCATATGGAGGTTCCCAGGCTAGGGGTCGAATCGGAGCTGTAGCTGCCAGCCTACGCCAGAGCCACAGCAACGCAGGATCCGAGCCGCGTCTGCAACCTACACCACAGCTCACGGCAACGCCGGATCGTTAACCCACTGAGCAAGGGCAGGGATCAAACCCGCAACTTCATGGTTCCTAGTCGGATTCGTTAACCACTGAGCCACGATGGGAACTCCCACAAAGTAGTTTTTATCTCTTGGTCCCATATACCTAACATAACATTCCTTCCACCTTATACCAGTGTTGATTTCTTAATTTTGATAAATGTACCTGTGATATTGTGACATATATATATTTGGCCTTTTCTCCTACTGTCTAGTATAGAAGTCTTAAAACGTTTCTAATTTCCTAAGCGATAGGGCAGAGAGGAGCATCAGTTGTTTTATATGTGTGTGTGTGTGTGTGTGTGTGTGTGTGTGTGTGTGTGTGTGTGTGTGTGTGTGTGTGTGTGCGTTTGTGTATATCCCCTTTCAACTATATCTTATATATGTCAATAAGGTGATTCTTATTGGACCCCTAAGTAGTATCACGATGGGGCTGGTTGCCAGAGGTGATAACCATGTGATTATAGGATCAAAACTTAGATTATAGAATTGACTTCCGGGGAGGGTTGAAGGTCTGGAGATCGAGTTCATCACTAATGACCAAAGATTTAAGCAATTGCACCAGCACAATGGGACCTCCGTAAAAACTCTATAAGCAATGGGATCTGGAGAGCTTCTGCATTGGTGAACCAGTACCAAGAGGGTGGTGCATCCCAAACTCCATGAGGACGTACGCTCCTACACTTGGGACACTTTTGGACCTCACCGATATACCTCTTCATCTAGCTGTTCGTTTGTATTCCTTACAATATCCTTTATAATAAACCAGTAATAATAAGTACAGTGTTTCCCTGGGTTCAGTGAGCCATTATAGCAAATTATGGAACCTGAGGAGGGGGTTATGGGAACCACCAATTTATAGCCGAGTCAGGCAGAAGTTTGGGCAATCTGCAGATCTACTAATTGCAATTGGCATCTGAAGTTGGGGGTTGTCATACTGAGCCCTTATTATTGAGCAGGGTCTGTGCTACCCCAGGTAGTTAGTGTCAGAATTGAATTCATTTTAGGACACCCAATTGGTATCTGCAGAGAACTGGAGAATTGCTTTTTATGGATATCTTGTATGTTTAGTGTCAAAGTATTTTATGGATGAGAAACAGATCATACTACTAGCATTAACATAAATGCATCCGATGTTAATCTTAAGAGAGATGAGTGCATGATACATGGATATTCTGTGCCCTATTTTTGCAACTTTACCGTAACCCAAAATTATCTCAAAATAAAAAGTGAAAAGAAAAGGATAAAAGAAAAGAAAAGAAACATGACCCCATTTTCTCCTGCTAAATAGTCAGTTTCCCTGCCTGTATTGTGAGTCTTCTTGCCTGCTGGTCTTTGGACACACAAAGTCAAAAGAGCCCTGATGATAAGCCATAGATTCTGGTTTAATGGAATTTTTGTTGAATCTCTTTAATAAACATTTAGTCACAATGACCAAGAAATAAAAATGAGAGAGAGAAGTGTTTGTGAGAGAGAGGAGATCCAAATTACACATCATAAATGAAACAGGGGGCATTATCACAGATTCTATAAACTTTATGATGATAATATGAAGATATTTTGAACAACTTCATATCAATACATTTTTACAAAGCAGATAAACTGAATGACTTCTTTGAAAGACCTAAACTACCAAAGGTCACTCAAAAATAGATACCCTACATTATAAATCTAATACTGTTACCATATTGAGGAAGTTCCCTTTAATTTCTAATTTGCTAAGAATTTTTTATTATGAATAGATGTTGGATTTTTGTCATATGTTTCTTCTGGATCTATTTAGATAATTGTTTAATAAATGTAACTATTATTTTCATTAGTATAAGCCCATTCTCCAAAGTTCCCCATTTAGATATAGATACTGGGATCACAATATGTGGTTCAAAAATAATAGCTATTTTTTTTTAATTTAGCATAAATTTAGAGATTTGGTTTCTTGTTTCTTGCCCATATTGATTTACGCCTGTTTAGGGTCTGAAGAAATACAATGTAGAGATAATAAATCCCAATGCATTTTTATTGTTTCTGGTCAAGTCCCCTCTGACAATTTCTTGGTGTAATTTTTTTTTCAAGGGTGAACTTGAAACAAACACCTTAGAAAGAAATACCAAGGTTAACACTGTATTTTTTCATTAAAGCCTAAAGTCACTCTTTAGCAAAGAATTTCACCCTTCCTTTCTCCTAGATTCCATAGTGGCCTCTTTTCAGAGGAAAGTACATTCAACACTGAAAACAAAAATCTTTAAGGAGAGGGTTTTCTTTTTTTAATCACAGCTTTTAACAAGCACTTAACTACTAAATGGTAGTCTCCTTCACTATATTGCAGCTCATGGGGCCCAGGATCATGTTTTATGTTTGTATCTTATTATTTTTGTTTGTTTTCATAGACTCTACTACCGTCTTGGCATAAAGTTGTTGCTTATTAAATATTGAATGAATAAGTGAATAAATAAATGTTCTACCCTAGGGCATTGTGCTATGTTGACTTAATAATTTTTTTACTTTTGGTAGGAGTAGATTTTCTTCCCTAAAGAGACTAGAATATTTGTGTGAGTCAGAAAGGTCACAAACAATTGCCAGTAATAACACGAACCACAAATAAAACATCTGATATAAATTAGAGACAAATAAAGTCATTAAATGGAAAAGGAGCAATGATTTATTTAAAATACACATGTATTTGTTTAGGGAGAAAAACAGAATAGAACTTTACTTTTTTTTCTGAGAGTAGCATCTGTAACTTATGTGAAAACACTGGGAGGCGGTAAGTTGGCTAATAATTGAGTTATTCCTGATGATCATTTAGAAAAATAAATAGTTTTGGGAATCCCAAGTTTCCTGTTACCTTGGCAACCACAGGTAGTGCACTACTGTGATGAGATTGACTCACTAAATCCCTTTCTAAATCCTTTCAAAGATTTAATGTTGTCAGTTTATCAAGTCTATCTCTAGAACTCTTGCTCTTCTAAAAGACTTAGAAAAACACTTTGGTTGGGATCCAAAATGATTTCTCTATCACTGATGAATTTTATTAAGCCTAATCTTTTGAACACTCATCAAACTAAAGTTTGACTTCTTTTACAATGGAAATCACAATTTCCAATTCAGATATTTGGTTTCAGATATTTGTAGTTCATAAATGTGAGATCCTCCAAAGCAGAGAGTCTCCCAAGAAGATTTCAGCCAAAGGGAGGCTCACCTAGCCTGGGTGTTTATATTCAGTACCTACTGACTACTTTAAGACAAATATATCTGTTGTTGAGTAATGAGCAAACAAACATAGCAGGGCATTAAATGTTCTTCTGAACTTACCATATTTACTAATATCCAAATATCCCTTCTAAATTTTTCCTACTCTTCATATTGTCTAGCCATTGAGCAAATGGATCAGCCTTTTACTTAGAACTAAAAGCATGTAATGTTTAGTCCCACAATACCTCACCACACATTGATGAATAAAAATAACAATTATCACAACACAATGATAACACCAAATAGTATTAATCATGTATTTCTATAGAATATTGCAGCCCAAAAAGAACTTGTATCACTTATGTTAAACCTCAGGACAATTGAAATGGATGTTATTATCTTCTTTGTATAGATGGTAAAAGTAAAACACAGAGCATCCAAGTGATTTTTCCTCAAAATAATACAAGTAGAATAGCTAGAATTTAATACCCCATTTGCTGAGACTTCTCTTACATCAGTTTAATTCCCTCCTTCATGAAGACTAAGATTTTGGCTTGGTTTAGATGCAGGTATGTACAAGGAAAGCAGAGAAGTCTGGAAAAGTATCTAGGGATCAGATAATAACAGTCTTGGAATGTTTTAAAGATGTTGAATTCCATTCTATAAGTTTTAGGGAAACAGTAAGCAGGAGAAGAATATACTTAAATTTGTATATTGAAATAATAACTCGGGTCGTTAATGAAATGAGATTTATGTGCTATAAGACAGTAGACAGAAAGATGAGTTAGGATGGTACTCCTAATGAAGTGGTCCACATAACTCAATTATTAAGTGAAACAAATCCATGGGACATGGGTAGAGGGGGAATATACCTACTAATGAGCCATGCTTTGGAAATACTATCTTTAACTCTCAAAAAAATCCCTATTATGCACTACTATTTTTATGCCCTAGAGAAGTTATATTTCATTTCTCACAGCCAGCAAATGGCATAACCAGGATTTAAAATTAGGGTTTATCTGGTTCCAAGTCTCTTAATTTTTCATCAGCATAATTCAAGTGCAATGTGATAGAGAGGAAGGAATATATTCAGGTCCTATTTAGGAATCAAAAAAAATCTAACATTTGATTGGATTAGAATAGTGAGTGAAAAAGGGAAGAATCCAAAATGTATCTTAGTTTTATGGCTTAAATGCCTGGATGAATTATTGTATCATTAAAGGAAATGAAAGGAGTTCCCACTGTGGCTCAACAGAAACAAATTTGACTCGTATCCATGAGGACGCAAGTTCGAGCCTTGGCCAGATACGTGGGTTACATATCTGACACTGCCATGAGCTGTGGTGTAGGTTGCACACGCAGCTTGGACCTGGCATTGGTGTGGCTGTGGCTGTGGCTGTGGCGTAGGTCAGCGGCTACAGCTCGGATTTGACCCCTAGCCTGGGAACCTCTATATGCTGCAAGTACAGCCCTAAAAAGATGAAAAAAGAAAAAAAGGAAAAAAAGGAAATTAAAAATTGGGAATGAAAAGCAGATTGGGTGAAAGATAAAAATTTTATTTGTAGTTTTAAAAACCGTTTGTAAGTTAGGATCACCCAAGATGGTCTTAAAATCAGTTTTAACTCATCATGTTTTAACATCATGAGGGCAAAAGATTAGTATAGCCGAATGTCTAATTACATCTAATAGCTTAGTTCTTGGCATATAATAGGTACTTTTTAAAAATAAATGAAATTCCTGAATCAGAACTCTGAAGCCCATAATACTGTCTTAGGTTGAATCAGTCAGGGTTTCCCTAAGAAAACACAAACCTCAAGTGTTTCAAATAAGAAAGGATATAATGTAGGGAGTTAGAGTCATATGGTTTTGGGAATTTCTGGAGGACTGAAGGCATTAGAACCATTACTGGGTTTTTTTGGCGGGGGGAGATTCAGAAGAGAAAGATTTGTTGAGAAGGTGTTGTTAATAATCTCAACTCCCTGCAAAATCTAGGTAGAGTATTTTACGGACAACTGGAAACTACTAGCAAAATTCCACATTTGTCATCTCTCTAATCCCTGTATCTGTTCATTGCTACTACTGAAAAATAATGACTTGTCCTTTTTTCTGCCCTTCAAATATCAAGCCAGTTTCCCAAGATTATCCAAGAAATGTAGTTTCTAGACTTTCAGCTACTATGGTAAAACAGAGAAATTTGAAAGGTGGTGTGACATCATTATCAAATAACATCTGGCAGATATGTCATGTGCTTTTTCCTCAGTCTCTTTTAAAGATGATAGGCGACCTTTTCACTGCTAGTTCTGCCTTTGCTCCCCTTCACTTTTCTTTTCTCCACTCCTTGCCTCACAAACACGTTTCCGTGTACTTTTAGTCAATATAAATATTTTATATAGTATACTGATAGATTGTTTTTTTCCACTTAATTCAACTGTGTTTAATATCTTCTAGTGTGATTCCATATCAGTGTTATTGTCATAGATTATACTCTTAAAGACAGTGGGTATGACTGCCTTATTGTAATTTTCTTTACTTGTATAGACTTTTGGATTGTTTACGTTTGACTATTATGCATAAAACTGCCATGAGAATTCTTACACAAGTGTTTTTGTTGAACATGTATTCATTTCTCTTGGGAAAATTCTTAGGAATAAAATTTCTGGGTCAGAGAGTAATTGTATGGAATTTCTTCCAAAATTATTGTACCATTTGATATTTACATCAGGAATATGTGAGATACCTGGATACCTCAGATCTTCACAGCTGGTATATTTTATAGCTTAATCATCCTAATGTGACATCAAGCTCCTTTTATGTGCTTATTGCTTATTCACATGTCTTTCTTTTTGATAGGTATTTCAATAATTAAACTATTTTTTAAATTGAGTTAGATTTCTTTTTAGTGGCATAGGAATTCTTAATATAGTCTTACTACAAGTCCTTTTATATATAATATACGCACACACACTCGTAGTGACTGAGTGTTGTACCCAGTCTATAATTTGCCTACTCATTTTCCTAATATTGCCTTTTTATGAGATGTTTTAATTTTCAAGTGTAATTTATCAGTTCTTTATGGTTTCTTCTTTCTGTGCCCTATCTAAATTTGTCTTATGAAATATTCATAAAAATATTCTCTTATGTTTTCACCTATAAAGTTTATAGTTTTAGCTTCTATGCTTAGGTTCATGAAGTAAAGGTTTAGTTTATATTTTCTCAGTAGTCTTACTGCTATTTGTTGAAAGGACTTTGCTTTCCACATTGGATTGCTTTGACAAATTTGTTCAAAAAAATCAATTGACCATATAAATATGGGTCTAATTCTGTTTTATTCCTTCAATTGATTTGTCTGTCTCTATGATAATATTAAACTGTCTTATTTACCATGGCTTTACCAAAAGCCTTCAAATTACATAGACCAAATATTTGTTCTTTTTTTTTCCCCTCTTTTCAAGATTGTATTTACTATTCTAGGCCCTTTTAATTTCCATTTAAATTTAGTTACTGTATTAATTTCTACCAAAAACAGACAGTAGGGAATTTGCTGGGGATTTTATTGAATCAATGGATCAATACTGAGAGAATTTACATATTAACATTATCGAATCTTTTGATCCATAAACATATTATCACTTTACATTTATATAGGCTTTCTATCATGTGTCTCACAATATTTAGTAGATATCAGTGTAGAGGTTTTGCATTCTTTCAGAAAAAAATAAACAAAACTAAACTTTTTTGGTTTTGTTTTTAATAATTGTTAACTTTAAAGATTTTATTTTATATTTGTTGCTAGTATAATTAAAATTATATTTTGTGTGTGTTGACATTGGATCATACGTAGAAACTTGCTAGATTCACTTGTTAGATTTAGTGGTTTTTTCTTTGTAGATTCATTGAAATTTTTGTGGACACAATCATGTTTGGCTACTTAAAAGAGTTGTATCTCTCTCTTTCCAGTCTATAGGACTGTTAATTGTGTTTCTGGCTTTATTGTGCTGTCAAGAATCTGCAGTACAGTATTTAATAAACATTATGAGAAAACTTATTTTTTAAGTTATTCTTTAGGAGGACTATATTCAATTATTTAGTGTTTTCTCATTAATTCTGATGTGAGCTTTATCATATTGTTGTATATCAGGTTGAAGAAAATTGTATTCTTATTTTCCTGAGAGCTTTAAATGTAAGTGGGTATTGGATTGTATCAAATGTTATTTTTCTGCATCAATTGAAATAATTGTGTAAATTTGCTTTTATTCTTTCTACGTAGTAAATAACACTGATTTTTCAGTGTTAAACCAAATTTACTGCCTTAGAAACAGTGTATTTTACTTCCATGTTATTTAATCAAATATGTTAATATTTTGTTAAGGATTTTTACATGTATGTTCATGAGGAATATTATCTCTAATTTGCTTTCTTTGTAGAGTTATTTTCTGTTTGTAGTATGAAGGCCATTTTGCCTTAAATCATTGGAGCATATTACTTTTTTCTTTATTTCCTGAAAGTATTTGGTAACATTGGTATTATTTTTCCCTAAAATGGGTGATAGAATTCACCAGTAGAGTCATCAGGATCTCAGCTTTTCTCAATGGGGAAGTTTTTCCTAATAAATAGAACATTTATTACATATTGAGCTATTCATATATCAGGTTTTCCTTGAATTACCTGTGTTAATTTGAATCCTTCAAGTAATTTTTTAATATTTCAACTAAGTTGTTCAATACATTTGCATATCCATTTTCTTAATATTTTTGTATAAAAAATCACTCAGATAATAAAATCAATAAGCTTCTAGCCAGGCTACTTATGAAAATAAAGAGAGAAAACACAAATTTCTATATCAGAAATGAAAAAGGGGATGTCACCACAGATCCTATTAAAAGGATAATAAAGCAGTGCTATGAATAACTCTATGCCCCAACGGTTGATAATGTAGATGATAGGGAGCAATTCCTCCATATTCACAATCTGCCAAAATTCACACAGGAAGAAATAGGTGATTCAAATAGACTAAGTATATATTGAATCATAATTAACAACCTTCCAAAATAAAAACTACCAAGGCCTGATGATTTAACTTATGAATTCTACCAAACTTTTAAGAGCTAAATTATACCAATTCTCTACAATATTTATTTATTTATTTATTTATTTATTTATTTATTTATATTGGCTGACCCACAGAATATGGAGATTCTGGGCCAGGGATCAGATCCAAGCTGCAGCTGTGACCTAAGCCACCTGCAGCTGCAGCAATGCCAAATCTTTAACCCACTGTGCCCAGTCCAGGATGGAACCTACATCCCAGGGCTCCCAAGACTCTGCCAATGATGTAGCACCACAGCAGGAACTTCATACAATATAATTTGGAAGATAGAAGCAGAGGGAATATTTCCTAATTCATTCTCTGAGGCCAGCATTGTCCTAATACCAAAACCAGGTAGAAATTACAGAAAAAGAATACTATAGACAAATATTTCTAATGAAGGGAGATGCAAAAATTCTTAAAGTATTAGTGAATCACATCCAAAAAAATAATTATACACCATGAATAAATAAAATTTATCCCAGGAATACAAAGCCAATTCACCATTCTAAAATCAATTTATGGAATCCATTGCATCAGTAAACTAAAAAAGAGAAGTCACATGATCATATCAATAGATGCATAAAAATCATTTAACAAAATTCAACACCCCTTCATGGGAACAGCTTTATAAATGAGAAGTGGAGAGAAATTTTTTCAACTTGGTAAAGGCTATCTACAAAATACTTACGGCCAACATAATACTTTATAGTGAAAGGCTGAAAACTTTCTCACTAGGATCAGGTACAATGCAAGTATGTTCCCTCTCACAACTCTTGTTTCAACATCATACCAGATGTCCATGCTGATACAATAAGACAAAAAAGATATACAGAATGGGAAGAAGACTTAAAAGTGTCTTTCTTCACAGATGACATGATCATTTATGCAGAAAATCCAAAATAATTGACAAAAAACTCTGGGAACTAATAAATGATTACAGCAATGTAGTAAAATACAAAGTTAATATATAAAATTCAATCCCTTTCCTATATACTAAAAATGAATGTGGAATTTGGATTTAAAAACAATACCACTTACATTAGCATTCCCCAAAATGAAATACTTTGTTATAAATCTTACAAAGTATCTACAAGATCTATATGAGGAAAACTGCTAAACTCTGATGAATGAAATCAAAGAACTAAATAAATGGAGCAATACTCCATGTTCATGACAAGGAAGATTCAATATTATCAAAATGTCAATTCTTCCTAATTTAATCTATAAATTCAGTGCAATCACAAACAAAATCCCAAGAGGTTTATTTTATGCATATCAACTGACTCTAAAATTTACATGGAGATGCAAATGCCCCAGAATAGCCAGTACAACATGGAAAAAGAACAAAGTTGGAGGATTTATACTGCCTGACTTTAAGAAAAAATAGAAAACTACAATAATCAGGATAATGTGGCATTGGCAAAAGAGTAAATATATTAATGGGCCAGAATAGAGAAGCCAGAAATAGACCTACTTAAATACAATCAACTTATTTTTGACAAGGAAGCAAAGACAATACAATGGAGAAAAAATTGTTTCTTCAACAAATGGTATTGGAAAAACCAAACAACCACATGCAAAAAAAGGAAAAAAATGCATCTATATACAGACCTTATACCAGCTACAAAAATTATATAAAAATGAATCTTATGTCTGTGTATAAAACACAAAAATATAAGTCTCCTGGAAGATGACATAGGAGAAAACTAGATGACCTTGAGTATGGTGATACTTTTTAAGATTTGACATGACACCAAAGATACAACCTGAAAAAAAATTAATCGATATGCTGGACTTCATTAAAATTTAAGATTTCTGGTCTTCAAAAACAAGTCAAGAGTATGAACAAGCCACACACTAGGAGAAAATATTTTCAAAAGGCATATATGATAAAAGACTCTTTTCCAAAATATTCAAAGAACTCGTAATATTCAACAAGAAAATAAGAAACCAATTTTAAAAATGCCAAAAGACCTTAACTGATACCTCACCACAGAATATATACAAATGATAAGTAAGTATATGGAAATATGCTGTGCATCATATGTCATTAGGGAAATGCAAATTAAAATAAAAAGATGCCACTACATGCCTATTAGAATGGCCAAAATCCAGAACATTTACAATACCAAATGCTGGCAAGAATGTGGAGCACCAGGAACTTTCAGACATTGCTGGTGCAAACGCAAAATATAGAACAACTTAGGAGGACAGTTTCACAGTTTCTTAAAAGACTAATCATACCCTTATAATATGATAAAGAAATCACTCTCCTTGTTATTTCCCCAAAGGAGTTAAAAACTTATGTCCACACAAAAACCTGCACAAAAAGGATTAAAGCAGATTTAGTCATAATTGCCACAACCTGGAAGCAACCATGATGTCCTTCAATAGGTAATTGAACAAATAAGCCATATTATGTTCATACAATTAAGTATTTATTCAGCACTAAAAAAAAAAAAAAAATCTCTATCATATTTCCTACTGTGGCATGGTGGGTTAAGGATCTGGTGTTACCATAGCTGTGTTGAAGATTGCAACAGTGGCTTGGATTCTATCCCTGGCCTGGGAAATTCCACATGCTACAAGTGTGGCCATTAAAAACAAAACAAAACAAAACAAAACAAAACAAAAACCATCAAACCATGAAAAGACATGGAGAAAATTTATATGCATATCACTAACGGAAAGAAGCCAATCTGGAAAAGGCTAAATACTGTATGATCCCAAATATATTATATTTTGGAAAGGAAAAAACTTGGAGCCAGTAAAAAGATCAAATAAGATCAGTGGTTGCCAGAGATGGTGGGAATGGGGAGAATAATAGACAGAACACAGAGGATTTTTAGGGCAGTGAAAATACTCGGTATAATATTATAATGGCTTTATAGCATTATATATTTGTCAAAACCCATAGAATATACACATCTAGGAAGTACTGTAAGGTAAACTATGGACTTTGGGTAATTGTGAGGTGTCAGTATAAGCTCATCCTTGGTAAAACATGTTCCTTCCTGCTGAGTGATGTTGGCAATGGAGCTATGCATGTGCAGAATAGGAACATATGGGAAATCTCTATACCTCCTTAGTAATTTTGTTGTAACTTAAAACTGCTCTAAAAATAATATATATTGGACTTCCCGTCATGGCTCAGTGGTTAAGGAATCCGACTAGGAACCATGAGGTTGTGGGTTCGATCCCTGGCCTTGCTCCGTGGGTTAAGGATCCGGCATTGCCATGAGCTGTGGTGTAGCTCTCAGATACGGCTCGGATCATGCGTTGCTGTGGCTCTGGCGTAGGCTGGAGGCAACAGCTCCGATTAGACCCCTAGCCTGGGAACCTCCATATGCCACAGGAGCGGCCCTAGAAAAGGCAAAAAGACAAAATAATAATAATATATATTTTTAAGGGCCACACTTATGGCACATGGAGGTTCCAAGGCTAGTCATTGTGTCAGAACAGCAGCTGCATGCCTGTGCCACAGCCATGGTAATAACAGATCTGAGCCACATCTGTGACCTGTGCCACAGCTTGTGGCAATGCTGGATCCCACTGAGCAAGGCCAGAGATTGAACCCACATCATCACAAAGACAATGTCAGGTCACAATGAGAACTCCTAAAAAAATAAATAAATATTTAAATTTAAGAAGAACCATTAAGAAAAAAAATTCTCAATTGTTGATTTTTTTAATTTAAATGATTTTTCACTTTTTTCTGTCCCTTCTCTATTGAGAGAGCAGTGATAAAATGTTCAACTACAACTTTGAATTTGTCATTTTCACTCAATACTTTTGTCAGTATATGCTGCCTGTATTTTGCCCTTCTATTATGGTGTAATCATTTAATATTTTTGTCTTCTTGATAAATTAACTCTTTTATTATTAGGAATTATCCTCCTTAAGATTTGGTAACATTCCTTATCTTAGAGTCTATTTTCTTCCAGTAATAATAGATCTCCTTTAGTGCTTTTATCCTAATTTTGTCCTGGTATTTTTTATTTACTATTAAAAAAATTTTTTTTTACACTTGGACCTATGGCATGTGGAAGTTCCCAGGCCAGGGGTTGAATTGGAGCTACAGACTATGCCACAACCACAAACACTGGATCTGAGCTGCATCTGTAACCTATGCCATAGATTTCCACAATGCTGGATCCTTAACCCACTAAGTGAGGCCAGGAATTGAACCTGCATCCTCACAGAAGACAGCAATGTGTCCTTGACCCAGTGAGCCACAATAGGAATTCCTCATGGTATTTATTTTTATTATACGTTTACAGTTATTATTATATTTACTTAAAGCATATATTTTAAGTGTACTTAAAGTATGCTTATATTTCAAGTGTATCTCAAAAGCAGTATTTAGTTAGGTATTACTTTTTTATTCTAGATTGGCAATCTCTGCCTTTTAATTTAGGTGTTTAGTTCATTTACATTTACTATAACTATTCATATAGTTGGGTTTAATATCACAGTTTACTATTTGTTTTATCAGTAACTAAGCTGGTTTTGTTCCTTTATTCTTCCTTTCCTGCCTTCATTTTTGCTCTAGACTGAATATTTATGACTCCCCCCCATTCATATGTTGAAACCCTAACCCCCAGTGTGATAGTATTTGAAGACGAGGCCTTTGGGAGGTAATTATGTCCTGAAGGTGGAGCTCTTATGATGAGATTAGTGCTCATGTATAAGAAGAGACAAAAGAGGTATTTTTTTTTTCTCTTTCTCTACCCATACCATGTGAGGATATGTGATAAGACAGCCTTTTGGAAAGAAGGAAGAAAGCCAGTGAATCTGCCAGCACTGTGTCCTTGGATATCCTAGCCCCTAGAACTATGAGAAGTAATTTTCTGTTGTTTAAGCTACCCAGTCTGTGGTAGTCTATAATGGCAACCTAAAGTAGGACAATCTAATTATTTTATTTTTTTATGTATTCAGTTTTATCTCATCTCTTGGCTTATTTATTTTTATCTATCTATTCATTTATTTATTTAGTCTTTTGTCTTTAGGGCTGCACCCATGGCATATGGAAGTTCCCAGGCTAGGGGTCGAATCAGAATTATAGCTGCCATTCTAAGCTACAGCCACAGCCATAGCAATGTGGGATCCAAGCCATATCTGTGACCCACACCACAGTTCATGGCAATGCCGAATCCTTAACCCACTAAGCAAAGCCAGGGATTGAACCTATGTCCTCATGGATCCTAGGTGGGTTTGTTAACCACTGAGCCACGATGGGAAGTCATATCTCTTTAATTTTTTTATTATTTTTACTGATTGTTTATGGATTTTGCATATATTCTTAATTTATCACAGCCACCATAAATTAATATATTTCCTTATATATTATATGAGACATTGCAATAGCATACCTTTATTTACTTTCCTCCCATCTTTGTATTGTCAAATCATTTATTCTATATATTTTAAGTCCCTCATTGTACTAGTGTTTTTAAAACAGCTATGTTTTATTTCATTTTTTTAATGTGATGAGCAACAGTATTTTCTAAAATGGTGCCATCCATATAGTAGCCACTTGAGCATTTGAAATATGTTCACTACCTTTTAAATAAATCAAATATAAAATATAGAATATATTTCATATTCATCCATATATTTATCATTCTCTAATTTTTTTTAAAAAGTGTGTATTCAACTTTCCTCATGTCATTCTCTTTCTGACTAAAGAATTATAATTTCCTTTAATATTTTTTTGTAATACAAATCTGTTGGAGACAAATCCTACCAAATTTTTTTCTTAAACATTCTTTATTTTGCCTTTATTTCAAAGGTTTTTTTTTTTTGTCTTTTTTGTTGTTGTTGTTGTTGTTGCTATTTCTTGGGCTGCTCTCGCGGCATATGGAGGTTCCCAGGCTAGGGGTCCAATCGGAGCTGTAGCCACCGGCCTACGCCAGAGCCACAGCAACGCGGGATGCGAGCAGCGTCTGCAACCTACACCACAGCTCACAACAACGCTGGATCGTTAACCCACTGAGCAAGGGCAGGGATCGAACCCGCAACCTCATGGTTCCTAGTCGGATTCGTTAACCACTGAGCCACGACGGGAACTCCTCAAAGGATATTTTTGTAGGACGTTTTATTCTTGGTTGGCAGTTGTCTTTTTTTGTTTGTTTGTTCGTTTCTTTTGGCAACTTAAAGGCAGCATTCCATGTTTCTCTGCCTTTATTTCTAACTGGAGTTTAGCTGTCAATCTTATCTTTTTTTTTTTCCCATATATATCATATATCTTTTTTTTTTTTTTTTTTTTGCCTCATTGTTCCTAGTCGGATTCATTTCTGCTGCACCACAATGGAAACTCAATATATCATATATCATTTTTAAATAAATACTTCTAAAATTGTCTTTTTATATTTGGCTTTCAGCAAATTTACTCTGATTTATGAAGATGTGGTGTTCTCTCTATTTATCCTGTTTGGGATTCGGTGAGTTGCTTATATCTTTGGTTTGATATTTTTCATTGAAATGTAAGTTTTATTGGCCATTATTTCTTCAAATATTTTGTGTTGCAATCTAAATCTCTTCATAGTTCATATAGTAATCTGTCTCTTCTGTCAGTTCTGGGTCAATCTCCAGAGCTCTCTAGAAGAGAAATCTTTCTCTTCTCCAAGTCCATGTATGTTAACCTGTTTGACAATCCTCTGGCAACTTTTTCTCAGTTTTTTTCTCTCTGTGCTTCATTTTAGATCATTTATATTTTATTTTCTTTAAATTTACCTTCCTTTTTGTATCTCTCAACCAGCTACAAAAATAATGTATTATTATTTCAAATATTGTGTTTTTCAGTTCTAGATTTTTCATTTTTCATACTGTTGTTTTTTTAATTCCTTACCTTTTATTTTATCTGTCCTTTTAATTACTTCAAATATTTAGAGTAGCTCTCTTAAAGTTATCTTCTAATTCCAACTTTTCTGTTAGATCTGTGTCTGTTTCCATCAAATGCTAGTTTTTTCTTAGTTATATATAACATATCCCTGCTTCTCTGCATGAGTAGTAATTTTTTATTGTTTGCTGCATATAGTTGACAATACGGTATAAGGAATTTTGATTATGTTATTGTTCTTTAAAGAGTGTTGAGTTTTGTCCAGGCAGGCAGTTAATTTACTGGATTAGCCTAATCCTTCTGAAGCATATTTACAAGCTTTTCTAGGGTAGGTCACAAGTAACCTTGGTCCTAGGACTAAAGTAGCCGTATTGCTTTTCTGTAGTATCATTTGCATTTTCAAAGTGTTCGCTGAGATCCCTATTCTGTGTGTTTATAACTCCTTTTTTCTGCACTATGATCTCAAGAATATCCATTCAGCTAGAATTTCGTCAGTAGTTGTTCTCTACCAGGCCTCAAGGGTATTTTCCCAGTTTATGTTCAATTTATTATTTGCCAAAGACATTAGAATACCACTATAGGTTTGTGGTTCTCCTATTTTGCCTAGCACTTTTCTCTCCAGTATCGTATCCCATTCATTTTATCTGCCTCAGTATTGCCAAACTCTGTTCTCTGCCCCATTAGCTTAGTGAGAATATCATGCTTTGGTTGCCTCTGTCTTCAAAGTAGGAGTACAGCCAGTGCCTGCAGACAGAAAGCAGGATGGCTGTGGGACTTACTTCATGGATTTTCCTTATTCTTGGATCACAGTTCTATGATAATTCTTTCTTAATATCTGATAACTGTTGTTTCACTTATTTTGTAAAGTTTCATAGTTACTCATGGTGGGAGGGCTAGTCCAGTAGATGTTCAGTTATGTCCAGAAGCAGAAATCTCTGATGTAAAATTTTATTACAGCTATCTCAATCTTTCAGGCAAGTTAAAACAAACAAACAAACAAAAACTATTCCCACGTCTAGAGTCAAAATAATATTCTTAGAATCAGTCTAAAACAAAGAGTTGAAACTATCTGAAGTTAAAAAAGAAAACCACAGATGTAGGTTTGGCTACTTCAGGATGACCGGAAGTTTAGGCTAGTTGTCCTGATAGCACAAACTATGAACAGTGTTTCAATTGGGAGAAATCTCCCACCAGGAGAGTAATTACAGGATAATGTGAATTACCACAAGTAGAAAAAAGCATGTGTATTATATCCTCCACTGGCAGAAAATGCTATCTGAGACATTCCTGCATTCTTTAGAACAGGTTTTTTTTTAATTGAAGTGTAATTGACTTACAGATTTATTAGTCTCAAGTATACAACATAGTAACTCAATATTTTTATAGATTATACTTCATAAAAAGCTATGATAAAATTTACTATATTTCCTGTGCCATACATTATATCCTTGCATCTTATTTATTTTATACTGTGTAATTTGTACCTCTTAATCCCCTTCCCCTATTTCCCCCCTCCCTCTACTCCTCTCCTTTCTGCTACCACTAATTTGTTCTATGTATCTGTGAGTTTGTTTCTGTTTTTTTATGTTTGTTTGTTTTATTTTTTAGATTCCACGTGTAAGTGAAAAATACAGTATTTGTCTTTCTCTGCCTGACTTATTTCACTTGGCACAGCCTGGTAATTGCAATGGTCAGTCTCAATCACCAGACCTTATTTTAAGGTGTCTTTCTTTCTCACCTAGTGTATTCAGAGCTTCTCAATTTCCCTTTAACCTTGGACTCCCATATTTCTGGCACCAGTACTGAAGTGATTATAGGCACTGTTTACTGATGTCTTCCTTGTTAACTTTGAGCAGACATTTTCGGTTTTGTGCTGTGATAACAGTTGACAGTTTTGTTATGAAATTGCTACTACAACTGAAAAACCTGTGTCTTTGCGAAGATACCCTAGTCTTCACATTTGTTTCATCTGAATAATCATCCTCAGTGGATTCCAGAAGAAAATCTACTATTGATGTTTTTGAAAGCTGTTTCCCCATGTACCTAGTGATGCCCATGATCTCTTCTTTGTACTCATCAAGTCACTTCTTTCTTATTTTTGGAATGTTTTAAGTCTTTCTTTCTAACTCTGTTTCTGCAATAATGAAATTTGCTTCAGGTGTTTCTCCTGTACCCTTGCCTATCTTTTATGAAAGCTTGATTGTGTTTGTAGTAGCTTAACTGTCTTCTTAGATTTGTCTTTACATTTTTCTCATACACATTGTATGAACACTTTTACCTGGAACCAAAAACTTTCATTTCACCTTCCCTTCTCCGTCTACCAGATGTTTGATTTTCAATACATTTCTCTTGATTTTGTCTTCTGGTTCATCCCATAGTGAGATAAATGAACTCAATGAGTTATTAGCAATACCGAAGCAACCAGTGAGAGATAAATCTTTTCAGTGTTAGCCGTCTCAACTGGATAATTTCATTCATTGGACCAATATTTTGTCCAGGCCTGAATTCAACTTACTGTCTTTCTTATCTCTTCTATAAGTTGTCTTATTTTAGCTGAGTCTACCCTCAGAGTCACATTCCAAATGTTAGGAGCCTAAGTTTCTCAGGATGTGCTCAGTGTCTACATACCACTCACAATGGGTGTCACCTTGAAGCTCATCAAGCATTTCTTAAAGTCTATGTTCTTATAACATTTTCCGATCTTGTCATCTCAAATCTATACAAGTCGTAACATTCTAGCTTAGCTGTAGCAGAGGGGAAGGGTAGGTAGTATTTTTATCTACTCACTGTGAAACCTCCAACTCTGGCTTTAAAAGATTACTTCTCAATAGCTTCCTGTAACCTGATTCTTTCTAGGCAACCTGTCTGCTAGGTATGACTTTGCCATTTTTCTTTTGTTGTTTACTTTGGGCTCTATTCCCCTTTCCTGTTAATAAAAACATCTCTTTTTTTCCTAACACCCTCTTCAGGAATAACTAGATCTGGGTTACTATCCTTTTCACCTATTTATTTATTTTTTTATTGTTATTTCCCCAATACAATTTTTTTTTATCTACTGTGAATCCTACCAAACATACAAAGAGGAACTTACACCCATCCTCCTTAAACATTTTCAAAAGGTTGAAGAAGAAGGAACACTCCCAAAGACATTCTATGACACCACCATCACCCTAATTCCAATACCAGACAAAGATACCACCAAAAACGAAAACTATAGGCCAATATCTTTGATGAATACAAACACAAAAATTATCAACAAAATTTTAGCCAACTGAATCCAACAACATATATAAAAAAGATCGTACACCATGACCAGGTGGGATTCATCCCAGGTGCACAAGGATGGTTCAACATATGCAAATCAATCAACATCATACACCACATAAACAAAAGAAAAGTCAGAAACCACATGACCATCTCAATAGATGCAGAAAAAGCATTTGACAAAGTCCAACATCCATTCATGATCAAAACTCTTACCAAAGTGGGTATAGAGGGAACATACCTTAACATAATCAAAGCCATTTACAACAAACTCACAGCAAATATAATACTCAATGGAGAAAAGCTGAAAGCCTTCTCACTAAAATCTGGAACAAGACAAGGATGCCCACTCTCACCACTGTTATTCAACATAGTACTGGAAGTCCCAGCCACAGCAATCAGACAAACAAAAGAAATAAAAGGCATCCATGTATGAAGACAATAGATAAAACTGTCACTGTATGCAGATGACATGATACCATATGTAGAAAACCCTAAGGACGCAACCCAAAAACTACTTCAACTGATCAACAAATTCAGCAAAGTAGCAGGATATAAGATTAATATTCTGAAATCAGTTACATTTCTGTATACTAACAATGAAATATTAAAAAAGAAAGCAAAAATACAATACCTTTTAAAATTGCACCCCAAAAAATCAAATACCTGGGAATACACCTGACCAAGGAGGTAAAGGACTTATATGCTGAGAACTATAAAACATTAATCAAGGAAATTATAGAAGATGTAAAGAAATGGAAAGATATTCCATGTTCCTGGGTTGGAAAAATTAATATTGGAAAAATGGCCATACTACCTACCCAAAGCAATCTATAGATTCAATGCAATCCCTATCAAATTACCCATGACATTTTTCACAGAACTACAACAAACAATCCAAAAATTTATATGGAACCACAAAAGAGCCAGAATTGCCAAAGCGATTCTGAAGAACAAAAACCAATCAGGAGTCATAATTCTCTGAGACTTCAGGCAATCTTACAAAGCCACAGTCATCAAGACAGTGTGGTACTGGTACCAAAACAGACAGACAGATCAATAGGACAGAATAGAGAATCCAGAAATAAACCCAGAGACCTATGGTCAACTAATCTTTGACAAAGGAGGTAAGAACATAAAATGGGAAAAAGGTCTTTTCAGCAAGTATTGCTGGGAAACATGGACAGCTGCATGCAAATCAATGAAACTAGAACATACCCTCACACCATGCATGAAAATAAAGTCAAAATAGCTTAAAGACTTAAATATAAGGCAAGACACCATCAAACTCATATATTTTTTAATCTTTAAGATCTCATCATCTTTTTCATCTATGGGTAATCTGTTCTCCAAGATCTTTATCATTTCTCTTCAAGAAATGTATTTCTTCTTCTAGTTTATTAGTTTGTCTTCATTTGTTTCCCTTCATTTACTCATTTACGTTCCTTTTCTCTGATTCTAATTAAAAGCCTGAAGAAGATTTTTAAATTTGCCTGTTCTGCTTTTATTTTCTAGGCAAATATGATTCTTAGAAACAAAGTTCACTTAAACACCAAACAGTCCTTTGGATTTGCCATAATTTCTTTGATTTATTTTACCACATTAACCAAATAAAACATCTGCTTTCAAATTAGGGACCCCATTAATTTTTTTTATTTGTTCATGAACAAAATCCTTCACTCTTTTGAGGATGTGCCAGTTCAGAATTAGGGAATTGTGCAAAATCCATTCCAAGTTATTGCCATAGACTGATGACTGCTTTGTTTTTTTTTTTTTGTCTTTTTGTCTTTTAAGGCTGCACCCGAGACATATGGAGGTTCCCAGGCTAGGGGTCAATTGGAACTGTAGCCACTGGCCTACTCCAAAGCCATAGCAACTCAGGATCTGAGCCGCATCTGCGACCTACACCACAACTCACAGCAACGCCGGTTTCTTAACCCACTGAGCGAGGCCAGGGATTGAACCCACATCCTCAATGGATGCTAGTCAGGTTTGCTAACTGCTGAGCCACAGTGGGAACTCCTGATGAGTGATTCTTAAACTTGGTGAAGTTGTTACAGCTCTACCTACCAATTTTTAGCGCTAAAGATTTAAAGCTAGAAACTCAAAAGTGTTCTCTTCCAAGGGCATATCACAGCTGCTTGTAGACTTTTTGATCCAGTTCTTGTGGTCAGATATCTGATTGAGAAACAGAGTAAAGGGAGCAATTATTTTTTCACAATTCTCCCTGGCAAGTAAGCTCTTTTTGGGTGGGGTTGGAGTGGGGCTAAGAAGGAAAACTGATTTTTAGTTATGCTATTTATTTCTTAAAAACTCAACCCTAGAAAATACATAAGAATATTACAAAAAACATGCACACACACATATCCTTCATCTAGTTGCCTTCATTGATAATATTTTTTCCTCATTTGTTCCCCACCTCCCTCTCCCCCTCGTCCTTCCCTCCCCACCCCCAGACCTGTATAATATATGCATTATTTTGTTTGGGGAACCATTTTGAAAAAATACGTAAAAACCATGACCTTTCACTCATACAAACTGTAGCATAGGTAATGTATTTTCTTATTACATTATCTATAGTAAAATTAGAAAATTTAAGAAATTTAGCATCTGATACTATTATCTAATATATGGTCCAAACTGAAATTTTTGCAGTTATAGAAATATTATCCTTTTCTTTTTCTTTGCTTTTTAGGGCCACACCCCTGACATGTGGAAGTTACCAGGCAAGGGGTCAAATCAGAGCTACAGCTGCCAGCCTACACCAGAGCCAGTACAACACAGGATTTGAGCCACATCTGCAACCTACACTGCAGCTCACAGCAACACCAGACCCCTGACCCACTGATTGAGCACAGGGATTGAACCTGCATCCTCATGGATACTAGTCAGACTCATTTCCATTGCACCGCAACAGGAACTCCACTTTATTACCCTATGAAGAAATATTTATACCAGTAGAAGATCCATTCCAAGATCAAGCACTGTATTAAGTTGTAATATCTCTAGTGTCCTTTAATCTGGCAAATATACTCAGCCTTCTTTTATCTTTGATAACTTTGACATTTTTGAAGAGTAGAATGTCCCTCAAGCTTGGTATTTCTGATATTTCCTCATGTATGTTTTCTCATCCTCATTTTGTGATTTCAATTTTATGCTGGCTTTGCCCACAATATTAAGCTAAGCATCACTACTACGTAGTTCAAGCTCCACACTAACAGACCAGTACCTAAGATCCCTACAGCTGGCATGTGCTAAGATCTGTACCTGCATCCTTCTCTGTATGAAAATGACACTTACCTGAGCAACATACCGTATGTTATAGTGACCAAGGTTAAAATACTATAGGTACTGAAGCCTGAAGCTTAAAGCTATTTACTCAGGCCATTTGAGTTTAAAACTATCTGCTTAATTGTAAACAGTCATCTTTTTGATGCAACATAATCTGCCACAAAACTGGCACCATTAAAAAATACCTAGATGTATTATGCCTACTAATGTGCCACAAAAGCCTGTCACCTACCCTAGCTAGGTTAAGCATGCCAATCTTTCTATTACATGTGTCTCCAACTTTTAATCATTTGCTTATTATCTATGAATCTGATTCCATTTATACATGGTACCTATCCCAGGTAGAGTCTCAATTATGGTTGCTAAATTAAATTGGATTGCAGTGGATTACATTTTTTTTTTTGAGAATTTACTCAAATTTTCTTTTCTTTTTTTCTTTTTTTATTGTTATAGGATTTTTTATTACTCGATTACATTTATAGTTGTACAACGATCATTACAACCAAATTTTACAGCATTTCCAAACCAAACCCCCAATACATCACTCCCACCCTCCCAAACTGTCTCATTGGGAAACCATAAGTTTTTCAAAGATTGAGTCATAATCTGTTCTGCAAAGAAGTTCATTGTGTCATTTTTAAATTTTTTTTATTATTATTTTTATTTATTTTTTTGTCTTTTTGCCATTTCCTGGGCCACTCTCGCAGCATATGGAGGTTCCCAGGCTAGGGGTCGAATTGGAGCCATAGCTACCGGCCAATGCCAGAGCCACAGCAACACGGGATCCGAGCTGACTCTCCAACTTACACCACAGCTCATGGCAATGCCGAATCTTTAACCCACTGAGTGAGGCCAGGGATCAAACCTGCAACCTCATGGTTCCTAGTCGGATTCGTTAACCACTGAGCCACGACAGGAACTCCGTTTTGTGTCCTTTTTTCAGATTCCATATGTAAGTGATAGCATTTGATCTTAATGTCTCACCTTCTGGCTGACTTCACTTAGCATGATAATTTCTAGGTCCATCCATGTTGCTAAAAATGCCGGTATTTCGTTCTTTTTAATGGCTGAGTAATATCCCATAGTGTGTATGTACCACATCTTCTTGATCCACTCCTCTGTCGATGGACATTTAGGTTGTTTCCATGTCTTGGCTATTGTATATAGTGCTGCAATGAACGTTGGAGTACATGTGTCTTTGCGAGTCATGGTTTTCTCTGGATAGATGCCCAGGAGTGGGATTGCTGGATGCAATGGGAATTCTATTTTTAGTTTTCTGAGGAATCTCCATACTGTTTTCCACAGTGGTTGCACCAATTTACATTCCTGCCGGCAGTGTAATAGGGTTCCCTTTACTCCGCACCCTGTCCAGCATTTATTGTTTGTAGACTTTCTGATGAAGGCCAATCTGGCTGGCGTAAGGTGGTACTGCATAGTGGGTTTGATTTGCATTTCCCTAATAGTGAGTGATGTTGAACATGTTTTCATGTGTTTTTTTGGCCATCTGCATGTCTTCATTGGAGAATTGTCTGCTTAGATCTTCTGCCCATTTTTTATTGGGTTGTTTTTTTGTTTGTTTGTTTGTTTGTTTTTGGTATTGAGCTGTAGGAGGTGTTTATAGATTTTGGAGATTAATCCCATGTCAGTGGCTTCATTTGCAGATATTTTGTCTTATTCTGTGGAGTGCCTTTTCATTTTGTTTAGGGTTTCCTTGGCTATGCAGAAACTTTTAAGTCTAATTAAGTCCCATTTGTGTATTTTTGCTTTTATTGTCCTTACTCGAGGAGGTGGATGGGAGAAGATATTGCTGTGGTTTATGTCAGAGAGTGTTGGGCCTGTGGTTTCCTCAAAGAGTTTTACAGTATCTGCTCTTATATCTAGGTCTTTAATCCATTTTGAGTTTATTTTTGTGTATGGTGTTGGGGAGTGTTCTAATTTCATTCTTTTCCATATGGCTGTCCAGTTTTCCCAGCATCACTTATTGAAGGGGCTTTATTTTCTTGCAGTGGATTACATTGATGTTTGAGTGTTTAACCTAAAGCAAGATATCCTTTTTTATAACAGAAACATAATTGTTACCTAATGTGCTGAAAAGTTTCCTCCCCTTTTCAACCAGATTATCCACCCACAAAGACAAAGTCAAATTTTATACTTCAGGAAAGCTTATCTGCAGTTCAGTTAAACAAAAAATTGAACATCCAAAGAGAAGCACTCCTTAAGTGATAGACTGAGCCTCAAGGGCACTCATCAGACCCTGGATTTGACATCCATAAAAAAGAATGCCAACCCAGAGAGTACAGATGTGTTGTTGTTACTTTTGACAGAAAAAGACCCTGCAGTATCAGAAAAGAGAAATGGAAATAATGAACAAATCAACCCAGGGAACGGGTGCTGACATGTGGCTTTATATCAGATGGAACACTTCCTTCACTGTGTGACAAGAAAATTGAGGACATAATGCACAAAAACATAACACAAAAACAAAATCTCAAAAAAAAGGAACACTGAGAGGCATAAAATGATAGATGAAGGAGCCCTAAGAGGTGGCCTGATCAAACGATTTGAAAACTACCGTGGTTGAAGGCTGTGTGGTGTTTTACTCCTGGCCTTTCTTGGCCTCTGGTGACTTCACCTCGGTTGGTTTTTGCATTGAGTGAAGGTTGCCATGCAGCGTTCTTTTTGGTGGACCAAAAAGGATCTTTCAGTTTCAATGTGGTTTTGAAGAGCCCTGGATTTCTAACCATGAAAAAAGGGAAAAACTAGGACCAGGAAACCTATTTTAGCACATCATAATGCTGCATTTTATAACCTACAGAATTCTCCAGAAAAGATATTAGCCAGAAGTTCTCAAAGTTTGATCAGGGAGCTTCTGGAAGTGCATGAGATACCCTTTAAGGATTTAAGTGCAGTTAAAACTATTTTCATAATAATGCTAAAACAACATTTGCCTTTTTCACTCTTATTCTCTTATGAGTATACAGAGGAATTTGCCAGAGGCCACCTGAAGTGTGATGACATCCTTCCTTTGATAGCTATTAGGATGTGTACTTACGTATTTTGAATTTTCTAAGATAGTAGATACAGGGTATACGTGTATACTTTTTCACAGATTAACTCTGTTCTCAGTGGCATTACTTTACTATCAGTGGCTATTTCCAATTATACCTTTAATAATCTTACTAAACTTACTATCACCTGAAAATAATTTATTTTGAAATTCTAGAATGAATGATAATATTTTTAAAAAATACAAAAGGCAAGTTTTAGGATTTCAAAATAATGATCTCTTAGACATAACTAGGTTAGAGAGCTTATGAAAGGTAATCTTGCTCTTACAGCAGTGTCAAGTTTTCCTAGTATCTTTCACCATCATGCACATTTTTTTGTGTGTGTTTGTTTTAATGTCAACTTTACCTAAGAATATCATTAATCAAGTACAGATCTCCCTCAAATTACAATAGAGTTACCTTCTGATAAACCCATCATGATAAGCACATCATAAGGAAAATATCATAACCTACCTAACATCATAACTTAGCCTAGCCTACCTTTAATGTACTCAGAAATTAACCTGTAGTTAGCAAAATCATCTAATACAAAGTCTATTTTATAATGAGGTGTTGAATAGTTCATGTAATTTCTTAACTACTATACTGAAAGTGAAAAAGAGAATGGTTGTGTGGCTACAGAACGGTTATGGGTTTTGGTTGTTTACCCCATGATCAGGTGGCTGACTGGGAGCTGAGGTTCACTGCTACTACCTAGTATCATTAGCCGTGAAAAAGATCAAAATTTAAAATTCAAAGTACAGTTTCTACTGAGCACATATTGCTTTCACATCATTGTCAAGTTGAAAAGTCGTAAATTGAACCATCTTAAGTCAGGACCCATCTCTGGTAAAATATTATTAAGTTTATTAACCGTTGACCTTTGAATACTTGCTTTTTGATACACTGCATGCCAAAATAGGAAATATACACAGAACAATTCTGCATACTGAAGTACAGTGGCTGCCTCAAGGAAAAGCCCTTATGTGATTGAATAACTAGCTAACTGCTTTTCTTCATGGAACAACAGACAGACCAACCACGTTTATTTAGATTTTGGTATTTAGCAAGCATTTTATCAAAATGGACAATGTGGGCTTGTAATTTTAAGAAAAGTAGCTGCCAGTGTTCATTGCTAATGACATTTGAGCTTTCTAGCAAAAATTAGAATTTTGGCAAACTTATATTCACCAGTGTGAGCTTGACAACTTCACAGTATTTAAAAAACTTCACTACTGAACTCAGTGATGGTGGTAACAAATGTGATCCATTAATGATATTGACTAATGAAATGCATTCACCAATGGAAGAGCCACATAAATCATTGAACTGGTATTTTTCAGATGTTTCATGTATGATATTATAAAATCATGTGTGAGTAAAGGATTCACGCGGATTACATATAGATTAATGGAATTTAAGGCATCAGAATTCATTGACATGATTCCAAATTCCACATTGAAAATAACTGTAAAAGCTACTACTCATTGCATTTTAGCATATTGTCAAATAAGAATATTTATAATTATCTGAAAAATAATTGAAATAATTATTGAATAATTGAAATAATACTCTTTCCAACTCAGATCCTTGTGAAGCTGGATTTTCAGCTAAAAATACATGTTTTATTGATTGGATGTTAAAGCCGACATGAAAATCTAGTTATTTCTATTAAGCCAAACATTAAGGAGGTTTGCAAAACTATAAAATAACAGCATTATTCTCACTTACTTTTTGTTTCATTTTGTTTTGGAAAGTTTTTATTTATGTTAACAAGTAGTGGTTTTATTTTTTATTTTAATCAAATTAATATTTGCTTTTTATCTCTAATATAGTAAATATAGATAGATATGACCAAAAACAATCAAAAGCTCTTAATAATTTTTACATTTTAAAGGTCTAATGAGACAAAAAGTAGAGAACAGCTAACATTAGCTACTTTTTATTCAGATAATAACAAAATTATTAGGTACTTTTTATGTATTAAGAATTGTTCTAGATGTCCGCGTGTCAGAGAAAAAAGACAAAACATACGTTTAAGATACATATTGTTAAATGCAGTAAAGAAAAGGTTTTAAAACACATCTTGCCTTAGTCTATACCACCAATGTGAACTACATATTTATTGTGTGCCTACAGTGTGCTAGTGACTTATGTATAATCCTTTCTTATTTTTATAAGCTCTCCATAAAATATCTTCCTTTCAAATATGAAGAATTTGAGACTAAAGAAGTAAAATGATATGACCATGTATACATGGGTATTTATTGGCAAAACCATGAATCAAAAGCAGGGCTGCCTGTGTCTAAAATGTAAGTTGTTTCCCTTATACAAAACTTGTACTTAAGTAGTAGAAGTTTGATTACCCAGCAGGAGAGATGCTATGTAAAATTTTCTTGGAGATCAGAGGTGGTTGAACTGATTAGCATTTAGGTCTTAACTAAACCAGAGATGATGTGATTCAAAGATTCATGTTTATGGTTTGCATATGGCAGTTAACTCAGGAAAGAGTTGCAGTTTGAGATCACTGGCAGTCTTCTGGAAAAGGTGATGTCTCAAGTCTAAAGGCAACTTCCTGAAGAATTTTGTCTTGGGGGAATTCAGTTCTTTTCAGTCCTTCAATAAATTAGATGAGGACCAACCACACTGTGGAGGGCAATCTGCTTTACTCCAAGTTCATCAATCTAAATTAAATCTCATCCCAAAACACCCTCCCAAAAACATCCAGAATAATGTTTGACCAAATATTTGTGCACCATGGCCCAGTCAAGTTGACACATAAAATTAACCATCATAACCAGGTTGGGTTTCATTAATGTTCATTGTTTTTTCCCCTAATTTTAATTTCACGGGCTTCTGCTCTTTTTAACTATTATTTTCTTCTGCTTGCTAAAGGTTTTCCTGGTTTATTTAGGTGAAAAAGTAAACTATTGATTTTGAGACCTTTATTGTTTTATATTATTAATAGTTAAAACTATATATGTCCCTCTAAAAAATTGCTTTAGCTGCATCCTATACATTTTTTATAGGTTATATTCTCAGTTTCCTTCAATTAAAAAATGTTCTTATTCCTCTTGAAAATTCCTCTTGTTCTTAGTTTAATTTCCAAGTATTTGAGGATTCTGTTCACATCTTTTTGGAATTGCTTGCTAGTTCAATTCCACTGGGGCCAGAGAACAAACTTTATGTGATTTCAGTTTTTTAAATTCATTAAGATTTGCTTTAGGGCCAAGGATATTGTCTATCTTGATAATTGCCTGTGCATGTTTGAAAGGAATGGGAATTCTGCTGTTGTTATATTGAGAGTTCTATAAATGTCAGTAAGATCTAGTTGGCTGATTTTTTTTTTTAGATGTAAAGCATAAAATTTATTATTTCAACCATTTTAAGCATGTGGTGCAGGGACATCAAGGGCATTCACCATGTTGTGTAACCATCACATCATCCATACAATTGAACATTTTTAACATCCAAAACTGAAACTCTATATCCATTAAACACTAACTCCCTATTTCCCACTGCCTTCATCCCCTGGTAACTTCTGTTCGATTTTCTCTCCCTGTGAATTTGCCTGTTCCAGTACCTCATGGAAGTGGAAGTATACTACATATATTTACTTTTTAGGGCCATACCCACAGCACATGGAAATTCCCAGGCTAGGGGTCTAAACCAGAGCTACAGCTGCCAGCCTACACCACAGCCACAGCAATGCTGGATCCTTAACTCACTTAGTGAGGCCAGGGATCAAACCTGTGTCTTCATGGATACTAGTTGTGTTTGCTACTACTGAGCCACAGAGGGAACTCTGTAATTATATGATATTTGTCTTTTTTTGCCTGGTTGATTTCACTTAGCATAATGTTTTAAGGTTTATTCATGTTCTGTATCATGAAATGAATGCAGAAGAAGAATAAAGATGTTACTGTAAGTAAATTTGCTGGTTGGTAAAGGTGTAATACAAAATAGCGTTTTTATTTTGAATAAAATTTTAAATTAAAGTATAGTTGATTTCTAATGCGCCAATTTCTGCTGTACAGCAAAGCAACCAGTCATCCATATATATACATACCCCTCCTTTTTTTTAATACTAAGTGAATTTTATTACATTTACAGTTGTACAGTGATCATCACAAGCAAATTTTATAGCATTTCCATCCCAAACTCTCAGTGCATTCCCCTATTCCCCAGCCTGTCTCATTGGGAAACCATAAGTCTTTCAAAGATTGAGTCATTATCTGTTATGCAAAGAAGTTCAGTCTGTCCTTTTTTCAGATTCCATATGTAAGTGACAGCATTTGATCTTAATGCCTCACCTTCTGGCTGACTTAGCATGACAATTTCTAGGTCCATTCATGTTGCTAAAAATGCCGGTATTTCATTCCTTTAAATGGCTGAGTAATATCCCATAGTGTGTATGTACCACATCTTCTTGATCCACTCCTCTGTCGATGGACATTTAGGTTGTTTCCATGTCTTGGCTATTGTATATGGTGCTGCAGTGAACGTTGGAGTACGTGTGTCTTTGCGAGTCGTGGTTTTCTCTGGATAGATGCCCAGGAGTGGGATTGCTGGATGCAATGGGAATTCTATTTTTAGTTTTCTGAGGAATCTCCATACTGTTTTCCACAGTGGTTGCACCAATTTACATTCCTGCCGGCAGTGTAATAGGGTTCCCTTTACTCCGCACCCTGTCCAGCATTTATTGTTTGTAGACTTTCTGATGAAGGCCAATCTGGCTGGCGTAAGGTGGTACTGCATAGTGGGTTTGATTTGCATTTCCCTAATAGTGAGTGATGTTGAACATGCTTTCATGTGTTTTTTGGCCATCTGCATGTCTTCATTGGAGAATTGTCTGCTTAGATCTTCTGCCCATTTTTTGATGGAATTGTTTGGGTTTTTTTTGGTATTGAGCTGTAGGAGGTGTTTATAGATTTTGGAGATTAATCCCTTGTCAGTGGCTTCATTTGCAGATATTTTGTCTTATTCTGTGGAGTGTCTTTTCATTTTGTTTAGGGTTTCCTTGGCTATGCGGAAACTTTTAAGTCTAATTAAGTCCCATTTGTGTATTTTTGCTTTTATTGTCCTTACTCAAGGAGGTGGATCAGAGAAGATGTTGCTGTGGTTTATGTCAGAGAGTGTTCAGCCTGTAGTTTCCTCGAAGAGTTTTACAGTATCTGCTTTTATATCTAGGTCTTTAATCCATTTTGAGTTTATTTTTGTGTATGGTGTTGGGGAGTGTTCTAATTTCATTCTTTTCCATGTGGCTGTCCAGTTTTCCCAGCACCACTTATTATTGAAGGGGCTGTCTTTTCTCCATTGTATATTCTTGCCTCCTTTTTCATAGATTAGTTGACTATAGGTGCATCGGTTTAATTCTGGGCTTTCTATCCTGTCCCATTGATCTATATTTCTGTTTCTGTACCAGTACCATACAGTTTTCATGTCTGCAGCTTTGTCATATAATCTGACACCAGGGAACCTGATTCCTCCAGCTCCATTTTTCTTTCTTAGGATGGCTTTGGTTATTCTGAGGCTTTTGTGCTTCCAAACTTTAAAATATTTTCTCTAGTTCTGTAAAAACTGTCCTCAGTGATTTGATAGGGATGGCATTGAATCTGTATATTGCCTTGGGTAGTATAGTCATTTTGATAATACTGACTCTTCAAATCCAAGAGCATGGTATGTCTTTCCATCTGTTTGTGTCATCTTTGATTTCTTTCATCAGCATCTTATAGTTTTCAGAGTACAGGACTTTTGTCTCTTTAGGTAGGTTTATTCCTAAGTATTTTATTCTTTTTGATGCAATGGTAAATGGGATTGTTTCTCTAATTTCATTTTCTGATCTTTGGTTGTTGGTATATAGAAATGCAGTCGATTTCTGTGTATTAATTTTGTATCCTGTGACTTTGCCAAATTCATCATTTTATGGTAGAGTCTTTAGGATTCTCTAGGTATAGTATCATGTCATTTGCAAATAGTTATAGTTTTACTTCCTTTCCAATTTGGATTCCTTTTATTTCTTTTACTTCTCTGATTGCTGTGAGTAGGACTTCCAAAACTATATTGAATAGTAGTGGTGAGAATGGACATCCTTGTCTTGTTCCTGATCTCAGTGGGAATTCTTTCAGCTTTTCACCATTGAGAATGATGTTAGCTCTGGGTTTGTCATATATGGCCTGTATTATGTTGAGGTAGGTTCCCTCTGTGCCCACTTTCTGAAGGGTTTTTATCAGAAATGTGTGTTCAGTTTTGTAGGAGGTTTTTTCTGCATATATTTAAAGGATTATATGCTTTTTATTCTTCAGTTTTTTAATGTGGTGTATTGCACTGATTGATTTTGGGATATTGAAGAATCCTTGCATCCCTGGCATAAATCCAACTTGATCATGATGTATAATCCTTTTAATGTATTTTTGGATTCGGTTTGCTACTGTTTTGCTAAGGGTTTTTGCATCTATGTTCATCAGTGAAATTGGCCTGTAATTTTCTTTTTTTGTGGTATCTTTGTCTGGTTTTGATATTAGGGTGATGGTGACCTCATAGAATGAGATTGGGAGTGTTCCCTCCTTTGCAATTTTTTGGAATGGTTTCAGAAGGATAGGTGTTATTTCTTCTCCAAGTCTTTGATAGAATTGTCCTATGAAGCCTTCTGGTCCTGGACTTTTGTTTGTAGGAAGCTTTTAATCACAGGTTAATTTCAGTACTTGTGGTTTGGTCCATTCATCTTTTCTATTTTGCTTGGATTAGTCTTGAAAGCTTGTACTTTTTTAAGAATTTGTCCATTTCTTCTAGGTTGTCTGTTTTATTGGAATATAGTAGTCTCTAATGATCCTTTGTATTTCTGTCATGTCTGTGGTAACTTCTCCTTTTTCATTTCTAATTTCATTGATTTGAGTCCTCTCTCTTTTTTTTCTTGATGAGTCTAAGTGTTTGTCAATTTTGTTGATCTTTTCAAAGAACCAGCTTTTAGTTTCATTGATCTTTTCTGTGCTTTTCTTCATTTGTTTCATTTATTTCTGCTCTGATTTTTACGATTTCTTTCCTTCTGCTAACATTAGGTCTTGTCTGTTCTTCACTCTTTAGCTGCTTTTGATGTAAAGTTAGGTTGTTTATTTGAGCTTTTTGTTTCCTGAGGTAGGCTTGTATTGCTATAAACTTCCCACTTAGAACTGCTTTTGCTGTTTCCCATAGGTTTTGGAGTGTCATATCTTTGTTGTCATTTGCTTCTAGGTATTTTTTAATTTCCTCTTTGATTTATTCAGTGATCCATTGGTTGTTTAGTAGCATGTTGTTTTGTTTGTTTGTTTGTTTTGCCATTCTTATGGCACATGAAAATTCCCAGGCCAGGACTGAACCTGTGCCACAGAAGTGACCTGAGCCACAGCCATGACAATGATGGTCTTTAACCAGCTGAGCCACCAGGGAATTCTGTGTCCTCTTTGTTTTTCATTCTGTTTTCCCTTTTCTGCCTTTTTAAAAACTATTTGAATCCCTTTTAATATTGCATTTCTTTTTCTCTTTTTTTTTTTTTTTGCTGTATGTTGTGATCATTTTTTTTTTTTTTTTTTTTAGTGATCTCTCTGGGGACTGTACTAATCATATTACCTTTTAAGTTTATTTAGAATTAATTTTTATCACTTTAAATGGAATTTTGAAACCTCGTATCATGTAGTACTTTATCTCAACTTTTGTAGTTGTCATATATATATTACACTATATACATTTTAAAACTCATCATGTTATATATGTATTATAGAACTTAAGATAAAATATTTTAATACATTAAATGAGGCATTTACCAATTCTGTTGCTTTTCCTTCATTTCTAAATTCTTTCCATGTGAAGTTTTCTTCTCACTACAGCTCTTTCTTTAATATTTCTATCAGTATAAGTCTTCTAATAACAGATTCTCTTTGTTTTCTTTCATTTGAGAATGTCTTTATTTCACCTTCAAACTTGAAGGATATTTTCTTTAGATATAGAATTTGGGGTTGACACTTACTTTCTTTTAGCACTTGATAAATGCTTTATCTTATAGCTTCTATGGTTTCAGATGAGAAGTCCACTGTTATTTGAATTATTATTCCCCTATAGATAATATGCCATTTTCTTTGGCTGATATCAAGGTTTTTTTGTCTTTGGTCCTCATTAGTTTGATAATCATGTGTCTGAGTGTGGACTTCTTTCAGTTTACCCTTTAAGGACATTTTTTATTTTATTTTATTTTATTTTAATCACATCTGTGGTTGTATAATGATCATAACAATCCAATTTCACAGGATTTCCATCCCACAACCCAAGCACATCCCCCACCCCCTAAACTGTCTCCTCTGGAGACCATAAGTTTTTAATGTCTGTGAGTCAGCATCTGTTCTGCAAAGAAGTTAAGTCTGTTAAGGACATTTTTAAGCCGAATTTAATATGTGAGTTTCTTCCAACCTTTATTACCATTATTTCTTCAAAGGATTTTTTTTTTTTTCACCAGACTTCTTCTGGAGCTTCAAGAATATGAATAGTAAGCCTTTTATGTTGTCTTACAGGTCAATATAAAATTAATGTTTAAAAGTATCAGAGACTCCCTGTGGGTTCCAAGACAAAATAAAGCTTTATAGATAAAACAGACCAGAACTGATCCTTGATAAAACAAAAGGAAATATACTGCGAGGAATGTAGAAAATATTATTGGTGATTGGAAAATCATAAAGCCATACTGTGAGACTAAATATGATGATTCTTATAATTTTTTATAGACCACACTTTTATTTTAAAAAGGGATCTCCAGATAAGTATACCATGCCCTAGATCATAAGGCCATCCATGGCAAGGGTGAAGCCACTGGCCTGCTCTACAAAACTATGAGATAAGCAAGTATATCTTTGGCATTTCATGCCTGCTTCTCTGTTTGTCTTCCCCTTGCCCATCCTCTAGCTTCTCTGCTTCCCTGCCTTTCAATGATCCAGGATACTTCTTTGTCTCAGGTTGCTCATGAATTTGGGGTAGCAAGCTGAAAAGTTCAAGCACAACTGTCTGTAAAAAATTCAATGTAATACTCTTTTCAGGAAGATTTTCTTTTAAAATAGTAATTAGCATATGAAATGAATTACTAATGGTAGAATATTGTGAATAGCAAATGTGTGATAGTATAGGGTAGAGACAGGCCTTTCTTCTACAAAATATGTGTGAAAACCTAGTCTACCCATGTACATGGAGCTGAATCACTGACATTAGTAATAAGTATCCTTCCTTAAAAAACATTTTCAAAACTATGCAGTATTTTTATGTGCTCAGAAGAGAATGCAATTAAATGCAATTAAATAGTTATATATATATATATATATATATATATATATAAATAATATTTTCTTGAGGAATGTTTGGTGAATCAAAATCTATCTCTAATAACCAAGGTAGAACAGTAGAATGGAATGAAATATGTTTATCTCAGAATAGGCATGACATTAATGGGGATGTTCCTCAACACCATGTGTGCATTAAATTGAGAGCTGATTCCAGAGAAAGTCATTATTTGCTTCTAGCTCATAAAGAAAACATCTTCTGGTTAAGACACTTAAACCTGAACTCTTGAAGAGATTATTATATGAAGACTAGGTAGGACAACTGAATAAGCTGAGAAAATAGTTTGGAAATAATATAAAAATCTAAGTAAATTCAACCATAAATAATAGAATTGATCTTTTATATAGTTCCTATCCTCTGCTTAAAGTCTCCACTTTGCAATTTAATTATTTGAGAATATCACGTGTATTTTAATGATAAGGTTTGAAAATGTAATTATGTATATCTCTAGTAGGTATGTTTTTATTTTTTGCTTTTTCTAATTTCTTTATTAAATCTTTTTGTATGCTTAGTTATTTTTTTTTTTATTTTTATTTTTTGTCTTTTTGCTATTTCTTGGGCCGCTCCTACGGCACATGGAGGTTCCCAGGCTAGGGGTCCAATCGGAGCTGTAGCCACCGGCCTATGCCAGAGCCACAACAACGCAGGATCCGAGCTGCGTCTGCAACCTACCTCACAGCTCATGGCAACGCCAGATCGTTAACCCACTGAGCAAGGGCAGGGACCGAACCCTCAACCTCATGGTTCCTAATGGGATTCGTTAACCACTGCGCCACGACGGGAACTCCTGCTTAGTTATTTTTAACTGAATGGCAGACATTAAATATAAAAACTATAAAAATAACTGGAGACTGGATTTTTTTTTTCTAAAAAGAGTTTTTAAATTTTATTTCTAGCATGCATCAAGTCTAGAGAAAATTGCATACCAAGTTATCTTAATATAATAAAAGCCTGAGATGTTTTGAAGATGAGATGTAGTTCTCATGGCTGTCACACCTTCTCCTATGTTTAAGCACTTGAAGTCATAATAGAAACTACAGGTAGATATCAGGGTCCTTTCTGTTTGATGAGTCCTGAATCCAGTGTTGGTTCTACCAGCCCCTTCAGTCTGCTAAAAACTCTGCATGCCTTCTCAAAATCTCCAATAACACTTTGAGAATCAGTAAATTCCTCAACAGAAAAAGTAGTACTAATTGCCAGGCTTACTTTTTTTTTGCTTTCTTTCCTCTCCCAGATCTTGTTGATAAATTCTATCTGATTTTTTTTTAGGCCTGATTTGCCCAATGTTTATAATTGTTATCAATGGGAAAGTTTGTCTGAAATAACCCAGTCGACTGTGGCTGGATTTGGAACTCAGGTTTACATTTTATATATTTAGTCTGATAAATGGATGTTGTGAATAAGTAGAAAGTAGGGAATTAGGGGATGAAGTAAGAGATTAATACAATAGTGTAAAAATACAGGGAAAAGATAGTGAGAATCTAAAGCAGGGTCATAATTGTAAGGAGAGCAAAGACGTGAGGGGTTTAGAAACATTTAAGAAGTAACATTGGTATCCCAAGTAAAAGCCTGAGGTCTTTCTAGAGCTCCTCCTTCCTTTGGGGTTCTGAACTACAGATTAGATGTGGCCATAAAAGGAATTGACAATAGGTTTCTGCTTTTCTGACTGGGGTGCTATTAACTGAGGAAATACCGGCAGATAAGTAATATAGGGTAATGAGTTGGGAAAGAATTAATTCAGCTTAGGACATGCAATTTGGGGTATCTTGAACACATATAAATAATGGTAGGGAGAATTCTAAAGATTTCCCCTCCCCCTTCAAGATTCTTATTTCCTGATGATTCCATCAAATACTGATCTATATACTACTGTGAAGGGACTATACAGATACAGCTAAGATTACTAATCAGATGAGATTAAGATAGAATGTTTAACCTAGACTATTTAAGTAAGCTGAATATAATTACATAAGCCCATAAAATCAGAAGAAGAAGGCAGAAGAATCAAAGAGATGCAGCAGAAAAGGACATGAGAAAGATTCCCAAGTGTAAAAAGGATTCTTGGTGCTGTTGCTGGCTCTGAGATGTAGGTGCCCATGTGCAAGGACTAGAATGAGGTTTCAAGGAGCTAAAGGCAACTCCCAACTGATAGACAGCAAGGAAGGGGGACCTCAGTTCTACAACCATCAGGAACTGGATTCTGCCACCAATCCAAAGGAACTTGCAAGTGTAGTCTTCTCCAGAGTGTCCAGAAATAAATACAGCCTGCCAACCTCCTGATTTTAGCTTTCTGGGACCCAGAGGAGAAGAAGAAGATGAACCAGGCTGTACCCAAAACTGACCCATAGAAACTGTGAAGTAGTAAATGATTTTTGTTTTAATCTGATAAGTTTGCAATAATTTGTCACAACAGCAGTGGGCAATATATACATTACACACATATATTTGTACCTGCAAACACATTTCAAACTCAGGGTAGAAGAAGAGGGTGTACTATAGAGTTCTATTGTTCTGTAAAGTAAGAGAAGTAGATCAATAATATATACTTGGGAAATAAAAATGTTTAAAAGGTAGATAACACAAGAGGATCCCAAAGAAATAGAAAACCATAAGATGTGTAATAGAATCCAAGAACAGAGAAAAATCTCAAGAAGGAAAGAATGAACAGCAATACAGCACTGTAAGTTGCCACAGAAGGGGAAAATGCTTGACAAAGGATGTTACTGCACTACACCTTTTTATCACTAAATTATTTTTAAATGACTGTGGTTTTTTTCCTTCTTCTTGTAATACTCTTTTGGATGGTGGCATGTGTTGTGTCACATACTGTCTTTCCTTCTCTTCAATAGTGCTAAGAAGATCAGAAGCAAAATGGAGTCCATCTCTGGGAAATATAAGTATTTGATGTCAGTTCAGGTCCTCCAAAAAGCAGAGGCCAAAATAGAATTAGCTGTACAAGAGATTTATTAGGAGCAATGCCTGTAAAAATAAAGGGAAGGGGAAGGAGTAGGCAAGGAGATTCTTCAGACCATGATGCAGGTCTGAGCTCCGGGAAAGTAGCGAAGAAGGAAAGAGGGCTGAGTTAGCAAAAGGCTCAGACTGCAATGAAGTTCTGAGAACATCTCAGCCTAGGCAAGGGGAAGCACAGAACAAAGGTTGCTTGTTAGAGGAATGTCATGTCAGCAGAAATGGTACCACAGTATTGTCCCCTCCAAGTTTAGTCATTAGCTTTGAGCAACTCAGTGTGTGGGGGGTATTGGAAGGAACACTGTAGTACATCCAAATATATGGTAGCTGGACGCTATCTGCCAGCTATGCTCTTCAGAACAGATTCTCTTAAAGGCGTATCTGAGTACCCATACCCAGGGCCACCACAAACCACATAGCATGCATTTACTGTATACACATATTTTAAGAATTATTCTCGTACCTTGTTTTACTTTTATTACTTTGTGGATCTATATTTGTATAAAGCTGCTTCAAAATATTACTGTAATAAAGCAGATTGTAATATACTTTTAACTGGAAGACTAAACTAAAAAGTGAGACTCTAAAAATGTTGGACTGTATTAGAAATAGAGTGGCTATTGTTCTGCTTTATTGGATAGTTTATTAATCCCCTAAACTTTTGATTATACTTGTTTTTATCCATGTCTAATATTTTCAGAACCAGCTGATTACTTTATTCATATGATTTCAGGCTTTAGGAAAGGCCCACATGTGTTTCTTTCTCTTTCCATCTATTACCTGATGCCTGATGGTACACAACCAGATTAGTAATATAGTCCTGCACACTTCATGACTTTTCTTGCCTCTCTCCAGAGTACCCTCTGATCCTTCCTTCTCTGCTTTTGTCACCTATCTTTCAAGAATTAGTTCAGGCGTCATTGTCTCTCAGAAGCACCCCCATGTTGCCTTTCTATACTTCTGTAATTCCTTATCTGTATATCCGTCATATCACTTAGCCTACAGTACCATCATGATTGTTTGAGATCCTTGAGCAAAGATCTGTTTTATCTATCATTATTATTTATAATTAGCACTTTGCATGAAATAAAATAGGTGCTCAGTAAGTGTTTAAGTGAAAAACTTAAATCACACTGAATATATATATATATAGCCACAGGTATATTTTGTACTTTCACTTAGTCATTTTCACTTGACGATGATTAAAAGGCAGAATTTGGTTGGGTTATGAAATCATCTGGGACTTAGTGATGGGGCACTGCTACTGTAGAAGGCTTAAAAAAAAGACCACCTTCTTAAATAATAGAAAGTGTTCAGAATTGGAAAGCTGATACTAAGTTACTTACTCAAAGGCAACTCATACTTTATCACAAAGCTGGCCCGGGGATAGGCTTAATTTTAATATGTTACCTAAGCCCAAGTGGATTGCTGTGGTAAACTAAGTTTTTTTCAGCCATTAGAAAAGGTAAATAACATTCATACATCTACCTGAAGAAAAAAGAACAATGTTTTCTTGGTCTCCTACAGATGCGTCTTCAAGAAAGGCGTGTTAGTTAAAATCCAGGAGCAAATAAATCAATACCAAATGTGAGGTGGCATTTAAAGGTTTATCTCATTGCCCAGTTTTCTTTTAGACCTGGCCTGATTTCTTTCAGCAAGAGACCCTCTGGGACTCTACTGATTTGCATGGTGGTCTTAGTGGTTTCTTCTTTGGAACATTTACTGACCTTTTGAGGATATTCCTAACTCCTCTTTTTTCTGTGGTCTCTGTATCCTGGACTCTGTTCAGGTTGAGTGAGAGCTAGGCATGAAAAATAATGCATCTCTGCCTCATTCAATACTGCACTTAAACAGCCATTGGCATAATCATCAGGTTTTAAAAATTAATGATGGAAATTATGACATGCTAGATATTTTATATATACACTGTGATATTTGTGAATAAACCTTTTTTATCTTATAGGGAGCTTAAGATACTTAACTATGGAAAATTTATAAGAGGAAAAAACACACTATCTTTCTTTTGGCTTTGTTGACATTGCCCTTCTGCTTAAAAACTTTGCACTACAAATAGAATACACTTTAAATGTTGTCATGGTGTGTAAGATCTTATGTAATATGGATGTAATCTGTCTTTATGATTTATGCTTTTAACACTTTTCCCTCGTTCCCTGTCCCTAGCTACTGTAGAAGGCTTAAAAAAAAGACCACCTTCTTAAATAATAGAAAGTGTTCAGACTTCCTTTTGATACCCAGACATATCTGGGCCTTCCTGCCTTAGGAACATTACATATGATGATGGTCCCTGTCTTTCCTGGTCTTCTTATTCCTGTTTCCTTTTTATTAAATCTCAGTTCAAATGTCATCATCTTAGAAAATCCTGCTTTGACCATCGTAGATAAAGCATACCTCTCGCCCACCATCTATCCCATTATTCTACTTTATTTGCTCTAAAACACTCTGTAGTTACCTTAGTCCATTGACACTGAAGAGGAGCAGAATATGCCACCTAATAATATGCCACTTTGACATACTGATTATTTTGAATTAAAGTTACCCAGGAAATAACAGGTGTAAGAAGGACATCCTGATCGTCCTTTGTTCCCTTAAAGAAGGAAGTAAATCTTCCACGTGATAGGTAGGATAAGTACCATCCCCGGACCAGGAGGTAAAGAGATATACTTATTATCAGAGACAGGGAATGTAGGACCAAGAAGCCTGTATAAACAAATCTTGTTACTTCTTCAGTAATTTACTACCCCAACCCCAATTTCTTTTTCTTGTCAATTATTCACATTTTTTTTTTTTTTTTTTTTTGTCTAGAATGTATAAAGTTTTCTTGCTTTGGTCACTTCTTGAAGTCTCACATTTTTATGGGACTCCTATATGTGCAAGATTAAATTTGTTTTCTCCTGTTAACCTGTCTTATGTCTATTTAATTATTAGACTGACCAAAAAAATAAAAAACAAAAACAAACCTAGATGGGTAGAAGGGGAAGTTTTTCTGCCCCTGCAACTCCATGAGAGCATGGAGAAGGAGACAACTTGGCTGCAAATGTCAACAGCTTTTTATATGATCCTCACCTTCAAGTCCAGCTTTGATACTCTTTGAAAGTACCAAGATTAGCTTTAACTGGACAGTCTTGGATAAAATGACCACTCCTGAACCAAATATTGAGGCCAGAAGGGTGAAACACAAATTAATCAAGCTTGGACTAATGCTTTCTGCATGTAAAGAGTAGATCAAACCCAGACAGTAAAGACCAAGAATCTGAACAAGGGTGATTTTTCCAGAGAAAATTCAAGTTATTATTTTTTTAAAAGAGAAAAAAAGAGAGAGAGATAAAGGCTTAGAAGTGAAAGCAGCAGCTGTCCAGTGTAGGAAATAGACATTAATCTGGTTACTTTAAAGGACTCCGAGGCATTCCTCGGTGTAGATGAATTGTAATTTAGTCAACTCCCCATGGATGGATATTTTAGGTTGTTTGCAAAATGTTGTTGTTATGGCTATCATTGTACATACATCTGATTATATCAGGATAATTCCTAAAAGTGAAATTTCTGGATCCTAGCACCCACATTAAATGTTTGACTTAGAAAAGTGCTATCAAATGAGAACAAGTTTCATTGTGCAAACTAATTTCTCTTGTTATAACAATACTGTCAAATACAAAATATGTCAGCCACAAATGTAGTACAAATTTTCTAGTAGCCATATTAAAAAAGTAAAAAAGAAATATCTGAACTCAATTTTTTAAAAGTATTTTATTTACCCTAATATATCAACAGTACTATCACTTCAGCATGTAATGAATATAAAAATGTATTCAGGAGACATTTTACCTTTTTTTCTCATTCTGAAGTCTTTGTGATCTGATGTGCATTTTATACTTACAAAGCATCTCAATTAGAACCACTGCTGAGTAGCCACGTGAAATTAGTGTCTACCATATTGGAGAGAACAGCTCTATAGTGTTCTAGTTCTAGTAAGCACACAGAGGGTTTTACGCACCCAGGTGTTCTCAGAGACTAGTTTCTGGTTGATTGTTTAAAGCCAACTCTAAATGACCCTAGTACAAATCACCCATTAAGACTGTATATCTCAAAAGGTCTCCCTCTAAGTGATGCTTTGAAAATGATGAGGACTTGGCAACATCTAAAACTAATCAGGGTGTCATCACCAGGAGGAGGCCTACTAGAAAAGATGAGACACAGTGTGATGAAAAGTTTGCTAGTGGGTATGGTGAGAAGAGGTAAGAATTTGGGAAAACTTAGCTAAAACTACCCAAAGGAGAGGACTGCTGAATCGGGTGAACCACAGTTATTTGGCATCAGAGTGGTAAATTCTGCAGTGATACAGAGAATTCACCAGCCTTTGGGAAGTCTGGACGAAATATGCTTTTAGACTCTTCAAATCCTTTTACACCTATTTCAGAAAAAGTTCTAATATATACTCAGTGCTGACTTAGAGCTGTGCTCTATATTCATTTGCTCCTTGCAACATATGAATTAGGTACTGTTACTAAGCCCATTTTGCAGATAAAAAACTAAGGCACAAAGTACTTAGCTTCATAGCTAGCAATTAGCAGACCTGGAATTTAAACCTCTGACTTCTATCACCAGTGACCATATCCATTAGTTCTATTTTGTTTTGTTCTCACTCTACCATACATGCTGATACAAAGCCTTCAACAAATAGTTTCATTTCTTGTGCACAATGACATAACAAGTAGGTGCCCTAAAATCTTAGACTTTAATACTATAGTCACCAGAGTTATATATTCCCTTTTGAAAATTAATATTTAGGAGTTTAACTTACCTATTAATATCTTATGAAATGATTAACTGGCCAGTTCTGAGACTTTGATCAACTCTGGGTATGAAAAAATATAAATAAATTTTTTTTAAAAGTATCTTAAGTTGAAGAGCAAATCCTGAGTCCTAGGGATTCCATCAAACCCAACCTCAATGGCCAGCCTCTCTACCTCTTTATGGCCTCTTCATATCATCTTTCAGATAATTCTGTACAGTCCTTTAGAAAAAAATTGCCCTGGGAAAATAAGAAAATGTCCATCATTTTAATGTGACATGTAGAAAAGTAGCATAGGACCAGCACAAAGATCATTTCATTGTTCTTGATTGCTTGGGAAATACCACTGAGCCTCCAAAAATGCCTGGAGGAGTATGTGATAAAATGCTGTTGATGTGTGCATTATCTGACTGCAATTCCTAAATTCAGTTGGAGACACAATATCCTGACAAAAAGTAAAAAAGTCAATAGCCTGAGAATATAAAGGTTCTCATCTTCTTTGCTGTTACTGACTTTGGCGCTTCAATTAGAAAGCTGTTTAAAACAGATTTGACTTTGAGAAATGCACAGCTTTCTCATTGGTCAAATGAATAAATCACCCCACTTGGAAACATGCTTAGGTATTTATTAATTATTCACTTATAAAATTTGGGGGCTTGTCTTTATAACAGAAGTGTTAAATTAATTAAAGAGGCCATTAGGCAAAAATAGTTCTAATGCCTTAGCAACCTATTAACCTAGTAAGTAGACCAAAGCCTATGCCTGCCAATGCCTCATGGGTAAAAAAATGAAACCTAAGGACAACCAATCACAAAAAACCAACTAGGTTTTCCCAGATAAGGCAATGGCTTAAAATATTAGCCAATCAAATACTTTCCTTACTTTGCTTCTGTGTCTTTATAAAAGACTTACTGCTAGTACCTGGTTCGTTTGGTGGAGTGCTCCTAACCACTCCAGTACTCATATAAGATCTTCAAATTTTAATATTCCCTAGTGTATTTTTTAACAGAAGCATGGATGTAGCTAATAGAATCATCTCCTGAAGCACTTAATAGAAAGCACTTACAATATCTTCAGCAAATGTATTTATGTGCCCATTGGCTTGTGGTACTGGGTCAATGGAAAAAAAAAAAAAAAACAATTATTTTTCCTACTCAGAAGCCAAAAGAGGAGCATTGCTATGTATAGTATTTATAAATTCAGACATTGCTCTCACCAAGTTCAAAGACAGTTTATGGTAGGTAAGTAAAAGGGTGAGCTGAGAAAGTCTTAAGGATTTAAAAGTTAAAGGTTGCAGAGAAAATGGCTCTTTCTTTCAAGGGAATGTTTTGTTGAAATGCTTGAAATATATTTACTTTAAGTAAGAAGATAGTCTAATAGACTTCTTTGGAATCTCAGAAGTGGTGCCCAGTGAAGGATGATATGTCCTTCTTCAACCTGCTTGGGAGTCCTGGCAGCATGGGGAGTGCAGTAAACCTGTCTGAGGCCAGGATCTGTGCTCCTCTAGTTTGTCACTGTATCCTCAAGGTGTGGCACTGACAAAGCATAATATAAATGATACTGAATAAATGAGAGACTTTGTCTTATTGATCAGAAGTTTCTTTCTAATGAACTGGTTTGGCCACACAGCTAGCATTAAGTGGCTCTCTTGGTAGGCTACCATAAAGGAAATTTAGGAAGGCTCAAAATAGATGACCTTCATGTTTCATCTGGAGAGATTATGATTTTAAGATCTTTCAAAGACTTGTAACTTAATGAATACAATGAATCAGAATGCCTACTTCCTTAGTCCCAGGAATACCACCCCTCTGATAGAATTTAAAGAGAAATATTTACAAAAAGGACTACTCTACCCTTGCAGGTACAGGCTGGAACTCAGGGTTTGTCTGACACTAATTGAAAATTAGAGCTGCCAAACAATTTTGGAAAAGAATGTTCATCATATGAGGATCAAAAATGACCTCATCAATATGTTGGAGGACTTCTCTCAATGCCTGTAAGCTCCATGGGAACCATTTGAGTTTGGGGTGGCACCGTTTGCTGCTCCTCTGAGACCTTTGCTGTCTCACCACAGGCCTGGAGGTAATGACACTTGCTGCCTTGCATTCATTAGTATAATAGCTTTAATGATTTGATTTGTTCCTATAAAAGGTGCTATATAAATGCAAATGATCACTATGAATGATAAGTATCAGTCTTCAGCTGCAAACCACTCACACCTAATATCCATATGTCAGAGAATGAGGAAATGTAGAAGTATTCTTTGAGAAAACTGTCCCCTCTGTGCTAAACATGGTGTCAGGCATTTGTAAAAGCTGTGTCTGTCTCTGATTCTGCAGCCTAAGTATTTTTGCTAACTGAAGGAGATACTGATACGATTCATCTTTCATAAGAGTTCAGTGCTAGAGTGGCAAGATGCTGTGTTTAATGTGGGTGGTGAGGGAGAGGAGGGGGAGCAGGGATGTTATTTCCATATGGGAAAACACGAAGTCCCCAAACCCTAGGTGTATTTAATAGAGAGAGATTTATCATGATTTGTACCCTGCTGGCAGTATACACAAATAGCTTTACAAGATGAAAAAAGTGCCGAAACAGGGTCTGAACATCCGAGGTTGAAAATATAGCTCAGCCCCATGTGCATTGTTTTTCTCTGCCCTGACCAGGTATCAGATGCTGCTCATCAACACCATTGATTACCTCCATGAAACCAACAATCTGATTATATAGCAAAAGCTTCAAGTCTCTTGATTTAAATCTGGAAGGAAGAGGAAAGTTGTGTTGCTAGAAATGTACTTCACTTTCCCATTAAAGTTCATCAGCCCATTCTGTTGTATTATGAAAAACAAGATAAGCTAACATGAAGGATGAGGGTGGCCAAGCTTTCATTCCTTTAGCAAATTGACCCCTCTTTTTTTAAAGGATAAATTTCACGAGGTTTTGATTTACAGTGTGAGCTGAAGCACAGTCTATGTTTATCTTATTAACTGATGTATTCCTTTAATAACCCTGATACCGATGAATAGGTGGCAAAACCCTCTCTTCAGCACAGAACTTAATAGAACATCAATTATGAAAAGGGGACCTTTACCATTAGCTTAGCCTCTATTTTTCTTGGTTTGATGGCACTGTTATTTTACCTTCTTTGGGGATTTCTTATTGACTTGCCATGTCACATCATGATCTAATCTTAAATGCTTGCCTTTTCTTCGCACCGTTCTAGTTTTACAGCTTAGATCTTTCATCTATTTCTTGATCCAAGATCCGGTTTTTGATTCATTCATAAATTAACTTCTACCTGTAGATTTGGGGTTTTCAAACTGAAAATGCCAATTGAAGTGAAAGGTTCAGAAAAAAGAAGAGACTCGAGTTCTTTGGCGTATAAGACATTTAAGGTTCATCCCAGGGGGTTAACTTTCCAATTCAAGGTGAAAAGGTATGCAGAGTTAGACAGGCTGGTAAATTCATGAATTGACTTCTAAAATCTCATCTAATCTGCTTTTTAAAAAGCAGAACATTAGTAATTTGGGTTCAAAATGGAATATACACAATGAGGGAATTAGTCCTGAGTTTTTTCTTGTATTTTCCCATACAAATAGGCCAGTTGGTGCGGAAAATAAGAGAAATGACCTTATGGTCAGCTAATGGTAAATTTAACATATGAGGTAATATTTTTAAAACATATTTTAAAGTAGTCTAACTCCAGTTACAGGATTAGAGTCATTTGAATCCTTTGCAAATTTTCAAAATTTGCAAATAGCTTTTGTTTCTTTCTGTCTTTCCAGTCTACACCTTTTTTTTTTTTTTTTCATTCCGGTGCTACCTCTGCTTCATCCATGTTTTAATGTTCAACAACCTCAGCCAGCAACTTAATATTCCATATGCCCCCTCTTTCCCCATAAAATTCAAAATTCCTTTCTCTTTAAAGTGATTTCAGCTGGGTCTTAGGAGAAACATAATCTGAATAAACTCCACTTTACCAGGCTATTTGTGAAAAATGTACACAGGAGAGAAAGAAATTTTAAAGCAAGAGTGTTTTAAAAGTGATGTGAATGCTACTCACTGGTTTCACCTACTCTGAGCAACAGAATCTTGACTTCAGTGATTAGAGAGGGTCTCTATAAAAAAAAAGAATTTATGTATAATAGAAATAGAAAATACATTCATATTATAAGGCTAATACAGGTTGATAGTGCTGCCTGAAGTACAGTGTTACGATTTGTAAAGCAAGATCAAGGTGAGATAGGAAAAACAGGACAAATAACTAGAGCTTTCTTCCATAGATGAAGAACATGAGAATGGTAGTCCTAAGGCCAAACATTTACCATTACCAATGTATCAAACTATGCTAATAACCTATCTTTTAAAGCAGTTGAAACTATTAAATGAAATAATGCTTAGTAAGTACTTGGCATAATGGTTCTCAACTCCAGCTGCTTCTCAGCATCATGCGTCCATTCGGAGATTTTCATATGGTATGTCTAAAGTAATTTAAATAGCACAGCAACAATAGCAACCATAACAATAATAGCAACTGACTAAATGAAAATGTCTTTTCACTGGGATTGAGACCCGTTGGTTCTATCCATGGTAAGCTTTCAATATATATTAGCTGTTGGCGTTTCCCTCATGGCTCAGTGGTTAATGATTCTGACTAGGAACCATGAGGTTGGTGGTTCGATCCCTGGCCTTGCTCAGTGGGTTAAGGGTTGCCGTGAGCTGTGGTGTAGGTCATAGACACGGCTCGGATCCCTAGGCTCCTGGCATAGGTTGGTGGCTACAGCTCCGATTAGATCCCTAGCCTGGGAACCTCCATATGCTTCAGGTGTGGCCCTAGAAAAGATTAAAAAAAAAAAAAGACAATATATATTAGCTGTTATTATCACCACCACCACTACTACTACTGTTAAAATGGAGAAGCATTTTCCAAATGATGCGCTGTGAATATCAGAAGCATTAAATAATCTGTAAAAATGAAAATTGTAGTTATAAATATGTAAAGAAATGCTGCACAAGCTGTCCCCTCTTTTATAACTAAAAGATGCTCTACTTATTGAAAAAGTTGAGAAGTCCTTTAGTAAATAAATTTATTTTCCAAATTTTTGTGAGTCCACAACACTGACATCAATTGACATTCTTTGAAAGTAGAATTTGGAAGAATATATTTTGAGTATAGTTCTTAAAGTTTTAATTTAAGCAGGCGTACTCAAAACAAACTACACATAATTTATAATTGTGTTCTGTATAATTTCCTATTTTGCAATATTAAGTAACTGTCCCTCTGACCAGATCAGTTGCAGTAATATGCAACATCATGCAGTCATTTTTGCCATAAAAAGACAACCGAAAGCCTCTTCTTTGACTGAGCCCGGGTACCATCCCAATTTTCTACATCTCTGGTCAGCATAATCTCCTCAAAAGAGTTGTCTGTATTGTCTGTGTTATGGACTGAACAATGTGCCTCCCCAAATTCATATGCTGAAGCTCACACCCCAGTATCTCAGGATGTGACTGTATTTGGAATTAGGGCCTCTGAAGAAGTGACTGAGTTAAAATAAGTCATTAGAGTAGGTCCTAATCCAGTCTGACTGATGTCCTTTCAAGAAGAGGAAATCTGGATATGCAGAGAAGCCAGGTATGGCTGCACAGAGAAAAGACAATGTGGAACACAGTGAGAAGGCAGCCATCTGCAAGCCAAGGAGAGAGGGCTCAGAAGAAACCAAACCTGCTGACCCCTTGATCTCAGGCTTCCAGTCTCCAGAATTCTGATAAAAAAAATCTTTCTGTTGTTTAAGATGATCTGTGATGTTTTATTATTACAGCCCAAGCAAACCTGCTGCCTCCAATCTCTCTACCTCATTTTTTCTTGAACCTGATCCATTTAGGTATTTAACCTCACCGTTTTCCCAAGACAGCACATATCTGGGCACCATGGTTTTTGACATAGTTGATTACTCCCCTCCTTTTTAGAACACTTGTTCCACTTGGTTTCTAGGGCATCGCACTCTCCTGGTTTTCCTATATCACTGTCACTAGCCATACCTTCTCACTCTTTGTTCTGGTTTTTCCTCTTCTCCTCATCTCTTGCACCCTGGGGCTCCTTATTCTCTTTCCTTCTCCCCCTGCCCCAGAACTATCATTATCAAATACCTATCTTATGTTTTTATCATTATTATCTGATTCCCTCTCAAGGAATGTGAGACATTTTTGTTTCTTTCAGCCACTGATACATCATAAACATTTAGAACAGTCTGTGGCACATACTAGGTAGTTCAACAAATGCTTTTTTGTATGAATAAATTGGATATAACCAATCAATGCACTTAGGAAAATGGTCTATTGTCTGGTCTAGAGTCTTTGCTCATTATGTCATTTTCTGATGAACTCTTGTATTCTACTTTGTTTGGAAACAGCAGGGTTTCATCAATAGCACTTTAGTAAATTCTAAGGTAGTCTAGCGGTCAAGAGCATGGGTCCTAGACCTGGACTCTCTGCCTTTACTGGTTGTGATAACACAGGCACATTGAGCCTTTTTGTGCCTATTGCCTCAGGTTTGAACAAAAGCTAATGTTTATTTCACTCTATGGGGTTATTAAGGAGATTAGGTAAGAGAATGCATATAAGGCACTTAATATGGCTTGGCACCCTGTAAACACACGGTAAATGTTATCTTCTACCCTTAAGATCAGAATTTCTATGGTAGAGCTACAGACTTCCTTGAATAAAGGAACCTTGGCTTCTGTTCTTTTATCTTCACCAGTTGCTTGTGCTATAATATATGTAACAGAGCTATGCAGAAATGCCCCTCATAATGTACTAACATGGATGTTAGGAGACATCAGCCTTGCAAAGGACATTTTGGATTGGAAAAGCGCTAGCACTTTTTTTTTTTTTTCTGTTCAAGGCTTCATGTACTGTCCAAAGTGTCTCTTGTAATTCTATGCAGAAAGACTAAAATGAATCTGAAGTCCTCTTCAATTTTAAGAGTTATGAATCAATGAAATGTGTTTTTTTAAATACGGAAATGCAGCATAAAATAGAGAACCGTAGTTACCTAACAAAGAAATTGTGATAGTATCTATATCTCTTTTCATTTGATCAAGGGGGTGGTATAGGTAGGAGGGTGGCTGTTTTAAATTCACACTATGAGGACTTTAAAGAATCTTTTATTTGTTGCATCCTCTTCTGTTTGCAACAGAAAGCAAAGGGGTTAGTTCACAAGGCTATGAGCCAGAGAGCTTGGAGTATCCTGAGGGAACAGGCTTCAGCATTAAACACACAGACAAGAGAACCCAAACACAGGGTGTTAACACATGCAGGAAGCCTGCATTTGGCAGAGGGCTTTGGAGGGAGCAAATCTTCTTAGCAACACTGATAACAAATATGCTGTTGAGAATGAACATTAAGTGTTAGAATAAGGAAAGGCTGAACATTTTGTAAATTTTAAGAAGGGAATTAGAGGCAAACAGAAAAGCAAGTGTAAAGCAGAGCCCAGTTAGAATAACAAGTGGTTTAGTGTGGTTGGAACATAGTGTGGGGGTGAGATTTTCAAAGCATTTTTATTTATAAGGTAATTTTTAGATTGTTGCAGTTACTGATCTCCCGAAATCCCTTAAACTAGAAGTAAAGTGTAGTTTTCCTTTACTGGGTATTGCATGAGGGACTGTGGTCACTGAAAGGTAAAACTCTAACAAGGAAATGGATTAAAGTTGAAAGAAGGGTTTAAGCTCAGCCTTGGAAAGCAGTGTAGTATAACACCTAGAAGATGGGCTTTGGGTTCAGGCAAACTAGGTTCACATTTCAGCTCTGTGACTTGCTAACTGAGTGATCTTGGGCAAGTTAATTAATGTTTTTGAGCCCAAGTTCCTGTTTACATAATGTGGGGATAATATTATCTCCCTTACAAGTGTGAACTGGAGATTGGCACTGGCCATCTCCCTCTATGTGGATCGAATCATGAGCCACTGCAGCTGCTGACCCTCAACACCCCCTGAAGGGAGCTCAGGGTGGAGACCACGAGTGAGACATCTGTACTCTGGGAAAACTGGCAGAACAGGTCTTCAGATAATTAGATATTTTTAGGAGATTTTTTTGAGCCCAATTCTTGTATCTCCTCGTATCTAGAAAAGCACTAAAATTCATCATGGTGACATCTGCTCCTGGTGACTAGCAGCAACCTTCTGCAAAGTGTGTGCTTGGTTGCATGTACCTCCCCTTGAACCAAAATCACATATATACCAACCTTCCCGCCTACCTCTTTGGAGTGTTTTTCAGACTATCTGAAATGCTGCTTCTCTGGCTATAGTCCTCATTTACCTCAAATAAAATGTAACTCTCAACTTTTAGTTTGTGCATATTTTTAAGTTAACACAAGGTGGTTATGCAGACCAAATGAAATTATGTACAGAATGCAATTTGCCCAGTGCCTGTCTTATAGTTAGTGTTTGGTAAGGATAAATGATGTCATTAATTTTGACAAGGCCACCGATTAAAAAGGACCCAGGAGGGAGATCTTAGGAAGTTTTCAGTATAAAAAATTGGACATAACAGACCCATGTTACATAGATAAACACATCACAAACTCTAAATTATATGGGGGGTGGGGAGTAGAACATCACAGCTTCGCAAGAGAGAAAGTGCTGGATATTGGACCTTCTTCCATAACTGGAACTTAGAGAAGTAAGGAAACAAAACTTAATCAACTTTTTCTCCCTATGCTATGGACCTAGCTCACTTGAGTATGCTTTACTCTCATCACTTGGCCAGCTAATGTCAGAAGATCAATGATAAACTCAGTAAACTCAAACAAGCTTGATTATAGAACTTTGGAGTGCTGCATCATTCTTTTACTAGAGAGACCAATAACAGAGAAATAACCTTTTTGGATTTTCAAAGACAAAAAAAAAAAAAATGCATACATTAAAAAAAAAAAATCCTTTTGGACTGTAAGAGAAGGTATTTTCCTTGAAGTGGTTTTCCATGGTGCATTGTAGTGGGACTAGCCAGATTTTTTATGAGAAAAGATATGCAAATGATATCTGAGGAACATGCCTGCTGCTCTTTGTTTTAAGTTTCCACACGCTGCCCTTCTGGACCATGCTCCCCGCAGAAATGTTATATAAGGCTCTCCTTTGTCCTGAATTGTTTATCAAAACCATTTAGAAATGGTGAAGATTTTTATCTATGCTACCATCATCCACGTCAATAAAATATTTTCACACTGATCCTCTCAAGCTCTATAGCAAGGCTTCTTTCTATTCCATAATATGCCCTGACTCCTGAGATGATTACATTTTATGCTGGCTCATGGCACAAACTTTTGAAACCACCAGCTGAGTTGTCATTGTAGTACAACCGATTTCTTGATTGATGTACAGCATTTGAGATGTCTTTGTTCTCCTGGTTTCCCACTGGTTATCAGATTATAGATAAGAAGAAAAGAAAAGAGTGTAACAATCAGAGCAACTCTGGGGTCTCTAATGATATTAGAGGTTACCTCTCTTCAAGAGAGCATTTGTTATTTTAAAATGATTGGATCATCCAAATATGTCCTGCTGGGCAAGTCAACTCAACTACAGACTGGGGCTTTGGAGAGCTTTCTTCCTGATCCCAGAGTTCATCTCATTTTTGGCTGCAGGAAACTTGTACCCTGAGAATTTAGATGTCTGGAATGATCTTTAATCTCAGTGGAAGGCTTTTTTGTTGTTGAAGTGCTGCCCAATTGTGAGGCAAAACACAATTTTCCTTACAGTGAAGAGAAATTTTTTTTTTTTTAAAGGAAAGTACTTAATGCTGGCCTATTACTTTGCAAGAAAGAGATAATACTTTCCACTTGCTCTGAGAAAACTTCAGCTATTTTGTTTTCCTTTCTTGCAAAATGGAAGAAAATTGACATATTGAGACATTCTTTGGAAAGCACAGAGGACATTTAGAGTTGGTTTCCAGCCCGTAGATACTTGGCCTATCAAAAGATCCGGAAATAAGCTTTCATTAATAAAACAATTTTCCTGTTTTGAAAACTTCTCTGAATCTGTTATTATGTAAAACAAATAAAATTGGTTTTTCTTTCAAATATGGTCTCTAGTATCCACTGTGCTTTCAGTACTAGTTAGAATTGCAACTTCCTATGTGCATATACTGTTTTTCTTATACAAATAGGAATTCTGCTTCCTCCCTGCCCTCTTCTATTCTCTACAGTGCAGTGGTCCTGTGAGTGTCACTGGGTTAAAGACTTTGTGTTTAAAATGTCTTTACTGAATCCCACCTGTGAGCTCTTAATCCTAGTGGCGAACACGGACAGATTGTACATGTTTGTCTCATGCGTCAGCTGTTTGGTGAAGGGAGTTGGCATGCAGTTGTGACCTCTAAGAAGAAAAACTCAGAAGGGAGTTGGCATGCAGTTGTGACCTCTAAGAAGAAAAGCAAACCATAGTAAATTATATTGAAATAGGAAGAAGCTGAGATCAACATAGAGAAAACCTAGTCTATAATTCAAATGGCCAAGGCAGATTGTTTGAAACAAAGATCATTAGCCTGAGAAGCATTCAGCTTGGCAGTAAAATTTGAGTTATCCTCCCATTCCCTAAGCCTCATCTCATCCTATTCAGCCCCATTGCACTGGGCTTAGGGGCTCCAGCCAGTTTGTAGTAACCCATTCTTTTTATTCTGCTAGCAGGTAAGGCTGTTCATGAAGAAATCACTGAGAACAGCGGAAATGACTTTTCTTTCTTACAAGCAGACCCAGAAGGCTCTGGATCCTTCAGATATCACAGGCTGATATACTGGGCTGATTAGTCACAGTGGGACAAGTGTTCAGCTGATCCTTCTGATCAATTCACCAACAGTACAAAAACCCTGTGGATGAAATTTTCCTAACTTCTACCTTGTAGCCAAAAGTTGTCCAGGGCTGGAGAGCACACAGGCTCTGACTGAGAGCTATGGGTAGGATGGTAGGGAGCCAGCATGTGGGTATTTTGAAATAACAGTTCTAGCTGAGGATAGAGAAGGGCAAGTCATAAGATAAAGTGAGCTTGGAGAGAGCATCTCCAGGAAGAAGAGACTTCCCTTGGGTCTCTTGGTTCTCCTGGGATAGGATTTCTGTGCAGAACCATATGCTATATTAATGCTTCTGTCCTGTGTCTCATGTGTAAATGACATTTGCTGAATGCCTGTGCACCAGGCACTACATGCATTAATTTAAAGTCTATTCTGTCGTATATAAGTGTTATATCCTTCATGTTTTACAGATAAAGAAAACAAAGCCCCAAGAGATTAGTTTTCCCCAGTTTTAGTAGATTCAAACTCAGGTGTATCTAGGTTTCGTGTTTTTAACTATGATACACAGCTGCCCATTTCCTCTCCACTCTGCTGGTCTCTTTTCCTGAGAAGTCTTGGGTTTGATTGTCAGTTAGTATCCTAGAGCAGGATTCTGCCCAGAACATCCTTGCTGGAGGAGTTGTCTGGACTGGTGGGTCATCAGGACAGGGACACCCACTGGGACTGGTACTAATTGCTTGACCACAAGGTTCTAATGCAAAGGGGGCAATGCTGAGTGGACCTCTGCAGAAACGCAGTTAAAAAAAAGGAACTTTTGGCAAACAAATAGGATCAACCACCTGACACTGTGCCTCTATCTCCTTATCCACTAGTGCTGATTAAAATATACCTCATTGTATTAAATGTGAAGAGTAAATGAAATAATTCATATAAAGTAATCAATATAGAGCTTGGCATGTGGAAGAGTCAGTAAATAATACTGTGGCAGAAGCTGATTGCCTGCTTGATATCTATCCTCTCCTTCCTCGCTGACAAATTCCAATTGAGTTGAATAGCAACATCCCTAGGTAAATGCTCACTTTCCAGCCTCCTGTGTACCAGAGCTAGCCACATGGAGCTGTTCTGGTCAATTCGTTGTATGTGGAAGTCTTCTGGAAGTTTCTGGGAAAGTTTTCTCTTCCCTATTCAAAGGGAACATAACCTGACATATGCCTGACCTAATCCCTTTCCCATTTTTTTATTTCCTTTAATATGGATCTAATGTCAGGAATCAAATCTACCATTTGTATTTGAAACAACAAGCAAAGGAAAATTTCAAGAAAATTGCAGAAATGCTAGCCCAAACACCATCAACCTATGAAACCAACACCAGCAGGAGTCTATATCCAGGTTTCTTTTTGTATGAGAAGAATACCCTTATAATATTTATTTTTATTGTTTTATATTGACTCTGTCAGAAAGACTTTTGCTGTCTGCAAACGAAAGCATTCCTAACAGAGTTATGTATCATTTTTTATTTTTATTTATTTTAATTTTTTTACTTAAAGCCAGTAATTATTTTACTCTTTGTAAAAATCCAGAAGAATGGGTTTTTTTTTGTTTGTTTTTGGTCTTTTTGTCTTTTTAGGGCTGTACTCGTGGCATATAGAGGTTCCCAGGCTAGGGGTCCAATCAGAGCTGCAGCTGCCGACCTACACCAGAGCCACAGCAATGCAGGATCTGAGCCATCCATATCTGTAACCTACACCACAGCTCACACAACGCTCGATCCTTAATCCCCAGGGATCGAATCTGTGTCCTCATGGATGCTAGTTGGGTTCTCTAACCGCTAAGCCATGACAGGAACTCCAGGGATATGTTATTGTTATTCTCGTTTTTTTCAGTTGAGACTTAAAATAAATTAAGGCTTAATAATAAAAACTAACATTTTAATATTAAAATGTTAACAATGATAAATGGATTATAATAAGATAATAAAATGTTAATGTAGCACTTCTCTGGTGGTTCAGTGGGTAAAGGATCCAGCATTGTCATTGCTGTGACTCTGCTTATAGCCATAGCATAGGTTTGATCCCTAGCCTGGGAACTCCTGCATGCCAAGGGCGTGGCCAAAAAAATGTTAATGCAATAATAGCTGACAGTTTTTGAGTACTTATTAAATGCCACTTGCATTTTATTTGTTTAATCCTCATAACTCTATACAGCAGGTATTTTTATCACCTCCACTTTACAGATGAGAAAACCAAGGCACAGAAAGGTTAAGTAACTTGCCCAAAGTCACAGAATAGAGATTCAAATTCAAATCTTTTTGACCACCAGGCTTATGTGCCTAATTTTTAAACTAATTCTGTCTGCCTTCCTGTAGTTCTCAAGGGCTTTCTCTCTTCCCCAAGTCTTTGTACATGCTGTTCCTTGTGGCTAGAACAGTTTTCTCTCCACCATCTTTTCTTGGTTAAATCTCATTTATGTTTTTTATCTCATCTTAAATATATCTTCTTGGAAACCTTCCAAGACAATCTCTCCACTTGGTGATTCCATCTTCTCTTGTGTTCACTCCTGTCACAGCATTTAGTCCATTCTTTTGCATGTTCTATCTATCAATCTTGATCACCTATCAGAGACTATCTTTCAGAACATTAACTCCACACCTTATTCACCACATTGTCCTAGCATTTGGCTTGTATAGACATTCAGTTAAAGGCGTCAGAGTTGACGTATCCTGTATCCTCCCTGGATGCTTTAGGGGAGGGATAGTGCCTAGGGAGGTAAGAACAAAAGGAGATTTAGGGGAAGGAGAAATGATGGGCTCAATTTTAGGGAATCCAATAGGACTTGCATTCAGGTCAGTTCACATAGTGCCAGTGAAATCATGTTTGCTATTTTAGCATTTATTGCAATAAGCCCTAGGAAGGCTACTTAGTCCAAGGCCAAAAAAAGGAAAAAAAAAATGCTCTGAAAAGGTGGCAGTGCGTGTCTCTGGAAGGCAAGCCTAGACATGTGGTGGGAGTTAAAGAAATGCAGAATTACAAAAAGAATCCCTCCCACGGATGTCTAAAAATGATGTTCCTAGCAGCTTTAGGTATCACAGTTGTGCAGGCAGAAAAGTATTTGATTAACTCACTGGCATTATCTCAGAGATGTGGGTGTCTTGAAAATCTGCATGCACAATATTCCTTTCAGATAAGCTACTGGGCACTGTTGTACATAGGCTACATTGCTGCTCTTCAGCTCATTCTGTACATGGCTAAAGTCATACACTTTAGAAATTATCCCTCCCAAGTTTAAGATAGCTGTGGTGTGGCCGTTTTTAAGCCTGGCATTTAGGAAGGAGATAATGAGTTTAAAAGTTGATTTGAAATAGAATTTTTGAATGTACCAGAATGGGCAACATATCCAACCCCACCCCCTTCATTCTCTCTGCACTGCTTTCCCCTGAAGATTTTCAGATAGCTCTTTCTCATCTGTGTTTTCCCTTCGGTTTTAGGTATATGGTGAATCAGACTTGGTTCATTTAGGTGGCAGAGTTAGTCATAGCATGATATTGCAAAGTCTGCAGAGGCCACATACACGAGGATCTCCAGAAATAATGAAATGAGGATGTGGTTTACTTAGGAATCCCTACTCTGCCCCCTCCCCACTCCCAGGTCAGAAATACTCTTTGAGTGATTCCCATGATCATAGAAGAAAGCTTTCCACCTCCATTTTAACAAGAAGCCCAGGCAACAAGAAACCTGAGTTCCCAAATGTTACTAGGTATTCCTGTGACCTTAGGTGAGTCCATTGATGTATTAATGATTCAAGTTCTCTCTTTGATTTAGTCCTAATGATAAATGACTTTTTAGATCATACATAACAAGTTTTATTTTTTGGTCAAATTTCCATCAATCCTAGCAGGTGCCAAGTGAGATTTGTTGATAATGATTCTGAACCTGTGTATTGGTTGGTAGAAAATTATGCTCTAATCCAGGGGTTGGCAAAATTTTTTCTGTAGAGAGCCAAATAGTAAATATTTTAGGCTTTGAGGAACACATGATTCCTGATGCAACAATTCAACTCTGCTGTTGCAGCCCCAAAGCATCTAAAACAATACATAAAGAAATGGGTGTGGTTTTATTCCAATAAGAGTTTTTTTAAATAAACAGGTAACAGAATTTTGCCCATTGCCTAAATGACCATCTTTTATTCCATCTTGGCACCATAATCTGACCTTATCTGAATGGAGAAAAATAGTAGACATATAAACCAAAGTAAGGGGAGACTTGAGACCTCTGACTTGTATGTTCGTGTGGCTCAAAAAAATGATCTGGGCCAATTTCCATTCTACTTTTCTCTCTGCCATGGAGAGTGTTAGAGCAGTGATAGGGCTTCAGAGAGGAGATGGCACTTGGAAAGTCATGAAGAGTGGGTAGAAATTCAGCATGAGCAGAAGGGGACTGACATTACAGGCAGAAAATACAGGCTAAGCAAAGAAGGATTGACTGCAAATGGGAGAGAGATCCTAAAGAGAGCTGCCAGGAAGCTTTTGAGACTGTTGCTTGGTAACCACCTAGCACAGTTTGGTGGCTGTAGCTGAATCATTCAAATAACTCTTGGCTGCCCAGTCCTTTTCTCCACCCCCACAAGTGTGAACACTTGGAGTGGAATCAATTCTAAATCGGCAGCTGATACAGACATCAGTGATGGGGAGTGAGTTATCTCAGGGACATCTCTTAAGTCATGGGTAAGTGTTTGCCTCCTCTCCTAGGGACACCCACAAACTCCCTTACCCATGTTCAAGCTGGCCCCTGGACTAAGCAAGCAGTGGTTGAAAGTAATTCACCTTTGTAAACACTGTTTCCATGAATAAGACCTAACTCTAGAAGAGGAAATCAAATTTAAAACAGAAGTGGGATGAGGAAGAAAAGGCCCCAGGAGAAGTTCAGATGAGCATTTTCATGTACTGAAAAGAAATGTAAACACTTTTTCTAAAGACGGCACTTTCAGCACAGGCAGGCACTGGAGGAAGAAATTTGTCAAGATCCCATGTGTTTTCTTGATGGTACTTTTCCTCTTTTAGTGAATAAATTGATAAAATATCAAGAGCTGTTCTGGTGATAACACAAAAGAATTTACAGTAGGTGTTGTACACTACAGCCGTGACTGTGTCTATTTGATTCTAGCCCAAACAGTCTCCTACATGCCTGCAAAGAAGGGTGGAGATTCTTCATGACTCATGAGAGGAAAGGGGGAGACCAGCATGGCCAGCTCAGGCTTCAGTGGGCCTGTGCACCCTCACAAATCTGGGGAATCATGGGCGCTGCCTCCCCCATCTGCCTCCATTTGCTTTTTACTTCTCTCCTTCTTTCTCTCTCCACCCCCACAAACACATGCACACATTGGAGAGAAGAGGCTATTTCTGGCTTCTTAGGAATAACAGAAATCACACCCAGATACTAAAAACCTAGGAAAGGACACTGCTGAGAGAGTGAACCACATTTCTGAATACCTGAGCTGAAGACCCTTCCAAAGGAAAGAGATCTCTGGTGACATTTGGTTCTTCCCTTTTGACTGACTTGTTTTGCTTCAATGGTTAAAACTCTTCTGAAATTCTGTCATTAGCAGCTTCTGTGACAGTTTCTGAAAGAATGACAGAATAGCTCCATTAAACAGAAAATTCCTTCTATACAATCCCCTTGAATGTTTAATACGTATTTCTTTAACTTTCTGGAAGAACGGCATTACTCCGCTAATGCCTGGGGGTATGGTCATGTTCTATTCTTTTTTGATTCATATAGTAGGGAGGAAATGAGTCACATTTGATTAAGGGGTTGATTCCACCTACTCATGCAAATTATGTGTGTGTGGATGGGGGCAGGATGAAGCAGAATGCCGTAGGGTGGGCAACATTCCTTCCCATGCTTGAGTGTCAAATGTGCCAAACAAAACTCCCAGTATCTCTATCTATGGAGCTATTGGGTCTGTGGCCAGTTCTGCAGAGAAGTGAAGTGCGTGTGTGTGTGTGTGCTGTGTGTGTGTGTGTACCCAAACAGTTCTGATTCATCCCAAAATGTCAAACTATTATATTTATGTGGTCCTTACTGCCTCTGTGGAAGGATACGGTTTGAATGCCAAATGAGACTACCAGGCACAAATCATGGTAATAACAGTAATGGTTATTTATTATTTGTTTTGTGTTTGGCAGTGTGCTAGGGGCATCTCCTTATTTAATCCTTCCAATATTCCACAAGTAGATATTTATAACCTCTACTATAATAATCTCAGGGTAAATGAGTAAACTCAACTTCAAGTCTGCTTATCTCTAAAATTTGTGGTATTATAAAATAGCAACCTCAATCTGATTTTGGAATTGGACTGTGAAACCCACCATCTTTTAAAAGCATTTCTATAAAATGTAATGCAGTGAGATAGAATATTTTATTCATAATATACTGCAAAGCCAGAAAGTTAAAATGCTTCAATATCTGAACTATTTAGCACATAGTTTTGTATTCTCACAAATTGTTCTGTTTCTTCTATGAAGACCAATTCTTGAGGGAAGATTTCTTTAAAAGTTTTATTATTTTGTTTTTGTTTTTGGGGGGCCACACCCAGAGCATGTGAAAGTTCTCAGGCCAGGGACTGAACTCACACCACAGCAACAACCCAAGCCACAGCAGTGACAACAATGGATCTTTAATCCTTAACCTGCTGTGCCACAAGAGAACTCCAGAGGGCAGGTGTTTTTTTATACTTCATTTGTGTCTGTTTTATATCAACTGCATCTTTCTCTCTTCACCTTTTGACTTCATTCACCCATTTCTTCCACCTTCCATCCACTGCCTCTGGCAGTCACCAATTATTCTCTGTACCTGTAATATTGGTATTTTGTTTTGTTGTCTACTCCACATACAAGTAAGATCATATAGTATTTATCTTTCTCCGTCTGACTTATTTCACTTAGCATAATGCCCTAGAGGTCCATCTAGGAAATGGCAAGATTTTTTCTACAGCTGAATAATAGTCCATTATATTGCTTTATATATATATATATAGAGAGAGAGAGAGAGATGTAGATGTATCTTTTTCCATTTATCCATTCCTCCATCGATGAGCACAGGCTGTTTCTTTATTATATTGGCTGTTGGAAATAATGCTGCAATGATTATGGATGGGAGGGTACATATATCTTTTTAAGTTAGTGCTTTTATTTAGTTTTTGATAAATACCCAAAAGTGAATTTCTGGATCATATGGTAGTTTCATTTTTAATTTTTTGAAGAACCTCCAAACTGTCTAAATATTCTCCTCTGGACCTAACATAGGAAATCTAACTATAGTAAAGACAAGGGAGCAAATGAAACATTAACATGTGTGTGCCCCACACAAGGAGATAAATTTTTACAAGGTTCCTATGGAATCACATTTTATGTGAGGATTAGATTAGAAAGTCAGCACACATGGCGATTATTTGTTAGTCTTTCCCCAGGCATCAAGTTGCCTTTCTAATACAACCCCTCATTTCCCAGACATGTGGAATTTGGATGGGACTGGTCTCATCAAAGCTCCAGAGTGGGTCCTGATTGAATTAAACTAATCAGTGAATTCCATCTCCTTGGCTACATTTATTGATTCAGGGATGTCGTAAAGCAAAAATAACCAAGATTCAATTCCTGAGCTTGATTTGAGCCATAAAAAATTTGAATTCCTCTTTTTCATAGCTTCAGATAGCCTTTTGAGGCCCAAGAAAGAAGGATCTTCATATGAACTGGCCCAACACTGAAAATGCAGAGCTATGAAATGATGAGAAAGACCTGTGCCTCAGAAATATTGTTTGAGTCCTGGGGTGATTAACCAATAGATTTTCCTATTGCTTAGGTATTTGAGTTCTTTTTTTTTTCTCCCCTCACAACATGAGTTCTACCTAATTCCCTAAGAAAAGCAAAGTCTCATTTATTTCTACATTATAGATAGCTATAGAATCTCATAGTAAGACCAAAACAAACAGTTTTTGTTGTTGACAAGTGTTGTTCTTGAGTTGGGCAGGTAATGAGGTAACTGGTTTTGATTTAAGGGCCACATTAGAAAAAATGTACTTCTTTAAACTCCAGAATAGCACTCTGTGTAGTGATATGCTCAAAATGTGTAAGGCAAGTGGAAACTGGGTTAATCCCAGGAAATAGAAGATTCTTGTACTTGCTCTAGGACATGTGCTCCTTGAGTGGATGTTAGGTAATATCACTGTCTTGGTTGGTTTAGGCTGCTGTAGCAAGAATACCATAGACTGGGTGGCTTACATTTATTTCTCACAGTTCTAGAGACTGAGAAGTCTGAGATCAGGGTGCCAGCATGGTCCGGCTCTGGTAAGAGCCTTCTTCCTTGTTTCCTCACATGGTGAATTAAGAGTGCTCAGGCCTCTATTCGCTTAGAAGGGCTCCAGTCCCCCTACGGGAGCTCCTCCCCCATGACCTCAACGAAACCTGACTACCTCCCAAAGACCCCCACCTCTAAATATAATCACACTGGGGATTAAGGCTTCAACATATGTATTTGGGAAGGACACAAACATTATTTAAAATCTATCCCCACTGCAACTCTGCCAAGTACTTGTACTTGAAATCACATAAGAAGTATATTCAGAATATGACTCCACAGAATTATCTAATTTTATCTTCACAGCATTACTTTAAGGAAGAAATCAGTATGTCAGTATTCTACATATGACGGCATTGAGACTCAAGGAAATTTAGAGTTTTCTTTCAGCATTATAAAGATGGTAACTGAAGTCAGGATTTACAGCCAAGCCTGTCAGACACAAGCTTCCTGATACAGGAGATCAATAAATTCTTTTTTTGATTGATTGAAAATCTTATTGGACTTCAATATAATGAAAGTTATAGATATGGTAGCAAATTGCTACCACCAAGGAATCAATAAGCCTGTTTAAGAAGGTGATATTTAGAAGTCTTGGCCTATCCCCTTGACTGTCTGGGTATTTTTTCTCACTGTCCTTTAGTTTTAGAATCACGGCAGTCTCTAAATTACAGAATGCATGGGGATCATGTAGTGGCATGTCCCTCAAGTAGTTCTTTATGGCTAAAGAATGATAATTCTCATGAAGCAAAGAAATCACACAGTGCAATACAGCAGAAAGTAGTTATTGGAATTAAAGAAATAATAGGTATTCTTTGAATTCCTTGAATTTGAACCACTTTGATAGAGCCCATAGAATTGAGTTTATGTTGCATTTAAGTAACTCCAGTAAGGAAGGATGAAATATCACTTGTTTTTATAAATCAGAAGGGAAACTACTTGGCAAAAAATGCAATTTAATGCCCTAGTTTTTGACAGCCTATCGGGGAAAATGTCATACTGCAATGCCAGGGAAATTGCCAATATCCTACAAAGGAAAGCACTTTTTTTTGTAACTAAGGAGGTTTTGTGTGCACTAGGATATGAAGACTTGAAAGCACTTGAATCATCTATAGAAATGCCTGAGCTGTGCTTACACCCTTCTATGTCCACATCAATCAAACGCAGTTTTTGTCAAAGTGGCTTTAATTTACTCCCTAACTTATCATGCCTTCTGCCGAGATTTGGTCATGGAGACAGGGCTTGGAAATAAAATAACAACAGTGGTTTTAGAGGTTTTCTTCCTTATTATGTTTTTAAAATATATCATGATTAAAATGAATTGTTTTAACTACTTTAACCATTCATCAGACCTCTGAAAACATAGGGAAGCACAAAATTGTTCCTATGTGTATGTATTAACTTTGGCATTTAGTATTTTATAATTTATCAGGTCAGGTTTTCAGCAACCTTTCTTGGGAGTGACTTTGTGTGTGTGTGTGTGTGTGTGTGTGTGTTTGAAAGAAGGAACTGGAAGGAAAAACAATTAGCTTATAGTTTCCTGAATTGTTTTAATGCATAATACAATTAGTCTTTGTGCAGTCTTTAGGTTTTATTTTTACTGAAAGACTAATAAAGAGAAACTGCTGTAGGGTAGAATGTCTTGGCCCATATACATCTGAATAACTGTGTTGCCCAAAGAAATATATAGGCTATGCTACTAACAAATATGAAAACACAAACTGTCTTATAATTTACAAGCAAAGGTTGACTTAGGATTGAATAACTCAACACTAGAAGGGTTTTCTAAAGGAAAAAATGTACAAGACAGCTTTCGAGTTATGAAAATTTTACTTACTAGGCTCAATTCCATAGCATGCATCTGACCTCTTCCTTCATCTAACTGCTTCCTATTTTTCTAGTTCATTTCCTGTCATTAACCATCTTACACTGAATATTCCAACAACACTAAACTATTTGAATTTCCTAGATACATCATGCTGGAAGGAAAAAAAGAAACAGGTGGTTTATCAGAGACCAGGATTTGGGATTGTCCTGCAAAAGCTAGAACCATGGTATGGGCTGCCAGGTGGGGCCTGATAGCAGGCTGGTCTTTGGGAGTTGAATCAGAGAAAGCACAGCTGCTGCTGGAAGTACCGTCTTGCAGAGTGAGAGATATATGAATCCCTTGCCTTCTTCTCTATTCTTGCCCTTCATTCTTCCACCAGTGACTTCTGTTGTCCAAATCAACTAAATGTCAGTTGCCAAGGGGAGCCTGGGGAGTTTAGTTCCATGAGATACAAAGCAGAACAAGGAGGAAATAGGGAGTAGAACTTAGAGCAAACGTGCAAATTAAGTTTGCAACCTGTTTTAAGTTGAGCTTATCCAGAAGCACCCTAAAATAAGGAGTTGGATACAAGTAGTTTCTTTGAGAGGTGAATCCAGGATATAAAACAGAAGTGGAAAAATGGATGTGTGAGAGGCAAGGAAGCTGATGCAAGGAAAATTAATAAGCAACTTACCACTGTGGGCAGCTTGGGCTCAATCATGTTGGTAATCTCTGGGAAACTGCATTGAGAATGCCTCAGAAAACCACCTGAGGTTTAAGGAATCTGGGATATGTATGCACCAACTCTCTCACCTCATTGGTTGAGAACTGATTTTGCGACAGGATAGGTCATTATCTTGGCAGTACTTCCAGCCTGCCCTGAGCATGGGGTGAACATGCTCAAAGAAAGATGATCAGAGAAAGTCCAGAGGCAGAAAATCACAGGTGCTTGTAGTAAAAACCTGTCAGCGGATAAAGGAATGATGAGGGTCAAAGGGGCAATTTCAGTATCTGGTATAAGCCCAGGGCTGAATTAGGTGCTTCCCTTCTGTGAGTCTTTTGTACTGAATTCGTATGTCTATCATTCTGTTTATTACATATCATTTCTAATCCAGACTTTTGCTCCTTAAACCAGAGCTGTTTCTTATTCTTTATGTAGTCTCCACCAATCAGCCACAGAAGTCCTTATATAATAAAATATTAATGCTTTTAATTCTATCAGACCTAAATCCTCCCTTTTTATAACAAATAATTTGAAATATCTCATTTATTGTCCTGAAATTTAAATAATAAAGCCTATCTACTTTAACATTTTTTTAAAAAATTTAAAAAATATCAGTATTGTATCTTAGCTTTAATAAAAAAAAGGAAAAATAGAAGAAACCAATTTATAGTAAAGTAATACATATATTATTAGTAAAGGATAAGGCATGAATATACCAGAAGGTGTAACAAGTGGTTAGGCACTTGAATTTACTTACGAAAAAAATACAAAAAAATAAGAAAACATTCATCTGAATATTATTTACATTTTCTATCTTTGTTAATTGAAATATAAGCTAATGAATAGACTCAGTGTATAGACACATAGACCATAGTGCGAATGCAGCAACTGAAAATGCAGAGTAACACAGAAGCATATTGGAAACTTAAATTTCATAAGATGACTTCAATATATGAGGTACTTTTCCAAAAAAGTGAACAGGTCTTAATAGATTTGCTAAGAAAGTACTTTTTTGCTGATTAACTTATGGCACTTCTGAAAACTTCTGTGTAATTAAAACAGAAAATGTATGTGTGTATGTTTGTATTTTTAAGTAAAATAAAGTTAGGATCTAGTCTCTGATATTGTATAGAGATTATTCAGCTACATGTATCTCCCACAGCATATTTGATAGTTGCCAGATGTGAGACAGTTATCTATGGTGCAGGATGGGGTTGTGCATTGCAGTGTATATATAGCATCCCTGGTCATCCATATACCCTAAATTCCATGGGGGTCCCCTAATTTTTGTGAAAACCAAAAAATGCTCTCAAAAGTTTTTAATTAATTTTTAAAAGTATTGTTGAGTTACAATGTTGTGCCAATTTCTGCTGTACAGCAAAGTGACTCATATATATATATATATATATATATATATATATATATATATAGTTTTCCCAGAACCCCTTTTCCCTATATTATGTTCTTGCCTCCTTTGTTAAAGATTAATGGACCATAGATGTATAGGTTTATTTCTGGGCCCTCTATTCTGTTCCATTGATCAGTATGTCTGTTTTTATACCAATACCACAGTTTTAATTACAGTATCTTTGTAATATTATCTGAAGTCTGGGAGAGTTTTGCGTCCTGCTTTGTTTTTTCCTTAGAATTGCTTTGGCAATTCTGGGTCTTTTATGGTTCCATAGAAATTTTAGGATTATTTCTTTTTTTAGGTCTGTGAAAAACGTCATGGGTAATTTGATAGTGATCACATTTAATATCTGTAAATTGCTTTGGGTAGTGTCATTTTAATAATATTAATTCTTCCAATCCAAGAGCATGGGATATCTTTCCATTTCTTTGAATCCCCTTTAATTTATTTCATCTCCTACTATCTAGAAAAACACTAAAACCCTTCATGGTTATGTCTACTCCTCATGACTTGTAGTAACTTTCACAAGACCAGCAGCAAACTTTGTAAAATGTGTGCATGGCTTCATGCACCTCCCCCTTCACTTTTATCACTTATATCTTGATATTTCCCCTTTCCTCTTTGGGGTAGTGTTTCAGAGCTGTCTGAAATACTGCCTCCTGTGCTGTAGTTAAGTGTACAGAACAAAAGATGTCACAGTCATTTATCAGAGCAGCCACTCCCAAGGGAGAGCCAGTGAGCCCTGAGGGAACTTAAGAAAGAAACAAAGAATACTGGCCATAGCTGAAGTGCATATCAGAGCAGTGATTCCAGTAAGCCCAGACCTTTAATTTACATCTTCCCGTAGAAACTGATTTTCTGTAAATCTGGTTTTCTGTAAATCTTTTGTTCCTACTACCTTCCCTTTGTTGCAAAACCTCTTATATATCCTAGCTCCCCCCTTACCTCCTTGAAGAGGTTTCTCAGGGAACAGGAGATGCTGTCTCCCAGGCTTAAGTCCTAATTTCACCCCAAATGAAACAACTCAAAAAAAATTATTTTATTGATGTTTGTAGTTCTCTCACCTCCTTGGTCAGGTTTATTCCTATGTATTTTATTTTATTATTATTTTTAAAGTATTTATTTCTGCATTCCCTTTGTGATATTTCATTGTTACTATACAGAAATGCAACTAATTTCTGAATGTTAATCTTATATCCTGCTACTTTGTTGAATTCGTTGATCATATCAAGTAGTTTTGTCTGGCGTCCTTAGGGTTTTCTATGTTTAGTAACATGTTATCTGCATATAGTGACAATTTTACCTCTTGCCTTCCAATTTGGATACCTTTTATTTCTTTTTCTTGTCTGATTCTTGTGGCTAGAACTTCCAATACTACGTTGAATAGAAGTAGTGAGAGTGGGTATCCTTGCTCTGTTCCAGGTTTTAGTGGAAAGGCTTTCAGCTTTTCTCTGTTGAGTATTATATTGGTTGTGGGTTTATCATAAATAGCTTTTATTATGTTACGTCCCCTCAATATCCATTTTGGTAAGTTTGTTTATCTTGAATGGATGTTGAATTTCATCAATTTTTTTTCTGTATCTCTTGAGATGACTTTTGTTACTGTGGTATATTACATCGATTGATTTGTATATCTTGAACCATCCTAGTCAACCTGGGACAAATCCCACTTGGTCATGATGTATGCGTTGTTGGGTTCTGTCAGCAAGAATTTTGTTAAGTGTTTTTGCAAGTATATGCATGAAATATATTGACCTATAATTTCATTTTTTGGTGGTATATTTTTCTGCTTACAATATCAGGGTGATGGTGGCTTCATAGAATATCTTTGGGAGTGTTCCCTCTTCAATCTTTTGGAACCGTTTGAGAAGGATGAGTGTAAGTTTTTCTTTGTATAGTTGGTCAAATTCCCCTGTGAAGCCATCTGGTCCTGGCCTTTTGTTTGTAGGGATTATTATTATTATTATTATTATTATTATTATTATTATTACATATTAAATTTCACTTCCAGTAATCTCTGTTCAAATTATTTATTTCTTCTTGATTAAGTTTTGGTGAGTTTTACGTCTCTAGGAAGTTGTCCATTTCTTCTAAGTTGTCAAATTTGTTGGCATATAATTATTCATAGTATTCTTATTTTTTTTTTTACTTCTGCAGTATCAATTGAGATTTCTCCTTTTTCATTTCTTATTTTGTTTATTTGGATTCTCTCTCTATTCCTCTTAGTGACCCTGGCCAGAAGTTTGTCAATTTTATTTACCCTTAAAAAGAACCATCTCTTGATTTTATTGATTTTATTTATTTATTTGTTTGTTTGTTTGTTTGTTTATTGTCTGTTTAGGGCTGCTCACACAGCATATGGAAGTTACCAGGCTAGGGATCAAAGCAGAGCTATAGCCACTGGCCTATACCACAGCCATCACAATACCAGATCTGAGCTGTGTCTGCATTCTACACTGCAGCTCAAGGCAATGCCAGATCCTTAACCCACTGGGCAAGGCCAGGGATTGAACCCACATCCTCATGGATACCAGTTGGGTTCACTGCTGCTGAGCCATGACAGGAACTCCTCTTTTATTTTTTAATCTCTATTTTATTGATTCCCTCTTAATTCTGTCTCATTTCATTTCTTCTGCTGACTTTAGCTTTTGTTTTTTCTTCTTTTTCTAATTCCTTTAGATGGTAGGTGAGGTTGTCTGAGATTTTTCTTGTTTTTTGAGGAAGGTCTATATCACAATGAACTTCACTCTAAGAATTGCTTTTGAGGCATCCTGTAGATTTTGACTAGTTGTGTTTTCATTGTCATTTGTCTTAAGGTTTGTTTTTAATTTCCTTTTTGATTTCCTCATTGAATGCTGGTATTTTTTAGTAGCATGTTGCTTAGCCTCCATGTAGCCTTTTTCTCATTTCTTTTCCTGTTTCTAGTTCCATGCTGTTGTAGTCATATAAGATGCTTGAATTAATTTCTATACTCATGAATGTGCTGGAATTAATTTGTGCCCTAGTATGTGATCAATCCAAGAAATATTACATGTATACTTGAAAAGAATGTATATTCTGTTTTTTTTTTTTTGGGGGGGAGGTGTAAGGTCCAGAAAGTAATTAAGTCTAACTTCTATTTTATCATTTAGGATCTCTGTTGCCTGGTTTATTTTCTTTCCAGAAAATTTATCTATTGATGTGAATTGGTGCTTAAAGTCTCCTACTATTATTGTATTTTCCCTCAATTTCTCCTTTTATGTCTGTTAGTATTTATGTATTCAAGTGCTCCTATATTAGATGCATATATGTTGAGTGTAAAATACTCTTCATTTATTGATGCCTTTATCATTATATAGTATCCTTCTTTCTCTTTCTTTATGGCCTTTATTTTAAAGTTTATTTTGTCTGAGTATTGCAATTCTCACTTTATTTTCACTTCCATTTGTATGAAATATCTTTTTCTACCCCCCTCTTTCAATCTGTTTTTCTTTTATAGTCAGTAATTGTAGGCACTTTTTTTTTTTTCAATCCAGTATGCTACTGTATGTCTTTTGATTGGAGAATTCGATCCATTGATATTTAAGGTAATTATTGATAAGTATGTATTCGTTGTCATTTTAAACCTTATTTTCCAGTTGATTCTATGTTTATTCCTTTCTTTTTTCTTTTTGTAGTTTGATAATTTCTTTTTATTTTATGCTTGTATTCTCTTCTTTTTTGTTTTTTTGTAAATCTATTGTTTGTTTTTGATTTGGGTTTGTCCTGTTCTGCAAGTATGTTAACCCTTTGCTATATCTGCTTGCTTTAGACTGACAGTCATATAGCCTCAGACACATTCTAAAAAGCCTATATATTCTTACTCCCCTTCCCCACAATTTATGATTTTGATGAACATTTTTACATCTTCAAGTTTATCTTTTTCATATTCCTTGTTTTTATAATCACTTTCACAAATAGATTTAATAGATTTTTTTTTAATCTGTATCCTGGTTTATTTAAGTTATTGCTATTCAACTGTGATTTCCTCCTTCCTATGTCTTCTTGCTTCTTTTCTCTTTAGAGGAGACTTTAAGTATTTCTTTTAGGGTAGGTTTAGTGTTCCTGTATTCCTTTAGTTTATGCTAGTCTGAGAAATTCTTTATTTCTCTTCCTATTCTAAACAATAATCTTGCTGCCTAGAATATTCTAGGTTGCAGACTTTTCCCTTTCATATATCTTGCCACTCTCTTCTGGCCTGCAGTGTCTCTGTAATGAAATCAGCTGATAGCCTTATGGGTATTCCCTTGTAATTAACTCTTTCTGTTTTTCACTTGCTGCCTTTAGAATCCTCCCCTTATCTTTAACTTTTTCCATTTTTCTTGTAATACGTCTTGCTATATGTCTGTTTGGGTTCCTCTTATTTGGGATCCTCTGTGCTTCCTTTATCTGGGTATCTATTTCCTTTAGATTTAGGACATTTCAACCATAATTTCTTCAAAATATTTTCAATCCCCTTTCCTCTTTCTTTTCCTTTTAAAATTCTTATTGTGTAGATTAACACACTTTATATTATTCCGTAGATCTCTTATATTACTGTTTTTATTTAGCTTTCTGTCTGCTATCTTGATGTGGTGATTTCCATTAGTCTAACTTCCAAGTCACACTTATTCATTTCTCTGCATTATTCATTCTACTATTTATTACCTTTAGCTCAGCTTTCATGTTGGCAAATGAATTTTCTAATTTTTCTTGGCTCCTCCTTATAGTTTCTAGTTCCTTTTTACAGTAGTCTGCATTTATTTCAATAACCTTTCTTAATTCTTTCAGTATTTTTTTACCTCCTTTTTGAACTCATTCTCTGTTAGACTGATGAGGTTTGTTTCATTGCTTGTTCCTTTGGAGGAATTCTTCTGTTATTTCAACTGGGAATGGTTCCTGTGCCTCTTTATTTTGCTTATATTTCTCCTACTCTGTGAATTTGGGGAAACAATTATCTACTGTATTCTTAGAAGGCTATTTATATGTGGGAGCATCCCTGGGTAGCTTGTGTGTGTTTGCTATTTTTTTTGGTGTGAGGGCTGTTTTTGGATTGCATTCTTGCTGTCTCTTTCCTTAGTGTGTGCAGGCCATTATCTCCTTGAGAGGGCATGCAGGTGCATGGCCTGTGCACACTCCCAAAGAGGTGGGAGCAGCAGGCAACTGAGGGTTAGTGTGTTCCGAGGGACATGGGGGTGATGGGTGGCACCTGGTCATGGGGCCCCTGGCACCAGTGAAAAGCCACAGGGAGGTGGGGTCTTGCCCTCCTCTTGAGTCTGAGGTGGCTGCTACAACTTGCACCCATCCCCATAGCCTACCCAAGTCATGCCATATTGCCTGAGAGCCCACTTGAAGGGAAAAGGAAGTTCCTATGGCAATCCTGACCCTCTACTCTCATAGTTGTGAATAATGGCACCTTGCTTCTCTGTCTGGCCCAGGCCTCCTCTCACACTTACTTGGCTGTGGCACACCACATCCTAGCTCACTCAGGCTGCTTCCACACAGACAACCCTACTGCTTTCCCTGGGTCTGATCTCCAACAACCGAGTCTCTGCACCCAGGCCCCAACTGAGTGTCTTGGGCTAGGGTGTGCTGCCTGGTGTCACTGACCATATGTAAGGGTCTCTCTCTGCTTTGCACTCCTCAGACTGGCTACTGCATTTTTCTCTGAGACTTTGTACCTCCCCTTCTGCCCTCACTGTTCACCCTCCTAGTCAAAGGTCTCCTAGTATGTGAAAACCTTTCTTCTCTCACAGCTCCCTCCCAAGTTTGTTGGTCCTATCCTGATTCCTTTTTCTATCTTCTCTCTCACACTTCTTTTTACCCCTTTTATCCCACCCAATTTTGTAGAGATTTCTTGCCTATTTGGATATCTGATGTCTTCTGTCAGCATTCAGTATATATTCCATGAGAATCATCCTAGACATAGTTTTTTTTGTTTGTTTGTTTTTTGTCTTTTGTCTTTTAGGGCCACACCTACAGCATATGGAGGTTCCCAGGCTAGGGGTATAATCGGAGCTGTAGCCACCAGCCTACACCACAGCTCACGACAACGCCAGATCCTTAACCCACTGAGCAAGGTCAGGGATCGAACCAGCAACCTCATGGTTCCTAGTTGGATTCATTTATGCTGTGCCATGACAGGAACTCCTAGATAGTTTTTTTTTTTTTTTTTTTTTTTTAATGTATTTGTGGGAGAAGGTGAGCTCCTTGCCCTACTTCTATGCCATCTTGATTTGATATGGCCTGGCTGTAAACATGCAGGAGTGTAGTGCCATGGGCAATGCAGGCTGAGCCTTCAAATTTTTAAAACACCCCTTTGAAAGTGGGACTTCCCCTTTGAGAACTATTTTGTTCAATATCTGTAGAATGTGTCTCTTTCTCAAGTAGATATGCCCTGAATTGTAGATTAGTTATAGATGAGTTAATAGGAAGTTAAAATTAGAAATATATGAAATAGAGACTCATTAATATATCAAAATCACTTCCTGAGTATAAAGATGACTGATGGCTGTTTAGAAATATGTTTAGGAGTTCCCGTCGTGGCACAGTGGTTAACAAATCCAACTAGGAACCATGAGGTTGCGGGTTCGGTCCCTGCCCTTGCTCAGTGGATTAACGATCTGGTGTTGCTGTGAGCTGTGGTATAGGTTGCAGATGTGGCTCGGATCCCACGTTGTTGTGGCTCTGGCTTAGGCCGGTGGCTACAGCTCCGATTCAACCCCTAGCCTGGGAACCTCCATATGCCGTGGGAGTGGCCCCAAAGAAATAGCAAAAAGACAAAAAAAAAAAAATGTTTAAAAATACAGATATTTATTTGTATATTTAAAACTATCCTCCAGAAGAAAATATAATAAACTTGGCCTTTCAACTCAGCATTTTGATAATGGCTTAGAAAAAGGTGTAAGAGCCGCATTTATTGGATCTGGAGATAACACAAAGTTGGAAGAAGTAGCTAATGTGATGGGTGACACCCATACTAAAATGATGAGTGAAATAAATACAATGATGATCAGATACTCTTATCCCATAATATGATTATATCAATATGAAACAGAGGTATAGGCTTTCTCAAACACATGAGATTACTACTCTCTTAACAGGTAGAGAGAGACATTGGTTTCACCTGTTTTCATGTAATCTTTAACTACAATAGATGTTTAATATTTAACACAGATGAGGTTATAATCCTGCTCTCCTAGACTTGTTTGTGGAAATGTGTTTAATTCTGAGTAGCGCCCTTTAAAAATAGCACTGACCAACCTGAGAGCTGAAATACAAAACAAAACAAAAATAAGGCAAGAGATAAAAACTCTTCCATTTGAAGGATAATAAACTGAATTGGGGATATTCAGTGCAGAAAAGAAAATATTTAAGGGAGACATAGTTTACACATGAGTGAATTAAAACTCAGAGAGGTTAAGTAATTTGCACAAGGGAATAAAACTACCACCATTTAGTTTAACTGATCAAACATCCATTGCTGAATGATGGATTATGGATCATCCCCAGTATTCATAATAAGCACATACATTGGCATTATAAAAAAACCCCAAATTTTAGTAGCTTACTAATTCAGTGATTTGAAATTAAATTTATTTACTCACAACTAATTTTCCCTTTGATCCTCTTAAGTAATGATCTTCCACATGGTGATTCTAAAACCCAGGTTTCCTTCATCTTGGGGTTGCTTTTCTCTTCAAGTTCTCAGCATCCTCCCCATTTACCCAGCCAGCAGGGAAAAGAGAGCATGTGTAGTAGTACAACTGCTTCTTAAAATCTGCCTGGGAAGTGACAGACATATTCCATTAGCCAGAAGAACTCACATGGCCAAACTTGGAAGTAGGGGATGGGGAGGAGCGCAAGGAATCAGGAGAAATCTGAGAAATATAGGCCTGAATTGGGCAATTGTCTTCCAAAGATTCCCAGCTATGAAAAAGAGAAAATGGATTTGTTGGAGAAGGCACTAACATTTTCAGCTACCACCAGCAAAATAAACTTTTCCCTTTATTTTACAGTTGAGGATACCAAAGTTTATAAATACTTAAGAAACTTTCCCAAGGTCCCATAGCTTTTAAGTGACTACTCAATTTTTTTTATTTAATTTTAAAATCTAGGTTCGTCTTTACACTATTCTAAACCATCTCTGGTAAAAGAAAGTCCTTCCTATTGCTACATTTTGCTTTCTTCCTCAAATGAGTTACATCTTCCTATTTTTATTGGCTTTTATGATCAGCTAATGGGGTTTTGGATAGTTCTAACATTTTTTGAAGCAAGAGTTATATCTCCTTTCTAGACAAATTCTTCTGTTAGTCACCCAGAGGCATGCCACCAATCATCTTTCTCCTAGGAGTGGTTAAAACAGACATATCCACAACAAACACACATATGTACACACACTCACACTCACTCACACATGCATATACTCACATTCACTGTCTCTCTCTCTCACACACACACACTCATATGCATACTCACATACTCACACATGCACACATTCACACTCTGTCTCTCTCACACACACACTCACATACATACTCACATATACACATACAAGCTCCTTCTCTGACCTTTTCTAACTCACACATTTTTTTCCTCTGAGGGATTAAACTACTTCTGGCTCCCCTTCTCTGGTATTTAAATACAGTCTGCATAAAACACTGAAGCCACTATCTTTCTGGCTTTGCTCAGTCTCCTTAGCAACCTGCCTAGCAACAACTTCTTTAAAAAGGAATCTCAAAAAAGTTACACAGGACCATGTTCCTTACAATTATAATGAAAATCGGAAAAAAAATAAAACAAGAATTTTCATCACAACTTAACGCTGACTTTCAGTAACCCTCTGGCCTGTTGGCCTGCCTCTGCTCCTGCTCTGTATTGTCTATTCTCCATGTTGCAGTCAGATCCCTCTCCAAACAGAATTCAGTTTGTATCATTTTCCTACCAAAATCTTTCTTTCCCATGAGTTCCACTCTTATTCTGATACAGCCTAAATTTCAATCATGGCCCCAAAAGCCTAATGATGTCCTCCTAGTCTCTGGGGGGCTACCCTCTCGTGTTCTTCTTTTCTCCCACATTCTTGTCTCTTATCTACCAAGCTCATTCCCCGTCAGGGCCTTTATACCTGCTTGCTCTCTGCCTGGCCTGCTTTGCCCTGCAATTTTTACGTATTCACACCTTCTCATTGTCCTCATCTTAATGAATCTGCATTATTTTAAAATAGAATTTGATATCATCCTAAAATACAATACTTATTTTCTTATGCACTTGCTATGAGTGTAATTTCCAAAAGGAGAAGGGCTTTGTCTTCTTCATGACCTTATTCCAGTCACTTAGCACAGGGTTGGCAATGAGTAGTCACTCAGTGTACAATAAATTAATCAACTGATGACCTCTATTTTATGTCTGAGTGATATTCCATTGTATATATGTACTGCATCTTCTTGATCCATTCCTCTGTTCATGGACATTTAGTAAGTCAAACAAAAACAGACAAATATCATGATATAACTTATATGTGGGATCTAAAAAAAAAAAGATACAAATGCACTTATTTACAAACTAGAAACAGACTCACAGATTCCAAAAGCAAGTTTATGGAGACCAAAAAGGGGACGGTGGTGGGGGGTGAGGGGCGAAGGATGGATTGGAGGTTTGTAATTGGCATATGCCTACTATTGTACATGGGGTGGATGGTCAATGGGGGCCTGCTGTACAGCACGTGGAACTCTACTTAATATTCTGTGATAACCTATATGAGAAAAGAACCTGAAAAATAATGAATTAGTGTATACATATAACTGAATCACTTTGTTGTACAGCAAAAATTAACACAAAATTGTAAATCAACTCTACTTCAATCATATTTTAAAACAAAAGACTAATGACTAATGTTTGTTTAGTGCCTCCCATATATCAGTCTTTCTTGAGGAATGTCTGTTTGTTTGTTGTTTCAGAGTGTAGATAAAATGACTGAAGTCTCTGGAGAATAGGGTCCCATGTCTATGTCTACCCTGAAAGTAAATGCTCATGTATTAGGGACATGCCACTCCAGATTTAGATTAAGAGCAGAACTAGGATTCTGTCAAACTGGCCATAATTAGCCTGCAGAAGTGGGAAAGGCACTGTCCATGTAGTTTTGCTCACTGCATTCATCTAGACTTCAAGATCATGCATAATACATGTTTGCTTTAACTTTGGGCAAAGTTCAGCATTCTGGAGTTTGAGGAAAATTCATCTTTCAGACAGGTAGTTTCCAAGATTATAAAATTGAGCACAGGTGACAAAAAGGGTTTGCTTAAGAGGGGGAAGGATTCTTTGGTATTTTTATGCCCACCCCTCTTCTCCTTTTCCAGAAATGGTGCTTGATAAAGAACATTGATTAAGTGGGTACTCTATGGGTCATGTGGATTATTTCAGAGGAGATAAATGCAGTGTAAAGTTAATCAAAAGAATGTTCCTCCACATTGACTTTCCCCCTTAGCTCTTTAATTAGCTATTCAAGAGCATCACTCCTATACATGTCTAAAAATAGGAGCTTGGTCAGGAGAAAAGTGAGGCAACCTCTGTTTTCTCTGCATTTCAATGGTGATTCAGAATTCCACGAAATTGATAAGTTTGTATTTTTTTTCTTCCAGAATTGTGCATCTATATTAGAAAAGACATTCCCAGAATTTTTGCTCATGTAAAAAGCATAGTGTTATATTACTTTTGCATGGAACTTTGTAGTTTGCAAAGCTCTTTAATATAAATAATCTGACTTTTCTTCATTGCCTACAAAGAGGTGATGTTCACATTAAAAACCAATTGTTGTGGCTTCTTGATCTCACTGGCACATAAACTGACTGCCCCTCCCACCCTGGGGTTTCTAAGAGTCCCAAGGAGGTGTTTGACCTTGTATCACAATGTTGTATGTCAGTTACTGCTATCACAAGATGCCTTTTATTTTTTTCTCTCATCGGTACTGGAATCTTCTGTTAATGTTCTCTGTTCTCCAAATTACAAATGCCCACTAGTGCCTCTGTGACCCTTGAGGTACCAGAGGAGTGCTGTGATCTCCATGGAAGTGGAGAGAATAGTTTGCTTTAGCCTATTTTATGCTACATTTTCTCCCCTAATTCCTTCACCTTCTGGGACACTTATGCCAAGTATATAGATTCTTTTGGAGGCTCCCCATCAGCTCACAGGTTATGCTTAGATTAACTCTAGCATTGGATCTGATTTAGGCCCAAGGGGGACTCTACTGTACATTATTTCATTAGGTTTCCATGACAATGCTATGAGGTATTTAGGGTAAAGGATTATTAGTTTCATTTTATATATTAGAAACTAAAATACAAGGGATTTGATTCATTTTTTAAATTTTATAAAAATAACTATAATGAATTATCAGGCCAAAATAAGAATCAGATGCCTTTCTACTTATCTTAACCCAGATCAATTTTGTTATTTCTTTGTCTAAGATCAAAATCTCATTTTTTAGGTTCCTTGGTGCAAGGACTTTCTTTTTTCTTTCTTTTGGCTTTGTTAAGGCATAATTGACAATAAATATTCAGTACTTTCTAATTGCCTCTAAATGAGAGAAACTGCCCAGGAAGGGCTGCATTTTATGTGAGAGGAGGTTTGGAAGCAAAGACGGAAGGTGCACTGGAGTGATCAGATAGCAGATGGACAGTATGAGCTAGATAATCTCTAAAATCCCTTTCCAATCCTTTTGTAGTCAATAATCCCATAGCTAAGCCCCAAATCAAATGAACAACCATGTGACTCTGCTAAAGAAAAGGGAGAAGGTCTGAGTGTTTATTAAAAGAGGGGTGAGGAGAGTACAAAGCAAAATGGTTGACAAAAATCCTAGAGAAAATCCAAGGAAATGCAGAAGGAGGAGGTTTTTACTTTAGGCAAGAGCAGCAGGGTCTGGAAACAGTTTGTGGATTATTAAATCCATTCATGTTCAGAGGCGGTAACCTGCCCTCGGGTCTTCTATAGCTATAGGAATTTGAAGAGGGGATGGAAGATATTGCCAGTGGGCAGGAGCAAAGTATCAAGTTGAGAAGGCGCTCAGCCCCATAGAGGCATCTCAGAACCCTTTCCCATTTGGTTTCTGCTCCCTGTGCACGTCTGAGAGCAACATCCCTCTAACAGACACCCAGAGTGATAGTGATAGTTGTGATAGAAAAGGCCTCTCTGCTACATAAGAGCCAATCAGGGGAAACCAGACTCACAGGCAAGAAAGACTAATGACACTTGTGGGGCATTCAGAAATCCTCTCTTCTCTGCCTTAGTTTTGAGTAAACATGACTCAAAAACTTCTGGGACAAAGAATTGTGACCTGACCATTGACAGAGGCCACTGGCCAGAGAGAACAATCTGTTACTCTACTACTCTCTCTCTCTATTTAGTATTTTAATGGCCCTTCCCCACAGTTTCCTGTTTGTTGATTTTACTAAAAGTTTTTCAGCATCTGGGTTCCCTGTATACTTGTTTTCCCTAGGAAACTGGGGCTCATAGCTTTGTATGTGAGAATTGGTAGAGAGTTATCTGGTCCGACATCATCTTTCTCCTGAAGTGACCTCTATTTCTTAACTTTGACCCATGGACCATAAGTACTTATACTGATAAATTTTTAAACCATTAGCACATGATGCTCTGTCATCAGACAGACAGCTTTGCTTCATTTATTTCAGCCTTGGTAACCCTTATGCGTAAAGTAATATTTATTTTTTAATTGCATATCTTTTTTTTTTCTTTACATAAAAAAGTGAGTTCAGACAACTTTAATAATCTAGTTAAGGCTAACATTGGAAAAGAAAAGTGGTTTTTATTTCCCGATGAGTCAATTGAGGCAGGTTAAGTGTTTTTCTCTTGATAACAGCAAAAAGTAACAGAGTTGGGAATAGAGCTCTGAAACCCTGATTCCCAGTTCCCTGTTCTCATCAATAAAACACAGTCAACACCCTGCTCTCTTGCTCTGATTGCTATATTTACATGCCCCAGTTCTCCCATTAAATCCAAATAGCATTTGTATTTAAATCTAAATTGTATTTAGTATTTCTAGCAGAAAGTTTTGGTTTTAAATTATTTCTAAGACCTCTGAGGAGAGGTTATTGGCACTCTGTCTTGAGAGCACAGGAGAAAAGTTAGTACAAAGGTTAAATGACTAACTGCAGAACACAGTCAGATTGCTATGGCCAATATAGACAGAAATTCATAGAAATTTCTTCCTTCTACTTTTGAGCATAAAATTTTTCTTAGTAAAATATTTGAAACAACCCTAAAATCAAAATATGACAAAATATTAAAAAACTGAGTATTCATTTGCCCACTGTTTACTCTTTAATACCTTGAATAATTACTTATCTTTATCTAATTCCTATGTTTTCCAAACCCTGTGTGACCCCTAGCAACAGGCTTACATGCATATAATGACTATAATGTGTTGAAGAACTCCAGGAAAAGCAGTAAAGATTTGAGCTTGCATAGTCTTGCTATATTTATATGTGCTGTTAACATCAATGTGGTCTTAATTTATGAGTACACATGAAATCAATATTTACAATGACAAATACTGGATAGAACTGAAAGGAAAACATGAACATGATATAATTTTCCCAGTAATTCAGGATCTTAGCATGGGGGCAGGAGACTGAAAACACCACCAAAACATTCAGGAATTTCTGTTTCATTAAGAATTTCTGTTCAATGAGTGAAGAGAAGGTAAAAATTCAGATTTTAATACAAAAAAGTGAGACTATAGATTTCACTATAACTTGAAGTAGAATAATAAAGGGGTAGAATTTGTACAAAACATGGAAGGAAAGATAGGGAAAATTTTTTACATGAACATATATATCCTATATAAGATCCTGCATTTTCAGAAATGTAAGCAAGGGAATGACATAATTAATTTTCATATTCTTAGAATTACATGGCATGCATTAAAGCATGGAAAACAGTAGTAGGAAACCAATTTGGAGATTTTTCCAGTGATGTATATGAGTGATAATAGATGTCTAAACTAAGAAAGAGACTTTTTTTTTTTGCTTTATAGGGTCACACATGCAGCACATGCAAGTTCCCAGGCGAGGGGTCAAGTCAGAGTTGCAGCTGCTGGCCTATACCTCAGCCACAGCAACACAGGATCTGAGCTGCATCTGTGACCTACGCCATAGCTCATGGCAATGCTGGATGCTTAACCCACTGAGCGAGGCCAGTGATGGAACCTGCGTCATTATGGATACTAGTCAGGTAAGGAACGATGGGAACTCCAGGAAGAGACCATATTTAAGAGATAACAAGGAGGAGGAATTAAGAATGTGCAACTTCAGGGTGTCTAGACTAGAACAATGAGTGGATGATGGCTTCACTTACCAGATAGAGAATGTGAGAAGTGAAAAGGGAAGACCTTGAGAAGATGTTGAAATTTAGAAATGTTGCTTTGATATATCTGTGGGAATTTCAATTTAAGATGGCCAGCAGCTGATAGGAAAATCATGCCCTGAACCTCAATCAGCAAGTCTGGGGAAAGATACTCCTAGTCCTGAGGTTGGTGTTCTGTAAAATAACATGGAGGGACTGTTCCAAATGGGAAGAGACCCATGGATCTATCCTTGGATATTCCACATGTAATCAGTTAGTCAAATCTTTGTGATTAATGTTTTAAAGGACTAAATATAGCACATAAAATAGGTATATTCCAAGAACTTTGGAGCAGAAAAGGAAATTGAGTTGACCCTTGAACAATGCAAGGGTTGGGGCACTGATCTCTGCTTAGTCAAAAATCCACATGTAATGTGTAGTTGGTTCTCTGCATCCACTGTTCCGCATCCTTGGATACAACTAGCCTCAGATTCTGTTGTATTATTTACTATTGAAAAAAAATCCACATATAACTGGATCCAAATGACTCAAATCTATGTTGTTCAGGGGTCAATGTACTTGTTCTGTATACTGTTGCGGTAAATTAGGGATGTGTGCCTTAATCTTGGAGGCAGTCTTCCAAAATAGAAAGAAGACAACCTATGTACCTTCAAAAGATTAATCCAGAAAAATGAAATAAGGAAGAACTATCTAATAAATTGATCTGTGCCAAATAAGCTAGTTTGGTTAGGCAGAAAGAGCTTTCCAGACACTAAAACTCTGTCTGACATACAGGAAACAGAAAGTAAACATTTATTAAATGAATAACACCGATCACTTTGCTGAAAGTTGTAAATAATAATGAAATATTAAATGAGAAACTCCTGATAATTGATTTATGTCCAGTCCTATGACTCTAATATTTTACATTGAATAGTTCTTTGGTCCTTTTTTTTGAAACTTTTTAAATGTAAGGGACTTACCTGAAGATGAAACTTCTCTATAGATACAGTTCCATAAGATTAGCTTATCACTCTTTCCTGAGAAAATAGTGCATGTAAGTGTGTTGGAGTCTACTTTGTCAAACAAAAGCTATAAATTTCATAAGACATTTGCTCAAAACTATCACTTGGCTAATATCTTTAAACATAATTGGTTTTCTAAATATTTTTAAAGAATATTTTTGGAGCAATTTTAGGTTTATAGTAAAATTGAGAGAAAAAATCCAGAGATTTTCCATTTACTTGCTGCCCCCACACATGTATAGCCTCCTCCATTTTCAACATCACTCACCAGAATGGTGCTCTTTTTTTTTAAACCAAAGATGAACCTATATCGACACATTATAATTGCTCAGAGTCCACAGTTCCTTGGGGTTCACTCTTGGTATGGTTTATTCTATGTGTTTGGACAGGTGTATAAAGACATACATCTATCATTATAATATTATACTGCCATAAAAATCCTCTAAATATCTCTCACTTCTGCCTCACCCCTGGCAACTACTGATCTTTTTATTGTCTCCATAGTCTTGCTTTTTTCAGATTATCATATAGTTGGAATAATACAGTATGTAACCTTCTAAGACTGGCTTCTTTCACTTAGAAATAGGCATTTAAAATGTCTCCATGTCTTTTAATGGCTTGATACCTCATTTCTTTTTAGGGCTGAATTATATTTTATTGTGTGGGAATAGTACATGTTATTTATTTATTTACCTACTGGGGAAGATAATCTTGGTTGCTTCCACATTCTAGTAATCATGAATAACTGCTATAAATATCCATGTGCAGGTTTTTGTGAGGACATAAGTTTTCAACTCCTCTGAATAAACACCAAAAAGTGTGAATGCTGGATCATGTGGTAGAAATGTTGGTTTTATAAGAAGATGTGATACTGTCTTCCAAAGTGGTTGTACCACCTAGCATTCCCACCAGCAACATAGGTTTCCCTGATATTTTAAGATTTTGTTCTTCTTTCATTTAAGTTTCTCCTTTACTATTGCTGTATCCATGTAGAATCACAGTGGTCAATGTGGCTAGAACAGTCATTGATTAGTCTATGTCCCTGGATTTGGGCAGAATAATAATTAGATAATGTTGGATTGAGGAGATCATAAAAATGTGCATCACAGCAATTTTATAACTTCTTAGTTTTGTAATTTGTAAGTTTTGTAAGCATTGAAAGTGTGAAGTACACAGAAGTATGTATTTGCTTTGCTTTAATATCCCATCTCTAACCTGAATGGCTTAATATTTTTTTAAGGTACTAGATTACTTCTACATACAACTTAAAATATATGTGCACAATATCTCCTAATATTAATCTGTATGTATCATTTCAAAATTTCCTTTTATCTTCTTTTTTTCTTACTGGTTATCCAAAATATATTTCTTATTTTATTCTTTTTTTTTTTTTTTTTTTTTTAATTTTATTTTCCCACTGTACAGCAAGGGGGTCAGGTTATCCTTACATGTATACATTACAATTACAGTTTTTCCCCCACCATTTCTTCTGTTGCAACATGAGTATCTAGACATAGTTCTCAATGCTATTCAGCGGGATCTCCTTGTAAATCTATTCTAAGTTGTGTCTGATAAGCCCAAGCTCCCGATCCCTCCCACTCCCTCCCCCTCCCATCAGGCAACCACAAGTCTCTTCTCCAAGTCCATGATTGATTTTCTTTTCTGAGGAGATGTTCATTTGTGCTGGATATTAGATTCCAGTTATAAGTGATGTCATATGGTATTTGTCTTTGTCTTTCTGGCTCATTTCACTCAGTATGAGATTCTCTAGTTCCATCCATGTTGCTGCAAATGGCATGATGTCATCCTTTTTTATGGCTGAGTAGTATTCCATCGTGTATATATACCACATCTTCCGAATCCAATCCTCTGTCGATGGACATTTGGATTGTTTCCATGTCCTGGCTATTGTGAATAGTGCTGCAATGAACATGCGGGTGCATGTGTCTCTTTTAAGTAGAGCTTTGTCCGGATCTTATTTTATTCTTTATGAAAATGCCTTCACAGTTTAGATCCCAAACATTTTTCTTTATTAAGTTTCCAACACCACTAAAATGCTTCTGAATTCGAATGATGTCATTCTCAAAGAACATGTTTCCTTGTATTCCACATCTAGGTTCTCTGATATCCAGTATTACTATGTAAAATGCATTTTATTGCTTTACACAGCCCCTCTTTATCTTTAGAACATGGTACAGCCTCATTATGCTTCCTGGATGCAGTTAGGACAGAATATGTGAAAAAATGTCAACATGAATAATAGTTGAATGTTTGATACCGAACATTTGCTATAGTCATTTAGGGACAAGTCTAATTTGGAAACTCTAGTTAGATAAAGGTCAGCTTTCCTAAATAGATGAATCAATATAAAGAAGCAATACATCTTCCATAATATTTATGCTATAGTTAACATATGTAAGTTATTTTTTCTTTGAGTTCTATGCAAAACATTGTAATTCAACATCCTATCTAACATATTATTGGAAAATAAAAATAGCATGTATCTCACTTTAAAATGCATAGCACAAAGTATTGTTGACTTAAAATGTATACACAGCGTAAAAGTTGAGAGCTAAGTTTTATTTGGGGCAAAATGAGGACTGTAGCTTAGGAGGCAGCATTTCAGATAGCTCTTAAATGCACTCCAAAAAGGCAGGTGGAAATGTCAGTATACATGTGATTTTGGGGAGGTACATGCAACCTAGCACACGTTTTACAGATGTTAGCTGCTAGTCTTATGAAGGTTACTACCAGTCATGGGGAGGAGACATAACCAAGAAGGATTTTAGTGCTTTTCTAGATATGAGGAGATGCAAGAATTGGGCACATAAAATCTTATTCTGAAAATATCTAACTATCTGAAAACCTGTTCTTCCGGTTTCCCAGAGTACAGAGTGCCTCATTTCTAATCTCCACTCTGAGCTCTTTTAGGTGGTGTTGAGGATTAGCCACTGAGGTGGCTCATTATTCAATCTGTGTAGAGGCAGATGGCAAGTGCCAATCTCCAGTTCACAGAATAAAGGTGCTTCCATCCCTACCATTCAATTTAATGGTGGGAATATATGCCTTTTTGTTCTGTACATACCAATCCAAATACTGATCAACTAATTACCAAGTGTTTACTTTGTGCTTAGAATTTGCACATTTCTATTGAAAGTTTGATGCCATCAATTAGGATGGTAAAGGTAATTGGGCCAGGCATAGGTACTAAAGAGATAATTAGTCCAGATTTGACTTAACATATTTGTTTTGGTCACAATTGGGGCATGTGGAAGTTCCTGGGCCAGGGATCAAACCTGAGCCACAGCAGAAATCCAAGCTGTTGTAGTGACAGCACCGAATTCTTAACCCACTGTGCCAAAAGAGAACTCCTGACTTAATATATACTTAACACATATGTATTAATCATTTCCTATATACTGCATATGTGAAAAAAGAAAATCGATATGTTAGTGCATCCCAAAGTATTAGCTATGGGTTAGAGGTGGGTTTGGGTAACATGTTGAGGTAGTATTAAATGAGAACAAGTCATACAGTGGGCAAGCTCTTTTCACTTCTCTTCCAAACCTTTGGATTATTATCAGAGAGAATGTTCAATTTGATATCTGCTTATCTATAGCTCGTCTCTAGACAAATCTCTCTTTCTCCTTCTTATGAAAGGGGGGGTATTAATCTAAGAGCTTAAGGTGGGGAACAAAATCATTACAATTTAATAATATGATTTTTATTTTCATCATTTTTATTTGGGGCTTTCTCTTTTATTAGAGTAAGAGATATGCTTTTCTTGGGGTAAATTGATTTAAGCAGAAAACTTCAAGTTGAAAAACATTAACAATACATGTGGTAAACCAGCAGAGCAAAACTTCTGGATGGTTACACAGATGCCTGGAGATGATAAGTGCTGGACAGTTGTATCCTGTGCTCTTGAGGATCACCATCTGGGTTATTTTTCAGGGGGAAAATTTCTATTCCTGAATGTTCCATTCATTATGCCTCTAATATAAATGCTCTGTTTTATAGCACTGGTTATATGCGGACAAAGATCATTGCCATCCTGTAGGTCTATTTTAAGGTTTATATGAAAAGACACAATTAAGGAAAAAAATTAAGAGCTAGTTTCTGCCTCTAATGCCTTTTTCATCAAACATGAGAGCTCATTGTGCTCCATGAACTTGTTGTATTATGTACTGCGCTATGTTGTACACTTTAAAACTGTGGGCTTTGTGGCTTGTTTGGTTACAGAATCACTAAGTTAGCATACTCTGGGCACTTTTGGAGATAATGCCACTTTGGATGGTAGAGGTTATATGTCCAGGTATGTATAATTTCAGATTATGAATGTGCTTCTGAATAAAGACCTGACCAAAAAATATAAAGAACTTAACAAATAAGGCCCCCATAGATATTTACTAATTGTGGTTTTCTGCTCTTCATAATCAGAAAGAACAGTGGCCTTTATTTTTTTATTCTTATTTTATTTTATTTTTTTATCTTTTCAGGGCCACACCCATGGCACATGGAGGTTTTCTGTCTAGGGGTAAAATCGGAGCTGTAGCCTCTGGCCTGCACCACAGCCACAACAATGAAGGATCTGAGCCATGTCCGTGACCTACACCACAGCTCATGGCAATGCTGGATCCTTGAACCCCTGGGCAAGGCCAGGGATCGAACTCGTACCCTTATGGATGCTGTGACAGATTTGTTTCCACTGAGCCACAATAGGAACTCTGCTTTTTCTTTATTATGAAGAGGATGAATGGCAGAAATGAGAATCAAACTTGGAAACCATGATTCCTGGAGTTCTGTTCTTTCACTCATTGCAACAATATAAATGCCCCCTAGACAAATGCCACAATCAGACTACAAGGAATAGATGAGAAACCCATGGATCAATAGTTAGGAGACTAAGCTGTGTGACTTTTGGCAACTGATTTAACTTGTTGGAGCCTCAGTTTCCTCAGTGGTCAAATAGAAGAGTTAATATTTTTCTTGTTTATCTTATAGATTTGCTCTGAGGCTTAAAGGAAATGCAGACTATGAAAGAGATATGAAATTTTCAACTGCCTTGCAAATGTAAGGCAGTATTATAATTATATATTTTACTAATCTTACTTTTGTGATGTTGATCATTGTTCTCTATCCTGCTCCTAGCCCATAATCTCACATATGTATTCTTTGTGCCTCTGCTTCCTATTTCCTGATGGTTGCACAAGCTTGGTCAGCTGCCATGAAGACATTGGAATTTGGCAGAGAACCCTCTCCTGTCCATCTCTTTGCTAGGACTACCTCCTAGGGACTCTGCTGGATTTACTGACTTGTTCAGGGCTCAATAGACATCATCTATTCTGTTCTCTTGAAACAAGGGAAGCTAAAGTTAGAGACAGAGAAGAGTCAAGATTCCAGAGGCATTTGGTGAATACTTTTTTTTTTCCCTTGCACCCTGGTGGCGTATGGATGAAACTAAGGGCAAGGATAATTTGGAAAACTTTCATTCAAATATCCTATCCAACTTGAATATCATATTCCCTCTGAAGCCTTTCTAATCCTCCAAGCAGACAAATAGATCCTCGGATCTTGGGTTCTATTGTACTTTGATTAAACTCCTGCTATGACTCATGATATATTGTACGGATTTCATATATTTAGGTTTGCAACTGATCTTCTAGAGAAAAGAAATCTGTCTTATTTATTTCTAGCACCTCAGTACCCTACTCAGTGTCTGCTGTATACTTAGTGGGCACATTTTGGGGGGAATAAAAGAGTGGAAGAAAAGGAAGAAAAGATGAAAGAGAGGGAAGGAGGGAGGGAAAGAGAAAGATGAATGAGCGAATGTTCTTTTGTCTCTGGAATGGATGATTTTGTTCTTATCATCCTTAAATCTAACAAATATTTTAGCCCAAGAATATTTATCAAGGATATATTATTTTCCTAGGCAATAAGATAATTGTGATAACTTTTGGTCAAAAGATGTTTCTTCCTTAGAATCCATTTTGACTACAAATTTTTCCTTTGTTTTTAAAAGCCAATTTTTTTTTCTTAATTGCTGTGTATATGACATGATAAACATATATAAATAGTATTTTTGAAGTGTTTTAATCAGTTTTTTCTTTTAGCTATGAAATTATTTTTGTCCTCTAGCTCCAAAATGCCAAAAGAAAAAATGAAGTGCATTTTTAAAAATTCTACACAATTTTGCCTTTTGATTTGAGGTCTGGGCACTCATCTTATTCTCATACTGCAATTAGAATCAAGCAAATCATTAAGCATGTCTAAGAGGACATCCTATGTGAATTTAAATAGCTTATATTTTTAGTTCACTTTTCCCAATTTTAAGTCACTGCACCACACGTAAAAAGGCATATCTAGGTCAAGTGTTTACCTAATGAATTTCTTTCTATACTTTCTACTGAGATAAAAATTTAACATTTATCCTCTCTCTTCAGGTAGCTACTTTTTAAAATCCTATGGGATTATGAAAGAATAAAAGAAGGAAGGAAGAAAAAGAGGGAGTCAGGGAGAGAGAAAGAAAATGGGGAAGGAACTTTTTACATAGACTTTTACAACATCTGCAGTAAGTGTTTTGAAGATGGCTACAATGCTGGTAGAAAAAAAAATCAGTAGAAAATCTTGCACAGACATGGAAAAAATCTAAAATATTTGTTTTTCTGCTATGCTGTAAGAATCTTTAAGGAATGGCCCTATTTACTACTTTCTTTCTTTATTGTACAGCATTTGCTGTCTGCTATCTCCATTGCATTTGATATTTAAAAGTTAAGATTTTAGTATAGTCTCATTAGAACTGATCTTATCAACATTGAATGATGGTCTTCAGGAGAGAGCTAGCATTCTATCAACACTGACATTTCACTGAGTTAGGGAACAGTGTATTTTTCATCTTTTTATCTTAGGGCTTAGTAAAGTGGCTGGTATGGGGGAGACATATTAAAAAAAGTATTTGAAGAAAGTGCATAAATGATTGAGTCATATGTGAATGACAAAGATCACGTTTAAAATAAATAAATAAAGCGATAGCCTATTTAATTTAATTGGAAATCACAGCTGTGTACTGTGTGCCTGCCAAGGTTTACACACTGAATCCAACCCTGTAAATTATATAAAATTAGTAAGCTTCTTCTAAGAACAGTTTTAATATCAACTGCATGATATCTTTACGTAATCAGCATCAGTTTTTGCTTAATTGATATAACCGTGGCATTTTGCATTGATTACTAAAAATGCCGTGATCACCCTCACTAACTAGCTTTCTGACCTTTTATCCAGTTTACAGAAACTCATAGTGGAAAATATCTTTCATGTATCAAACTATGTACCAGTACAATGTAGCATTCTTTTATTAATACCAGCAGAGTTTCATATGCTTAGGCTTATCTGTTGCAACTGATCCTCTGGAGCTTGAAGTAATTTCATTTTAGTTTGAAAAAGTTAATATTTTAGGCCCTGACTATTGAAGAACCAGATATCAAGGCAGTCAGTTGGGACAATGAGCCAAATTGAAAGTAACATTCAAGCTTTCATTCACTTACCGTGACAGAGCAAGTGAGAGGCAGAAAGTGGCACTAGCTCCTCAGCGTTCCATTTCTTTCCATGGACCAGCACTGGACAAGTCAGGATTAGCACAGACAGGGGAATCTTTTTACAGTTGAGGATCCTGGACAGAAGATCAATGCCTTTTTGTAGTGTGTGTGTGGTGTGGTGTGTGGTAGTGGGTGGTACCTGAGGGTTGAGGTTGGGAGGTAAGGGATAGGAGTATAAAGATACTAAGTTAAAGTGGAGAAAAGTACCTCAGCCAAGACCTTCATTAAGGAAGCCTCTGAACTGATCAGAAATGCCTGGGTTAGGAATACAAATGTGTATATGAGCATGTCTGGCTGGTCAAGGGATGGGAGGCTTGCGTCCTTGACTACACCTCCCTCCAGAACTACAGTGTACTGGCTGTGCACCAAATCTGTTGTAAGGAATGCAGCTTCCTCCCGTGAGGCTTACAAGGAAAAGTTTTATAATTGCCCGATTGGATCAGAAAGATGGCTCATGGGATTCTGGCCTGGAGCCAGCTCCTTCCTGTCCCACCATCTTCCTCCACCTCTTTAGCACTAGGGATTATGCCATGCATCTACACCAGCTCCCTCCTTTTAGTGTCACATTGCTTGGATGTCGATAGCATCTGGCTCAATATATCATTCCTTTTAGTGCACTTACTATCTTTCAGACACTGATCTCATGGTCAATTACCCTCTGCCTCTGTTAACCTTCATTTCCACTTCCAATCAGCCATGTGCCACAGATAACAGAATACAGTGCTATCTCCAGGTTCCCTCAGTACTGTCCAAAATTAAACTGTCCTCACGTGTCATCCCTTGCATTTCTTCCTTTCAAGCACAAAAACTGTTTTCCATGCATTTTGATATTTTAGAATATTGTTCTCCTAAATTACTAAGTGAGTCCTGTCATGGCCAAATGGTACTTTTTTTTTGCCAGTTCAGCTCCCTGAATTCTGTTACTTCAGTTGTCCACATCTTCTCTTTCCCTGACCGACAGACATCTCTTTGGGCATTCCTCTACCAAGCCTTACATTATCCTCACATTTTGGTTTCTCTGCTCTGTTCCTGCTTCTATGCTACAGTGTTTTCTGGAGCCATAGAGTTTGGCTTACTAGAGGTTTATTCTGTCCAACCACAACTTGGCTGTGGATATTTGCTTGGCAATTGTCTGTTCATCCCTCATTGGATTTTTGGCTCCTTCTCTTCAGTGGCAGATCCAGCTTTTAGCCTTCTGTCACTTATCTTTCCCTACCTCTCTTTACAGTTGACAACTTTCTCTATTCCTTGAGTGAGATGTGAGCTCACCATTTACCTCCTCAGTACCTCTTGTATATCCTTTATTAATTTATCTGTCAGACAAAGCTGCAATAATGTAGTATAGCATAATGGTAAAGAGCATGAACTTTTTAGAGAAAAAATATAAGACACTGTATTCACACCTTAATTAAAGTATAATATAATGAAGTAACAGGATCTGAGATTTATACAGTAATAAAAATAAAAAACAATTCTGAAAAGACACATACAATAAAAATAAAAATATATGGAAAAATTGTTTTTAATACACTGGAATTATGTTACAAAGATTACCCATGAAAGACAAGGAACAAATGAGATAAGTCCTGTGACCTCCTAAAAGCTTAGTGCCTTGAGAGAATTTCTAGGCTCTGGCTGAGGGAAGGGGAATTCAGGTAAAAACCACTGACTCTGAGTTGAGACGATGAGTAGGGATTTCAAACCAACAGGCTTGACTGTACCAGAGAGCTGCATGAAGGAAAAAAACCCTTGAGATTTACAGAAGCTCCCTCTGAAGTATTCAATCATGTATGAAATCAGTGCATGCATGTGAAAACAAAACACAATAAAACAAAACCTTAATACTGGAGTAAAAGGGGAACACTGCCACTGTACTTTTGCCATGTTGGGAATAGCACCTCTTTCCACCAGCCTAAATGGAAAAACTCACTTACAGGACATTGGGGATAGTAGTCAAGAAGGTCTTTCTTTAATAGTGGGAATAAATAGTCTACTCTGAGCATTGCTCAGGTCTTGCCCAGCAAAATCTAAAAGCTATATCCCAAAGAACCAAACTGCTTATACGTAACTAAACTGTATTTCACAATAAAGCTGAAGGATTTTTATGAGTACAAAAATGTCAAACATTAAAAAGGTAAAATTTATAATTTATGGCATTCTATCAAATATTATCAGGTATAAAAGAAAGCAGGAAAACATGGCCATTAATGAGAATAATCAGTAAATTGAAATTAACCCCAAGACACAGATATTAGCATTAATAGTCAAGGATACTAAACTATTTATTATAACTATATTGCTTATGTTCAAAAAGTTAAGTAGAAATGTGGAAGATATAAAAAAGGCCAAAATTGGAGTTCCCGTCGTAGCTCAGTGGTTAACGAATCCGACTAGCAACCATGAGGCTTCGGGTTCGATCCCTGGTCTTGCTCAGTGGGTTAAGGATACGGCGTTGCCATGAGCTGTGGTGTAGGTCGCAGACGCGGCTTGGATCCCACGTTGCTGTGGCTCTGGCGTAGGCCGGTGGCTACAGCTCTGATTGGACCCCTAGCCTGGGAACCTCCATATGCCATAGGAGAGGCCCAAGAAATGGCAAAAAAGCCGAAATCATAATAACGCCCAAATTAATGAAAAGCACATCAGCACGCTGTTGACACAATTTCAAGCAGCACAATGTACAAATGCAAAGTACCTAAAGTGAAGAGTAGGGACGTAAGCCTACAGATCCAAGCTCAATGAACCCCTAAAACAAGAACTATGAGGAAGGGGTTCCCATCGTGGCTCAAGGAAACAAATCTGATTAGTGTCTATGAGGATGCAGGTTCCATCCCTGGCCTTGCTCGGTGGGTTAAGGATCCTGTGTTGCCATGAGCTGTGGTGTAGGTCGCAGACACAGCTCAGATCTGACATTGCTGTGGCTCTGCTGTATGCTGGTGGCTACAGCTCAGATTTGACCCCTAGCCTGGGAACCTCCATATGCTTGGGTGTGGCCCTAAAAAACACAACAACAACAACAAAAACAAACAAAAAGAACTATGAGGAAAACTAAACCAAGGCAAACCATGATCAAATTCCTCAAAACTTTCAATAAGAGAAAATTGTAAGGTCAGCCAGAGGGTAATAAGATAGATTTCATACCAAGGAATAAATTTACGGATGACAGAGTTCTAGAAAACAATACAAGCAAGAAGCAAATACAGCAACATCATGAAAGTATGGAAAGTAAAAATAACCTTCAACGGAGAATTCTATACCCAGCAAAAACATATTTTAAAAATGAAAGTGAAATAAAATCATTCTCAGACATAAAAGCTGAAAGAATTCGTTACCATCTAACTCATACCACAAGAATTATTAACTGAAGTCCTTTGGGCATAACAAAAATGATACAAGATAAAAATCTGCTTCTACATAAATGAATGAAGAGCACTGGGAATGGCAACCATGTAGATAAATGTGAGTTCTTTATTAAGCCTATTTAAAAATATAAAACTGTTGGAGTTTCCACTGTGGAGCAATGCGGTCAGTGTCATCTGGGAGTGTCAGGACACAGGTTTGATGCCAGGCCCAGCACAGTGGCTTAAGGATCCAATGTTGCCACATGTGGCTTGGATCCAATCCCTGGCCCAGGAACTGAATATGCCTCAGGGTGGCTGGAAAAAAAAAACTAACTGTTGAAACCAAAGTAATAACAATGCATTATGGGCTTTAGTACATGTTTGTAGGTAAAATGCATAGTAGCAATAGCATTAAGGCCAGAAATAAGTAAATAAAAGTACATTATTCTTAGGTTCTTATAAAACGCATGAAGTGGTGTAATATCACTTGAAACTATACTGTAATAAGTTAAGAATGTATGCTCTAAACTGTATTGTAATCACTAAAATAAAAAGTTATAGCTAATAAGATAGTAAGAGAAATAAAAAAGAATAGAAAAAAATGTCCAGTGACTCCAGAACACAGAAAAAAAGTACAAGGAACAAATAGAAAACAAATAGCAAGATGTTCTTAGCCATGCCAGTAATCATGTTGAATGGAAATGATCTCAATACTCCATTTTGGACATAAGGATTATTACAATGGTTAAAAAAAAAAAAAAAAAGCCAGACTCAACTATATGCTATTTATAAGAAACTCACCTAAAATTTAGCACAAGTAATGCTACAGGCCCAGATGATTTCACTGGTAAATTATAACAAATATTTAAGGAAAAAATAATATCAATTTCATTACAAGTTTTCTGGACAATGGAAGAGGAAGAAATATTTTCAAACTCATCGAATGAATGATGCCAGTGACAGGTGTTGATATTTTGATACATATAAGGGATTGATCAAATCTACCTGGGATGATTAGTAAAGTCTTTAGTTTTCTTCCAATAAAAACTTGTTGATTTTATAGTTCTTTTGATTGACAATACAATGCTATACCTTCATATAATGCCTTTTATCTTTCCTGTTAGTACTATAAGGAGTGTTCTGAAACCAAAAATATCTAGCAAAGAAACAGATATTAAAATGTATCATGAACAGAATATCATCTGTGAATCCATTAAATATCTATAAAATAATTCTAAAATCTTGATTTATCATTTTCTGAGAAGCCTTTTAAAGGTTATTGTTAAAATGAAGTGATTTTTCTTGATAGAAATTTTGTATATCATTTATTTAATGCAAGTTACTCCAATTATCATTTAGCTAATGAACCCTTCAAATTTCATTTGCATAATTGGTGCCAATTTTGACAAGGGGAATTTATCCTGCTGTGATAAAAGCATCATTGGACTCACCAATAGAGTAATGATTATTTAGTTTGCAATCAGCATGGACATTCCACTGAACAGACAGGCTGGAACTCTGGTTTCTAAAATCCTTGCTATCTTTCTAGTTACAGGCCTGGGACTCAAAACGTGATTGACTAATTTATGTTATAAATAGTGATGAAGTTTCATTCGATTGGTATCTTCAGATGGACTAAAAACTCTGGTTTTCAAAATGAAATGCCTCTTTTTTGAATCTGAGGACATTTGTATATACTACTATCTATGAAGTGGTGACTCTCAATTCTCTATGTCCATAGCTCCAGCTTTGCATCTGAGCTCCGTAGCCACATATTAAACTGCCCACTAGACACCTTCGCCTGAGTGTCTTACTATTCTAAGCTCTGTGCTGAGCATTTTTTCATACATTAGCTCATACTTGTAATAGTCTGGTAAAGTAGATATTATGTTATTTTAGAGCTGACAAAAGTCAGGATCACAAGTAAATCCCCAAGGTCATGCAGCTAATAGGGGAAGAACATGGGATTCAAACCAACTAACTCTTGAGTCCAAAGCTATTTTTTGCTGCCTCTAAAGTTATATTACATCTTAGAATTAATCTGAATTAAAATTGAGCTCCTAGACCAAATAATATTAAGTTTGAGATCATACCTTTTTTAAAAAAGTACTGCATATTGATGAATATCACAGCATTCTTTCATCCACACAAGTATGCCAGGTTTATCCTCTGCTTTGCTCTTGTCCAGTACTAGTTAAAAACATCAACCAGCTTGCAAAGGTTGTGTTTGAGGATTTTCTTGAAGAAGAATGTAGCCTGATTACTTGAGAGAATAAAGCAGTGGATAGGTAAAATAAATTATCAGAAAGAATTAGTCTAAAAATGATTACTCTCTCAGACCCAAGTATATTTAACAATAACTACAGGTCCCTACATTACAAATAAGCAATTCAGGATGATCACCCAGGTATGAAAAATTGATCCATGGAGTTCCCATTGTGGCTCAGTGGTTAATGAGCCCAACTAGTTACAGGTTCGATCCCTGGCCTCGCTCAGTGGGTTAAGGATCCAGCGTTGCCGTGAGCTATGGTATAGGTCGCAGACCTGGCTTGGATCCCATGTTGCTGTGACTGTGGCTTACACGGGCGGCTACAGCTCCACAGCTCCGTGATTGGACCCCTATCCTGGGAACCTCCGTATACCGCGGTGCGGCCCTAAAAAAAATAAAATAAAATTGATCCAGACCAACTAGTCTTCAGTATCTTGTTCTGCTTTGTGTATATACAGCTAGATTTCTGTATTTTATAAAATTTAACAAGTTCATGAAATATTACTGAGTTTGATTACTATGGTGAGAGTCATAAGATAAAGCCAAGCTAATATGTCTTGTTTCTTATTAAACATCTTGAAATTCAATTTCCTCCTGAAATTGCTGTGTGGATTAAGTGTGATATGACAACATCAGTGAAAAAAATGTTTCTTTTATAACACAATTAATCATGCATTTAAGTAAAGCAGAGTTTCACTAATTGTTTTTTGTTGTTAATTTTAGATAAGTTAAGATGCTAGTCCTAGCTACTATAGGAAGGGAACTATCCATTATTAAAAACTAGAGGAATATGTAAAAAAAAAAAAAAAGTGAAAAAGGGTCAGAAAATTAACTAGAAATCGGAGTTCCAGTACTCAGGAGAGTTTCAGGAATTTGGCATTTATTAAGTACTGATGATGAGCTGGGGTAAGTGTGCAAAATGCTTAATATGCTTTATTACATTTATCCCACCAGGGTTTACTGAGTGCCTACTGGGCTGTTCCAGGAATGATTCTAGTTAAAAATCCTGTGATATCAGTGCTATTTTTCCATTTTTCTCCCTTGCAATTAAACTGAACACTGGAATGCTAAAAAAGTTTCCCGGGATTGTACAATCTGTGTTAGTCAAAAATTGAAACTGGGTTCATTTACTCCAAAGTACATGTTCTCAAACCCTATACAATGCTATCTTCTACAATCATAAAAGTTTTTCTTTAGAGACAGTGAAATTTGGGCAAAAGATGTGGGTTTAGAGGGGAAAAAAAGATTTATATTTAAATTCTGGTCCCTTGTATCATTAACTTATAATCATTAGCCTCATAGCCCTCAGTTTCTTAACTAGTATAATGAGTAATGAAATGCCTAGTTTATCTGGTTCACTGTGATTACAGGAAATAATGTATGCCAAGTGTGTGTGGTATATTAACTTGTACTTAGAAAAAAATTATATTATTTTAGAAGATTGGTGACCTCTTTGTTTTTTATTCTCAGCATCTACCATAATGTCTATTATGTTGTGGACAGTTAATAACTGCTTGTAGATTAAATAATGAATAAAGGAGTGATTAGGTGTATATGAAGTATCCAAAATACTCTCACAATAATTTTCTCATTCAATTCGTCAAGATAGGCTCCCACATTGTCAATGTTTCTTCTTAGATGTTTGTTTCTGAATGATTCCTACTGTGAGGTAATATTAATAATACTTCACCTTGTATTTAAAAAAAATGTCATGCCAGAGCATATAGCAGGAACTCACTAAGTACAAATTGTATCCAAATTAGGACAAGAGAAAAAGATCCATTAATCCAGAATGAAACAACTCTCTTATTGGATCAAAATTACCAGAGGTGATTGAAGGGACTCTATTTTATAAAATAGAAAACATACTTAAAAAAAAAAACAAAAAAAACTGGAGTTTCCGTCGTGGCACAGTGGTTAACGAATCTGACTAGGAACCATGAGGTTGCGGATTCAATCCCTGGCCTTGCTCAATGGGTTAAGGATCCGGCATTGCTGTGAGCTGTGATGTAGGTTGCAGACGTGGCTCAGATCCCGCATTGCTGTGGTTCTGGCTTAGGCCGGCGGCTACAGCTCCGATTCAACCCCTAGCCTGGGAACCTCCATATGCCACGAGAGCGGCCCCAGAAATGCAAAAAGACAAAAAAAAAAAAAAAAAAACATAAAAAAAAACTTGTCAATCCTTCCCAAATTGATATATAGATTCAATGCATCCCCAAACGAAATCTTAGCATGTTATTTTATTCATATCAACAATCTGGCTCTAAAGTTTAATCAAGAAGCAAAGACTCTGAAGAGCCAAAACAATATTGAAGAAGAACAAAGGTGGAGGACTGATACTACCTGAATTTAAAACTTATGATAAAGCTACAGTAATCCAGGCAGTGTGGTACTGGTAACAAAACAGACAAATACATCAATAGTACAGAATGGAGGGCTCAGAAATAGACCCACTTAAGTATTGTTAACTGATCTTTGACAAAAGAGCAAAGATAATACAATGGTTCAAAGATCATCTTTTCAACTAATGATGCTGGAACAACTTAACATCCAAATGGGAGAAAAAAGAATTAGACACAGACATTATAGTTGTCACCAAAATTAACTCAAATTGATCAAATACCTAAATGCAAACTTCAAAACTACAAAGCACCTAGAAGATGACAGAAAAAAACCTAGATGATCTTGGGTATGGTGATACCTTTTTAGATAACACACACATGATTCATATAAGACATAATTGATAAACTGGACTTGAAACTTAAAAACTTTTTTTTCGGAGTTTCCGTCGTGGCGCAGTGGTTAACGAATCTGACTAGGAACCACGAGGTTGCGGATTCAATCCCTGGCCTTGCTCAATGGGTTAAGGATCCGGCGTTGCCGTGAGCTGTGGTGTAGGTCACAGACACGGCTTGGGTCCCACATTGCTGTGGCTCTGGCGTAGGCCAGTGGCTACAGCTCCAATTCGACCCCTAGCCTGGGAACCTCCATATGCCACAGGAGCGGCCCAAAGAAATAGCAAAAAGACAAAAAAAAAAAAACCCCAAAAAACCTTTTTTTTTTCTGTGAAAGACAATGTCAAGAGTAAGAGAAGACAAGCCACAGATTGGAAGAAAAGATTTGCAAAAGACAGTATCTGATTAGGATGGTTACCCAAAATATATACAAAGGACCCTCAGCAAAAATGAGATACTACTGCACGTCTATTAGAATAGTCAAAATCTGGAGCATTGATGGCACCAAATGCTGACTAGGGCATGAAGCAACAGAAACTCTGATTCATTGTTGGTAGCAATGCAAAGTGGTGCAGTAACTTTAGAAGAGAATTTGGCAGTTTATTCCAAAACAAATATAATCTTACCATAGGACCTCACAGTCATATTCCTTGCTATTTACTCAAAGGAATTGAAAATTTATGTCCACACAAAACCCTGAACATAGGTGTTTATAACAGCTTAATTCATAGTTGCCAAACCTTGGAGGCAGTCAAGATGTCCTTCCATAGATGAATGGATAAATAAACTGTGGGAATGCAGACAATGAAATCTTATTCAGTGCTAAAAGTAATGTGCTATCAAGTCATGGAAATACACGGAGGAAATTTAATGTACATTTCTAAATGAAAGAAGCCAATCTGACAGAGTTTTATACTTATGATTACAACTATATGACATTCTGAAATGAATAAAACTATAGAGACAGAAAAAAGATCAGTGTTTGCCAGAGGTTGAAGGGAAGGGGGGAATGAATAAGCAGATCACAGAGAAATTTTACAGCAGGAAAAACGCTCTGTAAGATACCATAATGACGAAATACGTGTTGTTGTATATTTGATCAAACCTATAAAATGGACAACAGCAAGAGTGAACCACAAGGTAAACTATGGGCTTTGGTATTATAATGTGTCAATGCAGGCTGATCAGTTGTGACAAAGGTACCATCCCAGTAGGGGATGTTGATAATAGGGGAGGTTATGCACGCATGGGGCAGGGGGTATATAGGAAATTTCTGTTCATATTCCCCTAAATTATCCTTAACTTAAAAATACTCAAAAAAGTATTATTTGGGGAAAAAAAGTATAAAAAACAGTTCCAGTATATATAGATGTTTGGAACTGCTCTTAGAATGGATTCTCTAACCCAGGGATAAAAGAGAAAATTGCACTTGGCCAGGTATGACAAAAAGCAAGTATTCAGATAAGCACAGGTTTTTTTTTTTAAATACTTTCATGCACATAATTATGCATGAAGGAATTGGAATTGAAAAATAATATTATTTTAGGAAATGGGTATTTATAATTAACTGTCATATTATTGGAAAATATTTTTTTTGCAACCTTTTCTGTAAAACATAAGAACAAAGATAATGAGACTGATTTTTACTTTATGGTCTATGGAATCTGCAATATTATTTTATACTGCTGACATAGGTTTTGCAAGACTAAGGAAAAGAAAAAAGTTTAAAATATCTTATTTATTTTCAATAGCTTTTCTTACAAGCCTTAACAAATTGTGGTACATTATTGTTCAAAATATTCACACTCTCCTCTCTCTGGGTTACATGTCTCAGACCCTTTACTTTGGGCTCTGCCATGTGGCTGTCTTTTGGCCAATGAAATTTGGATAGAAGCAATGATATGTCAGTTCCACACCTATAGCTTAAGACTAGGGTTGCCAGATTTAGCAAATAAAAATATAGGATGTCCAGTTAAATTTGAAATTCAGATAAGCAATAGCTTATCTTAATATAAGGATGTCCCAAATATTATATGAGACATACTTAACATTAAAAACACTTGTTGCTTATCTGAATTTCAGATTTAACTGAGCACCCTGTATTTTACTTGGCAGCTCTATTTAAAAGCCACTGAATGCTTTTGCTTATTCTCCTGCCAGTGCCATAGAAAGAGTATGCGTATCCTGGCAAGCCCACTTGCTTCCAGGAGGAGGAAGAAGGTTCATAGATCAGATGTATTGTTAACTTGCAGATGAGAGCTGCTCAATTGAAATGTATCTAGGTCAATTGACCCTCTACCCACCTATGCAAATCACAGATGTGTCAGCAAAACAAATGCTTATGGTTGTTTGTCAATGAAATTTTTGTGGTTATTTATTATATAACAATAACTGACAGACACACAGGTTTTCATAAAATAAAAGGAGTAACTAGCACATTGGCATAATTATCAAAAAACACAGAATCAGTAACTTCTGTGACTTTTTTTTAAGTTGATCAACGTTTTCATGGAGATATACTGTATAGTAGGTGTTTTACTTTTAATTTATCCCAGATAATATTTGCTCATTCAGTAACACAGGACAGTATATACCATCTAATCTCTGTGAGAATTACAAATTACTGTTGATAGATGACTGGACCTGAATCTTTCCCAAATCACACCTTTCTCCTATTCTTACTTTTTTTTCTACTGCATATAGACCAACTACTCACACTTACAATGTTTCATTCATTGATCATTTTATTCAATGAATACTTACTTAGTGCCCTGTTATTACTGCCTGACAAATTATTTCAAAATTTAGTGGCTTGGGACAACATTTATTATCCTATAGTTTTTGTGAGTCAAGAATCTGGGAATGGACGGAGAGAGTCACTGCTTCAGGGTTTTTCATAGTCTGTGATGAACATGTTGGCTGGAGTGTACTCATTGAAAGACAACTACATAAAAGTTCTATTTCTCAAGTTATTCATTTTGTTGTTGGTAAGATTATATTTCACATGGGCTGTTGGGCTGAGAGCTTCAGATTCCTAGTTGCCATCAGTCAGAGACTTCCCTCAGTTGCTTGCCACATGGGTATATCCCACATGACAGCTTATTTCATCAAAGTGTGTAAGCCAAGAAATAAATGAAAAGCGAGAAGATCAGCAAGATGGAAGTCAAACAGTTTTATAACTTGATCACACAAATGACATCACATCACTTTTGCCATATTCTATTCATTAGAAGCAAGTTACTAGGCCCAGCCCTCACTCAGGGGAGGGTATTATGCAAGAGTAAGACTACTGGGAATTGGGCACCATTGGGATCCGTGGTAGGTTGAAAAATGCTCCCCCTCCGCCATCCCTCCAAATGGGGAGATTGCCCTGGATTATTTGGGTGAATCCTGAAAACAATACAAGTATCCTTATAAAGGGAGCCAGAGTGCAATTTACATGTAGAATGGAAAAGAAAACATGAAGATGGAGCAGAGAGTGATCCAAAGATGCTGGTGCAAAACAATAAAGATAAAAATGTACTGTGTCTCAAGTAATTACTTTCTCAGAAACCAAGATAAGCAAATATCATAAATATAGATAGCAGAGACACATACACATATACATTCTACTTTAAGCAAGTACCTCCTTGACCTTCTTGACAACCTCTGGAAATACCATGCTATTTTACATTTCAGCACCTTTAGGAACTATTGTAATGTGCTCTCTAAAAACATGAATTGTATGATCGTACTATCCTGGTTTAAATCATGACACTACCCTTTTCTAGTTCTGTCATCTTTGGTAAATTACTTAACCTATCTGAGATTCAGCATTCTTGTTTTTAAAATTGAAATAAAATAACCTACTGCATAAGATTTTTCTGAATCAAGATTTAATAAGCTAATGCATGCTTAGAATTTTAGTTTCATGTCTAGAAGTTGCTCCCTAAATATTACTTATGATTATCTCACAACTTTGCCAGGCCTAGAATATTCTGTTTTCTCCCTTGTCAGTGGAATTCTTTGTCTTTAAGGAGTAAATTAAGTCTGCTCCTCTTTGAAGTCTTATTTCATAACTTTTCTTACACATTGTCTATAGCAATCCATGGTAATATCTTCCCTTGGTCTTACCTCTATTATCACATTACCACATAATCTTGTGAACATATATGTTTGTATTTTTTTCTTTTACTAAATGTTAAGAGCTCTGCTTCATATATCATGGGTCCTCAGTATGGAATTTTTTGAAATGCTCATGAAATATTATCTTGAGGGTTGGTGAAGCCTTTGGTCACATTGCAAATCCCTGGAAATCAGAACATCTTTATTCTCTTTGACTGTACCAGAGCATTGCCAATGTGTCAGAATATTAGCACGAAATAATATTTATAAGTGCATGAAGTGAAGTATATGATTAAAATTGTTATTTTCACTGTTATTTAATACGTGATTTTTCTCAAGACATTTTTATCTTTGGAGAAAACATCAAATCACTTGAATATTTACCAACATAATTGATAGCTAAGTAGGTGAGGGGAAGAGAGATGGAGAGAGAAGTGAGAGAGGGAGAGAAAAAGAGAATTTTTTAAAAAATCCTAATTGTTGGTTATTTCTAGAAATTTGGTTGAAAAGACACATCCAAAATTACCCAATCAATGGCTATACCCAACAATACTTTATTACTACAGAAAAATATTCCATCTGGATTTACTCGTAGTGGATGGTAGTAAATCAATATTTGTCAAACTAAGTTGAACTGAGCTGACAATCCTTCTACTATAACTCTTTTATAGAGAACACCAAGTATGAAAAACTTTAAAAATGGTATTTCCTAATGGCTTCTTAATCTTCCGTTTCTCTGCCTACCTTTCTACTGCTTTTGTAAATTCTCTTTTAACTTTGGTTATTAATCTCCCAAGTAGCAGTATCAGCAAATGGGGCCAACTCACAGATGGAAAGTTAGAACTTGGGCCAGACGCTAACATATTCATCCACTGCCTTCCAGAGTTAGTCAAGTGTGTCCAGCTGGTTTAGCATAATAGCAAGTTTATTAATACAACATAACATCATAATCAGTGAATTGAGACTAAATTTTCTTTCAATAGAAATGAAACTACACAGTCACAGTGAATGTCCTATGGGATCTATGGGGGAAAGCACAACCAGTTTAAACTTAGGATTCCTCAGCATTTCCATCACTGTAAGGAGAATATATATTTGCCTTGTAGTGTATCTTACATTTCATTTTTCTTCAAATTGTTTTCATCAGTGCTAAAATAGCTAATAGGGTAGATGTTAGCCTTTTATAAGTAGGGTGTTAAATATTAGAGTATTTATGAGTAGACAACCTATAATGTTGAAATCTAAATTTTTTGCAAGTGACTTGAATTCAACAGGGTAGAAAGCCTAGGATGTAAAACTCACAAGTTCCATAACAACCTGATTTAAATATTAAGTAAAGACTTACCAACATGCCACATATTTTACAGGGAATATCTGATGCACTATTATTGTCTAATTATAAAAAGAACTCTGCTTCACATAGTCCCTACCAGCAGACATGCTTAGTGATGTGGAGAAATGAGATAATTCTAAAGCTAAATTGAAGAAGTAAACAATCCACTTAACACTTAAATTATCTAAAGGAGTCCAAAACTTAAATTATGTAGGCAAATTTTTCAATTTTCAAGTTTATCTATCTGGCTTTGGCCTCCAGTATTATGATCTTAATTTATCTTAGTTCTCTGAAGAATTCATTAAAAATGTAAAAACCTGGAAATAATCTTAGAATGATGAGATTAACAATGATAATACTATTATTGGTTATTAGTGAATGTCAATCAATCTGTGAGAAGTAGGATGCCATATTGTAAAGAGCATAGGCTTTAGGGGAATCCAGATATACCTAAGAGATGGTATCTAGGACTTAAATATTGCCTCCACCAGTTACTAGCTTGGGTTATTTATTTATTATTTATTTAACTAAATGAATTTTATTATAGTTGTACAACCATTATTACAACCCAATTTTATAACTTTTCTATCCCAAACCTCCAGCTCATTTCTCCCCCATGCCACAACATGTCTCCTTTGGTTACCATAAGTTTTTTGAAGTCTGTGAGTCTATTTCTATTCTGAAAATAAGTTCATTGTATCCTTTTTTTTAGATTCCATATATAAGTGATGGCATATGATGTTTGTGCCTCACTGTCTGACCAACCTCACTTATGATAATTTATAGGCCCATCCACATTGCTGCAAATGCCATTAGTTCATTCCTTTTTATGGCTGAACAATAGTCCATTGTGTATATGTACCACATCTTCTTTATACACTCCTCTGTCGATAGACATTTAGGTTGCTTCCATGTCTTGGCTATTGTATATAGTACTGAAATGAACATTGGGATACATGTATCTTTTTGAGCCATAGTTTTCTCTGGACAGGTGGCCAAGAGTGGGATTGTTGGATCCCCCAATCCTGTAGAGCTCCTACACACAAGCCCCACTGGCCCTCAATGCCAAATCCTCTCGGGGCTCCTCCTCCCAATGCCAGATCCCCAGGCATGGGAACCTGACATGGAGCTCAGAACTCTCACTCCTGTGGGTGAGCATCTGTGATATAGTTATTTTCTACTCTGTGGGTTGGTCACCCGGCAGGTATGGTATTGCTTATATCACCTAACTGCCTTTCCTCCTGTCTTAATGTGGCCTCCTTTTTGTCCCCTGGAATAGGATATCTTTTTTGATAGTTTCCAGCCTATTTTGTTGAAGGTTGTTCACTAGCTTGGGTTATTTATTTAAATTCTGTTTTATACTATAGTTATGAAATGCTATATAACATACTTATAGTACATACTTCCAAAAATATGTGTAAGGGTTATATGCCACAGTGTAAAGCACTAAGAACCCTGGTAGTAAAAAAAAAAACTCAATAAATCTTAGGTAATGTTACTACTATAATTACTTTATAGTGATATTATTTTTCAGATCCAGAAAGACATGTATCTTTTTTTTTCCTATGGAAATCATTTTTTTCTATTTATTTATTTTTAACTTTTATTGGTATTAGTTAACCTACAATGTTGTATTAATTTCAGGTGTACAGCAATGTGAATCAGTTATACATATATCCATTCATTTTCAGATTCTTTTCTCATTTAAATTATTAAAGAGTACTGAGGAGATTTCCCTGCTATACAGTCAATCTTTATTATTTATCTATTTTATATATAGCAGTGTATATATGTTAATCTGAGCCTTCTAAATTATCCCTCCCCTCAACCTTTCCCCTTTCATAACCGTAAGTTTGGTTTCTAAATATTTGAGCCTGTTTCTTTTTTGTGAAAAAGTTCTTTTGTATTATTTTTATTAGATTCCACATAGTAGTGATTTCATACGGTATTTGTCTTTCTCTGTCTGACTTACTTTACTTAGTATGATAATGTCCAGGTCCATCCATGTTGCTGCAAATGATATTATTTCATGCTTTTTTTATGGTTGAGTAATATTCCTTTGTATATATGTACCTCATCTTTATCAATTCTTCTGTTGATGGACATTTAGTTTGCTTCCATGTCCTGGCTATTGTAAATAGTGCTGTGATGAACATTGGAGTGCATGTATCTTTTCAGATTATGTTTTTCTCTGGACTAGATGCCCAGGAGTAGGATTGCTGGATCATATATTTCTATATTTATTTTTTGAAGGAATCTTCCTTCATACTGGTTATACCAATGTATATTCATAGTTGTTACACCAATGTACATTCCCACTAACAGTGTAGAGGGGTCCCCTTTTCTCCACACCCTCTCCAGCATTTATTGTTTTTAGACTAATCAATGATGGCCATTCTGACAGGTATGAAGTGATACTTCATTTTAGTCAGAAAAACATCATTTTTACTCTTACTAAAATATTGTTACTAATGTATAAATGCATTATAAGGGGCAAAAAGTAATGTCATTGAATGTGCCTCTTGACTTTTTAAGAAATTTATTGAAGTTTAGTTGACATACAATGTTGTATTAATTTCTGCTGCATAGCAAAATGACACAGTTACACACATATATATATTCCCTTTTCATATTCCTCTCCATATAGTTTATCACAGGATATTGAATATAGTTCCCTGTGCCACACAGTAGGACCCATATATAACAGTTTGCCTCTGCTAATCCCAAACTGCCAATTCTTCCTTCTCCTACCACCCCTCAATGCCGCATTGAGTTTTAATCTTTAACATTAGTGACTTAGCAATATAAAGGTCTAATTCTGGTTTCATTTTTTCTTTATTCCTGATTTTTATGGCTGCCATAGCTGAAAACGATTTACAAATCCAAATGGCAGAAAGGCTTTATAAATGCAATTAAAAATTATTCAACAAGATGTTTAAGTTTATTCACCACTTATGGATAGTTTATGTCGAATTACATCTTGTAAATGTCCTCCTTCTCTCATTCAATTTGTTGTTTTTCAACCTAACTGCAAAACATTGCACTTTTATATTTTTAAAAAAGCATTTCAATCCCCCCAAAATATCATTTATGTGAATTTTAGGAAGGTAAAAAATTATGTTTCTGTGGTTTTAGCTCTGTAGATATGAGTGTTTTTATGGATGATATATAGCATTTTTGGCAGCAACACTAGAGAAGGATGGAAACAATTTTCAGTATCTATTTTCCAGATACTCTTTCCACAGCAAGAATTTATTTCAAAAAGCAATTGTTTTCTTGCTTATTGTTGAAATATCGCTGTTATCTTTAAGAGATGAATTAAAAGAGCTTATTTATTTAATAATCTGATAAATAGCAGCTACCCAAGTAGTCTCTTTTCATACCAGAAAAACAAACAAACAAAAACAGCAAATTTCAAGCAGTCGTCTTTTGTAAAATAAAAATATATAACTTACCTTTAGGGTCAACAACTCTTTTCACTATATTGCCAAAATATTTTATAGCCAATTCCCATTTTGTTTCATAGTATTGTGTAGATTTTATTTTTAAATCTGTATTTTTAACACAATTAATCATTTTATGTTATCCCACAAAATGCAAAATGTGTTTTATTAAAACACAAACCATCCAATGAGCACACTATTGTCAATACTTACGTTGTGTGAAGTGATTATTCTTTTCAGGGATTATTTCCTGATAAAAGCTTAGTCAGGATGAGAACTGAATAAGGCAGAGATTGAGTAAGACAGGATGAAGAAGAGGTTAGCCCATTTGTTGAATATTACAGAGCTCAATTTCTTCTGTGTATTTATATCAAAAATAAATATCATGTCCTCTATTTTCTCCCTGTCCCCAGTATATCATTGTATACATTCCTGAGTTTGTGGCTCCCACTTCGGAGAATACGGCAAAGCCTCCAAAGTTTGGATGTGATCTACGTTGGAAAATCAGCAAAAGCTGGAGTGGTAAGAAAAGGCTACTCTGTTGGGTTGGGGTAAGAGGGAGATAGCTTTTTGCAGCTTTTATAGATTATAGAATTTTCCTTCAATTCCAAAATCTGGTCTGGAATGAGACCTCTTAGAAGTCCTAGGACCAGCAAGAGCATGAATTGCTAAAATTTGAATTTGCATTCAAATTGCTAAAAAAAAAAAACAAACAAACCCTCTTTATTTCAGTCTATAATATCATAAAAGGAAGAATTGTCCTTCTTCAATTAGTCACATAAAATTAGAACTCCAAACATAATAGCACTAGCTGTTTATTGAAAACTGAATTTATGTCAAACATTGTACTAAAAGTGTTTCATAAGGATTATTTCATTCAATTCTCAAAAGAAATCTATGAAATAAGTTTTTATAGGGGTGAATTAAATAATCCAAGGTTATAGGATTGATAAGTGGTAAAGCTGTGGTATGAATATTAGTAGTAAGAAGTGGTATTATGTTTCTAGTGATGTCACACACTGTGTGTGGCAGGAGCACAAGTAGTGTGAGGAGATGCATGTGCACACTTTGAGTACAAAATTTAAGGGAAAGAAATGTGTCAGTAAACTTAGTACCTAAGATAAATCATCTTTTAATGCACTAGTTTTTAAAAATCAAAATTAATGCCAAAAATAGATGGTGAACACAATGTAAAATTTTTAAATAAAGACAATATTGCTATTTCTGAGGGTATGTATCAGGAAACTAAATTTTTTGAGCACTCCCTAATTTAGATTTTGTAAATACTTATCCAGGGTTCTCTCTCCTGCTTTGTTTTCTGGTGATGTAACCAAATAAATTAACCAGTTGGGCACAATGAATTCATCATACTACCATTTTTCAATAACATGACTTATCTTACTGTCTGTCTTGGTTTTTAGGGTAAAAAGATCTTTACATGATACCCTGAGTAACAGTGATTAGTGATATTAGTCACTAGATATAGAAATTATTACATATACCTTTCGTAGACATAGAAAGGGGCACATAGTAAACATTCATTAAAATGCAGTAGACTTTTTTTTAGATGACATTTGTTTTTCCCTTTCCTTGATAATTTTTTCTTGAGAGATGAGAAAGTTGGCATAGGATAATTAAGAACTGAAACACTGTACTGGAATTTCTATGTTACAGGAAATGAAGGAAGCCATAACACATGATTAATTAGCAAAAATATTATGTTCTGTAAGAGACTAATGCCTTCTGGAGTTACCTTCAGCTGTGGCTACTTAAAAGACCACATACCTTTCACCAGTGCCTGTTCAATGTTATATTCCCAGGTCTTACACTTTATAATTCAGCCCAGTTTCTAGGAGGCACTTTATACACAGGAAAGAAAATAAGAAAGGCATGAACTTCTAACATAGACAAACATGAATCCAATCTTGGGCAAGATACTTGATCTCCCTAAAACTCAGTTTCCCCACAGAGAAAGCAATGATTATCTGAGTATGTTTATATTTCATTGTGCCTTAAGATCTATATTTTCCTAACCTCTGGTTTATAGAGCTTAGTTATTTATATAATTTTTAGAACTAAAACATAACCTTTGCTTGGTTATTGCTAACTACAAGATACTGTATTTTCAGCTAATGAGGACAGAATCCTAATGAGAAAAAGAAAACTAAACAAAGAAGAGAAATTTAATGTGTGTTTCTCCTAGAAATAGTAATCTACTTTCCATCCTAATATGTGAGTAAACTAGATGGTTAAAAGCACATCTAAACATGATAGAGATAATATGAGAAAAAGAATGTATACATATGAATAACTGGGTCACTTTGCTGTACAGCAGAAATTGAACATTGTAAATCAACTACAATAAAAATTAAAAAAATAAAAGCATATCTAGTGGGCACATTATAATGTTCAATATCATTAATACCCTACCTTTTGATATACATTTGTTGACAAATTTATAAACATCTTGTAACAAACAGGATATCAATGAATCAGTTCCTACACATTTCAATTCTTCCACATATGTAAAACACACATATATGTCTTATTCAGTCTTTTGTCTTTCTGACTTATCCTAATCAAATATATTTAATGAAATCTCAAAATAATTAATTAAACTATCTCAATACCATATTATTCAGATAGTTTGTTTTAAAGTACATAGGCAACTGTCTTAGTGGTATGATTATATATAAGTCAGAGTTATACTTGAAAAACACAGTTTTATTTTAATGATTTTAATTTTTTTCCATTATAGCTGGTTTACAGTGTTCTGTCAATTTTCTACCATATAGCAAGGTGACCCAGTCACACATACGTATATACGTTCTTTTTTTTCACATTATCATGCTCTATCATAAGTGACTAGATATAGTTCCCAGTGCTATACAGCAGGATCTCATTGCTTACCCATTCGAAAGGCAACAGTTTGCATTTATTAACCCCATATTCCCAGGCCATCCCATTCCCTCTCCCTCCTCCTTGGCAACCACAAGTCTGTTCTCCATGTCCATGATTTTCTTTTCTGTAAAACCATAGTTTTAACTGTCATGTAATATGATTGTGTTGTAGATAATGCCATAATCAAGATTTGTTTCAGTTACATATTGCTACGTTAAAAAAACACTAAAAACTTAGTGGTGTAAAAATAATTTATTTTTCCTCATAGGTCTGTGCCTTAACTGGACTAAATTGGGTATATTTTTCTACACTGTACAGGCTGAATGAGGTCACATTCAACTGGGAAGTCAGCTGGGGCTAAAACGACTAAAATGGTATTTTATCCACTACAGTGTTTCTACATGTAGCCTCTTGATATACACTAGTTTAATGACTCTCTCCCAAGAGGTAGAAAGCAGATGTCAGTCTTTTCAACACTTGAGCCAAGATTGCAATTTTAGCTGCATTCAAGCAAACCATGAGACCAACCAAACAGTTTCAAGAAGAGAGGAAACAGACCACCACTTGATGGAAAGAATGGCATCCACATACACGGGTGAAAAGAACATGGATAGCCATTTTCGAAGGCCTTCTGTCTCTATATTCTGCCACAACAATCCACACCCCCTACCTGCAAAATACATTCACCTCTCCCCAGATAGTCACATCTTATTATGAAATCAGCTCCAAGTCAAGGATCCTGTCAGCTAACTCAAGCCCATATGTGGCTAAAGCTCCTCAGGGGGCAGTTGTTCAGAGGTAGGAACTTAAGTGCAGTTTCCAACATAAAATATCTGTCATTGGCATTGTGACCGAGGAGCTGGCAGAGGCCTGGATGGTGATGAAGAGATTGTTACTGAAGGAAGAATGGAAAACTGGGAGGATTGCTATGAGAGACTGGAGAAAGGGGAGAGTGTGTTAAGTATTGGCAGAAAAATTAAGATTATCATCTGAAATTACTTGGAAGATAGAGGAAGTACCTAGTAAACACTGATGTGGCTTAGAAGCTTTCCAGATAACATTTTGAAAACATTTTTAAGCTGTCTATGAGAAGATATTATAAGAGAAAAATGAACTAAAGAAGAAACTTTTTTCAATAGAACCAAGAAGAAATATTTTCAACCAAGTTTCACTAGGTTGGAAAATAACACTATTTCTCATTCCCAATTACTCAAACTGACAAAAAAATTCTCAATATAAGAAATAGCTTCATAACAAGTATCAAATTGAGGCTCTGACAGCAAAATGTAGCCTCAGGGTTAAGATCAAAACAAGGGTATAGCTTTAATACTGCTTGTTAACAACACTGAGAGGTTTAAGGCAGTGCCTTGTAATCCCTTTTGACCAGGCAAAAGCTTTCAAAGAATTTTAAATTTATTATCCCAGAGCATCTTGAATCTCAATCCAAAGTAGAGTGTGGTTTACCTTAAAGAGATTTTTGTGCTCGTGGTGGTTTTTTGTTTTTTGTTTTTTGGTTTTTTTTTTTTTTTTTTTTTGGTGTAGCAGAATATAAGTTGATACCTTGGAAATACACAGTGTTTTTTAAGGTAGTTGAATTAGATTGGATGAAAAGGGAGAGAGAGAGTTTTAAATGAAATTTTAAAACAAAAAAAAAAGACTTTTAGGCCCTCAACTTTATATTGGCAGGATGAAGGCTGAAAATGCTACTCTGATATAAATATAGGATATGTCTTATGCAAAAAGATGATTTGAAAGGCAGAGGCAAGAGTCCAAGGTTGCAGCTTAGAACCATAGAAATCACTCCCAGGGAATAGACTGAATCCAAATAGAGGAATTTTCCTTGTTCAAGAGTAGGGTACTCTTGAGAACATACACTTTGCCATTGTGTGCTGAGTTAGCCTTTTCAAATAGCAAGCTTACAGATTGACAAGATCTGCACTAGAAGAGCCTTATCTATACATGAATATGGACCACAAAAAATTGATTTGAGCCTGATAAGACTTAAGGGTCTTGATTAGTGGTGAGAGCCTTCTACATGTGAAATGGATGTGAATTATGGCCAGAGGGTAGGTTGTGGCAAATTTCCTGCAAATATTGCCATCAAGTTCTCCCATTCCAGGATGTTCACGATGTTTCCACATTAAGAGGTGGAGACTATTTTCCCCATCTTGAGTCTGAAATAGGCTCATGGCTTGCTCTAACCAATAAATCATGGCAAGAGAGAGGTTCTAGGCTTCTGAGTCCAGGCTTTAAGAGAATTGACAACTTAACACTTTCTTTCTCATAGAGCACTGAGCCACTATGCAGGAAGTCTAAGTCTTCTGCTGGAGAGACGTGTGGAGGAGGGTGGAGGAGGTAGTGAGACCATTCTATCCATTCCATCTAGCTTCCATCTGAAAACAACCACATGGTTACTCCAGCTGACCCCCCTGCCCTGGCCCCTGGTGAGCTCAAGTTCACTCAAAGAATCATAAGAAAAAAAAGCACTTTTTTGGTTCAAATCACTGTTTTTATTTTTGTTGATATATAAAAATTACTACAAATTTAGTGGCTTAAAACCATATACATATATTATCTTCATTTCCCTGGGTGAGGAGTCAGGTCATGGCCTGGCTGAGTCCTCTCCAGGGCTCTCACAAGGCTACAATCAAGGTTTCAGACAAGTTCCCATCTATTCGAGCCTTGACTAGATAAGAATCCACTTTAAAGACCCTTTGGGTTGTCGGCAGAATTTATTTCCTTGCAGCTATGTAACTGAGGGCCTCGGCTTCCTGTTGGTTGTTGGCTGAAGACCTCTCTCAAGTTCTAGAGGCCACCCATAGTTCCCTGACACGTGGCCTTCTTCATTGGCAGTTCACAAGGTAGCTGTTTAGTTCTTGCTCCAATCTGCTAATACCAAAAGCCTTATGTATTATACTAAATCATATCCCATCACCTTTGCCATTTAATAAAACCTAATCAAGGGAGTGATGGCTCATTGCCTTTGCAATGTACTGTTAGAAAGAAGTCACAGATACCACCTGCACTTAAAAGGAGGGGATTATATAAGAGTAATTGTTGGTCACTTTAGGTGGTGTCTGCCACAGCCATTATTTTACATGGCTTCTCAAGCAGCTGTAGATATAATACCTTCCTTTCAGCAGGAATCCTTTGAGTAGAATTTGTCATTTTTAATCATTCAAGTAAAGAATCTAGTCAGAGAAACTACTTAATTAAATGTTTACAAAATTAAAGAAGCATCTTTTCAATAGAAATCTTGGCCACAATGTATAAGCAAAGAGTGCTTCTCATTTGAGTCAGCAGGTGAGAAGTGCCTACTCTAGAAAATCTTTAGGGTACATCAAACACTAAGCTCAGGCCAAGTATCCTATTCATAGTCTGCTTTCAGATTCAAGATGCAAGCAAGTTCTTTCAGAAGTAGGACCATATTGGGGGATATGCTAATTCAAATCTCAGAAACGAAGTTCAGAAAAAACAATAGTAATTTGCATCACCTGACAACAGATGATCTAGAAAATTGAAAGTCAAGGATTCAACATGTTTTATAGCAAGGGTTTTTGAATATTAGGACTTTTGTATTGATTCAGAACCACCATAATATGAAGATAGGGGAAATTTAGATCAAACTGATTCTTTAATATGTAAAGACATGTCCCAGGTTATGCTTTCATCAAAGGGTTGTTTACAAAGATGACCAGGGTCAACATGCATCTTTCAGGTTCAAATTATATAATAGTATATTATTGCAAAAACTCTGCTGCAGATGTTGCTTCCTGGCAAACAGTAACTTATATATTGAAACAGTACCATAACATCAGATAAAAAGCTCTTTGTATGCAGTTACCCAACACTTAAAACAATGCTATTGTAGGTACTATGGTAAACTGTTTAAGGAAATCATGGAGAAAATGATTTCTTAAGAGAGTTTATTAAAATGCCAAGGTTTATGTTGCTGGGAAGTCACAGATCCAACTCTAACTTTATTCATTTTCATCAGGCTCCAAAGTCCATCTGGTTTTCTGTTATAATAAACTGTTCCTTTATTTATCCTCACAATGATGCCAAAGCTTTGGGGAAGGATTTGATTTCTATCATTGAAAGCTAAGCATTCCTCTCCCTTGGTTTCCTTCAAAGAATTGAGATTATAGATGACGGAGATGGTCTCAATCCATATACATCAAATCACTGATTTCTGGAAGTATACTTTTTTTTTTTAACTCAAAAAGTAAAGTTTGAATATCTAAACTAAATAAGAAGACCTTGACCCAGTCAGCATAGTTGGCTGGTTGTACCAATTGCAGTGGTAATAAAAACCACTGGCATTTTTTTATTTTTTACTATATGATTTTTATTTTTTCCATTATAGTTCATTTATAGTGTTCTGTCAATTTCTACTGTACAGCAAAGTGACACAGTCATACACACACACACACACATACATATTCTTTTTCTCACATATATCCTCCTTCATGTTCCATCACAAGTGACTAGATATAGCTCCCTAGCTATACAGCAGGATCTCATTGCTTTTACACTCCAAATACAATAGTTTGCTCTGATTAACCCCCAGTCTCCCAGTCCATCCCACTCCCTCCCCCTCCCCCTTGGCAATCACAAGTCTGTTTTCCAAGTCCATGATTTTCTTTTCTACCACTGGCATTCTGAACACAGAGGGCTGAAACACACAGCGTTTTAGAAAAGTAATTCTAAGTTTATGAAAAATAAAATCAATCAGCTGAAGAAGAAATTTACAGTGAAAGAATCAGCACTTCTATTCTCAAAAATAAAGTGTGAAAACATCTCTTATTGCTCAGGAGAGTTGCTATACTTCACACCACAAAACTTCATAGAATTGCTCAACTTCAAACAGACTAGGTACAGACAGCTATGAAAACTCAGGAATACAGTCATCTTCTGGGGTCACCACAAGCTGGAATAAAGAAGAAATGTGTTTATACCCACCAGTTTGACCTGTATGCAGCTTCAAAATAGGCTTAACAATCCACTCATTTATTCTTTTTTTTTCTAAAAAAATGTGTTTAATTATAGTTGATTTACAATGTTCTCTCAACTTCTGCTGTATCATTTATTCTTTTATTCATTTTCATCATGCATAGGTATTGCAATTCCTACTATGCATGGTAGACTTTGAGATAATCACCAGGGAAAAAACAGTGAGCAGACACATCCAGTTTCTGCTTTCCTATAGCTCACAGTATAATAAGGAGCAGAAAAGGAGGACATGGGAACAAGCATTTGCGATACAGTAAAACAGGTCAAGTGCTGTGTTATATGGGCCATAGAGGAGAGGAGGTATATGTCAGAGAAGGCTTCCTGGAAGAAATCACACATGTGGCAAAACTGAGTAATGAATCATAGATGTCCAGGTTAAGAAGACTTGGGAAGCCAGTTTTAGATAAGGGAATGGCTTGTGTGAAGACTTAGTAGTGAGAAAAAGCAAGATAGATTGGAGGAATGGAATGAATTATAACCTGACAGAGCCCAGAGTGTAAAGGAGGGAGCAGCCAGAGGTGATGCTGGGGTATTGGGCCAGAGCATAGTCTGGTGAGTCTCTTGAGACTTATTTAAGCAGTGGGAGGGAGTTTGCACAAGTGGAAGCAGTGATGGGAAGAGAAATGTTCAGATTATATCCGGCTGCTATTTGAAAATCAATTTCTGTTGGCAAGATAAGATGTAGTGAGACTAGTGTGATAGCTATTGTATTACAGAGTCAATAGGATTTGATGACTGTCTGTATAGTTGATGGTGAAGAGGAATCAGGGAGGCCTCCCAAGTCACTGGATTGGCTGAAGGGTGGAAGGTGGTAGGAAACCCAGGAGGAGGAACAAGTTTGAGGATTAAGGATGGGATGATGCAATGAGTTCAGTTTGGGGCAAAAAAAGATATGTATTGGTTTACTGAAAATACGTACTTGAATAATAAGAGTTCGGTGTGCTTTATTGTTTCTTTTGAATTGCAATGTAGCTTTTTTAAAAATTTAAATGTTTAATTTTTTATTTTATTTTTTTCTTTCCCCACTTGTGGTTGCCAAGGGGAAGGGGGAAGGACTGCCATGGACTGGGACCTTGGGGTTAATAAATGTTTAATTTTTTAAATGTTATCAGCATTACTTCTACTTATACAACTACATACAATCCCCAATTTATGATGGATCAACAACCGTCTTTCAATTTTACAATGGTACAAAGGTGATACACATTCAGTAGAAACCAAACCCTGATTTTTGAATTTTGATCTTTTCCTGGGCTAGCAATATGCAGTATAATACTCTCTCGTGATGTTAAGCAGTGGCAGCTCCTGGTCAGCCTTGTGATCACAACGGTAAGCAACTGTTTTTAGGCTTACAGCCATTCTGTTTTTCACTTTCTGTACTATAGTCAACAGATTACATGGGGTAGTCAGCACTTTATTATAGAATAGACTGTGTTAGATGGTCTTGCCCAACTGTAGGCTAATGTAAGTGTTGTGTGTATGTTTAAGGTACCCAGAGCTAAGCTGTAATGTTAGTAGGTTAGGTGTACTAAATGTATTTTTGACTTATGCTATTTTCAAATTTATGATGATTTTATCAGGATGTAATCCCATCCTAAGTAGAGAAAAATCTGTACTATTATCATGATCATGACCTATAGTTTTGAATAGCTCCAGGGTGCTACGGTGTATACTAATGAATTATGTTATTTACATGTTGGTAGTCATTCTATGAGGTGGACACTATAAAAAACTGAGGCTAGGTGAGGTTACCTCTTACCTAATGTCTCATAGGTAGTACATAACAAAGGAAGGACTTCCTATTTGTTGCCAAACCCTGTGTTCTCAACTAGTGTGTTATATTGAAAGGACTGGCTAACTTTGTAGTTCGAGGAAGAAAAATCCATTCAGAAAAAAAAAAAAAGAGATATTGATGTAGTCTATGTTACGTTCCAAATGCCATTTCTACAGAGATAAACATAACATCAAGCCCACTGTAAAGAGCACACACTTTAATGAAAGAGGCAGAAAGCAAACATATTTCATGAAGTCTATGAAAACTGCTTTGAGGGGAATAGGTCAGTAGTGTGAAGAAACAATGAATAAGAGGCTTACATCAAAGCAGAGTAAGGCAAGGTAAAGTAACTGAAGTCAGGGAAGTTTTCTAAAAGGTTGTGAATGTCACAGAAACAATATAGAGCATAGGAGACTGTATATTCTGAAAACTGCAGAATAGTTGGATCCCAGTGTAGTATGGGAATGGAAAGGAATATAGCTGAAGATCATCAGAAGCCAGATAATTAAAGGGTTAAGTGCCAGGTAAGGTGTTTTGATTTCAGTTTAGAATTAAATCATGGGAAAACATTTGAGTAGTGGAGTGACTTTATTAGATTTACATTTCTAGACAGATCATTCTACCAGCCAAATAGATTTGTAAAATATATGGTGTAGAGACTATATTCACAGAGTTTGCAAACTAGTTCAGAATTTGGCCAAGAGAGGTGTTATAGCCACAGTAAAGGAAAACAAAACAAAACGCAAAAACAGTAAGAAAAACTCTGAATGGGAGTCTTTTTAAAAAGGGCCAGAATTATCCAGGTCCTTATAGTCCCCATGACTCCACATGTTCTTAAAGCTGTTTGCTTCACTTATTTATGTTACCATCCTGGTCCCATAGTTAACAATCTTTATGATAGTAAGAAATGAAATGACGAAGACCTAAAGGAAGAATGACTTTAGGATTAATGCGGAATAAAAAGATTACAGATAAGTTAAAAAGTTCAAATACAGAACTGAAGTCTGTGGAATTGGAGGTGGGGATATAATTCATGAATAGCCGCAGATGATAAGAGACAACTTCAAGGTAGATGTGTTCACCCTCTGAGGCTTTGCAGCCTGGTGAGAGAAGCAGAGCAAGGATGGAAGTGTGGGAAACTGACTTTAAAGGATGGGTGCAGAAAGGATAGCTCATTAAGGAGATTTTGAGGATGGTCCAGAGGGCAATCTCTGCCTATCTCTGCCTTCTCAGGACTGTGCCATTTGACCGAGACTAATGATTAAAAAAAAAGCAATAAGAAAAAAGGAAATGGTTCCACATATACTAGTAATGTTCACAGATTCATAGAGTTGCAGTCAGCTCATTTCAGCATCCACCTTCTCAAAGGTAAACAGAAGAGCCAGTAAGCCTAGACTAATGCATGTGACCACTTACAGTAGGATAAAAATTAGGCTCTTCTTAAACCTGATATTGTATAAATTTATGTTCCTATTTATTTAGTGGAAGTGGGGAGAATCTCATTTTTTAAATATTTAAATCACATAAGTTATCAATTAATTAATTCTTATTGTTAAATCTAAATACTTCAAATGTACAAAGAGCAAAAAATGAATCTCTCCTTACTTCCCTGACCCCCAATATTCCTCTGTTTTCTTCATAGGCTGGTATATATTATAGTTTACAGTTTAGTATATGTTTTCCCAGGTATTTTCTGATACTTTTATATGAATATACGCAGATCATTTCCTGCACGAAATTTCCTTCTTGTGTCGTGAAGAAATAACCTTACCCCAAGAGAAGTTTGGGCTTTGCCCTTGATTCTGGGAAGAGAGCTCTAGACCCCTGGAACATCCCTGCCTGACAGGAGTAGCTTTGTGCATATGGAGGACTCTGGCCACTGGACAGACTACCAGTGTGATTTAAGATGCTGGCTCTGGGCTGCAACATACCAGTTCCAACTTCCAAATGAACTGATGATTAAACGTCTTAGCCTAACTTCCAGGAAGGGCTGGAGGCTAGAAGTCAGCCATGCAGATTGACTAGTCCCCAATATGATTAAGCCCCAGTAAAAAACTCCGAAGGTGAGCTTTCCAGGTAGGCAATATGCTATGCAGGTTGTCTACAATGTGTCCAGGCTGCCCATGACTTGGTGAAGAGAGGACAACAGGAAGCTCCATGTTTGGACTCCTTGTGGACTTGACTATGTGCTGTATCTCTTGGCTCAGTTTTAATCTATATCCTTTTCCTTCAACAACTTATAATGTTAAGGTAACATCTTTCAATGGGTTATTATTCCTTTTAGCTTTTGACTGAAACTAAGGGTGCTTTGGGGAACCCCATGAGCTTGTAACTTTTGTCAGAAGTGAGGATAGTTTTATGGGAAACTGTGTCCTCAAACTTCACAGTTTAGATGACTCTGGGTACATGCAAATATGGATCTGCTTGATACCTAAAAGTTTAAGTTTAGATGTTTAAAAGGTTTTATTTTCTTCTCTTTTCCAAAAATTTTCTCACTGGGTGTTTTTCTGTACATTTTGAATTGAAGAATTAACTGGTCAGAGTCATCTGAGAATACGTGTTTGGGGTAGCTTTGAATTTAGATTAACATGAGAATGTTTACATATTTGCAATATTTAGTTTTTACATTTATAAATTTTTTGTTTATTTACCTGTCTTAAGTTTATTAGTGAAATTTGCCTCTGCTTAAATAGGTAGTATTTATATTAAGTATATTCTAAATGTTTTATAGTTTTGATGCTAATTCAAGTAGTCTTTTCATCATTTTCTTCTTGTTTATTTCTATTGTATAAAGTAGTATTTTGTATAAAGATTTGTCCAGTAATATTACAAAAGACAATTACTAACATTATGAGAGCTTCAAATAATTTCTCCTGTATATTCTTGGTAGAGAATTATATCAGCCGTAAATTTTTAGTTTGGCTTTTGTAAATATGTAAAGTTTTAACTGATTTTTCTAAATTTACTGCTTTTCCTGGAATGTCCAATAAGATATTGACTAATGACAGTAGTAGTTGGTAGATATAGTTTGCTGCTGAGTTCAGTGTAATTTTTAATACTGCTCACCCTTAAATATAAGTTTTTCTGGGAAGTTGTGGTATAAAGATGTTATCAAATAAAAGAAGTTTCCATTTCTAACTTAAGATATTTTAAACAAAAATCATATCAAATGCTTTCTATATCTATCAGGATGGTTAAATTTTTTTTCTTAGTCCATTAACATAGTGTTATCATAATATATGATTTTCCTAATGCTGAACCCTCCTATATTTCTTAGAAAGAAATCCTTTTTGATTATAATAAATTTATTCCTTGTCCAAATTTGTTGTTAGGACTTATGCTTACTTTGTGGAATTATCTTGGAATCTTTCCATGATTTTACATAGTCTGAAAACTTAATAATATTGGCACATATTGGTACTCTGCCTCTCTTTTGAATACAGTAGCCATGGAGTATTGAAATATGTACTTTTTGAAAACATGTGTCTACAAAGTATGTTTGTGTGTGTGTGTAAAATCTCTCTGTGTGTGTGTACATAGACAGGTGGATAAAGACAATTAAAACTAACCTGCATGGTTCTGGGAAAAGTAATTAATTTTCTAAGGACAGAAATGACTGATTAGTCCTCCATACATACAAAATATTCAAGTAACAAATGACTTAGGTATTTAACAAAATCTAAGGTTAGCCAAAACCTAAGATTAGTCAACATGACATCAATATATCTCCACTGAACAGTAGCTCCTGACAAGCTCCCTCTGGGAACCAGAGCACAGGAATAGGAATAAAAGCGAAAACTATTGCTGCCACATTTTGACTCTTTTACTCAAGAAGGTTGAGCACTGCACATAGAGTGGCTGAGAAATAGTTCTGGTAGAATAGCCCTGGTAGGGTTTGGTGTTAATGATTTTCAGCCTTCAAGGGTCATACTCCTTGACCCCAGGTCCTATAGTGTACTTTACCTATGTTTTAACATATCCTCTCTCCCCTCAACACACTGTGTTTCCTAAGTAAATGACATTCAAGAAGTTATCACCTGGAGTTCCCATCATGGTGCAGCGGAAACGAATCGGACTAGGAACCATGAGGTTGCAGGTTCGATCCCTGGCCTTGTTTAGTGGGTTGGGAATCCAGTGTTGCTGTGAGCTGTGGTGTAGGTTGCAGATGTGGCTCAGATCTGGCGTTGCTGTGGCTGTGGCTGTGGCCGGCAGCTGTAGCTGTGGTTGGACCCCCTAGCCTGGGAACCTCCATATGCCATGGATGCAGCCCTAAAAAGCAAAAAAAAAAAAAAAAAAGAAGTTATCGCATGAACTGGGAATCACCCTTAACCTTTCCTCCATCCCCACATTGCCATGACCCCAGTTTCTGTAATTCTTTCTCTTTAATCTCTTGGAAATCCCTTTGCTGTGCATTAATCCTATAGCCATGCTTGGTTTAGATCTTCATCATTTCATTTCATACTGTCAAAAAGTTTGTTAGTTAAGGGATCAGATACAAGTCAGAGGTAGAATTAAAAATTATAACTCAGAAACACTTGGATCCTAAAAATTTGCTAGAAATTACCTATAAAATGTTGCATTCCTACTAATTTTATAGACAGAAATTTGGCTATCTCTTCTCCTGATTTATGGTTATTATTCAATTCAGTTTTTTAAGTGTTTTTGAGTTAATTTTTTAAGTATACAATATATTATAGGCTTCCAATGATTGATTTTGAAGTTGGTATTTAAACTATTTTCTCTAACAATAAGAATGTCTAGAATTAATATTGATATTTTCTCTGATCAAAATTCAGTCTGAGAGCCTTTGCACAGTTTCACTTCCACCAATTACCAGAATAGAAGGTTTACCTTGGCTGGAGACACCATAAATTGTTTTCTTTCTCCCTTTCTTCCTTCCTTCCTTCCTTCCCTCCCTCCCTCCTTTCTTTCTCCCTGCCAGGAACCACTTTTCTTTGCTTTCCACTTTTCCCCTATTCCTTTACCCCAACTTCAACTTAGATTGCACACTGGAGTTAACTTAAGCTTTGATCTGCTTTGCTCTCAGACCCCCATACCCACACTAAGAGCCTCAGATATGTCCCTCCTGCTTCCTGTTCAGTCAGAGCAAGGGAAGAGAAAGACCTCAGCATTCCAAATATATGATCCTGTTTAGATAACATCTCCAGGGTCCTCTCTGACTCTTTGTACAATCTGACTCTGAGTCTTAAGAATCATTAAAATTTTTTGAATTTATATTCCAGCTTTTTTTTTTTTTTTGTATTTTTGGGATATGGTTTTCTTTTTTAAATTGACATGGAATTCCTGCTGTGGTACAGTGGTTTAAGAATCCCACTGTAGCAGCTTGGGTTGCCACAGAGGCACAAGTTCAATCCTTGGCCCAGTGCAGTCAGTTAAAGAATCCAGCATCACCGCAGCACAGCTCCAGTGTAGGTCACAGCTGCTGCTTGGATTTAACCCCTGGCCTGGGACTTGTATATGCTGTGGGTGCGGCCATTAAAAAAAATTATTGAAGTATAGTTGATTTACAATGTTGTGGTAATTTCTGCCATACAATAGAATGATTCAGTTATATATACACACACATCCATGTTTTTTGAGATTCTTTGCTCATATGTATTATCACAGAATATTGTGTAGAATTCCCTGTGCTTTGTGGCAGTTTGCCATTGGCCAGTCATTCCATACACCACAGTGTGCATATGCCAATCCCAACCCCCCAGTCCATCCCTCACTTCACCTATTGCCTTTAGTAATTTTCTTAACTTTGTTTCTAGCCAACCAATTATGACTGCAATTCACCTTTCAGGTACTTCTCAAAATTTCTGTTCTTCTAGTGATATTCTATGATACTTTCCATTATATTCTGTATTTATTATATTTAAAACATATTTTCTGTAATTTTTAAGGAATTTGGTTCAGAAAGCAGAATTGATGATGATGCTATATCTGCATTCCTCATCTAGTCTCTATGATCTTCAATTAATAGTGGACACTTTTACTTTGTATTTAAAATGAGAGATCTTTTATATGCATTAGTCATTCATAACTATCTTCCAATTCATACCTTTTCTGTCATTCATAGATAATGTTACTCATTGAATTAGTCAGGATTCTCCAGAGAAATAGAAACAATAAGATATGTGTGTGTGTGTATATATAGAGGGGGGTGGGGAGAGAGAGAGAGACTTATTTCAAGAAATTGGCTCACAGTTGTAGGAGCTGGCAAGTCCAAAATCTTCAGGGCAGGCCAGCAGGCTGGAGACCCAGAAACAGTTAATGTTGCAAGCTCAAGTCCAGACATAGTCTGGAGGTAGTATTCTTTCCTGCTGGAAGGAACAACAGTCTTTTTCTCTTATGGCCTTTAGCTGACTGGATGAGGCCCACCCACATTCTGGAGGATAATCTGTTTTATGTAAAGTCTACTAATTTAAATATTGATCTCACCTAAAAAATAGCTTCACCAAAACCTCTAGATGGTCTTTAACCAAATTTCTGGGTACTGTGGTCTAGCCAAGTTTGCACATATAATTAACCATCACTGGTTAACCAGGCATATTCATTAACATGTGAATTATAGTTACATGTGTATCATCAAAAATCCTTCTTCAAAACATATTTTGAAAGTTCACAGATACCTCTTGAATTCAAAGTTAGATTTTTAAAAGAGATCATTTATTCCTAGCAAAAATTCCCATATCATGTGTTAGTCAGCTTCAGAGATTTGACTGATTACAACAATTAAGTTTAAGCAACCCTCAATGGATCAGTCTCAAGACTGCTGTAAAATTCTCAGCAGAGGTAATTAGTACTGTAGAGGAGATTACTGCTGTTTATTGTTTTTGCTTTTAAATTTCTCTTCAAAAACAAGTCATCTTTGGTGGATGAGTTAGTATTTTTGTTCCAATTCTTTACACCCTCCTTATACTATAACGTTATGTCCATGCACTTTGCTATGTGCCTTCTAGGAGAGTAGATAGAGAATATACCTTCTCCTCTTTGATACTGAGCTTGGCTCTGTGCCCTGTTTCGAGTAATTATATATGCACAGATATGCAAACAGAAACTATAGTTGGATGGTTTGGCTTACGCTATTGAGCTTCTATTGTTCCACACGAAGAAAGAATTCACTGAATTACCACTTTCTCAAAATGTGAAACGTGGAACATATCTAAACTGTACTCACAGTTAGATGTAGAGCCATATCAAGGGTCCCACAGACCTATGAATAAGGAAAATTATTAATTTTCTAAGCCACCAACATTCTAAGGTTGTTTCTTATACAATTATTTTACAGCAAGGACAGACTAATACTATGGAAAAAGGACCAATTTACGTGTCGCTGTTCCTTGAATTAATTGTTATTATATTTTATCCATTCATCCCACAAATCTTTTCCTATATAGGACACAAGAAATCTGCCTTGTTGGCTTCCTATTTAATTTAGAACCAGGTAGAGCTGCTGTTGAAGAAAAAAATCCTTCACATTGTTTTACAAAATAATCAGTGTCAGTCACCATGCGTTTTGAAGGAAGAAAGTCAGATACAAAATATGATACTCTCTGACTAGCAAAGTAACAGTGAATTTTAAATATCTTATATACAAATGAAGTTACAGATTGTGAGGGGAACACTGAGTAAAAATAGGTCAGGATAGACTGCAGGGACAAATGACTCTAAAATCTCAGTGGTCTGCAACAACAAAGATCTGTCATTAATTGTGTGTCCATCATGGGGTGGTCTATGGCTCTATAGACCTCTGTGGCCTCTTCTTCATGGTGTCTTTGAGCCCTCTGCAATTTTCATGATACAAAACATTGTTGAACTCATAACAAAGAGAAAGTCTGTGCTGATGCTTAAATTTTCTGCTTGAAATAGAATTCAGTCATTTCTGTTCTCACTTGATTGCTGATCCTGTCATCAACTGGTCATGAAATTATAAACCTCCTCTGTGGAGGGCCAGCAAACACTTGTGAATCATAATATACTTTTTCCATGCAAACAACTAGAATATATAGCTTCAGAATTATTCGTTATGTTCATAGGTGAGGCCACTAAACTTTTGAAGTACCTAATCTTAAGGGAAACTTTTTTTTTTTGTCTTTTTTGCTATTTCTTTGGGCCGCTCCCGCGACATATGGAGGTTCCGAGGCTAGGGGTCGAATTGGAGCTGTAGCCACCAGCCTACGCCAGAGCCACAGCAACGCGGGATCCGAGCCGTGTCTGCAACCTACACCACAGCTCACAGCATTGCCGGATCGTTAACCCACTGAGCAAGGACAGGGACCGAACCTGCAACCTCATGGTTCCTAGTCGGATTCGTTAACCACTGCGCCACGACGGGAACTCCTTAAGGGAAACTTCAAAAATAGACAAAGGTATTTTATGATGAAGAGACACAGAATAGATGTAAGTTGACACAACTCTTACACTAAAAAGAAATGGAGTGTGCATTTGTAATAGCACTAGGTCAAATGCCTTGCAAGCATTCCAAAATTTTATCTTTATCAATGAGAAGTAAATGACTTTATAGAGTTCAAAAGTCTGCTTCCTGCTGTGACCTGAGTCCACAATCTTTTATCCTCCCTAATTTTCATTAACATTTGCTGATAAGATCCCTTATAGCCTCTGATTATCAGCATGGTTTTTATTAGATAGGGCTGAATCAAAGAATATAGAGCTATTTTGACATTAAAGATTATAGGGCTTATATTTTTATATCTTCTCAATAAAGCAACTAGCAAAATCCCTGGCATGGAGTAGGACTAAAAAAATCTGCCTTCTCTGCCTGTAAATATACTTCCAGCTGTCCTTAAGGATGATTTAACCTTTTTTTTTTTTTTTTTTTTGCCTTTTAGTGCCATACCTGTAGCATATGGAGTTTCCCAGGCTAGGGGTCTCATTGGAGCTACAGCTGCCAACCACAGCCACAGCCACAGCCACAGCCTTAGCAACGTGGGATCTAAGCCACGTCTGCCACCTACACCACGGCTCACGGTAATGCCAGATCCTTAAGCCACTGACCAAGGCCAGGGATCAAACCTGCAACCTCATGGTTTCTAGTCGGATTTGTTTCCACTGCTCCACAAAGGGAACACTAATTTAAACTTTATTAAACCTAAAAGTAATGCTTTACCATTTATAAAGCACATTGCAAAAATTAAATTAATTCTCATTACAATTCTATTAAATATGTATTACTATATTCTCTTCTTTATGGATGAATTCATTAGGACACAGGAGGTTAAATCACTTTCAAAACATTACATACCTCAGCAAGTATTTGCTAAATGGACTTTTTTTCAAAATTCTATGCTACTTCCAGCACATTTGTTAAAATGTGTATTATTTACTTTAAAACACTTCAGTATAGTTAATGTAATAGTATATGTGTGCCAGTTATTTTAGCTCTGGGGCAATTAGACCGCACCATGCTGCCAGAACTTTAGAGTCTAGAGGTGGTCAACTAACATTATTCCAGAGAGAGTAGAGAAACATGTGCTTCTGCTATTAATGCCTAATCAACAACTGATACTTACCAAATGGGTTTTCACTCATGAAATTCATATTATTATCATCATTTATTTTTTATTTTTTTGAATTTTTATTTTTTCCATTATACGTGGTTTGCAGTGTTCTTTCAATTTCTACTGTACAGCAAAGTGACCCAGTCACACATATGTATACATTGTTTTTCTTACATTATCCTCCATCATGCTCCATCATAAGTGACTAGATATAGTTCCCTGCGCTATACAGCAGGATCTCATTGCTTATCCATTCCAAATGTAATAGTTTGCATCTAACCCCAGTCTTCCAGTCCATCCCATTCCCACTCCCTCCCTCTTGGCAACAACAAGTCTGTTCCCCAAGTCCATGACTTTCTTTTTGGGGGAAAGATTCATTTATGCCATATATTAGATTCCAGAGAGAGGTGATATCATATGGTATTTGTATTTCTCTTTCTGACTTACTTCACTCAGTATGAGAGTCTCTAGTTCCATCCATGTTGCTGAAAATGGCATTATTTTGTTCTTTTTTATGGCTAAGTAGTACTCCATTGTGTATATATACCACATCTTGTTAATCCATTCATCTATCGATGGACATTTAGGTTGTTTCCATATCTTGGCTATTGTGAATAGTACTGCAATGAACATATGGGTGCATGTGTCTATTTCAAGGAAAGTTGTGTGGATATATGCCTAAGAGTGGGATTGCTGGATTATATGGTAGTTCTATATTTATTTTTCTGAGGTACCTCCATACTGTTTTCCATAGTGGGGTTGTACCAATCTGGACTTCCTTTGTGGCTCACAACATAACTATTCAGCATTGCTTCTAAAGCAATTTTAAAAATTAATGTTCTTCAATGCAGCAAGCATACAGAGAAAATACTGATACTTACTAATTTAAAAAAACCTAGTAATTATACAAAGCCCATCCTTAGACAGCTTTACAAATATCAGCTAATTAAATTTTATCAAAGACAATTTAAAATATAATAAACATATGGTAGAAATTAAAAAACAAAGGAGAGTCATAGAAAATAACACCCAAATCAAATGCTAATTAATTAAAATTATTTTTTTTCCTTATAGGGAACATGCCCCCACCATCTTCAAAATTTTTTATTGTTGACTCAAAAGAGCTGGGTAAATTTATTCTGAAGTTCACATTTTTTACTATGCTTTAGATATTGTCCTCAATTATCATAGCTACCATATCAAGGAAAAAGAATTCATTAACTGTTATAGTAAAATACAATTTTGAATAAAAAATCAAGTTGTATTGTTATTGAAATCATGCATGTAAAGTAGTTTTCCTTTGGTTTTCTACCTTAGATGATTTGATGCCCTGATTATCACCAATTTTTGTATTTCTTATTGTGCTTTCCAACCTGGAACTGTTATTATGATGGTGAGCCTTTGTTGATAGCAGAAATAATTACTCAATTTTGTAGCCCAATTTTTCAATTTTTTATGCAACATTATTTGAAACCAAGTCTCTAAGAAGGGACTTAGAAACTTTTATTTGAACTTGTAATCTTTATTGCTAATTTTTGCATCATTAAGTCCCTAGTATTATATAGATGAGAGTAGGTGGTACTATCATATTTTTGGCAATTTTCCATATATTACAATAAACGTTTCCTTGTATTTCCCTCTTTCAAGATTTTATGACTTTCTAAAAATTTTACCTTTCCTTAAAAAATGATACTTTCCCATTTAAATTAGAAGAGGAAAACTTGGAGTTCCCTTGTGGAACAATGGGTTAAGTATCTAGTTGTTATCACTGCAGCAACTTGGGTTGCTGCTGTGGTATGGGTTCGATCCCTGGCCCAGGAATTCCCGCGTGCCACAAGTTTGGCCAAACCAAATAAACAAACGAAAAGCAAGAGACAAACTTAGCACTGATGCCTCATTACGTATAGAATAAAACCCATACTTAGCATGATATGACTTATCTCTCTCATTCATCTTTTTTTTGCTTACTATTATTAAGGCTGCACTTGTGGTATATGGAAGTTCCCAGGCTAGGTGTCAATTCAGAGCTGTAACTTCTGTCCTACACCACAGCTCACAGCAATGCCAGATTCTTAACCCACTGAGTTAGGCCAGGGATTGAACCCAGGTCCTCATGGATACTAGTCAGCTTTATTATCACTGAGCCAGAAAAGGAACTATGACATTCTTTTTTTAATATTATTTTCCATCATGATCTATCCTAGGAGATTGGATATAGTTCCCTGTGCTATACAAAATGATCTTATTGTTTATCTACTCCAAATATAATAGTTTGCATCCACTAATTCCAAATTCCCAATACATCTCCCCTCTAGCCCTGGCAACCACAAGTCTGTTCTCCATGTCTGTAAGTATATTTCTGTTCTGTACATAGGTTCATTTGTGCAATGTTTTAAATTCCACATATAAGTGATAGCATATATTTCTCTTTCTCTTTTTGACTTACTTCACTTAGTATGAGAATCTCTAGTTGCATCCATGCTGCTGCACATGGCATTATTTTGTTCTTTTCTATGGCTGAGTAGTATTCCATTGTGTGTGTGTGTGTGTGTGTGTGTGTGACATCATTTTAACCCATTCATCTTTCTGGGCATTTAGGTCGTTTCCATATCTTGGGTATTGTGAATAGTGTGCTGTGAACATATGGGTGTGTATATCTTTTTGAATTACAGTTCTGGTCCAGATATACACCCAGGAATAGGACTGCTAGATTAATGGTAGTTCTATTTTTAGGTTTCTGAGGAATTTCCATACTGTTATAATCATTTTCTGATTCTCATTGTTCTTTCACCCTAGTCTCTCAATGTTGTATGTTTGGATCTGAAACTCTAGTTATATAAGGATTTTTTTATTCTATTTCATATCTTGATGATTATGTGCAGTTTTCTCTTCTGCATAAGATAAACTTTCTCCCATCTAGCAAATTCCTAATTTTCCAAGGTGACTTTGATGGTCTACTTTAACATTATCTCCATTGGGAGATTATAGTGAAACCTCCCAGACAGAGTTCATGGTGTTCCTCCTCTGGTTCTCATATCATCTTAAACAAACCTACATTATATTCCTACTTGTCTGGAGTACCCAGCTCATTTCTCTACTAGTCATTGAGCTCTTTGATGATAAAAAAAAAAAAAAAAAAAAAAAAAAAAAAAAAAAAAAAAACCTTTGTTTTATTTCTTATTTCACCTCTCCTCTCATTTGTGGCACTTGGTGTAGGTCTTTAGAAGGAAAAGAGAGTCTGGCTTTTCTGCCAATTCCAAGAATGCTTTCTTCATTGTCCTGACTCCTTTCTCATTAATCTTAAATGAGTATCATTAATCTCATTGGTTAGATGTACCATGACTACTGGCCTATTAGCCAATGGGCACGGCCATGTGTACTTTCCTTTCTGCTTCTTCCTATCAGGCAGCTGTGTCAGCAATTGGGAGAACAGCAAGATTTGGCTTTTAGGGTAGAGATAAGAGATTTATTAAGCTTATAGTTTAGGAGGATCTGAAAGGGTTCTTTTTGCTGACTAGTTAGAGCACCATCAGTCCAGGCTCTCTTCTAAACGCTGCCAGCTCACAGGAGTAGAAAACGTTTTTGTTTTTTTTTTTCCTCCCATAATTCGTAAGATTATTGCTAGTTAGGGAATTTCGAAACTTGTTTCTAGTAAGCTGACAAGGAAAAACCATAACATATTAAAGGAGGGTCCATGCCTGTAGAGAGAAGACAACGAAAAGATCAGATAGCTGACAAAATATAGCTTCTGGAGGAGAAAAATGTCAACTTGAATAGAAAAGTAATATGAACACAAGAATATTCAAATTAAACAGAACTTACTTTTTGAAAATAAAAAATTCACCATTAAAACATGATTTTCAGCTGAACAATTTGATATGTAAAATTAAGAAAGTATGACCATTGCTGAGACCCGCATAAGCTTCTGTAAGATCTAGTAGAAGAAATTTTAAAAATCTTAGAGCAAATATTTTAAAGTGGAGATACAGATGGAAAAGAGGTTCTGAAGATTGATCCAGTATATAACCTGCCAATAACAGAACTTTCAGAAAAAGAGAAATGAACAGATGCAGGGGTTACACTAATTTAACAACTATTCAACACAAATATCCCTGGGCTAAAGAAAGACCAGATTTTATAATTTTAAAAAGATGCACTGAGTTCCTGGGATGAGTGATTAAAAACAGTACCTAGGCATAAAAATTACTATATTTAAAGATAAAGAAAAAAATATCCTAAATTTCAAACAGAAAGATCAAACTTCCTGCAAAAGTAAAATAAGCTAGAAGATGGTGGAATAATACATTTAAATGAATGAGAGATAAGAATTAAAATCTTAGGAACCTATATCTGACAGAGGTTTTAATATATAAAAACAAAATAAATAGATAAATAGAATCAGAATTCAGAATGTAATTCCCCTTACTTAGGGTAATAGATAATTTATCATTCAAACTGAGAGTGAAAAGTGTCATTATTAATAATTATTCCATGATAATAGGCATAGACTAGGATTTGCTAGGAAAATCAGACTGGAATATATTTATTATCCTGACTGAAAGTGAAAGTTGGCACTATCAATTCTTCTGCCAAAACAAGCAGGACTTCCTAGGAAAATGTAGATGAATGGTCACTACCTATATACCACATCTGAGAAAAAGTCTCAGGAACTTGATCCATTAAAAAAAAAAAAAATCAAGACAAAGAGCTTAGGACTCAGGGTGGGGAAAAATGAATTAAGAAGAAGCAGGTGGTGACCAATACAACTAATAGTTAAAATTTAAAAAGATGACAGATCCTTTGAGAATGTAAATGCGATGTTAAATAAAGTTCCTGAAATGTAAGAAGCATATTCAAGATCAATTCTAATAATGGTACAAAAATAAGAGGAATAAACTAATGTCAACAGGAGCTGGAGTGAGAATAGGAAAAAGAGGGGAAGTAAACCATTTTATCACTTCATCTGGAGGGGAAGAGAGTAGGAGAGTGTAGTAGAAGTTTCTGATATTCTTAACTTTAAGTGAGTAGAGATGAAGTAATACAGTAAAGTACTCAGAGTTAGCCAAACTTGGGGTTAGGGTCAGTCTTTCAGTCAAAAGACTTCTAAGTATGCCTATGATTTCTGACACTAGCCTCAGGGTCCCAAGGCCCATGTTCACTTTATACTAGCCTGATGTCTTCACAGAACGCCTCAGAATCAATTTGCTAGAATAACTTACAGAACTAGAAAATCATTATTACAGTGTTGTAGAAAAAGGGTACAAATCAGAAGCATCCAAAGGAAAATAATATAAAGAGAACTGGGGACTGGGAGGTTCCAAACATGAGCATTCCATATGCTCAGGGATGTGTTACTCTCTTAGCATTGATGTGTAACAAATATGTGCATCCCGGGAAGCTCATCTTAGTTTCAGTCCAGAGTTTTTATTGAGGCTTCATCATGTAGGCATGATTGATTTATTGTCCACATGGTTAAATTAAATCTCCCTTACTACACTATTCCCTGGAAGTCAGGCTGACTACATGTTGCTCAAAATCCCAACCCTCTAATCAATCACATGTATTGTCTTTCTGAAATGGAAACATTTTCAATTTATATTATACAGGTTATGTATCTAAAAAAGAAATAGAAATATACAGCACAACTTAAAATTATTCAAGGAGAAAAACTGAGTGAAACTACTGGGCTAAATCACCAAAAATAAGGAAAAGTTAAAAGATTAAATATTGGTGGATAGATTAAAATGGAAGTGATGATTACTTGCAAGTAAGTCCCTTGAAAGGGAAGGTCCTGTCCTCTCATCTGTTCCTTTCTTCATCCAATTAGCTGGAATGTGGATGTGACAGTAGAAGATAGAGAGCTATTTTAGAACACAAGGTGGGATATGTGAATTGAGAAGACAAAAGCATTGGCCTTATCATTGAGCCATAAATTCAACTGTGGAGCATCTATCTTGATATTTATGAGGTGGGAATAATGATATATTTTACCCATATACTATCTAGTACAGCTTGGAGAAGGGATACTAAGAAATTTCTGTAAGTAGATAACTATAATAGAAATAACAATATCAGACAAGATATCATTTAATAATAGTAAAAAATGGCTAATGTAAGTCATTGTGTAATAATGACATACAGTATGATATGAGTCATAAACATGTATACTGCAAATAATATGGCACAGGCATAACTGTTAAAAACATAAGAATACAATAAAAAGGATAGAATTGTGAATTTTTAATAGAGGAACTTCAAAACACCTTTCCAGAATTGGAATATTTCAGTAGACAAAATTTTAAAAAATAAATGCTATGAAGATTTTAATGATGTGATCAGTAAGCCTGGTTAATAAACACATAAAATATTATAACCATCTAATAAAGAATATCTAGGATTTTATTTAATATGTGTCTGATAAGAATGTCCTGTTTTTTTAAAAAATTCAAGATTTTGCAGGGTGTATTTTCTTATTGAGAGTCAATCAAATGAGAACTAAAAATCTTAGCAATTTGAATGACACTAATAGATAACTTAGATTAACATGGAAAAAAATCAAACATAAAATTATCTATAAAATGAAGGAGAACATCATATATCAAAATGTAGGATATAGAAAGAACAATTCACATGGAAAAATGTATAACCTTGAGTGCCTACGTTTTCAGGAAATGATAAAAAATAGAGGAACTTGGTATTTATCCTAAGGAATGACACAGGCACAGTAAACAAAATTAAGTTAGGAGAATGAAACTAAGACAGAGATTTTTCATATTACTATAATGGAAAGAGAGACCAAAGGATTTTTTAAAAGCTGGTACTATGAGAAAAATAATTTCTTTGATTTATAAATATACTATAAACTTGAACACTTAGAAGAAATCCTAGATTAACATGGGTCAAACGTGGTTGTTTCCATGGAAAAATGTTTCCAATTCTGTTTGAAATTCCCTAGGTTTTTATTGTGGTAACTCATTTTTAAAATATTAACAATGTAGATGAACCTTCTGATAGGCAAAAGCCATCTGAAAGCTGAATTCAACCTATATGTCAGTAGCTTGCAACTTCTAGTATATACAGTTCCTTTTGGTTGCAGTCCCAATTTTTAGCATATATGTCAATTATGTTAGGTAAAATATCACAACATTGTTGTATAAAAATAATCAGCCTCTCTTTGCACCTTGAATTTTTATTCTTAGTATACTTCCATTAATATTTGGAAATCAGCATTCCATTTTTAACTTCAAGGAGAGTGACATTGAATTGACTTCAAAAGTGAGAAAAATAAAATTTTTCTGTAAAAAGCTGGTAGTTTCATAATGACAGTAATAAACATGGGACTTGGTATTTTACTTAATGATTGTCAGTGATAAATGCTCAAATTTCAACCACTTTGTGGGAATTGCAAGTCATGGTCTACTCTGTACATCTCATGAGATGGTCAATAGTTTGATTCAACAATTATTTCCCTCTTTAACCAAAAATCATCACAGAAAACTGGAAGTCAGTATTCTGGTTTATTTCAGCCAGTAGGATAGAGTTAGCATTTCCTTCACATGGCTTTCAAACAAATGACCCTAAACTTTCTCATGAATTCCAGATGAAATTCAGAATTGCCAAGGAATACACCATAGCTGATTATTTAGGGTTGTGTATTAGCCACCCAAATGTTCTTGAATCAGTTCTGTAAAGATGATAAGTGACTAACTATGGTGTCAAAAGGAAGAAAAGGACAATGTACAATCTGTGAACAAAAATGCAGGCCATTTGGCTTTAACTACAACTGTATCCATGTGTTTTGCCAGAGAAGAGGAAGGTCTTGGAAGGTAAAATAATGAGTCCAGAGATTCAAGCCCCATCTGTTCAGACAGGCTGAAGCTCACTTGGATGACATTGTTTATGCTGGGCATTGATTGATGTCATCTCAATTGGGTCTTGACATGAGAGATAGTTGAGGATGTCTGAATTAGAAATTGATACCAGGATCCTGAACATGAGCCAAGAACAGTGTTTATGAAAGCACTGCAGTAAAATAAAACTAGTACCCTCTTCCCACTGTCCACTCCCTCTCAAAAAAAAAAGTGAAAAGAAAAGAGAAAAAAGGAAAAGAAAAACAATAAGAAGAAAATGGAGGGTGCTACTCAAGATTAGAAAATGTCAAAATAGCAGTTGACAATATATAATTAATAATTATTTGCATATATTTGCCTCATGTGTTCCTTTCTGTCACATTTATTTTATTTTTATTGTTCTTAAATGTTTATTATTGCTTACATCACAAAAAAGTAATTTATACTTGATATTGCCAATTTCTGATGATAATTTATTAAATTAATAGTTTAGTTCATTATTTTGTTTTTAATAATATGAAAAATAACAATATTCCATTATTATTTTAGTTTACATTTCTTTAATTACTTGCAAGATCAAGTAATGTTTAGTATACTTCCATACATTAGTTAATCAATTACTTACTCTCTGATGGTATTTGTTGGTCCAGGTTTTAGTTTGTATATTTCTCAGCATATCAGGCACTGCACTCAGACCTAACCAGTCTCTGCCACCTGTGAATTGTATGGCCTTTGACAGTTTTCTTAATTCCTCTTATTTTAATTAGTTTGCCAGTTAAATAGGAATAATATTGATATGGTATTATTTACCTCTTCATTTATGAATATATATATACCAAGATAAGAACTTATGAGTCATCTTTCTCCTTTATTTTCCATAGTCAATACCTAACTAGCCTTAGTTGGTTTAACCTCCTAAATTTCTTTCATCATATTTCAGTGAATCTAAAATCCTATCAATTGCAACATGCACCATTATTTTAAGGACCCATAACAAAGGAAAAATGCTGCCAGTGCATGCATTGACACACTGCTTGACTTAGGAATTCTAGAGCATCAGGTTTTTTCACAGAATATTGTCATCACAATATTTGGCTATATTTCTAAGAGTATTGCTCTATTTAATTATTTGGATTTTGGAAATGTCCATGTACTTGCACAAGTGATGGCAATTGGATAATTAATATAGCATGGAGACTATAAGAAGCATCTTGATTTCAGAGATGTTAAATTTTTTCAAGTATGACTTAGAATTTCAAAAGATGGTATTTCTCCTTATCTAACACTGTCATCACAATACTCTCAGCTTATAATCATTTCTTAGGCAATTTCAGTATTTATCTATTTATTTATTTGGTTTGAAGGTGTTTTTATTTTGTCATTTTTTAACATTTTATTAAGGTATAGTTGATCTACAAGGTTGTAATAATTTCTACTGTACAACAAAGTGATTCAGTTATACATGTACACACATCCATTCTCTTTCAGATTATTTTCCCACTTAGATTATCATAGAATATTGGATAGAGTTCACTGTGCTATACAGCAGGTTCCCATTGGCAAATCACAACTGCAATAGTTACTGAAATAGTCTACCTGCATTCATCCTGCCCACCTTCTTTAATCCAATCCTGTCTCCATCTAGTAACCAGATAATTTGAAAATCTAATAGTATCACTTTTGCTTGATCTTCTTCCTCTAGTTCCCTTCAGTGGCTTCCCATTGTACTTAGAATAAAGATGAAACTTCTCTATTGGCCACATCTTGCACGGCCTGCCCCCCATCTCTTCTCCAGCTTGATCCCTCTCTGCTTTTCTTCACTCTGGTCGGAGCACCTCTGCTTCTTGCTTCATCTTTGCACATATGTGTTTTTGCCTCTGACCAAATGCTCTTATCCCCTGTAGTTAAGGCATCCTTGTCCTTCTGAGTTCAACTCAAACTACTTCCTCAGAGAAACATTTTTGACCCCTTTGTTTATTAAGTTCATCTATATAGAACTTGACACATTTGCAATGTTATAAGTATTTTTGTGATTATTTGGTTAGACTCTAAGCACTATAAGGACAGTGACCATGCTTACTTTTGTCCCTCGCTATATTGCCACCAACTAGCACAAGGTCTAGTAAAGAACAGATGGTCATCATGTATTTATTGAATGCATGCAAAAATAAAGAGTTCTTACTAGGGCTGAATGTGGTAATGCAGATTATAATAGTGCAGTATCGACTGCTTCATAGTAAATGTTTTATATATCTTAGCTCTTATTATTGTAGTCTTTAACTCACATTCTTCAAATGGCACCTCTGACTTCCCACCTACTTTTCAAGAATTAACTTACTCTATATATTTTCACTAATTTCAATATATTTTCAGTCCAGTGGATCCAAATGATCTCTCTTAGTTGCAAAAGAATTGTACCTGCTTTGCAACTTTTGTTTTCCTGACATCAATTATACTGGGAACCACTGAGTTGAAAGCATATCAAGTTAGCAGTTTCTGTTAAAAGCCCCAAATTTGCATCTATAGAAGACTGAGAAACAAAGAGACAAATTTGCCTCCATTTGAGAAGCAAATTCTGTAATCTTGGTTTCTCTGGTTTTGTTTTGTTTTGTTTCCTAGTAAAAACTGAGGAGAATAACAGGTTTTGCTAAATTGCTTGTTTTTAATAATCCCACTTAAGATATGCCAGCATTTCACTTTAATCGTCTCTCCCTAAAAGATACATGTTTCTTTGCTCAAAGGCCAGCTCCACTTTTGCTTTACTTTAAAATCCCTTCTATAAAAACACCATCAGTATAGAAAAGGAACCTATAAAAATATCCCATTCAACACTATCATTTCTGTGCATTTTCTTCTTGTCTTTGATTTACTTCTTGATCATCACACATTTATTGACCATGGATCGTGGGTCAGGAACAAGATTAGGTATTACAAAGGATACAGAGAAATATTAGAGGCATACATCATAAGGTCTCTCAAGATTCTTCTTTTCTCTCCCTTAACATCTCCCAATACTGGAAAGTCCCTTTTATTTAAGAATAGGCAGAAGAGGCTTATTGTTTCAGTTAAGAGCGAGCTAACCAAGTTCATTGGACAACCCAAGTCTCTTGTTCTTCATCTGTAATAATACTGTGGATATATGTGGTAGATTGCATCACTGTCAACAAATTTTTATCTTATCTTCTTTGTATACATGTTCTTTGCTGTATGCCTTTGCAGTTACTTCCATCAAGTCCAAGTATTTTTCCCCACTGCATTGATAATTGGCTTTGTCCATGCAACTTTGTCTGAAGAAATTTTATTGGGTCTTATGAGAACAAAGACTTAGCATTTGCTTGTGTGATTGGGTTTTCTGTCTTTTACTTCTACTGTAGTCATGACAAACATATACTCAGTTAACTGAATGGTCCAAAGAGAATGAAAGGCATGTAGAGCATGTCTGGATGATCCAAGGCTTGGAGCCAATTCCAGCTGAGCCCAAACTAGATCAGTTGGCTCCCAGTCTGTCCCAAAAATCCATGAGTGAGAGAAAAAAAGGCTTATTGCTTTTGCCACTCATTTTGGGGGTGGTTTTCTATATACCAATAGCTGACCAATGTATACTTCATCATATATTTTTTTAGAAAATTAAGACATGATATATAAGATATCAAATACAGCAGGATGCTGAATAAATTATACACACTAAGTGATGAAGGAAAAGTTCATACTCTGGTAAGAACAAAGGGTATTGGCAAAGTGGTTTTAGAGCTCTGAAATCAATTGAGCAGAATTTGACATTCATCTCTACATTGATGACATTTATCTCTACCTGTGCCCTTGAAGAAGATATTGAATTTCTGTAAACCTTGGTTTCCTCACCTGTAAATTGAGGAGGATAATGTTACATAACTTAGAGTGTTTTTTTTAAATTGAAGTATAGTTAATTTAAAATGTTGTGTTTTCTGATCAACAGCAAAGTGATTCTGTCTATATGTACATGTGTATATGTATACATATATAATTTTTAATATTCTTTTCCTTTTTAGTTTATTATAAGATATTGAATGCAGTTTTTTGTTATCGAATAAGACCTTGTTGTTTATGTTTCATATATAGTAGTTTGTATCTGCTAATCCTAAATTCCTAATTTATCCCTCCCCTCCCCCTTTCCCCTTTAGTAACCATAAGTTTGTTTCCTATGTCTGTGAGTCTGTTTCCTCATAGCATTTTAAAGATTCAATGAAAGTATGCTTTTGAAGGGCTTTGCAAAAATGTGATACATTGTAAGCTTTCAATAAATGTTAACAGTTTTATTATTATATTATTATCATTATAAGTATTAATCATCATCCTTATTATCATTGCTACTTGAATAGGCTCTTTAGAAGCAGAAAGAGTATTCAATATCAGAAGTATTGACCAATTATATTTTCTTTGATTAACCTACTTCAAAAAGATTACCAAATCAAGAACTTAAAAAAAAAATAGATACAATTTACCCATTTTTCAGTGTATTTATTTATTTATTTTTCTTTTTATGACCCCACCTGTAGCATATGGAATTTCTCATATGCTGGAACTTCTGTATGGGGTCAAATTGGAGCTGCAGCTGAGGTCTATTCCACAGCCACTGCAACACCTGATCTGAGCTGCATCTGTGGCCTATACCATAGCTTGCTGCAATGCTGGATACTTGACCCACTGAGCGAGGCCAAAGATTGAATTTGCAGCCTCAAGGAGACTATGTCTGTTCCTTAACCGACTGAGCCACAATGGGAACTACCAGTATATTTATTTTAATAAAGATTTTCCAACTCGCAGTATCTGTAACCCCTAATAGTTTGGCTTCCATTGTGCTCTTCAAGTTTCTTTGTTGCTATGTCTGGTTGGTTAATGGGACAAGATCATGAATGACAGTATTAGGATCTTTCTATTCTGTCACCTAAATCTGGTAATCCCTCCTGTCCAGGAAATCCTATTAATATGACATGGCTTTTAATTAGAGAGCTCTACTCAAAGGGATATTTTTCTGCATAGAAAAGATCATTTCTAAATATTATAGCAAAATTATTTTTAATGTTTTTCTTTGTCAGTAATAAGTAAGAGCTGTGAAGGAATGAGTCTTGTCTTGCTCACTGCTATATCTCCGAAGCCTAAAACAGTGCCTGCCACATTTACTTAGCAAATACTTGCTGAATGAATAAATGATCTTATATTAATAAAAATGGATAGAACTTCAAACATTTTTATATGAACTATTTCCTTTAATTCTCATAGAAGCTCTAAGAGATAAGTACTGTTATTCCCATTCTATAGATTAAAAACACTGAATTTTCTATTCATTGGTCTAATATTACACAGCTTTTGGAAATGAAACCAAGTCAACTCTTAATGACTACCCACCAGTTGCATTGTTGATGCACCCATGATTTTAATGTTGTTTATGCTCCCTCTTGAAGAAGTTCCCTGGCTTAGATGTGTTTGCAAAGAAAAAGAGAAAGGGAAGAAAGATAGCATACATGGAGAAAATCTCCTAACTGAAATTTATCATTCAAAAAATATTTTTTACTGAAGACACGGTTTTAAAGGTAGCAATAAAAAAAAATTCATGAATCATTCATCTTCAATGGATGGCTTTCTTCTTCACTCGGGTGAAGGCTTTCTTTCTTGTTTGCATACATTTATCTTTTAGGGTCATGGCATCATAGCTGCTAGAGATGAAAACAACTTCAAGAGTCTGCTTCATTTACACTGATGTATTTTTTGTTTTGTTTTGTTTTGAGATCTCTCAGTTTGGAAGGGAAATTGATTTTCCCTGGATCACTAAACCAGCCACATGGCTTTTACTTGCCTGGGAAGCATCACCTGGAATTTAAAGGCTATGACTCCAAAATATTGTTTACCCAATGAAGGTAAAGGAGAGAAGTAACAAAGTATCCACTGATTTATTGAGTAGAAATGTAAACCCCAAAATACAAATTTCCCAAGGGACGTTACATGTCTTTTTTTGGTTCCTTAATTGGATCACACAACAGTCCATACACAATCACAGTTAAAATGATTTGAGCTGAATGAATTAATAGCGACTAGTAGCTGAAGATAAATTACTCAACCCTTTTGTTCAAGGCATATAAATATATATTTTAGACATTTTGCTGAAACCAACATAAGGCCAGTGGAGAGTGTGTTGAATTAATTTTGAGAAGTGATTTTTCATGGTCTAATTGACCTGTTGTGGAAATGCAACCTGCATCTCTATAAGGGCTCATAGATTCTAGCTGTTCAGCATGCTGGTGGGCAAAGCAGCTCTAGAGCTAATCAAATAGATTTCCCAGAGAAGCTGAACTTTTCATCAGAGGATAGTGTACATTTTGCCTCTCTCCCAGACCTGAAGCCTTAATGTTCAAGAAAGAGAGTATATCTTTCTCCCAGAGGATTCAGTATCTAAATTTGTTATTCTGGTTTTTTATTAGTTAGAGCTCATTGGTTTCAATGAAATAAAGCCATTTGAACTAGCTTAAGCAAAACAAAAGAATCTATGATGACATTCTAGGGATAGTTCACAGAAACTGAAATCATGCAATCCAGTGGACTTCCAGACAACTTAGGTTGTAGTGCAGCCACTGTTATAAACTGGTCAACACTCCAAACAGTCCATTGCTGACGTTCCTGAGTTCTAACAATGCTCTCCACTGGCGACTACTCACAGTAGTTCCTAGCTTCATGCTGCAGTTATTTTTCTAACAGTCTAACACCTTCGTTTTCCCCCAGTGCAAATTGTTTGAAGCTTCCTTGAAAGAGAAGTGACAAAGGAAGCTCACCTTTTTTAGTTAATATGAATATTTCCTCTTTTTCCTATAAGCTCTGGGAAGCAGGATGCTATGGACATTTACACTTGCAAATAATTGGACTGTTAACCCTCTTGTAATTTGTCTCAAGAACAGCCTCAAAGAAGGTTCCCTGGGAGCAGAAAACACTTCAGCAGAGAAATCTTATAACATAACCCAGTCTCAGAGTTCCCATCATGGCTCAGCAGTAACAAATCCGACTAATATCCATGAGGACGTGGGTTCCGTTGCTGTGAGCTGTGCTGTGCTGTGGCTGTGGCGTAGGCTAGCAGCTACAGCTCAGATTCGACTCCTAGCCTGGAAATTTCCATATGCCACGAGTGCCAGCCCTAAAAACACACACAAAAAAGACCCAGTCTCAGAAGCCATTAGGTGACTGTCATGACAATTATTCCAGATGTTTTATGTATGTTGAGGAAGATTAAGAAAAAAATAAATATGCTAGGAATTCACAGCTTGTGAAGTAATGATATAAGTAAGCAGTTAATACCAAAAAAAAACCCCAAAAACCTTCTGAAAAAATTCTGACATTGAAGTAATACTCACACTGATGGTCAATATCAGTTGTTCAAAATGAAGCTATTGAAAGATAAATATCAGCACCTCTTATTACTGACCTTACTCAAAATATTTATTGTTTAAATCAGTGGATAATTGAAAGTAACTTTATTATTCTTATATGTGTAATTCCAAAGTCTCAGAGTTAATATTACCTAGCAAAAGAGTCCTCAGATTTCATAAGAACAAACAGTATTAGCTATAGGTTAAAGATATGAATTCACTAGACTATTTTAGCTCCATATTTGGTATTTTAAATGGAAGGAGAATGGGTTTTGGAGTTGGACATGCAAAAGTTTGAATCTTTGCCACTTTTAGTTGGGTGGCATTTGATGTATTTTTAATATCTCTGAATTTCACTTGTAAAGTGGGAAAAATAATAACTACCTCTTAGAATTATTATGAACAACGAGTGGATAATGCATGTGTATCAATGAACAGAGTGACACAGTGGATAGTGGAAAGGCTCAATAAATAGTAGCTGTTACTAGTGATACTATTACATTAGGAAATAACAGTATACTGAGTTACAGGTAAAGTAATAATTGTGCTTTAGAGCATATAGGGTCCTAGAGGAACTGAAGGCCCTGATTTCCAGTAATATCAATACACTTACTTTTCTTTCTCACCTATATTATACATAAGATAATTTCAAAATTATAATGACTATATTACTATCAAAAACAAAATCATTAAATAGAAAATCCGGGATAGTAAAAATCAAATATATAAATACCAAAAAAAGATTTATAGAGTTACAAAATACACACATAAAAAGTTTCAACCAACATTAATGAGTCAGGAAATATAATTGAAGAATTTTTAAATGCCCATGTACGTGCACACGCGCGCGCACGCACACACACACACACACACACACACAAATCCACACACTTCCTATGAATAAACTCAATCAAGAAGTTTGCAGCACTGTGTACAGACGAGGGTTTCTCAGTCTTGGCATGATTGATGTTTGGGACTAGATAATTCTTTGCTTTAGTGAACTTTCCTATGTTGCAAGATGTTTACTAACATCCCTAGCCTTTACCCATTAGATTATAACTAGATTCCAACACATCTCCTTTCCCTACTCTCCCCACACACACCCGTCCTAAAATCATGACAGTTGGAATTACCTCCAGACATTGCCAAATGCCCTGGAGAGCAAAACTGCCTGCAATTGAGAATTACTGGTATAGGCTATATCATAAAAGAACTGTCTTAATTGAGGAGAATGATTGATTTCTTTCATGTTAAGCTCAGTACTATACAAATGTCATTTCTCTTCAGTATCAATGAATTTTATTTAAAAAATTTTAAGGAAAATAACAACCTAGAAGATAAACAAAGTTTCTCTATTCACAAGGAAAGAGATAGTATTTATTGGCTAATAAATATATGTGAATTTTTTTTTTTTTTGTCTTTTTGCTTTTTCTAAGGCTGCTCCCACAGCATATGGAGGTTCCCAGACTAGGAGTCTAATCGGAGGTACAGCTGCCAGCCTATGCCAGAGCCACAGCAACGCAGGATCCGAGCCGCATCTGCGACCTACGCCTCTTTAACCTGTTTTACTTTTTATAACTCTTAGAGTAATGACACACTACACGTCTATCCATTTGGTTTTGTTTGTTTTGTTTTTGTTTTTGTTTTTTTGTATTTTTATGGCTGCACTCTTGGCATATGGAGGTTCCCAGGCTAGGGGGCGAATTGGGGCTGTAGCCACTGGCCTAAATCACAGCCACAGCAATGTGGGATCCAAGCTGCATCTGTGACCTACACCACAGCTCATGGCAACACTGGATCCTTAACCCACTGAGTGAGGCCAGGGGTCGAACCCGCAACCTCATGGTTCCTAGTCAGATTCCTTAACCACGACGGGAACTCCCTATAAGTGAATTTTCTAAGGAAAGTAAAATATGATTGAATAACTAGAAAATATATTATTTTAAACATCAATATTAGTCAGTGTGCTTTGAGATAGATTTTTCACCTTCCCTGCTGGTGAGAATGTGTAATGGTGTGAGATTTTTCAGAAGGCAAATTAACAGTAACATCAAAAAGTCCTAAAAATATGCATTTTCTTTTACCCAGTAATTTTACTTCTTCAAAAATGTATTTATTCTTCATGATTAATTAGATATGTGAAAAAATATTTGTAAACAAAATTTTTTGTGATGTGACACTTAAAACAGCGAGCATAAGAAATACCATGAATGTCAAAGAATAGGAGTTAGAGTAATTATGGAATCACCATTGAAAGCAATATTATTTCTCTATTATTAGACTGTCTCTTTAATAATAGGTGGTTTTTATACAGTCCTTAATAAAAAATGATGTGTTTGTATATATAAATATGAGAAATTAAGTTTCTCAGGAAGCAGACTCAGCACTCGAGATGGAATTTGGTATGCTGGATATTTCTTAAGGAAAGCCCTTGGGAATAACATCTGCAGAATGGAGAAGGTGGTAGCAGTTGTGGAGCAAATGAGAGGCCAAGCTATGACTTATGCCCAATGACATTTTTTTTTCTTTTTTTCTTTTTTTTTCCCAACCCACAACATATGGAGTTCCTGTGCCAGGGATCATATCCAAGTCACAATAGTGACCTAAGCCACAGCTGCGGCAATGCTGGATCCTTAACCCACTGAAACAGGCCGGGGATCAAACCTGTGTTCCAGTGTTCCCAAGACACTGCCAATTCCATTGCTCCATAGTGGGAATTCCCAGTGACAATATTTTTGACATAGGGAGCTGTGAAGCTAGAATAACCATTGAACCCCAAGATGTGGAATGTCTTTATACCCCTGCATCAATCAGTTATTGGATGTAGGCTTCCAAGGAAAGGGTGTGACCTTTGATGAGGATGCACTTCACAGTGAGGTGGTGCTTGAAGGGGCTGACAGCCCTGTGTTGGTGCTAATTCCAGAAGCTGAGTCAAGCCTTTATGAAAGGGACACCTAGGTGGCACATCATGGCACCCATCATGGAGCATGTGCATTTAGTCTCTGTGTAAAGAATAGAGCAACACCCTTCTTTCCAGTCCAAGTTCTAAACAAATTGAAACATAAGATTAAAAGGAGTTCCCACTGTGGCTCAGTGGAAATGAATCTGACTAGTATCCTTGAGGATGCACATTCGATTCCTCGCCTCTCTCAGTGGGTTAAGGATCCCACATTGCCATGAGCTGTGGTGTAGGCCAGAGGCTATAGCTCCGATTCTAGCCTTGAAACTTCCATACACCTCAGGTGCAGCCCTAAAATGACCAAAAAAAGAAAAGAAAGGGAAGATTAAAAAATTCTGTGAAAGAAGGCTAAAATATTACCTTTATTATAAAAAAGATTGAAGAAAATGGCATTGGTTTTTGTCACACTTCAAAATCAGACAGAATTTCCCATTCAATCTTAGCAGAGTTGGGCTGGGACAGGCCTCTCACTGGGTGTCTACCTCACTAAGACTTACCTGTGGAGGAGTAAACAAAAAATATGCTCCTTTGTAGGTAACTGGGTCCCAAGAGAAGGAAAATAGAAGGATCTGGACAACTCATGTGCCAGTTTCCACTTCTAAATTCACCAATCTGATTTTTCCTCCTTTGAGAGAGTGAGAATGGGTGTATAAAGAAACAAAGGTCCAGAGTGATACACTAGTTGCTTTCCCCCACAATTTAGAAAATACAGCAATTTATAAAAATCATTTACCTGGTAATGATGTACTTGTGGGGAAAAAAGATTTTAGGCAAACACAGTATACCAAAAATGTTATATCTGGGTTGTGGTATTGAGGCAATACTAATGTTCTTTTTAATATATCTTAAGCATTTTATATGTGTCTTATATAAAACATGTTTTTTTTCATGATCTGAAAAAATTATGTAAAAAAAATTAAAGCCAACTTGTTCAATAAAGTAGATAGAATACAGAGCACAGGGATGGTAAAGTAGGAGACTGAAACTATCTAAATAGAGAAGAAATAATATGGCAACAAGAATAGCAGGTACAAGAGGTTGGGAGATGAGATGAAAAAAAATGATAGTCAGGACACCTTACTACTGAATGAAAGACAAATACACAGTTAATCAGTGCAAGCTACAATGATTGGTGGGCTATGTTAGCAAATGAGCTGCTTCTTCTTTTTTAAAATTATTTTGGCCACACCCATGTCATGTGGAAGTTCCTGGGCCAGGGATCGAACCCATGCCACTGCAAAGACCAGAGCTGCTCCAGTGACAACTTTGGATCCTTAAACAGTTATGCCAGGAGGGAATCCAGGAAACTCCAGCTTCTTTAACTTACTCTTAGAAAGCAAAGTGCTTTTTTTGTTGTTGTTTTTTATTATAGTTGATTTGCAATGCTCTGTTGATTTCCACTATACAGCAAAGTGAATGTATATATACATTCTTTTTCTCCTATTATCTTTCATCATGTTCCATCACAAGTTGATTGGATACAGTTCCCTGTGCTATACAGCAGGATCTCATTGCTTATCCATTCCAAATGCAATAGTTTGCATCTACTAGCCCCAAACTCCCAGTTCATCCCTCTCCCTCCTCTTGGCAACCACAAGTCTGTTCTCCATGTCCATAAGTTTGTTCCTTTTCTGTAGATAGGTTCATTTGTGCCATGTATTAGATTCCAGATATAAGTGATATCATATGGTATTTGTCTTTCTCTTTCTGACTTACTTCACTTAGTATGAGAGTCTCTAGTTCCATCCCAGTTGCTAAAAATGGCATTATTTTGTTCTTTTTTATGGCTGAGTAGTATTCCATTATATATATGTACCACATCTTCTTAATCCATTCATCTGTAATGGACATTTATGTTGTTTCCATGTCTTTGCTATTGTGAATAGTGAACATGGGGGTGCAGGTATCTTTCTGAATGAAAGTTTTGTCTGGACAGATGCCCAGGAATGGGATTACTAGATTATATGGTAGTTCTATATTTAGTTTTATGAAGTACCTCCATACTGTTTTCCATAGTGGTTGTACCAATTTATATTCCCACCAACAGTGTAGAAGGGTTCCCTTTGCTCAATACCCTTATAGCATTTGTTATTTGTGGACTTATTAATGGTAGCCATTCTGACTAGTGTGAGGTAGTACCTAATCATAGTTTTGATTAGCATTTCCCTAGTAATTAGTGATGTTAAACATTTTTTTTCATGTGCCTGTTGGCCATCCGTATGTCTTCTCTGGTCCTCTGCACATTTTTCAGGGCTTTTTTATTTCTTCATTTATTTTTTGTTGTGCTCGAGTTGTAAGAGTTGCTTGTATATTTTGGAGATTAAGCCTTTGTCAGTTGCATTGTTTGCAACTATTTTCTCCCATTCCATAGGTAGTCCTTTTTTTTTTTTTTTTTTTTTTTCCCTTTTAGTTTCCTCTGCTGCAGAGTGCTTTAAAGCATAGCAGTTACTCTGACTGTATTTCTTTCGGAATGCTCTGGACACTTCCTTTATTTTTGTCCCTCTCCCCAACGCTAAAATGTAAGCATCATTGACAGGATTTGGTTTGCCATAGAAATTTCTATTTTCCCCCATACCTCTAAGAGAATTCATAATAGGTCATCCAATGATACTTTTAAATGCTCAGAAATGAGCTAGATATGAATGACTATTTATCAACCTGTGTAAAAGAATCCCAACTTAATCTGTAATTCTTAAATTATAACTGTTAAATAAACCCCAGTTTTTGGATAGACTTTGTAAAACAGGATTTTAAAATAAGGACCCACTTTATATCAAAATGTTCTTATTAACACAGAAGATAGTCTAAAAATGAAAGTTTTTGACACTGAACACGAAGGCTAGTTTTTATAGCAATAAAAGAGCCTCAATGTAAAGTTTTGTGATTTCAGATTTAAAAAGGGCAAGCATCATTGTCATTTTTTCCTAAGTGAGTGGTCAGCACCAAATATATAACACATAAACACATTCACAACTTAGAAGCATTTAAAATATATTAGCCAGATGATGCAGCTTCCTGCCTATACCCTTGCTATTAATCACTGTAGCATTGTCCTTTATGTTATTGCTTACATTTTATAGCCTTTTTATGAGGGAAAAATTTTATGATTCGCCCTACTGTTTGGGAATAATGCACCTTATGTCCACAATGACAAGACCAAGGAGGAAGATTATGCTTAGCTGTGGTTTGAAGAAGTGGATTTAAAAAATCTGCACATTTTTAATTTAGAATGCCTCTTCAATACGGCATCCTTGAAATATAGAAACTATAGAAAAGTGATTTTTGTTGTGTTTTTGATTCTTATGATTGATTCTTATGTGTCTTTCAGTTATAATAATAAATGTATTAAGTGCTTGCTATAGGCTGGGCACTCATAAGTGCTTTTTATGTATTTTATAAATCTTCATGATGCCATTATGAAAAAATGTCATACTTTCCCTTTTTAAATAAATATAGTAACTGAGGAAAAAGAAGTTGCAAAAGGTTTACACACTTCATCATTTGTTCACTCACTTAATAAGTGTTATTAAATGCCCTTTTATGTTAGGCATTATTTTGGGGATTAGGAATAAGCTATGGATAAGTGGACAAGTTTCCTACTTTTGGAATGCTTAGATTCCTATAAGAGATAGAGGCAATAAATAAAAACAAATATAAAGTAAGGTAATTTCTCATATTGATAATAGGCTATGAAAAAAGTATATAGTTCTAAATACAGTAATATGGCAATAGAGTGTGACTTTATTTTTATTAAAGATATTGTTATTTATAATAGTATATTAATTTTAGGTATACAGCATAGTAGTTCAATATTTTTATAGATTACACTCCATTTAAAGTTATAAAATATTGGCTATATCCCTCCATACTGTACAATATATCCTCATAGCTTATTTCATATGTAATAGTTTATACCTCTTAATCCTTCTCCCCATCTTGCCTTTCTCTCTTCCCTCTCCCCACTGGCAAACACTAGTTTATTCTCTATATCTGTAAGTCTGTTTCTGTTTTGTTTTATTCATTTTATTTGTTTCACTTCTTAAATTCCACATATAAATAGTAACATACAGTTTTTGTTTTTCTCTAACCTATTTCAGTCACTATAATACCCTCTAGGTCTATCCATGGTTTTGGTCCTTCTCTGTTGTTGCAAGTGGCAAGGATGTGGAGGAAAGGGAACCCTAGTGCATTGTTGGTGGGAATATAAATTGGTGCAGCCACTAAGGAAAATCTTATGGAGTGTCCTCAAAACTGAAAATAGAACTAGGAGTTCCCGTCGTGGCGCAGTGGTTAACGAATCCGACTAGGAACCATGGGGTTGCGGGTTCGGTCCCTGCCCTTGCTCAGTGGGTTGACGATCCGGCATTGCTGTGAGCTGTGGTGTAGGTTGCAGACGCGGCTTGGATCTCGCGTTGCTGTGGCTCTGGCATGGGCCGGTGGCTATAGCTCCGATTAGACCCCTAGCCTGGGAACCTCCATGTGCCGTGGGAGTGGCCCAAGAAATAGCTAAAAAGCCAAAAAAAAAAAAAAAAAAAAAAGAAAATAGAACTAGAGTGCAACATTAGATAGGAGTCAAAGAAGGTTTGACTAAGTGAAAGTCTAGCAGAAGCTTGATGTGGCAGCAGACCAGGCATAAGAAGATCTGTGGAAAGAGAGTCCCATTCAGGGTGAAGAGTGAGTAGGAACAGAAAGAAGTGCAGTGGATATGAAGAACTGTGCAGGAGAGGTAAAAACCAGATCAATCAGGTACATCCAGTTCCTCTGACTCTAGAGACTGCATTCTAATGTAATAGCTGAAATTTAAGAGATTTTCAGCCACAAAGTGTTCCCAACTCAAGAGTGGACCACAAGAATTCTGAGACTTAGGCCAAGGTAGCTATTGCTCAAAAGTACAAAATCTCTGAGAATTTTCCAATGTTCCTAAAACTTACATTCTCTTCCCAATATAACTTTGTTCAACATGAGAATTTATTCTCCTCCCCTTAGAAATTTTGAATTCTGGAAAGATGAGCCATTTTTCTTCTGAGACTGCATGGAACCCCAGGGAGCACCTCTGAGCACACCTGGTGTATATACAATGTATTTTGAGAAACACAGTCTGGCTCATGATAAGTGCTAGGTAAATGCCTAATGAACAGAGGAGTGAACTCTTCTGGGAGCACAGGGAGGTGTCACAACATAATCTTAAATGTTCTCTTGGGAGGTGGCAAAGCATAATGTTAAGTATACTTATGAATTATTTTTTAGGTTTGGATTTTGACTTCAGCATTTGCTAGCATGTGACCTAAGGTAGACCATTTAATCTCTGTGTGAATAAGTGTCCTCACCTGTAACAGTTGGAATAATAAAATACCATGGTGCCAAGGATGAGGATTGGATATGATGGTGTATTTAAGGAATTTAGCATGATGCCCAGGATATTAGGTATCATATAGGGGTGTGGACTTTCCCACTGTTTGCCAATGACAAAGCAGAGGAGTTGCTTTTAGGGACATGTGGATGACTATCTCAACCCCGAGAACAGTAAAATTCAGAATATGCTAACATCTAGAAGTGGCATTAGAGGACAATGTTCAACTCTAGCATCTTGATGCACTAGTGTCTTTCGCTTAGTAAACTCTTGAACAATTATGGAATAAAAACATCAGTAAGTGAAAGAATGATCAGTAGGGTGGTATGCCACATGCAGTTAACCAGTAAAATAGTTGATCTTTTAAAATTAATTCATTTTTAAATGGATTCATTTTTCTTAGAGTCTGTAAGAGGTTCAATTTTTGTCTTGACAGAGCATTGCTGTCAAAAGTATTTCATGGTCAGATATCTTAAAGACATCATGGATATTTTAATTTAAAAATATCTCAGAAATCCTGTGATAAAGAATTTATCATCCAAAAGTATGCTGGGAAAAAAAAATCTCCAATTTGTAGTGTTTGCCAATATCCACAATGCCGATACTCCACACTGGCCTATTTCAAAGTACCCATGTGACATTACTGAAGGCAGAGATGGAAAGGGACAAGCGGAATTAGCTCTTATGAGTTGGTATGAACCAACTCCAGCAAACTACTGTTTTATCATACCAGAATTTTCTAAATTTATACAGCTTTCCCCACCTTTTGTCTAACAGCATGCTTATGTTTTATGGGGCACTCCTTTGTGAAAATCTGCCCTACGCAGTAATGTTCTCTTATTTTTATATGCATACACTTTCTTGAGTGGGTAGCAAAGGGGGATGTTTAGAGCCAGGGCATAGTTCCTGGAGATAGTGTTTCAGAGCTTGTCCTGTCATGTGTGTCATATTTTATACAGACTGAGACCTGGTGGTATAAGACAAGGCTTATGTAATCTGGTTCTCCTCTTTGAAGGCTCAGAGGTTCACTCGCGTCAGTGCCCAGAAGAGGTCAACCCCCTCCCTTTTTTTTTGGCCTTTTTGCCTTTTCTAGGGCCGCTCCCGCAGCATATGGAGGTTCCCAGGCTAGGGGTCCAATCAGCCGTAGCCGCTGGCCTACTCCAGAGCCACAGCAACGTGGGATCCGAGCCATGTCTGCAACCTACACCACAGCTCACGGCAAGGCCAGATCTTTAACCTAGTGAGCAAGGCCAGGGATTGAACCCACAACCTCATAGTTCCTAGTTGGATTCGCTAACCACTGAGCCATGACGGGAACTCCAAGGTCAAGTCCTAAGAGTCTGACTGAGATGGCTGCTGAAGCTAGAGTGATACTGAGATAGACATAAAAATGACAGGTTGAATATTCTTTTATGCTAGTCATGCCTGATGAGAAAGCGAATATGAACTAGAAGTTACTAACTGACTCACAATAAGAAAATAGAACAATAGGGACTGAAAGAACTTGAAATCTATTGATTAAGCCATTTAATAGCCCCATAGGAGCTAGATAATTATATAGCTTAACAGGATCAAGACAAGCTTATCTGATGCTTCCATTTCACTTTAGGGATAATCTTACAGTGGCACTGTTGGCTGAAGTTGCTTTGACCAATGTGACCAATAACAGTATGGACTCTGCCAGAATTTGCTTCTATTGCCTTTTTTTCAGTGATGCTGTAGCTGACCACACCCCATCCCCAAACATCACTACATTATTTCCTTACATCTTTTTATATATTTAACTAAGTTATAGTTTAGTCCTAGATATTAGAATATTCTCTTCCAGAGTTTTGGAACATTTCTACTCTGATCCATTATTCTCACTAGTTTACAATCACATAATAATCTTCCCCTTAATTTCCTAGCTGTTTAGGGTACCCCACCATAACTCTAAATTGCTACAAATTTAACAGCAAATAGAATACTGCATGGGATTCAAGACTTTATTCATCTAAGGAGACTAAGGGTACCTTTATTTTTGCCAAGTTTTGGTGAACCATTGGGAATACAATTATTGGTGAAACAGACATGATCCCAATCTTCATGAAATTATAAATCCACTAGTTTTAACAACATAGTAAGTAACAGGACTGTCTGGATAGGCAAATCACTACATCTCTTGTACCCTCCATTTCCTAGTGTATAAAATGAGTATAATAATGTTTACCTTGCTGATTGTGTTCAGGAAATATAATTGAAGACAAAATCTCCTCCTAACATTAAAAATTCTCTCTACACAGTAGGGAAAAAAAAAACAGTTTTATTATTAAACAAATATTACACCAGAAAGTTTTGCACATTATGGGCAATCTGCTAAGGGATTGCAAAGACATAAAGAAATCTCACCCTTTATCTAGTCAAGTTGATATAACTCATTACATACCCATTCTCAAGATAAAGAATAATTAGTCCTCAAGTAAGAGGACTTGACAATACCATTTGCCATACATAGTTCATCCCACTTTCATTTCGTAGTTGAGGTGACCATCTGTGTTAGTTAATTGGTTTTAGCCAGGAGGAAAAAAAAAAAAAAAAAAAACTTTTCATATCTTTATAATAGGAAGCAGTTATGTAACTTGGAGCAAAGAATCTATGGAAGTTAGGCTCCTACCCTCCCACTGAAACCAAAAGGTAGGGGTGCTATCTCCCTTGATGTTTATAGTTCAAAGAGTTTCTCCCAGATATTTGAGAAAGACATTCCTGATCATAAAGCTGACAAAGGGCGTATCTAGTGTTTCAAAGAATGTATATGCATTTCAAAGAGAAGAGAAAGTAGTTATAAGTTGAAGTTTTCTAAAGTAAACAATGTGAGAAGGAGGAGAGGAGAGGTATATCTTTGCCTTTTTTCAATAGAGAGAAATAAGCCTGTTATTATTTTTTATCTGCCCTTATACCTGTTATAAGAACTGAGCAATGTATATATAAATGTAAAAGCATTCTGTAAACTTAAATGTTTTTACAAACTGAAAGTTTCATCTTAACTAGAGCAGACATTTTGGTTCCTTAAATTAGAGATAACATCTTGAAGGCAGATGGAGAAATTGGATACTAAAAGACCCCATCCTAGCCTGAACAGAGATAGGGAAGTAGGAAAGAGTAAGCCTCTACAGGTCAGGGTGGAGTGCTTTGCATAATTAGAACAGATTTTGTTTGTTTAGGAAAAGTGTATGATAATATATACCCAGTGTATGTTGGAATTTGTGTGTCACTAGAACAAGATAGCAATTTTTTTGAGACTCAAAAGGCAGAAGGAAATATTTGTAATTTTCCCAACAGAGAAATGACATGAGGTAATAACATGTAGGGAATTCAACCTATTAGCATTTGGATAGATTAAAATGTGGTAGACTGGCGCGGTTGGCAGGTATTAATGTACAATAGACCTGGACCTCAATGCAAACTTCAATACTTACTAACAGGTCAAACTTGGACAAGTTTCTCAATCCCTTTATAGCTCATTTTCCTCCTCATCTATAAAACTGGGATCGTAGTTTCCACTCAGTAGGAACACTGTAAGATTTAAAAGTGTTTAGCTACAGTCTGGAGTATAGTAAATATCAATAAATGGTGGCTCTTGCCACCACCATCTTCATTATTAAGAAAAATCAGAAATGAGTTGGGAAGGTTTTGAAATAATTAAATGATCCTGAAGAGCTGTTTAGGGTCTGGTTTGGTTTCTAGTGTTTTAGCTTCTATAGAAAATATTCAAGTATTGCAGGTATGTTGAAAGTTAAATCAATAGAACGTGGACAGAAATTTGGCGAACTAAATATATGATATTAAGCCTTTATCATTTGTGTGAGACCTATTGTTTTAATGGTCCCAATTTTCACCCCTTACCATGGAACTTTGGAGCACCTCCTATCAGGAAGCAGAGTATATTTTCTTTCTGTATTGCTGTGCCAACGAGGTGTTAATAGGAATGAGCTAACAGAGGCCTTGAAAAGGGAATTGCACATTTCCACTAGTATAGTCTTCTTACACCTCTGCTATTGCCATGAGAAGGACAATGTCTGGGGCAACCTGTGGCAGTTTGAGAGACGTGTGGACTAGAGCCAAATTACCCCCGTCACCTCAGCTGACAGCCAGGCAACCTCTCGACCTATGAGGAGACCCAGCCACAATCAGGAGAACTGATTTCAGATGCATAAACTATCAATTGTCTCGTGAATATTATGGGGATTTGTGGTTGTTTGTTACTCAACAACAGCTCATTACTATACCATCAGACAGATATAACATCAAGCCCTTATCAGGAAGAAAAAAAGAAAAAGAAAGGAAGGAAGGAAAGAAAGAACTACTTCACAAGGTTGTTGTAAGGATTAAAACAGGCAAATATACAAAGTACCTGGCATTAAAGAGGTACTAGTAAGGGCTGATTTCTGAGACTGAAAAAGTCAACTTCCAATAAAGATCTATAAACTTTTCACAAAGCAACATGTTTTAATGATTGTGATAAATTACTATTTATTAGGCCCAACCAAAAAAGAAAATAGAAATGCTATGTTAAAACCTTAATGCTAGATTCTCATTATGTTTATAGTTCCAAAATAGACTGACTTCTTTTATGAATTTTTATGTATTGCTTTTAAAAGACCCATTTTATATGATAGACATTAAAATAAATCTCTTTTTAAACAATGAACTGCTAAGATAAAACTTTATTTTTCCATTTCTCCTATTAATAAAATGGCCTTATTTTACATCTACATAATGGACTCAAGCAGTCAATGATTGGTTAAATTGCTCATTTCTGCCTCTTGCCTGCAAGGCTTTTGCTGTAAGCAAGCATCAGGCACAAAATCTGACTGCCATGGAACATTAAACAGGTATTCTCCTTTTTAAACTTTGTGATCTCAATTTGCTAGAGTTATCCAATAGAAAACAGATGCAAATTAAGAGCTCAATTCACAAAAATAATAGGTAGCATTTATACTGGCTTCCTATGGAGATGGCTAAGAGAAAGTATCGAAGGCACAGCTAGCATTTCTAAATGAAATGTGTGTTCCTACAGTTTCATAAATATCCTTCTTGTTCTCTTCCAAATATTAACCTTTTTGTGCTGAATACAAAGGTAAGCACAGGCTCAAACAGGCACAAACAGAATCATAACAGAAAACTGCTTCTCCTTAGAACATGCTTTGACAGGTTTAACTGTTTCTTTTTTAGACATACTAAAGAAAGAGGATCAGATTTATGCAGTCTGACTTTGCCTGCTAAACAGTGCAATTAAGGGCCACAAAGCTGATAGGTTTCTGACCATCTCTTAAAAAGCCTCTAGCATGCTAAATAAAATCATTAAGGAAGAGGTTCTTTGTTTTTTGTTTGAGTGTATTGTTTGTGTGCGTGTTTGTTTTCAGTTTGTTCATTTGCTTTATTTTTGCATTAAGAGAGAAAGAAAAGAGACGCGGAAAAGATAAAAGGCTCTGCTATGTGTTGATGTATTTGTAGCGATCCTTAAGAGTTGAGAAGATGTTTCCCCCACAACTAATTACAGACAGTCTTCACACAGACTTTGGTCTTCTCAAAAGATTGTAACCTTTGATGTCAATAATGGAAAAGGACATAGAAAAGTGAATCCAAAATATTACTTGTATTTAGGGAAATGGAAAGTCAATGTGAAGATTCAGCACAGCATTAACTTCCATTTTGAACCAAATATTGTTTTAGATGATCATTTGGTCGGAATAATCAGTAGAATCCCATAGAGTTTATTGAGGATTTTCACTAAGATCTCATATGCATAACCAGGTACTAGGTACTCAGTAAGTGTTTCATGAAATGAAATAAAGCTAGTCTAGCTAAATACTAAGGCAAATAATTGGTAACTTGGATATTACATCAACAAGGAGACCGAAAGTTGAATTCTTGGAAATTTCCAGGTATTTGGCATATAATAGAATAGCTGATGATAGTTCATTTTTCTTGTGATTATTTTGGCAAGATGAGATCATCATTAAGGAAATCTTGCCTATAAGGAAAATATCAGCTTCCACCACATCTCTTATATCTAAGGTGTCTGCTAGAGTTGATGCAAAAATGAACTCATTTGTGAAAGCAAAAAGCAGACTGATACCTATTCTGACAAATTACCCAAGACCATTCTCCATTTATATTCAGTCTTCAATCCCTGCTCTCATTTCCATAGCCCTCATATTCCAGATTTAGAATTTCACTGTTGTTGAGAACTGGCCTGTGCCCAATTGTTCATGGGCAATTATTAGATGATTTGTGGTAGATTTTGGTAGCTGCTATAGTTAGATAGAGATGAGTGTTGGCTAAGCCCTGACAACATCAATACCTGGATAGCAGGTTATTATAAAAGCGAGTGCAGAGCAGATTCAGCCACGCTTGAAGATATTTTTTTAAAATGGTATTTGTTTAAAAAGCTGTAACAAATAACAGCTCAACAGACTGACTTTTTACATTTGAAGATGATCTGTTCTCAGTTCTTTAGTTGCTCTGAATATAACATGCTACCTCTGGGTTTACTAGAGGTAGGGAAAAATATATAAGCAGTATTCAATTAGTCTTGTAGTCATCATCAGGCAAACTGCTTCTTCTGGGGTCATCATTTCAGCATCTAGTCTCCAGCACTATCCTAAAGAGTGAGAGGTGAAGGTCTCACTGGACTTCCTATTTATGCAAGGTGACTAGTGCCTCCAAATATCTTAGACAAAGTATAGATCTTCAATACTGCTAATGTGAATACTTCCTTTGAAAACCCATTCTTAATATTTATTAAGTTAATTGGCAAAGCATCTGGTATTGATTGGGAAGAAATACAGTTGACTCATATAACAGTCACCTCTGGAGCAGGGCTTTTCTTTTCTGCTCTAGAATTTCTATGAACTGTACATTCCTGAAATGACTGCCTCTGTATTATTAAGCCGAACATATTACACACACACACACACACACACAAGTATAACACTGTCTGCAAATTTATAAAGTAAATTGAAGTAAATTGCATATGTATAACAGATATTGAAAACTTCTGGCTCTATCTGCTTTTTTTGAATCTTCAGAGTTTTGAGTCTTCCTTTTTGACTATTGAATTTTGGTATTGTAATTGCAACATGTTATGTTTTACAATTTAATTTAAGCACCTCTTCCTCCCTCCCTTGCCCTTCCCCAAAGTTTTCTCTATCTCAAGCCACACACAATCATATATGCTATGCCTGCCCTCAGTCCTGTAATGAGAGGAGGGAATTTTGAAGAGAACAATATTTCTAAATAACTTTCAGAATGTTGAAGAGTAAACTATTTATGATGAGTAGCAAGAGGAAATTGTGCTGAATGAAAGAAAAATCTTTCTGTCAAAACTACAGTGAAGTACCACTTCAGTCTGGTCAGAATTGTGATCATTAATAAGTCTACAAATAACAAATGCTAGAAATCATGTGGAGAAAAGGAAACCCTCCTCCATTGTTGGTGGGAATGTAAATTGGTACAACCACTATGAAAAACAGTATGGAGGTTCCTCAGAGAACTAAATATAGAACTACCATATGATCTACAAATTCAACTCTTGGGAATATATCTGGACAAAACTTTCATTGAAAAAGATACTCCCCCCTGCCAGCCAAGACATGGAAGCAACGTAAATTTAAATTGACGGAAGAATGGACTAAGAAAATGTGATACGGGAGTTCCCGTTGTGGTGCAGTGGTTAACGAATCCGACTAGGAACCATTAGGTTGCGGGTTCAATCCCTGGCCTTGCTCAGTGGGTTAAAGGATCTGGCGTTGCCGTGAGCTGTGGTGTTGGTTGCAGACGCGGCTCGGATCCCACGTTGCTGTGGCTCTGGCATAGGCTGGTGGCTACAGCTCCGATTGGACCCCTAGCCTGGGAACCTCCATATGCCGCAGGAGCGGCTCAAGAAATGGCAAAAAGACAAAAGAAAAAAAAAAAAAAAGAAAATGTGATACATATATACAATGGAATACTACTCAGCCATAAAAAATGAAATAATGCCATTTGTAGCAGCATGGATGAAACTAGAAACTCTCATATTAAGTGAAGTAAGAAAGAAAAAGACAAATACCATATGCTATCACTGAACATGTGGAATCTAAAATATGGCACAAATGAGGGTATCTATAAAACAGACATAGAGAACAGACTTGTGGTTGCCAAGGGGGTGGGAGGAAGAATTGGGATGGACGGGGAGTTTGGGATTGGTAGATACAAACTATTACATTTAGAATGGATAAGCAATGAGGTCCTACAGTATAGCATAGGGAGCTATATCCTGTCTCTTGGGATAGACCATGATAGGAGATAATATAAGAAAGAGTGTCTGTGTGTGTATACACACACACACACACACAGACGTGACTGGGTCAGATTGCTATACTGCAGAAATCAACTACTTTAATAAATTTTTTAAAATGTTTAAAAATTGCACTAAAATAAATAAAAATTTAAAAAATAAAAATACAAAATAATCTTCGTGGTAGAATACATTAAGTAGAAAGAACATGTGTAGGTTTTGGATTCAGTTCTCTTTTATTTTAAATCTGACTTTACCATTTGCTGCCTTGTACACATTACTTAGCCTCTTTTACTTTTAGTTTCCTCATATAGGAAGTGGGCATAACTTTTTACTTACTACATATAATAACATACATAATGTGCCTAAGTAGTATCTGACATACTTTATATCAATAAATGGTATTGTCACACTATTAATAAGTAATCTGTATTATCATTGTGTAGGTATTGATTTTTTTTTTTTTTTTTTTTTTTTTGCTTTTTAGGGCTTTACCTATAGCATATAGAAATCCCCAGGCTAGGGGTTGAATCAGAGCTGTATCTGTGGGCCTACACCACAGCCACAGCAACACAGGATCCAAACCATGTCTGCGACCTACACCACAGCTCTCAGCTAAATCCTCAACACTAAATCCTTAACCCACTGAGTGAGGCCAGGGATTGAACCTGCATCCTCATGGATACTAGTCGGGTTTGTTACCACTGAGCCATGATGGGAACTCCTGTTGATCTTAATGATTGATACTGATATTGATATTGATGTTGAGAATGTTAATATTATCTTACAGACTAGACATGAAATTGTAAGGAATCATTGAGACCCATAAAATGAAAATGTCCTCTAATGAGCACATGGAAAGAATTGCCCTGTGAATTAGTTGTAGATAGAAGACTCTACTAGTAGTTAGTATAAATGAGTTTGTATATACATAGATTGCTCACCCTTTTTGGAATTTAAAACTGCCTGTATGCTCTGATTGTCTTCAGCAGTGCTACATTTCTTCCTGAAAGGCAAAGAACATAGATCTATGTGAGCATATATAGTATACCATATTTTAAATGGGTGCTGAACCTAAAGAGAAGAATGAAAATGGGATTCTTCCTAGGAATCTGGATTATAATCTTAAATGGAAACAAGTGATCATTTTCCAGAGGCATTATAGTACAGTGGTTATGAAAGATAAACTTTAAATAGGACAGATCTAGATTGTAATTTGGCTCTGTCTTTTACAAGCCATAAGATGTCACTTGTAACAGCAATAAGATGGGAAAAGGACAGAAAAGTTTGAGGATAAAATGAAATAATCATAGAAAGCATTTATCACAGTAACTGGCACATAGTAAATGTCAATTATATCCATTTGACAGTCAGGAAGAAAAACAAAATTTCTCAGATGTTCCACTGAGATATAGATACAGACATAGATATCTTTCCATCAAAAAATTTTAAATATTTTGGTCAGGTCAGGAAAATTTTTGAATGTGGACACATATTTTCATCAGGTACCATGAAGAAAGTTTACAATTAATCTCATATCTGTGCAGGAGAGGCACAATACAAGGCTCTAAAGATCTCAGTGGAGATTGAGCTGAAGGCCATCTGACCATGCTTAAATACACCCTCCACCTTTGTCCCCATGAATACAAAGACTAATTTCTCTTCTTAGACAGGTGCTGTCAACTGTGAAACAGTAATGAGAATCTAGCAAACCTGCTGAGATCCTATGGATGGGACAGAGTGTCAGTGGGGCACTGAGTGTCAAAGGCCTGGACGGTTTTCCCTTAGTATCTGCGGGGAATCTGTGGGGAATTTGTTCCAGGAGCCCCCGTGGAGACCAGCATCTGCAGATGCTTAAGTCTCTTACATAAAATGGTGAAGTACCATGAGTGCAGTCTGCCCTCCATATTTGCAAGTTTGGCATCTGCAGGTTTGAGTGGTACTTGGTTGACTCTGTGCATGCCATATGAAACCACAGATAATAGAGAGCAGACTATACTGCATGGCAGCTCTCCAGCGCTAGAGCAGGCGGCTTTGTTCAGGCCTTACCCATTTTAAGTATTCAGTAGGTATGTTACATGCTGGAAACTCAGGAAGTCACAAAAATATCAACTATAATTATAAATACAAATGTGTTTGCTTTTTCATGTGTTCCAGTCACTGGGCTAAACACACTTATAATCTCCCCAATTATCATATGAAATAGGTAGTAGTATTTCCGTCATGTTTAGAGATGAAGACACTGAGACCTAAGAGGCTAAATCACTGCTCAAAGCTTCCCAGCTCACTGGGATTTTGATTCAGAACGTAGATTTTCAGCCTCCAAGCTATAGCACCTCTTTTTCACAAGCCTTCCTAACCATTAAGTGACAAGCCACAACCACAGACAAATCCTGAAAACAGCTGCTACTCAGACCTTGATCTGATGTGTCGTAAAGCCAGAGCTGCTCTCCACATTGCAGCCCAGGCATTGCCCAAGCCGGAAAGAGTTATGATCATCCTCACCCACTTTTAAGACTGAAAACTCTCCATCTTGCCTCCCTTGTATTTTCTAGTCCCATCTCTCTCCATTGGCCCCACATCTTATTTCCCAGTCTAGGCTCCACCCCTACTAAATTACTTTAATTTTCCCAAATTAGCCTACTTTCACTGCTATCAGGACCCTACCCAGAGCTTCCACTGGCTAAGTTCTCTGTCCACCCTTTTCCTCTCATCAGCAAGTGTCCAGGTATTCCAGCCAGCTCACCCTGTGTCTTATGCCTGTACAGCTAGTAGTCTGACTCTAGGACCAGTGATTTTTTCTGATAAAGGCTTGATGTTTGCTTCTGACATTAGGAACCTATTTTTTCTCACTTATGTTTTCCAATATTTTACCTCTTTTAGAAATAGCACCTTAGTGGGAGTTCCTGTCATGGCACAGTGGAAACGAATCTGTCTAGGAACCATGAGGTTGCAGGTTCAATCCCTGGCCTTGCTCAGTGGGTTAAGGATCTGGCATTACCGTGAGCTGTGGTGTAGGTCACAGATGCTGCTCAGATCTGGCGTTGCTGTGGCTCTGGCGTAGGCCAGCAGCAAAGCTCCAATTAGATCCCTAGCCTGGGAACCTCCATATGCTGGGAGTGCAGCCCTATAAAGACAAAAGACAAAAGACAAAAAAAAAAAAAAAAAAAGAAAGAAAGAAAGAAATAGCACCTTTGTAATGGAAGCAGGAACAGGAAGAGGCTGGTGCCAGCAAACCTAGGAGAATTCCTGCACTGAAACACTAAATGGAGTCAGGATACTTCCATAGATCATGGGGTTTAGCTTCAGTCTGTTTCTCTAAGCATCTGAGTCCTGTCTATACAATCACTTAGATGCATCTGTCATAGTCAATATTGAAAATCCTACAGCCAGAAACTGTTAGGAAAGATAACATTTGAGGTTTATTCACATTTTCTTTACACTTGTTCATTGTTCATCTTCTGTGCCTGTCATCTTGGAAGCTACAAAGTTCTATTTTGATGGCACCTGCTGACCAATGATCACTTTGAAAGAATAGTCTAAAAGTAGCTAAGAAAAGAAGGACAAGAGAAAATAGAGCAGCAACTTATCCAGGAAACCAGATCCTCACTGTATGTGTGTTTGAACATTTACAATTCAGTATGATTTTAGCATTTCATGAGGGAAAGTGAGCAACAAAAGCAAAGTGAAAAAGTATTTTTTAATGTGAGCCTTAAAATATTAGCATATAGAATAATTTATCATTTAGAAAGATCTCCCAAGGGGATACTTAATAATACATGATTGTTTTACAACTTGAAAAGTGTTTTCACCTCTCTTTTAATTCTCCCACACCCTCTGGCATGCAGGGCAGGGTTTATAACCCTTTACAAGTGAGGAGAAAAAGGGATGGGGAGGTCGATTGATTTAGAACATCAAACCTTTAAAAGCCATCTTTGTTTTTTTCTGACATTCTTCAATCTCTCTCTCTGTACTCTCCCATACATCATTAGACATCAGAACTTGAGCCTCAAAAATCTGGTCTTTATTAGGAAAAAATACGTCACTTGCAAATGGGTCCTACACTGGGGAAAATCATTCTCTCAGTCAGAAGATTATTTTGCCAATCCTTCTTTCTGCTTGTCCCTTGTAAGGTTTTGTTCACAACTGCAATTGTCCTTCTTTATAAAACGATACAAGGCTTCAGAAGTCAAGGGGGTACATAGGGTGAAAACATTCCAGCTGGATCCCAGCCTGCTTCCAGCCCCTAGAAGGATATCATTTTTATGTCATGCGTCCAACTTCCCTGGAAAGGTCTCACCTCTTTCTCACACCCCGGCCTTCCCTAATCTTGCAAGCCTGTGTCTGAATTGCCTCTGCATGTCTCTGCCTTTTCAAAAGTCCTAGGTGCTTATCTTAGATATACCATTACAAGCTCCTTATCTGTTCTGCTTTTGTCACTGATACCAACCTCTGCTGTCAGAAGTGATTATCAAGACAGTTATCTTTTCATACACACATACACACACACACACACACACAAACACACACAAACACACGCTCGCCTCTATTCTCTGAATGAGAGAAAATTTGGATGCTGGCCTTGAAGGATGTTTTATTATGATCCTTATTTGCCATCCTTGCCTCCTTTCAGGAACACAAAGGAGTCATGTCATGTTGATGTTTACTATAAATGCTGTAATCCCAGTAGGATTTGCATAATAGAATAAATTTCACTGTCATCACCTTAGACCCCCATTACTTTGTGCCAATACTGTGACAATGGCCTCCTAACTGGCCTTCCTATCTCTTTCCCGAGAGAGTATTTCTCAATATTGGCAAAAAGAATTCTCTTTTTGAAATGCAAATCTTCTCATGCTGTTCTCCTATTTAAAACCTTTCAGAGTCTTCCACCAGACTTTAGGATTAGAGTCCACATGCTATGGAATGATCCGCTCAAGCCTTCCACGGTGTGGTCCCTACTTATCTCCTCAGTCTCACTCCTCTCCTGGCAGTTTTCCTTTCATCTGTCCTTCTTGCAATTTCCTAACCATGTGGGGATCTCTCATGACTCTGGAGGTTTGCATGTTCCATCTTACTGTTTAGAATACCCTTTTTTTGGCTGTCTGACCTCTATTTCTCGATTCTGCAGGGTTTCCCAGGCATCACCATTTTTGACTACACAAATGGGTCTGGAAGAATTCCTTGCCTGAGTTCCAACTATACCACAATTATCTGATGATTTCATTGTAGTTTAAGGGCAGGGGCTCTGCATTATTCACGTCCATACTTCAGTGCCAGGCACAAAATGGGCACTCTACAATGATTATTGAAAGAATTATTGATGTTCTACACTCAGTGTATGAGCCTGCATAGTACCGAGAAAGAAAATAAGCCCACCTGGTCAGAGATTGGGTTTTTGGTGTCCTAGTGTTCTGGCAGGATACCACCAAACTGGGAGTTAGAAGGTCCAGTTCCTATTACTGACTCTCCAAGCTCCTGTCTGAGTCTCTATTTCATCCATGTATGTTAAGATGTGTATTTATTCAGTAGCTACTAGGAGCTGACAATATTCTAGGTACTGAGGATGTAGTGGTGTCCAAAACAGGCAGAGTCCCTTTCTCATGGAATTCACATTGTATTTGAGGAAACAAAAACAAATGGATAGGAGTTCCCATCATGGCTCAGTGGAAACTAATCTGACTAGCATCCATGAGGAAGGAGGTTCGATCCCTGGCCTCACTCAGTGGGTTAAGGATCTGACGTTGCCATGAGCTGTGGTGTAGGTCACAGATGCAGCTTGGATCCCACATTGCTGTGGCTGTGATTTAGGCCAGTGGCTACAGCTCCAATTCACCCCCTAGCGTGGGAAACTCCATATGCCAAGAGTGCAGCCATAAAAACACAAAAAAACAAAAACAAAACAAAAAAACCAAATGGATAGACGTGTAGTGTGTCATTACTCTAAGAGTTATAAAAAGTTAAACAGGTTAAAGAGGTTAAAGAAGCAAGGGGGTACAATTTAAAATGAGATGGTCAGAAGAGGCATTTCTGATAAGGTGATATTTGAGCAAAGACCAGTGAGCCTGTGTATTTTTGGAGGAAGCAACCAGGCAAAGTGAACCGTGAGGTCAAGGAGCCCAAGGCAAGATCGTGCTTATCATGTTCCAGAAAGAGTAAGACTCCCTTTGTGGTCAGAGCCCAGTGAAGAAGGGGCTCATGGAAAAAGACAAGGTCAGAGCTGTCTGGACTGAGTCATTCAGGACCTGTAGCTAATGGTGAGGTGTTTCCTTTACACTCTGAGTTAGAGGAAAAGCACTTGAAGGATTTTGAGCAGATTTGAGGCACAATCTAATTGCTCTTTTTTTTTTTTTTTTTTTGTCTTTTGTCTGTTGTCCTTTTGGGGCTGCACCAGTGGCATATGGAGGTTCCCAGGCCAGGAGGTCTAATTAGAGCTGTAGCTGCTGCCCTACGCCAGAGCCACAGCAACGCCAGATCCGAGCCTCATCTGGGACCTACACCACAGCTCATGGCAATGCCGGATCCTTAACCCACTGATCAAGGTCAGGGATCAAACCCACAACCTCATGGTTCCTAGTTGGATTCGTTTCTGCTGTGCCACGACAGGCACTCCTGATTGCTGTTTTAAAGAGTTCCAACTCTTCTTAAGGAGTAAATACTGTTGGGGGACACGTGTCTTTTGCTGATGAATTGGATGTGAGATGTGTAAAAAATAGAATAACTTGTGATGATTTTAAAGTTTAATGCCATTTACTGAGGTGAGGAAGACTGTAAGAAGAGCAAATCTGAGAAGGGAAGAGAAAAGAAACAAAGGATCCAAATGAGAAGTGAAAATATAGAGCTATAGACAAAGATACAAATGCCTAGCTGTGGATCAAGATATAGATAGAGATATGGATATATACAAGTGGAAATTTTTTTAATATTTTTTTGCTTTTTAGGGCTGCAACCATGGCATATGGAGGTTCCCAGGCTAGGCCTCAAATCAGAGCTGTCACCGCTGGCCACGGTCACAGCCACAGCCACAGCCACATAACATAACATCAGAGCCATGTCTGTGACCTATACCAGAGCTCATGGCAACGCCAGATCCTTAGCCCACTGAGCAAGGCCAGGGACCAAACCCACAACCTCATGGTTCCTAGTCAGGTTTGTTTCCGCTGCGCCACGATGGGAACTCCTACAAGTGGAAATCTTAGGTCAGTAGTAATGTAATTGAGTCTGGAGAGTAGGGGAGCTCAACGTTTGAGATTTAAAATCAGAAAATGACCTAAACATGACTAAATTTACAGCTGTAGAATTCAAAGGCGCTACCAAGGGAGTGAGTGGAGGCAGAGAAGAGAAGGGTCCTAAGCAAGGTTGAGAAACCAGAGAAAAGCCATCGGAGAAGACTGAGGAGGAGGAACCCATGGAATAAGTGTAAAACCAAGTGGGGAAATAATTTTAGTGAAAGAGGGAAAGTTATTTCCAAAGCTGCTAATAGGTTGCATATAATGAGGACTGTGACTCTACCCTAGAATCTAATACTTACTGCTCAAGTCACTGATACCCACTGACAAATGCAATTTAGAAGAGTGGTGGGGACAAACCTGATAGAAGCAACTTCATGAATAATTAAAGAACAAGTAGACACAGAAAATATAGACGATGCACTAAATAAGGCTATTGGGCTAAGTAATTTTCAAATTACCTTTTCATATCAAATGTCTATGATCTTTAAAATCATTTCCATGTTATATAGCCCAGTACTTACTTGGGTTGTCAATTCAGAACATTTGCGTTCAACATAATATCCTAAACCTGGAATTATTTTGAATGCACTTTTTTTTTTTTCTTGAGAAATCAGAAGGCACTTTAGTTTTTTTCAGAGCCTCGGGTCCACTTTTAGCTGCTTCAGTTATTACTATGCTGCAGAAATGGTGACGTGCCAGGTAATAGAATGCTGGATAACAAAGAGCTTCTGGCACGTATAGTCACCATGTCTTTTGCTTCATCCTTCCATCTGTTCAGCCTCTCCTATCAGTGATGCCTCCTGTTCATCCAGCCAGCCCCCCTTCACTTATTCATTAAGCATTGGTGATACTGAGATCTCAGAGTGTTCTCTCTCCTCTCGATTTGGGGACACAGATATGGAATATCTCCTGACCCATAGAAGGGTCTTCTAGGACAGACTGCACTGAGCAGGCCTGGCAGATGAGAAGGTCCAGAACTATAAAAGGAAGGGGAAACGAATGAAATGGAGACATTACAGTCCAAAGACTACTTTAATCATAATCTGGACTTGGGTTGAAGCAATAAATATTGTGTTAAAGCATCAGATCCAAAAATGATTATTTGGAGAAAGTTCAGTGTGGTGTACAGCCTGAGTCAGGAAAAGACATTTAGGATGAAGTCCTTGTGAGAGGTGGTAGACGTCTAAGTTTTATGTTGTTTATGAACAGGTACAGGACTGACTGTGCAAGGTAATATGCAGTGCCAGACTAAAGTATGGTTAAAGTAATTAAGATCCTGAAGTGCTCAGTTTGTTATTCTTTTTTTTTCTTTTTAGGGCCATACCTGCAGAGTATGGAAGTTTCCAGAGCTAACGGCCTGCACTACAGCCATAGTAAAGCGGGATCCAAGCTGTGTCTGTGACTTATACCACAGCTCACGGCAATGCTGGATCCTTACCCAACTGAGCAAGGCCAGGGATAGAACCTGTGTCCTCATGGATGCTAGTCAGATTTGTTTCTGCTAAGCCATGTGGGAACTCCAGTTTGTTATTCTTTTATTTCTGATTTTTCTATTTTTCTTTCCTTTTGGAGTCTATCCTTTTTTTCCTCTTCTATAACACAAAGAAAAAGTTGATAAAAACCATAATGACAAAATTTGGATAAAACATTTCTTTTTTTTTTTTTTTTTTTTTTTTTGTCTTTTTAGGGCCGTACCCGCCCTAAAAAATTCCCAGGCTAGGAGTCTAATCAGAGGTATGGCTGCTGGCCTACAGTACAGCCACAGCAGTGCCAGAACCAAGCCATCTCTGCAACCTACACCACAGCTCAGGGCAACGCCGGATCCTTAACCCACTGAGCGAGGCCAGGGATCGAACACACAACCTCATGGTTCCTAGTCAGATTCATCTCTGCTGCACCACGATGGGAACTCCAAAACATTTCTTTTTTAAAGCACACAACTGAGCTTTAATATAAATTAAGCCATCCCTTTGAATTTAACTTTATTTCTCAAATTCTATATCTAATTTTATTTTCAGAAGAACTTTATTTTCCAGAAGTGATATTCTTGACACTTTCTCAATGGGCAGAAAACATTGAATTGTATGATATTTTAAGTGTAACCTTCAGCACAACAACATGGATATGCACAAAGAATATAAGATAGAAAATGAGAAAAATGGTCTACATTTTTCTGTTCTTTGTTGCTTTAGCAGGGACAAGGGAAACGGTGATTTAGATTTATAGGGGTTCAGAATCAAAGCCAATAAAGCAAAATGAAGTCAGGCTATCAGATGGAGCTGTGCATGGCTACTACAGGAATAAATTTTCGTTGCCAGAGAAAGAAGAATCCTGATACTCACACCTGCCTCTTGATCAGACACTTGAGATAGCTGGAGCAGTGGAGCAGATGTGCCTAGAGATATCAAAGAGTCCTACTTGATAGGGGGGACATAGAACAAGATAGCTTCCAGCTCTTAAGGAAAATAAGTTGCTGCAATCAATGGAACTGAGAAGGCTCATTATGTGGGAAGCTTACAGAATGCAGATCTTCCTGAGAGAATCCTCTGCCAGAGCCCTAAGGACCTTTACCTTGTCCAGCCAGATTTGGAAACTTAAAATGGATTTCTCATTTTGAAATAGGCTAAGATTTCCCTGCTACCTTAAAAATTACGTTTTCTGTAGTTATTACAGAGAGAAATTTAGGAAGACAGAAAGACAGACAGACTGAAAAAAAGAAAATATTCAACCCCAGAACCCGTCTCCAAATTAAAGGGGGAGTAGCTGAGCTTTACTGATGTATTCTAAGGCTTATTACTGAGGGGTAAAACCTGCTAAATTCTAGAGTTCTTTTACCTTTCCCTGTGGCACCCAGTCCAATAATGTGGATATACTAACGAAGGACTGGAATGCCAATCTCTTTGAGAGAAAATACAGAGGGCCATGTTAGGGGTTCCGAAACACTCCCTGCTCTGTTGAGATCCTGCCAGGTGCCAGATAGTGTCCTTGAGCCCCAAGTTTCATGTCAGTGTAATGTAATAGCATGTGAAATGTGAAGAATTATTACTGCTACTCTTCTTATATGAATTGTTTTTGTGCACTCATGATTAGTACCTGCTATATTGTTATAGTTTATCTAGAACAGGCTCACCTGAACCCCTGAACTACTCTAGAGCTGGTGCTGTCCAGTATGGTAGCCACAAGTCACTGCCCCTACAGAGGCCTTGAGCTGTGGCTAGTGCAACTGAGAAATGGAAGTTTTGAATTTAACTCATTTAAATTTAAAAACTGACACTAAATTCAGTTATGGGAAAATTTTAAGTATATTTGGGACCACTTGGATATGTGATTCTACCTTTTCTCTAAATACAGATCAGATATTTTAATGAAAATTTAGTATTTAACTGAGACAGGTAAAGTATAAAATACCAGATTTTTAAGATTTAATATAAAAAAGAATATGAAAATCTTAATGATTTTCCTAATAATCACATGTTCAAATGATATTAGTTTGGGCACTTTACATTAATGTGCCCAAACTAATTAGATTAATAGATAATTAGATTATTAGATTAATAAAATAGATTATTAAAATTAATTTCACCCGTTCTTTTTTTTAACGTTTCTAATTACAGTTGCCAGAAGACTTAGAGTTATATATGTGTCTTGCATTATATTTCTATTGTTTTGCTCAAGACAATCTCCACTGATGACCACTTATGCTCCAGTTTTGATAAACACTCTGAACTAAAAACTAAATTCGAGTTTGAGGTAATGACGATGATTGTAAAAACAAAAACAGGATCTTTAACTACTTACATGGAAATTTAGAGTTTATAAAGCATCCTTACTTAGAATGTTATATTAAATTTTACAAATCACTGCAGTGAGCTATAAAATTCACGGAAGCTCTGAGAAAAAACTGACAATGCAAGTTACTCTGTCCATCACTCTCAGGGCTCAGATCAGAACCCACGTGATCTGATTCCAAAGGGCTTTTTTCCACCCACCTCACTGAACTTCCTTTTTGCTGTACCGTCTGTGATTTTTTTTTCTAAAATACATTATTTAAATTATAATAGTATATTAGACATGACATGTACGACATCAATTGAACCCTATAGTTATATCATGCAGAAGAGTGATAACTAGCTGTTCGTTAGACCATCGTCCTGATAAACACCTCCCCACCCAGAAGACTACAACAGTAAGATTAGAATCCTTCTACTGGAATTTTTCATAACTCTGTGGAGTTAATCTTTTATTCAGGTACTGTTAGAACACCTGGAATGATAGAAACCTGATGCATGACCATCAGTGTGTCTGCCTGCTAGTAGATGAGTATAACAGAATTCAATCTGAGAGGTGTTTATGTATGTGTGACTTGATGTTTGGGCTTTCTTGAGGAGTGCAAGGGGAAAGAGTTTTCTTGAGAGACTTTATACGTTATATCCAGCAATACTGTAACAACCAAACTCTGTAGCAGTCATCTGCTACATTGGCAATAGCAACTGGTAAGAATTGCTATAAATTAGGGCAACATATGATCAAAGCAGATTCCTTTAACTTGTGTCAAATATCTTTTATGTGTTGGGAGATTTCATCATCTCATTTCACATAAATATAAGATAGCCTCGGGAGAAGGATATTATTATCATTTTGTAAGTAGAGGTCCAGAGTATAAACACTAAGATAGACTCAATCCTGTGTGTGACTGTGGCTCGATCTCTGTTTTTTTAAGTCTTTCTTAAAAGCGGCAGTTGTGGTTTAATGCAGTAAACACTAGACTGGATCAGAATTGAATTCAAATTGCAGGCAAAATATTAAGATTTACATAATACTCAAGTTTCAAAAATATTCATAATACTCAAGATTTAAATTATAGACATAGTATTCAACCCCTACCCAACATCATTGTGCATTTATTCAGTCATTCATTTATTCATTCATTCAACAAGTGATTGCTGATTGCCAAGCCATGTATTAAATTCTTGGATGTTGTGAAGATTAATGAGATGCATCCAAAAAGAATTTTATAAAACAACAAATGCTTGAAAGTATTTTCTATTTTTACATTAGTAATGATGCAATAGGATATTTTGATGTGGAGAAATACTGTTGCCTGTATCCAGCTATGAAGATTAAAGCAATCATCAACCACTTGGTTGTCCAGGTCAGAATTCACAGTGTCATCCCCACATCACGTTTATAGCCCTAACTGTTTGACACCGGAATATTCCTCTTCACTCCCAATCCTATTGTTTGGTTTAGGTACTATCATTTGTTAAAAATAGACTTTATTTTTTAAAGTGGTTTTATATTCAGAGCAAATTTTAGCAGAAGGTATAGTGATTTCCAATAGACTCCCTGCCACCACACAAGCATATTCTCCCCATTATTAACATCACCCACCAGAATGATACATTTGTCACAAATGAAGAACCTACAATGACATATCATTATCTCCCAAATTCCATAATTTATGTTACGGTTCACTCTTGGTATTGTACATTCTATAGGTTTAGACAAATGTATAATGACATGTAGCCACCATTATAGTATTGTACAGACTAGTTTCATTGCCCTGAAAATCCTCTGTGCTCTCTCTTTTCATTCACCCTTTCCCATCAATGCCATGTAATTGAAGTTAGGCAGGATGAAGTATTTTCAGATTACCTTTTTCACTTAGAAATATGTACTTAAGTTCCCTCTATGGCTTGATAGCTCATTTCCTTTTAGCACTGAATCATATCCCATCATCCTGGTGTTCCACAGGTTATTTAGGCACTTACCTACTGAGGAATGTTGTCTTGGTTGCTTCCAAATTTTGGCAAATGTAAATAAAGCTGCTATAAACATCCATATGCAGGTTTTTATATGGACATAAGTTTTTAACTCATTTGCGTTTATACCAATGGGTGTAATGATGAGAGTATGTTTAGTTTTGTAAGAAACTGCCATATTGTCTTCCAAAGTGGTTATACCATTTTGCATTTCCACCACCAATGAATGATAGTTCCTATTGCTCCAAAACTTCACCAGCATTTGGTGTTGTCAGTGTTTTGAATTTTTGCCGTCTAATAGATGTGTAGTGGTATCTTGTTTTTAATTTGCAAATCTGTAATGACATTTTATGTTGAACATCTTCTCATACATTTATTTTTAATTTGTACATCTCATTTAGTGAGCTGTCTTTTCAAATATTTTGCCTATTTTTCAGTCAATCTTTTTTTGTTGTTGAGTTGTAAGAGTTATTTGTATATTTGGGGTAGCAATCCTTTATTATATGTGTCTTTTACAAATATTTTTTCATACCTATCCTGAGTGGGAAATTATGATGATCGCTTAACTAGCTTATTGACCTCAACCTTAACTTGTTCTCCACACTCCTTTTAGACTCAGAACTCCGTGGTGTGGAGTTCAAGATAATTATCTGCCCTTCTAGCTGCTCCCCACCACATCACTTCACCCCTACACTCCACATATACTCAGCTACTTACAGTTTCCCAAAAATGCAACCTGATTGAAGTCTCCCTGTCCCTGACTGTGTCTCTGCCTACACTCAGAATGCCCTTTACCTGCTCTTGCACCCAATGAGATCTCACCAATCTTTCAAAAGTAATCTCATCAGCCTCTTCTTTTAGTCTGTTATTTCTTAAACCTCTTACCTTAAACATGTAGGTTAAATTGGCCAATTCCTCATACCTCTTTGTAATCCTTAAAGAAACATAAAATATGATGCTACTATAGTGCTACCAATATCTAACCATACTTATTTATTTATATAAGAGGTTTCCTCAACTAAGCTGTACCCTCCTTGGGATCAAGGACTGTTTTATTTATCCCCGGTGTCTGGCAAATAATCAGATACTTGTTGCTTGTTTTCTAAGAAATTTAATAAATACTACCTTATTATTGCTTAAAATCTTTCAACAAATGCCCTTTGTCTAAAAAATAAAGCCTGAACTCATTTAAGTGGTATAGCCGTCTCTTCCTTATAAGGTCCTTGCTTAGTCTGGAGTCACTGTTGTGTCTATACATTTATTCATGATCCCATGCTACTAAAATATAAGCAGTACTCCCAATGGGTGTTAGGGTTTCAGGTTTCGAGGCCATGACTCATCCAGGTTCACAGTTGAACTATTTCAGTGCCGTCCTTGCACTAAGGGTCAAAAATGAGAAAGGGCTTGTGGGAGCTCTTTGTTACCTATGGATCTAAAGAGAGTGGGTGTGCTGAAATGTAGGCCAGCCTTTAAAGCAACATCTAAAATGTTCCCAGCCTGTTTTATACACCCCTGGCCTTGCCAATTCTGTCTCTCTCCAGCTGAAGTTCTCAAAAGCTTTCCTGCCCACCATTCTTACATACTCTTAAATGCACAGGTCTTTTTTGTGGAATCTTAGGTTGCAAATAACACCCACTTTTACCACCTTGTCTTGGCTATCATCCTGTGACTGCCTGGTAGAAGCAGTGTATATAGGCCACTTCATTCCCCATGAAATGTGTAAGTGATAAGAAATGAGAAGCTGTACTTTCCAAGAGAAAAGACTGGGAGGGAGCTTTCTGCAAATTCCTTACACTTATTGAGTTAACTTGACATTCCCTACTTTATGTGGGTTGAATCTGGCACACAGCAATGCCAGTATTTCCTCCGCTGCTAGCATGTAATTAAATGCTTTGTGAAGCATTTGGGGACATTCAGTTATGTGAAAAACATCACAGAAATGAAGATTGTCTTTGCCTTTGTTCTTTAATCTCAGGCATCTTGTTTCATACATTCATTCAGTTGTTCTTTCTTCAGGTAATTATGGGTCTCCAAAAATGCTGAGTTGGACATTTGGATAGAAAGATTTTGTCTTTCAAATTGGGAAATCCCTAATAAAGAATTTTGAAATATTAGCTGCAAAGGGCATACCTTTCATTTTAAAGCAGAACAACGCTTATTCCTCCTCCTGCCTCTCAAGTATTATCTGGTAGGTCAGTAACAGGCTTCAGTTTCAGGTCAAACTAATTTCTAGCCAACTTGACTTTTCCAAGCTCTCCTCTGCCTACCTCTCTCCCTCAGCCAATTATGGCAAAGTCAGAAGCTATATACGAAGCTCTACTGCTATCCTGTGAGGAGCTTTGGACTGTGTTATGCAGTCAGTGGGCCCAGTGTCTAGTGTGCCATGGACGAGCTCTTGGATGAGTCCAAGTGGCTTCTGAGTCACAGTGTTCTCTGCTCCATGACCTCTATACCTTGTTAACACTCGTATTTGCAGAAGTCAAGGCAAGTGCTTTGGTTCCATTGCCTGTCCCATTTACCTGATGTCCTGAACTGCTCTGAAACTGTCCAGCCCTTACTAGCTGGTTGTTCCCCTCTCCTTAGGGTCCCCTGGACTTCCTGTCCGAGACTGTGAGTCATTGTATCCTCCTGAGAACACCACCCCCTGGATGATATTAGTTGCCCACTGCTTGTACTGTTCATGGGCCATGCTGTGCCTCATAGGCCGAGCTGGACAGTACTCTTCCTCATCTTTCCCTAGGAATGGAGTAGCGAGGTCTTCCCAAACCATGCCAGGGTTGCATGTTGACAGAGCCAATCTCACAGAGCCAGGCCCTGTCTCCTTTAATTCTTCTCACTGTCCTTGTTGCCAAGGCAAAGGATACCATACTGTGAGGTCACTTCAGTTATGACAGATCCCGACTTGGAATAGTCATCTATCTTTTATCATAGGAAAATATATTCCTTTACCGTGTCATTTTGATCTTTGATATTAAAAATGCCAACTGAATGATCTTCAGATTTGGGCACATTTATCACTGTGCTCAATTTTTAAAAAATCCTACTGATTACTTATTATCTTGTTGCTTGTTTAGTTGAAAAGAATATTGTTTGTTTGAAAAGAGTGTTGTCAGTATTGTTGCTTGTTTACTTGAAAAGAATGTTGTCAATTTAAAAAGAAATCCTACTCATTATTTATTATCTTGTTGCTTGTTTAGCTGAAAAGAATGTTGTCAATACAGTCACACACACACACTTAAAATGTTTATTTATATATGCAACATAAAAATATATATGTATGTTATACATATACATGAATCTACATTTTTTTTAAAAAAATCATAGGGACAGAGCAGAAGGGCTTGAATACTTTGGCTGTAAATATATAGTAATATTCTTTCATGAAAGCAATTTTAACATTTTCTTAAAGAACTACAATATCAGGAGACTGACTACTGTATATATGAAATACAAAGTATAGCCAACAACTTTTTAGTAATTCAAAGAAAAAGAAGCAAAGGGAACAGCCTCTGCTTTGCCACTGGAGGCACAGACAAAATAATTAATAACAGTGTTTAATTGTGATTTTTACATCAACTCAGCCTAGATTACATAACAACAATTATGATCCCAACAAGCAGTGATTACATCCAGAGATCATATTATACTATCTAGGAGGTGTGGTAGCTGTCTGCTTATATAAGAGGGCAAAGATACCCCTTCTAGGAGTTCCCATCATGGCTTAGCAGTTAGAGAGGCTGACTAGCATCCATGAGGACACAGGTTCGATCCCTGGCCTCACTCAGTGGGTTGGGGATCCTGTGTTGCTGTGAGCTGTGGTGCAGGTAGCATACCCGGCTTGGATCCAGCATTGCTGTGACTCTGGCATAGGCTGGCGGCTACAGCTCTGATTGGACCCCCAGCCTGGGAACCTCCATACGCCGTAGGTGCAGCCCTAAAAAGACAAAAAGACCAAAAGAAAAAAAAAATGCCTCTTCTATTTTCAGGTAATCCTGTGCCTACTACATTCTGAAAAGTCAGATTGGAAGTTATCAAAGGACACCTTAGGTTTTAGTTGTTATTGATAGGTAGAATATCATGTCATTTGATTCAGCAAGAGGATGACACTGTTCTATGAGCATATCTGAATTGCAGTTCAAAAGGGCACATATTCAAAGTCACTATTTTATAACATGCTCCCTAGTAAAATGACTATAGTTTCTTTATATACTATGTACACACACACACACACACTTTTTTGAATACAATTGACTGGCTTTAGGCTGTAGTATTAGACATGCAGCCATTTAACTTCTATGAATCTCAGTTTCTATGCCTATAATAAAGGAATAATAATGCCCACTTATCCACATGGCTATTGTGAAGATTGAATGAAATAATGTCTATGAAACACCTAACAAGAATGTAACAAATAACAATCATTTGACAAATGTTATCCACTTTCCCATCCTCTTACACATGAAAATTGAGATGATCTTGACAATAGTCAAGCAGAGTTGTGCCCTGTAAGCATGGTTGTCCCCCAAGAACAAGTCTGGTTTGAGTGGGCACACTGCTGTATTGACTTAGTCCTCTGGATTAACCCTCCAGCCTGAATTTGTTTAACAAAATCCTGGCTGCTTCCCATTAGCTGATATGCAATATCATTCTATAATGATAATAATGACTCCCACATTATCTTTATGCCTAAAAGCCTCTCTGAAAGGTGGGATTTTACTTCCCTCATTTTACAAATGAAAAAAAATTTAGGCACTGATAGATTGCGAGGCATATCCAAAGCTGTACAGCTAGCAAATGCCAAAGCTGGTAACTAAGCAGTCGTGCTGTCTCTCCAGCTTCTGCATTTCTGTTACACTGTATGTTGTCATCTCATCTGTCTATCCCACCAGTCTATAAGACAGGATCTATGTTATATTCAAGTTATTATATTTACTTCATACAATTCAAGGCATAGAGTAGATCCTAAATGATTTCATGAAAGAAGAAAGGACTATTCAGTCTGAGTTGGTTCAGTAAATACCTCTAAAAGTTTATACCATGGGCCAAAGGGATTCTGGTTTTAGGAGAGCTGAAATCCTAAATAGGAAAGATTGTTTTAGTTGCAGTTCCTTAAAATTAATCTGCATTTTTATTCCCTAAGGAATTTGCAATATACTCAGGGACTGCATGCATTTAACACTAAAGTACTGCGAGGCTAGGTGCAATGAGCTAAGAGTGATGGAACGTGCTTGGGTTGCCTGCACTTGGATTCTGCCTCAGGTAGTCAAGAAAGTGTCCATGGCGGGGATTGGGGTGGTAATAACTGACGTGGACTTTAAAAGATGAGCAGAATTTCAGTATGTGGCAATAGAGCAGATGTCATTTTGAGCAGAGGAAGCTGTATCAGCAAAGTAGAAAGGGTAGTTTGTATGCATAAAGGCTACACTTAGAGATAATTTAGGCTAAATCAAGGGCCTCCTAAAGCAAGTGACAAGCTTGCTTCCTTTGAGTCAAAGTAACTGCGAAAGGGACAGTTTTTGCATCTTCAAGAGTCAGAAACAGTAGACAACTTTTATCAAAAAGTTTTCTTTATCTCTGCCCTTGCAAGGCATGACAAGAAAGAGTCAGCTATTGTCCTTGACTTTTAGGGAAGTAGAAGTAAATGAGTATAAATGAAATTTTCTTATAAAAATTAAAAAAAACCTCAAAATAAATATATGAATAAAGGACTTAACCAAATCTAGGACACAGGACATTTGCCAGTTATTAGTTTCTTTCCCACAGCTATCCAAAAAAATCAATTAATTTTTTACAATTCAACCTCACTTGATCACACCTGCTTCCGTTCCTTTCCCTGTAGCACTTAACATTATCTATGTTGTGCATATACTTATTATCTGCCTCCCCACTAGAATGCAAGCTTCATGAGGGTGAGAGCATTTTGTTTCTTTCAGCACCTAGAACAGTGCCTTAAATATAGGAAGTAGAATTGAGTAAATGTTTATTCAATGAATGAGGGAAAAGATGAAATAAAGTTAAATGGAGCAGTAAAAGACGATCCCAAGGAGAAAGAAAGGAGCAAAATCTAAGAAATCCTTGAAGTGTTATTTCAATCACTGAAAAAGAGGTAACATGAAGCTGAAAGTAAGATGATCTGTTGTTAAGTAGAATTTGAATGCATAAGGTCAGCAGATGGGGCTGGAAGAGGTGAAAATTACATTTAAAATCAGACTAAGAAATAAGGTTATGTGATAAATTCAGAAAAAGATGAGATAAGATTAATGCAAAACTAGAAGATACATTTTTACTTTTACTTTGTGGGTTAAACTAAGTACAAAATGTACAGGTAAAACCAGCTTTCCGCAGAGGAAAATAAAATGACTCACAAAATAAAGCAGACAGCTCAGAGAGATTATAGGAATAGAATCCACAGACCAGCATGTGGTTCAAGGAAGATTGAGCATGTAAAGGAAACTGTACAAACTCTGGTCTAAGGCATGTTGAAGTTTTCATGCCATCTATAGCTCTACTGATTATGTGACCTTGGACAAGACCCTTAACCTCACTAAGCCTCAGTTTCTATATCTGTATAACTGCTCTAATAATGCCTTCAGAGGCAGAACAGGAATATGGGCTCCAAAATCAGACCACCTGGGTTCATAGCTTAGGTCTACAACCTAACATCTGTGACCCTGGAGGAAGACCATGTCCTTGCCTCATTTTCTTCATCTGTAAGATGAAAGTAACTACCTATATGTCACAACATGCACAAAAATCATTTGCAGGGGTGAAAGGGAAAACTATCCAACCTTTTGAAAGTAATACTGTAAATTATTAGTACAACTACATGACTGGAAGGAATTTTTCAAGAAAAATAGAATTTTAAATTATAAAGAGAGAGAGATTGCTACCTTTGACTACATTAAAATTAATTGCAAAAGATACAGTAAAGAGAGTGGAAAGAATAAACCATAAACTGGGAGAAGATATGAGCATCTCATTTGAAACATAACATATTGATATTCAGGATATAGTTTTTTTAAATAAAACCTTACAAATCAATAAGATGAAAGACAATCCAATAAACTAAAAGTGAAGAAAGGGAGTTATTAACAACACATTCAAGATACAGGGCCATTGAGATAACAGAGGAAAGGAGGGAGATGCATGTTCTATTTCTTAAGCTGAGTGGTGGATACTTAGGAGTTCATCTTATCAATATTCACATTTTATACACTCACAAAGAATATGTGTTCTTCAGTACTTTTTTTTTTAAAAGTAAAGATTATAATAAGCACCTACTTCATAAGGTTGCTAAGAAAATAAGAAAAGGTATTTAGAGTAGTGCCTGGGGAGCTTCCATTGTGGCGCATCAGAAATGAATCCGACTAGGAACCAGGAGGTTGCAGGTTCGATCCCTGTCCTCGCCCAGTGGGTTAAGGATCCGGCGTTGCTGTGAGCTGTGGCGTAATTCACAGATGTGGCTCAGACCCCACGTTGCTGTGGCTGTGGTGTAGGCTGGCACCTGCAACTCCGATTGGAAACCTCCATATGCCATGAGTGCAGCCCTGAAAAACCAAAAAAAAAAAAAAAAAAAGTGCCTGGAATATATTATTTAATGAATATATCATTATTATTATTATTATTGTAAAACATTAGAAGCATTGTAGGTATTTGATATAAGGTAGCTAATATTTTGAAACTATTGTCCCATGAATTGAGAGAGCATAGTCTGCATGGAGACTAGAATAGAAGAAAAGCATCCAAGGGAAGTTCTGAATCTCTGCTTGGTGGGATTGTCCATAAAGGTAGAGGCGGTTCATCACAATATGGTAGGTCTATTATACCAGGCTTTATGATAGCCTTGCTGTCATTCAAGTTTTCATAGAAACCCTACAGTTTCTCATACAGCTATTTTCAGGGGAATAGAATATGAAAATGAAATGGTATATAAATATTCTACTCTTTGGTTAGTTTTACCATGTTTTATATATTAATAGAGGAACATCTTATTTTATATCTCAATTTCTTATGAGCTCTATTAGTGGAAGTTTTAGCTTTCTCAATTCAGAGAGCATCAATAAAACTGTGCTTTAAGACCAATGAAGCAGAAGACTGGTTTCTGGATTACGATCCAGCCTTAGTGGTAAAGCCTGGACTGAGGAGGCGAGTAGACCCTTCTCAGATCAGTCCCTAACTACAAAAGATGGAAGGAAGGAGAGAAAAATATTTTGGTAAGAGACTGTGTTGGGTTCTTGACCAAATAACACCAAATAACAAATAAATGTTGTCTCTTGAGCTCATTTACATATATAGGAATGCCCACTGAGCATACTGTTCTGAATAAAATTTGAAGGCATTGTTCAGAGTGTAAAAGAGGTTAACCATGGAGAAAGGGAAGGCATGTGATAGCAAGTGTGCCATGATTTATGGGCTAGGGTTGATCACCAAACCAAAAGGGGAGTGACAATTTTATTTGTTTGTTGTAGAAAGATATAAAATGTCAAGACAAAAACTACAGCTATTATTAAAAAGGATGAGGATGAGACTTGGAAATATATGTCCCTTATAAATGCACAAGAGAGGTTTCCCAGGGAGTCTAGTGCTTATTCTGTGTACAACTTAAAGCATGAAATATAAAGTAAATTCATCTACTTCTGGTGTCTACGTTGAGAAATAAACAGAAGTAATCAATAAAACCGTACATCTAAGTATTATTTGTACATGAATGTGATTAGAGACTCTGGATTGAATGTCTGTGCTCTTAGGTTGGTCAGCATTATCAAAAGTGTGAAGTGATCACCAAGAACATTGGTAAAGTTTTTAATAAAGTGAGAGACATTGTGTTTTCTGATCATAATATGACAGTAGTTAAAATTAATTTCTCAAAAGCTAGAAAATTTGACAGAGTAAATAGAAGAAGGTCAAATTCCCATTAGAGCAGATGAATTGTTCTTAATGATAAGCAGGTTGATAATTAGGAGAAGAGGCTTGCTCTCTTCTCAGAATATCCAAGAGTGGTGTTAAAGAAGTATTTGTTCTGACACTTGTTAAAATGGAAAGACGCTTTTATTCTTGATAGGAGCAGGGACTACTGCAGTGGGGTTTTTCAGTGTGGGGAAACTGGATTTCTAAATACAGCAAGGAAAAGGGGGAATTTAGAGCTAAGGAGCAGGGTAGGGGTCTGTGGATGGCCAACTACTAAGAGGAGACATCTGGGGAAAGGGAAGATCTTAACTATACTGAGTGGACAGGATTCTTACTAAAACTGACTCTTGAAGACATGTCAAGGGTGGATCCTAGTCAGGCTCAGAGGAGCCTACCTAGAGTTTGGTCCAGGAGAGGGTTATTGTTAGTGATAACACTTGATAATAAATAATATGAAGAAAGCTTTAGGAGAAGGAATAAAACCCAAACTCTAAGACTTTATGTAGAAATTATGGGGAGTCCTTGCATAGAATTTTTAAATGTGAAGAAACTGGAGCAAAAACAATTCACACCACCAAGAGTAAATGAGGCAAGTATGAAAACTTCAAGTTGATGAGAAAAGAGAGAAGATAGGTAGATGAGAGATGGATGGATGGATGGATGGATGGATGGATAGATGGATAGATAGATAGATAGATAGATAGATAGATAGATAGATAGATAGATAGATAGATAGAATCACAGCAAAGATGGGCCCTCATTCAAAATTTTTGGATATCAAGACCAATAACCACTCACACATACACAAGTACACACCCCAAGAGGGTATGAAAAGCTTTATTCCCTATATAATCAGGCTTTTTGGAACAAAGATGTGGGTTTCCCAAGCTAATTGAAAAATGACAGAGCAAGAAAGCAGACTGACTTAGGGTTTTCATTGTGGCTGGGGCAAGAGTTCCCATGTTGCCAGGATGTTGTGTGGTCTAAATCTCCCAGCTGCACCAAAAGGCAGCTAGGCCTTCTCATAAGTTTGTCCAGATGTGGGGTCAAAGGGTGGGCCCTTTAGATGTGGCCATAAAAAGGAGGTAAAATATTTTTTGGACTGCAGTAAGAAGGTATTGAAGAATTTGGTACAAAGGAGTTATAAGATCTGATTTACACGTTCAGAAGCTCATTCCTTTGCTGCTCTGTTGAGAATGGAATATAGGGAACAAAGGCAAAAGCAGAGACATCAGTTGAAAGAATAATGCAACAATTCAGGTCATTTTTACTTGGCAAGTAGCAGTGAATCTGGTAGGGAGAGCTTAGATTGGGATATATTTTGAGAGTGAAACTAACAAGACTTGGTGACAGATTGCATTTAAAGAATGAGAAAAGAAAGGCTATGGGATATTTCCTAAGTGTAAAGCCTGGTCATCTGGGTAAATAGTGGTTCCATTTAATGAAATGGGGAAGACAGCTGTGGGAGGCAGCCTGCAGAGCTGTGTTTAGACATACTAAATTTCAGACACCAGCGACATCTAAGTGAAGATGTCAGCTAGGCATCTCGTTGAACTAGGGACAATACAGTAAGAGGTCCACACATTTTAAAGTTACCAGTGAGTGAAGATCCATCAAAAACTAAGGGTGATTTGGCAACACATATAAAAAGTCCCATACTTCTATATAATTATTATTTTTTAAATAAAACCCTTAGGATGAAGCTGAAACTTCCCCTCAGGTCCACTAGCCAACAAGTGGAGGAAACCTTTTGTGATGCTGTCCAACCTGATTGAGATCACTGCTAAGTTCTCTAAAACATCTGAGAATGGCTTCCAACCAAGCTTTGGCCACACTTTTAATGGCGTGTAGGCTGAAGATATAAGTGGCACAATGAAATAGGACATGTTGATAATAAAGCTAAGAGACAGAGATTTTGTGAAGTGGAGGCCACAAACCATACTTATCATTGACTACCTGATTTTTGAGAAGGATCTTGTTCACAGTCTGGCGGGGCGGGGGGCGGGGGCAGAAATGGGAAGATGTAGCTAAACAGAGAGCCATAAACTTAAGGTAAAAACATGCAAAGTGTTCAATAGGAGTAGTCTGAGAAGAATTTGGATTTTATGTTGTGTAAACTAGCATTTCTCTCTTTATGATTATATTATGCTCCTCAAGGGGGAGATGGTAGACTATATGAAATTAAAGTGACCACATCTTCATTTTATTCAGAACAATAAATTAAGAAAGGACATCATGTTCAGGTTGCCCTTGAAAAACTGGCTAGTAAACCCTCACAGTGAAAGTTGTTCACCTGCTGTCTTTCCTATGTGCATGCCACCCTCACATGCTTCCAGAACTGTCTTCTAGGAGAACAAATCGTATTTTATTTCTCCCATTTCTCAAAAACTTAATCAATCTCCTCCATTGTCTGGTATCAAACTGTTTTTCACACCAAGCATTCCACTCACTATGTCTCATGTGTATTCCTCTGGGTTCTCTTCTTATGTTCTGCCTTAACCTTTGAGAAACATTTTCCTACAAAATCCTTCACATCCTTCAAGACCCAGGTTAAATGTCTTCTCCTCTGAGAAGCTTTCTTTGGTCATATAAATATAGTGAGTCTTTGCTTCCTCTGTTTCTGTTCATTAAGTAACCTAGACTTCATGAGCAAGTACTATAGTTATTATATATAATATTGTATGTAACTTATAGTTATACATTACAGTTGTTAATATCTAATTTCCCAGTTATTCTCTGAGCACCTTGGGGCCAGACACTGTTTCATTCCATGTGTTGGTATTTTCACAGCCCTTAGCAGAATGCAATGGTTATTGTGTTCAAGAGAGGCTTGAAATCATGAACAATTTTATATCTGGTATAGGATTCTATTAATCTTAATTCTCTCTCTCTTTTTTTTTTTTTTTTTCTTTTTCGGCTGCCCCTTCAGCATATGGAAGTTGTTCCTGGACCAGGTATCGAATCTGAGCTGGAGCTGCATCCTATGCCACAGCTGCAACAATATCAGATCCTTAACCCACTGTGCCATAGTAGGAACTCCTATTAAACCTAATCTTTGATATTAATATTAATCATTTAAACACAATACAACCATAGGGGCTGAGGTTTTTTGTTTTGTTCTGTTTTGTTTTCCTAATTCCATTTTTTCCTGTTATCTACTTTTGGATTAAAATGAAATCCAGAAGTTTGGAGTAAGGCCTGGTCCTAAGTCTTTCCCATTACATAACATAAATGGGAATGATCATTTATATACATATAAGCACATATATTTAACATACATATATTTATATACATAATTTATATATGCATTCATATACATATATTTAACATAAATAAACATTACATAACAAAAATGGGAATGAGTAGAATCTAGGCTCCTAGGCATATAATGAGCAGAATCTGGCTCCTAGTCATATATCTGGGAATTTTTGAAGAAGCTTCTTCCTCTTTGTTGCATAATCAGGTTGCAATATCTAAAATTTTAGATTTGAATGCAAAGGTGATTTCCAAGGTGCACTGCACCAAATAACCTAGCTAATGAGCATTTATAAAGTTCTTGATGTCTCTGTGGAAAGATACTGTGAAAGAACAAGTGATTTTTCTTTATGGCTTCACTTCATTTCATTTCATTTATAGTTATTCATTCCAAAGCTAATAGGCTTTATCATTATTCTTATTCTCTGTGTTTAGCTTTATTAAAACAAACTGTTTTCCAGGAGAAAATTGTTTTAATGCTATTTTAGAACCCCATGTCACATAGAAATAAAACAGAATCAATCTGGTAAAATATAATCCTTCATTTTTCAAAAAATAAATTATCCATTGTTTCATTTTTATTGGCATTTCTGAAACGATTAGCCACTTTGGAACATTTTGAACTTGCTGGAATTTGATATGTCCATCAAGAAACCAGATGATAAACCATCTTTTTAAGAGAGACTGGGCAATTTCTCATTTTGTTTCTGTACATCATTGATACTATAAGCTATTGACTGCAGGTTTGTCCCTCATTGTGCCTCACTGTGAAGGCAAATTAGCTCCTGCAAAAAGCTGTCTAAGAAAAAAAGGAAAAAAGGAAATTACAAAAGTATCAATCATAATGCACAATCTCTCATTATTGCTGTGCTATTACTGGGCACGTTTATTGTTATGGACTTAACTGTGTTTTCCCCGAAATCATTCATGTTGCTTTCCTGACCCACAGTGTCTTAGAAAGTGACTCTATTTGAAGATAGGGCCGTTAAGGAGGTGATTAATTAAAATGAAGCCTTTAGAGTGAATCCTAATCCAATCTGACTGATATCCTTATAAGAAGAGGGAATTTGAACACACAAAGAGACATCAGTGACACAAGCAAATAGGGGAAAGCGCAGGTGAAGACCCAGAGAGAAAGCAGCCATCTGCAAGCCAAGGAGAGAGAGGCCTCAGAAGAAACCAAACCTGCCTATACCTGGATCTTGGACTCCTAGTTCCAGATCTGTTAGAAAATAAATTTAGGTTGCTTAAGCCACCTAGTTTGTGGTATTTTGTTACAGTAACCCTCACAAACTAAAGAATGTATTCTCCATGGAGGTGGAGGACCATCACTTGGAATAACACTCTTGGCCTCTCCATGGCCTGTCACTCCTCTCCATCTGCTTGGTGATTTGGGGGATAAGAACCTGGGAATGCTCAGCTTGACTCTACTCTGCCCTCTTCCTTCTTTAGATCTTTTCTTAGATCCGCCTGCCTCCACAGAGCCTGTGTTCCAGTCTGATGTTGGCCAGAATAGCTACTGGACATAAGCATCTCAGCTGTTCTTTCTTTGTCTTTGGAAGCTGCCTGCCTGTGTTGACCATGCTTTCTATTCTCATTCATTCCGCATCTTTAGTAGCAGTAGTCTCTGCCCCTGATGCACTTTTCCAGTGCTTCCAATGCCTGGATGTTTACATTTGTCTAATTCTGGGTTACACTTTTAAAAATCCCACTGTTAACCCAAACTTAAACCACTTAATTTGTGTGTTTTATACATATTTATTTTTTTATTAAAGTATAGTTGATTTACAATTCGTGCCAATTTCTGCTGTATAGCAAAATGACTAGGTCATACACACATATATATGTATACATTCTTTTTATAAATATTACTTTCCATCATGATCTATCTTAGGAGATTGGAAATACTTCCCTGTGCTATACAGCAGGACCTTGTTGTTTATCCATTCTAAATATGATATTGCATCTATTAATCCCAAACTCCCAGTCTATCCCACTCTCCCACACCATCCCCCTTGGCCACCAAAAGTCTGTTCTCTGTCTGTAAGTTTGTTTCTGTTTTGTAGATAGGTTCACCTGTGCCATATTTTAGATTCCACATGTAAGTGATATTATATGGTATTAGTCTTTCTGACTTACTTCATTTAGTATGAGAATCTCTAGTTCCATACATATTGCTGCAAATGGCATTATTTTATTCTTTTTATGGCTGAGCAGTATTCCGTTGCATATACGTACCAAATCTTCTTAACCCACTCAGTTGTCAACAGACATTTAAGTTGTTTCCATGTTTTGGCTATTGTGAATAGTGCTGCAATAAACATAAGAGGTCTATGCATCTTTTTGAATGAAAGTTTTGTCCAGATAGGTGCCTAGGAGTGGGATTGCTGAATCATATGGTAGTTCTATATTTAGTTTTCTGAAGTACTTCCATACTGTTTTCCATAGTGGTTGTACCAATTTACATTCCCACCAACAGTGTAGGAGGATTCCCTTTTATTCATATCCTCTCCAGATTTTGTTATTTGTAGACTTATTTTGATGGCTGTTCTGATTGGTGTGAGGTGGTACCTCACTGTAGTTTTGATTCATGTTTCTCTAATAATTAGCAATGTTGAGCATATTTTCATGTGCTTATTGGCCATCTGTATGTCTTCTTTGGAGAAATGTCTATTTAGGTCTTCTACTCATTTTTTGAGTGGATTGTTTTTTTGTTGTTGTTTCTATTGTTGAGTTACATGGGTTGTTTATGTTTTTTTTTTTGTTTTAATTTCTATTGCCTTGTCAGACTGACTTCAGAAAACTAACTGAAGTCAGAAAGAGAAAGACATATGGTATCACTTATATCTGGAATCTAATATACAGCACAAATGAAACTTTCCACAGAAAGGAAACTCATGGACTTGCAGAACAGACTTGTGGTTGCCAAGGGGAAGTTGGTGGGAGTGGGATGGACTGAGAGTCTGGGGTTAATAGATACAAACTAATTCATTTGGAGTGGATAAGCAATGAGATTCTGCTGTATAGCACAGGGAACTATATCTAGTCACTTGTGATGGAACATGATGGAGGATAATGTGAGAAAAAGAATATATATATGTGTGACTGGGTCACTTTGCTGTACAGTAGAAATTGACAGAACACTGTAAATCAACTATAAAGGAAAAAATAAAAATCATAAAAAAACAGAAAACATTTGTACAATTTTGTCAGAGAATGTTTTGCCTGTGTTCTCTTCTATAGTGTCATGTCTTATGTTTAAGTCTTTAAGCCATTTTGAGTTTGTTTTTGTGGATGATGTGAGAGTGTGTTCCATTTTGTTGACTTACATCCAACCTGCCCAGCACCACTTGCTGAAGAGACTTTTTTCCCATTTTATATTCTTGCTTCCTTTGTCAAATATTAATTAACTGTAGGTTTGTGGGTGTATTTCTGCACTCTCTTTTCTGTTCCTTTGGTGGTATGTCTGGTTTTGTACCAATACCACACTGTTCTGATTACTGTAGCTTTGTGGTATTGCCTGAAGTCTGGGTGAGTTTTGCCTCCTGCCTTCCCACCCCCACCCCCTCAGGTTTGCTTTGTCAATTCTGGGTCTTTTATGGTTCCATATACATTTTAGGATTATTTGTTCTAGTTCTGTGAACAATGTCATAGATAATTTGATAGGGATCACATTAAATCTGTAGATTGCTTTGGATAGTATGGTCATTTTAACAATATCACTTCTTCCAATCCAATATTGTGGGATGTCTTTCCATTCCTTTGAAGCCTTTTTAATTTTCTTTATTAATGTTTTATCATTCTCAACAGATACGTCTTTTTCCTCCTCTGTCAGGTTTATTCCTAGGTATTTTTTGGTGGGGTGGGGGTGCAATTTTAAAAGGTATTTTTTAAAAATTCCTTTTCTGATATTCCATTGTTCATATACAACAATGCAGGAGTTCCCGTCGTGGAGCAGTGGTTAACGAATCCGACTAGGAACCATGAGGTTGCGGGTTCGGTCCCTGCCCTTGCTCAGTGGGTTAACGATCCGGCGTTGCCGTGAGCTGTGGTGTAGGTTGCAGACGCGGCTCGGATCTTGCGTTGCTGTGGCTCTGGCGTATGCCGGTGGCTACAGCTCCGATTCGACCCCTAGCCTGGGAACCTCCATATGCTGCGGGAGCGGCCCAAGAAATAGCAACAACAACAACAACAAAAAGACAAAAGACATATACAACAATGCAACTGATTTCTGGATTTAATCTTGTATCCTGCATTTTGCTGAATTAGTTTATCAGATCAAGTAGTTTTTGTGTGGATGAGCTGTATTTTCAAGAGCATTTTAAGTCATTAATGAAGTTCATCTTTTATCTCTATCTGATATCCCTTTGTCTTCTCACTTTGCTTCCAATTCAAGTGGCTTAGAAAGGGAAATAATTCATTTACATGTTTAAAACTCAACATATAAACACCAAGTTAGAGTAATTATAGATTCTGCATCTCTTCATGGTATAATTTATTATAGACTAATTGATTATAGTTTAAAAGCTAGATGAGCCAGCACTTAGACTGCTGATAGGCACATTTTGGCACTTCTCAACTACAGATGATTGGTTGGCTGGTTTTGTTTAATTCGCCACCTACAAATCAAATTTCCAGTTTGTCCTTGGTCTTATTATTTTCATTTCTTACCTATCTTCTTGTTTGGGGGCATTTTATTAATTATTATATAATATAATATAATTATATGGTGATAAAAGTGGATTATCCACTTTTCAAGAAGATAAATAACAAGCTCAGGGAAAAGAAAGAGAGCCAGTTTCTGCTAGGATGTTTAATTTTAATGGAAAGGGAAATATTGGCTTAGCAGCGTTGTCAGATTGCCCAGGCTATAAAATTAATAAAATAATGATATTTATAAATAAAGTGCATTGAGTATATATTATATGTTAGTATGTATATATTATAGCAGAAATCTGCTAAGTACTGCACATGCATTATCTCACTTAATTCTTATACAACCTCATGATTAAAGGGAGATAGAGTGGTTAAATACCTTGCCCAATGTCACCCAGTTGGCAAACAGTGGAGGTGAAAATTGAACTTGGACTTTCTGACTCCAAAGCTGATGTGTTCACCACACTGCTTGCTCTGTGCCAGGAATAAACATTGAAAGCCACTTAGACTCTTTCAATAATAGGAAGACACAGAATCAGTTCAGGAAGTCATTTTTCCACCAGGAAAAGGAGACTAACTTTTGAAGCAATGACTTATTTTAAGTCACATAAAAAATAATTGGAAGAGTTTGAAATAATTAAAAAATACCTTCTCTCATTTTTTCCCAATAAGTCCACTAGAATTCCCTTATTTTCTGAAATAAAAAAAAATGGGGATTTTGTCATTGCTATAATTGCTTTAAGCAAGTTTGTGGCTCTTAAATCACATCCTTACAGCTCTTTAGAGAAAAACAAAAAGAGTCCAAATGATTTTGCCAGCAACATAATCTTTTAGTGTTTTAAGTTCTGAGGTAAACTGCCCTCAAAAACAAACACTAAAAATATGCTATTTAGCAAAACTAAACTTACACATGAGAGATAACTAAAGTTACCTAGCACAAGTAAGAGATCAAAGGGCCTATTTCTATTAAACTTTCTTTATAGAACAAAAATTCCCATTTGGTTCTTCTTTATTATAAATAAACTTTCTAAATATTAGCAGAGTTCCTTAATTGCCATTGCGATCATGTTCTTCTGCATTAAAATCTAAATCTGGATCATGTGAAAATAGCAGTGTAAGTAAAGTGAGTCTTATTTTATGTGCTAGATGAACTAAGTATAGTTCTACAAAATGCGTATTCTCTGATGAGTTGGTCACTCACAAAAAATGACCTCAAATGTGATACGAAGACCCTCCAAAACACATGCAGAGAAATTTAATGAGTATTAATGATATTCTAAAAGAGATGCTAGATTGTTAGTGGTGAGCAAGGATGCTTAGATCATGCTAATGTTAAAGCCTAACAGATTCCCTAAATGCCTTTCATGTTGATGCGAGATTCCTGTTTCCATGGCAACCTGCAGTGAGTTAAGAAGAGTACTGTTAAACTGTATTGCAATTTTGCTTAGTCTCTCTGAAAGAAAAATGTCAGAAGAAACCATTTCTCTATGCATGATTGTAATCAGAGATCCTCACCTCCAACCACAAGCTTCTGTTGTTGCTCCTAAAGAAGAAATTAAAGGCAGTAACTCAGAAATCTGTTTAATGACCTATTATGTTCTACATGAGCATGAGCCTCAGACCCTTTACTGGATCCAAGAATCACATTTGCAGCACATTAATGCTGGAAAATCTGTAGAAAGAGATCAAAACAGATAACGGTGCCAAATAATGAGCAGGAGAAATAATGAGGAAAGCATCTATGCCCTGATTCCTAGATGCTGCTTTTAAATTTATTAAAACAACTTCCTCTAGGGTAGTGCCTTACTGTCCTGTTTTTGAAGTTCTGCTATTCTTTGCATTTTGAAAGGAATGAGAATATAACGAATATTTCTGTTGTTCTGCAAGGAATCTAAATCAAAGCTCTGACAAGGGATATCCACCCACATGTTTGTTTCAGCTTTCCTAATTCATTCATTGTCTTGCTCAAAGCTCAAGACCAAAAGATTTGCCCAGAATGACAGAGGCAGCATGTCCATTGGCAATTATCCCAGACCCATTCAAGGGGGAAAATGCAACTGAAAATCAAAGATTCTGATTCAGGGCGTCTTTTATATGAAATAAAGTGATAGGAACACAGAGTCAGTTTTTAAAATCACATTTATTTAATGTCATAGAACACTGTAGCTAATGTTTATTGTATATCTACGTGCTCTGGGCACAATGCTCTATATGCATCATCTTCCTGATTGTCATAAAACTAAAAAAGATAGGATTATTAATATTACCTCCAGTTTTACAAATGAGAAAACAATCTATGTGAAATGCCTAAGGTCACCCTTATCTTAGCAAAATCTTAAAGCAATCAGAGGTAGACTCTGAGTCTGCCTACCGCCCCTTTAGTCATTCTTCTGCTGTCAAAAAATAGTAATACTAATATTAACAATAATAATATCTGTTGATCTAAATCTAGATTGATAGGTCAATAGATATATAAATGCAAATATCTTCAGGAGACACAACAGGAATTTAATGCAGTAAAGCAAGCTGGATGAGTGGAGAAACAATAGATACTGGCGAGGACTATGGCTAACTGGAGTTTGCATATCCCATCTAAAGGAAGGAGCTGCTGCTCAGCTCCCACTGATGTTTGTTGTATGGAAATAGAGGCTTAATGTGGTCACATTTTCTTACTTTTTCAAGACAACCCACTAATCCCAATTTGCATGTGCAATTTATGCATTTGTAAACATAAGTACAAACAGAAGTGCAAAAACCAAGAAAAAGATCTGCCCCAGTCTTCTTTATTGCTTTCTCCTTGTTAGGACTTAATCATCCTTCTCTCAAAAATAAAAATGATTTCAAGAGGAACCCCCACCCAATATACCAAGAATAAAATATAACAAGGAAGTAGGAGTGGTAGAATTTTAGGTGTTGGTGAACCTTTTTGATAAATACAGTGGAAAGGACAGGTACATAAATAACATTGAAAGGAAAATGCCCAGGTGTGATTTTGATTTCACTTACTGAACTTCTCATAGAAACTTGATGCTTTTCATTTTCTTCAGTGTTGTATTTTTCTATACCAAAAATTGAGGTAGAACAGAATTCTCTTTGCTCCTTAATTAAATGAAATAACATTAAAAAATCGTTCTATTATTTTCTTCCGTGTAATAGTGCAAGTGGCAAGTTTAATTTCATTGGACTGAATGACAGCAATAAACACACAGCAGAAATGAGTTATTTAGCTTTTCAAAGCTCCTGCTATTAAAGTTACTCAAGGTGTCAAGGTTAGGGAAAGCTTTAAGACACAGCTCCCACAGCAGCTGCCCCTTTTAGACAGCAAGCAAGAATAAAGCGGAAGTTTACAGCGGAAAATGTTTACTATTGATTTTCTTAATACATTTACTTTGGTTGATGGAAGGTCAAATAACATGACTATTTCTACATACAGAAAAAAAGAATATAGTCCCTGGTTCAGCTTAAATGACTCATTAAATAAACAATAAAATTCTCTCTCAAGGGAGAATATGGGTGTATATGTTCAAAACATGTCTTAGAGACTTTCTAAAGCAATGTTAATGCTATGTTAAATATCAATAAGTCATTTTGTTGGAATAGTGATGTTAGACCATTTCCACATAATTTTACTACAGCCATTAGCTGACCAAATAAATGACCTTAAATTACACAAAAGTGAAGATGATCATAGAAATAAATTTGAGTGCTCACAGTAGTCCAGCGACACATGCAATAATTCATAAATATGGCCCCCACAATGGTAGTTCAGAGATTCTTCTTTTCTGACTTTACAAAGCTGTGGGAGACTGTAAAGCAACCAAGCTCAACCAGTATTCTGGCAGCCAATCAGACCTAACTGAATTTTTGAAATGTAAGCACATGTGGATGGAAATAAAATTTGTTTTCTGGGAATCTGAATTTGAGGGTCATGACAGGGAATCAGAACAAACACCTGAATCTATGTTTCCCTTCATTTACACACTGTTAGGGGATACTTCCATTAACCACTTCATAATAATGATGGTGATAATATTAGACAATGATATATTTAGTTCTTATCAAGTACCAGGCATGGTGCTCTTTATATGTATATTCCCTCATTTAATGCACACAACAACTCTGAGAGATAGGGATTGTTATCTTTATGTCACAGAGTGGGAGACACATACCAAAAAGACTGAGTAACTCACTCAAGGGCAAAGCTGGACTACAGCAAAGATATGAAGCCACCCTTTTTCATGATAATGTCCTTACCACTCCAGTGTTATAACACTATTGTTATACTGCTGTATCCAGGGAATCCAGGACATAAGCGAATTTCTCTGGATGACAAAATGCAGGGTTCCAGAGAGCTAAACAAGTTGAGCAAGCCATTTCATCATTTGTGGTAGTCTCCTCATCTGTAAAATGGGAATAATGTCCTTGCATTGCCAACTCCACAGGATTATTGTGAAAATCAAAGAATCAAAGGGAAAATTGTATGTGAGAGCAATTTAAGCAGGAAAGACTGCTATCAAATACAAAGTATTGTTAATATGACATCTTTGGTTCATCCAGTCAATTAAGTGTAGGCGTATTTATTCTGGAGGGAGCAATAAATAAAATTCCTTTTCTTTTACTTATGATCTGACTCACCAGAGACAAACAAAAGAGCTAGGCAAGTATCAATCGAAATATGAGCATGAGAATATGATGTCTTAGTGGTGTGTAACAATAGAATTCCTAATCTTGCCCACACCTTATTCTAGACCTTTGAATAGACAAACAAAGAAACAAGTTTACTGGAAATTCTCATAATCTTCATCGGCAACATACTGTCCTGGAGAGAACAGGGTAGAAAGATAGGAAATCCCCATGTTTAAAACTTTTGATTAGATGAGCTCCACCAGGTATAAAATCATAGACACTGCTCTTCCTTACCAACTCCTTCTGGGAATAGTAAGAGATAAGATGAATGGGGGTGGGGATGGGGAGGTGGAAAGGAGATTAAGGATAGGCCTTGCTAAGTCACTTCAGATGGGTAGTCGAGAACCACCTTAAAGTAACCTGAATGTCAACTGCTAAGATTGTTGTGGAATTGTAGGCCATTATCTCAGGCTATATAAAAATGAGTAATAAACACTAAAATCTGACCAAAGCAAATTCTGAGATCATTATGTTTAGAACTATAAAAATATTCTGCTTATGTTAAAACTTCCCAAGCTGTGTTGTTCAGTTTGCCCTGAGGTCTTCATCAATTAAATATGTTGGTATTTATTGTGCATCTTCATTCCCCCTTTCTAAAAAATTTTTTTCTCTTCTCCAAACATAGTTAAAGAATATCTTATGAATAAGGATGAATGGAAACCTACTTTACTGAGGAAGAATAGCAGAATATGCTATCCCCAACTATATTACTTTGGCATAAGGATTATTTTGAACTAAAGTCAATTGAGAAGAAGGAGATATGAGGAAAGCTCTCTGCTCTCCCCTTATTTACCTAAAAATAGGACACAAATTTGTAAAGTTGTCCCCCTTTCCCCTCTATATAGGGAAGGACCAAAGTTAATCGTTGGATCAAATCTAAACCCTTATTAGCCCAAAGGTACAACATAACAAAGCTTGCTAAAACTAGCCCTTACCCGCCATTAGTTTTTCCATATATTTGCCTTTCCGCATTTGCTGCCCCTAAAAACTACAAGCCTTTTTTGTTGTTTGAGCACTTCTCTAAAATTATTTTGTTAAGATGTTCTAAAAACTCAAGTTCTATCCCCCTTGTGAGTCACTCATCCTGAGTGCTCCCTTGTGTATGCTTGTGATGCACATGCTATCACACTCCTGTTTATTTTCCTCTTTGTCATCTGTTTTCTGTTAGTATAATTTATAGGACCCCAGCCAAGGAGCCTAAGACTTTTTCAGGAAAAGACTTTTTTCCTCTCCTACAGGGAGATCCCCTTAGAAAATTTTTGACTCAAAATATCCCAGAATAGTGGCCACTCTAAATCTGGTCCTATCCTTTCTTTCGAGCCTCACTTTCTAAATTGCATCCCCACAGAGACAACCTAACACACGATTTAAGCCCACAGCACATTACACTTCCCTCTTACCCCAGAACTCCAAGCTCTTTTGTACATCCAGGCCTTTGAATCCAGTTTTCTCTGCCCAACATACCGTAATGTCTCTTCATTGAACATTGAATTTCTGCTCATTTTTCAAGATGGAGCCTAAAGGTCACTGCTTCCACAGAGATTACCTGACCATCCAGGCAGAGTGATCCTCTCTACCCCTCAAACTCTTTGTTCATGTCTCATGTCACTCACCTGATCGCATGTATAGCAGTGTGTCCTAGAGTCCAAACTAAATAAGGCAGTACACATTATTAGTGGGCAGGTGGCCACGGTTTGCCCGAATATTTTACATGAGACTTTGTATGTTTTTTGGCTAAAGGACAAGAGAAAGGTTTGTTTTGTTTGTGTTTCATCTGTTTGTTTTAAGCTCTTAAGAGACAGACACAGAAATGGAAAACAATGAAGCATATGTTCCTGCCTAATCCTTTGGATGCATAGTTGGCTTTTTTTAGAGAAAGGAGAGCCACAGCAGGGATACCATTTTTCTGAGAGTCTCTGAGACCTTGAGTACCACCGGGCTATATGTTACAGAATACCCTATTAATGAAACCCTAATAGGTAACTCATAATTTGAGCCAGGGTGATTTGCCAGCCTCACAAAGAAGAGGAGTAGCTTAGAGCCACTGTCAAAAGTGGTCCTAGTGAAGTTCTCACTAGCAATTTAATGAGAACAAGATCATGTTCCTTCTCACCTCTTGTGGCTCTCCGAATCAGTGTCCACCGTAAAGCCCCTGTAGCTAATGGATCTGTTAATGTATCAGAAAAAGCAGCCACTGGCTATTTTTAGAAATTTTGGGGGGGTATTTTTCAAAAGGTGGGAAGACCCTAAATGAGAATCTTGGGAAAAGGGTAAGACTGGGAGTCTTTAAGATACTGACTTCCATATTCTTTAGAGCATGAAAGCCTTCGCCTATAATTAAGAAGCTTTGACCTCCTATATGATTGCCGTTCTAATTGTCTCCTTGCATGTCTATATATTCCTATATACTGTGCAGTTCTTCTGATCAGAAACAATGCTTTGATAACAAATTTATTGCCCCTCAGCCAGTAGGCACTCCATGTATTATTTTTGAATAAAAGAGTGAATGGATATAGATTCAGTCAAAGCACAGAACTGATTGTTGCTTTCAGCAAGTATTGTTCACAACCACACATACTTTTTTTTTTTAACGTATCATAAATCCTTGTAAAGTTTCCTAGAATCATGGAAAAACAAAGGGAAATTGAGAGAACTCTTAGACTTGAACTTTTTTCCAAAGAAAAGCGATATAAACTAATCTCCATTCATATTTTATAGGCCATATGAATGTTCTCCACCATTAAAGGTGCTCCTTCCCAAGAATAAGAGTAGCATAGCAGTTGAAAGTACAGCTTTAGAGTCAAATTGCCTGGGCTGTGTCTTCGATCTGTCACTCTTGAGCTGTGTAACCTTGTTTCAGTTCTCTCACTTGTATAATGGTAAAAATAATAAGACCTACCTTGTGGGATTGTGATGAGTTGTACATAGTTATTATTAAAGGGTTGATGACCGTTCCTGGCACATGGTAAGTATTCAGCAAATCTTAGCCGGAGTTGATATTTATTTGCTGGACACTGTTTCACTTAGTATGGTCTTGGCTTGCCTCAGAGCTAGTAATTCCAGCCATGTACTCAGGCTTGGGTTTTCTTTACTTCAGTGTTACTTTTGTAATATCGACATTAGGACCCAATTGGCATGCTGAACATCAGCTCCCCCCCCCCCCCCCCCCGTCCCGACAAAAAAAGTGTCACATTTTTTTGGTAGGCGGATGTTTTAAAATACCTACCATGTATTGCAGCCACATTCCTGGCCTTGTTAAAAACAAACAAACAAACAAACAAACAAATAAATAAAGGCAATGCTTTCTCAAACTTTATCCTTTTCTTTTCTCTTTCATTTTAACACAGCTCCTACCGCTTGCAGTTATTGGCCTCCTACGGAGAGACTGTTTTCCTGGTGATGCATGTACTCACACAGTTGCAAGCCCACAAATTGACCGATCAGTAGGTGAGAACAACTCGTTCTGATCTGACCATTACTTTGCTCCAGAGAATTGCAATTAGAACTCTAACTACTGCCATAGGAGAGAACTCCTGGGGAAAAGGTTACAAAGAAAGGGCATGGAGGTACTTAGGAAACCCATGAAGTCATAATTAAAAATGAAGATTTGTGTTTAGAAAACAGATAAGTCAGAACAGTTTCTGCTCACTGGCTTTGTGCCCATTTCTTCCACAGTTAGCATGGGTTGCTGTTGTTCTGATGGATCACATTTTAGTAATCGCAGTGTCAGTCCATTTAAAACACCTCACTGTGAATCAGACTGAGGTGGCCATGAACTCAGCTTAAGTCATTGCATTCTGAAAAAGTCAGGCACAATAAACACTGGCTTTGTAGAAGATTAGGGAAGTATAGAATCTGGATTTCAATGGAGGCAAAATGAGTGTGCCCAGTTTTGCAAGTGAAATTGCCATGTTCGTTAGTCACATTTGTGTATTGCTTTTTCCTCTACAGAGCATGAATGCTAAGAGATAGAATCCAAACTCCATTTTTGTTCTAAGTCAGCCTTGTTTGCCATATTACTGAGACTAATTTCTCTTTATCAGGCTATATTTACAATATTTCCATGAGTCACAGGATATAACAGACTCTCATTATTATAGGTTTTACGGTGAGGCTGTGTTGGAAGGGGCCCTAAAGAAACTTTGGAACATTTGGAAAGAGATGTTTGTCTTTTGCTGCATGACTAGGTTTCCTTCTCAGATTCTGATCATATCACTTTGATGTTTTTGAGACTTCAGTGGTTTGCCATTTCCATAAGGATAGACCTGAAAGATTTTAGTTAAATTTGAATCTTAGATAAACAATAAGTGCTTTTTTTAGTTAAGTGTGTCCCATATATTGCGAATGTTGCATGGGACATACTCGTATTAAAAAATACTTTTTTAAAAAATCTGGAATTCAAATTAAACTAAGAATAGTATATATTGATATATGCTTTTCTTTCTGTGGTTGCATTTGTGGCATATGGGAGTTCCCAGGCCAGGGGCTGAATAGGAGCTGCAGCTGTGGCCTATGCTCAGACTGAGCAGAATAAGAAATCGGGTGATTGGAATGAAAGAATTGTGCATTCTATTTGGTTTTAACTCATAAAGAAAAAAGGGGTATAACCCTTTTATCTTTTTTGTATCCATGTTCTTCATAATAGGAAATAGTTTTTAATTCAAATTTGGGACTTCTTTAGGATTGTTTTTAGGGAGCATATCTAGCTGTAAATGAGGATGGAACACTGAATAAAGCTTCAGTCACGAGATCTTATTAGACATGCCCTTCTTCCCCATCTGGCATATGCAGAACCGCTCATTTCTGCTTCCCTTCTAACGCCCTGGCATTCAGGGCTATGTTGTGTGTTTTGTCGAGTAATGTTGGCCCCACTCTTTTCTTGTGAACAGACATCTTTGTCTTGTGTCATAGTGGTCATTGGCACTTCTACTTGTGGTGAAAGTTATTTGACCCTTGAAGCCTCTTTTCTACATATGTGTATGCTGGAGAATTGCCATGCAGTTTTCTGTATTGTAAATACTACTAATGCCTCTGAACATGAGCTACATGGGATTAGTAAAAAGCAAAACCCTTGCCACCTGCTCTTCAACGCCTTGCCTTTCCAGCCTCCTTTAAAGAAGCAACCTGATGTTCTAAAAACTCAATCCTCTTTTTCTGTTCTTTCCATTTTATCTTCCTTATTGATTCAGAAATATCATTTTTTTTTCAATTCATTTTAATATTTTTAAATTTGGGGTTTTTTTCCATGTTTACTATTCTGATTTTAAGAAATAAGCATGTTTTGTAATTATCCTTCCCTCCTTGATTTGCTCAGCAGTTTTGACTTCTAAAGCCTGAGTAGTATGGATACATTCTTTCCTAATTCAAGAGTTTGCAAAAAATTCATAGAGTTTTTTATGTCAATCTAAGAAGAAGCCAGATTCTCCATTCATCTCAAAGTATTAATTAGCTCTTAATTAAGAAAATTAACATGCTTCTGTGATCAATACCAAGGTATGACTCTCAGTAATGTAAAAACTACTACAACAAGGCTTATATAACCAGTAAATCAGAGCACTAACCTGAGACAACTTGTTAGTGGGAAGATGACCCCAGAGCCTATAGATAACTTACATGAGCCATGATATGTTCCCCACTTAATCCTGGACCATGATCTATATAGGGAAGGATGGAACTTGGGGTATATGAGCTGACATTTCTTCCCAATGCCTATAGCACAAAACACACACTAGTGTTTGGTAGCCCTCACTGAGATTAGCTGTCGTTAGAATTTAAAAACTCAATCTATGATCTTTACTGAAACTCAGGAAATACATGAAAAAAAATTATTTTGCCCAGCTGGAACTGAAAAAGCCAGTTCATGAAGTTCTGCCTATTTTAAGGTGAGGTTTAGCTAGGATGAGCGTATATTCTCTTTCCTCTATGATCTGATCCCTATGTGTCTTCATAAATCACATCAAAGTCATTCACAAAGGCCTGTACAGTCCCTGGTTATTGAAATACCCCGAGTGTTACCATCTTCAGTAACCAAAGGCAAAGCACCGCAGAGATAAACTTCCTAAAGCACTTGCAAATTTCAATACCTCCTCATTTTAAGTCAAAACCTTCAATCTCTCTATTAGTGGATTAATTTGATTCTTAAATTAAGCCAAATAATAACATCTACTTTAACAGATATTTGTCAAATCCTCTAAGATGGTTGGGTATAAGGGACATTATAAATAACATGCTCCTTTTTTCCTACTAATTTTAGAATTTTTTGAGAAATTAGGCTCAGGGCAGATGGATGGATATGAAAATAGCAACTCGTATTTGGGTCCATAAAGCTAATGCGAGAATATGGTTTAGCTCTGATACTGAAGTCTGAATTTTCACCATTTCTGGCTTTCCCCCTGCAGGGCCACAGTCCCTCTGCAGAACTATCTCCCTGGGGAAATGATGATCCTGAGATACACAATCCCTTGAGGCTCTTTTCTCAAAAGAGAGAAGCCGGAGGGTTTGAGAGGGCTCAGTTTCCCCCTGCAATTCACCATTCAGTCAGGTATTCTGTCATTGGGGAGAATGTCAGTTGAGGTTGAGGGGGCAGAGAAAAAATGGAAATGGGAATCCCTGGTCCCACCTTCCTGGCCTAAGTCAGTGCTCCTTCTTGTGAATTTTATAGCAACTCTCCTTTTCATTTGATTTGTCTTATGATAGAGAACAACCTTGAAGGCAGGGATTCCTTTTGCTATAATTGTCTATGTATCCTTGGCACCTGGCACAATGCTGGCACTCAGTAAGTAATTGCTGAAAGAATAAATGACTGCATGGGCTCACTAGTGTGGAATTCTGGGTTAGCACATTGTTCAACCAACCTGGTCACTGCAACTGGCAAAGGTATTACCTGGAGATCCAGATGGAAGATTCCTTCTTCTCTCTTTCTGTTGCACAGGAATAACTTGTCTCTGGTATAAAGATATTCACCATGTCACTATCCCCTGCATGCCCTATTTCTGGCAATGCAGTATCATTGACTTGCCCCAGGGACCCATCAGTCATTCCTCTCTTCTCATCCTGTGCAGTGGCAGCAGGATAATATTCTGGGTATCTATCCCCTGAGACAACTGAAAAGTTCTCAGAAACATAGCCTCCTCATAGAATGACAGGTTAACTGGGTATCTTCAATTAAAGAACATTGCATACCATGCTGATTTTATTTTATTTTTCCTAGCTTCTGTTTTTAATGGAAGGCTGTAACTCAAAAACTTTCACATTGGTGACCACATGATCTAGAAGTAAGTTTTTAATAAGCATAAACACTTTTAAGGGAAATGATGTTGATCACAAAGCCTGCTTCTTTGTTCTAATTTCATGAGGAGGTAGGTGCTAGAATCAAAAACATGTGGGAAGAAAAATTGAATAATATCTACAAGAAACCCCTATATCCTTTCAAAGAACTAGAAGTGAAATCTTTAGTAGAAAGATTAAATAAATCAAACATAAAATTGGATGGAGGCCATTTGCTCTATCTTACCCAGCAGCTGGTATGATACAACTGAGGTTAAATGAAAAAAATGGACAATCCTGCATAAAAATTACTGTCGCATATAATACACTTATTGTACATAAGACATGGCACTTTATACTTATTGAACATGATGTCAATTATCTGTGATAATTATAAAGCAATTCTTGTTGTATAAATGATAAAATTGAGTCTTAAAAAGGTAATCTAATCACTCAAGGTCACAAAACTAGTGTACATCAAGATTGGAACATAGCTCGGTCTGTTTCTGGAGCCCCTGTTCATTACCAATAAGCTATGATGAGTCCTTTACAAAGAGGAAATTATGGAGTGATTGGATTGGCTGTGGTTTAGGGTGTAAGAAGGAACACCAGAAGAAGGGTCCCCCAAAAGTTCATACATTATCCTTTTGTTTACTGGTAAGGGTGAGTTCCAGCAGAAATAGAGTATGTAACAGCTACAATTTTCTCTGCCATTAGACCCTTAAGGAATAGGCATGGAGGCAGTGGAAAGCTGTACAAATATTTGGAGTAGAGCCTGATGCTAAAGGGACTTGTAAGCAGTGGATGAAATGAGAACCAGAAGCTCTAAGGAAAAATAATCCAAATAAAAATGTTCTTGCAGATGGTCAGTCCTGGGGGCTCCTGCATCAGAGTCCTGACCTGGTCCTGTGAGTCTTCCTTGGTGGCCAAATGGCACTAATGACACTGGGGTGGGTTGAGCAGGGTCAGCTGGCCTGGGAGAGGGTTGAGTTTAAAATATAAACAGTGTTTCTGAGTTCCCATAATAAGTACTATCTGCTAATGAAGTTATGTACACACTGTCTAACATTAGCATACCTAATTTCCACAAAATAAAAGCTGTCCTTTTTAACTTATTTATTTTCTTTTTTTGATATTTCTTAGCTCTTGAGGATATTTGGCACACACAGAACCATGTCCATAGTTAAAAAATAATTTTTCTGAGTTTCTTTTCTAAGTTGTAATTTAATTATATACATGGTCATAAAAGAGAGACCGGATCCAAGTGAATGCATTTGACAACAATGGCACATAAAACTACAGGCCAAGCAGGAGTCCACCCAAAGGAGGCACAGAGCAGGAAGAAGTTTAGATTTCTTTCTTTTTTTTTTTTTTTTTTTGTCTTTTTGCCATTTCTTGGGCCGCTTCCGCGGCATATGGAGGTTCCCAGGCTAGGGGTCGAATTGGAGCTGTAGCCACCGGCCTACGCCAGAGCCACAGCAACGCAAGATCCGAGCCGCGTCTGCAACCTACACCACAGCTCACGGCAACGCCGGATCCTTAACCCACTGAGCAAGGCCATGGATCGAACCCGCAACCTCATGGTTCCTAGTCGGATTCATTAACCACTGCGCCACGACGGGAACTCCAGATTTCTTTATTCAACATACTGAGACAACCACATGGATTTTTTTTTCTTTTTTTTGAAAAAGTCATCTTCATAGCATCAGACTCGAGACAGGCATTTTAGCATAACTCCTGATCACACTTAGAAATATTTCATGGGAGTTCCCATTGTGGCTCAGTGGTAACAAACCTAACTAGTGTGGGTTTGATTCCTGGCCTTGCTCAGTGGGTTGAGGATCCAGCATTGCAGTGAGCTGTGGTATAGTTTACAGACCTGGATCAGATCCCACATTGCCATGGCATAGGCTAGCAGCTGCACATCCCATTTGACCCCTAGCCTAGGAACCTCCACATGCCACAGGTGCAGGCCTAAATAAATAAATAAATAAATAAATAAATACAGTGCTTTAGAACATGATCATGTAGGTCTTTAAACATCAGAGATCACCACTTCCTCCAACAATGATTTTATTTGGAGTCTGGTCTAAGCTCTGAGGTTCTTCATAACAATTCAAAACATACACATTGTAATTTAGGATAATAAACTGAAAAAGACTTTAACTTCCATTCATTCGCCTGACAAAGAAATATTGTGAATTCACCCCATGCCCAGTATTGTTCCAGATACTAGGTCTATATTAGTGAATACACAGGCAGAAATCCCTAACCTATAGAGCACAACATTTTTTGAATTGGCTGGCTCAGTCATCCAGTTGGAGAGAAATCTTTTTTAAAAGTTTTTCATTGCCCTGTCATGTACATGTTACCCCTTTATTTATATTACATTCTCCTTTTTTATTTCCTAGTTATATCCTATGAGTCACCAAGACATTGTTTAAGGTCACCTATATTTTCCAAGTTAGTCTTCTATATGCTCCCAGCATCCTTTTATTATAATTTTGTAACAGTACATTTTACTGTTTTATGCTACCTTTATTTATATACTTATCTCTTCCAGCAAACTATAAAGTCCTCGGTTGTTACAGTTTATTCATGTCTCAACCTCATCCATCTTTCTGAGCATTATAAATGAATGAATTAGTGAATACTGGAGATTAATCTTTTCATTTATTTATTTATTCAGTACAATCTACTAAGTGTCTACTCTTTGAGAATCATTTTAACAGCTCCTGGAGATCTATCATGAAAGACACACAAAGCTTATATCCTGGTACTGAAAATGGGACAATGAACAATACATTAAACAAGTAAATTAAATATTAAGTAGGAAAGTAATACATTTTATGGGAAAAATGGATGAACAAAAGTTTTCAGGATTGTTGTGGTGCAGAAGGAAATTCCAATTTTAGTGAAGTGGCGAAGCCAGGTCCTAATGGGAAGGTGACATCAGACTTGAAGGAGTTGAGGGTATGAGCAGGGTAGCTATCAAGGGAACAGCATTCCAGCAGAGGGAGCAGCCTCTGCAAAGATCCTCAAGGAGGAGTGTGTCTAGTGAGTTTCAGGAGCAATGAGAGCCTCAACGTGGCTGGAGTAGAGTGAGAGACGAGCCCCTCATAGGAGATGAAGATATAGAGGTAGTGCAGGCGTGGAGATGACCAGAGCTTTGTGATCACTATAAAGACTAGCTCTTACTCTTGGAAAATGAGGGGCCGTGGGAGCATTTTGAGTGGAGGCATGATAGGACTTAGATCTTAACAGGATCTCTCTTTATGGTCTACTAAGAAGAGTCTTTAGGAAGGCATGGCAGCTAGAAAAGAGACCAAATAAAAGATAGCGTAATAATCCAGTAGAGAAAGAATGGTATGAGATAGCAAAGAAGGCCTTAATAAGTAGTGAAATTTGTGATTTATTAAAGTTAAAGCCAATGGAATTTGCCCTTGGGGGTGTCCTGGGAATGAAAGAGAGACATCAAGGGTGATTTTAAGATTTTAGATCTGGATGACTGAAAGAATGGAGTTATCATCAACTAAGATTTAGAATGTAATCAATGGAGCAGATGATTATCAGTGGAGGAGGTGAAGCAGTATTTTTGGACGTAAGTGTGAAACACTCATTTGGCATCCAGGTGGAGACATCATGTAGGCAGTCGAATATAAGGAGGGAGCTCGAGGGAAAGTATGGTAAAGGGGGAGATGTCCTTGTCTGCACTTGCGTGTGTGTGTGTGTGTGTGTGTGTGTGTGTGTGTGTGTATGCGCTTGTGTGCACGTGTGTTGTAGTATCAGCATATAGTAACATTAAAAGCCATGAGATAGGATGAGATTACCAAGGGGCAAGGTTCAAGCTGGAAATAAAAGAGAAAAAATGAAGAAGTAAGGTCAGTGTTGTGGTGTTAAATAAATAGGATACTGTGAAGTGGCCATTTATGTGAATGGGGACAACGGATAGGGTGTGGAAACATAGTATGATTTGCAGGCAGCATTAAGGGCACATCTGAAGATAATGGTCATAAATCTAAGGGAAGACCAGTCAGCATAGCTTCTGTTTTTCTCTAGCCATATTCAGTTGCATGGGTGAAAGAAGCAATAGATGAAAAGTTGAGTTGAACAACTTAGACAACATGAATTGCAGCTATTTGGGAAAATATATTGACAACTAGCATCAGACTTATTAGGAAGAGAGTCCTCTTTATGTCAGAATATATATTGGTTATTTTTTTGAATGTGAAAGATAGAACTCCAAGGACAAAAGTTAAAAGGATACAGTTAAATACACTGGAAAGAAAAAAAAAAAAAGGCCTCTGCATAAGACATAACCAAGATTTTTAGTTGAGAAAATAAGGAATAAAGAACATTCTAGGAAAAGAACTGCTCAGCAACATGGCCCAATCCCAGAGTCTGAGGAAAACATAACTAAGGAGAAATTTCTGGTGACCAGGAAGTTAGGATTTATGAACAAAAATTACTAACTTGTGAGTAATCTTTAATGTTTTATGGTGATAGAATCCAGTTACTCTCAACATTCAAAAAAGTCACCATACTCACAAAAGCCTGAGTGGTGAAGGGAAAATCAAAAGAAAATCAGAGGCAAGAGAAGAGAGCAGACAGAAAATGAGATGAGTCTGAGCTCAAGAGAAGCAAGAACTTGGAGCAAGAGTTACCAGGGAGGACATAAGCCCAGAGGTATGGACAAAATATTAGGAGGACATTGGACATGACATAGACTTTGAAGGTTCATATCAGTTTTATATTAATTTTTTAAAGTAACAAGTTAGCATTTGATATTTCAGCTAAATAATGATAATAGATACTGCTTTTTGAATGCCCACCATGTGTGTGCCATGCATATCTACCTATGCACCTTATTACAAGACCTTGCAATATAGGCATTAAGTTTTCTTGTAATTAAAACATCTATTCGTTTACTTATTTTTGTAATTGATGCATGCATTGCATAGGTTATAGGCTATAATTTTTGTGAAATACTGTTATTAAATTGCTGACATGTCATGTTTGATATTTTAAAATTAAGAAAATGTGGCAACATACTCACTCTAAGTGAGAAGACTAAAATTCAAAAAGGTTAACTAACTTCTAATTTCCTACAAGTGACTGACTCCAACAATTCGAAATTTAGGTCTCTAGGACTCCAAATTTCTGACTATTTCCTCATGGAAATTATGGTTATTTTTCCTACTATTTTCAGATCCAGCCCTAATTCAGCCTAGCAAGTCTAATTCCATTTGCATACCCAGGAATATGTGTTCATGTCATGAAAGCAAAACATTTTGCATGCAGCAACAACTTATCAGTTTAAAAAAAACCTTGGTGTCAGCAGTGACACAGAAAGTGTCTCGGTGATAGAGACAAAAACAAGTAATGTAGCTATCCAATTTATCAAAGAAAGCACAGAGGTCACAGAAAATAAGATAAATTCTGAAGAAGGAAAAGGAATCTTGTTTTCTTAGTCAAGCGAAGAAATGAAAAACAAAAACAAAAACAAAAAATAGCCAGAAGTAACTGCTGAATTTGAAACACAAGAAACCATCAGTTGACAAAAACAGGTGATTCAACCAAAGTAGTTATTTCATGTGGTGGAAAAGGTTTGCAAAACCATTAGTCTACACTAAGTCACTCCTCATATATACCTCAACATACCTCTCAAGAAGCTGTCCCTTTATGGATCTAAGCTATGCAGCCAGCCTGGGTTTCTCATATTTTCCAAAATGCACTGTCTATGGGTCCTAGGCTCAAAAACTGGTTAGCCCAGATGTGAAGCTGTGCAGAAGAGGTTAGAAATTGATGAAAACTGGGAGTTCCCTTCACAGCTCAGCCATTAACAAACCCCACCAGCATCCATGAGGATGCGGGTTCAATCCCTGGCCTCGCTCAGTGGGTTAAGGATCCGGCTTTGCCGTGAGCTGTGCTGTGGGTCACAGACTCGGCTTGGATCCAGCTTCCTGTGACTCTGGCGTAGACCGGCAGCTACAGCTCTGATTGGGCCCCTAGCCTGGGATCCTCCATATACAGTGATTGCAGCCCTAAGAAGGCAACAACAACAAAAAAGAAATTGACAAAAACTGGCATTAGATGGATGAAAAGGAATGTGGGGAGAATTGCTAAGTCACAGGGATATACATATATCTATGCTATGAATATTAATATATATATGAATATATATATATATGCTATGAATTAGAGCAGTCAGCCAGGGGAAGTACCAAGTAATACAGCCAGAGCCACTGGGGAAGAGCTATTACTGGAAATATTATGCCAAGGGAATAAAATGAAATAGTGGCATAAGGTCCTAGAAGAAAAACTCAGGGCAATTACGCAGTAAAGAGTTTCATGGTAGGACACTGGCAAAGAATGCATAAGGTTAACTGAAGTTTTGGGTGTTTTTTAAGCTATTTTTTTTTTTTTTTTTTTTTTTTTGCTTTTGTAGGGCCCTACCCATGGCCTATGGAAGTTCCCCGACTAGAGATCAAATCAGAGCTGTAGCTGCTGGCCTACACCACAGCCACAGCAATGCAGGATCGAAGCCACATCTGCAATCTACACCATATCTCAGGGCAATGCCGGATCCTTAACCCACTGAGCAAGGCCAGGGATGGAACCTCATGGACACTAGTCAGATTGGTTTCTGCTGTGCTACCATGGAAATTCCATTTTTTTTCCCCAACCATTTGCATTTTACCTCTTTGCCACCATACTTTTTTTTTCTCATAAAGAACCATCTTCAGGAACCACTCACTACCTCCATGACTTGATGCCTTAGATGTTCTACCGTTGAAATGTAACTCTGTTAAATTCCTAGTCTATTTCAACAACATTTTTCTAAAATGACAGCGTCCTAAACAGTTTCCTCTCAAATCACGGGTAGGGCCACCTGGACTCCCCACCTCTGAGTACAATACCATCCTCAACTTCCACTTCCACTTTCCTAAATCCCGTGCACTTGAAGTTAGCAGGCTTTTAATTTTATAAATCTGATGGGTGTGAAAATGTAAGTTTGAACATCCTTTCTTCATCTTTATGTATATCTTTATGCCTCTGCTCATATCCTTTATCCATTTATCTAATGGATTGTCTTTTACTTACTGATGTGTAGATTTTCTTTATATGTACTGAATGCTAATCTTGTTCTCTTACATACATTGCAAATATCTTCTAATGTGTGGTTTCTCTTTTAACTTTGTTTATGGGGTCAACTTACTGATATTTTCATTTATTGTTTGTTACTCATTTTTCCCACCTTATTTAAATAAGAAAGCCTTTCCAATCAAGACATAATTACAGTCTCCTACATTCTCTTTTAAAAGTTTTAGTTTTGCTTATCATATTTTTGTCTTTAATCAATGTGGAATTTATTGTTGTATGTGGTGTGGGGTAGGATATCAATGTTATATATATATATATATATATATATGCCAATTTCCCAGTACAATTTAATTAGTATCTCAATTTTTTACTGATTTATAATGCTATTTATGACCTTTACAAAGGTCATATTTGCATGAGTCTATTTTGCCTTCTCTAATATGACTAAAGCTTTTTTCCTTGCTTTTAAAGCCCTGTATGATCAAATCACATAGACCTCAGGTAGGTACTCCATAGTACAATAGCAATAAACCCACAGAATCAGAGACTCTTAGAGCTTGAAGGAAATACACAATATTTAAAAATCTGGTTATATAATTTTATAGGTAAGAACCCTCAAGCCCAGAGAAGCTAAATGAGTTGTCCAGGGTAACACAGCCAATCAGTGGTAGTGCCAGTTCTAGAAATATGTTTACATCCACTGCAGTGCCCTGTCCACAAAACAGTGCTCAGCACATATTAGATTTATTTACTGTCTAAATCTAATGAAAATTTCAAATTAAATCAAATGGGGGATATGTGATTTGTTGAGTGCCTACCATGTGTTAGATATGATGATAGTTTTTCCCTAAAATTACTGAGAGTAAATTGTCTTTGAACTTTGGTCCATGAGGTCTTCTGTTCTGTGTGTTCTTTTGTATACTTCTCTAACATGACAGATAAGTCTGAGTACTCTTAGTCTGATAAGAAGGTTCTATTCAAAATTGAGTCCTATACTGCTGAAGTTCAATTTTTTCCAACATTTGTGAAGGACCAGGAAATACAGGCACAGACAAAATTGATTTTGATTCCTGCTTCAGAGGTAGGTATGTATATATTTTAACATCCAAATCAGAACATTTTGAGGTTGCAAAGAGATACTATTAATAATTACAGTGTTGCAAGAGATGTGAATTAGAATTTATGTCACAATATACAAAGAAAAATATCAGTGTGCAATGTGACCATATAACAGGACTCATAATTTTTTTGAAGTATCATGGAAGCCTGTGCGAAGGAAATTTCTCCATAGAATCAGAGTTTCATCCGCATGCAGCCTGTGCTCTTACAGAGTCCCACACCTAGAAGGGCTTCGCAGTTGGCTTAAGGCTCTGCTATTTCTGTCCTAAATTATGAATGTTTTTAACAAGATGTTCCACATTTTCATTTTGTACTAGGCTCCCCAAATTATGTAGACAACATTACATGGAAAATATAATTTAATCTGATTTAGCATGAAAACAATCAGGATGCCAAAGGATTCAGGAAGCTTATGATATGAGGCTGGTTGAAGGACCTAGAAATAATTAGCTGGATGAAAGCTATCTTAGGATGAATTAATAACTGCTTTAAGATAGTGAAAGTTCAGGAGTTCTCTTGTGGTGCTGCCGGTTGAGGGTCCGGTGTTGTCACCTGGCCTAGGATCCCTGGCCTAGGATCTTCCACATGCTGTGGGAAAGGATTAAAAGGATTAAAAAAAAAAAGGATTAAAAAAAAAAGGATTAAAAGGATTAAAAAAAAGGATTAAAAGGATTAAAAAAAAAAAAAAGAGTGAAAGTTCAGATGGTCAAAATGAGAAATAGAATTTTTAATGCAGTTCTAGAAGGGGAACAAGAACAATTTTTGAAAATTATAGGAAAATGGAGAGAGGGCAGAATTTCACTATATTGGAATATAAGACATCAGACATGTAAACTTTCTGGTATCAAAGGTATTAAAGTGGAGGCTTGGTGACAAATAATGATCATTAAAAATGAATTTTTGCATTCATTAAGAGGAGAGAGAATGAGAAAGTTTCAAATCAATCCTAAGATGTCATATTTATGAAATGCATTGAAACTTCCTTGTCAAAATGAACTGTATATCAGAATTCCAGGAAGTGAAACAGGAACATGAAACATCAACTACTTATCATTATCTGTATTATTTTCTGAACAGAGAAAATGAAAAATTGTAGAAGACTGATAGTGTGCTTACTTAGATTGTCTCATTAATGAGCATACAAACATGCTGACCTTAATGCAGTTATTACTCCTGAGACATGACTTTAAAATTAGTAAATAATAATCATAACTCAATTTTCAACAAGTGAGATCTAACTTAGTTGTCAAAGCCTCCCAAAGAACTTGTGAGGTAATGCTTGTTATATCATTTTATAGATGAAAACCTGGGACCTCAAAGATTCGAATTTTAGGTCCATAGCTAGTTAATAGCAGAGTAAGTATCAGTGTGTTTATTCACTAAGGAGGTATTTATTGAGTGCCTAGTATGTTCAGGCAGTGTGCTGTGTACTAGGGAGACAAACATAAGCAAAAGAGAATAGAGTTTACACTGTCACAGACTAGCCAGGATATAATAAACTTTCTGCTTTATTACATTCTAAAGGAAATTCTCAGACAACGTTTCTCTTTGACAATTAATTGTTATTTTGGGTAGTTGGGATTTGCGTGTTTGCTAAGTCTTTATTTCACGCCTCTCTGAGCCTGGCACTGTGATATCAGGAAGAGGATAGGACATATTCTTTTGAGAGACGTGACAGAGACAGACTTAGAGAAACAGCTGACCAAAAATTCAAAGCAGAATGAACAAGTAGTAAGTAGATTTGTAAATATAAGAGACACTGAGAAGAGGGAGACTTAAATGTGACAGGGTTATCAGGAAGGGTTTCATGGAGAAGGTGGGCCAGTAACCATGATGTACAGGTGAAAACTCAAAAGGATGAGAACAAGTTTCAGAAGAGAACACACCATGATGTATCAGCCCACAAACCTACAGCACTAACACAGTAACTAGCGTATATCCAGTTGACAAATAATAGGTATTTATAAAACTTATGAATATTAAAAATAATTTATTGGTGTGTATTTAATATCAAACAAGAGAAAGATCAAAGTTGTAGAGTTATGAATATCCGTGGACCATTGGGCAGTGAGCAGACCAACGGGTATTCATGGTAAGTGGTGTGACAGGGTTAATGTTCAAGAGTTTATGGAAGAAAGAGGAAATGATATTGAGAAGGACCAAGTAGGATTCACATTGAGCAAAACTTTCCTCTTTAGATGAAGCTTGAGGTAAACTCAGTAGGAAATGATAAGACTGTAACTTTTGGCACCTGCCATCTGTGGGCACAATGTCTTAAAAAAGAGTATACAATATGTGTTTACTAAATGAATAAATAAAAATATGTAATAATATATGAGGAAAGGAGTGACACTCATAAGTTTATTCAAGACATATTTGCTGAACACTGTCCTGTGCTGAGTATTACGCTATGAGACCAAAAAAGAAATAATTTCTATCCCAATGTGCCTTCCCAGCTAATGTAATGTATACACACATGCCACTGAGCAATGGTAATGCTGAATGAGATGAGTACTATGATGGAGAAAAAGAAAGCCCTGTGGAACACATTACGGAGATTTCCTAATCCAACTGCTGTAAATATTCAGATTTATTTTATTTTTGGTTTTTAGAAAAGAGTAGGTAGGGAAGGACAATTAATAAGAAATAAAGCCACATCTATTTTAAAGCAATGAAGTATGAGCAGGCGTTGGGAGAAGAAAAAAATATGCAAAGGGCTAGAAGACTGAACTATCCAATAAAATATTCAAAGACGGCAATAGGAAGAGCTAAGCCTAGAGATGTAGAAAGGAAAAAGATGAAAAATAAAATTGAAAAGCAGAGAAACCAAATGCCAGAATGCCAATGGGGTGACTATAGCAAGAGTTCACAGGAGAGCTAACTAAGGCAGTGGCAATGGGAAAAGAAAAGGTGGGTGTCTTTGTAACTTCCATGTATTCAAGGTTCAATAAATAACTCATGACAATACAATTTGGGGACTGATTGCTTCTGTAGGGTAAAGAAGAAAGAGAAGACTGACTCTGAGGTTTATAGTTTGAGGGGTTAGATTGAAGTTGATTATATAATTTGAAATTGGAAATCGGGTCATTGAGGAGATTTTGTGGTTAAATTAGTACATTTAATTTTGGCCATAACTTGGTTAAGAAATCTGCCTGCCATCTCTTTGGTGTTGCCTGGAAGAGTGGAAATACATGTGGAGCTCAAACATCATAATGTTAAAGGACAATTCTAGAAGAATCCTCTCCATCACACAACCATGTAGCAATTTTTTCTTTTCATGGAAGGCAAATGGAATTAACAATGTTAACTATTTTCTACTGCTCTTAAGTAAGAGATTGTCACTATGTGATCGCTTGCCCTTTCCAAAGAGGCAGGCTTCTTCTCTTTCATTAAGAGATTACGCAACATCTGCAAATCTCGTACTTAAAACCATTTTACTTAGAAATCATGCTTGTTTACCTTTGTATATTTATGCCTAAATAAATAACTTGTGGGAAAATATGTCCCTTTGAATATTGAATAAAGCCAAACAAAATTATGCTTGGATGTTTCCTAATTTCTTCACAAGGAGGATAGTGAAAGAAATCAAAACAAATCCTTCTCCCCTGATGAAAGGATTGCTCATGAGAGCTTGTCTATAGACTACCAGCAAGAATCCTTCTTTATCCACTCTTTTCACTTAGCTTAGCCCTGCCTGGACTTCTCAGAACATTAATAAATCTTACCATTGATGAAGACCTGAATGCAGTATTTCTTGAAATTTATTTTATGGAACATTAAAGGAAAGTGAAAACATGTCCCTGGATTTGGTCTGCTGATGTCCTAAAATATCCTTTTAATTCCAACCAGAGAAATCAAAGCGGTGTATAACTCATAGAGGGAAGCCACCACTATTTTGAGGACTATTAGAACATTTATAAAGATAGATTTAGCATTTGAGTTTGAGCATAATCTATTCAAATGTAACATTTGAGTCCATGAAAAAGAATGAAAGAAGAGAGAGAAAGACAGAGACAGAGGTGTGGGGGAGAAGAGCGAGGGAGGGGAAGGAAGTGGGAAGTAGGGCAAAGAGAAGGGAAGCGGAGGAGATAGAAGACAGAAGGTGGAGACAAACACTGTAAACTGAATTCTGAAGAACCAAAAATTTAGAAATGAAGATGAAAAAAGTAAAGCAAGTTCAATGAAGAGTGTTGAGGAAAGAATGAAGGCAGACGTGAGACCACTGGATCTGACTACCAGATATTCTTTGGTAATTGATGGAACCACTTATAAAAACATTTCAACTTGGAAAAGAAATCACTAAGTTTAGAGAAGAAATGTGTGATACTATTGATAAAAGTGAGATGAGATATAGATTGTCTGTTTTGTCACAGGGCCCAGAGGCAAGACCAGGTAAAAATCACGGATTGGAGATAACATGAAAAGTAGCCAATAATCAATTCACAATTCACTTATTTAATTGCACTCAATTAGCACACAGCAAAGATTAGTCAAAGTAGTGAAATTAGAAAAGGATGTGTCACAACATTGTAAATCCACTGTAATTTAATTTAAAAAAAAAAAAAGGAGGTAACAAACCATGCCAAGGAAGAAAGCTCCAGAAGGACCCATCTCAGCATAACCAGTGGTCTCCAGTCCAGCAATAGATCTAGGAGCCTGAGAGGAAAGTCACCCTCTGCTCCAATAGGGCCTCTGGCAGCACCGAATAGACGAGGTCTCAGCAGCATGGAGTTAGGTGTTCCAGCAAAGACCCTTCAAGTGGTGTGGTGCAGTGATCTCATTTTATGGTGTCTCCAGCACAGCATAAAGGTTACACCCTAGAGGGTTTTATCTCTATCATTGCTTCTTTGTTCCAGTAAAGTCTTTCATCAGATGTTCCCTAAACAACTCCTTATTTAAAGAAATACTATTATTTGTCACATTAAGACCTTACAGTCCTATATCAGATATGTCAAAATAACTATCGTGGTATGCATGAGGACGCAGGTTCAATCCTTGACCTCATTCACTGGGTTAAGGATCTGGCATTGCCATGAGCTGTGGTGTAGGTCGCAGAGGTGACTTGGATCTGGCATTGTTGTGGCTGTGATGTAGGCTGGCAGCTGCAGCTCCTATTCAACCCCTAGCCTGTGAACTTTCATATGCCACTGGTGTGGCTCTAAAAATACACACACACACACATACACACAAAAAAATACCATGTTGGCCACTGTGACTCCATCTTGAATTACTTAATATCACTTAAATCCTTGAGGTTAACACAAGTTGTGCAGGAATCATAACACAAAAGAAATTACATCATAACAGTGTATGGGGACAGTTGAAATACTTCAGAGTTTTAAGAGAAAATCAGACTTCTACACATCATGGCATATCCCCCTTAACTTGATTTCAGCACTTAGCCTAATAGCTGTGGAAGGTCTGGTGGAATGACAAAATTAGCCTCTTGTGGAGCATCTATTTCTCACTAAGTCCATCCCTCAATATTTTGAGTAGAGAACAGAAATCAAATGCCCAAGGTCAGTGCATTTCAGTCATTCAGATTAATTCTTTTAATACAGATATATTGGCCAGATAGATAACACTTATGCTCAATCATTTTTCAAGTTTAGCTGGTCCTTAATCCTAATTATGTCTGACCTGATTTAAAGTGAACAAAAATTCATTTTCAACTAGGTAAACAGGAACCATAGAGCTTTTGTTATTTGTTAGAACAAGCCTTGTTAAATAACAAGCATCTGCTCTCCATTCCAAATTATTGTTTGTAGGTTTTAAGGGTCTAGGTTAAGTAGAGTTGTCAGATTTCACTTTGTTAGATAATGAAGTCAGAAAAATGAATTAATAACAACAGCACAAATCTGTCATGTTTTGCAATTTTCTAGTGCATCCATTAGCTCATTTGGTTTAGATATTTCTGGGAAATAAGCATGTCTGGCTCTTCATCTGTATAATGGGGATAAGACTAGTATCCTCCTTATAGAGTTGTGATGAGGATTAATGAGCTGATAAATGCAGGGACCTTAAAATTGTGCCAGGCACATAGCAAAATATTAATAAGCGTTAGCTATTTTGTTGATCCTATTTCTATGATTACTAATTTCAGTGTACTTTGTACAATCTGTATCACACTGAAGGAAGAGGAAGAGGAAAAGAGATAATGAGAGAGGGAGGAAGGGAAGAAAGACAAATGAAAAGAGGAAGAAGGGATTTATATGAGACTTACCACTGAGCAGATCTTGCACCTTGCCTGTTTGAAAAGGCTATTCAGGATAGTGCCATGTCATTAAGTAAAGTGGGCTGAAGCAGCTACATGAAACTAGTATTGATTAGCTTTGTAAATATCCATTCTCCTCTGGAAGTCAGGAATGGGAGATCATTTAGATTAGAAGGAAGTATGAGGGGATAGGGCATTTCAGGGATTAAAATGAAAGTTTAAGAACCAATGACTATCTGTATGACCTTCTGTGCTTATAATTAATCTGTCAGGACCTGAGCCACTTTCTCTACAATCTGAAGTTAAATAATAGTTTCTTATATTTACTTTGTGATGAGGGTGCCAAAGTCAAGTCAGAAAGGCATTTGGAGTCCTTCACTAGGCTGTACAATGATGAATAGTCTCAATCAAATTATACTCTGTGGTTGTCTTATTCATTGTTCCTTCTGTTCTATGTAGCCCGAGTTCACGTTCTCACTGTGCCACATGTGGGTGACTGCCTGACTTCTCACTTTTCAGTTCTTCCTTCCCTCAATCCATGTGCCATGTTATACCCCAGACATACACCTTATCAAATTAATCATATCGCCCAATGAATAATCAAGTCAATCACTCTAGTGCATATTTCACAACCTAACACTAGAAATTTTTCTTTTTTCTTTTTATGGCCACACCTGCAACCTATGCAAGTTCCCAGGCTAGGGGTAGAATCAGAGCTGCATCTGCCAGCCTACAGCACAGCCACAGCAACGTTGGATCCGAGCCACATCTGCAACTTCCACCACAGCTTGTGGCAATGCCAGATCCTTAACCCACTGAGCAAGGCCAGGGATTGAACCCAAACCCTCACGAACACTGTGTCAGCTTCTTAACCTGCTGAGTCACAGTAGGAACTCCTAAAAAATTTTTTAAAGCTTCTACATTATGTCCTCATATTTAGAGAACATTATTCATTATATCCTTGTCTTTACAGGGGTCAGACAGACTAATATCTCATAGTTATTTTCCTATTATTCATTTTGTAACCTTGAAAATACTGCTTAACCTCTCTCAGCCTCAGTTTCCTAATCTTAGCAGTGGTTCTGAATTGGGGATGACTATGCATCCCAGGAGATATTTGTCAATGTGTAGAGACATTTTTTATTTTTACCAATTGGGGAAGGGTGCCATTGGTCTCTAATGGGTAGAAGCCAAGGATATGAATAAACATTCTACAGTGCACAGGATAGCTCCCCACTATAAAGAATTATCCATTCTCAAATGTCAATTGTACCAAGGTTGAGAAACTCTGCATTATGGAAATCGTAAACCTACTGACTCGTGTGACTGCGACAGTTAAAAGTCAAGTGCCATACACTGCCTGACACTCATAAACACTCAACAAATGTTCATTTTGATTGCTCATCCAATCTCATTTCCTGCCTTTCTTGATTCTTATTTTTGTTTAACAAAACCTTCTTTAGCGCTGAGTGCCAAACACTTTAAAAGTATTAACAAAAGTATTAGCCTATATAATCCTCAAACTAGCCCCACCATGTAAGGTCATGCTCATTTTTCAGATGAGAAAACTGAGGCAAAGGGAAGTTGAATATCTTGGCTAAAGTCCCACAAGTTTATAAACTGCCCATGTTGCATTTGGACTTTGGCAGTCTGACTCCAGAGTCTATGTTCTAACTAGGGTGTCAGGCTGCTGTCCCACATTCTATTGTTCTATGTACGCGTCACTTCAAACTTCTGCTTAGTTCATAATATTGCAAGCATTTTCATACCACTGAATAAGAAATAATTAACTTTCTGAAAAGAAGACCACATTGTTGTTCCTCTTAAGATCCCCTGCAGCCAGCACAGTGCTCAGCATGAAGTAGACTGTACAGGAGTAAATGACCCAGGCCATTAATCTATCAACCAGAGTTCTCTGGTGTAATTTCCCTTTCAGTCACTACTACTACAGGGTCAGGGGGATGTACTTGACCCTAGAGCAGATGAAAGTCTACTGAGCCTTCCAGGGGCTTTGTCTTTGTCTTTCACCATAGCTTCTTTAACCTGAGTCCCAACTGCCTAAACTAACCAAAACTGACCTTGTGTGAACCTATGGGTACTGAAGCTCCCAGAAGCTCCAAGTGGCTTGAGAAAAATCCTTGTGCAAAAAATACATGCATTTGTCTTTCTATCACTTGGCAATAAGACTGGCACTAACAGGAGCATATTTTTGTACTTAACAAGCACAGACAGTCATGCATATTGTCTTTTGAGAAAATAGGTAGGAAAATTATTGAAGCCATCTCTATTTTTTGGTAGCAGAATTCTAACACATGAAAAGAAAAAAAAATAACATCCTCCTTAAATATATAACGTTCCAATAAAAACATTTTTTTTAAGTCCTGGGATTTGGATTTAGAACCCTCAGATTTAAATCCCAGGTCTGCTGATTTTAAACTGTGCCCTTGACCAAGCCAGTTAACCTCTCTGTTTCTGTTTCTTCAGCCTGAAAGAACATTAATGCACATGCATGCATGTGCACTTACACACAAACACACCATTCATGACTATTATAAGGATCAAGTTAAATAAAGTACATAAAAGTATGCAGAAAATTATTATTAAAAAAGTGGCTTGAATTTTGCAAATATTAGGAAAGTAATGATCAGCCTTATAACCTTCATAAAAGGAAGACCCTAAAGGCTCTCAGCCACCCCTTACTTCTAATTCTCTGATGTTCTTGTTTCAGACCTTGGTTTTGTAAAACATGTTCTTGTTGTCTTTGCATACTTACAGCCTTACCCTTGACAAAGACCCTTTCCTTAACCAAACTTTAGTCAGGATCCTCTGAACACTTTTTGGTTTGGCCCTGTCCTTGAGTCTTATCTGTAAGAGTAAGAATCTTGCTAACTCAGTTTAGTGAGAATCCCCCACCCTATGTACCTGATCATCCCCAATATTTTATCAAATTCCTCATTCCTCACTTTCCCCAGGTGATATCTGACCTGCCTTCAGCCAGAATCCTGTCCAGTCTGTTTAATTAGCCAGAATGCCCACTCCTAACTTCTGGTATGTTCTTTTAGTGATTTTCCATCCACAGACCCCCTACCCTGCTCCCTGGCTATATATTCTCATCTTTCCTTGTATTCACAGTGGAGCCCAATTCCTCTCCTCTACTGCAAACCCTCATTGCATGTATATATTTTCATTGGGGAAAATTCATGGACCAGTATGAGAACCTTAAGATCATATGATAAATTTCACCTACTGAGAAATCCTGCCACGACTCTTGCTTCCACTCAACAAGAATTTTTTTTTTGTCTTTTTGCCATTTCTTGGGCCGCTCCCATGGCATATGGAGGTTCCCAGGCTAGGGGTCTAATTGGAGCTGTAGCCGCTGGCCTACGCCAGAGCCACAGCAACATGGGATCCGATCCACGTCTGCAACCTACACCACAGCTCACGGCAATGCCAGATCCTTAACCCACTGAGCAAGTCCAGGGCCCAAACCTGAAACCTCATGGTTCCTAGTCAGATTCGTTAACCACTGAGCCACGACGGGAACTCCTCAACAAGAATCTTAAAATAAACGAAAGACCAGTTGAAGCCAAAGCAGTGCAGGTGGCAGATGCTTTGCAAATCCAGTGTTTCAAAACATCAATTCCTAATATACTTCACCTATGCAGATTCACTGCACAAATCCTAGCTACATCTCAGTCCTATCTCAGCCATCTAGGCAGAAGTTGCTGGAGAGGTTAAGCAGCCATGCTAATCAGATGGAATCATTGGGACCCCCTCCTGGCAGGATTACAGATGAAATGATTTCACCTTTTGCAGCCTTCTTGGCTAATTAACTTGTACTTTTCAATTATCCTAATACAAATTCAGTTCTTGAGCTCTCATTCTTTGGGTTTTTCTAATTTGTAGCAAAATGAGCCAAGAGAGGTTTCACAAAAAGTCAATTTTCAGACTCAAAGACGGTGAGCCAAATCAAAGAGGTCTATGTAGACACAGAGTAAGGTTTTACTACTGCCAACTAATCAAAGAAAGGAGGGTAAAAGTGTGAATTTGGGGCAATTTCAAAAGAAATTATAATAAGTATATTCTGAATAGTGCAGTAATTTGAACTCTGTGATAATAGTTTATTGTCTAATGTAGATTCCTGCTCTCACAAACAAATGAGATTGAGTCAGGAGTAAGAGCACCAGATCATGCACAGTTCTCCAAAGAGATTGCTCATGACACAGATTAAAAACTTCCTCTTTTAATCATATTAACCCTGTACAATTTAAGGTAAACCATATAGCTATAAATAAAACAAAACCAAATATCTTTATTCCTATTCACAAACTTTAAAAATTCACAAATTCAGTTTTCTTGTATAATCTTACATAATAGAGTACAAAGAGAATTTAACTAGAAGAAGACCTGTGTCTTCTCATCTCTAAACATTGTTTCCAGATCCACTGTTTCATTAATTTATTTATTCAATAACAGTTATCTAATGTTAAGCCTGTGCTGTAAGTTTTTTCTGATATTAGAGATAGTAGTGACAAAATGAATTCATTAAGATATGGATCTTAGTTGAAGTTGGAGAAGACAGAACAACAAAAAGTTGTTTTATATATCTTAAATATATACATATGTGTGTGAATATATTTAAAATATTTATATTTTATATAATGTATATATTATATAATATATATTAAATATATATATTTAAAATATTAAACACAAAAAGAATTTAATATGTATATATAATCTCACTATAAATAGTTACTTATTTAAAAAATAGCAGTGTAGGAGTTCCCGTTGTGGCTCAGCGGTAATGAATCCCAACTAGTATCCATGAGGACACAGGTTCAGTCCCTGGCCTTGCTCAGCGGGTTAAGGATCCGGTGTTGCCATGAGCTGTGGTGTAGGTCACAGACAACTCGGATCTGACATTGCTGTGGCTGTGGCATAGGCTGGCAGCTACAGCTCTGATTGGACCCCTAGCCTGGGAACTTCCATGTGCTGAGGGTGTAGCCCTAAAAAGACAAAAATAAAATAAATAGCAGTGTAAAGGCATAGACTATGAGGTGATGGGGCATGGGAAGCCCAGATACAACTGGATACAGGGGGCTAGGAAAGTTCTCTAAGTAGGTGACATTTACGTTGAGACTCGGATATGAAGAAAATTCTATAAGCTTCAGTCTTCTTATCTGAAAAATGAAGATAATGACAGCATAGCAAAATCCATAAGATTATTTAAAGTATTAATGTCTTGTATTGAAGATAATTAGCAACTGAATGATGGTACAGGGTAAATGCTCAATGAATGATAGCTGTTCATGTTATTATGTTAGGCATTACAATGATGACGAGTTCAGATTTGTTTAAATAATAATATAAATAGTAATGTTCTCTAGAGAGATGAAGTCAGGTGGCATATTTAATTAAGAAATGAATTAGGTGGGATCATCACCATAAAGCAAGATAAAAACTATTTAAAAAATCAAATGCTATATTGTCATCTATCTCAGTTGTATTACCACTCATAATTGTATTAGATTGAAAAGAATGCTGCTTATTTATATGACACCTTTTATCTGAGCACCTTAGCATGCTTGGCTCACATCTGGGGCGAGGGGGAAATAAATCTATTAATCTCTGTTGGTATTCGATCCAAAAATGTTTTGGTTGTTCTAATACTACAAGGTAGAATCAGAATTACAGGTGAACTACAGTCTTGTATCACATACAGAGTATAACTTCCTACCCCTTTTAAAACTCCAGCAGCAGTGGGATGTTGTAGAAACTATGTTTGAGAATTGTAGATTTCTTAGCAACAATCCTTCCTTGCCACTTATCAGCCGTGTAACTTCTGAGAAAGGAAGATAGTAGTTCTGAATCACAGGCTACTTTTGATGTTTAAGTGATGTAATAGATAAAAAATCAACTAACACAATGTTGCTGGTAGACTGATAAACAAAACAAATATGGTCCCTCTCTCACTGAATTTAATCAAGTGGGAAAAACAGACAAACATAACTGCAATTGAGCAAAATACCATGGAAAATTACATAAAAATGATGCAATAATATGAAAATATGAAGAATGCCAAGAACTATTTTTTGCCACTATGGCTCTTTGGAAGTAAACTCAAAGAGGGCAGAAATCATGCTTCTTTAAGTTACTTGGTAGAGAGCCTGACACAACAAAAATGTCACACTTAAAAAATTGATTCAATAAAGATGATTGATTATTGTAGTTTTATAGTATAAGCAGGCAAGGAAAATATAGCTATAGGAAAATAAAAGGATAGCTAAGACAGAATTCTGCTCCATGCTTCAATGAGTCTAAAATCTAGTGGGAAATAAAAAGGAAGAAATACCTTGGCCAAAGAACAGTTTTTTCCATGTGGAAAGACATGTGGAAAAACAGCTTCTAGAAGAACAAATACAGAAAGGGATGCAAGGGAGAAAAAGAAAACCTGCTTTGCTAGTAAATCATTTGTCAATTAAAGAGGTTACCATTTTGTCAGAATCACACCCTATCCCAGGGCCATCAGAAGCAGTTAGAATGTTACAACCGATTTGAAAGAGTCACAAATAACCTGACTTTGCCCTGAAAGATGAAAAGAGAAATGTGTGCTGACCCTCTGAATTTGGGGAGGTCATATCCATTGTAAATAATCTATGAAGTATTCCAATTCACTTGATCAATTTAAACAGGACTGAATGAACTCACATAAGTGCCATTAAACCTTAGGAGAGAATTTTCTATTGTTACCTCTTTCCATTACTTTTCCCTTGGATATTCACCCACTTAAAGAATAACGTTCCTTGGCCAAGCAGATCAAAAGAGGGACACCAGGTCCTTTTTGTATAAGAAAGATCCAAAGATTTTGCTTATATTGCTCAACAAATTCACAACAAAGAGTAAAAAGGGGGGCCCAGAACATTGTACATTTTTCTTACACATAGTAGGAGCTAAAAGATCATTATTGAATAATTGACACTATTTCATGAGAATGTTTCATGAGACTAGACAGAAGAGTATGTTTACACACTTTCTAGAAGCCTCTTTATAATCCTGCCACTGCATTTGTGAAATACAAAAAGAAGTGGCAGCTAGGAATGGAACTTTTCTGTTTTTTTTTTTTTTTCCTTAACACTATAGTTTTCACACATACGCATAATTTGCATTTTCTTCAAGCAAATATACCAGCTTCTGCCACTCAAATAACTACACTCCTTTCTTCAGAAAATTCAAGCTAACTCTATTACTAGAAGCAGTAGTTTCTTTGCAACATAATATAAAACATTTTCTCAAGGCAAAACCCCAGAAAGAAAAAAAAATGAATATGGCAAATGCTTCATTAACCAATTCTTATATTGAAAACTATGTAAAAAGGCTTTTCGATCTTTCTTAGTATTTTAATAAAATTGGGAGTCAGGAAGATATGTGATACTGGAGTCCTGAGAGTCTTTTGAATATTGATTGCACTCAACTATTATCCAATGACATGTCTTCTGTTTTTTGAGGACAAATGCGATAGAGAGAAGTGGAGTGACTTAGCAGAGTTCACACATTAAGTCAAGGGTAGAGAAATCAGATATTCTGACTGCCAGCAACATGCCCTGCTCTTGTGAACATACTGAATGCAGTTATTGAATTTTTCCCAGACCTATCAGTGTAAGAGAAAAGTCACTGAAGCTGGTAATAACAATAGCAACAACATTTTTTTATAGGCTAAAGAAAAGTTCTATGTCTCAAAAAAATCGCTTTGTGAACATAAGAACATAAGGTACATAAATATCTTGAAGAACATAAGGCAGGTGGGGTAGCATTAGCAGTATCTGTCACTCCATTTCCAATTGGAAGGGTGAAAGAGAGCAGCCTCCTGTTGTTAGCATCTTTGTGTTCCCTACATTTCCTTTAGCAGAAGATGCTGTCAACCCAGCTCATCTCTGGATATTATGAGTACTGAAGTCATACATTTTGACAATTGTAGATGCTTATGCCAGAAATCTGAAAGATACCAAGAGAATCTTGAAGTTCCTGAAATAAATATTTAGACTTATAAATTATAGATTGCAAAAGGCCATAAAATTACAACAGTAGTATCAAAAGAATCAGCCTACCTCCAGATCATAGCATGATAAGATTTGAACCCAGAATATTTCAAAGGGGCCACATTCTCTAGTTTGGCATAATATACATGAAATAAACAACTCATGTCTTTACATCAAAAATGTATTTAGTATATTACTTATTGTAATAAGCTAATAACTTTGAAGAAAGGAAACATAGCATCTAATATTTTTTCTATTTCCTAGTTTTTGTTAGGATGATTTTTCCTGTTAAAACACACAAATTAATGTTCCCTAAAACCTGTATTTGGAAATATGGTGCATCTTTTTGTAGAGGCAGTGTAGTTAAGTGTCAGACTTTGCAAATAACTCAGCCTGAGCTGTACTCTGAGTTTCCCTGATCACTAGCTCTATGTTATATCACAGTCACTTACTCCTTGTGTTGGATATAGCTTATTTGATTGGCACTTCACATCTAATCCTACTTCCTACTAGGATGCCTCTCTTTACAATAGAGGCTAGAAGGCTGAAAACTACAATTCCTAGATTCCCTTGCAGCCAGAATCTTGTAACTAATTAGGTTCACCCATTAGATTGCACACATTGAAATTCTGAAAGGTAAAGGAGAGATTATGTAGACTAAACTCCCGTTGCACTTACTCTGCCACTTGAAAATATTGTTGAAATGAGGGCATTTTCTGCAACAGTACAGATAGCTTTGTAAGTATCAAGAGGGAATCATGATGGCTTCAAGGGCTTCCTGGTCCTTTCTTCCAGTTCCATGGCTTGCATCTCCAGCTGTGTGTACTTATATTTAATAGCTTAGCAAAGACCTCCTGATCCTCCGTGTTTCTCACAGGAAATCAAACCTGCCCTGTTATGTTTGTAGCTGGTCCAAGATGCCCCACATAGAGACCACTCCTCTCACTTTTCAGTGATTTTTATCAGCACCTATATCTATATGTTAAATCTGATTTTGTTTAAATTGCCTTAAACCTGTTAAAAAGAACTAACAATATTGTGGTCTGTGCATGAGGGTCAGAATAAAGAATTTTCCAGCATAGCCAAGTTGAAGATAAAGAAGAGTTTATTAAGATAAGAGCTAGTGCAGTGGGATGACTACCTGATAATCACAGAGAGCCAATCCCTAGTACATGCCCAGGGAGAAAGGAGAGGTCTTAGATACACCTGCTGACCTGCTGATTGGTTGGGGAAAGAGGGGTCTTATGAAGCACTTGCTCATTGGTTGGGGGCATATAAGGCCCCTCTAGGGGCAGGGTGAGGAGTAGGCCACATACATTTCCTGGTTGAAGGTAGGAAGGAATAGAACAGGTTGCTTAAGCTGGGGGAGGGGGCATTACAATGAGACCAGTGGGGCAATGATAAGAGTCTGGTAATTCTTTTCTTGGCCAGAGGTTTTGAGTTCTGTCTCCTCAAAGAGGCCTTAAGGTCCAACAAACAAGTCTTAAATGGAATAATTAGCCCCCCCTGCCCCATGACAGCAAACCAAGACTTAATTGCAGTTTCAACCCTTTGCAAAAATGTGACCTTCAAACAATCTAGCTGAAATTTTTTGATCTACACTTGTGAGGTAATCTGCATGATAAGAACCCCTGCCATTCCTTTCCCCCTAAAGAAGATGGCCTCACCTGAAATAACACTTTCTTAATATCTTCTTGCCCCAACCTCCTTCTGCCTATAAAAACCTTTCATTTGTACAACCCTAAAAGTGCCCTTCTATTTACCAGATGAGATACTCCCCAATTCACGAATCATTGAATAAAACCAATTCGATCTTCAAATTACTCTGTTAATTTTTTTAAAAAACAAATTGGTGGCAGCAGTGGGATCTGAAGTGAACTCCTCTGGCATTTGAGGAAAATGAGAAACATAGAGATGGCACTTTATGCACGTTTTTGAGTTCACAGTATTTCTTGCTATTCCAGGGGCTATTGGTAAGTTCCTTTCTCCTCTCAGTTTGAGCTCTTGACAGTTCTGCCTAGAGCCAAGCCATAACCTCTTATCCAAAATTCCTTGGATGAAAAACCTCAGCCCTTAATTCTGTCCCCATACTCTGCATTGGGAATTGCAGTTCCCCATTTATTTGGAATCTTTCCCTAGATTCTACTCTGGGAAATGCTGGAAATGGAGCTTCAGTTCTCCATTTGTTTGGAATTAGTCCGCACTTCCCATTCTTCAAGGGCTACTGTTTTGCTCCTTTTCCCCAAGCTCTAGTTTTCTGGTTACTCCTGGTCTCTGTTAATATGCACGTGAGGTAAAGGTCATTTCTTTGGGGAATCTTGGAAACCAAAAAGTCACAAAAATTGATGAGCATGAGTAGTCATTTCAAAGCTGTTAGAGTGCTTGTCACCTCAAGAAGACTCCTGTGATAGGATAAATTAGTCATGGAATGGATTAGATTGATGCTTGGTCACCACAACGTCAAGAAAATTTCTGTGCAACTAAGTACACTGTAAAATGCCCCATAATTCCCAACCTTATAGCATATCCCTTTATAAGTATTAGTTTGACTCCAAAAGAACCAAAGCCCTAGCTAAAGGAAATGGTATTTTTTACATCCAAAAGTTGAGTGTACCACCATGTAGCACACCCTGCTTATTTTATGTTTGACAACTATAGCCCTGAAAGTTGTACAAATCTAATAGGATGGTAATATTTTACTAAAAACAATCTATAATTACAATGGCCATTATGGGGAACATTGCAGTTAGACCATATAACTCACTTAAGAGATGCACTTGATTAGCAATGAGATCCTGCTATGTAGCACTAGGAACTATGTCTAGTTGTTTAAGATGAAGCATGATAATGTGAGAAAAAAGAATATATACATGGATGTGTAACTGGGTCACCATGCTATACAGTAGAAAATTGACAGAACACTGTAAACCAGCTATAATGAAAAAAAAAAAAAAAGTCATTATACATCAAAAAAAAAAAAAAAAAAAAAAAAAAAAAGCAATGCACTTGAGAGAAAGGGATCCCAAATTGGACAGAGAAAATAGGATGCCTACTTTAATTGGTATACAGAAGCTTATAAAAGGCTTCGAGATTCCAAAATAGGGAGTTCCTATCATGGCAAAGTGGAACTGAATCCGACTAGGAACCATGAGGTTGCGGGTTCAATCCCTGGCCTCGCTCAGTAGGTTAAGGATCTGGCGTTGCCACAAGGTATGGTGTAGGTTGCAAATGTGGCTTGGATCTGGCGTTGCTATGGCTGTGGTGTAGGCTGGCAGCTGCAGCTCCAATTCAGCCCCTGGGCTGGGAACCTCCATATGCTGCAAGTGCAGCCAAAAAAAGTCAAAAAGTCAAAAAAAAAAAAAAAAGATCCCAAAATAGCTTCATTAAAAGATTCATTACAAAGAGCTAATGAAAAATTACAGACAAAACAGGTCTCTAAAATAAAATGTGATAGAACTGATGCAACTACTGATGTAACTCCTACTGGCTCCTCCATTCTGTTTTGCCTGAGTACTCCTGATCTATTCCTAAAATCTTCCCTGCCCACACTGATTGCTCTGTTATTCAACCATGCAAACAAAAGAAAGATGAATCTATGGCATACTTTTAAGCCCATTAGGAAGCTCTCTTTTTAAGGCATTTGGAATTCTACAGAGTAACTACGGTCACCCAGCCTGATCTACTTGCTTTTTGTAAATGGATTATCTTCTGAGATTAGTGGATTGATAAAAAGAAAGATAATAAGATAGAAGGCCACCAACCTGACTGAACTTGTGACTATAGATGAGAATATTAAAAGTACTCTAGAACAAGATTTCAAACAGAATCTGCCAAGCTAATAGCTTTGCAGTTACAGCAGCTCCAAGGCCAGGGACCCAAAATAAGCCTTCCCCTGCCCCCCATTACACCTTCCTAGAGATTCATTATCAAAACACTGGCTCAGAAATTGATGTATCAATTATAATCAACTAAGAGACTGGAAAAGAGATTATCCTTAGAGGCTCTATGCAAATTCTTCAACACTGACTCCTGTGCTCCCGTATGGGCTCTTCCCAAAGTTGACTGGACTCAGTGATTTTCTAGTAAATTATGTTTATTCCCTTAAACAGCCAGGAGGAAACTAAAAATTAACATTAATGGGGTTGTGGAGCTCCTGTTGTGGCGCAACAAGATAAGCAGTGTCTTGGGAGCATTGGGAGTCTGGTTGGATCCCCTGCCCAGCACAGTGGGCTAAGGTTCCAGAATTGCCGCACCTGCTGCTTCGTTCCCAGCTGTGTCGTGGATCTGATCCCTGGCTTAGGAGCTCCAAAAAAACAAAAGAATGAAACATTAATGGGGTTGTTCAGTACTGACATAAATATTAACTCTGTCCCCTCTGAAACCTGACAAGATATTTCAAAGAATTTAATAACTTTGTGATCAAAAATTTGGCCAAATTGGATGCTGATATTCAGAATCTGATAGGGATTTTTTTTTAGGCCTTCTTCCATATATGCTCAGAAAGAAAGCAAAACATTTTTTTAAGAAACCTGTCTTTATTTCAAAAATCAAATATTTGCAGGGCCAAAAATGTACATAGCTCTCTCAGTTCAAAGCTTATTTGCTGTTTTTCTTTGCCAGTTTACCATGCTGCATTTATTCTTCTCAAAAAGCTTGAAAAGATCAGGACATTAGAAACAGAATTGCTCTGCACTTAATCTGTGCCTTTGTGATGAAGATTTCCTGCACCCATCTTCTCCAGGACTTAAGAGCTATTCGCTATTCTTTAAAATGCAGACTTTAGGAGAGTAATTATTACAGGGAAGTGAAAAAGGCCCTTTGAAACTTAGGTCATTTGAAACTTAAGAAAAAAACATGTCTTCTACAAAAATATTTCTTAAAAAAATGCTTTAGCCATCTGAGCAGATAACCTTAACTTATGCGTCAGAAAAACAGTTTGGATCCAACTGTTTTTCATACCATATCCATCTGAAGGTTAAAATTTCATGTGTCTATCTTTATATATGTGTGTGTGTTGTAGATGTGTCAGGTTTTTCTACCTCTGAATGGTATTGCAAGATAAAATAGCGAAACATTACTGAACTAGGTTTATCTACTTTTAGCCTTGTATTACAGAGAATCTAAGGATAAAATTAGATCTATTAGAGGGAGTTCCCATCCTGGCACAGTGGAAATGAATCCAACTAGTATTTATGAGGATGCAGGTTTGATCCCTAGCCTTGCTCAGTGGGTTATGGATCCGGTGTTGCCCTGAGCTGAGGTGTAGGTTGCCAAAATCCCACATTGCTGTGATTGTGACATAGGCCCTCAGCTGCACCTCTGACTTAACCTTTAGCCTGGGAACTTCCATATGCCATGGGTGTGGTCCTAAAAAAAAAGCTAAAAAATAAAAATAAAATTGGATCTATTAGTAAACGTGTTTTATGTCACACTGAAATTTTTCTATGAAAAAGCACATTTTCCCATAAATTATAAAAAGTATAAGTCTGCCAATTTGAAACTGATAGCACTTATAATCTGAACCCAGCCAAAACCCAGACTGGGACTTGAACCCATGGTTTTGCACTGACCCAGTATCTGGACTTCCAGAGGTTTGTTTCTTTGTACCTCAGCACAGAAGGAGTTCAGCAAGAGACAAAGTGATAGGCAAGAAATAGATTTCTTAAGATTAATTGCTTGTGAGAGATGCAAGCAGGCAGGCAAAGAGGCTGCCCGAAGATTAGGTGGGCTACATTTTTATAATCCAAGAGAAGTAAGGAGTGGGAAAAGACCACCTCTTCCCCTTTCTTGAAGAAGATGTCAGCCTTACATCATTAGCTCCTTCTTGGTATCCCTAAAAGAGTATTCAACCCTGTAAGGTCAAACTAGGACTGGCCTGGTGCTTATTCAAAGCAGCAGAAGAGTGGTCCTTAAACTCCTGCCCTTGGTCTGAACCTGAATGCAGGCTTCACCCCATATCCCACCCAATGACCTGAGGCATATCTCATACCTCCAGTAGTCAAGAAGCCTGCCTTATTTTGCTGGCCTTCTTGAGCAGTTATTAATTTAATAGTGGTCTCCCAAATTTCCCCAGGTTCCCCTCTCTATCTATGGTCCCTTACTGGGACTTCTATAACTACCTGTGTAACTATCCTACTCCATCCCTATCATATTGATAGAATGCTAATGTAAAAGAGAGTACATAATTGTTTACTTCTTAATTTTCACTAGAAATTAAGTTTCTAAGAGGTAAACATTCTCATATATGTATTGACACTACTAGAAGTAATAAAGGAAACAACTCTATGTAAGGGAAGCAGGGTGTTTTTGCTTAAGAAAAGTGTGAGGTATAGAGATACATGTTCATTAAGGGAAGTGAGAGTACTTTCATCTAAACTAAAACTTTTGGTCATTTCAGAAAGTGAGAATGAGAGAGGGTATCTTGCCTTCCATTGTCAAGTTAGCAAAAAATAAAAAAGGATTATCATATGGGTTTTTGGAATAGGTTTTTATATTATATAAAACTAAATTTAAAATTTTTTTAATGGCTTCCCTTGAGGCATATGGAAATTCCTGGGCTAGAGGTCAAATGGGAGCCAGAGCCACAGCCATAGCAATACTGGATCTGAGTCCCATATGCGACCCATGCTGCAGCTCGTGGCAATGCTGGATCCCTAATCCACCAAGCAAGGCTAGGGATTGAACCTGAATCCTAACAGAGACAAAGTCAGGTCCTTAACCCTCTGAGCCACAATGGGAACTCCTATATATATATATATTTTAATCTCCTGAAAGGACAAGGTTTCTGGGAGTATTGATCAGCTTTTAATAAGAAATCGTAAACAAAGCTTTTCTTTATCTTTTAAGTGATCAGCCTAGAAAACAGAGGTTCTGTTTTACCAAAATAATTTGTTTTATCTAAATAATTTTCTGTGTTTACTGTCTTTATCAGATCTTTGATTACTTAGGAACACCGAGTCTTCTTAATATTAAAAGAGCTAAGTTTTGCTAATAGATAATTAACTATTAAGTTTCATCATAATCTGTGATCCTAATTAGTCAAGTGTTTTAGAACCTTTTGATGTTTCTGACAAACTTCCCCAAATCAAATGCTAAATGAAGTCTTTTGACCACAAACTAACTATGAAATTTTTCAGGGGGTGTCTAGAACATTTCAAAAGATTTGTTCAACTAATTAGGCTTACTTTATATGTTAAATTACATGGGAAACATTGCCAAAGTAGAACTAATACTTATCCTTTTTTATGTTGTATTGGAATACGTTTCCTAGAAATGAGATATATCCTGGTAAAATGCTATCATTTGTAGTTTTATCCACTGCCTTAAAATGTACGATGTTCTCTAGGACTACAGTAAAAGCTGAGCAACCAAGAATTTGGGATTAACATATACACACCACTGTATATAAAACAGAGAAGCAACAAGGACCTACTATATAGCACAGGAAACTCTACTCAATATTCTGTTATAACCTATATGGGAAAAGAATCTGAAAAGAATGGAGACATATATATCACTTTGCTCTACACCTGACACTAATGCAATATTGTAAATCAACTCTACTTCAATATAAAATTAAAATTAAATCAAATGGGAAAAAATGGGAAATAAATAAATTACCTCCTCACCACTATTCTCTTAACTATCTGAAAAGTAATTTGGTGGCAAAATTGAGGCCCACACTAAATGTACGGAACATGCATATCAAGGAAATACACTAACTGACATTCATGCAGGCAGCAGCAATAGATTCTACTAGGATTGTGGCAAATTTAGGTGAAATCTGTTCTTCTTCTGCAAAAATAACCACTCATTGCCAAGTTTTTGCCATCCCGATGTCCTTGTAACATGGCAAAACTCTGCTCCTGAATCAGAGAAATTAAGATGGGTAAACATAGCTGTAAATTAATGGTCAGGGCTATGGGAACCCCAGGATGCCTGCTTGATTCTTTCTGGCTCTCAGACAAACCCCACTTTCTGGTTTGTATTCCTTTACCCACCATAGTTCACTGAAAAAAAGAAACCTGTTTTTGTCCCTAGAGGCTTCAGACCTCCTCTTTCTGGCCCCTTTGAACACCTGCAGCTGGACTTCATTCAACTCCCGTTTAGTATGGGTTATCCATAGGTTGTTGTTATTGTTGTGTAAGTTTTCCAGGTGGGTTGAGTCCTCCCCCCTGCTACAGGGCCAGTGCTCTCACAATGGCAAAGAAACTATTAGAAAATGTTTTTCTCACTTGGGTTATATCTTCCACATTATCCAGTAATCAAGACACCCTCTTCGCTGGGCAACTCAGATGAGCTTTAAAGAAAACGTTGCAAACTCCCTTGAATTATCACTGTCCCTGTCACTCTCAGTCAGCAGGCGAGGCCAAAAGAACATATGGAAAAACTTGATTGAAGTAGAGCAAGAATTAATAACATGGGATGAAATGAACAGATGAGAATTATTATAACTTTTATGACTTTGTTTCTAAAATATTTCAGGTCCTTAATTCTTTTCCAGATTTAAAGAAATCTTTTCACTTAAGCTATCAATAATTTGATAAGGTATACCTTTGTGAAAAGAAGTTTAGCACTTATTTTCTCTTCCTACCTGGTTCTTCCAGAATTTAGAAACTCCCAGTGAATATTCTTATTTTTGTACTCCTTATCAAACAAATGAATTTTACTGTGATCCCTCTGGTAAAAAAAAAAAAAAAAAAAAATGAAGATAACTGTAGAGAGAAAAATTGTTTGCATCTTTGTACATTAGATTCTAACCCTGTTCATTGTCTCTGAGGTCTTGTTATATACATGTAAACTGGACTGAAGCCTGAATTCTTCTAGTTTCCTCAATATCTGGTTACAACTCACCGAACTAATGTTTCCAGTTTTCACCCACATTTTGATTTGGGCTCACTAAGAACTAAGACACCGCTGGAATTCTGTTAGAAGGGACATTACCAGGCACCCCGATCATTGACCCTGCTGCAAAATTAGAAGACACTGAACCTCGGGTGTACGTCTCATAGTTAGAGAAGACCCCACCTGCCACATGGAAATGTGGGAACTCTGGAGACCTCCGAATACAATTGATGAGGAAGAGAAGTAGCCGACATTAACGTAGACTCCTTCTATCCAAAATGATAGATCAGGACTTCATACTTTACTGAACATGAAACCCTTTCTTCTCTTCTTTCTTTTCCTTACTCTGACTTTGGCCTGGAAAGAGAATGCCCTCTCATCACCCCCACATTCCCCTGATTATATAGGTCAGACTTGTGCCCACTCACTAAGAGATCTCACCAGCAGTGACCATCTTTGAAGAGCATTTAGGATGACTCCTTATTTCAGGCTAGGAGATTCTCTTCCCACATGCAGCAAAAACCTGTCTGACCCCTGGATTGAATGGGAAAACACAGACGTCTTTGCGAATAAATCTTTTCCCTGGTTAAGAGTAAATACAAATGAGAGAGACTATGATCAAAAATCTCTCCTTAACTCTTGGGGACCTTGTGAAACTGAGCCCCTACAGCTCCCCTGCTTCTTCTCCCCAAGTATAAAACTGAGCAGTTAATGATTAGGACAATAGAGTCACAGACTCAGTGTCTGATGCACATTCCTGAATTGTTTTACAGACATCATAACTACCTCTGGGGGGCGGGGGGGGTAAACTGCATGATGACCAGACTGTAGCCATGACATAAACTGCCTCAACTTGAGCAGTACAGAATCTACGGCTAGCACAATTTCAAGAAATGGCCTCAGCAGAATGGGATTAACATTATTGTTCATAATAATCTATATCTCGGAGTTCCTTTGGTGGCACAGAGGAAACGAATCCAACTATTATCCATGAGAATGCAGGTTCAATCCCTGGCCATGATCAGTGGATCAGGGATCCAGTATTGCCATGAGCTGTGGTGTAGGTTGTGGATACAGCTGGGATCCCACATTGCTGTGGCTGTGGTGTAGGCTGGCAGCTGCAGGTCTGATTCGACCCCTAGCCAGGGAACCTCTATGTGCCACAAGTACTGCCCTAAAAATAAAAAAAATAAAAAAAATCTGTATCTTTCCGTTCATCTCTTTGTTAACAATTTTAGTTGTCTGCTTACATATATGGACAGAGAAAGCTACAATTATTTTGATGCCCGGAAAGATACAATCACACAATACCTAACTTGTCAGTTCTTTCCATAGATCAAAGTAGTAAAAATGAAGGAAGAGTAACAGATGACCACATCTCTTCCCTGGCTTCCCCTTCAGTAATCCGAACAACCTGTGTGATCAAACTGTGTGAACAAGATAACATCTAGAGGAAGATCACGAGGAATAGACAAGGCTGCACACAGCAGGGGTTGGTGATGTCTCTGACCCCATCTCAATGATTAACTAAGATCTAAGATTACTTCCCTCCTTTCCTTTAAAAGTTTCATGGCTGAGCAGAATATTCAGAAGTAGTTTTTGAAGGACCCTGAGTCCACTGTCTCCCCAGGTTACCAGCATTCTGATTAAAGGCATCTTTCCTTTCTACCATTTGTGAGTATTGATTATGTAAGCATCCAGCCTTGGGAGCCCTGGTTCATTTGATAACCATTACAGATTCCATTGCTGAGACCATCGCTACCCAACAAAAATCCAGACTCTCTGGTCAAATTTTTTCTTGAGAATAGGATAGCCTTTGATTATCTTTTAGATGAACAAGGAGATGTCTGTGCTATGGTCAACAACATGTGAGGTACTGACTGAAAATCCTGGGGAAGTAGTAACTAAATTGTGTACAATTGTTGAGAAGCCACTTGACTTCTTCAACAGGGTCTTTCTTTAATTGGTTACTTGGAGACCATGGCTGTGAAGTGCACTCCAAACATTGGTAATTATCCTGTATATAATTTTGCTGGCACATTGTATTCTATCAAAATATTTAAATGTATGTTTGCAGACAAAGGATCTCTCTAAAATGGGAATGTCAGGAAATAAACAAAGAGAGTAACTGACTTAAAGATTGTGAACCTGAAGCCCTGACCTGTGACTGTCACAGAGATTAAGCCAAAACATCAGGACCTAAGATACCACACAAAGGATCAGAAAACGCTATGACAACTTTAGAGCAGTAGGTGTGAGTGGTGTTAATGCCTTACATTTTGGTCATGTGTCTCAGACTGAGAGTTTGATCAAAGGGGTGATTGTTTAAAAGAATTTAATAGGCCCCAAAAGGGAGCATTTACCCCTTAAGACAGCAAAATAAAACTTAATTGCAATTCGACCTCCCCCAGAAATGTGACCTTTAAGACAGTCAAGCTGAAATTTCCTCATCAACAGGAGGTAATCTTCATGGTTAAAGACCCCTGCCATTCCCTCCTCAAAAAGAAGATGGCATGGCCAGAAAAAGTTCTTTCTCTTTACTTGCTAATACCTTCTTGACCACCATCCTTTTACCTATAAAAACCTTCCATTTTGTACAACGTCTTGGAGTGCCCTACTTTCTACCAGATAGAATGCTGCCCAATTCATGAATCATTGAATAAAACCAATTAGATCTTCAAATTTACCCTCTTGATTTTTTTTTTAACAAGTCTTTGCTTCCTCTTCTGTAAATGGGGGCAGATCGGGTGTTTACTTAATAAGGGTGTTATGAGAATAAAGTCAGATGATTTACGTAAATATTTAACTCAAGGCCAGACATACAGTAAGCATCCAGTGTATATTAGATATTACTATTTTAAATATCAGTTTAATGTTGCCCTTCCCAATAATAGGCTTTCTCTAAACCTCAGACATTCATTCAATAATGGTATTAGGAAAAATTGAGAATGATACACAGAATAGGAACAATTGAGATAAAAGAAAACACTTCTAGGATCTCCTGATTATCTTAAAAACAAGGCTTTAAAACAGGCATTTTCTGTAAGAGAGACATGGGTGAGAGAGTTGTCTGGAAAGAGAGGCTTCAAGAAAAAAAGTGATATGTCCCTGGTCAACAAAGAAAACTTTTGAAGGATGATATAAGAACAAGGGGGCAGCTGAAAGTGAGTAGGTGGAGGGATCCTTGAGGCCAGCTCTAACACACTAAACCAATTAACTGCCAAAAGTTAGTAAAAATGGGAGTTCCCTTTGTGGCTCAGCGGTTAACAAACCTGACTAGGATCCACGAGGATGTGAGGTCAATCCCTGGCCTTGATCAGTGGGTTAAGCATCCGGCGTTGCCATGAACTGTGGTGTAGGTTGCAGATGTGGCTCAGATCCCACGTTGCTGTGACCGTGGTATAGGCCAGTAGCTGTAGCTCCAATTCAAACCCTAGCCTGGGAGCCTCCATATGCTGCAGGTGCAGCCCTAAAATAGCAAAAAAAAAAAAAAAAAAATTAGTAAAAATGACCCAGTGGGATGTCGCAAACCAAAATGTAAAATGTTTCACATCAGGCAACCAAATGTCTTGGGGTAAGGTATCTCTTCTGCTTCCACTACCCAAAACACCTGCTGCTTTGTTCACTGTTCCTTGATCTAGAATTATTTTAGTGGTATTTATACCCTGACCTAAGGAGAAAAAAACCTGAAAGGATTAATTTTAAGAACCGGCAGAAATAAGAATTATGAGGGTATTTATAGCACAGTTCTTAATCATTTTCACCATCTTTTGGATGTGCTTTAAAATAGGCAATTGCTTCTCCACCTTTGTCAGGTTCAGTCAATCAATCCTACCTGTAAGTTTAAGTAGTATCTCTCTTATGCAAATTGGAGGTCACATCATGGGAGATAAAATTAGAAGAGGCTCTACAAAGAGACTTTAATGGAAGCTATTGATCTGCTCATTACTTGGCCTTCAGTTTTTAGACATCATTAGGAGGAAAGGACTTAACTGAAAAGCCTCATTAGTGTAGGAAAGGTGCTCTGGCATGAGAAATGTATGAAGGTAAAATCAGGTATCAGAATTCTTTAGACATGTATGAAGTATTCCTTGTGCTTTGGAAAAAAGCAGAGAAAATGCCTCCCTAAAATTAGCTCACTTCACATCCTGGTTCCCCAGGCAAAGATATAATAATTATCGATTCAGATCTAGACACAGTTTTGAAAAGGAGCCCAGTCTTTTCCTGTTCACCCCTTCAAACCTTAGGAATTTCAGAATGAATACATAGGATTTATGACCCAATCGGAAGTAGAGTCCAGATTTCCTGATGCCCCACTCAAGTAAGTTTTCTACCATAATATACTTTGTTACTTCCAATTTATGTAATTTATGCCCTGAAGTGATTTCTTTCTTTCTAGTTATCTGGTAAGGCTGAGTACACACTCTAAATTAATTCTTTTATTCTTAACGTTACATTTCATTATATACTAGGGAGGCCTGGTTTCAGGGTCACAAACCTTCATATACATGTCATTCTCAACATTTAACTTTATTGTACACAGGGTAGATCAACTTTTAGGGAAATTCATAACTGTGCGTATGAATGTGACAGCCATTGTGGAAACTAGGATTTCAAAAATAAAATTTACAAAGTTTAAATGAGAACCTCCACTGCTCTCTGCTCATAGACAAGACATATTGGTGGTCTCTGAAAAGAAAAGAAAAAAACAATTATAAAACAAAGAAAAAAACCATGAGGAGGATGGGAAGATGAAGAGTACCATTTTTCTTATGCAGTCAAAAAATGTCTTTGTTTTTAGGGAGAATAAATTAGAATTTCAGTACGATGGAGAAAATGCATAATTTGCATCTAAACAACCTAACTGAACTCCTTAGGAAAGGTCTTCAAGGAAGTTTGGCTTTTCTCCTGATCTTATCATAAGTTCTATAAGTGTTATCTGGCCAAGTCATTTTACCTCTCATAGCTTTAATGTTCCTTGTCAGTCAAATGATGGCTCTGGTTTTCAGACTGGTTCTGAAGACCCTCAGGCTTCCTCTTGAATGTATGCAAGTATAAGGAGGAAGCCACTTGGGTAGGACTTCAAGAAAAACAGAGCAGCTGAGCTTTTGCCTCTTGAATTTCACTAGTGGTTTTCTTTAAAGATAAGCGACCACTACCAAAACAAAGCCCTGATTCTTTGAGTGCATTTCTAGTTCTAAAATGCTAAGATTCCAAAAGGCTGAATTAATTGTCACATCCTGCTTTTAATAATTGGATCAAGTCAATGTAGGAGAGGAAAATAATTTCTTTCCCTGTCTAAACTCTGTTAGATAAACAGATTACTAAGAGATATGCATACAAACTTATTTAATGTAGGTTTTGTGTGATGCAGGAGCCTTCATAAGGAAATAAAGACCCAGAGAAATGGTTAAATTTGAGTGCTTTCATGCTAGCTTTGATGAAGAATGGAAAATCCTGGCAGGATGTGATTGGACAAAGTTGAGCTAAGTTTAGTAAACTGGGGGAAACTTAGCAAGGCCTGTTTGTTCAGATTTCTCTCTTTGTACTTTCATCATCAAAGATAAGAATGTTCTTTTCTTCTGTGTATAGGGAGAGCACTTCTCACATGAGAGTTTTATGACCTATTTCAGGGGAAGGTCAGACAGTCCATCCTGCATATGCTATTTCTCACATCCCTTCAGTTTAAAATATTTAATATGCTAAGTTGCCACATTTTGGAATAGTTTATCCTGAACCTCATCATCATGTCAGAGAAATTTGCATCATAAATAGGAATTTTAAAATCTGGACCAATTGAAATGAAAGTAAGGGCTGCCCTGGCTGGTCCCACTAACCATCATCTGCTTCACTTGCTTTCAGTTACTAAACTCCCACTAACTTCCTTATAGGTAACTCCTCTGATGTATGGGTCACTGCAGTAATGGTTGCTTCATCTGCAAGTATCCCATGGATGACCATTCAACATCAGAGAGCCCAAAACTCCACCCTCAGAACATGCTACCATTTTCTGAACTTGCATCCTGTGAAGAGCCATGAAGCTCGACTACGCTTATACAGGCCACTAACTACCCCACTTTTCTTACCTCCAATCACCTTTCTTCACAACTCAGACCACTCTGCCTCTTTATCCTATAAATAGTCCAAACCCTTATCTTTGGGGAGGCAAATCTGAGATTTGCTTTCCTGCCTCCTCCCTTTGCTGCCTTGTGAATAACCCTTTTTTCTACTGTAAACCTCAGAGTCTCAGTGTTTGGCTTGCTGTGCTTTAGACAAATGTACCTCGTTCCATCACAGAAACTATAGAAGAAGATACATACTTTTTCCTATGAGGAAATGTCTTAGTTCAGTCTTAAATCATGCCTATGTTATCTTGAGGTCACCCGAGCATGGGTATAAATCCTGGTAGAGTCAGCAAACAGCAGATGTTGGACAAGTTGTCAGCATGCAGCTATACATATTCAGCCAATGAGTAATTCCTGAGGTCTTTCCAGGAAATCTTGCAATTCTAAGCTCCAGGATAAAAAGGAACTATATAATTGTCATATTCCCTGGCCTCTTAGAGCTTACAGTATCATAGGAGAGGTAGATGTTAGAGAAATCTGTACCTAATAAATATTTTTTACTCTCCTTTTAAGATTTTATTGTGAAATAATTTTAGATATCCATATCAGATGGAGAGACAGTGCAGAGAGTCCCCTAATGTTACCATCTTATCTAACAATGACACATTTGTGAAAAGTAAGACGTTAACATTAGTCTTACTTGCTATTAACTAAACTAGAGACTTTAGATTTTGTCAATTTTTCCACTAACATCCTTTCCCTGTTCCAGCATTCAATCTAGGATACTACATTGCATTTAATCATCATATGTCCTTAGTTGCCTTCAATCTATGATGGTTTCTCAGTGTTTTTCTTACTTTTCAAGATCTTAGTGCTTTTGGAAATTACTGAACGTTCTATAATGATCCCCAGTTTGAATCTGTATGAATTTGAATTTCTCATGACTAGATTGGGGTTATGGGTTTGGGGGAAGAACACCACAGGGGTAAATGCATGTTCATTATGTTATATTAGGGGTACATGCTCTCAGCACAACTTACCATTGGTGATGTTAACCTTGGCCAAGAAACAAAGCCAGTTTCTTCTATTGCAAAGTTACTCTTCTTACCTTCCTATCCTCTTCATCATCAAGGAGTCACTGAGTCAAACCTACACTCAAGGGGAGCAGAATTAAGCTTTACCTCCTGGAGGAGAGAGTGTCTACACTTACAATTTGGGGTTTTTTTTCTTTTTTTAGTCTTTTTAGTGCTGCAATCATGGCATATGGAGGTTCCCAGGCTAAGGGTTGAATTGGACCTGTAGCTGCTGACCTACATCACAGCTACAGCGATGCCAGATCTGAGCCACATCTGTGATCCACACTGCAACTCATAGCAACACCAGATCCTTAACCCAGTGAGCAAGGCTAGAGATCAAACCCACATCCTCATAGATACTAGTTGGGTTCCTTACCACTAAGCCGTGGTGGGAACTCCTGGAGTTCTTTAAGCAAGTTTTTTCTTCATTCCATTTTCAGTAAGCAGTTTTACAAATTACGATTGGTGTGCCATATAGGGAAATAAAAGTGTGTCGTGGGAGAGATAACTGGAGAGATTTATTTAGAAGGCTCCATAAGCAACACATCAACCTTCAGATCTCCTAGACTTATGCCCCTAAAGACATGGAAAAAGCAAAGACAAAATGACAGGAGAGAAATGTACCATTACTCTTTCTTTTTCTTCTCCTACAGCGAGCGCATAGCAGGAATTACTTACAGATACTCAGGATTAGTGGGGCCAGGAGACAGCATCACAAAACAACAAAACAAAAATCTACGACAAAATAAAAAACCTGCAAAAGTCCATCTGGGACATGAACAGAATTCTTGCACAACAATAATGGTTACTATTGAAACACAGAGTATCTTGAGGAATTCTTGAAGAAATAGCTAACCTGAGCAAAAGAAAAGAAAAAAGTCACCAGTTGATTTTGCTACCTGAGCTATTGCCCTAGAGACTACATCCCTTTACTGACTCCCTTTCATACTTACTAACCCAGCTGTTATATAAAAACAAAAATTATCATATGCTGCCTCACAGAATCTCAGATTGATAGACTTGGAGTACATAAATGGGGAAAGCAATCAAGGCAGGTTTATGGGGGACAATAGGCTGGAGTTGGCAGTGGAGAGCCAGTTGGCATGAAAAGAGTTAAATAACAGGCGTGAGGATGAGTTCACATCCTCCCTTAAATCTGTGCAGCCTCAGTTCATGGGACAAATGAGAAACTGGCAGATATAAATGTCTGGCTTTAGAATATTTCCTCAACAGGAGGTGAAGCTCCAAACCCCTCGTGAGTTTGCAAGCACTATGCTGAGATGAAATACAAAATGTAGGAAAACCAATATTTTAAATAAAATAATAAAAAGACCACTGCATTATGAGATCAAAGAGAAAGTAGATTGATTAGTTAATTGAAACATTACTTCCAGCAGAAAAGTAGATGAAATAAGCAGATAAAAGGGCTTTCTAAGTTTCCATGCCCTTGTTTTGTATGTTTTAACTTTCTTTTCACAGCTCTCAATCCTGTGCCCTATTTCAGATCCTTTTTTCCACTCATCTTGGGAACCTCAGGACACTGAGGAAATTTGATGTTCAGACATTTTATTTTTAGGATATCACATTATGTAATATCTTAGGCTGGTGTCATTCATTTCAAAAGCTGCTGTTTTGGAGCAGGAACTGAGAAAAATGTACCCAATAGATATGAACCTTTTACATTCAAACTGTCTTAAAAACTCAGCAATCCCTCCTAAAAGCATTTTTGTTCTTTTATCCATTAACAAATACATATGTGACTCCTGGTTCATGTTCAAAGTCTAATGCTTGCACCTTTATTTCTGGCAGTATTTCTCAATTAATTAACATTCCTGAGAGCACAGTTAGACACAACACTGAAAAAGAGAACTTTTATTTATTTGGTTTCCCTGCTGTGTAAAGGATATTACAACTCCAGTGTACTTTATCCTTTGAAAAACAGCCTCTTGTTCTCCCGTCAAGGATGCCCATGAAAGCAACATATAGAGAAGGAAAAGGAGAAAAGGTACAAAGATAAAGAATAACGAAGGATGTTGTATATCTACTGAGGCCCAAATATCAATACGGCTCTGCCACATAAAGGGCCCGCAGTGGTTTGTGCTCCCCACTCAGAGTGCTCTTTTCCTCTTTTTTTTTTTTTTTTTTTTTTTGTCTTTTTGCCATTTCTTGGGCCACTCCTGCGGCATATGGAGGTTCCCAAGCTAGGGGTCTCATCGGAGCTGTAGCCGCCAGCCTACACCACAGCCACAGCAATGTGGGATCCGAGCCACATCTGCAACCTACACCAAAGCTCATGGCAATGCCGGATCTTTAACCCACTGAGTAAGGCCAGGGATCGAACCTGCAACCTCATGGTTCCTAGTCGGATTCATTAACCACTGGCCAGGACAGGAACTCCGCTCTTTTCCCTTTTAAAAAAAAAAAAAAATTGTGGAATGTCACTGACAAGATCAATGTCAATTTTGAAATTCTGCACAGAAAACAATAGTGAGCTTCTGACTAACCATTATCATAAAGGCAAAACATCTTACAGTTTTATGCTGAATTAGTGGAATTGTTTTGCTATGGTATTTCTTTGAAAGGCTTTTCATCAGCTCTACCAAGCATTTGATTGGGATATCTTGGTAAGGTAGCTAGTCTGATATTTAAACAGAATTCTGCAGAAGTAAAGTGGCGCAGCAATCCTAGAATGCTACTGAAATGCCCATGGATAAGCCAGCCTAGTCATTAGCTTTATCGCTAACAAAGAAGAAAATCGTGCATGTAATTATACAGATTGCAAAGCCAGCAACAAGGCTTGGCACCAGGGAATTATTTCCTTACCACCTTTTCTTAATCAGGATCAGAAGTTGCCTATATGCCCTCAAAGGAACATGGGGTTGGGAACAAAATAAACAAGGGTTCTCTTCTTGCTGTAGATTATGTTTTAGCCCCTAAGCAAGCATCTCTCTAGCTCCTGACAGTTAAAACTATTTTCAGAAGTCAGTGGACCCAGTGAGTCAGTGGTTTTAGGCTCGTTACGATGACTCTAATGTCAATATAATATTAGTGATAAAAATAACAATATTAATGAGAATAAGAGATAATGAGAACTGAAGTTCAGAGAAGTTCGAGTGACTCGAAGCAACAAGACTAGTAGTGTGTTTATGTCTCTCTGTGTGTGTGTGTGTGTGTGTGTGTGTGTGTGTAGGGGAGCTGGATCTAGAACTTAGATCTTCTTGCCAGTGTCTTCCTCATATAGCTCTTGTTCATTGTCATCCCTGTAGTAGGAAATACATCAACATTTTGAGGTTTAATAATAGTTAGCATACCTCTAAGTGCCACAAACCAATGTGAACACAGGACCAGATGGATCTACAACTTTAGGCGTAATTGGGGAGTTTGTGTATTCTTATTCTGAGAGGCTCCTTTTGCATAGCAGCTTCTTAGCCATCCTTGAACCACGCATTTCTCCCATCCAATTAAGTGGGATAATATGCATAGTTCACCAGCACAATTTCTGACACAAAGCAGAAATTCTCTCTTATCCAGGTATAGTCCCATTCCTCTCTCCATTTTCAGTAGTAGAGTCCTCAGTGCGGAATCTAAAGAAGCCTTATTGACAATGATCTTGAGCCATTCATATTTCCCTCTATAACATGAAGGTTGTCCTACCTCTCCCAAAAGGTTGATGTAAAAATCGAAACAGATAATGCCTATGAAATTGCCTTGTTTATGATTCATTAGCTGATTTAACTTCAAAGGTCCAAATCATTTTTATGAAACATCATTGCTCAAATTCATTGGGATTTCTTTCCTCTAGAAAAATCAGACTTTGTCATTATCCTTTATTTTCCTTTGGCCAATAATAATATCTTTCAAGTGTATAAATTCTTTTCAGTATGTCCAATGTCCAGAGATTTATAAGCAAAGAAAAAAGGATCCCTGTAAGCTTTGTCAAATGAGGATATTGGTGAGATGAAATACCACTACACAGAATGAAGATAAATGACAGTTCCAAATGGCCTTATGGTTGGAGGCCTCCCAGTGACCCAGCTCAGCTCACAGATGCAGCTGCGGCAAATAATAGCCAGGGAGTGATGATCATTGTGATTTCAGTTCATTATTACAAGAAGCCTGATATACATAAAATGTAGGTCAAAGCATTCTGTTTAATGCCATATTTATCTTCAGAATATGAAGCATGGGACTGTAGTCCAGCACTAAAGAAACAGAGGTGATAAATTAGTCATTTCCAAAGTGCTATTTAAATGACTACATTCAATTTCTATCTCCTCATTGAGATACAAATTCCACCAGGAAGAACCATGTTTCTTTTGTTTTCTATCATCCCTCCGGGCTTGGTACAGTGCCTGCTTCATGCAGGCCCTCAATCAGATACATATAAAATATTTGATTCATTAGTTACTTGATTGAGATCTATATTGCTGTTTTTGTTTATTTGTTTTTGGTTTCTTTTCTTTTTTCTTTTTTCTTTTTTTTCCTTTTTATGTCTGCACCTATGGCACATTGAAGTTCCTGAGCCAGGAGTGGAATCAGAGCTGCATCTGCAACCTACCTCTGCTGCAGCTTTCAGCAATGTCAGATCCTTCACCCACTGAATGGGCCAGGGATCCAATCCGAATCCTTACAGAGACAATGTCAAGTCCTGAACCCACTGAGCCACGATGGGAACTCTGAGACCTATATTGTTGCAATTACTCATCTACAACTGTTTTTCCTTACTAAACTAGCTCACTGCATGAGGCAGGATTATAATTGTATTTAGCTTTATTCACACTCTATCTGGATATTGCTTATTCAGTGAACAAGGAGATATAAGAAGGATGCTATACATATAAGAAGTTGCTGCCAGGTATTGCTTTCTCCTCTCGGTCTTAAGCATATGTAAGAAGAGAATATAAAATCTATGATGAAAGGGGTTGTTTTCCAGGACTAAACCAGCAAGAGGAACCGATCAATGAAACAGGCAGAAATTATGAATAGAAAAAGTTAGAGGAAAGACAAGAAAATTAATGGGATGATCTGGGCATAGACTAATTGGCACAGAAGACCAAAGGTAACTCTGGAACAAGAGGAGAATGAAAAGGAATGGAGGAAATTCATGAAATCAAAGAAGTTAACAGAGAATGGTAAAAATAGCATGTTGCTTTTTAAATGTCAGAACACAAAGAAAAATTTAGAGCTAAGTTATGGGTTTCAACTGTAAGAATTTAAAAGAAACAGCATGGAGACAATTGTTGGAGGGTTCATGATGTGTTTAGATGCAATTATGTGAAGAATATGGCAGTTTTGATTGTGAAAAGCTGTGGTTAGGAATATAAGGATCTGTTTTTTTAGCTAAGTAAGTAAATTCAGATTGTTGGCACTAATCCAGCAGTTGCTGTGCATGGAATTGAGTGTTAACATCTTGGAGACTTTGCATGTTATATTTGGCCTTTAGTTAAAAATGAGTTAACCAATGCTTTTTCAGAGAGATTATATGGAATTTATTATCTTATTTTCCACAAATTCTATTCAACCATTTGAAGTTTTGAGGGAAAAAATCAGGAGGTAATTATCTTTTATACTTGTTTTTCTTTGTATATCTCATTCTTTCACATAAAGACAGATTTTTAATGGTTTATCTGTTACCAAAATATGCTTTCTACAATTTATGAAAATAGGAGTTTTAAAGCTGGAAAAATAGTTGAACAATATTTTGTGTTCCTCAAAATGATTGATTCATTGTCTTAAATTTTTGTTCATCTTGAATTTTAAAAAGAACCTATTCAAGTGTGTGTATACACCCTCTATCACCTGACGGATAACAGCAATATCATGAAAAGTTGTCATGAGGTGGCTAATGTCTAAATACTTTACATCTAACTGGACACTTTGGAAAGTTAAATAGCAGGACAACCCAGAAGTATAAAAATGGAAGAGTAAAATTTGATTTTACTTTGATATTATATTTTCGGGGAAAATAAAAAAATATGAGTACCAACTTATTTAGTACAGAAAACAAATTTAAGAATCCTAATACATTAAGGGCTATAGTTTTTTGAGGAGAGACCAAGTGATGAACTTACTTTGATATCTCTCAGAATTGCTATCTCTCTTTCAAGTCATCACCTCCTCTTGAAACAACATTATTAAAATTTGTTCTGATTAATGAAGAGATATCTCCCTCTTTTACCTATCTGATTAATGAAGAGATCTCTCTCTCTTTTATCTAGCTACAAAAAAAAGGTGACCTTAATGATTTAAATGAGTCTATGGAATATTTATACCCCAAGGATTCAGTAAATGTTTCAAAAATCTCTATAACCAAACAATTATGCATAAGTAAATAATTTACATTTAAATTTTAAGATTCATTTTATAGGAAATATGTGTTTAAATTGAGAGAAGAAGAAATTGTCCCCATTTTGTTACTAACTAGCTCTGGATTATAGGCAGGTCATTTAGCCATTTGGGTCTCAGTATATAAAATGAGGAGAAAGTAGTAAATATCCTACAAGCAGATTAAATAAATGAACTTCTATGACAACATTAACTACTGAAAAAAAATGATATAAATTGAATTGATAAAGTGAAGAATAATATCATCAACCATTATGGATTGAGTGCTGATGTTTAAAGCCAATAATCCTTTGGAAAGTAATTAAATATACCCAGTGGGTTTTAGTGATTGCTTTCACACTGCGGTTAACATGTCAGCAGCAGTGGTCCAACTTAAGTGAAAGATATGAGTTTATTCAAAGATTAAACCCATGGAAATTGATAAACTGTCAAAAACACTTTAATAAGCATTAATTATATGTATAAATTATATTTATAGTTAGAATCCTCACTATCTAGCTATTTTGATAGAAGTCTGGAAAATCTATACTATTATTGTCACCTGAGTTAATACTACCAATCTTATTAGCAATTCAAATGTGTATTAACATTTTTATCTAACTAGTTAATAAGAAATTCTTATATTTGAGGACATTTATCACCTAGTTAATGCTAAAATTAGGAAGATAATACATATATATATTATATATATATATATTTTTTTTTTTTTTGGTCTTTTTGCCATTTCTTGGGCCGCTCCTGCAGCATATGGAGGTTCCCAGGCGAGGGGTCCAATCGGAGCTGCAGCCACCAGCCTACGCTAGAGCCGCAGCACCACGGGATCCGAGCCACGTCTGCAACCCACACCACTGCTCATGGCAACGCCGGATCCTTAACCCACTGAGCAGGGCCAGGGATTGAACCCTCAACCTAATGGTTCCTAGTCAGATTCGCTAACCACTGAGCCACGACAGGAACTCCAGGAAGATAATATCGATCTTGATTTAGGTTTACCAATTATAATACACGTGCTGAAGTTCAGGCTACAGCGTTTGGCAGGCTCTGGTACATAATTGTGGCCAAAAAGCAGAGCCGAAACCAGTTATTTCATAAGTAGAGTTAGTATTTTTACTAGATAATTTCACATTTTTGATTCTTTACAAAGTGCATAACGCCATAAATCAATTTTTTAACTCATCACTTTTTTTTTTTTTTTTTTTGCTTTTTATGGCCACACCGAGGCATATGTTGGTTCCCAGGCTAGGAGTCCAATTGGAGCTACAGTTGCCAGCCTGCACCACAGCCACAGCAACATCAGAGCCATGTCCACGACTTACACCACGGCTCACGGGAATGCCAGATCCCACTGAGTGAGACCAGGGATCGAACCTGCAACCTCATGGTTCCTAGTCAGATTCATTTCCACTGTACCACGATGGGAACTCCTATCCTAACTCATCACATTTCTAATTATGGTAGGGACAACTGTGAGTTTGCATTGCTTAACTTTTATTTGAAGCATATAACCATTGTAGCTATGAAGTAAGGAACATAATCTGGATCAAAATTGTGGATTTACTTATGTGTACACATAAAATAAAAATATTTTGAAGAAGATAGTTGATCCTACTGATGAGTTTTCAGACAGCTTTCAAAATGGGTGTATATCATTATTTCCCATGATCCATTAAGGCACATGGGTCTTTATATAACTAAGAGCAAAAAATAATTGTGCATTAGGACCTTTCCAGTAACTAAACTGTGCAAACTATAACCCAATATTTTTTCAATGTTCATTTGAGAGGCATAATATACAGGAAAAATTATATGCAGAGCAAATAGTTCTTCACCTTCTCAGGTACTCTAAAATAGCAAGCCAGATCCATGAAAAGATAAACACACAGACTATATTATAAAGTTTCATCTCCTCCCAAATTGCTTTTTGTGAATTTTCCTCTGATTTGAAGATACTGACAGATTATGTTGAAATTTAAAATAAGAGATAGTCTTATGAAATTCAGCTTAGTTCAACAAATTATTGAATACCTACTATGTGCTAAGCATTGGGCTAAGGACTGGGGATACTTGAATCAAACATACATAGTCTTGGCCCCTACAGAACCTGGTGATGCAGACAGGTGTATACAGCTGTATACAACTCAGAGAGGAAAGTACGGTGGTGGGAGCAATGCAAGGTACGCTAGGAGCCAAGAGGAGGAGCTTGGTACTCAGTCTGAAGGCTTCAGGGAGCTTACTAGAGAAAGTAATACCCCAGGCTGAATATCTGAAGGATGAGTAAAAACTAGCCAAGGAAAAGGATAATTTCAGGCATCAGTATTAAATCTTCCTTTGTCTTAAGGATGTTACCAAAAATATTGTTCTTGGGAGTTCCTGTCCTGGCTCAGCAGTAATGAACCAGACTAGTATCCATGAGGACGTAGGTTCCATCCTTGGCCTCACTCAGTGGGTTAAGGATCTGGTGTTACCGTGAGCTGTGATGTAGGTCCCAGACACAGCTTGGATCCCATATTGTTGTGGCATAGGCTAACAGCTACGGCTCCAATTCAACCCCTGCCCTGGGTTTACACACACACACACACACACACACACACACACACACACACACACATTGTTCTTTATCTTGGAATGCTATTTTTTAAAAAGCAACCTTAGAATAATTCATGTATGGCCTTAATACCATGACTGGTTTCCTTTGAACAATTTCTTTTTCCTCTTATGGGTGAGGTCGAACTAATTATTGGCTTATAAGATTTCAGATCAAATGGTTATGTCATTTGGGGATGGATGTTTTTCCAAATGTCTGGTACCTGCTTTTATCCTTAACTTTTTTAAAAATTCTTTTTTGTTTGTTTGTTTGCTTGCTTTTTTAGGGCTGCTCCCATGGCATATGGAAGTTCCCAGGCTAGGGCTGAATCAGAGCTACAGCTGCCGGCCTATACCACAGCCACAGCAACTTGGGATCTGAGCCGCATCCGCAACCTACGCAACAGCTCACAGCAACGCCAGATTCCCAACCTACCAAGTGAGGCCAGGGATTGAATCTGCATCCTCATGGATCTTAGTCAGGTTTATCAACTACTGAGCCACAAAGGGAACTTCTTTATTTGTTTTTAAATCAGTTTATTTCATATAAATATTTTTTTTCTGGTTAATGCAATGCATGTTTATTGTAGAATATTTGAAAAGGGCAGTATCAACGAAAAAATAAGAGATGAAAATAAATCACCTGTAAATAACCTCAAGACAGTTTCCAAATAAGAATCCACATCCAAATGTTTCAATAGGAAAAGACAATGGTATAGGTTGGTAAATTGAACTACACGACATTGTAACCAGGTATTTGCTTATAGTATCATAAATATATTACTATATCTTTAAATATTATTGGCAACAACATTTGAGTGGTTAAATAACAACCTGTCCTCTGGCCATATAATTTAACCATCTAATAGTATTTTATTTTTCAGACGTCTATGTTTCTTCCAAATCTTATCCTCATACATAATTCAAATTTTCAATGCATACCTCCACTTGGGGAATAATTTATCAATGCATACCTCTACTTTTGTTTTCTTTATTTTCTATTTGTTTTCAGTCCTTTACATGATGTAATTTAAAAAAATTATCAGTCTTTGTCAATCCATAATGTGAAAGACTGTATTACTATAAATTGAGATAAAATTAAACTATTAAGAGTTGGTAACTGGGCTAGGAACCTAGGAATTTCTGAAACTGCCTTATTTTTTTATTCTTTTCCTATAGATATCTGACAACTTGGTCTGTGATATATATTTTTTCAACTTTATTTAAATTTTATTTCATTTATAGTATTTTAAGGTGTCAAAATTGTTTCTGTAATATATTTGAACTGACAAAAATTTTTTCTTTTGTCTTTGTATGTTTGGTTATGTTCTTGGGAAAGTACTCCACCATATCAAGATGGATAGAACATATATACACATATACATGTGTTTATATATATACACATATATATGTGTGTTTTTACATATATACATATATGGATATATATGTTTTATCGTATGTCAATTATTTTTTCTTTGATTCCCCAACTCTTCTCTCATTTTCTTTTTCTTTTTGTATATCTCCTTACATTACTTTAAATATTTCTGAAACAAGTCATTACATAAATACTATATTTCTTAAGATCCATAAAAACATTGAAATATGAACATCAATTAATGTATAGCAAAGAAGACCAATGAGAATATTTAAAATTACAATTAATTTGGAAGTTCCCATGTGGTGCAGTTTGTTAAGGATCTGGCATTGCTGTGGCACAATTTGCAACTGCAGCATGGGTTCCCAGAACACCCATATGTTGTGGGTATGGCCAAAAAAATTGCAGTTCTCGTTATAGTGAATATAAATAATGTGTTTAATCTAAATATAAATAATCTATATAAGTATTAATTTAATAGCTTGTAAGTTGAGTCATATTATAAGAGTTTTAAGTTTCACTGTTAAGTGTACTTAACTTGGAAAGTGTAATATATAACATGCAAATGTAATTTGAAATTGAAAACATTTAAGGTAGATGAGGCCAAGCCACAGTGTTTAGTTAGGTGTATTATATGAATTCTTGACTTATAATGTTTTCGATTTATGATGAATTTGTTCAGGATGTAATCTCATCCCAAATCAAGAAAGCTATGTATTAGTAAAAATTGAAACAATCTCTAAGGCCATCAGTATACACCTGATTAAATAAATTATGGCAGCAAGTATTCAATAGAAAATTATGGAGTTCTTTAAAAAATGAGGAAGAGCTTTATGCACTGACAAGGAGCAGTTCCTAAAATATATACTGGTAAATTACCAAAAAAAATGTGAGATCTATGAGGCCTGAATGATATATTTCTATTTATTTTTTTTAAAAGTTTGTATGTACATAGAGAAGAGTAGATTGAAAATGTGCAATATTTAATGCTTCTAGGCAAGAGAATGTGTAATGAAAAACTGATAGTAGTAGGAAGACTTTCTACAGTGTACTCTTTTTTTTGAATAGGTAAATGTGTCATGTGTTAAAAGAATAGATACAATGTATATTGAAATGAAAAATCAATTCATTAAGGAGGAAAATATACATATTCTACCACTGAATAATTGTGAAAAAAAGGAAAGTGAATTTCCTTACCTGGATACTCTACCAATGCAATATTCTAAAGTGATACTTATATTAAGTGTGAGATTTAATAAATCGTTGAGCACATTCAGAGAAGGCAGTTTTATAGTTCCTGCTTGATAGGATATAAGATACCCTTGTGAGTATATTTATTGGACTATGTCATTGTCAATTTAAGATCATGTCTACGTCTTTATACATTACATCAAAAAGAAAATAGATTACCTAACATGCAGTCAGTTTACACTTGACTTTGTTTTCTAGTTTTTTCATAGTTTAAAAAAAAATAACTGCCAAGGTATGCTCTTTATGAGCAGCTGTGTTTAGAAGGTATTTCATGTCTGAATGGAAAATCAAAAATGCTTTAGTTCAACCCTTCTCAAGAATATAAAGAAAGAGAGTTAACAGCCTTTTGTTACTTCAGATAGATAAAGCTAACATGGTTGTAACTTTAAAGATTTTATTAGAATCAGTTGTTTTTCATTCCTAATTATACAGCACCCTTGAAGATGTTCAAGAAATATCTCCTGTTAATATGGACATATGTTCAACAGAAAGGATAACAACTTTATTTCGATGATTTATTAATGTAAATATATTTTTCTCTCATTGTTTGGTAATGTATGATTTATATTTAATAGGAAATTTTCATTTTATCATTGAATACTAAAAACTAATACACTTTGGGTATATAGATTTTAAAATGGAGAAGTAAATATAACTTTTATTTAATATTTAAAAACAGTGACATGTTTAGTTTTATATAAATATCATAACTATATCAAGAAGCTGAATTAAGAATTAAGAGTTTAAGAAAATCATTCCACTAAATGCAACCAATGTTTATTGAGAATCTAATCCATCTGCTAGAAAGCAAAGAAGGTATAAAAGTATTGGGTGATAAAAATCCCTTGACTGGGTTCTAAGCACATAGAACAATAATATTCAATCTCTACCTGGAATAAATTCACTTTATTTTGAATATGGGTTATTTATCTGTAAATATATCTTAAGATATATATAAATATTAAATTACATGTGAGTTGTGCAGACAACAAATATTACATGGGGATGCATTAGACACAAGGGCCTCTCAGTCAAGGAGGAAACCAGGAAGCTGACAGGACTACAGAGAATCCTGGAAGAATTTAGCTTATTATATAAACTTTTTCAACCCCACTCTATAGTAAGTCTAATATGTTGTATACCATAGAGAACTCATATAGTTAATAAAAATAGGGATTCCTGTTGTGGCAAGGTGGTTAACAGATCCGACTAGGAACCATGAGGTTGCAGGTTCGATCCCTGGCCTTGCTCAGTGGATTGGGGATCCAGCGTTGCTGTGAGCTGTGGTGTAGGTCACAGATGTGGCTCAGATCCCGCGTTGCTGCGACTGTGGCATAGGCTGGTGGCTATAGCTGCGATTAGACCCCTAGCCTGGGAACCTCCATATGCTGCAGGAGTGGCCCTAGAAATGACAAAAAGACAAAAAATAAATAAATAAATATTTGTTGAATAAATAACTGAATTAATTTTCTGCTTTTAAATAAATTACAATCTGCTATGGAAACTATATTTTCATAATAAAAAATAAAAATAATAAATACTATAATACATGAATAGACAGGCAGCAAATAAAGGATGTTTACAGTGCTTAGCACATAGTGAGGGACATTTTTATTTTTTATTTTAATTATTTTATTATATTTGTGATATCATTTGTACATTTGGTTTGACTGTTGTGTATTTGTTATTAAGGTGTAAATACCTGGAGGTAGTGCTATCTTGAAACCAGCTCCATAATTCTGCATAAGTCACGTGGTCTTAAAATACACCATAGACATCAACAAAGACCACAAATCAGGACTTACACCCTATCTCCAGAACCAGTCAATAAACACAGCACAGTAAATACAGTTTAAGACAGCACCCCACTGCCTAGGGGACAGGTGAATATGCATTTCCTCAGGTAAAATTTGTAGTTTAGCTGGCATTAATTGGACATAATTCTGCCATCCTGAAATTGGATGGTCTTCCAGCCATTTTGCCTGGTTAATTGGTGGTATATAAAGACAACTATATTTTCTAATTTATTCTAAGCTTCTTCTTAGCTTCTTTGTGGGATTTACATTCCCCAGAATAAAAGGTGTTGTCCCTTAGGGGTTGCAGTTTCCAGATGATTCGATAAGAATGGGTGGACAAGAGAGAGAGGAGGAAGAGGAGAGGAATTAGAATTAAAGGAATAATACTTTAAAAATGCCTTTCAACAATCCGTTCATTTGAATTATAATTATTAAACACAAAAATGGATACCAGACATTGTTCTAGTTATTGTCAATTCAGTAAACACACTTAGTCCTCATGGAGATAATGGCCTTTTCAAAGTAGAGAGGCAGCTGTAAAATATTATAGTTTATACATATCTTGGTTCTCTTACCAAAGGGGTAGACTGTAGCATTATCTTACAATTTTATTTTAAGCAGAGGGAGCTTTCTTTAATGAGATGATGTCTTTATATGTTGACCATCAAGTGCTTGCTGAAACCAGAGTCATTGTAATCTCTTATAATACCTTTCAGATTTTGTCAACAAATACCATGAAAATCAAAACCTTTTTTTTTAAGTTTTTTTCTTTCCCTTGTTCTTTATAGGTATTTAAATTAAAAGTTGTGAGAGACTTCACTGGCAACTACTGGACAGACTGGTTTGCATTCATTAGATATAACTCTGCCATCTTAAAATTGGATATTCTCCAACTAGGAGTCTTCCCTTTGTAGAAGAGTGCTTTATTTCAAGGGATGTTTACAGCTTGAATTGCAATATCCATTCATTCAACCAGTATCTATTGGGTACCTACTGGATGAATAACTCAGTCCTAAGCTCTAAATACTATATAAAACCAAAAAAAACCCAAGCCAAAAAAAAAAAAAAAAAAAAAACTACCTTCCTCAACTATCCCTTTCTACTTTATGTATTAGTATGACTATATTTTATTTATTTTGCTCAAGCATCATAATATTCCCTAAAAAGCTCTGGTTCTGCATCAACATGAACACCTACTCCACTATCTAATGCAGAAGCATTTTTGATTCTTAACAGACCCTGGAGCCATATGAGGGAAAATATTCTTGCCAAGACTTGTACCTTGATACCTTTTACTCGCATCCTAAACTTTTCCTTCTGAAAAGATTGTTAACATGATAGTTTCCTAAGATTGCTCCTGATTAAATATCCCACTAAGTAACCAAGAGATGCCTCAGATTCCTGTGAAACTGGCAATAAAAGAAACCAGAAAAATCCTTTTATTTCGATGGTAAAAGAAAATACTGTACTGGCTTTCAGTTTCCCTTACACAAATATTGTAGACTGTATAATTGGAATGGGAACAAGAAGGATCAGTATACTAGAATGTTATTCTACTGGTCCCTTCAGTGAAATAGGAATATTTTCAATTTTTAAGGTAGATTTTTCTTTTGAAATAAGGTTTTCTATTGTCCTGAACATTAAAGTAAATACTTATTAAAATTGCAACTAGCAGTAATTAAATAGGAAAACCAGAGACCAACAATTAAATATCATTTAGGAAAATTAATATATTCATGATATATTTAATATAACTATATAATTAGTTTTTACATTGTAGCCATCAAAAACCAATGCAGTTTTCTTTATATATCCATTTTAAATTAGAAACTTCTTACAATTCGCTTGGCAGCTTATCCATTTTCAAATGCCAGATATTATTTGATTAAGCAGTTTAATCATTACCAGTGAGATTTTTTTTCCCAAATAAAGTATACGGATATGCATATATAACCACATATCATGATTTTAAAGAACGCTATACTCAAAATCTTTTCATCTATGTTATAATTCCAAATTTTATTTTGAATGATTCTTATCTCTATGGTATAAATTTAACCTTTTTAATGTCAGCATAGATCTATTTATTGACTGGTTAAATCATTTATGGAAAAGCTCTTATTGCTGGCTTGACAGCATTGTAACAAGGAGATGTTTGGAGATTTTCCAGTTCAATGAGAAAAATAGCTATATAAACATATTATATTCAGGAAAAAAAAAGAGGGTGGCCACAGGAGCAGAGGGGAGAGCACAGGTTTTAGTTTTTGGCATGGCAAAAGGCTTCATGGAGGAAGTGATGTTTAAATTAGGTCTTGAAAGTCAAGAAAGAGTATCTCACTGGCAGAAAAGTGAGTTTTATACAAAGGCCATAAAAGGGTCTTCCACTCAGAAGGAAATACACGTCCACAGTCATTGTTGAATAGCATGGTATGTTCCAGAAACTTCAAGTTCTGTACTCAGTGTAACAGAGTACAGAATGTATGTGAGCAAGAGAAATGAGCCAGGTCAGGTGGGCCAGGGGGGCTTAAACGCAGTTGCAAGGAGCTTTGACCCACATCTATAGTATGGGAGTGAGGACACTAAAGGGTATACAGTCTTCCCTCGATATGCAAAGGGGCTTGGTTCCAGACCACCCCTTCCTCTGTCAGACACCAAAAATCCACAGATGCTTAAGTCCTTTATATAAAATGGCGTAGTATTTGCTTATAACCTATGCATATCCTCCCATATACTCTAAATCATCTCTGTATTACTTATAACACCTAATACAATGTAAATGCTATGTGAATCATTATAAGTAAATAAAATGTAAAAGCTATGTTGCCAGAATGTGATAAATTTGTTTTGCTTTTTAGAACGTTCTAGAATTTTTTTCACATATTTTTGATCCACAGTTGGTTGAATCCTAAAACCTGTGGACATGGAGAGCCAACTGTAATCCATAATGAAACCAAATTTCCCTGGTGGGCAGCAAAGAGTAGGTAGAACTGAGAAACTGGGTGAGATGAAGTATAAGAGGGCCAAGTATATTGCTGATATAAGAATGTTGGTGAAAGGCTCTGGGGCTCTGAACTACAGCAGTTGTGGTGAAATAAGGACAGGAGCAGAGGTCTGAGAAGTATTTAGGAGGTCAAGTTAAGGCAAGCTCTAATTACAGGAAGATAAAGTAGATGCTTGCATATGCAAGTGTGTACCTACTCACTGAGTCATTTCACAAGTGCCTAGGAGCACTCCTTATACAAACTCCATGATGGACCAGTCATAGTCTTGTTCTTAACCAGATCACAGCCCAGAAATGGAAGAATGGCACATTTAAATACTAGAAAGGAAACTTAAAATATGGCTAATCTCTCACTTGATATATAATGAGAAACGATCTATAATATGTATTATATATACAGTTGGATGCAGAGTTTTGTACATATTACTAGTTCATTATTACATGAAATGGATAATTGTTATAAGATATGAAACATTAGGGTATGATGGGAGTTCCCGTTGTGGCTCAGTGGTAATGAACTCAACTGCTATCCTTAAGGATGTGTGTTCTATACGTGGCCTCGCTCACTGGGTTAATGATCCGGCATTGCCATGAGCTGCAGTGTAGGTTGCAGATGCGGCTTGGATCTGGTATTGCTGTGGCTGTGGTGTAGGCTGACAGCTACAGCTGTGATTCTACTGCTAGCCTGGGAACTTCCACATGCCCCAGCTGGAGCCCTAAAAAGACATCAACAAAAAAATTAGGGTATGAGCCATAGGCTGATTCATTCTAGGAATAAAAGCTTTTGATTGAATTCAGGTATAGTTTAAAAGCTAAGTGAACATTTTCTACCTTCTAGGAGAAGGTGTTATTAAACTTAAAATATATGTTTATGTTAAAGGAACCTTACTTTCAGAGAGTTTTGAATGACAGAGAAAATGGAAGGTATTCCAGATTGGGAAAGCAGCATGAGCAAATGAAAAGGTGAAAATCAGATGATCTGCATGACAAAAATTAAAATTTAATTTTAGGGGGAGATGGTCCTCAGGAAACATGGACCTTAGTGCTATATAATGCATCTTACTATAAAACATAATCTACTGACTAGTATGCAGCCGAGGCATGTGGGAGTTCCCAGGCTAGGGGTTGAGTCAGAGCTACAGCTGCCGACCTATGCCTCAGCCACAGCAACACCAGGTCCAAGCCGTGTCTGCAGTCTTCCCTATAGCTCACAGCAATGCCAGATCTCTGACCCACTGAGTAAGGCCAGGGATCAAACCTCCATCCTCATGGATACTAGTCAAATTCATTTCTGCTGCACCACAATGGGAACTCCCTAACCAGATATTGTTAGCTGCTTAAGCTTCCTGTGCTTAAATTTTATCTGTAGAGATGATAATATTAACACCTATCTTACAAGATTGTTAATAAGTTGGTGTGTATAAAGTACTTAGAACAGAGTTTAACACTCTAACTATTCTATAAACATTGTCTATTATTGCATATAATATAATAGGCAGTTCTGTATGGTCGAAAGCTCATAGCCAAAGGCATATTTGCTGGAGAAAAGCAGTTACTGAAAAAAGGAAAATGTGAATTTGAATTCCTGCTCTATTATTTACTGTTTGTATAACCCTGGACAGGTAAGTTGGCTGCTGTGTGCTTAATTTATTTATTAATTGATTAAACAAACACTTGTTGAATATATCTCCTGTGCCAGAGGGTGAGTCAACTACTAATTGGAAACAAATACTTAAAAATAAGAATTTCAATTTGTGATAAGCACCTCAATTCCCTCATCTGCAAAAGCAATATAGCAATATTTATTTTTATTTATTAATTTTTAAAATTTTATTTTGGCTTTGCCTATGGCATAGGGAAGTTCCTATGCCAGGGATTGGACCCCCACCATGGCAATAAGCCAAGCCACAGCAGTGACAATTCTGGATCCTGGATACCTACTTTTTTAAAGTCACTGTAATGATTATAAATAATATACATAAAAGTATTTGCATAGTTCCTGGCATAGACTATAGGGGAGTACTGAATGACTCAGTGGTAGTATTAATAATATAACGTGGTTTCAGCATTTCAGAAGTTGATGATGTAGTGCAGTGATCATCAAACTATAACCCTTGGGCTGGCCAACTGTTTTTGGTTTGTAAATAAAGTGTTATTGGAAAACAGCCATGCCTATTTGTTTACACCAGCCCTCTACAACTGCCTTCTCAATAAAGAGGCAGAGTTGAGTAATTGTGACAAAGACTATATGGTCCTTAAGCCATATTTTCTTACACATTCACTATCTAACTTTTAAGGAAGTTTCCTGGCCCTAGTAAAATAATCTAGTTTGGTCATGTTTACAAAACACTGGCTCTAACATGTAGGCAATGCAGCCAGTGATGAATATCAATCTTTAAAATTTTGAAAAGGGAGAGATTGATTGCTCCTAGTTGGGGTTATCCTAGAGAAGAAAGCATTTTAACCAGAGTTAGAGGGATAAATAAAAATTCAGGAGATGGAAATGTCTGGGGAGAGGTCTTTTCAGGCAAATTTCTGTAAGGAGAAAGGCCTCAGTAGAAGCATAGTACGTGATGAGCACCACATTTCAGAAAATGACTGGATAGGAGGCTCAAAGACATGGTAGGAGATGAATTGAGAAGTGTTTTGATAACCAGACCAATGTATTTGAACTTAATTTGGTAGGCAATTTAAAGTCACTGAAAATTTCCACGCATAAGAATGACAATCAGTATTTTAAAGCTATCTGTCAGTTGGTATGCAAAATGAATTGAAGCAGAGATAATGAAAAAAGTCAGCCATCAGTAAGTGAATAAAAAATTTGCACAGGCATAGGATAATGAGGGCTAGCACTAGGATGATAGATGGAAAAGAAAAAGATGACTACAAATATTGCTGTAGTTATGTGACAGATTAAGCATGCAGGATAGAATGGGGGGAGGCATGAAAGCTGGTATATGTCATCAGCATCAGTGGTGGGAGAATGGATGAGAATGATGAACAATGTCAAAGAAAGGACAGAAACCAAGATGGATGTGGACTGAATAAAGATCGGTGGGTGTGGGGATGTCAGAAGTCAATGGCTTCTAGAATAACAGTGTCAGATGTGAGATTATGACTTAAAGAGAAGGTATACTTGAAAAATGAGGTAGCAAAAAGTAGTAAGGTGGTGATAATAACACCTGTCTCATCATCACTAAGGGCTTACTATGTGCCAAGTCATGTTTTAAGCACTTCAGGACGCTATTTCATTTAATTTGCGTAATGACTCATATTATTATCATTCCATTTTACAGATTAGGAAATTAAAACTTAACATCATTAAAATGCCCCAGGCTTTCACAGTTAATAATGGAGTTTGCACTCAAGTTATATGACATCAAAGCTTCAAGCTTAACTGTACAACTGCACTGTGTCCCACAGGAAACATTAAAAGTATGATGAACTAAAGCAATGGTGCTTTTAAATTTTCTTGTTCATTATTGAAATATTTCATTGCCGTTCTGTAAGGGTTACATGACTACTATTAGAATGAAATCTTGATGGTTGCCTGGGAAAGAGTACTTAATTTAGAATTCAGCAACTGCTTAATAAAAACATAACATAATACCACTTTAATTCGTTAGCCTTTTTGTTAGTGTTAAGAGGCAAGTAGCTACCTAAGGCTGGCCCCATTTGTGGCAAAACAGCAGGATCCTGCACTACTGCAATGTTGATTTCCGATGCCCCAGCTTCCTGACAGCAGCAGAGGTAGCAGCTTTTTGTGGGCCAGTTCTGCACTGCTCTTCTATGAGTCATTCCTAGAAGTTCAGCCTGCAGCATGCCAGACCAACTCCAGCTCCCCCAGTGATTTTGTAAGCACCAAAGTCCCTCTGTTAAATCCTCTTCTACTTAACCTAGCTGGAATGATTTCTGTTGTATGAACCCTAATCTATGCTATACAGTATTGAAGCAGTAAAATTAGTAAACATGAAACCAAAAACACTGAAGTTCCAGGGATTTCTCTAAAATGTCTTTTGTATGGTTTCCCTACCAAATAAAGGAGGGCACAATCAGGCAACGGCTGGTTTAAAGGCGGTATTTTATTTTTATTTTTTAAATCTTTTTATTTTTACAGTTGCACCTGCAGGATATAGAAGTTCCCGGGCTAAGGATCAAACTGGAGCTTCTGCTGAGGCCCACATCACAGCCACAGCAACGCTGGAGACTTAATTTACTGAGTGAGGCCAGGGATCGGACCCACATCCTCAAGACATCATGTCAGAGCCTCAATGGGAACTCCAAAAGCCATGTTTTTTAAATTGTGGCTGTTTTTCAAATTGACAAGTATGTAGAGAAAAGACCAGGGACCAATAGATAAGATTCCTCTGGTTTAAGATCTTTGTCTTTGGATATAGTTTACTCTCTTAAGGAATTGACCAGAAAAATAAACCCGATGCCTTTTAGGATTTTCACAAAACTTTGTGCAAAAAAAAAAATCTTTCTAGTAGCAGCTTGTGACTGTTCCCCCTAAAGAAAGGTTCCTAAATCTTACCTGTAGGAGCAAAGTATGAGTGCTGTGTGATTCCCAAAAGGCTAGCCTCTTCAGAGCCTACCTAAGATAGTTGGAGATTTTCTTTGGCTCCTATTTTTGCTCTTGATTTCCAGTTGAGTTATATTATCATTTGATAATGCAGTCTGTACTATTTCAGACTTGAATTTAAATGACTTTTTTTGCGTTTAATAGGTAGTCCGTTTTTATAACTGTTCCATAGATGAGTTCCTTCTTTAACTACATTTGTCTATAGATCTCTATTCATCCAACTTTATTAATTTCCTTGTTAAAAACCCTGCTATTCTTACTTATACTATTTTCTATGCACTCTAACATGAAATAAGAGCTATGTTTCTGTGTTTATTTTTATCTATCTATTCAACTTAAAGATTTGGCTTTTGGTATTTTGATGCTCTAATACTTAAGTATTCATGACAAACTATGTCCTCATTGTGGATTTGCACATTATACTTATAAAGTAATACTTTCTATATCTTTCAGTTTGCCTTGTATTTAGTTTTGTCTTATGCTAATTATTTAAAACTTTAAATAGACACTCAATTGGTCTGATTGAAAATTATGAAATGTAAAAGATTGTTGATGGACAAAAAGAACCCCCCCCACTGGAATTGACTACCATATTCATATTACTTCTATGTATTTCTGAAGCGAAGGCCCAGGGAAGGAGAGAATCAACATCTGTCAGTACCAGTAATGAAGCTAATGAGAAAAAAAAATTTAGCTTTCATCTTTCATCGAGTACATTTACAGATAACAATAAAGTCTGGGGAAATAATTAAAATTCATTAAGATAAAGAACCCCTCACCCACTTGAGAGTGTCATTTTCTCTTTTCTTTCCTGGTCATTCTGTTTAATCTGAAGTTCTCAGGTGGGAATATGGTCATATCATGCCAGGTCATAAATTATTTGCATTTGCTTACATGTTTTTGTCATTTACATGGGGATAATTTTAGAGCTAGAATTCTCTAAGTATACTGGATTTCTGGTCATGGCTCAGTGGTGATGAACCTGACTAGGATCCATGAGGACACGGGTTCCATCACTGGCCTCGCTCAGTGGGTCAGGGGTCTGGCTTTGCCGTGAGCTGTGGTGTAGGTCACAGATGCTGGCTTGGATCCCGCATTGTTGTAGCTGTGGCATAGGCCAGCAGGTGCAGCCCCGATTAGACCCCTAGCCTGGGAACTTCCACATGCTGTGCGTGTGGCCATAAAAAGCAAATAATAATAATAATAATAATAATAATTCTCTAGGTATACTCTAATTCTCAATATTTAATCCCTTTAAAAGCCTAGCTAAAATTTCATTAGGCACTTTTTTCACTTACTTAACATAATGGAATTAAGCTTTTTTTTGAGGGGGGGCAAGTTCCCAGGCCAGGGATCAACCCAAGCCACAGCAGTGACAGTGCTGAGTCTTTAACTGCTAGGCCACCTGGGAAATCTGATTCAAGCATTTTTATAGAAGTTTTATTGCAGTAAAAGTGTGTTATTTTCCACCACACTTAAGATCCAAATAACAGACTTGTCATATTTTTACTGAAGGTATCCCTTAACCTGGTTGGGAATTTAAAAAACGTAACACTACTCACAATCAGTTTTCTTAAAGGCCTGAAATAACCACATAAACTGAAAATACCTTGAAGGGCAACTATTCCACAGTCTAAACCAATAGCTGTGATTGGGTTTGTTTGGCTAATCACTGCTTATAGCCATCATTTGATCAAATCTCAGAATCTCCCAATTTACATTTATTGAACTTGACCTTTCTTTACATTAATCATGGCATGCTTAGCAATCAGATCAGAGGATTTTTTCTTTTTTTTTGGCATTTGAAAAACGTCCTTGTCTCTGAGGGACACCCCACTGTGAGTGAGACAGGCATACCTAGTAGAAGAAAAGAGATGTGCGATAGAACTGAGAAGTCTTATTTTTTTCTTTTCTATTTTCTATCTTCTCTTGCATGTTTTATATTTAATATGACAAAGTCTGTTGCTTTTCATAGCTAGTAGTTATTTTTAGCAAGATTTCAGTATTGGTTGTTTTGTAGCCTTTCGCCTATTCAGCCTAGTAAAGTCCTAACAATTTTCAAAACCTGAAGATGCACCCCCTACTCTGATGAGTCATTTCCCAAATAACTCAGCACAATGCGTCTCTCTTCCCCTAGAAGCCCTCTAGGATCTGGCTTTGTGGCCAACCCCATGTTCATGACATCGTTATGTGGACTGACTTCTGTGTTGCTCATTGTAAGTCAACTTGGTTTCCCCTTTTAAGTCCTTCTCCTGCTCTTTCAGCACCATGTCACACACCTGTCTCTGTCTTCTAGTGACCTATCCCTGTCATCTATCTGGCTTGGTCTGGGCCAGCCTCTATGAACAGGCATTTAGGATATTTTTTCTCCTTGAACCTGATTATCATCACAGGGTGGGCTGTGAGGAATCTGGCATGATTCTGGCTGTAGCAGTTACCCAGGCTCTCTCAGCATTTTAAAAAGTCTACTGTTTAATATGCAACAATACTGATTTCCCCCAAGCTGTTTTGTGATATTTCTTTTTCAAGTCTTTCTTGCATTCTCGGTACCCTGCACACCCTGCAGGACTCAGTTTCCCTGCACAGTAGCAAGGCAGCTGCAGAACCCTTGCTTTCCTCTTTATGTTCTTCACCTCTGCTTCTCAGGACTCTACATTCCCACTTTGGAATTTTGGTTCTACAATCCTTTGAGGGGCTCTCCTCGAGGTCATAGGTCACAGGTCACAGGTCACAGTTCAGGGACCTCAGTGTTCAGATAGTCTTTCAAAGCACATTGACTTTCCTGACTGTATTATCCTGCCTGGCTTCCTCCAGACTGATTTTTACTTTCAAAAAAACTGGAAAACAAAAAACAAAAACAAAAAACACAACAAACTTTGTCTTTCAGACATTCACTTTAATTTATAACTAAACCCAGAAACTAAGTCTTGGGAGAGACTTAAGGATTAATATTCTATTTCTTAACATTCCCTTTGTGGCTCAGTGGGTTAAGAACCAGCCATAGTCTCCATGAGGATATAGGTTTGTTCCCTGGCCTTGCTCACTGGGTTAAGGCTCCAGTGTAGGTCGCAAATGTGGCCTAGGCTATGGAACTTCCATATGCCACAGGTAAAAAATAAATGAATAAATTTTTAAAAATTTAAAAATAAACTAATTCTAGGATATTAACTATTGTTTCATATGAGTGAATGATTAACGTATTTTTTAAAATATTTAAAAGTCATTTTTACATAATAATATGTAAAACTGTAAAATACTAACTCATCATTTACCTATAGAGACACAACCAAGTGCTATCTTGATTTAAGTATTTCTTAAATGAGGCCCTGAAATTTTTTGTCTGTACCATGGCTGCAAAGGTCAACTTTATAAAGGCAAAAGTCATGTCTATTTATAAAATTTTCAATAGCATGAGAAGAAGCCTTACTGGATGACTTTTTAAAATAATAAAGATTGAATTGCCAGGTCTATTGTCATGTTTAATCTCAGTGAGATTCAAAGGTGAGATTCATAATTTCTTGAGAAAATTTTAAGTTAATCAGTTAACAAGACATCATTGTCAATCAGTATTTGGATATAACGGTCCCTAGATTTCTCTCTGTACTGGCCATGGCCTCATAGGACCTAAAGTAAAATTAGAGAAAGCAGAAACTAAGCAGAGAGAAATCTCAGAGAAACTTGAGATTTAGTTTTTTATTAGAAATCATAATATCCAATCCAAACTGAACTCAGATAAAGAGATTTTTACCAAGTTCTTTGAGTTTTAATACCCCAATTTCTTCCCCAGCATCTCTCTAGTTCTTATTCTTCCTATTATATCCACCAGACCAGAAGGGAAAGTTCTAATATTTAGCTAGTCTTTGTCTTTGATCTGAAACCACATGGTTTGTTTTTTATATTCTAGCACCAAGTTCAACTATGTGCCCTTGAAGGTTTTACAGATTACAAATTGAGAAAGCTGAGTTCCTCTCAAAGAACTATAAAACATTTTAGGCAAGAGATAAGTGACAAATAGCAATATTTTTAAGCAATTAGTTGGCATAACAGGAAAATATGAAGACTAATCAGTTATGGCTATTACATATTGTGGCAATAATGACACATCTTAAGTTATAAATACAAGGAATTATTTCCTGCCTATCTGCTTAGTATCATTAGGAAAAAGTATCCTAAAACCTATAAATAAAGCAAAAGAATGCTTGCTATCTTTTCAATGGCACACTGAAGCACTGTTTAACGGAATCACCTAACAGTAATTTTTTTAGGAGAAAGTACCATTGTTTGACATTGCTATTTATTAGCTACTAGGAGTTAAGACTGTGAAGTTACATGTGAAACTTGGAGATAAATATATGATAAAAATGCAAACAACTTCTGCTGTAAGAAAATGTAATCCTAAACATGAACCATGTAACATGTACCAGTTTTTTAATCTAACCTAAAATCTTCCTAAAATTCTCTCATCAAATGTCCTATAAGTATCCAGTTAACATACTCTTTGAACCATGTTGACTATCATATTGATTCTTCATCAATTAGTGAGTTAAATAAATTTGCAACACATGTTCATCCTACATTTGTATGACGGTCATGATTCTAATTCATTTTTAGTACATCCCAATTCTGTTTGAATTCTAGATTTCTTTTGCAAATAATCTTAAGCATTTATGGCAAGTTCTTCTGCAAACTTAACTCATTAATTCTCTGCAGTTGATGAAATGGAAAGAATTCTCTACAGTGATGAAAAGAATACTTCTTCTGTGGGTGTATTTTGTTTTTATTTAATTAGGCACTAATCTATAGTCAATTTCCTGGCCTTCCTGATAGAAGAACAATCTCAGAGAAGGACGGAGGGAAGTAGCTGACACTGTCCTCTCAGAGTCAAACTGGATGTTCATTAATGTGGTTTCCAAGCTGCCTCTGACCACCAGTTTCCTGCTGGGCTTCCACCTACTTGCTGTTTCAAATACTTTTTTGTTAACGTTCCTTGCCTAAGCAGGTCCTTTGGTTTTACTTTCTGGACCCTCAGCTCTCACTGTACAAATGCCTTGCTGTATCTGCTGGTCAATTAACTGGGGTGCTAAAGGAAACTCAAATGATCATAACACAGTTGTTAGATTCTATTATATTTTGTAAATAGAAAAGCTTCAATAGGAAACAAAACCATTCAAGGAAATAACCAGTAGGTGAACACAGGCTTCTTGTGTGAAAATGGTTTGAGAAATAAGCAGATATATTTATTTTCTACTTCAAGATCAAAAAATTTGAGTGTATACATCAAAGGGCTAACATCATTATTGCAAAAGTCCCCAAGGGCAGAGAAAACATGCAGCCAACATAATGCTATGGGCACTTGATATGGCCAGTGTATAGACTTCAAAGAGTAGAGTCTGAAGGATTGTCAACTTGCTCTATTTGCAAGTTCTAAAAATGGTTTCTCAACCATCACATTAAAGCAGTGACAAACTTTGCAAAATCCAGTGTAATAATTTACTTGGGATAGAAATGCATCCTTTTTTAGTATGTTACCTGTATGTTTTCATTTCTGCATCACAAAATAAAGGCCATTAATGGTAGACATTTCTTGGCATTTTTCTTTTCCAGGAAAAATGTTTATTTCTCTTATTTTCATTTCAGTGCTGTGCCACAGCCATTTTTCTTAATAGTTAGCTAGCATAACACAAAATAACTGAATAAAGCATTTTGACTTACTGGAGTAGTTAATTCTATACAACCAACTGCAGATTTGAAGAAGCAAATTTGCTGAGGGTTTGGTAGGAAAACTGTGATAAAATTTTAACTTTTTGTTAATTTGTTTACAGAATCTATCGAATCGCTATGGTTTAGGGACCAAAGAAATGAACTATATGTGACCCTAACATAACAATCGAAACAGTTATATTTTATTTTTAATAAATTAGACCAATATTTTATAGATCAAAAACTTGATTGGCTAAATTGAATTTTGTTTTTCCAGAATGTGATCAAACCATTTTATGTGTTGTTGTGTATCTTAAAAACCTGTAGGTTGGAATTTCTGAGCTTATTCACGAAATCTGAGTAGAAACATCTCTAAGGAAACACAGCAGGAAACCCAGCATCTGCCACAGCAACTGGAGAAATCCCTTAGTTCCCAAACTGCCTCTGTCTTAATTTCCTGTCCTCCTTTTTGTTAGCTTATTTAACCTGTAATTTTATAATTAAAGTACAATGTTTTCAGCTCACTGAAAATAACCTTATCCAACCTCTCTTTCCCTCACGTGGGTTTTTGGAGCCCTGCGGGATTTGTAACATATTATAGGAGTCTCTCTCCCTCTCCCCCCACACCTCTTCTGAGTTTTTGCATTCTACACAGAGGTTTACAAATTAAATGCCTTAAAAGGGAACAGAGTGTGACTACCACTATGGGTCAAACAGCCTAGGTCTGATTCCTTGGATGAAAAAAAAGGGGGGGGGCGGAAGAAAATGCCCATGAAGAGATTTTGTGTGACTTTCCAACTAACCCTTTACAATACCAGGCCTAACAGAAAGGAAGCCGTAGGCCTCCTTTTTAGTTCCAAAGACTATACCACCAGAACAAAATCCACATTGTAGCTTCAGTGTGACTGTGCATATCTTAATTTTTATTCATTAGGCATTGATTTCTTGGTTTAATTCACACAGAGCAATCTTATTTTCCTGATTTCAAGGGTCTTATGGGAAGCATCACAGTGGCTTTCATCTACTGACATCAGCGAAATCTTTCTCTCTTCCTTTGAAATTTCTCCCATTTCCTTTTTGCTTGGCAAGTCCTTCTCCATCAGGCAGTCACAATTGAATTAATTAGAATTCTTCCAGATATGAATTATAAAAATCCAATTCAAACTAGCTTGAGCAAAAAGAACATAAAGGAAATGTATAAATTCCTATGGTGTGCAGTCTACTCTCTTTGACCCCTGGGATCCTTATCTAAGAGGTCCCTTTTCCCTTAGGTGGAGGGGGCTGTCACGAAGTATCAGGTCATTAGGAATCTGTCCCTCTCCATTTCTCAGCTTTCCTTCTCTCACAGGTAGCCTCTCTTCTTGTAGTAGCCCATGATACTTTCAAACTTGTATCATCCAAGCTGCATCCACAGGAATACAGTATATTTCTTTCCAATAATTCTAGCAAAAACCTTGAGTCTGGCTATTTTAGAAAGAATGTGAGTTTTGTGTCCAAGTATTGTACCAATGTTTAGAGGGTGATCTGCTTTAGTTAGCCAGACCTTGGTGCTGGGTTCCCTTTAGGGTTGGGAGTAAGTGTAAGAGCTGGCTATACCATTATCACTTGAACTAAGAAGGTAGGGAAGAGTTATATTCAAATTAAATTATTTATTCAATTAATAGAAGGACACACAGAAGACTGGCTATAAAAATAACAAATATAAAATATGATCAGCCTCTTGGATGGCACATACACATGTAAACACACACATACACATACACACGTCTTGCTTCATAACCATAATTTAAATAATGCTAAGTAGTACAATGCAACTATTTCTTCTGTAACTAAAAATGTTCTCTCTCAGAGTTCCCATTGTGACACAGTGGGTTAAGAATCCAACTGCAAGCGTGTAGGTTGCAGCTATGGCTTGGAGTCAATCCCTGGCCTGGGAACTTCCATGCACTGTGGGTTCAGCCATTTAAAAAAAAAAAAAAAAAAAAATCCCGCTTTCTCTCTCTTTCTCCATAAGGAGATAACCCAAGACTTGTACAGTTACTGTATCTGACTCCAAATTCATGGTCACTGAATGATGTGCATTACCCCCAAAAAGCTTTGATGGTGGGACTTATGTTGTGGTATCCCATAATCTATAAAACCTGAAGGATAACTGCCATAAAAATGCCAATTAAAAAAGAGAGTGGAGTTCCCATCATGGCTCAGTGGTTAATGAATCCGACTAGGAACCCTGAGGTTGTGGGTTTGATCCCTGGCCTTGCTCAGTGGGTAAAGGATCTGGCGTTGCCATGAGATGTGGTGTAGGTTGCAGATGCGGCTCAGATCCCACATTGCTGTGGCCCTGGCATAGTCTGGTGGCTACAGCTCTGATTAGACCCCTAGCCTGGGAATCTCCATATGCTGTAGGTGCGGCCCTAGAAAAAGACAAAAAAAAAAAAAAAAGAGAGAGAGAAGATTATATAGGCTAGTATGCAAGGGTACATCCCTTTAGCCGCCCATAACTGGTGGGCGAGCATTTGAGAATAAGACAATTGTCCTAGTGGTCAAATAATCAAAGGTCTCTATTGTCTGCCTTGGAAAAAAAAATCCCCCCTTAAAATTTAGGTAGGAGGGCATGTCTTTAATTAACAATGATGGATTAATTAGCCTTGCTCTGAACCAAGCCTGCCATTCAGAAGAGCTGAAGAGCTGAAAACAGTATTTTAAAATCAAATCTATTTTCAGTTATCAGAGAGCTACCAAGACACAAGGCTTGTGAGACTAAGAACTCGGAGGAAAAGAAAACCCAGAGAGGTGATCTAGAGTCCATACTGCTCTTCCCCGGCAGGCACTGGCTGATTCATAGACAGCTGCTGAGAGGCTGAGAAAGCAGGGCTGTGAAGATGAGGAGCCAAGCAGAGATTTCAGCAGTTTCACATGCTGTGGGAACAAACATTGATGAGAGTTTTGTTTCCTGGAGAATTAAAAAATATGAGGGGTGGATAATTAAAATTGCCTTCGGTAATTACAGGTTCCAACTATCAACTGCTATCATGCTGCAGTGTTCACATTAACTTTTTTTTTCTCTTGTTTTTGAAATTAGATTCTGTGGGACCTGTGGGTCTTAAGTTGCTTATCACTATTTAGGTCTCTGAAAGACAGGGCCAAGAACTTTCAGTGTGTATATGAATGTAATATATTTGATTATGATTGTTGAAAATATTTTGCAACTATGCATCCATTCACTCATTCAGTATTTGCTGATGACAAAACAGAAGCGTTAAGAACATGGATACAGAGCAGACAGCCAGGATGGAATCCCTGCTGTGTCATAGATTAGCTGTGTGAGCTTAGGCAAGTTAACCAGCCTGAGTTCCAGTTTTCCTATCCTTAAAGTGGGATAAAAGTTTACTAATATTATAGGAGTTTCTTTGAGGAATAAATACATTAAAACATACAAATCAGTAAGAACAGTTGTTTTCAACAAGTGAGAACTATGTAAATGCTTCCTATCATCTTCATCATCAATATCATCTTCTTTTTCTCCCATCTAGACTTCTGTTATTTGAGCCAAACCACTTTATTTTGTGCAGTCATGTATTCCCTTCCAAGGAGCTTTCTTAGTGGGTTTTTATACACCTGTCAATTAGTTCTGGCCTTAGTCTCTTTAGATAGCAGGCATAGGAACTTGATCATGATGTGAGAAGCAGGACACAGTCAAACAGATTTTGCTGTCAAGATTACGGTGTGTTATTTTTCACCAAGAGTATTTTTGTCCATTAATGACCAAGAATTCCTGATTCAATTCTTTTTTCTACTTCTACAACACTTTGAGTTTGTCATAAATATATTCAAGGTAGCAAAACTGCTTCTGAGTTGTTCTGGCTAAAACTTTTAGGGACACTAATCAGCTCATGTCCATCCAAAAGACTGGCAGAGACCCAGAAAGATGTATATAGTATACTGAGAAGATAAAGGTTTATTAATTCTTCTGAAATATGAGACTAAAACAGTCCTGAAATAGGTAGACAGCTATGTCTGCTGATGCAATGTTAATATTTTGATGTTACTGCAAGCTTTTGAGGGTTTTTTCCCCTCACTAATTTTGAGTGCCATCAAAGTCAAAACCACTTCTACAACTGTGATGATTCAGTGAAAAAAAAAGATTTTTTTTCTTATTTGAATCACAAAATCTCTTTGTAGCTCAAAATGACGAGTGACTGATTGTGCACCTCTTATCCAGGGAATGTCAATGACATGAAAATCCAAATATACCCTCCTTTAATTCTTAACAACATTTAATCCTGATTGTGTCAAGCTCTTAGACAACTACATGCCAAGTCAAGAGCTGGAAAAATTTTAAAACCAGTGGATTGGACAAGTATTATTCCTTCAATGCAATTCACAAATGTCAGGTATCGCTATCTTAATTAATCTAGAGGTACTTTTCTGTATCCATAAGTGTTTAATGACGGCTAAAGTAGTTTAAAGCTGATTTGGGTAAAATTGGATGATAAAGGACAGAATATTTGACTTTAAGTTTTTAAAAATCACTGTATCACACAATTTAAACGGTGTCTGTTTGGATATGCGGCATTAAGTGAATTGGTGAGTCAAATTTCTCAATACTAATGATCAAAACTCTACAAAATATTAATACAATGCAACAAAATTCATTTTATTTTAAGTGCTAATCCAGAAAAAAAACATCGTGTTGTAACTATATAAATTGACACAGGAAGGTGAGAGTACAGCCATTTTGGAAAAAGGAACCCTGAAACATCCTTGGCCAAAACAGGCCTTGCAAACTCAGGAACAGCGGCCCTGGGGGCCTGAGTCCCAGAGACAAAGACCAGACTATAAAAGCTTAACAGGAATAAAAGATTAACTTTATCTCTCTCTCTCTTTTTTTTTTTTTTTTTTTTGTCTTTCTCTCTTTTTAGGGCCGCACCCGCGACATATGGAGGTTCCCAGGCTAGGGGTCCAATTGGAGCTGTAGCGGCCAGCCTATGCCACAGCAATGCAGGATCAGAGCCGCATCTGCGACCTACACCACAGCTCACTGCAATGCCAGATCCTTAACCCACTGAGCCCGAGCGAGGCCAGGGATCGAACCTGCATCCTCATGGATGCCTGTCAGATTCGATAAACGCTGACCACGACAGGAACTCCAACTTTATCTCTCTTAAACTAAGGAGTGTACCTAGTTATTATAAGAACCTCAAATGTAAATATTAACCTTATCTATTCCTATGCTTTCTGGCTTTCTTTTCTTTTTAATCAGTGAAGAAGGAATGTTGTATCATTATGCTGTAGTGTTTTTATCTTTTAAGTTTTATTGAATTATAGTTGGTATACAATGTTGTGATGATTTCCGCTGTTCAACAAAGAGATTCAATTATACATATATACATAAGCTTTTTATTCCCCCAGATTCTTTGCTTTTTTGCAGAAACTTCTTCATGCACTTCTTTCCCCTCACAGAAGCCCTCCCTTTTCCTGACAGCCACCATGGAGCCACCTGCTACTGATCAAAGAAGTTTCATGATTTCTGAAAATTATCAGTGATCATGAGACAAACCTTCCCTTTTGTTATAAGAGCAACTTGACCCTTCTTCTTGGAGAACTGACACTTTTTTCCCTGCTTTCTCTCTTGTGCACAAACTACCTCTTTTTAATAAAAGGCTTTGCTTTCCTAAGAGTCTTGTGGAAACAATATTCACTTCTATGATGTCCAATAATCTGGAAAGGGCCTGGCAACACAAATTCATACAACCCATTATTTACAACACATAACAATACAATGTACTGCAAAACACTGTTTTATAACTTGTATAGAGAGCAGGGACCAATGCAATTCATTTCTCTTTTTAAATTGCCTAGTCCAAGACCTTATAATTTAGAAAAATATTTGGTAAATAGTTTGAAAAAAAATGTATATTGATAAGGGTAAAGGAATTCTACAGATTCACATTTTTAGTAGATGAAGTTACTGGTAATAAAATGAACATCAGTGTTTTCAGCACACCACTAATTCACATATTATTTAGAGATGTGTTATCCTTTATTATGAGTAATCAAATCACCATTAGGTTCCTGATGTGTCTAATGTCTACCAATAATCAGCCACCTAAAGTTTAGGTCTGTGATGCTTTTGTAACTAATAGCTTATTTTAAAATTTCTATCCTACAGTATGTGAATTGTGTTTTTTGAATATGCCAGAGGGGAAACTAGTTTACTTTTAAGAATGCTGGCTATTATTTTCCTGAAATTAATATCCTTTTTATATAACTTGAATGATGCAAATTGATAATTTTACAATTAACATATCCAATATTTATAGTCATAATTTATTTCAGTAACCTTTTATAAATATAAAATGAATGTATTTCAATTCCAAAAACTTGAAGAATACAGAAAATCACAAAGAAAAAAAACCGCAATTCCACTAATTAAACACCTCACTGTTTTTGTTGATATACAATTTGTAAATAAATTTTAATACATGTATTTGCCTTCATACATTATGATAATGCAAATACTGTTTTGTAGCCATTTAATTTTCTACTTATCAGTTTACACAGGAATATTCTTTAATAATGAAATTTAATGCATATATTATTATACCCTGATTTAGTAAATTAATTTTCCATTGTTGGACATTTAGGTTGTTGCCAAGTTTTTAGCATTATTAAACACACTCTCCTGAACATCTTTATATCTATATTTGCAAAAGTATCTGGAAATTTTCTCTTTGATAGAAATAACCATAAGTAAGCTTGTTTCAAAGAGTGTGTAGTTATTTTGACCATCTCAACCTAAATGATTATCTTTCAGCTTTCATTTTCTTCTCCCAACCTGATAAAAGCATGTCTTCCACTGATTTTTCCAATCATTATAAGTAGAGTAAGCAATTTTTCTTATCTCACAAAATTTTACATTCTCGTCTGAGTTGTAATAATCTCCTCTGATGTAAAACAATGTCAGTAGTGTAAAGAAATAATTATAATTGTGGTAACATTTTGTACTGATTGAGGGCTTACTAAGTGCCTAGAATTTTTCTTATGACAGTATGCTGTGTAGTACTAACTCATTTAAACCTTGCAACTCCTTGAGGTCAGTACTATTAATGAGCCCATTTCAAAACTGAGAAAACTGAAAGACAAAGAGGTTAAGTAGTATGTCCAGAGTCACACAGCTAGTGAGTAACAGAATTGGGATACACAGGTAAGTACTCTGGCTCCTGAGCCCACATTACCCATCATATTACACTGCCACTGAAACAGCCATCATGATGTGATGATCTTTGTTTGCTGATCATCAATGGACGTTGACATTCCATAGCCTATATTCAAATGACTCCATGAAACTCTGTCCAATTTTTACAAAGTGCTTGCTGATTTTTTTTTAGATTGAAATATGTTCATGTGGAAATAACAGCCATCTATGGCTCCTACTTGATACATGGATTGGTTTTTGTGTATACTGTGCTTAAAATATGGAAAACTGCACCTCTTTCTTCTGGGGGGATGGGTATCAGGATATTTGGGGGGAAAAAAATCTGACTTTTACCTCAGCAAAGGCATTGATATTATTCCTATTAAACCCGATCAAATACACTTACTCCTGGTGCCAAGCAGAGCCCTTGAGATCTCATGTAAAAATCTCTGACTTTGCAAAGGGCACAGAAAGCTGAAAAATTACTTCTGGAAAGGAAACTAGCTGCTCTATCCCATCAGGCCTTTTAGGCTAAACCATAAAAGAAATGAGACTGATCCATTCTCTCCTACTACCTGAGACCTTGATATATTAATTATACTCACTCTCTTAAATAGTCCATTTCTTCCTATCTGCTAATCTCCTCACTTAAGTTTAACGACAGAAGACCATGGGCTTTGGAACTGTGAGGCTTGACACCATCAGTTAGGAATACTAAAAGGAATTAGAAAATAACATAGTTGTACATTTATTATTTCATAATCAGTCTTGGAGGTAGACAGTGCTGGTATCCCCATTTTACAGATGAGGAAGCGGAAGCCTAAACACAGCGTTAAACAACTTCAGGACACAGCCAGTAGGTGGAAGTTCATGGACTTGAACCTAACTTCTCAGATTCCAGAGCCCTTATTCATAATCGATATAATTTTATCCTCTATAACATGTGGGTAATAATCACTATTTTCCACAGTTTCTGTGAAAATTAACAGAAAGGATCACAGTATAGAGAACACGATGTACAAATGACAAAATAATTACACTGAGGTTGATGATGCTTTGGTTGTTATCACCCCAGTAAAAATATACCTTCTATTCATGTGAAATATTAAATACACCCCAGTAATATATGCATTATAAATAATAACAAAACAAGAACCTACTACTACTATTTTAAGAAAATGACCACTGCCTTTGAAGACACTACACAATCATGTCCCTCTCCCCACCACCCAAGAAGAGTTATCTTACTCTGAATTTTTGATTTAATTCTCTCTCTCACTCTCTCTCTCTCATACACAAAATATGTTGCCATTTATTCACTATCTAAGTTTTTGTTCCAAGATGGCTTTACAATTATCTAGTCCATAATATTGCTTGCAGAAAATGTCTCTTTGTTCAGTTTTTACCACTAAATTTCTTGAATGCATATTCGGTACTCTTACCTCTTTTTCCTCAGCTGAGTTTATTCCTCTAGGCTTTGCTCTCATAGAGGCAGGAACATGAGGGGTAATAAGGAATACCTGTATCACTCACCAAATACTGCCAAACTATCTCAGTTTTTCAGCTCACTCTCCTTCACTTCTTCCAAATATTTGAGAGTGCTAACCACTTTTTCTAAATCTCCCCTTTCCCTTCTCTTGCTTAAAATATGTATGTCCTACTTCTGTTATCCCTCCATATTTTACTTTTTGGTCTCATTTGCTGGTTGCCACTGGATTTTCTTTACCCTAAATGTAATATTGTGTGGATCTGTCTTCATATTTCTTTCCTTCTAATTTCTTTCTTTTTTTTTTTTTTTATCTTTTGTCATTTTAGGGCCACACCTGCCGCATATGGAGGTTCCCAGGCTAGGGGTCTAATTGGAGCTGTAGCAGCCGGCCTGTGCCACAGCAACAATGCCAGATCCGAGCCGCATCTATGACCTACATCACAGCTCAGGGCAACACCAGATCCTTAACCCACTGAGCAAGGCCAAGGATCAAACCTGCAGCTTCACAGTTCCTCGTCAGATTCATTTCCCTTGCACCACAATGGGAACTCCTCCTTCTAATTTCTATATCCTCTTCTTTGACTATCTATTCAGTCCCATAGTTTCAAACTATTGTGTAGCCTCTCCTTTAAATTATTGTTCTTTATTTTCCATTTGTCCTATGTAGCCCTACATGATTATCCTATATTAATTCATCTCAATATAGCTAAAATCTGTCTCATTATCCATACCTTCCAAACTTGCTCTTCCTTACTCGTTCCCAATCTTTATGAATAGTATTTGCATAATCTCCAACACCAAGGCTCAAAATCTTAGTGCAGCAGTTCTCAAAAGGAAAGATACTCTCCTAAGGGGCATTTTGGACATTTGTGGTGTGTCATCATAGCCTTTTGGGTTGTGGTCATCATGAGAATTGAGGGTTACCAGTACCACTTGTGTAGGGACCAGAGATGCTACACATGATGTAGATCAGGGTTCCCATGTCCCCCCAAGATTGTTTCACACCATGTATGAATTTTAGATATCCTAAACATTCAGATAGGTAAAAAACTGTTCTGTTTGAAATTCCTTCAACCTTGAATCAAGCTCTGTTTTACATTAAGTATGAAGAATTTTTGGCAGTTTCAATACATGGTAAATTTCCAGAAATTCATACACCATGTAAATTGTCCTTTTTCCTGAACATGCCAAAATGTTTTCTTCATTACAGAAAATTATATTCCTGTTGGCAACACAGCTCAGTGTTTGAGTCACCAATACATAACTACTCTGTAAGTCAGCATTTGTAGCTGTTATATTCATAGCGATTATTCATATGGGTGCAAACATCTGTAGAATCATTTTACTCATTTATTCATTCATTCATCCACCTATTCAAGGCATAACAACCCTCTTATGCCTTCCCAAATTAATCATGCTGTGGTTTATATACTGAAGTACATTTTTCTAAAATTAGTTTTCTTTTGGAGTTCTCTTGTGGTGCAGAGGGTTAAGAATCTGGCATTGTCACTGCAACAGCTTGGGTTGCTTCTGTGGCCAGGGTTCCATCCCTGGTCTGGGGTCTACCACATGCCATAGATGTGGCCCCCCAAATTTAAAAAAAAAATTAAAGCTATTTTTCTTGAATTTCTCTTTTTACATGTCACATTTAAAAGATTATAGTGATTTTGCTTAACAAATAGATGCAGGTAACTTCTAGGTATCTAGAATTCTTATTTCAGGATAAAGAAAAGGGAGTTATTAGTAATATTTTTATATACAAGGAATTAAAAAGTGTTAGCGTATTCTCTAAATTCTTCCTCTACTTCATCTACTAACATAAAAACATTTGCCAAATTCTATGCTTTTTACTTCATAAATATTCTTAAGTATTTTTTGTGGATGACTCTATCTCAATGTGTATGCTCTTAATCTCAGCGCTCAGTGGCTTCTTAATTAATCTGTTTTTCTTGAAAGATATTATACAAATATGTGTTAACATATATATGTCAGACTGACAAACTCATATTTTATTTTTTCACTTATTAGCTATATCTTTATTTTTTATATTAAAAAGAATAATTCCTGCCTAGCGATAATGATGTTGTTAGAAATCAATAGAGAAATATACAATGTGTATAATGCATAATAATAAATATTCACTTAACATTAGTTTCTTCTCCTAGTTCTATTACATATATATTATGATGATCATAATATTCTGTATTATATAATGTTACATTGATTGCAATATTAAATATCATTGTCAGGCCATGTGACATGATGTTAGGGTTAGAAAATATAGTCAACACAATTGAAATATATCTTTCAATGTGTGCACTAAAGGCCCAGCTGTGCATGTACCTACAGTGCAAGTAATTGAGAACTCCTTCAGTAACGGGTATTAAATGACCTCAGGAGATAAATCCTCATTACTTCTTCAATAATATTGCAGATACATCTGGTACTGGATATGAACAAAATTTTCTTTCCCATCCAAGCTGCCATTTCTACTGAATGTCAGGAGCTTACTTATTTTCAACTTATTTTTTTTTTATGAACTATATTTCCATTCAATTTCTGTTCACCTGAAATGGAAATATGAAGTACTTATCTGGAAGCAGGACTTTTCCTGCCTCTTTATAAATGGAACTCTTCTGAAAATTAATGCAGTACCCTAAGTTAACAGCAGTAATATGAATGTCGATGTGGATGCTACATAAAGGAATAGGGAACATAAGTCGTTTTTATTATTAGCATTATTTGTAAAGCCCATTTCAGAAGATTGCTTATTTCTTCCAGTTGGACTTACTTATTTTAAATATTCACCTGGAAAATAAGTTGTCAGAAGGTTAATTCAAAACCACAGTGCTGACCAGTTTTCTAAGATGACTTCCTAAAATGTTAATAGATTAGCTCATTTATATCAGGAATATTCCCCAAAGGAAATCAGAAACAGCTATAGAAAGGAGTTCCCATTCTGGTGCAGCAGAAATGAATCTGACTAGTATCCATGAGGTTGTGTGTTCAATCCCTGGCCTCTCTTAGATCCAGTGTTGCTGTGAACTGTGGTGTAGGTCTCAGACACGGCTTGGATTCCCTGTTGCTGTGACTGTGACATAGGCTGACAGCTATAGCTCTGATTCACCCCCTAGCCTGGGAACTTCCATGTGCTGCAGGTGTAGTCCTGAAAAAAAAAAAGATTAAAAAAAAAGAGAGAGAGACATTTTACGATATATAAAAGCTGAGAGTCACAGCTTACCATGTTGGACTCAGCAAGCCAACGGTATAAGAAATGCTAAAACATTTTTTTTTCAGGCTAAAGGGAAATTATGGATAGTAGTTGGGTTCTTAACCTACTGAGCCACAATGGGAATGCCCAAGAAAAGATGCATTTTAAATATAGTCACTGATAGCTAAATAAATGGAAAATATATACTATGCCAAGAAAAAAAAGTATGGCTGTATTAAAATTAGATGAATTATACCTCAAAAGAAGAATTATCATATATGTATACACACATATATGTACACATAAACCTATATGTATACATATATATGCACAATTCATGTCTCTATTTAGTTGTATGTATATATAATACACTTGAAAATGCATGAAGCGTCTCTCTCTCTCTCTTCAAACAGACTTCAACATACATGAAGCAAGATATGGAGAGAAAAATATCCATAATCATAGTTGGATATCTTAGTACCATTCTTTCAGTAAGTAACTGATAGAACATCTAAACTAAAATTAACCAACTAAATCTAATTGATACAGAATATTTCACTGAACAACTACAGAATGCACATTCTTTTTAGTGTACACAGAACATTCACCAAGATAGACCACCTGCTGGGCCACAAATATCTCTCACTAATTTGAAAACATTGATTCTCAAAATGGAGTTTCTTTGACCATAAGATAATTAAATCAATTAATATTTAATAAATAAAGATGTCTGAGATATATGGAAAATCTTTATTTTTAAAATAAACAATACACTTTTATATGAATCAAAGGTCAATAAAGAAATGACAAGGGAAATTAGAATATATAACAAGCTGAATGATAATGAAAATACAATATATCAAAATTTGTAGTAGACAGCTAACCCAGTGTTTAGAGGACAATTTATGCTCTAATTACTTATAGTAGCAAAAAAAAAAGGTTTAAATTCAGTATTACAATTGTCCACCATAAAATAGGTAAAAAGACAAAAGAATTCTAAATCAAGGTCAACAGAAATATGAAATATAATAAAAAATGTGAAAAAATTTGAACAAAATCAGTGTCATAAAATACAGATATAACAGAGGAAAGTAACAAAGGCAAAAGTTTGTCCTTTGATAAAATTTATGCAATTAATAAAAGACTAGCTATGCTGAGAAAGAGCAAAAGAGAAGCATATAAATGAACAATATCAAGAATAAAATTGTATTCATATATAGATCCTACAGATATTAAGAGGCTAATAAGAATATTTTATTATGAACAACATGAATCTAATTAAGTCGACTTAGATCAAATGAACAAATTGCTTGAACAGTGTAGCTCAGCGAAACCTGACACAAGTTGTTGAAATAGAGACTATGAACAACAAGTATATATTAAAAGATTTGTTATCAAAACCTTCCCAAAATGACACTGCAGATCCACAAGATAGATTCTTGTGAATTCTATCAAATACTTAAAGAAAGAAAAATAGCAATCTTCACAATATATTTTAGAAGACAGAACACCAGAGAACACTTCCCAATTTCTTTATAAGGCCAGCATATCTCTGATATCAAAATCTAGCAAAAACATTTTAGGAAAAAAAAACTACAGACCAGTATCCCTTATGAACATTGCTATAAATTTTCTTACTATATACTAGCTCTCCAAATCCCAAAACAATACAAATATATCATGGACAAGTTGGTTTTATCACAGTAATGCAACTTTTAGGTTTAACTTAAATATCAGCAAATCTCTTCACTACATTTAACAAAATAAACTCCCCCCAAACAGCATCGTCTCAGTAGCTGCCTAAAAAAACTGGGTGAAACCAAAAACAACGTATATATAATCTCTGTGTAATGCAGAGCCTGGCACATGGGGGTGCTTGATTAATGTCAGCAGTTGTTGTTATTAAAAGTGTTGCACTTATTTTAATACGACTTTCAAAATGAAATCATATTTTTAATGAAGGACCAGCTTTCAAAGAAGCTAATGAGAAGAGTGAGCGGTAGTTTAATTCTGAGCGGTATTAAAGACAAGTACTCTGATTCATGGACACTGGCTTTCAGCTCATGGGTAACAAGAGGAATCTGCACTTCACTTCATCCTCACAGCAGCATCCAATATTTTTACAGTGATTATTATGCGCTGGGCCAGGAAGCATAGAGAATGTGCTTACCTCAGTGCCTGGCAAATTGTGTTAGCTGAATCCGAATTTACCTCTAGAGCCCATAAATGACTAAACTACTTAGGAGATATAAACTGATGAGTGAAAAAAAAAAAGCGAAGTAAAAAAAGACGAAAATCTAATTAATAAGAATTTGCGAAAGAGCACTATGCATGTTATACCCGTTTTCTGTTTTATGCTCAACAAGGCACTTCAGAAACATTATCAGGATCTTTGTTAATACTAAGCTGATTTAAAGCAGAATTTTTGAAAGCCTTCAATATGCTAATGTGCAGTACAAATCTTCAGAAGCTGACATAAAATTAATCATTTCCTGTATGTTTCCATCCAAACGTTATTAACTTCCTAAAGGACCAGAGTGCCATTGAGTACAGCTTAGGAAGTGTTGCATTGAAAAGCTGTGAGGTCTTTAGGAGTATGGTCTGTGTTTCAATTAAATCTGTATCTTCAGAACCAAGCATGAAATCTGGCATCCTATAAATGTTTCTTTAATTACTTTTCCCATTTATTATTATTCTTGCTTTACAGATGAAAAAATAGATGCTCAGAGAAGATAAGTGATTTGCCAGAGTCAAGCAGTCAGTGATAGAGATGGGATTTAATTCTTACTTGCAATCTTCTGCCATGTGAACTCAAGGAGTCAGGCTTCAAGCTGGAGAAAGACATGGGGCAAAAATGGTACCTGGCCAGTGATTGGTAAGTAGATGATCTTGTGGTGTTACTACTCCCTGGCGGAGTGATTTAGAGCAAATTATGTAAACTTTCTGGACTTTACATGCTTCCTTTGCTATGAAATAAAGGAGCAATTAGATTAGTGATTTTTAAAATACCCCATAACTTTAAAATTCTCTAGCTTATTCTGAGCGTGAAGGAATGACTGAGGGTACATTGGTGACAAAGGTGAACAAAGTAGTTTCAGGGAGTTCCCTTAGGGCTCCCTAAACCCTACTGGGTTAAGAATCCTGGCATTGTCACTGCTGTGGCTCAGGTTATTGCCAAAAGTTTCAGGTATCTGGGGAGCAACTTGACACTTCAATATTAGTATCCATTCACAGACTCCCCAAAACTGAGCACCATCACCAGTCATCTTGTTTTATTAATATGGCTTTTTAAAAACATATTTATCATTACTATTATTATTAATAATAATACTTGCTTAAGTTAGAAGAAGATTTTCCTTTCTCAAATTTTTTTCCTCATTTGGAGTTCCCATTGTGGCTCAGCAGTTAATGAACCCAACTAGTATCCATGAGGAGGCAGGTTCGATCCCTGGCCCCACGCTCAATGGGTTAAGGATTCAGTGTTGCTGTGAGCTGTGGTGAGCTGTGGGTAGGTCGCAGACATGGCTCACATCCAGCATTGCTGTGGCTGTGACGTAGGCTGGCAGCTACAGCCCCGATTTGACACCTAGCCTGGGAACCTCCATGTGCCGTGGGTGCAGCACTAAAAAGACAAAAAACAATTGTTTCCTCATTTATTTTCCCACTTTATCCTTCACTTCCTGAGGCAGGAAGTGAAGGCAGACATATCTGGCTGTATCTACACCTTTAGGACAAATGGAGAATTTGCACTAAGGCCCCCAATAAGCAAAGTTCAGGGTCAAGGTCTAGTGACTTCCAACCTTATGTTCTTTTTCCAAGATTACTTTTCCTTTCTCTCACTAATATTTAAAAATATTTTTCTTCTAGATTTAGCTTTCTCACCTTTAATTTTGCTCAGGGATCATGATCTCTATATAACTGGAGCCAGAGCTTCTTATTTCTTTTCAGCCCTGGGGCTTTCTTCTTTAACCACAGATGATTAAAACATCTCTCGGCTCGTGGGGATGGTCCTTGTAACACTACTGTAAATGCAAACTTCAAATCTCCTGTAATGAAAATGCCTCAAACCTCAACTCACAGATGAAGAAGGTATTATACCTTGCAACTAAACTAGAGATTTAATAATTCAGTCTTTAAACGCAGTTTTCATACAAATGATTTTTATCTCTTCTCAGCAGAGTAAGGGCTAAGAAATCATTTCAGGCTGCAGATTCATTTGTCAGGCACTTAAGGGTAAAGATGGTATTGATGGAAGAATGTAACTACCAAACCCTTAATAGATTAATTAACACAATAATATGAAATGATTCTTAAATGATTTATCTTAAATGAATAAAATTATGCTCTTTATGTGATAGCATGTATTCTTCAACAAACTATCAGTAGAGTACCATCTTTGGCCAGACTTTGTGCTAGGTTTTTGTTGATTTAAAGATAAGCCAGACAAAAGGAACAAAAACATAAAAAATCTTTAGCCTCAGAGTCTCCACTGTCTAATAAGAAGGAGAGAAAAGAAACAAAGTTTCATATTACTTCACACCGTTAGATTCTGAGTGAAAATAACTGATATATGTAGACAGAAGACAGCTCCTGTATATCAGGGTCAGATTGGAGAAGTAATGCCCAAATGGAAGTCTTAAAGAGGGGTGGGAAGCCATCAGGAACTGGGTGGGGAGATGATAATACCTTACGTAGGTTTTAGCATTTGGAAAAAGCTTATCACTTTTTGGATAACAATGGATATTATTTATTAGAGCTAGATCACTGGTCATGTGGAAGAACAGTACTTATTAAAGACAGAAGAAAAGTAAATCATAAATGGAACTGCATGCCAAAAGAAATTTAGATTTTATAAGATATTTGAGAAAGATCTCTCTGGTGATTGTGTGAGGAAGCTTGGCTTGAATGGATTAAAAAGAGTAAATAAAGGATTTTCCCGAATTGTGAATATGAACAGAAAGATACTTACTTTGAAAAGGAATACTTGAGAGAATGGAAGTTCTCTTTCAGACAGGATAGTAAACATCCATGTGAAAGTATAGAAAGTTGGATACACAGGTCTGGAATTCAAAAGATAATTATAGCTTGAAATTATAAAATTCGATTTCATCAGCATATGGGTAAAATTTCAAACCAAGGACTAGTGAAATCACCTACAGGAAAATAGAAATAGAAATATTCCCAGGACTTTACCTGGGACTATATATGACAAAAATGATTCTTTGGGGAAGATAATTGCTGTTAGAGACAACGGGGCCTCTTTCCTTCCTTTCTCTTACAAGATATCTTGTTCAAAGTCTTGCAAATGTTCCTCTGTAAGAATAAAGGTATTACTTAAATGTGGTGACAGTATTTTCTGGGTTGGAGAGTGAGAAGAAGATAAATTCTGGCTAATTTTGATGTGGCTATTGTTCCTTCTCTTCTTCCCCCAGACACCTTGAATGGTAAATGAAAGGTTTACTCCTTCGGGATTAGGATATGTCTCTCTCCTTTTAGATGGATGGTTTCTCTTCTTCCTATGTGACCGTGAGGACAGGGACTATTTCCTTAACCTAGGAAACCTGAGGACAGCAGCTTAGACATTCTCTGTTTGATGAACTTCATTTTGCTGATTTAGAGATATTAATGTAATGAATCATACCCGATATGGAAATAAAAGCTTCATAATACTACAAATGGAATATTACTGTAATATTCCGTTTGCAGTATTCCAGACCACCACTATAATCATGGTCCTAAGTGTTTTTCTATGACCATGATTTTCCATTTTTGATGCCACTGTTATCAGCCATCTCTCACTTTTTTCCTGTTTTCTCTGCAATATGGAGGGCAATTTACAGACAGTCTATAAGAATGTATTCTGATTAGTCATATATCAAATGTCTTAAGAAAGTCTGCTTTATCCCATTCACTATCCTTGACTGGACTGATTGATTTGACTGAAACAAATGGAGTGTTCTGATTGACCAACCCATGAAGGATGCATGGTTCATATCATGACTGGAAACTCTGAAACCTCTTCTGGGGAAGGGGTGGGGACAAAGACACAAAGGCAGAAAGGGCAGTCATAACAATAGATGTTTTCTTTACCATAACCCAGGAATGTAGTAATCTCGATTTATGCCTCTTCTGGGCTTTGGCTTTGCTACTCTTTTGCTTCATTGATAAATAAAGCAGTAACCACCTACTTTGTTCAAATTATAAAGAATTCAAAAAGTTGCATGGTTGTTAATGTAAATGAAGCATGCTGTTTCTGACCATTCCTAGAGAAAAAGCTTATTAATATGAATAAAACAGTATACATATGGTATGAATTACTCATCCATTTAAACCTCCTCAGTGTATGTGTTTATAGATAATAATGGAAACCTTCTCAGGATTCATGTTCTTAGTGTTATTAAGATTTTATAGATGAAGTTAAAATTCAGAGAGTGTAAGGTGTAGACCCAATGTTATGGGAATAGGTAACAAAACTAAAACCAAGAGTCTCTCCATAGTTTCATAGGTAGCTACGGGAGAAAATAAGACTTTAACATGTTAATCAATACAATCATGGAAGTCTTTTTGGGTAATATTTTTCAAATTATTAATGAATTTTGACATAATAAAACCTTCACTATTTCTGTAATCTTTTTTAAGACCTTCTCTCTGATTTTTTTTTTAATTTATTCTTGGTTTCGATTAGCAAGTAAATTTTGCAAAGTAAAGATGCTGGTATCCTTGAGCCCATCCACCACTCCTGGCCCAGAATCTTCTCTTCACTTGCTTTCTGCTGAGTAAAAAAGAAACAGAATCCAGGCCTTTTTGTTTATTTATTTATTTATTTATTTATTTATTTTGGTCTTGATCACACTCAGGCTATAGAAGGCAGACCAAGGACTAAAAGCCTATACTCATCTGTAAGGGCAGAAAAACAAACCAAGTTAAATGAGAGGGTATTAGGGAAACACAGTAAAAACGAAACCAGAAGAGGTTTAATCTTGTAAAATACATATATATTTACTGTCACTCTGAGAATTTGGTTTATTTGATAGCTTGGATAAATATTTATGTATTCTGCATTCTGCATTTGAATTTAACATAAAATCAGTTTAAAATATTCCCCATTGCGGCACAGCTGACAAATTGAATACTGAATAGGATTACTGCTGTAAGGCAAAGCATTCTGCTAGTTTGCTTTAGGTAAAATGATATCCTCATTTGAGTCTGCACATCAAATATATCAACTTTTTATCAAAAGACCAGTTTGGAAGACTTCCATTTTCAAATTACTTCTCTTCTCCAAAAAGCCAAATATTTTGGGTTTAGTGGATTAGAGTAATTCCAGTCATTGTAATTCCAAATATTAAAGGGTAGAAAAGAAAAATTATCTTCCTCTCAAATAATGACTTGCATTTACGTGAAGCTTTGCCATTTTTAATTTGCTTTGACGTAAACAATCTCATTTGAGTTTCCTTTAATAAACCTGTTTTGCAGATGAGAAAACTGAATCAGTTGCTTAAAAGTATACAATTAAGTTGAGGTGAGACTAGAGCCTGTATTTGATATCTTTTCTACTCTTAGTTTAGGGGTCTTCAGCTATTGAATTTTCTCTGGTATTTTTGGAGTACGACACTGAAAATTATAAATTTTGTGACAAATTAATACAACAGCTTAAGAATGAAGGAAGGAAAGGAGGCAGTGAGGAAGGATTTGTTTAAAATGACCATTTCATAAATATTAAATATAAATTATGCAGAAGATAAAAAGCCTATTGTTTTTCACTCCTTAAGACAGAAGACACGTAGCTGTCTGTAGCTGTATTATGATATACAAGAACAATCCACAAGCCCTTGAGCAGGCTCTTTCTCGGTGCCAAGTCCTTCACAACACCTAGAAGTTACTTTCAGACAAAATATATGTAGTTTATTTCATTATTTATAGGTTTAAAAAATACTACATGTATGACATGCCAATAAACGTTCTTCTCCAGTTCACTAATTCTACAATAAAAGCCTCGTGATTCTATTAGCAAAACATTCCCAAGCTGGTGGATAGAGGTCTCGGGGAATAGTACAGACGCTTGCTTATCAAATTGATCTTGATTATAAATTAAGAAGCTGTTGAAGCACAATAATTATTTAACATGCATAGCTACTTCATTGGAAAGGGAGAGAGTCTCTAGACTCTTCAATTAAGTATAGTTTGAGTTTGAGGAAACCTTATGTTAAAAACTAAGTTTTCTCGAGGTAGCACAATATGGCTGTGATATAACCTCTTAGGAGCATTTCAAAAGGATAGAATTTGTAATACAGAGGCCTAATTCATTTTTATAACTTGAAACTTTTATCAATGAAATGTTCATAGCAGAGCTTATCATTAGTAGTTACTGCTAGTAAAGTATATTGCTATAGCCCTGATTTCATAGGCACAATAATATAGTATCATTAAAAAGGGGGGAAAAAAGAAACTTTTTTATGGTAAGATTATTTATTTAGCATGTTGTTTAAAATATTTTATGTATAAGAAAGTATGATTTCCAATTATTAGATAATCTTTTGTGGTCCAGATTTATGTAGACACATAATTGAAAGTAGGAAAAAATCATAGATTAAGGGACAAAATTCAATGTTCAATTAAGGACTGTATTTTCAGGTAATTCATGTATTTATTTTTCATTCATCAGCTCTCTATTAAGCTCTTACTCCACTGAAGTTACTGTGCTTGAGGTCGCTGGCACCTGGCAATCTCAGTCTCCTCATAGGGTGGCCATGTGCAATGGGAAGGGCTGTGGCTTCAGGGTCTGAGAACCAGAAATTAATTTTCTTTTCTACCCTTTATTATCTGGGCACTCATGCATACATTACTTGATCATTCCTGAGACTATTTTTCATCTGCAAAATAAAAATATAACAGATGCATCATGAGTTCCTAAGAATTAATTGAGATACTGTCTATAAATACCTGGCAGATCACCTCATTCACATTTCAGCAGTTTTTGAACCCCTGCTGAAAAAGGTGAAATTGAGGATAAATATATGCCGATAAAAGTCCTTTTATTGGACTTTTCCTCTATCAGATAGTGAGTTTCTTAGGTGATCAAAGAGTTGTGGTGGGTGTAAGTGGCTGTAGATTTGTGAGGAAATCTGAAGAATTTTGGCATGCAAGTTAACCAAATAGAGCCGAAGACCAGGATGCATGGAATCATAAAAGTATTTCATGTAAAGATGTGTGCTGGAATAATTTAGAAAGTATTTTACAAGGGTAAATAAACAAAAAAACCACATTTATTTGTATAAAATACTTTGTTAAACATACCTTAAGTTTGGAGCGCTTTAAAACACATATTCGAATTTAAGGACTGTTAACTAAGGCAACCCAAGTTAAAAGATAATGAGACTAGTATTTTAGGAGCTTTGTCTTTGCCCCCTAAGTGTCCCCCTCAATCACACTAGGCCCATTCACCTCAAAAGGAAGCTATCATCCTTATTTTTGTGCTAAGCACCTTCTTGAACTTCTCTATAGCTTTTGCCACATGTAAGTAGGTCTTACTTACTTATCTATTTCATGTGTAGTAGCTTTAAAGAATATATAATTAGTATTGCCTATTTTTAAAAATTTTTATTGATGGAATTACACTGTGTAGTTTTGTGATATATATCCCTCCCAACATCGTGTTTTCAGAAATTAGATCAACCCAGTTCATAGCTGTAGTTCATTTATCTTCATTGCTAAATGTTATTATACTGAATGAATTTAGCACAATTGTTCATATATCCTACAATTGATCATCATTTAAAATGATAAAATTTATTTTCTATTGCAAACATTTCTGCCTTGTAAATTACTTTCTTCTGTACTTGTACAAGATTTTCCCAGTGTGTATACCTAGGAGTGGAACTTTACCTGTTCAACTTTAATAGATACTGATAGACTGTCTTCCAAAGTGTTTGCAATAATTCACAAGCGATGCTCCAAATAACTGCCAACACAGAGTGTTATAAAGCTATGTGTTATTGAGACATCAACATATACTTCTGGGGTTGCTAATGAGCTTGAGCACCTTTTTGGGTATTCAAAGGTCCTTCATGTCTCTGATCTTTTTGTTTAATTTTAATTGGTTATTTCTTTTTTTCTTGTTGATTGACAGGATCATAATGTTTTATTAGTTATCCATATTGTGAGAATTTTCTCTGTTCTTAGCTTGTACCTTATGATCTTTATGGTGTTTGCGATAATCAGGAGTTATTCATTTTAATCTAATATTAGACTTTATCATTCTTTTTTATGATTTGCATTTTCTGCTTTTTGTTTGTTTTGTTTGTTTAATAAACTTTTTCCTGCCCTGAGGTCATAAAATGTCCTATAATAATTATAGGGGGTTTTCATTCCCATTTAAATCTTTTTTCTATCTAGAATTGATTATTGAATAACATAGAGATTTAATTTGATATTTTTTCCCCACGTGAGTAAGCAATGATTCAAAACCATTTATTTCTTGGAAACATTGATCTGCATTGACAACTATGTCATAAATTAAATAAAAATTTTATATGCAGATGTGACCATTTATGGACTTCCTATTCTGATCCATTTTTTTTCTAGAATTCTATTCTTAAGCCAATATTATACTATTAAAATAATTTTAACTTCATAGTAATTTTTGTTATCATAAAGAAAATCTTCTTCAGGGCTGTTTTTGACCTTTTATGCTTCCAAATAATTGAAAAATCTAATTGTAGAGTTCTACAAAAATCCTGTGGGTATATTGTTTACAAATGATCTAGAGAGAAGTGGCATTTTTATTTCAGTGAATCTAACTGAAGAAATGGACACTTCTCTATATTTAGATTTTCTATAACATCTTCAGATATTTTTCATGAAAGTCAAACTTTTAAAAAAAACTTTAGATATTATGATTTTCCTACGTACAGATACTAAATGGCTTATTTAGTTTTCAGTTTTTAAATTGAAGTATAATTTTAGTTTTTTATTGAAGTGTAATTGATTTAAATGTCATAATTTCTGCTGTACAACGAAGTGATTCAGTTATACACTAATTGGTTTATTTTAAATTTCATTTTTTGATCAGTCATTGCTTTTATTTTGCATATTTGTTTGAAATCCATTATCCTTTATTTTATCTGTGAATTTATTAATTTTTTAATACATTTTATTGGACTATAGTTGACTAGAAGAATTTTATTAGTTTCAGGTGTATAGCAAAGTAGATTAGGGAGTTCCCGTCGTGGCGCAGTGGTTAACAAATTCGACTAGGAACCATGAGGTTGCAGGTTCGGTCCCTGCCCTTGCTCAGTGGGTTAACGATCCGGTGTTGCCGTGAGCTGTGGTGTAGGTTGCAGATGCGGCTCGGGTCCCGCGTTGCTGTGGCTCTGGCGTAGGCTGGTGGCTATGGCTCCGATTCGACCCCTAGCCTGGGAACCTCCATATGCCGCAGGAGCGGCCGAAGAAATAGCAAAAAAAAAAAGTAGATTAGTTATGCATACACAAGAATCCATTCCATTTCAGATTTTTTTCCCATAAAGGTTATTACACGGATTGAATAGGATTTCCCTGTGCTATACAATAGGTCCTAGTTACTTATCTATTTTATATATAGTAGTGTGTATACGCCAGTCCCAGCGCCCTAATTTATCTCTTCCCTCTCCCACATTTCCCCTTTGGTAACCATAGGTGTAGTTTCTAAATCTTTAAGTCTGTTTCTGCTTTTAAGTTCTTTTGTATCATTTTTGTTAGATTGCACAAATTAATGTTAACTTTTTTTGGCTGCACCTGTGACATGCAAAATTTCCTGAGTGAACTAGTGCCACAGCAGTGACCTGAGCCGAGTCTTTAACTTCTAGCCCTCCTTAATTATTTTTAACAGAAATCATATTATCTCCAATATCTGCAATATTGATTTTTCTTTTTTTTTTTCTTAAACTCTTCTGTCTGGAACCTCCAGTGCAATCTTAAGGAAAAGTGGCAAGCATGTGAGATGGGGATTCTTGATCTGTCCTGATGCTAAAGAAAATGATTTCAACATTTTATCTTTAAATATAATATGTTCTCTAGATGTTTTAGTAGGTCTCCTATAACAGTTCAACAGAGTTCCTGTCTTTTTATTTTTATTTTTGATCTATTTGTTTTTAGGTCTTAAATGGATGAATTTTTTTGTAAATAACTCATCCTTACAAAGGGTAAGAACAAAGCCTTCCATAATCTGGTCTCTATTATCTCTTTCGTCTCATTGCCTACCTCACTCCTGCCCACAACTCCAGGCCCACCAAACATCATTTTCACTCCTACAATCCTCCAGACATGCTGCTGCTTCTTTTATTTGTTTATTTATTTTCTTTTTAGGGCCACACCTATGGCACATGGAGGTCCCCAGGCTAGGGGTCAAATCAGAGCTGCAGCTGGCCTATGCCATAGCCACAGCAATGCAGAATCTGAACTGTGTCTGCTGCCTGCACCACAGCTCTCAGCATCATCAGATCCTTAAGTCACTGAGCAAGGCCAGGGATCGAATCTGTGTCCTCATGGATGCTAGTCAGATTTATTTTTGCTGAGCCATGACAGGAACTCCCAGACATGCTTCTATTTCAGTGTTTTTGTTTGTTGAATCCTCTGTCCTTTTCCCAACATATCTACAAGTGTTACCCCTTCCACCTTCAGTTTTGGTTATTACTAGAAAGCTTCCTTCTCAGTAATGCACTCCCCAATACTCCACTTAAAACTGCAATTCTCACCCTCACCCATCTGACAAGTCCTGTCTTCCTTCTACAGTGTACCTTTGCTATTAGAATGTACTGGTAACTTTTTGTCTTGTTAGTGTCTTATTAAGGGAAAATTTCCTCTTGGGTATGCATCTCTGCTTTCACAAATAAATCAGCTGAGAACTTAACATTAGAGGTAAATAGACTTGATTCTGTCTTCCTTGTTAAATGCTTATTATCACCCTAGGTAAATTCTCTGAGTGTTCTTTGTCAAAAGGGGAAAATAATTCAAAAAACTTTCAGTAATATCCACATATCTGGGATTATTTATCTGTGGAATTTTGCAGCCATATCTTCTGATTATGTTTTTTCCTACTAGGCACAAAGGCTGAATCATGGTGTTAATTTTTTTTTGACATTTCATCTATGAGATAATGACTCTAAATTATAAAAGTACATAGGAATAGTTTCTTTCCTAGTTAAAAAAGATTATATGATGTATAGAATAACAAAAAGTTATTTTTTAACATGAATCAGATGGATCAGAACCATGTTTCTATGGCTACTAAGATTCTTGAACAAAGAGATAAAACAAGCAAGTTCCTGAATGTTATAGTCTCAGTGAATTTTTTTTTATTTTACTGGTGATAAGAGCTGTCTTTAATTTAAAATGGAGACAGAGTAATAAATTTTAATTTATTTGTCAGTTAACTATATGGTGGTAAACAAAAGCTCACACTTTTGGTTTTACAAAAAGAGAAACTAACATTAAGTGGGTAAGAGGAAGACTGTGGCCAGACTGGCTTGTGAGCTCTCTTTCATCCCACTGCATTTGCTAAAGACTTCTCAGCATCACCAAGACTATAGAGTGAGACAAGTGAGGTATCCAGCCCCCCAGGCGTCTAAGGCTTGTGCAAGTACAGGATTGGCTCCTAAGAATGAGTGCCCCCTTGAACTTTGTTCCCTAGATGTCTCTCTTGCTTCACTGCAGTTTCAATCCTACTTCTCAAACTCCCTGACAGCTCAGTTCCACATAAGATCTAGCTTCCCATTCACCAATATACACCCTTATGAAACTTGGAAGTAAGAAGTGATGTAGAGTCCCCTTCCTGGGAATTCCTCTGTTTCTATTGGCAAATAAGGATGAGGAGTGTGGAATTTTTTTATTAGTTTTGTCAGAGGTTTCAGTAACTGTTCCCCACATTTGCAGGCACTTAGAGGAAAAATGAAAGAAATCTGCAGAACATCCAATTCTTTGGCATGAAACCTAACTGCAATAATGTGCTCCTGAAGCTAGTAGTTGAGCTGGTTTCTTGTTTATTTAGCATCTACAGCTGAGGTGGTAGAGCCTTAGAGCTGCGAGTTTGGTGAGAACATCTTTACCTCCTGATGAGCAGAACTGGAGATAAGAGAAAGAACTGGAGATAAGAGCAAGGAGATCAGAGAAGCAGTTCCCTGACTCCAAGGCATCCTGATTGCAAGGAAGCAGTTCCCTTAGTGGCCATTCTTGGATGGTGTCTGGAAGTAACTTAGATGCTCAGCTTATAGCTGGTCCTCCAGCTCTTCCAACAATCTTCTTAGTGCACCATTTATTTTCTGGTTATCTGATACCTGCAACAGATCATTAACTGATACAGAGAATAAATGTTTTATCCTAGAGGAAACAAAAGACTGAGATGAGTTTTCTGATCTAATGCCAGAACTATCTATAAATAAAATATTTACTCAGGAAAGTTATTTATCTATCTATTTATTTGTTTATTTTTTACTTAAGACGAAACCCCTTTTAATGTCTCCAAGTGGTTCTCTTGCATTAGAATTAAAAAAAAATTACAGTCATGACAGGTATAAAATAATTAGAAAATTTTTGGCTTATAAATATTTCATTATCTTGGGATAGACCATGATGAAAGATAATACAAGAAAGAGAATATGTATATATTATGACTGGGACACTTTGCTGTACAACACTGTAAATCAACTACACTTTAATAAAACTTTTAAAAATTAATAGAAAATTCAGTATTATTTTTAAATCAAGGCTAAGGTTGTAAGTATGCATGGTAACATCATCCTTGTAGGTTTTACCTGAGCTTTAAATTTTTTTTCATTGGTTTTTTTTTTTTTTTTTGGCCAAGTTTGTGGCATGTGGAAGTCCTCAGGCCAGGGATCAAACCTGAACCACAATAGTGACCTGGGCTGCTACAGTGACAACATCAGATCCTTAACCCACCGCACCACCAGGGAATCCCTTTTTTTTTTTAAATTGAAGTATCATTGGTTTACAATATTGTGTTAGTTTTAGGTGTTTATCAAAGTGACTCAGTTAACATATACACTTATTCTTTTTCATATTATTTTCTTTTTGTTCAATGAATTTATTACATTTATAGCTGTACAATGATCATCACAATCCAATTTTATAGGATTTCCATCCCACAACCCCAGTGTATACCCCCACCCCCAAACTGTCTCTTTTGGAAAACATAAGTTTTTCAAAGTCTGTGAGTCAGTATCTGCTCTGCAAAGTTCATTCTGTCCTTTTTTCAGATTCCACATGTCAGTGAAAAAATTTGATGTTGGTATCTCATTGTCTGACTGACTTCACTTAGCATGATAATTTCTAGGCCCATCCATGTTGCTAAAAATGCTCTATATATTTATTTTTAATCATTCATCATGTTAAAGATATGGATACTAGTTTGAACAGATAAGAATTCACTTTGAATCATGCCAATAAATCAATTAAGCAATCATTCTTTATCACTCGCATGAGTAGAGCACTGATCTAGAGTCTGAGAGATGAGAGATTCAAAAATGACAAAGCTTATTCCCTAAAAAGCCTGTCATTCAAAAAAAATTAAAAAATTGAAAATGATGGAAATATGACTGCCCTCCAAGAAGGCAAAAAGTATCTATAAAATCCAATATATCATGATTCAGAGTATTCATATTCACAGTTATCTAATTGGCTATAGCAATAATTATAAAGAAAGAGTCCATCAACTGGATGTGACAAGGGATTGGTCTGTGACAGCCAAATAATATAAGGAGAGTCACAAAGGCAAGATTGTCCACCTCACTGAAACACTGGCCACCCTAGAGGAGTCTCTAGGGTCTTGTAGTACTTCTAGCTTCTATCCCATTGGAAAGAACATTCTCATTATCACATAGACATATACAATTGTTTTAGCTTGATTCCAGTTTTTCCATTGCCTCTTATTGTATTTTCATGCCCACAAAGTGATATTCTAATTATGTTTTAGAGGAACTGGAATGATAATACTCACTTACTCTCTGTTTTCTGGCAGTAGTTTAGTTACACTTCTCATAACAAACTATGACACCAATTTTTTTTTTTTTTTTTTTTTTTTTGGATGCACCCACAGCATATGGAAGTTCCTGACTCAGGGATTGAATTTGAGCCACAACTACTGCAATGTGGTTTTGAGACTACAAACACTAAGAGTTACAGAAAATTTATCTATGCCAACCTGTGATACTTTGTCTCGGATAATGAATGAAACTTGCACAGATCAGACATTACAAAACCAAAAGTAGAATTAAAAGTTTTGTGTGTTTTTTTTGTTTGTTTCTTACACCAATTTTTACTTTCCCAAGAGAATTTTAAAAAGGCCCCTGGAGTTCCTATTCTCCTTATTTATTCATTTCATTTGAACATCTGGAGTTTCAAAACTACATCCATACTCCTTTATTTTCTTGTACAAGTATATTGAAATCTAATCCAAATTATTCATGCTACCCTAAGGTAGGATATCCACACATATTATATTTGCTATGATTTGTTATTCTAGATTTAAGCTCCTTAATGCTTCCCTATGGTAGCTTTAACATTAAACCATTAATATTTTAAAATGAAATTTAATTTAAACTTAACATATCGTATTTCTTTTTAAGCACACAGGGCTTCATGAATAGTAAATGGTTTATAAATGCTACTTGGTAGTGATGAAAAAGATTATTTTAGCAAGGATACTCTAATATATAAATTACATACTTTCATTATTCTGCAACCAAATTTGAGGAAAGTCAATAACATTCTACATCTTTTAAGTTATTTATCTATTTAAAAAATTGACCAGAGTAGTTTTGATTCAATTTTGAATCAAGAGCAGTGGTTTATGACTTGGAATTTACAGACAAACACTTCACAAACCCTCTAGCTTCCTGGCAGCTCACTTCTCTGCCTTCAGCCACACCAGCTGATGTTTTAGCTCTTTCATGTACTGGTTTTCCATATACAATTTTAATGGCAGGGGGAGGGAGTGGGATGGACTGAGAATCTGGGGTTAATAGATGCAATCTATTGCATTTGGAATGGATAAGCAATGAGATCCTGCTCTATAGCACTTGGAACTATATCTAGTCACTTGTGGTGGAACGCAATGGAGGATAATGTGAGAAAAAGAACGTATGTGGGACTGGGTCACTTTGCAATACCATAGAAAATTAACAGAATACTGTAAACCAACTATAACAGAAAAAAATAAAAATCATTAAAAAAATAAATAAATAAAAATTTGAGAGTAGCTAATCTATAGAAAAAATCCATTCCCTGGCTACTCACTGCCCCTCCAATATGTGTCTCTTCCTGAATCCCCCACATCAGCCAGCTCTCTTCCATCCATAGGTATAACCTATTTTCAGACCACACACTGTGCCCTTAACCCATCAGGCTCTTTTACTCTCAAGCCCTTTCTCCAGCTGCTCCATTTACCTGAGTGTTTTTCTACTCTCAGGCTTTATGTACCCAGCAGACATACATTTATCACTGGAGACTTTAAGCTCTAGATGCACTTTATACATGAAATTTCTCAAACTTCATCCTGTAATATGTGACCTACTTGTAACCCCACAATTCCCTAAATGCATCATTGAAATAATGTCTGAGGAAAATAATTTTTCTTACACAAGTCTATTTCCTAGTGATTATTTCTTACCCATTGTATAGCTTTGCTTTGGAGGTAGCCATTTTATACAACTTTGACATGACCCAGCAGCCCCAGTTCACTGATAGGGAGTGATTCATAACCTAACTTAGGCCAATCAAAGACTCCTCTTCCCCACTTTCTATCACTTGGATAATCCATTAGTTCAGGATGGGTATATGGTCCAGAATGGGCCACTCATAGCTCCTAGTTCCCATTTTTGCCTAAGCTAGTTCAAGCTGAGCCTTTGTTATTTGTGACCAAAAAAAAAAAAAAAAAAAACAAAAAACTCCTAAAATATATAAAAATCAAAGTGTACTTATTTGTTTTTTTAAATCTGTTCCTTGCCTGTACTCTTGGTCTTTATATCTCCAGCCCAGTACCTGATATAAAATAGGTATATAAAATTAATAAATGTTTTAAGGAGCAAATGAACAGAAAGACAGGTGAACAAAATATGCCTGTGGACTATAATAATCAAGATGAATTTATTGCAGCTAATTTATTTATCATTTGAAACTAAAAGCAATTAGACATAAAAATCCAGAGAAAAACTGATGGAATTTAACATAAAGAATATGACAAAATAAGGGTACAAACAAGTGGACAGCAAAAGATCAAATCTTAGAACAAAGCTCAAGATTTTGAAATGTCAAACTGCCATAGGATCTGACACTTTTCAATCTTCCAGAGATACCTTCCTTACCTAAACTATTTTCATATATTACAATTGCAAATAGTAGTCTGGAGGAAGACCCAAGAGAGTGAACAGAAATCTTGGAAGCATATTGCCAATTAAGAAAAAGTGGGAGAGTCACCCCATCAGCCTTTGCTACTTTATGTAAATAGATGAGACATTCATGTTCATTCCTTTCTGGATGGTAAGTAAAAGAACCCTGGTTAACGTGCCATGGCATCTTCAGAAGGAAACAATTTAAGGAGAAGTAATAAAGATCATTTGAATTCTAGACTTTACATGTTATTAAAGCACTCATATAAATAATATGCAGAATGAATTTTATGTTTTAGCAGGAATCCTTACTGAGTACATGAAGAGTACCAGGTACTGAGTACAAAATCAATACAGCAAAGAGTCTATCCTTGAATTCAGACTAGTTCCAGGGGACATAAATAGAGAAAGAAATTATGATGCAATACGGTAAAGTGCTATAAAAGTGTATGAATAAAGTAGAGCAGAGAAAAACCTTAAAACCACCAGAGAAAATTTTTGAAGATCTTTGTAAAAAAAAAAAAAAATTGAAGAGTATAAGCTTTTCTGAAAATACAAGTTTGGACCACTATTCACATCTCTTCAGCTAAGTGTAGCAATTTTATTGGTTCTTTGCCACTCTCATTGAGTAAAATATCTACTAAAGGATGTTGAAGAGAAAGGGAAATTTGCTAAATAAAATACAATCAGAATTGGAATAATTTAGGTCTGATTTTTTTATTGCCATTGTAAATATTTATCTTGTGCTTGGTCATTGACAAGGCACTTACTCTCATGAGCTTAAAAAATAAGAATATTGATCATTCTTTCCTCATTTATATGAGATACACTGATATTATATGTAGGTAGGATTGACCCCACCAAAAAGGAGGATGAGTGGCTATTGATTTAATTTGAGAAATATAGGATCTTACCTGCTTAAAAATATAAGCTTCCCTCTGGGCTGCCTTTGCATAAATTTCTTATGAGGTAAGTTGTATTTTGTGACGGAGGCTTTTCCTTCAGAAAGCCACTCATAATATGCACATGAACTTACTAGAAAAAGCATGTAAGCATTAGCACACCCTGTGCTAAGGTGTCAATGAGTGTGCTGGTCCAAGAAGAATATGAAGGAATAGGACAAAAATTGTTGAGTTTTGCAGGAAAAAGAGAACTATACGAGGGTTTTGAATATGAGAGGCCATTCAAGAAAGGCAGATTCAATTAAAAAAAAAATGCACTTCAGTTGGAAGAAAAGAAGGAAATCAAACTCACAGGAACAGGGAAGCACAAATTATTCAGATTAAAAAGAATACTTTTGTTTACTTCACAGTTTTTATTGTATGCATTATCTTTATAACCAATGTGATTAATGTGTCTTTAGTGTGTATGTGTGTATATATAGATACATACAGAGAGAGCACAAGACAGTGTTTATTTTCAGTAAAACTATACATTTATTTGAGATATTGATACTGAATACCTACATGTGCCAGACAATATTGCAGGACCTGAAGACATGGCAGTGGTATGAATATCCCAGGTTCTTGTGTTTTAGGGACCCTACAGGCTACCGGAAGACATAAACAAATATAGCAAATATCTTCTATGACAGGAGATATACTGGAGATATGGGAGCATTGAGAACTTGGGTCTGTTTTGAGGGGTTAAGATAATCTTCCAAAACTGATTTCTAAGCTGAGCTATAGAGCATGGACAAGAATAAGCTGGGTGAGCCCCAGAGCAGAAGGAAGTGAGAAGGCGGAAAGAACAGCATGTGTAAATACTTAGCAAGAGAAAAGAGAATTTCAAATTCAGGGATCTAAGAGACAATTTTTGTGGCTTAAGTTCAGAGTGTGAAGAGGGGATGTTAAAATATGAGGCTGTAAGTGTATTGGGATTCTTTTTAGCAAGATACAGGGAAACATTGTTTCCAGCTTAAACAAATAAAGGAAGGATTATATTTATAAGCCTAATGTGCTATCTCATGAACCCACATGCCAAGGAACTCTTTGGTCTCAAGAAAGGAGGGAATTCAGAACTCAGATGGTATTAGGATTCCCTTTTAATCATCTGTCTTTGCTCCACTCTCTGGGTTGGCTCCCTTCTTCATGCTCACTGCTGACACAGTCTTTACTTGATAGGCTATAATTTTGAATTTGCTTCTCATAGTGAATACTCATTAAGTTTTTTGCTTAGTCTTCAGCATTATCCTGAAAGAACTCCTTATACAGTTGTCATGGTTGTTGGTTCCCAGTAGTTGTATTGTATCTAAATGACGGATAAAGAAATAAGCAGTTAGCCTAAGAGAAGACATTAGAAATATTTTCCTGTCTAGTCTCTTGAGTGGAGCTAATTTAAGCTTGGTTAATAGAAGACCAACATATCACCATGATGACTGTAGAAGCATCTCTTTCAGGATAAGGCAAGGGGCTCAACAAACCCCTCTGTAGGGATCTATTGCAAAATAGTAAAGAGTATTGAGGAATTGGGGCTATAGTACATAAAAATAAGTGTTCATCAAACTGCTGAAATTCTTCAGTTGACTGAAGAAAAATTATTTCTTAAGCTAGTGTGCTCTTTTGCAACTAGTTCAACATTTGTAAATTTTCCGTTTTCTTACAAGTTATCAGGAGTAAATCCACTACCAAACAAGGACAGATTTCTTACCCAGATGAGTCCTTCAGTGCATGAGAGTTTCTGCAACATGTCTGAGGACTTGAACAACTCTCATTGAGGACCACACTTATCTTCTCAGAGCTCCCCATGGTTTTATGATTCTTTAAACCCACTATAAGATAGAAGAAGTAGTGGGTGGGAGCAGATGTTGTTGCATTTTGTTTTCTGATCCAGTGAGATTTTCCTGTATTTACTTTGGATGCAGCCCTGCAGCTTTCTCCCAAATACCATCATTTGCATTTAGCAGGCTGTGTACAGTAGAATTACCGGTCCTTGTCACAGGACAGAGCACATGTCATATGAACAGTGTAGTATGGTGACAGGCAAACAAGTAAATTCTTTGACAAAACAGAATGGTAAAGACTGTTCAACTAGCCTTTTTTTTTTTCATTTTTTCAAGTTTTATTGAAGTATAGTTGGTTTGAAGTATAGTATAGTAAAACAAAGTGATTCAGTTATATATGCACATGCATCCATTCTTTTTCAGGTTCTTTTCCTATACTGACTTTCATAAAATATTGGGTAGAGTTCCCTGTGCTATACAGCAATTCCGCATTGGCCAGACATTCCATATACCAGTGTGCATATGCCAATCCTCAACCCCTGTTCCACTCCCACCCCCACCTGTCCCCTTTGGCAACCTCGAGTTTGTTTTCAAAGTCTATGAGTCTGTTTTTGTTCTGCAAATAAGTTCATTTGTATCCTTTTTTTAGATAACATATATAAGTGACATCACATGATGTTTATCTTTCTCTGTCTAACTTCACGTAATATAATCATCTTTAGGTCCATCCATGTTGCTACAAATGGCATTAGCTCTTTCTTATTCCTACTGGAATGTTTTAGAAAAATGGTTTTTAAAATCAGCTCTTGCAAAGATTTTGTTCCTTGTGTTATTCAAGAATAACAACCATCTTTTATGAAGTACATATCGTATCCCAAGTACTTTATGTTGTCATATATCAATATGGGACTCTTTCTTACTCAGATTTGGTTGAGATCCCCAAACTGGGGAAAACACATACATGCACATGCAAGTGCACACACACACAGAGCATTTGTTCCAGTTACTACTGGGTGACCAATGATGTGAAAACTTAGAAACATAAGTCAACCATTTTATTATGCTCATAGATTCTGTGGGTTAGAAATTTATATACAACATGATATCTCCAAGACTGAGGGTGACTCAGAAACTGTGAACCAAAATGTTCCAAAGGCTCATTTACACAATATGTGTGGCACTTGGGCTAGGATTAGAATGAGATTAGAATTGCAAACTGAAATTCCTATTTGTGCCCTCTCTAGGTGGCTTGACTTCCTCACAGTATGTCTGCCTCAGGGTATTTGGATTACGTACACAGAGGCTCAAGGTTTCTAATGCAAGTGTTTCACCAAGCAAGGCATAAACTACATCATCTTTTATAAACCAGCATCAAAAGTCACACAGTGTTACTTCCACCATATCCTATTAATACAAGTCTGCCTGCATTCAACAGGAGGAAACATAGACCCTCCTTTGAATGGGCATCAAAATTTTGGGTACCATGTTTTCAAAAAGCCAAAACATTAGATCACCTGGGCATGGGATGCTTAAAATTATAAAAATGGTATTGTGATTCTTAACTCATAAACCTTTTTAGGGATAAATAACATATGTGAGGGATTAACAAACATTAGGATGGCTTTGGAAAAATTATCAGTATGTCCTATATTCTACTACTTGATGTCAACAATTCTGAAAAATAAGGGATGGGAAGGGATTATTTTGCTCTTGCCAGAGAAAAAAGAGGTGCTTTAAGAATTTGGAGAGTCTGGTAGGCAATCTGAAGGATGCAGTGACTATTATCTGATTTTTTCCTAACATGTCTAAAGGTTAACGACTTTAACTAGCTGGAATAGCCTAAAGCAGTAGAATAAAAAAAGTCTTCACTGAAAGCAAGCCAAACTTTCAGAGTTCTCCTGTGTGATTTCCAAGTGTCAAAAAGAGGATTGCTGTGAATTGTCCTGAAAATAACTCTATGTCAATCTCCTTCCTCCAAAGACAAGGTGGCCTCAATACAAAGAAACCAGAGGTGTTAGAGGCAAAAGCTGAAGGGGGATAGATGTGACCAGCTGGAGGTTGTCACTCACACCCAGGAGCTAAAGTCAGAGATCCATAGAAGTGGCAAGAGAAATAAGTAAATGGCTTTGGACATTCATCATGTCTAGTTGATGTCACTGAAAGGTTACAAGTACAAGTAAGACCTTTGTTTCATAGCTTCCTTACCTTATACTATGTCACAGAACAACCATCTGGCATTGAAAGATGTGAAGTGAAAACAAGAATGGAACCATCCCCAGCCAATCCCCACTAGAGGATAAAGTGAAGGAAAAGTTTTTAATTGAATGAGAATTCACTGTTCCAAATGATTATGGACTGTTCTATGAGTAAAACCTGGGAAAAGAAAATAACCTTTGAATACTTGATGATGACTGTGTTATGATATCTATGAGATTTTATGCAGGATTAGAGATAAAGGAACCCTAGAAAAGAAGGAAGCTTATAGGAATCATTCTGGGGAGATAATCATGCAGCATGCCTGCTTTCTAACTTTTCAGGTATTTCAATAAACCTGATTCACATATTTTAAATTTTATTTAACTCTCACAATAACTCTAATGAGGTATAAAATATTATCCCTTGAAGCCAAGAAAAGATTGCCATAAACCCTCTGACGTTCCTTTCATCAAGAGCTAGAGTTTATGTGTCCTCACTTTGAATGCAGGTTGTCTCTGTGATTTCTATGATGAAAAGAAAACAGCAGAAGTGATCCTTTATCAGTTTCTAGGATTGAGGCCCTAAGAGACTGATGGCTTCCATTTCCTTTCTCTTAGAAACTCTCTCTAGAGTCCTTAGCCAGAGTGAAGAAGTCCAATTACTCTGAGGGCATCAGAGGGCTAGAGAAGCCACCGGCTGGTGAGCCAATCATCGAACCCTAGCTGAGTCCAAACATCCACTACACAAGGTGCCAGACAAGGAGGTGAAGCCAAGTAGGACCCTCCAGGCCAGGCAGTGTCCCAGATGAATAACACATGCATGATCTCAGTCAACACTCTGTGGAGCAGAGAAATTATCCAGCTGAACCATGCCCAAGTGAGAGATTCACAAGAGCATGATGTATAATGGCATAGGTAATGGTTATTCTTTAAAGCCACTGAGTTTTAGAGTAATTTGTAAACAGCAATAAATAGCTAGGGTATGCCCAATTTAAATATGAGTAAACGAAGGCTGGAAAGGTCAAGACTTTTCCCAAAAAACATATTTAATAAATGGTAGAAAATATTCAAAATTTATATTGTTTTCAACTCCAAATTCTTTTGACAACACCATACTAAATCAAAGCCAGATGCTGGATTGACCAGGGAATTTATTTATTTATTTATTTATTTAATTTTTAAATTTTATTTTATTGGAGTATAGTTGACTTACAATGTGGTATTCGTTTCTGGTATACAGCAAGTGAATCAGTCATATATATAAATATATCCATTCTTTTTTTCCCCATATAAGTTATTACAAATTATTGAATAGATTTTTCTGTGATATACAGTAGGTTCTTGTTAATTCATCTATTTTATTTTATATTTTTTAGATTTTGTATTATAGTTGATTTATAATGTTCTGTCAATTTCTGCTGTACAGCAAAGTGACCCAATTATACATATATATACACATATATACATTGTTTTTCTCATATTGTCTTCCATCATGTTCCATCACAAGTGATTTGCTATAGTTCCCTGTGCTATATGGGAGGATCTCATTGCTTATTCATTCCAAATGCAATAGTTTGTACCTACTAAACCTAGATGAATTCAGCAGAGTAGCAGGATACAAGATTAACATTCAGAAATTGGTTAATGCTGATTAATATTCAGCATTTCTGTATACTAACAATGAAATATTAGAAAAGGAATATAGGAGTTCCCGTTGTGGCGCAGTGGTTAACGAATCCAACTAGGAACCATGAGGTTGCGGGTTCAGTCCCTGCCCTTGCTCAGTGGGTTAACGATCCCGCGTTGCCGTGAGCTGTGGTGTAGGTTGCAGACACGGCTCGGATCCCGCGTTGCTGTGGCTCTGGCGTAGGCCGGTGGCTACAGCTCCGATTCAACCCCTAGGCTGGGAACCTCCATATGCCGCGGAAGCGGCCCAAGAAATAGCAACAACAACAACAACAAAAAAGACAAAAAGACAAAAAAAAAAAAATAAAAGGAATATAAAAATACAATACCTTTTAAAATCACCCCCCCAAAAAAATAAAATACCTAGGAATAAACCTCACCAAGAAGGTGAAAGACATATACTGAGAACTATAAAACATTAATCAAGGATATTAAAGAGGATCCAAAGAAGGGAAAATGTATTCCATGCTTCTGGATTGAAAGAACTAATATCTTTGAAATGGCCATACTACCCAAAGCAATCTACAGATTCAGTGCAATCCCTATCAAATTGCCCATGACATTTTTCACAGAACTAGAACAAATAATACAGAAATTTATATGGAACCATAAAAGACCCAGAATTGTCAAAGCAATCCTGAGGGGGAAAAAACCAAGCAGGATACAAAATTCTCCCATATATCAGGCAATATTACAAAGCCACAGTAATCAAGATAGTGTGGTACTGGTACAAAACCAGACGTACAGATCAATGGAACAGAGTAGAGAACCCAGAAATAAACCCAGACATCTATGGTCAATTAATCTTCGATGAAGGAGGCAAGAATATAAAATGAGAAAAAGAGAGTCTCTTTGACAAGTGGTGCTGGGAAAACTGGACAGCTGCATGTAAATCAATAAAACTAGAACACACCCTCACACCATGCACAAAAAATACACTCAAAATGGCTAAAAGACTTAAACATAAGACAAGATAGCATAAAACTCCCAGAAGAGAACATAGGCAAAACATTCTCTGACATCAATCATAAAAATGTTTTCTTAGGTCAGTCTCCCAAGGCAATAGAAATATAAACAAAAATAAACCAATTAAAATTAATTAAACTCAAAAGCTTTTGTGCAATGAAAGAAACCATTAAAAAAATAAAAAGATAACCCACAGAATGGGAAAAAATCTTTGGAAATGATGTCACCAACAGAGGCTTAATCTCCAAAATGTGCCAACAACTCATACAACTCAACAGTAAAAAATCAAACAACCCAATTGAAAAATGGGCAAAAGACATAAATAAACTTTTCTTGAAAGAAGACATATGGATGATCAACAGGAACATGAAAAAATGTTCAACATCACTAATTATTAGGGAAATGCAAATAAAAACCACAATGAAGTACCATCTCACACCAGTCAGAATGGCTATCATTAATATGTCTACAAATAACAAAAGCTGGAGAGGGTGTGGAGAAAAGGGGACCCTCCTACCCCACTGGTGGGAATGTAAATCGGAACAACCACTATGGAAAACGTTGTGGAGGTAGCTCAGAATACTAAATACAGAACTACCATATAATCCAGCATTCCCACTCCTGGGCGTATATCCAGGCAAAACTTTCATTGAAAAAGATACACACATCCCTATGTTCATTGCAGCACTATTCACAATAGCCAAGACATGGAAACAACCCAAATGTCCATTGGAAGATGAGTGGATTAAGAAGATGTGGTACATATACACAATGGAATACTACTCAGCCATAAAAAGAGCAAAATAATGCCATTTGCAGCAACATGGATGGAATTAGAGATTCTCGTACTAAATAAAGTAAGTCAGAAAGAGAAAGACTATACCATATGATATCACTTATATGTGGAATCCAAAACATGGTGCAAATGAACCTATCTATAAAACAGAAACAAACCCATGGCCACAGAGGACTGGGAGTTTGGGAATTTATTTATTATTATGTCACTTCTTATTTATTCTATATATAGAAACAAAACAAGAGCGAAGTAGAATTATTATATCTATGAAGTTGGGATAAACTTCAACCACTGTTTGGGGCGTCTTTTCTTATTACAGTTTAATGTTGATACACTGAATCAATCTATTTTATAAATTCAAATTACCTAACAGATAATTTTGCTGTTTTGAATAATTGTTACCTAATTTGCTAGCACAGCATATGTCCTTCTCACTTATCTATTAACTATATATTCCTTGCAGAAATTTTGTATATATGCATGTATGCATATACAATTACTAATTTATTCATTTATTCATTCATTCATGCATTTGCTTCTCCCTTGCCACTTAACTTTGCATGGCTTTAGGACTGGTTTCCATATTAGATAAAAACTGAAGAAAGAGCATAGCATTTTACATTTTATCCGTACTTTAGACTTTACTGTTTGGTGCAAAGAGTAGTCCCAATGTAGATTTGGAGGATTTGAATTTCATGTAACATGTTGTATTAATTTGCACTATGCATTTTTAAAGTGAAAAGTGTTAAAAATGTTTATGACTCTCCAATCTAATTTTTTTTAAAAAATTAAAACTCACCACTCTTGAGCATTTGGCAGAGCTGTGAGCTAATAGTAAATCCACAATAAATATTGGTGATTTACCTTATAGTTTAGAATAAGATCTCCACTTAATATTTATGAAACTAACAGAAAATGGGTGACTTTGGAATGCTACTAGACTAAGTTAAAATTCAAATTAAAAAAAAAGAAAAATAATAAACATACCTCCATAAAATACTAGCAAAATCCAAAGGAGAAATAGAAAAATAAAATATAAATTCATACATAATTTCTTCACTCACAGGTAACCCTGTCAACTCTTTACAGAATATTTTGTAAGTCTCTCTCACATCCTCTAGATATAAAGTTTATATTTTGAACACTACTATGTTACTCTTTTTAATTTTTGCTGAGGCATTCACTTTATTGTCACTCTAAACCTGAATTTTATATCTTAATAAAGAAATCAGACATCAGGATTTCTCTTCTCTTTTGGTCTTTCCCAACAGCTATGGCTAGAGACCTGGGCTCCACCCCACCCAGACACTGAGGCAATAAGAGAGAGACTGAATGAGAGACCAGGAGTTCTGTAGTGTCTATGGATTGTGAGCATGTATATAGTCTGTTTCTCTTTGATCCAACTGGCTAAGTGACTGTGGAAAATGTAACTTCTGCGTCTACAAGAAAGGACCAGGCAAGAATTTCCTTAACCTTTGTGGCAAGTTTATCTTTAGCTGCCTGGTCTAACTCTCTGATAAATGTATATATGTGTGTATAATATATACACACACACATATTTTTTTTTCCCACATGAATTACCTCTGCATTAGGGAATTGAGACTAAAGCAAAACCCAAAGCTGAATGCCAGATACCTGACCCAATGATGAGTGGCTGCCAGTTCTGGTTTCTAGAATTGGATCCTGGATTTGGTGTCTGTTATACTGGCTTAGATGATTCTCCTTAACTGTGACTTCAACATCACAACTGATTCTCTAAATCTCACTTATCTTGAAGAATTAGATAATGTTCAGCCCTACATCCCAGCTATCACATCCTTTAGAAGGTGATATTAACCTAAATTACACTTGACTTTACTAAATCCCACTTCTATGTCAGGTTTTAGATCTGGATTTAGAGTTTGGAAATAGCCCTTAATTGAGACTCTTAGGACATTTCTCTGAGTCCACATTATTGCTAGTTCCTGGCATACCCCTTACCTCTAGTGAAGTTTCCAAGACTACTCTGTGACCAGCATTTATATGGCAATTTGGGAATACTTCAACTGGTAGAAGATAAGCATTTGTCAAACCGGAAGTTTTTTTCAAGAACATCAAGACGTCCCTTAACATGATTTAGGATAGAAGCCATCTTAATTTGTTTCTAAGCTTTAGTTCTTTCCAGACTCCCTGAACTCTGTGAAAAGAGAGGATCTTAGGTATCACATCAATACTAAAATTATCCCTCCTGTTAATTATCAAGCTGTGTATTTCAATTTTATGTCTCTATAAAACCTATCCTTTGCTACTAAAAATATTCTTTAATTTTGTTTCTGTATTTTAGTTTTTCCCCATCTGATGCTCTACAGTAGTTTAGAGCGGCTATTTGCAATTAAGGAAAAACATTCTGAAATTTTCATGAAGTTGAAAAACAACCTAATCCTTTTTCATGTCTAATTCAGTATACATAGGCTAGGGTTTTTCTGGTTGTTGTTGTTGTTTTTCGTAATTATATAGTCATCCTCCTGGAGTAATTGCATCGATTAAATAATATTCTTTCATATATTCACTTCTTTAACAAAAATTTTAAGTATCTTCTCCACATCAGGCCCTGTTTTAGACTTGGGGAATGTAGCAGGGAACAAAATAGACAATGATTATACTCTGAAGAACTTGACTTGCTGTATGAGGAGATAATAAAGAGGAAAAATGCTAGAGAAAAAAAGCAGAAAATGAGTGTGGGTTGAAATACAAATGTGGTGGCCAAGAAAGGCTAAAATACTTTTGAGTAACAACCTCCAGGAATTGTAGGAATAAGCCAGGTGGATTCAAAAAAGAACATTCTAGAAATGGTGAAAAGCAAATTCCAAAAGGCACTGAAAAAAAAAAAAAATAAGCCACATTTTCAGGTAAATTTTATAGCATTTTTTACTCATTTCTAAGAAATTATTATGACCACTGTTAGCAATGTCCAGTCAAGAGTTAAAATGAAGGAAGCTTAGACGAAGGTAGTGACAGAACACATATTAAGAAGAGCAGATATTTTGCAGAGAGACCAAGAGATTGACTGACATAGGGGATATGAAAACAAAAGAGGAGTCAAGATTATCCCCAGAGTTTTGACTTAAGTTACTGGAAAAGTAGCGTAGCCATTAACGGAGAGAGTAAAGACTGTGGTGGATCAGGGTCTTTAGGGATAATCAAATGATGAGTAGATAAAAGGACAAATCAGTAGAAAGATGGCAATAGATGAAAGAAAAATGGAAACATGCACATTTAAGCAAGGCTCCACCCAAACCCAGCTGCTCATATATATTTTTTTTCTTTTATTAAATAACCTATATGAATTGAGTTACTATAATGAACTAGATGTTATAATATACTTCACATACCACCTTAGTCAAGGTCCTGTGATAAAAACAGAAACCATGTCAGGTATTTAGACAGACTGTATTTTATGCAGGGTATCAATTATACAGTTGTAAATCACTTAAGAGTTGTTGGGAAAATGAGGGAAACATAGTGAAGTAAACTGAAAATTAGAAGCTTCCATGGTCAGTTTCTGCCCCTAAGTCTGAGAGAATAAAACACTACAGGGCTGTAAGATTATATGGATATCATGAGTTGGAATTAGGCAGCTGGGCTAGAATTTGTAGAAAACAACACACACTTTTCAGGTAAAAAATGCAGTAGTGACTAGTCAGGTCAATAAAGCCTAAGAGATTTCAAATTTTCTACAGTATAGCAAGTATTTAAAAATATTATGCTATGAGTTCCTGTTGTGGCTCAGTGGTAACAAACCCAACTAGTATGCATGAGGATTCGGGTCCGATCCCTGGCCTCACTCAGTGGGTTAAGGATCTGGCATTGCCATGAGTTGTGATGTAGGTCGCAGATATGGCTTGGATCCCACGTTGCTGTGGCTGTGGCGGAGGCCAGCAGCTGCAGCTCTAATTCAACCCCTAGCCTGGGAACTTCTATTTACTGCGGGTGCAGCCATAAAAAAAAAAAGAAAGAAAGAAAGAAAAAAAGCAAAAAAATATAAATAAATAAATAAATATAAAACTGCTGTGTCAGTCTTTGGATATGTCAGCCTGGCTAGACTGCCATTCTGTTATTCAATAAAATGTTGATCTAGTTGTTGCTGTGAAGGTATTTTGCAGGTGTGACAAAAGTATTTATTCAGTTGACCCGGTGTAGGGAGATTATCCTAGATAATCTGGGAGGGCTAGATTCATTAAGCTGAACTTGTCCAGAAGAAGAATAAATTCTACCTGTGCACAGCAGCTTCAGCTCATGTCCCAGAATCCCAGAGTTCTTTGCCCTTCCTGGTGACCTATGCTATGAATTTTGGACTTTCCTAACCAGTTCCCACAATCAAATTTAGTCTGTAAATAAATCTTTTAATATCTAACTCCTATTGGTTCTGCTACTCTGGTTGATTCCTAACTGATAAAAGTGCTAAAAGAGAAGACAGGGGAAAGAATGTCTATAGTAAGTGATAAGTCTTTGGCAGGGGGTGGGGAGAGTAGGTAGGAGAACAGAAGAATAGCATGGAGGCAACAATAATCAGGTCCAATCATAATAAATGAAGTAAACATGTACCTCAACCATGGGACTTTTCTGTACCTTTTCTACTTGCACAGTAGTTTGCCCTTAAGCATGCTTTACTCAGGAAAGTGAGGTAGAAATGCTTGGTTAATACCCTGCATATGGAGTTAGAGAGAAGGGGAGTTCTAGGTTGTGGTAGATTGTTACGTTAAAGGCTCCCAATGAATTACATCTGTTGTGTACGCTCTCATGTAGTCCCCTTGAACACTGACACAAGGCTTGGCCACATCACTTTGCTTTGTCCATTAGGACTTCAGGACATACTGAATGCAATAGATGCTTGCTAGACATTGAGGATTGCATTCATGTAATGGTGCCTGAAACTGCATGTGAAGAAACTGAGCCTAGCGTCCTTGAAGGTGAATCACTACAAAGAAAGAAAGGCCAGATTTCCAGGCATCCCTGTTGAATGCCTAGTTCTACTAAATTCTGGGGTGACTAAACTATAGCTAGCTGATACTTCTATACTCTTTGGTAATGCTATATTATTATTATTATTATTATTATTATTATTATTATTATTATTTGCTTTCTATGCTGCACTTGCAGCATATGGAGGTTCCCAGGCTAGGGGTCAGATCAGAGCTGCAACTACCAGCCTATATTGCAGCCACAGCAATGCCAGATCTGAGCTTCAACTGTGACTTACACCACAGCTCATGGCAACACCGCAACCTTAACCCACCAAGCAAGGCCAGGGATCAAACCCACATCCTCATGGGTACCAGTCGGGCTCATTACCGCTGAGCCACAATGGAAACTTACTGCCTTAATTTCTTATCTGGAGAAAAATGTTCTTGAATATTAATGGATAAAATATGCAAAATAATTATATAAAATTATTATATGAATCATATATATTATATATGTGTTATAATTATATATAAATAAAATAATTACATGTTATTTATATTTTATATAGATAATTACATAAAATTATTATCTGAGGAAAAGTGATACAATAGTCATTGTGGACTAAGGAAAAAGAAATGTGTGGATACCAATAACATTATTAAATAGACAATTTTATATAACTTTAGAGAACACTGCTATGTAATAATAAATCCTCCTGTTGCCCAGCAGGGCTGAAAAGTTGTTCTGCTCTTTGAGTCACAGGGACTCAGGGGATGTAGCTCCTAAATTATAACTAATTTCCTCTAAAGATATGGCTCTGCCTACTAATACAGATTTGGAAAACTCCCAGGAGAATACTTTTGCTTGCTAGTGCCACTGCTCCCTAAATTCATTGCATTTATTTTTCTCTTGCACTCATCACACCTGAGAGTTAAATTCAGTTACATAGGGCCCAGTTGCCCTATGTTCCTTTTGGCTCTGAATTTAGTGGCTTATCCTTTAAAACTGTGCTTTCCCTTTGGGTATGTTAAGGCCTCTATTTGTCTTCTTTAACTTCTAAAATCCCTTGCCTTTTCTACCATGTTAAACCCTAGCTGTCCTTCTGGCCAGCTGGCCTGATAGATACACAAGCCAATTACTGGCCACTGTATCTCTTTAGTCTGTATGATCAGTTAATCATATTTCAGACTACTGTGATTTTTCAGAAATGAAAATTGGGCAGAAAATGAAGGCTAGTGTCCCTATCTCCCCCCTTGCATGGTGCTATACTACGAGAAAAACTCTCTACTCAAAGGGAAAAAAAAAAGATGTTCCCACATTCCCACTGTTTTTTCTCTCTGCTTGTTTTAAATTATGATGCATCTACATCTTATGAAAATAGATCTTTAATAAATTGAGAAAGACAGTATAGTGAAGTGGCCAAGTTAATGGGTTCTAGAATCAGATAGACAAGGATTTACTATACAAGGTGGCCACGGGCACATGATCTAACTTCTCTAGCCTTTAGTTTTCTCTTCTGTAAGTCAGACAGTTGTCATAAAGCTCTAAGCTGAGTTTGTGGCATATTGTCAGTGTTGAGTATCAGTAGCTGTCAATAGTGGCCACACTTATTATCTCCCTGTGTCTGCTTGAGGGAATAAACCACCAAAAAAATACCCCAAATTTCATTCAGTCCAGTAAATTAGTAGTATTTTATCAGTAATTTTATCAGTACTCTTTATCAGTAACTTTGCTGGCCAATTTCCTATTCTCTGATAGGAAAATGGCACTTTTTCCTGTTTGCTGCAGAAGGTAATTCTAAGTGGATCTGATGAGCTTCACCTCTCTGGAGCCGAGGCTGAGTCATTCATCAAAGGCTGTTAGAAGTCATCTATATCTGCTCTCACGGTGGCAGCAGCCCCGCTCCTGGTGACCTCACATTGCACTACTGAGCACGGGTGTTAAAAGCACTCTCTCCAGGTCATGGCTTTTATACACAGAGCCTTCAAGCAAACACTAAAATGCCTTGACAAAATTGGGCACTCTGAAACTGAAAACTCCAGTGTGTGCACTCAAAGTTGTTAATAATACACTATCACAATAATTGCAATCATGGAACAAATGTTAGGCTCTCTGGGCTTATGCAGTTTTAAAAAAAGACTATATGTGGTGGAAAAAATCTCTTTTCTAAGATAGATATTCTCTGTAGAGAATGAAGCTGATGTAGTGAGACAAGCATTGAACTTGGTGTCAGAACTGGGTGGCAGCCAGCTCAATTTACATGAGAATTTGTTTCAATGGTTTGCCTCTCTGCATCTCAGTTTTCTCATTAGGAAATTGGAGATAATCCTACCTGTCTAGAAGTCTCTGTGAGGAAAGGTATGAGACAAAACTTCCTACTGTATATATTTAACCAAGTGTATAAAACATCATATTTGCACAGGAAACTTGTTAAAATTCCAGTTCCTGGACCCTTTTCTAGAGATTCAGACTTAGCTCTGGGATGGGAACTACAAATCTAAATATTGAAAATACATTCTATAGACACAGACCCTCTGTAGGTTATCTGTGGACCACACTTTAAGAAAACTCAACTTTTTGTATATTGTATACTTTTGAGTTACTTAGTACCACTAATGGTTAGAAAAGAAGGAAATGTACCAAATGCTTTTCTCTGAGGTTTGACAACCCTGAGAGAAGTATATGGATTCAGAATGATGTTCCTTTCCTCACTATTTTCAGCATCATTAGTATCAAGAATGAAGCAAGGAATGAAAACATTAACGTGCCAATTAAGTAAAGACAGATTCTAATGCCCTAACCATCATAATATCATGTCCATAAATATAATTAAGGTTTAAATGTGAATAGAAAGAACAAGAGAGAAAACAGAGATGGGGGGTATAAACCAAGTAATCTTTGTTTTGGCTTGAATAGTCTAAGTAGCACCCTTGATCTGTGGATTCTCCTTAACCATATAGCTGTGTTTCTCTTAATGCCAAGAGTTAGCAAAAAAAGGACTAAATGGGAGAAAATCAAAATGCAAAAGGATTTCAAAATACTTTGGCTTTTCCAAAACCACGTTCTGAGCCATAGTTGTCATTGTACAATGAAAACAGGTGTTGTCACTTGTCTGTAGACACCACCATCACCAACACAGACAGTCCCTACCAGGAGAACCTTTACAGAAACAGAGTTAGCATCCACCTCTGGATGACCATTTGAAAAGTGCTTAAAGGACTCCTTTCTTTGGCCAAAGTAAACTGTCACCAGCTGATTCTTTAAAGAGAGCCAAGTACTTACAATGAATTAAATTGAGTTCATCCACATCGAGAAAAATCAGATACATAAATTTACTGAGTTCCTATCTCTTTTAAGAACTTAGATAGCCAATGGAGGCTTTAAATTACTTTTTTTTTTTTAGGGCCACACCTGCGGAATATAGAGGTTCCCAGGTTAGGGGTCAAATCGGAACTGTAACTGCTGGCCTACACACAGCCACAGCAATGCCAGATCTAAGACACGTCTGTGACATATACCACAGCTCATGGCAACACCAGATCCTTAACCCACTGAGCGAGGCCAGGGAATGAACCTGCGTCCTCATGGATACTAGTCAGATTTGTTTCCTCCGAGCCACAATGGGAACTTCTAAATTATATTTTTGGGGGGTTTAGGGGTTTTTTTTTTTGGTTTTTTTTTAGACAATGTAGATTAGTTGATTTTGAACCAATTCTGCTTAGACCTTCTAGAGAATTTTAAACAAAATAATAAAATAAGATCTGTAGGTAAGCCTTGTTTGTAAGCTACCAAGGAAGTAAATTTCATCAGACTAAGATCCCAAAGATGAAGAAAACAGTGGAAGCGCAACTGACACTTAAAAGACAACTTTCCCCTTGAAGCATTTGCTGATTTGAAATCAGTAGCCGGGAGGTAAGAAAGTGAACAGAACTCTTGGCAGACTCACTAGCTGATCAGACCCCACCAAGAATGGAGGGTCTCAAAACAGGACACTCAGAGTACTGGTTCTTTGTTGTTTGTTCTTCACCTGAGTGGGCATTCCGTGGGTGTGTTCCTGTGTGATCATTCAGTCGGCTATACACTTGTGACTTTGTATTTTTCTTTATCTATAACCTTTCTCTACCATCATTTTAAAGTTAATATTAAATCCTTGGTGAAAACAGTTAATTTTCAAAATGTATATTTTTTTTCACTTTGAATTGTGAACACCCTGAGAACCCCAACTAAGGCCATTTATAAGAATAATTAGGCCATGACCTGCAACTGAATTGTTTTTTCAGTTTCCAAGTGTACATTTTAGGCATCAAGATTGAGAACTACTGGAGTTCCCATTGTGACTCAGTGGAAGTGAAGTTGACTAGTAGCCATGCAGATGCAGGTTCGATCCCTGGCCTCGTTCAGTTGCCAAGAGCTGTGGTGTAGCTCAGATCCCATGTTGCTATGGCTATGGTTTAGGCCAGCAGCTGCAACTCCAATTCAACCCCTAGCCTGGAAATTTCCATGTGCCATAGGTGTGGCCCCCAAAAGAAATAAAAGATGTGGAGAACTGCTACACAGCCTCCTAACTATTTCTCAGGTGCATTTATATATAAAAAGTTATTTCTCCCATTTGGTACTCAACATTTATATTATATTTATTAATTTGCAAATGTGTATAATGTGAGAATATACATAATTGTTTCCTTCCCATAAATATTTGTGTAAATTCAATTTTTGTAAGAAAGGAAAATGATTGATCTTTCAATACCAATTGAATTACTTGTACTTAAAAGATTTTTCTTCTTCATAAGTAATTATATATAAAATTTAGGTTTCTGCTGTATTTATTTAGTAAATGGAGTCTTGTAATTTCAGTACAGACTTCACTAGAAATCCTCAAACATTACTTAAAATAGTAAAGTGTATAATAGAGTAATTTGGGGAATTTGTTACTGTCTCTTGGATAGTAGAGTTGGATGGGAAAAAATAATTGAGCCTCATTTATGTAGACCTTTAGAGACAGACATCAAGCTAGATGACATTGTTCAATTGTTTTTTGTTTGTTTGTTTTTTTCTTTTTAGGGCCATACCCACAGCATATGGAAGTTCCAAGGCTGGGGTCAAATTGGAGCTACGGCTGCCGGCCTATACCACAGCCACAGCAATGCCAAATCCAAGCTGTGTCTACAACTTACACTGCACCCCATGGCAATGCCAGATCCTTAACCCACTGAGTGGGGGCAGGGATCAAACCCATGTCCTCATGGATACTAATCAGGATCATTATCACTGAGCTACAACAGGAACTCCAAAATTATTTAACATATTATGATGGTAGGAAGAATTACATTTCTGATGTACGTGCCCTGTATAATCCCAAGGATTTTAAATTATGTTCCTATCATGTAGATGCTAGGTTTTATTCCTGTGATTTGGTTATGTCATATGGCTTGGTTGACTTTAAGAAAGGGAAATCATCCACATGGGCCTGATTTAATCATATGAGCCATTTGTAAGTAGTTTCCTCTGGCTGGTCACAGAAGGAGTCATCAGAGAGATGCATTCTGGCTGACCTGGAGGAACACAGACTTCCATGACATTCAACTGCCGATGGAGAGGAGCAACCCCAAGGCCTGAGAGTGGCCCTGCCGAGAGCCAGCAAGAAAAGACCTCAGGCCTATGATTCTTATTAACTGAATTCTCACAACCATCAGGGAGTTGGGAGGAAGACCTCAAGCCACAGATGAGAACTGCAGCCCCAGGAGAAACCCGTTTTTCAGCCTTGTGCTACCCTGTTGTGCCATGTCCAGACTTCTGCCCTACACAACTGTGTGAGTTTATAAATGGGTATTGTGGAGTTCCTGCTGTGGCTCAGCGGGTAAAGAACCTGACTAGTATCCATGAGGATGCAGGTTCGATCCCTGGGTTCACTCAGTGGGTTAAATATCCGGTGTTGTTGCAAGCTGCGGCATAGGCTGCAGATGTGGCTTGAATCCAGCATTACTGTGGCTGCGGCGTAGGCTGGGCAGCTGCAGCTCAGATTCAAACCTTAGTCTTGGAACTTCCGTGTGCCTTTTTACAACCACCCGGTTGTAAAAAGAAAAAAAAAAATGGGGGTGTTGCTTTAAGATAGTAAATTGTAATTTATTACATCATAATAGAAAACTGATAGAGACTTGGGGCCTGGAAGTGGGGTGCTATTGTAACAAACACCTCTAAATGGAATAGCTTTGGAACTGAGCCATGAGCAGAAGCTGGAAGGAGTTGAAGGAGGATTTTGAGGAGCACTAAAGAAAGATGTTGAAAATGCTGTTGATGAGGGCTCAGGAGGAAGTGAGGAGGACTTCATTATTGGAAATTAGAGCAAGAGGGATGGATCTTCACTATTCATTTTTTTTTTTTTTTTTTTTTTTTTTTTTTGTCTTTTGTTGTTGTTGCTATTTCTTGGGCCGCTCCCCCGGCATATGGAGGTTCCCAGGCTAGGGGTTGAATCGGAGCTATAGCCACCGGCCTACGCCAGAGCCACAGCAACGCAGGATCCGAGCCGCATCTGCAACCTACACCACAGCTCACAGCAACGCCGGATCGTTAACCCGCTGAGCAAGGGCAGGGATCGAACCCGCCACCTCATGGTTCCTAGTCGGATTTGTTAACCACTGCGCCATGACGGGAACTCCGGATCTTCACTATTCAGTGGCAGAAATCATGCCCTATAGTTACATGGAAAGCGGAACTCATAAGTGATGAATCTTGATAGATCTCTAAGGAGATTTCCTAGCAAGTTCAGCCTAGTCTCTTCTTGTTGCTTATAGTGAAATGGGAGAGGAAAGAGACTGAGGGAAGAACTATTTAACTAAGAGACTCACTGTCTGGAAAGCATACTCTGGAGAAAATGCTGAGGGTGTGACTTTGCCGTTCGTTGTTGAAATTTTAGCAAGACCGAAAAATCAGAGGATTCATTCACAAGAGATTAAGGATGTACTTATAGATCCTCTCAATCAGACCAGGCCTCTGAGTAGCTTGAGGATATTTTCTCTAAGCATCTTCAATAGGAGGTTAGACTAGAGGAGGCATGATCTTAAAAATCTGTGTATGCAATTTTTATCTAATGGAATGAGTCCCTGCTAAAATCATAATGGACCCACAGGATTCTTGAGGAAATTATGTCAGCAGAAACACTTCTGGCTTGGACTATAAGAAACAGTGAGTATGAATTAAAAGAAGTTCCTGAACTCCAGAATTCTACTGGCAGACTGATCAAAATACTCGGCTGCAAACACTTGCTACTCTTTGTGAAAAAGGAATGATGATTCAGAAGGCAGAATCAAGGGCCCAGAGGGTATAAGCAAGTACCCAGAAGGCAGAAGTGAGAGCCACAGAAGACGGTTTCCAGGCCTTGAAACCTAATCAAAGAACTCTGGCTGGAGTATGACCAGCCCCAGCTGGATTCAAAATTTCTATTAGACCTGTGATTCTGCTTTACCTTCCATTTTCCAGCTTTTTAAAAAAAAATAACAGTAATGTTTATATTTTATGCCTGCACCACGATTGTCTACTGGGACTGTTGGGGGCAGATAACTTGTTCCGTGGGTTTCAAAAGTCCAGAGATGGAGAAGAATTTTGCCCCAAAGTTTTATTTAATGGATTACTCATTGACACCTTATTTAGAAGACTTAGGTGATGGAATTTTGGACTTTGAACTGATCCTGTAACAGGCTAAGACCTTTAATCACTTTGAGAAGTGAAAAGGGAAGGAATAGGATGGACTGAATATAAATAGCACCTTAAGTTTGGGATAAGAAATGGGGCATTCAAAGGGCAATGGGAAATTACAGAAAAACTTATAATTTTTTTGAAATGGCAAAGTTCAAGAAATGCCTAAAGGAAAATCTTCTGTCACTGTTATGCACGATCTAAAAAATTATGTATTGAATGAAGCATTCTTCAGAAAATGAAAAAAAATCATTATAAAATGGGTTTGATGATCTCAAACAGGCTTGGTTTTTTTGTCAGAGATGATCCTATAGATGTGACAATCCTATGAAGAAGGATGGAAAGATCCTTCTTCATTAATCATTTTGGAATTTGCCTTTGGTCAGAAAGATTTGTTAGAAACTGTTTGATGTTTTAGAAATCACAGGCTTTCTCCCCTTTATGTCAAGAAAAGACGTGTAAATGGACTCATATTTGTATTTATTTCTGCCTTGGAGATTTAAGGCAAGTGTCTCATCAGTATTGCATCTGTGACAGCTTTGTAAAGTACAAATTAAGAAAACTCTTTCCCCCCTAATTATCTCTTATTTTAACTGCAAAGGATGTCATTTCTCCCAGAGTTTTAGTGTATCATATATTCAACTATAACAAGCCTATTTTTTCCTTTGCTTTACAAACTCCATAGTTGTATGCTCTACAACCCCCCAAACCTTGTCATGGTTTCTTTAACAGATGTTGGTCTCTTATACCGTGACCAATGACAGCATGTCCTAGATTTACAATGTGAATGAATTTCCTGGGCTTTCAGTTGGCTTTAGGTTTTTTGTTTGTTTATTTGTATGCTTTGCCACACCCAAAGCATGGGAAGTTCCAGGGCCAGGGATCAAACCCATGCTACAGCAGTGACTCAAGCCATAGCAATGACAACACCAGATCCTTAACCCAGATCCTTATCCCTGGGCCACGAGGGAACTTCTTGTAGGGTGTTTTAATTTTGGTGCAAGCACTCAACCATAGACCATCCAACTAATTAGAATATATTTTTAAGAACAGAGCACTTTTATCACAATTTTGACACAGGCTTGAGGGATCTAGAACCCATGTCCCATGAGGAATGACTCAAGAAATGAAGGACATTCAGCCAGGTGGAAATCAAGCTTATATAGTGTTCACCAACAGACTGGTACCAATAGGTAGACCCTGAATACAAATTGCTATTTAGAAGACATATCAAAGGTCTTGATTTGGTCAACAAAGTCAGTTTATTTTTCCTAAACTATTTGCGAACATGTTCTAGGAGAGTTAATTGAGAGCCTACCAAGTCTCCATTCGACATCAGGACAGCATTTTTTGTGTTGGCTGCCTTGAGTGAAATGGAGCAGAGGGGGAGTTCCTGTCGTGGATCAGCACTAATGAACCTGACTAGTAACCATGAGGATGTGTGCTCAATCCCTGGCTTCACTCAGTAGGTTAAGGCTCCTGCATTGCAGTGAGCTGTGATGTAGGTTGCAGACACGGCTCAGATCCTGTGTTGCTGTGGCTATGGCATAGGCTGGCAGCTACAGCTACAGCTCTGGTTTGTCTGACCCCTAGCCTGGGAACTTCCATATGCCACAGGTGCTGTCCTCAAAAGACAAAAAAAAAAAAAAAAAAAAAAAAAAAAAAGGAAAAAAAGAAAGAAAAGAAAAAGAAAAGAAATGGACCAGAGGACCTAAACTCTCTTTGAACCCAGAGTCTAAGATTTCCTCCTGCAGGATTTCTGTTGTAAAGAAGGACAGATCAACTGGTACCCAAAAAAAGTGAACAAAGGTGACCTATATTACTTTTGCAATAGGCACTCTATCTGACAGAATTCAAAGCAAAAATAAAACATCCTATTCTAAAAAAGATCTGAAAGCAAGCCTAGAATTCATCTGATCCAAACTTCTAATTTTACCAATGAAGAAACTGAGGCCCAGAGAGTTGATGTGACCTACCTAAGATTATACCAAGGTCTCACCTCTAAAATGTGGGCAAACCCACCAAGACCTGGTACTCAGGTGGTGGCTCTTAGTATTAACCTGTGTTGCGTAAGAATTACAGCCCTTTTGTTTGTTTTTCCCTATTAAATCATACATCAAGAGTAGTGTATCCTCCCTCAGTTTCCTTCTGTCATCTCACATGGTAAGTTGACAATATTCATTTCTACTTCTCTTCTCTCTCTCTCCATCTTACTTCCGACCTCACCCTAAACACTCAAAAGCCCTACCTGCTTCTTTGTTGAAATTATAGTGGGTAGATAACTGTATAAAGTACAGTGGAACTTAGGTCTCAGGGATAAGATAGCAATGCTAAAAGCAGAAAAAACAACTATTGCTTGCCATTGCCAAAGGAGAGCAGAAGCCACAAGTCATGAAGTGAACAGGAAGGAGGTCTTTAGAGGTGATTGCATTGGCACCCCAGAGCTAAGAGGATTTGTTTGCATGAGCAACACAGGAAGTTATGGCTGAAAACTCCTCTCTCTAGACCCTTTGGAACATGATCCCACGCGTTACTTACGAGGCAATAATAGAAGCTGCCATAACAAAATACATTAACTGTGTAGTTTAAACAATAGAAATGTATTTTCTCACAGTCCTGGAGGCTGAAAGTTGGAGCTAGGGTCCCAGCTTGGTTGGATTCCGGTGAGAGCTCACTTCCAGGCTTTCATACAGCGCCATCTCCCTATGTGTTCACAGGACCTCTTCTTTGTGCTGAGAGTGAGTTCCCTGGAGGCTCTTCTTACAAGGTCACTAATGCCATCAGGAGGGCACTAGCCTCAAAACTCCATGAAACCCTAGTTACCCAAAGGACCCATCTCCAAATACCATCATATTAGGGGTTAGAGCTTCAACTTATTAATGGGGGGGGTGGTGGATTCAAACACTGAATTGATAACAGAGGCCCATTTGCTTGCCCTAGAAAATAGAACTGGCAATAAATTCTGATACCAAATTTTCACAGCAAAGTACATTTTCCAACAGTTTTCAGCCTCTGGAAAATTCTGAAATTATGTCTTTACACTCAGGACAACAAAAACAAATATCAAGAGCTACTCTCCTTTATTTAGTAGGTGTTAGAGGTTTTTTTGAAAGGTTTATCCAAAGATAGCTTAGTTAAACATTGATTATGAAACTAACTTGAAATTGTTCATCTATATCTCAAAACTGTATTTTAGGATTCAGAATATAAAAGAAAATCTCTCAGCTTGTTATGCATACTCCAGCTAACCCCTCCAATCATCCTCCTGTCCTAGGTTAATACATCCCTGGTTTAAACAGGTGTGTCATGTGCTGTGTAGGATATAATTTTACTTATACCTAGATCCTTTTGTTTGGGGCATTTAAACATGTAGATAGTTAAATCTATTCTTATAATTTCTTTTTTATGTTGAAGTTTTATTTCCCCTCCACTGATACACATTTCATGTTCTAAATGGAAAATAATATTAAGTTCTTTTGTTCTCCTACTCTCTACTATACACTGAATATGTTTTGAGGAAATATCAGGCTTCTACATGGAAGATCTAGGTTATGTATTTTTTCCAACATATTAGTGTTGGAGTAGAGTTGATGGGAGATGACTCATTAATGCCATTCTTAAAGATGAAATATACTCATTTTCAGATATATACTTGATGAAGTTTTAGAGCAAATCATTTCCATCCAAGTATAATTAGAAGGCCAGGTTATTATGTTTTTCTTTCTCTTTCTCTTTTTTTAATTTTTAATTTTTTCCCATTTTATTTTTTTATTTATTATAGTTGATTTACAATGTTGTACCAATTTCTGCTATACAGCCTAGTGATCAAGTTTTCTCTCTCTCTATATATATATGTATGTATTCTTTTCCTTTTTCTCATACTGTCTTCCATCGTTTTCTGTCCCAAGAGATTAGATACAATTCCCTGTGTTTTACAATAGGACCTCATTTCTTATCCATTCTAAATGTAATAGTTTGCATCTGCCAACCCCAAACTCTTCATCCATCCTACTTCCTCCCCCATCGCCCTTGGCAACCATAAGTCTGTTCTCCATGTCTGTGAGTCTGTTTTGTAGATAGGTTTATTTGGGCCATATATTAGATTACACATATAAGTGATATGGTATTTGTCTTTCTCTTTCTGACTTACTTCACTTAGTATGAGAATCTCTAGTTGCATCCATGTTGCTGGAAATGTCATTATTTCATTCTTTTATGGCTGAGTAGTATTCCATTGTAAATCTATGTCAAACAAGTTAAATCCAAGGGCTCTAAAATGGATGTTTAGTATTCAGCAAATCCAGAAAAAAAGAAGACAGTAAAGTATATTTTGTAAGGTGTATAATTAGCATATTTTGTTCACCCAGGCCACTTCTAATTATAAAAGGCAGAAGGGAGATACTTTGCTCAACTATCTGTCTGTAACAATGTATGAAAATTACCTAAGTCTCAGGTCATATGAAGACAAAAGGATTTGTTAAGAATGACCAAACCTACGATGTAGAAACAGAAGTCAAATTTATTTTACCGTATGCATTATATACTATTTACTCTTAATAATACATATTTGGGTTCTCTCTTTTAAAAAATGATAACCATTAAATTCTGTATCTTTAAGACCTAAGTTTCTATTCTGATCCTCTTCCTCTCCCCATTCTTTGCCTTCCTATATGGTCTATATTCTGAGTCATGGAGTGCTCTTGTTTAAACCCACCTGCATTAGAATGTCAATATCTTGTGTTTGATTCTAATGTTATATGCATAAAATCATATATTTCTTTAGAGTTCAGGTTGAGCACAAAGTCTTTATCACTGGGCTTATCTTATCACTTTATCTTATGTATCGGGCAAGCCATAAATTGGAGTGTGTAAGAAGTGGAGTGTTATTTTTTTCATACAAATGGGCTTTATTTTAAATCTACATTCCTCCAGAAATTGGAAATTTTTGTTCAGTTAATTTTGAGTCTCACCATCATTTCCCAGGGGTTATTTCCAAATACTATGGGAATAGGGGTTTATGTGGCCTAGTGGTCTTGCAATGTTAAGAGCAGGATAGTACAATAAAATCTTCATTATTGTGCAGCAATCATTGTTTACTCCCATCTCATCTACAGTCACAGATTTACCCAGGGAGTTACTCATCCCCTTTGTTCCAAATTCAGGGCACTAAGGCCTTTGGCATGATTACACTGCTCTCCATGTACAAGAGATTCATTCTGCTAATTCTAAAGCTGTTAAGACTAAGAGTAACTTTTGAACTTCCACTTTGAAGGCTGTTGGCTTAGTTCTTGCTTTGGCTTTTGCTCTAGCAACATTCTTGTTTTGTGGTTACTCTAGGCTCTACTCTGGGGACCATATTACAGTTCATCTCTTCTTGAAGTTCTCCAAGTATATCCAGAATATTCTCCCATATCCTTCCCTGAGAGCTCTGAAGGTGCTGAGGCAGGGACAAGGCATAAATCTACTCCTAGAGTAAACATCATAGACTAAGTTTGATTTTCTCTATGGTCTTTGTCTCATTTACTTCCAGAGAACTTTCATCTAGACTGGAGAGAGAGATGTGGTGAGTAGTCTATTTCCTCATCTTATCTCTCACAGTTATTATTTGTGGCCTGTTATATCTGAGTTTTTCAAAGTAATAGACTTAAAAAAAAAATCTAAAGACTAAATTTTGTAATCCTAAGTGATTTACTTTTTTTGGGGTTTTGTGCTATATAGTTTCTCCAAAGGGAGAAGTACAAAGAATACAGGATGATTTGAGGAAAACTCCTTGGTAAATATTTCAAATACTAGCCTTGATATTTGCTTTCTTTTAAAATGCTTTGTATATACCCTGCTGTGCCTTCCAGCACTGTTTTGTGTATGTATATTTCTCCTCCAGTTGTCTCCGTCTTCTACAGAAACTGCAACAACAGGGGGCAACTTTACTTTTCCCACAAAAGAGCTGATTTTTAATTTTCTGTTAATGACATTAGTGCCCCCTGCATTGGAAAGAAATATAGATGTTGTGACTGAGGTATGTCATTAAGTATTCTCCGCTCTACCACAACCCCATTCTATTTATCATCTTTGGTAGCCTAACAGAATAATCATGCAATCATACTCAATATTGTATAGCGCTTCAGAAGCATAAAATAAACTCTGAAATGCTATTTATATGCTTAATGCCAAGCAATCAGCACAGATCAATGAATGAGCTACTTTAGTAAGATGAGATCCAATGTGAGCTGCTATTGATGAGGAAGGATCATGTGTAGTTGTTCGATATCAAGAGTATTCGAGTAATTGACTCATCTAGTGAGCACAGTGCAAATGTCAACCCTGCATTTCAAGAGTAATATGTTTAATAAGTAATTGATACCGCCTCAACTTTTTTCTAAATGATAGCCGCTGGATTTTCTACAAGACCAGCATGGAAAAGGGAGACCACAGACTCCATGCTCATGAGACATAAATCTTATATAAAACTGAACTTCAATGATTAATTAGACTGGAAGAGTTTTATATCCAAAACCAAATCCCTCCTGGAATCTAACAGAAATCCTTTGTGTGGTTAGAATAACATTATTAAAATAATACCACATTTCCTTTATGTCTAACACTTGATCCTATACCATTGAATTCAGACTTCAAAGTCATTAATAATGTATATATAGTACAGAGTGATTGGAAGGGAAGGGAGTTGGGATGCTCGTCCTAAAAATTGATGTTTATAAATTGGCATTTACATTTCTAATAGACCTGTTGCACCAATTCCCATCCTCATAATCTATTATTACATTTCGATGTGGGGTTTTTTTTGTTGTTTTTAATTTTTTTAGATCTTTTTTTATTAAAGTATAGTCGATTTACAATGTTGTACCAATTTCTGCTGTACAGCAGTGTGATCCATTTCAATGTGTTCCTATAAGATTATCCAGCAACCATCAATAATGTTTGTCTTGACTAAGGATGCCTGATCCTCTTATATGGTATGATGCCATGTAAGTAAACATCAATAAAAGTCATCAGTATAAAATTCTGTGTTGTTCATTAAGTCAACACTTTTTTTTTTCATTCAGGGTTGTTTTTTTTTGTTTTTTTTTTCTATCCAAGGTATTAGACTTGCTGCTGAATGTAGCAAAAGGTTAAAATATATATTTTATATATATATATATATACATTTTATGAAAGGAAAATAAGTATAGAGTTAAGTGAAAATACATGTCAAATATCATATAAGAAAAAATGTTAAAGTGTCATGAAGTTTAAGTTGTCTGAATGTTCACATTCGGTTGGAGAAATTAAAAGTGTTCTTGGAGAAATTGTCACCTAAGACATGTCTTAGAGTATTTGAATAGTAAGATATCTTAATTAAAAATAAGAATATATAAATAAAGATCATTAAGAGGGAGGATAGCATGAATAAGTTGGAAAAATATGGGGTATATCCAAGAATAGGTTTTTACTTAAGTGGCTGGAATGCAGAATTATTGCGTAGAAGGTAATCTAGAGGACCCACTGCATGGCACAGGGTACTCTAGCCAATAGTCTGTGATAATCTATATGGGAAAAGAATCTGAGAGAGAATGGTATGTGTATATGCATGACTGGGTCACTTTGTTGTGCAGCAGAAATTATCACAACACTGTAAATCAACTATACTTCAATAACCCTTTTTTATAAAAGAACAGAAAGTAAAATAAAAATGGATTTAAAGGCATTTACCAAAGGACCTTATAGATCAAGTTAAAAGAATCTAACAAAATTTTTAGGCAGTGAGAAGCCATGGAGGGAAGGATATGTGGAGTGTGTTTTCTGCAACTTTTCCTGGATTACAAATTAGCTGTCATACATAAAAGCTAAGCCTTATTATTCTTTCTTGATCCTGCTTCCTATGTCTATATCTTTCGTTTAGGTTTCAGATGTTAATCTTCATATTTCACTCACCCTTCCCACACCCATTCAGGCGCACATGTAAATGAACCTATGTACACATATCTTGGCATGCCCTTTTCCAGAATGATTTACTGTTTGTAGTTTTGTTGTTGCTTATGAGTTGTTTGTTTTGTTTTGTTTTTTCTTTTTTCCTCCCATGAAGTAAGGCAATATTTTTAGGTAAGTATTGAGATGATTTCTGGTTGCACTGTGAGGGAAATCCAAAACCCATTTTCGACCCTCTTTCCCCTTGCTCTTCCTATCACAGAGGCTGATTTATTTTCTAACATTCTTTTGCAAGAAGAGAATGGTCATGTGATGCAGATCTTGGTGTATAATTGAAAATCTGCTAGAATAGCTCCAGGGAAAGCTCTTGCTTTCTAGGTTAAAGGGACTGAATCAGCATCGTAGACACCACTTTCTTCCTGTTTTCTTCTTCCTGGATGTGATAATTTTTGTAGCCAGGGCAGAAGTGTAGTGTAGGGAATTTCAGAAAGTTCAGATATATTGCTTTTGACATATTTGAGCTATGGAACCAATATTAGCAGAAATCTCCAGATATCTTCAGATATCTGATTATACGACAAAACTAACCTCAAATTGCTTAATTCACTTTTAGTTACTTGTCAAATAAAAATTTCCTGACTAGTATATTATGCTTATTTATTTTATGTGAATCTTGACATTACATAAATCTGTAGAGTTTATTTGATTAAAGTTAGGTAATTTATCTGCTATATTCGTATAAACCTTTCTGATTCTCATTTTTCATCTGCAAAATGAAGATAATAGCAGCTACTCTGAAAACTATGAAGGCTAAAGGTAGCAAAACACCTGTTTCAGGATAAAAACACAACAGGCCTAATCTATAATGGCAGATTCATAAATATTTTTAAATGAATTCGTGAATAAGACATTTGTGCTTTTAAGAAGCTCTTTTGAACAGTATTTTTGTTGTTGTTGTTGGGTTAACTGATTAGCTGTATCTTTAAAGAATCCTGTTGGTTATCTTTTCTTGCCATCATAAGAAAGTTGGCAATTAAAGAACATTTGACACCAGTCCAAATATAGATTTGGAGGTCATAAGTATGTCTATATTTAAACTGAATGATTGAGACAGCATCTTGGATTTGGTTTATCTACCCTGAACTAGAATTTGATACTAAATTAAACCTGATGATGAATAAATGACAAATATATTCAAATTTGATGTTGATATGATTTTATAATGTATAGAAGATTGCCAATAAAAATTTTGAATTCTGTGATTCAAGACCATATTCCTTCTTTATTTGTGCATTACTTAAGAGATTGCTGTATAGATAGTGAAATATACCAATAACTTTCAATCTTGTACAGGAAGTAAAAATTGTGTTTGTCAAGGTTACATGCTATATCATGATTCTATTTAATACCATTAAACTACAGCAACATGATGACTGATGGCACAAAGTATTTCTTCATTTAACATTTAAAAAGCAGATATTTAGTCAGTATATGAGGTAGGAGGATTGACATTTAATAACCCCAAATCAGTATTACTGTAAGTGTTTGTTACATAAGCAAAAGATAAAGAAGGAATGTAGAAAACAGAGTTGATAAAAGGAGGTGATAGAGTATATAACTGGCAGTTGGAGGACTTCTCATATCAATCTTAAACATCTTCTAGTAAAATTAAACTATAGGTTGGATTCATATTGTTCCTTATAAAAACTTTTTTGTCCTTTTTAGGGCCACATCTGTGGCATTGGAGGTTCCTGGGCTAGGGGTCCAATTGAAGCTGTAGTCACAGGCCTATGCCAGAGCCACAGCAATGCAGGATCCAGGCTGCATCTGCAACCGACATCACAGCTCGTGGCGACACTGGATCCTTAACTCACTGAGCAAGGCCAGGGATCAAACCCGCATCCTCATGGATGCTAATTGTGTTCGTTAACTGATGAGCCATGAAGAGTTTCTGAAACTGATTTTATTTTGAATCACATAAAGATGATTATGTCTTATAATAAATCATATTGAAAATAATGTTTTTCCTTTATAAATTCTCCTCCTGCCTCCAGAACTCTATCCTGCTGAGCTTGTAAAAATTCAGAAGAAAACTTATGGAGGCTTCTTTTTTGGGGCTCACTATGAGAATGTAGATGGAATCTAAAAACAGTAAACATTGGGGAGTTCCCGTCGTGGCGCAGTGGTTGACGAATCCAACTAGGAACCATGAGGTTGCGGGTTCAGTCCCTGCCCTTGCTCAGTGGGTTAACAATCCGGCGTTGCCGTGAGCTGTGGTGTAGGTTGCAGACGCGGCTCGGATCCCGCTGTGGCTCTGGCGTAGGCCAGTGGCTACAGCTCCGATTGGACCCCTAGCCAGGGAACCTCCATATGCCGCGGGAGCGGCCCAAAGAAATAGCAAAAAGACAAATAAATAAATAAATAAATAAAAACAGTAAACATGACCTCACTGGCCATAATTCATAAGCGAAGAATCACTTAACTTCAAAATACTCTGGCAAAACTTTTTGCCTTTAAAGTTAAATAAAAGACAAGTGAAAATATCATCAGAATTCAAACAACTTTCTATTCAAAGGAAAATCTTGCATTTCATTCTTCCACTCAGAGCCTTCTTTTAGGGTCTTCATGGTGATGCCATGAATGTGGTAGTAAACTCCAAGATATTTTCTCCTGCAAGGATGAAACCTCCCTTAAATCTCCCCCAAATGTATGTTTGATAGAAGTACTGAAGTATAAACCAGTAGTTCAAGCTATACTGAGGAAAATGGCTTGGCTAGGTTAACTTTTACCAGATAAATCAAGATACGATAAATGAATCACATGGTAATGGTATTGGAGAATTTCTTCCTGGTCAGGAAGCACATTTATATTTATGAAAATTTAGTGTAAAGGTAAGGTGAGAATTGAGATGATGTCATACTCATCTCAAAAGGCAAAGGAGCAGCCAGATATGTTCTTTAAATTGAGGAATGGTGACATGGAGAAGTAGTGGCAGCAGCAGCAGTCTCCAGAGGCAGCTGGGTCCGAGGCAGTCTGCAGTATCTAGGACTGACAGGTTTGATAGGTACATGACTGAGACTTGTATCCATCAGTGGGACCAGTGGCATCGTCATCAAACCAGTTACATAGCATGATTTGGGATGTGGCATTCACTGCAGAACCTCTCTTATTTCTGGTCATTTTATTCATCTATTTATTTGGCCTACCTACCTAGTGATTTCGTGAGTTCTCTGAGAACTCTCCAATAAACTCATTTAACGCTTTAATCAATGAGACTTGGTTTGTATTGTGTGTAACAAAGAACCCTGACTGATACACTTAGTAAAATAAAAATTGTTTTCTAGTGTTCTAGCCAACTGACACCTCTCTTGCCTTCCCTCACCATTGACAAGAGACAAGATTATAATCATTCAATTTTGATGTAGACAACATTAGAATAGATGTCAAATATATTTATTTCTCTTTAGAAAGGCCTCCTCTGACTCTTAGATTATGTTAAGTACCCAGGCTATATATTTCTATGATGCGTCATAACAGGTATCTCATTTTACTATCATCATTTATTAAGTACAATTCTTCCTCCATGACTCAAAGTCTTCTTTGTTCTCAGATACCATTGGCCTTTAAATCAGTGCCTGGTACATCAATAGTTTCTTAAGTGATTGCTAAAATAATAAATTTGTGAGTGAATGGATGAATGAACTGATATTACTGCTTTCACAATACTCCTGATGCTACCTAGTAATCAATTGCATGAGCTCCACATGTTAAATATGCTAGAGTTAACCTTAAATAATTTTTAACTTTTTCCCTGTGAATGCTGTTTCAAAATTCATTCACAGCTACATTTCCTAATTTCCTCAATGTCATGTCATAAAATAGATATCCTGTTCTATCTTTTGGCCTATGTGAAATTCTCTGTATCATTTTCTAAATTTTATGACATTCGATTCAATATCAGATGAAATTCTTTGCTGATAGTTGCAGTTAAGTTCATCTCCTTTATCACCATATTTTTACTACACTTGCAATATTCTCTCCTCTTCACTTCACATATTCTTTGCTGACCTACTCTGTTTTTCACACAAACCACAATGTTCCAGTACCTTTGCTTTGTTCATACCATTGCTTTCTCTATAATACTCACTGACTTCTATAAGGACTCAAATGCTACTTAATCTTCAAGACCCCAAACAAAAATGATCTCTCTCTTTTCCCCACCTAGCCCAAAGTAATCTTTTCCTCATTCAAATTCTCACATTTATTATTTTATGACTTCTATAATAAATATGCATAGGCCTTATCTCTTTTTGTACAATAGAGTTTCGCAAATACACAATGCATGATGGTCCATTTTCCTATTCTCTGAATGCCTTACATATACTGGATATTCATTAAATACATAAATGCTCTTACAATGAAAAAAAAATGGATAAAGTAGCTATAAAGCAGTCCCACTAAAGACTACCTGTAAATATTTATCATCTCCCAAATGAAAGATGCCAAGTTCTCTAAAATTGCTTTCTATAGGTATAACCCAGTGCCAAATCTGAGTATGACCCAGATAGTTCAACCCAAATACTACTGTTCATAAAGATCTTATAGAATCAATTATCTGCCTCAGTTCCGGTAGCAGTCATTAATGGTGCTGCGCACCAAGTATTTCTGGCTTTCTTCTGTCTACTCTCTGGACATAATTTGTGATCGAGTGGGGCCTTGTGCTTAGTTTTGACCAATGGATGTGAATGAAAGTGACCAGTTCAGTCACAGAGCATTTAATTGCCTATATGAGACTTTGAGTCCTCCTCTCACTCTGATATGATATCTTATTGCATTTAAGATGCTGTTGCTCCATCCTCTGGGTTCCTGAGACATTAAGATGAAGAGCGCTACCTGCTAATCTATAGTGAACAAGAAATAAAACTGTGATATTCAAATAACTGTGAATTTGAGTTATTTTGTTACCACAGTCTACTCTAACTGATGTTACTCTTTACTTTGTTTTCAATATAGCAAGCCTGGAAGTGTTTAATAACACAAAATTTCTACAGTTTTCATTTCTCACTATTCTTTGTATCACACTTCTTGTCTCCCACTGTTTAGAACAGCAGCTGTAATTTATGCACGTGAAAGAAGATGGAATTAGTGGTGGGGAAAATTAGCTATTATGAATTGGATATGGAGATAGGCTTCTATGGTGAAAACATAGGAGCATAACAGAACACATTTCTTGAGAAAAGAAGAAAGGATTTAAATTTATTTTAAGTGTAAAAGTGCTATGAATGTTATACTATGGTCTCAAATTCCTGTAGACATTTTTTTGTTATTTTGAGAATTATTTATAAAAGAAAGACAAGATGGTGAATGCAACTAATAAAAAAGAAGTTTGGGATTTAGGCTATGATTAGAAAGGTAAACTTTTCTCTATTAAAATCTGCATTTTTACTAGATAAGCATGCTCATAACAGAAATTTATATAAATACACAAATATATTATTATATCTTTCCAAAAAGAGTGCTACCTTTGCTGTATATTATCAAAAAATTTTAGTAAATCATTTTCTTTTACAGAGGATCTAAACGTTAAAGATAAGTGCCCTCTCTACGACACAAATGCAATCAATAGAATTTTAAAAAATAATATGACCTACCTGCTTGGTCTTGGAAAAGTTTGTGTTTTAACAGTCTCCTTCCTAATAATCAAAAAGCAATTTTAACATAACAGGTATTTTTTTTAAATTGAAGATCAGAGTAAGTAAGAATCTAGAGTAAGTTGCAGTAAATTCTTAATTATTTCACTTGGGTGCTAGGAAATTTCTTTAACCTATATGCTTAAGGAGGACCATAGAAAATAATAGTAAAAAAAAAATCCCATCCATTGATCTTGAAAGAATTGCTGAGATAGCTTTTAAGAAATCCTGACATAAGTAGTTTCTGTGCAGAGTCTTATTAACAAAGCATGATCCTGTGAAAGACAAAATGCACCAGATGATCAAGATAATTGTGTTCAGGCTATTTTGAATAGGAAGAAGGCTTATTAAAGAATGTCTCAAAAAGAAGAAGGAAGGCAGGGGCATGGGTTTTAAAGAGGCAGGTAAACAGGAAGTCTTCACTGTGTTATAGGTTATAACAAAATATGGAGCAAAGTCTTATCATATAATATCTGCAGGCAGGAGCCACTGAGGAAAAAAAGGATGGGCTATTTCAGAATTATCAATATTTTCTAGGTACACAGGGCTCGGGTAAAGTTCAACATCATCAATTCCAAAACTAAGTTTGAGTTGGGACACAGAAAGCACTCAGAATTTTTAGCAAAAGTGGACTTAATACAGGGAATTAGTTATTTGCAAAACTACTGGAAGGGCTCCAGATGCACATATTAGGAGACATTTCCACTGGCTTTCAGATTCATCACTACAGGTGTAGTGTGGAGAACCAGGGGGTTGCCAGATTCTGGCAACCAGGGTACAATATAACTGCAGGAAGCTGTTCTTGATCATAGCAAAACCTCCACAAAATCCTATGTCTGCTAAAGTCCATGGATTTGCCAACCATTGCCAAAGAAAAAAAACAATATGCTTCTGCCTCCCCTCTACTTTCCAAATCCTGCTCAAACCCCCCCTCACTGGTAGGATATAAATTGTGTTCCAAGCCCTGGGGTCAAGAGAATCTTCAGAATGTGGTTCCTAATACCCAACCATTATGAAACAGAGGAAATCTTGGAAGGATTTTGCTGCTTGAAAAATTAAATCTAATTTTATTCTCAATAAAATTTTGAAGAGGTTTAATTCATGACAACTAGCATCATTTCTCCCTGCATCACCTGCTCAAACCTTTCCTACTCCTTGCTTCTATCTCACCTCTCAAGTGTTAATCCCCCCCCCCCCAAATCTTTCACTCCCCTCCCTTTTATTCTCTCTTCCCCATCTCCTTCCCCTATCCTTTTCTTAGGTTAATCAACTTAAAACATAAGGAGTTCCTTTAGTGGCTCAGCAGGTTATGAACCTGACTAATATCCATGAGGACACAGGTTCGATCCCTGGCCTCACTCAGTGGGTTAAGGATCCGGCTGTGAGCAGTGGTGTAAGTGACAGACAGGGCTCAGATCCCGTGTTGCTGTGGCTGTGGCACAGGCTGGCAGCTGCAGCTCCTATTCAACCCTAGCCTGGGAACTCCCATATGCCATGGATGTGGCCCTAAAGAAAAAAAAATAATAAAATAAAGTAAAAGCATTAAGTAGGCTTTGGATTTCTTACTGGATGTGAGATGGATATTTCTAGGCCATTTTATGTAAATTTCCAAGGTCTGTTCGGTGATATTTTATTTACAATTTTACAGGTTTATGAGTATGTGATCACCTCTTACAGAGTCATATTTTCTCTGCTGAACACTGACTCATACATGGAACATGGCCCTTTTTCCATTATTTATTCACAGCTCCATACAGCAAGGAGAAAATTGGATTTTCCACACTTCCTTTGGCCGCCTCTATCTTCAAGAAATTTTTCCGGAAAGACTCACTTGCCCCTTCTTATCTGTTCCCTCTTTCTTGTCTTTTCTTTTCAGCTCTCTGTCTTTCATCCTTTCTTGAGCAGAACGTAAATTTCACAGTTTCCTTCTATCCTACAGTGGGCACAGGAAGATAAAGAGCATCTATCTCATTTTTCTTACAAACAGCCTAGGAACATACTTGGTTAAATGAAAGATTATCTATTATTTAAAAAAAAAAAAAAAAAGATGCCATTCCCTTAGGGACAGAATTGGTGGCCAATATTGTGGTTCTGAACAGAGTAATTTGGTACCAGGCTATCTAAAGAGAGACCAACTCTTTAATTCTCAGATCTTAACCTCATAAAAGAGACAGCTGTTATGAATACTTCAGTAAACAGAGGTCTGCAGTATACAGAGAAACTACTATTGTCAGGGCTGGTTCAATAATCTGTCTAGGATATCACAGGCTGCCTGAGTGAAATCTTCACTGTGATGTACAAGAGTGAAACAATAGCAACCCTCCCTTCCTGAGCAGTGTGTTGGTTAATGCTATGGAGAAATATGGTGAGTGTTGCAGGTAAAAGCATAAAGCCTAGACCCAGCCTGCCTGCATTTGAATCCTGTCACTGGAACTTAACTATTATGCACTCTGGGACATTGAACATCTTGACTCACATTTCTACAATCCGGTCTCAGGAACCGTAGCAGAAAGATAAAGTCAAGGCAAATATCTTGGCTCCTTCGGAAGTGTCGAAAGTATTACTACACTGATGTGTGTAAAGCATTTAACACATACGAAATGGGTATGTCATTTATGACATACCCATCACCAAAGCAAGAAGCTCATAGTCACTCCAGATTCTTTCCTCCACTTTATCCTCTACATCTAATTACTCACCAAATTTGTCTAATTATATGTTTTAAATACCTTTCAAATATTTAAACCCTCAACATCTCTTGTGTGACTGAAGCAACCACATCTTAATTGATTTTTATTATTATCGCTGTGTCACCCCCTCCCCACCTTCCCTGTCCATCACCTACACGGAAGCCAGTGAGCTTAATGTATGGAAACATGATCAGTCTAACTCCAGTTTTCAAACTTTCATTTTTTGCAAATACTTAAAAAGTTCAATCTCTATAGTTTAGTAGATATGAACATTGTAATCTAAATTTTGTCAAACTCTGCAGCAATAAAGATCAAACATCAGAGTGGATCAAAATCCCCTGGAATGTTGGTTTAAAACATAGATATCAGATCTTTACTCCATGGAGAGTCTCCAGCGGTAAATCTCAATTAAAGACTATAAAAATCCGATTTTTAAACTGTCAGGCCAAGACATTCTGAAGCAGAGTTCCTGGGATCGACCTTTGAGAAATACCTTGCTTTATAGCCCCATAGTCAACCATTTCTCCGCTACCCCACTCTCTGTCCAACTTGTATGACCAGTGAGTCTTCAAATTTGACAGGCTTCATATACCTGTCGGCCTCTGCAACTGCTATTTCTACTTCCTGGCAAGTCCTTCCCCACCTTCTGTCTGTCTAATTGTCGATTTATCTTTCAGCATTTCATTCAAATGTCATTCTTATATGAGGGGACCCCTGAGTTTTCTTAGGGGAAAGTTAGTTTTACCTTCTCCTGCTTTTTAGTAAGATCCTGTATTCACCTTTACTTGTACTTGTGGCATTGGGTTATAATCTAATTTTAAATGTTAGACTCTCTACTAGACTATAAAGGCATAGCAGCAGGAAAGCATCCCATTCATTCCTGTTACCATCATCCAAGCCTAACACATGCTAAATGCTCAGTAAGTATTCGTTGGCTGAAAGAAGAAACTAATAAGTGTAGGAAAGTCACTTGCTTGGGATTATTTAAAGACTTAGGTCACTTCCAGATGAAAACATATCCTCCACAAGCTTTCTGCTTTTATCTAAACTATCTTTAAATACTATCTCTAAATCTTTACAACAAAGCCAAGAGATAAAGCACTATTAACCTTATATTAGAAACATCCAATGATATTGAAAACTATTATCCTTTTTTTATTTTTTTTTTTGGCCGCATCTGCAGCATATGGAAGTTCCCAGGTCAAGTATTGAATTTGGTCTACAGATGCAACCTACGCTGCAGCTACAGCAATGCTGGGTTCTTAACCCACTGCACCACAGTGGAAACTCCCCCTGTTTTCATTTATTCATTTTATTTCAGTAAAGCAAAAATTAGAAGACGCTGAGGGCTAGAAGGTAAAAGAAGGGTTTCGCTTTTGCTTTATTCCTTATTAAATACAATGTCAGAGTAACACAGGCATCACCTAAATTATTGGTATATTTGCCTGAAGGTGGAATTCTTGAAGAACCACAGATAGTTCCTGGATGCTGGAGCTGGTGCAATTCACTTCGCCATGGGAATGGACAGTCCATAGTTTCACCTGAGACTTTCAGTCAAATTTTGTCTACAAAATGGAGCAACATTCAAAGAGAGGTTGGTGTTTTTTTTCCAACATTTTACTATTTCACTTAGAGGAGACATTTTTGAACTTTAATTGAAGTCTTGTTCCTGAAAAACAAAAATGGTTAAGAAATCCCTCTACCCTTTTATATTCTGGAAATGATTTCATTGCAAAGAACCATTCATTCTTCCTCATATGACTCATAAAGTACCCAGGTGACCTTCTTATTTATCTATGACAAGGCCAGACATAGAATCTTCAAATCCCCATTATTTGTCTCACAGTGGGGACAAGTCTCACAGTAGGGACAAGCTAAACTCCTTGTCCTGACTGAACAATCTGAACAAAATGCCCACAAGTTTGACCTGACTGATCGATAACTGGGCTTTTCTCCTTCCTCTAAGACATTGAGCTTAAACAAGCATTGGGAAGTTAAGCAGGCATTGGGAGGTTAAGCAGACATTGGCACATGGAACAACCCCCACTTCACAGCTCCTCCCAAGATCTAGCTGGTGGCAAGAAAATCATTTCCTGCTCAACTCTCCAATCATGCCCATCCCCCACCCCCATACACCAAAGCATAATGGTAGATCAGGGTTGGGTAAATCACAGTTTTCTTTTCCAAATGCACTGCTCTACTACAATAATTTCTTTTCCAGAACCATCAGAAAATTAGTCTTCAGGATAATTTATTAAGTGCAGAGAGATGAGTAGAGTAATACACAAAACCTATCATTCAATAAGGTTTCTATGTGCCAAGGAACGTGCCAGTCACTTTAACAAAATTTGAGGAAACTATAGTTAAAAGGTAAATATTTAAGTAAGGTAATGCATCGTGACTGAAATTTAGTTACAGGAACCAGTCAATACACAAGGTTAGGTCACAGATTATAAAAACTATCTTGGTGTTCCCGTCGTGGCTCAGTAGTTAACGAATCTGACTAGGAACTATGAGGTTGTGGGTTCGATCCCTGGCCTTGCTCAGTGGGTTAAGGATCCGGCGTTGCCATGAGCTGTGGTGTAAGTCCCAGACGAGGCTCGGATCTGGCATTGCTGTGGCCCTGGTGAAGGCCAGCAGCTACAGCTCTGATTAGACCCCTAGCCTGGGAACCTCCATATGCCATGGGAACAGCCCTAGAAAAGGCAAAATAAAATAAAATAAAGAACTATCTTAAATTTTAATATGTGGAGGTACAAGGTATTAAGCACTTCTGTTTCTGGGAATTGTCCCCCAGGATTTTCAGAGAGAAAAATGCAAAAAATTATAGAGGAAAAATTTTTAATATAAATGTCACCCTGACTTTTCAAAAATTACTTCTCTTCAATGGGGCCTTAATGTATAGATAAGTGCTCTGAGGGGTTTTGCAGAGAGGGTAGAATCTTAGGCAGCTCTATTTAACACAATTGATGATTTTTTTTTCTTTCAATTTCATGATTCTCATTAAAAGAGTTCTCTATCCAGGTTGTTTATAGTTGAAGCATCACTATACGGGCATACTTCATTTAACCATGCTTTAATTTATTATGCTTCACAGAGAACTGTTTTTCACACAAATTGAAGGTTTGTGGCAACCTTGCCTGAAGCAGGTTTGTCAGCACCATTTTTCCAACAGCGTTTGTTCACTTTGTGTCTATGTGTCTCGTTTTGGTAATCCTTCTAATATATCATACTTTTTAATTATTATGATACTTTTATGATGATCTGTGATTAGTGTCCTTTGATGTTACCATGGAATTGTTTTGAGGAGCCCTAAAATTAATCAATAAATGTTGTGTTTGTTCTGACTGCTTCACCAATCAGCCATCCCTCCATCTCTCTCCCCCTCTTCAGGCCTCTCTATTCCCTGAGATAGCAATGATTGAAATTAGGCCAGTTGATTACCATGCAATGGTGTCTAAGTGTTCAAATGAAAAGTGAGATTTGCATATCTCTCACTTTAAATCAAAAGCTAAAAATGATTAAGCTTAGTGAGGAAGTCATGCCAACAGCTGAGATAGGCCAAAGACTACGCCTTTTGCACTAGTCAGCCAACTTGTGAGTGCAACTTTCTTGAAGTAAACTAGAACTGCTACTCCAGTGAACAAATGAGTGATTATAAAAGTGAAAAAGTTTTATTGCTGTAATGGAGAAAGTTTTAGAGGTCTGGATAGAAGAAAAAACTAGCTACAAAATTTCCTTAAGCCAAAGCCTAATCTAGAGCAAGACCCTAACGCTCTTCAATTCTCTGAAGGCTGAGATAGGTGAGGAAGCTACAGAAGAAAAGTTTGAAACTATCAGAAGTTGGTTCATGAGATTTAAGGAAAAAAGCTGTCTTCATAATATGAAAGTTCAAGGTAAAGCAGCTGATACTGATGTAGAAGCTGCAGCAAGTGATCCAGAAAGTAACATAATTAATAAAGGTGGCCACTCTAAAAAACAGATTTGTAATGTACATTAAACAGCCTTAATTGGAAGAGGATGCCTTTTAGGATTTCATAGCTAAAGAGGAGAAGTCAACACTTGGCTTCAAAGCTCATAGGACAGGCTGACACTTTTACTAGGGGTTAGTGCAGATGGTAACTTTAAATTGAAGCAAATGTTAACTTACCATTCGGAAGATATTAGAACTCTTAAAAATTATGCTAAATCTACTCTTCCTGTGATCTATAAACAGAACACCAAAGCCTGGATGACAATATATCTGTTTACAACATGGTTTACTGAATAGTTTAAGCCTACTGTTCAGAAAGATTGCTTCCAAATGTTACTGCTCACTAACAATGCACCTAGTCACCCAAGAGCTCCAATGGTAATATACAGTGAGACTGATGTGGTTTTCATGCCTGTTAACAGAACATTCATTCTACAGCACCTGGGTGAAGGAGTCATTTTGCATTTCAAGTCTTACTATTTAAGAAATGTATTTGTTAGGTTTTTTAAGCTGCCATAGATAGTGATTTTTCTGATAGAACTGAGCAAATTAAACTGAAAACCTTTTGAAAAGTGTTCATCACTCTGGATGCCATCAAGAACAGTTGTGATTCATGGGAAGAGGTCAAAATATCAACATTAACAGGAATTGGAAAGAAGATTCCATCCCTCATGGAGGACCTTGAGTGTGTTTTACGACTTCAGTGGAAGTAACTCCAAATGTGGTGGGAATAGCAAGAGAACTAGAATTTTAAAGGAAACTTGAAAATGTAACTGAATTGCTGCAATGAAACGAATGGATGAGGAATTGCTTCTTATGGATAAGAAAAGAAAGTGGTTTCTTGAGGTGGAAACTACTCCTGTTGAAGGTGCTGTGAGAATTGTTGAAACAACAGCAGAGGATTTATAATATGTCATAAACTTAAATGATCAATCAGTGGTGGGGTTTGAAAGGATTGACTCCAATTTTGAAAGAAGTTCTGCGGGTAAAATATTATTATCAAACAGCATTGCATGCTATATATTTCGTGAAAGGAAGGGTCAACTGATGTGGCAAATTATATTATCTTATTTTAAGAAATTGCCGCAACTACCCCAACCTATAGCAACCACCACCCTGCTCAGTCAGCCACCATCCACATCAAGGCAAGACCATCCACCAGCAAAAAATAGGACTTGCTGAAGGTGAAGATGAGAGAGCTTTTTTTAGCAATGCTTTTTTCAAGCAAGTGTTTGTTTTGTTTGTCTTTTTAGGGCCACACTCTCAGCATATGGAAGTTCTCAGGCTAGGGATCGAATTGGAGCTGCAGCCACTGGCTGATGCCACAGCCACAACAATTCAGGATGCAAGTCTCATCTATGACCTACACCATAGCTCATGGCAATGCCGGATCCTTAATCCACTGAGCGAGGCCAGGAATCAAACCTGCGTTTTCATGGATACTAGTCAGGTTTGTTACCTCTGAACCACAACGGGAACTCCTAAGCAAGTGTTTTTAATTAAGGTGTATGCACTATTTTAGACTTATGCCATTGCACACTTAATAGACTAGGGCATAGTGCAAACGAAACTTTAAGTGTACTGGAAAAACCAAAAAATTCATATGACTAGCTTTACTGCAAATATTGCTTTATTACCATGGTCTGAAACAGAACCTGCAATGTCTCTGAGGTATGCCTGTACTGGGTAGCCTGTAACACATTTATTTTAACAGCAGCATTTAAAAAATGGCATTGTTTTTTGGCTTGAAATTTTACTATATAATACCAGAACGTTTAGGTTCTGTGGGTTTACAAATTGAATGTTTCATTATGTTCCAATTCTAAGCATATTATGGAAATCATTATTTTTGGCTTGTATATTCTAATCATATTTCTAAGATTTATAGATGTGATTAGAAACACTTTGATGTTCAATGTAACACAATGACTTTTTGAAAGTGATATTTATAGCTGGTAATATGTGTGCTTCATCATTCTCCATCTGAGCTATCATTGTCTTAAATAGAGGTAAACTACACTTGTAATAATGAGGATAGAGTGCACAATCAAAATTAAACATAAAACCTGAAAATAAAAGTCCCAAATTCCAATATTACCACAGTGGGCTAGCTTATAAAAATTAAGACTATCAAGGGAAGGAAATAGAAAACCATCAACAATTAAAATTTAACTACAGGAAGAATAGTGGTACCAGGGGTAGGGATAGGAACACTGAAAATCCATCATTGGAACACAGGATTTCTAACGTAGTATTTTCCAAGCACTCATCACTTAACCAAAATAGAACAGCCTGTTACTTTGGCATAGCTATTAATATTGAAATAGCTCTAAATCCACATTAATGAGGATTCACATCTGCTGGATAGAATAGTGCTCCTATTCTGCTCCATTATGTTAATTTTTTGAAAGTGTTTATTTTAATTACTTTAGCTATCCACCTATGAAAAATGGGAAGATTATTTTCCTTTTAAAGACAAGAAAAATTTCCCCATGAAATTTCCTGAGAACAAATGTGTTGAAATCAAAATTTACCGTTTTCAACACATGATATCCCTCCTCACAAAATCTTGGGCAACTTTAATTCTTCTACCCCCTTCCACAAATCTCTTTTTGAAGTCCAGATATGGCCATAGAAGAAACAGTAACATGTCTCAAAACATATCCCAGATCTTACAGAAAAATGCAAGGTTTTGCTACCCATAAGGTGCCATACTTTATTAGTTCATGGGCCATTCCTGTGGGCCTATTCTAACAAGACCATCCGCAACAAGATAATGGAGAAACAATGAATTCCATACTTTTAATTATATATGGAATATAATTCCATACTATATTCCTCCCAATGTCAGATTAGTTGTTTGGTCAGGAGCAATGTTTTGTCACATATTGTGACTCTAAATAAGATGTTCTATGAGTTTCACATATGAAAGTATTACAAGTATGGAAGACATCACTTATATCAAAAAATGAGTGTCTGACCACGGCCCACTCGCAGGTTCAGTATATTCAGTCTGCTGCTGGATGGCTTGATCTTCCCCCCAAGGGGTGCTGTATTCTAAGCTCAGTATTGGTCTCAATGTTGGCAGCCTGGGAACACTGCATGGCAGTAGCCATACTGGCCTGGGTGATTGAGCATATGCATAGCTTTCAACCCTTGATACCAAGTCCTTTTTCATTAAGCAAATGCCATATCTTAGTTTCCTATGGTTACTGTAATATCACAAACTAGATAACATAAAACAATAGAAATGCTTTTTCTCATATAAATCAAGTAACATCTATGTGAAATTAAGTTTGCCAGGATTGATTCCTACTAGAGTCCCTCAGGAAATATTTGCTTCATGCCTCTCTCCTACTTAGGGAGGCTACTAGCAACTCCTGGTATTCCTTGGCAAAAACGCTAATTTCTGCCTCCATCTCCAAACGGCCTTATTCCCTGTGTGTCTCTGTGTCTCAGATATTCCCCTTCTTTCTCTTATAAATATACTGATGGTTGGATTTGGATACTGCTCTAAATCCAGGATGACATTATCTCAAGATCCTTAACTTATAGCTGCAAAGACCCTATTTCCACATTAGGTCATAAGTGCAGGTACCAAGCGCTAAGATTTGGACATAGCTTTTGCAGGATACAAATCAACCCACTAAACAGTAAGTTGAAGAAAGAGGTTGCCCAAACTTGACTGATCACAAAAATCCATTTTATCTCCCTGACTATTGAGACATTCTTCTGCTCTGAATGTGCTGTATTGGTTATTAACACAGAGCACAAAAATCATCACAGCCTGTGCCAGTCCTGAGATGTCCATCCACATACCTCATCTGTATGTCTTTTCGTTAATAATTTTCCAATCTTTTTCACTCTAAGTCTTGACTACCTGGCCAATCTGTTCCTTAGATTAGTGTAGATAATACAGTGTAGACCCATCCTCTCTCTATTTAAGTGTCAATTAGATATACTGTTTGAATGTCTGTTCTTAGAGAGAATTCCCTACCCAACTCTCTTTCAGGCTTTCCTTGAGTAGCCCTGTAATGTTGCAACAGTTCTCTTCTGGCTAGTTCCAGCATATCATGCAGAATGGGTATTAAGGGCAGGCCTAATTTTTTCTCCTTGAGTAAACTAATTGTAAAGAATTCTGTATGACAGGGATTGGGAAACTATGGCTCATGGGCCAAATCTAACATGCTTTTATAAAGTTTCATGTCAACACGGTCACATTCCTTTACTTACATTCTATAGTTGCAGAGCTGTGTAGGTATGATAACAATCATTAAGGCCCATAAAGCCTAAAATATTTATTTATTTATTTAAAATTTTTTATTATAGTTGATTTATAATGATCTGTCAATTTCTGCTGTACAGTGAAGTGACCTAGTTATCATTTATATACATTCTAAGCCTAAAATATTTACCATCTAGCCCTTTACAGAAAGTTTGTCAACTTCTGCCCTAAGGAGTCATAGAAGGAGAATAAACATTATAGTTACCATATTGGCCCAATATCAGCAATTTTTTCATACCTTCAACACCTGCTCAAACCCAATCTTGTATTATTCACTTCTACGTGGTAATGATGTATGTACTCTCTGGCTTGGTGAATCAGATGAGCCCAATTTTGTCATTTGCTCTTCCATAGTCTTGGATTCAGACATTTCTTGTGGCCAATAGCAAGTAGGGTGCTATTGTTATAAAAGAAAATAGTCATTTTCTACAAGAACTTGAGACATTTTTACCTAAACATTGTGATTCACCCTATCTAGGCTTATATCAATAGGATCTCTGCCATATATACTTCCAGCATCCCCTAATCTACTGGGCCATATGAATCAAGTGGGGGAAAGCTTGTGTTACTTGCTGGATCTGTTGTAAATTCTTCTCTTACTCTAGCACCTTTCAAAAAAGTAACATTTATGGGTTATTTAGTAATCGAGTCAGAGAAGCACACATAAATATAATTATGTATTGTTTCTAAAATCCAGATGGATCCACCAAGCATTGTGCATCTTTCTTAGTGGTAGGTTGTATATGTAGTGAAGTTTGTCTTTCAATTTGTTCATGTCCCAGATCCCTATATTCAAAGAAACTTTACTAGGTTGCCCTTTGTTTTCATAAATGTATCTTCTGGAATTTTTGTGTCTTACCAAGTCAGTTCAAACGTACACATCTTGCCAAAATGTCCAAAAAGCATGATGTCATCAATGGAAAGGACTAATGTGACATTTTTGTAAAGTATCAATATTCCTATAGTCTAAATCATGTCAAGAGACCCATAGAGCTAACACAGCCTGGGGATAACACAGTAAAAGTCTACAGTTGCCATTGTCAGATGAAACCAAATTACTTATCATTATCCTTAGTAAACAGTATAAGAAAAGCATTTTTCAGCTTAGTAACTCCATAGCAAATGCCAGTAAGAGATCAATCTGGAAAAGAAGTTGCAATTGGAGTGATCACCTGGTTAGGTTTATGATAACTCATAGTCATTTTCCAGAATCCATTGGTCTTATTCACAAGTCAAAAAGTAAATGAAGTGAAGATGTCACAGGAATCACTACCTTGCATCTTTCAAATCTGAAATGCCCCCAAGGATGCAGTATTACATTTGATTTACTATTTTCGTGGTTATTGACATTTCAGTGGCTTCAGCTTGGCCCTTCCTAATAATAGACCTTACTGTGTAGGAGAGGAAGTCAAGGTGGGATTTTACTAGTTGCCAAAAAAATGTTATTTCAACTGTGTTTTCAGGGACCTATTATACCTGCATAATCACTGGGGCTCAATTTGAAAAAGTCTAAAACCAAAATTTGATTTAATACATGACCTGTACAAGCCCGTACCTGGACTTATTGGACCACAGTGTTATTTTAGGTCTCTGAGGATTAGTGTCAAATCTGAGCCATTGTTTATTAATCCTCCCCTAGTCTATTTCCCTCCATTTCCTTTAGTAAAGGTTTGAAGATTTACAGTATTATTTGCAGCAGTGAAGAGAACTTGACTTTCCCTTGAATAAAGTGACTCAGGATCTATGAATTGGGAAAAAGCACTTTGTCACAAATCAAGTCAAAGTTCTGGCTACCAGAATTTTATTTTTGTGGTTTTTATCTTATTGAGGTGAAGTAATATTTTAGTAGGCTGCCCACCTCTTCCACTCCAAGGAAAAAAAGGAGTAACTTAGCCACTGCTAAAACTCCCTGAGGGCGAAACATTTTGTTTGGTCTCTGGCTTTGCTGCCTATCAACTATACCCTATCTTCTATCTGGGGCTTTAAGTTTTGCCACAAGGCCTTCACCATTCCAGCATCCTATTGCCCTCCTTGCTTTCCAACCATTTTTCCTAATCTTCAGAAGAATTCACTAGAAACCTTTTAATGAATGATGGTGCTCCCTTTATCCGGTTATTAAGAAGTTTCTTGGTGAAAGGAGGACCTGTGTACTTGCCTTGATTTGGTTCTCAAATTGTGACCCCTGGACCACTTGGGAAATTGTTAAAAATGCAAATTCTCTGTCCTCAACCCAGACTTAATAAATCAGAAACTTTGGGAGTGGAGCCCAGTAATCTGTGTTTTAACAAGCCTTCCAGGTGATTCTCATTTTTACTTCCAAGGACCACCGTCCTCCATTATTCCAGGTAAATCTTGACACTGAATGTTAATCATCACTGAGTTGGGGTATCAAATGAGTTCAAAGCTTTCAAATAAATCAGATGAACTGCCTGATCTAATCCTGGCTTCTTGAGCCAACATATTACATATGAATGTCAGTGTTGGTCATAATAAAATACCACAGATGAGGAGGCTTAAACAACAAAACTTTATTTCCTCATAGTTTTGGAGGCCAGGAGTCTAAGATCAAGCCGTTGACAGGTTTTGTTTCTCCTGAGAACTTTCTCTTTGGCTTTAGATGGCCACCTTTTCAATGCCCTTCATATGATTTTTCTCTGTTTATCCCTCATCTTTCTCCTTTTTATAAAAGAGTCATATTGGCTTAGAACTCAACCTTAATGTCCTCACTTTGATTCAGTCCCTTCATTGAAAGCTCTATCTTCAACTATAATCCCACGGACTAAAACCTACTCAATGACCTCATATAACTTTATACATCTTTAAAGAACCTATCTCCAAACATGGCTATACTCTGAGTCACTGGAGCAAGAAAGCAGTTCAGCCCATAACAGTTCATTAAGTGAAGCCACATCAGTAAAATAATCCCAGCATATTGTGGTTTCTTAACTAGCACAACCTACATTCTGATACATATTTCCCAGTCTCTGCTGATATAAACACAAACCTCACAATACTTAATAGTGGGTAGCTATCTTCTCCACACTGAGACTTTGTACTTATTCCACTGGACTATACCTGGGGTTTTTGATTATAGTTGAATATAAATGGAGCTTGGTGGAATGGAAATCAAGAAAATCAGACATCATTAAGCAAAGTCATCAATGTTCTTCAAGCAAGAGATGACTGGTTTCTTCAAGTAGAAAAGAAAGGGCTACTTTTATATTCGAGGGAGGCTCAAGGTAATATAGAGGTTCAGAGTTCTCAGATTCATAAAATCTACCCAAATGCAACTATTCTCATTCTTAGGGTCCCACTCCTTCATAAACATTGCATTAATACAAGAGACATGACGAGGCTGAATTCAAATTATGTTGTAAATCTATAACTCATCTAACGTTCTTTAACATTCCCAGTGTAGTAGCTATTCAGTCTCTCAAGAAATCCTTCATCATAGCCACACTTAAAAGAGTGGGATAAAAACACAAAAATCTTGGCTATCCAAAGTCCAAGAATATTGGTCCTAGATAAAGCATCAAATCAGAAAAACAGGAACTGCTCAAGTTTTTTGAAGTAGACAGAAATTTAATTCAGGGTGTTAGATATAAAAATGTTGGAAGGGCTGAAGGAACCAAAGAGTGTGTGTTGTTTACCCTTAGATTAAGAACTGTAGGATGTCATCACCTCTCCAAAGGAGCCTAGGAGCTCATACATGGCTGATATTCCTGCAGCTGCCATCTCAGTTATTTAGCAGGAGTGGAGTGGCTCTCACTTACCTTTGCCACTTCTGGAACCACTACTTCAAGTGGACATTGCTGGAACTCCTGCTGCTTCCACTTCCTGAAGAGTGGCTTCTACATTTTTCCTATCTTCTAATCTCAGTTGAGTGCCCCCACCTAGAACTATTCTTCTACAGCATTTATTTTCATTGGTTTGTATTCCTAATAAGTTTCTTCTAATTTAGAGATATGTTTAAGGAAATAGAAGTCTAGAGACTTTCAATACATCCGAGCACAGACACTTGTTTCAGATTCTCCTCTTAATGGGATTCTGCTGACTTCAATAGCTAAAGAAAGCCAATCCTCACTGATCTCACTGTCTTTGCTGACCATCCCTCTTCTGTCCAAAATGTTTTTGTCTTTAGTAGACAGTTGAAATTTTATGTTTCTCTGATCCACTTTATATTTTATAATTCAGTTTCACTGTTTGGATTCTCAACCACTCTCCAGTCTCTTCTCTCACTTTTGCTGAACCTCCCCAATATATGTGAGTATATGCATGTGCCCACAATGGCATGGATATTCACATGCTCTCTCTCTCTCTCTCTCTCTCTTCAAACTTCAGAAATAGGGAACTGGTGGTTTTCATAATACAACCCAAATTCTCTTGCATATGAGTCCTCCCTACTTGGTATGCCCCATTTTACCTTATCATCTTATGTGCCTGGAGAGCACTTTTATTTTTTAAGTCCCTCCCCCACCCTACACAAACACACACACATACACACATAAACACACACTCGCTCTTCCAATATAATTAATAACTTCTTTTAATCAATGAAGTCTCTGATACTTGTACAGACTTCTATCACTGATTATTGTTTATATGTGTGTCCATTATTACACTGTATGTGCAATGAAGATAAGGTTCAGGTCTCATTTTCTTTTTCTGTATAACCCCACTGCCTAGCACAATTCCTGTTGTGATAATATGTATAGTATAAATATTTTTTCTTGTTTAATTGAAATTTACTTGCTATACTTCACTAAAATAATCTTCAAAAACTCCCTACTATCAATTTTTAAAGCTTAAAATCTCCTGGGATATAGTAGACCCTCCATAAATTTTACCCCCAATTTACTTTTTCAGCTTTAGTTCTCAATTACACACACAAGTTCACACCACTTTGGGCTCCGGCAAAACTGAACTGGGACCACTCAAAGATTCCAAAAGACAATTTCCCTTTCAACCAAAATTCACCATTCTACAAGCAAACTCTGTATTTGCTTTCTTTTGTGTCTTTGGCTCACATTGTCTTCTCCACCTAGGATGACCTTATTCAACTTTCACATTTCTTTGAAATTCTGCAAAGCTTTCAGTGCCCCACTTAGATGATATCCATGTCCCATTAATCCATCCCTTATTCTCTAAGTCAGATCAAATTTACTTTTTTATCTTTTGTGAAGACTCATTATATTCAGCTTTCTCTCTTTTACAGCCATTGTTTATTTCAGGCAATGCATCATTAGCTCCATAGGGGCAGGTGCCTATATATCTATTTCTGCACGTCCCATACCAACCCCCCAGAGCATTTTGCATTGAGCCATGCCCAAAACAATTACTCACAGTTAGCTATGCACTGACAGTAAGATGGCATTCTTGTCCACACACTTCTCACTGCTAAGAAATTACAAAACATGTACGTATGACTCAATAATGATTAAGCGTAATCAATAGTGGAATATATTTTGCCAGTCCCATCCCATTAATAAGCATGCAGATTCATAAAATTTGAGAAAATTGGGGAAAAGCCAGAAAGGAGTACAAATAGTTATCATTTACTAAATGTTTACAGACATCAGGCACTATATTAGCTATTGATCTAGTCTGAGAGTTTTTAGTACTCCTATTTTAGAAATAAGGAAACTGAGGCTCAGAAAGTTTAAGTGTGCTGAAGATGACACATCTAGGTCAACAGTGGCACCCAGCTTAAACCTAGTCTATCTCCTGTGTCTGTGCTCATAACAATAAACTGTATTCCCCACTTATATACAAATGCACTAACCCAAGAAATTTACATACATTTTCATATTTGATCCTTAGAACAATCTTGTGAGATATACCTTTTACCTTGCAAAAGGTATCTCCCTTTTCAAATGAGGAAACCAAGACTCCTGAAGTCATTTCCCCAAATTCACACAGCCAGTAAGTGATGAGGTTGAAAGCAGTGCCAGGACCATTTGATGATAATCTTATCTTATACTGTCTTGTGCATAGCATTTTCCACTCTAGCACTTTTTCCTTTTGGGCCGTGGACTGTTTTGAGTTTTCAGTAGAAGCATAACAGAGTCACTAGATATTTAAAATGCTCTCTTCTGTAAGTAAAGAATTTGAAATGCCCCTAAATCACAAAGCATTATCCACTTCTACTGAGAACAATCTCTTGTCTCCTCTGAGCCCCAGGATAAGAGACCCTAAATCCATATGTAATTGATTTATTGGTCATCTAGTTCTCTTTTTACAAACCATTTATGGAAGGATTATTGATTCACATGTAAGCTGATTTTTAATTAGTTTCTCTTTTTCTTACAATGGTATTTATGGTTAAATTGATCAACAGGCAGGTAAATAACTCATGATAGGTACATACACAATTGTATTGTCAAGTAGTGTCTGACATTCTTGGCTTTCAAAGAAACTCTGTTTAGTGGTTTGTTAAAATAATTTTTAGTGGGCAGAAGTCCATACTAGGAGGGAATAAGCTGTTCTGCTTCCCTTCCTAGGCTAATACCTAGGTTAATTCCTAGGAAGAAAAGTAGGACAGAAACCCTAGGATGGCTTGGCCATCATTACACTGCCTCTACCCCTTACGACAGATGCCTGATGGAAAAGATAGCAGCATATTTGCTTCCTAACTTATGTTTATCAGTGGTCTTCTGGTTTAAAAAAAAATTACTAGCAATGATGGTAAATAATACTCTCATAGCCTTTTACAGTTGATAGCTTTAAGTCTATTTTCCCTTTTTTTTTTTTTTTTTTTTTTTTTTTTTTTGCCTGCACCTATGGCATGTGGAAGTTCCTAGGCCAAAACCTGAGCCACAGAGCAGCGACTCAAGCTGCTGCAGTGACAACACCAGATCCTTAACACTGCCACACAAGAGAACTCCTAAGGTCTTTTTCTTACAGTTATACTTCTGTGATTACATGGGCATGTACCACGGAGATATGTAAGTATGAAAGGGGTTGGTAAAGCTCCCTAGAAGGCCAGTTGTATTCTGTTTTAAGTGATGTGAAACATGATTTCATGGTAAGTCAAATATAGGTGTATTATGAACTAGACTGCAAAATAAGCATGCCATTTTAAATTAAAACACGTTTCAAAGAAATATTAGACTTGCTTTAGCTAATTTGTGTTGTTCTTCAAGAACCCTAAGAGTTTGAGGGTATTTGGGAGAAAGTCTGAGACGCACTGATATATTGCATTTCATTTGAAGTCTATGAACCAGGTAAGAAATTTTATCGACTTTAACTAAATGGACAGGGTGATTTTTATGGTTGTAGGGTAAGATTTTAAGGTGTTTAAACCACATTCTCTATTCCCTGCCTTTCCCAATATCCACCTGTAAAACTACTCAAAACCCTGGTTACTCCCTAGACCATAGGGGAAATAAATAGGTGCTCTAAGAAATGAAAAACATCTCACCCTCATCTGACCTTGTGCTACCTGAGAGTGTTTCATTAGTATTCACGGGCTCTTTCTTGTTATTTTTCTTACCTCTTGGACTACGCTGCTTGCTGTGACTCTGATCCCTTTTCGATGGTGCTTGTGACCAGTTGACATTTTAGAGAACCAATGGCACACTCTTTCAGGCCTCGGTTCATCAGAGTCAATAGCAGTAATTCTGCCAATGTTGTCTCGTTTCTTTCATAACTTGATTGCAACAATTATGTCCCAAGTGGTGCTCAGTCATTCTAGCCTAAATGTTTTATCACACTTCTCATTTGTATCTTCTCTACTAAGACAGACCTTCAGCCTGCAGCTGTTTCCTTCAGTGCATGCAATATAACATAGAATTTGAAAAGGTACCGTAGAGATATTCAGAGCATGTCCTCCGAAAGCAGCAGACCTGGGTTTTAATCTCAATTCTATCACTGACAAGGAAGTTGTTTAACCTTCCTGGAATCAATTCCTCATCAGCATAATAAATATCCTCATGGGACTGATGTGAGAATTAAATGAAACAGTGACTTGAAAAAGCACCATTCCTTTTTTTTTTTAGACCGCACCTGTGGAGTTGTCATACTATATTTAATTTAAAATATTATAACTACAATAATAACTATAATAAAAAAATAGACTTTTTTGGTTGACCATTTACCCTAAATTAAGGAATGGTGTTTTTTGAGAGTTCCTGTTGTGGCTCAGTGGGTTACGAACCCTACTGGTATCTTGAGGATGTGTGTTCGATCCCTGGCCTCGCTCAGTGGGTTAAGGATCCAGCAGTGCTGTGAGTTGTGGCGTAGGTCACAGATGTGATTCGGATCCCATGTTTGTTTGTTTGTTTGTTTGTTTCACTTGCACATGCTGCTTAATGGGCTCCCTAGGGCCTCCTTTTACTCCTTTTAATAGTGAGCTTTCTTTGACTATGAACAAACCTTTACATTGTTTTCTCTTTTCTAATAACTGGTTTGTTTCCTGTCTCCAGGCTAGATCTTAACCAAAGCACTCAGATTTCTAGTAGTGTTTTCCATTATTTATCATGTATGGTGCTCCTTACTCCTTTCTGCATTTCTCTGATTCCATTTGAGACTCTTTTCTTTCTGTCTGAAGAGTACTTTTAGTATTTTTTGAAGTGCATGACGGTTGACAATAGGCTATCTCAATTTTTGTCTAAAAATGATTTATTTTTCTTTCTTACTAATGAATGCTTTTGCCCTGTGTAGAATCTGAAGTTGGCAGCTACTTCTTTTCAGCAATTTAACATTGCAATTTGTTGTCTTTGGCTTTATCATTTCTTTTGATGACTCAGCTGTCAGTCTCATTGATGTTTCCTTGAAAGCTCTGTGCCTTTTCTCCAGTTATTCTTAAGGTTTTCCTTTTTTTAAAAGGTTTTTTTTTTTTCCGAACCCTGTTTTTTCCAACTATTATATTTTTACCCGATTCCCTTTTTGCTCTTCCTCTGTAATTTCAATTATATTTTGTATCAAATCTTTTCACCATGCCCCTTTCAATCCTTATTTATTTACACCTTTTTTCTTCTCTTCATGTATCAATTTGGAAACATTTTATTGCTCTATCCTCAGATACACTATTGTTCCCTTCTTCAGGTCTAATTTGTTGTTATAACAAATCCCTCAGGTTCTTTGTTTCCATTAGTACATACAAATGATATTTTTTTTACAACCAGTTCTCTCTATTGACATTTCCCTCTATTTCTATGAACATATCTGATAATTATTTTATGCCCCTGTCCCATTACCCCAGTATGATCATATGTAAAACATCAGAAATTTTGTAGGATAATGGTAGCATTTTCCTGGTTTTGCTTTTTATTGTTTTATTTTCTACTTTTGCATTACTTTCAAAATAAAGTCTAAATTCTATATCTAAGAAAAGTTAAATTTTGTCTGATATGTGGGAGTTTTTAATGTGTGTATCTCATTAAAGGGTGTACTTCTAGCTTTAAAGTGTACAATTAAAGTCACTAAATCACCACATATTCATTGCTGGACTTATTTTTTGACATTTTGTAATACCTTTCTATATAAGAGATCATGACATGTATTTTTCTGAAAATCTTTTCTAAAGGAATTTCTAATAAATATCATCTTTATTAGGGAAATAGGTTGCAGTTGGAAGAGATTTGCTTTTCCCTGAAGCATTCATGATACAAATATAGAACCAATAATTACGTTTTTAAACCTAACAATTGCTATTAAAGTGAAGAAAATTCTGCCAAGCATTTGAAATTTTTACAGATTGTTAAGTCAGTAGCACATAGGTAAGAGCTGGATATTTAAAGTCTAGGTATTTGTCATCATCCCTTATTGTTTTAAAATCAGATATTGAAAAATATATTTGTAGAGAAATAAATTCTTATACAGCTGTGTAAGTACTTGACTGTGGAGACAAAGACAGAGAAAGAGAAGAAAAGTATATATAACGAGATATAATATTTTCAAGCAATTTCATATTCCACCATTGTGGAAGAATTATATTTATATCAGTCATATCTAAATTTAACAGACCAATTCCATATGCTGAACACAGGGTATTAAAATAGAAGTGCTTGGGCCTGCTATTGTTAGCAGGCAACAGAGGTAGGCTTCAAATTTGAGGCTGGAAGAAGGTATTTTCTTCCTATGTTCTAGTCCTACATCTTCACCCCCATGGGTATAGATGAGCAGCACTTTTCATATGCAGCACTGTCACCTGGATTGATTCACCTTGGAACCACTTTATGTTTTGGACACCTACTGTCTCCTTTAGTGCTGCCCAGATGTCTCAGTTTTTACACTTGATCTTAGCCAAAAGGCTGAGAAGTGATGTCTCAGTTTTTAGACATTGGACATTAATCCATATGGCTATAAGATATCAAGGGGTCTCCATATTTTAGTAGCAATATTGTTAATTATACAATGATATAACATCAATAAAATTAAAGTTCTGGAGTTCCCATTGTGACTCAGTGGGTTAAGAACCTGACATAGTGTCCACGAAGCTGCAGATTCAATCCCTGGCCTCACTCAGTGGGTTCAGGATCTGGTGTTGCCACAGGCTTCAGTATAGGTCACGGACTTGGCTCAGATCTGGTGTTGGTGTGGCTGTGACATTTGCAAGAGCTGCAGCTCTGATTTGACCTCTAACCTAGAAATTTCCATATGCCTCAGGTGCAACCATGAAAAGAAAAAAACAATTTAAAACATTTAAAAATAAAATTAATGTTATGTCTCTTTCTATGTTCCACAAAACAATTAAGTAGATTTTTTTTTCACAAAACTGTTACATCCATAACAGTCTAAATTAACATGATTGGGTTCAGGGTTTTGATTGCTAACTTCAGGACTTATGCAACATTAAGCTATGATGAGAGAAAAAAAAGTGAATGATTACACAGTGTACACAATAAAATGTATTCAATAAATCTTTGATGTAGCTTATAGAAATTCAACATAAAACACTGAGCACCATGGACTGAAGTTCTTGGATTTCAGGAGACATTTCAGATATAAAAATTATCACACTACAATGAGAGAATTCATCTATCAAAAAAAAATTTTAAATAGAAATTATTTTATAACTTTAGGAAAATGACAGATTGAAAACACTTCATTTTAACTATTTCTGTTCAGATCTTCAGAAGTTGTTTTCTACTTATCAAGGAGTACTGCTTTTTCTGTATTTGGTCAACAATAAAACTTTCCTTGGATTTAAGAGTTACATCTTTTGTATTATAGAAACATTACAATGTTCTGAAAACAAAACAAATCCTTTTTTTTTTTTTTTTTTTGTCTTTTTGTCTTTTTAGGGCTGTACCCACAGCATATAGAGGTTCCCAGGCTAAGGGTCAAATCAGAGCTACAGCTGCAGGCCTATATCTCTGCCACGGCAACACAGGATCTGAGCCACATCTATGACCTACACCACAGCTCACAGCAACACCAGATCCTTAACCCACTGAGCAAGGCCAGGGATTGAACTTGTAACCTCATTGTTCCTAGCTGGATCCATTTCTGCTGCTCCATGATGGAGTTCCTGAAAACAAATCTTAATGGTACTCTCAGTAGATATTCCTTCTTGGAATTTTCTTGAAAAAGCTTGCATAACTAGTTTCATCCCATCCAGACCTATTCCATGCAAGGACCTCTGCTAGGCACAGGGGATACAAACATGAGGGATACAGATTTCCTGCCTGTAAAAAATGAGACACAAATTTGCAGGAATATGAACTGTATAGTATTAGTTTGAGTATGAATGTCAGCCTGGTTTTGAACTTATCTTCCAGCTCCCTAAGAAAGAAATTTTCCAGATATTTGATCAGATTTTGCATAAAAACATAGTAATGAATCAATGTGAGTATAAATACAATTGATTTTCTTTCTTAATTTTCATAATTAAAATCATAAGGAGCTCTTCTTACCACCTCACACCAAAATCATAGACTTGGAGAATAGACTTGTGGCTGCCCAGGGGGAGGGGGAGAGAGTGGGAGGGATGGGGAGCTTGGGGTTAACGGATGCAAACTATTGCTCTTAGAGTGGATTTACAATGAGATCCTGCTGTGTAACATTGAGAACTATGTCTAGATACTTACATCACAACACAACAATGGTAGGAAAAAGTATGTATACATGTATGTGTAACTTGGTCCCCGGTGGAAAGAAAATAAATAAAAATTTAAAAAAAAAATTTACGTTTTGCAATTAAAAAAAAAGCTCTTCTTCATAAAAAATAAGAAAGCATGTCACAGAGTTAGGGTAATAAAGCATTTCCATAATTATTTCTTCAAATTGTTAGTTGTGTAAAATTTTGAAATTTTCTGTGTAAAAGAATTTCGGTCAAAATCAGTTGGTGGAGTTCCTGTTGTGGCTCAGTGGTAATGAACCCAGCTACCCTCCATGAGGATGCGGGTTCAATCCCTGGCCTTGCTCAGTAGGTTAGGGATCTGGCGTTGCTGTGAGCTGTGGTGTAGGTCACAGGCAGGGCTCAGATCCTACATTACTGTGGCTGTGGTGTAGGCCTAAGCTGCAGCTCCTATTTGACCTCTAGCCTGGGAACTTCCATATGCCACAGGTGCGGCCCTAAAAAGACACACACACACACACACACACACACACACACACACAAATCAGTTTGTAAAATAATTTTTCTTATGTTCCCTCTGAGAAAAATTTCAGAATATCAATTTTTTGGAGGTTCTGTGATTTAAATTTTTGGCTAAGTTTCTTTAGCCTATAATTTCCCACTTACTTAACCCTAGATCCTCCCTTGTGAATTTCAGACAAAAAATAATACCTTATGGAAAATGGTGGAATAAGTAGAGTTCACACAGCAAGGAAAACAATACTTAAATTTTTATTCTCAGACCTAAGTGCTTTCCATTATACACACTTGCCTGGCCAAGAAATGATAAGAGAATAAAGTTGACATTCTCACATGGCCCAGTCAACCAAGAGGCCAAAAGGTGAGATATTGACCAGAATGCAAGATGAAGCTGTATTAGAGATGGCACCAAAAGTTTCTAGAAAGGGCCCCTGGAGTGCTTAACATCTAGGGCTCTGGCCCAGACTACTTGTATTCAAATCAACTCCAATTATTAGTTGTGTAGTCTTGAAAAATTTACTTAACCCTATGTGTCTCAATGTTCCTATGTGTAATGAAAGCTATTATAATCATATATTATAATTTCTAAACTAGTTAATATTGTCAAAGCATTTAGAACAATGTATAGCACATAAGAAAGAGCATCTAAGTGTATAAATAAATAATCCTAACAGCTCCTATCATTATTGGGTCTCTAGTTGATGAATTGTCTTCCAATTGAGAAATCCATTTTTCTTACAAATTCAAGCTGACTGGGCTAACACTTAACAAATGACATGTTTGGGAAATTTACAAAATGTGTTTATGGAATGTGTAGAGTAAAAGGGGAGAGGAATATTTCTCCATATATACTGGGAAAAAGCTTCAGCCCATGTTCTTATCCAGTATCTTGGGGCATATTCACTGGAGGAAGCCAACTAAGCTCATGTAATGAGAACAACAGATTATTTTGCACATTGGTCCCTGCTGCCTCCAAATGTTTGCTTCTGGACTTGGTTATGCAATATTGATAATAACAATGTATTTACAGAGTGCTTACCATATGCCCTGTGCTCTTCTTAGGGATCTGTATGTAATTTTTTTCACTGAACTGCTATAATAATCCTACAAGTTTGATGTTATTATCCTCATTTTAAAGATGAAGATGAGAAAGTAATGGGAAATGTCTTCTTACTACTAAGCAAATTTAGAGTTGCAAAATATTTTAAATATTGCAAATATTTTAAGTTCTTTCAGCTTAGAACATAGCCTTTAAACAGGAGTCTTTCTAAAATGGAGCTGTTGGGGAGAACAATTAATAGCTTACAGATTTATACATCAAAAGTGCTACCTCTTCGGTATTCATCCAAATCCATGAAGTTGCTATTATTGTTCCATGTTACAAAGAAACAGACTGAATTTTAGTGAGGTTAATTCACTCATCCATAATCATAATGAAAGTAATTCACTTATCTCTTTAAAAATGGGCTAAAAAATATGAAGTACACATACTTTTATCACTGAGGCTAGAGAAAGAAGAAATGTTAGCAATAATGGTAGATACATACGAGATTATCAAACATAGGAAATTCTTCAGTGCTGAGCTAGAAAAACAGAGCATAATTCAGAACAAACTTCAATGGGATTTTTTTCTTACTGCTCATTTTCAGTGTGCAAAGGCTGATAATGGATTCATTTATCTAATCAAGAATAAAGCATGGAGAAGTTGCTTTATAGTACATACTAAAAAGGACAAACAGGAAATAAACAGTTATATAATGCAGTATTTCCCATGCAGGCACATGCACGTCTCCAAACTGAACAGAGGCCTTTTGAACCATTGCCGCAATTGTAAAAATGATCAGAAGAAAATATACAGTGATTTCTTATTGTATCTACTTGCATCTGGTTTTGCTGTCAAAGTAAAATGGAGCATCCTCCAAACAGCATAAATATGTATCTCCAGATATGTGCATATTTTGAAAGCAATTCCAACAACTTCAATTTTAACTGAAAATGCATTGTTTTACTGTCTCCATGCAAGAAGCTTGCTATCAGTCTGTCTGTGAGAGCAAAATAAGTAAATTTCATGAATTTGTTATTGTCGTCTTGAAAACTTTCACACCTTACTTTAGCTATTTAAGGAAACTATCTTTACGATGCATCAGGTATAGTTCACTTCATTGCAAAGGGTGGAAAAACATCAACTAATTGTCATGAAAAATGCAAGTTTATATTCAGGGTTTCCACCATTAAATATCATGGCAATACAAAGACTTTCTCGTCCACTTCTCACTCATTCTGGGATTTAGACCTACTGCCTAAAATGTGATTAATTATTGAGTCACAATTAAAATTTCCTTTGAGTATAAGTTATGGAAACTGAAACGAAGTGTGATTCAACCCTCTCTTATCTATACAAATGCAAGTGAATAGTAACCTATGTATAAACAATGCTTAAGTTGAATGTCAAACACTCAGAAAATTTTCAGTACTTCCCCTAGTTCTTCCCTGATGATTTGATGATTTTCTTTAGTGGTATGCTTGTGTTCCTTTCCCTCTTGTTTTTGTGCATCTATTATAGATTTTTAATTTGTGGTTACCGTGGGGTTCATTTATGTTCACCTATAACTATATCTATTTGTTATAAAAGGTAGTCCTTTAAGTTCAAATACATTCTAAAAGATCTACATTTTTTTACTCCCTTCTCCCACACTTTATGTTTTTGATGTCATATTTTACATCTTCATGTTTATCTGTTCATGGATTATTGTAGTTATAGTGGATTTTACATTTTTTTCTTTTAATCTTTGTAGTAGTTTAAATAGTTAATCCTTAGTCTTTAATACACATTTGTCTTTACTAGCAAGATTTTCCTTTCCTATAGTTACTTCTTGTTATAACCTTTTCTTTTCCATTAAGGATCCACTAGAGAATACCCTTTAATATATCTTTTAGGATTTGTTTAGTATTGATGAACTTTTAGTTTTGGCTTATTTGAAATTTTTCTTATCTCTCCTTCAATTCTAAATAATAATCTAGCTGGGTAGAGTATTCTAGGTTGAAGGTTTTGCCACTTTAAATTTATCATCTCTTCTGGCATGCAAAGTTTCTGCAGAAAAATCATCTGATAGCCTTATGGAGCTTCCTTTGTATATGACTCTTTGCTTTTCTCTTGCTCCCACTAGAATTCTCTCCTTCATTTTAACTTTTGCTATTTTATCATATATATATGTTTTAGTGTGGGTATATTTGGGTTCATCATGTTTCGGACCCTCTGTGTTTCATGGATGTGTTTCCTTCTTAAGGCTTGGGACATTTTTATGCATAATTTAATTAAATACATTTTTGACCTCCTTCTCTCTCTCTCTCTCCTCCTTCTGGGGACCTTTATAATGTGATTTTTTGTATGCTTGATGTTATCCCAAAGATCCCTTAAACTGTTTTCACTTTTTTTTTCTTTTTGCTGTCTGATTGCATGATTTCCATTATTCTGTCTTTTAGATCACTTGTGCTTTCTTCTCTATCACCTAGTCTGCAGTTCATTCCTTCTAGTGTGTTTTTTATTTCAGTAATGTATCCTTCAGTTCTGACTGGTTCTTTTTTACATTTTCCAGTTCCTTGTTAAAATTCTCACTGTGTTTATCTATCCTTTTTGCTAATTAAGTATTCTTATTAATAATGCCTTGGATTCTTTACCTGGTAAGTTATCTATTTCTGTTTCATTAGCTGTTTTTTCAGGGGAGTTCTCTTGCTTTTTTTCACTTGAGTCAAAGTCCTCTATCTTCTCATCTTGCTTAACTTTATCTATCTCTATGAAACTAAGTAAAACAGCTACATCTGTAGCTATTGACAAAGTGGTCCTTATATGGGAGCATCCCTAAACCGTCTTCATGTACTCAGTGGATTTGATGGGAGAGCTGGATTAGATATGAACAAAAGTCACATTTTTCTTAATGGTGGATGGGCTGCTACTACCTGGGAGAAGTGAGGCTCAGAATGAGGGGCTAGGGCTATAGCCAGGTGTGAGGCAGGGCTTTCCCTTTGCTAAATGACCATCACTGCCCTATTTAAGGCAAAGTCAGGTCCCAAATTGCTGGGACACAAACCTTGAGTTTGGCTCTGAGCTGACTCTGTTCCCTTTAAGTATATGTTCTTCTTCCTCCCAGTGCCAGCTCCTCAGCCCAGAGAGGAAAAGTGCCAGAATAAAAGGGGCAGGTATGACTATTCAACAAGGGCTGAGGTGCATGCTGTGGTGGTCTGGTCACCATCACAAATCCGGACTGCCTCTGATGCATTGCCTGTTTAATCACTAATAATGGCTATCCTCTCCCTGATGCCACTTAGGGTTTGAGCTGCCTCATTGTCTCACAGTGGCTGATTTTTCCTTGGGTCATGACAGCTCTTGCTCCTGTACAGGGCTAACACTTGAGACAATTGGTGCTGTTAGCTTACATTGGGTTATGTGCAATGGTGGTCATAGAAACGTCAGCCACCTGTGTGGTTGTAATTTCAGTTCACCCTCTTCATCCTCTTTGGGAGCAAGCAAGTATTTACATGTTCCTCATGAGTGGGGTCTGAGTTTCCCACAGCCCTCTTGTTGGCTCCACCAGCCCTCCAACCAGAGAAGGCGGGCTGATCTTCCATGTGTTGAAACTTCAGGCTGGGATGTCCAATATGTGCCTCAAACTGATCACTCCCCATGAGGGGTCTCTATCTGTGTAATTTCCCTTTTCCTCTGAGCCCTTCTCAGGGACACAGGTCCCAACTTGATCACTTATCTTCCTTTTCTTACAGACTTGGTTTAGGAGTTTTTCTGCTAGGCTCTATTTAGTTTTCAGTGAAAATCGTTCCATGTATAGATGTATTTTTTTATGTGTCTTTATTTTTTTATTTTTTTCCGCTGTACAGCGTGGGGACCAAGTTACACTTACATGTACACATTTTTCCCCTCCCTTTATTCTGTTGCAATATAAATTAGATGTATTTTTGATGCATTCATGAGGGGAGGTGAGTTCTATATCCTCCTACCCACTCTATCAGTTCATTTTATGATGACCCTATTTTTAATAACAAAATTAAAAACTCCCAAACACTCTTGAACTTCTATCCTCATCTGGTTATTAATTTCTTTTTCTTAGTAATTCTTTATTGCTAAGGACTTCCAAACAATAATTTTACATTTATATTTTCTTTTCCTTTGCATCTGTACTATTCACTGTGGCTATGTAAAATATCATCAAAAACTTAATGACCTAATACATCCAGCATATTCAGTCTGCCATTTGAGAATGATTTGATAGAGATAGCTCATCTCTGCTTCAGATGTTTCACCTGGAGCAGCTTGAAAGCTAAGGACTAAAATCTTGGAAAGAACTATTTACTCCAGGAGTCCCCATTGTGGATCAATGAGTTAAGAACCCAGATAGTATCCATGAGGATGCAGGTTCAATGCCTGGTCTCACTCAGTGGGTTAAGGATCCAGCATTGCCACAAGGAGTGGGTAACAGATGTGGCTCGGATCTGGCATTGCTGTGGCTATGGTGTAGCCCTCAGCTGCAGCTCCAGTTCAACTCCTAGCCTGGGAGCTTGCATATGCCATGGGTGAGGCCTTAAAAAGAAAAATCAAAACCCAAGATAATTGTTTACTCCAGAAATTAGTGCTGATGTTAGCACTAAGAACTTAGCCGGGCCTTTCAGCCAGAATACCTATATGTATGTAGACTCTCCATGAGTCCGAGGCTTCCTCATAACATGACTGTTAAGTTTCAAGAACCAACAATGAAAGAGAGAGGTGGGGGATGGGAGGGAGGCAAAATCTTTATTTCTTTTATAAACTAAGCTTGGAAGTCATACTGCTATATTCTTTTCACTGAGACAGTCACAATGACCTACTCTTGTTCAAGGGAAGAAAAAATAGACTACACCACTGATAGGAGGTGAAAAAATTCTGGAGGAAGATCTCAGATCAGAAATATTGCTGTGCTTACTTTAGGGGAAAAAAAAGTCTACTACAGTGTTTCATTTATACTTCAACCTTCTATAATCTGATTACAATATTCATTGCAATGAAACTCTGCTATAAACATCACAAACAACATAATGATTACCAAATCATACAGTATTTCTTCTCTGCTAATCTTACTTTACTGACCTGCAACATTTGGTAGAATTAACCACTTCCTTCTTGATACACTTTCACCTTGGCATCCTTGGCATGTAAGAATGTAAGTATCTCCTGATTTCCCTTGTACTACATGGATGTGTTTTCTAAATCTTCCTTTTAAGTTATTTTTCTTCTACCAATCTTTTATATTTTTTTGTTTTCCAGAGTTTAATCCTTGGCTCTCTTCTCATCATTCTATCTAATCTCTATAAGTGGTCACCTATGGTCTCATAACTTTATTTATGTATTATATGTAGGAAACTCACAAATGTCCTGAACTCCAAGTTGAAGCCAACATAACCAATTGTGTGATAACCTCTGTGCTTTTATATCCTAAAGGCAACTGAAACTCTGCTTCTTCCAAACCAACCTTATCTTATAAATCTAGTCCTCCCTTCCTACCACCTACCTTCCTACCTACCATTCCTCTTGGGTTTGCTATTCTGATGAAGTCATCATCCTTCTGGAGGCAGGATGTCATTCTTGATTCCTTCTTTTCCCACACTGCAATGTTATATTGGTAACCATGTCCCATTACTTCCAGCTTTTTGTAATCTCATACTTATCCATTTCCCTCTGTTTCTGTGGTTGACTTGGTTCAAGCCTTTATTATTTCTCTCATGGGCCACTGAAATAGTCTTATAACTGTTTTCCTTATTGTGCCCTCCAATTCACCCTCTATACTACAAGCAGAATGATCTTTTTAAAATGCAAAGTGTATCATGGTGCTCTTCTGGATAAAATTCTTCAGTGACTTTCCATTGTCTACCACATATTACATCTAAAGTGTTTTCAAGACATAATAAATTTTTTAACCTGTGGCTTAAAACCTTCTGGTTTAAATCTAATTTTTAATCTAACCAAAGAAGTAATAGGATTTACCATTTATAATGCATAATGTGTAGACTATATTAATTATCTCCTGTAAGCGTCAGTTGAATGAGAGATAACAGCTGCTGGCCTACGCCACAGCCATGACAACACCAGATCCGAGCCTCATCTATGATCTATGCTGCAGTTTGCAGCAACACCGGATTCTTAACCCACTGAGTGAACAAAGGGATTGAACCTTCATGGAGACAATGTCGTGCCCTTAACAAAACACTATTTTCAACTCCCCTCTTTCTTCATACTTAAAGTATATCCCTTAGGACAACAATAATTTAGCCTTGCATTTTTCAATCTGACAATCTCTTTTAATTAGAGTGTTTACTACATTAAACTTTAATACAATTATTAATATGTGTGATAATTTCAAGTTGAATTTAGACTTGAATTTTTGTTGTTGTTGTTGTTGTTGTTATTGTTGCTATTTCTTGGGCCGCTCCCGCGGCATATGGAGGTTCCCAGGCTAGGGGTCCAATCGGAGCTGTAGCCACTGGCCTACGCCAGAGCCACAGCAACGCAGGATCAGAGCCGCGTCTGCAACCTACACCACAGCTCACGGCAATGCCGGATCGTTAACCCACTGAGCAAGGGCAGGGATCGAACCCGCAACCTCATGGTTCCTAGTCGGATTCATTAACCACTGCGCCACGACGGGAACTCCTAGACTTGAATTTTTATTATTCACTTGCTGTTTGAATCTGCTCCTCAGTCTGTGTTTTTTTGGTTCCTATTCCTCTTTTTCTTTTTTACTTCTTCTCCATTATTTGCATAGTTTTAGGGTTCCATTTTAATTTCTCAATTGGTATTTCAGTTATACATTTTTTTTGTCATTTTTTGGTTGGTTCTCAAAATATTTCCATATACATCCATAATGTTTAACAGTCTAGTTGTAGTTAATATGGTACTATTTCAAAAACTTTTTTTTTTTCTTTTTTAGGGCTGTACCTACAGCATATGGAAGTTCCCAGGCCAGGGGTTGAATTAAAGCTGCAGCTGCCAGCCACAGCTGCAGCCAGAGCAATGCCAGATCCAAGCTCCGTCTATGACCTACAACACAGTTCATGGCAACACCAGACCCTTAACCCACTGAGCAAGGCCAGGGATAGAACCTGCATCCTTATGGATACTAGTTGGATTCATTTCTGCTGTGCCACAATAGGAACTCCTCAAAAAATATTTTTTTTTTACTACCAGATGTTACCTCTGAAAATCTGTGGGTTCAGGGACATTATCTCCCTTTAGAGGTAGTATACACTTTATAGGCAACAGAAGGCAAATTGCCTCAATGTAATCATGGACAGAACTCAACTAGGCTGGTGTTCAGTCTCTATTAAGCTCCAACTTCCTCTTTTTGCCCATGTTCCTGGAGTTCCAACTGACAGCCTGACTTATATTTTAAAGTTTTGATTCATGGTGATTTCTAAACTTGGTTTCTTTTCTCAGCACCAGAAAACTGCCGAAAATTCTGCTCTGCTTCACAGTACTTTCTGCTTAATTTCTTAGTTTTATTTTTTTTATCATGTGCAGCTGAAATCGCAGTTTTGGGTGTTAAATGTGCCCAGTGTCAGGGTGACTTATTTGCACTTTCTTCTCACCTGAGATCTTAAATGCTCAAATCTAAGCACTTTGGCAGTCTCAAACTCAAATTTTATCTTCTCAGCCTAAAGAGATTGCCTTGAGTCTACTGGCTTCTTTGCCAGCATCTACTCTGCAAGCCTCTTGGCCTTTTGGACTCCTGATTTTGTTGACAACAAGCAAAAAAATTTTTTTTTCAACTTTGCAGAAAGTTGGGTACATCTTAATTTTCCACCTTCTTTTAATCTGGTCCCTCACAATCTGGCTACCTTAGAAACTCTAATATCTTCATCACAATTTTTGTGGATTTTTCTTCTTACTTTTAAAATTCATTCTAGAAAGTTGCTAAATTATTTTTATAACCAATATTTATGATGAGATTATATTCCATTGAACTGATATTCTATAACTTCCTTGGTATCTCCCTACTTCACAACATTAGCAATGATCTCATGTAAAAAAAAAAAAAAGTTTGCAGTGAGTATCTAAATTTATATAGTTTTTTCCCAAAGAATTAGTTTTTCAAAGTAAATTCCTAGGAACAAATGGTCCATTAATGTTTCAAAGTATATGAACAATATATGACTCATTAAAGACATTTCTCGATAATCTTTAAAAAATATTTGTGCCAATCTACAACATAATTTACAATATATAATTGCTGTAGTTTTATACATATTCTCCAGCATTGAAGAATTTTTAAATATTTAATTTTGAATGATTTAGTAACTATGAGAAAGACATCTTATTTCAATTTGAATTACCCTACTTATATAAAGTTAAAATTATGTTGTATTTTGGGAGTGGGGAGTAATTTCAAAGACTGCATGTCAATAAAGTTACTAGGTAAATTTTCATAATTATAACAATAATTGTTAAATGAAATACCATTTTTCTTTAATTTTTCAGTAATTTTAGTCTTCAAATAACATTTCAGAGGCTGTAGTTGCACATGGTACAAAATTGTGGCTTATCTGTTTAAACCACTTACCATATGTCCAATATCCTCCTTTCCTGGATGCTTCATTCTGATCTATTTCACCATCAAGAGAAATAATAGATTCATAAGTTATATATCTATTATCTAGACTTATATTGGTAGGTTTTTCTTTTTATCTTCAGCAAACTGGCAAAGGGGACACAACTATATTCCTGGACTTTAGTAGACACATAATAACTGAGTTTTTAAAAAATGAGGCCATTATTCAAGGCTGCCAGATAAAGCATGTCAGCCAGAGTTTTTGATTGGAAACACAGTCAGCTCTGCTTAACCATCATTCTCTAAACTTCTATCTTTCTGCAAGCAAAGATAATATAGCAAACATGTCATCAGCAATGTGGTTTTGAGATGCTTTTCCGGGAGCAGCAATCAATTTGCAATGATCTTTTCTTGTATTGTAAAATTTCTGAACAAGTTGAAATCATGGCAAAGGAGTATTTGGGGTTTTTTTTTGGGGGGGTGGGTTGGTCTTTTCTAGGGCCGCACCCACGGCACATGGAGGTTCCCAGGCTAGGGGTCGAATCGGAGCTGTAGCTGCCAGCCTATACTACCATAGCCACAACAACGTGGGATCCGAGCCATGTCTGCAACCCACACCACAGCTCATAGCAACACCAGATCCTTAACCCACTGAGCAAGGCCAGGGATCGAACCCACAACCTCAAGGTTCCTAGTCGGATCTGTTAAACGCTGAGCCACGACGCGAACTCCAGTTTATTGTTATTAGTGGTATTTTCAGGAAAAAAAATCACATGAAAATATTTAATGCTATTTAAAAATCCTTTATAGCTCTAAAATAACTTAGAAGCATAAAACTATTATATGCATTTCTCATACAATTATTATATTTGCTATATTAATTTTAGAAGTATAGTGTATTATAGGCCAACAAACACATGAAAAAATGCTCAACATCGCTGATTATAAGAGAAATGCAAGTCAAAACTACCATGAGATACCACCTCACACCAGTCAGAATGGCCATCATTAATAAATCCACAAATAACAAGTGCTGGAGGGGCTGTGGAGAAAAGGGAACCCTCCTGCACTGCTGGTGGGAATGTAAACTGGTACAGCCACTATGGAGAACAGTTTGGAGACACCTTAGAAATCTATACATAGAACTTCCAGATGACCCCGCAATCCCACTCTTGGGCATCTATCCGGACAAAACTCTACTTAAAAGAGACACATGCACCCGCATGTTCATTGCAGCACTATTCACAATAGCCAGGACATGGAAACAACCCAAATGTCCATCGACAGATGATTGGATTCAGAAGAAGTGGTATATATACACAATGGAATACTACTCAGCCATAAAAAAGAAGGACATAATGCCATTTGCAGCAACATGGATGGAACTAGAGAATCTCATACTGAGTGAAATGAGCCAGAAAGACAAAGACAAATACCATATGATATCACTTATAGCTGGAATCTAATATCCAGCACAAATGAACATCTCCTCAGAAAAGAAAATCATGGACTTGGAGAAGAGACTTGTGGCTGCCTGATGGGAGGGGGAGGGAGTGGGAGGGATCGGGAGCTTGGGCTTATCAGACACAACTTAGAATAGATTTACAAGGAGATCCTGCTGAATAGCATTGAGAACTATGTCTAGATACTCATGTTGCAACAGAAGAAACGGTGGGGGAAAAACTGTAATTGTAATGTATACATGTAAGGATAACCTGACCCCCCTGCTGTACAGTGGGAAAATTAAAAAAAATATTAAAAAAAAGAAGTATAGTGTATTCCAGAATAATTACAAATTTTCTAATGAATTTGCCTATAGTTTTTTTTTTTATGTGAAATCATAAGCTACTTACCATTTAGGACTCTAACATCACTTGAGCTATTGGGAAGTAGGCTAAATTGGTGAAAAGAAGAAAACACATTTGTTAATTAAAAATAAAAAGCAAATACGTATTTTAGATCCACTCACTTTTGAAGAAACAAACAGAAAAGAGCAATTTTTCAAATGAGCCAAAGAAGAATGAAAAAAGAGAGATCCTTTAACTTTTGAAATAACATCGTATTTAATTGGTTTGATTTCTAGACTGGAAAAAGAACTTTTAAAGTTGTTCTATTCATCATCTTTCCAATAAATAAATGCCTTGTCCATCATCTTTTACAGGTAGTTATCTACTCTCTAGGTTTCATGGCTGATGAAAGACATCCTTTTGTGAAGGATCCAGGGAGGTCAATGTTGCCTTTATAACATTTGGTCAAGTTAAAGACAATAATAACATCAACCAAGAAAGCTTAAGAGCTACAAATATCGTTTACTAGTAGAAAGGGTATCAAAAAAAAAAAAAAGGCATAATCACAGGATAAAACAGGCTTTTTGCTGGATACATTTAACTTTGTAGAAAAATCACTACAATTTTTTCACATTTGTCTTCATCACATAATATTTTATTTCTGGAGCTGAGTATTAGTTACATGGGTATGTTCACTTTGCCTCAATAAAACCAAAATAGTTTAAAATTAAAAAAAAAAAAACAACTTTGCAGACTAAAGCCAGCTCTCAGACTAACATACATCTAATCTAAACACCTCCAGCCACAGAAAATTTAGTGCTTTTTAAAAGGGGAAGGTCTGAATTTTCAGAAATATTTTTATTACTTTAAAATAAAGTCTATTGCCCTACCCTTCCCCCCCATATACTCTAGGTCTGTCTCTTAGGCCCCGACAAAATGTCTTCTTTACCAAAACACAGCCTATAAGCATCAAGACAATGTTTGAAATAAAAAGGTTTGTATCATATTGGTGGTTTCTAAATGGCTCCATGCCTCATTTTATCATTTTTCAGGTACTCCTAAAACTCAGAGCCTTAAACATATTGAAAGCAATTTTCTACCATTTAATGGACTTGTTTATGTCTTGATTTTGTCTGAATTTAAGCAGATATGTGAGCTTCAGATAATGGCAGACATCTCTGAAGTAAAAAGCAGTAATCAGAGGCTGTACCCACAGAGGACCAGAAGGCTTTTCTTGGTGGCATCTGGAACTGCATTCCTGGATCAAATGGCTGAAGGTATTCTCTGTTCTCTAACTGCTGGGAGTGCCTTTCCACCACAAGTCCACAAGTGCAGCGCAGCTTTCTGTCCTATGGCATGCTGTAATAGTACAGCCCTTATCTAATGAGAATGTCCCTGGAGGCAGTCATGAATCTTGCTTGCTTTTGAGAGTTGTATTTTTTGTCCTTGGTTACAGAAATAGTGATGATCTGTTCTGTGCAATTTAACATCCTCCTCTTGCAACATTGGTAGGAATCACTCTGGGGGAGTAAAAGCTGAGTAACTGTATTTCAGCTCTTAACCAAAGGGATTTAATTGAATTCTAATATTCTTCCCATTCTATGTATTTTGCATGCTGCTACAAAACTTCTCTGCAAGTATGTTCATTGCCTTTAGACTGCTATTTCGTAATTTGGGGGCAAAATATTGTCTTCTTTGTGGCATTTAGAACCTTCCTGAACTGGTTCATTTCTGACTTATGAACATAGTCTTTTGTCATGACTGCCTCCACTCAAAATTCCAGCCATATTGAACCACCAGGTCCCCAAAGAACCATACTTAGTCTTGCCCCTGTGGCCTTGTGCCAGCTACTCACCTTGCCTAAAATGCCCTTTTCTACCACTTTTCTCCTGCAATGTATATACCACTAGCTATCATCTCACTAAATAAGCCTATCCTCCAAACTTAACTCATGAAGTTCTGGGTGGCCAGGAGCATTATTCAGTATCAAAAGAACTTGAAATGGTAGCCCCTTACTAGCTAGGAATGTCTTAACTTCAGAGAAAATTTTTAAGCCAAATCTCTCTCTAAAATTATCAGACCATCCTTTGCTGGCAAAAAAATTCCCCAGCTTTGGATCCTTCACCTTCCTTTTGCTTTCAGTTTTCATGTGATGACTTTGCTTTTTCTCAAATCATATTAGACTACAGGAATGTCTTTCTTACAGCAACCCTGCACACACATAAAAAACTGCATTTTCAATACAAGATAAAAAGGTATTTTGCAAACAGCACAAGGTTTTCATGACTGCGGGCATAGCTACAAGGATGGCCTCACAAATTTACTTTTTTTTAATAACGGTCCTTACACTGGATTCATTTCTGGAAATGACAGGACCCCCCAGCTGCAGAACTCAATGGAGTACATGTCAAGCAACTCAACTTTTTCTTCTAATGTCATGAGTTTTCTTTTCTTCTCTGAGGCACTTCCGGCATCAGTAGTGGCACTTTGTATGGGTCCCTGCTGTCATTCAAGGTTTACAATCTTGGGCTAAACACCATGCAAAATATGCAAGAACTACAAAAGATAGCTTTTTACTTTAGTATGCAATTTACTGGAGAGGAACTGCACCTCAGAGATGATTAGCATCACAGGGCATTTTAAACAAATACTCGCAACTCTTGAGCTCACCAAATAGCAACAGGAGGTGGCAACAGAATTATTGCTGTAGGTCAGTATGGACTGCAGTTAATTTTATACAGTTATTATTTAAGACTGCGTCTTTCCATTGTCTACATTTCTCTGGCACCATGTCTGATAAATATTTGTGTGGGTTAAGTGTTGATAAATTTTAATTTTTTATAATAGATTTGTGTATATTTTATGGTAGCAAATGATAAGATAGACTAGTATCTACATATATTTTATGCATTCTTGACATCCTTTTTTCTTAATTTTTTTCAATGTTTCTAGGCTATGTAGTTTACCTACAAGTTTTTTCAAATTGTTGCAAATCTCAAAAAAAAAATCCCATTGTATTAACTGAAAAAAATTTGCATATAAGTGAACTTGTGTTGTTCAAACCCATGTTGTTCAAGGATCATGTGCAGTCCACACAATGCCTAGCACATGGCAGTCTCCCTGAAAATTTTACTTTTTGTCCTCTACATTGATAATGGATAAATGCCCTTCAATATGATCTTTTTAATGACCAGCTGCATACATTTATAGAAAAACTGGCTAGAAAAGTGGGTGAAAATTACAAGAAACAAACCTACTTGCCCCCAGTACCTATTGAAACAATACATTCAACCTCATTGCCAAAGTTGTCCAACCACTTAGTGAACAAATCAAAGACCTTTTGATATCCCTTGTCTTACTAGGAATAATGGCATTTTTCTTTTTTGGTAGTACAATGGTGTTTGGTATTTTTGTGAAGATACATCCAGTTCTACTGCTTGTGACAACCATAGAGCTTATATGACCACTGTATGTAGAATAGCTGACAACTGTGAATTCAGGATAACAATGAATTTGTCATGCTCTTTTTCAGTGACAAGTAGAAAAAACACTGCTCTATATTTTCAGCTTCCTGGTAAGTACATTTTGTATCTTCTTTCAAATATTTTCCAGTCATCCTGCCTGATGGATTGACAAGTTCAAAATCATTTTTTTTCACATGCAAAATTTTGCAAAACTTCACAACCTGGTTCAAGATAGAATGAAGTTCAAAAAAATAAAAGAATATGGGTAAAGGAAAATAATGTCTGCATCAGGACATGCTCCACCTATATTAAGAAGAAAAATGTTAAGGCCTTTCTCCACATAACATCAATCTTCCTTTATACCCACAAACATGTGCATTTTGTTAATGCAGTCAAGTAACAGATGCTACCAAGAGAGAATCTTAAAAACAAAGCATGCTCTTTTGCTTAGGAATAATCTATTAATACCAATCTAGTGACTACCCATTTTAATTAAAATAAAACAACCAATTTCTCTTTATAAATCTATGCAAGTCTGTTGCTATAGATATGACTAATTGAATTAGTATATCTATGTAGTGAGCCCCACCATTCTCAGTTGTGTTCAACCACATGTATCCTATTGTGAGTGTGGCATGTACAGGGATGGGGTATTGCATGAGAGAAATATTTACTCAGCACAAACTCTTTGCCAGGTATTGGGTCAGTCTTACTACATGAATGTTTAATCATTATAGGAACTGGAGAGGTATTTGTATTTGCTTTATATAAAGGAGGAACCTGACTCAAATAAATAGCCAAGCCAGGATTAAAATCCAGATCAAATCAACTTCAAAGGCCCTGCTTCTTCCATGATGTCACTTTATCAATGAAACTTGTCAGTGGTGATTCTATTCTTATACAATCCATGTCATAACTGAACAAGACAAGGAGTAGTCCCTGGGCAGGAAAAGAAGCTGCCCAAATAGATGGCAACTGCAGTCTATCCTGTCAAGTTGGCCTAGTTCATCTGCTTCCATATTATTTTCTAAGATTTCTTGAAGTCCATATATCTAAATTATAATTCAGATGTACATAATCAGAGACTTCAGTGGGGCAGAGCCTAGGCATTACAGTTTTAAAAGCTTAACAGGTGATTTAAATGTGGAATAAACTGTCTAATAAGTTTTTTCTATCTGCTGAAAGTCAAATTCTCAATTATTTTTTCAAAACCTACAAAGGCACTCTGTCAAAGGCTAATTTTTTTGCTACAAAGTCCTGCTAAGTACCAGGAAATTCATCTAGTGATTTCCTGAAATTTTCCAAGAGCATGGAAGGTGACCCTCGTTGACAAGAACTTGTCATAAGTGTACTTTAAATAAGAAAAGAATACATCAGTCTATAAAATACAGGCAAGAGAGAAGTAGTCACTTTCCTGGAGCTCATCAGAAAGCAAGGTGTGATTGGTCTGTTTTTTCTACTGGAAAGTAAAATGTACAACTTCATGGCCACACACTTTGACCACCTTTGGGCAGTGAAACTATTCTGTATATGATGGATATGTGTCATTTTACTTTTGCCCAAACCCATCAAATATACAGCATCTTGAATGAACCCTAATATAAACCATGACATTTAGCTGATATTGGTGTGTCAGTGTAGGTTCATCAGTTATAACATATGTACCACTGTGATGAGGATGTCAATAGTTGGGGAGCTTGTGCATATATGGGGATGATTATATGGAAACAGTCAATTTTCTAGTGAGCTTAAAACTCCCTTAAAACATAAAGTTTATTCTTTAAAAAACAGCACAAGCCATGTAATATAATACTATGTCAAAGTACCAAAATTATTCATTAGGTGTGAAATAATCAATACTGAATAATACCAATTTTTTAAAAATTTGGAACACCTTGAACTGGTAATAATTAATTTGTTTAGATCTATGATATACTAGAGGAAGTGTGTCATTAAATAATGGATTTTAAAACAAATTATTCCATTGTTTGCTTATTTCAATTGATGAATAAATATTGACAAATATACCAATTATAATTTGACTTCCCCAAAAGGACAAGTGATTGGAATATTCTTTTCTTTTATTTTCTTTTCTTTTTGTCTTTCTAGCACTGCATTTGCAGCATATGGAGGTTCCCAGGCTAGGGGTCAAATCAGAACCATAGCCACCAGCCTACTCCACAACAAGAACAAAGCCAGATCCAAGCCGCATCCTTGACCTACGCCACAGCTTACTGAAACGCCAAATCCTTAACCCACTGATTGAACCCATGTCCTCATGGATACTAGTTGGGTTCCTAACCTGCTGAGCCACAACCAGAATATTCTTTTTATTTATTTATTTATTTATTTTTCTTATTTTTTTCCCCCTATACAGCATGGGGACCAAGTTACACTTACATGTATACATTTTTTTTTCCACCCTTTGTTCTGTTGTGATATAAGTATCTAGACATAGTTCTCAATGCTACTCAGCAGGATCTCATTGTAAATCCATTCCAGGTTACATCCGATAACCCCAAGCTCCGATCCCTCCCACTCCCTCCCTCTCTCCCAGGGCGGCCACAAGTCTGTTCTCCAAGTCCATGATTTTCTTTCCTGTGGAAAGGTTCACTTGTGCTGTATATTAGGTTCCAGTTATAAGTGATATCATATGGTATTTGTCTTTGACTTTCTGACTCATTTCACTCAGTATGAGAGTCTCTAGTTTCATCCATGTTGCTGTAAATGGCATTAGGTCATTCTTTTTTATGGCTGAGTAGTATTCCATTGTGTATATATTCTAAACCACTAATTGGCAGTCTATAGTTTTCTCAAAAGTTGACAGAACACACCGTTGGTAAATGATCCATCAGAAATGACAAAATTGATCATCAGAAATGACAAAAATGAAGAGTATCCTTTACATTCCAGTTTTTTTTCTTTGGTTATAAATCCTTCATTGCATTACCATCTGTCTGATTATCAACAATCTCCTAGTAAGTCTTAAAATGTCTTAACATTGGCCATCAAAGTAAAGGAGCATATTATTGTGTGTGTGTGTTATAGTATGGGTTTACCACATTGTTCTTTGTGCCTTTGTGGGGTACAATTCTTATTTTTTCTGCCCCTCACGTATACCTAAGAACTAGTCTGGGACCATGCATATGGCTAACATGATGAGGTGGGCCAATTCCAAGACTTAACATAGTACATGGGCTAGCTGCTTAGCCTCTGTGTGCCTCAGTATACAGCTTGCTCAACATCCCTTGTGACAGTCAACAGTATCGAAGGAAAATAAAGTATGGATCAACATGACGGGTTGCCATACCACCAAAATCTTGCTGAACCATTTTATTAATATACGGTGATAGGAAGCAATGGGACTGAGAACTGACAAAACTGGTGACATTTGAATTTCACTTAATGGTAGGAGTGTTTTGAGAGTTTGAAAGGCCCTGTGATGATTTGAAGTTAACAAAGATCTTGTGTAATCAATATCTGTAGATGGGCTAAGGCAGTAGAGAATAAAGGTGCTTGAAAGAAATTTTCCATCTCTACAGGAATCCAGCAGCCCAAAGTAGATTATTATTTGAAAAAGGGCTTCAGAAGTAAAGATGTTGGGCTCCAGAACACCAGGATTAAAACTCAAAAAATGGAAGCTAAAGGGCTATTCCCTAAGTGGATAAGCAGCCATATTTATCTAAAGCTCAGAGAGTTTAAGCACATCTAACATGTTTTGAGAGTTTGTTTCCTTGGTGGAAAAGGGCATTTATTAATGGGCTATTGAGTGGTGTCATACAAATGTACTTAGTTTCAGCTTCTTTGGAATTTGCTCCAGTACCTAGAGAGATGGCTGATAGGAGAAAACTGAGGCTTAAAGCCTGGCTTTCTGATACTCTAGTAGGGGATATGGCGACATGATAAAATATTGAAGAAGTAAGGTCATCTTTTGAAGGCCCTAAATATGGAAGAGTTGGATGGCAGTAGACTTTTAAGAAGAATCAGACGCACAGGATACTTTAAGCAGTTTTGATCACCCTTATAAGCTAGAAGAATAGCAGTGACACTTCCAGCTGATGAAGAAGAATGATAAATATCACAGAAATGGTCGACAAAAAGGCTGTTTACCAAAGACACTGCCAGATAGTCAAGGGATATAGCTCTCATGTTTTCACTCAATTGAACTTGGAGCCAAATATCTTTTTCAAACTATTGCTATTATCGACATAATCCATAAATGGCATGTCTCAAGGATGCAAGAGCCACACAAATAAATACATCTAAAAAACAAGTCAGTGATGGACATGAGGGAGAAAGCATTTCCTTCTTCACCTCCAGTTTTAGTGAGACATAATTGACATATAGCCCTGAAAAAGTTCGAAGTATATAATTATAATTATTTGACTTACACTCATCATGAGATGATTATCACAATAAGATTAGTGGACATTCGTTCTCTCATACAGATAGAAAATCAAAGAAAAAATAAAACACTTTTTCTTATGGTATAGAAAACGCCTAGAATTTACTCTCTTAACAACTTTCATGTATAAAATAAAGCAGTGTTCATTATATTTATCATGTTGTACATTACATGCCTGGTAATTATTTATCTTTAATGGGAAGTTTGTATCTTTTGGCTACCTTCATCCAATTCCCTCACCATCAACTCCCACCTCTTGTAACCACAAATCTGATCTCTTTTTTTGCATCAGTTTTTTTTTTTTTGGAAGTATAATTGACCTACAACACTGTTATTTCCTGGTTCATGACGTAGAAATTTAATATTTCTATATGTTTCAAAATTGTCACTATTATATCTACTTGCCATCTCTTACCATACAAAGATTATGTATGCAGGCCAGGATTCCCAGGGCTAGTACAGGTTGCTAGGGGGTGAAACTGGATCCTGGGTTCAGGGAGTTGGAAAGATATATTTCTTTTTTTTTTTTTTTCCTTTTTAAGGTCACACCTGAGACATATGGAAGTTCCTGGCCTAGGGATTAAATTGGAGCTGCAGCTGCTGGCCTATGCCACAGTACAGCAACACAGGATCCAAGCTGTGTCTGCATTCTACCCCACAGCTTGCAGCAATGCTTGATCCTTAACCCACTGAGCGAGGTCAGGAATCAAACCCACATCCTCATGGATACTAGTAGGGTTCTTAACCAGCTGAGCCACAACAGGAACTCCCAAGAATGCATTTCTTAAAGAAAGAAATTAATAGTAACAGTACAGTTGAAAGAAAAAATAAAAATAAAATACATAGATCTCAGCAGTGCAGATTCATGAATTTGTAAATATAATAGTGTTTTGCTTAATTCTGACTGCAAAAGATAAAGATCAGCCAAACTGAGTTACAAATATTAGATCTAACATGTGGATCTGTCTCTGGCCCATATTAGTTTGGTTTCACAGGAATCTTGCCAAAACTATTTCCTTTGAAAAGGCACATAAAAACACTTCAGTCTTTTCTCCAAGGAGAAGTATAAGTCATCATTTGTTATGCTACAAGTTTTTGTGTCATATTCAACCAGAAGACAAAATGCCTTCTTTCAGAGATGGTGTCATAAAAAATTTTTTAGACAAACTAAAAAGAATGCCTCAGAAATGAAGACACCTAAAATGCATGTTTTGAGCATAAAATGCTTATTCTTGTAAAAAAAAAATGTCATATGAATGAGATAAAAATATCAAGAGAAAGTGTGTTTGTATCATAGGATTCTCCATGGAAATAGAACCAACAGGGTGTGTGTGTGTGTGTGTGTGTGTGTGTGTGTGTGTGAAAAGATTTATTTTAATGAATTGACTCATGATTATGGAGGCTGGCAAGTCAAAACTGAGAAAGTACCAGCAGGCTAGAGACCCAGGAAGAGTTGATAGCACAGTTCAAGTCCAAAGGACATTAAGCTGGAGAACCAGGAAAAACCAATGATGCAGTTTCTGGTAACATTCCTTCTTGCCTGGGGAGGTCAGCCTTTTTCTATTTAGGTCTTCAACTGATTGGATGAGGCCCACCCATCCAATGGAGAGCAATTTGCCTTACTGAAAGCCTAGTGATTTAAATGTTAATCTCATTCAAAAACACCCTTACAGAAACACCCAGAATAATCTTTGACCTCATTTTTGGGCACCAAGGTCAAGCTGAGGTGACATAAAATTAACCATCTCGGTATCTATATAATACCTTGATTTTAAAAATTCAAATTGCTTTCCAAAATCATAAACACATTGTTAGAGAAGTCCTCCACAATTTAAATTGTTTCACTGTCTGCTTACAATGACTCAGTAAATAATAAACTTGTCACACTCCCTACTAGTAATAGCATTTCAGGCATAGACATCTCTTGCACATTCTCAGTAGTCCATAAGTTAGCTCAAAATTTGCTTCAGAATATGTGTCTACTTAATAACCATAGAAAGGGGGTGAGAGTCCATTATTTCGCAAAAAGTTTCTCTTCCTCTAGATAATTTTACATTGAAAGCACCTGGAACATTTACTATTATTTGACACATACAAGACCAGTTGCTGAAAGAACAACTGATTGAGAATCCCAACTCGAAGGCAGTTGTACTTGGCACATTTTAGGCATTCAGTAAATAGGTATGGGATATATGAACAGAAATTATTTGTGAATAGCATGCATCCCTCCTTGCTTCTTGAGAGAACATAAGCCAAAAATATTGAAACTTTGATAAATTCCTTAATTTTTGAAAAATATTTCAGCCTGGGCTTTGGGTTTCTGATATTTCACTGAGTGGTACTCAAACCAATTTTTGGAATCTTTTTTTTTTTTTTTTTTTGTGGCCACTCATGTGGCATATGGAAGTTCCTGGGCCAGGCATCGAATCTGAGCCACATCTGTGACCTACACCATAGCTGTAGAACTCAGGATCTTTTAACCCACTGCACCAGAGCCAGGGATCAAACCCACACCTTAGCGACCACTGAAGTCAGATTCTTAATCCACTGTGCCACAGCAGGAACTGCTATTTTTGGAAATTTTTGAAATTCATCTCTTACTATGTACTTGCACCCAATTCTTAATGCAAGTGTATGCATTTTTATTTTGTTTATTATATATTACTTTCTTCTAACTTGTCTATATACTCTTACTAGCCTTTCTCTTTTATATATTTGTTTTTTTTTCTTTGCAGTATTTTAGGTTTAATATTGCCTTTCTCCATCTCCTGTGGTATTATTTAGTTCTTCTATAAGCATTTGAAATTAAGCAGTTTTCCAGCTTTTCAGTGATTTTAAACTCATTTGTTTTGCTATTTACATTAATCTATATCTCAAAAAGTTCTATATAAATATCTATCTCATGAATTTCCCTCTACAAAATGTCAAGTTAATCATAGATGTATAAGGATGATGATGACAGTGACAATGATGGCAAATGACTTGCAGGGTGGACTATCAGCATTTATTACAGCCTGCCCTTTCTTTTCTAATTTTAATATTATATATATTTTTTTTTTCTTTTGTCTTTTTGACATTTCTTGGGCCACTCCCACAGCATATGGAGGTTCCCAGGCTAGGGGTCGAATCAGAGCTGTAGCCCCCGGCCTACGCCAGAGCCACAGCAACGCAGGATCCGAGCCGCATCTGTGACCTACACCGCAGCTCACAGCAATGCCAGATCCTTAACCCACTGAGCAAGGCCAGGGATCGAACGCACAACCTCATGGTTCCTAGTCAGATTCATTAACCACTGAGCCACGATGGGAGCTCTGTAATTTTAATCTTATAGCAGCTCTCTACAAATTTTAGTAATTCACTTTTTGTTTTTATTCTATCTCAGACAAACAAAATGATACGTAGCAATAATTAGTAAGCCAAGAGTAAATACCTGACTCAGAGAAAACTTGTACAGGATGGTCAGTGACTTATGGAAATGATTGGCTCAATCTGATTTCTATTCCAGAAATTTGGAATCTATAAGATTGTTCATAGAATGTACTACTGTTGGGAGGTCAAGTTGAAGTTGGTGGCCACTCTCTGACTGTATGTGTATGTGTAAATTGATCAAGTGAGAATGCGGTGGGGGTTGTGGTACAGATAAATGCAAGCCAATTCGAGAGAGTGGCAGAGTACAGAGAGACCATGTCATGCCTGAGAGATGTAAAGCAACCTCTTATAATTTTCCACTTGAAAGTTCCAGTTCTAATTTTTCCACTCTAAGATCCATGAGATTGTTAAATGGCTATCTGTTCTTTAATACCAAAAGAATCTTAAGAGGTGCAAGAGGCTCTGCCTCAGAAAGAAGAATAATTATGGTCTTTCATACTACCATTTCCTTAAACATACATTCTGCCTAGCTATTCAACAATATTTATTCAGCATCTATAAAAACTTCCTCAGGAGCCATAATTACAAATAGAATACATTTCTGTATTTCTTCTTCATGAAATTGGATAATATCCATTGCCATTTCTTTCTTTCTATTTAGTAATAGAACCCCCAAGTTTTAGTATGCTATATGTCCAATAAAATTCTGTACCTCTCAGTGTCCCTTTATGCTAAATGGGGTTATGTGACTAGTTCTAGTGTTGAATGAAAGTTACATGTACAACTTCCAGGTTAGATATTTAAAGGGAAGAATCATGCTCTCTACTCCCATTTATCTTTTTCCCATTGGCTCAAATTGTAGCCATTATAATAGCAGTCATCTTAGACTATGATATAGTATGCACACTATGGTGATGGCAGTCTCTGATATTATGGACCCTCCATTTAAGATCTAGACTCTTTATACTTGTATGCTTGCATGAAATCAGTGTTATTTAACCCAGTGTTAGTTTGTCTTTGTTAGACGACCCAAAGAGATCTTTGAACAAAGATAGATGATGAGAAGGAGAGTCTTCTAATAGGAGGAAGGAAAAGCATCTGATGTAATCATATGAAATAAAATGGTTTAGTTTTGGAATTTTTTAGCAAGGGCTTATTTCCCCCAAATGTAAGAAACAGACAAAAAAGGTGAGAAATTGCACAAATTTATGTGTTCTCAAATCAGAAAAATTAAGTAAATAAACAATAAAATGAATGTTTCCCCAAGAATTGCTAAGGTAATGGTTAAGGTTGTGTGCATACTCACTCCTCCTGATTTCCCCCCAAAGGAGGGCTCTTTATCTCCAGTAATTCCATTAGGTGAATAGCATTGTATGCAAATGATGTAAATTAGAAGTAGACCAAGCCATACATTGCCTAATTAGCACCATGTTAGAGTAAGTAGGTCTAGGTATATGCTGTTGTATTTTGTTTTGTTTTGTCTTGTTTTTATTACTCAATGAATTTATTACATTTATAGTCGTACAATGATCATCACAATCCAATTTTATAGGATTTCCATCCCACAACCCCAGCGCATTCCCTCACCTCCTTTGGAAACCCTAAGTTTTACAAAGTCTGTGAGTCAGTATCTGTTCTGCAAAGAAGCTCATTCTGTCCTTTTCTCAGATTCCACATATCAGTGAAAGCTTTGATGTTGGTGTCTCATTGTCTCACTGACTTCACTGAGCATGATAATTTCTAGGTCCATCCATGTTGCTAAAAAATGCTGGTATTTTGTTCCTTTCAATGGCTGAGTAATATTCCATTGTGTATATGCATCACATCTTCTTGATACACTCCTCTGTTGATGGGCATTTAGGTTGTTTCCATGTCTTGGCTATTGCAAATAGTGCTGTAGTGAATATCAGAGATCATGTGTCTTTTTGAGTCATGGTTTTCTCTGGATAGATGCCCAGGAGTGGGATTGCTGGATCCAATGGTAGTTCTATTTTTAGTTTTCTGAGGAATCTCCATACTGCTTTCCACAGTGGTTGCACCAATTTACAATCCCACCAACAGTGTAATAAGGATTCCTTTTTCTCCACCCCCTCTCCAGCACTCTTTGTTTGTAGACTTTTTGATGAAGGCCATTCTGGCTGGTGTAAGGTGGTACCTCGGAGTGGTTTTGATTTGCATTCTCTAATAATGAGTGATGTTGAACATCTTTTCATGTGTTTTTTGGCCATCCATATGTCTTCTTTGGAGAATTGTCTGTTTAGATCTTCTGCCCATTTTTTGATGGGGTTGTTTATCTTTTGGGTATTGAGCTGTAGAAGGTGTTTATAAATCTTGGAGGTTAATCCCTTGTCAGTCGATTCATTTGCAACCATGTTCTCCCACTCTGTGGGTTGTCTTTTCATTTTGTTTAGAGTTTCCTTTCCTGTGCAGAAACTTTTAAGTTTAATTAGGTCGCATTTGTTTATTTTTGGTTTTACTGTCATGACTAAGAGGCAGATCTAAGAAGATGCCGTTTGTGTCAGAGAGTGTTTGGCCTATGTTTTTCTCTAAGAGTTTTATAGTGTCTGGTCTCATATCTAGGTCTTTAATCCATTTTGAGTTCATTTTTGTGTATGGTGTTAGGGAGTGTTCTAATTTCCTTCTTTTCCATGTGGCTGTCCAGTTTTCCCAGCACCACTTATTGAACAGGCTGTCTTTTCTCCATTGTATACTCTTGCCTCCTTTGTCATAGATAGGTTGGCTGTAGGTGTGTGGGTTGAATTCTGGGCTTTCTATCCTGTTCCACTGATCTATATTTCTGACTTTGTACCAGTACCATATGGTTTTTATGACTGTTGCTTTGTAGTATAGCCTGAAGTCTGGACTATAGTCTGGAGCCTGATTCCTCCAGCTCCATTTTTCTTTTTCAGGATATCTTTGGCTATTCTGGGTCTTTGGTGCTTCCAAACAAACTTTAAAATATCTTGTTCGAGAACTGTGAAAAATGTCCTCAGTAATTTGATTGGGATGGCATTGAATCTCTAGATCGCCTTGGGTTGTATAGTGATTTTGATGATATTGACTCTTCCAATCCAGGAGCATGGTATGTCTTTCCATCTATTTGTGTCATCTTTGATTTCTTTCATCAGTGTCTTATAGTTTTCAGAGTACAAGTCTTTTGTCTCTTTAGGTAGGTTTACTGCTAGGTATTTTATTCTTTTGGATGTGATGGTAAACAGGATTGCTTCCCTAATTTCTTTCTGATCTTTCATTGTTAGTATATAGAAATGCCATCGATTTCTGTGTATTAATTTTGTATCCTGTGACTTTACCAAATTCATGGACGAGCTCTAACAGTTTTCTGGTAGTCTTTAGGATTCTCTAGGTATAGTATCATGTCATCTGCAAATAATAATAGTTTTACTTCTTCCTTTCCAATTTAGATTCCTTTTATCTTTTTTTTTTCAGATTCTTCACTTCTTTTTTTGATTTTTTTTTCATTACTGAAATGAATTTATCACATCTGTAATTGTAACCTTTTATCTCTTTTACTTCTCTTATTACTATGGTTTGGACTTCCAAAATTATGTTGAATAGTAGTGGTGAGAGAGGACATCCTTGTCTTGTTCCTGATCTCAGCAGGAATTCTTTCAGCTTTTCACCATTGAGAATGATGTTAGCTGTGGGTTTGTCATATATGGCCTTTATCATGTTGAGGTAGGTACCCTCTGTGCCCACTTTCTGAAGGGTTTTATGAGAAATGGGTGTTGGATTTTATCAAAGGCTTTTTCTACATTAATGAGAGGATCATTTGATTTTTATTCTTCAGTTGCTTAATGTGGTATATCGCACCAGTCGATCTGCTGATATTGAAGAACCGTTGCTTCCCTGGGATAAATCCCACTTGATCATGATGTACAATCCTTTTAATGTATTTTTGGATGTGGTTTGCTAGTATTTTGTTGAGGATTTTTGCATCTATGTTCATCGGTGAAATTGGCCTGTAGTTTTCTTTTTTTGTGGTTTTGGTGTCAGGGTGGTGGTGGCCTCATAGAATGAGTTTGGGAGTATCCTTTCCTCTGCAATTTTTTGAAATAGTTTCAGAAGGATAGGTATGAGCTCCTCTCTAAATCTTTGATAGAATTTGCCTGTGAAGCCATCTGGTCCTGGACTTTTGTTTGTTGGAAGTTTTTCAATCACAGTTTCAATTTCAGTACTTGTGATTGGTCCATTCATTTATTCTATTTCATCTTGGTTTAGTCTTGGAAGACTGTACTGCTATAAGAATTTGTCCATTTCTTCTGGGTTTTCCTTTATTGGTGTATAGTTGCATAGAGTAGTCGCTTATGATCCTTTGTATTTCTGTGATGTCCATTGTTACTTCTCCTTTTTCATTTCTAATTTTATTTATTTGTCTTCTACTTTTTTTCTTTATATGTCTGGCTAAGAGTTTATCAATTTTGTTGATCTTTTCAAAGAACCAGCTTTTAGTTTCACTAATCTTTTCTAGGGTTTTCTTTGTTTCTATTTCATTGATTTCTGCTGTGATCTTTTTTTTTTTTTTTTGGTCTTTTGGGTCTTTTTGGCATTTCTTGGGCTGCTCTCATGACATATGGAGGTTCCCAGGCTGGGGGTCTAATCGGAGCTGTAGACACCGGCCTACGCGAGAGCCACAGCAATGCAGGATCCGAGCCCCATCTACAACCTTCACCACAGCTCATGGCAACAACAAATCCTTAACCCACTGAGCAAGGCCAGGGATCAAACCTGCAACCTTATGGTTCCTAGTTGGATTCATTAACCACTGTGCCACAACAGGAACTCCCTCTCGTGTGATCTTTATGATTTCTCTCCATCTACTAACTTTAGGTCTTGTCTGTTCTTCTCTCTTGAGCTGCATTAGATTTAAATTTAGCTTGTGTATTTGAGCTTTTTCTTGATTCCTGAGGTGGGCTTTTATTGCTATAAACTTTCCTCTTAGAATGGCTTTTGCTGCATCCCATAGGTTTTGGAGTGTCATATCTTTGTTGTCATTTGCTTCTAGGTATTTTTTAATTTCTTCTTTGATTTCTTCAGTGATCCATTGATTGTTACATAGCATGTTGTTTAGTGTCCACGTCTTTGTGTTTTCTGCATTTTTTTCTTGTTGATTTCTAGTCATATAGCATTGTGGATGGAAAAGATCTTTGATGTGATTTCAATTTTCTTAATGTTGTGGAGGCTTGACTGTAGCCCAGGATGGGATCAATCTTAGAGAATGTTCCATGTGCACTTGAGAAGAATGTGTATTCTGTTGCTTTTGGATGGAATGTCCTATGAATATCTATTAAGTCCATCTGGTCTAATGCTTCATTCAGGGCCTGTGTTTCCTTATTGATTTTGGATTTGTTTTTGTTGCTCTTTTTTCTTCCATTCCTCTCTTGTTCTCTCCTCTTGTGGTTTGATGACTATCTTTAGTGTTGTATATGAGTTGATTTCTCTTATTTGTGTATCAATTATAGGTTGTTGGTTTTCAGTTCCTCTGAAGTGTTGATATAAGGGTCTGTATATATATATATGAGATTGTTTTAAGTTGTTGGTTTCTTAATTGCAAGTGCATCTCCAGTGTCCTGCATTTGTACCCTTCTCTTCTCACAGTTTCTGTTTTTGGTGGCATAATTGTGCATGGATGATTTTGTATCTATACCTTTACTGGTGAGCCTTGTCATTTGTGATATTTTTGTTTCCTGTTGTGGCCTTTTCTTTTTTGACTAGAGAAGTTCTTTTAGTATTTGTTGTAAAGCTGGTTTAGTGCTGCCGAATCCCCTTAGCTTTTGCTTATCTGCAAAGTTTTTGATTTCTTCTTCAAATCTGAGTGAGAGCCTTGCTGAGTGAATTAATCTTGGTTGGAGGTTTTTTCCTTTCATCATGTTAAGTATATCATGCCACTCCCTTCTGGCCTGCAGAGTTTCTGCTGAAAAATCTGCTGACAACTTTATTGGGGTTCCCTTGTATATCATTTGTTTCTTTTCCCTAGCTGCTTTCAATATTTTCTCTTTGTCTTTAATTTTCATCAGTTTGATTAATATGTGTCTCGGGGTGTTCCTCTTTGGGTTTATTTTGTATGGTACTTGTTGTGCTTCCTGGATTTGAGTGAGTGGTTCCTTTCCCATATTAGGGAATGTTTCAGCTGTTATCTCTTTGAATATTTTTTCTGTCCCTTTCTCTCTCTCTTCTCCTTCTGACACCCCTATAATACAGATGTTGGTGCATTTAACATTGTCCCAGAGTTCTTGACACTCTCTTCATTTGTTTTCAATCTTTTTTCTCTTTTCTGTTCTGCATCTGTGATTTCCACTAATCTGTCCTCCACCTCGCTGATTCATTCTTCTGCCTCTTGTATTCTGCTGTTGGCTGCTTCTAGTGAATTTTTTATTTCAGTTACTGTATTTTGCATCTCTTCTTGTTTAAGTTTTATGTCTTGTATCTCTTTGGTCAGTGTTTCCCGTTAATTATCCATCTTTGCCTCTAGTTTATTTCCAATGTCTTGCATCATCTTCACCATCAACAGTCTAGTCTTTTTCCTGGAGGCTGAGAATCTCCTGATCACTTAGTTGATTTTCTGGGGTTTTTTTCTTTCTTCCTCACCTGAGTTATAGTTCTCTGTCTTTTCATTTTTATAGATTTTCGGTGTGGTGACCTTTTTACAGATAATAGGGTTGTAGCCTCTCTTACTTCTGGTGTCTGCCCCCCTTGTGGCTGACATTGGTCCAGGGGCTTGCTGTAGGCTTCCTGATGGGAGGGACTGGTGCCTGCCCACTGGTAGGTGGAGCTGATTCCTATCCCTCTGGTGGGTGGAGCTTTGTCTCTGGATGGGATTAGAGGTGGGGCTGCGTGCCTGGGGGTCTTTAGGCAGCCTTTTTACTGATGGTTAGGGCTGTGATCTCACCTGGATTGTTGTTTGACTGGGGGCCTCTGAGTGCTGATGGATGGGGCCAGATTTTCCCAAAATGGCCACCTCCAGAGAAAGGCACAGCTGCTGAATATTCCCTAGAGCTTTGTTTCCACTGTCCTTCCCCCACAACAAGCCACATTCAACCCCTGTTTTCCCAGGAGGTCCTTCAAGAACCACAGTCAGGTTTGACCCAGATTCCTATGGAGACTTTGCTTTGCCCTGGGACCCAGTGCACGCAAAAGTCTGTGTGCACCTTTTAAGACTGGAGTCTCCATTTCTCCCAGTCCTGTGGAGCTCCTGCACATAAGCCTCACTGACCTTCAATGCCAGATGCTCTCAGGCTCTTTTTCTCAGTGTCAGATCCCCACACGTGAGGGTTTGATGTGGGGCTCAGAACTCTCACTCCTGTAGGTAAGTCTCTGTGAACCAATTACTTTCCAGTCTCTAGGGCTTCCCACCCAGGAGGTATGGGGTTGTTTATATCACAAAATTGCCCCTCCTACCTCTTGATGTGGCCTTCTCTTTGTCTTCTGGAGTAGGATATCTTTTTTGTGCATCAACAAAAACTCAGCACATGAGTGAAAAAATTTTAATTGTATCACCAATGCTAAATATGAACCTGTGCTTGAAAAATATTTTTTTAATGGCATACCTGTTTTCTCCTATGACTTTGCCAAAAGTTAGTATGTTTAATAAGTATGTGGTTGCATACCCACCTATCACCAGTTCTACTATTGGTATTACTGTCTTGAAGAACACTTTATCTGGAAATGATGAACAATGTAAGCTGAAGAATGATTGTAGAAACTTGATGCTTAGATTGTTCCCACAAACTTACCACTGTCATCCAGGGGGTACTGGAATGGCCCAGAGGAAGCAGAGGGAGTGAGACAGAGAGACAAAAAAATCTTAATAGTTTGGTAAAGAAACCTTAATGGTTAATAAATATTCCAAAGACAAACATCCTGAAACCACATCTGTAATAAGCATAAAATGTTTTCATTTTGATGATGCTAGGACTGACTGTCCTCTCCACAAATATGAATAATGTGATTAGATTATATTAATAATCATATCAAATATGATTAATTAGATCTAGAGTAGAGTCTTGATTTAATCAGATGTGTTAAATGTACTTCTTCTTATCAAACATTGGTTTTAATTTTTTGTATGACAATAATGACTAATTTTAGAATCATATTTGTGTTTTGATAGCTATCATTATTTATCAATATTTATAAAAGACTATAAATGGATTTCTAAGGACAGTGAGAAATAAAGTAAATAATGGGCAGACCACATTTACAAACATCAAGATAATAAAAGCTTCTTATCTTGCAAGACTCAGATATTATTTACTCTAGGAAGCCATCTCAGAATTCTTAACCTTAAGTCTAGTTTTGTTACTCCTCCTCTGTACACCAAAGGCCCAAATATCACCCCATTATAGTACTTTTGTGAATTCATTTATTTTTTTTTTGTATGGTAAACTCTGGTAATAGAAACATATATTTGTTGAACATGCCACGTTCCTTTATTGATTGTGGCACAACAAATGACTCCAAAACTTTGTGGCTTAAAACAGTAATCATTTATTTTGTTCACAAATCTGCCATTCAGACAGGACTTAGCATGGAAGATTTCTCTTTGTTCTACACAGTAGCAGTAGGGTGGCTGAACTAGAACTAGAAAATCTATTTCCAAGATGGCTTCACTGAATGGCTGGCATATTAGTTATCCATTACTGCATGGCAATTTAACTCAAATTTAGCAAATTTGAAAGAAAATAAACTTTTTTTACACAGTTTCTCTGGATCAGAATTTGAAGATCATCTGAGTGGTTCTGCTCAGGGTCTTTCATGACACTGCAGCCAAGACTGACTAGGACAGCGGTCATGTGAAGCTTGACTGAGGTTGTTGAATCTGCTTCCAAAGGGTTCACTCGGATAGATAATGATTTGGTCCTAGCTATTGGCAGAAGACCTCCATTCCTCACCTGTAGATCTCTCCATAGAACTACTTCAGTGACTTTAGAACATGGCAGATGGCTTTCACCCAAGTGGTTCAAGTGAGAGCAAAACAGGGGTTGTATTTGTTTTGTCACTTAGCTTAAGAGATCACACACTGTTGTCTTTGTGGTATATTGGTCACACAGTTCAGCTTTATTTAGTGTTAGAGGGGACTACCCAAGGTCATGAATACCAGAAGCCAGAAATCATTGTGGACCACTTTAAGGGCTGACTACCACAGCTGATGCATTGCTATTAACTGTTACCTCTGCTTCCAATAGGACTGGGTTTTCTCTCAGCATGATGACTAAGTCTCAAAAGAAAGAACATGTAGAGTTCCTGCTATGGCTCAGCAGTAATAAATCTGATTAGTATCCATGAGGACATGGGTTCAATCCCTGGCTTCACTCAGTGGCTTAAGATCCAGCATTGCAGTGAGCTGCAGTGTAGTTTCCTGAAGGGGCTCAGATCTGATCTGGCATTGCTGTGGCTGTGGCTGTGGCCAGCAATTACAAATCTGATTCTGCCCCTTGCCTAGGAACTTCCATATGCCATGAATTTGGCCCTAAAAAAGCGGAAAAAAAAAAAAAGAAAGAAAGAAAGAAAAAGAAAAGAAAGAAGATGTAGATAATCAAGATACAGGCAGTGGCAAATGGCACAATGGTTGGGTCAGTTTGTGGATATGTATTCAGAAATTGGAGCAACTCATACCTACTTTATTCTACCAATAGAAGCAGTTATTTTATCTCACACAGACTACTCGATAGGAAGAATATAAAAGATTTTTGTGGTTATCTTTAATTGCTGACATGATTTTCTTTTTTTTTTTCTACAATCATGGCTACTCAACTTAGCACAATGTTTGGAATTCAATAGGCATTCACTATTGATTAGTACAGGTATATACCACTATCATTTTAGAATTTAGATTTATATATATTAGCATATTCACAAATTACAGCTTTTTAATGTCCCCATTAAAATATTCATTTTATTATTTAAGATTAGCCATTTAGCATTGCTCTTTCAAAAAGAAAAAATCAAATTATGAAAATTACTTTTTCAAAATAGCTTTGTAAAAATTATTCTTCAGTAGAACCTCAGACAATTAAAAGCAATTAAATATGACAGTATTTTTATTATTTGATGTTGAATTAGTAGATAGCAAATATCACAGCTATTAAGGAGTGGAATTCATAGAATTTCTTTCAAAGACATTAAGGTCTTATATAATGTAGAAATCAGAGGAAAGTTAACAGGAAAGGTGCGTGAAGCTTTTGAGTAACTTATTACATATGGTTTACTCATAACCAGCTCCAAATGGAATGTGTAACTCTAAACAGTTGAGGGTGAGGTATTACTATACAAAGATACACCCAAATTGGTTTCAGTAAGACTTCTTTAGTTAAAGGTGACACTTGAGATGTTAATGTCTATGTTGTTTACACTTTTTAGCAAAAACTGACTGTATTTTCTGAAAGATAGAAAAATAAAATTACAATCCTGCTGAGTCCAGTTTCACATTTAGATCATTCCTTTCAACCAAATTATAAAGGTTTTATAAAACTAAGGCAGACATTTAATTGCTATTGCAAGAGCAGCGCCATTCCAATATAACATTCAGTAACACATATTATCAATCAAATTGAATTTTTAAGACTGCTTTGTATAGAATACACACTCAATTATATACTCCGTGTCATGAATAGTTTTCTAAGGACCTTAATCCATATTGGCTTTGACTCTGTTCCCTAGGGTTCTTTGCAGCATTAAATCTGGAGTGAGAAATTGTAATGAATAGATAAACAGTTCAGTACAGTATCTAAGAATAGTATGCAAACCATAGCCCAGACTGGCTTTTGTTGCTGTTTAACAGCTAAGCACAAACTGAAGCAACTTGACTGTAACCTGAATAATCAGAAAAAAAAAACTTAGCATTAATTTTCACCTTGAGTAATTATGCTGAAGTTTTATTATCAAAGAAATTGTCCATAAAGTGTTCACTTTCATTAGCACTTCTCCTAGGAAATTATTTTGAAAACAGAGCAAATTCTATAATACTTCTTATATTAAATGCTGTACACCATGAAGGTAACTCAGACAGGTTGATTTGCATTAGCAACAACGACAAAAACAAAAACTTCAACCTAAAATATGAGAAGAAGTTTTATTTCAAGAAGCTCCAGGAAGATGATTCTAGTTACAGGGAAAGAAAGGTGCAGAGCCTCAGAAAGAAAGAGCTTGGCATATACCAAGGACTATCAGAAAGTACATGTGGCTGAAGTGTAAAAGTGAAGCAAAAGGAAGAGTGAGACCATGTAAGTTTGGAGGATAGGCAAGCAACAGTGCATATCTGTAGGTAGACAGTGTATGCTATGATAATTTTAAATGGACTTCTTTCCAAGGACAATGGAAGGATATGGAAGACTGTTAAGTTAGAAAATATTTTTATCATATGATGGTTTAGTGAAGAGATTGTAAATGTTCAAAGTGAAACTATAGGGACAAGCTTGGAGATAATTCATACTGGAGATAGATGATGGTTGCTTGCACTAAGGTAGAAGCAATGATGATGGAGTGGAGCAGACATATTTGAAATACATTATGTAGAACCAGTTGAACTGGGGGTGGATTGGATATGCAATCTACAAGAGATGGAAATAATTAGAAAGACTATCAGGTTTCTGAATTGGGCATCTATTCCATTTTAAAGCCATTTAGTGATATGGGAGAGGACTAGGGGGAGAAAATTGGGGAAAACTCAATAGTTCTTTTTGGGTATGTTAATTCTAAAATGCTTATAAAATATGTGAGGGATAAAGTCAATATTCCTTAGTTATAAAAGTAAAACAGAAAAAAAAATGTTGGTACTGTGGATATGAGAGTGAACAACATAAAGAGGATTTTCAAAGTAATAGGAATGAAGGAGCACTGTTTGGAGATGACATAATACTATACCTAGAACATCCTAAAGACACTACCAGAAAACTATTAGAGCTCATCAATGAATTTGGTAAAGTTGCATGATACAAAATTAAACACATAAATCAATTTCATTTCTACATACTAACAATGAAAGATCAGAAAGAGAAATTAGGGAAACTATACCATTTATCATCACATCAAAAAGAATAAAATACCTAGGAATAAATGCCCCTAAAGAGACAAAATCCTGTACTCTGAAAATATAAGATGCTGATGAAAGAAATCAAAGATGACCCAGATAGATGGGAAAATATACCATGCTCTTGGATTGGAAGAATCAATATAGTAAAAATGACAGTACAACTTAAGGCAATCTACATTTTCAATGCAATCCCTATCAAATTACCAATGACATTCTTTACAGAATTAGAACAAACTATTTTAAAATTTGTGTGGAAATATAAAATAACCTGAATAGCCAAAGCTATATTGAAAAGAAAAAATGGAACTGGAGGAAAGAGGCTCCCTTAGTTAGGACAATACTACAAAGCTGCAATTATCAAAACAGTATGGTACTGGCACAAAAACAGAAATAGAGATCAATGGAACAGGATAAAAAGCCTGGAAATAAACCCAAGCACCTATGGTCAACTTATCTGTGACAAATGAGCCAAGAACACACAGTGGAGGAAAGATAATCTCTTTTATAAGTGGTACCAGGAAAACTGGACAGCTGAATGTAAAAGAATGAAATTAAAACATTGTCTAACATCATACACAAAAATAAACTCAAAACGGATTAAAGACCTAAATGTAAGGCCAAATGCTATAAAACTCCTAGAGGAAAACATAGACAGAGTGATACTTGCCATAAACCACTGCAACATCTAGTTTGATCCACCTCTAGAATACTGGCAATAAAGACAAAAGTAAACTCAAAGCTTTTGCACGGCAAAGGAAACCATTAAAAAGCCAAAAAGACAACCCACAGAATGGGAGAAAATCTTTGCAAATGATGCAACTGACAAAGGCTTAATCTCCAAAATATACAAACAACTCAACAACAAATAACCCAATCTAAAAATGGACAGAAAACCTAAATAGACATTTCTCCAAAGAAGACATATGGATGGGCAGCAGGCACATGAAAAAATGGTCAACATGACTAATTATTAGAGAAATGCAAATTTAAACTACAATGAGGTACCACCTCACACCAGTTAGAGTGGCCATCATTGGCAGGTCAACAAGCAACAAATGCCAGAGAGGATGTGGAGGAAAGGGAAATCTCCTTCACCAGTGGGGGGAATGTATACTGGTACAACCACTGTGGAAAACAGTATGGAAGTACCCCATAAAACTAAATATAGAACTACCATTTGATCTAACAATCCCACTCCTGGGCATATGTCTGGACAAAACTTTTATTGAAAAGCATACATGCACCCCTATGTTAATTGCAGCACTACTCAGAATAGCCAAGACATAGAAAAACCCAAATCTCCATTGACAGATGAATGAATTAAGAAGATGTGGTGCATATATACAGTGGAATACTATTTAGCCATAAAAAGGACAAAATAATGCTATTTGCAGCAAAATGGATGGAACTAGAGATTCTCGTACTAAGTGAAGTAATTCAGAAAAACACAAATACCGTATGATACCACATATGTTTGAAGTATAAAATATGGCACAAAAGATCTATCTACAATGCAAAAATAGATCATGGACATGAAGGGCAGATATGTGTTTGCAAGGAGGTAGGGGGTGGGGGGAGAGGGAGGGATGGATGGGAAGTTTGGAGTAGGTAGATGCAGACTATTACATTTAGAATGGATGGGTGATAGGATTCTGCTGTATAAGCACAAGGAACTGTATCTGGTCTCTTGAGTTAGAACTTGATGGAAAATGAAAAAAAAAAATAATATGTGTGTACGTGTGGCTGGGTCACTTTGCTATACAGCAGAAATTGAAGTAACATTGTAAATCAATTACACTTTAATAAGATAAAAACTTTTCAAAGAAAATATAAAGATGAAGGCCAAGAACAGAGCTCTACAAAGAACTTTAATAGTTGTATATAAAAATAACAGCTAAAACATTTTGAAAAAAAATGGAAGACTACAATGTTATAAAATTAAGAAAATTTAAGAGTTTGTTCAAAAAGAGAGCAGCCATGCTCAAGGTCCAATAAGAAACATAGAAAATAGCTATTTCAGTTGCCTGGGGGGGGGAGGGGGGACAAAAGACATTAGAAATATTAACAGAATAAAAAAAGATAAGAAAAATGAAGACATTAGGAGATTCTCTCAAAATACTTTACTATGAAGGGAAGAAAAGAAATGTAGACAAAACAGTGGGCATATTGCAGGATCAGGGACATATTTTTTGGTAAGATGGGAAATACTCTGGCAGCTTATATACTGAGAGAATGATACACAATAGAAAAGGAGACGATGATGCAGAAAAGGGGGCAATTGTCAGAACATCCCTCTGGCTGAGGAAGAGATAAAGCAAGGAAAGAGAGTGATGATAGTTGGAGTGATAGAAGAAGCCAGTTCCTCAAGAAGATGAGAAGGATGGAACATAGAAAAAGAAGAAAAAAGGAGAGTCTGTTTACCAAAACAGGAGGAAACAGGAGCAGATGGAACAAAGTGTGAAATAATTATTTCAGAGAGTGAGAAATGAATTTTATAGGAAAACACAGCAGAACTGCTGTGGGACCTGTTTGAGGTTTGTCATCATGAATTTAAAGTGAAAACAGTGCTGTGTGATTTTCTCTGGCAGTCTTCATTTCCTTGGTACAGGCACAGAGGAGAAAATAATTTGGCTTCTCTAGGGTTGGGGATAGTATATCAGATGACAACAGAGAGAGAGAGGAGTAAGTGGGCTGAGCATGTTTGCCAAGATGTGATTATACTTAGAGACTAGGGAACTAATCTTGAAAAAGGAATTCAGGAAAGATGGGAGGGTGAGACACAGAGATAATGAGAAAAGGTGGAGTCACGTCTTGGGTCTTAAGGAAGTGGAAGAATTAAAGGAGTTGTGGTTCTAGAACAAATGTCTTAGTATATATAGAAAGTTATGGTTAACTAGCGGAATGTTGGAAATCCAGATCCAAGAGAAGGCTGAGTTTCTGATGATGACAGCATCCAATGTGTATCCAGAAGAGCAGATGGCTGAGGTGGATTGAAAGAAACAGTCGTTGGGGGTGGAGAGGTAGAGATCTGAGATCCCAGTTTCCCTAGAGATCATTGATAAGTAAATCACTCAGGTTGTGTGAAGGAGAGGAAGGCGGTTGGTACAGTCACTACACCTACAAGGAATACAGTGTGTTTATTTCACTGAACTGTTCTTTTTAATGCAATCTGATTTATTTCTCTTTGGTTTACATGAACTCATGAAAAAGAGAACCCTTTCAATATAGTTCTTCAATTATGTATCCTGAAAATGTATGCATTATAAACCAAACAACTTATCACTGCAGTTCTGGGAAATGCTGAATCCAGAAATGATTGAGAATAGATGCTGAGATAGCAAGACGCACCAGGGAAGTCATAGAAGAACTAGACACCTCGGAGCAGAGCAGAGAACGACATTCAATAGCAAATACATGTGAAGTTAAGGGAGATATGAATTCAGAACAAAAATCGTATTACTGTTAAAAAGGCATGTGTTAGGTCGTCAAATCTTTTCCCCACTATGTATGACTTACATAGCCCTGTGTCTTGAACATAGAGATAGTGGTTCCCATGTCATCTGGTTGCTTTAAAGATTAAATGAGGAGAAATATGTAAAGCCCTTTATTATACTGGGTATAGACTAAAGCACTATAACCAAAAGATTTACAATTACAGTTACTTCAAAAAGAAGTTTATTCTCTGCCACCTAAGAGACCAGGGTGGAGAGGTGAGCCCTGCTTTGCGAAGCCATTCAGGGACTTACTTTCTTTCCATCTTAATGTTTTCTCATAGCCTATGTTATGGTTGAAGCTGGCTGATCTTCATGTCTGCATTTCTATTTTGGAGGGCAAGAAAGAGAAGAAGTCTAGGGCAGATAGCTTATCTTAAAGAAGCTGAAATACAGTGTCATTTCATTGAAATACAGGGTTATTTCAACATCCACATGGCCAGAGTAGTCTCTAGAAGACCAGCCTTCATTTGGAAGTTTTAGAGTCTAATAACAAAATAAATAAGAGGAAGATGGATCCTAGAACAGAGTTAGAGTCTCCAACACAGCACCTACCACAATACTTGGTCTATATCGTTACTAATCATTAGTTTCATTAATTACCCCTTTCAGGAAAAACCTTCATTCATTCTTTATAAATTTTGACTTTTAAGTGCAAGTACATTGGATTTTTATTTCTAAATATATAGTTAAATTATTATTAACATATCTCCACCAACATTTCAGGAACACTTTGCAAGTACAAGTGTTTAACCTGATGTTTTACTGAGCTATTCCTGTAACAAAATGGTGGCACACCGCTTGGTTTAAGTTTACAGAGAACTTTAATTCAGATTCTACACTGAAACACTTATGTCCAGATATGAGTGGAAACGAATCTATTATTTGACCAAGTGCAACAAATTTATGTATGTGGGCCCAACTCAAGTAAAACTACTCATAAGTAGCAAGTTAATAAAATGACCATAAATAAAGTGTTATTCACTTTATTTGGTAAATAGTCTCACAGCTGTATATTATCTCTGCCAAAAAAAATCTGTGACTGTCTAGTTTTGCTACCTCTGTTTTACTTTTTAAGCTCTTTTTTTTTTTTTTGGCTTATGAATACATCTAGCCGTTCAGCTTATATCTAGTGAGGCAGGAGAACATTTGCCTCTGATTCTATCAAAGCATTTCCAATAATGATGCTATGCTGAATAAAGCAGCTATAGCAGCACTAGGGACATGTAAATCAGAATGTTAATGAAGAACTGAATGCACTCACATTTAAAGAGTTCCCAAGATTGTGGTTCATAGAACCAAAATAGGTCATCACAGCTCAAAGTCAATTTGATTGGGGAAATAAGGCACTTAGCTTCTATTGGCAAATGAAGAACTTTGTAACAAGGACTTCATAAAATCAAAGAAAATACAACCAATTCCATTTAAAACAGTAGTATCTATCTATCTGTCTGTCTATCTATCTATCTATCTATCTCTATCATATATCTATCAATATATGTATAAGGCAAATACCTTCTTATTTCCTTTCTTTTGATCAATGGGTGCCATCTCCTTTAAAGTCATTTTATATTTTACCTTCTCCAAGAGGTTGTCCCTGATTATTCCCTATACTCTTGTGTTCTACATTAAATACTTCAAAATTATTTTAAAACTTTGAAGGCTCATTGATATATGAATCTGTAAAGCAAAAGCAATAGTATTTCACTGCTTTACATGCTAATACTCCAGACATAGAAAAAGAAACTGACATGTAGTTAGTACATGTTATAGATCAGTTTCACTCATATATACATTTTCATTTACTTTAATGCAGTATTGTACATTGGTTGAAAATCATGATCCAGAATCAGGAAGTCCTATATTTGAATTGCCTACTTGGCAATTTTTGTGTAAGTCACCCTGGACAAAGTAAGCCTAAATTTCCTCATTTTGGTAATTACAGAAGCTACTCAGCAGTGTTTCTTCATGATAAAGTAATGCATTGCAAAGCACCTAGATTATCATGTTATAGGGAGTTCCCATCGTGGCTCAGCAGTAACAGAACCGACTAGTATCCATGAGGATGCAGGTTTGATCCCTGGACTTGCTCAGTGGGTTAAAGGATCTAGTGTTGCTGTGCACTGCAGTGTAGGTCATAGACATGGCTCAAATCCTACATTGCTGTTACGTAGGCCAATGGCTCCAGCTCTGATTTGACCCCTAGCCTGGGAACTTCCATATGCCACTGGGTGTGGCCCCAAATAGACAAAAAAAAAATCCTGCTGCAGAGTAAGCAGTAAATAAATAGCAGTTGTTGTGATTACTCATTTTTTTTGAAACTGAAGGGATAATAAATCCAGTTGTATAGGTGACAAACCAAGGTTCAAAGATTTTAGGTAACTTCAAATCTAAATGGAAACTGTCTTTTGTATCTTGCTCTCCACCAGTACCTAACAGAATGACCATTAAAAACAGCATCTCACTTCTAGGCAGGGGTTTGGTTGATAATCTGGATCCTGGGAAAGAGAGATAATAATTGTTTTCTCATACATTCTGGCTCCTGTTGTTTTTCACATGGTATTGTTCTGACACCAGCGCTTTTTAGTATTAAGTAGCTTTTGTTCTGCAAATCCAGCTGCCTCCCTCTCTGTGCTTTCTCTTTAAAGGGAAGAGAGACGAGAGAAAAGGAACCCAATTGGGTCTGACCTAAAGCTAAGTGTGTAGACAGTGGACAGTGAAGCAGCTCTGCACTGGGTTCTGAGATGTCCACATTATTTTCTGCCTGACTCCAGAGCTAATGTGACTGTACTACAATATGCTATTTCTCCTTGAAAGAAGTAATATTTATTATTTTCTTATAGGCATAGCATAAAGTTAAGAACTGCTAAGCATTGAGTCAAGCAATGAGTTTAAAGAAAAATGGCAAAAAGAAAATGCACAAACACCAAGTTTAAAGATCAGCATTTGGTTTAGTTCCCTGTGCTATATAGCAGGTACTCTGCTCAATATTCTGTGCTTATCTATATGGGAAAAGAATCTGAAAAAGAATGGGTGTGTGCATATGTATAACTGAATCACTTTGTTGTATAGCAGAAATTATTACTACATTGTAAATCAAAAATAGCATATATATGAAGTCATATATCTCAGTATCATAAGTATCATGGTATATACATCACCCACATGAAGCATAAATATATGCATATATAAAATTTAAATTGAGTTATTTCTAAAGCTTGGGATGTTGATAGTTCACGGGAAATTTATTTTATTCATCTCAAGGCATACCAGTGTTTGGAAAGCATGTTCTATTTCTACCTGTATGTTTTCATAGAACCAAGTGAAGAAAGTTCTGTATGATTCCAATGATCTGGTGAATGGCTCCTACTTTTAGAAGCAATGGATGGAAGTTGCTTTGGTTGGGGCAGGACTAGTGGGAGGGAAATTGAAGAAAATTGCAGTGTTGTGGGTGACAGGTGATAAACTGAATTAAGTGGAGATGTGGTGACAAAGAAAATATATTGTAAAATATCTGGAAACTAACTAGATTAGTGCTTGGAAATTAAGAGAGAGTTAAACAAAAAAGCATAAAGTGGAATAGGATAAACAGGTTTTTAAAAAAAAAGAGAGAAAAGATTTTTAATTAATTAGGAACAATTTGAGTGAGTTTTAAGGGTTATAAAATAATAAAGATCATTTAGATAAAAGTAACATATATGCAGTAACCAAGAGTTTAAGGAATTTTTATAAAAATAATTATTCAATCATTTAAAAAATCTTATATCGAGTTCCCATCATGACTCAGGGGAAACAAATTGACTAGTATCCATGAGGAGGCAGGTTTGATCCCTGGCCTTGCTCAGTGGGATAAGGATCTGGTGTTGCCATGAGCTGTGGTGTAGGTCACAGACATGTCTTGGATCCCACGTTGCTGCGGCTATGGTGTAGGCCAGGGGCTACAGCTCCTATTTAACCCCTAACCTGGGAACCTCCACGTGCCATGCGTGCAGCCGCCCAAAAAAGACAAAAATAAATAAATAAATTAAATTAAATTAAAAATCTTATATCAGGAGTTCCCATTATGGTGCAGCAGAAATGAACCCAACTAGTATCCATGAGGATGCCGGTTTGATCCCTGGCCTTTTTCAGTGGGTTAAAGATCCTTCATTGCTGTGAGCTGTGGTGTAGGTCACAGATGCAGCTTGGATCCTGTGTTGCTGTGGCTGTGGCATAGGCCAGTAGATGCAGCTCTGATTGGACCCCTATCCTGAGAACCTCCATATACTTCGGGTGTGGGCCTAAAAAGCAAAAAAATTTTAAAAAAAATTTAAAAAAATAAAAAAATTAAAAATCTTATGTCAAATACTTTGTGCTTCATGGTAGCTCTTCTTTAGAATCATTTAAAGATTTTATTCTAATTTTAAGATTTAACCCAAAGTAAAATGTAGTATTTCAAAGAAATGAATTAAAGATATAAAAGCTATAGTATTTTGTTCTGTCTAAAACTTTTATCTTTATTCAAAGATTTATTTCAATGTAAAGTTCTCTACCCAATATAAAGATATTTTAGTTTGGTTATTGCTGGAACACTTGCAGACCAAAAGTTTCATATGTTTTAATGGGTTATATTTGTTTTAGTTAAAGTGTTGTCTAAAAAAGGATATTTAAAAAAACTCTTGCTCATTGCTTTGATTTTATCATAATCAAGCAGCATTTATTCCACTTAGGCAGTGTCAGGCATCCAGATTGAGGTCAAACATTCAGTTAATTTGGATGAGCCAGGGACATTGTAAACACCACCCTGAAACAACAGTTCAACCTCAGCATATTTTTCATCAAATAAAATGAATTTTCCCATGATTTCTCATGTTTCAGGATACTAACTGTACAGCTGCTTTTGACCATCAACCTTTTTATGAAAGTTCAAAACAGGGATTTCAGTTTTGAATATAAATGAACTATGTGTTTTATTTGGGAGGATTCTATTGACATAGCCTTAGACAAGGCAGTGCAACAATGATCAACACCTCATTTTTTTTCTTTCTGTCAAGTGGTTAGAAGCAGAAGGGGAAAATAAACCCAAATCAAGAAGAAGAAAGAAAACAAAGAGTGGAAATCAATGAAATTGGAAATAGGAAAAAATAAAGAAAATCAATGAAACAAAAAGTTCATTATTTTTTTAAAAATCAGTGAACTTGATAAATTAATAGAAAGTCTGGCAAAAATAAAAGAAGGCACAAATCACCAACATTAGAAATGTAACTAGGGATATCACTACACATACCAGAGAATATGTGAACAAGTGTAGGCTCATAAATTTGATTACTTATAAGAAATGGGCAAAATCACAAACCACCAAATCTCAACCAAGATGAAAGAAACAACCTGAACAGTCCTATGATCATTAAAGGAATTTAAATATAATTTTGGGGAGTTCCCATCATGGCACTGTGGAAACAAATCTGACAAGGAACCATGAGGTTGTGGGTTTGATCCCTGGCCTCACTCAGTGGGTTAAGGATACGGCATTCCTGTGACCTGTGGAGTAGGTCGCAGATGCAGCTCGGATATGGCGTTGCTGTGGCTCTGGTGTAGGCCAGCAGCAACAGCTTCGATTAGACTCCTAGCCTGGGAACCTCCATATGCTGTGGATGTGGCCCTATAAAGACAAAAAAAGACAAAAAAAATTTTTTTAAATATAATTTTAAAGTTTCCAGAGAATAAATCTTCATCAAGATGGTTTCATTGGAGAATTATATCAAACTTTTAAAGAATAATTAACACTAATTTTACATGTTATTTCAGAAAATAGATTAGGAAGGAAAATTTTCCAGTTCATGTTATGAAACTAGTATCACCCTGATACCAAACCCAAACAAAAAAAAAAGACAGTACAACAAAGAAAATTACAAACCAATATTGCTCATGGACACAGATGCAAAAATACTCAAAATTCTAATAAAACAATTCTGACAATGCTTTTAAAATACTTATATATCATGACCCAACAGTTTTTATTACAGGTATGCAAGTTTGGTTCAATATTTGAAAATAAATCAGTCAATAAAATGATATCAACAGACAAAATAAGAAATATATGGTGATATATCAGTTGATGCACTAAAAGCATTTCATAGAATCTGGTGTTGCTGTGGCTGTGGTGTAGGCCGGCAGCTGCAGCTCCAATTTGACCCCTAGCCTGGGGTTCCATATGCCCCGGGCATGGCCCTAAAAAAAAAAAAAAAAAAAAAAGAGCATACAGAACCTTTTGGAGAGGACAGATATGTTTATGGTATGGTTGGTGGTGACGGTTTCACAAGTCTAAACTTATCTCTGAATTTATTAAAGGGTATTCATTAAATACATACAGCTTTTTGTATGCCAATTATAGCTCAGTAAAGTCGTTAAAAAAACAAACAAAAATTGGAATGCAACTCATAGGGGAAATGATGAAAAACATAGTTGTGGGGAAAATGACAAGTAGAAATCTAAATTAATAAGACCAAGTTTCTGTTTGTTACTGTATTATGTGAATGACATGCACATTCTTTCTGTGTATTATTTAAATAATTTTCACAGAAACTTTTTTTGGGGGAAAAAAGGCTTAATACCATGTTCATGTATTAAAAGTTTAGCATATTAAGAATATTAATTCTCTCCAAGTTTTTCCATAGATTTAATGAAATTTTTTAACAAAATCCTAGTTGAGTTTTTGAAGGCATAGATGAGCTTATTCTAAAATAAATATAGATATGGGAAAAAAGAAGGGATATATATATTTCTTTTTAAAAAAATAAAGTGAATATGGAAAGGCACATGTCTAGAATAGCTAATATAATTTTGCCAAAGTATAATAAAGTGAATGAAATCACTCTAATACTAAAGCCTATTATACAGTTACACTGATCAAGACAATGTGATATTAGTGAAGAGACAGACACCTGTATCAATGGAAAAGAATAAAAAATCAAGAAATAGGACCACACAACCACAGCAAATTGATTTTTGACAAAGTTGCAAAGGCAATTCAATGGATGATGGAGGGAAAATTTGAACTACATCCAGTTCTATCCATTTTTTTTTCAATTGTGGATGTTATTAGTGAAAAATTTCTGACCGTGTGACTCCAAGATTTGTGGATTTAGGTTTAACTGTTTATACTGTAGATGTGTGTTCTAATGTAATAAGTTATTATGAAAAATATTCAAATTATACACAATTTTCAAGTATAAGATAGATATAAAGAGGAATTTAAAATTTTTAATTATACACCACAATGCATCATCTTATATGTGCTTAGGATGCAAGCATTTGCAATTTGATGACAGACTTTGTAAACAAAGGGAAGGTATTAAAGGGTTTTTTTCCTTTTATTTTCATCTCACTTTTGGCTTCAATTTTTGACCCTTAAGTCAACTGCTCTGAGATATTACAAAAGACTAAATAATATAAGTGACAGTCTTACAGTGTTAGTCAGAGCATATCATGATTCTCCAGAGAATATTCTCTGTATTATTAATAGTGGAAACTTAACCAGTTTCTGGAGTCAAATGAATGTGAAGAATCCTGGGTTTGCTCATGATGTTTGAAATATGTATAAGTTCTGTAGTGCTAAGAGTGCAGAAAACCAAAATGCACTTTTTTATTTTCTTCTAAAAAATCTCCTCTTATACTTTCATCATTATATCTCCCTGAAAAATATATAGTGATTGAGAGCTGTAAGTTGTTTATGGCATGCATACAAGTGTATATATTTTAATATTCAGAGCTATTGAAAGATGGTAAAGACTTAATGAACTAAATATATTTCCGTAAAATGTTTATGTCTTTTGTTTTTTCTGTATCTTATGAAGTGGGTCAGAACAAATAAATCTGGAGGGTTTCATAAAGACCAGACAAAGCTGTATTGTATTTCTTCTTATACGACCAGTAGATATACTTTGGTAAGTAAATGTTGGAAATAATACTTCATATTTGAAGGACAAAATAATAACAAATATTCTAAATGCACAAAGAAGAACACTATGAAGGAGGAATTCCGACAAATATGGTGAAATTTTTAGAATAAATACATGTTAGTAAACAATCCCCTTTAGAAATGAAGGAATTTAACAACAGAAAGTTCCAAATAAAGATTAAACTATTGTTTACTCCAAAACCAGAGCATTCAGTCTCTTGCCAGATATTCTGGTAAAAACTCATCTGATAGAAAACAATTCAAGACTGTAAGTTCCTGCTGTGGTGCAGTGGGTTAAGAATCCTACTTCAGTGGCTCGGGTCACTGTGGAGGTGTGTGTTCAATCCCCAGCCTGGTGCAGTGGATTAAAGAATCTGGCATTGGTGTGGTATAGGTGTGGTATAGGTCGTAGCTGCAGCTTGGATTCAGTACATGGCCTGGACACTTCCATATGCCACAGGTGCAGAAAAAGAAAGGAAGGAAAGAAAGAGGAAAGAAAGAAAGAAAGAAAGAAAGAAAGAAAGAAAGAAAGAAAGAAAGAAAGAAAGAAAGAAAGAAAGAAAGAAAGAAAGAAAGAAAGAAAAAGACAATGCTGGGCCAACTTAACGATGGATGCTGTTAACCAATATGTAGCTCGATTGTTCACAAACGTAGAGAAGTGGTATGAGCATCAAGTGAGGAAGTTCTACTGGTTTATCTAGGTTCTGATGGATAAAGGGTAAAAATAAAAGTGAGCTATGTGGTAGAAGGTAAAAGACATACTTCTCAAAGTCACCAGTGCAGGTAGAACTAGAACATTCATCTAACCTGGCCTTCTTATGAGAAAAAGTGAGAGCTGTATGTAAACTTTTTATCAGAAAGAGCTGTACAGAGATAAAAAATATTTAGGCTATGATATAAAAATCTTGGCAATTACGTGTTATCGGATGTAAATCTTTAGCAAGATGATTCATTCATAATATAAAGTAAAAACGTAATTCTAAGGAAATGCACTATCCATGGGATAAAACATATTCCCAGTCTAATGGAAGAAAAATCTGATTTAAAAATGATGGCTTGGATTGCATTGCTCAGGATCCCAGTTCTTTTGGGCTCCCATTAGGCAACAAAGGTGCTAAGCAATGAATTTATAACAATAGTTTCTAGCATCCTCAGGAGAGCCTTACCTAATGCTAGTTAAATATGTATCAGCCTCGCAGTCATGCTTTACTGCATCCCCACATGTCATTTTCTCCATAGTGCTTACTGATGTTTAACAGTGTTCTATGTATATATCCATGCCCTAAGTTTCCACACTAGAATATAACCTCCTAGAGGGGCTGGCCTTTCTTGTTAAATTTTATTCATCTAGGGCCAAAAATAGTGCTTGGCACTGAGTAGAGACTCCATGTATATATATGAGCATTGGCTGCACAGACGAACATAACAGGAGTTGAGGAGATTCTACTTATAGTACTCTGTGACATATGGACTTATATAGAACTTACCCTACTTAAACATAAGTAAATAGAAAAAATAGGACTTTAGCAAAAATTTTGGCAAAGGGTAAAATAGAGAAATATTTTTATTGCAATTAAGGACACTGAAGAAAATATAAATTTCATAAAATAGAAGTTATGATAATAAATTAGATAAAAGGGGTAGTAACAGAATCAGGAAAAAATTAAACAGAAAAGTAAAGATAGAGTAAAACTTAGAAACAAGCCAAAGGAAAGAAAGAATGCAGCCCACTTTTCAGAAGATCAAATGACTGGCATGCGACAAAGATTTCAGAAAATTATGTATAATACGCTAGAAAGCAGTTTAAACAAAAAGGTGATAGATGAAAAGACAATAGCTATCCAATACAAAGATTATTGGTATGCCTAGAAAAGAAAGCTGAACTAGTAAACACGAAAAATTTCAAATATAAATGAAAGAAAATTTTCCTGAAATGAAAGATTATATAAATCTGCATCTACAAAGGATTCACTGAAGTCTGTTTGTCAGAAAGATAAAAACAAGCAAAAAAAAAAAAAAAAGCAAAGATTGGCAATCACAAAGGATTCACTGAAGTCTGTTTGTCAGAAAGATAAAAACAAGCAAAAAAAAAAAAAGCAAAGATTGGCAATCACAAATTCTATTTGCTATGAATTTCATACTTAGCTTATGTAAAAAGCACTCAGCTAAAAGAACTACGTCTTCTGTAAAGGCAAAAAATTAAACAAACAAAAAAATTTACCTCTCAGTTCTCTTCTGCAACTTTAGATGTTGATGGTGGAGAAGTGTTCAAAGCTGAACAAATCAAAAACCTTTACCCATTCAGATCATCATTCACATATGTTAGCAGTAAAAAGACGTTTTCAAATACATCATCCATGTATCATTCTTAAAATTTGTTTAAAGGAATTTGAGTCAAATGAAAGGTAAATCGGAGTTCCCACTGTGAAGCAGCAGACTAAGGATCTGGCATTGTCTCTATAGGTGGCTGCTGTGGCTCAGATTTGATCCATGGCGAGGAAAGTTCCATATGCCATGGGCGGCCAAAAAAAAAAAAAGGTGAATCAAAATAAAGAATTCTCATAGTAAAATCATAAGAACAAATGTTGATAAAGTAAAATAATAATTTAAGAAATGTTACATACATTTTACTCATAACCTTTATTTATAATTATATGTATATTAAAAAGCACATATGAATATCTACTGAATTGCAGCTATAAAACAGAATGTGAATATAATTTAATCTTCTGCGTACACTTGCTAGAGGAATTTCTGTTATACAAGTGAAAACTGTTATGTAGGCACATGTATATCATCCTGATGTCAGAGAAGAGCTATAGGCTCTGAATGTCAGCCTTCTCCTTCCTGATCTCCACAGCCACGTGTATGGTCACACCTAGTCTAGGATCGCCCTCTGCACTAGCGTCAGCTGCTGTTATCTGGTGTCCCTTGAGCTCCTGTCCCATGTTCCATGGACTCTACATGCTCTTCCTTTGCCCTTTCGGTATCTTTTCCCCTCCAACATTGTTGGTGGTGAAGGGGGTGCGGGTGGGGAGTTCTGAATTTCTTAGCTGCTTGCCTTCACCAAGCAGCAGCTGTCTTCAGAGTCTAGACACATTTCTCTCCATTGTTCCTTGACATCAGTGGGCATCCCCTAGGAGTTTGTAAGCACTCTGTATTCAGATATGTAAAGCCAAATCCCTGCTCCTCTGTATATTTGGGGAGACCTCTGCGAGAAAGTTCGTCTTTATCAAATACACATGCACCCACACACACAAATGCATATCAGGGTTTGACTTGAGGAAGGTAGTGTAGAGAGAGCCACTTCTTGGAAATTTACCAATTAAAAAGCACTAGGCTTCTCCCTTTTAAGCCTCCTCTTTCTATGATTTTGTTCGAAGGCAGTCTTTGTTTCAGTCCTCCATGCTTTCCTGTTCATGATTAAAACTCAGCTTATAAAAACATGGACAATCTTTCCTTTTAACTAAAGTCAAATATATTTGGCTCTCAAACCACTGTCTCAGTCTTGCAATGTAAATCTCTCTTTCAAAACTCAAAACTGAGCAATGACTTTTTTTTCTAGTTAGTATCTGCCTTCTCTCTGATCTCCTGTGCTTCTTGTTTTAAATTTCGCAGAGTAGGCTCAGAAGGACTAGTAAATATTATTTTTTTCTGTTTATTTTATTAACATTTTTGTTGAGTTTGATGTCTCTTTCATGGTGTCTGGTGTTCTTGAACAGTCCACGATTCTTGATTATCTTGATTATCTGTTGAGAGTCTCTCTTTGTCTGCCTGTGATGCTTGTCTTTGGAGTTTAGGTGCCAAATCACTTGGGTTTAGCAAATTAGTTGGATGCTAAACTAGTTTGTGTTTGTTTGCTAATGTGAGTACTCTGTTTACCAGGTTTCAATGTACACTTTTACTCCTTCAAACCTTTTGGCAAATACCCTGACTGCTCACTATCATAAGAAAAGAAAGAGACAACCCGCAACAGCACCAAATGCCCCTCACCAAGAGATGACCCTAACATTCTTCCCTCCACTTCTACCCATGGGCTCTGAGCTCTCTTTCTCCAAAATTACTCCCATTTCCTCAGGAATCTTTCCCTGATATTCCCTACTTTCTATCTTAGCAATTTCTTAAGATTTCTGATCGAGGATCCTTGATGATTACATATCAGCAGAGTAAAGAGTTAAAGTAAAATTGGATAAAGGAAGGCATCTGGGAGAGGAGGTATTTCTGAACAAAATGCATCATATTACTTATATAATATTATGTAACAAAATACATCTGTGAGACTAATATCCCAGGTAGAAGGAGTAGCGAGATGAAGACCCTAGGAGAAAATTATTTTTAACATTTTCAAGGAATCCAGTAAGACTGGAATATAGTCTACTCGATGTTTCTTGGAGGAATTAAGAAAGGAAAAACAACACTGTGTCATGGTGTTATGAGAGTAACAAATATACACATGCAAAAAAGCAATCCAGGAGTTCCCTTCATGGCTCAGTGGTTAACAAACCCAAGCAGGATCCACAAGGATGCGGGTTGGATCCCTGGCCTTGCTCAGTGGATTAAGGATCTGGTGTTGCTGTGAGCTGTGGTGTATAGGTCACAAAAACGGCTTGGATTCCACATTGCTGTGGCTGTGCTCTAGGCTGGCAGCTATAGCTCCCTTCAACCCCTAGCCTGGGACTCTCCATATGCCACAGGTGTGGCCCTAAAAACAAAACAAAGCAAACAAAAAAAGCAACCCAAAACAGAATAAGATAAAAATACCCAAAGGGTCCTAATTACATGTTAAGTGACCATAGAAATGGGAAAGATTAATTCTGACATGGTGGATTAGGCAAGATTCTGTGAAAAACTTTAAAGAAAGAGGTTTATTCCTTGTTTATGTAAAAGTTCGTTTGTTTGTTGACCCTGCTACATAATTTCATCAAGAAAGCCATCACTTGTAAGGTGTTGTTCTTGTCTGAATACTGTAAAAATTCTCACCACTAGGTTGATATTGCAGCTAGCCAAGAGAGGGAATGGAAGGTAAAGGGAATTATCACTTCCTAATAAGTTCAAGAGTTGAAAATCACACATACCACTTTTACTTACATTCCATTGGTTAACATTTAGTCATGTGGGCAACTTAGCTGCAAAAAAGGAGGATGGAATATAATCTATTATCAGTTGTGATCTACCTAAGATCTATTTCTCTGGAAGAGGAGAGAAAAACTGAGGGAAGATGAGCAATCTATACCATACTTTTTCTAAAAAGAAAACATTCATAATTATAATAATAAAAATCTATCGATTATAGTACAGTTTATAGCCTTACTGATATATAAACTTCAATTCCAGTAATCATCTGAAGAATCACATGTATCTTTGAGTGACGCTAACTCCACCTTTTACTGTATTTAGTTTTAGGTATTATATGGAACATTCCTTGACTTGTTGAATTACTTGGCTAATAGATTGTAGTATGAATTAAGTAGACAGTCTACATCAAAACAACAATACTTCATAGGTTACCTGTCAGATTTCAAATTATATTGAATGAAATTTTTATTACTTTATTCTCCATCACCTTCATGGATTTTTATATTACCATTTTATTATAAGGGTCCATTTTATTTCACATTTGATGGATATGCATAGAATATGAAGCAATATATATTTATATTCCTTGTGAAGGCCAGGAGTTGACTAAACACATCTAGAAACTGCTCCTGTCAAAATGTAGTTGTGCACATCATGAATACATTACTGCTGCTGCAGCATCTGCAATGCATTTGGCACAAACTGCTCTGACTTTCAGCAGACTGCAGCAAATGGTAAATATATGCTGTTCTTCGATCCAAGGGGAAACTGCTGTGTATATTTTTTGTGAAAGCATGGCCCCCAAATTAGGCTGTACTGCAACAAAACACTAAAACAAGTACTATTTATTGCAACAGTTATCATTTTTAATAAATGAGATTAATTTCAATAATTACATATATGCTAATCTGTAAAATATTTTATCCTATATAATCAATGACCCCAAAATATAGATTTTGAGTGAAATTTAAATGTCATTCTTGACTTAATAAAATAGTTTTGTCATCAGAATATCAAAGGTATCATCCATAAACACTATAAATGCAAACATAAGAAATAAGTTCTATTGTGTAAAATGATGTAAATGATTGCTTTTTGTATTACTGAACTATTTCTATAATAATAAATAGTTCTATAGTTAAATAAAAATAATAGAATGAAAGAAGTAGATATTTTAATAGTCAGGTAAGCTTTATTTATTTTTAAAAGTAAAAGACTTTAAAGTATAACAGTCAAGAAATGAGCACAGTGAAAATCACTCCTAATTTACATCTCCTGACCAGTTTGTTTTGAAGAAAAGCAATGAAGAACTATAATTGATATCATCAGAATGAAAAAACATTGCATTGGTACAGAAGAATTGTATAAAAGTATCAGAGAAGAACGAGTTCTTGAAAATAAGGAGCATGATGGATAAAATACAAATATCTTTTTTTTTTTTTTTTGTCTTTTCCAGGGCCACCCCCACAGCATATGGAGGTTCCCCGGCTAGGGGTCAAATCGGAGCTGTAGCCACCAGCCTACGCCATCCAGAGCCACAGCAACGCAGGATCTGAGCCGCCTCTGCAACCTACACCACAGCTCAGGGCAAGCCGGGTCCTTAACCCACTGAGCAAGTGTAGGGAACAAACCCTCAAGCTCATGGTTCCTAGGTGGATACGTTAACCTCTGCGCCACGACGGGAACTCCCACAAACATCTTTTAAAAATAGTTCAAAGTGTTGGAAAGAGCATCACCTAGGAGGAAAATAAAAAGATGAAGATATTGAAGAAATAAGAAGGAAATAGAAAATTAAAGTCAATATAAGGGGTCGCATATCTGAATAATAGAAGTTCTTGGAAAAATAGAGTAAAAGAAAGGAAATATTATCAAAGAATTAATATGAAAAATTTTCCATTACTGAAGGATTTGTGTTTTGCATTGATAAGATCCAGCAAGTATCTAACACAATGAATGAAAATGATCTATACCAAGGCAGCGTTATACACTATCAGTACACTGTAGATACCAAGAAAATCCTGAAAACCTTCTGACAGTAAAAGCAAGTCAGTTACACGGGAATAAGAAGAAAACATGGTATTGGACTTCTCAAAAGCAACTGCAGATACTAGAAAACCATCATCAATATCTTCGATGTATTTAGAGAAATTAAGTTCCAAATGAAAATAGTATATTTAATCAGGCTCTCAATCACTTGTGAGGGTAAAATTTTCTTACATGTAAATAGCCAAAAATTTACATCTTATGGACCTTCTCAGGAGACCAATGAATGATATGTCTCAACAAAACAAAGAGATAAGCAAAGAAAAATCTGAGCAACATAGAAGATATGCAAAGGGAATTTCCAAAATAAGAACTGAAGGAAGTCCCTGGGTAACAACTTATTCATCAGACTGAGAAAGAAATCTATCCTATTGGAGCTGGGGAAAAAAAAAATGTATGAAGGAAGACTGGAGAGAAGAGGGAGACAGGGAGAAAGGAAATGAAAATAAAATCATAGACATGATAAATCATCATGATGTTTGGTCGTATTTGTGAACATTACTGCAAGGTATTTGGCAGGTCTATTAGAATATTTAGAATAAAATAGCAAGTGGTACATGTAACATTAAGCAAATGGATAAAAATGAGACAATAATTAGCTCTAAGTAAAAAACTTTTTTTTTTAAGAAATGTATTCATAGTATACTACACAGCTCAGTAATATGCATAATCCTAGCAATGCAAATACTAATGATTTTTATTAAGAATTATGATATAATTATGTTGGGAAGATAAGAGGCAGAATGTGAGCTCATCCAAACTTTTAACTGCCATAGTGAATAGCTTAATAGATTCCGTCAAAATTAATCAATCAAGAGAAATCTGAATATGCATAGCATTTAGAGGTATGGATGTAAATACCAAAGGAAGCAGCTAAAAAATGCTAAAGTGGCTGCCTCTGGGAAGCATGACAATGGAATAAGGTGCTAGATAAAGGTATTTTTAAATATAATGGCAACTATTTAATTATATGGGCAGGATTCAGTATGGTGCAAGTAGAAAATGAATTGATGCACCTAACAGCTCTTTCAAGTAAAATCCGCAGTCTCTTTTTCTCTCTGTCATCCAGGTAAAATTTGTAGTAGGCAAAATTGGTGTTTTTGGTTATTCTAGGACAATAAAATGTCCCCTGGTCGTTTTTAGATCTAAGCATAGTAACTACATAGTCCTGACTCAGGTCATAATTGCAGAACTCTGTAGTTTTCCCCATTTTAAAGTTTTTCCCCAATCCTCAGCATTGTTTTAGACTAGGAGCCTGTAGTGAATGCTGGGAGTCATGATGGGAACAAATGGAAGACTTCTCTGTTTAGTGCTTTTCCTTTTCCTTCACCTGCTAATTTTTTCTTTTGTGGGTAATGACACTTTTGTTGTTTCTCAGGGATATTTTTTCAGGGACTCCGCTAAGCATTTTTGCTGTGAACAGTAATGGTTCTCCACTGGTCACCTGGTCTCTTAGGATGATACCCTCAGTTTCCAAATCCAGTAACACTTTCGGCTTTTAAAATATACTATTTTATCTTGGCTCCAGACCATGTACATCTTATGGGTCCATAGGGCTCATGGGAAAGTCTCACATCTCTGTCAGACAAAATGGAAATGCAGCTTCCTTCCAAGGATGGAAAAAATTGGAAAAGACTTCTCTGTTTGCTCCGCTGCCAGGCAGGCAACTCAACGTACTAGAGTTCGCCTTTAGCCTTCCCAGCTGTGAGTCAGTCACTAGCACATAAGTCCCTTTAAAATCTAAGAGATACGTGCAAATGATCAGAGTGATCGTTTCAAGGTCCCTCTCATGCATCTTGAGGTGAGAAATAGACATCCCTTCCCCTCCACCTTACAGACGCAAAAAATCACACAGCACACACCAAAATGCTCCAGAAACCCTCTCTTCCAACTCCTCAGCCTCCCCTCTTATTGCAGGATGTGGAGGATCATCAAAGCTGGGAGAATCAGTTCTAAGATTGGCTAGTCTGTATGACACAGCTCTGTAAGCCCCTCAACTTCGGACCATAGAGGTATTTGGTAGCAACTTTTTGGTGCTTGGACCTTGGGCATCCAATGAAACTGAAAAAGAAGTTTGTATCATTATCCTGTTGCATTAGCTTTTTAGTACTGTTTTTGGAAATAGATACATTTTATTTCAATTAAAAATGATAATTTTTCTAAAAAAGAGGAAAAGCAATGAAACTCTACAGTATAAACTAAATAATAGTTTATAATCTTAAGTCTTTTTGTCAAATTTCTTGATAAAAGAAGACAAGTGATACAGGTCACCATGTAGCAGCAAGTTTCAGGTAAGATTTAAGGGCTGGATCTGGATCACAAATGTCACAACCTCAAAGGTGCACAAGAACCAGACAGATAATAGTCATACATGAAGTAAGGTAACCTTAGCAAAATGATGGTGCAAAAAATAAAGGCATCTCACAGAAAAAATTAAGGAATAAAATAAATATGTGAGGAGATGGACATGGTAATTAACTGATGGAAAAATCCTATCACAATATGTCACATTGCATATATCAAATCACCAAGATATCACAATGTAAACTTGAAATATATTACATTTATACATCAATGACAAAAACAAAACAAAAATTACAGTGCAAGTGTACTGAGCAGTGACAACCAGTATCAGAAAATGGGAGTGCAGGGATTCTGAGAGCCTACACATTCTAAAGCAGGCAGCCTCTACTCAATTTCAGCTCATTGTCATGCAGTGATTTTAAATTTTCCAGTTGCAAAGAGAAACTAATTTTATGCAGGCTTTCTTTTTTAAAACATTTGACAACTAATTGAAAAACTTGTGAAACCTTTTTGAGACAAATAAAATTTGTCTGTCAGTCAAGTCCGGCATGGAAGCAGCCCTGATCTTCACATTTCTTTACAAAATACATTTGTACATCAGTACTGTAAAATAGGTGCATTATTTCCAATAATTTTATGCAATTTCCTCTAAGACTGTAAGCTGTAGATTATAGGACCACCAAAACCCAAGTCAGTAAGTTAATCTATTCAATCATTTAATGAATATTAATGAAGTACCTCCAATATTCCAGGCACTATTCAAGGCACTACTGATATAGCAGTGAAAACAAACATACAGAAAAAACAAACAAACAAAAAACCTATCTTGGAGCTGAGTCCACTGGTAAACAAGCAAACACACTAGGTTATGGATAATGCAAATGTTTAGAACAGAAGAATTATCTTTTAAGCATCATTGCTGGTTATTTACTGAGCATTTATTTAATCCTCACGATAAAAGATAATGAAGATGCCATTGGTTTCCTTATATTACAGATGAGAAAATGGAAGCCTCAGAGATATTAAGTACCTTGTTTAACTTGACACAGATATTAAATGACACAATAGGGGCTTTGTCTGACTCAAGGACCGTCTCTTATAGTATCATGCTGAATGAACACCAATAAGACAACATGTGTAGAAGGTAAGCTAAAACAGAGAGATCACGTGGGGAGAAAATGATATGATGATCACACACACATCACAAGGAATAACTCACAACCAGCATAGTGGGAAATACAAACACATGTGCAGGAGCTTCGTGTTCAGACATAAAAATAAAGAAATTCTTTAGACAAACACATGACAAGTATGCAGAAAATAACTGTCTCAGCTAGATTGCATTTGGTACCAAATAAAAGGTCTAAATGATATTAGTTTATACTTGGTGTTCATTAACAAAACGTGAATTCAATGATCACAAGTTTGTCTACAGCAGCCCAACATTGCTAAGATTCCAGGTGTTTTTCAATACTGCCTCTCGGGAAAATGCATCTTGCTGGTTTTTTGTCTCTGGCTTGTTGCCTCAAAGTCACAAGTGTCTAAATGAGGAAGAGAGGGAAGAGTTCTTTCTTCCTTTTGTGGGTCTTTACAGGGACAAAAATATTTCCCAGAGGTCTCCATTCCATTTGTTAAAATAGTAGCTGACTAGAATGAATGGAATCATTTAAGTTATGATTGGCTTCGACAAATGCCAATTCATCTTGGTGGTCAGACACATTGTTTCTTGAATGAAATTATGGTTTTCTTAGCAAGAGGAAAGGATAAATGGCTATTGATTAGCCTCAAATAAAGTCTTCCAAAATAAAAGACTTACTCTGCCCATTATATACAAAATGCCTTACCAAAAAAAAAAAAAAAAAGAAAAAGAAAAAGAAAAGAAAATGATCTATGCTACAAAACCTTACTTTTTGTTAATATCAGGGTCAGAATCTTCAATTAGATAGTGCATGGATTCAATCAAATGTATCAAAAATAATGACCTGAAAGGGATGAAAAGCTTTTTAAAGAAACATCACAAATGAAAGCTAAATTGCAATCTTGACCTGAGTAGTGTAGGAAAGATAGTGGATTCTTGCACAGGAAAGATCACCCATACAGTTGGTGACAATATCTTTTATTGCTACACTTCTTTAATCTTATTGAAACTGGGTACACCTACGGACACATTCCTTTTTAATAAGCAGTGGAATCAAGAGCTTCTTGTCTAACTTTTAGAAACCAATCCCTCTGTCTCTCAGTTGCAGACAGGCAAGAAAATATCACAAAATGAAACTTCCTCTGGACCTGGGAAACAACAACATAGACTCAAACAAGTACCAAGTATTAGGTCCTTTTTTGCTTTCCTATATTTCAACTACTCTGAAGACAAATTAAAATGAACTCCTTACTGTAAAGCACTGGGAAATATGTGTGATTTGGTCACTTTGCTGTACAACAGAACTTGAAAAAACACTGTAAATCAACTATACTCTAATAATAAAAAAAAAAATTTTAATTAAATGAATTCCTCTAATTCTCTCTCTCACACATACATGTTATTTAAAAGACAGTTGTACCCTTCATGCCCTTATTATTATATCTTAATGATTTTACTTTCTCATTTGCTCCCATTTTCGTTTTTCTGTAAAGTTCAAATCAGTGTGATTTTAAACATTCAGAAATTATTTATAGATATTCAGCACACATCTTATGTTTCTAATAGGAGTCTTTTCCCAATTTATTAACTCAAAAAGTTTTAATAAATATAACTACCAGAAGCTTACTGGACAGAAAAGCAATGGATTGCATGTCTGATTTACTTCCTCCCTTTCTCTAGCTATTCAACAGCCCTTAATTGTTTCCCAGTCCATTGTGACAGATGCTCTCAGCTCTTTGCCAAATTTCCACATAAAATCCACTGTTGTTCTTTTCTTCCCAAGAGCTAGCAGTTAGCACCCATGTATCACTTTCACAGTCTGGCCTCTGGCTGCTGGAACCAGCTTTGTCTGAGCACAGGGAAACCCAGAACTCCTTCTATCCACCCAGACCCAGAGGGCACCCTTAAACAATGGCTGCTCTGCATTAAAATTCCAAAGCTCCCTGCTCTCCTGTCGCTGACCAGGACAACTCAGAAAAGGCACCAAGACTGTTCATAGAGTTTTGTGAGATTCAACCAATGTTACCATTTGTGAAACTTTGCCCCTTTCGCTTGTCTTTCTTCCTGACCCAGCCCCACTTCCTAAATCCCCTACTAGTCTGTACTTGTTTCCTGGGGTTGCCATAACAAAGTACTAAAAACAGGTGGGAATTGTCTCACAGTTCTGGAGGCTAGAAGCTTGAGATCAAGGTGTCCACTGGGTTAATTCCTTCTGAGGGCTGTGAGAGAGAATCTGTTTCATGCTTCTGATCTAGCTTCTAGGGGTTTGCTGGCAATCTTTGTAGTTGCTAGATTTGCAGAAGCGTCACCTAATCTTGGCCTTCATGTTCACATGGGCTTTCCTTGAGCTCATGGCTATGTCTAAATTTCCCCTTTTGATAAGGATAATAGTCATACTGGATTAAGAACTCACCCTACTCCAGTATGACCTCATCTTAACTAATTATATATGCAAAGACATTATTGCCAAATAAGGTCACATTCTCAGACACTGGGAGTTATGACTTCAATATCTTTTGGCTGAACACAAGTCAACCCATAACAAAGTTTTTCCTAATAAATCACTTTTACATGAATTCTCTTTTCCAGGTCTGCTTCTGGCAAGTTCTTTCTGTCCATCAAATATTTAATTACTGTTTCAGTTACAATGCTTTGATTTGCAAGGAAAAGATAGTTCAACTTAAATTGACTTAAATAATAAGAGGAATGTATTCTTTATGTAAATTAAAAAGTCAAAAAGAGATTGAACTTAGGAATAATTTTAGTCAGAGACTAATGAGTCATTCAACAAGTTTTTATTAAGTGACAACTCTATGCCAGGAAATGTTTTGGAGATATAACTGTAAACCAAATAGAAACATTCCTGGAACTTACGTTCAATTAAGAGAAGAAAAAATAAGTAAAATAATAATTAGATGATGATAAGGACAATAGCGAAAAAATAAAACTGAGAAGGAATCAAGTAGAGTGGGTGTGTGTGTGTGTGTGTGTGTGTGTGTTTGTGTGTGTGGGGTACAAATAGTTTGGTCTTGAAAGTTCTCACTGAAAAATAACACATGAACAAAAATCTGGACACAGTGAGAGAGTGGTCCATGAGAAAATCTGGGGGTAAAGCATTCTAGGCAGAGGGAATAAGTAGTGGAAGACCTTTGGATGGGGATTTGCCTAGCATGCTAAGAAGCAAAAGGCTGTCACTTAGGTCTAAGCAGAGTGAGGGAGGGTTAAGGTGGAAGAAAATGGGTAAAGAGAGAAAACACTATTCACAGCAGGTAGAACACAGTGGGCTATTATAAGATCCTTAGATTTGACTCTGGATGAGATAGGAAGATATTAGGGGATAGTGAGCAGAGAAGTGGCAAGATCATACCCTTCAACAAGTTACTTGGCTGCTGTGCTGAGAATAGCCTTGATTGGGACAAGCATAGAAGCAGGAAGATCAGTTGAAAGATCAGTTGAAAGCTATTGCTTAGGCAGGGAAGAGATGAAGTGTCTTGGCCTAGGGCATAGCAATAAATATGCAAGTTGGTCAGATCCTGAATGTGTTTCAAAGACTGAGTCAAAGGATTTCCTGGGAAACTTTTTTCTTTAAGGAGCAATTGTCTTCAAAGGTGTACCTACATTTCTTTGCAGCTGCATTTCTCTTTGATTCTCTCAACCCTGTCATCATCATAGACTAGCTACATCTTCAGAATCCTTTTCTCATGACAGAAAAACAACTGCTTCATGCTTCCTTGATAACACTCAGGAGGAAAAGGGCTTCTCTTTCTCCAGCCATTGCCATTTATGTCCTAAGCTCCCCTCTGAATGAAATAACTTAGGTCAAATTTATTGTAATCAAGAGAAATCCTGTACCAGATGGCTTAGGCCTGAGTTACACGCCCATCCCTAAACCATCACTAGTAGCAGGAAACTCAGAATTTCTCTGATCATTTCAACTCAGCTGTTGCTCAGGGTGGTCAAAATCCCAGAATGGCATCTACACAATGGGAAAGAGGTAAAGTAGATATTAGCAAGGCAAAAACTATATATAACAAATGCAAAACTGTGGTCTAAAAATTGTTTTCAACCCATAGACTTATAACTTCATTAGTAAATATAATCATATATAAGCCAAAGCATCACAATATAGTTCAGTAAAATGTTTTGAAGTGAGAAAAAACAGAGAAATATGAGGGAAAATTGCTAATCTTTCAATTGCCAATTATGAATGTCTTTCTCCTTTTCTGAGCACACCAGAACTGCATGTGGAAAAGTGAGAAAAGAAAATGAGTCCAGGAGTTCCCGTCGTGGCGCAGTGGTTAACGAATCCGACTAGGAACCATGAGGTTGCAGGTTCGGTCCCTGCCCTTGCTCAGTGGGTTAACGATCCGGCGTTGCTGTGAGCTGTGGTGTAGGTTGCAGACGCGGCTCGGATCCCGCGTTGCTGTGGCTCTGGCGTAGGCCAGTGGCTACAGCTCTGATTCAACCCCTAGCCTGGGAACCTCCATATGCCGCGGGAGCGGCCCAAGAAATAGCAACAACAACAAAAGACAAAAGACAAAAAAATAAAAAATAAATAAAAAAAAAAAGAAAGAAAATGAGTCCAATCCTATAGTCTAATTTCTAATAATTTATACAAAGAGTTTATTATTCATATTTAAATGAAGTAGGCAATATCTCAGAAAGGCTGCCTTAGTCTCAGTCTATCCTAATTATATATACTTGAATTAGTAATCTTTGATTATATTGTTTACCTTTGATCTTATTAAATACTCAAATTTAAGACTGTTCTGAAATATTAATGTTAATATTAATTATTTTTAATCATGTTATCACTTTTAAGAGGTTGAGAACCAGGCATAATGCAAATCCAGAAAATGAAAAGAGATTTAGATTATCTGAAATCACACTATCTCTGTCCTGTTCTTGACCAGCAACTAAATTTCCATCTCCAAATAGTACATTTAGTTAGGGTAATTAAATTCTATATTAGTTTAATTATCCTATAAATCTTAACCATCTAGATAATTCAATATACATTTTTCTACTACAGTTTACGAGGTGATCTAAGCTATTTTGAAGACTCCCTATTGTTGGGGTTGTTATTGTGGTAATAAAAAGTAATAGTCAAAATCATAGGTTCCAAGAGTGGAAGGCCAGGAGGTGGAGAGAGGAGGAAACGGTGAATTACTTATCAATGGGCTTAATGTTTCAGTCAAGCAAAATGATTAAGTCTGGAGAGCTGTTGTACAACATGGTACTGATAGTCAACAAGGTATTGTAGATTTAGAAATTTATTAAGAGGGTAGATCTCATGTTAAGTGTTCTTAATGACATAAAATGAATAAGTAAAAAATAACACCACTGCCACCAAGAACAGTGATTACTAACTCACTAGTAACTATGCATCCATCAGCCATTCTACTAAGTGCCAGATATATTCAACACAACTCATTCTCACAATAGTATCATGATCGCCATTCTAAAGATGGAACTGAGGTACAGAAAAGTTAAGTAACTGGCTCAGTATTGAATCCAGACAGTTCATAATCAGAAACTTGCAATGCCAGTAGAAAACTTATCTATTTTAGTATTACTAATTTTGATTTCAAGGGAGTTATTGGAAGAAGCCAACATTTGTGGTGTCTTTGATTTCAAATCTAGTGACAAACATTAAAGCAAAAATGCTAGATATGTAATTTTAAAAAATATTTTAATGTGAGCTTTGTATCATTGATTCACTTGATTTTACCATGTGAAGCAGCCACATTAAAAACTGTGAATTTTCAAACAAGCTAGTTCAGTTGTCTGCATAGACTAACTTGATCTGGTAAAATACATAATAAATGAATCTCCATGGTAATGGCTATTTTATGCATCTCGATTTAAAGTAAATAAAAGCAGCATTTTATTTTGTTAAATTTCATTACCTTACCCATTGTATTTCAGTATATTGAGAGGAATCATATATATTTGAAAAGTGCTAAAACTAGTATTTTAATATTGGTTCTATGTTTTGATATTATTTTATCTTTGAAATACATGGAGAACTAGATTATCTCTAATTTTGTTTCTAGCTCTTACATTCATAGATAGAAAGCTGATAAAAGTTCTTTAAAATGTATTCCCTACAGTTTAATTCTGTTTGAAGTTAAAACAATTATATTCTAAAACCCAAAGGCATCTAATTTTTACAGTAACACATTTATAATGTATATGTGTGCATGTGTGTCCATACACATATACATACTGTTTCAGATAATGTATTAATTTTTTTAATTTCAACTGATTTTTATTTATATGAATTTTCTATTATATCTATTATTCTAACCAAATTTTTATAATTAGTTTAAAATATTAATATTCCTTCACTGACCATCTGTCTTTCTGCAATTTTCTTTTTTTTTTTTTTAATTTTATTTTCCCACTGTACAGCAAGGGGAATCAAGTTATCCTTACATGTATACATTACAATTACATTTTTTTCCCCCACCCTTTGTTCTGTTGCAACATGAGTATCTAGACAAAGTTCTCAATGCTATTCAGCAGGATCTCCTTGTAAATCTATTCTAGGTTGTGTCTGATAAGTCCAAGCTCCCGATCCCTCCCACTCCCTCCCCCTCCCATCAGGCAGCCACAAGTCTTTTCTCCAAGTCCATGATTTTCTTTTCTGAGGAGATGTGCATTTGTGCTGGATATTAGATTCCAGCTATAAGTGATATCATATGGTATTTGTCTTTGTATTTCTGGCTCATTTCACTCAGGATGAGATTCTCTAGTTCCATCCATGTTGCTGCAAATGGCATTATGTCATCCTATTTTATGGCTGAGTAGTATTCCATTGTGTATATATACCACCTCTTCCGAATCCAATCATCTGTCGATGGACATTTGGGTTGTTTCCATGTCCTGGCTATTGTGAATAGTGCTGCAATGAACATGCGGGTGCATGTGTCTCTTTTAAGTAGAGTTTTGTCCGGATAGATGCCCAAGAGTGGGATTGCGGGGTCATCTGGAAGTTCTATGTATAGATTTCTAAGGTGTCTCCAAACTGTTCTCCATAGTGGCTGTACCAGTTTACATTCCCACCAACAGTGCAGGAGGGTTCCCTTTTCTCCACAGCCCCTCCAGCACTTGTTATTTGTGGATTTATTAATGATGGCCATTCTGACTGGTGTGAGGTGGTATCTCATGGTAGTTTTGACTTGCATTTCTCTTATAATCAGCGATGTTGAGCATTTTTTCATGTGTTTGCTGGGCATCTATAAGATAATGTATTAATTAAACAAATAAACTTCCCTTCCTCAAACAAAGGACTGCAGGCTAAATTTCCAAAGGCAACTGTGAAGTAAGTCTGTTAAAAATATAAATAATTTTACTAGTATTCTAAAAAGAAATACTATAAGATAGCTGTTTGGTTTTAAATCCCAATTATGGTTCCCCTCTCTCAGACAAGTCAACCTAAAAGAAAAAGTAGCTTTAACTTCTTGAAATAGAACGCAAAATCATCACATATTAATTTTCCATTTTCTCCTACACAGTTCTTGTGAAAGTCATGGTTTATCATGTACACACCTTGACACAGAGACTCTGGCCACATTTTAGATTTCAAGGCAGGAAAAATAGACACAGCACACAAAATGTGATGGGAATTCATATTTCTGATATGCCATTTATATTTTATAATACTCACTGAGTGTGAGGATTTAAACCTTAACACAGAAAATAACACTCATGTTGTCTGGAAATTTTCACATATACTGACAAGTAACCCTACAATGGAAAGAATTCTGTGTTTGGAGTTAACATCTTGAATAATCTTCCTAGTTGTATTTGTTGCCTATAAGTAATTTTTTAAAACACATCTTTGTTTTCCTTATTTATAGAAAGACAATGAGGATACTGCTTACCAAACAATGAGGATAATGTTCTTATGAAGTCTCTAATAAGCTAGTAATGTATGATCTTCTGAGTGACTGAATGTAGTAAATAATTATAGATATCTCCCTTAAGCACTTGTTCTCTAAGCTCATTAATAAAACCAAAAACTGGTGTTAACTGAGCACATATTATGTGTCAAGAAAAAATACAAATAGATTACCAGGATTATGGCAAATTGAGTTGGCATGGAAAAGTCTCCCATACAAATATATAGAAAGAGTTTAAAAAATGTAGCAATTTTTAAATACCTAATTAGCCTAGAGATCCTAAAGACTCTACCAGAAAACTGTTAGAGCTCATCCATGAATTTGGTAAAGTCACAGGATACAAAATTAATACACAGAAATCGATGGCATTTCTATATACTAACAATGAAAGATCAGAAATAAATTAGGGAAGCAATCCTGTTTACCATCACATCCAAAAGAATAAAATACCTAGCAGTAAACCTACCTAAAAAGACAAAAGACTTGTACTCTGAAAACTATAAGACACTGATGAAAGAAATCAAAGATGACACAAATAGATGGAAAGACATACCATGCTCCTGGATTGGAAGAGTCAATGTCATCAAAATCACTATACAACCCAAGGCGATCTAGAGATTCAATGCCATCCCAATCAAATTACAGAGGACATTTTTCACAGTTCTCGAACAAGATATTTTAAAGTTTGTTTGGAAGCACCAAAGACCCAGAATAGCCAAAGATATCCTGAAAAAGAAAAATGGAGCTGGAGGAATCAGGCTCCAGACTATAGTCCAGACTTCAGGCTATACTACAAAGCAACAGTCATAAAAACCATATGGTACTGGTACAAAGTCAGAAGTATAGATCAGTGGAACAGGATAGAAAGCCCAGAATTCAACCCACACACCTACAGCCAACCTATCTATGACAAAGGAGGCAAGAGTATACAATGGAGAAAAGACAGCCTGTTCAATAAGTGGTGCTGGGAAAACTGGACAGCCACATGGAAAAGAAGGAAATTAGAACACTCCCTAACACCATACACAAAAATGAACTCAAAATGGATTAAAGACCTAGATATGAGACCAGACACTATAAAACTCTTAGAGAAAAACATAGGCCAAACACTCTCTGACACAAACGGCATCTTCTTAGATCTGCCTCTTAGAGTCATGACAGTAAAAACAAAAATAAACAAATGCGACCTAATTAAACTTAAAAATATCTGCACAGCAAAGGAAACCCTAAACAAAGTGAAAAGACAACCCACAGAGTGGGAGAACATGGTTGCAAATGAATCGACTGACAAGGGATTAACCTCCAAGATTTATAAACACCTTCTACAGCTCAATACCCAAAAGATAAACAACCCCATCAAAAAATGGGCAGAAGATCTAAACAGACAATTCTCCAAAGAAGACATATGGATGGCCAAAAAACACATGAAAAGATGTTCAACATCACTCATTATTAGAGAATGCAAATCAAAACCACTCCGAGGTACCACCTTACACCAGCCAGAATGGCCTTCATCAAAAAGTCTACAAACAAAGAGTGCTGGAGAGGGGGTGGAGAAAAAGGAATCCTTATTACACTGTTGGTGGGATTGTAAATTGGTGCAACCACTGTGGAAAGCAGTATGGAGATTCCTCAGAAAACTAAAAATAGAATTGCCATTTGACCCAGCAATCCCACTCCTGGGCATCTATCCAGAGAAAACCATGACTCAAAAAGACACATGTACTCTGATGTTCACTGCACCACTATTTGCAATAGCCAAGACATGGAAACAACCTAAATGCCCATCAACAGAGGAGTGTATCAAGAAGATGTGATACATATACACAATGGAATATTACTCAGCCATTGAAAGGAACAAAATACCAGCATTTTTTAGCAACATGGATGGACCTAGAAATTATCATGCTCAGTGAAGTCAGTGAGACAATGAGACACCAACATCAAAGCTTTCACTGATATGTGGAATCTGAGAAAAGGACAGAATGAGCTTCTTTGCAGAACAGATACTGACTCACAGACTTTGAAAAACTTACGGTTTCCAAAGGAGACAGTTCAGGAGGTGAAGGGATGCGCTGGGGTTGTGGGATGGAAATTCTATAAAATTGGATTTTAATGATCATTATACAACTATAAATGTAATAAATTCATTGAGTAAAAAATAAATAAATACAAATTAAAAACATAAAAATACATAATTAGGACTTCCTGTTGTGGCTCAGTGGGTTAAGAACCCAACTAGTATCCATGAGGACCAGGTTTGAGTCCTGGCATCGCTCAGTTAATCAGGGATCCAGCAATGCTGTGAGCTATGTTATAGATCGCAGAAATGGCTCAGATCTGGCATCGCTATAGTTGTGCTTTAGGACAGCAGCTGAAGCTGTGATTAAACCCCTAGCCTGGGAACTTCCATATGTAGCAGATACAGCCCTAAAAAGCAAAAGTAATTCAAATCTAAATAAATAAATTAATAAATAAAATAAAACAAAAACCCAGCTAGTTCTGGGATCTTCCACTAGGAAATGCCTATCATCATACTCCTCCTACCAAAACCAAAAATAGACAAAAAACCTGACAAATTACCACCGTGTTAGGAAATAATTCATCATGAGGGAGAGTTATGAGAAAATACGAGCAAAAGAATTAGCAACTTAAGAAGCTGAAAAAAAACTTGTAAGAGAAAAATATGTATGTTTAAACTAAAATAATAGTAATGGTTAAGATTTTTTTTGTATTTACTCTGTGCCATGCTTTGTTCTACTTGCTTTATACATGTTATTTAATTTTAAAATTGCATGTATAGCATAAAAAAGGCTTAAAACAAAAAACAAGTTGCCTAAAAAAAATAATTAGGCAGACAGCAATAATAGTAACGGTCATGGAGGTATTCAAATATTGGAAAATCTCCTTTAAAATGCTACAGAAAAGTAACATCAATCTAAAATTCTATTCTCACATAACATGTGAATCGAGAGTGAAAGCAAACACATTTTAGACAACCTAAGAGAGTTTGTAATTCATAACCTGTTTGAAATAGTCACTAAAATCTATGCTTTGGTATGGAGATTTTTAAATCCAGTAGGAAAGAATGTACTATAAGAAATATGATTAGCATGGTAATTGGTATTGGCAAATCCAAATAGGCATCAATTGTACAAAATAATAATGATGTTGTTGACTAATTTGAGTATGTAATCAGGTTGAAATTAAAATATTGGACATCAGATGGAGATGGGAAAGGGAGTTTAAATGTTGAAAGTTCCATGTAGTATTCTGGAATAAGCGAGAAATATGAAATAAGAATAAACCTCATTAAGTCAAACATTTACTTAAGGAATAAGTGTATAGTATATAAACTTCAAAGCAATAGAGGAGAGGAAAATGAAATGGTTATGAACACAGGTTAAACAATCTAATACAAATCAGGGAAGGAGAAAAAATGAGCTAAAATTTTGATTTTAAAAAATTGAGACATTGGAGTTCCCTGGTGGCCTAGTGGTTAGGGATTCAGCATTGTCATTGCCGTGGCATGGTTCAATTCCTGGATGGAAACCTCCACATGCTGCAGGCGTGGCCAAAAACAAAAACAAAAAACAGAAAATGTTAAATTTAAGTCCAAAAATATCGGCAGTGGCAATGAACGTAAATGTAATTAACTTACTCATTAGAAGGCAGCCTCAAATTGTATTAAAAGTGTTAAAAACTGGTATATGCTACTTAGTAGGACATCCACTGCTGTTTCAGACTTGCACTGAACACCTAAAGATAAACAAAATTTGGAAATAAAGAGATGGGAAAATTGTATGTCAGGCAAATACCAATAGAAAGAGTGTATAGTTTTGTTAATACCAGACCAAACTAAATGGCAAAAATACTACTTAGGACAAAGAAAATTGCTAAGCATAACAATAACAATGACATTCATCATGAAAATACTATAATTCTAAGAATTCAGTGAATCGGTAAACTTGCAGGATACAAAATTAATGTATGGAAATCTATAGTATTTCTATACACGAACAATGAAGTATCAGAAAAAGGAAATTAAGAAAACAATCCTATTTAAAATTGCATCAAAAAGAATAATATTTTTCCAAGAACTAGAACAAGTAATTTTAAAATTTATATTATGGAAAACAGAAGACCCCCAATAGCCAAAATAATCTTGAGGAAGAAGAACAAACCTGGAGATATCACACTCTTTGATTTAAAGCTATACTATAAACCTACAGTCATCAAAACAGTGTGGTATTGGCATAAAAAAGACATAGATAAAATGCAGCAGAATAGAAAGCCAAAATAAGAACCCACACTTACATGGGCAATTACTTTATGACAAAAGAAGCAATAATATATATTGGGGGAAAATATAGCCTCTTTAGTAAATGATGTTGGGAAAGTTGGACAACTACATGGAAAAGAGAATCAAGGTGGGTGAATTTCTCATATCATATGAAAATATAAAATCTCGAGTTCCCATTGTGGCTCAGTGGGTTCAATACCTGACTAGTATCCATGTGGATGTGGGTTTGATCCCTGGCCTCACTCAATGGGTTAAGGATCTGACATTGCTGCAAGCTGTGGCATATGCAGGTCAGATCTGGCACTGCCATTGCTGTGGCATAGACTGGCAGCTACAACTCCAATTTGACCCCAAGCCTGGTAACTTCCTTGTGCCACAGATGCAGCCCTGAAAGGGAAAATTATATATATATATATAATGGATTAAAGACTTAAAAGTAAGACTTGAAACTATAAAACTTCTAGAAGAAAACAGGCAATACGTTCTTTGACATCAGTCTTAGCAGTATTTTTTGGTTATGTCTCTTCAGAAGGGAAACAAAAAGCAAAAATAAATAAATGGCACTACATCTAAAAAGCTTTTGCAGAGTGAAGGAATTGATCAACAAACAAAAATGCTGCCTACTGAATCCAAATGATGTATTCAATAAGTGGCTAATATCCAAAATATACAAAGAACTTTTACAACTCAATATCAAAAATACTCAACATCAAATAAATAACTATGTAATATCTGTGTATGGTGACAGGTAGTAACTAGACATACTGTTTGATAATTTTGAAATGTAGAGAAACATGAAATTACTATGTTGTGTACTAGGAACTAACATAGTGTTGCAGATCAGTTATACTCAAAAACAAAGAAACAAACTGGTAGAAAAGGCGATTGAATTTGTGGTTACCAAAGACAGGAGCTGAGGGAAGTAGAAATTGGATGAAGGTAGTCAAAAGTTACAAACTTTCAACTGTAAGATAAATAAGTACTAGTGATGTGATGTACAAAATGATAAATATAACTAACATTGTTGTATGTTATATCTGAAACTTGTTAAGAGAGTAAATCCTAAGAATTCTCATCACAAGTAAAAATGTTTTTCCTATTTATTGAATATTGTACCTATATGAGATGATAGATATTCACTAAGTTTATTGTAGTAACCCTGTCATGATGTATTTAAATCAAATCATTATGCTGTACACTTTATACAGTGTTATATGTCAATTACATCTCAATAACACTGGAAGAAAAAAAATGTATAAACACTGGTTAACCTTGCCTCATATTACATAAAGCAAAAATTGATAAAATTACAGAAAAGAATGATTAATCTATAATAATAGTAAATTTTAATATACTTTTTTTGGTAACTAATAAATTCAGTGGAGAAAAAATTGTAAAGAAATAGAAAATTTTAACTACTTAATTATTTAATTGTACACTGAATTAATTAGAAAATCTGTATTCTACCGAAGCACATAAGGATCATGCTCAAAATTTGATCACCTACTAAACTACAAAGAAAAATAGCAAAAAATTAAATAAAAATCATGTGCTTTCTGACATAAGAATTATTAGAATCAATAACAAAACACCTCCAAATATTCAAATGATCTAAATTAAAAAACATACTTTAAATATTTTATTGAAATATCTCAAAGAAGAAATCACAGTGCAAATTGTGCAATGTTAAGCATATGACAATTAAGACTCTAAAAATCAAAATTTATATGAGAGATCTTGAAAAATCAAAAATATTTAAAAGTGAAAGATTGGATATTAATGAGCTAAGCAGTTAATTCAAAAAATTATAGAAAGAATAAAGCAAATGGAAATAATGAGTGAAAGGTAATAAGGAGAATATATTTATATAAACCTATAACATAAATAGAATTAATAAAAGCAAAACCTTTATCTTTAGAAACACTGAAAGACAGAAAGAATATTATTAATATGTGGAATAAAAATGGACCCAGAAATACAGATCTGATAGACACTATAAAAATAACAATACTTAAAGAATACAGACCTCTTTTGTAGAATGTTCCTCCCACAAATACCTACAATGCTTGCTCCCCAACTATATTTGGTCTCTATTCAAATGTTTCTTCCAACTGATTGCTATAGATGTTTAGATGGAAAAAATAATATCATATTATTCCTAGGTGACCTGACTGCTTATAAAACTAGTAGATTTGACAAATTCTGAGAACTAGTAATGAATTTAAATAATTGCTAATTTTTAATCAGCAAGCTTCTGGATGTCTAAAAACCAATAATAATTCTCATTCAATATCAACATCAGTTTAAAAATAATTTTAAATAGCTATAGCCACAATATAAGAATAATTATAAAGAAACTAAGAATAAATTTTAGTGATGGGAAAGACCAGGAAGAGCATGGAGAGAATATCTAATTAAATCTAGCAAACAACATACTTATGAATGGATAGACTCTCTCTTGCTAAAAGATATTCTCAGTTTAATCTATACATTCAACACTATTTCAATCAAAATTCCACCAGGGCTTTTCAGTAATTTTGAAAGTCTTAACTAAAATTATATACGTAGGTTAATGAATAGACTAAAAGAGCCAAGAATATTTTGAAATGTAAAGGAGAAGAACTTGTCTTATCAGAAGTTAAAGCCCACTATATTTCTTTTGTCATGGACCCATTTGATATAGTCACTCATAAGAGTGAAACAGAAATGGACACACATGTAGAAGGGAACCTGATTTATAACAAACATTGGAAAACAGTAGGGTAAAAAATCAAAGAGTCAATATACGGCATTGGGAAAACTGGCTTCACATTTGGGATAACAATGAACTATTGATGTTTGGGCGTTGTTTGTTTTTTAAGTTTATCAGTTTTCAACTATTAATTTTATCCATTTAAAAATATTATTTTGTGGAGTTCCCGTCATGGTGCAGGGGTTAATGAATCCAACTAGGAACCATGGGGTTATGGGTTCGATCCCTGGCCTTGCTCAATGGGTTAAGGATCTGCTGTTTCTGTGGGCTGTGGTGTGGGTCGCAGACACAGCTCGGATCCCATGTTGCTGTGGCTCTGGCGTAGGCCGGTCACTACCGCTCTGGTTAGACCCCTAGCCTGGGAACCTCCATATGCTGCGGGAGCGGCCCTAGAAAAGGCAAAAGGCAAAATATATATATATATATATATTATTTTGTTCACACACAAGCATGTATGTCATTTTTTCAAGCTAGTGAGATCATGTCTGCATACTATTCTATAGTTTGCTTATTAAATTAACTGTACTGTGTTTGATGTCTTTGCAAGCTCTTTCTGCAAAACCTATATTCTGGAACAATATTATTCTTCACAAAACATTTGAAACCAAGAGTTAGTATTAATATATTATATTTGGCTTTATCCATCTTGGCAAATGTATTGGTTTTTTTTCACTTTACTTTCCCTCATTTGCCTTTTTTGTATATCCAACATTCCTTTGAAACATGTACATAAACTAGATAAAGAATTAGGAGAGGCTAGTTTTTGTTTACTGCTCCTCATTTTCTGGGCAATGCATTTATCTAGGCATAGTTTTAGCTTGCTTAATATTATTCATATGTGCATTCACAGAGCCATAAATTGTATCATGAAAGGGGTCATGCCACTGAACTTATTCCAAATGCCACTTCTCATTTCAGCAACAATGAGCACTTCACCAGAACACACTTCAGTTGTTCTCACCTGTGGTACTCTAGGTTTTTTTTTGTTTTGTTTTGTTTACAATTTACCTCTTCCTGAATATAATCAGGCCCCTAATCCTTCCATTTATGGTGTCCATTTTATTTTTCCCTTTCTGACCTCAATTTCTGCCTTGGAGCCTTCAAATTCATGTTCTTTTGTGTCTTCACTGCCTCAGATCAATTTCACAGCCAAGCCCCTCTGATCCAGGCTACTGAGTGCTGTGTGATAAAAATGATATATCCACACACATTGGTACCACCATGCCTTCAAATTCATGGATTCCAGTCTCAGTACTTGATCACTTTTTGTATTTAGCTAATACTTTAGTCATTTCTTCTCTAGGACTTTTCAGATCTTTAGTGTTCTTCTTAGTTTTCTTTAAACCCCCTAGGCCAGTTACTCTCAGCAAACATCTGTGCTGCCTACTTTAGCAAAATTTAAGGCAGCCTGGCCTGAGCCACCACCATCATCATCTGTTCTCCCAATTATGAAACATTTGGACATTTACACACGTGCACATTTCCTTTCTACCTGCTTCAGGGCTACAAGTGGCCCTCAAATTGCTTCCAGTGTAACTCTCCATTTGTAATCCCAATCTGATCTTTTTATGGCTTTGGGGAACAAGCTCCAATCTCTTTTCTATAACTTCCTCTGAAATTATTGCCCTTACTGTAAACATGTTCATGCTTCAGCCACCAAAAATAAGTATTACTCTAAAAAGGTCTCCCCTTGAGCCTCTGCCTTATCTCACTCACTTCTCAACCAAGCTCCTTGGAAAAAATAGTGGCATTCACTGGTTCTATTTTCTTACCTCTGTCTTATTTCTCACCCCTCTGCAATCTCCTTCAAAAGTAAATGAAAAAACAAACACAAACTTTTCAACATCTCCAGGAAATTCTTCATTGACCCTTTAGTGCTGCATCCCAAATCTTCATCTTTTTGAACTTTTTTCCTGTATTTGACCTTGTGGTTCATGTATTCCTTTCTGAAAGTCTCCATTCTTTCCCACAATTTCAAGAAAATTTACTCTAGGAATATTCATGTTATTAAAGATTTCAAGTTTAAGAAAGAAAGAAAAAAGTATGACAGATCTCATTCTCGTAGTTCTGAATATGTTACCATATTAAAATGTAAGAAAATATACATTTACTCTTCTGTCATATAAATTGTGTCCATTGCAGTTTTTCTACTGTTATACCCATGGGATGAGACAATTGCCTGGATGGCTTTTGTGGAAGGCACATACGATGACTTAGGGGAAATCCTAGTCAAATCTGGGGTAAGGGGAAATTTTGCTTTTTCTGAAAATGTTATGAATATTGGAAAGATAAAGAAATCATGAAGTAAAGAAATTAGGTGATGGGGGGACATGCTTTATGACCTCTCATCTCCAGCTTTAAAGAAGGACTGCTGTGTAGATGAGGGGAAATTCTGGAGCAGAAAGGATCTCCCTTCCCCAGTGTTGGTGAGGTGACCCCTCTGTATGATAATTCTACACAGCCAAAGTCAACAATATTAAACAAAGTACAGGCAGTGGCATAGTGTGTTTGGGTAGAGGCTAACGAGAGTTACTTGCCCACAGTGTTAGTCGGTAGTATAGTCATTTTGATAATATTGACTCTTCCAATCCAGGAGCATGGTATGTCTTTCCATCTATTTGTGTCATCTTTGATTTCTTTTCATCAGTGTCTTATAGTTTTCAGAGTACAAGTCTTTTGTCTCTTTAGGTAGGTTTACTGCTAGGTATTTTATTCTTTTGGATGTGATGGTAAACGGGATTGCTTCCCTAATTTCTCTTTCTGATCTTTCATTGTTAGTATATGGAAATGCCATCAATTTCTGTGTATTAATTTTGTATCCTGTGACTTTTCCAAATTCGTGGACAAGCTCTAACAGTTTTCTGGTAGAGTCTTTAGGATTCTCTAGGTATAGTATCATGTCATCTGCAAATAGTGATGGTTTTACTTTTTCCTTTCCAATTTGGATTGCTTTTATCTCTTTTACTTCTCTGATTACTATGGCTTGAACTTCCAAAACTATGTTGAATAGTAGTTGTGAGAGAGGACATCCTTGTCTTGTTCCTGATCTCAGGGGGAATTCTTTCAGCTTTTCACCATTGAGAATGATGTTAGTTGTGGGTTTGTCATATATGGCCCTTATCATATTGAGGTAAGTTCCCTCTTTGCCCACTTTCTACAGGGTTTTTATCAGAAATGGGTGTTGGATTTTATCAAAGGCTTTTTCTGCAATGAATGAGAGGATCATTTGGATTTTATTCTTCAGTTGGTTTATGTGGTGTATCACACTGATTGATTTGCCAATATTGAAGAACCCTTGCCTCCCTGGGACAAGGCCCACTTGATCATGATGTACAATCCTTTCAATGTATTTTTGAATGTGGTTTTCTAGTATTTTGTTGAGGATTTTTGCATCTATGTTCATCGGTGAAATTGGCCTGTAGTTTTCTTTTTTTGTGGTTTTGGTGTCAGGGTGGCGGTGGCCTCATAGAATGAGTTTGGAAGTATCCCTTCCTCTGCAATTTTTTGAAATAGTTTCAGAAGGATAGGTATGAGCTCTTCTCTAAATCTTTGATAGAATTTGCCTGTGAACCCATCTGGTCCTGGACTTTTGTTTGTTGGAAGTTTTTTAATCACAGTTTCAATTTCAGTACTTGTGATTGGTCCATTCATTTTTTTCTATTTCATCTTGGTTTAGTCTTGGAAGACTGTACTTTTCTAAGAATTTGTCCATTTCTTCTGGGTTTTCCATTTTATTGGTGTATAGTTGCATAGAGTAGTCGCTTATGACCCTTTGTGTTTCTGTGATGTCCATTGTTACTTCTCCTTTTTCTTTTCTAATTTCATTGATTTAAGGCCTCTCTCTTTTTTTCTTGATGAGTCTGACTAAGTGTTTGTCAATTTTGTTGATCTTTTCAAAGAACCAGCTTTTAGTTTCAGTGATCTTTTCTATGGTTTTCTTCATTTCTACTTCATCGATTTCTGCTCTGATCTTTACGATTTCTTTCCTTCTACTAACTTTCTTTAGGTCTTGTCTGTTCTTCTGTCTCTAACTCCTTTAGATGTAAAGTTAGCTTGTGTTTTTGAGCTTTTTCTTGATTCCTGAGGTGGGCTTGTATTGCTATAAACTTTCCTCTTAGAATGGCTTTTGCTGCATCCCATAGGTTTTGGAGTGTCATATCTTTGTTGTCATTTGCTTCTAGGTACTTTTTAATTTCTTCTTTGATTTCTTCAGTGATCCATTGGTTTTAAATAGCGTGTTGTTTAGTGTCCACATCTTTGTGTTTTTTTGCATTTTTTTTCTTGTTGTTGATTTCCAGTTGTATAGCATTGTGGTCGAAAAAAGATGCTTGATGTGATTTCAATTTTCTTAATGGTACCAAGGCTTGATTTGTAGCCCAGGATGGGATCAATCTTAGAGAATGTTCCATGTCCACTTGAGAAGCATGTGTATTCTGTTGCTTTTTGATGGAATGTCCTATGAATATCTATTAAGTCCATCTGGTCTAATGCTTCATCAGGGCCTGTGTTTCCTTATTGATTTTCTGTCTGGATGATCTGTCCCTTGCTGTAAGTGGAGTGTTAGAGTCCCCCCCATTAGTGTGTTATTGTCGATTTGTCCTTTTTTTTTTTTTTTTTGTCTTTTTTTTGCTATTTCTTGGGCCGCTCCTGCAGCATATGGAGGTTCCCAGGCTAGGGGTCGAATTGGAGCTGTAGCCACTGGCCTACACCAGAGCCACAGCAACTCAGGATCTGAGCCGCGTCTGCAACCTACACCACAACCCACAGCAACACCAGATCGTTAACCCACTGAGCAAGGGCAGGGACCAAACCCGCAACCTCATGGTTCCTAGTCGGATTCGTTAACCACTGTGCCACGACGGGAACTCCTGATTTGTCCTTTTAAGGTTGTTCATAGTTGCCTTATATATTGTGGTAATCCGAAGTTGGGTGTGTAGATTTAAAATTGTTATATCTTCTTCATGGATTGATCCTTTGATCATTATGTAGTGACCTTCCTTGTCTCTTAAAGTATTCTTCAATTTAAGGTCTATTTTGTCTGATATGAGTATTGCTACTCCAGCTTTCTTTTCATTCCCATTTGCATGGAATATTTTCTTCCATCCTCTCACTTTCAATTGGTATGTATCCCTAGAAGTGAAGTGGGTCTCTGGAAGACAGCATATACATGGGTCTTGTTTATGTATCATTCAGCCAGTCTCTGTCTTTTGGTTGGGGCATTTAGTCCATTAACAGTTAAGGTAATTATTGATATGTATGTTCTTATTGCCATTTTATGATTTGCTTTGGATTTGTTTTTGTTGCTCTTTTTTTTTCCATTCCTCTCTAGTTCTCTCCTCTTGTGGTTTGATGACTATCTTTAGTGTTGTATATGAGTTGATTTCTCTTATTTGTGTATCAATTGTAGGTTTTTGGTTTGTAGTTCCTCTGAAGTGTTGTGCAGTTCCTCTGAAGTGTTGATATAAGGGTCTGTATATATATATATATATATATATGAGATTGTTTTAAGTTGTTGGTTTCTTAATTGAAAGTGCATCTCCAGTGTCCTGCATTTGTACCCTTCTCTTCTCACAGTTTCTGTTTTTGGTGGCGTAATTGTGCATGGATGATTCATATCTTTACTGTATCTATACCTCTACTGGTGAGCCTTGTCATTTGTGATATTTTTGTTCCCTGTTGTGGCCTTTTCTTTTCTGACTAGAGAAGTTCTTTTAGTATTTGTTGTAAAGCTGGTTTAGTGCTGCCGAATCCCCTTAGCTTTTGCTTATCTGCAAAGTTTTTGATTTCTTCTTCAAATCTGAGTGAGAGCCTTGCTGAGTGAATTAATCTTGGTTAGAGATTTTTTTTTTCTTTTCATCACATTAAGTTTATCATGCCACTCCCTTCTGGCCTGCAGAGTTTCTGCTGAAAAATCTGCTGATAACCTTATTGGGGTTCACTTGTATATCATTTGTTTCTTTTCCCTAGCTGCTTTCAATATTTTCTCTTTGTCTTTAATTTTCGTCAGTTTGATTAATATGTGTCTCGGGGTGTTCCTCTTTGGGTTTATTTTGTATGGTACTTGTTGTGCTTCCTGGATTTGAGTGACTGGTTCCTTTCCCATATTAGGGAATGTTTCAGCTGTTATCTCTTTGAATATTTTTTCTGTCCCTTTCTCTCTCTCTTCTCCTTCTGACACCCCTATAATACAGATGTTGGTGCATTTAACATTGTCCCAGAGTTCTTGACACTCTCTTCATTTGTTTTCAATCTTTTTTCTCTTTTCTGTTCTGCATCTGTGATTTCCACTAATCTGTCCTCCACCTCGCTGATTCATTCTTCTGCCTCTTGTATTCTGCTGTTGGCTGCTTCTAATGAATTTTTTATTTCAGTTACTGTATTTTGCATCTCTTCTTGCTTAAGTTTTATGTCTTGTATCTCTTTGGTCAGTGTTTCCCGTAAATTATCCATCTTTGCCTCCAGTTTATTTCCAATGTTTTGCATCTTCTTCAGCATCAACAGTTTAAAGTCTTTTTTTTCCTGGAGGCTGAGAATCTCCTGATCACTTAGTTGATTTTCTGGGGTTTTTTTCTTTCTTCCTCACCTGAGTTATAGTTCTCTGTCTTTTCATTTTTATAGATTTTCGGTGTGGTGACCTTTTTACAGATAATAGGGTTGTAGCCTCTCTTACTTCTGGTGTCTGCCCCCCTTGTGGCTGACATTGGTCCAGGGGCTTGCTGTAGGCTTCCTGATGGGAGGGACTGGTGCCTGCCCACTGGTAGGTGGAGCTGATTCCTATCCCTCTGGTGGGTGGAGCTTTGTCTCTGAGTGAGACTAGAGGGTACTGTGTGCCTGGGGGTCTTTAGGCAGCCTTTTTACTGATGGGTAGGCTGTGATCCCACCTTCATTGTTTTTTGGCCAAGGGCTTCTGAGCGTTGATGGTTAGGGCCAGATTTTCCCAAAATAGCCACCTCGAGAGAAAAGCATGCTGCTGAATATTCCTGAGAGCTTTGTTTCCACTGTCCTTCCCCCACAACAAGCCACATTCACCCCATTTTTCTCAGGAGGTCCTTCAAGAACCACAGTCAGGTTTGATCCAGGTTCCTATGGAGATTTTTCTTTGCCCTGGGACCCAGTGCACGTGAAGGTCTGTGTGCACCTTTTAAGACTGGAGTCTCCATTTCCCCCAGTCCTCTGTAGCTCCTGCGCACAAGCCTCACTGGCCTTCAATGCCAGATTCTCTGAGGTCTCTTTCTCCCAATGCCAGATCCCCAGGTGTGGGGACTTAACATGGGCTCAGAACTTTCACTCCTGTAGGTGAGTGTGAGATAGTTACTTTCTAATCCATGGGGCTTCCCACCCATAAGGTATGGGGTTGTTTATATTGCATAATTGCCCGTCCTAACTCTTGATGTGGCCTTCTCTTTGTCCTCTGGAGTAGGATATCTTTTTGAAAGTTTCCAGTCCATTTGACTGAAGATTGCTCAGCATTTGGTTGTGATTTTGTTGTTTTTAGAAGAGAAGTTGAACTTCAGTCCTTCTATTCCACCATCTTAATCTCATCTCCAAAAACATTTTTTGAAGTTATATAATGGTAGCTTTACAATCTGGAACATCCTCTCTTGTTTCTGCTTTTTAATGCTTTCTCCTTCTATCTTTCCTACTCCCTTGGAATCTCCTTGAGTTACAGTCAGAATATGCTAGTCTGTTATAGCTCCAGTACCAGAAGTAGTTCCCTAAACATTGTTAGAACTTAATCAGTTTTCATTGAAGAAATAGGTGAATGAATTCATAACTCTACTCAACTTTAACTTCATCATTTTCCACTAATCAGTGAATGATTTATATTAATGCAGAAAATACCCATTAAACAAAAATTTAATGAGTACATGATAGATGCCCAGCAATGGAGAGATAAAGCTTGTGATCTCAAGGAACTCACATTACAGTAAAACCTCTTTTATTGCATTTGAAAACTTGATTCTGATTTTTTAACATGCAGCACTATTGCCTAATGTGGTAGATCACTCACTCATATTACTCCCCAGACAATATTTTTCTTTGAGCATTTTAAACACAATTTGAACATAACGAAATTGCTTTCTTTTTAACTCAAAGATCTATCATACTTTCCAGTTAAAAAGCCATGCAGAGAATAAAGAAGCTGGAGGGAAAAGTTTGGAAGAGGAAAAAGTCATGTAAAGGGTGATCACAGCCACTTGTGATGTCAGGTGCACCTGTGGTGTAAGCTGGAGAATTGCAAGCAAACATGCATGAAAAACATATCTGAACTATAAAAGTAATAATCAAAGTTACTTAGATAATATTTATTATTTTTTAAAAAGTAGTACAACCAATAGGATTCTTAAATACTATATTAAATTTGGAAATGAAGTGTTTTTACGTTATTCTCCAAATCTTCTTCTTTCTTCTCGAGCTTTAAGGTCTTATTCAAGTGCCTTCTCTTCTAAGAAGGAAACCACCGTAAACATCATTCCTTTATAGCTTACTTTAAGAAATCTAAACACACTCAGAATTTCCTCAGTTTATTCCCTTCTCTACAGATTTGATGGTGTCATGGGGCTGAATCACATTTTGCCATTTGACCCCCATAATTTCTGACTTTTCTACCTCACACTATCTCATTCCCTGGGATCTCTTCTGTAATTCTTCACCAAGTAGTGGCCAGTATTGTACATAGCCGCTCCCTTCCTCTTAGATTTCTTGTTCATGTCAATTGTAAACACTGTCACTCACTGCCCACTTTATTTGCAGAATAATGTATCCAGTATTAACTTCTACCTTCAGCTTTCATGCCCATTCCAATCCTCAGAAAAATAAAATAATAAACTCACTCAACTACTATGAATCATCACATCTTAGAAAACAATGAGTTGTAAATAATTGTCAAAGATATGTATGTATTTTAAGCTCCTTACTGGATTGAACTTACTTTGAGGAATTGCACCTTACTTCCTTATGTCACCCATAGTTCTTTGTACTAGGTACTGCTCTATTCTATGGTTTTTTGTTTGTTTGTTTGTTTATTTATAGAATAGACTATCTGGAAAAAAGAATTAGTGAAAGGACTATTTCCTTATCTCCATCACTTCTGAAATAGTGTATATAATTGATTTTCTTTTCTATTTTTTTTTTTTTTTTTTTTACTTACAGGAGAGAATCCAATAGCCCATTTTTTGTTAGAATTTTTCCAAACAACATCTGTGTGAGATCACTGGAGTTTAAAATCTTGGAAGACAAAAGCTTGGTCTATTTCATCTTTATTGTAAAAGTTTGTGGGAATTTAGAGGCAGGGATTGATAGATACATCATCAAAAACAATTTTCTGGAGATGGTACAACAGAAAGTAGCCTTCTGGGGGTTAAAATAGTGGACTCCTTCTTGGGAAGAAAACAAACAAAACAATTTTAAAAAGACTCTAACTTCTAGATGTAAAGAAATTCTCAGAATCACAGTGGAGCAAGATAACAGGCAGTAGCATCAGCTCTATAGATTGCTGAATAAACCTCATCACATAAATAGAATTTCTGACCTTCTTCCTATTCTCTAATAGACCTAGATGCCTCTGCTGGTCATGCAAATAAGGCAGTGTAATTTATATTCTTCTTTTCAATGAAAGTGCTTTGCACATAGTAGGTACTCATTAAAGATGAATTCATTTTTCATTCATGTTCATTGCAGAACTGAAAGTCTGCTACTGGCATATATAATTTCCAAAAATCAGACATATTAGCGGGCATAGGAAAAACAATGGTAAAGTAAAATAAAAAGGAATTTTACTTAAATCATTTGGTATACATTACAGTCTTAAAAGACATTTAAATTCACTATGGGTAATATAAGCAGCCAGTTCAACTTTAAATTCATTTTTTGTATAATAATTCTGCTACCAATATAAAATTGTGATTTATTTCTAGAGAAGTAAAATAATCTGTTTAAATTTAATGTTAGTATAAGCATGGAATTCTTAAATTAATAAAGTGTATATTTTAGAGAACTAGCAATATATCTTGACATGTTCAGAGATATACAGTACATAAAGGTTAAATAGCAATGGTAAAATCTTCCCAGTTATTTTAGACTTTAGAAGATAATATCTGCATCCTGATCCAATATCTATTCATATGATGAAAGTTAAAACCACCTCTACTGTTTTAATACTGTGAATAAATTGCATTCTTGATGATTTTCATATTATCTATTCATTCTCAACACTCCTAGATTCTTCCTTATTATTTTTAAATGCTTTGTAGTACCAGAGAAACCACCGTAAAGAAACACATACTATTCATTTCTATTTGAAATCAAATATCAAGCTTAAAGCAAAATGACCGACAGTGAACTGTATTTAATTTCATTTTCTTATGCAGGAACAAATGCACTAAGTAATCCAAGCTCAGAGATACTGGTGTATGGTATTTTCAAGCAATGAAACTAAGCAAGTGTTACTGAGGTTGAAGGTTACCCAGTGTGCACTCTTAGTGTCTGATGGGAAGAATAAAGTTATCAAAAACCCTTTAGCTATATTCACATGATGCCAAATTCCTGTCCGAACACTAAAACATTCTTTTTTGTTTGTTTGTTTTTTAGGGCTGAACACCAAAACATTCTTTAAATCAACTGGGTGAAGTTTATTTATTTATGAGGTTTAAATCCAGGAGGATATCAGAGATTTTTCAGATCTGTGACATTTTTCTTGGTAGAGAAATGAGGAAAAGGACCTAGGGGTTGGGGTTGTGAAGACATGTAATGAATTCAGAAAACTTCAGCACCTTTTCCTTTTATTACTAAGGTCTCATGAGATTTAACTAGAAACTAATTTTCTATAGGGAAGTTCTTCATTTCTATATCATTGTCTCATTTCTGGTTATTTTCTTGCCACAGGTAAAAAATATGATGAAAAAAATCATCTTGTCTACATATAGGTAATATGGCATATCCTCTGCATTTCAGATTTTCATAAAAGGTATAATGCTTAACTTCAATTTAATAATTATTGCAGATATACAAATTAAAACATCAAGTGTGTTTGTCTATTACATTAGGAAGATTTAAAAGATGATTTACCAATCACCGTTTACCATTTACCCAGTGTCAATAAGTAAGTTTAACATTATGACACTAAAAAATGTCATCTCAAAACTGTGATGCAATAGATAAATAGTCCTATTTCCAAAATACAGCAACCCAAATATCATTAAAACACTTCTAGGACAAAACATCTAGAAATTCTGTATAAAATAATAATCCTTCTTTTTTATCATTTTTGGGGACAACTTCCAAGAAAGAAGATAAATTATTAGAAGACAAAAAGATTGAAAATAGGAACCACAGTGGTAAGAAGCATCAAATATACAACTCCTCTGAAGTGGGAACCTCCTGCACTATTGGTGGGCATCTAAATTGATACAAGTGCTCTGGAAAAGAGTGTGGCAGTTCCTAAAAAAACTAAAAACAGAGCTCTACAATATGATCTAGTAATCCCTTTCCTGGACATCTATCCAGAAAAAAAAGCATAATTTGAAAAGATACATGCACCCCAATATTCATTGCAACACTGTTTACGATAGCCGAGACATGGAAGCAACCTAAATGTCCATCAATAGAGGAATGGATAAAGAAGACGTGGTACATATATACAATGAAATATTACTCAGCCATAAAAAAAATGAAATAATGCCATTTGCAGCAACATGGATGGACTGAGAAATTATCATACATGTGTGTGTGTGTGTGTACACAACTCTTCTGAAGGTATGTGCTAAATTTGCCAAGTAATCTAGAATCTCCCTAGTAATAGGCAGCTGAGTAGGACACTAGACCTTTAGCCTAGTATAGGTGAGAATTCACTGAAACCCCTACTTAAAGACAGAAAATTTGAAGGCCTGCATTTTCACCAAAAGTTTAATGTAAAAATACTTACTCCTGGAAAATAGTAATTACAAAGCACATTGTTTCAACTTTGTCTCTGGGTGGGGAAGAAAGTCTTTTTAGCGTTTATAATCACAGATATGTTTTATTGAGCACTTTGGACTTATTTGAGTAATCTGGGAAACCCACAGCTAAAAATTAAAATAATTTGGGTAGCTAGCTCTCTGTGTCACCTGAAAAAAAGTGCAAATCTTTATTGGAAGGAAATAACTTTAACCAAGGGTTCACATTTTTTGCGCATGTAATATCCAACTGATAATGAGCTCAGAATCCAAGTAAATATATTACCATGAGTCAGGAGAACATAAATCCCCACCCCAGGAAGTTCCTGTTGTGGCTCAGAAGTAATGAACCTGACTTGTGTCCATGAGAATGTGGGTTCAATCCTTGGCCTTGCTCAGTGGGTCAGGGATCTGGTGTTGCCGTGAGCTGTGGGTAGGTCGCAGATGTGGCTTGGATCTTGCATTGCTGTGGCTGTGCTATAGGCCATCTGCTGCAGCTCCAATCTGACCCCTTGCCCAGGTACTTCCATATACTGCAGGTAAGGCCCTAAAAAAGCAAATAAATAAATAAATAAAATTCCCGGAGTTCCCGTCGTGGCGCAGTGGTTAACGAATCCGACTAGGAACCATGAGGTTGCGGGTTCGGTCCCTGCCCTTGCTCAGTGGGTTAACGATCCGGCGTTGCTGTGAGCTGTGGTGTAGGTTGCAGACGCGGCTTGGATCTCGCGTTGCTGTGGTTCTGGCGTAGGCCGGTGGCTACAGCTCCGATTCGACCCCTAGCCTGGGAACCTCCATATGCCGCAGGAGCGGCCCAAGAAATGGCAAAAAGACAAAAAAAAAAAAAAAAAAAAAAAAAATTCCCACCCCAAATTAGACTCCTGAACCACAGATATTGAAATTATTAGACCAGCATTCAATATAAAAGAGTGAATCAGAAACATGGACATGAAACATGATGCTTTCAGAACAGATCAGAAAAATTTATATGCAAAAAAAAAACTTGTTGAAATTATAAGTATAATAAATGGGACTCAAAATTCAATAGTAGGTTAAACAATTACATTAGCTAGTTGAGAGAGAATCAGTTAACTGGAAGATAAAGGCCACATATTACAAAAACTACAACACAGAGAGACAAAGAGTAAGATTAAAGAGTAGTTAGTGATATGGAAGATAAAATAAGAGAGAGATTATAGGGAATGGAAGAGACAGTGTATAAAAAGGTAAAGGTTGGATTTTTTTTCCAACATCAATTTTTAATCTCCAACAGCATAAATAGAAATAAATTAAATAAATTAAATAAAGCTAGGAAATGATAGGGAAGGAAATTCATGCCTAAACACAGAGTATTCAAAGACAAAAATAGGCTATCACAATGACCACAAGAATGAAAAGAATAATTGGCTCCAGAGAAATGACAATTAGACCAAGAGGATATATTTCAACAGTAGCCATGAAGACCAAAACCTACAGAATAATATCTTCAAAATAATACAGAATAACAACTTTCAACATTGAATAATATACCATCTAAATTATTATCGAAGAATAAGATGTCAAACTAGACATTTTCATTTACCCCCAAAATTTGGAATTGGAAGGTTTTGTAATTCTATTTTCAGGAAGAAAATTTTACTGAAACAAAATGTTATCCTGAATCTAAATGAATCTATTTCTACTTGTTATATGGTAACCAAATACTTTTAAAAAAATTTTATTGAAGTACGGTTGATTTACAATGTTGTGATACCAAATACTTTTTTTTCTAATGATAAGGTTGAAAACCTAAATAAAATTGGATAATAGCAAGCAATGTAACTTTATACCAGTTATTCTTATAAATCAATAGCATCAAGTCTCCACCTTGAAATATGCTCAGTATCTATACTAAATATTACCATTCTGGAATATATTGAAATATTCCAGTTGGATTTATGTACCGAAAGGCACTTCTTTCATCTTGAAGCAGGCAAAAGAGAATTAACCAAAAAGTCCTGGGCTCCTGACTACATATGTCCAAACTATTCTATCTGGCTTTTACTAAAACTAAGTAATTTTTAAAATTCATCAAATTGCTGAACTTACTGTTTAGCACCACTATTTGACTTTTTTCTGTCAGGCAAATAGCGATATCACAGCTTAGTATATCTTGCCATAATCAAATTAGAATTATATTGAACTTATATTTGCCTCCATCATTTCCATTTGGGTTTAGATGTGGTTTCACATAATAAACAAAAATGTAGCATAAATATTCCTCTGCATATGTCTATTTTCCCATCTTTGAATGGAAAGACATTCTTTTCTAAGAATTCTCTCTCAACTATACAGTTACAAGCACTCCTTGGAGACACTGTGTGTTCAGTTTCAGACCACCTCAATAAAGTGCATATTGAAATAAAACATCCCACAAATATTCTGGTTTCCAAGTGCACATAAAAGTTATGTTGATACTATACTGTAGTCTATTAAGTTTGTAATAGCATTATGTCTAAAAAATGTATATAGATTAATTTAAAAATACTTTATTGCTAAAAAATGCTAATCATTATCTGAGACTTTTACAAATCATAATCATTTTGCTGGTGGAGGGTCATGCCCCAAATTTGCTGGCTGCTGACTCATCAGGGTGGTGGTTGCTGAAGGTTGGGGTGAATGTGACAATTTCTTAAAATAAGAAAACATTAAAATTTGCCATATCTGTTGACTCTTCCTTTCATGAACAGTTTCTCTGAAGCATGCAGTGCTATTTAACAGCATTTTACCCACATTGGCTTCAAAATTGGAACCAATCTTCTCAAACCTTGCCACTATTTTATCAACTAACTTTTTAATATTCTAAATCCTTTGCTGTCATTTCAACAATCTTTGCATTATCTTCACCAGGAGTGGTTTCCATCTGAAGAAACCACCTTATTTGCTTATCCATAAAAAGAAATTCCTGTTATTCCTGTCATGGCCCAGTGGTTAATGAGCCCAGCTAGTATCCATGAGGGTGCCAGTTCAATCCTGGCCTTGCTTAGTGGGTTAACGATCTGGCGTTGCTGTGAGCTGTGGTGTAAGTCACAGATGCAGCTTGGATCTAGCATTGCCGTGGTTGCAATGTAGGCTGGTGGCTACAGCTCCAATTGGACCCCTAGCCTGGGACCTCCATATGCTGTGGGTGTGGCCTTAAAATGACCAAAAATAAAAAAAGAAATTCCTCATTCATTAAAGTTTTATCATGAGAGTGCAGCAATTCAGTCATATCTTTAAGTTTCACTTCTAATTGTAGTTCTCTTGAATTTAGAGTTAGAATTCTAGTTCTCTCTCTCCATCATGTCTGCAGTTACTTACTCCACTGAAGTCTTGAACTTCTCAAAGTCATGCAGGAAGGTTGGAATCAGCCCTTCCAAACTCTTGTCAATGTTGATATTTTGACCTCTTTCCACCATGAATCACAAACATTCTTAAAGACATTTAGAATGGTTAGTCTCCCCCCACACACACACACCTGTAGCATATGGAAGTTCCTGGGCCAGATTGAATCTGAATTGCAGCTACAACCTACGCTGTAGCTGCTGCAATGCCATATCCTTAACATGCTGCTCTGGGCTGGAGATTGAACCCATGCCATCACAGAAACAATGCCAGGCACTTAACCTGCTGTGCCACAGTTGGAACTCCCCAGAAAGTTTTCAATTTACTTTGCCCAGATCCATTAGAGGAATGTCTTCACTATCTATGACACCTATAAACTTACAAAATACATTTCTTAAATAACAAGGCTTGAAAATCAAAATGACTCTTTGATCCATGTGCAGCAGAATGGATGTTGTCTAAGCAGGCATGAAAACAACACTAATCTCATTGTACATCTCCACCAGGGGTCTTGGGTGCTCAGGCACACTGTCAATGAACAGTAATATTTTTAAAGGAGTCTTTTTCTGAGCAGGAGGTCTCAATACTGGGCTTAAAATATTCAGTAAACCGTGTTGTAAACAAATGTGATGCCATCTAGGTTTTGCTGTTCTGTTTATGGATCACTGGCAGAGTAGACTTAGCATAATTCTTAAGGCACCTAGAACTTTTGGAATACTGAGTGAGCATTGGCTTCAACTTAAAGTCACCAACCGTGTTAGCCCATAAAAAGAGAGTTAGTTTGCCCTTTGTTTGAAGCTATATATTGACGTCTCCTCTCCAGCTCTGAAAGTCCAAGTGGCATCTTCTTCCAATAAAAGGTTGCTTCACGACATTGACAATCTTGTTTAGTGTAACCACCTTCATTAGTCATCTTAACTAAATCTTCTGGATAAATTGCTACAGCTTCTACATCAGCACTTTCTGCTTCACCTGACACTCATTTATGGAAATGGCTTCTTTCCTTAAACTTAATGAACCAACCTCTGACAACTTCAAACTCTTCTCTGCCATTTCCTCCCCTCTCTCAGGCTTCCTAGAATTGAAGAGAGTTAGGGCCTTGTTCTGGATTGGGCTGTGGTTTAGGAAAGTTGTGGTTGGTTTGATCTTCTATCCAGACCACTAAAACCGTCTCCATATCAGCAGTAACCACATGTTGCTTTCTTTTCCATATGTGTGTTTGCTGGAGTAGCACATTTAATTTCCTTTGAGAACTTTTCCTTTGCATTCACAACTTGACCAACTGTGTGGTGGAAGATGCCTATCTTAGCTTTCAACATGCCTTCCTTTAGTAAGTAATCTTAGCAGATTAATCATTTCTAGCTTTTGATTTAAAGTGAGACATTGTTCTTTTCACTTAAAAATTTAGAGGCCATTGTAAGATTATTGATTGGCAATATTGTTGTGTCTCAGGGAATAGGGAGGCCCTAGGAGAGGGAGAGAAATGGAGGACTGTCTGGTCAGTGGAACCACCAGAACACACACATTTAATGATTAAGTTCACTCTCTAATATGGGTGCAGTTTGTGGCACCCCAAAGGAATTACAACAGTAACATTAAAGATCACTGATCACAGATTACCATAGCAAATATTATATTACATTATATTATAATTATTTCAAATTATAATAATGAAAAAAGCTTAAAATCTTTTGAGAATTTCTGAATTGTGACACAGAGACAAAAAGTGAGCAAATGTTATTAGAAAAATAGCTCACGTAGATTTGCTCAGTGCTCAGTTGCCACAAAGTTTCAATTTGTAAAAACAACATCTGTGATGTGCAATAAAGTGAAGAGCAACAAAACAAAGTATGCCTATAGGATGGGCCAGCAGGAATCCAGGATCCTGCTGATAACAAGGACTACACTAGTAGTTATTTGGAAAGGTAGAACCATTAGACGCATTTAACTGTAGCTAATTTTTCATTTATCCATCTGCAGTTGTGAAAAAGCCCAAAGCTGGGGAAAAAAAAAAAAAATCAACAAATACTATTTTATCTGAACTTCTAAGGAAAGTGGTGTTTCCTTACTGACTGATTTAGCACCAACTTAATATTAAAATGTACTGATTCTTGGATTAAAGACTATGTTATCTAAGGGAAAAGTGGATGTTGCACAGGCTCACTGTGTGTGGATGAAACCCTTCAAACTCTGATTAGTTACGCAGTTTGAATTCCTATACTTGCAGACCACTGAAAGTTCTTCAGCAGTTTATAGCTGTCATTTAAAAAAAAAATTTAAAACCATTAATTCCTCACCTATTTTTTATAATGCCAAAATCCTCAAATTAATAATAATGTACTGTATTTAAATTTATTATCATTGGATAATGTAACTTCAGAATCAGAAAGAACTTCCAGTTGCTTTAAGTATATACATATTATTTTTAGGAGGAAAAAAGTGTGTTTTATGATTTTATATAGACGTGATATTACCCAGAGATGTCAAAGACATTCTCAGAAAATGTTTATGCATTGATGTGTTATTGAACTCATCTACACTATTTAAAAAATATGTATTTAATTCTTCTTAGCCGGTCTTTTTACTTGTATTTTATTTTATTTATTTATTTATTTATTTTTTGTCTTTTTGCTATTTCTTTGGGCTGCTCCGGCGGCATATGGAGGTTCCCAGGCTAGGGGTTGAATCGGAGCTGTAGCCACCGGCCTACGCCAGAGCCACAGCAACGCGGGATCATTAACCCACTGAGCAAGGGCAGGGACCGAACCCACAACCTCATGGTTCCTAGTCAGATTCGTTAACCACTGTGCCACGACGGGAACTCCTACTTGTATTTTATTTAAGATAAACTCCCTACTGGAGTACTGGTATGTTACATTTGCTATGAACTGCTTGTGAGAGAATATTGCCAGTATGATGTAGTTCTATGTATGGAGTGAGGTAGGAATTAATTCTGGTTTATGTTTCAATTATACTCCTGATGAGATAACTGACTGACTTCTGCCTCCCAATTATTGTTCAAGTTTCAGTCTTTGTATTTGGTTCCATCTATCTCTCTCAATTGTTTCAGTTGAAAACTAGACTAAAGTACTATAGTTTCATAATAAATATTGCGAGGGAAAACAAAGCATTTCATCATACTTTTTTAAATATGTCTTTGACTTTTCTTCATTCTTTCTTTTTGGGCTATTAATTCTTAAGCAAAAGTAGATCCATGATAGCTTCTTTAATTTTTCTCACACTGTGATCTCTTGGAAAGAACATGATGGAATATAATATTAAAAAAAGAGCATATATGTGGTGTGTGTGTGTGTGTGTGTGTCTGAGTCACTTGGCTTTACAGAAGAAATTGGCACAACATTATAAATCCACTATACTTTAATAAAAAAAATTAGATAGACAATGAACTTTTCTGCTGCTAAAAAAAAAAATTTTATTCTTTTAAGGAAAAAAAAAACAGATTGTAAAATCACAACAGCTTATCCTATCTAGTCATTTTCAGATAGTTTAAAGTCTGAAAGATAAAAATTCTAATTATAAAAGTTTAGGAGGGAGTTCTGTCATGGCTCAGTAGTAACGAACCTGACTAGTATTCATGAGGATGCTGATTCCATCCCTGGCCTCACTCAGTGGGTTAAGAGTCTGCTGTTGCCATAAGCTGTGATGTAGGTCACAGATTTGGCTCAGATCCTACTTTGCTATGGCTGTGGTGTAGGCTGGCAGCTGCAGCTCCAATATGACACCCGGCCCGGGAACTTCCATATGCCTCAGGTGCAGCCCTAAAAAGAAAAAAAAAAAAAAAAATCTAATTATAAAAGTTTTAGCATGCAATATAGGAAAATATATTTATATTCTTGTATTTATATTCTTGGGATGGTAAAGATTTTCTTAAACTAGATACAAAGCACATATCATAAAGTACTGATTAAGTTGACATTAAATCAAAACTTTTCATAAAAATGTACCATATTATGAAAACTGAAGATGAGCTAAAACTGACAATGGATTGGAATCCATGATACGCATAAACACATCAAGAAAATCCAAGTGAAAAATGCATAAAATATATAAACAATTCACATTGGAAATTTGGATAGTTAACAAATATAAAAAGTACTCAGTCTCATAAGTAAGCAGGAAAACATGCATTTAAGCTGTAATGAAATACCATTTCACACCCCTCAGACTGGACAGGACAGTATGAAAGTGTCTGGTAATACCAAGTTCTACCAAGATGTGGATTAAAAAAAACTTTTATAAATTTTAGTGGAAATGTAAACTGTTTGAAAACACTTGAATATTGAATATACTCTACAACCCAGGAAATCCACTCATAGATGGCATATAAAATAGAAAAATAGTCATACATACACATAAAGAGATATAAACAAACATGTTCATAACAGCATTACTTATAAAAGCAAAAATTGTCATCAGATACACTATCATGTAGTAGTAAAAATTAGTGAATCAGAGTGACACATATCAAGATGATTCATTCTCACAAACATAGGGTAGTTTTTTCAAAATCAAAAGCAAGTTGCAAAAGAATACATACTGCATTATATCATTTCTATAAGGATTAATTTTCCAAAGCAATATAAAAACATTGTTAGCAGCAAAAGGGCATGAATTTTATTAATGTACAAATGTACAAATAAGTAAAAAATTTAGGAATGAGGTTAGCTTTGTGGGGTGAGAGGAGAAGACACAGAGGAATGGTAGAGGAAGTGTCAATATTATTCATATTTTCCTTCTTAAGGTGCATGATGGGTACATCAGTGTTCATTGTAATTTATGTATGTAAATTTTTTTTAAATTAAAAATAAAAATATTAAAATATCATCCAAAGTAATTAAATGTAACAATAACCATTTTCTTTAGCCGAATTTACTGTTAATCTGAGTGGTTAGTGTCACAGTAAAGGCCATCTAACAGATTAATTTGAGGAAGAACCTAATGACTCCCACTTCCTGTTCAGAGCTTCTCCCTGTTTTCAAAAGCTAACAGCACGCCATTCACTTATGGCACCCCCACTGATCCTGATCCCGACCTATCAAGATCTACCAGCTCCAAGGTCTTCAAATCTGTATCCCCATAATCAAAATTTAACAACGCTTTCTGTTTCCCCGAGGACCCATATCTAATTAAGCCAAATCTGCTAGGATGTTAATGGTTGGTAAAATTGAAAGTATTGTACTTTCCATACGGAGGTTTTTTAAAATCAGGAATCTCCAAAGAGGAAATCTTTTAGGACAAGGATTGACATACTAGATATCCATTTCAAAAATTTTAGTAGTGTGACTCAAAGGAATTGATTAACAGTTTATAAAATTTTGTGGGTGTAAAGTTTAGCCATTTATAGATGTAATCTGAACAACTAATCTGTTAAAACTGCCTTGATCTAATTTTTAAAGTTGTTACTGGTTTTGGTGCTGGACCTCTGCTTGAGTGACAGCCTAAGGATATTCAGCATTCATCTTTTTCCAATCTTCAGACAGTCATCTGCATTTCCAGAGTGTAGATGACAGGGCAACTTGGAATTTCAAGACAGCACCCACATTTGCATTTCAATAGTTCTGTAATTCTATGAAACCACTGAAATCTCTTCAATATGCTTCATTGTTTAAATAGTGAAGGTGGCCAAAATTTGTTCAAGATTGGAAGTCTTAGGGGAAAAAATCGGGCCATTGTATACAAAGCCTATTCCAAAGAGAATACCCTTCTTCCTTCTTATGTTTTTTTAACAGTAAAATCATGTTTGTTAAAACCCATAGGCACTGCATTACACCTGCACATATTTAAAATCTTTTTATCTACTTGGATCTCTATGGTCTGAAATGAAGATTCTTGGATATTACAAAGAGGAAAGGAGAACATATGGTTTGAAATATATTACATATTACATCAATTTTTAATTTGAGATTTCTCCCCACTGGAAGGGAAAATTTTGTTTTCACTTAGGAAAACAGTTTCACTTAACACAGGGGAGGTAACTTCATTGGTAGGTATCTCACCTGTTTGTAAGGATCTGTGGTTTCTTCATAGTTGGCTATGATTTTAAATTAAAAAAAAATTTTTCCAAATATTTTGGTAAAAGGAATGAATCCTGGAGTTAAAATAAGAAATTCTGAGTTGAAATGCAGGGCAATTGGGTACCTTTCTGAGATGAGTGTTCGTGCCTTTCCTATAAGTGTGGAAAATGTTATCCACCAGTTTTAGGAAAGGATTAAATGAAAGACTATATGTGAAAGTTCTGTGCAAACCGTATCCAAGAGAACTTGAAGCCTGTAAAGGATTGCTACAATTGTATAATTGTGTGAGGTTATGTTTTTTTCAGTTTTCAACTGATACCTAAAATTTTTCATCTAAACAACCCCATACCTCTGGGGTGGGAAGCTCCACAGACTGAAAACTAACTGGTTCACAGAGACTCAACTACAAGAGTGAGAGTTCTGAGCCCCACATCAAACCCTCACGTGCGGGGATCTGGCACTGGGAGAAAGAGCCCCTGGAGCATCTGGCATTGAAGACCAGTGGGGCTTGTGCACAGGAGCTCCAGGGGACTGGGGGAAAGGGAGACTCCACGCACACGGACTTTCACGTGCACTGGGTCCCAGGGCAGAGCAAGGTCTCCATAGGAATCTGGGTCAAACATGACTGCAGTTCTTGGAGGACCTCCTGGGAAAACAGGGGTGAATATGGCTTGTTGTGAGGGATGGACATTGAAAGCAAAGCTCTTGGGAATATTCAGCAGCTGTGCCTTTCTCTAGAGGTGGCAATTTTAGGAAAATGTGGCCCCACCCATCAGTCAGGGCTGAGAAGCCCCAGGGCAAACAACAATCCAGGTGGGATCACAGCTCTGCCCCTCAGTAAACAGGCTACCTAAAGACCCCTCAGGCACACAGCTGCCTCTAATCCCATGCAGAGACTGAGCCCCACCCACCAGAGGGATTAGAATCAACTCCAAACAATTTTCCATCGAGCCCAGACACTGAGATGTGGCAACTGTTTACAAGGACAAAACAATGGGTGAAAAAATACAGCTCTACAGAGGTCAATTAAAAAATGTGTCCTTTTAATGTTATTTTCATCTCATTGCCATTTCAAACCCTTTTGTGGTGGTGTTTTATAACACATTAATAATCTGCCTTTTATAACACAAAATAATCTGCCTTTTCAAAATATACTCCCATCTCGTTTTTCTTCTACATGCAAATAATATGATATACTAGGACGTTATCCTTAAAATTCAGCCCACCTTCATGGCCCGGGTAAGTGAAAAATAATCATTCTTGGTACTCTGCAAATTAGGTGTCAATCTCCAAAGTCTCTTCCTTGACAATCCCTAGCAGTCAGAAAGATGCTTTTTGACCTTGAAGATTTTAGCTTGGCAAATCTAAGAATATGAGCAAATGCATTTTCTTTTCAGTAAACTGTGAGCTTGCATCCACCCCACAGTGGCAATTGAATGCCATGCAGTCTGACTGTATTAGCCATGTAGAGAACCAAAGGGGAATTCCTTCTCTCTTATAATGAGGAAACAAAAAGCCTACAGCCTATATTCCACAAAAGAAAACAAAAATGATTCCAGAATAATAAATCTAATTTCAAAGAGAGAATTGACCCGTCGGGTTTAGAGAATAAAAGAGAAGTCTAAATATAGCACTAGCTTCGTCAATATTTTTCTTAACATATTGCTGTTTATGAGAGTTTAAGGAGAAGCGTGAGAGAATAAAGTGGCTGTGTGTGCCTTTACGTGAGTGTGTGTGAGTGTGTGTTCGAGGCAGGAGGAGTGGCGGTGAAAACATGAAGGGTAGTTGGAAAACCCCTTCTCTTTCTGCTCACTCCCAGGGCAGCAGCCCCGGCTCCAAAATGAGAGGGGAACGTGAGAACAGGCACAGAGGTCGTTGCTGTGACTGATGTGAAGCGACCGACCCGCTAGCAGAGACTTTTCTCCTTGGCAGCCAACAACCTGCAGCGGGAAAGGCGGGCGGGGGAGGAAACCCCGAGGAGGCGCTCCCGGCCGCCTCTTTGCTGAGATAGCAAGAGCAGCAGCCTGCGGAGCCACGAGCGCAGCGTCACCGAGCCGGTGCGGGTGCAGGGGCGCTCAGAAGGCGCAGAGGCCGGGAGGCGCTGGTGCGGCGGAGTCGCCCGCGCTGCAGGACGCCGAGCGGCGCCGCTCGAGCGCGGCGGGCAGGTCCAGCAGCAAGGGGAGCCCCGCGGCCGCGCGCTGCCGGGCGCAGTGCCTCCAGCACCTGCCTGGCGCACAGCAGGCGACTGAGAGAACCCAGAAAGCTCGGCCTGTTGTCCCGCTCTCTAAAAACAGCCTGTGCTGGAGCCGGGAGACTGCGACCATTTCAGTTCTCCGCCAGACTGGGATTTTTTTCTTCTCACAATTTGGGGGAAACCGAGTAGAGGTCAGAGGGGCAAGGCGAGAATCTCAAAAAGGGGCCGAGGGTTGTGAACGTGGCCACCCCCTTCCCCTTTGCTGGAAAATCTCCTTGACATTTTTCACACTTTGAAGCAGCTGCAGCTGGTGTCGTCGGAAAAGGGGGTGGGAAAAAAGAGAGGGGGCGGGGAGAGCAGGGAGACACAGCCAAGAGCCAAGAGCAGCGCCTCCTCGCCTGCCAATCCTGGCACCTGTGCACCGAGCCACTGCACCGAGGAGGACCCCACTCCGGGCGAACCCCAGGCTTGAAGCCACGGACACTCAGCCCGTTGGCAGCGGGTTCTCACCGGAAGGACCTGCAACCACACACTCGGGCCACAGCCGTCGCCTGCAGCCGCGGGAGCGCCTGGCCCTTCGGAACCGCCCGCTGCGCCTGGGTCTCCGGGGATCCTCGCCCAGGAAAGGCGCGGCAGCGGGCCGAGGGTGTTACAGAGTTGGGTGCAAGATTCGCCTTTCCTGCTCATCTCTTCTCCGCCCAGGATTTATTGTCTGTGGAGCCTTCTGGGGGTGGGGAGGGAGCTGCGCCTCCGCCACCGCCGCCGCCGCCGCTGCTGCGGTCGCTAGCGCGGCGCGCTGGGCAGGCGGAAGCTGGGGAGTGGATGCGCTCCTGCCTCCCCCGCCAGCGCTTCGGGTTTCCCCTCGGCAGCTTCCCGCCGGAACCTCTCCAGCCGTCCACCTGAAGGACACCGGCACCATGGTCTAACGTGGCCCCTGCCTGGAATCCCCTCATTCGCCTCCTCTTCTTCTTCGCCCCTCCTCTCCTCCGAGGACCCTCGTGCTCACTCCACTGCGGACCCCCGAACACTTTAAGGAATAACCCTTGGCAGCTGCACGATTCACTCTCTCCAGAACCTCATGGGCAGTTTCTCTCGCCGGTGATGTGAGTAGGACACTATCGCTCCGTGGCCGGGGGTGGGGTGTGTGTGTGCGGGGGTCTCACCGTTTGTAGCCTTGGTGACAGTGAGCGCCGGAGATGCGGGACCCAGGCGGCCGGCGCGGGGCGGGGGTGGGAGGACCCGAGCCTTCAGCGCTCTCTGGGAGCTGCTTGCGTGGTGGCCCGTGGAGGCGGCGGGGATGTGGTAGGTTGCGGGGCATTTGGAATGGGGTGCCAGCTGTGCGGGTGCAGGAGAGCACCCAGTGGTCTGCGCTAGCAGGAGAGCTTAAAGGGTTACATATTGCGAAAAGGAAAGGTAAAGAGCGAGTTTTGGCGCTGGTGCTGGGACCTTTGGTTGGGCTGAGGTTGATTTTAGCTCCTTATCATCTTGGGTATCTCCAGTCAGCTTTTTCCCGAAGGTATCTAAAGGATGAAGCGCTCCTTTATTCTCTCTCCCCCTACCCCCTCTCTCTCTCTCTCTCTCTCTCACACACACACACACACACACACACACACTTGTGGCAGGTCTCATCTGTCCTTTTATCTTAGAAGCTTCAGTATTACTGTTTGATGTCTTATTTGTTCGAATATATATATAATTATAAGCTCTTTCTGCCATTGGGGATTGAAGGGAAAGGGTGCGGTTTGGGGGGTTTGGAGGGGAAGAAGGAGTATAACATATTGGAGAACCAAAAGAAGTCGGGGAGCGATGGAGTGAAAGCTTTCTTCCTGGAAGTCAGGGAAAGCGATGTCTCCTTTCCCCTAAGCTAGGTAACTCCTGCCCACACATCTCCTTTGTGTTGCACCGCGAAGCTGGTGAACCTGCACTATTTCCAATCCCAGGGCTGGGCGCCCATTCAGCATCTTGCATCCTCCTCTTAGAATCATTAAGGATGCAGGACTAGTTTCGGATGCTACGTGGAAAAGGAGGGAAGCACATTAACATTACAATAACCATGGCACCTTGGCTCCTGGAGAATTAAACCAGCTGCCAAAGGTCTCCTGTCTTAGTGTTTGGGGGGTGAGGGGATAGGGTTGTACAGAATGCCTTTAAAAATAGTGTGACTTCATAATAACGGAGATGGCTGCAAAATTGCTTCATTACACTACTTCTTGGCCATCGGGGCTGAATAAAGGACCCGCCTCCGCCCTCTCCCTCACTATCTCCTCCCCACCAAGTCACAAAGCAGGCGGGCTGGGCGAGAGGGCGCAGTGCCAGGCGAAGAAGGGAAGGGGTCACTTTCACAACTCCCGGGGGAATCGGCTTCAGAGAGGAACCATCTGCGACTCCCACGACTCCCATGTTCCTTTCGAAGTTCTCCTTCAAAAGAAATTAGAAAAGGAGGTTGGGGGTGGCGCTCAGTGAGACTGATATGATATAAAGGTCCTCCACCTGCTCTTTTCCATTACTTTCCCAATACACTTTCGACACATCGAATTTACCTGCAGTGGTAACTGGGTCAACCACGTAAATATGTGTACCTGTTTACGCTGAAATGTGGTTCTCTTGGTAGATGCAAAGCAATTAGTATGTGAGCACATTTTAACCTGGGTAAAATTTCTAAGCACAATAGAGATTTCATAGCGTGGGCGAGAAGAGTGCATTCCAGCGAAAGCAGGACACGTGATCTCCAACGGGAGAGATACAGTATTAGGAACTCGATTTTCTTTGTTCCAGGCTGAGCCTATGAGATGCTCAGCATCCCTGTTGCTTAAGTCCACCTATAAGAGGGAAAAATAATAAAGTTGACGGGGGCGAGAATAGAATGTGGAGAAGCACAGGTAGATACCTGTGAAGGATTTGAACCTTCTGCTCCCAGCCACCACCAATCTCTCCTCCTTTACTGCCCACCTGCCACCCACCCCCACTCCTCGCCCTAGCTAGCCCCCTGTTTAAAAGTGAGGCATTCCTTCCGGAGACGTGGCAGAAAAGTTCTCCAGCCTCTGCACACGTGGGTTCTCTAGCGCCTCAGAACCTGCTGCGTTTGGCAACAGATTCTGCCACCTCCCCAGTCCAAGTGTCACGCCTCTATCTAGGCGTCTTAAGTTGACTCTTAGAAAACCACCACGAGATTTTGTGCAAAAGACAGTACAGCAGAGTCAGATCCCCACTTCTTGAAGCCATTCATCACACCGGGAAGGAATGAGAAAGTAGGGATGTAGGAATGAATTTATTTTTCCTTAGAAATAAGTCATATGACTATAAAGTATACTGAGGATAGTGTTTAGCGATGTTTGTGTTTGGCCTCCCACGGAGTTTATCAGGCCTGTGGAATGTCCTGAAGTGTGATTATTTGGTAATTTCATGGAGCTAGAACTTGGTCTGGACTCATCATGTAATTAGAGTTACTCGGGAGTTTCTTATTTCATTTTTCACTCCTTGTTTTATAAGTGATCTTAATGGGCTGAAGTTAAAAAAAAAAAAATGTGGGCTATTTCTGTCCTGTGCTGCATTGCATCATACTAATATGTGGTGGTAAGGAAAGCAGAGTCAATTTCCATGACATATTATGAAGTGAGAGTTCTTTATACATTTTTTAAAAATACTTGACTGTCCAAGAAAAGATGTGTACTTACCATGGCAACCCTTACATTCCCCATCACGTGTGCCTGCACATATGCAGCTTCAGAATTAGAAACCACTTCTTAAAGAAATAAACCTGTTTCAGTTACAGTGGCCATGTTTTATTCTGAATTTTAGTGCTGCTTTAGGGTGGCAGTAAAAAATTTTCTCAATTAAAATCTCATTCCACTTTTGTTTGTAAGCTTTTAATTTTTCTGCTTCCTCTATAAAATACAGAATATAGCTTAAAGTGTTTTTGTGAATCTGTATTATTTTTGTGTGCTTTGGATTTTCAAAAACTGTGAAGATATAAATTAATTTCACTATAATTTTTATCAATTATGAAATCATTAAATTACCATGTTATCCACATAGTGTCAATTCCCAGGAGTATTTCTTAGATCTCTCTCATTTGTAGTTCTTGGTAATGGTAATACTTGATATAAAAATCTGGTTTCTTCAATTATGACTTAAAATGTCCACTTTTAAAAACAGCTGAAAATATGAAGATAAATTATATTTTCATTGATATATCAAAATTACACCTCTTTTTACTATGATTTTATCTTCTGATGACTTTTGCCTCAATATAAGGATGGATCCTTCATTCCATAATTTCATACTCAAATTAGCAGAGTAAACAAAGAGTAAACAACTATTGATAAATTACCATGTGATTTATTTCTAGATCCTTACTCCATTTTTTTTCCTTCAGATAAATTATTTCATAAATTTTGGAAAAAATCTTCATATAGAGAATATATGTTATTCACTGAGTATAACAATTACACTCACTCATCATCAAAAAAAGACATTACTTGGAGTATTTTGTTCTCTCCAGTAACAATAGATGCTTTTATTCTTTTTTGGGTATGTCTAATTAGTCACATGAATTTGCAGAATAACTTGGGGAGACCATTAATTCACATCTGTGACACAGAACAGACCTTTAGTTTGTGCCAAGCCAATTGACCATTAAGTAATTCATATCTCCAAGGAAAAACATATTGAAGATGATTCTAGGATCTCCTGATAACTCTGACATTTTGACTTTGAAGCTCTTTATTACGTCACTATATCAGTATTCAGTGGAGGGTTTTTAATGTATAGGAGTAAAAATTGGAATTTTAATATTAAAATAGCAATTTGACCATATACTGTAACTATTAAATTATACTCTGAGGGACCACAAAATCAGAAGGGAGATGCCTAAATGGTAAGTTTTGTATTTCGTTAAAATACTGATTCATGAGTTGTCACTAAAACTAAAATTTAAAAGTGGTGCTATAAATCAACAATGTTTGGAAAATGATCAATAATATTTTTGACACAATCAGTATTTATCCTTTATGAAGGAAATCAATAATCTTATTCCTTTATGAGCTTTCTAACCATGTTTTATGAATCAAGTTTGAATCATTGGAAATATTCATGTTTTTATAAAAAATACTCTAGTGCACTATCCTGAGGTAGTGAAAGAGGGTTAAGAAAACCATAGGTGCTTCCAGAATTAATACATGAGCTTGGTAATATAAATCAGCCTCATTTAATGCTGTAAAATAGAAGTAGTGATGATTGCTAATTTATAATTCTAGTACATAGCAAATAATACGACAAAGTGGTACATTTTAGAAGATTACAACATAAACTTTTTGGTACAAATCAGGTTTACCACTATAATTGTGTGTGTGTGTCCGGTTGTATGTCACGACGGCATGTTAGTTTTTGAGGTATGCCATTGAAATAGTTAAATGTATTTATTTCCTGTCTTGGAATTAAGTGATTATGCTTAACATTCATGAGCCTCTGTGGTCAGGAACCATCCTTTGTCATCTTGCTTCCTTAGCCATAGTGCATGAACTGTAATCATAATTATAATAACAGCTACCAGCTCTATTGTAACCTACCATGAGTCAGGTGTTTCACTTCAAAATAATCCTTTAAGAGACATTATTCTTACCATTTAAAGGTTAGAAAATTTGGCTTCAAAGAGAAAAGTGGTAAGTCCATGTAACGTAGCTAGTCAGTGATGAAGATTTAAACCCAAATTTGGCTCCTGTACCTTTTTCTCCATACTATGCCGTCTCCTTCATAAGCAAAAATTGATGCTTGTTAAATGACTGAATTCTGTAGCTCATTGAATTATTTGCTATTGAATAAAGAAAACTTAATATTTTGAAACAGCTTTACAAAGTGATCTACATATCTGGCAATGCACCGATTACTTTTATGAGCGCCATTTAATATTGGTATAGAAGATAATGCTGCTTATCTTCCTGGCATACTTAATTCATGATGGGAACATTTAATAAGCTGTTACAATCTGTCATATCAAAATATATTAAAGAAGTGTTCAATAAAACAAGTTTTGAGTCAATAGCTGTCATATCCACTTTGAAACTCTGATGATATATTTGATATATAAACCTCTTGAGGAGTATCGCATGTGCTATTTAAATTATTAACCATAATGAAAAATTATCATGTGTCATTCAGTGACACATGGAAAAATTCTTAAATAAATTTAATAGCCCAAAGGATTTCCTGCATATACTCACTTTCATTATAAATTAAAATCTCTATACAAAAATATTATTTTACTTGAATAAACATGAAAGCAATAATAGTTACCAGAGATGAAGTTTTGAAATTTATATTAGCATTGGCATGATCTGTTTATTTTAACACTAGAGTAGATGCAGTTGTAATTGTTCAACTAATTAATTTACTGGCTTCTTAAAGATGTGATTTCTTCAGTTGTGTGAGGGTAGTTTTGCTGTACATGAAGTTCAGTAAGTTTGGGGGCATGTTTAACTTCGGGAGAGAGTGGTACCAGGCCCAGGGTGGTAATATAACAGATTTATTGAGAACAAGGGGATTGCAGGGTACGTGTATGTTCAGATGAAGAGAATTAAATTTTGTGCCGTTCAAGAGGTAAAACAGTATGACAACAAGTAAGAAGCTATAGATTTCAATTATACAGAAAAAATAGGTGACCTGAAAAGAAAAATACTGACAGTGTAAGTACTATCATTATAGGATTTTTCACAGGGATAGAGGGAAGGAGGTGGTACTGTGGAATACAGAGCCAGGAGAGGAAAAGATGGGAAAAACAGTGTAAGAGGGCTATTTTACTTAACTCACCAAGAGAAAAAATTACAGGCTTTTATGCTGCTATCATATCGAAAGAGATAAAGATATGTTTGTGTAGAGGCAAAATATTTTGTAGATGGCTGTCTGCATTATCAGATGCTTTGGTAATGGAAGGAAAGGCAAGAAATGAACCTTATTGAGATAGTGCCTAAATGTAATGAAGACATTTGCTTCACTAAAAAGGTGAGTAATGGACACAAAGCCAAAAATGTGTCAGCTGAATTTGGAGAATTAATGTGACACAAATGGTGTAACTAAAATAATTTAAAATGTAAATAATTAGACTTGAGTGTTATCTGATTGAGTGTTCTGCATCTAATGTATTCACCATTGCAGTTCTTACCACAAGTAGGCATCTTCCAGAATCATGCAGGTTGGAGATGTTCCTCAGACCACGCTTTGAGCACTAATAGCACATTGAATATTTACCAGTGTTATTCTGAGTCAGTGTAATTCAAGACATGGAAAAAATGTTCTTTCCCTACTTCAAGTGTGATTAATTTCTTAAGACAATTATAAAAGCTATTGTAATTAAATCAAATACCTATTTAAACTTCCAGTGATTGTTAAATATTAGCAGTGCCCTTAGGGTAATACCATATTGCTGAACATTGGGCATACCACACACATACACAGACAGCTGTAATCGTTCTGTTCTAAAGTGCATACTCTCATATAGCTGTAATCTTACCATTTCGTGAGATCATAGCACTTCAGAAATGGAAAGGATGTGAGAGGGTCTTATTTTACAAAAAAGGAAAGTTTGCTTTCTTGTTCAAGGTCACACATCTGTTAGTAAGAAAAACATAAATACAACCAGATCACTTGGCTCCCAACCTCTGCCAGTAAAACCACACCCTTGGAATTAGTGGGGTTTTTAACACCTGAACAAAGGGAAATGGGGAAAACAACCTTAATCCAATAAATCCAGTTAATGAAGCCAGCCAATCTGATGACCCACCCAAAATATATTTTTTTCTCATTTCATTTTTCACTTGAACTTTGGCCTTAGTTTTTATTTGGCTTATGTTTTTTGGACAATTGCCTTATCTTTCCATTTTGATTTGACTGTCTAGGCAGTTTAATTCTATACATTTTACATTTATTAAGTATTTTCTTTTTTAAAGGTACCTTTATTTAAGGAATATGGAATTAAATTTCACTAATATTAAAGCAGTCTGAATTCCAATACTATATCCTTATTAATGAGAATTAAAATGTTATTTTATATTATTGATCTATTTTGTATAATGCCAACTAAATTAATAGTAGGTGATGGAGTAATGTTCAATTCATTTTAGATAAATGAATTCTCTTCTAAATTTGCTAATTTCATGAAAGATTAATCAGTGAGTTTTCTTAGCAAAAAGCAAGAATTATTTAAAGTAAGGTTAGACTCTTCTAAAATATATTGCCTTGTATATTGATTAGGAAAAATTTTTAATCAGGAAAATAAAATATGACGCAATTTCAATTTTAAAAAACACTCATTTTGAGAATTCACTGGTGGCACAGCCGGTTAAGGATTATCCCTGTCACTGCTGTGGCTCAAGTTTGATCACTGGCTTGTGAACTTCTGTAGGCTGTGGGCATGGCCAAAAAATTTTTTTAAATTCAAAAATACTCATTTCTTTTAATTCTTTTTTCATTACAACATTACATTTTGAAGGGTCCTCTGAAATAATGAATTTCCTCTTAAATATTTGTTTGTCTGTCAGGTTATGAGTGTTATGACTTTAAAGAAAAAAGTTCTCCGTTCTTTAATCAGACAAATTTGAATAATGGCTCGTCATTTAATATTTTTTTCTAATGCTAAAATTCTGAGTCCACTTTATCTAGAAGCTGATTACTGGGAAAACTGAAGGCAAGATATTTTCTAATCTGCTGCCAAAATCTATTAGTAATACTTACAAAACATTTTTGAAATTATAATATACATCTCAAAATATGAATTTGGTTTATAAATAATGACAGAAATATCTACAAACAAAAGTATTTATTTAACAGGACATACCTACATAGTCACATCTAATAACCCTTTTTAAAGGATGAATTAAAAATTCTTATCATGGCAATAATGCTGAAAATTGAAGAAAAAACATGACTAAATTGATGCATTACATATCAGCATATTAGCTATGCTTTTCATTTGTGGAATGGTTCTAATTCATGCCAGCTTTCAGTGTACTGTTCTGGGACCTGTGGGTGTGATAAAACGGAACATGTTTCTGCATCTGTGAATATAATCCCACACACCATTTTACATGACAAAATCTGAGTGTTTTAAGATTAGACTGAAGATAAGACAAGATGTCAACCTTTACAGGCCCAGGGTTTGAGCCTCCGTAATAATACCTGTTAATCTTTCAAAATATCTAATGCTATTTGAAGAGATGTTATTTAGACATGTACTCTAAGGAGTAAGGATGTTTTGTGTTTGCTTGCTTGCTTGTGTATTTTCTTGCTTGCTTGCTTTTTCAGCCTCGACATAACTAAGGTTTGCTTCCTGCAGACAAAAAGCAAGCTGCTGAAACTCAAACACAGTAGATACCAAAGTGGGATATGAACAAGAGGAAAGGCAATGTACTTTTGTACTTTGGTACAGGAGAAACTACGAGAACTGCAGTACATATTTATTTTCTCCATAAAAATTATAAAGAAAATAAGCTATTACAAATGTGTGGATTAACAGGATCACATTCTGAACTGAGACGGAGTAGATACCCATTGATGAAAATATGTTGGAAAAACTAGGAAAATGGGTCATTGAGAATGCATTTATCTTAAAGTCTAAAATGTGCTGGGGAGTAAAAAAGTTAGAGCAAGGTTTATATAAACAGTGTTTAATGTCTGTTTTTCCTAAATATAACTGTATATATATGTCATGCTCTTAGTCCTAGGTATACTTTCTGTGTAGCCTATCCTAAATACACTCCCTGAGCCTTGTCTTCTGAAACAGTTGGCAAGGTATATATTTTGTCCATTATTTATTAATTAGCATAAATTCAGCTATGACTACATGGTGTGATAGTGATGGCTAGTGGAACAATATCAGTCTCTCTGTAGTTGATCTTGGGGATGCACTTGTCACTCCTTTTGGCACTGCCTGTGACCAGGGAGGCCCCAGACCTCAAGGATACATGTCTTCTTTCAATGTGTAAAGTTATCCATTAATTTTAGATTGGAATATATTCTTAATCTTCTTCCCCTTTTTCCAGGTAGAATTTCTTTGCATGACAGTTTGTAAAAATCAGGAATGCAGAACAAAAAGGAAGTTGGATTTGGATTCTGAGAATATGGATGAACATTTTCTCATCTTAAATGTCACTTAGTGTTTTCAATATTATTGCTTAACAAAGGATAATAGTGTACATTTTGGTACAAAAGATAGAACATTTTATTGAGAGTCAAGAATTATAATCTGGTGGACTCACATTATAAAAGAAATATAGTACCTTTCAGTTTTTACCCTGAAAAGCCGGGCAACAAAAAACTCTATGATGCTACTTGAAATGTTTTACACTTTCTTCTGGATCTGAGACAAGTGAGAAATTTACCTTGAAGCTGAGTAAAGATAATGATTAAGCTGGTACATTCTTTTTAGAGTGTTTAGTTAAATGAAAAATATATAGAATGTGAATATAGTTTAATGAAGTCTCAAGTTCTTTGATTACCTTTTTAAAAGATCAGCTCTTTAAATTGTGTAATTTGTGTGACCATCCAAGATCACCTTAAGTTGGTCTTTTCAGGATACCTCGAAATGTGAATATGCATCATTCTTAGCATTATTAAGGAACTGTTCAAATGACTGTCTCTAAAACCGGCACATGTACAGGGGCTTGCTTGATTTTTTATCCCTAGCAAACTAGCTCACAGCATAGCACAGGGAAAAAAAAAATGGCACGTTGTGTGAATGAATGGTTTCACTTATGCCTCTGAATGCCTCTGACTCTTTTGCAGGCTTTAGTGTGGTTCCCCTAGACTACATCTTCCTTTCTCTTTTGAGATCATCATAGGATTTAAATTCCCAGTCTCTCTTTGAAATTTAGGCTGTCATATGTGATTTACCTTGGCCAATGCAATAGGAGCTAAGAATGAGGAGTATCTCTTTTGAATAGGAATATCTGTGACCTAGTGCATTACTTGTTCTTCCCCTGAGATATTGATTATAGAAACATGTGTCCCGGAGTTCCCATTGTAGTAGCACAGCGGAAACAAATCCGACTAGGAACCATGGGTTTTCGGGTTCAATCCCTGGCCTTGCTCAGTGGGTTCAGGATCCGGTGTTGCCATGAGCTGTGGTGTAGGTCGCAGATGTGGCTTGGATCCCACGTGACTGTGGCATAGGCCCGCAGCTGTAGCCTGGATTCGACCCCTAGCCTGGGAACCTTCACATGCCACAGATGTAGCCCTAAAAAGCAAAAAAAAAAAAAGAAAGAAAGATGTGTCCCAATGGAGCCTCCATCAACCTGGTCACTGAACAACTACATTAAATAAGTTCATCCTTTTCAACATGTAGAAAGACAAGAGTGAATATGTTGATGTGTTAAGATTTGGGGGAGTTGTTTGTTACTAAAGATAGCCTAACCTTTCCTTCCTTTCAAATTCATGGAGTGGAATTCTAGTCAAAGTAGAATCCTGATGTCCAGTTTGTGGAGTCACAATTACAGGGCTTTATAGGAACATACCTCTAGTTTACATTTTAATATAAAAATGCATACTGTTTTTTGACTGATTAAAATTATAATAATTAACAAAGCTGTATTTAAAAGATACAAAGATCACTCTGCTTGAGAAGTTTGTATAGGGTTGAAGCACTTTGGCTTTTTCAGTGTATCATTTTGTGTACACACGTATATTCTGATACACCTGAAGTCTAAGTATTCTGCTGTTGTTCTTGTACAATGCTGTAGGGACTCCTGTGATTAGTGAAAAAATTGAAGAAACCAGGGAGATACATATTTTCTCATTCTGTAGCTTGTGGGGACAATATTTATAATAAAAAAAACTCTACTATATCTACTAGAATCTGCAACATTTCCTCAGCTTAATAAATTTTACTGAAGTTCATGCATTTATTCATTCATCCATTCTAAGTACTTATTGTGCTGGTACTCTGTGCCATGTCTTGTACTCGGCAAGGCTAATTACACATGTGACCCCTGTTTTCGGTGCTTATAGCCTAATGGGGTAGACAGAATTAAACAAATGATCGCTCTAGGAATGTACACTTTCAAGTTATGACAAGAGCTAAGAAGGAAAAGACCAAGGTACTGAGAATGACTAGAATAGGGATCTGAGCATGAGAAATAGCATCTCTGATGAACTGATATTTAAATATGACATCTGAAATGTTAGGAGTTAACCAGGCAAAGAGGAAGAAAGCAAATTCCAGGCTGGGCAAATGATGGAAGGCAACGACTAAATCAGAAGAAGGAGGTGCATTCATTGGAAGGCAGTGTGACCAGAAAGAGGCCAATGTGGTTGAATATTTGGGAGCATGGAGAGATTGGCATATATAAGACAGACATGAACCAGATCATCTCAGAATTTATTGACTCGGTTAAGAATTTAATGATTTTAGTCTACATCCTGTGTGACGTCACTAAGCATTTTTAAACAGAAGAGTGGTGTGAACTGATTGATATTTCAAATGAAAACTTGAGCTGCTTTGTTAAAACACATTAGAAGAAGGTCAGAGAGGAAATAGGGATTTATAAATTAGAGGATATTTACAGTTGGTTAGGCAGGAGACTAAGGTTTCTTGCACTAGGATTTTGGTAATGGAAACTGAAAGAGGTAAAGAGAAATGAGATATGCTTTGTAGAAACTCTTGTGTTTCTTGCCGAATTGATGGTGGGAGAAGACTAGTGAGAAAAAGTGTAGTATCAGGGATTATTCCAGGATTTCGGACAGGAACAACTGGACACATGGAGATACAATTTATTGTCTGAAGGATCCTAGAGAGGGAGCTAATCGTTCAAGTGTAACTAGAACATTGACACAAATATTAAGGAAACAATAACTGGCTGACATATTGAGGAAGCATGAATTAGAGCATCAGTTTTATAATACTAAACAATCCCATATAAAATTACTGGAAATATAGTGAATACTTTTGTGGGGAAAATAATTAAAGGCTCTTTTTAAGGAAAAATATGTTTTCAAAGAAGTGATAATTGGGTATGCATTCGAGTGACTCACTTTATTTTGCTCTCTTGGTTTTCTTCTAATTATTTGCTGGCATGAAAACACAAATGTGTTTTCCTTCCATCCGAATATTGATTTCTTCTACCTCTTTCCATTATGCTTTAAAATTTGGAAAGGACAGTTTACTCCTGGTCCTTTTATATTCGGTTACCTGAGATGAACAGAAGGCTATTAACCATTGGTATAGTTTGTTTTAAGCAGCCCATCTCAAGTACATCATACCCTCGTGTAGCCCTGTAGCCACCCAGGCAGCCATACTGTGGACTCTCTGGGCAAGGCCATACACATTTGCAAATTACCCCTTGCGTGGTCCTTTTCCTGGAGCCCTCCACCTTTATGATTTCCTGGTGCTAAGTTTGTCCAGTTGAAACAATGTAAATTGCTGCCCACAGAGTGCATATTTAAGTAAAGTGATAATCTTTTATTTAGGTACATGTTATTGATACCTTATTTAGGAGTGTGTCCAGCTGCAAGTAACTAACAATTTGTGGATTAACCTAAGTAAAATATTATTTTACCTCTTCCAGTTAGCATTTGCCGTTGTAACTAAAAACCCAAGAGCATTTCAGTGGCTTACAACCATAGGCATTTATTTCTCACTTACAGAAGTGTGGGGTGGCAGAAACTCAGCTTGGCTGTGTTCACCCAGTCTTCACCCTGCAGTTTCCAGGAGTAGAGCCGCCCCTGTCTGGGATGTATTGGTCTCCTGGTTGAGGTCAGGAACAAGAGGCCAAACTGACCCATTCAAATTCAGTGGACTCTTCTGCTCACGCATATCATATTTTATGTCCATTCACATTCTATTGGTCAAAGCAAGTCATATAACCAAGTGTGGAGCATGGCAAGAAAATGAATGGTATCTGGTATCAAAGCTTTGAGATGATGTTAGGAACTCTGACTCTTTCCAAATCTTTGTCTGTGGCTTAGGTAGCATTCTTAGCATTTATGCTCAAAAAGAGTTTTCCTGACATAACACAACTGCCTTCACCAAAGTTTACAGCAGCAGTAGATATCCACTGTGAGTTCTCTTACGTCTCTTCTTCATTTTTGTTTGTGTTTGTGTTTTTAGGGCCACACCAGGAACGTATGGATGTTCCCAAGCTAGGGGTTGAATCCAAGCTATGGTTATATGCCGCAGCCACACAACATGGAATCTGAGCTGCATATGCAACCTACACCACAGCTCATGGCAACGCCAGATCCTTAACCCACTGAGGGAGGCCAGGGATTAAACTCATGTCCTCATGGATGCTAGTCGGTTTCGTTAGCCATTGAGCCGCAAAGGGAACTTCATTGTTTTTGTTTTTGTGTTTGTTTTTCTTTTATCCTGGCTAGCATCCAGATCTGTTTAATACAGTACTTTTTGTGAATATATTTTGATTTTTTTCTTGCATTCAAATGTATTTTACAAATTTATCAAATTATTTTGGCTGTGCCCAACTATTTCTCTAGCTTAATTATTACCTTACCATGAGGCACTTAGAAAAAAAAATTCATCTTAAAATTCAGATTAATACTAATTTGCTTTTAGCTGGGGGAAACAGAATTTCTTATCTTTTCAAGTGCTGAAGTTAGTTATGAAATAAAATTTTTATTTTTTATGAAAATCTAAAGGATCTGTGGCATGATTTTGATTTTTAAAGTCTTTTTTTTTTTGCTGTGGAACTTTCAAATAACTAATAAATAAGTATCAGTCGATAAAGCTGTAATCTGAAATTCCCTTTAATGTTCGAAACCTTACATATTTTCTTTTTGTTCAGGTCTCCTTTATCTAGAACTTTATGTTATAACCATTATTTATTTCATGAACTATATTTTTACAAATTTTATTTTTTGGTTTCCTTTTCTGATAACAGATGAAACCATTAAAATTAGAAATATTTATAATTAAAATAAGTTCTTCAAAGGCAAATATGTTTTATCGTTCATGTTTAACCTTCCTTGGTGTTCTTTTGAAACCACTGGACTCCTGCATTGAATGGTAACGATCACCACTAAATGAGTGGTTTCCAAACATCTTTGTAATTGTGGAGTGTTTTTATCAAGTGAAATAGTACCCAAAACTCTAATGCATAAGACAGAGACAAGTGAGATTGCTGTGTTTGAAAATCACTGTGTTTTATCTTCAAGAATTAGCATACCAAAATAAAATTATTTTATAAGTTCTCACTTTCTGTCTTAACAGAAAAACATTTTACTCCCAATAGGGAAAATTTTAAGAAAAGACAGGCATTATTTATTTTCAGTTACAGATTACCATGAGAATTAAAGTTGAACAAAGTCATTTGAATTGTCTCATGGTACAAACAGGGTTGCATTGCATTAACTCTTCCTTTTTTTCCTTTAATTTGCTGAGGGTGATATCTACACAAAGACTCCTAGAGGGTTTCACTGTATCACACCAATTATCAGTGTATATTTGAGGCCTCTCCAGGACAGAAAGGTATTTGGGGATGCCAGTTTTGCCTCTTACTGAGTATCTTCTGTGCTCAGCTAAATAAGCAAAAGATAAGGAAAACAGGATTCTAGGCTAATCTGAGGCAGTTGGAAAGACTTACTCATTTTGCTGAATATAGCTCTTCAATTTTGGCATTAGCTTTGCTTTTGGCTTTTGCTTTTTGATTTTGTCAGAGCTTGGGATCCCTTACTTCCCTCATCCTAACTATCCTGTTGAGATTGGTTACAGTTTTATTGAAACTAAACCCCAAGCAGATCAGCAAAAAAGAGCTTCAGAGGCAAAGGTGGACCGAACGATTATTTCCTCAGAATTTCATTTCTCTATTATCCTATATGAGAGAACTATTTGAGGGTATTTTGAGGGTCTTCTATATTAGAAGACATGGACTTCTTATTATCCTTGTTGGCTAACCTATCTCTTGCGATTTGCCATCCTGGACTTGAAATTTTTATTTTCGCAAATATCTGTCAAAGTTTTATTTTGCTGGCCTCTGTGGTTTAGTGATATGCGTAGTTCAATTGCAATCAGACCAAAAATAACGGATTTAATTTTTTTTTCTACTCCTCCATTCTTGCTGAGTAACATTAGGACAGTTATTTTTAACCCTATACATCATAATTTACTTATCCTTGAAATGAACATAATAGTCCCCATTTCACGTAAATTTTGTGATGAGTAAATAATTTATGTAATAAAAGGTATCTAGCACATGGTTGTCTTAGTAATACTTTGGACATCCAAATTGAATCCTCCTGTCTCCTCTCAAATGAAAACAGTTTACTGATTTGCCCTTTGTTTTGGGAGGAAGATCAAAATGCATAGTCTTTTTCTATAAGTCCCTCAAGTCTGGTTAGTATCCACATTCCAGCTTGACTTCCTATAATGTCCGAAAATGTTGGCCCTCTTTTGGTGCCTTGCAGAGGTCTGTTTCCCACAACCTCAGGGTCTTTTCCTGTGCTGTTCTCATTACCTGCTCTATGTACCTGGTTAACTCCTAGTCTCCTTTCCTGGTTCACCCCAGTGATCACTTCCTGTGGAAAGCCTCTGCCATCATATTCTCTTTTTGACCCTCTGCATATAGTGCAGTGCTGTACAGCAGGCTCCATACATGTTTATTGAATGTGAACTGCTCTACTGATCTACAGTTTTATCTTTCTAATCCTTTGAAATAGTTTATCTAGGACATTGATAAAGTGGGTTTTATTTTTAATTTTTTTCATTTAAAAAATTTTATTGACCTATAGTTGATGTACAATGTTGTGATAATTTCTGTGGTACAGCAAAGCGATTCAGTGATACAGGCACACACATCCATTCTTTTTCAGATTCTCTTCCCATATAGATTATCACTGAATATTGAGCAGCATTCCCTGTGTTATACCACAGGTCCCTGTTGGCCAGTTATTCCATATATCATAGTGGGCATATGACAGTCCTAAACAAATGAATTTATGTACAGATGGAATAAAAAGAGAAGAAAGAAGCTAACATTTGTTATAGACCTATGGTCATTTAAGACCTACTGTCATCCAGGGATACTATCATTTTTTCCTTTAGTTAATCCTCACCACTTCTGTGAGAATATATTTTTAGGAAAGAAATAATATGATATATAGTATATTATGTTACATATACATGTATATATATTCATTAAAGGTCTTCGTGCTAAATTAAGAAGAGAAAGGGAATATGCACAATTTGTAGACTAAAAACTCGTTCCCTCTTTTGTTGAAAAGATAGTTATAGGAAAAGTTTTATTGTACAAGCAAAGTTCATGTTGTAGAATACTGTAATCTTTTTTTCCCCTGGGCATACATTTACCATTTGCATAGATGAGGCTAGACGAAATATAAAGCTTTTGAAAAGATGATAAGTAGTCTATACCTTGCACATAATTTATATATTTGTAAATTAAGTCACTATTGTAAAAATAATTCCCATTGCACATGGGTGTATCTGTAATGTCGATACTTATTTGCACCCTAAACACAAACAGAGAAGCTTTGAGAGAGCCTGCAGATGTCAAGAATAAATTGTGGGCAATCACAGTAAACATTCTTAGAAGTGCAGTATGTGATAAAACACTTGCAGCCAGTTAAATGAAGGCCACTGACCTTGTCAGGATGACTCTGCCAGCCACACTGGTGGATTCAGGAAGAACTACACGGACTATTACCAAAAAAATACATCCTTCTAAAGTTTTTAATTTGCAAACTTCCCCATTGTTTATTCAAGATAATATTTCTGGTTCCTTCATATCACAAAAATGCTGAGTGTCAACTAAATAAAAATCTTTGCTTACAAAAATGGTTCTTAAAATGGAAGGACTATAGATATGTATAGGAATCTACAGAGAACAGAGGGATATTGTAGAATTAACTCTGCTATTGTTAAAAAATTGAGGTACTAAGAGCTGGTTTGACTGTCAGGCTTACTACCTCCAGTTATGTCACATGATAAACGAAATTCCAAAATAAAATTAAATTGTTGTCAACTTCAAATATTGACACACTTAAGTTTTTATTTCCTTTTATGTCTTTCCCTATATGTAAGAATGTAATACATTATGTAACTGTTTTTTCTGACTTTAGTCTCCCTCACCCATCCGTCAAATTAATCTTTGTAAAGGCCTTCCCTATGAAATTAATTTTCCTTCTGGGAGATATCCAGTAATTCCCCACTGCTTATGAAAATCTTGATATTTTTAAGTTGAAGCTCACAAGCTTTCAAATTTCACTTACAACTTTCTCAAACTTATTCTCTGATCCTTCTTTATGCAGACATTTCTCTCAGTTTAAACAGAGCTGAGGTCTCCAAAGAGAACTTGTATATGCCTTCAGAGGAAGAGACATGGGGATGAAGTGGCCAGAACATCCCCATGGGTTTCCATTACTCTTTACCAGTAAGATGTAAGCCTTGGATTCCTCTTCCTCTCTGATCTGTAGTTTACCCCTCTGTAAAATGGGTACAATCACAATAATAATTATAATCTCCCTCAAAGGTTTTGCAGATTACATAGGTACAAAGCAACAAGTAAAGAGCCTAGCACTACTAATTGAGGCTTAATAAATGTAGTCCTTATACCACTCCCCTTATTGAGTCCATACTTCCCCTAAAAGTATCAGTGAGTTGCCCAAGGTCGCAGTGAAACGTATGTTTTGTTGATCATAAAGACAAAACTTGAAGGGAGATCATGTAGCATTTGTGGTCAGGAGCAAGGGCTTCAGCTTCCGCTGGTCTGGAACAAGCTCTGGTGCTGCTGTTTTCCAGCTGGAAGATCATGGACAGACTAATCTCCCTGAGCCATGGGTTCTGATGTGTAGACTATGACAAGCGGTTCTATCCTGATAGGGTATTGAAGGAGGATTAGGTGAGCCAATGAATGCCAGTAACGAAAATAATTCCAGTAAGTGGAATTTATTTTATTTTAATTGAAAAATGTCTTTTCAGTTTAGTAAATGCCAGTGTAGATTTTTAAAATCAAACTATTCATGTAAACATTAGCATTTCTAACTAATTAATTTTAGCATTTTTAGCTAACTTTATTCTTGGCATTTGAATTTATTTAAGAATTTAATGGACATTACATAAATACCTGGTTTTTATTTTTTTCTCCAAAATACTGTCCTTTGTCCATTACTAAGCAACAAAATCAAAGATCCTATGGAATCTTATTTATTGCTAAAATTTGGAATTACTGTTTTCTGAATTCTGAGGAGCAAGACAGAGCCCAAGCGATTCTAGCAACACCTAACACGTTCATGCTCTTTTCACAACTATGTCTAAATGATGTCATTTGTAGGGGGTAATATTTTCTTTCCTTTAGTATATTTACCTAAAGAAATATATTGTGTGTTTGTTACCTAGATGCCTGTTATCTGGGATATTTTAAGTAAGCATGTGTTAAAATATGGTCTAATGTCATAGGGTACTTTACTAATAGAAAATGTCTTCTTTCTTAAATCACTTTTATTTGATTATTGCTTATATTTTTTACTCAGTCACCCAAATTTAAAATCTCTTACTTCTTCCCTCCCTTACCAGCCTATACTTTTTCTTGTAGTTTTGTGATCTGTAATTCCTAAATACCCTTCAAATCCCTCCACTGTTGGTCTCGCTACTGGTCCTTCAGTTCAGGACCCCTTTTGTCGCTTTTGCCCTGCGACAGTGACCCCTGACTGTCCCTCGCTTCCTCTGGACTCTTCTTCCTCCCATCCATCCTCTGTTAGACTCTCTGGCCTTGAGACTATGAAATTTGGGAGGTTCTCCTGATTCAAAAGCATCCCTGACTCCCTGTGTTCAGACTCTTTGACATGAGCTGCATATACACACGGTGACTTCTGCTCTAACTTCTCCTCCATGCTTTTAATATTCTGGTCATATTATTTTAATATTCTGGTCTAGAAGTTCCAAAACTGTACCCTGCCTTCCCCCAAGCCATTGTATCTTCCAGAAATACTGGCAAACTTTTACTCATTCTTTAGGTCCTAGTTACAAATATCACTTTCTCCATGAAGCCTTTCTATAACATTTCTCTTTCAGTCCAAAAAAAGTCAGTAGCTTTTCCTCTGTAATTTGCATATACCTCTACCAGAAGGCTAATTATATTTTAATTGTTTATGTGTCTTTCCTGCTAGGATGAGCCTTATGATATCAGAAGTAGCATATTCTTCTTTGTACACCCCAGCTCTTAGCCCATGGTACCTATTTCAATAAATACTTGAGGAATAAATGGTAGCAAAAGAACAAATGAACTTAATAAAAAATTGATGACCAACCTGTATATACATATAACAAATTTCATCAGGCATAATGTGATCAAGTTTATACACTAAATTGACTGTTTCTTATCATTAGACATAGATGAAAGATTCTAAACATTTAATTTTGTAAATTGAGTATATCATCATTAAATAAAATCAAGCCAATATAGAATAGTGGAGAATATACAGGCTTTGGCATTATAAAATCTGGATTTGGGTTCTAGATTTACCAGGTAATAAACTAGGAAATTTGAAATGGGCTGTATAACTTTTCTAACAATTGTTTCTTTGTATCTGTATAAAGAAAATAGTAATATGTATATCTCCACCATTTAGCTATGAGAATCAAATAAGATAAATAGAGGAAAATTTTTGTGAAGTATTAAAGATGAATAGATGGGAATGTTCTGTAAACTTATGAACTATTAAAGTGTTAATATTTTAGTAGGTTAAAACTTACACAGTCACAGTCACGAACTCTGACGTTCCAAAATGCAGCCCTTTAAATCTATTTGTGGGAGTTCCCCTTGTGGCACAGCAATCCTACTAGTATCCATGAAGATGCAGGTTCAATCCTTGGCGTCACTCAGTTGGTTAAGGATCTGGCTTTACCATGAGCTGTGTTATAGTTTGCAGACATGGCTCGGATCCCCCACTGCTGTGTCTGTAGTGTAGGCTGGCAGCTGCAGCTCCGATTTGAGTCCTAGCCTGGGAACTTCCATATGCTGTGGGTGCGGCCCTGAAAATTTAAAAAAAAAAAAAAAAAAATCTATTCGACTCATACAAAGTATCTCATAAGCTCTCATGTGTACTTGTTAAATGTATATCTTCTTGGCAAATTTATCAAGTTACTTTTTCTCTAAAACAGTGTACGGTATATATTGCTCTTCTTTTCCATGTTGCTGCTACTGCTGTGTGTGTGTGTGTGTGTGAGAGAGAGAGAGAGAGAGAGGGAGAGAGAGAGGGACACCTGGATACGTATTCACCATGCTACCCTCTTCCTCTGCTCTCTGGCCTCTGCTGAGGTTTTCAGCGACTGGGTCAACCCAGTTCTTGGGCCACTAACATTTCCGTATATCCCACCAGGACCAATGATCGCTTAGGTATCTGCATGTTATGTTCTCCTTACCTCAACTCCCCATTCCTGTATATATATCTGTCCTTTTGGCACTTTTGTGCTCAACTCAGGAACATTTGGTTTAGGAACCTTTGGGTCTCACTGGGGTATGAAGAAGTCTATGAGGTGACTCTTAGGCTCATGTTTGCCCAGGTGCCAGATGTGGGATGGATCTGGGGTGTTTTAAGAGGCCTTGTAGACTCCCAGGATTGTATTTTGGGAAAAGACACCATTAGAACCATTTGGATAATTCTGTCACACTCATCTGGAAGTTTTAATCTTAACAATTAACCAATCCTTAGGCATGCATGGCATCCATACAGTTTTTGTTCACTTTGAATCATTTCCTCTTTCTGTATGGTGAAATGCCTGTTTCTTTTGGGGTAAGAAGTCAGGTATTAAGTCACCAAGCACTTATTTGTAATATGTGGATGATAGTCCCAAACTATGCCATTTTTTTTCTTCTAGCTGGATACTTAATGTCCAGCTTTTGAAATTCTAAGAAAAACCTTTATCTCAACAAGTGTTTGTAGCTGATAGGGGCTTTAAACACTCTATTTTGAAATTCAAGTCTTAGCAATAACTTCTTTGTTTTCAGCTATATTCGTCCTCTCTGCAGTGAAGGCCACTGCAGAGAGGGTAGGAAGAAAATGTAGGGAAGAATATTATCCATGAAATATATCCAAATATTGCATGGTCATAATATTATTAGTTTCTGCAATTTAGAGTTTCTCTTGTTGTTTAGGATTATATCCTAAAATTTTTCCAAAAGCATAGGTAACAAGTTCGATTGCTCATTGTTATCTTCTGTATCCCCTTTAGAGTATAAATTGAAGACAAAGCTGTGCTTAAGTGTTCTTATCTACAAACTCAGGCTAATATCTCATGAATTTATTGTGAGTATTATATATGATAATGTCAATGGACCACCCAGTAAATTTCCAGAGCATGATAGGTGCTCAGTAAAGTTATGCCATATTCTCTCATATCTCTTAACAGAGTTGGTTGGCAGTCAGAATCAGCAAACTCTAATAAGATTAACAACAAATTCAGTAGCTAACGATTATTGCTTTATCAGCCATGAACTTTTGCAACTTTTGCCCAACAAAAAATAATATTCTGCACAAAGTAAGCCTATGGTACTCCAAAAATGTTAGCAACAAAGGGGAATGGAGAACTTTCTCTAGAAATCTTTGCTACAACAAGTGTTATGCTAATATAAAATTGACTAGAATTTCAGGTGAATACATGTCTTCGGAGCATTAAAGAGGTAGTAGATGTATAGTCCAGGTTTCTAACTTGATGGCGTATCTAATTAGTCCTCACAATCCCAATCTTGACCTAGTTGCACCTGGCAACAGGTATCCTCTTCAGCTGACCATGTCCAATTCTAGCCAGCTCATTAGCCCAGGCATAATATTAAATGTAAGCCATAGATGTCAAAAATCCGTAAAGTTTATGACCTTTGCAGAAAGTTAGTCTCTGTGAATTCTGTTTATGTCACAGAGATTTACGAATTGAAGGAGAATAAATATGAAAACACTTTTTAAAATATGAGACTATACAACATCACTGATAATCCTTTATTGACGTTATTACTAAAGAAATAGTGGCTAGAGTGTATAGCTGTTTTGCTTAAATATAGGCAATCTATATTTAATAGATTAATGTGTATTAATTATATTAATTATTAATGTGTATTAATTAATCTATATTACTGTGTACATACATTAATTGAAGTCTAATTTTTCTTAGATGAGGATAAAAATGATTAGTTGAAATGGGAAAATAAACTCAAAAACTCCTATGAAAATAGCAGGATATAATCACTGATTGTTGCTTCTGGAGAGCATACTAGAGGAAGACATTGTAACTAGCAGTTAGAGGAGTTCATTTGCTTTACCCCTTGGGACTTTCTAAAGATTGCCTCAAAATAAACAGGCAGAAACAAAAACTTGGATCATCAGTGCCCCAAAAAGATGGGGTATGCTGTTACCAAGGGAGAGCTTCTACTTCACATACATTTAGTTCCATTTTTTCACACCAGTGTCTAATGTTGTTGGGAACACTTTGTGTTACCACTTCATTAAAAAGGCGGGGAGCAAGAAGCTATTTGGCAGAATGTTCTGCCCAGCAAACATCAATTGTATGCTTTGAAGTAAAGCCGCATGATCCTCAAATACTCTCCCTATAGAAAAGCATAATAAAAACAATACTTTCCATGATGGATTTACATTCTATGGATGTTTGTAAATCTTACCTTTGGTATTTTGACAGCTCCCTCTGGTTTCAGTTTTTCATAACCCAGTATCACCAAGATAAATATTCTTCCTTTTTCTCTGCTATAAGGAAATTCACCAAAATTCTGTGATTCAGGATTGGTGATTAGGTGGGTAATTATCCATTTCTTCATCCAATTAGAGTAATAGGAATCAGATCAATCAAGAAATGGCCATTTAAAAATTCTCATTAGAGAGTGTCTGCTGTGTCACAGCAAGTTAAGGATCACATGTTTCCGCGGTGGCCCTGGTCTCTGCTGAGGTACAGGTTCAATCCCTGGCCAGGCACAGTGTGGTGTAGGTCACAGCTGCGGCTTGGATTTGACCTTGGTCCAGGAACTTTGATCCCTTGCTGCGGGTGAGGCCAAAAAAAATCTTATTAAGAAAACATTAGCAGATTTAACACATCTATCTGTGCAACAGCTCTTTAAGGCAGTGCTCCCATCTTACCTTAATCATACAAAAACTTTCCTCATTTCTCTTCTCATTCCTCCATTTATTTCCTCTTTTATTTTTTTCTCTTTGTCCTGTAAATACTTACTGAAAATACATATTAATCTAATTATGTTCTCTGTGTGCAAGGTGCTATGTCAAGTTCTGGGAATGGGCTTACTCTTAAGCACTTTATAGTCTAGAGAGGAGTAAGGGCAATTACTTTGTGCCACATGCTACAATAAGGTAGTGTAGGTTGTCTTGCCTGACTCATATGCCTTTCATCTTTCCTGCCCCCACCCCACACAGCACACACACACACATACCAGCACACACATCTGTTATCTCTTCAGTCTATAAAAAGAAGCAGATGATCCAATTTAATAAAACTTTAAATAAAATTAAATCATTATGTAAAATCTGCCATTTCAAAATAATATAAGGGCATCACCTGAAAGAAATCAAGAATCAAAAATTCAGAGAGATTACATTTTATCCCTGACAAAATAATAGGGGAAAAAAAGGAGAATGAGTACATTTTTTTTGCTCAAAAAAGCTGATTTTGGAAACATTGAACAGTTTTCATAACTTTTGAGCTTTAGGTCATTCCATTGTAAAGTATCTATGCTAGCCAAACGCCAATGTAAATTTTCTATCTAGAGGGTAAGGATTGCCTGATTTGGGGTCAGGACTAAATTTATGGCAATTGTATCTCTACTAAGATTTTGGCTAAAGCGAAACTGGGCACTTAGAGGGCACTGTGAAAATTTACGAATTTATATTGGGATTAGAAAAGCCAAGTATCTTATTGTTAGATTTAATGATAACACCAAGTATTCTCACTGATCAGGCATACTTTGGTAAATGTTTAACATGTATTTAAGCTTGACAACATCTCTGGGAGAAAGGAATTTTATCTTCTCAATTTTACAAATAAGGAAAAAATAAATAAAATAATATCGTGTGATTGCAAAGGATGAGTGATTTTTCTCCAGGTCTTAAGAGACAGAGCTAGGATTCAAACCTAGAAATCCTGACATGTAAGTGCTACCATATAATGCCTCATAAATGTTTTAGTTTTTTATTTTTACATAAATATCTATAATTAATATGTTGTTTCATGCTATGTTTTTTCAAAGGATCGTTTTTTTTCCAGAGAATTAAGTTTGTCTGACTTTGCAATATGTAGCATGGAAGGGAGGGTGAGTAAGGGAGCATTTAAAATGAAAATTCTGTATTTAGAAATTTGATTATTCTTGGAATAATTGAGAAAGGAATTATATTCTATTATAAGCAAATTAGTGAAAAATAATGTAAGTTTATGAAAAACCCACAGTAGAATCCAAGTGGTTTTAATAATTAAACTGTATTTGAACGTCTACTGCATGCTTTTTACTGTTTTATACTGTTTTACTTTTAGAACCAATTCATGGGTGGTTAAAGATATATTTCACATTTATTTTTAAGCCAATAGTAGATATTCAATAAATCTTTTTTTATTTAAAAAAAAATTGTAGAGTTCCCATTGTGGCTCAGTGGGTTAAGAACCCAACTAGTATCCATGAGGATGCAGGTTCAATCCCTGGCCTCCCCCAGTGGGTTAAGGATCCAAGCTGCGGTGTAAGTCACAGACTCAGCTTGAAACTGGCGTTGCTGTGGCTGTGGTATAGGCTGGCAGTTGCAGCTGAGATTCAATCCCCAGCCCAGGAACTAAAAAGAAAAAAAATTTTTTTTTTAATTTTAAATGTATTGACAGTTTGAGATATCAACAAGAGACTTGGGTATGTGAAATATACTATAAAAGTTTTTTAAACTTAAATACCTACTTGCCTTTAAATTGCCTTTAAATGTCCTTTCTTCATGAAACCAAATTGAAACAATATCTAAGGAAATTTTTCTTCTTTCTTCTTCTTTTTACAGCCACACATGAAGCATATGAAATTTCCTGGGCTAGGAGTCAAAATGGAGCTGCAACTGAGGCTCACGCCACATTCATGGCAACACTGGATCCGAACCACATCTGCAACTCCAGTTCCTTAACCCACTGAGCCAGGCCAGGGATTGAGCCTGCATCCTCACAGAGACAATGTCAGGTCCTTAACCTGCTGAACCACAATGGGAACTCCATCTAAGAAAATTTTTTAAACTTTCACAACCCAACTGTTCTCATTTCTCCTGTATCCTTCTTTTATTTATTTTTTGGGTGTACACTTTTCACAGTTGAAACCATAGACTGTTTGTGATGTTCATCTCTTCTCATTTAAATGTGACTTGGTAAGCTGGTGTACAGAGCACAGCTTTTGTAGTCAGATGAACCCGACCTTAGATTAATTCCGTGTTCTGGGAGTTCCCATTGTGGCTCAGTAGGTTAAGGACCTGACAAGCTGTGGCATAGTTCACAGAAGCAGCTTGGATTCATTGTTGCCATGGCTGTAGCATAAGCTGGCAGCTGAAGCTCCGATTTGACCCCTAGCCCAGGAACTTCCATGTGCGGTGGATGTGGCTATAAAAAGAAAAAAGAAAAAAAAAAAAAAATCCATACTCTGCTATTTCCCATCTGCGGATGCAAGAGCTGGGAACTTCTTACAGCCATCAACACCCAAACTGATCCTAATCCCCTAACACAATCCATCCCAGGCAATCTCTCTAGTCCCCTTTGCCACTCGTTAGCAGGTGACCTTAGGAAATATCTTAATTTCTCTGCAGTCTAATTTTCTCCTTGTAAAATGGGGGTAACAATACTTACTATTGAGAATTATGATGGTTAAATGAAATCTATCAAGTGTCTAGTACAGTGAATTCAGTAAGTGGTAGGAGTTATTAAAATGTGTAATTCTTATTATCTGTATAACGTCCTATGAAGTTTGTGTACTACGCAACTAGCCTTCTCCTGAAAGTCGTTCCAGCTTTGTAGACATTTTCTCTGTTGTCAGTAATGTCCAGTCACATTTTTTGTATACATAGCTCTTTATCCCTTAGTTTCTAAACACATTGAAATAACTTATTAGAAGTGAAAATTTTGTGTGATGTATTGGGAAGAGTTTTATGCCTCCTTACACATATTATCAAATTTTTTCTGAAAGGATTACACTAATTTTTGTGCTTTCTGTTACCAATTTAATTTGGCAGGCATTCCAGAATATAAACAGGAACCTAAGTGTAATTGTTCCCTCTCCTTCAAAGTAACCCCCAGAAGGTTCTGGTCTGGTGCTAACAATTCTATTATGGCTCCTGATGGTTCTGAAATGCCTTTGGAATTACTTTTATAACCTGCTTCTCAGGTCTTGAAATTGAATTCTTGCTCTTCTTAGCTTCCTACATCTTTTTCATTGCTAAGTTGTATCCATGCTCTATTCATACAGACTTTCATGCTCACCTGTAATTTTCTCATCTCATTATGGGAGCCTTAGTCCAGATCCTCAAATCTCTGGCCTGAAGTATTCCAATGGCATTTTAACTGGTCTCTCTACCACCCATGTTTTCCCCCTGCGTCGTAGTCTCCAGTGCAAACAACTAACTTTTCAAATTCTATATCTGGTCAAATCCTGCCTTTGCATTCCATTTCTTTCTTTCTTTCTTTTTTTTTTCTTTTTGCCTTTTCTAGGGCCGCTTCTGCGGCATGTGGAGATTCCCAGGCTAGGGGTCTAATCGGAGCCATAGCCACCGGCCTACACCAGAGCCACAGCAACGTGGGATCCGAGCTGCGTCTGCAACCTACACTACAGCTCATGGCAACGCCGGATCCTTAACCCACTGAGCAAGGGCAGGGACCGAACCCGCAACCTCACAGTTCCTAGTCGGATTTGTTAACCACTGCGCCACGTCGGGAACTCCTGCATTCCATTTCTTATGTTGCTTCTCTCTTCAGTGCCTCTGCTACCTATTTGCCTAACTCCTACCCAACCTGGAGGAAGTGTTACCTAAATTATCCTAAAGAGGGAGAAGAAGTCGTACATCATTCCCTTTTAATATCAGCCTACGTAGAAGATGATGTCACTGTACCTAGAGAGAGTTTTGTAAAAATGATCGTTGTTAGTTTTTTGAGTATTTACCATATATCGGGCACTGTTTTAAACATTTCACATGAATTGCTTCATTTAAACCTCATACCTGCCTTATGAAATAGGTGCAACCATAGTGCCCATTTTTCAGATGAAGAAAGTAGGGCACAAGAATATTAAGTAACTTGTCAAGATCTACAGCTGGTAATAAAAAGGGCTGAATTTCAAACCCAGAAAGTCTGACTTCTAACCACTCCTGGACCAACAGCTGCCTGCTAACGCGTATGTTTTTCAATAGTAATTTCTTACGTGCAGCTGCTAACTTTCAACATGATTTCCCTTCCCTTCGTTTTCTTGCTCCATTGGTGCAATGGGCTGTACCACACTTAGTAAAGCTTACCTGTGCTGGCTTTATGCCATGTCAAGTGTGGCGAAATGATGTACCACATTACACATTCCAACAGCAATTAACTCTGCCAGATGGCACCTGAATAATAGATTTCGTATATTATAAAATCATGGCAAATATCTCATCATTGGCCCCTTTGAAAAATATTTAACTGTAACTATACTACTTAAGTTTCCAGTAAATTTAACTTGCTCAGTTTTTATAGTAAAGCACACATTTTTATTTTAATATATATATTTAATAATATATTCAGTAAGTGATTGCCTACTCAGGCTATTAAACTGTCTCATATAGAGTAGGTTATGTGATCTGATGTAAGAATTTAATTACCTTTTATTTGACCATTCTAAGTAATTACCCTCAATCACTACAAATGAACAATGATACCTGTGGGTCTGTGTCTGCTGGAGAAGGACTATCCAGGTACTTAAAAGCAAAGACTTCTTGTTTTCTGTTCTGAGGCAAGTCCTTCTTCATAATAAGAGCACTTCATTTGTTTCAAGCATTATTTTAATTATTTAATTAGGATTATCTTCTTTACTCTTCACAACAACGCTAGTGTTAGTATCACTTCTGGATTAAAAAAGAGTAAGTGACTTGCTCAAGACCACACAGCAAATTAAATGGTGAAACCAGAACAAAAACTCTGGCCATTGGATTCTAGAGCCCTTACTGTTAACGACTGGAGTTAAACCCACGAATGGAAGCAATATCTATTAAAGTGCCTCAGAAAGATAACTAACCTGTTTTATAGCTAAACAGTGGCTGTAAACACATTTTCAGCTTTAATTGGAGCGAACCTTTTTCTTTCATTTTAAATGAATGGGAAGTAAATCTTTTGGATTTGTGGGAAATTCATCACCAGGTAGAACCTGAACCATTTACATTCTCGTTGGGAATTATAACTTTAAAAAATTTCCTTGTACCTCCTTGGAGAACAGAAATGGAGATCACCCACCGGTGCATCTTTGGATTCAGTTGTGGAGTGTGCGGTTGGATTGTGAGCCGCGTTCCCTCTCCTTCCCCTCCTTCACTGGTGTAAAAGCTGCACACGATCCACACTGAGCTAGTTATGGTGTGTTAACTGGTAACAATCTGGTACCAGTCCCTTGGTGCGTTGGTGAGACAGGCAGATTAATTTCAGAAATTAATTTAAATTATCGTTGACTATCATAAACCTGAAAAATACAACCCAATAAATACTACTGTTATCTTTGATCAGTCTTATTATAAGAGGATGTTTTCTTGATTCCGTATTACTGGTAATTCCTGACACTCAAGTCAGTGTTTCCCATTTTCTTTCACAAACATTATCATATTTAATCTTCACAAAACACTGTGGAGTTGGAACTACTAGAGTTTCCCAGCCAGGATCTGAGTCCAGAGCTTTAACCTGTAAGCCACAGTTCTTTCTACTGTATATTCATTAATTTATTATTTTATTCATGAAACAAATATGTATTGAGTAATTACTGTATACCAGGCCTACTGTAAGAACTTAGAACTTATTCTAAGAATTTAGCACTGAACACAAAAGTCAAAAATCCCTGTGTTCGTGAGGCTTATATTCTAGTGTGTTGGGGGTGTGGAAGGATAAGAGGGAAATAGGTGATATTTGATGAATATTTTAAAACTAAGTAATTTGTAGAGTATAATGAAAATAATAAGTATTTCAACATCAATTACTGATGACCTTGTTAATTAATTCATTCATATCCAGACATATTTTCTTAAGCAGAACATGTTGAGGATTTAATTCTGATTTCAAGGTAACTGTTGAATGAATAAATGAAAGAATGAATGAGGTAGAGACCTGAAGGTCATTAGATTTAGGGAAAGGATCTGTAATTTCTGTACTGATTGTGGCTTAACTTATCCATTTATTTATTTCTTTGATGCATATATTTTGAGTGCTTCTGTGTGCCCTAAAGATAAATATCAATAAACAAATGCATGGTGTCATAATGTTAATAGTTTTGTAGGAAAAGCAAAATAAAACTGAAGCTAGCATTATATATCTGAGAGAAGGGAAAATACATGATTATTTGAGAGGGGAACATGATCATTGAATATAGACATAAAAGACAGAACTTCTGAGTGGAAGTGACACATCTTGGGAAGAGGTGGGGAAGAAGACGGAGAAAGCCATGGTCATAGATTAAAAAACATTTTGTTAATTTAAAATTAAACAAAAATTCACATGCAAAGGTCCCAGAGACTACACAGAGTACAATTGATTTTCTAAGCTATTGGAATCTGTTGTTGTTTAAAGGGTTTGGCTTCTCTGAGTCTTTACTATCTTTCTCAGCTCCTCTAAACTTTATCTCCTTCCACCAAGTACTAAAAATAAAAATTTTCTTTAAATAAGACTGGCCCCACCAGGTATAATTTAAATAATCAATCTTCAAGATAATTCATCCCAGCATCAAGCAGTGTCTGTAGCATCTAGGAAACTGCTTGACCCATAATAAATGCTCAGTTAAGTTGCTGTTAACTGAAAAGAGGTTATTGACTTGAAACCTCAAATTGGCCAGGTTTTAGAGTGAGCGTAGAAAAGATACTGAGAAGAGATGTCTGAAGGACTTACCTATTTTTGATAATGTCCAACTTCCTGTAACTTCAACATGAACTACAAGGATATTAAATCAATATCACATTTTGTGATCACTTGTCTTGTAATTTGCACCTTTGCAAACACTTTTGTGACTCAGTGAGCTCATTTAAATCACATTCATGGAAAACAGGGAGAGAGGAAAAAGCAAGGAAGAGCTGACAGAAAAGAAAATCACAGTATTCTGTGAGGTCCTGTTCTTATCCATCAAATGGAATTTTTATGTGTAAGGAAAATTGATTTAAGGAGCAAAATTCTGTTAATGTATCATTGAATAGATTTAAATCTCAATGTGTTGTCCCTTTGATTAAGGCATGCCTTGAAAGATATGTTTAGTCACAGTTAACTACTTACATTGTTTTTCCAGCTCTGATGCTGTCAAGGGTCAGGTTACTAAACTTCATTTACCTATGGTCTAGAGACTAAACTTTCAGGAATATGATCTGTGATGAAATATCAGGGACTATGTTTTGATCTGGGTTAGGTAAATTAAAATACATAGTGATGGCAATATCTTGAGTAGACACAGTAGTGCAATTCTGGTCTGGTAATCTTGGTAAAGGCTTTCTTGAACATTTAATTGGTGTGTGGTTCACGTGAGGGGAGGCTTGTTGTTATCATCCAAATTTATGAGATATTTCTTTGTATTAGCATTTTTTCCAGGGAGTTCCCATCATGGCTCAGTGGAAGCAAAACTGACGGGCATTCATCAGGACACAGGTTCAATCCCTGGCCTTATGCAGTGGGTTAAGGATCGGCATTGCCATGAGCTGTGGTGTAGGTCATAGACACGGCTCAGATTTGACATTGATGTGGCTGCGGCATAGGCCAGCAGCTGCAGCTCCGGTTCAACTCCTAGCCAGGGAACCTCCATATGGCCCTAAAAAGACAAAAAAAAAAAAAAAAAAAAAAAAAAAAAAAAAAAAGAAAGAAAAGAAAAAGAATTTTTTTACAAAGAGTTCTCCAAAAGCCAAGTTTAGGTTTTCTGAGGCATAGGCTATGCTTCTCTAGGGAAAAGTCCCTTTATCTCCATTCCTCAACTGATCTTTTCCTAGAAAGCAATGTGAGATGTTTAGCATGGTAAGTATCCCCAATATTATACCTTATAATTAGAAAATACCTTTCATGTATGTTGATATTCACAGATGTTTTATAGGGTAGATGTGATTACTACCATATACTAAATACAGAAAATAGAAGTCCCGTGGAGTAGAGTAAATAAGATGCAACCAAAGAAACTTACCAAGAATTAGGAAATTGCAGAGCTCTGACTGAAAGGAAGTCTGTTCCCATTATATGTATCTTCCCACTATATCATGAAATGTTTAAGTCAGGCCCAGAATGCTACATACTCTCTTACAGAGTTCTCCAGAGAAACAGACTGGAGAACTTTTACATATAAAATTTGTATCTGTATCTACACACACACACACTTTTTTTTTTTAAATCAAAATTTGAGGAATTGGCTCACATGGTTATTGATTCTGGTTTTATGACTCCCAAATCACATGGGACAAGCCAGCAAGCTGGAGACTCATAGAAATTTCAGTTCAAGTCCAAAGGGAGTTCCTGGCAAGATTTGCTCTTGCTTTGCATAATGGGGGAGAAGGGGTGCAGGCAGAAGGGAAGGCAGTTCAATCTTTTGCTATTAAGGTCCTGAACTATTGGAGGAGGTCTCTGAAGAATCAGAGGGTAATCCCCTTCTTCAGAGTCTACCAATTTAAATGTTAATCTTGTCCCCCAAAAAATTTTCAGGGAAACATCTAGAATAAAGTTTGATCGAATACCTGGACACTGTAGCCCAGCCAAGTTCACACATAAAATCAACCATAACATCATACCAAGGTGTTTCCAGCCAAAATGCACAGAGGGATACTGGATGCAATTAGTTGTCATGGTTGCCATTAGCAAAGTCAATGATCCAGCATTCTACAGATTTCACATTCCAGGTATTTCTACTGAACATTATTAACCATGGTCTCTTTTGAGCCTTTTTTCTCTTTCTTTTATATATACCTGCTTCGGACTATTTCAGAGTCACCATGGACTGCATATATTTTGTCCACACACTTTTCTTACCTGACTTGGCATGACAAATGAAGCATAATAAATGCTTCACATGTGCCTGAAGCTCTAGGAAGAATCTCTTCAGGGAAAGTATAGAAAAGAAAAAGAGCATTCATCGCTCATGTCCTACATTTAGCTAATGTATACCTCATGAGGGTGAGGTGGAAATGATCTCAGATTTATAAATGAAGGATCAAAGGACCAAAGAGGATAATAGGCCTAGGATCATATAAATAGAATTGAGTACATATGGTATTCACATCATTTTTTTTTTAATCTAGTCAAAATAAAATAAGATAAAGCAAACTAATCCAAGTTGAAAAAAATTATGCTCACCAAATTTCAGCACTAGAGCTCTCGTGGACAGTGATATAGTCTCTCTGGGGCTTAATTTCTTCCAATGTCAATAAAATTATAACAAATATACTACATAGCTATTTAATATAATAATAGATATCAAGCACTTTAGTATAGTACCAGACATCTGATAAGCTCTAAATAAAGGCTAAGTCTCCATAAATATTAATTGGTTATCAGTACTATTCATTTCTACTGTAAATACTCTTGTCCAAAATCTTCTTATAAGCTTAGTTACCTACTTTCATTTTCTATAAAAACGAAATTAAGATTTATACATAGAGTTTAGCATATATGTCATTGTATATTTATACAGTCCTTAAAAGCTCACAAACGTTACAGATTTACTTCAAATTATATTGGTAAAAAGTAGCAGAACGGAAGATTTTCTGTGTTTCTGGTCCCCTCAAATACAGTGTAGCAGACTTCCTAGAACTAACAAGATTGAAGAAGGGAACTGGCTACTGAAGGCTAGTGAAGTATCTAACAAAGAAAAAACGAGAAATGTAGTCATGGAGGAAGATACAGATGATCTCCACAAAGACATTGCAAGGACCAAAGTTGGAATTGGAAGACAAACAGAAATACACATCTAAACTTACCTTAGGGAATCACTGAATTATAGAAAGGGATATACATAATGTTTAGAAAAGGTCATTTTCAGTATATTCGGTTAATTAAAAAAGTCAAATGTATGGTATGATATTCTCTAAGTGGTATTTTTCAGTTAAATCTGCTGGTAGCAAATTACTATGAACTCCTTTGAAATGGCATCATCAACAAGTAATAGAAAAGTGAAACCATGACTTTTATATTTGTCTTCAGTAATAAATTGATTTCATAGTATAGAGGACAAGACATTGAACTAAGTACAAATTTCAGTTTAGTTAATTTAATAACTTTTGTGACTGTGAGCAAGTGTGTATTTTGGTTTCACATGTAAAGGGAGGTCATTGGAATGGGGGAATAGTCCCCTTTTTTCTCTAGAATTCCATGACTGTAATGATTTTTTAAATATTTTTAGGAGTAATGCATTTAGATTATAGAAAAAAAAATGCAAAGATAATATAGGGAGTTACCATATATCCTCATGCCAACCTTCCCCTTTAGTATATTACATTAGTATAGTACATTTATCACCATTAGTTAGCAAATATTGATATATAACTATTAATTAATGGCCATACTTTACTCATATTTTCTTAGTTCTTACCTAACATCCTTTTTCTGTTTCTGTCGTCTAGGATATGACATTGCATTCTGTTATCATGTCTCCCTAGACTCCTCTAGACTATGTTAAGTTTTCCAATTTTCCTTCTTTTTGATGACCTTAACAGTGTTGAAGCATACTGGTCAGATTTTTTTTTTAGAATATCCCTCTATTGAGACTTGTGTTATGTTTTTCTTATGATTAGACTAAGACTGTGGGATTTGGGGAGGAAGAACACAGTGATAATGTGCCAAGAGGAATCATGGATGTTTATTTTGTACTTGTATATAGTTATAATCCAATACGGCTTATTTATTGCTCAAAATTTTCCAGTTTTAACCATTATTAGTGCTCTCTTATTTGACTCCTGTGTTCCTTTGGCACACACCTGTAGTTTTGTATCATTTCCTTACTTTGTGGTGCTAGAAGATACTCCAGGCTCATTTTGTGTATTTCCAAGGACCTCTGGAAACTTTTATTAAAGAATGTTATTAAATGGAGATGCCAGGTGGTACAGTGGATTAAAGGTTTGGCATTGTCACTGCTGTGGTTTGGGTTGATGCTGTGGTGTGGGTTCAGTCCTGGCTTGGGAACATCTGTATGCTGTAGGCACAGCCAAAAAAAAAAAAAAAAAAAAAAAAGGTAGTATGGTATTAGAAACCAAAATTTGAACACTAGGTGTGTTATTGCTATTGGGATGCCATTGCCTCCAGGCCTTCTCAGCTAACAGAATAAAGAAATATATGTGTGCATTCATTTAATATGTATATATGCATGCCCAGAAATATTTCCATGCATAACTGTCTGTATCTGCGTTAGGTTAAACATGAGTTTATATTGTCTCCAACTCTAATACATCACCACATGGATCATCCTACTTTCCTCTTCTTGGTTCTCTGTACACCCATCCCAAGAGTGAGAACGTAGTTTCCACCATTCGCCATCCATTTACTTATTTGTTCAGTCCCACTATACATGTATAATGGTTTCAGCATTGTTAAATCATTCTCTTGTGGTAGACAACTTAACTAGAGAACAATACTTATGTGCAATTATTTTTGCCTTTAATGGACTCCTTTCATTTAGAGTTCCTTAGGTTAGCTCCTTTTCCCCTGCCAATATAGTAATTCTTAACAACATAATCTTCAAATTGTTAATGGCAAGTATTTTTTTTTTTTTTAATGGCTGCACACATGGCATATGGAAGTTCCCAGGCTGGGGATAGAATCTGAGATGCCACTGCAACTTATGCCACTGCTGTGGCAATGGTAGATCCTTAACCCTCTCTGCTGGGCTGGGGATTGAACCTGAGCCACCATAGAGACAATGCTGGATCCTTAGCCTGCTGTGCCGTAGCAGGAACTCCCATGATAAGTGTTTTTAAACAAATATCAATTCAAAACTTTTGCCAGATCACCATGAAAAAATAAAGACGTCGTGTAGTGCTCCAAACTTCTTTCACACTTTCTTCTTTTTTGTTTTTTAACAAGAATAAGATGAATATACATTTCTTTAAGCCCCAAAAGATTTTCAAATTTAAATTATGTTAGTCTAATGTATTACTTTTCACCTTTAGAAGAAGCTCCTTTTTTTTTTTAAAGAAGGCACTGCTATTGACAGCTGTATTCAGTTTTATAGAAGTACTTTTACTGGTTCGCACATATATTTTCTTTGTAATTTTATGATTATAAAACATCAATTTTAAGAAAACTTTCAAGGATCTAACCCCAACAATATATAAAATACTTTCATATATGTTTCATCTTATTTCAAAGAGAATCTTAAAGAGATAGGTGAGAAAATTTTGTCAGTTTTACTTTACAAATAAAGAAAGTTAATCCCATGTTCACATGACTTTACAATGCCAGAGCAAGAAATAGAACCCAGATTTTCTGTCTCTCTGTTCTAATTTTAACATCTTTTTGTCATCTTCAAATGGATTCACTCCAATCCATATATTTATTTCTTTTTACATTTTCATGATTGATGGTACTAAATGACAAAAGCAGTATTCCTAATCAGTGGTACAAGATTGAACATAATGCTTAATGCGTAGAATATTGTACACAAAGTAAACTACCAGAGAGTAAATGTTCTTTGAAATAGACCAAAGAGTCTTACAAGTGCTATATAGCTAGATTTTGATATGTATTTTATTGTATGTCTGAAGTTTACAAACCTTAAAATGGAATTTTTTTTTTTTTTTTTTTTTTTTTGGCTTTTTAGGGCCGCACCTGCAGCATAGGGAGGTTCCCAGGCTAGGGGTCAAATCAGAGCTACAGATGCCAGCCTACACCACAGCCACAGCAACGTGGGATCCGAGCCGCATCTGTGACCTACACCAGAGCTCATGGCAACACTGGAACCTTAAACCACTGAATGAGGCCAGGGGTCAAACCCGCAACCTCATGGTTCCTAGTCAGATTCATTTCCACTGCTCCACAGCAGGAACTCCATGAAAATGGAAAATTCTAAGTGAAATAGATTTTGGGGAAACAAAGTTAATTTTAAAATTATGGATATTATTATTATTTTTACACTTTTGTTCTATTGTATTATATTAGTTTCTGGGAATGCTGTAACAAATTACAACAAACTAAGAGACCTAAAACAACAGAAATGTATTTTCTCATAGCTCTGGAAACCAGAAGTCTGAAATCTATGTGGGAGCAGGGTTGATTCCTTCTGGAGGAAGATTTCTCTCTGAGGGAAAACCAGTCTGTCCTGTGCCTGTCTTTTAGACTCTGGTGACTTATGCTCAGGCAGCCTTTAGCAATCTGGTTTATACATGCATCACTCTCATTCCTAACTCCATCTTCACATGGCTTTCCCCTGTGTCTCTGTTGTCTTTTTCTGTCTCACTTGTGTGGAACTTGTAATTGGATGCAAGATCCACCCTAAATTTGCATAATCTCACCTGGAGATTCAAAGACCCTTTTTGCAAATAAGATCACATTCACAGGTATCAGAGTTTAGGACCTGGACATATGGTTTTGAGGCCACTATGCAGTCTGCTACCAGTAAGCAGCTTATATATTAAAATTAAGATGATTCAGAATAATATCCATAACTTGTGTTAGTTACACGATCCTGGTGAAATCTGGTAATGCCGTTGATAGATTTGATAAATGGAAGAGCTCCCTTGATGTTAGGAAAAGAGCTTAAGTATGTTGAAAATAATTTGATATGTTACAGTAATTATATTTTATAAGTATTGTCATTACATAATAATGTATATCATAATTCTTTTTATTACATAAAAATGCAACTCCTCCATTTAGTATAATCCATACTAATTATATTTCATTACTGAAATACAATTTTGCCAGATATTTTTACACATTATAACTTCTGTTTGACTAATACCTTAATCCAAAAAACTAGTGGAAATAGATTTTTTAAAAATATGTAGAAATCTTTGTTTCATTTATTCCTTTTTAGATCCTAGGGGCTAGATATTTGGTATCATACAACTCTAAAATGCTTTTATTCTTATGTAATATCCCTTTAATAATCTCCACATTTCAAATTTTTTAGTATTTAAATTTATTGTATATAATTTGGGATATCAGAATGTGGATGACAAGTTAGGAAGTGTGTAGTAACCAGTCTCCCTGTAATTGTTCTACTTGTGCCTTCTCATTCTTTCTTATTAGTTAGATTTAATTCTTAAAAATTTGGTTAGAAAATAAGTAAATCTTTTTCAAACATATAGACTGTAAATTTTTAAATCTATTTATATCAGCTGTATAAATTGCTCTTTCTCTCTTACTAAACTCTAGAATATTTCAAGACTTTTTTTTTCCCCCCTTTTATTTGGACCTAGGGAAACAAACTGTGTATCTGGGACTTGTTTATTTATTTATTTACTTATTTTTTTATTGACAGCTGTGCCTGCGACATATGGAAGGTCCCAGATCAGTGGTCAAATTGGAGCTGCAGCTGGGTTCTATGCTACAGTAACGCCAGATTTGAGCCGCATCTGTGACCTACATGACCTAGGCTGCAGCTTGTAGCCACGCCAGATCCTTAAGCCACTGAGCAAGGCCAGGGGTCGAACCAGCATCCTCATGGACACTATGTTGAATTCTTAACCAGCTGAGCTACAACGGGAACGCCTTATCTGGGACTTTTTTAGAATACAAATTGTGACTTCCTTGTTGCTCTTTCTGGAACTTTACATAGGTGGATATGCTATTCCCAGTTTCAAGATCTAAAATTCCAAGCCTCTCAATTACACAGTTTACTAATTTTATTTTATTTGGCAGAGTCATTCCCGATTTGGTCCTAGCCCATAGAGCTAAATACCACAACTTTATTTTTGGTCTTCAAAACAAAATCATTTTTTATTTTAAGTAAATGTCAATAAAAATAATGGGATGTTTTATATTGGCCCTTTAAAATAATTTACAACTTGTAAAATCCTCAAATAATCCTCTCTAGTGTTGAGAGACAGATGAGTTATTGAAGTCTTCTGTTAAGATTAAAATGTTATTTGGAACTAGAAAAAACATTAGGTCATTAATACTTTAACTTGATTTAGTGATTTGGTTTATTGGATTAGCTCCTGTAGAGAGCACAACCCCAAGACAATAACATGCATGATAGATTAGATTTTAGTGAAGGAGTATGATGTCTTTGGCATCACTTTTTATTGTTTTATGGGCTTTGCTGTAATTACTTTATAAGTAGATCTGAATCCACCAATATTTTTATCACAAGCCCCTGAGTTTTCTGGCATTAGGTGAGGTGGCAGGATTAGGTGGCTCTGAGAAACTTCCTACCACTTCAGGATTTGAAAGATGAAATAATATAAATTTAAAAGTACCTACTCTGTAAAAGAAAATTAAAGAACTACTCATAGTATCATGGCAATGAATTAGAAAAGATATATCATGTATATGTAAGAAAAATATTGAAAATTAGTCATCAATAAATGTGTGAGAGCAATCTGGTTTTGACATAGGGCACCTCATTGGACATCACAGTGATTGGTTGGCTAGTCAGGTGTCTTCTCATCTTAGTAAGGATGATTTTCCTGGCAAAACTGGATTGTTCTATTAGAAATGTAGAATGCATTCAACAAAGCTGTTGACAACTTGCTTTGTGCAAGGTGCTTGACTATATGCCATTGAGGATGCCAAAACAAATTAAGATGACATGTCTTCTTTAGAAGTAGTTAGGTCTGTTAGCGGATGGAATGTGTATATTATCAATACCTGCAATTGAGGTACGTGGTCAAGTGCTATCTGACTCTAGTTCTGTTTAGATAGAGACATCTACTGGCTTGGGTAGTGGAGGACAGTCTCTAGAAAGGGCAATATTCAGTAAGAGTTTTGAAGGATGGAAAGGATTTCAATAGTCTAAGATAAGGTCAAGATGTGTCATGGAAAAACAACATAACAACAGGAATACATGAGTTCTTCTTCTTTACTTACGTTTTTAGAATGAACATTGACTTTGACTAGAACTTAGGGTTCAGTGAGAGTTCTAGCTGGAAAAATAAGTGTGCCAGTTGTAGAGAAGTATCCCAATGCTAGATCCCAAAGGGCTAGAGTAATACTTTCTAAAAACTAAATTGTAAATCAAGCTCAAAATTACTATTTTATCTTATAAAGAATTTTATTTTTAAAGGAACAAAGTACAAATGCTATAGAAATTGAAAGATTATATACATCTGTGCCTGTACATGTCTCAAACTTTCTGAACAGCGCTAATCCCTTCTCATGTGGTTGGTGGAAAACTCTATACAGGGCAAGTATAAAATGCCCTTGGAATTCACACATTTAACATTTATAATTTTTCTGAGGCATAACTTTAAACAGTGTAAAGCTTGTTTAGATCTAGTCACTTATCTAGTCCCCAACCTTAAGAAACCATCAACTCTCTTATCACAATCTCAAATATTTTATAGCTGACCTTGAGCAAAGTGGGTTTGAACTGCACTGTCCACTTGTACACTGATTTTTTTTTTCAGTAGTAAATACTACAATACACACCGTTTGTGGGTGGTTGAATGTGTGGGTGTACAGGAACTCTGGATAGAGAGGGCACAGTGTAAGTTATACTCTGATTAACTGCCGTGTCGTCCAAGGGTCAAATGTATTTGAGAAATTAAATATGACAGTGGTATAAGGGGTTCATAAGCGGTTTAGGGTGTATCCTATTTTGAATATCAAGGAGTTACCTTTACTCAAATATTGTAGTAAGGAGTTTCAAAAGCCCCTCCATCTATCTTCAACAATCACTGACTGTCATCTCTCTGGCTTTAAAAAAAATTAATATGCCAAAACATAATTAAAACATCTCATTGGTTTCCAGTAGAGTAAGTATATATTTACTAGAGTACTCAACTAGAGTACTCAACTCCAGCTATTTATATTTAAAAGAAAAAAATAAGCCTGAGTTTATTAAAGGCTTAAGGTAAAACCTCATATTTTCAGAATAGTTTTGAAGAAATTTCCATGCTGGTTTGACTCACTTACATACTATCTTACCAATTCTCTCTTTGAGAAAAGGAGGGGGAAAGGTGTAGGATGAATTTCAACAATATCCATTCAACAAAAGCATCATTGCATTTGATTGATATTTTTTTGAGTGTTTTTTTTATTATTATTGTTGGAAAATAGGAGAGAGGCTGATGGTTCACTCTGCTCACCTACACTTAGGCAAGGTTAATGCTGGACTTTATTCTTTTTTGGAAAAAATGTATATATATTTTTTTGTCTTTTTTGCCATTTATTGGGCCACTCTCGCGGCATATGGAGGTTCCTAGGCTAGGGGGTCCAATCGGAGCTGTAGCTGCTGGCCTATGCCAGAGCCACGGCAACTCAGGAGCCAAGCCACATCTGCAACCTACACCACAGCTGATGGCAACGCCGGATCCTTAACCCACTGAGCAAGGCCAGGGATCGAACTGGCAACCTCATGGTTCCTAGTCGGATTCGTTAACCACTGAGCCACCATGGGAACTCCTCTTTTTTGGAAAAATATTTGATTTTCTAATGTTCACTGCAGAAGACAAGGAGACATTTATATCCTTCAGAATAAGATGAGGTGCCTGAAATGTTTCAGGTGGTACACTGACAAAATTTTATATGGTTTGGAATCCTCAGTCTTTTTTTTCTTTCCCATTGGTATGTTTTACTGCTCTTTTAGTGGAGACCTGGTGGTGGGACTCCTTATCTGATGAGTTGGAAAGATTTTGAATATACAAGCAAGAGTTCTGGAAGGTAAAAAAAATGTCGTCATGGTCATCTCCTAGACTTAATTCGCCAGTGCTCATTTTAGACTCATTGTTACTTTCTTCTCTTTTAGAATCATTTTTCATTTTATTCTGTCAGAAAGGAGTAACATGACACCAAATTAAGATTGTAAGCATTTCTGAAACTGACAGAGCTGCCAGATTCATCCAAATATTTATAGACATAATTTTTTGTTGTTTAATTTTAATTTTCTTCTCTCTATACCTTAATATACACTTTGATCTTCTCTTTATGTTAGCTTTTATTTTTTTTTCTTTGTTGTGAATTTCTAACCTCAGGTTTAGTTTATTCTAATTTAGGCTCAAAAATGACTTCTTTTGTGTTAGTAATTCTTTCTAGATGAATCCGTCTTGGTAATAAATTAATTTTGTCCTTGTTCCATTGACAGACATTTCATTCTACATTTTCAGATGTGTTTGTTTATGAGAGTGTCTGAAAATCTATTTCTTTCCAATTAAAAAAAAAAAAAACTCTGATTAATGATTTGTTTCAAAGTCTTCCATAGTATCAGATTACCAAAGTCATTAAAATTTTTGTTCAAATTTTGTAGATGGACAGATTTTTATGAAAGACATTGTCAGTAGATTATGTTCACCTGAACTAGAATATTCAAAATCAAATCTGTCTGTCTTGAGGAATAGAGGTATTGGCACTTCTGTTTGTAATGAATCTCCTCGCTCTAAAAAGTCAGCCTCCTGAAGAGGAACTTGAGGTAGATCCTTCCCAAATAAGTCCTTGGAGTCATCATGACTATCAGAGTTCATGCTAAAGGGACATACCTACTGGTTTTGAACAGGTTCTTCTCTTTGTTTTGAAATATGTTTTTCTTCCAAAGGGAGTAGCTGACACTCAAGGTAGTAACATTCTTTTCTCAGCTCTAGGATGCTATCTTGGGCTTTCTCACTTTGGATTTTTCATTTTCCAGGAACAAAACTAACATTCTATTGTAGTCCAGGTGATTTTTCAACAGTGTAGAAACACTGGTGATCCGTTGGCATGGCCCAACTACAAATGGCTTTTGCCAAACTCTACCAAGCTTTTATTCCTTTGCACTTTCATTTCTTTCTGTCTGCAAGACTAACCTGAAAGGACTCTTGAAGGCATCTTTCTCTGGCCGTCTTCTGCTTTGGCCACCACCTCTGCCACATCCCTCCACCTCGTGTTCCAAAGCTCTGAAAGACTGTTGGCATCATCCTCACCCCCAAACACTGTGGCACCACCTCCTGTCACCTGCGATTTCTGAGACCATGTTTGAAATTCTCTGCTGCACTACTCACTTGTTTTCTGGAAGTGATCACTCTGTAATGGCTCTGTCAGGCACTCAGGTAGAGTCTTGTCTGCTGGTCACCCCACAACACCTTAAAAGATCTTTAAAAATTTTCCAAAACAGTCATCTTGCCAGTTTCTAACTTAATTTCCTCTCAGCGTCTTCAGCAAATTTTGTGAATATATAAGTGCTCTCAATATACTGGACATTTTGGTGAGTGATGGAGATATAGAAGCAAACCAGACATGTTAAGACCCCCACACTCAGAGATCTTATATTCTATCAAATATTTTACTTAAATAGCTTTAAAATAAGAACTGGAATTTTTTCTAATTTGTTATATATATCTTTAATTTAAGATACATAGCAGGAAAGGAGTTCATATAGTCTAATACAACATAATATTTATAAAATTGGTATTTCTCCATAGGAGACACTTTCAGGTAATGGGGTATTTGATGATTAGCAGAGGCAAGATGAACACATTAGGCTTTTTAGTGTGATGAGAAAGCTGGTTGGTGAAAGCAGAAAAAAAAAGAATGGAGGCAGAATGTGAGCATCACAATTTGAACTTGAGCCAACTTTGTTTTCTTATAATTCTTAGAATGTTGCTTTTATTCTGTACATTCAGCCAGATAATACGACATTTTATCCTCTGTTCAAGTCTAACCCACTTCTACGTATGATTCATTAGATATAACAACAGTAGAAAATAACTTACTATGTTAATATTGACATTATTCTAAGCTGAAGAAAAAATATTGTATTAAATCAAAAGGTTAGATAAATTTATGTTAATTGCTTACATTTATGCAATCTGAGAGAATCACACAGAAACAGAAGAAAAAAAATGTGTCAGGAAGGAAAGATCAACAGTGATCACACCACAAAGAAATAAACACTAATAACACTTAACCCTAAAAATATCTCATTCATATGAGTGCTATTACTCTTATGAGTTTATGGATGAATAAGCTGAAGCTCACATGCATGAGGTAGTTCATACTGGCCACCAGCTGGTAGGAGACATAGATATAATTTGAACCTTTCTGCTTAACAACAAAGCCCTATTTTTAGCAAATGTGAATAATCATTCTTATCAGTTATGATTTTTAATGAATGATATATGTGTATTTTATTTCACTAGTAGTCCATTTTTAGATATTCATTCTTTTTCATATTTTTTCTTACTCAGTGCTGCAATAAGCACTGAACATTCTTGCCAACTATTCATATAGAATAATATATATAGAAATGAAAGGACAACTGGCATTTTACAAACTACCTTCCAGAATTACTTTCCATGTTTTTTTCATATATACAAAAAAGTAGAATGTTGGATCGAACCCCAGTGTAACCCATAAGCCAGCTTCAACAGTGATTATTACTTTTCTGCTCTGTTATATCTATGCTGATGTTTATTTACTATAATATTATTTTTAAAAATTCATATAATATATCACTTCACCTATAACTGCTCAGTATATATATCTTTCACAGAGAAGAATTGAACTCTGTAATGACTTCCTGTTCCTTTTTAGGCAATTTATGTGTTGAAGAAACAAGATCATTTTTCCTCAAAAATTTTCCATGATCTAGATTTGGCTAATCAGTGATGATGTTTAATCTGTTCTTTTCTCCCTCATTTTTCCTTATATACATGGAGATATATATATATATATATTCTGAAATTGGTAACTCATTGTTTCCTATTTTCATGATTGCTAGTGATAATGAGTAGTGCCTTTTGAAGTACTTTACTAAATTGTCTCTTGGTATTTTGTTCACGGCAGTACTTGCCATTGTGGAAGAATGGACAGTTTTGGGGCTTGGTTTTGTTTTTGTTTTTTTTTTTTTTGTATTTTAATGTAATTAGATTAGAGACATGTTGAATGTTTTTTATAGAACATTTTAAAGAAACAGTTCTTTTAAAAAAAATGTTCCTAATCTTACCAAAAAACACATTTCTTAATTAACACATAGTGGTTAAACTGTTACAAGACTTGTGAGTATATTTAATCTCCAAAACAAAAATATTTCACAAATTTACAGAAAAACAGTTTTCTACACAGAATATTTTACCAAATACAGTTTTGTTTTGTTTTGTTTTTTATAACAGGCATCTTCAGGCTCACAGTTACACAAAAACAGTTCTTGAATTTTTTATTAAACCTATTTATAAGAAAGATTATTGCTATTATTAAATGCACTTAGGCAAGAAATTCAAATTTATGATGAAAAGATACAGACTAGCTATAAATTTAATTAAAGTATTATGGAAATGTACATAAATATTGGCTAAATGTTCTTCCAACAAAGATACTTTCATTATCAAAATACTTATGTCAACAACTTTTTTTTTACTTCAAATTTTTCCTTAATACTTTTGAAGTTTGTGATCCATGATTTTAACTATAATTTTAGCAAAATGAATTAAAGTCAGTTGGATCTTACTATATTTTATTTTCATATTTTTTGTTTGTTTTCTCACACCTTATTGATACTAAACTTTTGCTATCCCAAGCGCTGCAAATATTTTTCCTAAATTGTCATTTACCTTTCATCATATTGACCTTATTTTAGATTTGTAGCATTTTAAAATTTTATGAGGTAAATTTTGTCAGGACAATTGATTTTGATTATTCATGATAATTATGTTTTTTTAAGGTTGCTGCTAACACTGAATTAGTGAGTACTGAGTCATTGTTCCTAGGTGAACTACAGGGGTAGATTCCTGCAAACCTCTGGTCACAAGGCTTTTGTTAACTGGTGAATATACAACCTTGTTTTATGTATGTTCTGTTTGAAGACACCTTATATAATATATCTTGTTGACTCATTAACAATGAGCTCATGGCCAAATAGCACTGTAACTCATGCCTGGGTGAGGCTTATCAAACACATTTTCTCCATATGGTGCCTGCCAGCTTTCTTATAATTAGGAACACTAAATAGCACTTCAATGCAATGCTTGGGGAATATCTTCAGAGCAAAAGCACCAACAAAAAGTACAAACATGCAAAAGTGTGGCATTGAAGACTACAAAAAGATACTTGTTTGAGGTATGAAAGATGAAAAAAGCAAAGCAGCACCATGTTCAACCTCATCTGGAAATGTGCACATTGAACTATGTAATTTTTGTGCCACTCTGTACATGCATGCAGCCAGAAATGACCACAGAAGTGCCACAAATATTGGATCAGGATTTACAAATAAATTTTTTTGAAAAGGCAAATTTTATAAATTCATATAATCTTCAAATAATGAGGATTGACTTATGGGTTTTTTTCTTTGCTGTTCTGTGTTAGCCACATTTTTATGATGTCTTTAAATTTCTATTATGGTGTATTATTGACCAATATTGTTTTAAAAGTAAATAAATGCATTTGAGCAAACTGCATTTAAAATAGTATGCCAGGGTGTTCCCTTTGTGGCTCAGTGGGTTGTGAACCCAACTAGTATCCATGAAGATGCCGATTTGATACCTGGCCCCACTCAGTGGGTTAAGGATCTAGCATTGCCGTGAGCTGTGGTGCAGGTCACAGATGTGGCTTGGATTGCATGTTGCTGTGGCTGTGGAGGAGGCCAGCAGCTGCAGCTCCAATTTGACTCCTACCCTGAGAACTTCCATATGCTGTAGGTGCAGTCCTAAAAAGCAAAAAAATTAAAAAAAAAAAAAAAAAAAAAGGAGTTCCCATCGTGGCACAATGGAAATGAATCCGAGTAGGAACCATGAGATTGCAGGTTCAATCCCTGGCCTCACTCAGTGGGTCAATGATCCAGGCATTGCTGCTGTGAGCTGTGGTGTAGGTCGCAGACACGGCTCGGATCCTGCATTGCTGTGGCTCTGGCATAGGCTGGCAGCTGTAGCTCTGATTAGACCCCTAGCCTGGGAACCTCCACATGGTTCAAATGCGGCTCTAAAAAGCAAAAAGAAAAAAAGAAAGAAAAAAAAGTATGCCAAACCAGGAATTCCTCTTGTGGGTCATCAGATTTAGGATCTGGCATTGCCACAAACTGCAGCGTAGGTTGCAGATGTAGCTCAGATCCGTTACTGCTGTGGCTGCGATGTAGGCTGTGGCTGCCACTCTAATTTGACCTCTGGTCTGGGAATTTCCATATGCCACAGGTGCGACTGTAAAAAGAAAAAAATATGTCAAATCAGTGTTTTCTGCAACAAAATATTATACTATAGATTTTTAAGACTGTAGAGGTTAAAGTGAATACATCAAAACCTGAGCTAAGGTTTTTTAAAAAATCATCACTCATGCATTTTTACAATCAATAGCAAATATATTTTATCTAATTTTCTATACTTTTTTATTGGAATTAATATTCCAATACCCAGAAAATATTTGAATACATATAAATTAAATTTGTGAAAAGTTTAAGAATTAGGTTATTGTATGTTCTGCTATAGGATCTGATATACAGGAGTTTAATTGATAGAAAGTAACTACAGCCTGTCTTGAAAATAAGCTGTTATGCTGTATTTTTAATCAGAAGATTAGGTTTATTCTGAAACTCTTGTTACTGACATAGAAGCTTCCTTTTGCCTTGAGGGAATATCTATAATAGTGAAAGAACATACCAGGAATTTGAGTGTTGGTGTGAGGAACCATTTCCTTAAATTAGTTTGTATATTTTACAGCAGGTAAATGTAAATTATTTAATACATACCCAATATTTTTAACTTAATTTTGTTAAATTAAATATATGTATACATATAGTCACTTTTATAACAACTCTGTATTGAAAGTATCATTATCTCTACTATACAAGTGAGAACTGAGGCTAAGAAGTTTAAATAACTTATACCCAAATCAAGTAACTTGCCCAACTTCACATAACAAGTACAAAAACAAGGCTCATTCTTTCACTCTTACTACTCTAAGCTCTAGATACATTAAACAACTTTAGGGTCTCTAAATTGGCCTGTTTTTTTTTCTCACTTCTTGGTCTTTCCATAGTTCTTCTTCCTGAAACAATCTTAGCTTCCCTCATCATCTTCACTTATGAACTTTCACCCAGCTGTCAAGTTTTCAATGCTCGCATCACCTTCCAGTCGGCGTGAAGTGTTTCTCAGTGAGCTCCATGTGTAATCGCTCAATGCATCTCTTGTGGCATGAACCACAGTGTATTATGTTTGCTGCTTCTTTTGCTTGGCTGTACAGTGGGTGAGGAGAGGCGTATGTCTTGTTCACTGTTGTATTCTTAGCCCCTAGCACACTGCCTTTGGCCCATTTGATTTGAAATACTTGGTGCTTGAGTGAACATATATTTACAAATGTTGAGCAAAGCAACATGTTTGTAGATTTGGCAAATGTAGGCGTTTGGATAACCTCTGAGGTGATCACTTCTTGAAACTCCACTTATGTGAGGAAGCTAGAAAAGAGGAATTTTTCTGGAAAATTGTCTTCCTGGTGTCATTAAGTTGCACTTACAGAATAAAAAGCAAAAAAACAAACAAAAAACAAAAAACAAAAAAAACCCAACATAGCCAAGAGGAAGGGACAATGAAAAACAATTATGAATTGTCATTAGCAGCCTAGAAAATAGTAAGGACTAATGAGAAATATATAAGACTCTATATCTAGTATATAATTATGAGAATACAATACTATCATTCATAGAGTTTCAGCAATTGGAACCCATTCATCTAATTATACATCTGATAGCTCTGTTCTTGATAAACCAGTTCACTTTTTTTTCATAGTAAGATATATCCATGAATACATGTCATATACATACATAGACTCTCCACTGGAAAAATTTATGGGTTTATTTAAATTATCAGGAGCATTTGCTAATCACATCTGAGCTTGAAGTGGCACATGAGAGGTAAAATGAGTATGACAGACACAGGTTCTTTTCTCAGAGAACTTTATTGTTAAGATAGAGACCCAGGAGCATAATAATAAACTGTTCATTATAACAATTTCCATACCCAATTTCATTGTCAACATATTTCAGGCAATATTAAATACAATTGGAATACAACCCTGGAGTATGTGATAACTTTATCACTCTTTTCTACACCACTAAAACTGAATGCAAATCAGCTAGGGAATGTGTTCATTTTTACCTATCAGTGCTGTAGACAGATAAAGCTCTGTTTGTCCTGGCCTCTGTGGCATGTTGATATCTTGGACCAAACACCAATTCGGGCTGTGTTCTTTTGTGCAGAAAGGGACAGGAGCAATTTAGATCACCCTTAGGCAACTTTCATTGTCTCATTCCTGTTCCCTTTCTTGGCACTGATTACTTATCTTGGCTCTCCTATTAACTTCTGTGTGACTTGAGGGATACAGAAATTTAACAACTTTCATGATCATCTCATTTGTAAAATGCAACTAATCTACTTACTGTGGCAATGAGTGGAATTCCTAATAACACCAGGCAACTCTAATTACTTGAATGACTAGAAACAATTTGCCACACATTTGGAGGCAAGACACAGGTTATATAAAATGTTCCTCAGTGTAACATATAGATGCCTCTACAATGTATCCCACTGCATAGGATAAAAACTAGCCCAGGTGTACTGTGTTGCTGTCTTTAAAAGAGTTTGGGATAGTTTTCTTCTTTAATTTTAGCCAAATAATTTATATAAGATACTCAGATTAAATTTAAATACACTGGAATATAGATCCATGAAATTACTCTTCCTACTTTAAGATAATTTGTTGGATTTTATCAACTAATTCCTTTTATGAAGAATTTATAAATGCTTTTGTACCAAATACTCTTAGTTTCCTTCTCCTTTGCTACTTGCATCTAGGCTTGGCCTTATAACAATAATTCTGGTCAGTGAAACATTAATGGAAGACTACTAGGGTATTCTTGAAATGGTTTTTCTTTTCTAATAAATGAAGCAGAGGCTACTGATACTATTCATTCTCCCACATTATCAAGCTGAAAGAAATCTACAGTAACTATCTTGAGCAAAATACCAAAATAATAAAAAGAACAAGGAGATGACTTTGTTGAGCTATTAAATCAATGTCCACAGCTTCCTACTTTCAAAATTCTAATAATGTGAGGAAAAATAAACCTTCAGTTAAATCTCTATAAGTGGACTTATTTTAAGTTAAACACATTCTTGAAACAAGAGACTATACATGTACATGCAATTGTATATATGCACATATGCATATGTTAATGAAGTAAGAAATTTGAGGGGGAAGGGTATAAAAAATCAGTTGTATGAAATACAAGTTAATATTACTGTGAGGTTAATAAAAAACATTATTTTAGCAAAATCAGTATAATTTAAATAATTTTTAAAATTACAATGTTATAAGCATACACCGAAATGAGAAAACCCTCAATAATCAGGAAGCAATCACTTTCTAATATCCCACAGCCCACTCTCACCCCATCCATCCAATAAACACCTTCATCACAGAGAAGACAAGAATTTGAGACTTAATCACCAAGTATGTATTACCAAGTTTCTTATTAAGGAAACTCTGAATTTACTGTAATTTAAAAGACAAAAAAATTAAAGGAATTCAGTAAATATTTCTCAAATGCATTTTTGAAAGCAGTGCTGTGCTAGCACTGCAAAGTATACAAAAAAGTATGATTCTTAATATTTCCCTCTTTAAGAAGCTTACCATAAACATTGAATAAAATTTTTAAAAACTTCAGGCTTATAATCACACTGCAGCAAATAAAATTTAATGTCAATTTTAGGTATGTAGAAAGTGGGTTTTTATTAGTAAAATCCAAGTCATTTTGGTTATTGTTAAAAAGTGTGCCTAGCTTTTTCGTGCTTACGTTCTAAAATATTAACAGATTAATAATTCTCTGTTACAATAAAAATCTTTAGTACCACTGTACTGTATATAAACCTGTAATAGAACTCTTGTAATGAAATGTTTAAAGAAAAAAAAATGAAGCCTTCAAGTCTTGAGTGTCTGCTTCCTCAATTAATTCAGCAATCTTTTATTTAAATTTATCATTATTGTAATGTAGAAAACAGTGGGAACGTCTTTTCCAAAGGTTTGATGACTTGATATATTCATAGATTTCATGGTGAGGGAAAATAATAATCTAAAGCCTAGAAAGACAATTTGAAAAATAAATTTCATTTAAAGTACTCCACATTGCTAATGAATGACCAAAGGTAATTTGGATTCTGCTTTAAAGACATGTCAAAAATATTAGCTTTATCAAGTATCCAGAGAAATGAAATAGCCTGTATTTTAAAGTAGAAGGGACACCTTCATAATGGCAAGAAGTAGGGCAGAATAGGGACAATGAGATTGATTCCATAATGAAGTACTTCCCAATCTAATGAAACTTTCATGTTCAGACTCTACTGCATGAAAGTAAAAGGAACATGTATTCTTAAAGAAATTCTGTCAGAAATTGTGCCTAACTTTAACTGTTGGAAGCCAAGGTCATTCACTGTTCTTTGAGAAGAATTTAATTTCCATACAGTATTTGCATTTTTATCCTACATCTATTTGTCCCAAATTACATGACAAAGAAATTCTCTTTCTTATCAATAACAAAACCTGCAATTGTCTGGTGTCCAGTTTCATTGCAAGTGTTGTTCTCTTTTTCATACATTTTGCTGGCAGCTGTGATAGTTGAATGGATGTCCCAATTTCCTTAGAGTATGGGTGGCAGCAGCTGGAGGTTAGAGTTCAGCTCTAGGAAGGACTAGGATGGCGTCTAACATAAATCAAGAAGATACAAGTCAAATGAAAGTAAGTCAACAGAAGCAAACATATCATTTATAGGAAGTGAGGGGTCACATCTGATTTGCTTATCACTGTACCACCAGCACCTGCTGCAGTGCCTGGCACTAGTAGCTTCCCAATCAATAGTTATTGGATCACCAGTTTAAAGAAAAAAGGTCAGAATTATCTTAGGAGTGTTAAGACAAACACATTAGCAACAAGGATAGAGTGCTGCAAAAATCTGTTTTGAGTTGAAATGTGTGTTATATACTTAGAGTCAAAATTCAGAAGTACTCAGAGTTGTGGGGCTTGAGTCTACAAGTGGAAGAAATAGTCTTGCCTGCAAGAGAGCATCTCAACCCTTATGGTCAGTATAGCTGACCAGTATAACAACCACCAAAAAAGGGGGGGGGGCGCTCATCTCAGCAAATGTAATAAAAGGCTTACTTCGTTTTTTTTTTGTTTTTTTTTGTTTTTTTTTTTTTCCTCAAAGTCCAGTACAGGTCAATAGAGTGCACTCTACACAAGCAGTCATTCAGGGATCCAGGCTTTATTTATTTATTTATTTATTTATTTTTTCATTTACTCTCTTTAAATCTTTGGAAGTTTCCTCACCAGCCACAAGATGAGCAAAGAGATTGAGGCAGTTATATACTCAGAAAGTATCACACATCACTTACACTCACAGTCCATTGTTCAAAGATAAGTCACAAAGCCATGCCAAAGATGTGTAGAAAAAAGTACTCTCACTTTGCTCAGGAAGAAGGGAAGAACCTGGAAAATGCTGAGTACTTGAGCACTAGCACTGTCTGTTATAGTCTCCTCTTCAGAACATCACATAATTGTTTCATTCTTTTTCCCATCAGAGGACATTCTCATTTCTCCTCCATCAAGGCAACCCCAAATCCTAATTTAGTTACCGGATCCAGGTTAAAACATAGGGACAATACATGGGATCTTCTTCATGAGATCTGAATGTGGTTCCTTGTGGGTTAGCAGATGAGAATTAAAAGAAAAAGTAACCCACAGCCTTATACATAGCAATAATTTGCAATGATGGAGTATAACCCCCCCCCAAAAAAAAGAGCCATAATAGAAAACTTTTAGAGAAGGAATGGAAGACACTGGTCCATAGCAATTACGATGCATGACTAGGCAGGTTGTTAAGACTTGGAGTCTTGGAGTTTCCATCATGGTTGAGCTATAACAAACTCGACTAGTATCCATGAGGACACTGGTTCAATTCCTGGCTTTGTTCAGTAGGTTAAGGATCCTGTGTTGCCGCAGACATGGCTCGGATCCCATGTTGCTGTGGCTGTGGTGTAGGCCAGCAGCTGCACCTCTAATTCAACCCATAGTCTGGAAACTTCCACATGCCACAGGCAAAATATGCTGCAGACTAATAATAATAATAATAATAATAATAATAATGTCTTTATCATTATGTTGATATTTGCACTGATGGTGAAAAAAAGTGATGGTGAGCAAAGATGCTGGTGCCTTCACATGAGTCAAAGCAGTGCCATCAAACTGTAACAGTGCTATTGTTTTCACTGACACTTGCTAGCAGTCAAAACATTACTAGTTTCTCTTAAGAATGACCATGCTGTACAGTAGAAAAAAATTGTATTGGAGAGATGACTATTAAAAAAAAAATAATAGTAAAAGATAAAAAATAATAAAATAAAAAATAAAGTAAATATAAAAGAATGACCTTGATGAAGAAAGATAGATTATTTTAGTAAATCTTTACCTTTCAAGTGCACATCTTTTTATATTCTGTATGAAGAAATGGGAATTATGCATAAAGCACTTCTGTTGCATACCCAAGTCCACTGTTTGTCTCGCATAAAAGCCCTTGTTCTATTGTTTGGGTTTCAAATTGAATTTGTCTTTTTTTTTCCCTTGGACTACTATTTCTGCTTGAAAGAACAGATAATTCAGACGTGGGTATTTGGCAGAAATTTCCTCAGAAGTTAATAAAGTGAGTCTATTATTTCAAGGACAATAATCGTCAGTATTTGTGGGAGCAAATGGTAAAATTCAGAGTTTCAAGTGAAAATTAGAATTTTGGAAAACTTGTTTGTGCTACTATAGCTTGAAGGCTCCCCAGTGTCCAAAGACTTTTCTGACAGGTTTGGGGATAATATGACATTGTATAGTGAAATATGCCACCATTTGGGAGACATGTATAACTCAGTGCTCCAGGGTTTTCTAAATGACCGGTGCTGTGCTAGATACTGTAAAAATCACATATCGTAAACCATGCACTCAAAGTGAAAGACAGAGCCATGGATTTTAAGATTAAAACTTTATTGATATGATTAGATTCCATATTAAAAGGAGGCTTTAAGAAATAAGCTTTCATGTAGTATCAGTGAGTATCCAAAATTATCTTAAAATACTTCTCCCTTTTCCAACTACTTATCTACGTGAAGCTAAATTTTCTTCATACACAAGAGCAGATGTGAAAATCCAGTTACATTCAACCAACATTAAAAGGAGCTTTCAATAATGTAAATAATGTCACTCTTGTCACTGATTTTTTGTTTTTATTTTGAAATTATAACTATTTTAATGGAAATAAAATGGAATGTTCTTGACAATATTTCTTCCAAGGATCGTTCTCATCTTTTCCTATTCATTTTTATTTGCTATTTGCTTTGTAAATATGTGTCCTCGTTTTTCTGTAATTGAGCCCTCATGATAAATAGGTAGTAACAGTGTGCTTTACTTTTATATCTGAAGTAATATTTATAAAAATCCCATGAGATAGCATTGTTATCCTCATTTTATAGAAGAAGAAATTTCAATGTAAGACAGTGAGGTAAGTTACCCAACATCTTCTGGAACTGGAATTCAAAACTAGATTTATTCAATTCCATTGTCTTATTCTTTCCATTTCTTTAAACTCCTTTATAAAAAAAAAAAAATAGCTCTCCTAAGTCAAAGCCTGGCCATCTGATTTTCTATAGATTTTATTAGTTTTCACAGATTCTCTAACTCATATTGTTTGGAACCTTAGGATTTTAGGAAATCTTTATAACTGAATTTCGATCATGTTCTAGACTCAGATGCATTTGGAAGATTTTCTCCCACTGGAAAATTTCCTAGCTAAGGAGTTCCCATTGTGGCTCTGTGGGTTAAGAATGTGTTGGGTTCGATCCCTGGGCTCACTCAGTGGGTTAAGGATCTGGTGTTTCCATAAGCTGCATCGTAGGTCACAGATGTGGCCCAGATCTGGTGTTGCTGTGGCTGTGTCATAGGCTGGAAGCTGCAGCTCCAATTTGACCTCTATCCTAGGAACATGCATGTGCTGCAAATGTGGCTTTAAAAGAGAAAAACAAAACAAAACAAACAAAATTTCCTGGCTAAAATATCATATAAAATTTCATAGTTGTTTAATAGTCATACGCAATCTCTTTACTAAAGTATGATTTTATTTTTCTATGCTCAAAGTGCTAGCTTGAAAATTGCCTTGTCAGGTTCCATGGTTTTCATTTGGAAAGATATAGCTGTACTAGACTCCTGACTACCTAGTAGCAACTGCTCTAGCAAGTACAGTCTCTGGAAGACGTAAATTTATCACCACCCTCCTTCTTTGCTGCCATTCTTCCTGTTAAGTATCTCATCACCCTCTTCTAGAATTGTTGCAATAAATAGGCTATATAATTCATCTGCCTTTTGTCTTTTTTCTATTTGCCCCAATCCAAATATTCCTACTCATTTTTGACTGATAGAACCTCTCCCATAGTTCAAATATTTGTTCAATGCCCCTCAAGTATCTCTTGAATTAAGTAAAAATTTCAACTTGGAATTTATCCGAAACTTCTTCCTATGCCTTGGCATTTCTTCCCATACTGCTGTGTACTTTCTCTAAACCCTTACTGGACAGGATCACTCTTTTCCTAACTTGTATTGCACTCTCTCGGCCTTTTACGTGCCTATGCCTTTTCTTTCATCAGTAATGTTCTCTCCAACCAATTTACGCCTTTATTAAGTGCTTTTGATTCTTCAGTGTCTGGCTAAATTCTTTTTTTCCAAAGCTTTACTAGATTTTTATATATAATCTTTCCCATTTCTGAACACCCCATCTTCTATTTGTATCTTTCCTAGAGACTTTATTATATTTTACATCATTTATTTGTGTACTTGGCTTACTTTGAAAATAAACTCAACTTCCTTAAACAAAGAAATCCTACCATCTTCCACTTCTGTCTTAATACTGTCTTATATATAACTGTTGTTCATTCCCTGTAACTGTAGATGAAAATGATTTCTACCCTTCTGAGTTTACTAATTATTCAATGTAGGTAGAAAATCCTATGAGGATAAATGTCACACAGAAAGTAGATGACTTCTAAATCATTGTTTTCTTGGTACTAGGTTTGGAAAGAAACTTTCTTGTCTGGGCTTACCATATTTTCGTTATAGTTGTTATCTAAATGACTTTTGTCTATATATGGCTTGTCAATTAGTTCATACCCATTTATTGCATGCTAATCTATTTGAAAAGGTCATGAAAAAAATTGTCCTTTTTCTTATAACTTGGAAATACTCTGTTATTTTATATGGCCTTTGCATCTCTAATATGGACTTCAGGACAACTAATCATTATTCTATAACCAGAAGAAGAGATGAGATGATGGACATTATACATCACTATCTAGAGATGTGGAACACATAGGAAATACTGGCTCTTATTGAAACTGAATACCTGACATAATGTTCAGAATGAAAAGAACTGTATAATAGAACTTCCATATGACCCCGCAATCCCACTCTTGGACATCTATCCGGATAAAGCTCTACTTAAAAGAGACACATGCACCCACATGTTCATTGCAGCACTATTCACAATAGCCAGGACATGGAAACAACCCAAATGTCCATCGACAGATGATTGGATTTGGAAGAGGTGGTATATATACACAATGGAATACTACTCAGCCATAAAAAAGGATGACATCATGCCATTTGCAGCAACATGGATGGAACTAGAGAATCTCATACTGAGTGAAATGAGCCAGAAAGACAAAGACAAATACCATATGATATCACTTATAACTGGAATCTAATATCCAGCACAAATGAACATCTCCTCAGAAAAGAAAATCATGGACTTGGAGAAGAGACTTGTAGTTGCCTGATGGGAGGGGGAGGGAGTGGGAGGGATCAGGAGCTTGGGCTTATCAGACACAACTTAGAATAGATTTACAAGGAGATCCTGCTGAATAGCATTGAGAACTATGTCTAGATACTCATGTTGCAACAGAAGAAAGGGTGGGGGAAAAACTGTAATTGTAATGTATACATGTAAGGATAACCTGACCCCCTTGCTGTACAGTGGGGAAATAAAAAAAAAAAAAAGAAAAGAAAAGAACTGTATAGAAACTCATCTTGAAATGGACGTGGCAAAAGAACTCTAATGGATTTTAGGAGGTGTGATGTCTCAGGGGAAAAGCACAGCTCTCTAATCATAGGCTTTTCCAAGTGTAGGAAAGATCTTTCCAATAATTCTCCGAAATGTATTAGAGATCAGACTGGTATTCAATTTAGCAAGTGAAAACTCAAGATACTAAATATACTCAATGGTTAGAAGCTTACAACTTTATTAGAGGTGGCTGCTAGAGGTGGTTCTTGGTCCCTGATCTGCCTAGTCTGGGTAAGAACCAACTTGTCTGACATTCCTGGGAGTGCTCAGAGAATTTTTATAAATCAGAGTCCAGATTTCTTGCCCCTTTGAAGCTTTGAGAAAGGAATAAGAATTTTTAAATCCTTACCTTGACTTCTGATCTAATCTGAAGATAAAATTCTTCAAAGTAAAACAAACAGTAGAAATGGACACTCCTTTAGAGGACTTTAAGCCCCAGTCAACCACAGGGACATGGTTTCATAAAAACCTTCTGAAGAACAATTAATTTAAAGTTCAGCTAACTCAAGTCAATACTCTCTGGGTTATAAAATTTTAAATGGTACCAGAAGGCAAAAGATAAATTTTCTGCAGTCCTTAGTGATTTAGTGATGCAGGGATTATCTATTGACATAGAAAAATAGAATAATCTCAATCAACTGAGAGAAAACTAATATTTCTATCCAAATTTCAAAGATATGTCACTTTGCTACAAGAAACAACAGGTCTGTGTGACTAAATATTACATTTGATTTCTCAGTTTAAACCAACTACTTTACCACATGAATGCCTCAAGAACTAGGCCTTATATTATAAAAACCCATAACTGTGGTTTTTCCCTAGTAGTATGACTATCAGGTACAAATTTAAACCTCCATACTCTATGAGTCAAGATTTCAAAAAAAAGTTTTTAATTGAAGTTTTCATTATTGTTTTAAAAACGTCTAACACTTCACTTTTCTGTCCTCTTCTTTCAGTGAGTATTGCATTTATGAGATTGTTTATCCATATTTATTTTTGTTTAATCTTCATTCTTGAATATACTTGTGTCCATGTCTTCGTTTATAATGATAATGCACTTTGCGTGTCCCCAGTTTGGGGCTACTATAAATAACATTACAGTAGACACTCACGTCCTGTACCTGCACACACATTTCTTTGGCACCCGGTGGTCTAATGGCTTGATCATAAAATATATGTATATTCAACTCCATCAAATAATGGCAAATTGTTTCTCAGAGTTATTGAACTGCTTACAATCACTTCAACAGAGAATTCCTGCTGTTAAACATCAATCCCTATGAACAATACTCTCGGTAATTTTAAATTTTAGCTGTTCCAGTAGACATGTAGTAGAATCTTATTGTGGTTTCTATTAACGTTTTCCTGATGACTAATCATGTTGAGCATCTTTTATATGTGTATTAGACAGTTGGATATGTTTATTTATGAAGTTCCTGTTCAATACTCATATGTATTTTTTTTTCAGGTCATCATTTTCTTATTTATTAGTAGAGTTTCTTTAAATAGTATGTTTAAATATTTTAGATTCATTAAATATGATTGCAGTATCTTCTCCCCCTCCATGGCTGATTTTCCCACTTATGTTTAATAAGCAGAAAGTTTATAGATTTTAACATGTAATTGGTCAGTCCTTTTTGAGTGGGTTATGCTTTTCATATCTTTAAAAATATTTGGCTGTCATAGTTATGAAGATATTATCTTACTAGAAGCTTTACTTTTTTTGCTTTTTATATTCAATCTATACTCATTTATATTTGATTTTCATATGTAATGTAAGATAGATTTTAAGTTTTATTTTGTTTTTTCCAAGATGGCTCTCCAGTTCATCTAGCGGTATTTATTGAAAAGCTAATCCTTTTCCTGTGTTTAGCAGTATCATCTTTATTACTAACCAACTATTCAGATATGTATCTTTTCTTCCTTGACCTTGATTTTTTCCTATTGATTTATTTTTCCATCTTTAAGCTATTATTACATATTTTAATTACTATAGTTTTATAATAACATACTATTTATGAGAATAGCCTCCCTTTTTGTTTTTCTTCTATATTGGTTTGGCTATATGCTCTATATTTCTATAATTTCCTATACTTACATAGGTCCTTATCTCTGTTACATGATATCAGACTCTATTAGATCCATTTTAATATGCATTTTAGAAACAATTTGTCTAATACCTCAAAAAAACCCACCCTATTGTGATTTTGATTAGGATTTTATTACAATATAAATAAAATATAAATAGCATAAATTGCAGAGAATTAATCTTTCTATCATATCTTCCAATCTACATATACTCTAGCTCTATAGCTCTTTACTTTCCCCCAACAATATTTCATGATATTTTGTAAGATATTGTATGCCTAATTCATTCTCCTCTTGTATATTTTTATGCTATTGTGAATGGTAATTTTTCCAACTTGTATAATTTCCCAAAATATTGTTCCTAGTATTTGGAAATAAGATTGATTTTTAAATATCAGTCTTGTAGCCATAACTTTTGTTGTTAGTCTCTTGTTAATTGTAATAATTTATTCTAGATTTTTGGTGATTTGCTGTGTACATACATTTGTATCATCTGTATTTGTAACTTTTTTTATAATCTTTATACATCATGTTTCTTTTTCTTACCTTATAGTGCTATAAATACAACATGATATAAATAATAATAGGGAAGACCTTTGTCTAATTTTTAGAATCAGAAGAAAATTCCAACATTCCACCATTAAGTGTTATATTTGATATGTTTTTGGTAAATATCCTTTATCAGTTTAAGGAAATTTTTTGCTATTCCTATATTGCTAAGAGTATTTTTTGTGATTAAATATTGAAATTTTGATAAATTTTATGCTTTTCAGATAAAAGTATTATGATTTTAAAATTAAATGCTTTTTATTCAATGTTATGCATTACATCAATTTTTTTCTAGAAGTTAAAGCAACTCTGCATTTCTGTAGTGAGCCCAACCAGATCATGATATAATATCTTTTCCATATATTGAAAAATTCAATTGCTTAAATTTTTTAGTAATTTTTATTAATTTATTTTTATTTTTTAATTTTATTTTTTTTTACAGCCACGCCTGGGGCATGTGGAAGTTCCTGGGTTAGGGGTGGAACTGGGGCTGCAGCTGGGGCCTATGTCACAGCCACAGCAACACTGGATCTGAGCAGCATCTGTGACCCTCACCATAGCTTATGGCAATGCCAGATCCTTAACTTATTGAGTGAGGCCAGGGATGGAACCCACATCCTCAGAGAGACAAAATCATGTCCTTAACCTGCTGACCCACATTGGGAACTCCAGTAATTTTTATTTATGTTTCATTGGGGTCAAAGCTTTTCGCATACTGTTCTGACAGATTTATTTAATATCAGAATGAAATTAATTGCATAAATGAGTTGGACAGTTTTTCTTTTTATTATATTCTCAGAAAGTAGGTGTAAAGTTGGCATTATTTCTCCCTTAAATAATTAGTAGAATTTACTGCCAAAGCTATGTGAGCAAGCAGTTTTTTTTGTGGGGAGGTTTTAATTACAAGCTATATGGCTTTAATAATTTTAGGAGTCTTCTGGTTTTTTTTCCCCTTATTTTGATAGGTTGTGTTTTACTTGAAATTTAACTTTCATCTAAATTTCAAATATATGAACATAATGTTGTTCATAATAGCCTTTAATAATTGTTAATTTTGCAGAACCTCTAGTGATGGCTTCACTTCTTTCCTGATATTATATACACCTTCTCTGTTTTCTTCTGAATCAATCTTAGTAAGAAGCTTCATTAATTTTGTCATTCTTTCCAAATAACCAACTTCTGTCATTACTCATTTCTTCTATTATATATTTAATTATATTGCATTATTTTATGCTATATTTTCTTTCAAATTTACTTTTAGGAGCTTAATTTCATGTACTTTTTCTTCTAATTTATATAAATGTATTCTTGATTATTGATTTTCAGTCTTTAATTAATACATGAATTTATGTCTATAAGTTCTTTAAAATTTTGGCTATAAACAAGTTTAGCTACAAAAAATATACCTATAAACTTCTCAAAGTTTTGGTATTTGACATTCTTACTGTTATTCTTTGAAAAATATTTTCTGATTTTTATTTTTATTTCCTCTTTGACCCATGGGTTATTTGAAATACTTAGGCTCTATTTACAAATATCTAGAGTTGTTTTCTTATGCAGCAGCAATGAAGGCTTGAAATTTGAAATTAAAATCATTATATCATTTATATTAGCACCCCAAGATATGAAATACTTAGGCACAAATCTATCAAAACATGTATAATATCTATATAAGGAAAAGTACAAACTCTGATGAAATCAAAGAGGAACTAAAAAATGGAGATTCAGTTCATATTTATTGATAGGAACACTCAACATTGTCACGATGTTAGTCCTTTTCAAGTTAATCTGTATGTTCAACACAACCTCAATCAAAATCTCAGCAAGTTATTTTGTGAGATAGTATAAATTTTAGTATAAGATGTATTTATACTAAAGTTCATATGAAAAGTCCAGAATAGCCAACACAATATCGAAGGAGAAGAACAAAGTCAGAGAACTGGAACTACCCAAATTCTAGCTTACTGTAAAGCTACAGTAATCAAGACACTATGGAATTGGTGAAAGAATGGGCAAATAGATCAATGGAACATAAGAGAGAGTCCAAAAATGGATTCATGCAAATATGATTAACTTATCTTTGACAAAGAAATAAAGGAACAATGGAGAAAAGATAGTCTCTCTATGCAAATAGTTCTGGAAAAACTGGACATCTACATGTAAAAAAAAATTAATCTAGACACAGATCTTAAACATTCACAAAAATTAACTTCAAATGGATCCTCTATCATATTGAAATTGCCAAACTATAAAACTCCTAGAAGATAAAGTATGATAAAATCTAGATGATCTTAAGGTTGATTTTTTTAGGCAGAGCACCAAAGGCATGATCCGTGAAAGAAATAATTGTTAAGCTGAAATTCATTAAAAGTAAAAACTTATGCTATATAGAAGACACTGTCAAGATAATGAGAAGACAAACCAGAGCATGAAAGAAAATATTTTCAAAAATACGTATCTGTGGGAGTTCTCATTGTGGCTCAACAGGTGATAATGGATGCAGCTGTGACCAATATACCATTCTGGTGTGGGATGTGGATAGGTGAGGAGGCTTCGGATTGGAGGGGACAGAGAGTATATAAAAACTCAGCATACTTTCTGCTTAATTTTGCTATAAACCTAAAACTTCTCTAAAAAATAAAACCTATGAAAAATCTATTGGCTCTTCTCAAAAAGGCATTATAATAACCACTTTGATGCCATTTTCAGTTGCATAGGAATTTTGTTTAAACTGCAAATAAAACTATAAATTAAGATTGATTGAGAGTTTTATGTATTTAGTATAGTATTTCCTTCAAGGAGCATATTATCCATGCTTTGGTTCTCTTCAGCTGGAAATACCAACTCTTCATAACTTTACTTAAGCACCTCACTCTGCAGCCTGCATTTCTCCAAGCTCAGTCACTCAGCCTATCACCCATTATCCAAACACATTGAGATCCTATTCCCATAAAAACTCCATACTTTCTATCAATTCAGTTTCATTTCCCTTTTGACCTACTTTTGACTCAGTGTATCACTTTAACCCCTGTCTCTCCAATACATCCTCAGTTCCTTTCTCTTTGTTCTTCTTACTCACGAAGTTCTCTCTCTGCCTTTATTATCTATTGAGAAAAGTAAATAACCCCATAGACTGATGCCATTAGAGTTAATATTTCTGTATTTCACTATTATTCTTTTGTTCTCACTGTATTATACACTGCTTACTTTTTATCTTCCTCATGTCTCTAAAAATCTAACTTGAATACTCATCCAACTCTCACCAACTATGCTGCTTTTAGAGAATATAGACACCATCTGATGTGAAATCTTTCAGTCTTTTGTCACCTACCCTATAATCATACTGGCACGTGTACCTGTCCTCTTTTCTTCCCTCATATATTGCAGTTCTTATCTGCTGCTCTTACTTGGGATTACATTGTCTTTTTCCTGCATCCACTGTGTCTCTATTCCAACATCTCTCTCTACTTGTTCCTTCCCTTCTTCATTTAATCTTTCACAACTATCTCCCATCAACAACTAACAACTTGCTCTTCACTATATTATCTCGTGTCCCCTTTCTCAACCATCCATTTATTTCCTCCTGTTCACAGCAAACCTTCTTAAATGGGTTGCCCCTTTCTTCTGGAGGACCATTCAATATTGTTGCTATTCCAGGAGTTCCCATCGTGGCTCAGTGGTTATCGAATCTGACTAGGACCCATGAGGTTGTGGGTTCGATCCCTAGCCTTGCTCAGTGGGTTAAGGATTTGGCGTTGCCATGAGCTGTGATGTAGGTTGCAGACTTGGCTTGGATCCCATGTTGCTGTGGCTCTGGTGTAGGCTGGCGGCTACAGCTGATTCAACCCCTAGCCTGGGAACCTCCATATGCTGTGGGGGTGGCCCTAGAAAAGACAAAAAGACAAAAAAAAAAAAAAAAGTTGCTATTCCAGACAGTTGTGAAATTAGCATATATTTCTACTTCTAGGGTAGATTTTCAGGCTTGCTATTGACATGTCCTGGGATTTCAGTGTTTAAAACCTTGGTATTTACTGCCAAATTGCTTTACAAAAAATGTGTATAATGATTACCAGCCCATCTACTCTTCCATTTATCTATACTTACTACCTTTACTATGTATGAATAACTAAGTTTGGAAATATAAAAGTAGAATATTGTACTTCACTGCTTTAATTTTTTCAGTAATGATATCAGCACATTCTCAAGTATTCATTGGCTACTTTTTCTATTAATTTCCTGCTTGTAGTATTTAACCTTTTATCTTTATATTTCTAGGAGCTATTTATAAATTTATAAATGTGTATTATAAATATTTTTCCCATTTGTCTTATAAATTGCCTGATAGCTATGTAGTCACAACTGTCACTCTTTTTCTTTCTCTCTCCTTTTTTTTTGGTCTTTTTTGCCTTTTCTAGGGCCGCTTCCTGTGGCATTTGGAGGTTCCCAGGCTAAGGGTCTAATTGGAGCTGCGACCTACACCACAGCTCACAGCAATGCTGGATCCTTAATCCACTGAGCAAGGCCGGGGATCGAACCCACAACCTCATGGTTCCCAGTCGGATTTGTTAACCACTGAGCCACAACAGGAACTTCCATCTCTCTCTCTCTCTCTCTCTCTCTCTCTTTTTGTTGTTGTTGTTGTTGTTTCTTTTTTCTTTGTAGGGCCACAACCACGACATGTGGAAGTTCCCAGGCTAGAAGTCAAATTGGAGCTGCAGCTGCCTGCCTACACCTCAGCCACAGCAATGCAGGATCTAAGCCACGTCTGCGACCTATACCACAGCTCATGACAACGCCAAATCCTTAACCCACTGATTGAGGCCAGGGATCAAGCCCGCATCCTCATGGATACTAGTCAGGTTTGTGAGCTGCAGAGCCACAACGGAAACTCCTGTCACTGTTTTTCTTACTGGCTTCTGGGTCACATGCCTCAGAAATCACTCGCTCTGAGGAAATTGTCTACATTGATTGCCTGCACTTCTCAAAACCCAGTTACACAGCTTAATCTACTGCAGCGTGATTTCTGTCTTTATCACTGCACCAAAATTGCTCTTGCCAAGACCGCTAATGACCACAGTGACAACAACTTCCATGAAATCTTTTTTCTTGTTTTACATAACACCATATCCTACTCGTGTTGTTTGTTCCCTGTTTTCTCACTACCTCACAGTCTTGACACTTCTTTAACTCACATTTCTTAATTGTTGATATCCCTCTGAGTTTTGCCATAGGACCTCCTCTTTCTTCATTTTACACTCTGTGTTTTGTAGCAGTAATAATCACCTCTGACCTTGATGCAATGTTGATAATTTAGGGATATTGTGATTTTCTAGTTCTATTTGATGTCACTGTGTCCAGGGACTAAGGAATACCAGCAGCCTGCCCTGTCCATCTGTCTTCTTTCCTCTCTCTATAAGCCTTGAAATAGCTTTTGACCGAGAGTAATAGCCAAAAAGGGGAGAGAAGATATTGTTTTGTTGCGGCTAGTGTCAGATCACCCTCAGTAAAGAACTCTGTTAAATTAGGCAGTAGTGCCTTGCTTAGGCTTCTGCACTAAGGCTTCTGCTTAGGCTTCTGCCACCACCTTTCCCTATAACCCCAATCTTTACTTTAGTATCTGACTACACTCTAGCTAACTGCTTGATAAAGAAACTTGACCCAATAATCAGCCTTCTCAGTGTGTGGATAATCTTATTTTTGACTTTATACAGGCCAGTGTGTTCATCTTCATCTTAAATCTGATCATGTCTGCCTCTTACTCAAGTCATTCCAAAGACTTCCAGTGACCTAAGGTTAAAATTTATTATGGCTTACAAAGACTTTTTGATTGACATCTGTTTTCAATACAACTTCTTTTTCCTCTCTTAATATTTTTCTTCTCTCTGCACCAGGCAGTCTTGTTTAGATTATCTAATAAAATGTGTTCTTTCTAACCTTACAGACTTTCTTGCAAGATGTTCCTTCTGGAAGAAACTCATGCATTTCTTCCTATAACCCTTCTTTGAATTTCAAAGATAGGGTGAGTAGGCATGCTTAGGTGTGTCCATAGTACCTTTCCATTCTTCTAGTACTTATCACATTTTATTTTCCTTCCCTGAATACTTTTTATACACCTCATGGTAGACTTTGAGCTATGTGAGGAAAGAAGACACTCAGCTTTGCTCACCGTTGTATCCTCAATGCTTAGCACAGTACCTGGGATATATTACAAGGTCAGTAAGTATTTGTTGACTCAATAATCGAGTGCCAAAAATTCCATTATACCATTTTTAATTTTCTATGTTATTCATTCTTAATTTTGCATACTTTTGATTAATCTTTTTTGTAAAATTACTATGTAGAATCCTACTCTACTAAATTTTTTTCAAGAAACTGTTTTACATTTATTTTTCTCTTTTATGTCTTTGGGCAGTCATAATTATACTTTTATTTATTATATTTTGCTCTTGTTTTTCTCAGGGTTTTCTGCACTTTGATTACTTGATAACTTATTGGCTTATTGAGTATATGAATGAGTGAGTTAATGAGTATGTGCTTTTATCTCTTCCCCAACAAAACTGTAAACCAACCAAGCAAAGATTGTGCTTGTCTTGTTCATCTCTGGAACCTCAGTGATTTGAATAGTGAATTAATGAATAAATTAATGAATAACTACATAATTTTAAGGCTAAAATTTTGTTAAATAGTTTCAAGTTCCTGTTTTAATGTTCTCTCTAGCCTAAGAGTTAAGTAGGGTATTTTTATAATTTCCAAATAGGGAATTTTTCCTTTCTTTTTTATTTGTATTATTTACAATTGTCATTCAATGAAATTACAAAACTTGTGGTTCTGTTGAAACTTTGTATCTTATGTGTTCTGCGTGAGAAGTGAAGGCAAGGCTCATTCTCTTAACAACCTCAGAATTCCCTTAATCAGAAGTAGACTCATGCTTTTTGTGTCCATAGAATGCAAATAACCCTTTCCTCTCTAAACCTTCTGATTGTATAGGCGCAATTACTGTGACCACCTCTCTCAGGGTATTTTGAACTTGTTACACTGTAGCCACTGGTATCTCAGCTCCTGGTTACATGACAGGTTATGGTGTCTAAGCTTAAGGATGATCACAGGAGGCCAACAGTTCTAACGATATAGGCAGAAACTTGACTGAAGATTGAATAAATATAAAAGAAAATAGACTGGAGAAGAAAATTGAGGAATGAGCAGTGGGAAGTGTCTGACATTCAAATATTTGAATAATTTTAGTGTTTGCTTTAAGCTTAGTGAGTGTGATTAATTTTTAATTACTAAAAACTGAAAGGGAAAAAATGATATAAAACTATTTTTAAATAATTATTGAATCTATTATGGAAATAATAATTTTGGTGCATTGAATTAATTAGGTAAAGCAGTAATTATAGGAATCTAGAATAGGTAATAAAGATAAGATCAAAAGAGAAGAACTCAGAGCTAATAGCATAAATGGTATGAGTAACCAAGTAATGCAACTTTGTATTTTTGACAAAATTAATTGACTAAATTTTTAATCTTTTTGTCCATATTGAAATACTTATATAATGAACATAATTAGAATTTTTCTATTGCAATTTATTTTATAGCAACATTGTAATATAATCTATTTTCCACTTCTGCATTTTTAAAATCATCATCCAGAGCAAAAGCATAATGTTTGCTCAAAGAAAACAACCAAAAAATTGGTAGTTTGTGTGTAAAAATTAACAGTACCCATCTATGAAACCAATGTCATTAGAGATAGCAAAGTAAGGTGTACACATACATTAGTCATGTTTATTTTAAAAATGGTTGTCACATCTTGGCTATTATTAATAATGCGACAAAAAACATGGGAGTGCAGATATTTTTTCGCTATCCTATTTTTAAAATTTAAATGTATGCCCAGGTGTGGGATTTCTAGATAATATTCTATTTTTTCTATTTTTTCATATTTTGAGGGGACTCCATACTATTTTCCATAGTGGCTAAACCAGTTTACATCCACACCAACAATGTACAAGGATTCCTTTTTTTCCATATTCTCACCAACACTTATCTCTAATCTTCTTTATGATAGCCCTTCTAACACAATAACCAAGATGTGGAAATAACCCAAATGTCTGTCAATGGATGAATGGATAAAGATTCATTCATACATATATATATATATATATATATATAGAGAGAGAGAGAGAGAGAGAGGGATGAAAAACTAAGAGTTGAAATTTATCTTAAAATTTTAGCACCTACTGAGGTAGTCATATAGTTTTTCTACTTTAATATGTTCATTGGAAAAATTATAGTAGACTGTTTAAAGTTAAACCAGCCATGCATTATTGGAATGAACTTATATTGATCATGAATGATACAAATATTTATACTGACTGGATTTAGCTTGCTGATTTTATTTCTGCTATGTTTATGAATGAAAGTAGACTCTAATTTTCTTTTCTCTTATTGCCCTTGTCTTGTTCTCTTACATAAAGTTTTTAGTGACTTCATATTACTTGGAAAACATTCCCCCCCCCTTTTTTTTTTCACTTCCTTTCCTCTATATTCTTTCCACCTTTCCTCCCTTTCTCTTTTCTCTCTCACTTTCTTTTTCTTTCATTTCTCTAAAATAGTTTGTGTAGGATAAATTTATATTATCCAGACCATCTAGCTAAGTGGGAGTTTTTGTGGCTGTTTGATTTTTTTATATTGGCAGTAGGTTTTAAACTCCTGGATGAATGTCTTTAATAGTCTTAAATAAATTTAGATTTTTTTAATTCTTCCATGAATCTGTTGCAATTGTTATATTTTCCATTAAGATTGTAATTTCTTTTATATTTTATTTACCTTATTTTATTTTATTTTATTTTATTTTATTTTATTTTATTTTATTTTTTGCTTTTTAGGGATGCACCTGTGGCATATGGAGGTTCCCAGGAGAGGGGTCCAATCAGAGCTATAGCTGCCGGCCTCCACCACAGCCACAGCAACACTGGATCCAAGCCGTGTCTTCAACCTACACCACAGCTCATGGCAACGCTGGATCCTTAACTCACTGAGCAAGGCCAGGGATGGAACCTGCAACTTCATGATTCCTAGTTGGATTCGTTTCTTCTGCACCATGACAGGATCTCCAGAATATCTGATTTCTTATCACGTCTCTGTCACTAACTATACATGGTAGCATAGGCAAGATTTTAATCTCATTAGTTCTATTTCCTTGCCTAAAATTTTGGAGAATCAGTAGGGTTGTTTTTATAATTAAATGAGATAGTATATGTAAAGTATCAAACCTCTTCTCAAGAGAGGTTTCCAAATACACATCAGTTCTCTTCACTCTCTCATCCCTTTTATGAGTATTTGTAGATGTTGGTGGATGACCTTTTGTGATTTCTTTATATTATGTAGTCTCTTTCCCTATAGCTAATTTATTTCCTGATACATTTCTTTCTTCTTATGTGATTTATACTTAATTATGTAGAATAATTTTAACACATCGACAGTTGATTTTCTCAAAGATAAACTAAGAATTTCCTAAAACATGAGCAAAGACGCGCTAATGAAACAAAGCTAAGTTTTTTAAGCTCAGTGCAGTTTTTACAATAAAACACCTTGAGATGATCTTACTAGTGTCTCAGAAAAGGGAGGTCAAGGTAGGATTGTTTTAGGATTTAAGAGACTTGTCTGAGACTATAATGCAGACTTTGCAAAGAGAGAAATGGGTTGGGATTGCAGGGTATGGTGAAAAAAGTTCTAGTAAATAATATATTAATCTTGACAAATAAAATTTTTGGTTATTTTATGGAATTATCTTTGAGTAGCAAGTATTTCCTAGAGTTGTACCAAATTTATTTTACTTGCTCTTGATAATTACATTGGGACAGGGAAGTATGTATTGACTCAGTATTGCTTAATTTAGGTACAGGAAAGTCATCCTGTTCTCATTGTTTAACAGTGTCAAGGATGCACATTTCTTGGAGTTTTTAGTTCCATTCTTTTTTTTTTGTCTTTTCTAGGGCTGCTCCCCCGGCATATGGAGGTTCCCAGCTAGGGATCTAATTGGAGCTGTAGCTGCCAGCCTGCACCAGGGCCATAACAATGCGGGATCCGAGCTGCATCTGCGACCTACACCACAGCTTATGGCAACGCCAGATCCTTAACCCACTGAGCAAGGCGAGGGATCGAACCTGCAACCTCATGGTTCCTAGTCGGGTTCGTTAACCACTGCGCCACGACAGGAACTCCAGTCCCATTCTTTTAATGGTCATTTGTGACTATTAGAATGGTCATTTCTAATCCTAAACTGTGATGTAGACCATTATGGTCCGGTAATGATTAATCCAGACCCATACTTCATACAGATGCCATGATCATGTGGTAGCAGATCATGTGATCAGCTGCTGATGGTAGACATCCCAGTTTCTGTAAGTGGCACATGTTCTCATTCTTTTTCTTGAAAGATTGTTTGTTGTGTCATTTGATGAAATAGAACAGTCACTATGTGGCAGCATTTAAGACTCTGGAAATCACAAAGTTGATCCCTGCCACACTTAAAAAATAGAAATATGATAATCAGAGTCCTCAGTCTGCTTCCAAATTAAGAGCATAAAATAAGCCAAGAGACAAGCATTCATCTATCCACAGTCTAAAGAACCTGCAGAACTGATATGGAGACATTAGAGAAATTACCTACTTGTATTATTTATTTGTTTTCTGGAATTATTTTGTTTTATCTGGAACCATAGAAATCTGTTAGAATATAATAACAACATTCTTCACCTAAGAAAACACACACATGTGCCACCCAAAGCTGTCGGTATTATATCTAAAGCAGCTCTATTTTGAAACACTGTCTTCCAATTTTGTGAATCTCTTGGGTGAGTAAGTGTCTGGCCTATTACTGTGTTTTCTTACTGTTCCATGTGCTAAAGTAGGTAGGAGTCCATCCAGTTTTCAAGGCTCTTATACAATTTGAAATAAATAGGCTTGTAAGTTGAAGAAAGCAATCAGAATTTTGCCTTCAGAGGTTAAAGTTTTAAACTCAGACTGAGACCCAGTTTTATCCTTCTTGGATTATCAATTTTCTTTTAAAGGGGGAAAATGAATGGTCCAAACTAGACTCTGAGAAATATCAGAGACCATCTTGATTGCAGGTATTAGTTTATTGAGGTAAAGGATCCTATCTAAATTGTAGATAGTAACCAATAGGCTTTTGTGTCCCAAATCCAACAATAGTTTTTTTAGAGGCCATTCAATGATCTGTTTCAGTTGAAATCAAATTGTATTGTTGAACAGCATTTAAAAGTTCTGCCATCTTCATCAGTAAGTAGCAATGCACCAGACAATGAAATTTCTAATATGGAGATCATCTGACAGGCATAAAGCAAGAGTTTAGAGCTGAGTTTTAGTCATGTGATTTTCATATTACTTTTATAAAAGTCAAACAACCTCAGAATAGATACCAGTACTTATTTACCTTTTTTTACCAAGCTCTATTATCTTTGAAAATTTTGCCATAGAAATGAGCCTATGAAAGGACTCAGAGTGTTGATTCTGCGAAGACAAGAGCCTTCTCATATAGGTGCATCCTTAAAGTGGTTTTCAATTTCTGACTTTCTGGCTTGTTGCATTATTTGCCCTCTATAAATGCCCTCATAGTTCAGTCCAACTACCCAAAAGACCAACTCACTTATTATTTTAAATGGGTATCATAGGAAGATGGATGGAACTGAAATAAAAATGAATACAAGTCCAACAGCTGGATTGGTCATATGTTTTAGTCTAACACAAGAAAGTTAATTGTTGCCTGATATTTGACTTATACCAAAGTTTAAGAATGCAAAAAGCAATATTAAAGATAGGGACTTTAAGATATCATAATTTCCAGATGAAAAATACCTGTTAATAACACAGAAATTCAAAACAGTAAAGAAGTTATAAAATAGCTACAAAAACTAAAAAACAAAAGCATGCCAATCCAGATAAGACTGAGTCTGTGACTCTAGAAATGTGAATTTTGTTCTATGGGTTTTCAGTGGCAGCTGCCTGCTTCATGCAGTTGTCCACTTGCTCTGAAAGTCTTTGCAAACACTTTATCATGCCCACAAAATTTGCTCCTTTTTATATTTTCTTTTCTTTTCTTTTTTTTTTTGGCTGCACTACAGCATGTGGAAATTACCTGGTCGGGGATGGGATCTGAGCTTCAGCTGCGACCTAAGCTATAGCTGCAGCAATGCCAGATCCTTAACCCACTGCGCTGGGCTGGGGATTGAACCTGCACCTCAGCAGCAACCCAAGCTGCTGCAGAGAAAATGCCGGATCCTTAACCTGCTGTGCCAAGGCAGGAACTCCTCAAAGTTTGCTCCTTGAAGTCTTCAGCTTGAGGTCTTCAGAGGATGTAGATGTGAGGAATGACACTCTAGCCTTTTACTGTTGTGTTCATTGTTAACAGTACCTGATAATGTCCTTTTATTGTCTTAATGGAGATTTTTTTTCTGCTGTCTTTTCCAGCTGATGAAATCTCTGGGAACATAATATCATAATGGTAGAGATTGAAATCCTTTATTTAGGTATTACAGACAATTAATTTTTAGAGATGCAATCCATAATTGCTGTAGGAGAAAGAATATGTTATAAACAGTATAAACCAAGGCAAAGTAATTTCAGAAAGAGCCAGTCTGACAATCCCTCTAAACTTGTCTGTTTTGAGGCTTTAGAACAGACTTAGACTGGGCTTACCAAACTTATCATTTTCTCTCAATAGATTGTTCCTTTATAGACTCACCATGGAAAGTGACAAGGATAAAGAGACCATTGGTTGTATTGTTAGTTGTGTTATTTTTTCCATCAAAGATAACTATTTACTATTTTAAAATCTGAACAGACAGAAGATTCCTAGACAAAAAGAAATTTAACATTCAGAAGCTTTTGAAAAGAAAGCAGAGCTCAAATCCAATGAAGAACCTTTCTCACTGTCACAATTGGAGACACTCCTGAGTGAGAGATTCAAGGAAATACAAGGGAGAGCCTTTTCCACGTCAAGGGTTTTGAGCCACAGCAGTTAGGATAACTCGACTAGATCCCAATGGCATTTCCAGGAATCGTCTACTGTCAGCTTCCCAGCAGAACACCTAGAAAATGTGTTGATTCAACACAGCTTAGCATAGTCAACCCAGTGCAGTAATTAGAGAAGATCCTTCTGACAGTTTTAATAGTATAGAATTGAGAGATCTGGGAAAATATTTTTAGGATTTTAGAACCTAGGTTGGATGATTTTAAGGTGGCTCTTGAAGGTAGGGAACTGGTTGGGTTTTGGATGGTTTATGACAATGGCTTTGAATTGTTGAGTATAGCTAGGCAAGTGTCTTGAATTAGTCTTGATGAGTAAGCTGATAGGCTTGATATATAAACTGTTTCAGTTTACTGTTCAATTTTAGCAAATTAGTTTTAGTTAGTTCACAGTCTCAAATGACAGCATCAGCTATTTCCTGTAACAAGTTATTGTTGCCATTTTCAGTGTTGTTTCATACTGGAGTAGCAAGAGATACCTACCTCCAGGATTGTCAAACACAGAGACAGAAAATCATATAGATTTTCATTGTTAACATTAAGGTAAGTATATTTATATTAGAAGACAAATATGTTAAAAGGAAATTTAAAGTAATGTTAATTTAAATCTCAATGACTTGATGTAGCCACCAGACTACATCTCAGCCACAGCAATTCCAGATCTGAGCCAAGTCTGACCTGCACTACAGCTCATGGCAACACCGGATCCTTAACTCACTGAGAGAGGCCAGGGATTGAAACTGACTCCTCGTGGATACTAGTTGGATTCCTTTCCATTGTGCCACAACCGGAACTCCTAAAGCTTGTTTTATAATTAATCCTACTTATGAAATGTCTTACTTTAGTGGGATTCAGACATCAGTTTTGAGGGTTTTCTCTCCCATTAATAACTGTCTTCAGCCACATTATGCCTTTCCTGCCCCATAAAAACACTTTAGGTAGATTCCACAATTTTAAAACTTCAATCACAAAGCAAATCCTTCTTTGCCTTCTAGGCAAGTCTTCAGTTTAGTAGGTGAGTGAAATGATCTGCTTCTTCACTTCTCTTCTTCCGCTTCTAAAACAGTTTCTCCTCTTCTGTGTTGGTCCTGGAAGCAAAAGAAAGGTTGCTGATCTAACCCTTATAAAGACTTGAGTTGATGTTTACCACATGACATCTTGCATCTGTACTTTCTGAGTGGAGGGTGTTAACTGCCACCCTTCTTGTGGGGCATAGGTAGTAACTAAAATCTGCAAAGGAGCCTGTAGAAGTGGGTCCTTCGTGCGTCTACACTTGTATGACAGAAATTCCTGGACAGCTTTTTCTCCTCCAGCTTCCCTCAGCTGTTTTCTAAAAGGTGCAGCCCACATTCTTTTGCAGTTTACTTTCTCTTTCCTAATGATGAGTAATTTGTATTGGGATAGATTGGCCATAGCTTGTTCCTTGCTAGGCCAAGTGGTGGGTGTAGCTAAACTACCCCCAATTCTCTCTCTGTTCTCTCATTACTCTCAAATTATTTGTTTGCTTTACTCAACTAGTGGAAGGATTAATGCCAGATTAATATAAACAGTTTACAGGAATCTTAAAATAGTATAATTGTTTTTGGTTTTTTTATGGGTGGTGGGCTTGAATTTTTTTTTCTTTTTTTAAAGTAATCAATGAATTTATTACATTTATAGTTGTACAGTGATCATCACAATCCAGTTTTATAGGATTTCCATCCCACACCCCCAGCGCATCTCCCCACCCCCCCAAACTGTCTCCTTTGGAAATCATAAGTTTTTCAAAGTCTGGGACTCAGTATCTGTTCTGCAAAGAAGTTCATTGTGTCCTTTTTTCAGATTCCACATGTCAGTGAAAGCATTTGATGTTGGTGTCTCATTGTCTGACTGACTTCACTTAGCATGATAATTTCTAGATCCATCCATGTTGCTAAAAATGCCAGTATTTCGTTCCTTTTAATGGCTGAGTAGTATTCCATTGTGTATATGTATCCCATCTTCTTTATCCACTCCTCTGTCAATGGACATTTAGGTTGTTTCCATGTTGTTTTGAAGGTCCCCTGCCTCTTACCTGGTTTTGGAAGAAAGCCATGCACCCCTTTGTTGACACATGGGGTTTGTTCTCTGATTACAGTGGAAATAAATTAGTGGAATTAAACCTTTTTTAAAAAACTAGAAAATCCCTAAATATTTTGAATTAAAAAAACATTTATATATTTATTTTTTTAGGGTGGCACCCACAGCATATGGAAGTTCCCAGCCTACACCACAGCTGTTTCATGTGCACCAAAGGAAAAACAAAATATTCTGCAGTTGTTGGCTATAATATTACATGAATGTCAATAAGATTAAGGTGATTAAGAGTGATATTCAGATTTTCCATATTCTTATTTATAACAAAGTGTTAACAAAATGAATATGGAAATATATAAAAATGAGACTACATCACATATGAGTGAAGTTTATATGAGGCTTAACATTCGCAAATTAGTGTAAATCACCATATTAACAGAATGGAGAAATCATATGACCATCACAACAGGTGCAAAAAAAGTGTCTCACAAGATGCAATATCCTTTAATCATAAAAATCCTTAGCAATTTCTGAAATAGAAAAGAACTTTCTCCATCTAATAAGAGTACCTATGAAAATCCACAGCTAACATTTTACTCAATGATTGATTGAAGGTATTTCTCTCATATAGGAAACAAAGCAAAAATATCTACTCCCAGGACTTGTATTCAACATTGTACTGGGGGCTCTGGCTACTGCAGTAAAGTAAAGCATAAAGTTTGGAAAAGAAGTAAACCTTAAAAAAAAAATTATCAGATGACATGATTGATCTTATAGGAAACCAAAGGAATCTGTAACATAACTACTAAGACTAATACAAGTTCAAAATATGTATGTTAGATATACAAAACTTAATTGAATTTCTGTATACTAGTAACAAGCCTTTCTAAAATGAGATTTTTAATTGCATTTGCTGTGTTATAGCATTAAACATCATAAAATATTTGGTGCTACGGTGGGCCTTCACAACATAGAGGTTCCGGCCAAGAGTTCTAGAAAATTTCATTTTCATAGTTTTTCTCCATCTTTGTGTTCTTTTTTGAAATTTTAATAAGTCAAGATACTTAATTCTCAAAATTGATATCTCTAATTTTTTTCTCTGCTGATTCAACTTTCAGGAAATTTTCTTCATGTTTCCCATCATTCATCATTTTTTATAGGTCAGGGAAAAGAGCATGGAGCACAAGCAATTATCCAGTGTTTTAACTGCTATTCGAAAGCAAATCATCCAACTCCAGGGCATAGGATCTTAGCCACTACTCTCTACTATCTTTTTTAGAAAATATGTTTGTAGTAAATAACTTGATGGTTAATGAAGAATTATATCTTATAAAGAATAGAAATCAGGAGTTCCCGTGGTGGCGCAGTGGTTAACGAATCCTACTAGGAACCATGAGGTTGCGGGTTCGGTCCCTGCCCTTGCTCAGTGGGTTAACGATCCGGCGTTGCTGTGAGCTGTGGTGTAGGTTGCAGACGCGGCTCTGATCCTGCGTTGCTGTGGCTCTGGCGTAGGCCAGTGGCTACAGCTCCGATTGGACCCCTAGCCTGGGAACCTCCATATGCCGCGGGAGCGGCCCAAGAAATAGCAACAACAACAACAACAACAACAAAAAGACAAAAAAAAAAAAAAAGAATAGAAATCAAAAAAATATATTACTGTGCTTTTATAATGCCATAATTAAAGATCAAGTTTTATAGAAATCATACTATAAAAAGTCCTAACTGCTTTAATTTAGAACAGTGATAAATTTTGGTCCCCAAAAGATTTTTCTACGAAACAAAATAAAATATAATGAGGGTTTTCCCTCTTGTCCCAGATAAAATCCTCAAGGTCAGAGGTCATGTTATATATTATGTTTCAGAACTTTTAGTGGACAGTTTATAATAGTTTGTTATGATGATATGCCATGGACATTCAAAGATTATGGATAGTATATTATTTATATGAATGATTAAAAATATACACAATGGCTAATTGGATAGCATACTTAAAATTAAGCTGGCAGATCTACTCCCTTTTTTAAAACAGAAATGTGTGGATGATACACGCCTTTTTTTTTTTTTTTTTTTGTCTTTTTGCCTTTTCTAGGGCAGCTTCCACAGCATATGGAGGTTCCCAGGCTAGGGGTCTAATCAGAGGTGTAGCCATCGGCCTATGCCAGAGTCACAGGAACACAGGATCTGAGCCGCGTCTGCAGCCTACACCACAGCTCACTGCAACACCGGCTCCTTAACCCACTGAGCAAGGCCAGGGATCGAACCTGCAACCTCATGGTTCCTACTCGGATTCATTAACCACTGAGCCACGATGGGAACTCCCTCTGTCATATGTTTTTAATTTCATTTTTTGTAGCTATATCAATAACTAAGAATTGATGTTAAAGTGCTGGAGTCTCATATATTTATTTTACATTCTTTTTTTTTTTTTTTTTTTTTCATTTGCTGGGAGGCATTTTTAAAAAGCCCTAAGGGTCTGATGATTATTTTTGCATAGATTTCCACTTAAGCTATTGTTTCACATTTTTCTTCATCTTTTGGGAATAAAGCAATAAAATAGTGTAAATTAGCAAATCCATTATAATTCAAACAGTTGTAATAGCATGCGGTATGTATATGACATTTTCAATAACAGTGGTATAAAAACAAGATATTAGGAAATCACCCATATTTGGCTTTGTAGTTTCTTGGCAAAATGAAAGTTACATATTGATTTCCAATTTGAATGTCAACATTTTCTAATCTAACAAATAGTCCTTGATACAGTCTCCTTAACCCTGTCACAGATTAACTGGGAAGGCAGAGAAAGATTGAAACATGAGATAGAAATGGTTGGCAAATACTGGTTGAGGAACTGTGGCCTGTAAGAATGGAAGAAGAGTGCTAAAGGTTAGGATTTGGTTAAGATGAAAAACAAAAGAGTAGTTGTTATCTAATTTCCCATTTTGTCATTGTCGAGCGTTTCAGTTCCATTATTATTAACTTTAAAGGCTACAGATTTAGTCTCATTTAATTTTTAAGTGCAATACCAATTTAGATTTTACCAATATATTATACTAATGTCTTTGCTGACCAGTGATTTTTCCTTCTCACATCCCCAAATTTAGCTTTCTTCTTATAGCGTGGCCTTTAAAGATTCTGTGAAGTAGAAGGATATCAACTTTTTAATGAAAATGCCTTTATTTTGCTCTCAGTCTTGAGTGTTAAAAGTGTATGCAAAGTGAAATTTTAAGATGTCACCATTTTTTTTTTTTTCAACACTGAAGGCATTTTAATTCTGGCTACCACTTTTGCTCATAAAATCTGCCACCATTCTTACTATCCCCTTTTAAGACCTTATCTTTTCGTTTAATGTTTTGTATTCACACTGCAATGTTTTGTATTCACACTGCAACTAATTTAGATGTAGATTTACTTTTATTTGTTTTGCTTGAAGCAGTGGCCTCCTTTCATTTGAAGCTTATTATTTATTTATTCTGGAAAAAATCTCTATCAATTCTTTTAATACCTCTTCTACCTCATTCTCTCCTTTTCAAAATCCTCTTATATGTATGTACTATATACATATAATATGAAAAGCAGACATGCTTTTTAATATTTTTTTCATATTTCTCATCTAGTCTGCATGCTGCATATGGGGTGAATTTTCAGGACAGTCTTGTAATGTACTAGTTTTCTCTTCTGTTGATTTTATTTTGCTGTTTAACCTTTCCATTGATGTTTTATTTATTTCGGAGACTATATATTTAATTTCTATTTCCTTCTTTTCCAAATTCACCTGAGATAGCTAGCTCATTAACTAGATATATTGTAGACACACACACACACTCATTTTCTTGTTTTCTGGAGTATATTTATTCCTTTATATCATTGAACACTAAAAAAAAAAAAATTTGGCTCTATTGCTTCTATTATCTATCAAAATTGTGCCTTTTGTTGTTTTGCAGGCCCATCATATGTTGGGTGGTTTCTCCATGGAATCAGTAATTTTAGATTTTAAGTTTATTTTCAGTTGGAATAACTTTCTGTAAATATCCCACTTGTCTCACTTTTTCTGCATGACAGACTGCTCTCTATGGTGCAATTTTGCATTTATGTCTGCCAGGACACTATAGGAGCCATTTCTGTTGATCAAGGAGGATATATTATTTTGAAAAATTTTTATAATAAAAATTTATTGAACATGATTTCTGTTTGGATTTACGTTGAGTAGAATTACATCTACTCCCAGCATATACTTAGTTTTTTTTTTTAATTTTTCTTCTAACAAAGAAAGTACATTTCTGGTTAAAGTACTATTCTGATTTTGCTGCTAAGATATATGTAATTTTTGGTTTACTCTTCCTTTGCCAAAATATACCAAACAAGGGTTTAAACTAACTTAGTAAGAAGTCTAAAGGGAGGAAATTCTGGGGTTTGCTTCTTTCTTAGATTTATAATATTCGGGACCCTCTGTTTCTCTCGGCTTTTATGAATCTTAGGTCTCAAGTGGAATCCTCAATCCCAAGCGCTGCCACAAGAAATAAGGATTTGGCATAAAAGAGGATTTTTTTTTCTTTTTTTTCTGGGAAGGAGTATAATTGCAAGAAACCCCTTAATAATCTTACCATCCATAGGCCAAAACGGGCTCACATGCTCACATGTAAGGAGGCTTGGAAAATATATGTCTGGGGAAGAACTTGATTCCTATGCATTGCTTTAACAGGCATTGTTCATACCTTGGGAATATGTGCATCATTCTCTCAAACCAAATTGGAGTTTAATTTTTAAAAAAATGGGAACAGCTGTTGAATTGGCCAATGATAATGTCTCCCATTCTTTCTGCCCCCCATTGCTTAGGCTTCTTGATTGCCAGCAGAGCTGTGGTTCTCTTTTTCTATGTTAAATAAGAATCTACTAAAAGAAAAAAAAAAAACTGTTTAAGACTTAGAAACCTTTATTCATTAAATGATTTTAGTCTGGGAGTTCCCTGGAAGCTCAGCAGGTTAAGGACCTGATGCTGTCACTGCTATGTCATGGGTCACTGATGTGGCTTGGATTTTATCCTTGGCCAGAGAACTTCCATATGCCACAGGAATGGCCAAAAATATAATAATTAAAAATGATTTTACTCTTTCTTTACATGACTACGAATATTAATAATAAATGAATTAATATTTTAAGGAAATTCCATCATTTCTAAAGAGGAATACATACCACAAGTCACAAATTTGCTTCAGAAAAACTCTAAAACAGGTTATACTCATTCAAAGAAATACGTTTTGACATGGCTTTCCTCAAATGTTAATACATAGCCTAATCATCTGGAAATTTGTGACTATTCGTTAAGTGTCCAGCATTCTGATTTGCTGCTGGTTAGGTTTTAAAGTAAGTAATTCTTCAAGTGAGTTTCTCAGAATGCAAATGAAAATACCTTTAGCTAGTATAAAAATTCTTTTTAAAACTTAGCCCAAAGTCCTTTTTTCAGATTTATTTTAAGGAAATTTAATGATTCAATAAAAAATCATGGTTTTCCTACTGCATGGTAAGACCTAGACTAAATGCTCTGCTAATAGCAGGAAACAAGATAGACATGGACCCTGTCCTCATAGAACTTTTCCTTCTAGGAGAAAATATAGACCTGGTTGTCCTGATGGTTGGTGGTTTAAAAGAGGATGGGGTGTATGGAGCACATTGATACTTGCTCACAAATTGTTAACTATTATTTATTTTATTTTAAAAATTACTACTTGAGGTGTTATTACAAGTGAATTGTCTGTATCTGTGGGGGAATCTAAGAGGAGCAGGAGATTTTCTTGAAGAAAGCCTAAGAATAAGGCGATCACCAGATGTGCAGAACCTGGGCCTCACGGCTTCCTTTACCTTGTCCATGGTCCCGTGATGGTTTCTGGTTAGAACTAGTTATGGGAGAGTCTGGTTGGAGGAGAGAGAAAGAGGAAAGGGAGAAGACAGTCCTTTTCCCCTGTGGTTCTGGCTCCTCCCAGGCAGACCTACCATGGTTCAGCTTCATCCAAGTGAATTGATGTCTGGGCTTCAGAAACACACCTCCTCCCGCTGTTTCTACAAATGAGTATTGATAGTGCCTTCCCGCTGCTGCTAATCTCTGTCCCCTGCTGGGCTTCTCAGCTTGTCCTCCTCCTGTGTCACCAATGTCCGTGTATTCAGTTCTCTCTGCTACAAACATTTGAAGTGGATTTTGGATTTTGGAGACACCTGGTAAAAATAAGTGATGAGACATGTTCTAGACAACACAAAGCATGCGTTTGAAGAGGAATTATTCCTGTGAATTATAGAAAACCAGCAGAAAATGTTGAGAATATATTATTATTGTTTTGAGAAAATAAAAGTGTGCTGACATAGATGTAAAGATATATGAATCATCTTAAATTGCAGTTTTTCAAAATATGCAGTTTTCTAAGAGGTTACTTTTATTGAAATGTGAGCTTACAGATATTCTTGGACTCTCCGTCTCGTTCTCCGTAGTCTTCAATCCTGGCTCCACCATTTATTAGCTACATAATGTTGTGTAAGTTACTTCTCTGTGCCTCAGTTTGCTCATCTATAAAGTGGAAATAATAGTAGTAACTACTTTACCTCATAAAGTGCTTAGAATGGTGCCTAGACACAGTGGCAACTCCAAAATTGTTAGTTGTTGTTATTATTAGTTACTATTATTATTTCCCCATTTTGATTGGGAAAAAAATATTTTTGTGCTCTGGAAAGTGAGGAATGATCCATTTGCTTTGCCTGAGCCAGACTTTAGGCGGATTTCCAGGGCTGTGGAAGAATGAGTGTGAATGCTGGGAAGGTTGCTAGTCTTCAGATTTTGAAGGACTTTTTATGACATATGAAATTTCATTTAATATTTGGAATATGAGGAACCATCAAACTGTTAAGAGAGTTATATTCATCTTTTTATAATTATCTTTTTAAGAAAATAAATCTTGGCATCTTTGGATAATGGAATTGGAAGAAGATAAGAGTGGAGTAATTCAGAAATCTCCAGAAACCCTCTAGGACAAATGTCAGCAAAGACACGGCTAGCCCATCTGGCACCTTGGTGCTAATTGAAAGGAGACTTGCCTTCCTCCATGCAGGTGTAGCTCCATTCAGGAGCATATGGTTTGGTGAACAGACTTCCTAACTCAAGGGCCCTTAGACAATTAACAAACTGCCCGGTTTATTCTGCAAGCAGCCCTATACTGATGAAGGCTCTTAAGAATGGCTTAAAGAATGAGGTGGATTTCAAGACAGACTCCCTCATAGGCTGATTCTTAACCTTCAATGACAGTCACATGGAAATAAGGCATGACCTCAGTACAGATAGGAATCCTGTATGGATGATAACAGACATGCATGCAATAAGAGATTATAAAATGCAGTAAGAAAATGTATCTATAATCCCAAACAAAATAGTTAAGTCAATTTGACTATCTGGTAGTGAAATAAGAATATAGCACAACAATAAAAAGTTACTTCTTTATTTGTGTGTTTTTTTTCCCTTCATAGCAAATTCTTTCCCTATTATCTACTATTAGTTCTACTTTTTCCTCATAAAAACAGATCAAATTTTTTTTAAAAAAATGCCTTGGCATGTTCTCAAAAAAACTTTCTAATAAAAAGCACTAAGCATCTATATCTTTTGTTACGCAGGAATACATCATTTCATATACCTAGTAAGTATTCATTAAGCACCCATTTTGGGCTCTCTCTAGAGTCTTTGTTTGTACTTGCATGCCTATAATTGAATTTATATGCAATTCATGTTGCTAAGCCACACCTTCTGAATAAAATATAATGTGCAATTTATTATTATCTGAAATTTTATTTTTTTTCTTTTTAAATGCACTGAGAGTTTTAAATTTGCAGACACACTTTGGCAGAATTTGGGAACATATGCAAGCATCATTTCTTTGGCACTGTCAATAGCTTATCTAATTTAATGGGTATATGTTAGCACATTTTTCACTTGATTATAGCTGCCACTGATAGGAATGCTGCCCTCATATGAAAGTTACAGCAGTGGTGACAAGTATAGATGTCAATTCAAGCATAATGGACTGAGGCCTCCAGCTAAATCATCTGCCAAGACAGTTTGGCACATCTAGATTCATAAAAACAAGTGACGAATGTCAGTTCTTTCTAATTAGTTGAAAAGCCAGAGGTACTACCTGAGTATAACTAAATTTGGGAAAGAAATTAGAGAAATGAATAATGCTAAGTTTTTAGTATTTATTCATATTATTCATATATAGTTTCAAATGTTTAAATCTATTTAAAGAAATAAAAGTACTTAAAATTGTTTTCCAGGCAGTTTAACCTAGTTTACAAATTAGCTCTAATAGTGACGTAAAAAAAAATTAAAGTTTGAAACAAATTTACTTATAATTTTCTTTGTAGTTGACATCAAATTATGCGTCCTTTTTGGTCATAATGGTATTTTGGAAATCTAAGCATATCTGTCCATGAAAAGACTATTTTACCTCACATCTGCTAGAGTTATTTTCAAAGGCAGCAGCAGATAAAATATATTGGGTAATTTATTTAAAAGTCAAAAGCACAGTGGGAAAAGCAAAGACATGATATCAAGATCTCTATATTTATCTTAGAAACAGGATAAGAATATAAAAATATAGCTATATAAGAAACTCCAGAATAAGACCCCCCCCCAAAATGTGAAAGTTTTAAATGTGTGTCACTGGTTTAGTTAGGTTGTTATTTCACTTCTCTTTTAGTGCGTCTTCATCTTCATCTTACCAAAAAATAAATAAAAAACTATGTAGAAAATCAAAAAACAATTTTAGGTGAAATATTAAACTGTAAACTGATTACTTTTTATTTAAACAAAAATGGGTAAGAAAAGATCTATCTTAAGTATATTTATTCCAATATAAATTCCTAATAGATACTTGGTTCCAAAATTAGAGTTCTGAGAAGAAGAAAGAACAACCCTTGTTTAAGTGGCCAGCCTTATCACAGAGTATGTGCCGAATAGACCTCAAAATGCCTACCAACAGTGCACTTACGAAGTGACGCTAGGTGAAAAAGCAAAGTTACCATTCTTCACACATTACTTTTCAGTTTGAAAAAGTCATGCCTGAACCTTTACCCAGTGTACTTTGTCTGTGCATTATAGGTTCTTTTTTAAATAGATGATGGCTGCTGTTAGGCGCAAGAGAAGCTGCATTTAATTTCCTTCTGCAAACAAGTGAGAGAAAAGTTAAGACAAGTTAATAGCAAATATGGCAACTTGCCTGCCATTTATTCACTATTAATAAGTGATAAATTGTTTTAATAACGCAAATGGGATATACTTCTCAGAAATGAAATTAGTAAAAAATAGACATTTGGGGTGACAAATTATCAGAATTACCCATACCAGATCTACTGGCCAGTAATTCAAGCGGATTGGCTTCAGTTTGTGTACCCTGTTGCTGTTCTTCATAACTGGGGTTTTCTTCTGAGATGGTGCAGTATTCCATATCTCACAGCTGATTGGTGTCATCAGGCCAGTAAGTAAATGAGTCCCCAGAGCAAGTTAGGCATGTTGAGAAAGCTGTGAAATGGCTCAGATTTCTGTGATAAATTTCTGCTCAATAAATACTCAATGGGTTTAAATAAAGGAATTCACAGATTTTCTATGTCCCCTTGAATACATTTATTACTAAAGGACATTTGTATCAGTTATGAATTACATTCAATGACTAGTAATATAAATCCCCCCAAACTGACTTAAACCAACATGTGTTTTTGTTCATTTTTTCTATACTTACCCCCACTATAAGTAGTAGGATCAGGCCAGTGAAGTAGCTCAGAGATGCCACCAGAAACCCCAGCTTTTTCCAACTGTCTGCCCAGACATGTGGCTTTCACCCTGCTTGTTTCCTGCCTGTTTGCATGCACCATTTCTACCAGCATACCCATGTTACAATCTGGAAGAAGAGAAAAGGCAAAGGGAAGAAACAGACATAAAATCAACAGCACTTATCTTTTTCAAAGAGATTTCCCAGAAGCCTCTACTGACCTTGGCTTATGGAACTTTGGCCTAGAGTAGGTCACATTGCTATCCCTAGATTCAAAGAAGGTTGGGACCTACTATCGCAAACAAAATTGGGGCTCTGTTGGTAAAAAGGGGGGAAAGGATACAAGGGCATCTACTAGAATGTGTCAAAGAATTTAAAGAATTTATAGTAAAATAAGCACCAATGTGGAAACATTCTTACTTGTCAAATTTAGAAATTTTACTCTCAAACATTGCTCTAAGAATTGCTGAAAATTTGAGTTCTTAAATTTATGAGATGGTGTATTAACTATCCTAATAGTGGACCTAATAGCTTTTGTAACAATAATAAACTATGTAATAACATGAACAAAACAGCAAGTGTTTCAATAATGTTAACAGGGCCTGATGAGCTATCCTGGGAATAGAAAATTTTATACAACATTTTTTATATGAGCTTGTAACACTATGGCTGACTAATACTCTTTGAAACAATGTGTTGGTTGGTTTCATTTGCATTAAGTGATCATGAGTGGTAACTTTTCCTTGTTGACTGACTCATATGTTTCCAAGTGACACTTCCTCTGAAATGCATTGCAGCTTAAACTCCAGGTCTTGGCTTATCAAAAACTTATGCCAATATTGTTTTAACACATATCAAATTAGGTACTGATTTGTCCTAAATACTTTGAATGACATTGAGTCTAGCAGTGAATGTGGCTCAGTTTCTGCTTTCTAGAGTTGATAGTCAGGACTATCAAATTCTACACTGTATTCTAAGATGCCTCCTCTGGGTGCTTATAATGAGAAGGCTCCAAGTTAACCACTTGTGTATGGCAATAACTTTTCACTTTTCCAGCACAATTAGGAAATGGAATTTTTTTCAAAGGAAAAAATGTTATCCCATAATGGTGTTTGGAAGGTTAAATAAGACAACACATAGGCATTATATAGGTACAATAAATTTTAGTTTTAAAAGAAGAGTTGTCCAATTCTCTTGGTTAATAGTGTGGGCTCTAGAGCCAAATGGCCTGAATTCAAATTCCAGTTCCACCACTTTCTAGCTGTGAGTGACCTTGAGCAATTATATCCTCTATGAAATGCTGACCTCATAGGATAACCGTGAGCGAAAATGAGTTATGTAAATTATACATTTTGAATACATTTTGGTTATTAGTTTATTAATTGAAGCAGGATCATTAAGCCTCGGTATTCATTTTATTGAAAAGTTTTTGATGGACATTTTCCTAACCATAGTATGCACTTTTCTTTGCCTTTGTCAATAAAATAGAGTAAATATAATTTAGACTTTTCCTCATCGTTAAATATCATGATTACAAATATTGATATACTACAATAAGATTAGCTAGAGTTTATTGATTGCTTACTGAGCACCATGTACTCCTGTAAGCATTTTATGTGTATAATCTCATTTGAGTCTCAGAACAAAATTTGTTTTTATAAGATTTAGAGGTTTTATTTTTGTGTTGCTATTGGCTTCCTTGCATAGTTTCAGCTATTCAGATAGTTGAGGCTTCTCAGTAACTGAATAGAAGATAAGTAAACATGATTATTTTTAGTGCTTTGCAATGAACACTGTTAAACTCACAGTAGCATTCTAGATCAATGTTTCTCAATTTTTTTTTCCAAGATAAAAAAGATGCCCTCTTCTATTTCACCCAGTAGAAAGGGTGGCTATGATGCTGAACTGGAAAATTACTTCCACTCCCACACCAACTGTAGCTATTTGACTTTACCCCTATGAAGAGTTATTGCTTATGTGTTTGGAAAAATTATGATTGACCATGAGTCCTTAATTTTTAAAAACCCCACCCACAGAAAATGGATTTAATAGCAATATAGAATTCCAAAATTATAGAAGGGATTATTTAAAAGATAAGCTTTAGCGTTTATCGTTACAGTGCTGCTGAGCAGACCTCCCTTACAGTTCATTCAGAGTGTAAAACCTTTGACTAGACAACACACATTCAAATATATCCATCTGTATTTGCAATTGTACTTTTATTCATTTAACAATCACTCAGCTACTGTTTTTGGAATGCCTGCTGTGTGCCAGGAGCACTTCCCCTTGCTTTTTGTATTTTCTCCAAGCAAGGCCAACCTCCAGATTACCAAGTTAGTCAAGAATTTCTCCAAAGATTCTCCCCACGACCATATTCCATGGTCCCCAGACATTGGAATTTCACAGAGCAATGCAGTTTTTTAAATTGGGACAACATTTTATTAGCATAATAAGGATAAATTTACCTTTTATTAATCACCACCATTTTATGAGAAAGAATATTTTAATTCCAAAAAGATTGCTTAAAACAAACCTCAAAACATTGCTTATTTTTCTTATTTCCCTGGTGAAGTTTTTTTGTCAGTACAAAATTTGAGAACCGCTAATCTAGAAAACAGAACCAAGGAAAAGAGAGGCAGTAAATATCAAGAGGACTAATTAAAAACCTATGTGTAGAACAGTACATCCCATTTCAACACGTTACTGATTTTCTAATTAAAACATCAAAAAGATCGGTGCTGTGTAACATATGAAAGAATGACATTTAGCTTATTTTGTATATACTCATAGATAAATGGGAGAAAATTAATCATTTTTTAAAAATGATGAAGTCATCCACTTGTGGCTTTAGTTTCCTAACAAGATTCCCCAGACTGTTTAGCATGTCTTTCTACATAAATATTTCTCTCAATATAAAAAGTAGAGTTTCAAATGAGTGTTTCTATTAAATAGGAGCTTTAGATCCTGAAGATTGCTTAAATGCCGATCAATGTCTATGATGTTAATGATAGAAGAGATAAATCATTTTAGTGGCCGTATAATGGACAGCATCAAGAAGTCACTACTCTGGCCCATCACTATGTTACAGTTACAAAAAAATTTTTAAAAAATGAAGGAAAGGAAAATATAATAGATAAATACTCAGTTAAGCGCAAAGCCAGGGTGATTTATTAAGGCATAAGAATCCACCTTCAATTTTAGACTCCAAACTAGATACTTGGGTTGTCAGTCTGCGTGTGTGTGAGGAGGCACTGGTAACTGACCCATATTCACACTGACCTAATTTCCCACCAGCACTTGTATGCTTCTAATAGTGATAAATATTCCTGAAATATTGTTCCTCTCTGATTTATCTTGAAACCAAGCAGGACCCTGTGGGGCTCCTGGGTATATAGAAATATGTCCCCCTTTTCTTGCTTTTAGGAAATTGGCTTTGTTCAGCCTCCATGACCTTCCATGAGTTCCAAAGACACTTGCTAATAGTGAAAGGAGTGGGTGAAGGAACAAGGAAGGAGCAGCCAAGAAATAATCATGCAGCCTTGGGGCAGGGTCAAGGTTTCTCTCAAGGGATACACACAACAGTATCTTTTGAGCTCTTCTGGCAGAACTAAAACCCCCAACAAAAGAAGTATGTTAAATACTTGATGAAGCATTCTTCATTCCAGAAAGAAGGAGGACCACCAGAACCAGCCCCAGGGGTACTAAACACCAATGTTGAAGAAGAAAGAAGGCTTGCATCTGTGCTAATGCCAATCTCTGGCCCTATTTTCTACTCCAAAACTATGAGACCACCTCCTATTCTCTCCCAAAAGAGGGTATGGTCTGTGCCCTGCTGTGGCCTCCTTTTCCCAGCAAAGCAGTAAAAACTATTTTTTTTCTCCTTCACCCAAAACTCTGTGTTTCTATTTGGCTCCAGTGGACAAAGGCTGAGTTTCAGCCACATTCTAAAAGACCAAAAGGAAAGTAATATTTTAAAAGTAAAATTGTTAGTACAAGTTCACATGTCCCATGCATGGTGAGGCCAAACCAAAATGTCAGAGTTTGGAGCAGAGATTTTTGCTAGGCCAGGCAAGGAAACCAGTGGCTTAGGGCCTCAAAACCCTGAATGCTGCTGAGGGTTTTCAGCAAAGCATTTTGGAAAGCCAGGTGAGGGAGAGAGGTCACAGGATAAGTGATCAGATCATGCACAACTTTCTGATTGGCTGATGGTGAGGTAACAGGGCGGGATCACAGGGGATAACATTGCCAATCCTTAGGCTCCAGGGAGCCTGGGGGAGGGGGCCTAAGTGCTCACAGTCATCAAGTAGTTAATATCTCCATTGGGTGGGGGCTTTTCATATTTAAGACAAGTCAGGAAATGTGCATCCCGTTTAGAGGCCCAAAAGCAAAGGACTTGAAAGAAGGCCCTGTCCCAGGAAGGTCTCATAGGGTCCCAAGTACTCAGTTACATGACTAGTCAAGAACAGTGTAGTTATTTGTTTAAAATAGCAATTTATTAGAATTCTAATGCACTGTCTTTTTTTTTTTTTTTTTTGTCTTTTTGCCTTTTCTAGGGCTGCTGCCAGGGCATATGGAGGTTCCCAGGCTAGGGGTCTAATTGGAGCTGTAGTCGCAGGCCTACCCCAGATCCATAGCAACGCGGGATCCGAGCCGCGTCTGTGACCTACACCACAGCTCACGGCAATGCCAGATCCTTAACCCACTGAGGAGGCCAGGGATCGAACCCACAACCTCATGGTTCCTAGTCAGATTCGCCAACCACTGAGCCACGACGGGAACTCTGCACTGTCTTTTAAATAGATGATTTTGTGTAAAGGATTACCAGTGCTTCAAGACATTTCTTATGGGCAGAATTACTTCAGAATAACTAGAACTGTTTGTGAAACCAGATTAGAAGTTTACTTAATATTGTCTAATTTGAAAAGTACTGTAAAGACTCCCAAGAAGACCCTTTATCTAGGTGCTATGTGTCTGAATCACCATAAGTAAAATGCATACGTATTTTTTGTCATCTATATTCTACATAAAAAATAGTGTAAGGAGTAATATTGAATGAAGCCACCATAAGATGTTATTGACTCACCCAGATCTTCAGAGAAACTAGGTAGATTAAAAGTGGAGAAAGCGCGAGACATGAGGAAACTGAACAAAAAGAGACGTAAGGGCTCATGCAGATGCATTTTTTCTTATTAAAAAATTTTGTTTAGGAATAGTCCTGATGAAATTGTATTTTTTTTTATCCTGTTTTCTTTCAGGCCATCCATTTATTTAAATTCTTTACCAGGATACATGTGTCGACTTAAAAATATGCACAACTTAAAAGCCGAGAATTAAGTTTTATTTGGGGCAAAATGAGGACTATAGGCTGGGAGGCAGCATTTGAGATAGTTCTGAAATACCACTCCAAAAAGGCAGGAGAAATGTCAGTATATATGCGATTTTGTTGAAGGGGGAGGTACATGCAGTCACGCACACATTTTGCAGAATGTTGCTGCTAGTCTCATGAAGGTTATTACTAGTCACGAGGAGCAAATGTCACTATGAAGGATTTTAGTGCTTTTCTAGATATAAGAAGATGCAAGAATTGGGCATCTTCTCCTGAAAATATCTAACTATCTGAAGACCTGTTCTGCCAGTTTTCCCAGAGCACAGAGTGCCTCACTCCTGATCTCCACCCTGAGTTCCTTTCAGGGGGTGTTGAGGGTCAGCAGCTGCAGTGGCTCATGATTCAATCCATGCAGAAGCAGATGGCAAGCGCCAATCTCCAGTTCACACATGGATCTATTTATTCTCCATTCTTGCTCACAGATTATTTCTTCCAAGTGAAGTAAATTTCTTTGGTTTACTAATAGTGAAAATGATTGGAATCTATATACCATTTCATTGATTCTACTCTAGTGTACCTTATAGCAGCTGTTTTTTTTTTTTTTAATCATCACTGTTGTACTGATCGCTTGGGCATTTAAGGGCTTTGACTTGAACCTAAAGTAATTTTATATATTCTTAGCAATATTATTCTGACATAATATAAAGAAGCCAGGGTTAACAGAGGTCTTGTAGCATAGAGATTTTGGAATTAGAGAAATGTAAATTTCACTTCTTTTTTTCCTGCTTCTTATTCTGCAGCTTACACACTTAGCATTTCTAAGGCTCAGTTTCTTCATATGTTGAATACAACAGAAGTATTTCAAGTAATTCCTGTTTGTTTTTGTCTTTTACAAAATACATCATTATGATAAATGAATTTGTTTATTTTAAAATATAATTTCTATTACTGTCAACATGAAACACTAATTATTTAACTCTGAAAGTACCTTCCCATGAAAAAACTTAAAAATATGGATAAAATGTAAATCGTATTTCTTTAAATGATTGCTGAACTGGTTTGAAAATAAGGAAGTAGGCAAATAATAAATCCAGGAGAAAACTCTGGAGGGTAAGAATTAAAGCTGGATTTTGCCTTAAGGGCATCAGCTAAACTCTAGAAATCTTGAACTTCTATTATAGTGTCTGGAAATGGCCAGGCAATCAGAAAGTAAAACTTGGATATTCTCCATGGTCACTACATTTCAATTGGGACCTCAAAAAATCCTCAAAGATAAAATATCCAAGAACAATGAACTCATCATGTGAAATGATAACATACACAAAAAAACAGACACCATAAGAAACATGACACCATCAATCAGATTCAGCAGAAACAAGGACCAGAAGAATCAAATCACAAAATCTTCAGATATTGGAATTTTCTTAAATGTATGTGCTTTAAGAAATAAGGAATGTCAAGTAGAAACAGACCAACTGAACAGACCAATCACTAGAAATGAAATTGAAGAGGTCATAAAATCACTCCCTACAAATAAAAGTCCAGGACCAGATGGCTTCACAGGTGAATTCTATCAAACATATAAAGAGGAATTGGTGCCCATCCTCCTTAAACTCTTTCAAAAGGTTGAAGAAGAAGGAATCTCCCAAAGACATTCTGTGATGCCACCATCACCCTCATTCCAAAACCAGGCAGAGACACCACCAAAAAAGAAAACTATCGCCCAATATCATTGATGAATATAGATGCAAAAATTCTCAACAAAATCTTAGCCAACCGAATCCAACAACATATCAAAAAAATTATACACCATGACCAGGTAGGGTTCATCCCAGGTTCACAAGGATGGTTCAACATACGCAAATCAATCAACATCATACACCACATTAACAAAAGAAAAGTCAAAAATCATATGATCATCTCAATAGACGCAGAAAAAGCATTTGACAAAGTTCAACATCCATTCATGATCAAGACCCTCGCCAAAGTGGGTATAGAGGGAACATTCCTGAATATAATCAAAGCCATTTATGATAAACCCACAGCAAATATAATACTCAATGGGAAAAAACTGAAAGCCTTCTCACTCAAATCTGGAACAAGACAGGGATGCCCACTCTCACCACTGTTCTTCAACATAGTTTTCGAAGTCCTAGCCATAGGAATTAGACAAACAAAAGAAATAAAAGGCATCCATATAGGAAGAGAAGAGATCAAACTGTCACTGTATGCAGATGACATGATACTATACCTAGAAAACCCTAAGGACTCAACCCCAAAACTCCTTGAACTGATTAATAAATTCAGCAAAGTAGCAGGATATAAGATTAACATTCAGAAGTCAGTTGCATTTCTGTATACCAGCAATGAAACATTAGAAAAGGAATACAAAAATACGATACCTTTTAAAATTGTACCTCACAAAATCAAATACCTCGGAATACACCTGACCAAGGAGGTAAAGGACCTATATGCCGAGAACTATAAAACTTTAATCAAAGAAATCAAAGAAGATGTAAAGAAATGGAAAGATATTCCATGTTCCTGGATTGGGAAAATCAATATTGTAAAAATGGCCATCCTACCCAAAGCAATCTACAGATTCAATGCAATCCCTATCAAATTACCCATGACATTTTTCACAGAACTAGAAAAAACAATCCAAACATTTATATGGAACCACAAAAGACCCAGAATAGCCAAAGCAATCCTGAGAAACAAAAACCAAGCAGGAGGCATCACTCTCCCAGACTTCAAGAAATACTACAAAGCCACACTCATCAAAACAGTGTGGTACTGGTACCAAAACAGACAGACAGACCAATGGAACAGAATAGAGAATCCGGAAATAAACCCTGACACCTATGGTCAATTAATCTTTGACAAGGGAGTCAAGAACATAAAATGGGAAAAAGAAAGTCTATTCAGCAAGCATTGCTGGGAAACCTGGACAGCTGCATGCAAAGCAATGAAACTAGAACACACCCTCACACCATGCACAAAAATAAACTCCAAATGGCTGAAAGACTTAAATATACGACAGGACACCATCAAACTCCTAGAAAAGAACATAGGCAAAACACTCTCTGACATCAACATCATGAATATTTTCTCAGGTCAGTCTCCCAAAGCAATAGAAATTAGAGCAAAAATAAACCTGTGGGACCTCATCAAACTGAAAAGCTTTTGCACAGCAAAGGAAACCCAAAAGAAAACAAAAAGACAACTTACAGAATGGGAGAAAATAGTTTCAAATGATGCAACCGACAAGGGTTTAATCTCTAGAATATATAAACAACTTACACAACCCAACAGCAAAAAAGCCAATCGATCAATGGAAAAATGGGCAAAAGACCTGGGTAGACATTTCTCCAAAGAAGATATACAGATGGCCAACAAACACATGAAAAAATGCTCAACATCGCTGATTATAAGAGAAATGCAAATCAAAACTACCATGAGATACCACCTCACACCAGTCAGAATGGCCATCATTCATAAGTCCACAAATAACAAGTGCTGGAGGGGCTGTGGAGAAAAGGGAACCCTCCTGCACTGTTGGTGGGAATGGAAACTGGTACAGCCACTATGGAGAACAGTTTGGAGATACCTTAGAAATCTATACATAGAACTTCCATATGACCCCGCAGTCCCACTCTTGGGCATCTATCCGGACAAAGCTCTACTTAAAAGAGACACATGCACCCGCATGTTCATTGCAGCACTATTCACAATAGCCAGGACGTGGAAACAACCCAAATGTCCATCGACAGAGGATTGGATTCGGAAGAGGTGGTATATATACACAGTGGAATACTACTCAGCCATAAAAAAGGATGACATCATGCCATTTGCAGCAACATGGATGGAACTAGAGAATCTCATCCTGAGTGAAATGAGCCAGAAAGACAAATACCATATGATATCACTTATAACTGGAATCTAATATCCAGCACAAATGAACATCTCCTCAGAAAAGAAAATCATGGACTTGGAGAAGAGACTTGTGGCTGCCTGATGGGAGGGGGAGGGAGTGGGAGGGATCGGGAGCTTGGGCTTATAAGACACAACTTAGAATAGATTTACAAGGAGATCCTGCTGAATAGCATTGAGAACTATGTCTAGATACTCATGTTGCAACAGAAGAAAGGGTGGGGGAAAACTGTAATTGTAATGTATACATGTAAGGATAACCTGACCCCCTTGCTGTACAGTGGGAAAATAAAAAAAAAAATTAAAAAAAAAAAGAAATAAGGAATGAAAATGTGAGAAAAGAACAGGAGTGTATGAAAATAACCAGGCGAATTTATAAAAACAGGATAGGCAGAATGAAAGAAACCAGCCAGACAGGCTGAAGCAACTCCAGAGACTAAGATCAGCGGTGGGGGTGGGGGGGGAGTCATCTTCACCCCATGTGTAAAGGAGCATAGAAAAGGAGGTTGCAAGAAACTGGACAGAGAAATAATTGTAGTTATAGCAAAGAGTCACCTGAGAGAAACTGCAACCTTTGGTAGAAGAATGCAGCTAATGCTGACCCACAACATGCTAAGGATGCAGGTGGGGATATAAATACCCCCATCCCCCTCCTCCTGCACTCAGTACCCTGCTGGTGCCTTTCACTGACCAAACACACCTGGATGCCAGAGGCCAGGGAACTTTGTTGATGTATGACACAGAGGTTAGTGTGCCAGGACACAGAGCAGAGTGGAGAAGGGCAGATCAGAGGGGTAAAGAGGGGATTCCCAGCACAAGAGTATAAGAGGCACCAAGGATAGAGTGCAAAGGTCTAACTTACATTTAATCAGAGTTATAAAAAGGGGAGGGGGGAGTTCCCATTGTGGCTCAGCAGAAACGAATCTGACTAGTGTCCATGAGGATGCAGGTTCGATCCCTGGCCTTGCTTAGTGGGTTGATCCGGCGTTGCTGGGAGCTGTGGTGTAGGTCGCAGGCGCGGATTATATACATTCTTTTCAAAGCACATATGGACTTTTACAGTCAATGAACACTAAATTCTGCATAGAAGTAGATTAAAAGATTATGTTAGAAGTTAATAAACACTAGGATAAAGACAAAGTTAGAACAAGACAAGAAGGATCATGAGTATTAGTAAAGGCATGAACTCTTGGGAGAGCTGTTCAAAGTTCATTATCAAATGTTTTTGTCAAGATAGACATCATTGAAATGGCACCTTTTGAGTAAAGACCTGACCGAGGTGAAGGGGATCCAGAGAGACTACACTGCCAGAGTAAAGGCATAAGGCAGGAGCCTACCTATGTTCAAGTGGATTGATTAATAAGAGGAAGGAAAGATGTGAGGAGAGCTTACAGGTAGCAGAACACAGAGGGGCCTTGAAGGCTATGGTAAGGACTTGGGGTTTTGCCCTGGTAGAATGGAAATCCTCCAGTGCTGGGCTCCGGGCAGTGATACAACCTGACTCATGATTTTAAAAGACTGCCAGGCTGCTGAATTGACCATAGACCATAGGGAAGTAAGGGTTGTAGGAGAGAGGCTGTGAATGCATCCTCTAACATTCCTTTCACGGATAAAGTATTTATTTACCCACAAAAGAAGCCAGGAGAAAATAAGCAAAAGAAGGAGTTCTCATTGTGGCCCAGCACAAACGAATCCAACTAGTATCCATGAAGATTTCGGTTTGATCCCTGGCCTTGCTCAGTGGGTCAAGGATCTGGCGTTGCTGTGAGCTGTGGTGTAGGTTGCAGACACAGCTGGTATCTAGCGTGGCTGTGGATGAGATGTAGGCTGGCAACTGTAGCTCTGATTCAACCCCTAGACTGGGAACTTCCATATGCCAAGAATGTGGCCCTAAAAAGCATAAAAAAAAAAAAAAAAAAAGGAAGCAAAAGGAAACAAAATCAAACCCTTCTGGCTGTGTAATGGAAAGGGACTAAGAACAAAATGCCAGGTGAAATTGATATGCTCCATGGCATGTGATCTTTTGTTGTGATTCCATAAATTTTTAGAAAAGCCAAAAGATTGTTTTAAATACTCCTAGAATTAGTACATATTATGTTGATGTCCATCTGAGTAGTTCAGGTACTCACTCGTCTCAAATAGAAACTTAATTGGGTTTTTCCCAGAAGCATATCTTCTTAAACGGATGACTCATCTTGAGACTCTTCTTTTCTTAGTAAAAGATACAGCATGTTCTATTTTTCTTATCTTAGTATAAGATACTAAGAGATTGAAAGTTGCTGTGCTTTAAAACATCCTAGAAATTATGAATAGGATTCTGATTATGAAGTATTCTTTTTTTTTCTCATCAGTAAGAATGAAAGCCATCAAACAGTATCACTCGATTAATCATAACAGTTTATTTTTTTTAAAGAAAATGCTGAGTATCTTCTATGTGACAATTCTAGAAAATTTACTGGGGGAACATTGTCCTAACATTCAAAAATCTCATGGTCTAGTGACTAAGAGCCATTGGCCTGTGGGATGTAACTATAGCTGAAAGGGTACCCCAAGGATACAATGCAGAAGGAGAGCAGGCTGAAGGTAGAACTCTGGGGGAGAACTTGATCTTTGCACCTCTGGACTATGATATCAAGTTTATATTATACATTGTAGTATATATTTAGATGTTTATGCACATTTGGAAAAATAATAATATTACTTCAGATTTGCCAGCTATCCTCATTTCACTTATAGAAAGGAGTATATGCTTTCCTTGCAAAACATTTTTTTTTTCTGAATCTAAACAACTGCCATAAGTCATAGTAGCCCCTTCTCTGAGATTTAAAGAGGCCCCGAGTGAAAGTGGAATCACTTGGAAATGAGCAGCGCATAGAGGCAGCTGTGCTCAGGTGTGAAGATCAGCAGGAATCAGAAAATCCAAACGTTAGTCCAGCTTTGCTGCTAAACTTCCTTGGGCAAGTGAGTCTTAATTTCTTCATCTATAATATACTAAGCCCATAGGCTCTTCATGAGGAATAAATAATATATATGAAGAGGTATAACCGTAGATCACTGAGGAACTGTACAGGGCATGCATTTATTTCTAACATCACCTATTCATTCAATTATTTAAAAATGAATATTTAATTTCTACCATGTTCTGTGAATTGTGTTAGATCCTCAGGAATGATATAACTTTTGCCCTCAAGGATTTTTAGTGGAGGAAAGGATGATAAGACGTTTGTGTAGGAGACAGAGGATAGCTGGGGTGGTGGGTAAAATCAAAGAAGACTTTCCAGAGGAGAGATGATTATACATTCTGGTGGCCTTGGTCTTCTCATTTCATAAACATTTACTGAAAATCATGAAACCAAATGTTGACACAAGGGTTTTCCTCTACCTTTATTTTTTAAATTGATTTTATTGGCTTATAGTTGATTTACAATGTTGTACTAGTTTCAGGTATAGAGTAAGGTGAATGAGCCATACAGAGAAATCTATCTGTTCTTTTCTCCCATAGACCTCTATGGTTATTGCAAACTTTTGGGCAGGTTTTCCTGTGCTATACAGTACTTTCTTGTTAATCATCTATTTTATACAGTGATGTGTATGTGTTATTCCTATCCTCCCGATTCTTCCCTTCCTCCTCTACCTTCAAAGTCAAAGTGTGTGGGGGAAGGAATGGAGAAAAGGAAACAAACTGAGCTTAAAAATATGTATTAAATTGTGTTCATTTCTAGATGGCAGGTAGTTATATTGTATTTCATCTTACTAAAAATACAGTTTTTTAAAGAAATAGTTTCCATATGTTCTTACATTTAAAAAATGATGGATAGTTCAGGAGTTCCTCCTGAAAAAAAAAAAAAAAGAGAGAGAGAGAGAGAGATGGATAGTTCAGATAAAATTTTGGTAATATTATTATAACCTGTGTGGTACTAGTCTAGCATTTTTCTGTATTTCTTTGTGTCAGTTTTATTTTTACATAAGTATGTTGATTCAACATTAGAACTTTTTCAAGAATTCTCACCATTTTTTAATTGATGTATTTCTTCTACATTACCAGCTCTGTTTTTGCTCTTGAGGGTAAAATAAACATCTTTTGAATAAATTTTGGACATATTGGTTTATTTCTTATTACGCCGTCTTTACATTTTTTTCCATTGTGTGAATGTCACTCATTTTTGTAGGTGAATGTTTTATTAATTCATCTACTTAATTTATGTTGCATTAAAGGATTGATTTTCTGAATACCTGAGTTTAGTGAACTTAATTGTTGTGTGTGTGTGATTTTGGCAATGAACATATTCCTAAACCTTGTGTATAACCTAATTATTTCTGTATGGAGCTTTGCTAAGGAAGATTGTTATTCATTGTACCAATTCAATTTGTTCATAAAATACTGTCATAAAGATAACAGATTTCTGATACAGTACCATTTTATATGTGGGAAAAAACACAAAGTTTTTTTCTTTTTTTAATAAATAGGAGAAAAGTAAATCAGTTTAAAACTAGAATTTTGTGAATAGTGTGTTGCTAAATTTATGAGGAACTGGACTTTTTTCCCAGTTCTACACATGCTCTTCTCATTAATTTCATAGATTTTTTCATGGAACAATTGTTTGCTACAACTCTATAGAGTAAATTATATACCATTTACATTCTAGTTTTTATTTGTTGTTCAGGAAAGGTAGAGATTTGGGATTGGCATATGCACACTATTTTATATGGAATGGATGGTCAGCGGGGACCTGCTGTTATAGGGAACTCTACCCAATATTCTGTAATAACCTGTATGGAAAAAGAATCTGAAAAAAAAGATATGTTTATATATATCCATAACTGATTCACTTCGTTGTACAGCAGAAATTATCACAGGATGGTAAATAAACTATAATTCAATACAACTTTAAAAAAAAAAGAACAAGTAGGATCTACAATGCAAGAAGTCCAAAATGATACCCATCTATTTTGAATTTTTTCCTTGAAAAAAGATGAAAACAATGCTGTTATATTTGTCAGTCCCTAAATGTGTGACATGGCAGTGTAAAAATAGGTTTCTCCTCTGAAACTACTGATGATTCTTTAATGTTTGGTAAGTCATTTTCTGCTTTAAAAATCAAGCATCTGACTCTTTTCCAACTGGACTGTGCTTCACCTATCTTCCTATTCTGCTAGGCATTTCTCTCTCTTTCCAGGCACTTTAAGTGTAGTTAAGACATTGTTTTCCCCTTGCAACAATCTTGCTATTTAATTTCATTCAATTTTTTCTTATTAAATATCAACTCAACATTATCGACTGAGCTAATTGGGTATTGATTATTTTTGCACTGTCATTTGGACTTCAAATTGGATCTTTATAAACACTTGAGACTTCTTAATGACTGCTTTATGCTTCATAGGCATTCATGATTCTGGTTTGGTTTTAGTTTGGTATGGAGGTTGTTTCACTGTGCTGAATACAGACTCAGGTTTCTTTAAAAAAAAAAAAAAAAAAAAGGCAGCTCAGTGAAAAAGCAAGAGCACTTTCCATTGCTTCTTTGCTTCCCTCTTTTTTCTTGAATTCAAAGCCAAAGAAAGAATTCTGAAGTGCTGGGGAGTCGCTTGGCTTTAGATCTTTGTAGGGATGGATGATCATAGCATACTGCCCCTTGCTCTTCCCTTTCTCTGGGTAAGACAAACCACTAATTACTAATTCCAAAAATAATATAGCAATATTTTTCTCCCTTTTTCCATATGCAGCTTAAGCACACTTTCATTTTAAAAATTCTTATTATTTTTATTTATTTTAATTTGCCATGAATTATTTGCATATAGTTTTTAGACTTACAGAAGCATAAGTCAAAGTGACAATAACATAAATATTCCATGTTTTAAGATTTAGGGAATGTATACAAATCAGTAAGAAAACTTTGTGAGACACTAGATGTGAAAGAAAACACTGACAATATTTTCTATGCTTAGTGGCATTTTGAAATGAATGCTGTGATTTGGGAATCAAAGGACCTTAAGTTCAAGTCCTTCCTTTGGCCCTTCTGTGTTACTTTACATATGTCACTTAATTGCTCAGGCTTCCAATTTTCTTGTCTATAAATAGTGATGTGCTGATGCCAAGGCCAGCTGAGCAGGATGAGGCTGAAGAACGGGTGCTGTGGAACTTAAGGAAAAAAAAGTTAACATAAAACAAGACACAGAGACATTTATCTTAAGTAAAGGTGGGAACCGGAGGACTCAAGGTCTCAGGGACCAAGAGCCCTGCCTCAAGAAACCACACTGCTTTTATTGTTCTCTTAAGATGAGATCAAGTGAGGAGTGGCTGTGGGTGGATGATACAGGGTTTGTTTACTATTATGTAAGTTCTTTTACTATTTTAAAAGCCACTTTGGGGGTAAAAGGTTAAGCTCTTACTCTGACCTCTAGGCACATAACAGTTCTTAAGCTTAAGTCATTTACTGTTTTTCAAGCAGGAAGATGGGATAAAGTAAGGCAAGAAGATGGGATAAAGTAAAGAAGGATAAAGTAAAGTAAAGTAAAGATGGAATTTTCAAAGAAACATGTCTTGCGATATGCTGATACCTGCTTCAGAATTGTCAAGCAAATGAGATGAAATAAATTATATGAAAGTATTTGGAGAACAGTAGTGTGTTATGTCAGAGCGCTCAAATGGCTTAGAATCTATATGAGGAAAGGGCACAAACACTGAGATGAAGAATAACACTAGCTGGAAAGTCACTGGTTCCTCTTCCAAAAGTTTAATTGATATAACCTGGAAGATTGAGAAAACAAACACCGTGTATATTTGAAGTGGTTGGATTTGTTTCTGAGTGGAATTGGAACTTCAAAATAGGCCTTCAAGGATGGGTAAAGTTTGGAATGAAAAAAGAGGAATCTTCCAAATGTCCCTGCTACAAAAGAAGCAGACTTCTGTCATCTATCCATTAAATCATTTGTTAAATATTTATGGAGTGTTTATCATAGTCTAGGCACTATGCTTAAGGACTCTAAGAAAGACGGAGTTGCTATGAAAAAAAAAAGATGTTTGAATTATGTCACATGACAGACATTTTAATCTTTGGACTCTGACTAATTGAACACTAGGCTAGTACTGTCTTTACCACAGAACTAATAGGGCGAAATTTCAGATTGTAGTCAATGTTGTATGGCTTTGTACTTTAATAGAAGTTCTCCTTGTACATTCATTGTCAAATTGAAGGCAACAAATGCTACCATATTTTATACATATCTTACTAAGATTCCTGCTCATATAGATAATCATTCTAAATGAGAGGATTTTATTTTTTTTGTAGGTATGTAGCTCATTGTGCCTAGTTCTGCTTATAATCAAATTAAATAAAGGCTTAATGAAATGCTTCTTGACTTTTTGGAAAATGTCTACATTTATTTGATCACTTAATTATTAAAATATAATTGAACTTTTTTTTGCCGCACCTGTGGTATATGGAAGTTCCCAGGCCAGGGGTCGAGAATCTGAGCCACAGCTGCAACCAACACCACAGCTATGGCAGTATTGGATCCTTAACCCAAGGTATCATAGTGGGAACTCTTAAATGAGCTTTTTAGTTTTCTAGAAACTAAGAAGTCAAGGATATTTACTCTTTGTACTTTATTTTATGTCTAGTTAAATAATTTTTTAAAATTCCTTAAGCAGTCTTAGGGAGTCTATTGAGCATAAAGTAAATCCGTTTGCAAATACTCAATTCATTGCTTGTGCACTGAACTTCATTTAGGAGTGTGTCTAAATTGTCTATTTATCAAATAGGCCAATTAAGCAGTGCATATTTCCAGTTTGGGTTGTGCTCACAAAGCAGCAAATATAGTATTAAGGTCAGTGGTAGGAGAACAAATAGCCTCCATATCTTATAAGCAAAACAAGTTGATATTGCTTTTTTTTTTTTTTGTATAATTTCATGGCCTTTATTTAAATAAACTGATTTTCTATTTCACCTTAAATCATTTCCTAATAATATAAAAAATTTTTAAACAATTTAAAAAGCAATAGAGCTATCAATTTTGGTTCAAGCAATTACAATATCATTTAACAAAACAAATACACTGAAGTATTTTTCTCACTATTCAGTTCTTACATGATACTTTAATTTTGTCCGTTTGCTCTTTAAGGGTGCTATTTGACCACATTTGTTTCAAAGTCTCATTTTAGCTTTTAGTCCTATTTTTCATCTTGGGAAACATGGAATGTAATAGCAGGCACTCTTCTAACTAATCTAACTGAAGTGTAGTCCTGATTTTGATAAGTGTGCTTTTATTTTGTTTTCCAATGTGAAATTTTGCCAGTACTTTTCTTTATCCTTTTTTCTTTTGTAATTTTTAAATTTTTTAAAAATTATAGTTGATTTACATTTTCTCAATTTCTGTGGTACAGCAAAGTGACCCAGTCACACACAGTTCCCTGACGTATCTCCATAGTGTTTTCCATAGTGGTTGTACTGATTTACATTCCCACGGCAGTGTAGGAGAGTCCCCTTTTCTCCACACTCTCCCCTACATTTGCTATTTGTTGCCTTGTTAATGATGGACATTGTGACTGGTGTGAGGTGGTACCTCATTGCAGTTTTGATTTGCATTTCTATAATAATTAGTGATGTTGAGCATTTTTTCACATGCCTGTTGGCCATCTGTATGTACTTCTTTGAGAATTATCTGTTTAGGTCTTCTGCCTATTTTTCAATTGGGTTGTTTGTTTTTTTTGTTGTTGAGCTGTTTGAGTTGTTTGTATATTTTGGATATTAGGCCCTTGTCTGTTACATCATTTGCAAAGATTTTCTCCCATTCTGTGGGTTGTCTTTTCATTTTTTTAATGGTTTCCTTTGCCATGCAAAGCCTTTTGAGTTTAATTCAGTCCCATTGGCTTATTTGTGTATCTTTATTTTCATTATTCTAGAAGGTGGATGAAATAAGATGTCGCTGCGATTTATTTCAAAGAGCATTCTGCCTGTGTTTTCCTCTAGGAGTTTTATACTGTCTGGACTTATATTTAGGTCTTTAATCCATTGTGAGGTTTTTGTTTTTTGGGGTTTTTTTTGGCTTTTTAGGGCTGCACCCAAGGCATATGGAGATTCCCTGGCTAGGGGTCCATTCGGAGCTATTGCTGCCAGCCTACACCAGAGCCACAGCAACACAGGATCTGAGCTGGATCTGTGACCTACACTACAGCTCACAGCAACACCAGATCCTTAACCCACTGAACAAGGCCAGGGGTGGAACCCGCAACGTCATGGTTCCTAGTCGGATTCATTTGCAGTGTACCATGACGGGAATTCCCACTGTGAGTTTATTTTTGTGTATGGTGTTAGAAGTGTTCTATTTTCTTTCTTTTACAGGTGGCTTTCTAGTTTTCCTAGCACCATTTATTGAAGAGACCATCTTTCTTCCACTGTATGTTCTTGCCTCCTTGGTAATAGATTAGTTGACCATAGATGCTTGGGTTTATTTCTGGGCTTTCTGTCCTTTCCATTGATTTATATTTCTGTTTTTGTGCCAATACCATATTGTTTTGATAACTGTAGCTTTGTAGTATTGTCTGAAGTCAGGAAGCTTGATTCCTCCATTTTTGTTGTTCTTCTTCAATATCGTTCTGGCTATTCAGGGCCTCTTGTGTTTTCATACAAACTTTAAAATATTCTGTTTTAGTTTTGTGAAGAATGTCCTTAGTAATTTGACAGGGATTGCATATATATTGATTTTTTTCAATCCAAGAGCATGGTATATTTTTCTATTATTTAAAAAAATTTTTTTTATATATTTTTAGGACTGCACCTGTGATATATGTACATACCCAGGCTAGGGTAAAATTGGAACTGCAGCTGCTGGCCTATACCACAGCCACAGCAACACTGGATCCAAGACACATCTGCAACCTACACTGCAGCTCACTCAATGCCAGATCCTTAACCCACTGAGCAGGGCCGGGATCAAGCCTGTATCCTCATGGATGCTAGTTGGGTTCATTGCCACTGAGCCACAATGAGAACTCCCTGATTTCGTTCTTTAATTGATCTTTTGATATCTAATAAAATCTCTTTTCTCATTCATAATCCCCCTATGTGGCCACAGCAAATTCCCCTTGTTCTGCTAAAGTCCTCAAAGTATTGTTTCTCTCTGAGGAGAAAGCTCCCTGATGTTCTATTTCCTCTCCTTCTCCTCCTCTCATCTCCTAGGTCCTGCAAGGAGGGAATCTGGGGTAATTTGACCTGCTCTCTGAGGTCTGTTCAGGCTTGGCTGCTGGGTGAAGAGTGGGATGGTGAGAGGCTATTGAAAAATCAAGGTGATGACCTGTAAGGAAAGTGTTAGGGGTGCCGGGGAATGACTGAAGGAAAGCACATGGTTTGGGGATGATGGGCTGACAGCTGCAGTGTTTGGAAGCCCACTCACTAGATTGAACACCTAGATCACACATAGTGATCCCAGCATCATATATTTTCCCTATGGCAAGATTAGGAGCAGTAGATGTATTCATTCATTCAAGCAATGGGTATGAATGCCAAGCACTGTGCTAAATTCTTCCAATAGAGTGGAGAATAAAACTGACATTGTCTCTGCCTTCATGGAGCTTACAGACCAGAACCAAGGCAGACATTAAACAGAAATTCCAGATGGCTAATATATAATTGCAATTTATGGTACGTGTCATGATGGAAAACTCTAGGCTGCAGGATGGAACCATAGTTGGAGATCTAATTAAGTTAAGAGGTTAAAGAAAACTCTCTTAAAAAATCATATTACAATGAGGACTAGAAGGATGATTAAGAGTTATTCAGATGGAGTAGGAGAAGAATCATTTGAGGCAAAGGAAGCAGCATGTGAGAAGCTCCTGTGATAGGAAGAGGTTTCGAGTGTATATCCAAAACACTTGGATGTGCTAGGACAAGAGCTTTGTAATTGAAAATCATAGTTGCATGAAAAGTGTGTTTTTTGCAAGGAAGTTCCTAGGGGGTTACTTCGAGCCAATTCTAGAGTGAGGAGTTAAGTTGTTTCTCTCCAAAAGATCTTCATACACAATACTTTTCTAAGGCTTTTCTTCCTTGCTTATGCTGACTTTAATTTAGACGTCTTCAGTGGAAAAGTGGATTTTCACCAGTCATATGTTAAATAAATAGGGGCATCTAGACCTGCTGTACTTAAATGACAGTTGTCACCTATCACTCTTGAAATTTAAATTTCAATAAATTAAAAATCAGATTTTAAAAATCTCAAATTCAGTTCCTCAATCACACTGGCTATATGCCAACTGCTCAACTATTATATAAAGATAGCAGCTACTGTATTGGACAGCACAGATATTGAGCATTTCCATCATCAAAGACTTTTCTGTTATACAGTTCACATAGTAGTTGACCCCATGGGCTCTTGAGTCAGATCTGGATTTAAATTCTGATTTTTGCACTTACTTGCTATGTGATCCTAAGCAAGTTATTTAACATCTCTGAGCCTTAGATTAGTCATAGGTAAAATGAGAATAACATAGACACTATATATATATATATATAATCTAATATAGCACCTGGCACATAATAGGCATTGTAGAGATACTGATAGTTGATATTTTTATTTTCTTAATCCAACTCTCTTATACCTCAGGGATTCAGTCATTCTTCCTTGTCCTCATCCTTCCTGTGAAAATCCACTTCAACCATATTTTACCAGTACTTCCCTTTCTTTACTGACTAGCCACATTGTCAACCCACTCCACAATTCTAGGTCAGCCCACACTTACTTTCTGATCCACCTGTGTCTGCCAAAACTTGATGGAGGAAATCATTTCTCTGTGATATTATCATCATTATAAATTGTCAGCCTCCAGGTTCATCTGGTTGAACTCCAGACAACTTGCAAGCCTTTGACTCTGTCACTTTGGCTACTCTTTTCATTTTTGATAGTGTCTGTCCTAACTGCAGTCTTCTCACCAGGCCCTCACCTTACGTCTGTATCAGCAATGAATTCACTGAACTTCCTTTTCCTACATCTTCAAGTATATATTTTTTATTTTCAGGGGTTCCCGGAGGCTGGTATTCGGACCAGTGTAAGACTACTTTAGAAGTACTTGATTAATGTTAAAAAAATGTATGGACCTGACCCAAGTCTACTGAATGAAAATCTTCAGTACTGGGAATGGTGGGGTCTATATTTGTTTAAAGCTCCTCAGATGATTTTGTGACCTAAGTTTGGGAGAAACCAAAGAGAGTTGTGAATACAGTTGCTCATAACCTTTGATTGCTTTTTCATGCTCTTTGATGTTAATCTGGCTGCCCTTATTTCTTCCCAGCAGTTGACGTGTAGGCTGCAGTTTTCAGAGCTCTTCAATGAGTTGTTAGAGCATCTGTCTTGCTGGTGGTCATCACACTTAATCTCTCCTTGCTGGAATTGTTAACACACTCCTACTGGTGGCATGCCAAGCTTGAGAGTAGCTAGAATGGCTTCTTTGCTGTGTCCTGGCAGTGCTCCAAGACTTCATTCTTGGTCATTTTGTCTGACCATTTAATGCAAACTGTAGATCACAGATGACACCGGTGGAAGAGTTCAAGTAGCATAGTTTCAAGAAGACGAAGTTATATAAGAGTTTGGACATTAACATATTTGTGTAAAACATTTAATTTCGTTCAAAGTGTATTTTCCACTGGGTATAACATTTAGCATTCCAATGAGCAAAAGGACTTTTAATGATGTTTTAAGTTTTTTCATCTATTATTGTTTTGTAGATATAGTTTATACTGAGTTTCCTTGACCCCAGTTATCTTTCTGATGGTTCTAAAAACTTAAAATATCACTAACAGAAGCAAACATTTCAATGAAAAGAGCTAAATGATTAAAAATTGACATGTACTTAGCAGATAAGTATTTTACATATATATATATGTGTAGTGGTATATTTATATGTAATAAGTACTATTTACATATAAGCATATATAACATAAATATCATGTTCAATAAGAATTCCATCAAAAATTAAATATGCACAACATAGTAGAATCTCAAGCACTTAGTCTCCTAGTGAAATTATCTATAGTTAAGCATAGAGTCATGGAAATAGTTGGTTAAAAAGCAAGTAGAAAAAGGTTAAAAAATCAGAAAACCTTAAGTCTTAGTTGCATCTCTTACTTCCTGTGTGGCCATGATCAGTTCACTGAACATTTCTAAACATTAGCTTATTCATCTTTAAAAAGTTCTTTCTATTGTTATAATGATTAAATGGAATAAATGATAAATGGTAACACGTTACAAGATATATTCATTGTTCTTGTTAAGGTTAAATAGCACTATACAATTTTGAAATATTTTCTGAATTCTCTAAGAAAGAGTAATTTATTTAGCAGTTTATTTAATTCATGTGGATACCAACCCACTTTTATCCATCTTACTATCCTTGTAAGATTGCCATATAATAATCCTTTAAACCTTAATGAATAAAATGAAGTATAGCTTATTAAGGTCTTCCTTTCAAAAATTAGCAGTTCAGATGTGTGAATGCTTTGTGTTTATCTAATAACTAGAACATTTATTTAGTTGGAATTTTTTTCTCAACAGTGTCATCTGTTTTTTTTTTTTTCCTTTATTAAATAAAGGCTAGATTTCATATTTTTCCCAACATAACTGTACATTTAAAATAATATACAATTTCATTTTGGGAGGATAACTATGATTAATAATAATTATATTTGCTGAGCTCTTGCATTGTGGTGGACACAGTGTAAGCAGATATGTAGTATAAACATATTTAATCCTCACAACAATCCTATGAGGTAGCCAATGTTATCCCCATTTACTGATGAAAAAAATTAAGGTATAGAATAGCTAAGTATATTTCCCTAAAATCATCCTTTAAGAGACAGAAAGGGAGTTGATCCCAGGCAGTCTGATTCCACAATCCAGGCTTGTTGCATTTAAACTGTGCTGCATTGCTAACTCTGCATAATCTCTTGCACGTCTACTTGTGAGCATTACCCTAATGCAACATCTGGGCACCATGATCCCTGATGATCTTTGATGCCAATAGCACTCATGTAAGTTCAACTTTCTTTGAGCCCTTGGCAGTACTTTCTAACTTATATGACATACTCTAAAACATAGTTATATGGAAATCAACTAGACCACTTTTTTTCCCCACATACGCAATAGTCAGATACATAAAAGGAAAATTAATAGCCTATCCAAGAGAGTGGTTTACATGGATTTCCAACCAGGGTAAGTTGTCATCCTTTATCCGTATAATCATGATGACTAAAATTGGTTTTTAAAGTTACATCACAATTTCACATAGATACTTGCATTTGTTTGTTGTATTTTACTCTCTTGAGCTTGTAAATACTAGTGATTAATTACAAGTTCACTTAAATTGTTATTATATCACCATGAAAATTCATGCATTTGCTGAAACATGTAATCAAACTTGTGCATTGAATTAATTCAAGAGTCAGAAACTAGAACATTTTATATAATTTATGTGGCTAATCCTCATAGTGCAACTGCAGGGATAGTCCTGGAAGCATAATTTCCCCCATAAATAGTATTAAAGCAAATTATGTCTTAAATTATATCTTAAACTCTTGAGGTTTACACTTGATTTCCTGTCATTGTGTTATCATAACATTGAGATAAATAACTCATTTTCTCACTTGAAATAAACTTCAAGTGAAACTAAGTTTCAAGTTATCATCACACATTGAAGAATATTTTCTTGTTCTTTATATACATGATCACAGGCATATGAGTGCAGACGTACATAGCTCATAAGAACACATAAAGCAGTCCCTACCTATGAATGGATTCATTTCAGGAAGTATATTTGGAAGTGTTTTTAGGAACCAGTGACAGCTTCTCATAGGAAAAGCTTTATTCCAATATCTCATATTTCACACCATTTTACATATTGCTTTTATTGGATTATCCTTTCCTAATTTCCTCTCTAGGCACTGGAAATACAATTCTCCGTATATCACTAAACTTAGGAGACCACCACTGTAACCCATAACAACCATACCTGTTTTCAATATATGCTGCCAGCCAACACAGTTGTCAAAAAGCTGTGATATCCCATTAGAGTAATTATGTAAATGGTAAGAAGCTGTGTTTATATTTTCAAAAAGGTAAATATCATTGTTTCGTTCTGAATTTTCACCTCTTGGACAAGCAATAGTTTTTTAATGTTTTCAAAATAAACAAAATATGCATTGGTGACACAAAACTGTAAGGTTTACTAAAACCAGAAAATACTGATCACAGAATACATGCTGTTTAATATGCCAACCGAAGTTGCATTTGGCCCATTTATATTATTTTCTGGTGGACAGTATTGAAAGTAACTGAGAAGTACACTTTATATTAACTACATTTTCTTTTCTTTCCTTCTTTCTTTCTTTCTCTCTCTTTTTTTTTTTTTTTTTTTTTTTTTTTTTTGCCTTTTAGGGCCACACCTGCAGCATGTGGAAGTTCCCAGGTTAGGGATTGAATCTGAGCTGCAGCTGCCAGCCTACCACACAGCCACAGCTATAGCCAACACCAAATCCGAGCCATGTTTGCATCCCACATTGTAGTATATGGCAATGCCAAATCCTTAACCCACTGAGTGAGACCAGGAATAGAACCCACATCCTCATAGCTACTAGTCAGGTTCATTATCCCTAAGCCACAGGGAACTCCTTAATTACATTTTCAAGAAGTCACAGTTTTTAGAATTAGAAAACCCCTCTCAATTTAATTATTAGCATGGAAGGAAAGGAGCAATTCAGCTCCTGAAAACTGATATTCAGAATGTTGGTGAAAGATAATATCTTTCTTTCTAAAGGGCAACTTGATTTTTGATAAATTTGTTTGCTTTATAAGTCAGTGGATCCCTGACTTAGTCCTAGGCTGCTATAAAAAAATACCACAGACTGGGTGGCTTAAACAACAGACATTTATTCCTCGCTGTTTTGGAGGCTGGGAAGTCTAAGATCAAGGCACCAGCAGATTCAGTTCCTGGTGAGTCCCCTCCTCCTGGTTTGTAGATGACTGCCTTCTCACTGTGTCCTCATATGGCAGGGGAGAGCAAGCTCTGGTCTCTTTTCCTCATCTTATAAAAACACTAATCTCATCATGCATGCCCCACTCTCATGACCTCAACTAAACCTAGTTACCTCCCAAGGGTTCCACATTCAAATACCATTACCTTGGGCATTAGGGTTTCAACTTATGAATTAGGGGATACAGGGATCAGGGACACAAATATTCAGTCTGTAACAGTCTCTAATTGGAGAATGTGTGTGTGAGTTTCATCCACATGTGTTTTTATATTTTTTAAATTGGTATGCCTTGGAGTTACGTTTGTGGTGCAGTGGTTAACGAAACTGACTAGGAACCATGAGATTGCGGGTTTGATCCCTGGCCTTGCTCAGTGGGTTAAGGATCCGGTGTTGCCATGAGCTGTGATGTAGGTTGCAGACGCGGCTCGGATCCCTCGTTGCTGTGGCTCTGGCTCTGGCATAGGCCAGTGGCTACAGCTCCGATTAGACCCCTAACCTGGGAATCTCCATATGTGGTGGGAGTGGCCCTAGAAAAGGCAAAAAGACCTAAATAAATAAATAAATAAATAAATAGGAATGCCTTGGAAAAGTCAAGCATGCTCCAGTTAACCACAGTCCCCACCACTCCCTACTGTCTTCCTCTTTGCTAGATCCTCTCAATGGTGTGGTCTGCCAAGCATATGTAGGTACCAGAATTGTTGACTCTTGATTTAAACCACTTGTCAAAATTTTTCAAGACTTTGGTATTAATATGCTCTTTTGATTTCCTCCTACAGGATGGAGAACCTAATAAGGGGAAGGAATCCCCCCCAATATCAGAGAAGTCCTTGTAAAGAAGTCCGTGCAGCACTTCGGAAGAGGCCCGAAGAGGAGTGTAAGTATGTTTCATAGGATTAACTGTGTTCTAGATAGACTTTGGTGAGTAACAGAGCAAAGCTCAAGGATTAACCTTTAAGTGGTAAGTCAAATAACAGAGGTTCTTAACAAATACTTGTTGAATCTAATTGAATTTTTTTAAAGAAACCTATTATCACATGGTACCTGGACTCAGGCTATAAGAACATTGTTTCCTTGAATGTTTCTCTTGCACTTCAAAATGCTCTGCTGATAATTTGGTTCCATGTTCAAATGGGATTGAAAAAGCCTGCACAGTTTACCACATCTTTCTTGGATATGTATTCCATGAATATTAATGTTTCTAAGAAGTCCTAAAGTAAAAAAAAAAAAAGTTTAAATGTGTTTAAAATAAATGTTTTCCAGTTTCATTTGACCATAATCCTCTTTCAAGCGTTTTTTGAAAACTGAGAACTCTTTGAAAACCACTGCATTAGACTAAAGAATAAATGTCTAGTGGTAAATATAAGCCTATTGATCAAATTGAAACATTTGATTTAAATCAAATTTAGGAAGAGATTTCGAAAGCTGAAAGACATGTATCCCATCATAAAGTCATTTTAATCCATCTTTAAATTATTAAAATATTGCAATTATAATCGTAGAGATTTTATCTATGTATTTCTAGTCTGTAGCATTGTTGGAGATGTTTGACATAATAATTTGCATTTTAAGTTTATAAGATGACCTATAATACTAGCTTTCCTCACAGCATTTGCATGTAATTATTTTCAAGGAACTAATTTATAATCCATTATGACAAAAACGTATCTGAATTATGTATTTTTACAGGAATTATATTTTAGAAAGACAAGCCTAATGCAGTGGGTTCACTGGTGTATACAGTTTAGTAGACTTTTAAGCTTATATTGGCATTTTAAATTAATTTGAAGTACACCATTCTGGATAAAAGACCCAAGTATAGTAAATCCAGGTCTACTGATGGAAAATAGAATGTTTTTGTTTTGTTTCACTTTATTATAGTCAATAGATAATCTGATTGGGTTGGCATCTATGTCATTCAATATAGCGTTAGTTTTAGTTGGTATATTTATAGCTTGTTACTAACATTGTAAGCACTATCGAGTTAAAACTAAAATTTGAAAATGAAGATACAGGTCATGGGTATGTTAAAACAAAAAATATTTCTAAGATGCAGCCTCTTGTATAAAACTTGCTTTTTTATTGGTTCATAAGAAAGCTTTGAGGTTTCTCCTTTATGCTGGTTTAACACCATCAGCTTAGTCTCTGGTATAAGTCTGCAGATTTAATTTAGAAATTTAGAAAGGATTTTTTGTGAATAAATCTATAGTTGATTATCACAGAGATGCTATTTAACATATGCAAAGTGATTTTTCAGATCTCTTGTTGTGAGTTGTTCTAAGCCAGAGGCTGACCAACTATGGTCCATTTATCAAATCCATCCTGATACCTGTTTCTGTAAATAACATTTTATTGAAACACAGCCATATCCCATTTATTTAGGTATTGTTTATGGCTGCTTTCCATGGCAAAGGAAACGTTGAGTAGTTGTGAATGAGACTCAATGGCCTACAAAGCCAACAGTAATCATTTAATTTTTTATAGAAAATGTTTTGAAACTGTGGTTCTGGGCTAGTGGTTCTCAGAGGTGGTCTTTAGACTAGCAGTAGGAGCATCTGGGAAGTTGTTAGAAATGTACATTTTAAGCACCACAACCCACATTTACTGAATCCAAACCCGTGAAGGGCAGATCCAGTCATCTATGTTTTGAGAAGGCCCTACAAGAGATTCTGATGGAAGCTCAAGTCTGAAACCACTAGCCGAAATCAAATGACTGGTTGCAGATGACATTAAATCATCATAGATACAAAAAACTAATAAGGATAGACATATTTCAGAGTTAAGTCTTGTCTGATATAAGATAAATAATGTAACTGTTGCTTGCGTTATAACAAGCAAGTCCTCAACAATTGGATCCATCACTACAGGGAACTCAGCTGGATTAACTATATTTGATCATGAAAGACATAACAAGAAGGGAGAAGTGTATAAAGTGTTATTTTCTGGCAGAGAGATCTTCATTATCCCTTGTTAGTTTAATGAATACTACTTCTTGTCCTGTACAGGTCAGTGTTAATTCCCTAAGAAAGAAGTCTGTTTTTTAGAATAGGAGCAGGATATTATTGCAGTTAATTAAGACATTAACTTTTCAGTCACACATAAAATTTTATTCTCTAATGTGACACTTAATATGACCAGCTACAGGTCCTTGGGTATTATTTTTTTAATCTAAGATTCAGTTTACTTATTTGGAAAATGAGGATAATGAAAGAACCTACCTTGAAGGATTGTTTGGAGAATTAAGAAAGATGTATATTAAGTACCTGGTATAGAACTTCAGACATAGCAAGTTTTTTTTCCCACTCTCTCTTGCTTTTCACTTATTGTTATTGTTCTTATTTCAAACTAACCATTTGAAGATAGCAAAGCAGGTTTTGAACATAGAAATGAAAATCTATATGAATTATAACCACTATTTTTAGAAAGGAACAAGTTGTAAACTCATGACGTAAAGCTAGAATTCTTGCAGCAGTGTTGGATAGTAATTTGTGTTAGATAGTAATTTGTCTCATACAGTTAGTCTAACACAGGTTCTTTCCCTATGATTCTACAAATTCAAAGTGGGATCTAGACCCAGACTTACTGGTCAACCCCTATGGAAAACTGCCATCTTAGAAAATCATCATAGAAAGCCAAATGGTAGTAGCTTCTCTTTACTGAAAATTGAAAGAATAGCAGAACTTGACTCAGACAATAGGATCCTCCAGATGCAGAGCCCTCTTGCATTTAGATATATTGCAAACAAGAGGATTTTGCTAAATAACATAATTCATACTGCTTTCGTTTATAATCTTTTATGTTCTTTTACAATATTTTCAATGTTAATATTAACATTAGTTCAACAGACATAGCTCTTAAAAATTATTTCATGTGACTTATATAGTCAAGCAAACTTTCAGTAAAATTTGATTCTTGTAAAAGACTTTTAAGCATGTTAAAGTTACTTCCCGCTTAAAAAATTAATAAATAAAACCTTTGTCTTCAAAACCAAAGCACCATTCCCCTACAGCCCTACATTCTCGTTTTCTTCTTAGGCAAACCTCTCTAAGGAGTCATCTGTACTCACTCCATTTACATACCCCCTATTCACTTCTCCAAATCAATGCAGTCTCGCTCCTACCCAATCAATCTGCTGAAAGAGTTTTCATTTAGACTACCAATAATCTCTTTGTCATACTGTGTTAGTTATCATGGGTTTGATCCCTGGCTTTACTCAGTGGGTTGGGGATCTGGTGTTGCTGTGAGCTGTGGTGTAGGTTGCTAATGTGGCTCGGATCCCGAGTTGGTGTGGCTGTAGTGTAGGCATTTGCAGCTGTGATTTGACCCCTAGTCTGAGATCTCCATATGCCAAGGGTGCTGCCCTAAAAAAAAAAAAAAAAAAAAAAAAAATGTATCCTACAGTTTCTGGAGTAAAAAATCCAGGCAGGGCCTGGATAGGTTCCTGCCTCAGGGTGACATCAGGCTGAAGTCTTTTCATAAAGTCAACTAGGGAAGAATCTACTTCCAAGCTTTCTTAGGCTGTTGGCAGAATTAGTTCTCTTGTGGTTCTGTGACCAAGAGCTCTATTTTTTGCTGACTTCCAGCTGAGGGCCGCATTTCGGTTCTAGAGGTCTCCTTTAGGTCCTTGCTACATGTATATTGTCAATATGGCTGCTACTTCATTATTTCTACTAAAAAAGTTATAAATAAATGAAATTAAACTAAAAAATGTTCACGTAACCCACAGGAAGGCAAGAAAAAAGAAACAGAGGAATGAGAAACCAATGGAACAACAGAAAACAAAATGGCAGACATAAGCTTTAATAGATCAATAATTACATTAAGTGTAAATGGTGTAAATACCTCAATTACAAGCCAAAGTTTGTCAGATTGGTTAAAAAAGAATAAAAAAAAAGTTGCCTGTAATAAATACTTTTTAAATGTAACAATATGAAAAGGAGTTATATATGTAAGATTTATAAGTATTTAAATGAAAACTTGAGTGACTATATTAGAAAAAGTAAGTTCAAAGTAAAACATAATAAAGAAGATGATTTCATAATGATAAAGGGGTCAGTTCATTCAACAGGCTGTAACAAGCCTAAATATTTATTTATTTATTTTCATTTATAATGATTTTTATTTTTTCCATTATAGCTTGTTTACAGTGTCCTGTCAGTTTTCTACTGTACAGCAAGGTGACCCAGTTACACATACATGTATACATACTGTTTTTCTCACATTATCATGCTCCGTAAGTGACTGGACATAGTTCCCAGTACTATACAGCAGGATCTCATTGTTTATCCATTCCAAAAGCAATAGTTTGCCTCTATTAACCCCAAATTTCCAGTTCATTCCACTCTCTCCCCTTCCCCCTGGGCAACCACAAGTCTATTCTCCATGTCTATGATTTTCTTTTCTGTGGAAAGTTTCATTTGTGCTGTATATTACATTCCAAATATAAGTGATACCATATGGTATTTGTCTTTCTCCTTCTGACTTACTTCACTTAGTATGAGAGTCTCTAGTTCCATCCATGTTGCTGCAAATGGCATTATTTTTTCTTTTTTATGGCTGAGTAGTATTCATTCCATTGTGTATGTATATCATGGATCTTAATCCATTCATCTGTCGATGGACATTTAGATTGTTTCCATGTCTTGGCTATTGTGAATAGTGCTGCAATGAACAATGGGTGCATGTGCCTTTTTCAAGAAAAGTTTTGTCCGGATGCATGCCTAAGAGTGGGATTTCTGGGTCATATGGTAGTTCAAGCCTAAATGTTTATGACTTCAATTTATTTTTTACAAATTTATATTTTCTCCAACTTTGTTTTAATTGCTTTACTATGATGTCTTTTTTTTTCCTTAGTCCAATTTAGTTTTCCATGGCTAATTAATTCTTGGTTGCATCATTGGGATTGTGGCCTGTTTAAAAGAAAAAAACAACATAATTATTTTCATATAGAGAAATATCTATGAAAGTATATTTTTGCCTCAAAATTACCCTGAGTCAATACTGTGTAAACCAAAATTCCACAAAGCCTATCTATTCATTTTCTGCATAATAAGAAAAACTCATTGAAGAGTTTTTTCTTTATTTTACTTTCTTATAAAACTTAAATTTCTAATAAAATAATTCTATCCTTATAGCATTGATATTTTTCCTTAATGTAAACAATCTATTGTATATTATCAGGAAATAACATTTAAAAATATTTTGTTTTCAAGTAATTGAAAGCTACTTTTCCAAATGTCAAAATATTCTTGTATTAACCAGTTTGTTAAAAGTCATGATACTTAATCAGGTTCCTGCTTTCATGTTATTGAAATCATTGAACAGGAGTTCCCGTCGTGGCGCAGTGGTTAACGAATCCGACTGGGAACCATGAGGTTGCGGGTTAGGTCCCTGACCTTGCTCAGTGGGTTAACGATCCGGTGTTGCCCTGAGCTGTGGTGTAGGTTGCAGATGCGGCTCGGATCCTGCGTTGCTGTGGCTCTGGTGTAGGCTGGCGGCTACAGCTCCAATTCGACCCCTAGCCTGGGAACCTCCATATGCGGCGGGAGCGGCCCAAAGAAATAGCAAAAAGACAAAAAAAAAAAAAAATGAAATCATTGAACATTATTTAACCTTTCCCTGATAATTCAAGGACAGTTTTATGAAGACCCATTGGTATTTAGAATTCAATCTGGACTTCCCTTTGTATCATGTTGTCACCTTTCACTTGTGCTGTGATTCTTATTTTCTAGCTACCCCTTCTTTTGGCATTCTGTATCTCATTCAGAGCTGATACACCATCCTCACTAAGAAATTTATATTTGGAGTTCCCATGCTGGCGCAGCAGTAATGAACCTGACTAGTTTCCATAAGGATGCAGGTTTGATCCCTGGCCTTGCCCTGTGGGTTAAGGATCCATTGTTGCCATGAACTGTGGTGTAGGTCGCAGACGTGGCTCGGATCCCGTGTTTGCTGTGGCTATGGCATAGGCCAGCAGCTACAGCTCCAATTCGACACCTAGCCTGGGAACTTCCATATGTCCCAGGTGCAGCCCTAAAAAAAAACAAAGAATTTTGTATTAAATATGTGTCAATGAATGAAGGCTTGAATACTAATCAATCCTTGGATGGATTTATAGTAAACAGATAAAGAAGTGGGGAACATTAAATGCAATATAAGAGGTGGGGTGCATTAATTTAAAAGAGTCTAAGCTTACCCTTCTTCTAGTTGACTTCATCTCAAATTCCAGATACTTGATTTCTTTACCAGATTCCTATTTTAAACTATGCCCCAATGTCTCAAGTATGGTATTGATGACTCACTTGGTCAGGGGTCTTATGAAGTGGGGAGAGGGAAAGAGCTCATATCTGCTAAGGAAATTTGATGAGATCCTCAGGCTGGTGGCACCATGCTATGTGGCTACAGACCTCACACATGTGCATAATAATGTCACCGTACAGAGGAAGAGTTACTTTATTTACCCAGGTTTCTCTTTATGCTAGGAAACCTCCCAGATGCTTCTAAAAATGTTTCCAATCATTTCACTAGCCTAAATTGGGATAAATCCCTATTCCTGTACTATTAGTATACACCATAAGAATGCTATGTACTCACTGGTTTAAGTTTATTATACTTTCAAGAGCTAGTTTAATATTAAATAATCCTAGGTGATATAAGGAAATGAAAGGAAGATAATGTATTTGCCCACTAGGTTTAGCATAATGGAGCAGTTAAGGTTATTTAACACTACATCCCATACTAATGCTTGCAGTGTATATTTGTCTATATGTAGTTAGCTATCCTAAAATATTTTAGGGATGGGAATAGGAAAAGGGAAATAACAGGTGGTACCTGGGAGATTGGGTATCTGGGTACTGATATTAAAGTGACTTCCAGGCCCTTATTTGTCATTCAGTGCCCTCTTTTCCTGTCTAATCTCTCCAATTTGTGGGCAGCTATATTTCTATCATCTTCAGTTGCTCTGTTAACTTTCCTTAAAGTACAGTTTCTGGTTTGGAATAAAACCCATTTCCTGTACATCTTCCTTCCATTTTATAGCCAGCGCTTCTTTCTTTCAAACTTAACCAGTTATCACTCACATTTCATAGATGAGGCTATAGGATCTCAGACATATCAAGTAATAATGCAATGTCATATAGCTAGTAAATGCAAAAGCTGGAATGCAAACATAAGTTTGACTTCAGAGTATCTTTTTTCTACCATTCCATGCTATATACGTACATGATAGTATTCTGTGTTCTAATTTTAGCTCTCAGAATTCACTTTTTGCTTAATCCTTAGATTTTTTAAAACATAAACTATCATACAAAAAAGGTATATAACATGTATGTATAACTTAAAGAATTATAAATTAACACCCATATGTCTAAAACATCAGTGTTGCTGAATTATTCATTCCTACCCAGCTCTAATCATCTCTTTAGTTCAGCACATTCATTCCAGGAGACTAGTCTCCCCTACTCCTCATTTTTCAGGTCTTTCTTTAAGGTTCTTAAGTCCTACAGCAAAGCCAAAGAAATAGTGTATATGATTTTAGTGCAAGGGGACTCAAGAGAAACAAGTGGTCAGTGATTTCTCATTAGCCAGGAAATCTTATTAAATTTATGGCTTTCTATTATATATTGTGAGTATAGAGTATCTTAACAAGAAATAATGTTTCATTTTAAACTTGGGTTTTTATCAGCCCACATCTATAAGTAACACATGTTAGTCACTAATAATTTTGACATGATGTAAAAATAAGATTAAATGGAGATTAGATTAAATTAGGTTCATAGCCTGAACATTCTTAGGACAATTAGAAATGAAATCAAACTCATGCAAACTTAGTACAAAGTTACTGTATTTTAGATAGATTTTTCATTCAAGGTAGTAATAGAAATTCAGGCAAAAATATATCTTAAACTTTTCTTTGGAATTCCCACAGGTTTAAACCAGCTTCCTTGGGTTACCTGCAAGGAGATTTCTCCCAAGATAATACTTATGAAATAATTTTAGAAAAAGATCCACTAGCATTTACTTTCCTAGCACCTCTAGCTTAGCAAACCATTCATGTTAGGGCTTGAATCTCCACTAGACTTCTTTTAAAATGCAAATTCCCTTGAGGGTAATGATAGTCAATTCCTGAGACTCTTTAACATAAAACTGATTTTAGATCACTGATCTCAGTCACTGGAAGGAGTCAAATATTAAGAAATCTTTGGACACCTAGGAAGAGAAAAGAAAGGTCAAAAAATGGTTACATAGATGAGGATTTTGAAAAATAAATTCATCTACTACATATTTTTGCTAAGGGTTGGTTTCTCACTTGGTGAAAGATTTTCAAATAAAATTTCAGCCCTTTTGATATCTTCCACTTATTTCAGTAGTAACCACCCTACTAATTTATTCCTTCTTTATAAAAGATTCTCTTTCTCTTCTTGGCATTGGGCAGGTCTTCCCTCCTATCATTCTATGAAACACTTTGGACAAATAGTTAATGCAATGCTTACAACATAGTATTTTATCTTTTGCTTGCATGTCCATTTCTTTCCCATTGGGCTGTGAGCTGCATAAGGGTGGGCAGATACTTTCTTTCTTTTTGTATGCAAAAGTTCTTGGGCCAGGGATTGAACCTGCTCCACAGCTGTAACCACAGCCGCAGTAGTGAGAACATAGGATCCTTTACACACTGAGCCATGAGCTAACTCCATTTTTTTTTCAACATACAACTTATTTATCTGTCTATTAACATTAAGCACAATATTTGATATATAACTATCACTCTAATAAAAGTTTAATAAACAAACAAAAGAAAGAACAAACTATAAAAGATACAACTTGATTCAGGCCATGGTATTAATTGGAGTTTAAAGACATCCAAGAGATAACTTCTGTATTCCAGAAAAGTTTTGGAATTAATTATGATATTGACAAGCTATCAGGCAGTTAGAGATCAAGCATTAACTTTATTACTGTTATCAGCTAGATTGGGAGGGATGGGATCAAGATGGCGGAGGAATACGATGCGGAGTTCACCTCCTCCTACAAAAACTTTAAAAATACATCTACATGTGGAATGATTCACAGGGAACATCTACTGAACTCCATCAGAAGACCTCAGATTTGCAAAAGGGAAAGAAAACCCCCACAAGGCCAGGTAGGACAAAGGGAAAAGAAAGAAAAAAGAGGAGAAAGAGAAAGGAATCAGGACAAGGCTTGTGTCCCAAGGAGAAAGCTGTGAGGGAGAAAAGGTTTTTGCACCCTGGGAAGCCTCTTACTGGCAGGGAGATAAGCTTGGATAAGAAGGGAGCTTTAGAGTCTAGGAGGAAAGAGTAGCAGCCAATTTCTTGAAGGCAAAGGGAGAATAACCTGCATAGATGGTCAGCACCGACACCCCCTGCTCCCCAGCTTGAAATGCTTGACCATTGGAACAAGTGGGGGCTGGGAGCTGAAACTCAGTCTTCAGAAGTGAGACCCAGGGAGAGGACCAAGGTTGGCTTTGCAGAGACACCCTGAAGAGGCTGGACTGTAACATAAGAGGATCTACTTGGAAGAAACCTGGTCCTGCCAGAAAGGCAAGGTACAATTGTTAAGGGGCATGTAAGGAGGGGTGTAGGATTGCCATAAGTGCTTCTTCCCCTGTGAGTGCTCACAGGTAACAAGGCGCCACCTACAAGAGATCTGGGGGCAGGTGCAAACCTCTGCCACCACTGTGGTCTTCAGAGGCCAGCAGTGGCTAGGAGACCTGCAAACAGGCACCAAGCTCTGCCCCGCAATGTCCCAGGAGTGTGCCAGTCCCATTTGCCCCTCCAAAACCTGCCCCTGCTCTGCCGGGATTACAGTGAGCCCCAGATACTCCCACAAAACCAGCAAGCCAGCAACAGACCCTCCCCATTGTTCCAGGGGTGTGCTAGCTCCCCTCACCCCTGCAAAACTTGCAAGCAAGTGCCAAGCCCTGCCCTTGCTGCCCCAAGAGGGTGAAAGGGCTCCCACGCCTGCATACCCTATATTAAGGGGAAAACAGCTGAGAAAAGAGGCAGCAAACATCTAGAAAAACAAGCAGCCTTTTGCTTCAGGACAAGATGGTGGAATAGAAAGACTTGAACTTACTTCCTTTCACAAAAACACCAAAATCACAACTAACTGCTGAACAACCATTAACAGAAAAGACTGGAACCTACCAAAAAGGACATGTTTCATTCAAGGACAAAGTAATGGCGACAATGAGATGGCCAGAGGGCATGTTTATGATATAACCAAATTCCATACCTTCCGGTTGGATAACCCACAAACTAGAAAATAATTCTCTCAGAGGTTCTCCCACAGGAGTGAGAATTTTAAGCCCCATGTCAGGCTCCCAAACCTGAGAAGGTGGAATTGGGAAGAATCTCCACCCCACTCCACAGCATTTGACTTCGAAGGCCAGTGGGGTTTGAGTGCAGGAATTCCACAGAAAGGGGGAAAACAGAGACTCCAGTCTTAGTTCACACGGGGTTTCAGGTGCACTGGGACCCAGCACAAAGCAGGAAATCTATAGGAGCCTAGGCTATACCTACCTGTGGATCTTGAAGGGTCTCCTGGAGAGGGGAAGGTTGACTGAGACCCACAAGAGGGGCAAGGTCACTGGTGACAGGGGGCCCAGAGAATATTGATTGGTATGATCTCTCCCAGAGGTCGTTTGGAACTCCCATAAGTTATAAGCTGATTTTTCAGCAGAAATTCTGTAGGCAATAAGGGAGTAGCACAATATATTTAAAGTGTTGAAAGAGAAAAGCCTGTGACAAGAATACTCTACTCAGCAAGGCTGTTATTCAGCTTTTATGGAGAAATCAAAAGCTTTACAGACAGACAGAAGCTAAGAGAATTCAGTACCACCAAACTAGCTTTACAACAAATGCTAAAGGAACTTCTCAAAACAGAAAAGAAAAGGCCACAACTGGAAACAAGAAAATAACAAATGAGAAGGCTCATTGGTAAAACAAAACACACAATAAAGGTAGGAAATCATCTACGCACAAATATAATATTAAAACCAACAATCATGAGAAAAGGAGAGTATGATTGCAGGATATTGGAAAGGCATTTGAAATTAAGAGACCATCAACTTAAAATAGTCTTGCATATATAGACTGCTGTATCAAAACCACATGGTGATTGCAGACCAAAGATCTAAAATAGATACACACAAATAAGAAAAACACAACACTAAAGAGAGCTATCAAATCACAAGAGAACAAAAAAGGAAGGGAAGAAAAAAGACCAAAAAAAAAAAAAACCAAACCCAAAAGAATTAATAAATTGGGAGTTGTTGCTGTGGCTTAGTGGGTTAAGAATCTGACTGCAGTGTCTCAGGTTGTATCTGACTGTTAAGAATCTGACTGTAGGAGTTCCCGTCCTGGCGCAGTGGTTAACGAATCCGACTAGGAACGATGAGGTTGAGGGTTCGATCCCTGCCCTTGCTCAGTGGGTTATCCATCCAGCGTTGCCATGAGCTGTGGTGTAGCTCGCAGACACGGCTCGGATCCTGAGTTGCTGTGGCTCTGGCGTAGGCTGGCAACTACAGCTCTGATTAGACCCCTAGCCTTGGAACCTCCATATGCTGCGGGAGCGGCCCAAGAAATGGCAAGAAGACGAAAAAAAAAAAGAAAAGAAAAAGTAAAAGAAAAAGAACAAAAGAATCACTTAGTCTGAACCACAGAGAGAAAATAGACTTAAAAAAAAAAAAAAAAAAAAGAATCTGACTGTAGAGGTGTGGGTTTGATTCCCTGCCTAGTACTCTGGGTTAAAGGATCTTGTGCTACTGAAGCTGCAGAGTAAGTAACAGCTACAGCTTGGATTCAGTCCCTCATCTGGGAACTTCCATATGCCACGGGTGTGACCCTAAAAAAAGCAATAAACAAAATGGCAGTAAGAACACACATATCAATAAATACCTTAAATGTAAATGGAGTAAATGCGCCAACCAAAAGATATAGACTAGTTGAATGGATACAAAAACAAGACCTGTGTATATGCCATCTACAAGAGACTTACTTCAGATCTAGGGACACATACAGACTGAAAATGAGGCGATGGGAGAAGATATTCCATGAGAATGGAAATCAAAAGAAAGCTGGAGTAGTAATGCTTATATCAGACAAAATAGACATTAAAATAAAGAAAGTTACAAGAGACAGAGAAGGACACTACATAACAATCAAAGAAGAAGATACAACAATTGTAAATATATGAAGTGGGATGGATGAGGAGTTTGAGATTGGTAGATGCAAACTGTTACATTTAGAATGGATAAGCAATGAGGTCCTACTCTACAACATAGGGAATTAGATACAATCTCTTGGGATAGAACACAATGAAAGATAATATGAGGAAAATAATGTGTATACATATATGTATGACTGGATCACAATGCTGTACAGCAAAGAGTGACACAACACTGTAAATCAACTATAATGAAAATAAAATTAATAAAACAGAGGTCTTAAATGACACGTTAGACTAGATAGACTTAATTGATATTTAAGAACATTCTATCCAAAAGCAGCAGAATACAGATTCTTCTCAAGTGTACGTGGTATATTCTCTGGGATAGACATCTTGGGTCACAAATCAAGCCTCACTAAATTTAAGAAAACTGAAATCATATGAAGCATCTTTTCTGACCACAACGCTATGAAGTTAGGAATCAATTACATGAAAAAAATTAAGAAACACAAACATGTGGAGACTAAGGTATATGCTATTAAACAACCAGTGAAGAAATCAAAGATGAATTAAAAAAATACCTAGAGACAAATGACAATGAAGATGGGATGATCCAAAACTTTTGGGATGCAGTAAAAGCAGTTCTAAGAGAGAAGTTTATAGCAATACAGTCTTACCTCAGGAAATAAGAAAAATCTCAAAGAAACAACCTAACCTTACATCAAAAGGAACTAGAGAAAGGAAAATTAGTGGAAGGAAAGAAATCATAAAGATTAGAGAAGAAATAAATTAAGTAGAAATGAAGAAAGCAGTAGAAGAGATCAGTGACACTAAAACCTGGTTCTTTGAGAAGATAAACAAAATTGATAATTCTTTAGTCAAACTGATCATGAAAAAAAGGAGAGTGCTCAAATCAATAAAATTAGAAATGAAAAAGGAGAAGTTAAATGTACAGCACAAAAATATAAAGGATCATGATAGACTGCTACAAGAAACTATATGCCACTAAAATTGACGATCTAGAGGAATGGGCAAATTCTTACAAAGGTACAACTTTCCAACATTAAACCAGAAAGAAATAGAAATAAAAATAGAAATATCCAGGCATATCAAAGGAAACTAAACAAAATGAAAAAGCCCACAGAATGGGAGAGAATATTTTCAAATGAAGCAACTGACAAAGGATTAATCTCCAAAATATACAAACAACTTGTACAGGTCAATATCAGAGAAACAAGCAACCCAATCAAAAAATGGGCAGAAGATCTAAATAGATATTTGCTCAAAGATAGAAAACACATGAAAGATGCTAACATTGCTAATTATTAGAAAGATGCAAAACAAAATTACTCTGAAGTACCACCTTACACCAGCCAGAGTGGCCATCATCAAAAGGTCTACAAATAGTAAGTGCTGACAGGGCGTGGAGAAAAGGGCACTTTCCTACATTGTTGGTGGGAATGTAAGTTGGTACAAAAAACTGTACAAAACAGTATGGAGATTCCTCAAAAAACTAAAAATAGAACTACCTACATATGATCTAGTAATTCTACTCCTGGGAATATATCCAGAGAATACGATAATTTGAAAAAATTACAGCACTGTTTATAACAGTCAAGACATCGAAGTAACCTAAATGTCCATCAACAGAGGAATGGATTAAAAAAAGAAAATGTGGTACATATATACAATGGAATATTACTCAACCATAAAACAGAATGAAGTAATGTACTTGCAGCAACATGGATGCACTGAGAAATTATCATACTAAGTAAATTAAATTAGACAGAGGAAGACAAATATATCACTTATCTGTGGAATCTTTAAAAAATGACATAAGTGAATTTATTTACAAAATAGAAACAGACTCACAGAATTAAAAAACAAACTTATGGTTACCAAAGGGGAAAGGAAGATAGGAGAGATGGATTGGATGCACATTATTGTGTATGGAATGGATGGTCAGCAAGGACTTGCTGTATCATAGAAGGAAATCTATTCAGTATTCTATATTAGAATGTGTATGTGTACATGTATACTGAATCACTTTGCTATACAGCAGAAATTAATACAATATTATAAATCAACTATACCTCAATAAATTAAAGAATAAATAAATAAAAGCTCAGTTGAAGGACATAGCTGAGATGTTTGGCCATACTACATTCAAGATATATGCATACTTACCCACTGAGCCAAAGCCATACAAAAACAAACAAAAAAACCCCCAAACAGGCCTCTTCACATGGGGAATTCCTCCTGCAAAACTTATAGCATTGAGAAATAGATCAATGTGCTGTGTCTTTCCTGAAGCAGCTTCCCCCCAAAGAAAAATTGAGGAGGGGACTGGCCTACCCCTGTCTAGTTCTCCTTTAAAATTTGAGTCAGATAAATCATTGCATTTCCTAATAAGAGTTAAGAATAAGATAAGAGGTCAAGAGTGTTGGGGAGATCTGTGTGGAGAGATCTCATGAAGATGCGTGGATAGCAGCATATATCTTAATGTATGTAAGCACACATAAACTTACAGTGTTTCTTAGAATTTTTATTTCTTAAACTGCTGGGCTTACGCCTTAGGTAACTGTAGGGGAATTTATTAACGTAATCCCTGCTGTATATCAATTACTATTCTTTCGTAGACTCTTGTGGTATCATTGGAGGCAGTGAGGAAGAGCAATATAGATTTCAGCCCACGCCCACTGTAAACCAACACCTTGACACTTCATTCTATGTTCTACTTGTTTTCCCAAATAATGCTCTACATGGTTAGCAAAGCTTCTGCCATATGCTTAAATTACATTCATTTATTCCACAGAGATCTACTGTTTTGGTGTCTACTGAGTGCTTCTCTCCCTGTTCTGGATGTTTGTGATACATAGTGGGAAAAAATTAAAAAACCAAAACAGGCACCCATTTCTATTCCCAACAGTCATGCTCTTGTTGGGGAAAGCAGACATTAAACAACATAAATAAGTTATAATTCATTAGAAGGTGATTCATATTGTGGAAAAATAGAGCAAAGTTATGGAGGATTTAGGAGTGGAGAGAGATTTGAGGGCAATTTCAAGTAGGGAGAATACAAAAATAGGGATTTTACAAAAGACAACATCAGAATAAAGAGTTTACAAGTTGTAAACTCTGTGTATGACTTCTGCATTTAAATTCAACTGGAAGAACTCTCTAATTCAAAAGTAAACTTTGGCATGATGCAATGTGTTATGTGGGGGAATAGTCACCTGTTATACTATCTCTTCTCAAAGGAAAGAAGCTATTAAGACACTTTTGTCTTTTTGCAAAGTTTAGAAACTTGCAATGCTGAATACCCAAGTTCAGCTTGTTTGCAGTGCCTTTTTTCACAATCCAATAATTTTAAATCTTTAAAAATGTTTGCCCCTTTGGGAGTTCCTGTTGTGGCTCAGTGGAAATGAATCTGGCTAGCATCTGTGAGGGTGCAGGTTCAATCCCTGGCCTTGCTCAGTGGGTTAAGGGTCCCTTGAGCTGTGGTGTAGGTCACAGACGTGGCTCAGATCTGGCATTGCTGTGGCTGTGGTGTAGGCTGGTGACTGCAGCTCCAATTTGACCCCTAGCCTGGGAACCTCCATATGCCAAGGGTCTGGCCCTAAAAAGACCAAAAAAAAAAAAAAGGTTGCCCCTTTGAGTGCCAGTTATGGGCTGAATGAGAATTTGGCTAGTGGCATGGTTTCTACTAAGTCTGGTGAGCATGTGTTTTTGGTCCTAGAAACCTAGTATCCTTTGCCATGTATACTGCTATGGAATCGCTTAGGCCTATGTAACTGCTATCATTCTTACCTGGAGAATTAACCTCAGCATGTTCCTGGATTAAAGCAGCTATTGTTACTGCAGAAATGTGTGCCTTTGGGGGCTTAATGAGGATGTCTACTCTTTCAAGAAACTTGCTTTTCTTAACATTGGACTGCTCCAAGAAGGCCTTCAGTAGAATTTCTTTCTGCCCTAGCATTTTCACAGAAGTGAAATAGGCACATTGTATTTCAGCTCTCTCTATTGTTCTATTGATGTTCAGGTAATGTTGCCAAATAAATTACAAGACACCTGGTTAAATTTGAATTCAGATAAGCAATTTTTTAGTGTTAATACATCTCAGACAATATTTAGGGCATATTTAAAACTAAAATATTATTCATTCCTTATCTGAAACTCAAACTTAATTGGGTGTTGGTATTTGTATTTGGATTCTATGGAAAAACAGAAACAGTAGATTTTACGTTTATGTGATATGTGTATCTATGTTTTTAAAGAAATTGGCTCACATAATTTTAGAGGCTGGCAGCTCCAGAATCTGCAGGCTGGAGGGCCATGGAGCAGCTGATAGTGCAACACAAGTCTCAAGTCCACCTACTAGCAAAATTCCTTCTTTTTCTAGGAAGTTAGTCTTTTTCTATAAAGACCTTCAACTGATTGGATGTGGCCCACAATCATTATGGAGGGCAGTCTTTTTTATTCAGTCTGCTGATTTAAATGTCAGTCTCTTCTAAAAACTCCCTCATAGAAGCATCCAGAGTAATGTTTGACCACATATGTGGGCACTGTGGTCCAGTCAGTTTGACGCAGAAAATTTTATTCTTTCTTTTTTTTTTCAAGTTTATGATAATTTTATTTTTTAGTTTTTATTTTAAAAATTTTTATGATTTATTTACAGTGTTCTGTTAATTTCTGCTGTACAGCAAAGTGACCCAGTTATACATATATATACATTATTTTTCTCACATTATCCTCCATCATGTTATATCACCAATGATTAGATACACAGTTCCCTGTGCTATACAGCAGGATCTCATTGCCCATCCACTCCAAATGCAAGAGTTTTAATCTACTAACTCCAGACTCCCAATCCGTTCTACTCCCTCCCCCTCCCCTCTGCCAAACACGAGTCTGTCCTACAAGTCCATGATCTTTTCTGTTTTGTCGATAGATCATTTGTGCTATATTTTAGACTTCACATATAGGTGATATCATATGGTGTCTTTTTTTGACTGACTTCACTTAGTATGAGAGTCTCTAGTTCTATCTATGTTGCTGCAAATACCATTATTTTGTCCTTTTTATTGCTGAGTAGTATTCCATTGCATATGAACCACATCCTCCTAATCCATTCATCTGTCAGTGGGCATTTAGGTTGTTTCCATGTCTTGGCTATTGTAAATAATGCTGTGATGAGTATACAGATGCATGTGTCTTATTCAATGAAATGTTTGTATGGATGAATGCCTAGGAGTGGGATTGCTAGACCATGTGGTAGTTCTGTAGTTTCCTGAGGTATTTCTATACTGTTTTCCATAGTGGTTATACCAATTTACATTCCCACCACAGTGTAGGAGGGTCCCCTTTTCTCAACAGCCTTTCAGCATTTGCTATTTATTGACTTGTTAATGATGGCCATTCTGGCAGCTGTGAGGTGTGGTACCTCATTATAATTTTGATTTGCATTTCTCTAATAATCAGTGATGTTGGGCATTTTTTTTCATGTGCCTGCTGTATGTCTTCTTTGGTGAAATGTCTATTTAGGTCTTCTGCCCATTTTTCAATTGGGTTGTTTGGGTTTTTTTTGCTGTTGAGTTGTATGAGTTGTATATTTTAGAGATTAAAACTTTGTTGAGACAGTTGAAAAAATTTTCTCCCATTCCATGGGTTGTCTTTTCATTTTTTTAATGGTTTCCTTTGCTGTGCAGAAGCTCTTGAGCTTAATTAGGTCCCATTGGTTCATTTGTGTCTTTATTTTCTTTATTATAGAAGGTGGATCAAACAAGATTTTGCTGTGATTTATGTCAAAGAGCATTCTGCCTATGTTTTCCTCTAGGAGTTTTATAGCATTTGGCCTTACATTTAGGTCTTTAATCCATTTTGAGTTTATTTTTGTGTATGGTGTTAGGCAGTGTTCTAATTTCATTCTCATACATGCAGTTGTCCTGTTTTCCCAGCACCATTTATTGAAGAGACTATCTTTCTTCCACTGTAATTTTTTGCCTCCTTTGTCATAGATTAAATTGACCATAGGTGTTTGGGTTTATTTCTGGACTTTATAGCCTGTTCCATTAATCTATATTCCTGTTTTTGTGCTAGTACCATACTGTTTTGATGACTGTAGCTTTGTAGTAGAGTCTGAAGTTGGGGAGCCTCATTTCTCCAGTTTTGTTTTTTCCTTTCAATTGTGCTTTGGCTATTCAAGGTCTTTTGTGTTTCCACACAAATTTTAAAATATTTTGTTCTAGGTTCTGTAAAGAATGTCATTGGTAATTTGATAGGGATTGCATTGACTCTGTACATTGCCTTAGGTAGTATTGTCATTTTTACTGTATCAGTTTTTCCAATCCAAGAGCATGGTATATTTTTCCATCTATTTGTGTCTTCTTTGAGTTCTTTCATCAGCATCTTATAGTTTTCAGAGTACAGGTATGTTGTCTCTTTAGGTAGGTTCGTTCATAGGTATTTTATTCTTTTTGATACAATGGTAAATGGGAAAAAAAAAAAAAAAAGAAGTTCACGTCGTGGCACAGTGGTTAACAAATCCGACTAGGAACCATGAGGTTGCAGGTTCCATCCCTGCCCTTGCTCAGTGGGTTAACAATACGGCGTTGACATGAGCTATGGTGTAGGTTGCAGACGCGGCTCGGATCCTGAGTTGCTGTGGCTCTGGCATAGGCTGGCAGCTACAGCTCCGATTAGACCCCTAGCCTGGGAACCTCCATATGCCGCGGGAGCGGCTCAAGAAATGGCAAAAAAAAACAAAAAACAAAAAACAAAAAACAAAAAACAAAAAAAAAACAAAGATAAATGGGATTATTTCCCTAATTCACTTTCTTATCTTTCATTGTTAGCATATAGAAATGTAATCGATTTCTGTGTATTAATTTTGTATCCTGCTCTTTACCAAGTTCATTGATGAGCTCTAATAGTTTTCTGGTAGTGTCTTATGATTTTCTAGGTATAAAATCATGTCATCTGCAAACAGTGATAGTTTTACTTCTTTTTTTCCAATCTGGATTCCTTTTATTTCTTTTTGCTCTCTGATTGCCATGGCTAGGACTTCCAAGACTATATTGAACAACATTGATGAAAGAATAGCCTTGTCTTGTTCCTGATCTTAGTGGAAATGCTTTCAGTTTTTCACAATTGAGAATGATGTTAGCTGTGAGTTTGTCATAAATGGCTTTTATTATACTGAGGTAGTTCCCCTCTATACCCACTCTCTGGATAGTTTTTATCAGGAATGGGGAATGGGTGTTTAATTTTATCAAAAGCTTTTTCTTTTTCTTTTCTTTTTTTTTTTACATTCACAGTTATGGTTTATCAGAGGGAAAGGATACAGATTAAATACAGTCAAGGGAAGACACCAGAGGCAGAGTCTATATGTAGAGCTTCTTTTTCCTGTCCTCTTCCAGTGGATTCATGGACAGTGCTAACGCTCCTAGAAAGAATGTGTGACAATTTGCCACCATGGTAGCTCACCTAAGCCTTGGTATCTCAAGTTGTTATTGTGGCATTATCAAAAGTTTTTCTGCATCTATTGAGAGGATCATATGGTTTTTATTTTTCAGCTTATTGATGTGATCTATCACAATGATACATTTGTGGATATCGAAGAATCCTTGCATCCCTGGGATAAATCCTACTTGATCATGGTGTATGATCTTTTTAATGTGTATTTGTATGCAGTTTGCTAATATTTTGTTGAGGATTTTTGCATCTATGTCCATCAGTGATATTGGCCTGTAATTTTCTTTTTTTGTGGTATCTTTGTCTGGTTTTGCTATCAGGGTAATGGTGGCTTCATAGAATGAACTTGGGGGTGTTCCTTTCTCTGCAACTTACTGGAAAAGTTTCAAAAGAAGAGGTGTTAACTCTTCCCTGAATGTTTGGTAGAACTCAGCTGTGAAGCCTGGAGTTTTGTTTTCTGGAAATTTTTTAATCACGTTTTCATTTCAGTACTTGTGACTGGTCTATTCACATTTTTTGTTTCTTCCTGGTTCAGTGTTGGTAGGTTGTACCTTTCTAAGAATCTGTCCATTTCTTCTAGGTTGTCCATTTTATTGGCACACAGATGCTCATAGTAGTCTTTCATGATCCTTTGTATTTCTGCAGTGTCATTTGTAACTTCTTTTTCATTTATAATTTTATCGTTTTGAACCCTCTCCCTTTTTTTCTAGTTGAGTCTGGCTAATGGTTTATCAATTTTTTTGATCTTTTCAAAGAAACAACTTTTGATTTCATTGATCTTCTCAATTGTTTTCTTTGTCTCTATGTCATTAATTTCTGCACTAATATTTATGATTTCTTTCCTTCTTTTGTGCTTTGTCTGGTCTTCCTTCCCTATTGTTTATTTGCATTTTTTCTTCTCTCCTTAGATAAAATTGTATTGCTATAAACTTTCCTCTCATGACTGCTTTTGCTGTGTCCCATAGGTTTTCGATTGTTGTATCTTCATTGTCATTTGTCTCTGTGTGTCTTTTAATTTTTTAATTTCCTCTTTGATTTCTTCAATGATCCAAAATAATTTTATTATATAAAATAAAGATATAAAAGAATATAAAATATGTGAAAATAATTTCCTTCTTTCTTTCTCTCTCTCTTTTTTTTTGAGCTTCACCCACAGAATATGGAAGGTTCCCAGGCTAGGGGGTGAATAGGAACTGCAGCTGCTGGCCTTACACCACAACCACGGCAATGTCAGATCGGAACCACGGCTGTAATCTGTACCACAGCTCATGGCGACACCAGATCCTTAACCCACTGAGCAGGGCCAGGGATTGAACCCATGTCCTCATGGATACGAGTTGGGTTCATTACCACTGAGCCACAAAGGGAACTCTTATTTTTATTTTTTACTTTTTATTTAAAATTTTTTTTGGGGATGCAGGAAATTAACCACTACAATGTACTTAATTTTTATTTGCTAAATCTGGCCACCCTATTTCAGTGGGTCTGAACTTAGTTTCTAAGAGTTTAAATTATTCTCTTAGTCGATCTATTTTTTTCTTTAATAATGTGAAAGTAGCACTATTTACTGTACTTTGTTTTTTAGCTTTTCATTGCTTTTGGACTCAATTTTTTTTTCTAACATTTTTTCCTAAATTTTGTCTCATGAGGTCTCCTATATCTCAGATACAAAATTAGTAAATTCTGAGTCTTTCAAAAGCCTTCACAATTCAAACAAATCGTATCCATCCTCCCATGAATGGGTTGTGTAATCCAACTCAGGAAGAAATTTCCCATGAAGTCATGATCAAAATCAAGCCTAGACTTAATCTCATTGTTCAGCATGCCTTTTCTTATAATATGCCTCCTCTACTAAATCTTGTCTTTACTAGATCTTCCTTTAAATGATATTTTGTGGGTTTCCTGCCAACAAGATAGATTTTGTGGATTTTGTGCTTTGGTCCTGTCCCCAGTCTTTGAGTTGTAGTTGTCAATTGCTCTCACCCTGGGCTTTTTTTTTTTTTTTTTTTTTTTCTATAGTTTTGAAAGGCCACATCCTCAGTAGTTTCCCAGACCCTGCCATCTCTTGGGGATTCACTGCAGACTGTGCTCTGAAATCCTGTCTCTCTGCTTTGGGTAGACTTCTTTAAGCTCCAGTCACAATTTTTTGACTTGGTGCAACTGAAACATCTCTTACTTTTCCACTTTCTTTGTTAAGATTCATCAGAACTGACTCTATCCATTTCCTTTTAATATTTGTTTCTCTTGCCTGCAAATTCTCATTTTCTATTTCATATCTGTCTAATACATTCTAAAAAAGCTCAATATTTCTCCTAAGGCAAGCTGTCTTTGCCTCTAGTGTAATTAACCAGTTTTCCTTTATTTTGTTTTTATTTTTCTACTGCATCTGCTCTGCTAATAAAACTGAAGCATGCCTCTTTTCATACTATTCCAATTCCTTCTGGATACCTTAACAAACTCAGTTCTTGACAACCAATTGCTCCAAACACAAATTTTATTATTTATTTTTGGGGCCTTTATGTTTGCAGTCATTTCAAAGACTCGTTTTTTGTCTTTTCAATTACACCTAGGAAGGGAAAGATTCTCTTTGTTATAAGGCTTCCCTGATACTTTTCATTGTTTATTAATCAAATTAACAACTCTACTGTGAGTGCATCCACACTGAGAGTATTCTGATTTAAAGAGGCCATGGACCAGGCTCATGTGAGTATCCAGACCAAAGCTCAAAGTCAAACTGCAGTAGTGTAAATGCTGTGGCCAGTGTCCACTAAGGTCAGCAGGGCCAATAGAGTATTGATAAAACAGTCCCATTGGCGCAAAAACCACCACTTGCTTGGGAATAAAACTGCTGTGAACTACAATAAATCCTAATCAAATCTTGAGTGGCCTACTTGCTAAAGCTAAAAGCCCATAGCCACATGCCCTGGTCCCATTAAAAACTTCTCTAGGTGCTATTTGAGTCACCAAAATTTACTTTTTTGAGTATTGATGTTTATTACTGATAAAACTGACATTGGAGAATATAGCTCAAGTGCATTGCATTGCTGCCAGTACCTTCCTAAGAATTACCCATGTAGCTTCATTCCACCTGGCCTTATGCTGTACAACTGGAAACTCACAGGGCAAAACCAGATGTCCCAGGCAGCCTCCAGAAAGAAGGGAGGGAAGGGGTCTGAGCACTCAATTTTTCTTCAGAACCTACCAATCACATAACTTCTAACACATCCATGAAGGGAAAATAGGATAATACCATAGGAAGTCTAGGGAAAAATGCCTCCTCAGAGAATCCTGAGAAGTGGCCAACAACAGTCCCCTTGTACAACCATGAACCAGCTCTGGTAGAGGTTCTGGCGGGTCCTGTCTGCCATGATATGACTGCACATCAACATATAGAATCCTGTTCTAGATAGAAAGGCCAACCAGGAGAGCTTCCTTACCCATGGGTGGGAAAGGTACTCACCCCATGGCAATAGCTACTCCAAAGAAATTCCTTTACAAATTCTCCTTGTCTTTCAGTACTCTGATCCCTTTTAAATCATTGATCTGGCAGGAGTACAGGTGGTGGGGCAGGCAGTAGGAGTGGGAGGTATCCAGAAGTTGCAGTACTTGAACTTCGCTGGCATACAGCAGATTAGAATAGTTCAGAACAGAGAACTGGAGCCAAGATGTCTGCATTTGACTGATAGCTTTACCACCTACTAGTTTTGTGACAGGTACATTTCTTAATCTCTCTGGGTCTCAATTTATTCATTGAAAAAAATGAGGATGATCAAATTAGCTAATAAATGTAAAAGTCTTAGGACAATTCCTGGAATATAGTAAATCCTATATAGTTATTTGCTGCTAGTATTACTTGGTAAATTCCGTATACATCAGCGCGGCGTTGGAATGTCACCTGTATAGTATCTTGCTGCTTCTGATAGTCTGTATTTGAACATCCTGTTATACTTATGAGTACATCTAGTTCTTCTACTGGCCTAGAAAACCCATTAATCTGGCACTTTCATGCCCTGCCCTTCCAGCATTAGATGGGAAAACAGAATAAGCCAGCGACCATGAGCTAGTTCTACCCCTGCTGAGGTTCGTGCCACTACTTCATAGAATAGAAAAGCTTGCCCTGAAAAAAAATTATCTAGGAGCTTGGAGGCACTTCCAATTACCTCACTCAAGCCAAGGGAAAGAAAAGAACAAAAGAAGAAAGAAGGGACAGGGAGCTAGAAGATTCTAGGGAACTGAGGAGTAGGAGTCCAAGGCTGTTCTCTCTCAAAAGCTTCTATTCATATGATTCAGTTCCAAAGGTTCAAAATCACTCTCTGCATGTCAAGTTTTATTTCTCAGCAGAGAGAGAATTTGATCAGCCCAGTTTGAGACTTTATGCCCAAGACCAGGGTCATATTGCATTTTGTGTTGAGGCCATTCCCTTAAAGAAGGAATCCTTGTTGGCCTGAAAACTTCCCTGGAGGTTTCCACTGTAGTTTGAAGCCCATGACCCTTCTGTGCCCCGTTGTGGGCACCTCTCTCTTGTTAACCTCTGGCATCCTGACTTCTGACCTGCTGCAGACCTAACTTCAAAACCTCAGTGATTTGCATTAGGCTCAAGGTAATTTTTTTTTAATTATGCTAGATAAAACTATACTCACAGCTTTAAAATGATGGAAGATACGCACCAAGCCTCAAGAAAATTGCTCTCTAAATTGTCAAACGAGATATTGCATGCAAAGAAACTAAGTATCTTAAAAGAACAACATATCAGTTTGAAAATCAGTACCTTTCAAATATTTCAGGCCTATTTAAACCAAGTTGGCATAAAATACCCCACCTCCAAAGCAGTAACACTATTAATAAAGTGTTATGTCTTTTTTGCTTCACCCAGAGTCAGCCCTGTGGAGACAGGGACTGTGATTCTGTCCCATCTGTATCACCAGTGCTGCTGTCAGTGCCTGGCATATGGATATGCTTGGTAAATACTTGCTACATGAATGCAGTAATTAATGAAAACCAAAAGACATAGTCCTTAAAAAAATACATAGGGAGTTCCCTGGTGGCCTAGAAGTTAAGGATCTGGTGTTGTCACTGCTGTGGTTCACATTCCATCTCTGGCCTGAGAACTTTTTCATGCTGTGGGTACAGCCCCCAAAAATACATATACTGCAGTTTCTATGTTTGATTGTTCATATTAATTGAAAATGTCATTAAATTGATAACTAGTCAAGTCAGTGGTGTATTTACGAATTCATGTTCCTTGGAGTTTACAGCTGGACCCAAAAGCAACTATCAGAAAGAGGGACATATCTCCCTTGGCCCCATTTGAGTTCTTTGGACTGGACTACTAATAAAATCAATACAAAACAGATGAACAGGAGAAAAAGAAACACATTTGAATTCATATGCATGGAAGTCTTACTGAAAGAGGACCTAAAAAGTGGTCAAAGCAGGCCACTGTAATACTTTCTAGACAAAGAAACAATATATTTGTGAGGAATTGATAAGATGAAGAAATTAGGTTTGAAATGCTCAATCAGGAAGAATTCAAGAAGTTTGGTCTTGGGGTAGTCAATTAAAGAAGTAATAGTTTTGTTTATTATAGGCTTCTCCCCCTTAAGTCCCTCTCTCTGTCGGTAAGGGGGTCTTTCTACCTCCAGAGGCCGGAAGTGCACCTTTCCATGCGAGGTTTATTTCCTGCTTTCAAAGAGGTGGGAGGCCCAATGTGTCCCTCTGCATTGGCCATTTCTTAAGTAGCTGTAATTCAAAATAACATGTCTATTGAGGCATATCTTGGGGTGGCCTCAATAGACACAATTAAAACACAATTAAAACTCTGATCCTTGTGAGAATGTTCTGTATGCAGAGTGTGTGTTTCTATGAAATAAAAGTCCCAAACGCAAGTAATGTATTCTAGCCCCCTTGGAAGATTGTCGAGTTTTATTCAAGAAAACTTAACTGGAGCATGCTATTTTAGAGAGTTGGCTTCATTTGTTTTCAAATTAGTGTACAAAGGATATTTGTACTCAAAGATTTTATTTTATTTTTTTTTATTTTTTTATTTTTTTTTTTTAATTTTCCCACTGTACAGCAAGGGGGTCAGGTTATCCTTACATGTATACATTGCAATTACAGTTTTTCCCCCACTCTTTCTTCTGTTGCAACATGAGTACCTAGACATAGTTCTCAATGCTATTCAGCAGGATCTCCTTGTAAATCTATTCTAGGTTGTGTCTGATAAGCCCAAGCTCCCGATCCCTCCCACTCCCTCCCCCTCCCATCAGGCAACCACAAGTCTCTTCTCCAAGTCCATGATTTTCTTTTCTGAGGAGATGTTCATTTGTGCTGGATATTAGATTCCAGTTATAAGTGATATCATATGGTATTTGTCTTTGTCTTTCTGGCTCATTTCACTCAGTATGAGATTCTCTAGTTCCATCCATGTTGCTGTGTACTCAAGGATTTTTAAATGGTATATCCAATATTGTATAAAACAAAGATTACATTTTATATATTTTAGTTGTTTGAATCGATGGTGTGTCCATGTGATATAAAGCCAAGAAATTCTTTGCATATACACTTCCTAAATTTGTTGTTAATTCATTTACATCCTTTTATAAAAAAATATCTGAACAGGCGTGGTGTTGTTTTAGTTTGTGTGAATTTGGACACCTGTGATCAAGACTAAAGCTAAATACTTCCTTTTTAATTTTAGAGCAAAACTATATATGACTTTTTGGCTGCATGACTGGAGTGAATAATGTTACCTATCGGCTCATGGGTCTTCACACACCATGTTTAATCAAGAACATATTTTCACTTGTAGCGTTCAGCTTGTCACATGCCTATCAGTTTACTGTCAGGCAAGATAAAGCACATCATAAAGTGCACCCGTTCTTATTGCTCTCTTTTGAAGTCAAGTACTAGAGATGACAGTAAACATGACAGCTTTTGTGATTGGCAACATTTTTGCTCACATCTTGTTATTCATAATACTTTGGGTAGACAATATTACCAGAAATAATCCATGGTGGAACAATCGTTCCTGCATCATCAACCACGAAATGATTTCTAAGCTTTTTCCTAGGTTTTTATTGTTTTTCAGATTTTCCCCTCACTTCAGCCAAAAGCTTAACTAAACTTGTTATCAAATTAATTGGGAAGGGGAAAAAAAGGGAAAAGAGAATATTAAAGGCTGACTCTTTAATTCTTGACTCAAAGGCGATATTTGCCAACATTTAAGAACCAGAATTTATACTAAAAGATAAAGTCAAGACTGAGTATAAGAGAGAAATAAACTTCAAAAATATAAAGGATGTAAAAGTGAGTTTTGATTGAATATGTAATTATAGCACTTGGAAAGCATATTAATGAGATGAACATTCCAGATGATATGTGAAATGTAGACAGTATTCTAGGCTTAATAGCCACAATGACTGTTTGTGTTTAAAAAAAAAAAAAAATCAATGACAGTCAGGAAAGGATGAGCAGTTTTATGACTAGCCATTATGGAAACATGTTTTCATCTCCTAGGATCAAATGCAATGTTTATTTCATAAACATAACTTATATTTCTGGGGCCATGTATTATCTACACCATCATTAAGCAAAGTTCATGGGGTGGCCTGTTCCCAGCTCACTGATCCATCTGCATAGACTCCAGGCTTCAATTGCTTAATGCTTCTCAGTTCTCGTGATAACCTAAAAGAGTCTGAAAAATACCAAAACTTTTAAATGAGTCTTACCTCCAACTCAAAACAACATTTCACTTTTACCTTGTCCTAATTTATTTTATCTTGAAAAATGTCACGGAAATAAGTCTTTCTGGCATCATTTATTAAGATATATGGTTAAAAATAGATTATTTACTTTCTCTAATTGTTTAATGCTTCAGCGCAAAAACAACTCTATACTTTGTTTCATAAAATTACTACTCATTTATTTCAATTTCAAAGTCAATTCTCTGTATCTTAGATAAATTTTTAGATGTGACTGTGAGAATATAGAGGAGGTTATTTTTTAATTTTAAATTGCACTAACTCTAGTTTATCCAAGGATGACATAATTTTGGAGTGCTTTAAGATATCACCTAGTTACATATGAACATTCTATTAAATATCTAAATTTCTGATTGGTGCTGAAATTCAGCTTCTGTCTGCCGGTGCCAAACTGAAACACAGAGATAGAGTTTGGGGTGAAGGAGAAAAAGATAGCTTTTTGCTTTCCAGGCAAAGCAGGGGTCACAGCAGGCTAATGCCTTAAAAGACTGTACCTCCCATCCCTTTTGAAAGAATTGTGAGGAGTTCTGTAGTGAAAAGGAAAAGAATACAGGTTTTCAGATAGAAATCAGGATTGGGACAAACATGCATTCTTTCTTTGGGGAAATCTTCGTCATCAAAGCTGGAGTCAGGAAATCTTGGTATGATCATGATGGTGGTCTTCTGGGCCTGGAATAATAGGACTTGAGAAAAGGGCATATTGATCAGAGATTTGAATAAACTAGAAAGCTCCTGAAAAGCATCATGTGCTAATAATCTTTAACCTAGAGGCAATTTTGCTCAGGATGCCTAATCGTTTGTTTACAGGCAATTGCATGTAGGGTGCAATTAAGCCAGGGAGAAGGCCAAGGAAGAACTCTAAGCTGTTCAGTTTTAAAGGATTCATTTCTAAAAGAAGCATGAAGAACTTTTCTCTTAGGTGTATAAGATGCCTATATTATTATGTGTATCCCTTGATAGGGAACCAGGATCCTGCCCTAAGGCTATACTGTTGTTTTTGACTCTTCCTCTCTTGCTTCCTTCCCTGATTAGCAACGTCTGAACCTGTTCTTGGAACTCAGGGAAGGTCATGGAGGCTGAATGAGGCCCATTTCCTAAGAACAAGAAATGGGGGACACAGAAAGGCTTTGGGGCCAGGAGCTGCACAGGGCCCTGCTTGGTTACATGATCAATGGGAATCCTTCAACAGATGATATAAATGTTGCTTTAAATTCCCCAAATCACACAAATATATGTGTGCATGTACACATATATATCATGTATATAATGTGCGTTAACATGTATTAACTTCATTTTGAGACTTACCCTTTAACTAACCGAAAAATACTTCATAGTAAAAGGCTGTTCACATAAAAGAATAGATAGGTAGGTAGGTAGGTAGTTATAATCATGCATTTGACTTATTATTATTTATTTTATTAAAAAATCTTCTGTTTCTTTACTATACGTGAAAAAGTAAAGGATTTGGTCAATGCTATTATTTATAGGCGTTTTAGGTTGTACTCTATGTAAATCGAAAATTAAACACCTTTAGAAATTCTGCCTCAGAATTAATGTGCTTCCTTGAAACAGATTAAGAAAATGTGTGGCCTCTGCTTTTGTTTGCCCTGTTGCCTCTCTTCCAGGGAAACGGAGAGATGTATTCCATGCTAAGTCGCAGTAAATATATTACTCCTATAATAAGATCTTTTCTTTCGTTTCCTTTTTACTGTTCTATTTTTTTTAACTTAAAACTAGTTTGTACCTATCTTTTATTATAAGCTTCTTCAAATTCTTTTATGATGGACATAAAAAAGGAAGCAAAATGATAATAAAATAAAATGCCTATTTTTTTATGAAACTTTATTCATTAGCTCAGTGAGCACTTTCTGAGAACCTGCTGTGTACCTGTTTCTTTCGTTCTTTCGTTCTTTCTTTCTTCCTTCCTTCCTTCCCTCCCTCCCTCCCTCCCTCCCTCCCTCCTTCCTTCCTTCCTTCCTTTCTTTCTTTCTTCCTTTCTTTCTTTCTCAGTCACTTCAGGTAGAATACATTTCTTCTCTTAAGGAATAATCTATCCAGTTGGGGAAGAAAAATATTTTTAAAAGAATAATCAACCAGAGAATATTTTTTTTCAACATACAAGTATCTGTAATAGCTAAGATCGTATTTATGGATGAGATTTAGAAAGCTTTTATAAGTGAACATGCATTAACATTTGAAATGCAAAAAAGAGAATAAAGTACATTTTATGAAGCATTTAAAAGCCATTTTACAAATTGTAGAATTACCAAACTGAGTAAATTACCATAATTTTTGTTTGGGGCAACTTTAATTTTTCTGAGTCTTCATTTCCTAATTTATAAAATGGGAATTATTTTACTACTTCATGGTGACTTTTATTGCTGTGAGTTTTTTTATGTTACAAGATGGCTTTTGTGCACAGTAAAGACAGTTTTTGGCTATTTGCAATTTTTACTTAATTTTCGTTTTATACAAGTTAAATTTTTTAACTTAAAACTAGTTCTTCAGTATTATTTAAGGCTGAACATATAATCTTTTTCTACATATAAATCTGGTTAGTTTTAACAATCACTTTAAAACTTTATTACCTAAAATTTTTGTTAAATATTTTTATTTTCTCTATAAATCTAATACATTGTATCTTCTTTATTAAGTATTTCCAACCCTGATATAACAAGCAAAATCTTCCCAAGGAGTTAAACCACTCTTGCAAATATAATCATTTAAATATATAAACATAGTAAATTTCAAGTTTTTGTAAGCATTACAATACTATTAGTAACCAGCTGAATAAAATCTCCCTTGTTTTTCAACTAAACGTCGCAACTCAAAGAATAATTTATTTCTCATTTCATTTGGAATCTATGCACTTATGCCCAAACATATTAAGTTCTTTCGAATATCATAAATACCAATTATAATTTTTCTTACATTAAGCTTTTAAAATTATGAATAGAAAGTGGTTTTCTTCAAGATCTCAATTTTAATTTGCAAACTTTCCAAGAATTAGAAAGACACTTTTTCCCACGTTTTCAGACACAACTTTCACTGTTTTAATAATAAACAACCTTATATCTTAGTGTTTACAACAACAAAGGCTTATTTTCCACTACCATTATATGTTGGCTGCATATAGACTGGGGCGCTATTCCGTCATCTCATTGTTCCAGAATCTAGAAAGAAGAGGGAGCGCATAGCTAGGATTTGTCACAGAGAAGATCATTAATAGACTCCCAGGCTTCTTGGCTTGTATTCCATTCGCCTAGGGGAGTCCCATAACCTAGGCTAACATCCTTGGGGCAAGAGTTATGATCCTCATGGGAAGAAACACCCATAAAGAAAAGCAATAGTATAGGGAATGCTTCAAATATTTTCGGTCAATCAGTACATTCAACCACATCTTTCCTCAAAAACAAAAAGCAAAAAGCAACAATAGCAACAAAACCTATCATATTATTACTTAATGATTTTTTTTATTTTTATTTATATTTATTTATTTATTTATTTATTTATTTATTTATTTATTTATTTGCTTTTAGGCTGCACCTGGGGCATATGGAGGTTCCCAGGTCGAATTGTACCTATACCTGCCAGCCACAGCCACAGCCACAGCAACATGGGATCCAAGCCGAGTCTGTGACCTACACCACAGTTCACAGCAATGTTGGATCCCCAACCCACTGAGCAAAGCCAGGGATGGAACCCGCATCCTCATTGATACTAGTTGGATTTCCACTACTCCACAATGGGAACTCCTACTTAATGATTTCTTATGTGAATTTTCACCCTAGGACTCAGGCTGCAGCTCTTTACTTTCAGTAATTTTGTTACCGCATGACTGAAAGCTAAATTATTTTCATGCTTTTGTCAAGCCCTACAGTCATGCTAATGACCTGGTCCTAAGGCTTTTAAATGAGATAATGTAAATGAAATATCAACCCATCATTAGCAAATATAAGAAGGGATACATTGTTTTCTTGCTCTCCTGTTTCTAACTTCATTTTTTCTGGTTCCATTTTGCTTCTGTAGTTGTGGAGGTTTTTTTGGTTCAGGCCCAACATCTAAAACAAAATCAGTCATCATGCATTGATAAAAGGAATTTTGCTGTCCTGTTATCAGTTATTCTGAGTTCTAGTCATTTTGACCTCAGAAAAGGAGCCTTGTATGCACCATCACTAACACCCATCCCCTTACTGCTCTAGAAGTTATATATTTATATGCATTTAGCCTTTCACGTTGGTCTTTTTAGAGGCAGATCACACTATTCTCATATTACATTAATTGTTGACAATAAGCAGCCTGCAAGTCATTTCCACATAAGGTTTCAAGCAACATTACATTCATCCTATAATGTATTTGTGCACTAATTTTTTCGTAAGATGCAATATGAATCTAAGTAGCCAGACTACAGAAGGAATTGAAAGTAAGGCAGAGGAATTTAGATTTAATGATGTAAGAAATAGGAAATAATTGAGTTTTCTGAGGCAGGAAATAGGAAAAACAGCTTGATGTCATTATCACAGTGTTGTAAAAAGTGTGGGATTTTGTGTCAGATCTTCCTGGTTTGGAATTCTATCACCACCAATATGGCCTTAGTAAACCCATTCAGCAATGACGGTCATACTCTCTACCTTATAAGGCTGTCACTCAATAGTTAATTCAACAAATACTGGGTTCCTACTTTTACTTAGCCTTATTAAACAAATAAACTCAGTTCCCGACTTCATTTTGCTCATAGTCTAGTAACAAATTCAGAAAATATACAAGCAAGAAGCAACTTAAAGAGCAAATGGGTGATTGCGATAAGGGCTTAGAAGGGAAGGAACAAAAGATAGAAAACTGGAGTATGTATCTTGAAATGAAGTGATCGGGGAAAATCTCTCTAAAACAGTGACATTCATGGGGAATAAATGAGAAGATTCTGTTGCTGTTGGGGGCCCTCCCAGATCCTCCTGTCCGTTAATATTCTACTAGGTGCTCCTGGCATCTAAATGCAAGCACTGTCAAATTGTGTTGAGAATCTCATTTCAGCTTATGTTCAGCGCAGCCTGGAAGTTCAGAGGATTTAATGGCTCCAGGTCCAGCCTTCCGTCATTCACAGATAAGATTTGGAGAGTAAATATCCCACATTCCTCATCCTCTGATGGCTCACCCTGAGGACTGTTCCACATGGATGAGTCTTAGTTGCCCAGAGTGACAATCGCTTCATTACACATCCATATACTGGCTTCCTTCCCTTCCCTGTTTCACTTTTTTTTTTTTTCTACTGATGTTTTCTAAGATTGCCTCCCAGATAAAGTATTTGCTCTCAAATCTTTGTCTTAGACAGAGTCTGCTGCTAGGGGAAACTAACCTGAGAGAAATATCATCGCTAATCACTTAGGACAATATCTGGAGTAAAAGATGCACTCAGTAAATGTTAGTTCTCCTTTTCTTCACCCTTATTCCCTCAAGTCAAACACTTAACGATGAAATGTTTCAGGAAGTTACCTCTAGGCTACGTTATAGTATAGAAAGTAGTCTTAGAGACCAGTGAGGAAGCAGAGTGACTTTAGAATCGACAAAAAGCAGTAGAGACTCAGGCCAAGGTGAGATGCCAGTGAAATTTATTCACAGTAGGCTATTTATGACTCGTTTGTGTCCCTTATTGAATAATATATGCTCTGCTGGTCCACATGGTTCTATGGAGTGGTATAAGAAGGTAGTAGTATCATAAAAATACCACCGAGTAAGAGAAATTATATACACTATTAGGCCAATAAAGTAGGCTGAGAGATCAGCAGAGTTTTCTGTGAAATTGGTTAGAGCTTCCAGAACCTCCTGCTCTTACCTGTCACACCTGGCCTACCAGGTAGCAGCACCATGAAGAAGTATGGAAAGGCCTCTGATCTCCATCAGCACTCACAAAACCACTATATAGATGTGTGTATACATACATATACACATATAATGCACAAAACTGAAGTACAAATAATGTGCTTGCTATAGAAGTTCACTTTCAAGTTAAAGATTCCTTGTCCTCTCTTCCAACTCATTTTCCACTTCTTAGCTAGCTTGAACAGATAATCTGAAGCTTCTACTGACTCTTTGAAATTTAAAAAATTAATTTCTCACCAGGGCATACAAGGACTGATTTATCATATTCTTTTTGCCCCAATCTATTCCTGTCAGTGAGGCTCAGGTATACTGGTCCCTGTTTAGTTCCTTAAAGCATGCCACATACCTTAGTGTCTTTTTGAATGTTGATCTTTCTCCCAGGAGTTTTCTTATCAGCTGCTTACATAATCATCTCTCTCTCATTCCTTAGGCATCTCCTCATATATTATCTTCTCAGTGAGGTCTTCCCTGACTGCCTCATCTGATATGTGACAGTTAGCTATGACTACAGTCATGCTGCATAGCTAAAAACAGCAAGATCTCAGTGGCATACGATAATTGATGTTTATTTAGCCCAAATGTCTGATGTTGGTTCGGAGTGTGTTGAGCCAGGTTGGGCTTGGTTTGCTGGCTCTGCTGATCTCGTTTGGGCTTGTTCAGTCTGAAGTCAGTTGGACATCAGCTGACCTAGGGTGCCTCCGCTTACAACTCTGCTCCATATAGCTCTCGTTTTCTTCGTAGGACCAGTGGACTAATCTGGTCTGGTTCATTTCATAGCCTTTACACATGGCTGAGGTGTAACAGTATGAACAAAGAAACTCATAAGGACTTGTAAGGCTTAGACTCAGAACTGGTCCACCATTACTTCCACCTCCTTTGTTGGCCAAAGCAAGTCACAAGCCAAGCCCAAAGTCAATGGTACACTCGTCCCTTGGATATATGAAGACTGGGAAGGAAATATGTCTGAACCATGATCCAACCTACTCCTTTGTCATTCCAGTTCAGAGTACTCATTTTATTCCCTTCCATGCAGTTTTGGTGCTTGTATTCAATTGTCTAAAGATTGTCACCACCATGAAACTTTGTATCAGACAAGAAAGAAAAAATATGGGCTTATCTCAGTTTATGACTTCATTTCTGTTTCAGGATGCTTAAGGAATATTGTTATTGTGTATGAATTATCATTTGTGATAAAATGAGGAAAAATCGATATATGCAAATGCATATGTGAATATGTGAAGCAAAACTTTAAGATTCATTTCTTGGGATAATAGTTGAGAAAATACATTCTAAAAGAAGTCAAGACAGGAGACTTAAAGCGAAAGAGGCAGAGAGCATGGCTCCATCTAGCCCAGAGCTTTCCTTTCAGCCGTAGGGCTTCCTTTTCTTGCCAGCACCGTGCAGGTCAAGCAGTTCTATACTTGTCTGCTCCTCCCTTCCCTGTAGAGCTGAAGGAATTTAGAGAGGGCAGTACATGCAAAAGGAATAATGAGAGCCTCAGAGTGATTCAGGAGACTCTGCCATTTTTTTTTTTTTTTCCTGTCTTCTGTATAGACTTTAAGGTAAAACATACAAATGGAAGAAATGTAAGGAATCTTGGTTTTATTGATTGATATTCAATTAAAATTTAGTAAAATTGTATAAAATACTTGGGGCATCCAAGGCACTGATTGACTGCTGAGTCAGAAGCCTCCCATGACCCCCAGATTGTGTGGAGAACCCCCTCCTCCAGTGTCCTGCAGTACATTGCACACACTTCTGTCATATTATGTCTCAGATTATTTTTAAATCTGCATTGCATAAGCTCATGTAGGGGGCTTATTCGTAATTTATCCCATAGCCCACAGAGACCTCAGTCTTATATTAAAAATTCTGTTTTTCCCTCTAGTTTCTGAAAGAGCTTCATATCTGGACTTAGAGGCTCTGCCTTTAAATTCAAATGATTGACAGTGTTACTGCCAAGAGATCCTTTGTTCCACCTAAATCTTACAAATCTAGTGTTGAGGGTATGGTCTCATGCTCTATTGAAAGCCCCTGACATTAATTCTTGTATGTGGATACCTGCAAGATTTGACAACAAATCTTGGTGAATTTTCTGAAGATGCTAGTGACCTTCAAAAATACAGTAGATTTGCACCTGCTAGGGATGGCTGTGTTGAAATTCCTCCCCAAATAGTTAACAGACTATGGCTATTTAAAGTCTTTCAAGCTGGCAGTTCAACCTAAATATGTTCTCTGCCAGAATTCTTGCTTGGGTTACTGCTATCGAATTTCTTTGATATGCAGTGCCTGTTCTTCATTAGCTCCAAGAACATTATTGCATTAAATAGTCAATGACTGTTTGTAATCACATCACAAAACACTAAGAGAACATTAACCATGAGGCAGAGTTAAAGTTCTGTTTCAAAGCATGCTTGACATTTCAAACCCCCTGAATTTTTCATTTATACAATAGTGGTTGGGAACCTAAATCTAAAACTTTAGTGTTATCAAGAGTGCCCACTGGCACTCTGAATTTGAAAGGTTAATTTTAATGAATAGTTAAACACTTGCGTTAGACAATCTTATTTAAATAAATTGAAATGTGAAGCTGGGAGTTGTAGTGCTGGGCATCTCAATCTGGCCTATTTACTGTGCAGTCATAGCTCAAGTGCCATACCAACACTTGTTAAATATTGCAGCGTCCACTGAGTGATAAACACTGATAAGGAGCATAACTGAACAAGACCTTGTTTTAAAAAGTCTTGTTTTAAGAAAGTCTTATTTTAAGAAGGTCTTGTTTTAAGAAGACTATATTTTAGGAAGGAACTTATAACTTAAGGACTTTTCATGTGTACTTTCTACTTTTGAGTAGCAGGACAAAGGGGCTGCTCAAACTGGGGTTAAATGCAGCTGGGGCCATCGAAACATATTAAAAAAAAAAAATGCAGGAAGGAAAAGGTTGTAATCAGGAGCCAGAGCTAGTGAGAATTAGCATCTGGCTAATGCACAGAGTGAATGGGGATTTTTTTTTTTTTTTTTTTTTTGGTCTCATCATTTATATACAATTAAGGTATTGAGTGAGGAGGTCATATTTCAAGAATGTTGACTAAAAACTGAAAACCAGAAATACACAAAAGAACTTAGCCCAAAGCAAGGAACCTTTCAAAAAGCTTTCCAACAATGCTTCTGTATATAAGGTCTCCAAATAAATCTTTTAAAATGGACTTTAACCTGGAGGCTCAAGCACTTAGCTGAGGGTATCCTAGACCCCCCAGCACAGAGATAGTAATGAAAAAACAAAACAAAACAAAAAACAAACAAAAACTAGACAAAAAAATTTTTTAAAGATCTTATTTTAAGGTAGTAAAAGGAAACTACCAAGGCTGGTGTGCTGGTCTCTATAATAGAAGTTCTTTTGCTTTCCCTTCAACATTGGCCTTAAAAATGTGATGTTACCCATAACTAAGATTATTAGGTCTCTTGAGGAATTAAACCACCATGCTTAAGAGTGTGTATCTTCCTAACATAATTTATTTCCCTTCTCTGAAGAGTGTGCATATCTCATGAGCTGTGGCAGGACCCAGTTTCAGTGATTTGCAGAGAACAAAAGCAAGTCCATTAAAATAGCATAACTATATATTATACTATAATAGTATAAATATAATAATAACATAATTGTTATTACAATAGTATATTGTACTGTATCATGTAGTATAATGTAATAAAATAATATAGTTATAGTAATAATCTATTTTTCTAAATTCAGATGTGTATTTCTTTCATTATATTGAATGATGAACCTGATTGAAAGTGGGAGGGCAATTTTTGACTTCAAAAAAACAGCAAAAAGATAACAGAATACAAGAATACAATAATTTATTTTTAAGTATATATCACTTTCTTGGGTACAGAATAATATATTTTAGGCTTATATTTTTACTTGTTACAATAAAACAAAATAATAATAAATACCTTTCTCCTAAGCAGGTGCTTAACTATTAAGAATTTACTTTTATAACTTCTTCTAAAAACTCTTTATGGTACACTTAAGGTTTAATTATGACTGCTATTTTATGGATAAGGAAGTTAAAATAGATGATTTCAGTTTTATAATTTGTAGGCCTAGACTGTATTAAATAGTATTTAATCAGACTATATATTTATATTTCTATAAAATTCAGGGTAATATATTGTAGACTATAAGCATTTCATAATGTAACAGTGTAATGGTGGTTTATAAAACACTTTTAATTCTAATATAAATTAAAATGTAAAATTACTAACAATAATTATAAGTATAAATTTTTTAATTTCTATTTCATCTTAATAATGGCATTTATAATCAGAAAATTACTTCAGCCCAAACACATGATTTGCTAAACTTTATACTACAACTGGGCATTTTATATAAGTAAAGAATTACATCAATTAAAGAAACACAGTATTCAGCATTTTAACTGGTATATATATATATATTTTTACTACATTTATAACTTTCCAGAATATCCTGTAGAGTCCTAATTTCAAGAATTTTTTTTAGTATCTAAGTCTTACTATGTACAGTTGACTTTACTTATTATTGACTTTATTTGGAAAACAATAACAAGAAAGCTGCCACTTACGACTTTTGAAACACATCAGGCCCTGCCTGATTCTGTGCATGGTGTGGATTCTTCTCTGTTTTACAAACAAATAGAGAGTCCCAAGTGTCCTGACCTATATATTTAATAATTTTGTAGAGATTCTGCATTTTATAAATATAAAGGCTTTTTATTAAATATTCAAACAAATAATTTCAAGGCATCATTTTGCTCTTTTTTTCCTCATATCAACCATGGGTTGTATGTGTATAGCTGCATTAATCTCATGGAAGTCACTTTTCTAAAATACTTTCTTATTGCAAATATATATGAGTATTTTAGGCTAAGTTATTGTAATTCTAATATATTGAACACATTAAGCTATGAATATATACACACTATAATAAGTGCTAGTGTCAAAGCACTTTGTTTAATGAGTACTGGGATTTACCAAATCAGGATTTAAAGTTTAATATTAAGAATATAAAACTTTATTCACTCAGGATAACTAGAGTAAAAGGCAACTCTGACCTAAAAGCTTCTAAATTTTGAAATATTTTAAAAGAAATTCTGTTTTATAATTTTTAAAAACAAAGAAAATTCATTGCACATTTATTTTTTAATTATTAGGAATAAATCAGACAAGGAAGAAAATCACTATACAAAGAATTTTCCTTGCAGCTGGTGAAGCGTTATTTTAAGAGGGAATATTAAATAATAATATCATCCTTTTGTTCCACACTGAATTTATATATTCACAGCTCAGATACCTAACGTGGTAGTGTTTGTGGAAATATGCTGATAGGCTGTGTAATCTGACAATTAGAAAAGCATCTGATTAAGCTCTTCACAATCCATTCTTGCTTTTTATGTTCATTTAGATGCATTTGTCAATTAATAAATACAGTTAATTAAAATTTTTTACATTTTCTTTTTTTTTAAAGGAGCCCGCTGCATGAAAAAAATGCAAGTCAAAGTGGTCACAACCTAGAAGTCTGCAGAGACAGGAATAACTAGCAAGTAGATACTATGTTATTTTACTATGCTTAAGTACATAGAATTTAGTAGTATTCTGGGAATTTTACTTGATAATGACCAAATAGTCTTGTAAGTTTAAAATTATACTTAATAGTATTTGTGTTAACTATATTACATCACAAAAAATAGGAAGTAAAATGATAACTACGGATTTCAGGAAACTGATTAACTGATAACTAAAGATGAGTTAGAATGTTGTATTCTCAGTGTTATTTTCAGAACCCCAATTCAAAATATATTCCTTTAAATAGGAGTTCCCATCATGGCTCAGTGGTTAACGAACCCAACTAGGATCCATGAGGATGTGGGTTTGAGCCCTGGCCCCGCTCAGCAGGTTAGGGATCCGGCGTTCCCATGAACTGCCATGTAGGTCGCAGAAGCAGCCTGGCTCCTCCGTGGCTGTGGCTGTGCTATAGGTTGGCAGCTATAACTATGATTCGACCCCTAGCCTGGGAACTTGCATATGCCGTGGGAGCAGCCCTAAAAAGGAAAAAAAAAAAAAAAAAAAAAGATGTTCCTTTAAATCGAGTCATATTTCCCCTTGCATTGTGACATATTTAACCATGATATAAATACATTAATTCCTCTCCTTAACCATTAATAGAAATTATATTAACAATCATGCTTTTAAGAGGTAGAGTGAAATTACATTCACTCTTGAAGGTTACATTTCAAAATTTCGAAGTAATATCAAATAAAATACAATCACAAAGCAGGAGCTTTCCCTTTATTAGTACCCACTGGCATTTGCAAGAAGTGAAATAGGAGGTTCAATGATAAGAACATGAAATGTTTGGATGAATGGGTACAAAAAGGACTTGAAGAGTAAATAAGATTATTTAAATGGCAAGAAGATTCCTTGAAAATCTCACTGTTCCGTATTAAAGTGGATGGAGTTGACTTTTTCTCCACAGATATATCTTGAGGATTATAATAGAATCAACAAAAAGGATTTTAGAAAGTTTTTACATCAAATCTTTCATTGTTATGTGTTAAGGAACTAAGTTTGCAAGTAGAAACTTATTTTACATGTTAAAATTACATATAAATACACATAAATATCGTTATGTGCCCATATATACATAATATACATATATTTTTAAGATAAACTTAATATGGTTCTTAATTCAGTGGGCATTTTTAATGGTAGTAGTGATTGAAATATATTTGCAAAGAGAATATATATATAAGAAATAATGGCAGTATCCACAATCAGAATATTATAGAAATTTTTATGTTTTTTTATGGTTTTATATTTAAAATCCTAGAGTAGTAGAAATTTATATAGTTATAAAAATGTTTAAAATTGTGTTTTAATTTCTTAATAATACAGATTCCTAAGAATTATATAAATCAGCAGAAGTTTCTTCCCTTTCAATCTTTCGAGGCTTCATAAATGACAACTCATGGATGATAAACTTTTTACATATAAACTATCAGATATTTATACAATTTGAACCACTCATTTTGACAAGAAAAATGCTAAGCAGTGACTCAGTAGAGATGAAAAACATCATTATAATGTAAATTAAAAGCTTTAATGCACTTGATTTTTTTTTTTTTTTTTGGTCTTTATTTTTAGGGCCTTACCCATGACATATGGAGGTTCCCAGGTTAGGGGTCGACTCAGAGCTGTAGTCCCCCACCTATGCCACAGCCACAGCAACGTCAGATCCAAGCCGCGTCTGCCACCTACACCACAGCTCATGGCAATGTCAGATCCTTAACCCACTGAGTGAGACCAGGGATTGAACCTGCATCCTCATGCATGCTACTCAGATTCGTTTCCGCTGAGCCACTACGGGAACTCCTGTATTTGGTTTTTAAATTTAGACTTTTTATCTTGAATTGTCATACAGTCATACAAGCTTGCACTGTAAGATGATGGAAAGGAAAGCACCATCAATATTGAAAGACTTTTTAAAAATTAAAGTACAATTGATTTATAATATTCTGTTAGTTTCAGGTGTTCAACAAAGTGATTCAGTTATTACATATTTTTTCAGATTCTTTTTTAATACAAAGATAGTTCAGTTAGCCTATCTTTGTATTAAAGGAGAGAAAATTGTGAAAATTTTTTAGGAATGTATTGGTAATAGCCTCAATTTTAGCTCAGAAAGAAATGAAGAAGACCATAGATTTAAAGGTATTGAAGAAAGTACATAAGAAAAACATCTGGTAGACTCTTGGTAGAGACTCTGGACACAAAGAGATTGATGCTTGAAGTAATCCAGGTGGGAAATTTCAGGAGACAAACTAAATGGTGGCAATAGAGAGAGGACAATTTTGATTTGAAAGAAATACCTTCTTTGGTATCTCTAGGAGCCTGGTTTGGAGGAATAGTGATTCCATTATTTGAGACCTGGAACATTAAAAGAAGAGTTTGCTTTCAGCAAAGGATGTTAAAATAGTGACTTTAGTTTCAGTGTGAAATCAGTGTGCCTCTAGCATAGCAAAATGAGGATATCACAGGGTTGGTGGAAATGCAGAACTAGAGCTATAGAACTAGAAGACATATTGGTTTGATTTATCTGAATAGGGAGAGTGGTTGAAGCCATCAGAGTTTAACCAGGCAGAGTGAAAAAGAAACATTACCACAGTACAATTCCCAAGATCATCAATATTCAGTCATCAAAATTCTGTTTAGAGGTAGAGGAATTGGCAACAAAGACTGAGCAATATTTAGAAGGAAGAGAAAAACTGGTTTCCAGTGCTGATTTTCTTTTGTTTTAAAGCAGCCAAAGAAGCAGAAGGATTCATAAAGGTCAGCTGTGTTAAATGCTACTGAAAAGCCTAGGAGAAGAATGGCCGAGGACAGAAAGGTTTTGGACATGACAATTAGTCAGTCATTGGGAGCCCTAAAGGAGATAATCCAACTTTGGAAGCTGGAGGGATTTATGAAACCTTTCAATATAGTACCTTTATTCTTTACTTTGTGTCCTTTCTATAGCAATCCCAATAATAGAATTATGTTTTTTAACTCAGGTTTACTTAGTCTTAGGACTAAGAAACTTCGCCCAAAACTTCCCATAATTTGAAGAGCTAATTCAATTTACTATAATTCGGTTAGGGAAATCTTTATTACTGGGTAATCCTATCAAATATAAGTGACCTATTGTTATTTTATTTAATAACCTCATGAATGATTTTCCACAGTAGGCTGACAAATGCTTCTGTGTTGGGGAAAACTCAGTGCTCTTGTTTCTCTCCTCATACTGCTGTCATACTCACAACACTTCTGACACCAATGTATGAAGAATTTTCCCCACAACAAGCAATTTTTTGTGACACTAGCTGGGTATCCTACAATTTAACTCGGTTGTTACACTCAACTGTCCCTTCACACACACACACACACACACACACACATTTTACATGGCAATTGCAAAGGACAGATCATCCACAAATTCTGTCTGACTCGGCTACAAGTTGGAGGTTCTGAAGACTTATGCCCCTGGGATCTGATTAATTGCTAGAACAGCTCACAGAACTCAGGGAAACACTTAGATTTACCAGCTTATTAAAGGTATATTAAAAGATACAGATGAATGGCCAGGTGAAGAGATACATAGGGCAAGGGTCTCCATGGAGTTAAGATGTGTCACCCTCCTGGCGTGGATGAGTTTGCCAGTCTGGAAGCGCTCTGAACCCCATACTGTTGGATTTATGGAAGCTTCTTCACATAGGTATGATCTATTATTAACTCTATTTTCAGGCCCTCTCTCCATCGTGGAAAATGGGAGAAAGAGCTGAAAATGCCAAGCTTTTAATCAAGGTCTTTCCAGGGACCAGTCTCCACCCAGAGTTGCCTCATTAGAATAAAAGACACTCCAATCACCCAGGAAACTCCAAGGGATTTAGGACAAGGGTGTTGGGAACCAGGGTCAAAGATCAATAATTAGAAAAAAAGGTGTTTGGAGTTCCCATTGCGGCTCAGTAGTTAACAAACCTGATTAGTATCCATAGGGATGCAGGTTCAATCCCTGGCCTTGCTCAGTGGGTTAAGGATCCAGTGTTGCTGTGAGCTGAGGTATAGGGCGCAGACATGTTGCGGATCTGGTGTTGCTGTGGCTGTGTCTTAGGTCAGCAACTATAGCTGCGGTTCAACCCCTAGTCTGGCAACCTGCATATGCCCTCCCCCACAAAAGAATAAAAGATGTTCCTATTGATTTTATCAATTAAAAATTTATAAGGGTTTCAAGAACTCTGGGTCAAGGACTGGAAACAGAGACCAATGTGTGTGGGTATATATACATATAGCATCATAAGTAACAATTTCAACCAGTACCTGGCACATGGTAGGTACTTATAAGTAATTAGTGAATGAACGAAAATGAATCAACACTTTCCCCCCTTTGGATTGTTTCCCATTCTTTCCAAAGTATTGTTACCCTCTTCTTGCAGAAAATACACTCATAATGATTTGACTATCTTCAAATCCTTAAATAAGCAAATGATAAGAGGAAAATGAGATTATATAACACTTTTATGTGAGATTTTCCACCTGATTCTCATTAGTGCTGTTTTTATGTTTCTTGCCCCGTCACTATAAACTTAATTTTTATAGTTCTAATTAGGGCAAATTAGCCATCAAATCTTTCTAAACTTTTAATTTAACAGATTACTCTTACATCTTTGTATTACTTTCTTCCTTTCTTTGTCCACAATAAAAATAGCTTTTTTTAAATTTCTATTTATATATATGTATATAAAACCCATGCTCATTGTAAAAATTTAAACAGAACATGAATGTATGAGAACAAAGTAAAAATTGCTTGAAAGGACACCATACTTACATAACCACAGTTAACATTTACATTCCTTATGGACTGACCACTTTATCATTGTGAAATGTCCCTTTTTTATCTTTAATGATGATTTCTTGCTTTAAAAAGCTACTCTTGGGTTTTTAGTACGAATACTGTCAGCTTTGTTTTAGTTAATATTTGCATAGTATTTCTTCTGGCTTCCTTCTGCTATTAATCTTCTTGTATTCTTATACCTATGATTTATTGTAAGCATCATAGCCTTTAAAAAAATCTGATCTGGTAATATTGATCTTTTACTTGGAGTAATTAATCCATTTACATTTATATAATTGCTGATATAGTTGGGGTTTATATCTACCATGTTACCATTTATTTTCTCTTTAACTCACCTGGTTAGGTTCCTTTTTCTCTCCTTTACTGCATTCTTCTGGATTTTGGATTAAATATATACTGATAGTGATCTCATAGTGGTTACTCTAGATATTTCAGCACTCATCCTTGAGTTATTACAGTTTAATATAAATAGTTACTTTTTTTTTGGTCTTTTTGCCATTTCTTGGGCCGCTCCCACGGCACATGGAGGTTCCCAGGCTAGGGGTCTAATCAGAGCTACAGCTGCAGGCCTACACCAGAGCCACAGCAACGTGGGATCCGAGCCGTGTCTGCAACCTACACCTTAACCCACTGAGCAAGGCCAGGGATGGAACTCGCAACCTCCTGGTTCCTAGTCGGAACCACTGCGCCATGACAGGAACTCCTAAATAGTTACTTTTAACAGTTCTCTGATATTGATAGAGTCTTGGAAGACTATGATTCCATCTTTCTCCATTATTACCATGATGTGTTTTTCTACAGATATCTTAACCATCATTTAAGACATTTCTCTTAATGTTTTGTACAATCAATGTCTATCTTACCTGCATATTTACCCTTTCTACTGTCTTTCATTTCTCCCTGCATATCTCTGTTTCCATTTGGAAATATTTTCCTTATGTCTGAAGGACTATGGTATTTTTTTTTAAGGGCCAATGTGCTAGAAAGAAATTTTATCAGTTTTCATCTTTGCTTCTTAACGTTTTTATTGGATATAGAATTTCTTTCAGCATTTCAAAGATGCCATTCCGTTGTGTTATAATCTCCCTTCTCTCTCTTGGGAAGGAAGTTATTAGTCTTATTGGTACTCTTTTAATTATTATTTGTTTTGTTGCTTCATGGTTTTAAAGTCTTTTTAAAATGATTTTTAACTATGTGTATGTACACATGATGTAAAATTTTACACCTTAACCACTTTTAGGTGTACAGTTCAGTAATGTTAGGCACGTTCACCTGGTCTTGCAATCATCAACACTATCCATCTCCATAACTCTTTCCATCTTGCAAAACTGAAACTCTGCACCCATTAAACAATAACTCCCTGTTCTCCTTCCCACCAGCCTCTGGCAGCTACTATTCTACTTTCTTTCTCTATGAATTTGGCTACTCCAGGGACCTCATATGAGTGAAATCAAACAGTATTTGTCCTTTCGTTACCAACTTATTTCCTTTAGCATGATACCCTCCAGGTTCATCCATTGTTGCAGCATGTGTCAGAATTCCCTTTCTTTTACTTTGGAATAATATTCTGTTTTAAGTATCTAACACATATTGTTTATCCAGTCATCTATGTGAATCGCTTCCACCTTTTGCCTATTGTGAGTAGTGCTGGTAGGAACACGGGTGTACAAATATCTCTTCAAATTACTGCTTTCAGTTCTTTTGGGTTTACATCCGGAAGTGGAAATCCTGGTAATTTTCTTTTTAGTTGTCTTGAGAATTGCCATGCTGTTTTCTGTAGTGATTGCACCATTTTGTTTTTCTACCAATAGTGCATAAACCACAGGCAAACCAAATTTTTCCGTATCCAGCCAACACTCATTTTGTGGGTTTTTTTTTTTTTTTTTTTAATAGTAGTCACCCTAACAAATATGGGATGATATCTCATTGTGGATTTAATTTGCATTTCCCCAGTAATTGGTAATGTTGAGCATCTTTTCACATATTCATTGTTCTTAATCTTTTTAGGAGAAATGTCTGTTCAAGTCCTTTGCCCATTTTTTTAAATTGTGTTTTTTTGTTGTTGTTGTTGTTTAGATGCCTTTTAAGATTTTCTCTTTAGTTTTAGCATTTTGATTGTGATATGCCTAGATGAGGTTGTCTTTCCAGTTATTTCACTTTAAGTTTGTGAATTTTCTTAAATTTCTAGGTTAAAGCTTTTATCAGTTTTGTAACCTTCTTAACTATCATCTTTTGCAAGTGCTGTTTCAGTCTCTTCTTTCTTCTTTCTGGTACTTAAGCTACATATATGTTACCTCTGTTCACTGTGCTCTGCATTTTTCTTATATTCTATTTATTTTACATTCTTTTCCCCTCTTATTTTAGTTGGATCTTCTCTCTGATCTGTCTTCAATTCATAAGTCCAATTTTTAATCTAATTTTAAATTTATTTACTGGAGTTCTGAATTTCAGATTCTATATTTTTCAATTATAAAATATATATTTGATCCTTTTATACATATTCTAATTATTTGGTGAAATTCTATTTACTTTCATCTGATTAATTGTGTCCATCTTTTCTACTGTTTTCTTGAACATATCAATTGTAGTTAAAGTCTTGTCTGATAATTATAATATCTTAATCACCTATGCCTGTATTTTTAGTGTCTGTTTATTCCCTTATAATTTGGTCGTAATGATTCCATGTATTTATGTAATTTTAGACTCTCTAGGGGATAATATTTAGGCAATTAAAGTAGAATAACTGTTTCACCAAATTTTTTTCAGGGACAGTGATGAATTATCTCAGTCTCTCTCCGGTTGATCCGTTTCTAACATGTAGACTTTAAGATTTTCAACTGAAATCTTGGTGTGTTCACCATTATCCTTGCCCCACATGAATCTTTGCTGGGAAAGGCAACACATCCTTCCCTGTGTTTCAGAGGTTTGTTAATAAAACTCTAGTTTTCTGTATCCTGACACATCAAAATACTGCAAATGGGAGTTCCCATTGTGGCGCAGCAGAAACAAATCTGACTAGGAATCATGAGGTTGCAGGTTCTATCCCTGGCCTTGCTCAGAGGGCTAAAGATCCAGTGTTGCCCTGAGCTGTGGTGTAGGTTGCAGAGGCAGCTCTGATCCCACATTGCTGTGGCTGTGGCATAGGCCTGCGGCTGTAGATCTGATTGGACCCCTAGCCTGGGAACTTCCATATGCCGTGGGTGCAGCCTCCCCCCCCCCCAAAAAAAAAGCCAAAATACTGCAAATGACTTAAAAGAGAGATGAAATATACATTTACATTTTCTCAGTTCTTTAATTTTCACATTAGGCTCATAGGATCACCCAAAGCTGGCATTCCAACATTGTCTCTTTGAGGATGTGGGTTCAATCCCTGGCCTTATTCAGTCGGTTAAGGATCTAGCGTTGCCATGAGCTGCAATGTAGGTCACAGATGGAGCTTGGATCCAGCATTGCTGTGTCTGTGGTATAGGCCACCAGCTATAGTTCTGATTCAACCCCTAGCCTGGGAACCTGCATAGGCCTAAAATGACAAAAAATAAAATAAAATAAAATAAATAAAATTTATTATTTATATAAAATAAAATAAAATAAAAAACAACCAAAAAAAAAAAATGAATTCCCAAAACTGTTCTTATTTATCTTTCCCTAGCTGTGGCTTTCTGACCACACTAAAGCCAGATTCTCAGACTATATTTTCTGTCATAGATTTGGCAAATGCCTATAGAAAAAGGAGCTTTTGATGTTTAGCTCACTGTCTTTGGCTTTTCTACTCTCAAAATGTAGCCCAGCTAGCTTTGTAGCTTTATCAGCTTTCTGATGTATTAAAGCAGATGTTTAAATTTGCATGGTTTTTCCAGTTTCTCTCTCTAGGAGAATTGCTGCTGCCAAAACCCACTTTTGAGTGCATTGTTTTTCAGAAGAATAGAAATGTTTACATATTAACTAAAATAGACTGATGCATGTTTTCTTTTTTTGCTCTTAGAATTTTTTCATAATAAACTTTTTTTATTTAATTTTTTAAAATATTTTTTGGCCATGCCATGGCATGCGAAAGATCCCAAGCTAAGGATCAAACCCATACCACAGCAGCAATCCAAGCTTCCATAGTGACAACGCCAGATCCTCGACCCACTGTGCCACAAGGGAATTCCTAAAATAAACTATTTTTAGAGCAATTTTAAATTCATAGCAAAGTTGAAGAGAATGTAAAGTGATTCCCCATATATCACATGACCCAAATGTGCATAGCCTTCCTCACAATCAACACCCCTCACCAGAATGGTACATGTCCTACAGCTGATAACCTACACCGACAGATCATTTTTACCCAAAGTTCATAGTTCACATTAGGATACACTCTTGGTGTTTTACATTCTGTGGGTTGGGAAAAATGTATAATGACATCCACTATTATAGTATCACATAGAATGGTTTCACTACCCTAAAAGTCCTCTGTCCATCATGCCTCCTAATTCCTGGAAACCACTGATTTTTTTATTGTCTACCGATTTGCCTTTTCCAGAATGGCATATATTTTAAATCAAACAGTATGCAATCTTTTTAGTTTGGCTCTATTGCTTATAGTCATTTAAGTTTCCTCCATGTCTTCTCATGGCTTGATAACTTATTTTTGTAACACTGAGTATATTTCATTGTATGGACGTACAATGAATGTATCCATTCATAAATGTATTCTTTTGTTCATTAGTTCCTTAGAAAAATTTATGACATATAGATAAGTTTTATTAAATAATCCCTTATACCTAATAGGGATTTAACACTTAATATAATTGTATATGAGCTAACTTGAATTATTTATTGACTTGTGTTTGTAAGAGATACACACCCAGGCTTGCTGGAATATAAGTATACTTAAAAATACACACACACATACACACACATATACTTATATATGTAATTAAAATTATTTTATTAAGGTACAATATACATAAAATAAGATTTACCATTTTGAGCACACAGTTCCATGGAGTTAAGTACATCAATATTGTTGTACTACAAATTATTATTAATATTAATAAGTAATAGGTTATACATTTTAAAAATCAAAACTTCCATATGATATAAACTGAAGAAAGTCTCTTTGAACTCTATCCTGTTTAGAGAGAAGTAACTGGTACTATCAATTTCTTTTTTTTTTTTTTTTGTCTTTTTGCTATTTCTTGGGCCGCTCCTGCGGCATATGGAGGTTCCCAGGCTAGGGGTCTAATCGGAGATGTAGCCGCCGGCCTACGCCAGAGCCACAGCAACGCAGGATCTGAGCCACGTCTGTAACCCACACCACAGCTCACGGCAACGCCGGATCGTTAACCCACTGAGCAAGGGCAGGGACCGAACCCGCCACCTCATGGTTCCTAGTCGGATTCGTTAACCACTGCGCCACAACGGGAACTCCTCAATTTCTTATACAAATTTCCAAAAACATTTTCCCAACATACAAGCCTAAGGACACGTTTTTTTTGCTTCTTTTCTGGATAGATAGCATTTTAAGACACTGTTCAATAAGCTTGTTTTTTCCACATAATGGAAAATATAGGAGATAATTTGATATCTGCTTGTAAAGAATTTTCTTCTTTTCTTTTTTTTTTTTTTTTTACAATTCCTTAATAGTACATCATGTCCATTTATACCACTTCCAGTCTTTTGCACTCACAAGCAGTGCTGTTCTAAGTGACCATATATGTAGACTGTTTTGCATCTATGCCAGCATATTGTAGGAGCGATCAAATTGTTATATATAATGGCATGCCTTTTTGTAATCTTTGGTAGAGCTTGTAAAATTCTCCTGTGTAGAGCTTGTTCTCATTTTTACTATTATCTATAGTGATGCATATGACGCATATGACCCTGCGAACGTCCTAGATGGGTATGGTATTTAAAAGCTGTGATGGTTTGGATTGCCACAAAATTCTATATGTAAGTATCCTGTCCTCGCTTTGCCACGCACAAGTAGGTTGTAATCACTTTTCTTATTTTTTTCATTGCGCTGAATATATAGTAATATCTGAAATACTTCAAGTTGATTTCCCTGACTACTAGAGATTCAGCATTGTTTCATATCTGTATTAGTGATATGCTCTTCTGTAAATTGTATATTATTTCTACTTTTTTATTGTGTTAGTTTTTTCTTATCACTCTCTATCTAGACCTTGTGTGTGTGTAAATATGTATATATATACATATATGTATATATATGTATATATATACATATATATACTAATCCTTCTTTCTTTCAAGTGTATTACAAATATTTTCCCTAGCTAAGCTATGATTTTGTTTATGCTAGTTTCTGTCATCTTTTTAGCTTTAAGATGCAAAATACGTCTTTTCTGTTTGTAATGAAATTAACTAATTTTTGCTATAACTCTTCTGCATATAATTTATATTGATAATTAATTCTCTGGAAGGAGTTATTTAGTTCTTGTAAATTATAAGTACAGGAAGTCTGTCTTCCTAAATTATTTCATTATTTTAACCTTAATTCATTTGGAAGAGTCTGTCTTTACAATTATGGAAGGTTTTATATTTGATATGAAATGCAGAGATGGTTTCACACTTTTATGCAGTTGTCCTGAAAATGTTATGTCCTAGAGAAGAAATGTCAGTAAACAAGAAATAGTAAAACCTCATTTTAGACTTACTGGGTTAAGAGAAAAAAAAAAGATCTCAAAATGCCAGGAAAAGGAGAAAAATACTGATGATTTTTATTTTTCTGAAAACAAATAAGTTGCCAGAAGTCCTCTTGGGCTATTTTTTACCTACCTCCATGTTTTACTGGATAATCCCCATACATTATTTGGACAAAATCCCTCACAAGTATTTGGAAATTAAAACTTACTTTTACCACTATTCAGCTCATGTGATAGAGACATTGTATTCTTTACAAGTTACAGTGTTAGATAGGCATAAAGTATACAAAGATATATGTCACAGAGGTGATAGAATCCAGTGGTTAAAATGAATGTTCTGGAGTTGAATCATCTAGTTTAAAGTCCAGCATTACCATGTAAAACTGTGTAATTTTGAGCACATTCCTTAACCTTTCACTGCATCTCTTTTCTCATCTGTAAAATGAGGATAATGGTACCTGTCTTATAAAATTATCTAGGTGTTGAGAAAAAAGCAGCAAACAAAAATGACAAAACCCATGCCTTTGTAAATGAGATATTTTGTGTTATTCTTATGAAATGTAAATCTGAGAAGAGTATGAGAAATGGATTAGAATAAGAAGCAACAGGACGCATGGCACATGGTGGGCACACAGGAAACATTACTTATAATAATTTTTTAAGAAACAAAAAATACAGATCAAATTGGACAAATATATTTCAAAAGAAAATATATTTAGAGCATTATTTGTATTCATAACTTACTAACTTCTTCTAAACATTTTTGGAATAAAATTTTTCATTGTAGTTTGTAAAGAAGAGTATAAAACTGGCAAATTATCTCCCAAAAGGACAAATTTGTGCTAATTATACACTAGGATTTATTTATTCAACCAATATTTGTTGAGCATTGACTATATGCTAGCCCCTGTTCTGGTAGTGGGGATATAGCCATAAATAAAACAGAAGTCATGAGTGTGTGTGCTTTGTACAGAGGAGTGATAGTGCAGGGCTATGATTTGAAAGAGGAATTCTGTTAACCGCGTGAAAAATGTATTAGATTGGAGAGGAACAGGAGATGTAAAAATCAGTCAGGATGCCACCTTTTGAGATGAAAAATCACAGAGACCTGTACTTGTGAATGGTAGAGAGACCCACAAAAAATGCACAATTGTGTAATTACTGAATTCCTGCAAATAAAATCATTTTAATGTACTATGAGAACTTGCTATTTTTAAATAAATCCTCTTCAGCTGTTATTTCAAATAATTATCTATTTTATTCCTTAAAGTGTGATAAGCCTATTATCCTACTTTAAAAAAAAACCTCCCCATGAATATCCTACAGCGAGTGCATCAGTTATTGTGTTTGCTAAACACTCAGAGGAAAATAAAAATAATATAATATTGTCAATGAAGAATAACCTAAAGTTGGAGTTCCCGTCATGGCACAGTGGAAATGAATCCAATTAGGAACCATGAGGTTTCGGGTTTGATCCCTGGCCTCGCTCAGTGGGTTAAGGATCTGGCATTGCCATGAGCTGTGATACAGGTTGCAGACATGGCTCGGATCTGGCATTGTTGGGGCTCTGGCATAGGCTGGCAGCTATAGCTCCAATTAGACCCCTAGCCTGTTAACCTCCATATGCCTCAGGAGCAGCCCTAAAAAGACAAAAGGCAAAAAAAAAAAAAAAAAAAAGAATAACCTAAAGTTGATAACCAATTGTTACAGGTTATACATAGCATCTATCTGGACAGAAATTCGAAAGCTAAAGAATGAAATTGACGACATGACTCTTTAGAGCCTGTAATGCCAATACACAACTTAGGTGTCTAAAGCTTATGAATATTATGCGAGAAAGGAAAGTCACTGTGGGAAGTTACTTTCTGGCACAGCAGGTTAAGGATCCATCCAGTGTTGCCTCAGTGTGGCACAGGCTGCAACTTTGGTGTGGGTTCAGTCCCTGGCCTGGGAAATTTCACATGCTGTGCGTGTAGCCAAAACAAACAAAAAAGAAAGTCATTTTGGGTGACCCGCAAAGTAGTAATTGCATGAGACAAAGTTAGGAATAAGGAGAGAAGTTGACACAGACTGTACTTGACTCTCAAGCCACGATGGACAGAGGAAGATCACTACCAGCTGCACACTCCAGGCTCCTGGCCAGATCTGTGCTGTTTTCGGGATCTCCACATGAGTCAGCATCCTGGCTTCTGTGTCATGACGTGTTCTGATGCCAGGTGAATGAGTTCCCGGTGCAGCCACATCTATCTGACTTTATTCCTACCTGTGCTGAAGAAAGAACCCCAGCTGCTACTTGTAGTCTGGTTGAGAACTTTCTAGCTGAAATTTAGGAACTGAGCTGTTTAAACCATAGCTGGAACCATAAACCTGGAGAGGAAAGGAAGCACAGAAGGGAGGGAAATTGGCATTTATTAACTTTTATGTAGTGCGAGGTCATTTACACACAGATTTTCTCACTTAGCCATCATGATCTCTCTATAAGATGAGAAACTGAGCTGCAGAGAAGCTAGTTAAGTGACTTTTCCACTGATAACACAACTACTAAATGGAAAATCAGTATTACAATCTATTTCTATATGACTCAAAGGACCATTCTCTCTCTACTGTGTTTCCAGGATAAAAGAGTTGCATGAGAAAAATTGGATGGAGAGGACTCATAAAATTTTACCAGTGTTATAAAACTCTAGAGTCATATGTTTATGAAATAGGAATGGAACAACTCCTTAAAGCAACAACAATGGAGCAATGTCAATAGCAGTCATTATTAATGCATTGAGTATCACACCTCTGACTGCAGAGTAAAGAGTAGATTTATGAGGATCATGGTAGGAGGTACACAGACAGCATGGCTGTCAGGAGCAGCCATGGATTATCCAAGGAATAATACCAAGTAGGTTTTTTGAAATATAGGGTAGATCTGAACTAAAAATGTGGATTTAGGAGATTTTACCATGATAATGAGAGCCAGAGCTAAGAGAGTAAATGAGATTTCTCAAGAAAAAGTAAAATAAAAAGAGAAAACTTGTTTGGAGTTCCACTTGTGGCTCAGTGGTAACGAACCTGACTGGTATCTGTTAGGATGGGGGTTCGATCTCTGGCCTCGCTCCTTGGGTTAAGGATCTAGCATTGCAGTGTGCTATGTCACAGATGAGGCTTGGGACCCACAGATGTGGCTCGGGTCCCACATTGCTATGGCTGTGGTGTAGACCAGCAGTTTCAGCTCCTATTCAATCCCTTACCTGGGAACTTCCATATGCTGCACGTGCGGCCATAAAAAGCAAAACCAAACAAACAAAAAGAAGAGCAAAATGTGGGTTTAAAAACAAAAAGCACTAGAGAGGTGGGAAGAGGATTGGGGTTAAGTGAGTTCACGGAAGCAAAAAAGAAAAAAAAAAAGGCCAACAGAGTTAAATAAAAGCTGCAAAGAAACCTAAGTGTTCATGGAATCTGGTGGTTGAGATATTGTAGAGGACCTGGGGAAGAAATTCATAATAATATAGGCTAAGGACCCAAGTGTGTCTTTAGTTCAGTTCCTTGAAATGGGCTCTGAGATAAAGATTATTATCTTATTGAGTTCCTTGAAATAGGCTCCAAGATAAAGATAAGGATTATTTGGGAGTGCTTACCAGCTAAACCAAGGTGGCTGGGCTTTTAAACAAGTATCAACCAGTCATTGTAGGAGTTTGAGGAGAGGGGGGAGTTCCTTCAGCAAAAGACAGTGCAGAGAAGGATGCACCTGTGAGCCATTCCTAGGCAACTTTCCAGCAGCTGGAAGAATGAATGGTTCATTCCATGGTACAAGGGGATCTAGGTTTGGCAGTGCCTCCCAGCATCCCAGGAGAAAGTGGACAAAATGAATGTGAAGGGCTAGGCTACCATTTTAAATGCTTCGCAGTGAGAGATTTTGTTATTGCAGCCAATAACCCTCTCTTCCACATTTCAATCCCCACCACCTTCTTGCCAGCTGACTCCTTTACTGCCAAGTTTTCTTCTTAGATAGATGCTTCTTTTACTTATGTGACCTCCCATTAAGTAGCTTTCTTTTTCTTCACTGTTCTTCAGTGATTGTTGCTCTTAGCTTCTCTTGCACCATATGGGCAGATGTAAGCCTAAGTGGATTTCCATGGCCATTGCTATTAATTCATGTTATGAGAAACATAACCATATTTTATAGAATTGCTTTTCCTAAATCAATTACCAATTGAAAGGAGGCTTTCCATGGGAACTCTAAGTTAAGGAATTTAGAAATTACAAACCAAGTCTTGATGTATCACTGCAAGGCTCTGACTGCAGTGAACAGTCTGGTTTTACATATTTCATGTGGGGCTTTCTATTTCCTTAGAAGAAGACACTAAGTAAACAGACTGTACAATTATAAATATGAAATTTTACCATAATCACATACTCATGAATATAGAAAAAGGTTAAATAAAAGCTGTTCATCATTTTGGTGATTATTAATTTATGGCAACTCTGAGTGTGAGGTTGGTGTAAAAATAGTTCCCAGGAGGCATTTGAATCAATATGCATTTAAACCATCATGCCAACCACTTTTATCACCCTGCATCCTTGGTTCTCTGTCGGTGTTTAGTATAACATCAACCATCTATAGAAGTCACCTGGAATGTGTATTTAATGGCAGTTTTATTACTTTTTTCAGAATTTGTGAGGCCATGTTTTTATTTTTATTCTCAAATTATCAATAGAATAGTTTAATATTTAGGATGTATTGACAGGCTTTATTTTTGGAAACTGTCAAGTTCTAATATACTGAATCCCCATAAAACCACAACCCTCACCCAAAAAAACCCTAAGTTATATACAGCTTTATGGAGTTCTAATTGGAGACTGTTTGAAAAAGGCAGATCTGTTCTTGCTTTGAAAATACATATAAACACCAAAAAAAAAAAAAAAAAAAAAAAAAAGAAGAGAAAAGGAAAGAAAAAAAAATCAGTCCCATCTGTCAAATTGCCTGGAGAATGCATTTAACAAGGAATGAAGCTACATTAAAGGCCATAAAATATGCAGCAAGGGAAAGAAGGATAAAGCCATCCTGCAGTTCATTGGCTTCCCCTACTGTGCAAAGCTCTCCTTGTGAACAAGACAGATTGGGTAGTTATTACCACATCAAAATATCTGCCATTGTGGAGGCTAAGAGAGTTGGAAAGAGAACACTAGACTCCAAATTCCAGCTCCTTCCCTGATCATCAGCCAAGGAAATGTGGAAATTAATTACATTTCCTTTCATTTTAAGAGAACAGATCAACTTTTTCTACCAAGAAAAAAAAAAAAAACCCACACAAATTTCATCTACAATCAAGGATCCTACTGTTCCATTAATGTTATTACCAATTTGGCAACTGAGAGAGTGAACTTTGCCTTAGAGGTTTGCAGCTATGCCTAAGGGAAAGGAACAGATCGCTAAAGAGTGTGCTAATAGACTAGCTATTGGGCAATAATATAAATCCACGACTGTTTTACCAAAATGTGGAAGCAGCACAAGAAAATAAGATCCATTTGGAATATCTAACAGTAAGTAAATTGCAACTAACTTAACCTTCTGAAGAAAAAAAAGTAATAACACAAAGCAAAACTCATTTTCCAAAGTTGATTTTTGCTCAGATTGTAATTTTGAAAGGTGTTCACATCTCCTTTAAATGGCAAATTGGGAAACAATTATCTGAAACAAAATGTTCAGAGCTAAACTTATTGAAAGTGGTCTCCATCTGTGACTGTTAGCAGATCTATCCAAGGATTCTCTACTGATGCATTTTGAGGACAAGAGAATAACATCAGATGTTCCAAACAGTTTATAAGTACTTATGAAAAAGGAATGACGCTGTTAAAAGATCTTGCTTATTATTAGCAATAAAGTTATTATTTGGTATTTTGAGATAAAACGCAAAAATGTCCTTTATACTGTCCTAAGTATATAACGCTTTATAGGAAAAACATGACATTCTGATTGCTAACTAGATAATTTATTTTAAAACACTTGGGAGTTCCCTGATGGCCTAGCAGTTAAAGGATCCAGCATTGTCACTACACTACTCTGGCTTGGGTCACATCTGTGGCATTGGTTCTATCCCGGGCCTAAAAATTTCCACATGCCATGGACAGGGCAGTCCCCCCCGCTGCCCAAAAAAAACCCCACCACTAGACAGAGTATTTTACTTGATTTGTTTATGCAAACTATAGACCAATTCTTCAAACCACTTAATTTTTAGAAAATATAATAAAATAGAAAAATAATCCATTAATACACATGTATTGCAAGTTGCCAAAATAATTCCAATTTAGCAGTAATTATACTTAGCCAATTTTAAAAATATTGACTTTTTGAAAAACGTCTGGAACATAACTTCAAGTAAAAGTGAGACTTTTTAAATAAAGGAAACATTTAACACTATGGCATATAAAATTTTCAAAGTTTTTTTATAGTATTAAAAAACTGGACGGTGTTAACAATCTAATGAAAAATAGGTAACATGTATATAGGTAACAGTCCCAAAGATGTACACAATTTTGACTAAAATATGCAATCACTAAGAAATTCAAAAAGTTCTAGTCAATTAAAAAAGGACACCTATAACGAATCCGACTAGGAACCATGAGGTTGCGGGTTCGATCCCTGGCCTTGCTCAGTGGGTTAACGATCCGGCGTTGCCGTGAGCTGTGGTGTAGGTTGCAGACGCGGCTCGGGTCCCGCGTTGCTGTGGCTCTGGTGTAGGCTGGTGGCTATAGCTCCGATTCAACCCCTAGCCTGGGAACCTCCATATGCTGCAGGAGCAGCCCAAGAAATAGCAACAACAACAACAACAACAAAAGACAAAAAAAAAAAAAAATAAAAAAAAAAAATAAAAAAAAAAAAAATAAAAAAGGACACCTAAAAGTTTGAAAATAAAGAATCTAAATATCTTGTTCAAATTTTGGAACTCTCAAATGGTAGCTATTTTAATGTTCTGTATGTGAGCATTCTGTTGTGAGGGAAAGAGATAAGGATGGTTATTGATGAAAGAGAAGACAATCTGGAGAAAAATTAGATTTCAGTAAATATAATAATGGAGCCCCTCTACTGAAGAAGATATAGAGAATTTCTGCAATATTTCAACTAGGTGTCATAAATACTTGCAATATTTTGACCCTAAATTTTCACAAAAAGAGGAATTGGCTCTATATCCTTTTTATAAACAAAATTACTGTATTTTCCTTGAACTGAAAAATTAGATGTGAACACAGACTGGATTACCTAGATGCTCCTTTGAACATAGCTTTGCCCAAATATACTTTTATAGGAAACCATTTTAACACCGTAGGAATAAAGCATTTTATAGTTAATAGGGCCTTCATACATTCCTGAAAAAGTAAGTTAGTCAGTGGCTTGGGAATTAATCCAGAGGCTCTGTACTGGCTAGATGTGAAAAGAATATCTAATTCCTAGGGGAGATCCGAGTGAGGAAGAGATCTAGATGGGTTTTGGTAGGAAAGACAAAAAATAGTAATAATTGGAGTATTTTTTTTATCTAAGGCATGGTAAAGTTACAGAATCTTAGAAATGGGTACCAATATCCTCTATTTATTGATGACAACGATTTAGGGATTTGACTCAGGATCATGTGGCTGCTTAATGGCAGAACTGGGACTAGCACTCAGGTCCCCTGACTCTTAATCCAAAGCCCTTTAACAGAATTCTGGCAAGATTCCTGATGATACTTGATGTTCCCTGTTAGACATGCAATTAAGCTTATAATTGGTCCTTGTTCCACTTCTCTGTGAACATGCCTTTCTTCAGATTCTATGAGAGGGTACATTATTCACCCAGGGACAGAGAAGAGAGTGTGAAAATTAAGTCAGTGAAGTAATTTTATTTAAGTCATCCAGAAAACAAGGATAATAACATGATTTAAGTATTTGTTATTCTCTGCTTATGTTTCCTTATTTGCATTAACTGAGTACCTGACTCATCTGGTCTTAGGTACAAGTGACTCCCAATTTATTTTTAATTTCATTTCTGAATAATAGTGGGAAATTTGTTGAAATCGGGGCCTCCCACATCAGTTTTTGCAGCCTTCTCCTAAATTTCGGTAGTTAAATGTCATGCTCAACTTTTCTTTAAGCTATCAAACCGTTCTTTGCTAGCACTAAAACCTTCTTTCACTGTTTTCTCAACATAGCACCTGTTTTTATGCAGAGAAATAGTATCTTTGATAAAATTGTGGTTTTGCTCAAATGAATCTAAACAAGCAAGTTTTCCTTCTTAGAAATCATCCATCATGCTTTCTTATCACTGTTAATTGCACTAATCCTACCATAAGCAACTTAGCTGGGCTTACTCTCTGCTGTCGCAGTCTCCATGTGGTCATAAATAGAAGTTTGAGTTGATGATGTGGTGCTCTTACTTGTAACAAGGGACATTGCAAAAGTTGGAGCTTCACATAAAATGGCATAAATACCGGATTGAGAATGTCAGACATATTTATCAAGAGTTCAGGACCCTATTTAACTTTATTTTGTTTTATATTAATGTTTTATCTTATTGCTCAGGTAAAACATCATCATTGTAGAAAAGTTAGAAAATCCATATACTTAAATCAAAGAAAACTTGAAGTATCCATAAGCCATCAGAGATAACCCTATTCAGCTTTGGGTACCATTACCTAAACACACACGCATGCACTCACATAGACTCACACTCATGAAAAAGAATAATTCTTTTTTTTTTTTTTTTGTCTTTTGTCTTTTTTGTTGTTGTTGTTGTTGTTGTTGTTATTGTTGCTATTTCTTGGGCCGCTCCCGCGGCATATGGAGGTTCCCAGGCTAGGGGTTGAATCGGAGCTGTAGCCACCGGCCTACGCCAGAGGCACAGCAACACGGGATCCGAGCCGCGTCTGCAACCTACACCACAGCTCACGGCAACGCCGGATCGTTAACCCACTGAGCAAGGGCAGGGACCGAACCCGCAACCTCATGGTTCCTAGTCGGATTCGTTAACCACTGCGCCACGACGGGAACTCCAGAATAATTCTGAATATGTAACTTGTTCAGCTTTTTTCTCTTAGCAGTACATGGCAAAGATTCTCTCATTATATGTCATCAGTCTTGAATTAAAAGTAGTAATTATGTGGATTTTACATTATTATCTCTGAATGAATGAGAGCTATATGAACCAGAGTAGAGTAATATAACGAAAGTAAACATTATTCATCTACATCATTTTTAAAGGTTGTGTAGTATTCTAATATATGTATATTCTATATTTTTTTTTCTTTTTTTTTTGTCTTTTTGCAATTTCTTGAGCCACTCCCACGGCATATGGAGGTTCCCAGGCTAGGGGTCGAATTGGAGCTATAGCCACCGGTCTACGCCACAGCCACAGCAACGCGGGATCTGAGCCACATCTGCGACCTACACCACAGCTCACGGCAACGCCGGATCCTTAACCCACTGAGCAAGGGCAGGGATTGAACCCGCAACCTTATGGTTCCTAGTCGGATTTGTTAACCACTGCACCCCAACGGGAACTCCTGTATATTCTATGTTTACTTAACCAACCTTTTATGACTATATTTTAAGTTATTCTGAATTTGCTTTTATAAGCAATTATGCATGACTTTCTATACATTCGGTTCTGGGTAGATTTTTAAGGATAGAGTTACTTTGCAAGTAAAATTTCTGAATAACAGTTTTGAACTCTTCACTTATTCCCTGACTTCCTATTCCCTTTGGTACTTATTTTTTGTTGTTGTTTTTGCTTGAGGCATATTTTTTAAAATTCCGTTTTAGTGCACTATGGGCAAAATGACTGATAAATAATTTTTAAAATTATGTGGATAAACAGCTTCTTTATCCAATGGCAGTATGCAAATAAACACCATGAAAACAATAAAAAATATTTTCTAAATTTTCAGAAATATCCATTATTAATAAAAAAAATAAGACAAAGGAGTGCCCTATATCTTTTTCCTAGATTCCACCAACTATCAGCAAATAGCCACATTGGCTTTATCTTTCTCCCTGTAAGTTAGAGGCATTATGATATTTTTACCTTTAAAGGTTGTACTCTATAGCTCCTAAAATAAGGACAGCCCTCTCCAAAACTACACCATTGTCATGCCAAAGATATTTACAGTTATCCATGGTGTCATCAAATATGTGGTGTGTATTTCTCAAATTGTCCCCCAAATGCCATTTATGGCTGTTTTGTTTTGAAATCAATCAATGTGCGTACATTTTTGTCTTTATATTCCTTTAGTCCTAATAATTACATGACATTAAATTTTTAGAATGTCTTGCCTCGTCATCTCAAAATATCCTAGATGCCGGATTTTTATCATAGACTCATTAAGCAAGGTACTAGATTGTTGGCACTGATTACTTCTTATCGCATCGGATGGTGTATAATGACAGTTTGTCTCTCAAGAGATGATACTAAATTTGACCACTAGATTGAGGTGGTGTCAAATCCCTCGATGGTAGGTTTTCTCCTTTGCATCTGGTAAATAGTGTGTGGGTTTTGAAAGTATTTGAACATCCTGACTCCAACAACTTTTACCCAATAGTTTTAGCATCCATTGATGATCCATTACTGAATTGCCATTAGGGATTGTCAAAAGGGCATATTCTATCATTTTTCTACACTATATTAGTATATTAGTATTCTTTCAGTAAGTTCCCTTTTCAATCTCTCTCTCTCTCTGCATTGTGGACTCATGAATTTATTTTTTGTTCAAAAGTTTTTGTTTAATTCAATGAAATCAACAGAAATTTAATTGTAAATCTAGCTTACTTTTGATAGTAAAAATGCTCAGAATTTGATGCTTGGGAAAATGTATATATTTAGTAACATTAATACTGCTCCATTATTTTTAAAATAATAATTTTTCTGCTTTTCTACAAGCCTCTATGACATATGTTGAGATTATTTCACAATTTTTGAGTTCCAAAAATGGCATTTGGAATTTGTGAGACTAAGTACTGCAGAAATACTGTTATATAGCTTGCTTTTTTAATTCCTATAAGATTTAATTACTTTTTTTGACTCGTTCACTAAGAATAGACAATAATTATTTATTCAACAACTCTACCATGTTTAATATGCAAACATTTGCTAAGACACGTTGCTGTATCTTCAGCTCTTTGAGAAAAAACAAGGAACTTTATTTATAATTACTAGTTTTCTATTTTTAGGTTTTTACAGAAATAAAAATTGCTGAATATTTTCTTCATATTTTAACATAATTCAATAATATTTGAATGAATGAAACATTTTAGATCATCAAAAACTGATTTTCAAAAAGACCTCATCAGTATTTGTGAATAAGCTAAGTAATGATTCTCTTTCAGAGGAACAGAACATCTTCTGAAAGATGAAACTTTCTATCTGGATAGTTAGGTTAAATATGATGGTCCATTTTCATGATAAGAAGGGATTTTGTGTAGAGGATAAATACAGTTTTTGTAGTTAGACTGTTCTGTGTTTGAATCATGATCCATTCATTACTTTGGGACTTAGTCTCCTAATCTGTATAAAGGGACGAAAGCTGCCAGCGTTTTCTCCATGTTATGAGGTTTAGGGCCGTTCCTCATCTAATTAATGTAGCCGTCATTATTATTATCACCATCATTATCTTTACTTTGCCTTTGATACCTATCAGCCCTTGAATTGATTTCAGACAATAAAGTTGTCAACCAATGTTCTGAAAGTGTGACCTCTGTGTATTGCCCCCATCGTCTGTGGTCACGGCAGGCTAAAACTGCTAGCTCAAAGCCTACCAGAGCCAAACTCAGATTCTTACACATATGATTGCCTTAAATAGAGCCCCCAAAGCATTATTTTAGCCATTTAGAGTGTGCCTGCTTTACACACCCTATAAAATTGCACCCAGAATATGCTAGCCATGGATAAGACAAACGCTATGGCTACAGAAGAAGCTGCTACCCTTCATAGCACTTCCAACTCAGAGACTCCCCATCTTACTGCTGAAAACAACCTGACCTACAAGCCTCTTCTCCAATTCCTTTCCCTTGTCCAGTCCCCTTCTGGTGGTCATCCCACACCACTGTCTCTGGAAGGTCTCCCCGCCCCGTGAGGCACTTCCCAGAGCTCTCTTGCAAACTAGTCCAAGTGCCACCAATAAAACTTATTGTGAAATTCTGCTGTCTTGTGGTTGTGTCTTTCCCTGGATCTATCCTTATATCCTTAAACTTACCATAGTCTTCGACTCAAATTTTGGATCAAAGACTAAGGAGCTGAATCATTTAGTAAATATTATACCTGGAATTTAGTTTTTTGCTTTTTTTGTGTGACAAGAGGGTAGTAGAAGAAGGAGTTTTTGCTGCATTTATTTCACAACCTCAAATCAGGGAATTTGATTGTGGGCTCACATTGCACATGTCCAACAGGGACTCTGACCATGTTTTGGCAGGAGCTGCCTTTTATTCCAGAGGGAAAAGTTATCTTGTTTATCAATAAGCACTGAGAACCCCTTTGGGTGCCAACTGAGGGCTGAATTGCTTGAGAAGGACCATCTTTGTCTCACTGAGACAATAGAAAAAGAAAAATGTGCTGAGATCTAATAAGAAATTTTACATTGAGTACTTCATTCGGTTGTGTTTAGCAATTAACATAGTGCTCTTTCCTTGGGAAGGCAACTAGGATGATAGAGCTAGTCATGAGTAGAGCTGAAATTTGAACCTTGATCTTATAATTTCATTGGCCGTTCTCACCCTCTCATCATTGTGCTTTACCTACCCCAGAGCCGGTACTAATCTGCAGCTAAGTATTTTTAGAGGCACTATAAAAGATACAAACCTATTTTTAAAAAATATTTTCTATGCTAGTTTTTACTCTTTTATTTTTCTCCATTGTAAGTTCATCAAGTATCCTTCAAAATTGAAATCTGGAACTCATGAAAACAAAAGGCCTCCCGTCTAAAAATTGCCTTTATGTGTTTTTCTTATTGTACATAGTGCTAGTTTATCAGTAGGCTGCTGTTTGAACTAGTGGCTTAGAAATATTGAATAGTACCCCTCTGAGAAAGAGAGAGAAAAAAAAGGATGTTTTTATTCAAAAACAACACACTGATGGATCTGTTAGTTGTAAAAAGCAAGGCCCCCCAAGGGTAGTTCATGTGAGAGAAATAAGACACAGAAAGAGCTAAAGTGTTTTACTTACTTAATAAACTATCAGGAATTACAAATTTGACTCTTGGCAGCTTGAAAAGAAAAAAACGTAAGTGGACCCTGGAGACTCAGTAAAAAGTAGATATGCAGGAATAAGTTTTTGGAGCACTCTTAATAGCTTGGAAACAAATAGGACCTAGAAAAAGATGGCCAAGTGAGAAATTCCTTAGGGAGAAAAAATAGACTATAATTGTGCCCCAAACAGCAATTTTTAGGTTACTGAGTATAATGTAAAATTCCTGTATTGAACAATAAAGAGAGTTTGAGAGACCTGACTAAAAGCAAGACAGCAGTATTTAGTCTCTATGGTAACAGAGGTGAAATGATGTTGTTGGGAAAGAACACCGTTAAGATTAGGCTGAGCTTAGAGCTTATGTATAAAGGCCAAAGAAAAGAAAATCAAATTTCTTTTTCCATCTCTTGCTTTCTAACTTGGAAAAGAAAAAGTAGAGGGATAGGCACTTGCTAGAAAATACCATGATATAAATTAGAGAGTTTCCCTTGGCCTTGCTGGAGCTAGTGGAAGGCTGGCTGAGATAAGGGTAAGCACAGTAATTAAAGATATTAGTCATCATGGAGGACAGCCACAGGCTTTCAGCAGGTCCCCTGTAAACCCAGGAATGTAGAAGGAATGCTTCTAACTCACCAAGGCTCAGGATGGCTTGAGACTATCTTTCTACCACCAAGGCTGCTTAGCAGCTACAGAATGATTTAAACTGAATAGTCTCAGAATAGATACAGGATGAGAGAGTGCAACAAGACTGAAACAAGATTGGGAGGACACTTTCAGAAAGTTAAGTGATTTGGGAGTTCCCGTTGTGGCTCAGTGGTTAACAAATCCAACTAGAAACCATGAGGTTGTGGGTTCAATCCCTGGCCTTGCTCAGTGGGCTGAGGATCCGGCATTGCTGTGAGCTGTGGTGTAGGTTGCAGATGCGGCTTGGATCCCGCGTTGCTGTGTGTGTGTGTAGGCTGGCAGCTACAGCTCCCATTCAACCCCTAGCCTGGGAACTTCCATATTCCGTGGAGTGGCCCAAGAAATGGCAAAAAGACAAAAAGACAAAAAAAAAAAAAAAAAAAAAAGAAAGTTAAGTGATTTGACAGTCCCTTGTGTTCTTTTTTTTTTTTTAAATTGCTCTGAATATTTACATTTTTGTTATTAACGGAAACACAGGCTATTTACTAGTTAACTAGTCAATTTACTGGTTAACTGTTAGATAATTTACATCTCATTTAATGTAATGAAGAGTTAGTTGCTGAAGATTTAAAGTCATACCTTACAAAAATAAGTTTAGGGAGTTCCCGTCGTGGCTCAGTGGTTAACGAATCCGACTAAGAACCATGAGGTTGCGGGTTCGATCCTGCCCTTGCTCAGTGGGTTAATGATCCGGCGTTGCCGTGAGCTGTGGTGTAGGTTGCAGACGCAGCTCGGATCCCGCGTTGCTGTGGCTCTGGTGTAGGCTGGTGGCTATAGCTCCGATTCAACCCCTAGCCTGGGAACCTCCATATGCCGCGGGAGCGGCCCAAGAAATAGCAACAACAACAACAACAACAACAACAACAAAAAGACAAAAAAAAAAAAATAAGTTTAATTTACGTATAATGGTGGCTATAAATCTGAATTATCAAGTTGTCAATAACCAAAGGAGAAGCTGGCTACTAGCTTAAGCTGTCAAAGAACTATCATTAATCAAACTGAATTCACTTAAAAAGTTTACAGTAAAAAAAAAAAAAAAAAAGAATGCCTTTGTCATCTATTCAGCCCATAACAATTGGCAACTTCCAAACAAGAGCAGATTAGTAGATATATCCATTCATAAATTTACACAACATATATTTTTATTAATTATGCACTATGTGCCAGGCATTGCACTAGTGGGCACTGGAGGAACTGCAGTGAGGAAAGGCAGACTTGCATCTATCTTATTCTACAGGTTAATGAGGAAGGTAGGCATTTAAACAATTATATTACCTTAGGCAAAAGTACTGAGTTCACTGAGTTATGTAGGAGCATTCAGCAAAGGCTCCCAGGAGTTCCTGTTGTGACACAGTGGAAATGAATCTGATTAGTATCTATGAGGATGCAGGTTTGATCCCTGGCCTTGTTAAGTGGGTTAGGGATTCTGTGTTTCTGTGAGCTGTGGTTGGGTTGCAGATATGGCTCTGATTCCATGTTGCTGTGGCTGTGGCATAGGCCAGCAGCTATAGCTCCGATTCAACCCCTAGCCAGGGAACTTCCATATGCCTCAGGTGCAGCTCCCAGTCTGGTCTTACCAGTTAAAGTATAGAATGCCCGATGAAATTTGCATTGCAAGTATTTTTTGGTATGAGCATGTCCCAAATATTACATGGGACATACTTTTATTCTCTATTGCTTGTCTTAATTTTCAATTTAACTGAGTATCCCAGCTTTTGATGTTTGTTTCATTATTTTTTGTTTGCTAAATCAGACAACTCTATAATCCAATCTAGGAGGATCAGGAAAATGCCACAAAGGTGACATGTAATCTAAGACCTGAGGGAGTGAGTAAGAGCAGGAAAGAATAGGAAACCAAAAGGAAAGACAAACCTCAGACAAGAGGAAAATGTTGGGCACCGGCAGTGAAAGTAGAGATCACCAAAATGCGGTGTAGATGAGAACTGGAGGTGAGAAGCAGACATTTGACAATGATTAGCCATAAAAAGAAAAAACAGAGACATGCATGAGAAGGCGTGGAAGAAGTAACCAAACTCTACTAGCCTCCAAAGATATACGGTGTAGGAGAAAGCTAAAGGAAACTTTCCAACCATGAGCAGCCAACTTCCAGTCTTGCTGATCATAACTCTAATTTATTCATTTACTAAATCATTTATTGTATTTTCTTCTGGCATCACTACCTTCTTGCTGGCCACAACATCCTCACAAACCTCCTAATTGGTTTCCCAGACTTGCTCAGCTGTTCTTCACTGTGGAGCAAGACATAAATGCAGATCTGATCAGATCATCTCCCCACTTAGAATCCTTGGGATGTTTCAAGATGAATCCAACACAAATCATTCAGAGAGTGATGATAAAAATTAAACAGTGATGGAGACTTGAGCATAATTTGAAAAAAACAAGAACAGAAATCTAAAAACTATGTTTGTGTATGTGTATGCTAATGCAAAGTATGTGACATAAAAACTCAGAAGGAAAAATGCCTAAAATCCTCATATATTCTAAATAGAATAATGCAGAGCTAAGTATTTGAAATAATTTGATTCATAAAATATTACTTTGGTAAGGATCTGAGCTATTTTAGTCTAAAATTATTACTCTAAGAACAACTAAACGTCAAATTGTTTAAGACACTTATTGCTTTGTATTGGAATTAGGATTAGAATACAGGTTTCTTGGAGTTCCCGTCGTGGCGCAGTGGTTAACGAATCCGACTGGGAACCATGAGGTTGCGGGTTCGGTCCCTGCCCTTGCTCAGTGGGTTAACGATCCGGCGTTGCCGTGAGCTGTGGTGTAGGTTGCAGACGCGGCTCGGATCCCGCGTTGCTGTGGCTCTGGCGTAGGCCGGTGGCTACAGCTCCGATTCAACCCCTAGCCTGGGAACCTGCATATGCCACGGGAGCGGCCCAAGAAATAGCAACAACAACAAAAAAGACAAAAAAAAAAAAAAGAATACAGGTTTCTTGATATCTTAATATAGTATACTTATAAGGATGCTGCTTTATATGAGTTATATATAATCAACCAGCAAAAAATATTTCCAGTGAAAAGATTTCCAAACCAATAGTAATTTTAGAGGCAAAATATTTTTATGAGTAAAATAATTTTATATTACCTTATATGTTTTATTTTGGATATATTTAATGTCTTCAGATTATATGGCATGAGAAGATATTTACATTTGTGAATATATATCTTTGTGCCTGTCTGTATAAATATTGTGAGATTCTCAGCCATTGCTGTGAATAATTTGGGGATATGAGACCCATTTATTTAATAATGTTTATGAAATTCTGCACTAGCATGTCAGTCATTTTCAGAGTAAAGCAGGAAAATAGGGTGACTTTTATTTCATGGAGATATGCCATAGATAACCCTTCATTATTTCAAATATTAGTGACTGAAAATATAATTATATTAGGGCTTTCAACTTTGTCAATATGTTTTTTATTATGTAAAAGAACATAATTGTAATCTATAAATGACAAAGAATTTTTAAAGACTGATACATATTATCTTGTACCTAAAGCAAAGTAGCATTTCTGAGCCATGGCTTTGCTTTAAAAAAAAAAGCGATACACTATTGTGAAAGAAAGCAGAGTCAGCATCTGATTATGTTTATTACAACCTGCCAATGGTTATTTAAAACATAAATGTAACTACAGAAGACATTTCATAAGGAAGATGATTCATCATTCAGATGTCACCTGAATGTGATGTCTAGTAAAGCATGAAAGTCTTTTGACTTTCTTTTGAAATTTAGAAAAGAAATTTGAGTCCTCAGCTGGCTAGGGAGGGCTACTCTTAAAGTAAAGAATTCTAGAATGATCTGTCTTGGTCAGGGATGAGCAGGTGGGGGTCCTGATAATGCATAGAATGAGCTTTGACAATTTACTAGAATAAAAGCTAGAAGGCCTTCTAAGGGCAAAAGAAGAGATGTAATTTACATGCTGAAGACGTTGGAAAAGATTTGCAGAGGGAGTGTCATTTGAGCTGTCCTAGGATGAATAAGATTTTTCCAAGTTGTGGCTGCCAAGGGGAAGGGAGACGGAATGTGACAGACTGGGAATTTGGGGTTAATAGATGCAAACCATTGCCTTTGGAATGGATAAGCAGTGAGGCCCTGCTCTATAGCACTGGGAACTTTATCTAGTCACTTATGATGGAGCATGATAATGTGAGAAAAAAGAATGTATACATGTATGTGCGACTGGGTCAACTTGCTGTACAATAGAAAATTAACAGAACACTGTGAACCAGCTATAGGAAAAAATAAAAATCATTATTTAAAAAAAAAAAGATTTCTCCAAGTTAAAAAAAAAAAAAAAAAAAGACTGATCACTGGTAGAGAAATGCATTTTCAAAATCACGGAAGAATGCAGAGGTGTTGTGGATGTGTGGAAGAATTCAACAGTATTTATAGGATAGGTTATATGAAACCAACTAGAAAGCTATTTAAGAAGTTAAGGGAAGTAAAAACAAAATGATCCAACATTCCAACAACAATTACAGACAGTAGAGGCCTCATTTGAAAACTCTGATTCATCTGTGATACTGATAAAATGTAAAATGATAGAAAATAAAGACTGGAGGATTAAACAAAGATTGTAATTTCGAAGACTAGATGAGTGTTGACACTGATTAACTGAAAAATGGCAGTACGTTAAGAAGGTTAAATTTGGGGGAGAAAAAAATGAAAGCCTATGTTAACATTATTATCATTTTAAAGAACAGTGAGAGTAGAAGACAATAAAAGAATCCATACAGGGGAGAAAAATTAACTGGGGAAAACAATCTGAGAGACTTACCTGAAATGTAAACTTCTAACAAGAAAAAAAAAAATGTTTTGCCTCTTACACTGATATCTTGGTTGTATGGTTGTACATATTGCTCTATTTCTAAGTGGAAAATGTTCTAAAAAGTGATCAAATTCTTTTCAATTTCTATACTTTACCCAACTATATCTATCATAATCTTTGCAAAATAGATCCCCAATACTCACAATAACTCTGAGACAAGCAGGAAAAAAAATTAATCATTCTAAATATGTAGATCCTCTTTACTATGGGGAAAAATATTTCTACGGTATAAGCTAAGAAGCTAAAAGATTGTTTAATTATCTGGTGTATTCACTTATCTCAAAGTGTTCATCTTTTCCCCTGCTTTAACACTGCATGCCCTCAACCTCAATACACACAAGCAATCACACTAATACAATATAAATCCTTTTAATGAATTATTGTCTATTATCCTTAAGAACTAAGCAGATGGCCCAGGAGAATGATGAAAATATGTTACTTTGCTGCTTCAGATTAGATTTAGCCCTAATTTCAGAGCCAGTCTAGGAAGACAGTTGTTGCTACGTAATGAGAAACCAGGTGCATTTTGTCTCCATTGATGCACATTTCTGTACCTTATTTTGTTCTACATATATCTAGAAAAAGTGAATTAGAAAGAAGATTTGTTCTGACAGCATTCATATGTTAATCTCACTATAATTGCTAGAGGTGGATTGAGCTCTAACTGGGCTTGTAAACAAAGTACAACATTGAATTTGAATTAGTAAAAGAATTATTTGGTCTGTGACATCCTGTGTCAGTAGGAAAAATAAACATTCTTGATCTAAGGCTGAGGATATTTAGATTTCAAGGTCAGTCAACAGAAGTGCTATCAAGAGGCATTTCCATTTGAAAGAGTCTGTTAGTGACAATGGAGAACAAAATCTTAGAAATATTTTGTCCCCATTTACTCACATTATTGTCAACACACAATCTGAAATACACAACCAAATGAGACATTAAATTCTATTAACCGTTCACGTATAAAGATGTACCTTTTATGTACATTAGTTGGTTCTCTTACATGGACTCATCTGCCAAAATCTATGGCCAGTAAAAAACTTCCAAAAAGAGCTGGATTATTCACACAGTGTACTGGAACTATGCTCATGAAAGAGCCTAATTATTTAAATGAGACCATTCCTATAACTAAAAGTTTAGAAAGCTATGGGATTGGCAGAAGTTCTTGTCCAGGAGGGGAGAAGAGAGTTCCCAGATATGATGTTTAAAGGCAGTGATTGATAAAAAATACAATGTTTCTTATTTATAAGCCATTGAGTTAAGTGTATTCAGCAAATTGATTTTATAAGCATATATCCAAGGAGGAACAAATAAGAAGAGATTAAAAACACCTTGAATTAAAAACACTGTCTATCAAACTGACAAAGACTGAAAATAAACTGATAACATCTGCTGGCAATAGTGCAAGGAATTGGGTATTCATATATAATATTCTAGGCTGTATCAACTAGAACAAACAGTTGAGCAATTTTGCAATATTTATCAAGAAGAATAACAGTGCTCAAATTCTTTTCATCTAGGAAATGCGTAAGAACTTATATTTGAGGTTATTTATCAAAGCATTAGTTATAATTTGGGAAATAATAAACTATAAATTTCTAGGATAAGAAGATTAGTCAAATAAATTGGTACACCTACTCACAGCAGAGTATTTCATAGTGTTCAAAAAGTATGTTTTAAGGAATATTTAATGATAGGAGAAAATGTTTATAGTATAATACTTAGTAGAAAAGCATGACACAAAACTATATATTTAATCTCAGTAATATATGTATCTGTTGTATGTGTAGGCATGTGTCTTTATGTGTGTATTCAGAGTGCAAACTTTAATGATAGGAAATACTCCACTATGTTAGCAGTGTTTTATTCCTGGATGATAGGAATATGGTGACTTTTAACTTCTTATACTTTTCTATATTTTCCAAATTCTAAATAATAAATAGATATTGCTTTATGTTCTGAAGAAAATAACAAATGGAATTTTAAGTAAGAAAGTTTTGATTGAGCAGAATTATGTGTCCCAAAATATCTAAACAGCTCTTCCCTCATTACTCCTATTTTTTTCTCTTTATGCCAGTGTGATAATGTTCATTAGAAAAGTGTCATTCAGGAGTTCCCGTCGTGGAGCGGTGGTTAACGAATCCGACTAGGAACCATGAGGTTGAGGGTTCAATCCCTGCCCTTGCTCAGTCGGTTAAAGATCCGGTGTTGCCGTGAGCGGTGGTGTACGTTGCAGAGGCGGCTCGGATCTGGCGTTGCTGTGGCCCTGGCATAGGCTGTCAGCTACAGCTCGGGTTAGGCTCCTAGCCTGGGAACCTCCATATACCGTGGGAGCAGACTAAGAAATGGCAAAAAGACAAAAAATAAAAAAGAAAGAAAAGAAAAACGTCATTCATATACATTTCACATGACCTGGAGGTTAATAGTGTATATTCTAAGGTAGTATAATTTCTGTTTTTATAATCCTCTCTCGGATGTTCTTCGATTTTTTTCCACTGTCTGTTTAGGATATCCATATTGACATGCAGTGCTCCTTTTTCTATTAGAACTGCTTATTCTAAATAAGATACACCCTTCATTTCTAAATGACAACCAACTATCAATTTTTCAAGACACTTTTGAAATCTTTATTTAACTCTTTGGGTTAAATTTTTATTATTTTATTTTATTTTCTATATATATGTATATATATATATATATATATATATATATATATATATATATATATATTGTGTGTGTGTGTGTTTGCCATTTCTTGGGCCACTCCCGCAGCATATGGAGGTTCCCAGGCTAGGTGTTGAATCGGAGCTGTAGTCTCCAGCCTACACCAGAGCCACAGCAATGTGGGATCCAAGCCGCGTCTGCGACCTACACCACAGCTCACGGCAACACCAGATTCTTAACCTGCTGAGCAAGGGCAGGGATCGAACCCTCAACCTCATGGTTCCTAGTCGGATTCGTTAACCACTGCGCCATGACGGGAACTCCTGGGTTAAATTTTTAGATTCAAATAGTTTATTGTATTTCCGATGTGTACTGATTAAAGACATGGAGAGTCACTTATTTTCCAGGATGTTTATTTCTGAGAATGAAGGGGCAGCCTATCCGTTTTGTTCATTATGTGGTATCACACATGTTGTTTTTCAGAGTATCTAATTTTATACTTTTGTTGTAAAGTTTTACTTGCATCTGAAATTGCAGTTTTACATCTTCTTCAACAGATTGGTGAATTTAAGACCAAACAAAATTTTCATTTCTTCCTCTATTCATTCATCTGTACAAAAGAGAATTTCATTGCACGTCTGCCTCAGATTAAGAGAACAACAGCAACAAAAAGACAGAATTCATGGCCTAATGAATGCTACCTCAAGAGATTTACAAGGAAAGAGTTGTAATAAGTCTTTTCCATATCGGGTCCTGGGTTCTATAGATGCTGGAAAAGAGCACCTGGCTTTTGCTTGGAAGCCGAAGAAGGGGGTTTTATTGGTTTGCTAAGGCTGCTGTAACAAAGACCACACACTAGTTGGTTCAAGCAACAGAAATTTATTGTCTCATAATTCTGAAGGCTAGAAGTAGTAAGTCAAGATGTTGGTTCCTTTTGAGGTCTGTTGGAAGGATCTGTTAAAGACTTTCTCCTTGGCTTGGAGATGGACATCACCGTTTCTCTCTACTTTTCTCTCTCTCTTCACATGCCTTCTTTTTCTTTCTTTCTTTCTTTCTTTTTTTTTTTTTTTTTTTTTTTTTGTCCCATGCCTTCTTTTTCTAAGAATATCAGTCATTCTGGAGTAGAATCCTGCCTACAGTGGACCTCATCTTAACTAATTGTCCCTATAACAATCCTATTTTCAAATAAGGTCACGTTCTGAGGTACTGAAGGTTAGAACTTCAACACATGAACTTGGGAAGGATACAATTCACCTGTAACAGAGATAGCAGAGGACCATTTTTCTTCAAGGATAATCTCTGAGTTTAGTTGAAAGGGATAAGGAAGAATAACCGATGGGGAGATGAGCAGACCAGATGGTTGAGGAGAAGAACAGGAAATGCAAAGGCAAGAAGGCACCGAAGGGAAAGCATGATTGTGGTCCGCCAGGAGACTGAAGTCTTGGCAGAGCCTTATACCCTCGGCTTGGGAATACAGAGTTCATGGTGAGGTAGCACGGAGCCTGTGAAGAGTTTTAGACATGTTCAGATTTGAATTTTAGAAACGATTACTCTGGTAGCATGTGGTCTTTTTGAAGTACGTTCTGTCTACCAGCAGGACCCTGTTAGTTCGGCATGCGCTTTGCATTCAAAGAGCTCACCTACATTCTTTAGGCTTTTTCCAATTCTCTTTGCACAATTTGGCTGCTGATTTCATTCTCTTAGTTCTCTCAAATCCTGTTGCTTTAAATTATCTCCTAAATTATTCTTCAATTCAGTAAGAATGTAAACCTCAAAATTCCATATGTAACATTTATTATTTACAAAATGAATAAAGATAAGTAAATACTTAGGATGTTTTAAATTGTTGTTTGAAATTATGCTTTTAAACTCACGTCAGAGACAAACAGTGGAAAACCTCAGAATCATAGCAAAAAATAGTTCATTTTTAAAATGAGCCTCTGATTCTTCCATGTTACTCTTCCATGAACTTTTCATTTAATGATTATGAAGCCTTCTCACAGTCCTTTAACTTCCTTGCAGAAAGTTTTTTTTTTTTTTATTTTTTTTATTTGTCTTTTTGCCTTTTCTGGGGCCACTCCTATGGCATATGGAGGTTCCCAGGATAGGAGTCGAATAGGAGCTATAGACACCAGCCTACACCAGAGCCACAGCAATGTGGGATCCGAGCTGCGTCTGCAACCTACACCACAGCTCACAGCAACGCCAGATCCTTAACCCACCGAGCAAGGCTAGGGATCGAACCCGCAACCTCATGGTTCCTAGTCAGATTCATTAACCACTGAGCCATGACGGGAACTCCCCAGAAAGTTCTTTAAATGAATTTTTCTTTTAACTCTTCTTTCAGCCTGAAGGTGACCTCAAGCAGGCTTATATATTTCATGACTGCCTTAAAATCTTTCCAGTTATCAAGTAAATGCCTAGCTTTATACCCAAAGAGTCTTAATTGATTAAAAATTATCACAGAAGGCTTGTTTATTTAGTTGAGTTTCAAAATTGCAACATTTGCTCTAACGATCCTGAAGGCACAAGTACCACCATCATCAGCATTAATTAGAATATTAATGAACAGAAACAATATTAGAAGCTATCCATAGTTATGATTGAAGAATGAATATAAAGCAGCATGAAATGCCATTTAAAAATGCTTTCTCTAAGTTGTTTATATCAGATTGAAAATGTAGGTCTTTCATCATGTCTTGTGAAGGGCACCATATTGACATTGTGTCACATCTCAAAAGGCAAGGAATCCTTGAGCTGAGACAACTATATGGAAAATGCTTTCTTACTGGCTCTCACTGAAGCCTCAACTCAAGCCATTGGAAGAAAGTGTGGAGTAAAGTGTTTCACATAGGGTGAACTTTTAAAAAAAATAAATAGTAACTATATTCAAATTTTTATTAAATAAAATAATTGATAATTATATCTATATGTATTATACATATCACTGGCTTCTCAATAAACCATGCTGAATAATTAATCTTATTTTTAATAACTCAGCCATCATTAATAACATCAGTCATTATCTTATACCACAGTATAAAAATATCTTGGGAAATAGTGAGGTATAAGACCATCATCTGAGTAATTTATTCAAGAATGAAGCAAGTGATTAAGGTTCCAGTCAAACTTAAGGTATCATTAATTAAATTGCCTGTATAGACAACCTCTCTTCTACTTCCTTATTCTGTATCTCTATATAAATAAGCCTTCAGATATTATTCCAGAGACTCACTGCTTTAGGTTACTTACCTTTTGAAAGTTAGATCTTTGCGAGTGCCCTAATACTTAGAAATTCGTTTCTTCTTTTTTTTTTTTTTTTTTTGTCTTTTTTGTTGTTGTTTTGTTGTTGTTGTTGCTATTTCTTGGGCCGCTCCCGCGGCATATGGAGGTTCCCAGGCTAGGGGTTGAGTCGGAGCTGTAGCCACCGGCCTACGCCAGAGCCACAGCAACGCGGGATCCGAGCCGCATCTGCAACCTACACCACAGCTCACGGCAACGCCGGATCGTTAACCCACTGAGCAAGGGCAGGGACCGAACCTGCAACCTCATGGTTCCTAGTCGGATTCGTTAACCACTGCGCCACGACGGGAACTCCTCGTTTCTTCTTATTGCTCATGGCTCAGGTTCACAACTTGCCTGAAAGTGAAATTCGTTAAGAAACATAACTGTGGTATTTTATTAGAATAAGAACTTTTTTCTGAACTTGTGTTATTTTTAATCTAAGCTTGAAGTTTGCTTTATTCTGTCCTCTGCAGCCATATGTGCATATTTAAATCAGTAGACAAAAATTCTAAGAGAGGGTTATGTAGAAAGAAGAACAGAAGTATCGCTATATCATTACTCACATATGTGATACAATAAGGAGAGATTTTTTTGAATAAGCTTGTAAATGCCACCATTCAGTACAAATCTTCTCTAAAGAGATTTTTTTCCAGGTTGATTCTATAATGCTTATGTTGGCATTGTTTAGAGTAGTTAGTGTGAAGATGGCAATAACAATAGTGAGGAAGAGGAAGAAGAATAGCAGCTTTATTTATAGTCTGGAACAGTTGGAGAAGACTTTAAAAAGAATTAGTTTCAATAAGTGATCCAAACTCATTCTGTATATCTTTTTTTTTTTTTTTTTTTAAACTGTGGCACAGTATGACTAGTAGGCAAGGACTTAAGTAAATCAAAGAATAAAACAGGAGTTCCCGTCATGGCACAGTGGAAACAAATCCGACTAGGAACCATGAGGTTGTGGGTTCTATCCCTGGCCTCACTCAGTGGGTTAAGGATCCGGCATTGCCCTGAGCTGTGGTGTAGGTTGCAGATGAGGCTCGGATCCTGCATGGCTGTGGTTGTCATGTAGGCCTTCAGCTATAGCTCCGATTTCACCCCTAGCCCAGGAACTTCCATATGCCGCAGGTGTGGCCCTAAAAAGCAAAAAAAAAAAAAAAAAAAGGAAGAGAGGAAGAGAGAGAGAAAAAGAAAAAAGAAAGAAAAGAAAATGTAGACTCAATGAAAGTTCTAAACTGGGGAATGGATATACATTTTGAGGGATTAATCAAGATACTTAATATATAAAATAGATAAAACTTTAAAGACTCTTTTAGCACATTTATCACAATGAACAATTATGGATTGATTTGCTTAATTTTTTAGTCCATGTTTATCTCCCTTACTACCAGTAAATCCATTAGAGCCAGGACCATAGCTCTTTTATTCAATGGTATTTCCCACCATGGTACCCAGCACCCAGCACATAGTAAACATTTAGTAAATATATGTTGAATAAATGATTGGAAGGGAAAGACATCTGGAAATAGTACACTTTTGTACTGTATTTGTTTGGGCAGTACAACTAGGAAATGGTAAGGGTCTGAACTAGATTTAATGGTAAGGAGAGGAAGGGGAAGACATTGAATACCTATTCTAGAAAAAAAAAAGGAGTAGTAAAAGATGACTGTAAGGTACAGAATTAAGAGAATTAAAACAAGAAAACTAATCGAAACAAGCAATCAAGAAGAAAGCACAGTGTCGGGTATGGAGTAGGAGCTTAGCAAAAAATATTTTCAAGTTACGTTGAGTTTTAAAGACAGGTGGTTCATTAAGAAGTTAGAAACTATAAATCACACATGATGGTTTACACTAGGAATCATTCCTAGAAAGAGACTCTCTGGAGTCAGTGGATGAAAATTCCTGGGAAATATGTGAGGAAAGAGAACAGAAGCATTGCTGTCTTAAAAGAAGTCACTTGTCTAAAAGCAGAACTCAGAAATATTTAAAAAAAAAAAAAAAACTTTTTCTCGGTACCAGGCACATGCTTTCCTTCTTTTTTCTTATTTGGATTGCTGATGTGATAACATCAGCAGTAAAGACCACAAGTGTGTTTATCTTGATAATAGTCCATTGATCTTCATGAAGACAATCTGATTTCCTTGTAAGGATAGCTAGTCAAATTGGGGATAACAATTGTAGGCTTTCAGATAGTGTAATGATAAGATGAAAACAAACCTATGAAATCTGAGTAGTTTTGAAATGTGATCATGTCAACAATCAAAAAACAAGCAAGTCTCAGATGCGCCACTTGGAATGCTAGGATCACCATGTATGTTGTCTTGATGAGGGGGTTTCAGAGACATACTTCAAGGTTAGATAATGGCTTTAAAGGTGTTTCTTGAAGTAGGACGTGGAGAGAGGCTGGCAGGTTTCCATATCCCTGTGGCACACTTAGTGAAGCAAGGGTTTCTCAGTGAAGAAATTAGAAACATTTGTCCTTTGAAAAAATGTAAGACTGTGCCAACTAATGAGGACAGCCAGAGTATTTATCACAAGAAATCTTGGAAAGATTGAACTCTCCTTTGTCCTTTTAACTTTCCAGGGAAAAAATATTGGGCAAGCATAGCATGGGCATCCATCAGTCTAAAAATCCTAGGGAATGCAAAAGTATTGAACTTTAGGTGTTTTGATATATAGATATATAGATTTTTTTTTTAACTGTTTGAGTTAACTACCATAGGCATAATTCTCAAGTGGTTGAAATTCTCTTTGGTGTAAAGTATGAATATAGAAGGATTTGAAGAATGTAGCGAGATGAGTGTCTTTTCATTACTTCACCTAGGTTAGACCATGTTATGGAGGCCTGCTATTTAAATGCATTTGACTCAGGAGAATTTTGAAAAGGAGACCATTGACTGCATGTTGGGGTTGAAGAAAAAAAAAAAATCCCCTTTAGTTATTCAATTTAGAATTTTTAAAAAATTTGATTCCAGAGAAAAGAGAATCCAAAAAAGAATGCTCTTATCTTTGATTTAAGGAACTTATTGGAAAGACATTAACAGGAAGAGGTGAATACTTGTTTTCCTCTTGCCTTTTAAAATCCCTTTGAAAAATTAAAAATCTAAGAATTCCTCTTTGGATGTTTGCTAAGGATATGGAGTAAAACAGGAAATTAGATTGCTTCTGAGTCAAAGTCCATACACTAGGTGTGAAGCTATATGTTTCTTCCATATACTGCCAATAGTCATGTTTCAGAAGAAAGTATAAGATGCTTCTGTATAGCATGTGTTTTCTTATATGTTATGCTCCACTCAGTTCCTGAAACACCTTCTCCATTTTACCTTACTATATTTCTATACTTCTGACATTCAAAAAAAATTTTTTAAACTCTTATCACCAGCTGAATGAATGATGTTATTTCCCTCACTGCTACCCTTTCATTCTGTTTGCACCCATGAAATATTCTATGTGTAAATAACTATCAAGTGTGTGTGTGTGAATGTGTGTGTGTATGGTAGAACTGCTAGTAAATTCATGTTTGATAAATTCTCATATGCTGATTTATATATATATATGTATATATCACTGTCAATGTAATGTAAGGTCTGCTAATGGAAAAAAAAAAGGGATGGCTTTGGGATAAGGAGATAAGAAATCTAATCTCAGGGCTACTAATTACTCTGTGTGTGACCTTTTGCACATCGCAGACTTACTAAACTTTAATTGGTTTTGTTTGAAATACAGGAAATAATATATGAATGCCTATTTCTCATAAAAAAGCAAGGTGATAGATTGCAAATTGTTTTGAACTTTTGCAAGGACTATACAAATAAAGCCATTATAATAATCTTTAGCTCCCTATTCACTTACTAATACAGTTACTGTTTTTAAACTATCTACTCTGAACCAGATCCTAGACAAGTTACTGGAAATAAACATTGTTGAACAGGCTAGCCATGGTCCCTGTGGTCACAGAGGTTTCAGTCTAGTGAGCAAGACTGATTTGAATAAGTAATTAAAATGTGATCAAAGGGTATTACAGCATGTAGTTGGAACAAAGAGCGAAGAGGACATACTGAGTTGGAACATATTGAATAAAGGAAGGATATTTTCCCTTCTAATATAAATTTTTTTAAAAGAACAAGAAAATGCACCTTGTGCAAATGCAGCCCTATTTCTGAAGGCCCTAATAAAAGAAAGATCATATATAGTCCTAGAAATACAAAGGAAACCATGAATACAAAGAGCATAGAAAACAATGAGAAGACTAATACCTGGCCAGGCTGCACAGAGAGCTGAGTGTGGGTGTGGAAGGCAGCAGTCAGATCGGAGGACCACATCATACTTGCAAGCCACAGTAAAAATGTTGGACTTTGCCTGGAGGGCAGAGAGGAGTCATTGGCATATGTAAAGAAGGAAGATGACATAATAATGTTTGTGTGGTTAAAAGATCACCCCAGCTTCATGTGGTGGAGGGAACAACAGAAAGAGAGAGACAGGCACAAATGCAGGAGATAATAGTTTGAAACAGCATGCTGGGCAGTTGAAATGAAGAAAAATAGACCTGAATCAGAATATGTTTAGGCTATTGAAGGATTAGGACTTGGTGATTGTCGGATGTGGGAAATGACACGAGAAGTGTCAGGAACAATAACAAGATTTCTATCTTGAGAAACCAGGTGGAGGGTATCGCTATCCACCGAGTCTGAGAACACAAGAGGAAAAGGAGGTTTGAGCAGGACAGTCATTGCTAACATTTAGCGAATGCTTAAAACTTGAAGACAGACTTTTAAGTGCTTGGTGTATACTCTGCTATTTTAGACATGAATAAATGTATCAAGGTAAAACATCAAACAATGTGTCCAGAGTCACACAGCCGGGGCGTTGGCTCTGGAGTCCAAGCTCTTGACTACCTTTGAAGAGCATCACTCAAGTTTGAACATGTTATGTTTGAGATGCTCATAAAACACAAAGTTTAATTGAAGAAGGAAATAAATTTGAAAAGAGATTTGAAAAGCTTTATAGCCATCCCTCATCAAAGTTAAATAAAAAGAGTTGAGAAAGGTGAGTGAGATTGTAAAGACTAAAAGGAAGAGAGTGTACAATTAGAAGGGCCCCAAGCCTAGAGAGAGAAACCTCTAATACTGTATATCTGAATGTTCAGTAGAGAAGATGACACTTTCTCAAAAGGTTGATACGGAGGAACCAGAGCAGAAGGCTAATGTCAGAGGGGTGTGAAGTCACAGGAGCCAAAGGAAGAGAGTGTTTTTGAAAGAAATATGTAATTTTCTGTTCAGTCGGGGAAGGGGAGATTACTTTTTTTTTGTTTGTTTTGTTTTTTAACCACCCATAGGTATATGGAGTTTTCTGGCCAAGGAATCAGATGCAGGTGTGACCTACCCTGCAGCCGCAGCAATGCCAGATCCTTTAAACCAATGCCCTGGCCAGGGATGGAAGCTGTGTCCTGGTGCTTTAGAGACATTGCTGATCCCTTTGTGCCATAGCAAGAACTCCAGGAAAACTTGCTTTTAAACATGGACATTAATTGCCCACCTTCCTTATTTATCTTAACTTACAACTAAAATTCCACTAAACTAAAAGGAATTTTAAAATGTGCATGTATGCAAGGAGAGAAGAAATTGAAGAGAAGATCCCAGGAGATAAGAGATTTCAACAAATTCTAAGGAGACAGGGAGAAAAGATATAATTTATATTCATCTATATAACAAGTTCATAGTCAGCTACATTGTAAAGTACCCACAAAGGGATGCAAATATTATGGACCTCCTTAGAGTCTTAGAGACAACAGGTACTGCACGAAGAACTAAAGGAACTTAGTACTGAAAATAGAAAAATGACTTAAATCTTTATATATAAAACTGCATAGTTATGCCTCAAGCAGAAGACCAGAATATTCTTTGGCGTGTTGCCAGTCATCCTGCAGCGAAACCTGTCATGCATACAAAACTTCCAATTAGCTCTTTAGAATGTCACTTTTCAATACTGAAGGACAGCCAGGCATCAAAAGATATTTGTGGAAAACCCCTATCACAAAATATAGACCGAAAGAAGCAAGCAGAAAATAGATCTCAGAAAAAAATGCAAGGAGCAGGGGGGAAAGGTTAAAAAAAAAGTCTGTAGTTACTATCTTCTGAGAGAAATGAAAGTGATATGGCATCCTGAAATAAAACATGATACTGTGAAAAAAGTACATGCATTTAGAAAGCAACATGTCATCTTTGGATGGTATAAACCTTTTATCAGATAAAAGATAATACAGTAGATGGGATTTAGAAGATAAATTTGAGGAAATCTAGAAAATAAAATAAAAAGACAAAAAGACATGGAAATTATAAGAAAAAATAATTGAATTACAGCATAATTCTGAGATAGGTCTTACGTACAACCAATCAGGATTACAGAAAAAGAAAATAAAAATAAGGAAGAGGAGGAAATTATCAATTAAATACCATAAGATTAACATAATTGAAGAATAAGTGCTTCTAAAGTGAAAAGGCCCATCAAGTCCCTGGTATAATGGATTAAAAAAAAAAAATCAAAGCACATTGTCATGAAATTTCAAAAGACTATAAATAAGATAAGAATTCTAAAATGTTCTGGCAGAGGGGAAGGTGGGTGGGTATAAAACAGGATTTTTGAAGAGTAATGGAGCTGGATTTCCCAGCAACACCTTAAAAGCTAGAAAATATTACATTCAAAATATCTTCAAATTTATAAAGAAAATTATTTCTCTCCTAGAAGCATGTGTCCAGCCAAACTTCCAATTGTTTGTGGGTGAAATGAATCCCTATTCATATGTGCAAAGGTCTCAAAAATGTTCCTGCCATAGATTCTTTCACATTAAGTTACTGGATGCTATATTCCACCATTGGTTGTTATATTGCAATAAATCTAGAAAGAAAAAGACATGGGGTCCAGGAAATAAGAATAAAACAGAAGAAAGGAATGTCAAATTTACAGAATGACAGTGAAGGGAAATTCCAGGTCTAGAAAAGCAAGCATTCCAGAAAGGAGCAGGAAGTCAGTGCTCCTGAAGGATTATTCCGGGGAGTGGGAGAGAGGGTGGAGTGGCAGATTATACATGTTTCATTATACCAAGAGCAGACAGTTAGGAAAGTGAACTAGCGAAAGGTACATAGCAAAACTAACCAAATAAATACATAAAAGAACCTTTAAGGAAACGAAAAGATGCACAAGAAGTAAAACGTATTTGAATTACAGTGATTTTGTAGTCATAATAAAATAAGTACTATAAATCTGAAATGAAATTGCTAAATATATTTTGGTTGGCTAGAAGTGTGTGGGAATTTGTTAGAAGACATGTAAACCATCATGTTACGTACTAGAAACCTGTAAAGGAAAAGTCACGGAGTAGCACTGCAATCAAAGTATTTAAAAATGTGAGGTGGGGAAAAAATGTTGAAAGCTATTATGTGCAGAGAGCATAAATCAGAAATATAAGGAGTTATGATAGAGAGATAGTCCATAAAGGAGACACCAAAGTCATCAATGGGTTCAAGATATAGTAAATGAATGGTATAAGGAAGAGTAGAAAAAGGTATTACTGCCAGATAATGAGAGCATCAGAGGAACAGGGCCTTTATAGGATGAAAGAAGGATATTAGTTTTTAGAGAGCTTGGGGGATAACGGTTCCACTTTCCAACCCTGAAGTATTTAAAGTATAAGAAATCAGCATGTTCCACTTTTAAAGATTGTAAATAAACCACATATTATTGAGAGTTTGAGGGGAAGTGCCTTCAGTGGAGAGGATCAGTGAAGTTATTGATTCTGATGTAATCTCAGTTCAGAGGAATTGAAAGAAATAGAAAGTGGTCCAGAGGAAAGCTCAGCTCATTGTAAGAATGAAACAAGCAGTAGAAAAATAGCCAGAAGAACTTACTTTGGGGATCAATGATAGGGGGAGCAATCCCAAGTGAATCAAATTGCAAAAGTCTTAGTGGATGGCAGACACTCTGGCCAAATAGTTTAAGGGCAGGCCTAGATAGTCTCTTTTTCCTCTTCATCATTAAAAAAAAAAAAAAAAAGCAATTACAGCAACAGACAAGTTATCAAGAAATAATCACATGGTTTCCCACAAAAGGGTGAGTGCAAGGCACTGGACAAAAAAAAAAAAAAAATCTGTGAACAACTGATTCTTCACCTGTGAATCATAGAGGCAGACAGGATGCATGACTTAAGTCAGTTCTATGGCATCACAGCTGGGTAGTCAGTGTGGCTACCAGTGACAAATTAAAAGCCTGGGAATTTTTTAAGACTTCCCCTGATTCCACAGTCTCCTCTTCCACCTCATTTAATCTATCACCCATACTTTAGATTCTGCTTCTAAATATCTTTCCAATCTATCACTTCTCTCCATCCTCACTGTCACTATCATAGCCTGAGCCATCATCATTTACCTTTACAACTACAATAACCTCAACAAACATTTACTGTGGACCTAATATATGTCATATATTTACCAAATGTATTTACTGGCTGCTTAATATAGGCCAGATCCCACATAGAGACCAGTCTACAATTAGGGCTTTCAAATAAGGTGAAGTAAAATAACAGTTAGAAAACCATTTGATTCAAGCTCCCAGAAATGAGAAGCATAAAAGTTCAAGAGATAGAAAGTGATAGAGACGAAAGGTCATCTTTTTAGTGTTTTTCGTCAGCCTTCTGTAGATCACCATGTGCAAATAACCATCCAAAAGAGCTGACTCATGAACCTGTCCCCAAAATATGATTTTATTTATTTCGAAAGTTAAAGGAGGAATAAGGATGGCTTTGGGTTGAACTTTCAACATCTCCTAAGCATCTTTTACTTATTTGCCTCCACATGATTTAAAAACAAAATGCTATATTATTTTTGTAAACTATCACTATTTTCTCTTTTGGCAATAGGTTTGTGTTGATAAGTAAAAATAAATCAACAAACTCAATGCAACTTTCAAACTGATGCTCATTCCATACATTTCTGTAGATGGCAAACTGTACTGTGTACTGCGAATTCAAAGATGAATAAGACAAGATCCTCTCTTCCAAGAACTCACTCCATACATGGGAAAATAGTACACATAATTAGGGAGCAATGTGATTAGTGTTCTGGGAGCTCAAAGGAAGACATTCACAGAGGTAGTGACCTTTTAGTTTGAATGAGAAGTTTTTCAAGCAAATGATCAGTATCTCATGGTGGTTGAGGGGAGAGTCTCAAAAATTTTATTTATTCATTCATTCATTCATTCATTTGTTCATTTTACATTTGTTATTGCATATCTACTATATGTCAAGCACCAAAACAAATGTAAAAATGAACAAAACACAGCTTCTTATCCACAATAGGCTTACTGTCCAGGAAAAGAATGACATGAAAAACAATAATTTAAAAAAAGTGGTATAGATGCCATGATACCAATCTATGCAAGATTTCATGGCATTTGGTCAGTTTCACCTAGAGAAAGATATGCCAGGAAGTCAGAGATTTCTACCACAAATGTTTTCTCCCATTAAAATCAAGGGATTTATAATTGGTTATGTATATTGATTACTGGAATAAATTTGAGTCAAAAAGAGGAAGGATATCATAAACATATGGGTAAAACTTGACTATTTTGCAGAAATGAGAGAACTGTATTTTTCTTCCAACACATTGTGGAGGTTTCTGCTCTGCACTGCAATTTGTGAAAAATTTAAACATATGCATATTATAGATCCATGTTTCAAATGCAACTGTAAGCATTGCTCTGAGTCATGATTGTATTCTGGGCTAGTTCTGCCATTCCAAAACTATATGAGGATGAGAACTCTCTGAACCTTTCTGAACCCATTTCTTTTGTTTGGTTGGTTGCTTGGTTTTGGTTTTTAGGGCTGCACCTGCAGCATATGGAAGTTCCCAGGCGAGGGGTCCACTCAGAGCTACAGCTGCCAGCCATAGCCACAGCAATGGGGGAGCTGAGCCAAGACTGTGACCTACACTACAGTTCAGGGCAACGCTGGATCCCCGACCCACTGAGTGGGCCAAGGATCAAACCCGCATCCTCATGGATACCAGTCAGGTTCATACCCTGCCGAGTCACAGTGTGAACTCCTGAATCCATTTCTTTGCATGTTAAATGGGAATAAAAACCTGTCATATAACTTGGAGGGCGGTTTAAGGAGTAAATGATATAATGCACACACATGCCCTGTGTAAACTTTAAAGCATTATATAATCATCAAATATATACCATAATTAATTGTCTGAGCTGTAAATATTGTAAAGAATGCCTTCGAAAGGCAAGTGGTTAAGCAGTTGTTTTTTTCTGTCCTTCTCTAGTGCAGTGCCTGGAGATGACCACCAAGCGGAAAATCATCGGCCGTCTGGTGCCGTGCCGATGTTTCCGAGGTGAAGAAGAAATCATCTCGGTGTTAGATTATTCCCACTGCAGCCTTCAGCAGGTGCCAAAGGAGGTCTTTAACTTTGAACGGACTTTAGAAGAGCTTTACCTAGATGCCAATCAAATTGAAGAGCTACCAAAGGTAATTGTTGACAACCTGAAATATTTACTTTAAATGAGTATCTTCCAGTTTCCAAGGATCTGGCATAAGGAGAATGCTAACTATAGCCTTGTATCTTGGTAATCGACAAATCATTCAATTTAATAGAACTTTTCCTAATATTCTCATTGCCTTTAAATACCACTCCATTTACAACTCCATGTGATACACTAAAAAACAATTGAACTCCATGGAAATCATCATTTTATGTATTATGCCTTTTTATTTTAATTTAATATGATCTCCAAGGAAGTACAGATGGTGTCTTGAGGTCAGTAGCTTATGTTTAGAAAAGAAAAGGAAGACATGATACTTCCTATTCAGGAGCTAAAAAGTCGTATGTTTTATGTTAAGGTGAAATTGTTTTAAAGTCTTAAATTATGTGTTCTAAGTCTAGGAAATCCCTTTACACACACAGAGAGAGAATCAGTGATACTTTAATGAAAAAAAAGCCTGTTATTTCTGAAATTTGAATTTATTTGGCATACAATTAATACAGATAGTGAAGCTGAAATTTTTAAACAATGTCAAACTTTATACACACATACACACACACTGCTGTTATGACATTTTTCTATGCAAAGAAAATGTCTGCTATGGCCAAAGCCACACAGCAGAAGGTTTGAAATCTAAATCATTGGATTCTATTGATCAGCTCAGTAAGTGACTCACATTAAGTAGTTGGCATGGCATTTCCGCAGTGTCTCAGAGGGAGAAAATGTCATGCAATACCTTATACCATTTCTTATGCTAAAAAATGCATATTAAATATTCAGGAACAAGAAAGAGATCTTTCATAAAAAAAACTAAATTATCAAAAGCTGAGTAAAATGTTCTGATCAAAAGAATTTATGAATAACTGTTTTCGTTTAGGATGATGAACTATGGTGTTTTATTATATAACACCTCAGAGACAGGAATTATTTAATGTATACTTATAAACTTATAAACCTGTGTACTTTACTTTTGCCCAGGAGGGCTGTGTCAGACCTAGAGAGGTTCTTGGCCATATGGATTAACATCCAGATGGCACATTAAGTAGAGGCTGGACTGAAATGGGCTGTGTCTCCCAGCAGACTATGAACTACTTGCGGGCAGAGGTAGCATCTTATTCATCTTTGCTCCTTGTACACGAGGATGCAGGGTGACTTGCACATAATGGGTAATCAATCTATGTGTTGTTGCTGCTAGAAGAAACCATGCAAGGAACTTCATGTCCTATAGGACTTAATTAGCAAAACTGCATAAGGTTATACGACTGAAATAAAGGACAGCCAATAAAATTTAAATTTTAAACTAAAAAACAAAAACAGATTTCTTGGCTTTTTTTTTTTTTTTGGTTTTGTTGTTTGTTTGTTTGTTTGTTTTTTAGTATAATTATGCCCCAAATATTGCATCTGATATAGCAATACTAAAGAAAAAAAAAAAGTTTGTTGGAGTTCCCATTGTGGCTCAGCAGTTATGAACCCAACTAGTATCCATGAGGACCCAAGTTCCATTTCTTCCTGTGCTCAGTGGGTTAAGGATCCAGAGTTGACATGAGCTGTGGTGTAGGTCGCAGGTCGGCATCATTTGACTTGATGCATCAGGCAGATAATGCCACTGGAGTTTTATATATCAAGTTAGTCACTCAGATCTGGCATTGCTGTGGCTGTGGCATAGGCTAGCAGCTGCAGCTCTGATTAGACCTGGGAACTTCCATATGCCATGTGTATGGCTCTAAAAAGACAAAAAATAAAATAAAATAAAAGTTTGTTATTTATTTGAAAGTAAATTTTAACTGGACATCTTGTATTTGTATTTGCTAAATCTGGCAGCCTTAAGCCAAACCAGTCATTTAAAATCTTTTTCTAGATCCATGCTGTAGATTCTGTAAGACAAATAGTAAAAACATTTTTAATTAATCAAGTATGTCTTTATGTAATATCTACTCTGCTACACAGTATTTGAGGCTTTAGGGGGGTTACAAGAGAAATAAATCTCCATCCTTACTCTCAAGATATGACAGTCTAATTACAGAGAAAACTGAAGCATTAGAGGCAAATGCACAGTAATATATAATCAGAACCAGAGAACCAAATACTGTGGTAGAGCTTATGTACAGCAAAGAGTTCCACTCTTGGAGAGGTCAGGGGAGGACTTAACCAAAACGCACAGATGCGCAAACTAAGATGGTATATATGGAGACGATAAGAGGATAAGAGCAGCAAAGCTGTAAAGAGTCTGGGGCTGCAGGCACAAGTGGATAAGTGCTGAGATATGTAGGTAGAGTAGGGGGAGCAGAGAGAACCTGGATTGTGAAAAGTCTTGAGAGTCACACAGCATCATTTGACTTGATGCATCAGGCAGATAATGCCACTGGAGTTTTATATATCAAGTTAGTCACTAGGATCTTAATTAAGAGGACTTGGATTAACAATAAATAAAAATAATACAAGTGAACCAAGGATTTTTTTTTTTTCCTTTTTAGGGCCACACCTGCAACATATGGAAGTTCCCAGGCTAGGGGTCAAATAGGAGCTGCCGTTGCTGGCCTACACCACAGCCACAGCAACGTAGGATCCAAGCTGCATCTGCGAGGTTGGATCCTTAACCCACTGAGTGAGGCCAGGGATTGAAACCGCATCCTCATGGATACCAGTGGGGTTCGTTACTGAAGAGCCACTGTGGGAACTCCTGAACCAAGGACTTAATACACTTTTCCAAAGCATTAGATTTCAAGAAATGGTTGTCTTTTGTTATTGGCATGCTTTATACAGTTCTAAAATCTTTCACATAATCTCTCAAGGTTTCTTTGGCTCCCAAAGTTCAATATTTTTACTTTCTTAAAATAGCCCTGTAAGTTAATTTCTTCTAATGCGTCTCATATTGAGATAGGATCTAAATTATCTGACTTTGAGATATGATCATAAAAGTACATGGATTATTAAAAGTGTATTATTAGAAAAATGGGTAAATTAAGAAACAAATTAAATGATGTATGAATTAGGGTTCATTGTTCATCTGTGTTTCAAGTAATAGAAAACCCAATCCAAAATGACTTATGAAACAGGCTTGATAGGCTCACATAAGTGGATAATGCATCTCAGGACAGGCTCTGGTATGTTTCCATTTGCTTTGTGTGTGATCAGCTTTATTCTGAGGCTGGCTTTCTCTCACAGGGGAGGAATGGCTAGAATGTTCTAGAGTTCATCTCCAAGGAGAAATATTTAGCTTTGTAAAACTGCCTTTTCCCAAGAACAGAAAGCATTTCCCCCAGAATTTCTTATCTTAGGTCTCACTGGCCTTCATTCTATCCCATGTTCATTGTTGATCCAGTCCCTTTGCAGTGGGATCCACTATGTCAAGGAAAATGGGATCATTCTGATTGGGCTAAACAATGATGGGTCACTCCTGTGGAGTTGTAATTGTTGGGAGCAGCACAAGTGAACAAGGTGGAACTGTTGGGGAGGTTACCCCAAAATACACTGCAAACAAAATGTCGTAAAATCATTGTTTCATGAGGAAAAGTTGCCCTTAATCAAAGTTTGTAAGGACTTACAGGCAAAGTATTGGGCTTTTAGGGGATTTAAATCTTTCAAAGTTAGATTAGATAAAGTATTTCTTATCTGCCATATTATTTTATTGTGTTCTTTATATTACTTTAACATTCTCATCATTGTGTTTTTAGATTTGTTGAATAATGAGAAAATCATCTATATTCTTTTTTTTTTTTTTTTTTTTTTGCTTTTTAGGACTGCACCCAAGGCGTGTGGAAGTTCCCAGGCTAGGGGTTGAATTGGAGCCACAGCAACATGGGATCTGAACTGTGTCTGCGACCTATACCACGGCTCATGGCAATGCTGGATCCTTAGCCCACTGAGTGAAGCCAGGAATCGAACCCACATCCTCATCAATACCAGTTGGATTCGTTTCCTCTGTACCACAGCAGGAACTCCGGTATTTTTTAATGGCTACACACCCGCTGAATGTGGAAGTTCCCCAGGTCAGGGATTGAATCTGAACTGCAGCTGTGACCTCCACCACAATTGCAGCAATGCTGGATCCTTAACCCACTGTGCAGGACCTGGGAACACCTCTACTACCATCCAAGCTGCTGCAGTTGGATTCTTTTTTTTCTCTTTTAGGGCCACACTCACAGCATATGGAGCTTCCCAGGCTAGGGGTTCAATTGGAACTATAGCTGCTGGCCTATGCCAGAGACATGGCAACTGGGGATCCGAGGCGCATCAGCAACCTACACCACATCTCACAGCAACACCAGATCCTTAACCCACTGAGTGAGGCCAGGGATCAAACCCAGGTCCTCATGGATGCTAGTCAGGTTCACTAACTGCTGAGCCATGACGGGAACTCCTGTAGTTGGATTCTTAACCCACTGTGCTATAGCAGGAACTCCAACCATCTGTGTTCTTGATGTTACTTTACGGAGAGAATCACCTTATATAAGTACTTCTATTCTTTTCTTTTTGATATTTTATACAGAGAATATTCTAGCTGGCCGTTAATCTCTACTGTAAGATCTTATACAAATGGCACAGAACAAAGAGTCAAGGTTGATGGCATTAGGAAAAGAATGTCAAGAATGTTTCAGAAAAGATGCAAATGTAGATATGAAAGAATAGGAAGTTTTTTTTTATCAGGAATAGTTCAGTCTGTGTTGCTTAATTTTCTGTAGTAAAAGGTAAAGCTATAAAATGTCATGCCTTTCACACAGCAATATAACCCACACAGCTTATAATTTAGTCCTGCTTTGCTTGTTATTTAGAATTGGGAACTTAAAATTATAGACAGAGTAAATAGATCATCACAGGTGTATATTATATATGAAATAATGTGGAAAGGAGAATGTGGACGAAAAGAGCAATAAAGGGGAAAACCACTGAGAAACTTCTTGAAACTGACAAGGAACTTTAAGAAAGAGAACAAATAACTTTGATAAGCTGATATGTGACCAAAATTGAAAGGCACAGACAGTGAATTTGGTATAAGAGGTCAATTTATCCATATGTAAAAGAGGATGGGACTGAAACTGAAATGCTCTATTTACAAAGTTTTCACCATGTTTCTATCCAGAGGTATTTTAGAAATTAAGGACCTGAGCTTTGGACTCAGACAACCTAGAATTAGATCCTAGCAGTGTTAATTGATTGGGAAGGTATTTTATTTTCTGAAAGCCTCAGTTTCTTCACCAGCAAAACTGGGAAAATAATAGCATCTGTGTTTAGATAGATGATAGGTAGAGACATACGCATACATACATACATACATGCATACATGCATACATAGGTAGATAGGGTACTTGATGAGATAATATTTGTGGAGTACCCGGAATAAAAAAAAATCCAACATTTGGTATTTATTATTCTCTTATCACAGATGAGGGAAAATTACCATGTTAATTACCCTGGGTTAATCAGTAAGATTTTATAACATTTCAAGATAGTTCTGGATATTGACTCAATCAGAAAATGTGGCATGACTTCATTCCTAACTGAAATTTCCAAAGATGGCTTCTAGGGGAAAACAATTCTCTGTCCATAGCGGTTGACAGGTTATTGCTGTACCAGCATATTTGTGATAGATTCTACCACCACGTCTCCAGAGAGTTTCCTTGACTCACAGAATCACAAAGTTACATCATTTTTGAGTAAATGCAGCTTTGGAAACTGTTTTATTTAGCCCTCAATTATTGTAAGTAAATTGAGACCAGAAAATGTAACTTCTTTTAGCCACATGAGATGTTAAATTCCTATCCAAAACTGTTACCAAAGACTGTAATCATTAGAATAGATTATGCTGCAGTAACAAGTCAAAAGCTCAGTGCATAACTGGAGTTTTGCTTTGGGCCCCATGCATGTGTTGGCAGAGATCATTGCTTTCCAAGAACCTATAGGTAATAACTAGTCCAACTTTCCACCTAGTACAGAAATGTCTATTTATTAGATATATATCTAATATATGTAATATTTACTTTCTAATATGTAATATAGAGTCATTTATCTCTTGCAACCACCATTCATCCTCTTCATGAACCTTTCCATGAGTGGAAAAAGTTACTTAAGAAGCAGACAACTGTATTATTGGAAAGTTCTGACTATTAGAAAGTCCTGAGACATGTTAATAATGTAGATCCAGTCACCTATCTATCCATCTAAAACTTGGCTAGGCACTTAGAATGATACAAAGATTACTAAGACATGCCTTTTTGGGACAAGGAATTATGATTCTGGAATTGCTGCCTTGATCCTTAAAATCTTTTAAAAGAATTCGTATACTTTGCTTTAGAGTTCTGTTTTCCAAGACAAGTTTCCAAGTTTCTTTGTCCATTTTTTCAAGGACATGCTTCCCAGATGCTTCATCATCTTAACAGTATCACATCCAATGTACAACATTGTCAGTAAGCTTAAAGATGCTAGAAAAAAAAGGCTCCATATCTACAGTTGCTTTTCTTGGGAAGAAAACAGACCTTGGAAAGCCAGGTGCCAACAAGGTCTTCAGGGAAACAGTTGCATGATGCTCACTACTCCATGTTGGCCACTCATGCAGAGCTGTATAGCTGAGACATTGATGATCCAATATAAAGCAAACAAGAATTTTTCAAAGAGGGATGTTTTAGACTGGTGAAAATTTTGTCATGGCTTGAATCCAGTCATTGGCCATGAAATGGAAGAAATCCTCACTGACTCTTAAGAAAAATAAAGAAGCAGCAAAAATGAACCTGGATCATGCCAGCAGCCAGCAGGTAAAATAGAGCTCAAGTTAATGAACAACAAATGGGTTCTGACAACTATGTTGGAGCTGTTTGTGCTGAGCCTACACATAAGAGCCAAGCAAGTGCCCTGCTCAGAGACTTGGCTTTCTCTGCCAGCATTGCTTGTCCACACGGCCTACTCCACCGTTTCTTTCAGGGCTCTGCTCAAATATCACCACCACACCAGAGAGGCTTTACCCATTATCTTACACAAAATAACAATGCCAACACCACTACTCATTCCCCCCAACAAAATTTTAGGCTTAATTATATCTCTAGGAGATTTCTAGTACGATTCAATTGTGTTAACCAGTCGTAGGACATATACTACTGCATATGAAGTACCTAGCACCCAGTAGATGCCATATACTACTGCATATAAAGTACCTAGCACCCAGTAGATGCTCAATAAATGTTGCATCTCCTGTCTTCTCCTGTTTATTCAGGTCTTCCTTTTGTCTTCTTTTTGTTTTCTACTGCTAACACACTGGTGCAGATAGATAAGCTCATACGACTTTAGAAGAACTTGGCTTTGATATCTGTTTCTTAACTGCCCACCACTTCAAGAAAAACTTCACAAAATATATAGCTAGTTCATACATTTAAGAACCTTAATTCCCTTTGTATATTACATTCCTCTGTAACCCTAAGTTTCACACACTCTATTCACCCACCCTTTCCTCTCATGGAAAGACTGCCACTTGCCATCTTCTTGGCTTATCAATTCCAGTATTTCTTTAACATATTAAGACTGTTATTATTTGAAGTAAATTCAGTATCCATCATTCCCTTAGATCCTACCAGCCATCATCATCTGTACGATATTTTCTTTCCTCTCTCTTATTATAATGGATGAAGTATACCTGTTCCTTTCAGAGGCAACCCTTTCTTACATTCTGTGATTCCCGTGTCCTTTTGTCTTCAGGACTTTTCTCCTATAACTACATTACCCGTTTCCTTCTTTTAGTTTCTCCCTCTTTCTTCTAATTTATTCTCATTAGTGTACAAATGTGCTTTAATGCCATTGATCTTAAAAAAAAACAAACAAAAACTTATCTTGACCTCAGACTTCTCTCTAGCTTGTCTTATTTCTCTGCTTTCCCTCTCAGCAAAATCCTTTAAGAAAAATGTGTATATCCTGTATATATCCACCATTGTCTGTCCAACCCTTTCACTGGGTTCCCACCCTATTACTCTTACTCATGGTCACCAATTACTCTGTACTAGCAAATACACTGCTCCTTCTTCCGTCATCTAAATCAATCTCTCTGTTAAATACTCTCTTCTCTTAAGACACCTTCTGTTCTTAGCTTCCATGACAACAGCACATGGCTTCCTCCAATATCCATAGCAACCCTTTCTCTCCTTGCTTTCCTGATTTATCAATAGGAACACTTTCTAAATCTCTTTTTAGGCCTTAATCTTCTATCTTCCAAATCCATGCTATTAGGAAATCTTATTAACTACCTACAGAGCATAATCTGAAGTGCTTCTTTTTTTCTTCACTCCTACCAATCTAGCTGAAACCATCAGCTTCTCACCTGAATAACTACTGTAGCCTCTAATCTCTTTGACACCACCCTTAATTTACCACAACATATTCCCACATGGTAGCCAAAGTGGTATTTAAAAAATATATGTTATTGAATATCACTATTGTTTTTCTTTTTTTAGGCTGCACCCACAGCATATGGAAGTTCCCAGGCTAAGGGTCGAATCAGAGCTATACCACAGCCATAGCAATGCAGGATCCGAGCCGCATCTGTGACCTACACTGCAGCTCATGGCAATGCTGGGTCCTTAACCCACTGAGCAAAGCCAAGGGCTGAACCTACTTCCTCATGGATACTAGTCGGGTTTGTTACTGCTGAGCCACACAAGAACTCCCTGATGTCACTATTTTTTTAAAAAAAATTCTGCAGTGGCACCTATCTTCCTTAGGATAAAATATTAGAGTTCCCATTGTGGTTTAGCAGGTTAAGAGCCCAACATAGCATCCATGAGGATGTGAGTTCGATCCCTGGCCTCACTGAATGGGTTAAGGATCTTGAATTACCACAAACTGTGGCTTAGATTGCAGATGTAGCTCAGATTTGGCATTGCTGTGGCTGTAGCATAGGCTCCAGCTACAGCTCTGATTTGACACCTAGCCTGGGAGCGTCCATATGCTGCAGGTTCAGCCCTAAAAAAAAAAAAAAAAAAAAAAAAAAAAAACACCTTAGGGCCTTTCCTGGCTTACTTCAGTTTACAGGGTTTAGCCCTCTATCTATACCTTCTACTGTAGCTTGTACAGCTCTTCTCCTCATTCATTGCACACTCAGCTTCTTTCTGGTCTCTGAACCTGCATCACTCATTCCTACCCTCGAGTATTCCCTTTGCCTGGAATTTGCTTTCTCAGATCTGCATGGTTGATTCCTCCCTGTCACTCCAAACTCAAAATAAAAAGGTCACTTCTTAAAAAGGCATTTAGTGTCCTTTCAACCTAGCAGTCTCCCAGCAATTTCTCGGCTTCATTTTCATCATGATTCTTGCCATTACTTAATATTTTCATTCTCTTTGTGCAGTAATGTAGGTTTTGTGAGACTACAAACTTGTGGTCTTGTTCAGTAATGTATTCCTGGCTCCTAGAACAGTTGTCTGCCCATAATTGGTACTCAAGAAATGTTTGCTGAGTGAATTAACAAATCAATGTATATATTTTACCTAAATTGTTTTTAAACATTTCCACAGAATTGGCAGTAAAAATTAGCAAATGAGTTTTCATTCAAATTGAAATTTCAATGAGATTTGATATTTGGGTAAAGGTTAGCAGTAAATGATCAGATGAGTAAGTCTTCAGCTGGAAGATAAAACAATTCAAAAACTGAATGGGGTGCTACAGTAAAGTTCCAGTTTCTCACTGACATGCATAATAGAGAAATTATTCATAATATCAACTTTTGAAGCAATAAAACATTTCGAACAAAAATAGAAATCTGAGTAAGAAAAAGTTACTTAAAATTTTCCACGTATAACCAGTGTTCTTCACAAACTTGTCCTTCATTTTACTTTCCCTTGGGCCCCGAGAGAGTCCGTCTACATTATTTAGTGAAAAAGAGAAACTGTATACATGAATGCCAGAGTAATTGCAATAAAAGAAGAGATTTGTATGATTTTGTCCTCCAATGCCAAAAGTATAGAATTTATCTTGCTTTAGGCAGGAGAGTAAACATAGTCAATTTTTGATTATTTATGCATCACTCATGTGACCATTTTATTTTGGACATGGTTTTATTATATTCAGATAATTCCATACTTTTGGCATTAGAGGACAGAATCATACACATGGTTGCACATTGAGTATCTTTGAAGGAGTGAGAGAGTTGGAAAAGGTCATTTTTCTCACTTGTACTGGCTCCATAGATATAGGTGAAGCTACTCTCCTTAACATGCCAAGGTTATGGATGGTTCTATATTTCTGCAAAACAAACACTTAAGGAATTATCTGTTTATTTTAAATTTTTTTAAAAATGAGGCAACTTTATTAAACAAGTCTCAGCTTTTGCATTCTACATTTGCAAATTTAAGCCATGTTTAATCTAGAGGGAAGCTTTTCATATTTTCCAAGCATGACAGTTGCTTCACAGCAACTATAGTGATACAAGTAGTTTCTTTCTCTCTGAAAGATTCCACTTTGAGAGAAAAAAAATAATCAATGTTCATTCAACATTTTGGTAAACAAAGCATAATTATGAACAAGCAACTCAGAATTTTCCCCCTGAAAATATTTCTTCTCTGGCTCCTGCGAGGTCATTAGACTTCTCATTATACAAGCAAGAACCCTTGATTTCAAACAATTTTATATAATGGTCTAAGAAAAACATGACTTCAGGCTCTCAAATCCTAAGTAGCAGATATCAGTGAATTAAAAGAGGAAAGGATTAATAAATTTTGCAGATATATGAAGATTATTGGAGGGCACTTTTTGTTGCTTGTCCAGAATCCATTCCCCTTTTTCCTTTGGAACCTCAACCTTCTTTTTAAGGGCATCCTTCATTGTATAAGATATGGGAGGCATGTGGAATTTGAATCTTAAATAAACGTCATGGTTACATGTGGGTGTTTGGCAGTACATTCCTCACAAGAGCTGCAGTGTATGGCCCTTATTACCATTGTCTTATGAATTCTGTGCAGCAGTTCATACCTTTCGGTTCTTTTTTTCATGTAAAGCAAGATCTTCAGCGCCTATTGATTTTGAGCCTGAGATATGATTTTGAGGCTTAAGTAAAAATACTCATCTTTATCTAAAATGGCCAGTTGTTTTTTTTTAAAGGCCTCTAATAAAAAGAAATCAAAAACTGACACAACTGCAAATCCATATTATAAACAAATGCATAGCTATTTGTTCACCAATGAAATTTTTGTTATTATAGTAATATATTTGTCTAAATTTATATTAAAGAAGCAAATCAACTCCATCAAACATATACCCTTTCTCATCAAAATAAGCCATTTCTCTTAGCTCAAATGTTATATAGCACTTTGCTGTTTTTATAGTGCTTTCGCGTGCTTTATACTATTTGCTGCTCACTGCAATCCTAGGAAATGGGCAGAAACAAATTTGTTAGCATCTAATGCAGATGAAGAAACTGAAGTTCAAAGGGCTTAAAGTAAAATGTCGGAAGGCATGAGATGAATTCATGTCAGAACTTGTGCTAAACCTAAGTCTTCTCTTTTCAGAACTCTTTACACTTACTACAGCGCTTCTGTGATAATAACCAGTAACTGTAGGTACTTCTCTGTCAGGATACTTCCTTTTATTGTTTATCCTTTTTATCTGTTAAAATGCGTCTCAAATGAGTGAGTTACAAAAACTTAAGCTTGAAAGGCATTTTAAAGGACTTATTTCACTCTCTGCCACCATACATGTAAAAGTATGTTCTGTGACATCCTTCCTTTGACTGCTTCTAGAGTGAGAGAGCACATTCCTTAATTTGAGAAAATGCTGTGTGGAAGCTCTATTTTATATGAATAAAGTGCTTAGAGTTTGACAGTAAGAAAAACATGTAAAGTGTATTATACTAGGCAGTAGATTATGGAGGATCCACAAAAATTATGTCACTTCATTTCAACCCCCAGAATCAACCTCAAAAATTAAGGAAAAAATTAAGGGAGAATTTTATTTTCTTTGTTCTATGCTGATATCTACCAATATTTTCTGTCCTTCCTCACCTCTGGCCACTGTAGGAGGTCTTACTCTTTGCAAAATAATATACAGGGCTTCAAGGGAGGTGTTCTGATGTTTTGTAACAATAATAAAATATTCTAAACCCAAGGACACTGAAACACAATGAGGTTAAAAGAATTTCCCAAGGGTTAGGAAATGTCAAAGTTCACAGAGGACAAACTTGGGCCCATATTACTCCAAATCCCATGTCCTTTCAACTATAAATCTGAAGGAAAACTTTCTGGAATTGAGCATTTCACTAGAGTCTGGAGGATAAATAAGAAGGAGGAATCAAGGATGGTTAGATTTTCATCCTAGAGAACTGGGGAAATGATACTATTAAAAATATACTGGAAGGGGCTCTTGACAGATTCCATTTTGGATGGAAATTGTGCACTATCAGTTGAGTATTCTCATTAAGACACCAAAAGATACTGAGAGAGCTGAAACCAAGCCTCCTCAGAGCAGGGCTGGCAATAAAAATCTTTCAACCAGAGATCAGAAATAAGCAGCCATGTTTTGTTTGGCCTATTTTTCTAAAATGAGTTATATCCAACTGGTAAAATATTAACTTCTGCAATAAACGTCTACATTCCTGGCCTCTATTTAAAAAAAAAAAAAAATCTGGTGGTGTCCATGTGCTCAGTATGCTCAAGTGGGAAAAGTTAGGTGGATTTTATTATCTCCTATCATTGGGTTCTTTCGATGCAGCAGATCTAGTTTGCCACAGATGTCACCCAAGATGACCCTGGTAATGAAGTTACCTATCTAGCGCCTGCAGAAAATTGATATCACAACCTTATATGTATATTCATGAATTTCTTCATGAAAAAATAATCATCGAATATTTACTATGTTCGAGATACTTGCTAGTCACTGGGAAAATAACCATTGAACAGATTTATGTACTCGTTAGCAAGAAAAACAGACATTGGAAAAAGGAACTGTATCAAGTATGCTATTATAATGGGTAGGGAAACAGTGGGTGTTTTGGAACTATTCAGTTTCATGTTTCCCCTAAGGAATATCATTGCACCTAAGACACAGATAAGTAAGAAATTGGAAGTTAAGTATTGCTTAAATACATAGTGCGAAAGAGAGAATGGGAGAAATGAGGCTGTAGAAATTATAAAAGCCTTCCATGCTAAGATATGGAGTTTGAATTTTACACTAAAATATATGGAAATTCATTTAAAAGTTTTATCTGAGTAGCAGCAAGATCAAATATGCATTTTAGAACAATAGCTCTAGCTGCGCTAAGAATAGACATAAAATATTAAACCTAGAGGCAAGGAGACCGTTTAGGCAGAGTTTGTAAGGAATCTGTGAGAGGTAGTGGCTCAGGGTAGTGACCCTGAAGATTACACAAAGGACACAGATTGGCAAGGATTTGGGAAAGCAAAATTTACTGAATTTGGTCATCTATCTGTGTGATAGCTTAATTTCTGGGTAAGAAGCAAAATGAGTCACAGGTGACTCCCAGGTTTCTCTTAGACCATATGGGAGGAAACCAAAAGAAGGAAGGTATGGGATCCAGGAAACCAGAGCCCAATTCAGCAGAGCTACAAATGAGTATCTGTGGAAGCCATATGTGCATCACAGTGAGAGAGCAATATGCCTAGATGGGGGCTGGCTGTACTGGGTGCAGGAGTGAGGAGGTCCTCCAGGATAAAATGTGAAACTATCAAACTCTAATGTGCTTTAGCATTTTGAATGCTAATATTACTGTTGGGCATTTGCCAGAGCTGTTTGAGCATTTGGAAACTATTAAAGATATATGCATAGAAAACTGAGTAAATAAAAAGTAAAGAAACTAAAAAACAAAACAAACACCGGGTACAAACAAAACATTGTCAATTTAACTAAGAATTTGGATTTAAGTATATTGAGAAGATGAAGAAAAAGAGAGTGATGGTGCTTGTGGTCATGCAAAGTGATATGACTTAACTGAAATATATGAAATAAATAGTGGCTACAATTGATAAGCAAGAAATAAAGGTACATGTATATTCTCTAGAAATATAGAAGGAAGTACAAGAAATAGTAGCTTGAAAAGTTTATTTTTTTTTATTTTTTTTATTTTTGAAAAGTTTAAAACAACCACTGTTAGAACAGGAATGATGAGATGGAAATGAAAGAACAGTGAATTGATATAATGTTTTTATAAAAACAAAAAGAAAGAAAGAAAATTGACCTGGAAGAGAAGAAGCACCAGGGGTTAAACTTTGAGTAGCTCTGACCAAATCTGACCATATAATATGGTACTTTCTTTGGAAAATGATCCGTAAGACACCTTGATAAAATAACATGCCTGCTGCTCAGGAAAAATCATAAGGTATCATCTGAACAAATTAAATGACATAAAAAGTGAAATGTAAATTTATAGAGTCAACATCTGCTATCTAGTCTTTTCAGTAGTTCTTCTAATAGTGAACAGATTACTACAGGTTTTAATATTATTCATTTCCCAGCGTAGCCCTTAGTATAGGAAAGGAAACTGATGGAGTATTATTTCTCTAAACTATTTAAAAAAAATTTTTTTACTGAAGTTTTTTTATTTTCTTTGTTTTCTTTAAATCTTTTAAATTTCTGGAGAAATAATTTCTCTATAGGATTTATTAGGTTTAAACAATTTAATGATCTAATTCTTAACCAAGTACTCCTGGGAAGTCAGGCTATGCTCAACTTGTAGAAACATGACATTATGTCAGTAGGATTGAGAGGTTGACCATCCTTAAAACTGACCTAGAGTCATATGTAAAAATCACCATGTGAACAATTGCTTCCAAAAACTAGTACAGATACGTGAGCCCATAAGTTAGTATCTACTACAGCACACATGTGGTATATTTTTCTGAGATTGACAATTAATGCTAAGATTTCTAAGAGGAATTTAAATATGTTATGAAATCGAACACAAAATTCACGTGAATTATAAAGACAAAAAATCATGTTGGCTGTTTTCTAGTGTTAGAGGTACTAAGGTAGAAGGTTAAAAGGCCCTTGACAAGACTCCATAGATAATGACAGCTCCAAAAGTGCTGAGATGATGGGAAGGAAGAGAAGCAAAGGCTGTGAATAATCTAGGTGCACATTTTGCCTATTAGATGGTATTATTTAACTTCCAAGTGTAGCTCCAAAATTTCACTAGACATTCTGGTTGCCGACATGAAGAGTATTTAGCAGTGAGATTCCACTGGTGTAGTGGAAAGAAGTAGAACTTTAGAATCAGGCAGATTTGAGTTTGAGGGAGATCTTTAATCCTAGTTGCTCCTCCCCCATCTAGGAGGTACCATCTCCCTTGTCAGATTGTTTTACCTGTATCTTATTTTTGTCATCTACTGATTTGGTGATAATTTTTCTTCATTGTTATAGATTAAATAACATAATGTATGTGAAGTGTGAGTAAAACATAACTAGCAAAACATAAAACCTTCAACGAATGGTGGCAATTTTTATGGGCTGTGATACCATAAAGAACGCTGAAGTGTTTCTTTCTTCTATAAAATGAGAAATGGTCTACCACTTTACAGGAAGGAAGTTATTTTCTTTTCTAAATTAATAGAGATGTAAAAAGATAGAAAATCTTTCACAGATATCTATTCTTCCAAATTTTATGTGAAAATTAGTTTTAACAAAATTCTAGAGATATTTATCCTTTCTATACAAAGACATGGTTTTCTGTTTCCATAATGTGAGTTAAATCTTGACCAGAGATTAGAGAAAATATCAGTAGTCTCCCTCTCTCTCCTTAGAAGCCTTTTTTACTGCTTCTTGATTTCCTGATAACAGTGTAGCCTTCTATTGATTTTTCATTTTGACGTGTGTATATGTGTGTGTGCTATTTGATTGCCTAGAACATTTAATATTGTTTCCTTTAAATTTTATGTGGATGAATTACAGGTTGTTTTCTTTCTCTCTTTCTTTCTTTCTTTTTTTGAGGTGGCAGTAGAGGTTAATTGTGTTGAATTTAATTCCCATGGCTCTCAGTTGTCTCTATTCTGTGTGTCAGTGGCCTTTAATAGGAATAAAGGAGCTCTTTCTTTGTTCTAAATAATTAAGAATTGACTATGTAAAAGCTTGTAAAATATGTTCACCACATGGATTTACTCATTAACTTAAATGATGGCTGCTTCTGCCATTGCCTGTGGAACACTGCCACCCACCTGCAGAGAAACACTCTCAGGAGAACTGGAGCAGGCCAAGGCCAACAGGGTGTGGGGGGTGCCCACAGACAGAAGTCGGAGCTCTGTTTAGAACAGAGGTATGGAAATCAAGGGAGTGAAGGCTTCTAAGGAGGGAGTGATGACACCATCAAAGGGAGAAGGGAGGCCAAGTAGGGTGAAAACTGGATAATCCATTCAGTGGGGCAATACAGTGTCATTTGTAACTTGTACAGTAACAACTTGAGGGGAGTGGAGAGGGCAGCTTCCTGATCTTCCTATTCTCTCTAGATTATCACGCTCATCCATTCCTATGGTCTCAGCCCCCACATTGAAGACTCCCAGATCCATTGTGCCAGCGCAGCCCTATCTCAATCCTCAGATTTATATGTGCTTTCTGCACCTACTGGAATATTCACACTCAACAGATCTGATTTCCCCCTTGAAACCTGTCTCCTGCTCTTCTCTGTCTTAGTTGGTGTCCATTTAGTCCCAATACCAGGACCCTATCATTCTTTACTCTTCCTGCTTACCTTCCACACCACATCAATGGCCAAGTCCAATCAATTTTACCCCCTAAATATTTCTTAAACCTAATCTTTCAACCTTCTGAAGAGAGCCTTTGTCAGGCCCTCACCATCTTCCAGCAGACTAATAAAACAGTCTCTTTATTGATATGTTTTAAATCCGCTTTTGTTTTTCCCAATGTATTCTTCACAGAGCCAACAGTAATATATCCAAATGTAAATATGACCAGGTTGTAACCAAGGTTAAGCCTATTCCCTGTCTTCTCTCCAACTTACAGAAAAAAGCCATGCTCCTGCACAAATCATGCCAATGGGAGCCATGCTCCTGCACAAATAATGCCAATGCCATCTCATTACCCAGCTACAGCTTGCTTCTCCAGTCGCCTACTCTTGCTCTCACAGACAGTGTTCCTGAAGCACAAAGCTCTTTCTTGCCTCTAAGCTCATGCTGTTTCCTCTGCCTCGTATGCTACTTCAAAATTCATCTCAGTTGTCACCTTCTCCCACAACCTTCATTCTTCACTCACTGGTGCTGTTATTTAGCTCTCCTCTCTGTCTCCATATTACCGTGGGTATGATTCTACAGCTGCGCTTACCAAGCCTAATGTAGTTATTCATTCAATACATATTTACTCAATATCTACTCTATTCTGGGGAAATAGGATTGAAGAAGAAAGACACTAAAATATGAGACTATGTCTATTAAATCTTTGTTTCTTTAGGAAACATAATGTTTGATTCAAAGTTAGGGTCTTACTGAATATTTGTTGTACAAATAATTATGATTTTGCAAAAGTGTATTGTAGATATATGTACACAAGATTATGCTAAAGCACAGCAGAGAGACAACTGTTCCCTGTTCTGCTGGAGAGTCAAGGAGTCTGCTAGGCGAAAGTGCACTGTTACAGATAAGACTAGGGTGCAGTGTAGTTAGGCTTTTTAAATGATAAATTGAGCCTTAGAGAAAATATATGGAATTGTTCAATTGCATGTGACTTGTTAAGTGTGAAATCAGAATTCAGATTTAGGTCTGCTTGCCTCCAAAATGTATAATCTTTCCATTATGACTACAAGAGAATAAGAGACTTCAGCTATAGCATAAGCCATCTGCTCTTTAGTTTACTGACCTGGACAGACCTAGTCAGCACATGTTGGGTTTTTAGTACCTAGAACTGATTAAAACATAGATGATAAACTAATTAAATATATACACACACATATATACATATATATCAGCTTATACTAATATATATATATGTATATATGCATATCATTCAACCCAGTGGTTCACACAACATATTGATAACTCTCTAAAGACAAAGCCAATACTTTTATAAATGTTAATTAACCAAAATTTTAAAACAAATTAGTAGTTATTTAAAAAGCAACAGGAGAAATTTTCAATGGCACAGGTGCATGCACACATGAACACACACATCACCTGTCTTAAGTACTAGAGGGATTGTCAGGAATTTTCCCCAAACACCTGGCAATAATTGAACTAGTTCAAAAATAAGAACATTGAGGCATTCCCATCGTGGCTCAGTGGTTAACGAACCTGACTAGTACCCATGAGGACTCAGGTTCAATCCCTGGATTTGCTCAGGGGATTAAGGATATGGAATTGCTGTGAGCTGTGGTGTAGGTCGAAGATGCAGCTCAGATCCCACGTTGCTGTGGCTGTGGCATAGGCCAGCCGTGACAGCTCCAATTTGACCCCTAGCCTGGGAACCTCCATGTGCCACAGATGTGACCCTAAACAGACAAAAGACAGAAATAAAAATTAAGAACATTTAAAGTAGTGGTTTTATATCCAGCTTTTCACTTTTTCTTATTTCTTTCTTGGTGTTATTAACTTGCTACCATCAAGTAAAATAATCATGAATATATAAATTATTTTCATTTTAAAAATGTTAAATGGGTATAGCAAATGCCATGCTTTATATATTCAAACAGACAGGTATTATTCCAATAAAACAGATTCCTTTTCTTCTAAGATAATGACAAATGCTAACATAAACTTGCTGTTCCAGGAAGAGAAATGACAACACCACCATTGGACAAACTGCTGCTGAAAAGATCTTTATTTTAAAATCAGCAACAATGATATTTATTGTTTTCTAGGGTAAAATGCCTGAGTTTTTATTGTCGCTGCCATCTTTCCACAAGGAGGAAAGGAGCTCTTCTCTGCAGCAGTTTCAAAATTGCCAAAATGCTCTAGAAGGTGTTATGTGTTCCCTTCCCCTTCAGCTTCAATCATATTTGATGCTACCAGCATCAGTCCAGCCCCAGACCTCCTACTCCAGCCCACAGCTCCCTACTACTGGAAACCTTAAAGTGCTGTTGCATTGCAAAATCCTCCCTCCTGTGACTGCCTGTACAGCACTGGCACCAAGTCTTAATGATTTCTCCTCCTCCCAACGCATCTTCCTCTTCACCTTTCCCGACAGTGCCTTAACTAAGACACCCATTATTTTTCACCTAGATGTTGCAGTCTTTGGTCTGCCTGCTTCTAGTCATAGGTGCCAATTTTGCAGAAACAAAAATCTGAGTCATTCACTTCCCTGCTTATGAACATCAAAGGGATGGGTGATAGATAATGTTGGGGGTAGAATAGTTGGAAGGACACACAAATCCCAGCATCCACATTCTCTAGGTTAAGAGCAAATCTAGGAATGTTTCTCTTGGAATACAATGCACCGCACGTTGTTGTTTTCATCTACTGTTTGCTTAATTGCATGTCATTGTGTGTGTGTAGTATAACCACCAGTTGATGGTAAACTTGAGGAAGAGAATGCTTTGTTATTCACCTTGGATCCTGGCAATATGTCTGCTACTGAGTAGTTGTTCAAGAGGTGCTCACCGAATACAAGCAGTCAGGAAGGAAGGGAAATGGGAAGGAAAGAAAGGAAGAAGTTAGGAAGAAGAGGAAGGAAAGAGGGAAGAGAGGAAGGAAGGGAAGAGGAGGGAGGGAGGAAGAAAAGAAAGAAAAAAGTTAATGACTGTCATAATTAGAAACTTATTATTTCACCAAATGCATGCATTAAAACCATTTTTGAGTTGGCTCTTTCCTAACTAAAGTTAATTATTAAAGCTTGTATTAAACTAAAGAATTTTAAAACATTTTACTATAGAATGCACAAAATAATTCTTTCTTTGAAACAGCTTTCAAATGAATTTGGAAATGTTGTCACCTGAACACTTAAAGGAATTCAAAGGAAGAACTTCTAAGAAACCAGCCATCCAGTAATGCCAACTCATTAAATAATCAGTTCTTTTCCCTGGTGGAAGCCACTTGTGCCAACGCATGGCATCAATAACCCTCTCATTGAATATGTATGATCTTACATGAAACTTCTCAGGAAAAAGGTTTATTTATTTATTTTTTAATTCACAAGAAACTAATACTTTTTTGCTTAATTTGTGGTGAAAAAATAAACATTTCTTATTTTTTCTAAGGAACTATGTTTTCAGATCTAGTCATTCATATCCATAGTTGTTATTGCATCCTTAATTTTCCAAGCCTCATTATAAAGGTGATAATAAAATGCTAATTCAAATTATTATAGTTTGCATTTACATAGCACTTCAGTGTTATAGAGTACTATAGCATATACTCACATTTACTCTAATTTAGATCCTTGCTGTCAAAAGATAGTTACTGAATCTGATTCTTCTTCCCTAATCCCCATAAGACATTATGATGAGCTGCTGGTTACCCTTGTCTGATTCACTTTCCCCTCCCAGAAACCCACCACCTGATGTCAGTTGTCACTATTATCTTTCTAAAGCACAGATGTAGTGGTACAGAGGGAGAAATGCACTGTGGTAGAAATGGCTTTTTACCAAACAAAACTGAATTTGAGTGCTGGCTTGGACACTTCCTATGTATATGACCTTGTAAAAGTTAAATTCCTGAGTTTTCTCATCTGCAAAATAGGGATAATAATACCTCCCTTGCAACATTGTTGCAAGAAGTAGATTGTATACTTTAAAAATCTAGTTGACTGCCTAGCACCTATATAATAGGCACTCAAGAAATGGCACTATCTTATTATTTGCCACTCCCCTGCCTAAGAATATTCATGAAAGAACAACTATTTACTGAGAAAATACCATGTGTCAGGCATTGCATTGTACACTGCAGATGTTGAAGAAACTAAAGAAGCTTACGGTCTAATAATCCCCAAACAGGGGCATCCAGGCTTCAATGGGGATAAATACAGAATGTTATGAAAGTACACAAATAGTGCATGTAAACCAGTCTTAAGCTGCGACCTGAAAGGTGAGGGGGCCTGAGCTTAGAGTAGCAGGTAGAGGGAAAGTGGGATAGGGTGAAAAAAGGCAAGGTACAGCAAGGTGGATGTGGAAACTGGTACCTACCGAGTGTGACTGGAAATGTGGTAATGCAGGGCAGTAGAAGGGAAGGTGTAAGAAAAAGACAGGAGACAGGGGACTGACAAGGAGAGACTCTGGAGATGTAAAGGACATCGAATGCCATATTAAGAAATTTGGACTTTGTCCCAAAAAAGAGGAGAGAGGAGATGGACCTGATCACGTTTCCTTTTTCAGAAGTAACATGATATCATCTATTACAGAGGTCCTTGACCTGGTCCACAGAGCCATGCATGGACTTCCATTTATTTGCATGTTCCTTGACATTGGATGAGAGAGAGTGTGTGTGTGTGTGTGTGTGTACATGTGCACATGCGTGTTTGTATGTGCGTGTGTTCCTGGAGATAGTATCCATAATGTTGAATCAAAAATGATTAAAAATCACCATCCAAACACCTCCTGTAATGCAAAGCCCTGACTCTTCCTTTTTATTTATTTCTTTATTAAAATATAGTTGATTTAAAATGTGCTAATTTCTAAGGTACAGCAAAGTGACTCAGTCACAGATACATACACAGTCTTTTTTATGTATTATTTTCTGTCATATTCTATCCAAGGAGATTGGATATAGTTCCCTGTGCTAGACAGAAGGACCTTATGGTTTCTCCATTCTATATGTAATAGATTGCCTCTACTAACTCCATACTCCCTAAAGCCCTGACTCTTATACCCTTTCATATTCTGGCTAAAATCTGCATTTTCTATCCCTGTCACAAAGCTTAGAATAAAGCCACTTTTAACTGTTTGCCATGCCACCATACCTTTGGTCCTTTCATCTCATTATAGCTTTCTGAGCTGCCTTGCTCTTCCCAATTTGCCCCTAATCCCCTCTCCACCTTCTGCTCATAAAAGTTCCCCTCACTCAGACCACTTCTTCTTTCTCCAGGAATCCTCTGATGTTCCTTCCCCATTCTTCTCTAGCACAAGCACAGATCACAGTCATAGGTTTCTGATGACCCAACTGGAATGAGAGATAGACAAATAGACCAATGAACTAGAAACAGAAAATCCAAAGACTGACCCATACTTATGTGGAAATCAGATATACCACAGAATCTGTCTTGCGAAGCAATGGAAAAGTAATGTCCTGTTTTTAAAATGGCACAAATGGTCATCTATAAAGAGAAAAGAATGCATCCTTACTTCACGTCATTCTCAAAAATAAATTCCAGAAGAGTCAAATAAAAGCATTAAAATATTTAGGAGGAAAAAAAATAGGAGACCATCTGCACATATTAAAACTGTGCGATAAATTTGACTATTGTAAATGTCTTTTTATCAAAAACCGCCATAAAATAAATGGATTGATGAGCCTATATTGAGAGGACTGTCAAAGAATTAGTATCCAGAATGTGATGAGCCCTTACAGATGAATAAAACACAAAAGGATGTTCAATTATTTTTTCTTATGTAATGGGTAAAGTGTGTTACCATTTTACATACCTCAGATTGGAAAAAATAGTCTGAACATGTCAAAATTTGGAAATAATATGAAGAAGTAAGAACTTCTATCTCTGTTGGTAGCACTTTAAATTGTCACAGCCACATTGGAAAACATGTTCTGTAATTCCGTTACTTAGCAAATTTGAATGAAATGCTTACCTCCTCAGAGAAATGTTTGTATATGTGCATCGGCAGATGTATATAAGAATACTTTTAGCAGTGTTGTTCCAAAAATAGAGAAATAAACCAAAAGTCAATGAACAGTAGAACATAGGAGAAAAATTGTGTTATATGAAGCATAAAATAGTAGAGGTGGGTTGGAGAGATTGTAGATATCTGTGCATGAAATAATGTTAATAACACAGCATTAAATGAAAAAGTCAAGTTACAAAAGAAGCATATCATATTATTCCATTCATATAAAGATTAACAGACAAATCCAAACAATGTATATTTTTAGGATTACTAGACATGGGGTAAAACGTGAGGGAGTGAGAAATTGGTTGTTTTTTGGGGGGTTGAGTAGGAGACAAAGGGACATGATTGGGAAGAGAATAAAATAGCTTTCTTAAACTGGATTGAGGAATATGGGCTCTTATTTTATCACTATGATTTTTAAAAATATGTATTATATACCCTCAGGTATATGCATGTGTTGCTCCAGCCCCCAGTTGGCTGACCAGATCTGTGGTTCTGCATCTGGGGATTCAGCCTATCATAGATTGTGTCGTGCATATGTGTTTACATTCCCACCAGCAATGTACACGGGTTCCCCTTTCTCCACATCTTCTCCAACATTTGCTGTTTGTTGTCTTTTTGATGATAGCCATTCTAACAGGTGTGAGTTCTTATCTCATTGTAATTTTGATTTGCATTTCCTGATGGTTAGTGATATTGAGTATCTGTCCATGCACTGGTTAGCCATTTGTATGTTTTCTTTGGAAAAATGTCTATTCAAATATTGTCCATTTTTAATTAGATTTTTCTTTTACTATTGAGTTGTATGAGTTTCATGTATATTTAGGATATTAACCCCTTTTTGGGTAAATGGTTTGAAGGTATTTTCTCCCATTCTGTAGGTTGCATTTTTTTTCCTGATTGCTTCTTTTGCTGTGTGCAGACTTTATAGTTTGATGCAGTCCTACTTGCTTATTTTTGCTTTTGTTGCCTTTGCTTTTGGTGTCATATCCAAAAAATCTTTGCCAAGACCGTTGTCAAAGAGCTCTTTCCCCTATGTTTTCTTCTAGGAATTCTGCAGTTTCAAGTCTTACCCTTTAAATCTTTAATCCATTTAGAGTATTTTTTTGTGAGTGGTATAAGATGGGGTCCGATTCCCATTGTTCTGCTTGCAGTTATCCATTTTTCCCAATATTATTTATTAAAGAAACTGTCCCTTCCCTGTTGCATCTTTTTGGCTTCCTTGTCAAATATTAGTTGACTATGTTTATTTCTGGGTCTCAATTCTGTCCTACTCATCTATATATCTATTTTTATGCCACTACTGTATTATTTTCTGTTTTGACTGACATTATATTTTAATCCCACATTTAGACATTTTCTTTTATTCTCTCTATCTTTCTCTCCACTTCCCTCAGAGCCAAAACCGAGAAAGTCATGCATTCACCACTGACTCCTTTTGCAGAACGCAGTTTTCTTCTTTTTACTCCACTCACTGAGGGTGTCACCCTTAGGAGACCTCAGCTGTGTACAGAGTAGTCACTAAACATATCTCTGGCCTCTGTTCAGATGTCAAGCAGCTTTCTATCCTTCCGCCTGCAAAAAACCCCTCAGTCTTCAGTCACCAGAGACCAATGGATGCCCCAGAGCAAAAGCTGAATACAGACCCACTTAACTCTGTGTATTAGCATTTTATTGTTATTCTGGAATTTGAAAAATTGCCATATTTTACAGCCAGAGTTCAACTATGCCATAAAGGAATGTGTGTGTGTGTGTGTGTGTGTGTGTGTGTGTGATTTTGTTGCACTAAAAAGGTTTTCTTTGAATATTTAGTCCACCATATGCTGAACACAAAGGTTAATGGTTATTTTTTCATGTCTTTATCTTCAGTGCTGAATATAGTCCATACCATATAATAGGTATTTAATAAATATATTTTAAATGCATGTAGATGTTGTGGACTCAACACTTTTTTTTTCCAGAATAAAATATAGCTTTATTATGACATAGGAAAGACTGCAAGCCATTAAGGGAAGACTCTAAGATCAAGTCTCCTTATGTTGGCAAGCAAATATTTGAAACTAGTTTGAGTTACACAGTCTTTGAATTGGGAGTATCTTTAGATGCTGCAAGTACAACATTCTCCTTCTCTAACTTGTGCTGGCTCTTAGGTGATCCATTGTTTCATTACCTCTTCCAGAAATACTTGCATGGATCAGCCTCATCACCATCATCACCGTAAACCAGGGCAGATATTCTACCACTGTTCTGTCTTCACATGTGATGTTTTAAATACTTTCACACAGTATTTAATATCTAAATATTAAATTTTAACTAAGTTTCCGGGCTCAGTTGCTGTGTCTTATTCATTTTGTGTCCCTTGCACTCAGCATAGTGTCTCGTTTGTAGCACTAACACTAAATTAATAAATTTCATAAATTAATGAATAATACTTTTTAGAATATGCACTTTTGGTCCCCTTACTTTCGATGCTCAGGCCTTTCTCTTTTTAGTCAGCTCTCTTAGAAAAGACCTAACCATTACTTTTCGGAGTCAGTCATTTAAACTGCATACTCTTCTCAAACCAATTTCTGTCAGAGTTAAATTGCTTCCTTCAGCCCAAGAAAAAGAACCATTTAGTACACAAATATTTTAAGACTCAAAACAATTTTTTGAATTGTGAAATATTATTAGCATATGAAAGGCAGGATAACCATAATCATTAACAGTCTTTCTTTAATTAGCTATTAATTATATTTGTTGTTTTAGACTATATTGAAGAATTACCGCTATTTCACGATCTTTCTTCACTTCATTTTTCATTCAAAGCTTGAATACTGAAAGAACCATTAAAATGCCTTCTTAATTTCCTTGCCAATTTATAGATGTCATGACTCATATTCAAATGTTCTCTGCTTTGTTTGTGAAATTTAGATTCCACTGAGATTGTTTATCTGCCTGAAACTTCCAAACCAGTAAAGTATCACTCTTAGCTAGAACTTAACATTCTCTTCATTTCCCCTTTACCTAAGTATACTTTCAAAGACACTTACTCACCATAACAACATAATATGTATAAGCCACTATGCTAGTCACTTTGATATATGTAAAGGTGAAACAGGTTGATGCCAAGATGAACCAGACATGACTCCTGCTGTCAAAGACCTCATCATCTTGAAAAAGTAAGATATAGATTATTATGTAGATATACCTCTGTTTCTTTATTAATAATGACTGACAGTTACCAAGCTCTACTATGGGCCAAATACTGTTAAACATTTTTACAAACAATTCACTTCATCAAATCCAAGGCCACTGATTATAAGACACACCATTACCATTATTGTAGTAACTACTAAGGAAAAAAAAACCCTGCTTAAAAAGCTAACAATCCATGATGGCTCAGTAGGTTAAGGACCTGGCATTGTCATTGCTGTGGCTTGGGTTGTTGCTACGGCATGGGCCTGGGAACTTCTATATGCTGTGGGCGCAGTCAAAAGAAAAATGCAACAATTTCGATTGGAAGATGCACCCCAAATGTCAAAGATGTTAATATGTGAAAAAAATGGAAGACTTAGAACTGATGACATATAGTAACACATTTACAACAATCCTGCAAGTTAGATAATGTTCTTGATCCCATTTTACAGATGTGGAAATTGATGGTATTCAGGGATGTGAGATAACTTGCCCAAGATTATACAGCTAGTAAGTAGATGCATGGGCATGGAATCCACATCAATCTGATTCCAAATGCTATGCTCTTAGCCTCTCTACCAGAGAAATCTTGAATTCTCTTATGAAATAGTATGTTCAGGAGTTTCTTTGTTCCAAATACGGCTTCATTTAAAACTGGAAAAGAATACAGGGACCTCTATTAATTCTTGATATAATCTGAGAATCTAGTTGAGATAATGAGACTTGAATTTACATACACACAAAAAAACTCAGTTTGGAAAATTATTTGTCTGAAATTTGCATAAAATGGTTGTAGAAATCAGACTAAAGAGTAGTTATTACATCTTACCAATGTCAGCCATAAGGCAATTGATTATTTTATTTATTTATTTATTGTTGGTCTTTTTAGGTCTGCACCTGTGGCATATGAAGGTTCCCAGGCTAAGGGTCAAATAGGAGCTGTAGCCACTAGCCTATGCCACAGCCACAGCAACGTGGGATCCAAGCCAAGTCTGCAACCTATACCACAGCTCACAGCAATGCTGAGTCCTTAACCCACTGAGCAAGGCCAGGGAGTGAACCTGCATCCTCATGGATGCTAGTCAGATTCGTTTCCCCTATTCTGTGATGGGAACTCCCCAGCAATTGATTATTTTAAATCAAGCCACATTGCATGTAGATGTAATGGTTCTAACAGAATAATAGAGACTGGACAAAATTTTAAATTAGCTTTCACCATGAATATAGACATATATTTATCTGTTTTTGAGAGAAAATTAGTAGTTAGTGGAAACTATTCATGAAGTTATCTTTTTTTAGATTTTATAGAAAGAAGTAACAACATTTCTGTGGAAAATATTGCAATTCTAGCACTACCTGAAGTATTGCAAATACTCTGTAAGGAGCCAAAAATGACTAACCAAAAGCAAGAAACTACAGATTTTGTTTTAAGTCTAGCACAATCTATTTTTAAAAAGCTAATGAGTTAAGAAATAACAGCCATGTTTTTGCTTATAAATTATGAATTACATGTAAGAACAAGCAGTAGTTAAATGTACTGAGGGCCAACTGCATAGTCATGGACACCAGACTTCATCTGTGGAAATTTAGCAAAACAGAATTAGAAATGTCAAACAGAAAAGATCTCATTAAGATAATTCTTCCAGAAATGAATCAAAAATTCTGTCCCAGCTGTTCAAATCTTGAGTAGTCAAGATGAAATGGACATAGCTAAAAAATCTGACTTATTGTTTCCAGAAACATGATACTGGAAATACCTAAATAAAAATAACCAGATCATTAGAATGCTTGTTAAAAATGCAGATTTTGACCCCATCCCAGACCCACGATATTGGTACCTCTTTGGGTAAAACCCAAGAACCCACATTTTATTTTTTAATTTTTTTTAGGGCTGCACCCACTGCATATGGAGGTTCCCTGGCGAGGGGTCCAATCAGAGCTACAGCTGCCAGACTACACCACAGCTACAGCAACATTGGATCCGAGCCATGCCTGCAAACTACACAACAAGTCATGGCAACACCAGATCCTCAACCCACTGAGTGAGGCCAGGGGTCGAACCCACGACCTCATGTTTCATAGATTCATTTCCCCTGCACCATGATGGGAACCCCAAGAACCCACATTTTAAACTACCTCTAACCACCATTGATTAAAACCATGCTGTATTTGAGAACTATTGCATTAACACTTGACTCTTCCCTGTCTAATTCTTTTGGACTGGTGGCAGAAATGAATCAACCACTAGTGGGTTTTTTTTGTTTGTTTTTGTTTTTGCCAAATATCAGAAATAAATGTTTCATTTGCTAGATATTTATGAAGCAGTTGGGGTGGGGGCGGTGGGGAGACAACAAAAGAAATGTGATCTCCTGTATCCAACTGTATTACAGTTCTTGCATGTCAGATAAACAACTCTTCAGTGTGATTAAATGGAAGTAATTTGTGGTAATGGAGAAAGAGAATTGAAGTAATCCTGGTAGCTGTGGGAATAAAAAGGAAGGGGCAACTCCAAAAATTATTTCAAAGAAAAAAATTCCACTGGCTCAGGGGCAAATTGAACATTAATGTTAAACTGAAGGAGGAAAGGTAGAGTACCTTGGGTGGGGAATATGGGTAGCAGAGGCACTAACATGGGAATGGAATGTGAAAAAATTCTGAAAAGAATCCAGAGGATGGATATAGGTGAGACTTTTGTAGTTGATCATTTTACTACCACTTTTGTAAAGATGGTTTGAATTTTGTTACCACCTTTAAATATGAATGGATTTAACCAAATTGAGGGCTAATTAATCATCATTTTCTTTTTACAGCAATTGTTCAACTGTCAAGCTCTAAGAAAACTAAGTATTCCTGATAACGACCTTTCAAATCTGCCGACCACCATTGCTAGTTTAGTTAACCTTAAAGAACTCGACATCAGTAAAAATGGTAAGTTTCTCATTTACTCTCTAAATAACATGAATTTTTAACTGAGAATGTGCTTTAATGTTTTCTCTTAGCAAATGATAAAACGCTTTTTCTCTCATGTCATTGCAACTCTAGCTTAATGTTGTTGAAAAGTTAAATCCTAAATTATAAATCAAAGACAGAACACTTCTCTTCCCCCCTCTTACTAATGTCCCTGACTCACCCAGGCCTTGTTTCACTCTGGATTTAGATATGTGATTTAATCTTTTCAAGAATATTTTCCTGACTTTACACTGTTTATTTACCTCATTCTTAGAGTAAAATTGTTTCCAACAGTCTCAGGTATCATTTGCTCAGTGAGACCTATTTATTCACCCTACTTGGAATTGAACTTCCAATTTCCCTTACTCTGCTCCACTTTTTCCCCATAGCACTGACAGTCTTCTCGATACATATACTTTAATTATTTTTTGTATTTGTATATTCTCTCCCACCCCCAAATTTAAATGCTATTATGTGACAAGAAGGATTTTATTCTGTTTTGGTCACTGATGTATCTCAAATACATTAGTTTAGAGCAATTCCTGGTGAATAATAAGTGCTCAATAGTATTTGGAATATTTGTGGCCAAACTTGTTGTGTCTGGTGATTTTGTTGATAGTCATGTTGATAATGTTTTCTTCTAAATGTCTGTGGGAGTCTCCTATATCCTCGTGTTTCATTAAATCTTCATCTCCTTCCAGATAAACTTGGTATTCCATTTTATTAAAATAAAGCAAAGATCAGTCGAAAGGGTTATTGTTTAGGCACTGTGAGGATATAAAACATGACTCCTCCATCATTAAGCTAGTCTGTTAAACTGTGCGTGTGTGTGTGTGTGTGTGTGTGTGTGTGTGTGTGTGTGTACTGCTTTGGTAACTTCAGGCAATATGCTTGATGCCAAAGACACAGGCATGAACAGAGCAGATCCCTGCCCTCATGAAACTTACATTACAGTATCTGCATTAGGCATTAAACAAGTTATGATGGATAATTAAGTAAACAATTGTGTGTGAAGATACATTGGAGGTGAAGGACATACATATTGCAGAACATAATCCAGTCAGTGTAGTTAGGTAAAGTTACCTTAAGAAACAATAAGCAAGCCCACACAGGAATTGTTATTCAATGGGTATAAATTTTCATTTGTGCTGGATGAATAAATTCTAGAGATTTGCCATCCAACAAAATGCCCATAGTTAACAATATTATACACTTCAGAATTTGTTGAGAGGGTAGATCCCATGCTAAGTGTTCTTACCACACAAAAAAAGAGAAAGAAGGAGAAAAGAAAACCAAGGGAACATGAGGACACTCTGGGAGGCGTTGGATGTGTCTGTTACTTTGTGATGACGATATCATTGGTGTTTGCATATGTTTAAATTCATCCATTTGTATACATTAAATATGTGCAGTTCTTTGTGAATCATTGATGCCTCAAATTGGTTTTTTTTAAAGGGGGAAAAAACTAATGTGTGCAAGCTAGAAAAAAAAAAGAAGTCAAGTAAGACTAGCTTGATAGTCTAGATAAATAAGGATCTTAATTTAATCCATCTTTTTAAGGAATACCAGGAAAATCTCTTGATCACATGTAAACATGGCGTATGTGATAAATTTTGGTCTATCCTATTTAAAATGAATATTCTGCTATTTTTATCCACTAAAAGAATACCCTCGTTCCCTTCCTTGTTTGATTTTCTTAGTAGCCTTTAAGAGAAACTGACAAACTATATGTTTAAATTGTTTGTGTATTGTCTAGATTCCCCTATCTCAGATTAAAATGTAGTAATGTTTCTATTTTTTATTGTTGTTTTGGTCACTGATATATCTCTACTGCCTAAAACAGTGTGTGGCACATTGTAGGAGGTTAATACAATTTATTGAATGGATTCATGAATGAATGGTCCTCCTGGAACGTGGAACACTTGCTGAACTGTACCCAGTTAAATTGGCTAGGGATGCCTTCAAGTCTATGAGAGTCATAGAAAAGTTTACCATGTCCCTGGGGAGAGAAGAAGAACTATAAATAATCAATGGGACCATAAAACACTACAATGAAATGGCTAATTACAGCACAATTTATAGTTGTAAATTCTTAGTGAATAAGATTAATAAAGACCACTTTATTACTAGGGAAGAGTTCAAGAAAAATATATGGCTTGAGGTGTTCCATGAAACACAGCAGCATCTGAATAAAGGAGAGCATTTCATTTGAAGGGAACGATAGAGTATAATGAGGACACATATCTTTCTACACCAACTTGACCTACCACTTAGAGGGTTTTCAGAAAGACAGTTTTTTTTTAATTTATTTTTTATTGTTATTTCCCCCAACACACTTGTTTTTCCCCACTGTACAGCATGGGGACCCAGTTACACATACATGTAAACAATTTTCTCTCCCATTGTTGTGCTGTGTTGTAAGTATCTATACATAGTTCTCAGTGATACACAGCAGGATCTCATTGTTAGTCCATTCCAAAAGCAATAGTTTGCATCCATTAGCCCCAAGCTCCCAATCTCTCCCACTCCTTCCTTCTCCCCCCAGGCAACCACAAGTCTGTTCTCCAAGTCCATGAGTTTCTTTTCTGTGGAAAGGTTCATTTGTGCTGTATATTAGATACCAGATATGAGTGATACCATATGGTATTTGTCTTTCTCTTTCTGACTTACTTCACTCAGTATGAGAATCTCTAGTTCCATCCATGTTGCTGCAAATGGCATTATTTTGTTCTTTTTTATGGCTGAGTAGTATTCCATTGTGTATATATACCACATCTTCCTAATCCAATTGTCTGTTAATAGACATTTGGGTTGTTTCCATGTCTTGGCTATTGTGAATAGAGCTGCAATGAACATGTGGGCAACATACGCAAATCAACAAACATCATACACCACATTAACAAAAGAAAAGTCAAAAACCATATGATCATCTCAATAGATGCAGAAAAAGCATTTGACAAAGTCCAACATCCATTCATGATAAAAACCCTTACCAAAGTGAGTGTAGAGGAAACATAATAAAAACCATTTATGACAAACCCACAGCAAATATAATAGTCAATGGAGAAAAACCGAAAGCCTTTCCAGTAGAATCTGGAACAAGACAAGGAAGCCCACTCTCACCACTTTCATTCAACATAGTATTGGAAGTCCTAGCCACAGCAATCAGACAAACAAAATAAAAGGCATCCAAATAGGAAGAGAAGAGATAAAACTGTCACTGTATGCAGACGACATGATACTATACATAGAAAACCCTAAGGACTCAACCCAAAAACTGCTTGAACTGATCAACATATTCAGCATAGTAGCAGGATATAAGATTAACATTCAGAAATCAGTAGCATTTCTGTCTACTAACAATAAAACTTTAGAAAAGGAATACAAAAACACAATACCTTTTAAAATTGCAACCCAAAAACCAAATACCTGGGAATACACCTGGCCAAGGAGGCAAAGGACCTATATGCCAAGAACTATAAAATGTTAATCAAGGAAATGAAAGAAGATATAAAGACATGGAAAGATACTCCATGTTCCTGGATTGGAAAAATTAATATTGTAAAAATGGCCATACGACCCAAAGCAATCTATAGATTCAATGCAATCTCTATCAAATTACCCATGACATTTTTCACAGAACTAGAACAAACAATCCAAAAATTTATATGGAACCACAAAAAACCCAGACTTGCCAAAGCAATCCTAAGAAACAAAAACCAAGCAGAAGGCATAACTCTCCCAGACCTCAAGCAATATTACAAAGCCCTAGTCATCAAGACAGTGTGGTACTGGTACCAAAACAGACATACAGACCAATGGAACAGAATAGAGAACACAGAAATAAGCCCTGACACCTATGGTCAATTAATCTTTGACAAAGGAGGCAAGAACATAAATTGGAAAAAAGACAGTCTATTCAGCAAGAATTGCTAGTAAACCTGGACAGCTGCATGCAAATCAATGAAACTAGAAAGTCTTAAAAGGACCATTTGCTGAATAAGAGAGAGAACAACAACTAGATTTAGGCTGATTGGAAAAATGACATGAAGGCCTACCTTTATCCTTTTAAAAATAGATTTACAGGCCACATACTTTTGTGAATTGATATGTCTGTACCTTCATAACAATTAATGCTGCTTCTATACTTATATACATTCACACATCAAATTCTATTTTCAAATAACAATTTCTAAGAAATGTTATATGGCCAAATATAACACGTCCCTTAACCTTTGGGCAGGATAGTTCAAGTAAAAAAAAAAAAAATACCATCATATTCTTAAAAAGAACCAAGAGAAAATTAATCACTAAATATAAACATGAAAATCCTAAGAAATATGACATTTTTATGAACATTATAATCACCTCCTAGTGGTCCTCTTGCATCAGGAAATTTTTGTTGCCAGGCTGTAAACTGCAAGTTGTACTTCTACTCAGAAATAAGCTTATGAGCATGATTAGATGTCCTGGGAAGCAGTATTTAGGGACTGTTCGCTACGCTTATGATCTCTACATCGTGAAAATACTTAGGCAAAAAAACAAGGAAGACATTTCAAATCATTCTGTAAAGTTAGTATGGTACAAAAGGTTTGATGAACATGATGGCATATCAGCCATTGCTAGAAGTTACACAAACAGTAAAAGATTTCAACACATCAGTCTTTTTGCAAAAGTATACCTAAAAAGCTGTCACTGAGTTCTGTGGCAGAGACCGAGACAGTTACTTAAGGAGGATAATATATCCTTTAGGAGTCTGTCAAGTGAAGAAAGAGCAGAGAGCAGAAAATAAGTACAGTATCAGCATCACAGTTTGACAAGGTTGGAATAGCCCTGGAGGAAAAGAGCCAAGACCTGAGAGAATGTAATCAGTATTGGTATTGAGGAACAGAAAACAGAATGTTTAAGTGCTAGTCATTCAAGTCAATCTAGGTAAAGTTTTGCTTGAATTGTGTTGGAATTTGATGAGTGACTCCTTATGATGAGACTAATTCAACTGGAGACAGGTTAAATCTGATCTTGGTTGTCCTTGTGACTCCAGTCTTTTCATATCTAATTCTTCCAGCTGTCATCCTGGATTCACCATTTTTCCTTGCACTATTTTAAAAATATGATTTTATATTAAAACCCCTAGATAAGTGAACTATTGTGGGCACAAAGATATCTGTAAAATTTGTGTGAATAGTTCTCACTACCTGTCTAACCATGTCTCCAACTAACCCATCTCCCTTCCAGTTCATCCTCAGGTAAAACCAACTGTCCTCCCACTATTGTCCCTCATCAACCAGAGTCCTCTTCACCTTTAAAAAGACATTTCTGATGTCATTTATTATGGGAAATTTTCCTGACATTCTATACACAAATGTAATTAATAACTCCTTCTTTCATTATATCTTTATACTTTGTATATGTTTTTGCTTTGAGCATACCTCGCTTTGTATTTCAATTTCTCTACATCCCTAAGTATTTGAATACATTGTAAAACCCTTTAAATCAGGGGCTGTCTTATTCATTTCTCTGCTTGGAGCTGCTAACACAATACCAGTACATGGCAGGGGCTCACCAAATGTTTGGCAGGTAAATAAACATTATACCTTAGCATTATTTTAAAATATATGATACATATTTACATTGCATTATGTTAGGGACCCTACATAGTATAGGGTTCCCCACCTCTTACACTGGGATCTGTTAAATGTAACTGAGTGCTAGAAAAGATAGAAAGATGCTCCAATAAGTGATGAGTAACCACTAAAATAGCTCCAAGCTGCCAAATAGTAATATATTTAATGTCCTTGTTCTTGGAATAATGACCTGTTCACATCAAGCTTCAGACTGGTATAGCCAACTGCAGCCTGGACATAGCTACAGTGTGATCCACAAACACCTCCAGACATGATGTATTTAAAACCAAACTCATCATCCACCCAGATATGCTTTTCTTCCATTATACCTAGTTTTCTGTTAATGCTACTAATATCCACACAGGCATTCAGGATAAAAATCAATTCTTTCCACTGACTCCCATGGACCAAATCCTGCAAGTTTTTCCTCTGAAATATGTCATCTGCTTCCTTCTCACCATTCTCATCATTTTTTTTTTCTTTTTCTCTTCTTTTATTTATTTATTTTTTTTTTGCTTTTTAGATCCACACTGCAGTGTATGGAAGTTCCCAGGCTAGGGGTCGAATAGAGCTGCAGCTGCCTGCCACGGCCACAGCCACAGCCGCAGCCACAGCAACACAGACTGAGCCAAGTCTGTGACCTACCCCACAGCTCACGGCACTGCTGGATCCTTAACCCACTGAACAAGGCCAGGGGTTGAACCCTCATCCTAATGGACACTAGTTGGGTGTGTTACCACTGAGCCACGATGGGAACTGCCCCCATTGTTATCATCTTAATTTAGCGTCTTGTCTGTTTCCGAGACTACGAATTACCCTCCCAATTGATCTCCCCATCCTGGTTATTGCTACCACCATTCCCAAACCTATTCTCCACAAAATATCCTTAGTGCTCTTTCTAAATTGCAAATCTGACAAGGTTCCTCTCCTACTTGAGAAACTTCAGCTGATCCAGGAAGACTATAGCCTCCCTAACACAGCATGAAAAGCCCCACAATTGACCACCTACTCTTCCATCCTATCCACTCATCTCACTAAAGATGATTTGCACTTTTTAACTTTATGAGCTAGATATTGAAAAGCTGCCTTAAATATTTAATGCTGTTGCACCATCTCCATGACTCTACTTACGTCATTTCCTCTGCCTCAATCACCTTTCACACCTCTTTTCACATGGTTCAATCTTACTTATCATTCAGAACTCAATTTAGTATTAAAAACACTATACTTTGTTATATTAAAATATTTATGTAGTTTTAATTTTTTAATGATTAAACATTTTAAGCATGAAGAAAATATGAGACAGCAATGCACCCACCATGTAGATTAAAGTGTTAACATTTATTATAGATATAACACTGCAGGTTTTTAATGAATAAAACATTACATAAACTTATGAATTCTCATTCCCATCCCTTTTTCCTTCTTCTCAGTGTGTTTAAAATTTCAATGAAATGCTAACACATTGTGTGTATTATTCTGCAAGTTGTCATTTTACATTATGTTTCTAAAATTTGTCCTTAAAGATCATGCGCATCTCATTGTACCGGCAGAGTAACAAAGTTGCCACTGCTCCATATCCTTGTCAATACTTGAGTTATTTGATATTTTAAATGTTGGCCAATCAGATGATTTTATAAGGGTAGCTCAGTATTTTAATTCATATTTCCCTAATCACCAGTGGAGTTGGCATTTTTTATTTCTTTTTATTAGGAATTATAGAGTATCTTTCTCTACAAATTGTCTTTTTGATCCATTTTTATTTTCGATTGTTTGCTGTTAGGTTCTCAGTGATTTGAAAGATTTATATACTGTGAATACTAGTCCCTTGTTGGTTACATGGGTTACAAATATCATCTACCAGTCTGTGGTTTGTCTTTTCACTTGGCTTGGGATGCCATTTGTGATAGAGAAGTTGCGAATTTTAATGTACTAAAATGTATCACTCTCCTCTTTTTTGGCTGTATTTTTACAGCGTATATAAGAAATTATTTCCTATGCTAATATCATAAAGATATTTGTCTACATTTTCTTCGAAAACAATTAGTTTTTCTTTCCACATTTAAGGCTTTAATTCATTTGCAACTTGTTTTTTGTGCTATGTATTATCAAAGTTTTTTCCGTATGAATAGATGAGTAGTTGTTCTTCCAACATTTATTAATGTGTTTTCTAATTTATATCTCTTTACATGAAAGGACATTTACTTCAAATTCTCTGCCCTGCTCCATCTTCTTATTTGCTTATTCTTTCACCAATGTCATATTGTCTAATCACTGTGACTTAGTATTAAGTTTTAATATCTGAAAATACAAGTCTTTCTTTTTAAAAATGTGTCTTGCTATTTTTGGTACTCAGTTCTTTATATAAATTTTAGGTTAACTTGTTGAGGTTCATCAGCAATCTATTGGAATTTTTTTAATTGGCTTGAATTTAAAGATTAATTTGGGATAAATTGATATTTTGTGGTGGTATTATAATCCATGAACATGGTATTTACCTTTATTTAGATCTTATTTTGTGCCTTTCAATAAAGGTTTTTTGATTTCTTTCAAGAGGATCTGCACATATTTCATTAGAATTATCGCAAAGTAGTTTAAGTTGCCAATTTTATAAGCTATATTCCCTTTAGAAAGAACTTTTTTTCTAATTTTTGTTGATGCCGTCTAGAAACATTACTAATTTTGATATTTTACTCTTACGTTCGGCCATGGTGCTGAATTATAAATTTGAATTTATAAGCAATAGATTCTTTTGAATTATTATGTATAAAAGCATATCATCTTCATCTGACAGTTTTATTTTTCTTTTCCATTCTCATAACCTTTATATCATCTTGTCACTTTTTCATAAGTTATAATTTCCTGGGAAATAATCTATTCCATCATCCAGATGTTCAATTTTATGGTAAAACATTGTCCATAGGCTTATCTTATGTGTTTTATAAATCTCTACCACATTCATGGCTGTTTCTTTCTTTGTATTCCTAATATTGTTTAATTATTCCATCTATCATATATGTTTTATCTTCTATGCTACCAGAGATTTGTCTACTTCACTTATCTTTCAAGTAATTCCCTTTTGACTTATTAGTCTTAATATTGGTTGCTTGATTGCTTTATTTTCCAATCACTAATTTCTATGTGTCTACTTTATACTGCAGCTGCTTTTATTATGCCCCACACACACTTTCTTAGAGTTTACTTGGTTGTTTTTAGTATTCTATTATACTTGAAGCTTTTTTATTATATTATTTTTATTGAAATAGTTGCACACTACGTGGCCTGGATGACTTATTATTCATTGACTTTCGCATTGTGGCCTAGGATGTGATCAATTTTTTAAATATTCTTTGTTGCTTGTAATAAAAATGCAAATATTCAGGTTATTGAATATAGGCTAGGATCATTTACTTTTTCACTATATAATAGGCTTTTCTAGGACAAATGCTCTATCTTAGTGACATCTGTATACTTGAAATATTGAAAGCATGCAGTATTTGGAACATTTACCTACTTAGAACATTGAACGTAACTAATGAACTGGAACAAAATTAACTAGAAATGAGGTTTTAACTTCTTGTGTTCAATAAAAATTCTATTTTTTTCTTTTCAAAAATAAGTACATTAACCTTTCTCTCTCTCTCTTTCTCTGCCAGAGACAGAGACAGAGGGAGTAAATAAATACTCATGCTGCATGTAAATCATGCTTCCTCTCTTCCCCAAATTTTTTACAGCAATCCATGGGTAAATGCATTGGCTTTCCATGCCAATGGATCTTTTATCCTTTATTCTTCAGATCTTAAGGCTGTAGTAAAATAAAAATCCTATGTCCCTCAGAGGTAAATGCATTTTATGATAGTGAGATGTCTGAATAAATGGTCTATGCTTGTTTGTGGAGCTGATACATGGTCATAATGGAGTAAATTGTTTTATATGATAAAGCAAGAAAATGAATGGTAAGGTTTAATTAGCCAGTGATTCAGTTTTAAGTCTGATTGTTGATTTGTCATAGCTTCGGAGAAACTATGACAGTATAATTTAAGGACTTTAATGAAAATGAATTAATGTGAAAGCCCTTCCTAATTCTGCAGCAATTAAGTGATTTTTCTCTCATCCTCTAAAACTTATTTCTATACAAGAATGGGTTTGAACAGCATCATAGTGGGCAAAATCACTGTTGTTAGTTATAATGAAAGGCAATCAGAGTTGAAGGCATTATTATGTGTTTTACTGACTTGCCAATTATTCCACCCCTTCCCCAAATGCATGCAAAACACTGAAGACAAATAGTATCTTCAGCTTTCAGTGAAAAGGGGGAGTTTCTCTTAAGCATGCTAGAGAAAGATGATATGAGTAACTAGTTAAATGATAAAAATCTTTAAAATGTTGAGTATATTAACAGAAGAATAGGGACTCTGGTAGAGTATATATAAATTCTTAGAGAAGTCTATTTTAGAATGTTTTACGTGGGTTGGGGAGAAAATATTACCATGCAGTTGTTCTCAATTACCAACAAATATGTTCTTTGATGTTTGGCAAATCATTAGGCCATTTGTTTAGAGTAAAGCTTGCTATTTTGCCCTATTAAATGCCTCCCTTTCAACACACTTAATGTGCTATTTATCTGAAAATCACTAGCACTTCCCTCAATATAAGACTACTTTCCTTTTCACAGAATATACTTCTGCTCAAGAAATTATAGTGTTAATAACAGAGGATTGACTCCTTCTATTTTCATTAAAGAATATGATGGCAACAAAAACCAGGTCTGCTCTCTTGCCACCTTCTTAGCTGGATGCCAGGACTTTTAACTCTTACTAATGTCTTCTTCGGGAAATAAAATCAACAAATAATTTTTATGAATGCTATTAGCACTCACTCCATGTGGCATAGAGTTTATGGTCTGGTAATAAATCTAAATATAAGGAAGAAAGGAACCCTTCCATCCCCTCATCCTTGTTGGGCTCTGCCACCTAGACAGATAAGTTTTTTCTAGAGTCATAGAAGAGTCTTTTCTGAACTGGTTGATTAATCTGTCTTCTGTGTACCTGTAAATTCCTGGAATTTGTAAAAGAACAAAATCGAACTGGTAATGAAGCATTGTGTGTCCTCTCTCTTTTAGGCCAGTGTAACTTCAATATAAACTTTTTGGAAACAAAAACCACTGTACCTTGCACTGTTCCTAGATCCACAATAGCTGCTGTCAAAGTGCAGACAAAGTAAATGCTCAGTGAAGTGGTTGGTTGATAATGAAAGAAAAAATCATAAGTAAAGTATGAAATAAGATTATTAAATAGGTCCATTTCACATAATATGGATTCAATATATTCGTTGTTGAAGCAGAGAGAGGGTGAGGAGGGTGTCAAGTGCCATTTTAACTTTTGACCAAGTCGGGTTCATGCCTCTGTGAATGAACTCATTGTCGATCAAGGCCATAAAAACTCAAAATTTTCTCCAGGCAGACATGTCCCAAAGGCAGAATCAATTGCATGACTTGTCTCAAAGTACTGATTACTTCACCTTCATTTTTTTTTTTTTTTTTCTCTTGATAATGCCATTAAAATAGGCAGTCTTACAGGAGACCTTTAACTTTCCTTGCTTGGGTTCCTATTCAGTTCTTGGCTCCCTTCACTAGGATTGGAAGTAAAGCAAATCTTCCATTGTTCTTTTTTTCCCTCTTTCTCTGTCTCTCTTTAAGGTATGATTGACTTGTATAGTTTCCCACAAATTTACTAACCTAATTGGTGAATGTTTTTGCTTTCTCCTGTAAGAGATTGCCCCTCGGAAATCTAACTGTAATCATTACTTCCTACTTAATTGAATATTGTCTCATTTACTAAATATCCTTGGGGAATGTGGGTTTATACCGAAAATAATTTTCCCTCCAAAATTACAGTTTATCCCTCTACACGTCAAATTTTAAAACTTTATTTGATCATTCTTACTGGAAATTATTCCAACAATGTTTCATTATTTTCTTTCAGTGGGTATAATGATTACAATTTAACTTTTCCGGATTGACTGGGGTTCATTATGGTTTGTGTTACTAAATTTATTTAGTAGGTGGAGCTGCCGGCTTCTACATAAAATAAGAAAGGTAGATTCTAAGAGTTCTGATGTTAACTTTGCTGTTTTCCCATCACCTCTGTTATTATCAGACCATCAGTTATCATGTTTTCATACTGATACTTTGCCTATTTTGAGTAACCCCCTCTTCTTGTTTATCCCTTCTAATAGCTGTTGGTTGAACAATATATAAAGAAGACAAAGATCCTGAACTAAGCTTATAGCTTATATAAGTCAATATATTAAATTCAAAGATAAAGAATTTTATTACCTGAGCAATGCATTCAAAGTGCCAGAAAGTTGATGCTATCTGAAATTTGACCAAAAGTAATCATAGAATAAAGGCAATTTATAGTGCCTCTGTGAGAAGGCCACATAGTCAAGCTTGAGTGTGCATTAAACTCAAGAGTTTTAGAAAGTTGAGGCTTTTTGTGTTTGACCTGGAGAGTCTATATGGCACAATCCCAGTACATAGTGCTCTGTTGTAAATGTTGCACTGTCAATCCTGAGTAGCTAAAATGGATACCTCCAAAGTAGTTTGAATCCAGTATTTGATGGAAGCAGCTCAATAAATGTAAAATGTGATAGTTTTTGGAATAAGTTTGGCTTGGTTTCAAATCCTAGCTAGCCTCTAGGCCTCAGTTTCTTTATTAGTTAAATAGGAATAATAAATCACTTAACAGTATTGCCGTGAAGATGAAATAAAGCAAAGTGCTTATAAGGTTTTCTCTATAGAATATATTCTTTCTGCTCCTAAATCTAATCCAATTTAATATATATACAGAACCATGCCTTGCCTTCTCAAAATTGGAAATATTTAAAAATTCATACCATACTTAAAATATTAAATGAAAATACTAAAATATTATACATATATTTCCCTCCTTTTTTATATAAGATATTTAAGTTTTACTCATTTTCAGCCTAAAGCATGTCCATCATGGAGTAAGTCATTTGGGATAATGATATCTCTGAAATTCAGAAAAGAAGCATTTCAAAATACACTATCCATAACTATTATGGTGTGTACAGATTTATATAAAAATGTATAAGTAATGAACATACATTTCAATGAATTTGAGACAATGCTAAATCATTAAAAATTTGGTATTTGTAGGAAGTCTTTTATATTATGTTAGTGTGGAAAGAAAGTTACCTTTCATCTTAGAAAAGGTAATTTGAATCTAAAACATCCGTAGTTAAGATCAGGTGTTTGTAAAGCGTTTTAGTTCATGCTTCAGGGTATTTACATAACAATATCATTAGGTACAATTTAACAGACTCTTGCTGAATTTCCATTGCTTTCCTAAGTCTGATCTACTGTCAAGAATATCAAGAAATTGAGGAGTTCCCGTCATGGCTCAGTGGTTAACAAATCTGACTAGGAACAATGAGGTTGCAGGTTTGATCCCTGGCCTTGCTCAGTGGGTTAAGGATCTGGCATTGCCATGAGCTGTGGTGTAGGTCGCACACTCGGTTCGGATCCCGAGTTGCTGTGGCTCTGGTGTAGGCCGGCAGCTACAGCTCTGATTCGACCCCTACTCTGGGAACCTCCATATGCCATTGGAGTGGCCCTAGAAAAGGCAAAAAGACAAAAAAAAAAAAAAAAAGAATATCAAGAAATTGAATGCTAACTGACTCCATCCTTCTCTCTTTCCAGAACACTCCCTCTTATACCACTCCATCCCTCCTTCGATCCCATCAGAACCATCACTCTATTAATACTACCATCTTTTCGGGAATTCTCTTGGCCTTGATGACGCTCTGCCCTTTTTGCATGGCTTGAATCTTGTGGTCAGCCATCAGATGATCCCCTTGACACATTGCTTCTTTCTCACATCCCTGCACATGCTCAGTAAAATTACTACCCTATCTGAATCTAGTTCTCTACTTGGGTTTGAAAGGATCTGGCAAAAAACACTCAGCCACACTGATAGAGATAACTTGACATTCATGATTGTAATTCTGAAGTGCAGCCTTATTGCTTTCCAAAGATCATATTGTACTTCCTTGGTCTATTGACTCTCCTCCTCTGGTGACTATTTCACATGTTCTCTTCTGTCTTCAAACCTCCTACACCTTCTTTCCCATGTTCATGGCCATTGATCCTACCCCACTGAGAAACTTAAAGGTCTCAAAGGATAATTTACAAACTGTGACCATCCTTATCTACCCATCTACCAACATTTGCACCCATACTCTCTCATTTCTGCCTGTTAGTACAGGTGAACTACTCCTGTTTCTCTCTGAAGCCAGTCTCTCCATTGGATAAGCATTCTTCTTGCCTACCCATGGATATCACTGTAGCAGTTCTCCTCAGTTTCTACCATATCATCAAGATTTTTCTCTCTACGTGTTTATGTTAATCAGCATACATACATGCTGTTATTCCTAACATTTCTAAAGAAAACATCTTGCATCTTCTTCCCATAATAGTTCCTCACCCCTTTTGATGCAGCAAAACATCTAGATAAAGTTGTCTATATTCTCTATCCGCAAATCCTTTCCTCTTATCCTCTCTTAAACCCCCCTGGCTTTAAGCCTTCTACTCCAGTTGAAGTCACACTGATCTCCTCATTACCAAATCCAAAGGCAATTTTTTGGTCATCATCTTATTTGACCTATGAACATCATTTGAAACACTTGACCATTTCTTCCTACCTTATACATTTTCTTCATTTGACTTCTAAGACAATCCTCTTATTTTTTTTTTCTCCCACCTCGCTGACTGATGTTGTTCAGTCTGCTGTGTTGATTCTTCCTCTTCTCTCCAGTCTTATTTTGGAGTAATTAATGGCTCAGTCACTGGTCCTTTATTCTTCACTATCTACATTTACATCATTGGTGCTCATATTTGATTCATGGTTTAAATACTGTCTAAATAACAATGAATTCTGCATTTTGAAATCTACAGTCTAGACCTCTCTTCTACATATACCTGACATCTTCTCTTAGAAGTCTAATGGACATCTCAAATTACAAATCCAAAAGAAAATTCTTTATCTTCTCTCCAAAACCTATTTCACATATTTTATTTCCCATATAGGTTCAAGACAAATCCTTTATTCAAGTTGCTTGGGAGAAAAAACCTAGAATTATCCATGATTTCCTTTTTTCTTTCATAATCTACATCCAATCCATCAGGTCTTCTATTCGAAAGAAACTGACCAGTTTCCACCCACTTCCTTCTCCCTCCACTGCTCCCACCCTGCATCCAAGCCACCATCAACTCTCCTTAGAATTTCTTACAACAGCTTATAATTGGCCTCCCTCTCAGAAGGGCTACCTTACTCAGGAGCAAGAGTGATACTCTCAAATTAAAAATCAGACCTTATCACACTTGTATCCTTCAGTGTTTCTCTATTTTGGTCAGAGTAAAAACCAAAGCTCTTGTAATGACCTGAAAGTCCATACATGAGCTGACACCCTCACCTCCTCACCATACATACCCTTCTTAATTTTCTAACCTATTTTTTTGCTACTCTTCTCTTCCTCACTGTGTTCTAGCCACACTGACCTCCTTGCTATTATTAGAATATACCAGGAATAAACTTTATAGCATCTTCACTGTCTATTCCCTCTGCCTGAGATTCTCTTACTTTCTGCTTTCAGGTTCTAGGTATCTGTATTCCTATCTTTCTCACTGTCTCCAAGTCTTCCCTCAACTGCCATCTTTCCAATCAATATGGCTTACCTTATCACCCTTGTTAAGTTTGAGATTTTTCAAGCATTTTTGATCGATCTTTATTTTGCTCTAATTATATTTTCCATAGCATGTCTCATTTCTAAAATATTTAATATTAAATATTTTATATTTTTTATTATCTCTATGGTTGATTGTAAATATCCCTTTGCCAGACTATAAGCTCCCCAAATTAAGAGAACATATCCATCTTTCTCTCATTGTATCATCAAAGTTTAGTACAATTTCTAACACAGAATAAGCATTCAATAAATATTTGTTGAATATATAAATGACTTATAGCTTATATGTTATAGAAATGTCTTTCACTCAGGTTTGCCTCTCAAGGATCTTCCATTTATGAGACAGGAAACAATGTTGCTGTTGCTATTATTATGTTCTATATTTGATAATCACAAAATTTTTTGCCACATAGATTATTATCTATTATCTATTGCTATCTATTATTATCTATTATCTATTGTATGGGGAAGATATTTGCTTTCATACTTTAATATCAACTTAAAGCCAACTTAAAGCCTAACAAAATTTCTGTGACACTTATAGTTTTGATTTTCATTTGGATGCCAATTTTTTTATACTTAAAGTTGAAAACTGTATTAATTGCAGACTTAAGATTCTTCTGTCAAGACTTGGTTGTCTGCATTAGTAATAGGGCAATCCAAATAAAAACAATTAATTGAATATACTAAAACTTAAATTCACCTGTGGACTTTCAATTTCTCCCATGCTGGGTAGGAAAGACCTATATTTGATTGATTTCAGAATTCTCCCCCCACCCTTCTCTGGTGGAAGAATGACTGAACAGTGCAGTGTTCAAATGGAGGCAGCAGGAAAGAGAAGAATAAAAACCCTACAAAGTGGATTAGTTCTTAAATAATTAAAAGTTGAGCAAGCAGGAACTTTTTCAACCTAATTTTTTTTGAAGGAAAAAACAAAGAAAACAATCAGATAAAGCAGTCTATTATGTCTTTTGTTCTTCAAGGTATTAATATATTTTAATGAAATTTTGAATAACTCCATTGCATTGAAGGCTTTGTTTCCAAGGTGTTTTAAATTTAAATGCAGGTATGTTATTTCTCATTTGACAGTATCTTTGGACATATTCAAAATAGATTTTATGGCATAGTTATTGAAGTGAACATATTGGGAAAGATTACCACAGTGTCCTAATTTGGAGGGTAGACATTTATTGATGTCATCTGCTATTTTTGAATAAGGCAATTGTCTGTTTTTTAAACTATATATATCATTTTGCCTATAAAACACAGTGCCTTCCATGTAGTTTTTTTTAGAGTTCAGTCCTTATTGGTTGTTCAGACTAGGTTTGAGTCTAATATAAATGTAATGAGCTGGAATCTCCAGGGATTCCCAAAAGAATTGAGCTCATGGTGCCTATAGAAGAGAGTTCCTTATGGGCCTGAGTAGGAAAGTTTATGTGGTGTCTCAATTGAAAAATAAGAATTAAAGCTTGAGTTGTATGGTCTACAAAATGCTTGAATCTGTTTCTTACAATAATCACAAGTAAAACTGCCTGGTGTAAGATATATTGTTAAAGTTCTATTTCTGTATAAATTATTTGAAAATCAGTAAAAAGTGCACATGTGCATGTGCGTGTGTGAACTTTTTTAGAACTGAAGAGTGTACACACACACACATATATATAAAATCATTTTTACAAATCAAACACACTGTTTCAGAGGGTGAGAAAGACCAGTTGCAAAGATTGGTTAATAAAAATGTGGGCTCTACAATAAAATCTAACCCAATTTTAATAAGAAGTAATGTGGTAAAGAGGAAAATGGTGTTAAAAAATTTAATTAAATTCCACCTATATCTGTTCCATCTATAAACACCTATTAGGTGTTTAAGTAAGTCAGCTAATCTCTGTGAATTTGTGGCTCTTTATCTATAAAATGAAAATAATATTTCCTAATGTCTCACAGGGTTATTAAAAGAATTAAATTATTTTACATAGTGGCGTAAAGAAGTGTAAGTCAAATTTCCTCTTGTTAATACATGAACTTTTATCTAGTATTTATTGGGTGCTTATTAAGTGACTGACATGCTATTAAGTGCTTTACATTCACACTATCTAATACTCAGAACAGTGTTTTGAATTAGGCAATAAATGAGTAAGTGACATTCAGATACTATAACGTCTGACTAAGATTGCATGGCTAGGTAAGTGACAATACTGAGATTCTGTCATCCTTCCCACCTGTGCTTTTAACTACTGTGCTATGCCACTCACCACGTTTAGACCGAACCGTGAGATGAAGATATATACTCTAGGAGCTTTTCCTAAAGTCTAAGGCCCATGTATTGGTATATAGGCAAAATTCCCTTGGCGACCTATTTTTCTAAATGTATTCCAACTTTCACAAGTAGATTAAGATAGCTAAAAACCTCTGCAAAAATACAAAATATTTCTCAGCATAGACTAGCAGTACATTTATTTATATATTTACATTATAATATATAAGTGTATATATTTATAAATACATATTTTTCATTTATTTCCCATCTCCAAGAATATCTATCTCAGCTATTATATTGATAAGATATTGAGATAATTGTTTCAGCACACTAATTCCTACCTCTTTGCTGTTCTCTTAGGTAAATAACTTTTAAAATTTATTCAAGCCAGCTCATTTTCAACATGATTGTTCCTTTGTTGACAGACACCCTCTGCTTCGATTTGTTTCTAATAATTATAGATAACATATATGCAACACTTTCAGTTACCTTATCTACTTTATCTCTTTCAATCCTCAATACAACTCTCTGATGTATCCATTCATAGAATAAGCATATTTCAGAGTAGGAAACTAACACATTGGACATTTGAATGACTTGCCTAGGGTTACCCAACCAGTAAGTGATAAAATTGGGATTCCACTTTAATCTAATAGATTCTGCTCTGAACAATTTTAAGTTTAAATTGTAAACAACATAAGTTTTTAAGCAAATAATGTGGTAGCATTTTCACCACAGCAGGGAATTCCATTTTCAGTAGAAGATAAAGAGGTACAGTCTTTTCTTCAAAATTGCATTTTGATTTGCTTCTGCTTCCATGTCTTGGTTTACACATAATTTAAGGAAATATCATCCTAAGGTAGGAACCTGTGGAGATGAAGCATCAGGCACATGAGCTTGTAATGAGCCCAGACTGGGGACTGAAGAGAAGAAGCTAAAAGGAGAAAAGAAAAACCTTATACTCCTGTTGGTTGCAGTATCCGAAGTGACTATGAACGCTAGGGGAAATGTTGAGGATAGCTCAAGGGTTCGCTTATTGATTTCTTTGCCATTTTGTTAACGTCTAGTTAATAAGGGCAGCTCCAGGTGTTATGACCTTCTCAATAAAGAGAATTGGCCTTTCTCATTCAATTCATACATAATGGTGCTCCTAAACCTCCTTGAGTTCTTGGTAAGATGCCAAAACACTTCAGCAGTAATTTTAGGTCAGCATGGTTTCGGATGCACCTTCACAGAGGGAGAAGTGGCATGAGAATCATCCCCACACCATCTTTTGTGCCCTTACTCTGCAGTGAATGACTTGTTTCCTTCGGCTTCCCAACACCCCCCACACGCACACATCCCCTGTGGACATGGTGGTCTAGGTCAAGAGACCCTGGAAAGGTGGAGGGTTTTTTTTTTTTCCCCTTGATTATCTATCATCAAAAGTTCTACTAGGCATTCCCTCATGGCTTAGCAGTAAAGAATTTGGCATTGTCACTGCTGTGGCTTGGGTTTGATCCTGGTCCTGGAACTTCCACATGCCACAGGCATGGCCTGGAAAAAAAAAAAAAAAGTTCAACTAAATTCTCCTATAAAGTGTTACTTATCCTTCTGTCAGATACAAATTAAGTAGCAGGACTAGTACTTTATGCACATTTTTTACATGCTTAGTCATAGTTTGAAAAATGAAGAGCAAGCAGTACTGCAGGGATATAGGAACAGCTTTCTATAGCATAGCTGTTGTCTCTTCTAACTTCTGTTAGAAGCCGTTCCTCAGTATCTGTGGGGGATTTGTTCCAGAACCTCTGCGGATACTAGAATCCGCAAGTGCTCAAGTACCTTATATAAAATGGTGCAGTATTTACATATAACTTACACACAGCACATCCACCTGTACAATTTCAATCATCTCTAGATTACTTATAATACTCGATGCAATGCCAATGCTATGAAAGTAGTTGCCAATGTGTGGCAAATTCAAGTTTTGCTTTTTGGAACTTCCTGTTTTTTTTTTTTTTTTTTTATCTCATTTTGTTTTTCTTTTTTAATCCTTGTGGAACTGGTGGATATGGAGTGGTCCACTTTATATATAAGTCATTTATATCAACTGATTGAAGCATCCTCCACAACTTTATTCTTCTGCCCATCACATTTATGGATTAGGTTTGTGGCTTACCGATTTTCAGTAAGAAAAACATGTACACTTCTGTCACACAGCCAACAGCACAGCTGTGACAGCAGATGAGCAGTTCTCCAAGGGCAATCGGCCAGGCTGGCTGCCTCAGAGACTCCAGAGAGGACCCCAGGAAGGGCTGCTCACCTCCTCACGCTCTCAGGCAGCTGCAGAGCTATATCTGCGCCAATAGGGAAGACCTGCAAAAAAATGTTTTGGAGCTTCTTTTTAGTTTTGAAATATCTATCAGTTTTATTATTTGTCCTTAGATATCTTTCCAATATGCATGTTCATTCTTCCCAGTCTTATAAAATGAACAGAGTAAAGATTTTATTTTCTGTTTTCTTATATCTACTGATTTTCCCTTTCTTTAGTAGCAGCACTATGACAACTAAATAAATCCAACTTTATTTCTTTAGGTTAGTAAAGAGCCAAGACTTATACTAAATATACAAGTGTTCTCAATTTTATATCCTAATTTCAAATTGTTACTGTCATAAAATATTATTTAATATTCACATTATATTTATAATGTATATGTGTATTATATGGCACTAATGTATAATATTATTGTTATTGTTCTTACTCATGATTAGCCTTATCATATTTACAGTGTGCAATTAATTATTCTTTATATTAGAACTATAGTTTAGTATATTTTCATGTACTCTTTTTCTTTTAAATTTTAGGTGTACAAGAATTCCCAGAAAACATAAAGTGCTGTAAATGTTTAACAATTATTGAAGCCAGTGTCAATCCAATTTCTAAGTGAGTATGAGCACTTACATTTTATTTATATTTATGCTTCCGCTGGATAATTATGTATCAAGATAAAGGAAACTCATAGCAAATGACTTTTAATGTTGTATTTAAAATTCAATTTAATAGAATGATGGGAAAGGAATAATCAAATCAGAATAGTTCAACAGAAGATGATTAAAAGCATTGTTGCGTAACAATGAAGTCCTAATTGGCACAAGATGGCATTACTTTGAAGCAAACCTTGTCATCATTTTTTGTGAGTCTCAGGCAGCATTCCATGGAAGAGTAGTAAAACTAGGAAAACAGTTATTAGTTATGGTCATGCTGGAAAATTAGCATCAAGTTTCTGATGAAAGTTCAAGAGAGTGCAAGGGTGTAAAGTGCACGAAAATAGCCAATCATGGAGTTCCTATTGTGGTGCAGAGGAAACGACCTGACTAATAACCATGAGGTTTTAGGTTCAGTCCCTGGCCTTGCTCAGTGGATTAAGGATCCATCGTTGCCCTAAGTTGTGGTGTAGGTCACAGACGAGGCTCGGATCCTGCATTGCTGTGGCTGTGGTGTAGGCCAGCAGTTGTAGCTCAGATTTGACCTCTAGCCTGGGACTCCATATGCTGTGGGTGTGGCCCTAAAAAGCAAAAAAAAAAACAAAAAAGAAAATAGCTCATTATGTAATTCAAGCTGGAAAATGAATTAAGTATGATCAGAAAATAGGAGTATTTTGTACTAGAGATTACAGGAAGGGCAAAAAGACAATGCTATGAGGATAGCCAAATGGAAGTTATGGATGGTAAAAATGCTGTGATCAGAAAAAGGGAATTTGTCTTCCTTCCTTCCTTCCTTCCTTCCTTCCTTCCTTCCTTTCCTTCCTTTCCTTCCTTCCTTCTCTCTCTCTCTTTCTTTCTTTCTTTCCTTCTCTTTTTTTGCAGCACTTATGGTACATGGAGTTTCCCAGGCCAAGGATCAAATCCAAACCGCATCTGCAACCTATGCCACTGCTGCTTAAACACCAGACTCTTAACCCACTACTCAATGCTGGGGATCAAACCCACACCTTTGCAGCAAGCTGAGCGGCTGCAGTTGGATCCTTGACCCACTGCACCACAGCCGGAAACCCATATTTGTGTTTCTTGATCTGTTAGAGAAATGCTGTGGAAAAGTGAGACCCAGCATGTGACCATGTTTCAAATTACAATTATATCAGAATAATAGAGTGTGCTATGGAATCAAATAGGTCAAGAAATCATGAAGCAAAGGGATTGGATGAGCCATGAACCTAAATTTTAAAGTCTCTTAACATATGAGGTGGACATAGAATTGAGAAAGTGTATTGAAAGTTGTAGGAATGTTTGGAAGTGGTTAAAGCCAGTCAGTAGTATTGGGGTGCAGATAATGAGTTGCAAAGAAAGAGTGGCATTTTAATTATACAGAAACTGACAAGATTTGAGAAAAATCCCTCAGTCCTTTGCCCACATGAAGTTGGGAAGATTGGGAAAAGTGGAAGCTTATTGAAGAGGCATTTAGTGAATCTAGTATTTCCAGAAAAAGACAAATGGAAATTTATCAAAGGAATTTAAAGGTAATTTTTCATTAGTAGATTTGAGGAGAGGGCGTTGTGAAGATGGTTTCTCTATGGATCATGAGAAAAAGCTGTAGATGAGACTAGAAATGAACAGAACATAAAAGATGAGATAGAAGTTTAGATGAGGTTCTCTATAGTGCCTGGTCTGTGAAATAACTTGAGGCTTTTAGTAGAAAATTTGAAACATCAAGAAATAAAACATATTTAAAAGATATAACTTTGCTACCTCAAAAGTAGAATATGGCAGGACAAAAAACAAAAAGAAAAAAAAAAACTGAAAAGTATTCTCCAAAACTCTCAGACCAAAATGCAATTTTCTCAAAAAAAGGAATACATATTGCTAAATTCTCACATTAAAACTACAAATATGTCCTTGACTTAAGTCATGATCCAGGGCAGATGATGAATTCTTTTGATTTCTAGTTCTTTAATAGCCCATCATATTTAGAAATCACAGTCAGGTCTTTGGGACAAGAAATCATATGATAAATGACATCATTTAAGAGCTTAAACTCTATAGTTTTATTGGCTATTTCTGAATTCCTTTTATATATTTAACTTTTTAAAAGATAAATGAATATAATCAGTTTCATCAAAAAATACCTAACTAAAAACAAATTTTGGAATCCATTTTTTAAAAATTCCTCAAAGTCTGTTTAAATAGTATACCAATTTTAAAGTCAGGTTGTTATTTTTTTAAGATATAATTTATATACAGTAAAATTCACCCCTTAAGCTTTATGGCTCAGTGAATTTTGACAAATGTCTACAGTTGTGAAACAAAAACTGTGATCAAAATATAGACTGTTTCCATCCTCCCAAAAAGTTCCTTCACCCCAGTCATCTACTGATCTTATTTCTGTCCCCATGGTTTTGCCTTTTCCAAAAGATTATATAAGTGGTGGCATACTTTGTCTCTTCTTTTACTTAACTCAGTGATTTTGAGATTTATTCATGCCATTTCAAGAATCAATACTATATTCCCATTTATTTCTAGATAAAATTCCATTGTATGAATATAACACAATTTTTAAATGTATTCGTCAATTGACATTTAAGTTGTTTCCACCTTGGGGCTATTATGAATAAAGTAGGTGTAAACATTTCTGTATAGGTGTTTGTGTAATATACGTTTTCACCTCTGTTGGGTAAATACCTAGGAGTAGTTTTCTGGGTAGTATGTTATGTGCATGTTTAGCCTTAGAAGAAATTTCCAAATTGTTTTCCAAAATAACAATTTCATTGTTCATTCCCACTAGTAATTGATTATAGTTTCTATTGTTTTTCATTATTGCCTTAATTTGGTACTATCAGTTATTTATGTTTTCTATTTTAGACAGCCCAGTAGACATGGTAGCTCATTGTCATATCTCACTGTAGTGTAAATTTACAGTTTTAAGGTCAAGTTAGCATTTTTCCATGTTTTTATTTACAATCTGTATTGCTTCTTTGGTAAAAGTTCAGAATTTTTGTTCATTTCTATTGACTTTTTTTTTCTTATTGAATTATAAGAATTCCTTATAAATTCTGGGTAAAAACCAGATATTTATTTGCAAATATTTGCTCCTATGACCTCTTTCTTAAATAGTGATTTTCGAAATTAAAAAGGCTTTCACTTTGATGAAGGCCTATTTATAAGTTTTTATGGTTTATGCTTCTTGTCCTTGTCTAAGTGATCTTTACTAAATTCATAGTCATAAAGATTTTCCCCTATACTTTCCTCTGGAATTTTGTGATTTGGGTTTACACTTAGGTCTACAATCCATTTAAAATTGATTTTTATATACATGTAAGCTGTAAGGTATGAGGGTCCTGGTTCTTTTATTTATTTATTGCAAATAGATATCTAATTGTTCTAGTACCATTGTTGACAAGATTATCCTTTCTTTATAAAATTATTTGAATATCTGTTTTGTAAATCAGTTGAGCATTTGTGTTTGGATCCATTTCTGGATTCTTTATTTTTTATGTTAATTGTATGCCTCTCCTAACCAATTTTATACTATCTTAATTACTGTAGTTTGTAGTAATTCATATGATCAGGGAATATGAGTCCCTCATCTTCGTCCTTCTGTATCAAAATTATTTTGGCTTGGAGTTCCCGTCGTGGCTCAGTGGTTAACGAATCCCACTAGGAACCATGAGGTTTCAGGTTCAATCCCTGGCCTTACTCAGTAGGTTAAGGATCCAGCGTTGCTGTGAGCTGTGGTGTAGGTTGCAGACACGGCTCGGATCCCGCATTGCTATGGCTCTGGCGTAGGCCGGTGGCTCTGGCGTAGGCTGGTGGCTACGGCTCTGATTAGACCCCTAGCCTGGGAACCTCCATATGCTGTGGGAGTGACCCAAGAAATGGCAAAAAGACAAAAAAAAATTATTTGGGCTATTCTCTACCCTTTGCTTTTCCATATAATTTTTATAATCAACTTGTCAATTTCTACAAAAATATAAAAGCCTTGTGGAATATTGATAGGAATTGTATTGAATCTTTTTTTCATTATAGTTTATTCAATGTGTTGAATGCCATTCCCTCTGCTATACATTAGGTCCTTGTTGTTTATCTATTTTATTTTTTTATAGTGACTTTTGTTTTTTCCATTATAGCTTGTTTACAGTGTTCTGTCAATTTTCTACTGTACAGCAAGGTGACCCAGTTACACATACATACATACATTCTTTATTATTGTCATGCTGCAACGCAAGTGACTAGATATATTTCCCAGTGCTATACAGCAGGATCTCATTGCTTATCCATTCCAAAGGAAATAGTTTGCATCTATTAACCCCAAATTCCCAGTCCATCCCACTCCCTCCCCCTCCCCATTGGCAACCACAAGTCTATTCTCCACGGCCATGATTTTCTTTTCTGTGGAAAGGTTCATTTATGCCATATGTTAGATTCCAGATATAAGTGATATCATGGAATACGTCTTCCTCTTTCTGATTTACTTAATATGAGAGTCTCTAGTCCCATCCATGTTGCTGCAAATGGTATATTTTGTTCTTTTTTATGGCTGAGTAGTATTCCATTGTGTATATATACCACATCTTCCTAATCCAATCGTCTGTTGATGGACATTTGGGTTGTTTCCATATCTTGGCTATTGTGAATAGTGCTGCAATGAACATGTGGGTGTATGGGTCTTTTTCAAGGAAAGTATTGTCTGGATATGTGCCCAAGAGTGGGATTGCTAGGTCATATGGTAGTTATGTATTTAGTTTTCTTTTCTTTTTTTTTTTTTTTTGTCTTTTTGCCATTTCTTGGGCCGCTCCCGCGGCATATGGAGTTTCCCAGGCTAGGGGTCTAATCGGAGCTGTAGCTGCCAGCCTATGCCAGAGCCACAGCAACTCAGTATCCAAGCCGCGTCTGCAACCTACACCACAGCTCATGGCAATGCCCGATCGTTAACCCACTGAGCAAGGGCAGGGATCGAACCCACAACCTCATGGTTCCTAGTTGGATTCGATAACCACTGCGCCACGACGGGAACTCCAGTATTTAGTTTTCTAAGTGCTTCCATACTGTTTTCCATATTGGTTGTACCAATTTACATTCCCACCAACAGGGCAGAAGGGTTCCTTTTACTCCACACCCTCTCCAGCATTTATTTGTGGACTTATTAATAATGGCCATTCTGACTGGTGGGAGGTGGTACCTCATAGTAGTTTTGATTTGCATTTCTCTAATAATCAGTGATGTTGAGCACTTTTTCATGTGCTTGTTGGCCATCTGTGTATCTTCTTTGGAGAAATGTCTATTCAGATATTCTGCCCATTTTTCAATGGGGTTGTTGGCTTTTTTGCTGTTGAGTTGTATAAGTTATTTGTATGTTTTAGAGATTAAGCCCTTGTCGGTTGTGTCATTTGAAACTATTTTTTCCCATTCTTTAAGTTGTCTTTTTGGGGTTTTTTTGATGGTTTCCTTTGCTATGCAAAAGGTTGTCAGTTTGACTAGGTCCCTGTATTGAATCTTTATATTATATTAATTGGGTAAAATTAACATGAGAAAGATATTAAGTATTCCTATCTTTTAACATAGTATATCTCTATACTGATTTAGATCTTTAAAAAGAATTTATCAATGTTTTACAGATTTAAGTGTACAAATATTGCACATGTTTTGTTCATTTTATTCCAAGAATTTCATGTCTGAGAGGCAATTACAAATGATTTTTCTATCATTAAATTGTTTATTGCTGATATATACAAATACAATTTATTGTTGTATATTGACCTTATACTCTGCCACCTTAATAAATTCACTTATTAGTTCTGGGTAAATATTTTGTGGATTTATGGGGGAAGGGGTAAGATTTTCTATGTAGACTATCATGTCACTTGTGAATAAAGTTCCCGTTGTGGCTCAGTGGAAGTGAATCTGACTAGCATCCATGAGGACGCAGGTTCAATCCCTGGCCTTGCTCAGTGGGTTAAGTATTCGGCATTGCCGTGAGCTGTGGTGGGTCGCAGACACGACTCAGATCTGGCATTGCTGTGGCTGTGGCATAGGCCAGTGGCTGCACCTCTGATTCAACCTCTAGCTCTAGTTTTGGCCCCAAAAAGACAAAAGACAAAAAAAAAAAAAAAAAAAAAAAAAAAAAAAAAAAAAAGATGGTTTTATTTCATGCTTTTCATTCTGTAAGTCTTTCATTTATTTATTTTGCCTTATTATCCTGGCGAGGACCTCCCCTACAATGTTGAATAGAAGAGATGATAATAGACATCATTGCCTTATTCCAAATCTTAGAAAGAAAGTATTCAGACTTACATTATTATATATGATTTTCACTTACTGGTTTTTTAAATACATGCCCTTCATCAGGCTTAGGTAATTTTCATTAACCTATTTCTCACTTCCTTTTGAGCTCATACCAGCAGGGCCCTCAAAGTTTAGATTTCTACTTTCAAACTTTTCAAGATCTAGTCTTTCTCTATGATACTCCTCAAGAGTCATGCAATCTCTGACCACTTACTTGTTTCAAAGCCACTCCACATTTTTTTAGGAATTTATTACAGCAGAATCCCAATTCCAAGTACCAAAATCTGTGTTAGTTTTCTAATGCTGTATGAGAAATTACCACACACACACAAAAATAAATAGATAAATAATAAAAAAATAAATAAAAAAAGGAGTTCCCATCGTGGCGCAGTGGTTAATGAATCTGACTAAGAACCATGAGATTGCGGGTTTGGTCCCTGCCCTTGCTTAGTGGGTTAATGATCTGGTGTTGCCGTGAGCTGTGGTGTAGGTTGCAGACGCGGCTCAGATCCCGCGTGCTGTGGCTCTGGCGTAGGCCGGTAGTACAGCTGCAATTCAACTCCTAGCCTGGGAACCTCCACATGCCATAGAAGAGGCCCAAGAAATGGCAAAAAGACAAAAAAAAAAAAAAAAAAAAGAAAGAAAGAAAGAAATTACCACACACTTTTGTGGCTTAAAACAACACATATTTTTTATCTCTAAGTTTCTGTGGATCAGGAATCTGAAAATGCTTTAGCTGGGTTCCCTGTTTGAGAGTTTAACTAGGCTACTATCAAAGCATCAGTCAAGCTGTATTCTCAACTGGAGGCTCAACTGGAGAAAAACCATTTTCAAGCTCACTCAGATTAGAGTGAGTATCCTAGCAAGGTAGAGTCATATGATATAATATGGTTATGAGAATGATGTCCTATTTGCTGCATTCCACTGATTAGAAGCAAGTCACTAGTTTTCAAGAGGAGAAGATTTTCTGAACTTCTGGAAGCAAAGATCATGGAGACTGCCACATCTTTGATATCTGTTTTGCTGAAACTTTTCATTATAATAGATGTTGAATTTTGTCAAAGGTTTTTTTTAATGATACAGACAAAGTCTACCTGTTCATGAAGTATTACACTTTTTATACCTTAATGGCTCTGAGTTGATAATATTTTGCAGAGGATTTTCCCATCTAAATTCATGAGGTCTATTAGTCTGAAATTTCTTTTCCTGTAATTTCTTTGTCTAGTTTCGGTATCAGGGTAAAACTGGCCCCATAAAATAGTTGGGAAATGTTGTCTTCTATTTTCTGCAAGTGATTGTATAGAATTTTACTTAAATATTGGTAAAATTTTCAGTGAAAGTTTTAATTACAAATTTAATTTTCATAATTTTAAATAGTTATAGGGTTATTCAAATTACCTAATTACCTAAATTACCAAATTTTTTTTTCTTGAGTGATTTCTGGTAGTTTATGTTTTTTAGGAGTTTGTGCATTTCGTATGTTTTCAAATGTATTGGAATCTCACTTTAGTTTTTTTTGTTTTGGGTTTTTTTTTTTTTTTTGCCTTTTTAGGGCCACACCCATGACATATGAAGGTTCCCAGGGTAGGGGTTGAATCAGAGCTGTAGCCGCTGGCCTATACCACAGCCACAGCAATGTCAGCATCTGTGACCTACACCACAGCTCAGGGCAGTGCCAGATCATTGAGCAAGGCCAGGGATTGAACCTGTATCTTCATGGATGCTAGTCAGGTTCTTTTCCACTGAGTCACAATGGGAACTCTGGCATCTTGCTTTTAATGATATTCTTTTATTAGCCCTTTAATATCTGTAAGTTCTCTAGTGATCCTCTCTGTTTCATTTCTGGTATCAATAATTTTCCTTTTTTTTTCTTTTTTTGCTTGATTTGTTATACTAGAGATTTATCAATTTTATTGTTCTTTTAAAAACAGATTTAGGTTTCATTCATTTTTTTCTTCTTTGCTTTTCTCTTTATTTTCTCTGATACAATATGAAAGTTACAGTTTTCAGTGTTATTGCCCTAGTTTTACTTTTGGATGTGAACTTTATGGTATAGTCTGAACGCCTTAACCAAGTCACTGATGAAAATTATAATAAAATTGAAAATAACAACTTCTTACTGAGAACCTATCATGTCTCTGGTTTTTAGATACATTATTTCATTTTCATCTTCACAGCAACTATGAAGTAGGTAAATATTATCTATATACCTTTTTATATACAGAAATGCACAAAGATAGTATTTACATTTCTGGGTTCCCTTTATTGTGTTTCACAAATTCTGAAGAAACATTTTGATTTTGGTTTAAATTAAAAGATAGATTTTGAAAAATTTGAAAAGTTCTTAATGCTCTACAATAAGGAAATAATTAATAAATCATGGTACATCTACTGAATGGATATGAAGATTATATGTAGGGTGACCATATGTCTTTGTTTGCACAAGCCATCCCATTTTATACTTCTTGATGTGCTATGATTAATAATAGCTCCCTTTTAACTCTCAAAAGTGTCCTAGTTTGAATGATAGATTATGTAGTCACTCTGGTTATATAAGAAAATTGAAAAATAATTACAAAGTAAGGGAGAAATCATGATACGAGTTTGCAGTGATGCTAAAATAATTAATTAGAAATAAGGTCAAAAATAAATAAATGAAATGGTAATAATGGTTGTATTAAGGGAGGTGGAATTATGAGCAGTATTTTTCCTTCCTCTATTTTCTAAGTGTTCTTTGATAACATAATGTTAATTTTATAATCTTAAGCTTATAAATTAAATGTTTATGTGTAAAACATCTTTCCAATTACAGTAGAAGTTCTTACATTGACTTTTTAATCACAACTTACAGCACCTGTATTTTAATTTCATTTAACTGTTCTATTGTAGGTCACATACCTGCAATATGTTTTCATGAAACTTCTAAAGCAAACACAATCAGAAAAGAAAAATGTTGAAACGAGGACATCTGTAGCCAATTTTAATTTGCCTTCTCCAACAATAAAATTAGCATTAATATAAGTATTTAAATTAGTATTCTCGTTAATATTGAAAATTCATAATAAAAACAACACCAAGGAAAAGTAATAAAACTGCTCCCATCTAGTGAGTTCTTGATATGGGGCAAATAATCATTTACTCATTGGAGCAAATCTGAAAGTGGATAATATTATCATCATATTACAAAAAGGAAACTGAGTCTTACAAAGATTAATTTGCAAAGGTCACAGGGATAAATAGTTGAAAGAACTGTGATTCAAACTTAGGTCTTCTGACATAAATGCCCATGTGCTAAACCACTAAACATTTTGGTTATCTGATTCTAGTATCTTTTCTTTATTGTAGTTTGAATATGCTACTTTAAGGTAAGCCATTAATAAAATGAAGCTGTTTCCTTAGGAAGAGAATTATTTACCAATACATATTAAAAAATCTATACATTGAATTTTTTAATAGATCAATCAAATGTGGAAAATCACCAGTTACTTTAGGGAAGGGAAAACATTTCGTTAGAGTTCCCTTAGTGTAAAATGTTGGATTTCATTGACTATCTTGGAGGAGCCTAAAGACAACCTATGATTTTCATCTTTCTCAAGTTTATCTGGTTTGCTAAGGAATATCATCGTCCTTGTGGGTCCTTGTACATTCCCTGAAAATGGTAATGTTGACATGTGGAACCATTGTCACTATTAAAACTACAGAATCATACTATAAAATTAATAGTAAATAAAGTTGAATGTCCCTTTAACAGACTTACTGACTACATATTTTTCAAATGATATGTTTTCAAAATACAATGCTAGATCATTGAGAAGATTAAAAAATTCCTTCTCAAAGAATGTATAATTTATTCCAGGAATAAAAAATTCCCAACACTTGTACAAAACATAATTGCTACAAGCATTTTGCTAAATCTTTGAATAAAATATTATGGGGGAACTTAGGAAGAAGACAATAATTTTGAATAAGTGCAGGGTAGCCATTCAACTAATTCTTATTGAGGTAAATTGAAATTTAAAAAATTCACATACTACTTATTAAACAAGACATATTGTATAAATATACCCTTTAATTCTACATTTTTTAAAAAGAAAGATTCCATATAAAATGTCAACATGTCTTTGTTTATAACCAGTCTGAAAAAAACTATCTTACTTTGTATTCTGGCTTTTTTTTATACATATAACTTATTTTTGGCAGTCCAGTTTTGCAATTGGAAGCTGCCCAATGTAGTCAGTTCTTAAATCCTTAGAGAAATGCTCTATGCAAGTGCCAGATTTTCCTTTAGCATAAACTTGGCCAGAGAAAAAGCATAAAAAAATATATTTTTGATCAAAAAGGAGTGCAACGTAATACCATTTACTGCATGTATATGTGAATAATAGACTAAGGTAAACTGTCATTCAAATATCCCTATAACTAGAAAATTAGTTCTTTTAAAGGATGTTTATTTATTGATAGTTACAACATTAAAATAAATTATTAGATCAAAGGTTTTAACACTCTTTTTATTTCATACCCATTAATCTTCTTTTTTGAAAAGTCATAAATGATTTCTTTTTTTGAATGACTATAGGAACCAAAAATACATTAAAGATAGTAGCTAAATTGAATTGAAATCTTTTGAACATCTGTGCCATCATCATAAAAACTCTTGGACTATTAGGATATGACCACTAATGTATAAGAAATGAAAACATTGAGTAAAACAAAGACCCACAATAGATGGTTTAATCTTATAGGATAAAGTTCAGACCTTTGAGTTAAGCATTGAACATCCTCTAAATCTTGGCTGCTAGTAATAGTCTCAAATCTTAACTTCTAATACTCTCATGCATAAAGCAATCCCTCTAGGCTCATCTCTTTGTCACCCATTTCAGGTGAATTTTTCCTCTACATTATAAAAACTCTCACTCCTCCCCTGCCTCTTTTCTGCTTTTATGAATCCTACCTCCCTTTGAGAGCAAATTTATGGAAACATCCTCTATGAAACCATGTACAAACAATTCATTTCCAAAATACAAAGTGAAAGAAGATATTTACAGCAAAAAAAAAATATATATATATATATATATATAGTCATTGTCCTGAGTGTATAAAGAATTCCTACAAGTTGATATAACAATATTAATTGTGTTTAGTTTGGATTCTCTGGGGAAAAAAAAGTTTAGAAAAGAATTCAAGCAATATACTTAGAAAATGGTCTCAGGAAATACTTGTTAAGGAAGTGTTATCAAATTATTTATTCTAGTGTGGACCCCTGGACCTTAAACTTTCGGGGGAACTCTGGGAAACACTTTAAACACGTATTAGAGTTGTCAGGCACAGTGGGTGAGGGAGCAGAGGTATTAATACTCTTGCTAGTCAACACTTGAGAGCTCTTCCTAGGGACATTAATCTTTTGTAACCAGTAATATAACATAAGTAATCTTTTGTACAATTTATAGAAGCAGTGTTTGAAATAGAAAACTCTACAAAGAAAGTAGAAACAACTGTAATATTCAGTTCAGAATGATAAATAAATTGTGGTCTATTCATACAATGGAATGCTATGCTACAGTGATCAGTCATCTACATCAAAATGAATGAACTTCAGTTAATAAATGAATTACTTAATGTGAGTTTTTTTTAAAGTCTCAAAAAAGTATTCATAATATGATTTGATCTATATAGTGGAAAACTATGTGACTCTATTTTAGGGATTTAAATAGATGTGGTAAAACTCCTGAAAAAGCAGAATAGTAAACATCATTCAGGAATTTGTGAAGCAAGTAGAAAGACGTAACCCAGAGGAGTTTAAAGATACTGGTTCTATTTATTAAATTATATTGGGAGTTCCCATCAAGGCTCGGCAGAAATGAATCTGACTAGTATCCATGAGGACACAGGTTCTATCCCTGGCCTCACTCAGTGAGTTAAGGATCTGACTGAGTCATGAGCTGTGGTGTAGGTCGCAGAGACGGCTCAGATCTGGCATTGCTGTGGCTGTGGCGTAGGCCGGCAGCTGTAGCTCCAATTCACCCCCTAGCCTGGGAACCTGCATATGCCATGAGTGAAGCCCTAAAAAGACAAAAAGTATTGTGGGCACACATATACTCTTTTATATACATAAAATATTCCATAAAAAAATATTGGGCAGAGGAAGAAAAAACATGAAAAGAAACTCAGATATAGTGTTCCAGGAGTAGGAGGGAGAGCAGGAAAAATTGTTTATTAGAAGCCGAGAAGGAGGGAGCAATGATGGCAACTGTTGATAGGCAGTGTAGATTAGAAATGAAATGAAAGTAATGGAATTGGGACTTAAGAGGTCATCAGAGGCTTTGGTGAATACAGTTTCAGAAATAGAATTGGGGTAGGTGCCAGAAAGCAATGGCTTGAGGAGTAGTAAAAAGTAGTGAGTAGAGGCAACTTTTTAATTTGTCGATCAATGCAAGGAGCGAGATAGGTTGTAATTTGAAGAGAAGACAAATTTGAACACTACTTAGAAGTATTTTGTAAAAGAACATAGTCTTGTCTAAAGCATAGATAAAGGCATTAAGTATTTAAATAGAAATTTAATTATAAAAAATCAATATCCTTTTAAGAAAAATTCTTGATTTAATTCTTCTTAGTAAAAATTATTTAAACATTTCAAATAATTATTTGATCTAACTGTTAAGATTTTCCCAAAGGATATTTTCTCAACTCTTTTAATGCTTCTTCAGTCTTCAGGATGCTGTTTAATTACTGTTTCAATGTTCTTATTCATTCTTAGTGCACATGAATTGAATCAATTTGAATTATAATGTACAACTATGTTGGACCTGCATTAAAGAAATTATCAGTTAAGGGGACAAAATATTCCTTCTCTTTTCATGTTGGGCAGCTTTAGTCGTCATTGTTACCATCTGTAAACAAATTTTAATGATTAAGAGAAAGAGTAGATAGCCTTGCCTGACTATATATGTGAATATTCTATTGGGAAAGAACATTAAGGGAGTTCCCTGGTCGTTCAGTAGGTTAAGGATCCGGCATTGCCACTGCTGTGTCTAGGGTCACTCCTGTGGCCCAGGTTCAATCCCTAACCCAGGAACTTCTGCAAGCCCCAGGCACAACAGAAAAAAAATAATAAATAAATAAATAAATAAAATTTAAAAACATGACATAAACTTGAAATTTCCATAAAAATATCTCACTGGTGTGCATAAAGTTAGGGCAACAGTAAGAAATGATGTCGCTCTCTGTGGCAGTGACATAAATCTCAGCATAGCAGAGCAGTGTGGAGGTGGGTGAATGCCATTTATTTTAATAACAGGCAAAATTTTCAAGCTGTAACAACACGGTCAATAAATTCTTCCATTACTGTGATACCAAAGGAGAGTTGAAAAATGTATTACACTTCTATTTTTTCTCCTTAGAGATATATATTTTTGTTCTGTTTCTATGGCAACATTGATACAGTGATTAAACCTTTAACTCCTTTCTAGACTCCCTGATGGCTTCACGCAGCTTCTAAACCTGACCCAGCTCTACCTGAATGACGCCTTTCTTGAATTTCTTCCAGCCAATTTTGGAAGGTAAGAATAAGAAATGTAAATGATACAATTGTATTTCACTTTAAGGAAAGCACTTTACCAGCACCAATAGGTAAGGAGGTGTCAAGTGACCATTGTAGTTGAAGATACCCAGTTATTATCCAATAAATGAGACCATGTCAATTAGTGAAACATTTTGCAAAAAATGAACTGAAATTAGGCTTTTTCATGTCATTAACAATCAAATTCCAGATGAATTAAAGAGTTAAATTTTAAAAAAATCAGAAATGATTTGGAAAAAAATGCACATGAATATTTTTGATTCCTGGGTTGGAAAATACCTTTATCGCATAGAAACAAAAGAAAATATCACAAATGAATGGACAGGTTTGAATATATAAATGCTTTAAAATAAAATAATAGTAGAAAACCTTTAATATTAAGGTAAAGTAATAAATGGGAAAATCTTTCTACCGTATACAGAAAGCAAACTATATACTTATAAAGCATTCTTGCAAATGAGTATGAAAACAAAGGTCTCATTAGAAAAAAATGGGTAAATGATATGTACAAGCAGTTCAAAATAAATGTATAAATTGATAACACATAAAAAGAGTTTATCATCATAAATAATACAAATGTAACAGTAAATGGATAGAACCTGTAAAACTGTTTACAGAGTATGAAGAAAGAGATAACATCACACTGCTGATGAAACTGAGATTGCAGAATGTTATATACTCCATGCAAGGCGATGTGCTTTTTTTATTTTTACTTTTTAGGGCCACACTCGTGGTGTATGGAGGTTCCTAGGCTAGGGGTCCAATCGGAGCTGCAGCTGCCAGCCTACACCACAGCCACAGCAAGTGGGATCCGAGTCGCATCTGCCACCTACACCACAGCTCAGAGCAATACCAGATTCTTAACCCACTGAGCGAGGCCAGGGATCAAACCCACATCCTCATGGATCCTAGTTGGGTATTTTAACCCCTGAGCCACTAAGGGAACTTCCAAGTGTGCTTTAAAGGATTGGGAAATATTTACAACGTTGTGGTTACCTTCTAGAAAGAAATCATATCATCATATATCACACTAGGATTTATGAACAAGGATGTTTATCATTATTTACAGTATGAAAAATATGGAAGCACATATCCATCTCAGAGATTGGCTAAATATGTTAAGGTGCATCCATATATCAATACCATGTAGCAATTCATAATCTTGCCTAGAAGTTTTTAATTCCTGTTGTGTTTAAAACATATCATAACTGTATATAAACTGTGTTTTCCTGAGTGAAACTATGGATGATATTTTTTCATCTTTTTATCTTTAATATTTTTATACTTAATATTTTCTAGGTGTTTTAGAGTGAGTTTTTTTTCTCCTTCGGTTTTATTGAGATATAATTGACATACAGCACTCTATGAGTTTAAGATATACACATAATGACAACATATTTATTGCAAGATGATTGACACAATAAATTTAGTTAATAGGGAGTTCCCGTTGTGGCTCAGTGGTTAACGAAACCAACCAGGAACCAGGAGGTTGTGGGTTCGATTCCTGCCCTTGCTCAGTGGGTTAAGGATCAGGCATTGCCGTGAGCTGTGGTGTAGGCTGCAGACGCGGCTCAGATCCATTGCTGTGGCTCTGGCGTAGACTGGTGGCTACAGCTGCGATTGGACCCCTAGCCTGGGAACCTCCATATGCTGGGGGAGCGGCCCAAAAAATGGCAAAAAGACAAAAAAAAAAATTAGTTAATGTTCACTACCTCATAAATTACAAAAAAAGTTTTTTTTCCTCATGATGAGAATTTTGAGAATTATTCTCTTAGCAACTTTCAGATACACCATATGCCATACAGCAGTGTTAACTATAGTCACCTTATTATGTATTACATCCCCAGTGCTTATTTATTTTCTAAATGTAAAGTTGTATCTTTTGATCACCTTCATCTAATTCCCCCATGCCCACCCCTGCCTCTGATCTCATCTCTTTTTCTTTTTTTTTTTTTTCTTTTTAGATTTCACATGTAAGCGAGATCATACAGTATTTGTCTTTCTCTGCCCAGCTTATTTTACTTAACATAATATCCTCAAGAGTCCATCCATATTGGACCACGTTGTTGCAAGTGGCGGGATTCTTTTTTCTTTTTTATGGCTGAATATTCCATAATGCATATATATTAAATACATTTTCTTTATCCATTCATCTGTCAATGGAAACTTTGTTTCCATGTCTTGGCTATTTTAAATATAAAAGTAATATTAAAAGTTAAGACATTTTAAGTTTATTGTTAACTGTATTTTTCTAAGTGATCATCTTTGAAATTGTTCAAATAACATTCTGAATATAAGTTGACACCCATCTGCTGGCAGAAGCTAAAACATAACATTAAGAAGAACTCAGTGGAGGAGCTCCCGTCATGGCTCAGTGGTTAACGAATCCAACTAGGAACCGTGAGCTTGCAGGTTCAGTACCTGGCCCCGCTCAGTGGGTTAAGGATCCTGCCTTGCCATGAGCTATGGTGTAGGTCACAGACGAGGCTCGGATCCTATGCCGCTGTGGCTCTAGTGTAGGCCAGTGGCTACAGCTCCGATTAGACCCCTAGCCTGGGAACTTCCATATGCTGCAGGAAGCCGCCCTAGAAAAGACAAAAAAAGAAAAAAGAAAAAGAATTCAGTGGAATAATGTAGTCTTTTAACAGGTAGCAGCCTCTAGTTGCATACAGAAAAACCTCAAAAGTTTTCCCAAATTCCCTCACTTTTTTGTGGATGATGATACCACAATACCTACAAATACTGTACACCCAGACGGTTTTGAAAATTCAGATATTCAAAGGAGCATTTGCCTACTTTCTAAGTGATTGATACTTCACCATTTGTTCATATAAACTAGATTTTCCCTCTGGCACCGATCACAACACTACAGATAAGTGTTTTTGATTTATCAGATCAGAAATGTTTAATTAGGAGTTCCCATTGTGGCTCAGCAGTAATGAACCCGACTAGAATCCATGAGGACCCAGGTTTGATCCCTGGCCTTGCTCAGTGGGTTAAAGGATCTGACATTGCCTTGAGCTGTGATATAGGTTGCAGATGAGGCTTGGATCTGGCTGGTGTTGCTGTAGCTGTGGTGTAGGCCAGCAGTTGCAGCTCCAATTCAACCGCTAGCCTGGGAACTTCCATATGCCACAGGTGCAACCCCCTGAAAAAGACAAAAAAAAAAAGAAAGAAGTGTTTAATTGATTGTATTATGTGCACAAGTTTTTTGTCTTGAATTTTATTAGTTGTCTTTTGCTCGTCTTCATATAGGGGGAATAATGGGGGCAAACAGTTACATAATACCAAAACCCAAACCACTTGGGATTGGAATTCAATTTTATGTAAATTGTCTGCCAGAAATGCTCTGTTTTATTCTTATAATCTAAAAAGGTTTTTAATCTTCAGATGGATAATTTAACAAAAGTGAACAAAGACTCTAGTATTTAGTAGACATCCAAGATGTTGAATGCATATAATTAAACAACAGTGAATACATTTTTATAAAACTTAGGAAATTTAGATGACTTGGACTCAATGATATCTTTGAAAGGTCTTTATTTTTAGGAAAGCAATATTGGTCATTGTCCAGTGTTGATGCAACCCTACTCATAATCGGTTTTCATAATTCTTAAAAATCTCTAACCATGGTATGTAATGTTTGGACATAGTTGTTTGGACAATAGAATAGAGTGACAGCTAACTTTACCACAAGAATATTGTTTTATGGAGAAATATTAAGAAGTGATTTTTAAATTCATTTTTACAGACTTGCCAAATTGCGGATATTGGAGTTAAGAGAAAATCATTTGAAAACTCTACCAAAGTAAGTGACTGGTATTTTCTAGATTTTAATTTGTGATTTTTCACTCATAGGAAAAAAAAATAACTTTTTAAATCTTGACTATACTTTGTCATTATGATTGGGTTAATTTCTCTATGATTTTTTTCTAGAGGCTGAAAAATACAGTATACTATAAGAGATTCATATTAAGTAAGAATATATGGCTTATAAAATTGTATAATTGCAAGTAAAGGTGGGAAGAGTCCACTTAAGATTCTTTTCCTAGCTGAATATACACTCCAGGAAATTACTGCATTGAAACTTATGAAATTGACTTTTTATACCCCTCAGACAATCAACAGTTTCAAAAGGTCCAACCTAATAGAATACTTAACTCTTCAAGTTAATTTATGGAGTGTGATAGTTTTCAGTTTTTAAAGCAAAAATATACAAAAATATTTCATGAAAATAATTAGAATTTTTCTAGAGATCCTAGAGTGGTTTGGCAGAAAATTTATATTCATACATTCTTGGAAGCTGTACTTTTTAAATAGTCTATTTAAAATCTGCTTTATATAAAAACAGAATATTTTTATGTCGAAGCTAATCTGCAAAATTTTATGCAATGTTTAGTTTAATAAAATTCTTCATTTCACCCTGCTTTACCTTATTTATGACCAATAATAGAATTTTGTGCAATACAGAAAAAATATTTTTGAAAGTCCAAAATTTAATTAAAGTGGGGTTTTTTTTTTACTCAAATAAATCATTATGACTTGTATATGTTACAAATTAAAATACTGAAAGTACTGTATTGCTATTATAACTCCTGTAGTACTGCAGAAAAATACTGACTTCAGTGATTAAATTTTCAAACATACCAGCAGGATTTAGAGACCTTTCATATGCTGAACCAAAACTTAATTTTATCTTTCTCTTTTTAAATTCTTTCTCTAAGCAAACTACACTGAATTTCACTGATTGCTTTTCAACCAATATATCAATAAAATACTCTCAAGTACATTTTGATACACACGTGTATGAAAATTCTGTTAATGCAATATGAAGCTTTCAATAATTATGTGATTTCATTTAAATATAAACATAGAGATAGAACACCTATTCATTCCTCCGTAAGTGGAAGACAAAGGGAGAACATGAAACGGAGGAAATGTCTCCATCTCTGGACACCCGTCACCTTTGAGTGACCTTTCTCAAAGCCAAAGTATTATGCGTAGTTCTAATGGAAGGCACCTCTTCCACATGGGAGCACAGAGATGTGAATGTGATTGAGAGTATTATTTGTTCAGCATTAGTCTACTGCCAATGCATTTCCATCCCTCATGTTTTAAATGTGTGCATTTAAAGTGGAGTGGAAACAAGGCTAAACACAAACTAAACCATGGTGAAAGAGCATTGTCCCTTTCCTCTAAATGCATACATTTGGCTCAAGGAGAAAATATTGACAGTATGGAAAAGAATCCTTTCCCCTCTGTTCTTAAATAACTGTTTGGATATAACGGAAAAATAAATCTGACATAGGTTGTCAGGTTTCTAAATATATATTTTCAAATGTAAATTTTAAATATAAATTGAAGCCTGACTATAGATTGCCAATATAGCCTTCACATGAGATAGCTGCGCGAGCAGTTTGGAGCAAAGAGTGCTCATCAGCCGTGTGTGGGTATTCTCTGGCCCAGCATGAAGTAGAATTCAGCAATTCAAATAGGTAGAATGACATGCATTTTACTTTGGTCTAAAAAAAAAATTGTGAAGATGTGTAGAAATGACATTGGTCTCCTTGGTAGGTGGTTATGCTTGTGTCATTTGTATAGCTGCTACAGTTTTTCCATTTAAAAACATCTTCAAAGTTATTTTCAATCTACTGTGCTTAACTTTTACCTTACGGACAAAAGAATCAAGGACATGCACAAACTATGGAGAACCTTATCCTAGGTTTGATGTCTATACACATGAGAATTGTGGACAGTCTGTCTTGAATGAAAATAGGCTGTGTTTTTACTATGTACCTTTCGATCACCAATCTGGACCTGTAACTGAAAGATACGTGAGAGCTCCCTCCTATCCTTTATTTTGCACTTCCAATGAAAATATAGGAAGAAAGATAGTTTCAGGAAAACAATTTTAGTTTTTTTAAGTAGTCACTCCAAAAAGTAAGTATGATTTCCTCAGGGTCACAAATGAGATGCCAACTCTTGAGTGGGTCCTCAGTGATTTTTCTCTTTTCGTCTTCTGTCTTAAATTCTATATGCCTGGCATGCTGTGAAAAATGTATGTAAGAATTATGACATAACATGCATTAAAAGGTGTCTTTTAAAGTAAATTCATGGAGACATTTTGCTATGTGCAGAGTTTAGGATAAATTCTTTGTTATTAAATAGAATTTAGTATTATAAATTTTTTCACACTGTTCCTTCATTATCACCCTTCTAGATATAACAATGAGTGAGAAAATTAAATTCCTCAGGTACATGTTTGCTTGAAAAAGCACTGATACAGTCTTGATTATGTGTAATAATTGAGGACATTATGGAAAAACTAGATAACCAAAAAGTAAAAGAAAAAACTAAATTCTATGATAAAATTTTTCCTCATGGCAAAATTATCCTCTTTATTATTCTTCTGAGGGATAGTCCAAAAATGAGGTTGTTCCCATTTTGGAGCTTTTGCTCTATTTCTCCATCTGGAATTCTCTTACCTCAAATATTTGCAGACTTGATCTTCCTTAGGATTTCTATCTTTCTTTAAATGTTACCTCCTTAGAGGCTTTCCCTGATCACATCCTATAAAGTTGTTCCTATTTAGCCTTTATACCATTTCACTCTTCCATTTGATTTTCTCACTTATGGTTCTCTGAATTCCATCAACTCTTTGCTTGGAGAGGATCTCCTCAGGAGGATATTAAGTCTGTTTTTAAAAAAGACATTTCTCCTCAGGAGGATATTAAGTCTGTTTTTAAAAAAGATGTTTTTTCTTTTTTGTCATTGCTGAATCTCCAGTGCCTAAAATAATGCCTATAGGTAACATTCCATGAATAAACAAGAATGCTGATATATTGATTCACAATGGGAAATATCTGTCATTTGACCTGGACATTTCGTGTCACCTGATTATTTTTTCCCATAGAAAACTATATGGGATACCAAATAAGTATAATAAGATGAGTCTTTGATGAGCATCACAGAGGCAAAAAAAGGATAAATAATTAGCAGTTCTCAATGGCTGATACCTGAGATTTGACTTTTAAACATGCACACATATGCACACACTTCTTCAGGTGGTTTCAAATTACATATAATAGCTAAAGCATGATAAGGGAAGAACATAATTTCAAATTAAAGTGATTAATATTTATAACATGTAGAGAAAATCCAAAAGTAGTATAACTTATTTCTTTGATTTTTGTCATTGAAAAGTGATACATTTAGTCAAGATACATAATATATGTTGGGACAAAAATAAAGGATAAGAATTTTTTAATGAAGTTTAGGAAATTTTTCTATCGAAGTAATATAATAGCATATAAATGGTTAGCAATAATGCTGGGGTTTATGTTTAAATAAAACTTTTCTATTTTTATGAGAATTTTTCTCAAACTTCAGAGTTAAAATATGGCCTGTCCACTGATAATTCATTATGACTGTATTCAGCTTGAGTCAAAAAATGATTATCGGTAAACGTGTTTCTGGTAATTATGAAAATATGAAGTAATATGAAGAAAAGGAAACGGACTCAGTTAATGTTAATGTTTATGTTTGCCATGCCTTCTGGGTACACAAGGCATGAAGCATGATTTCCTCAGTCTGCTGTCATAATACACTGACTAAGGGAGTAATATTTCAAACATGTTCCAATAGAATTTCTAGGGCAATGTCAGTAAATAAGTAAACCTTGGTGAACAAATCCAAAGAGGAAAAATGGAGGAACTGGGTGGATAAGGAACTCTAAAAGTTGTTGGAAGAATGGATTCAGATGGGAGAAGTGATGTCCAATGGCCTCTTTTAGATCCTAGACTACTTTGAGAAGCTGAAAAAAGCTATGGAATCTAGAAAAGTATTAATTATACAATCCCAATTGTTTCTATTTTCGGATATTCATGGCCCATTGTGAGTTTTCACATTTTTATCTTCACCTAGAAGTACATAATTTGGCTTTTATGTAAAATATGCCATACCAAAATACCTAGTATACTGTGACAGAGCACCCCAAAAAAGGGCCCTCCCAATTTTAAAGGACGAAATTTGTTGAATGGATTATTTTAGTCTAGCATATTCACTCAAAAGATAATATTTTATTGAGAAAATTTTCCTTGGGGTTGTTAATAGAATTATATTTCACTCTAATCTATGAAAATTTTTGAACTCTATAAAAAAAGTCATTAAGGAATTATTTAGAGGAAAACTTTCTCAAGCACAAGCATGAATGATACTGTCAAACTACTGGACTATGTATGCGTAAAAACTAATAGCTTCTATGGAGTTTCTGTCATGGTTCAGAGGAAACGAATCTGACTAGTATCCACGAGGATGCAGGTTTAATCCCTGACCTCCCTCAGTGGGTTAAGGATCCGGTATTCCCATGAGCTGTGGCGTAGGTCCGCAGACATGGCTCAGATCTGGTGTGGCTGTGCTGTGTTGTAGGCAAGTGGCTACAGCTCCAATTTGATCCCTAGCCCGGGAACTCCCATATGCTGCAGGTGCAGCCCTAAAAAGACAAAAACAAAACATAACAAACAAACAAAAATAGTAGTAAATGGTGTATCTATTATTTACATGATTTTATTCCTTGGGCATCACTGCTTTTATTATTCCCCCCCACCGAAAAATAGGTTTAGAAACTCTACAGTACCCCCTTCTGTAGACATATACATAACACACATATATTCACAGAAGGTGCCGAAACATACCTTATCTGGACATTCTCGAAGAAAAAGATCCCCTTGAAATGTAAATATAAATTAAAACCAGAGCTACATTAAAGCACTGTTACTAAGAAACATTAGACCATTAAAGTCAAGAAAATCATGTTTCAGATTGAAGAGACTAAAGAGACATTATAACTAAAAGCAGTGATTCTGAATTTGTTCTTTTGCTGTATATATCAAAAAAGTTATTGGGACACCTGGCAAAACTTTGAAAACTTTCGTGGGGTCAGAGGGTTAGCTACTGACAATGTATCAGTGTTAATTTCTTAATTTGGATTGTTGCATTTGGTTTGGTAGGAGAATGTTCTTTTAGAAAGTACACACTGAGGTATTGGGGGAAGATGGGACACCATGTTTGCAGTTTACTGTCATGTAGTTCAGAAAGGTTATTTGTGTGGTACTTTGAAAGTTTTTTGTAACTTTTTATTGTTTCTATATAAAAATTTATTTTAAAAGGTTATTTTCAAATATAAATTCTTTAAAAATAAAAATCCCACTATCAACACAGAGACATTATAACTAAAAGCACTGTCTGAAATACTTGCATATATAGAGGACAAGGAGGGAATATGCACTTATGTACTAAAATGCTTAAGTGTTTATAAAAATGAGAATTTCAGTGATAGAGGGTTTACATATGTGAATAATATATATGTTGTGGATTGTCTCCTAGCCTGAATGGCAGTAAATACTGTATATTCATAATTTTGACTCAAATTTCTATTCATTTGTAAATAACGTTTTTAATTTTCGCATAAGTTCATTTATTCTTTTTATATAATATTAAGTTAATTTTCATATAAATTCATTTATTCTTTTGTATAAGATTCTAGGCAGACTTACAAAAAATTAATATACCTGTCATGTTTTCTTTTTTTTAAACTCTTTCTCTTTGTTATCTATTTTCCTACCAGTTACCATTGTCAGCCTAATGAAGAAAAATCCGTAAAATAATATGTATTCTGAGCTGGACAGGTGTGACTAGGTCATTTTCTATTCTCACTTCAGTGTCCTATTAATGAATTTATCTCATTTGGCATTACCGTTCTAGTTACTACAATGAAATACATTCAATAGGTTCCTTAGTGCTATTGTAACATAAGTTCCATTGTCAGACACAGCTTACAGAATAGCTTTTTGATGTTTCTATTAACTCTGATTTTGTGACTCTAGTACCTAATTGGATACATTGTGTTTTTATAATCATATTACTTTATGGTTTTACTAATGTATATCAATTTACAAGGCATAGTGTTTTGTTAAACCCATAGTACCATCCCATTCCATGTTATCTTTATCAAAAGTGACAATGTGACAAGCTAGCTAATCAAGGGTAACCAAAGTGCCCTCTGATTTTAGAGAATTGCCATTAGAACTAGGATTTTTACTACCTCTCACCTGGTCTGATAGTTTATATTCAAATGAAATAAATAAGTATGACATTATATTTAAAAGCATACTACAAATTATAATGCATTGTAACAATGTGATTATTAGAATCCCTTCTAAAATAGCAAACATGCTTTCCAACAATTCGCAAAAGAGTGTGAGCTCTCTATCTCATGAACTAATTATATTTCTTTTTAGCCTTATACTTTCAACATGAGATTAAAATTGAGAGTATTATGGTTAGCTAAGTTTGTGTCAAGTCCAGTGAGGAGCTAGGGAGAGGGCACAAAAGCCGAATAAAACCAGAGGTTTAAATCGCTCTTTTCAGAGTACTTCAATCAATAGACACTCTGATCCCTGATGATTAAATTTACCAAAAGATGAAAATGACCTGATATAAAGCAAGGTTGAAAGTGCTATGGCTTCAGTTTCGTAAGATCTTAAGGCTTAGTCTCTCAGGGAACAATTCACCTGCGCTTAGATCTGTTTCACCTGAGAAGAGCTAGAATGGATTTGAATGGGGACATACTTTGCAGTCAAACCTGGATTTGTATCAGGCCCTTGCTTCTTATTTGGGAATTATTTAATTTCTGTGAATTTCAGCATCATTTTAGAAGAATACGAGGTGGTCATTAGTTTTATAAACTGTAAAATATAGTTTGGATAATAGTTGATGAAAACGAATCTTGTGATCATTTAGAATCAGAAAGGTATTTCAAGAAAATAGTATACTCTGGTACTTATATGTATTAAAAGTGCTCAAGAAGATTAGCATGAATTATATATATTTTTATTTTATCTCATAAAAATATCTTTATTAGAAAGGGAGTTTTTTTAGAATTTCTTTAATAATAAAGTCTTAAAATAACATGTCATGCTAATATGCCTTTCTTATTTTTCAAGTGCTACTGTAATGAGAATGCAAATGATTGTCTCTCAATAAAGCACATAAAAACTTCAGCTAAATATCTAGTTATCAAATCTTAAAGACCTTTTTTTTAAGATTTTTAATTTCTTTGGGTAAATTGAACTTGGATACTAAAAGACATGATAAAAAATAATAAAATTCTCAACAAACACAGAGAGGAATATATCCATTTTCAGATTTGCAAATTCAAACAATTTAATGTAGATGATTGCTTATCCCTTTATGAATAAATGTAGTATCTTTACTAAATACATATTCAGAACTTTACATTATTGTTGATCTTGGTCCCAGAGTCTTAGACTAGAAAAATACACAAAGACACAAAGGACCTTGTTGACAGATCTACTCCTGTGGTTTCATATTACTTCTTTAGTAGTGAATAGCAAACATTTACCTAGTTTCCAGTTCCATATTCCAATAGCCAGATCTAAAATGGAATATTCACCACATATCAAAAGTGAGAGCTTCGTTCCTCTTCTCCTCCTACCACTCCATAGAAAAACCAAACAAAAACCCCAGACATCTTATTATAAACTGCCTGATGATAATACGATTACAGAAATTAGAAATCTCAACTGGATTTTCCTCTCCTACTACCCCCTAGTCCACTGTTCATCAATTTATGTCACGTTGAAACATTCTTCTCCAGCACTTGTCACTGCCCTCTTTGAAGTCTTAATATTACTTGCTTTAGCCTTTAGTAACTCCCCATTCTTATCTCCTCCATTGGAATCCATCTTTTTATTGTTATCAGAGCTTTGTAACTAAAAACACTGTGATATATGTCAACGTAAAAGCTAACAATGACTTCCCACAACTTGCAGACAACAAACATGTCAAGACTTTTCATAGTTTGAATTCAACGTTTTTAGTGTCATTATATTTCAGCATGCACCATCCCACAGGGTCTTCCTGCCACATACAGTATACAATACACCTTTATACCTCCAAGCATCTTTGTTGGAACCTTCCTTTTTTCTCTCCAAAAAAAAAACTGCAAACCATCCCTTTTTTTCCCATTACTTTTGCTCTGAAATTAGCTGTGGAGTCTACCTTCAGAGTGGTAACTTAGAAAATGTGCTAGAGTATTTTTTAAGGCAGAGTTTTCACAGGAATTTTGATCTGATTATGGTTTGACTCAGGAATCTAATAAGCTTCATTTTGTGAGAGTGCTTTTTTGTTGTTTTTGTTTGTTTGTTTATCATCTTGAATATGTTATTTGAAGCTCCAACTCCTAGTCCAACTGTCAAGGAAGCAACTGCTGAGCAGTATGCTTTTTCCTTCCAAATTACTCATTTTGGAATGGCAGAGTCTCAGCAACAGGGGACACTCAGGAGGAATCGGGGACTTGATTTTCACTAGGGCTCGTCTGTATTATTTTGGAACGGGCAGTAAAAAAACCGACGGTGATGTTTCTTTATTCCAGCATTTTAAAAGATTTCATCACCATCCGTATTTTGATTTTCACTTTTTAAGAGGACTGTTGGAGTTCCTGTTCTGGCTCAGTGGGTTAAGAACCCAACATAATGTCCATGAGAATGCAGGTTTGAGCCCTGATCTTGTTCAGCCAGTTAATGGTCCAGTGTCACTGTGGCTGTGGCATGCAGGCCTGCAGCTGAAGCTCTATTTTGTCCATTAGCCTGGGAACTTCCATACATCACAGGTGAGGCTATAAAAAGGAAAAGAAAAGAAAAGGATTTGATGAATAAACAATAAACTATTATTGATAGTTGGCTTATATAGGACAAATGAAATATATGTAACTTTCCAAAGATTTTCTGTTTTCTTCTTGCCTGCAGTCTTCTCTCTACTCAAGTCAGGGTTAATTCAGGTCTTTCAATATGCAAAATACATCCTAAAAAAGCTTGATTTTTGGCTGAACAGACGCAAAGGAAATATTTCTTAAGTTGCTATAGTTTTCCACAGTTTCTGTGACATTTAAGATCCGTGCCTGAGCAATATTAAAAACAAAAATTCACATAAGACATTAACTTCATGACATTAATTTCCTTGGATGTATATTTTATATTTCCTTTTAGTAATATGAGATTTTAGTTTACCCTTTTATGGTTTTTAAAAATTGTGATTTCTTTCTTGACAAACTTCCTATTCCATTATGTTTGGTTTTACATTATTTATACTCGGAATGATCCCAAACCTTTACCTAACTATACTCTATTTCTATTCATTTTACTCTTTATAGTTAAACTTAATTCAGTACATTAAAAAGACCTCTGTTAACCTTTAGTACATAGTAACAGTTTTTTCTAGTTATGAAGTAAATGTGTAATTTTATAAGTAGGATTAGAAATAACATTATTCAGGAGTTCTCATTGTGGCTCAGTGGAAACAAACCTGACTAGTATGCAGGAGGATGCAGGTTCGATCCCTGGCCACTCTCAGTGGGTTAAGGACCTGGCATTGCCTAGAGCTGTGGTGTAGGTTGCAGACAAGGCTTGGGTCCCGTGCTGCTATGGCTGTGGTGTAGGTTGGCAGCTGCAGCTCTGATTTAACCCCTAGCCTGGGAACTTCCATATGCCATGGGCATAGCCCTAAAAAGCAAAAGAAAGAAAGAAAGAAAGAAAAAATTAATCAGATTAAAGTGCTATGACTCTTATCAAACATTAGGTGTAAATATTTACATTTTTTCTAAAAAGATGGGGTAGGAAATATGCTCATGAGGTGGTTTAAAAAAGTAAGAATAACACATTCTCTATTAGGAAATGTTCAGTGGCAATTTAGATAAACTATGTATTTTAATTAAATGAAAACATTATTAAGTCTATTGATTTTTTCTAATTATAGTAAAACTTTTCTAAATTGAACATATTTCTAGAGAAAAACTTTAATTTGATTACATATTTTGTCAGGGAGTTCCCATCGTTGCACAGTGGTTAACGAATCCGACTAGGAACCATGAAGTTGCGGGTTCGGTCCTTGCCCTTGCTCAGTGGGTTAAGGATCCGGCGTTGCCAGTGAGCTGTGGTGTAGGTTGCAGATGCAGCTCTGATCCTGCGTTGCTGTGGCTCTGGCGTAGGCCGGTGGCTACGGTTCCGATTAGACCCCTAGCCTGGGAACCTCCAAATGCTGCAGGAGTGGCTCTGGAAAAGGCAAAAAAAAGACCAAAAAAATAGTAATAATAAATAAATAAATAAATAAATAAATATTTTGTCAGATTTCCAAAAGCAAGATGAAAAACATTTCTTATACTAAATATAATATTTCTTAATTTTTATTATTATTATTATTTTTATTTTTTTGCTTTTTAGGGCTGTACCTGCGGCATATGGAAGTTCCCAGGCTAGGGGTCACATTGGAGCTTCAGTGGCTGGTCTATACCACAGCCACAGTTACATAGGATCTGAGCCACTCTGACCTATGCCACAGCTCACAGCAACCGGATCCTTAACCCACTGAGCAAGGCCAGGGATCGAACCCACTTCCTCATGGATACTATTCAGGTTCATTATTGCTGAGGCACAGCAGGAACTCCTAAATAGAATCTTAAAGGGCATCTCTTCAAATATTACATCCAATTAAGTAGAAATACATTTTTAAAATATACTCACATATACTTCATTTTATAAGGAAGATCTCATAATTAAAGTCTCTATGTAAGAGAGGATATAAAATTTGAAATCTTTGGCTTCCCATTACTTTTACAATAATATCCAAACCAATAAACATGGCATTCAAGACCCTTCAGAGTCTGACCCCTAAAGTTCCCTCCAACCACTCTCAATTTAATTTCCCTAAGTATGACTTGTAGGTTTGTGCCTCTGTATATTTACAATGAATTCTCACTTCATTTAAAAGTCACTTTAACTATGACCTCGGAACTTCCACATGCCAAAGGCATGGCCAAAAATAAACCAAAAACTTTAATTGGAGTACCCTTGTGACACAGTGGGTTAAGAATCTGGCATTGTCACTACTGTGGCTCTGATTGCTGCTGTTGTGCAGGTTCAGTTCCCTGGCCTGTGAACTTCCACATGTCACAGGCACAGCCAAAAAATAATAAGAATAATAAGTGAACATGTACTTAACATGTGTCAGACACTAGTCATTGTGCTAGAGGATATGGCAATATGATAATGAAAAATAAAGACAGATTCTCTATTCTTCAAAGACCATCAAGTCTGGTTGAGGGAGACAGACAATAAACAAATAGACAGTGAATGAGACAAATCATTTCTATAACAAAAACATGATAACATTATATGAAGTGATTGGGTTTGGGGAGGGTTTTGGTTTCATTGGTTTATTGTTGGTTTTGTGGACTTTTTCATTCTTATATTTGTTTTTTGTTTTTAGTTTTGTTTTGTTTTTTTTCCTTTGGCTAGACTGGTCAGAAAAGACCTTTGTGAAAATGTGGCATTTGCATGATTTGAATTTTGAGAATAATACGAAGTTCTAGAGGAAGAGTAAAACCAACAAAGAACAGCAGATTCAACAACACTTGTGACAGGAGCAAGCCTAATGTGTCAGGAATGAAAAGGCCAATGTAGCCAGAACATAGTGAGGACAAATTGAAGGGGTATGAGATGAGGTGTGAGAGGCAGGTGGGACAAAATGAAGTGTCTGTGAGTCATGTTTGGAAATCCAATTGTAATGAAAAACCTCATGATGAAGAAGTGTGTTTGATCAAATATTTATAAAGATCAGTTTGGCTTCTCTGCAGCAAAGGGAGTCTAGGTGGAAAAACTGAAAGGACATCAGTTAAGATATGATAGCAATAGTGTAGACAAGAAGCAATGACGGCTTTGTCTAGTATTTTAGCTCTTAAAATGGTAAGTGGTCAGATTTGGGATTCATTTGGTGGTTGAGCCTTGCTAATGGAAAGAATTTGTGGTAAGACGAAAAGATAGGTATTAAGGAGCATTCCCAAAGACTGGGTTTGACTAACAAGATGGCCTGTGGCATAATTTCCTGATACAGAGAAAAACTGAAGTGGAGCAGGTGCAGGGAATCAGAAGTTTGATATTGGCAGTGAAAAGTTGGATATGCCCATTATATAATCGAGTGTAGGTATTTTAATACATAAATCATATGCTCAGGAAAGTGGAGTTAAAAAGTTAATAGTTATCACTCTATAGATGATATTTTAGGAATAAGACATTTGTCAAAGTAACCAATTAAGAGTATAAATAGAGAAGAGATGAGGACCCAGAATTGAGCCCAGGACACTTTGATATTTATAGTTCAAGCATGGATGAAGATCCTACAAAAGATCCCAAAAATGAACAATCAGAGACTTAAGAAGGAAAGCAAATGCAGGAAGTGCCACTGAAGTCTAGAAAAAAAGAGGTCAGTTGTATCAAACACTATTTGGAGGTCAAGTATGATGGGAACATAAAACTGAGTATTGACATTAGGAAGATCCAGGTTATTGATAAGAGCTATTTCAGTAATGCATTATGAGCAGCCTCATTGAAGTATGGTGGAGGATAGAATAGAGATTAGCAAAAGAAGACAAGTAACAGACAGTTCTTTCAAGGAGAATAGGTGCTGGATGAACAGTGAAAAGGAAGCAGTAACTGGATGAGGGTATGGTGTCAGGAAAAGGACTTGTTAAGAAAGGTGATGTTAAAGCATATGTGCAAGCTGATGGGAATGATCCAGTAGAAACAAAGGAATTAACAATGTGAGAGAGCAGGGAAATAATTACAACACCAAAAGCCTGAGGAGGTAAGCCAATATGATGCAGAGCACAAGTAGAGGAAGTGGCCATAGAAGCAAGGATGCTTCCAATGTGGAACCATGGGAGTCCTAAAGAAAACAGATATACAACTATATAGATTGATGGCTTGGGAGTAGAAAGATAAGAAGGTTCTCAACCAATTGCTTTGCTTTTCTCTACGATGTGTGAAGAAGAGAGATTGAGAGGGAGTAGGGAATGTTGGATATTTGAGGAGATGAGAGAATGTGTGAGAGAAAAGTTCTCTTAGCGAATAGGAAAGCGAATACACAAGGCTGATGTCATAGAATCATCTGGCATTCAAATTGACTGCCCATTTGAAATATAAGGTTATGTATTTGAAGGAACTCCGTTTAGCAGAGTTGAGAAGTCTTCTTCAGAAAGTCAGGTACTTTGCTGCAGGCAAAGAAGGAGATAGCTGACTGGGTTTTGCCAGGAGCACCAGATGGAGGAGGAGAGGAGCAAGGGAACTTAGGATGTTTACAGGAGAGAGACTGGGGTCTGGGGCTACCGAGTCCAAGATGGGGGATGGAGTAACTGAGGATATGAAGGGGTCAGGAAGAAAAGTTTTATTTGACCTCCTCTCTTTTTTATATACTATGAATCATTAAAGTACAATCCAAATGCCAGTTTCTCTATAAAGTGTCTCCTGACACTTCAGGCACAAGTAGTTATTCCCTATGCTTTGCTACCACAACATTTTGTACCTTCCTCTATGACAGGTTGTATCATGTTATATTGGATTTGTTGTCTATGCGTATCCCCAAGAAGACAGTAAACTTTTAAAGGGATGAATTATATACTATTTATTCATCTTTTTATTGGCAACAAAAGTGGGGTATAAGGAAAGTTCTCAAGGAACTTTTTGATGAGTGAAGGCAGGCAGTGTGTTGTGGAAAGAAGTGTTTTAGTTCCGTAAACATTGCCAAGCATTTGGTGGGCACCTGGGGAATACCTGGTTGATGGGAAGAACCAAAAAGGAATAGGAAGTTAAATTCAGTGATATTTTCTCATTAAATAACTTGTCCACTGAAGCTGGTACTTGATTACTGAAAAATTAACTTAAGCACAATGCACATTGTTTTTCATTTTATTTCTCTTACATACTTTTAGCCATCCCACTCATTGTTAGCCTTGAAGAGAGCACACTACACATAGCAAGTTGATTGTTGCTGTCTGTTGCTTTTAAAAAGAAATGTTAGCAATAAAAATGTGGCTTAAACTGATGCTTATGCATGGACTTTATTTACTTTCTTGGACTAGTTACTCAATATGATATCTATCTTAATGGAAAAAATAATTATTATCTCTGGATATATTTTTTGAATATTTTTCCTCATAAGAAAATTTGTTATAGTACTTTTTATATGGAATGAATTTCCGTAGCCTTATGTAAAAATGAAAATAGGTTCTAAAGAAAGAAATAACTAAGGTACCATGTACTGTGAGGCAATATGGCCTCTTCTAGATTGCCAAATGTTCTTGCCTGAGAAGCAAACCACTTAAAAGACTTTGTATCAGAATATCCACAAAGTAATTACAATTTTCTATAGACGTTTTACCAAAGCTCCTATGGCTTATTAAACACACTCTTCTTGGGAATGTTTACAAAATCTTTAAATCATCCTTCATACCCATACGCAACTACTGCACATCCCCTTGATAAGAATACCATTATGAAAAATAAAGCAAAACAAAGAAAGAACACTAATAGATGATATATGGTGTGTTCCACTGTTGTATTGAAGCAACCATTATTTGGTGGTTTGTGATCTATCCGAAATGGTAAGATAAGCCATGTTTTAATGGAATTCCTTTCTACTTGAGTTATCATCGAGAAATTAGCACCTTTTATTTTTTCCTTTTAGGTATAAGTCCTAATAGGAAATGTTGCATTTAAAAGGATTTGGACTGTCATGGAAAGAAGTATGTTAAAGAGTTCAATCCAAAATGAAGGCAGAACTGAAACTTAGCAAATTACGGCAGAAAGTAGATAAGAAATATGAACTCAGTTGATTTGGGCAATGGATAACTGTTACCTTTTATAGTAACAGAAACCTGAAATTCTTGCTTCAGTTGTAATTCAGTAACTTATATGATATTTTGTATGTTTTTTTACTAAATATAAGGGCTAACATTCAGTATTGGTCCATGAATAAAATGTACTCCCTTATAAAATTTGGCAGGCATTCCTTTTAAAAATTTTTCAGCAGATGATACAAAATCTCATTAAACAAACTGATTATGTTTGCTATTCCTGTTCTACCTGAAAATTAACTATTTAATAGGCAAATCTGGCTAATTTTCAAGCTGAAACCTATGATGTAATTATAACAAGGATAATTAACTTCCCCCAAATTTCTTCTATTGTTTTCTGTTATTTTTCTACACCTGCATTTTCAAACAAAAATTCATACTGATTTTTCCTTCTGGGACTGCTAAACAGTAAGATGAAACAGGAATAGAATTTTTTGGTATAAAGTATTTTTTAGCCATCATACCTGGAGTGGCCTGATGCAAAATTAGTTCAGAATCTTTATTTATCTCTTACAAAATAAAGTTATTGCTTGAAAAGTGTGTAATAAAAATAAGTATTGCTTTGGAAAAAAACAGCTGTTAGATGAGCTGTTTCAACAGTTTAGAAGTAACTTAAAAATCTTCTTTTAAAATCCTTCAATTTCCAGAATATACTGGGGTTTTTTTTAATTAAAAATTCAATTGGTGCTTTGTTTTCTCTTTGTTTTTCATTCAGTTTTTATAGTTTTACTGAAGTATAGTTGATTTACAATGTTGTGATCATTTCTGCCATACAACAAAGTAATTCAGTTATACATGTACACACATCCATTCTTTTTCAGATTCTTTTCCCATGTGGATTATCACAGAATTTTGGGTTAAGTTTCCTATGCTATACAGCAGATAAAGATTTTTTTTTAATTTTATTAGAGCATAGTTGATTTACAGTATTGTATCAATTTCTGCCATACAGCATAGTGTTTACAAAATAAAATCTGGAATATTTTTCCTCAGCCCAACCCATGGTTCCTTGTTTATATCAAGAGTAGGTTGAAACTATCATGGCCAAGTGATGTTGGCTTTAGCTCTAGACTGGGCAAACATGAATTCAAATTTCTTTCACCCCTTACTGTGTGTCTTAGAGCAAGTGATTTAGCCTCTTTCAACTTCAGTTTCCCACACAGATGAATTTAGGCATTAAGATGATATAATATGTATATTATACCTAATAGTGTTGACATAGTGGATACATGGTAAATGGTTCTTAAGCTTGCAGAGGGAGGGAACAAAAAAGAAACAAAAGAAGCTTCTCAGAGGGACTCAGATATGTAATAGTCCATGCTCAAGATTAAAAGAAATTCATAGAGAAGAGGGCAAACCTGTGTGGGCTACACAATATTACCATACTAGAAGGACTCTCTGCATGTTCTCTTTTCTTTTCTCCCTTCGTCCTTCGAGTTTGGAATTTTGAGAGGGCCTATGGGTTCCAAGTTTACCACAATTCTGCTCCTGCTTTGCTGTTACTTACACTGGCAATTAACACAGCAGGATCCAGATAACTACTGCTCAGGAAGCCAAAATACTGATATTAGAATCACCCCCTCTGTCCCACTAAACCATGAGTCATATGATATTTGCACTAAATTGCCATGGTGAAAGTGCTCGTTTTGCATTTCCTGAGTTATCTGACCTCTAGTTCCTGAAAACTGTCCTCTCAGTCCTTTTGCCTTATTTATTATAGTAACCTCCTCAATCCCTGGCATCCCGTCTTGCACAAAGTTAAACAATCAATCATCACTGAATAAATGAAAAAATAAATGGTATTTGTTTTCACAGAATGCATATTTTAACTCGGAATCATAAAGCAAAACCAGAAGGCAATACACCTATAGCATAATTGCAATCGGGCATTATCCTATGTACACCACACTCCAAATCACGTGTCCCATACTCTTTTGCTGAAATCTGGCAACTGTATTCTAGTCAAAACAATTCATTAGAGAAGGATAAAGATGGTGGAGGAGTAAGATGTTGTGCTCACCTTCTCCCACAAACACATTAAAAAAACCACATCTACATGTAGAACCATTTGAACAGAACATCCACTGAATGCTGGCAGAAGAACTTAAACCTAAAAAAAGGGCACAAAACCCTCCACATAACTAGGTAGAACAAAAAAAAAAAGAGAGAGAGAAAAGGAATCAAGTTGGGATTAGCACTCCTGAGAGGGAGCTGTTGAAGAGAAAATGAACTCACACCCTGGGAAGCCAACTTATCAACATGGAGATCATCTGAGACAGAGGGACCTCAGAGTCACTGAGAAAAGTGCTGCAGCTGGACTGATGGGGGGAAAAGCAAAGTAAGAGCCACACAGATATCTGCACCACCAGCCCTGGACACCAGAGACTGAGACATTTGCCCAGGTGCTGGGCACTGACACTCAGGCTCTGGAGGTCGGTTCTGGGGAGAGGACTAGGGTTGGCTGTGTGAAGACAGCCTGAGGGGTTAGGGAGCAGTGTGCCATGGGCTTGGGAGTGGAATTCCATAGCCAAGGGAATCTGGGAGGATGTCTGGGCCCACAGGCACCATTGTTGGGGATGGCAAGAAGGGGAAGGGTGGACCACCATAGGAATCTCTTACTCTGCACATGCGTGGACTCTTGGAGAGCAGGGCATCTCTAGCACAGGTGGCAGGTGGCAAGTGGCCACTTGCTCAGGCTATGGGAGACTGGGCACCTCTTGTGCAGGCTACAGGTGGCTGGGCACCTCTTGTGTGGGCTAATGGCATTGGGGCAGCATCTCTTGCGTGATCTACAGGTGGTGGGGACAAACCATAGCAATCATCTCAGAAACCAGATCTGTGAAAAGCCTCCACCTGTGTGGCTGCAGTCACCTCAGAGGTTGGCAAAAAAGAGGGCATAGCAACCGAGCACCACCCATTGTTGCTCTCACTCCCCTGAGAACATACCTGCCATGCTGCTGCTGCTGCCAGATGCTCCAGGCACCACCCACACATGCCTGATCACTGTCACTTCCCAGGACCAGGCAACTAGAAGCAGCCTGTGCAGCACCTCCTGTATGGGCTAAGTAGGATGTAGTGCTTCTTGGGTGGTCTACAGGTAGCAGGGGTAAATCACCACAGTTATCTCTGACTCTAGAAGTGGGCATGGCCAACCACTACGACGGGTCTGTAAACAGGCACCACTTGCAGCCCTGATCATCTCAAAGGGCACCCCAGAGAAGGGCTTTGTGACTGAACACCACCCTTATTGCTCTCGCTCCCCTGGGAACTCACACACCCTGCTGCTGCCACTGCCAAATGCTCTAGGCACTGCCTAAATCTGCCTGAGGCTCATTACCATTTTCCAGGGCCCTGCAACTAGAAGTTGCCTGTACCACCTCTGCAGTCTAATAGACAATGAGTTCAAAAAGGAGGTAGTAAAAATTCTGAAGGAATTAAGGCTGAATATCAAGGAATTAAGAGCAAATATAAACAATAATTCAGATTACTTTAGAAAGGAACTACAAAATATAAGGAGGAGCCAAGAAAAATAAGAAAATTCATTTGCAGAGATACAAACTGAGTTAAAGTCACTGAAGAGCAGAAAGAATAATGCAGAGGAACGAATTAGTGACTTGGAAGATAGAAAAATGGAAATCACCCAGTCAGGACAGCAGAGAGAACACCAAATGAAAAAAACATGAAAGCAATATAAGAGATTGATGGGATAATATTAAGTGGGACAATCTACACATAATAGGAATTCCAGAAGGAGAAGAAAAGAAAAGGGGATTGAAACTATATTCGAAGAAATTATGTCTGAAAACTTTCCAAATCTAAAGGAAACAGATATCAAGATACAGGAAGCACAGAGATCCCCAAACAAGTTGAACTCAAACAGGCCCACACTAAGACATATTATAATAAAAATGGCAGAAGTTAAAAGATAGAGGATTCTAAAGGAAGCAAGAGAAAAATAAACCATAAATTATAAGGGAATCCCCATAAGAATATCAGCTGATTTCTCTACAGAAACACTACAGGCCAGAAGGGAGTGGCAAGATATATTTAAAGTGCTGAAAAGGAAAAATTTGCAACCTAGAATATTCTGTACAGCAAGAATGTCATTTAAATTAGAAGGGGAAATAAAGAATTTCTCCAGAGTTCCCGTCGTGGCGCAGTGGTTAACGAATCCGACTAGGAACCATGAGGTTGCGGGTTCGGTCCCTGCCCTTGCTCAGTGGGTTAACGATCCGGCGTTGCCTTGAGCTGTGGTGTGGGTTGCAGACGTGGCTCAGATCCTGTGTTGCTGTGGCTCTGGCGTAGGCCGGTGGCTACAGCTCCGATTAGACCCCTAGCCTGGGAACCTCCATATGCCGCGGGAGCGGCCCAAGAAATAGTAACAACAACAACAACAACAAAAGACAAAAGACAAAAAAAAAAAAAAAAAAAGAATTTCTCCAACAAACAAAAGCTAAAAGAGTACAGCAATACTGAATCCATTCTAAAAGAAATACTGAAAGGGCTTCTCTAAATAAAAATGAAGTAAGAAGAAATAGGATGGAGGAAATCACAGTTGGAAAACAATCACTTAACAATATACAGATCTAAACGGAAAAGAAAAAAACTATTGAAAAGTGACGATAAAAACAAGGAACAGTGAAGGGACAAACAGGAAGATGTTAAAAAAAGGACTTCAAAATCATAAAATGTGAGGAAGGAAAGGAAGAAAATCCAACTCTTTTTTTAAATGTGTTTGAGCCTATATGACTATCAGGCTAAAGCAGGCATATATAGGAAGGGGTTAGCGTACTTGAAAAACAGAGCGACCATAAATCAAAACCAAACATTACATTTACAAAAACTAAAAAGAAAAGGACACAAGCCTAAAATAAAAGGAAATCAACCAACCAAAAAAAGAAAGGAACAAAGGAGAAACATAGAATCAACTGGAAAACAAGGTTTAATGGCAAAAAATACATATTTATCAGTAATTACCTTAAATGTCAATGGACTGAATGCTCCAATCAAAAGACATAGAATGGCAGATTGGATAAAAAGCAAGAGCCTACAGTCTGCTGTCTACAAGAGACTCACCTTAGGGCAAAGGACACATATAAATTGAAAGTGAGAGGATAGAAAAAGATATTTCATGCCAATGGAAGAGGCAGGAAAGCAGAAGTAGAAATACTCACATCAGACAAAATAGACTTTAAAACAAGGCAATAAAGACAAAGAAGGACATTATTAATGATAAAAGGATCCATTCAAGAAGAGGTTATAATAGTCAATGTAAATGCCCCTTATATAGGGAGCACCCAAATACATACAACAAATACTAACAGACATAAAAGGAGAAATTGATGGGAATACAATAATATTAGGAGACTTTAACATCCCACTCACATCAATGGACAGATCCTCTAGACAGAAAATCAATAAGGCAACAGAGATCCTAAATGACACAATAGAAAAGTTAGACCTCGTTGACATTTTCAGGACATTATATCTAAAAAAGTCAGAATTTACATTTTTTTTCCCAAGTGCAAATGGAACATTCTCAAGAATTGACCACATACTAGGGCACAAAGCTAATCTCAACACATTTAAGAGTATAGAAATTATTTCAAGTATCTTCTCTGATCACAATGGCATGAAACTGGAAATCAACCACAGGAAAAGAAATGAGAAAAAACTGATGACATGGAGACTAAACAACATGCTACTAAAAAACCAATGGGTCAATGAGGAAATCAAAAAGGAAAGTAAAAAATACCTCAAGACAAATGATTATGAAAACACAACCATTTAAAATTTATGTGATGCCACAAGAGCAGTGGGCATCATAGAGGGAGGTTCTTAGTGATACAGGCCTTCCTCAGAAAAGAAGATTAATCTCAAATCAACAACTTAACCTAATACCTAAAAGAATTAGAAGAAGAACAAACAAAACCCAAAGTCAACAGAAGGAAGGAAATCATACAGATTAGCGAGGAAATCAATAAAATATTCAATAAAAAATAGAAAAAAAATCAATAAAACTAAGAGCTTAGTTCTTTGAAAGGGTAAACAAAATTGACAAACATCTGGCCAGAATCACCAAGAAGAGGAGAAAAAGAACTCAAATAAACAAAATAAGAAATGAAAAGGGAGAAATCTGAACAGATACTGCAGAAATACAAAAAATAAATAAATAAATAAATAAATAAGAGAATACTATGAACAACTATATGCCGACAAATTTGACAACCTAAAAGAAATGGACAACTTTCTAGAGACATACAGCCCACCAAAACTGAATCAAGAAGAAACAGATCAATTGAACAGACCTATCAGTAAAAACGAAATTGAATATGTAATAAAAAACACTCCCTACAAACAAAAATCCAGGACAAGGTGGTCTCACAGGTGAATTCTACCAAACATACAAAAAAGAACTTATACCCATCCTCCTTAAATTTCGCCAAAAGGTTGAAGTATGTCCCAAAGACATTCTATGAAGCCACCATCACCCTAATACCAAAACCAGACAAAGATACTACCAAAAAAAGATTATAGGCCAATATCTTTGATGAATATGAAACCAAAAATTGTCAAAAAAATTTTAGCCAACTTAACCCAACAATATATAAAAAAGATCATACACCATGACCAAATGGAATTCATCCCAGGTTCACAAGCAAATCAATCAACATCATACACCACATTAACAAAAGAAAAGTCAAAAACCATATGATCATCTCAATAGATGCAGAAAAAGCATTTGACAAAGTCCAACATCCATTCATGATAAAAACCCTTACCAAAGTGGGTATAGAGGGAACATAATAAAAACCTTTTATGACAAACCCACAGCAAATATAATGGTCAATGGAGAAAAGCTGAAAGCCTTCCCAGTAGAATCTGGAACAAGACAAGGAAGCCCACTCTCACCACTTTCATTCAACATAGTATTGGAAGTCCTAGCCACAGCAGTCAGACAAACAAAAGAAATAAAGCATATCCAAATTGGAAGAGAAGAGGTAAAATTTTCACTCTATGCAGATGACATGATACTATATATAGAAAACCCTAAGGGCTCCACACAAACACTACTCAAACAGATCAATATATTCAGCAAAGTAGCAGGATACAAGGTTAACATTCAGAAATCAGTTGCATTTGTATATACTAACAATGAAATATTAGAAAAGGAATACAAAAATACAATACCTTTTAAAATTGCACCCCCCAAAAATTAAATACCTGGGAATAAACCTCACCAAGGAAGTGAGAGACTTATATGCTGAGAACTATAAAACATTAATCAAGGAAATTAAAGAGGATTTAAAGAAACAAAAAGATATTCCATGCTCCTTGGTTGGAAGAATTAATATCACAAAAATGGCCGTACTACCCAAAGCAATCTACAGTTTGAATGCAATTCTTATCAAATCACTCATGACAATTTCCACAGAACTACCACAAACCATCCAAAAATTTATGTGGAACCATTAAAGACCCAGAATTGCCAAAGCAATCCTGAGGCACAAAAACCAAGCAGGAGGGATAACTCTCCTGGACTTCAGTCAATGTTACAAAGCTACAGTAATCAGGACAGTGTGGTATCTGTACCAAAACAGACATACAGACCAATGGAACAAAAGAGAGAACCCAGAAATAAACCCAGACACCTACAGTCAATTAATCGTCAACAAAGGAAGCAAGAATATAAAATAGGAAAAAGACAGTCTTTTCAATAAGTAGTGCTGGGAAAACTGGACAGCCACCTGTAAATCAGTGAAACTGGAACATACTCTAACACTGTGCACAAAAACTCAAAATGGCTTAAAGACTTAAACATAAGGCAAGACACCATAACCCTCCTAAAAGATAACATAGGCAAAACACTCTCTGACATCAACCATACAAATGTTTCTTGGGTCAGTTTTCCAGGGCAACAGAAATAAAAGCAAAAATAAACCAGTGGGACCTAATCAATCTGACAAGCTTTTGTTTTTTCGTTAAAAAAAAAAAAAAAAAAAAAAAAAAAAGACAACCTACGGAATGGGAGAAAATAGTTTCAAATGATGCAACTGACCAGGGCTTTATATCTAAAATATACAAACAACTTAGAGCAAAAACACCAAGAACACAATTGAAAAATGGGCAAAAGACCTGAGTAGACATTTCTCCAAAGAAGATGTACAGATAGTCAACAAGCACATGAAAAAATGCTCTATAACACTAATTATTAGAGAAATGCTAATCAAAACTACTATGAGTTACCACCTCACACCTGTCGGAATGGCTGTCATTAGCAAGTCCACAAATAATAAATGCTAGAGAGGGTGTAGAGAAAAGGGTACTCTCCTGCACAGTTGGTGGGAATGTAAATTGGTACAACCACTATGGAAAACAGTATGGAGGTACCTCAGAAAACTAAATATACAACTACCATATGACCCAGCAATCCCTCTCTTAGGTATATATCTGGGAAAACTTTCCTTGAAAAAGACACATGCATCCATATATTCACTGCAGCACTATTCACAATAGCCAAGACATGGAAACAACCTCAATGCCCATCAACCGATGATTAGATTAAGAAGATCTGTGGTATATATACACAATGGAATACTACCCAGCCATAAAAAAGAACAAAATAATGTCATTCGCAGCAACATGAATGGAACTAAAGAGTCTCATAGTAAGTGAAGTAAATCAGAAAAAGACAAATACCATATGATATCACTTATATCTGGAATCTAATATATGGCACAAATGAACCTTTCCACAGAAAAGAAACTCATGGACTTGGAGTACAGACTTGTGGTTGCCAAGGGGGAGGGGGAGGGAGTGGGATGGACTGGGATTTCCGGCTTAATGGATGCAAACTATTTCATTCTGGAGTTGATACACAATGAGATCCTACTGTATAGCATAGAGAACTATATTTAGTCACTTGTGATGGAACATGATGGAGGAAAATGTGAGAAAAGGAATAAATATATGTATGACTGGGTCACTTTGCTGTACTGTAGAAATTGACAGGAACTCTATATATCAACTATAATGGAAAAAATAAAAATCATAAAAAAAATCTCATTATTCAAAGCCTTGAGTAGACATATGGCTCATTTGTATGACTGAAAAAAAAATGTGTTGATTTATAGAAATAGTCTTTGAAACATTTCAATGTATTATTTTTTTGTTCACACAGTGTATAATGAAGATATGTATATTTTTGCTGCTTGGTAATATTTATCCATTGAATGATACTTTTAAAGTCAAGTATTCAACTTTCTTTGTTATTTCCATACTTGTTAATAACTAGATTAAGATCTATTATGTTTTCACAGTGTTCTTGTCTTAAATAAAAAGAATATAATCACCTGAATATCCATGAAAATCATATAAAGATTAATTCAAAACCTTTGAATTATCTGCAGTCAATTTAGAAAAGTTGTTCTTGGGAGTTCCTGTCGTGGCACAGGGGTTAACAAATCCGACTAGGAACCATGAGGTTGCAGGTTCGGTCCCTGCCCTTGCTCGGTGGGTTAACGATCCGGCATTGCCATGAGCTGTAGTGTGGGTTGCAGATGAGGCTCGGATCCCGCGTTGCTGTGGCTCTGGCATAGGCCGGTGGCTACGGCTTCGATTTGACCCCTAGCCTGGGAACCTCCATATGCCGCGGGAGTGGCCCAAGAAATAGCAAAAGAAAAAGAAAAGTTGTTCTTAACCAGAATTCTGTGGCATCTTGAGAACCTCATCAACACTTCACACACATGCCAAATTCCAATTAACATATAAATGTGCTTGTTCAGGTCCATAACTTGCTATAACAGGTTCTAGTTCAGATAATGGCAGTAAGCAGTATAATTCAAACAGCCACATAATCATAAGGATGAACTGGAATAATTTGACATTCTGGATAGCTTTCACAAATAATGTGTGGTGGTGTTACAGACTCAGAGCTACTGCATTGAATTTTTGCTGACTTGTTTAATGGGGACATGAATCTTTTAATGTATTCAGAGCATGCCACCACAACTTATAGCATGAGAAAACCTACAGCAAAGACACAAAAAATAATTTCTGACTAAAATAACCCACTCGAATTATGAAAACTCAGGATGTAGTTTTATATGTTTGACTTGATTGAATAATCGATTCTTCTCTACTGCACCTGTTTTCTTGGTGATTCTTCCTGTTAAGCAAACTCAACAGATAATCACTGTTGGCAAGGAAAACATCTTTTTCCTCATTCTGTGATGTAGAAAGAATAGAGTCATTTGAATGATGATCCTGCTCCACATAGCTTCAAGAGGCAAGATAATTAGACAAGATAATGTGGGACGTCTATATTCTTTTTTCAATCAGCACACACACAAAACACAGTTTAGCTGAGCTTCTGTGTTGACATACAACAAAGAGCCTCTTTACACACAAATAAGAAGGATAAAATTTGGGTGGTATTCGTATTCCAGTCAGGTGTTTAATAGACAATGGAACTAATGAGGCAATTTAGGACAAACTTTCTGGAAAGATCTAGAAAGGGTTAAGTTGATGGAAATGGGTTTTGCAACTATAAATTGCCACTCTTAACCCTAGGTAACTGATCAGTAAATGAAGGTCATTACTCACCATCAAAAATTATCTCCCCTCCTTCCTCCAAAAGGGTTTTCTTAGATCAACCCCAAACCCAAATCCACTGCTTCACATGCAACCCATAATACTGGATGTTTCTGCTGAGTGTGTATATGAGGATTACATTAATAAATGTATCAGAATTAAGGGGTTTGATAATTTCCAACTAGATGAAGGCAGTATTTTAAAATTTTCAGACAATAAAAACATGCATTATTCATCTTTCATTATTCAGATTAAGTTTACTGTAGCTTTTCTAGTGTTATATTAGTATCACTTATGTATATAGTGGATATACTACACTCTGTTATCAAAACTATCACCATTGGGAGTTCTCGTTGTGGTGCAGGGGAAACAAATCCGACTAAGAACCATGCGGTTGTAGATTCGATCCCTGGCCTCGCTCAGTGAGTTAAGGATCTGGCATTGCCAAGAGCTGTGGTGTAGGTCACAGACATGGCTCAGATCTGGCATTGCTGTGGCTCTGGCATAAGCCAGCAGCTACAGCTCCGACTAAACCCCTAGCCTGGGAACCTCCACATGCCACTGGTGCGGCCCTAAAAAGCAAAAAAACAAAAAACAAAAAACTACCATCCTTATATCAATTATGATCCTCTAGTTCAACACACTGTTGACAGACAGCTAATCTGAATATTCTGTCTTCTCTTCTTTTGGTTAGTGAAGACTTTTATTATAAGTTGAATCAAAATTTTTATTCCCTTTGATTTTGCTCTGGTGGCAGTTAAGGTTAGTGAATTCCGACATTAAGTTTCTTTTGACAAGTAGAAATTAATCACTTTGGAGGAAGCTTTTCTTAGCTAAATTATGAAAATGTAAGTGTCAACTTTTCTCTACATATAATGCTTTTGGTAAGAACTAGTAAAGTTGAGAAAAGGGTAAGGAATCCAAAACAGTGAGAAAAGCTTCTTTAAACTGAAAAAAAAAGTGTGTTCATTTTGACTTGCTTTTAAATCAAAAAATTTTTCTTAGGGAACATATTCCAATTAGTTAGATTTTAATAAGGTGTATTAATATTTGAAGAAACTGTGCTAATTTTCCTTTATTAATAAGTTAAACTGAACTAGATGACGTGAGTGGATATTTATACTGAATATATCCATTTCCACTACAGTCAGCTTATGAACTCACTTATCATTTTCCAATGGTTTCCACAATTTACATGGTTTAATCCACCATTCTAGTTCTTTCTTTTTCTTTCTTTAAGCAGACATTGTCTGATAGCGTTTTTTTTTTTTTTAATGTTGTTTAACTTTAAAAGCCTTACTACATAAAATGAACATTCTTCATTGGATTTTATTTTGCTAAATAGTTGACTGTCATTGTATTTCTCGTCTGGATCATTCTTCATTACGCATTATCTGGAGAAGTTCTTGGCGCCCAAGACAACTCAAGCTCTTCTAGCTTGCCTTTTAAAATCTTATATCCATTCATCATTTTAAAATTGTTAAGAAGCAAAACTTACTCTTATGACTTAAACTGGTCTCTATGAATTCTTTAGCAGCTATAATAACAATAGCAGCAGTCATTTCACAATATTTTATTTCTGCCCAGGACTGAGTTAAAGTGTTTTATATTTATCAATATATTTAATCCATATATTATCACTATAATATAGGTACCATTATCAGTTTCCATTTTATAAATGGGGAAAATAAGTCTTAAGAAGATTGAACAACTTGCCCAATATTGTACAACACTTAGAGATAGATTAGGGCTTCCAAGATAGATCTATCTGACATAAATCTGAGTAGAAATAACTGGTGGTAACAGTTATGTTATTTGCTAACCACATAATCATACTCATGTATGCTTAGAAGAACTGAGCCCTAATATACTACTAAAGTGAATAAAGGTATTTGCAAGATATTTGGAGATGAAATAGGTATATAGATAGCAATAGTTTATTTTTCTGTTCTAAAAAAAAATTAAACATTGATGAAAGAAACTGAAATATTCCATTCCAAATAGAAACAAAATCAAAATAATATTTAGGAACAAATTTAAGAAAGGCATAATTCTTATGAAAATAAACTATAAATTCTTATTAAAAGGCATAAAAGAGTATCTAAATGAATGAAAAGATTATTTTTATATAGGAAGTTTGATATAAAAATGCTATTTCTCCTCAAATTATTATTAATGAAGTTCAGTATTTATTTAATCCATCTTCCCTTGTAATTCCAAAAATTTTTAACTGGATAAAGTAATCTTAAAATTTGAGTAAAAAAAAAATTATAGGGGATAACAGTCAAGAATGTATAACAAAAATATTAATAATGGATATATTGAATATCATTGATTATATATTCAATATATCCATAATGTATTATTAACTATTCTTATTAAATAAATATTATCATAAAATATAAAATAAGTTAATGAAATAGACAAAAAATTAGAAATAGATTCAGTATTTGTAAGAATTTTAAATATGACAAGATGGTCATTTTAAATTGGTGGAAAAGGGTGTATTATTTAATAAATGTTATTGGTACAATTGATGATCCATTTGAAATAAAATAGAATTAGACTCTGTACAATGTATAAAAATGGTTGGTGATAACAAGGTTTACAGCAACTTTATTTGGAGTAAGTTGGAGAAAAAATAAAAATTCATTAACAAAGCAGAAACTGAATAAATAATGGTACAGTGACATGATAAAGCCATTAAAATGATGATTTCTACAAATTATACTGAGAAAGATTTAGCAAATTGTATTTAATATAATTTAATTTCTATAAAACAAACATTGGGAAAACTCGTTATATTTATGTATATTTGTATGTGATTATATAAGAATCAAGAAAATATAATAGGCTACATACTGGGTTATATATTTAGGTCACTTGAAGCTGGAGTCATTGACATAAAAAGTGAGTAGAGAGGAGTTCCCTGATAGCTCAGCAGGTTAAGGATTCAGCATTGCCACTACTGTGATGCAGGTTCAGTCTTTGACCTGGAAACTCTCATGCCATGGATGCAGCTAAAAACAAACAAACAAAATAACTGAGTGAATGAAAGAGTAGAAGGGAAAGGAAGAAAAGACACAAAAAGTTTTTTTTTAAGTTTTTTTTAAAAATTGCACTGAAAAAAGTATATGTGGCATAATCATACATAAATTTATAGAAGTGATATTTTTATGTATATATAAAGCATTTAAATGTAAAAGAAGTTGAAAAGTACTACAAATTATTTACATAGCAGTTACAACTCTTTATATTATAATCTATCACACATTCAACTTATGTAAGTTCATACATAATATTCTCTAAATAAATTCAGTGAATTTAGATTCTTAAACAATATTCAATGGACGCAACCTAATATGACATTGTTTCAATATAATGCTTTAGAAAAATGAGAGTGTCGGTAAAAATCTAGCAGTGGGAACATGAGAATTGCAAAAACTCTTTACTGGACTTTGACTCCTAAAATGTAACAGATTCAATCTATGTTATGAGTCCTGCTAGACATGACAAGCAATTTATCCACTCTGGTTTACAGAGACCTAAGAGTAGAAATCAGACTAGAAAGGAGGAGCCTAGCAAAATAAGTTTGATAAAAGCTAAGTACATGCAAGGAGGTAGCAAATCAAGCTCAAGGGAAGGAAGTGTTAAACTGAAATTGGAGGACTTGAAAAAAACAGGATCCAGATATCAATGGATGTGTCCAACTCATTCAGCGATAGCAGAAGAAGCTAATTGAGACTCATTTCTAAATCGGAGGCTCTTTGCTTGAGGCCTTGCATCATGCTGTGTTTATGTGTGATGGAGCTGGAAATCGTAGGTGTGCCAGCCCTTTTAAGACAAGAGGCTATCAGGTTCTATCCACAGGTGATAAAATCAGTTGCTAAGTCTAGCTTTCTGGAAGATTTTAAAAATGATCTGACAAGTAAGACAGGTTTATCAGGTCAAATTCCTGGTAGTTGAGTCTAGTCTATTGAGATAGTATTTCATTGTGAAGATGCAGTCGCTATGTATACAACAGGGTAGTCTTTGGTATGTCTCTACACAAAGGGCCCTTTCTACCTTGGATGGTCATTAGTCAGTCCAGCACCTTTCAAAATTAACACAGAAGTATCCTCAGTAAAGACATTTCATTTTCTCTCTTCTCATAAATGGCTTAAAGGAAACTGTCTATGGCCTAAGATTAGTATTGAAACATATTTGCAGCATACCACACAGCTCTGATCCCAATCCTCAAGTCTAGATTGGACAGGAAAAAATGGTCGTAGGTAGATGACAAGTAGAATTACTTTGCTGGCCAAAAGTCGTGGATGAGATCCTCCAGACACTGGGCCTCGTTCAATAGAGGTGAAACTTTTTTTTTTTTTTTTAAAGAAAGCAGAAATTAAAACAGTACGGAAGCTATGCAGTGAAGAGTGCAGTAGAAGGGTCTAGATTTCCAGATTTCTGCCTGGAAATAATTGGTCGTGTCCAAAGCCTACCAATAACTAATAGTCATGTTACATTTGGGTGGCCAAGTTAAAGAATTCTGAACAGAGTGATGTCTACTGGTCATGAATAGTAGGACATACTGGGAAGACTTGCCCCAAATGTATCAGCCAAATAAACTGTTAGCTAAGGAGTTTCATCTGGAGAACACTATTGTAACAACCCTTTGGAGTTGTGGCCTATATCCTTTCTATTCTTAGAAAGAAAGTATCTTGGGGACGAATTGCTGTCTCCTTATTTCAGGGCCTCATAAGTACCTAAAAGCCAAACAGTTCCAGTGCTGAACTTAATGTTTACATCACTGTCTGTACTTTTTCCAGTATCCTCAAACTCTCTTAGAAATAATAGAAATAATGTTTTCTAGATCCTGTGATTCATCCTAGACCTATTTCTTACTCCCACATCCAATCAGTCAACAAGTTCTGTCAAATCTGTCTAATTGGCTTATTCATTTCCTTCTGTCTGGAACTCTCTGCCCCCAGATCCACCTGTGGCTGGCTCCTCTTTTATCATCCATATCTTCAATCAGATGTCACTTGCTCTAAAACTCTTTGACAATCCTTCCATCTAAAGGAGACTCTCCAATCCCAGCACTTCCTAAAACTCTAATTTCTTTGTAACACTGATGAGTATCATATATTCTCTTACTTATTGTTTCTCCACTTTCTAAAATTTCTCCTTGAGAGCAAGAATCTTGCCTGGTTAATTCATCACTGAATACTCACTGCCTAGTACACTGTCCAGTTCAGTTCACAACATGCATTTAATATGAATGTACTTTTAAAATTAATTCATTATAGAATTCACTCAACAAATCCTATTTATTTATTTATTTATTTTTTGTCTTTTTGCTATTTCTTTGGGCCGCTCCCGCGGCATATGGAGGTTCCCAGGCTAGGGGTCCAATCGGAGCTGTAGCCACCGGCCTACGCCAGAGCCACAGCAACGCGGGATCCGAGCCACGTCTGCAACCTACACCACAGCTCACGGCAACGCCGGATCATTAACCCACTGAGCAGGGGCAGGGACCGAACCTGCAACCTCATGGTTCCTAGTCGGATTCGTTAACCACTGCGCCACGACGGGAACTCCAAATCTATTTATTTATTTATTTATTTTTTGTCAACAAATCCTTATTAAGCATTTTGTGCCAAGCACCATGTTAGGCATAGGAGATATGATGGTAGGCAAAAATAACCCCTATCTTTGTATCCATGGAGCTTATATTTTAAAAAAGATAGCTAGTAATCAAATAATCACATAAATAAATATAAAATTACAACTATAAGTAGTTCCTTTTGAATCTATTTTTCCTTTGTTTCCCTTATCATAGTTTTAGTTCAGCTTATCATTATTTCATGCCTCAGCTATTAAAATCATCTATTCCCCTGCTTCCACTCTTGCACCCTCTACTATGTTTTTCCAGAACTAAAGTGCAAATCTTAAGTCATTTTCTACATTAAAACCCTTTAAAATTTCAATGACCTTCAAGAAAAAATATCTATTCACCTTAAGATAATGGCCCTTGGGAGTTCCCATTGTGGCTCAGTGGGTTAAGAACCTGGCATTGTTTCTGTGAGGATGTGGGTTTGATCACTGGCCTTGCTCAGTGGGTTAATGATCCAGTGTTGCCTGCCTTTCAGCTATCTCTTCTTCTCCTCCCCACATGTTATGCTCCAGTCACGCTGAACCACACTCATCTCTGGGCCTGTATGTATGTTTCCTTCCTTCAGCCTTGTACACATTTCCCTACTCTTTTATGAACTAATTCACTTATTCATTGTAATTCAGTGGAGATAACTCCTCCAGAGAACCTTTTCTGAACCCACTCAGAAAAGGGCTCAATCATCCCTTTTCTGTTCTCTCTTAGCAGGGAAAAAAAAAATTATCCTATTGCTATAATTGTCTCTTTACTTGCTTATTTCCCTTGCAGGCCAACAGTGTCATTTGTGGCGGAATGTCTTTCATATTTCCATCTCTGTTGCCTAGAGCAGTAGCAAGAATGTTGAATAAATGAAAGGCTAATTGGATGGATGAATGGATGGATGAGTTCCCTTGACAAAATTTTTTTGTTTTGGTTTGGTTTTTGGTTTTTAGATCCACACCCACAACACATGGAGTTTCCCAGGCTAGGGGTCTCATTGGAGCTGAAGCTGCTGGCCTATACCACAGCCACAGCAACGCCAGATTCCAGCCGCATCTGTGACCTATAGCACAGCTCACGGCAACACCGGATCCTTAACCCACTGAGCAAGGCCAGGGATCAAACCTGCATCCTCATGTATCCACGTTGGGTTTGTTACCACTGAGGCACAACAGGAACTCCTTCCTTGACAAAATTAAAAATAAAAATCTAGGATGATATTCAATGCAGCTTCAAACATAAAGTATTAACAATGCATGTAAAAAACATATCGGCCAGAACAGAGGGCTAGTGAAGCCCATTTTGAATCTTTTAAGCACTGTGGCAGGTAGCACTCAATAATTTGGTCACTAAATGTAGTCCATGTTTGTTGATGTTCTTAAAAAAAAAAAAAGAGTATTAATTATTTAAGGCACCATGACAATTGTATCACTAGACTGAACGACAGTTTGCAAGATTTCTGCACTGATGAAACACAAACAAAAGGTATTAACCCTTAAAACAAAGGATATTAAAACCCTCTAGTCTTCAGTGGGAACTTTGCAGCCAAAGAAGAAAAGGTGTGGAGACAATCTTTTTTTCCCACTGGCTACACGGAATCATAGAGGCAATACCATGTCATATGTTAGAGAAATTTGAATGTTTAGACAAATATATAAGATACGGTTCAGGCTTAGACATACTGATATGGCAATTGTTGCTCTCCAAGGGAAGCTGACTATTTTTTTCTGGTGAAGAGGAACATGAGGGCACAAAAATAAGCTTGTCCTTGAGAACCTTTCAGTATCTATTTGCAAGTAGAAAGTTGCTTGCTGCAATTAGCTATCAGGGACAGAATGAGTATAGACCAAAAATACAAAATTAGGGTGATTCTTGTTATTCTACCTAAGAATATTGTAGCAGAAGGGAACTACTTCCACTTTATTCCCAATAAATCTAGAGAAAATAACTTCTTTTGCCTGAAAAGGGTAAACTGATTACCAGTGCGTATACTTACATACCAACTGTGGTCCTAGCAGAGGTGTCAGTTGACCTGTTTCAAAACATCCAGCCAATATTCAGTGACTATTCATTAAATTCCAGCTATATCAAGCCCTAGGCTATATGAAGCCTGGTTATTAGAAGCAAGAACTAAGTGTAGCTGATGGAATGGAGCAATGGTGAACTTTTAGGAGTCAACTCTAATAGCCATCAGATTCCTATAGCAAAGGAACTAAGGCCCTTAAAACACCAGGATAAGTGAGCCACTGATCAAAGTTCCTTTTATAGAGGTGACAGAGAGGCAGAGTTACTGAACAAAGTACCAGTCACCTCAGGGGTGATCTGAAAATCAGCCTGTGACCAGAATAACTTCAGATCCACTAGTAGTAATGAATCAAGACAAAGCTCCTAGGTACTCCTGCCAAAAGAAAATTTTGTGGTATATGCAATGTTTGAAAAGGAATAACTGTATCTAAATATACCTTATCTAACTTTTCATTATGAGTTGATTTGTATTCATCTAAGGGGCGAATTTTCAAATGCCAAAAGAATGAAACCTAAGATAAATTCAACAAAATGCTTTTTCTGGAAGTCTATTATTATTTCTAATACTCCAATATTGAAAAGGAAATTGAGTCTTCTTTCCAATGGCAAAAGGAGATTTGGGGGGTGTGTGTGTGTGTGTGTGTGTGTGTGTGTGTGTGCGCGTGTGTGCCTGTATGGTTTAAGGCACTAGGACTGAAAAGAAAAGAATACATGGCAAAAATGAGAGAAAGCGGAATCCTCTCCCTACTTCCTCTCCACTAAAGCTAATGGTTCTTTATAGGAGATGTGGTTTCCAAGGGAGACAGGTTTGCTGTGTCAGAATTGGGGAAGGTGTAAGATCTGGAAGTATAGCCATTAAAGCTAAAGAAAATGTGAATATTCAGCCATATATAGCACACAGCAGGAGGCTGCATGGTAGAAAGGTGTATCTTTTCATCCTCCCAAAGTAAATTTAAAGAATTTTTAGAAGTTAGGATCTGATGGCATCCAGACTTTTTAGACAAAGACCTTCTGATTTCAAGGATTACTTATCATTTTCCATTTTTAAAACATCTTATTATAATCCTGCCTTAGAGAATATATGTATAACCAGGTATCCTATATAAGGTTTATATCAAAACATTCTTAAAAGTCATAGTAAAAAGCATCACAATAACCATTACTTACATAGTGTTATTCAAAGCAAAGTTTCTTTTCAATTAACTTCAAAATTAATTTGTTAGCGCTAAATATCAAATCTGCATTAGTGCTCCTTTGGTAATTATTGCTTACTGTCAAGGCTCCATTAAGTTTCCATGTTTGAAATGATGAATGTGTGCCTCTATCGATTACTGTTTGTGATTTATTGAGTTACTCTTAGAATAATAATATTTCTCACAATATGTTTATTGTTTTTCCAACATTTGTGAATCTACTAAACCTTAAAGTTTATATATATTTAAACTCACAGTGGAAGTACTATATTATATTTTTTACAGGCCCTTAGGGACACCAGTATAAATATACTAGTTTAGTCATGAGTTTAGTAGACTTTATCACAGGGGACTTTGCCAAATTATCATACATTTCTATGCCAAAGGAACTGAGAAATGTAAAAAAAAAAATTTATTTCAGTTCTGACTGTGATTTTATTACAAGTCCTTTATTTTTTAGTCTCCTCTTTCTCTTTTAGTATCCTTTCTACCTTGAATCTAAATGAAGATTTTGTCAACATTTATATTAGACGCTTTAGCAATTTTTTTTTAGTAACTTAGTTTTATAGATTTTTTTGTCCAAGTTCTCAGTCTGAGGATGGAGTTTGGCACACTGACACTTAAGCAAATAGTCACGTTAAAGTTATTTAAGAAAAATTCTTTAAAAATGGAAAAATAGCTGATTTCCTCAGAGGAATGCAAGATTGATTGAATAATCCCTATAAAACCCTAAGTACAGAGCCCCACAAAGGGTTAAAACATGGTATTGAAAGATGTGGGGATCCACTGAAGAACATTAAGCTGAAGCGTGGCATGATCTCTTTGAATCTTTAACAGTTGTCTTAGCAGTTGTGAAGCAAATTTGTAGATGATGAAAGGTGATTAGAAGGTATCTGGAAATGTAAAGATGGATTTAGAGACCATTTCAATACCTTAGATGTCACGTGGACCAGTTTAGATGAATGACACGAGGTGGAGAGGAAAGACACAGATATATTTAGGAGATAAAGCACTGAAATTATAATGGTCAGACTAGGGTTAAAAGTATATGATGACTTTCCCCCATCTTTTTATTTATTTATATTTTATAAATTTTCTATGTGCATTAGTCAAAAAATCAATTTAGGGGAGTTCCTGTTCCAGCTCATGAGGATGAGGGTTCAATCCTTGGCCTCACTCACTGGCTTAAGGATCGGCATTGCCATGAGCTGTGGTGTAGGTCGGAGACTCGGCTCGGATCTGGCATTGCTGTGGCTGTGGTGTAGGCCAGCAGGTGCAGCTCTGATTCGACCCCAAGCCTGGGAACTTCCATATGCTGCAGGTGCAGCCCTAAAAAGAAAAAAAAAAAAAATCAATAGGGTAAGGGATGGCTTCTTGGAAAGATAATGATTAAGCTGAGTCTAAAGGACTAGAGGGGAATTCCCGTTGTGGCGCAGTGGTTAACGAATCTGACTAGGAACCATGAGGTTGCGGGTTCGGTCCCTGGCCTCGCTCAGTGGGTTAATGATCTGACATTGCCATGAGCTGTGGTGGAGGTCACAGACATGGCTCAGATCTGGCATTGCTGTGGCTGTGGCGTAGGCCAGCGGCTATGGCTCCAACTAGACCCCTAGCCTGGGAACCTCCATATGCCACAGGAGCGCCCTAGAAAAGTCAAAAAGACAGAAAAAAATAAAATAAAATAAAAAATAAAGGACTAGAGGAATTCTTGCTATGGCTCAGGGGGTTAAGAATCTGACTGCTGGGGTTCCCATCATGGTGCAGCAGAAGTGAATCTGACCAGGAACCATGAGATTTCGGGTTAGATTCCCTGGCCTTGCTGAGTGGGTTAAGCATCCGGCTTTGCTCTGAGCTGTGGTGCAGGTCACAGATGCAGCTTGGATCCGGCATTGCTGTGCCTATGGGGTAGGCCAGCAGCTGTAGCTCCAATAAGACCCCTAGCCTGGGAATCTCCAAGTGCCACACCATGGGAGCCATCCTAAAAAGACAAAAAATAAAAATTAAAAAAAAAAAAGACAAAAAAAATTTCTTTTAAGACAAAAACAAAGAATCTGACTGCAGCCGCTTGGGTCACTGCAGAGTGTTGGTTCAATCCCAGCCTGGCACAGTGGGTTAAAGAATCGGTTGGATTCACACCTTCAACCAGGAACTTCCATATGCTGAGGGTGTGGCCATAATAAATAAACAAACAAGAAAGAAATTAGCCATATGAAGAGGACAGTAGTAGTAGAGGTACAAAAAAGTACAGAATACAGTGTGCACGGGGATCTGGAAACAGTTGAGGGTTGCTGAAGTAGTGCACGATGGCAGAGAGTGCTCAGAAAGGAAGCTCAATAGGAAGGCATGGTAGCCCTATGAGAGCTCATTATGTTGAGATTCTATCCAACATACTGTGAACAACGGTTAGAGAAATATACACAGGGTAATGCATGTATGTGCTAGCCCCATCATTACAGAGTAACAAACTTGGTGGCTTTATTTTCTCATAGTCTTGGAGGTTAGCAGTCTCAGATCAACATGTCAGCAGGGCTGGTTTCTTCTGAGGTCTCTCACCTTGCCTTGCACATAGCTGACTTCTTCTTGTGTCTTCACATAGTCTTCCTCTGTGAATCTATCCATATCTTCTCCTGTTATAAGGACACCAGTTATATTGGATTAAGGTCCACCCTTATGACCTCATTTTAACTTAATTATCTCTTTAAAAACCCTATTTCTAAGTACAGTCAGATTCTGATGTTTTAGGGGTTAAGATTTCAACATATTGGAGTCCCCATCGTGGCTCAGTAGGTAACGAATCCGACTAGGAACCATGAGGTTGCGGGTTCAATCCCTGGCCTCACTCGGTGGGTTGGGGATCCAGCATTGCCATGAGCTGTGGTGTAGGTCGCAGATGCGGCTCTGATCCCACATTGCTGAGGCTCTGGCTTAGGCCGGCGGCTACAGCTCCAATTACACCCCTAGCCTGGGAACCTCCACATGCCGAGAGTGCAGCCCTAGAAAAGACAAAAAAAAAAAAAAAAAAAAAAGATTTCAATATATGAGGAAGGGGAGACACAATTCAGCCTGTAACAGAGAGGGATGTGGTTAAATTTCCTTTGTTAACCACGTAGCATATGGTTTTGAGAGAGAAAAGATAGATTATCAGTCTTTTGTAATAACTCAGACAAGAACTCATGATCCACTTTAAAGCAGTAAATGTAAAGGAATGTGAAACAAATACAATAATAATAATAAATCCAGAGAGAGGAGCTAGTCTGGAGGGCAAACTATGAATTTAATTTGGGGAGATTCAATTCTCTACCTAGTATAGAGTTAGGTGTAAGAATCTGAAACTCAAAGACAGATAATAGAGCCAGAAGTCTAGTTTGGGGTGTTGTTAATACATATGTTATTTGAAATCATGGAAGCAGATCTGTGTATCTGAGTGATGAGAGCAATGGACTTAGAACAGAAAATCAGCACTTATAGCATGGCAGAACAAAAGCCCATGGAGGAGACATGAACGTATGAGATAAAGCAGAAGGGTGCCTCATCATAGAATCTGAGGAAGTAAAGAGCTTGGATGAAGGGAACCATCAACAATCTAAAGAGCCTTCAAATAGAAAAAAAGGGAAATGTTAGCTCTATTTAGAATTGGAAGGATTGTTGGACATGGATACCTAACAACAATTCCTTGAACCTCTCTGTGCTGGGCACTGTGTAAAGCATTATAAAGCATATAGTTATATTTCATTTTGAGCTTCACTCAAAACTGAGGGAAGGATCATTGTGTCTGTTTTACAGATTAAGAAAACAGTGACTCGAGAAGCTTAAGGTCAACAGACAACAGCAGATCAGTGGAAGTCAGTTCTAGACTTTTCTAGGTCACCAAAACTGGCATGGTTTAACCACTAGTAATACTAACGCCCTAAAATTGAGGCAGTTTTATTAAATTAGAAAGGCTAGAAATCCAGAGAGCAGTGGATTGATGAGTGACTATTTGGTGAGGAAGTAAGATAGACTGCCCTATTCAGAAGAGAAGAAAAGAGGAGAGACCAATTCACCTTGCTCTCCTTTGTTTAGCACATGCCCCCCCCCCACAGTAGATGCTCAATACATTTTAGTTCAATGACCAAGAAATAAATGTTAATTTGAAGTAAGTATGACATATATATATAGAAGAGGAGGTAGCAGAAGTGTAGATTGCACACAGCCATAGAAAAAGGAAAAGTAGAGAGGGTACACTGAAGGAGAAAGAGAAGAAAACTTAAGCCAGATGCTTCCTAGAAAAGGTTGGTAGGACTTAGGACCAAGTGCACAAGTAAGAATTTCACCTGAAACACTTTCTTTAAGGTTGAGCAAAAAGAAGTATAGAAATGAATATGTTAAGGACATGTGACAAGTTGCTTCATCTTTTAACAATCCTCTCCATATTAAGCTTCCTCAGGAAAGACTATCTCACCCTTTCTAATAACTTATTTGCTTTAAAGTTTTAATAATACATGCAATTCGCTATGCCTAGATTTCCCTCTTTTTCACTATATGGTAATCTCTTATTGAAAAATAAAGATTCAGATTATCACTTGAAATGATTTCTTGAATTCTCCAAACAGAGTCTGTCACTTCCTCCCTTCTCTGCCTGTTAATGTACTTCTGTAGTGACTTGGAGGGCATAGATATGACACTCTTACATTTTTGTACTAAGCTTCTTTGAAATACCTTAGGATATATCAGCAGAGTATTTCAAAATGTTACAAGATATATTTTAAAGAAAAGGAATTTTATAAATTGATTTAACTTGGACACAATTCTATTTGTTAATTCAACTTTTTATATACAAAATAAAATGTTTCAAACTTTCTTACTAGTCAACTGAAGACTACTCTGTCAGATGAGTGCATTTTATAATAAAAACCCATTCTTAACTCATTGAATTTAATAATCTCATACTGCAAGTGGCATGTAGTTTGGGAAATTTTATGCAGTGTATTTAAAGAATAAAATATTATTTGCCATTATAAAGATTTAACTGAGAAATGATCATTTGCTTTGTTTTGCAATTTAAGCATACCCAATGTTTAAATCATTTTATGTTAGTAAAATTACAGCATTTAATTAATTTGAGTAAAATTTGCATCAGAGTTATAAGTAAAATATGTATGTCATTAACTGATACATGATCCCCATGATGTTTAAAGAAAATGATTTGTCCTCGTGCTCTAGCTTTACCATCGTCAAAGCCAAACTGTATGTTGTAATACTTTCAGCTTTCATCTGGTGTTCAATTTTGTTTGGTTCAGTAATAGAATGAGAACATTGACTGCTATCTTACTATTCTGTTAGACAAATTCATTCTTGAATAATCTATATGCCCTATGAGAAGGTCAAATGATAGAGCAGAGAGGTCTGAGACAAAACACCAAGATTTCATTGTTTTAAGTTTGGCAGGTATCCAGTTGCATATTTCAAATTATGCAAGAAAAATACAAAAAATGCACTATTATATTCAATGTAAGCTTGAACTTGAACTGTATAGCATTATCCTCATCTAATTTATAAAATATAGTTGTGTATATAAAATAGGAAACATGACATTCTTTGTAACATGCTGTTATTTTCTTCCTATCACTAAATCAAGAATGTAAACAATGAAATTTGAGAGAGTTAAGATAATGTTGTAAAAGAGCTGTATCAATTTTTCAAAAAAAATACCTCTTTAAGTAACCATTTAATATTATATCCCAAAATAAATAAATTTTAAAAAATACTCTAACAAATTCTGAGACAAAATATACTCATTAATAATCTGTGTATGTATTGCTGTCAATTAAACTTGCAGATAATTTTTGTTCAAGCACATTATGAACATGTTTGATTTACCTATTGTAAGCATGGAATTGTTCAACTTTTATACCATTTGTCATATTCTTCTAACGTAATTAACAATCATGAATCTGAGGACACTAGTTCTTGCCTGCTTCTGTGAAAATGCTTTAAAATTAATGTACATTAATTTTAGTTGTATGTAAACATATTGTAATATAAAATTATATTTTTATTTTTAATTTAAAAATAAATCTTTTTAATTGGAGCAAAAGAGAAATTTTTAATGCAGATAAGGTATTCAATCATCATTGAAAATTATGTATAACCATAATTGCACTTATCTGAGAAATGATAATTTGCTTTGTTTTGCTACTTAAGCATATCCAATTTTTAAATCATTATATGTTAGTAAAATTACAGCATTTAATTAATTTGAGTAAAATGTACATCAGAGTTATAAGTAAAATATGTATAAGTCATTAACTGAAACATGATTGGTGGCTTTTCTTGAAAAAAAGGAGGGCAAAATTAAGGTAGAGTAGTAGCATGATTAATTGATTCGGGATGGCTCCTGCTGAAAAATTATGTTCAATAAGAGTCTGTCATTATAATTTATGATCATTTGTCACTTTACAGTATATCAAATATAATGGATTCAAGTGCACAAGCTGTAAAAATGACTGTCATAAAAATGCCAATTTTTAAACTAAAAAGATGGTTATTTAACTGATTTAATTCAAAATAGTCATTGTATATTCATTTGAGCTATTGCTGTGTTTCCAGAGATGCAAATACTTTGTAAATGATTTTGTTCTCATATATGCTTAAAAAAAATCAAATTAACTATTTTTTTAAATATGTTTTAAAATACAAATAACACATATTTTTATTGAAACATGAAGATGCTGGTCAAAAGTTGCTTTTTTAAATATTAAATTAAAAAATAAAATGAATGATTATTTTTACAAATCAGAACATTCTTCCACTCAGAATTCTTTTAATATAATAAAATGTACTCTATTGCAGTATGTTCCCTTGCATATGTATCTCACTGATTTTTGTCAGTGATGTTTTCTCATATAAGAGCTTTTGTCAAACACTGTAGATCAAGCTGAATTATTCTACATATGATGGGAATGATATATTTAAGAAGAAAATTGTATATAACAGAAGACATTAATAAACCAAATTGTGTTATTTTCAGGAGTTCCCGTGGTGGCTCAGTGGTTAACGAATCTGACTAGGAACCATGAGCTTGCCGGTTCGATCCCTGGCCTCGCTCAGTGGGTTAAGGATAGGCGTTGCTATAAACTGTGGTGTAGGTCGTAGACATGGCTCGGATCCCCTGTTGCTGTGGCTGTGGCATAGGCTGGCAGCTACAGCTCCAATTAGACCCCTAACCTGGGAACCTCCATATGCTGTGGTAGCGGCCCTAGAAAAGGAAAAAAAAAAAAAAAAAGGCAAATTTTGTTATTTTCAGAGAAAAAAAGGGACACTGAAACTCAGAGTGATACCAATGGGTTCATTTGTGTTCTGCCTTAAATAGCATGCATCAGTAATGCTTGTTATTATAGAATTAATTTAAATGAGTAGAAATAACCTTGGAAATAAAAATTTAGTCAAGTTAGTTTCATGAGAATGGTTCTACTCAATGATTTTTATGTAGATGTTTTGTTTTCTCCTTTTAGGAAATATGCATGTTTTTACACATCTTGTCCACTCAGCTTGATTTTCTTGTTTTTAATCCCATCTAGTATTTGCCTAGTCCTAAAACTGTCCTGCTTTACAAAAATCTTGTTTATAGCCTATTTATATGAAATTATATTAAAACAAACAAACATTTCACCTCCCTGTGCTGTAGACCAGTTGGTCATTATTTTAGTCACCTTCTGCATTAGGAGTTCCATCTTTTGGGCATTGAAATTGATTTTTCTCATCTTAGCATCTGAAGATCCAGAGTGTGCCCCTTGCCCAATCGCCTGAGACTATACAGTGACACCTACAACAGAGGATGTGGAGGCAGCAGCTTTTCGGGCACCAGAAATGGCAGCATCAGGAGCATCAGCACGAGTAGACTTTGTAGAGGTAGTTCTCCCAAACTATACTGTGAAACCAAACATTTTCGCTGTGCTACCTGCTGATGGGGGCTGCCTTCCTACTGCCTAGTGTTATGCAAAATGTTTGGTCTTTGTTAAAGTTTAACAATGGCATTTCTGACTAATCTAGAGAAACCTGATTTTTTTCCCAAGTGTGTTCAGTCACCTTACCTTTCAATGAATGTGGAATTTTATCAGCCTCAGAAAAACATTAATACCCATATTTTTTGTCCAATTTGTTTCACTCTTAGTTTATATAAAGCTGCTGTCACATATAATTTTTGTATAAATATTTTTAAATAGATCAGAATAAGCCTCATTTTAAACAGCATCCTAATGCAGTAAGTAAGCATTTCTCTGGTCCGTTATAAACTTCAGAGACAGAATAGGGTTGTCCAGGTTTTCTGCTGTACCCGCTACTGGTGTTTCATTCTACACTTATTTTATAAAGAAAAGGGTTATTCCTAGATGGCCCCAGTCATAATATGGAAAGCCAGTGACTGACTGGTTTTATTTATTCTTTCATTTTATGTAATTTAATGTGAAACAGTTATTTTGTAACTATAAAACACATTTGTTAATTAACCACATTGGCTTTGTATACAGTTCAATGACATAACATTTCGATTTGCATGTAAAACAACTCTCTGTAATGGTGTGTTTGAAAAATAAATAACAGTTAATCGGTGCATTTGCTTTTAACATTTTATAAATTTGACTTAGAAAAGTAGGATACATTTCATACTGACATTTTGAAGAGTTTGAAATTTAGCATCCAGAGATCTTCATCTTGGCGCAGTACAACATGGTCATTCTTCACCCCATCTTTGCTCGTTTTGGAACAGGCAAGATAGAAAGAATTTAGTTCTATTGGAACTATTGCTTTATTAAATATAATTTGAAGGTTGTTTTCATAAACCAGATAAGAGCAAGATAGATTCATTGAGATTAATAGTATTTTTATTTTGTTGTTATTGTTTGTTTCTATTTTATTTTCTCTAAACAAAATCGACACTGAGTCGAAATGTACTTTTCTCAGTATTTCCATTCTTTTTTACCAATTTTAATTATGTGAATTTATAAAATAATGGCCTCAAATGCATAGCCCTTTGTAAAAAGCATATATACATATGAATGTGGATGTTGGGTTTTAGTTCAAATTGTATAAATACTGATTTTCCATGAGTCCTTATAAAGATCTTATGTAAACCTTCATAAATCTACTTGAGTTTATACAACATTGTTTTTAGGTGTGTGTCATATGCCCATTAACTTCTGTCATTTTCACATATATTACATATATATCTCTAGAAACAATATATTGAAAGGTATACTGCTCTTCTAAGAACACAAAAGTAAATCTCAGACTCTAAAATAAATCACGTTATTTTAGTGTAGTTTATAATGTGTTCTTGTTGCCGAAACTCTGCCTCTGCCCGTCACTGCCAAATAGAAACACAGTTTTGAGTTTTGGTTGAAGAAGAAAAAGATAGCTTTATTGCTTTGCCAGGCAAAGGAGGCCACAGCAGGCTAATGCCTTAAAAACTGCGCCCCCCTTGGAAAGGATTAGGAGGTGGTTTTATAGTTTGGGGAGTGGAAAATAGGGCTACAGATAAGCATCAGGATAGGGGCATGTTTGTATTGTCTTCCAAAGCTGGTGTTTAGTGGCCCAAGGACTGGCTCTGGTGGTCCTCCTTCTTCCTGGAATGAAGAATGCTTCATCTAGTAGTTCTTCCACTTGTTGGGGGTTTTAGTTCTGCAGAAAGGCTTAAAGATATTGCTATGTATATTCCTTAAGGAGGAACTAGGACCCTGCCCCACAGCTACACTATTGTCTCTTGACTGCTCCTTCCTGATCTCTGCATCCCCTCATTAGCAACTGTCCTTTGGAACTCAGGGAATGTCAAGGAGGCTGAAATTTAATCCCTAAAAATGAGAAATGGAGGACACAGAAAGGCTTGTGTGACAAGGAGCTCCACAGGGCACTAGCTCAGTTACATTCTTACCATGTCCTTCACATACCATTTTCAAAATTATTTAAAACGTCTGGCATGAAAGCAGCTTTAAAGTATATAATAAATATTGCTGTTCTGCCTCTATCATGTTCCAAATGAGGAAATGGATTTTCCATTGTTAAAGTCTGTTTTAACAGACCTGCGGTTAAAGTCCGCAGCAATGTACAATAGTTCTGTTGGATAATTATTTTATTGGCAGGACCTTACTGCAGTAAACCATGTTGCATTTCTGGTCTTATTGGCAGGACCTTACTGCAATAAACCATGTTGCATTTCAGCTCTTATGATACTGTATTACCATTAAGAGCTTGTATGTATGGGATAAAGGAAACTTTTCTTAATGAAAAGGCATTAACAAGTAACAATTGTTGTCAAAATGGAATGTTTAAAACTGTATCAGCAGAAATGATTAGTAAAATTAAATCAAATATCATTAACTATAATATGTGATTTGTTTTTGCTCACTATTAATGCTGTGTCACTGTTAATGTTCCAACAAGTGTAAATTATTGTAAATGCCTTTACAGTGTTTATGGCACTCTAATCTTTTATGCTGAGGCGTCATATATATTTTTTAAACTAGTTGACATATAAGATGTGTTTATATGCATTTGTTATGATTGAAAAAGTAGCCATCTCCTATTGAGCTATCTTTTAGAATTATATTCTATTGATTATACATTCACAGGTGGTGGGCCATACATATTAAACCAAAATTTGACTAAATGTACATTGATAACTAAAATACAGAATAACTTAAGAAAGCAGCACAATATATGCTTAGCCATTTTCCAGGATACCAAGGACGACAGAATCATTTCCTTCCTTGTAAGATATGCGTCCTTCCCAGGCACCTGGGCCACCATGTGAAAAATATATTGAATTGCTTTTCGACATTTTCTTGACAAGTCATGAAGAGAAGTCGGTTTTTATGGCTCTCAGAAGTGCCTCAGAAAGTAAAATATATCTTTCCTGTCTTTCTCAGAAATTGCAGACTCCTGCATGTGTATTAAGAATTCCATATACTCTCCCATCCCTATTTTTTAGTTCATAACAAGTTTACAACTAAGATTTCTGCCATTTTGTCTTTTCTTTTCAATAAAGTCAACTTTTCCTGGAGCCAAACTGGCAGATCTAACTTTTGTCACACACACACACACACACACACACTATATATATATATATATATATATATATATATGACTGTTTTACAAATCACTGGTCATAAACAAAACACAAAGAAGTCATGTTAGGTGTTGTCGGTTTTATTTTATAATACTTGCTTCTGCCACAAGCAATCAATATAAATTGGATAAAGACTGATAGTTTCTATGTATTTATTGGCAGAAAGCCAGAAAATATTAGTAGGGCAAAGCTATAGCATCTGGATGTCTTTACAGTAAAAATAACAGTTTCAGAACAGAAGGGAGGAGAACAGCCTAAGGATGTGGAAACCACACAGTTGCTCAAAATCTCCTTGAAGTAAAAATCTTCTATAAAACCAATAAATTCCCCCTGCCTTTCATGCAGTACATACAACTTGCTTTGATTTCAGTTGTTTGATATATAAGGATATAACATTGGAAACAGAACTCTGAGTCATTCCTTGGGCTTGGGCAAATGTTGGATAGAAGGCAAGCTTTTAATTCAGTCCAGCTCAGTAAATGTAAGGGGCCTACTGTGTGTCAAGCTCTGTGATTAACATTAAAAACATCAAATACAACAGAGCCATTAGGCAGATTACAGTTTGGTAAGGAAAGGAACAGAGACAATATAAGCAAGGAAAGCATTACATGGAATGCAGCATGTTACACAGGATTATAGAAAGGTGACGACCCGAGCAGAAATAGTGTAAAGTGATGCTTAATCCTATCAGCAGAGTCCAGGTAAAAATTTACAAAGGAAGCAAAGCCTGAGGAATCTTGTGAACAAAAATTTGAATCTAACAAGTGGGCAGAAGGGGTGTTGCTTAAAAAGAAAATATGTCACAAGGAATTAAACATGCAAAATAGCCTGTGTGAGGAATGAGTAGCCATGAGGTAAATAAGGAAATAACACAAAAGGCCCATGTGCCTTGGTTGGACTTCATTTTTTAGGTAAAACAGTTTGAAAGAAAGGGTTTTAAGTAGAGGAATGATAGATTTGTGAATAATGGGTTAAAATGTATTAAGTACATGTATGTATCACTGGGTCACCATGCTGTGCAGTAGAAAATTGACAGAACACTGTAAACCAGCTGTAATGGAAAAAAAATAAAAATCATTATGTAAAAAAAAGATTCACAGAGAACTTCACTAAAGAAGCAAAGAACAAAAGCCACACAATATTTTTTTAACAGCTTTATTGAGGTCTATATTACAAACATAAAGTTCACCTATTAAAGTGTACAATTTAATAATTTTTATTGGATTTATACTAAAATCATCACCACAATGCAGTTTTCAGTATTTCCATCATCTCTACCAACATCCCTTGTCTCAGTCACAGCCAGTCCTCCATCTGATCTCTCAGTTCTCACTCCAGCCCCTGGCAACCACTATTCTGTTTCCTGTCTATAAATTTGCCTTTTCTGAACATTTCATGTAAACTGAATCATAAAATTTTGTGTCTGGCCTCCTTCACTCAGCATGTTTTTGAGGTTTCTATCGGGTCATTATGGGACAAAAGGAACAGAGGTATTTCACTCCCCATAAGACTATGAATACTGGGAAAATAGCCTATGAGAAAGATGTTGAGTGAACCTGGCCAAGGTGTGGTGAATACAAAGGCACCAAGAACGTGAGGACAGGGTGGCATGGAAAGAGAATTTATTAAAGTGGAAGAATCAGACATGCATAATAACATAAAAGTAGAAGAAAATCAGTCAAGATATTTTAATAAAAAGTGTTGAAGACTAAATCTTGAACATTTGTTTCCACTGCAACTTAAAGGTTTGCAATGGGTGTTTGCAAACATTGGACTTCCTGTTTGTGATTACTACTTGGAGATATCACAAGCTTGTTAACTTCTTAGATTATAACCACTTTTCTAAAGAATACATTGCCTTAGAGAAAACCAATAAATCATAACCGACTAGCATCTGCAGTTAGAAAGAGTCATCATTTAGGTTTTTAATGGCTGAGTAACATGCCGTCATATATATGTACCACATTTTCTTCTTTATTCATTCCTTTGTTTATGGATGTTAGGTTGTTTTCTAGGTCTTAGTTATTATAAATCGTGCTGCAGTGAACATTGGGGTGCATATATCTTTTTGAATTATGGTTTTCTCTGAATAGATGCCCAGGAGTGGGACCATATGGTAGTTCATTTTTAGTTTTTTGAGGAACATCCATACTGCTTTTCATAGTGGTTGCACCAATTTAAATTCCCACTAACAGTGTAAAAATGTTCCCTTTTCTCCAAACCGTCTCCAGCATTTTTTGTTTGTAGACTTTTTGATGATGGCCATTCTGACTGGTATGAGGTGATGCCTCATTGCAGTTTTAATTTGTGATAAATAAAATAATTAGTGATGTTGAGCATGTTCTCATGTTTTTTGTTTTTGTTTCTGTTTTTTTTTTGCCATCTAGATATCTTCTTTGGAGAAATAATCTGTTTTGATCTCCTGCCCATTTCTTTTTTAATTGGGTTGTTTTGGGTTTTTGTTTTTTTGTTTGTTTGTTTGTTTGTTTTTATGTTGAGCTGCATGAGTTGTTTATATATTTTAGAGATTAATTCTTTGTCAGTTGCTTAATTTGCAAATATTCTATTCTGTGGGTTGTCTTTTCATTTTGTTTATGGTTTCCCTTTGCTGAGCAAAACTTTTAAGTTTAATTAGGTGCCATTTGTTTATTTTTGGTTTTATTTTCATTAGGAGGTGGATATGAAAAGATATTGTTGTGGTTTATGTTAGAGTGTTCAGCCTATGTTTTCCTCTAAGAGTTTTATAATATTTGGTCTTATATTTAGATCTTTAATCCATTTCGAGTTTATTTTTGTCTATGATGTTGGAGAATGTGCTAATTTCATTCTTTTACATGTAGCTATCCAGTTTTCCCAATACCACATATTAAAGAGACTGTTTTTTCTCCATTGTATATTCTTGCCTCCTTCAACATAGATCAGTTGTTGATGATTATAGCTTTGTACTATAGTCTGAGGTGAAGGAGCCTGATTTTTCCAGCTTTGTTTTTCTTTCTCAGGATTATTTTAGCTATCTGGGGCCTTTTGTGTTTCCATACAAATTAAAAATTTTTTGTTCTATTTCTGTGAAAAATGCCACTGGTAATTTGATATGGATTATGTCTAATCTGTAGATTGCCTTGGATCATATAGTCATTTTGACAATATTGATTCTTCTAATCCCAAAGGATAGTATACCTTTTCATCTGTTTGTGTCACTTTTGATGTCTGTCATCATATCTTATAGTTTTCAGTGTACAAGTCTTCATCTCTTTACATGGGTTTATTCCTAGGTATTTTATTCTTTTTGATGTGATGGGGTAAATGTGATTATTTCCCTAATTTCTCTTTCTCTTTCATTATTAGTATATAGAAGTGTAATCAATTTCTGTGTATTAACTTTGCATCCTGCAGCCTTATCAAATTCATTGATGAGCTCTCAAAGTTTTCTTGTAGTGTCTTTAGGACTTTCTAGTATAGTATCATGCCATCTGCAAACAGGGATAGTTTTACTTCTTCCTCTCCAATTTGGATTGTTTTTATTTCTTTTTCTTCTCTACCTGCTGTGGCTAGGACTTCCAAAATTATGTTGAATAGATGTGACAAGAGCAAGAGTTTCCATAGTGGTTCAGTGGTTAATAAACCCAACTAGTATCCATGAAGACATGTGTTCGATCCATGGCCTTGCTCAGTGGGTTAAGGATCTGGCATTGCCATGAGCTATGGCATGGGTCACACATACGGCTCAGATCCCACATTGCTGTGGCTGTGGTGTAGGCCAGAAGCTTAGTTCCAATTCAACCCCTAGCCTGGGAACCTCCATATGCTGTGGGTGTGGCCCTAAAAAGGCAAAAGGCAAAAAAAAAAAAGAAGTGATAAGAGCAGACATCCTTGTGTTGTTCCTGATTTTAGTGGGAATTCTTTCAGCTTTTCACTGTTGAGAATGATGTTAGTAGTGGGTTTGTCATATATGGCCTTTATTATATTTACAGCAACATGGGTGGTCCTAGAGATCATCATACTAAGTGAAGTTAGTCAGACAGTGAAAGACAAAACATCCATGATATCGCTTGTATATGGTATCTTTAAAAAGGATACCAATGAACTTATTTTCAGAACAGAAACAGACTCCCAGACTTTGAAAACAAACTCATGGTTACCAAAGGGGGCAGGTAGTGGGGAGGGTTGGATTTAAGGCTTGGGATTGGCATATACACACAGTAGTATGTGGAATAACTGGCCAGCAGGGACCTGCTGTACAGCACAGGGAACTGTACCCAATATTCTGTGATAATCAATAGGGAAAAGAATTTGAAAAAGAATGAATGTGTGTATATGTATAACTGAATCACTTCGTTGTACAGCAGAAATTATTACAACATTGTAAATCAACTATACTTCAATAAAACTGTTTAGAAAAAAAGTAAAGGGTGAGTGAATCTAGAACAATCTGTATTTTCCTTAGAAAACCACTTGGGACAATGTGGTTGGGCACACTGAGACTGGAATTGCAATTATTTAGATAATGCAGGATTGGTTTAAGAATTCTTATTCACTTCGAGAAACACTTCATGGCATTATTAGCCACCCAATAAAAAGGTCATAAAAAAATAAGTTCTTTCTGCAGACAAAGAGGGCTACTGGCTGATTCTCTGGATATGCTTTCAAGTTCCACCCCCCACTAGCCAAGAAGGGCTACCATGCTGATCTGGCTGCTACTGTGAGACAGAAGACAAAGCAAGTTTGGGAGTTGCTTGTGTAGACTACTAGTTACTAGAAAAATCACAGGATTGCAGTGATAAAAGGACTAAGTGCTGGCCAGAATAGCCCACCACTTGGGTGTACAGGAAGGACAAGCTCAGAAACAAAGAAACAACTACATAGGAGAGCCTAACAAAAATCTCTGGGCTTAATGTCATGATTGGCTTCAGGCCAATAACCAGGTGAACCAAGGCAGAAACCTCAGAACAAAGCAACCAACACAGGTTTCCCAAGGGCTTACCAAGAGAAGCTGGAATGAACTGGCCACTCTCTACCTCTTAAGAGGCTCGTTGTCCACTGTGGCCTCAGGGATTGAACAGACTTCTAATCCCTAGTTAGAGACCCTCTGGGGCCATGCAAGGGTAAGAACTAGATCTCAATTCCAAAGGTGAATTCCCTAAAGTGGCTTGGAGTGGGTAGGACATATCCAGAATCCTGAATGTTGGTGTGGTCTGTTTGCTTCTGTTAGAGTAATGAGGAGTATCCACCAGCTGAAAAACAAACTTTGGTCTTAAAAAGAGAAGAGGTGAAAGCTATACTAATATACTTAAATCATAGGATCACTCTATGAGATGGTCAGAGACATAGGAGAAGTATTTGCATTCTCTGGGTTTAAGGAGGAAAAGAGATATTTAAATGAAATTGGATAAGGTAGATTTTTTTTTCCTCCGCCTTTGCCTACTTAGTTTCTTCCCCCACCTCTGTTTTGTGAGAGGAGAAAAGACAACAGTCACTGAAAAGATTCTTTCAAAGGAAATTTGTTAAAGAAGAATTGTACTCTCCTCCATATGGAAGGCAGAGGTGAGGAGACATGATTCATCGGGGATGTACACCATGAGACTTAATCCAGCCCTGAGGAAAGAGACAAACAAAAGTAGAAAATGGGGTGAACATGATGGCAGAAATAAGAGGTTTACATGGGGTAAGAGAGTAAGCTTTCCCTGCGAGTTTTGATGTATTATACAGTAAGACAGAAACTATCAATGAGAAAGGCTATGAACCACATGATTAGATCCTCTTAACCATCAAATAACTTAAGGAAAGAAGTTGTCATTTGGAGGCAATGTTTCCTTAAGCATCTTTGACAAGGGAATTATAGGAGTGAATATGGAGGACAGGGAAACCAGTGCTGTAATCTGGCAAAGAGAAGGTGACCGTTACGACAGAACGGTCAAGGAAAGTAAATAGACTTGGGAGACATTTTTGGAAGTGAAATTCAAAGGGCTTTCGTCAGAGGGTGTTTTATTCTTGGCATATATAAGGAAACAAGGGAAAAGGCTGACAAAATCAGACTGTTTCCAGATTACTCTATAAATCAGAATTTCCCTCTTTGGCTTTATGATTTGATTTGAAAAGGATTTCCCAGACAATAGGCACAGCCATGTTCAAATGCAATTAATAACAAATCTGTAAAGCCAACCATAAAGCATGTTGCATTAAAACTGTTTGGGGTTGACTATAGCTCTGCTTCCATATATTAATTTGACTAAGGTCTAGCACACATGTCAATGCCTCTGTGAAAACTTCTCTGGTTGCCTATCTGTACCACATATAGGACTTTGAATATAATGTTGCCAAAAAGTTCTCATGTTATATTATAATCAGTTGTTTAAGGGTCTGTTTCCTTGAGCTCTTTGAAGACAAGATTACATCCTCTTCATCACTGCATCTCCAGTGGCTAGTAAACTACTTTGTCCAAAATTCATTGTGTCGAATGACCAGATGACATGTGGCAATCAAAGGAAATATAATTTCCTGCTTAGTGTTTAAATAGTGTTCTATGTAATAAAAAACAATCTGATTAAATTCTAAAGGCATTCTGTATCTATTCAGAAATGTTGAAATTGTTGTAAGAATTATTCTAATCAGAACCCCCAGTGAAACGAATACATCTATGTGCTGCTAGTCTCAATTAATCAGGCTACTGGACTATTGTTTGAGTACTTGTTTAGGTGTTACTTTCATTTGAATTATTAAAATATAATTTTAGTCCATCATTCTAAAATTTAGTGCATATCTTTTACTTAAGGTAATTATTCTGGCCTTTCTCATCTAATATCCTCTGGTTTCTTATTGTCTATACTGGTTTCTTCCTATCCATACTTTAATCTTCCAATATATAAGGCCTACAGTTCTATTCTTCCATCCTCTGCATTCTACCTAAATTTGAGTCATTTATTTACGTGCTTTGCCTTTGTGTTTTTTTGAATTGTAAATTTCTTTAAAAAATTTTTATTGTAGTTGATTTATAGTGTTCTGTCAATTTCTGCTGTATAGCAAAGCGACCCAGTTATACAAACATATATATATATATATTCTATTTTTCACATTACTTAAATTGCAAATTTCTTGAGGCCAGGTTTGTTGTTTTATTCATCCTGCAGAGCTCCTAGCATAGCAGCTTGCAAAGAGTATGCATAGCTAATGCGGAAGAAAGGAAAGAAAGAAAGGGAGAAAAGTAATCACCCCATAAATACTGAGAGAAAATAAGATTACTTCCAGTTGGACGTAAGAACACATTTGAGAACATTTGACCTAGGTTTTAAAGGGGAAGTTATATTTCAGCTCTTGGGAAGAAAGCAGTGGTATACTTGTGGAGGAAATGAAGGCTGTAAGAAAGTACAGGGAGTATTTATGGAATGGCCTGATTTTGCTGACAGCTGGAAAAGTTAAAATGAGTAGTGGAAGTAGAAGTGCAAAGGTGGATTGAGATGGTCCTGGCTAACTGGCAGCTATTAAAAATTTTTGACTGTGGGCGTAACAAGGAAGGGTTGATATTTAAGGCAGGAGTTAAAACTCAAGAGAAAATAAATGTTGGGACAACATTCCATAAATAAAGCAAATAATGTACTTAAACACAGCAATACATATTTTTAAATCTCTTCTGAGTGGCTGACACTTTGATAGACCTGAAGCCAGATGAAGTCATTTACATTACAACTCAGTCTTTGTCTTCCCCTCGGATAAAACAGTAATCTAGACAAAACTGATTTAGCCTATAAGTGATCTTGTGTTCCTTGACAGTGAAAGGCAATGAATGTTTATTTAGTGGGTATACCAGGCTCTTTATCCACAAACATTGTTTCACTAAACCTTGTAACAGTGTAAGGTATGTGTGGTCACTTTTTTTAACCAATAAGGAAACTTGAGTCTCAGAAATTAAGCAGAGTAGAAAGTGGCAGAACCTGGATTCAAACCCATTTCTTCCTCTGTTGCTTCATAATGTATTGACTGCACTGTGTTGCCTACAGATTATAGTTCTTAAATTATATTTTTAGCAACTTCAAATTATCTATGCTGATGGTGTTCACTTGATGATTTATCTCAAAGGCACTTGATCAGGAATCAAATTCTATTAATGCCTCCTCTAGATTGTAGATATTTGTCACATATGACAAGGATTGCTTTTTCTTTTGAGATGCTTTTTTAAAAAATGTCATGGTATGTTTTAGGTTCTGGACTTGTAAATTTACCAGTCCTCATAATGATAAATCAAGGAAATGATCAATGGTTTCATAGGGTTATGGAGTATCAATTTGTAGTAATGTAGAGTTCATTCATTCCTGCCTTTTTTTTTTTTTTTTTTTTTTTTGGCCCTATCCGTAGCATGTGGAAGTTCCCAGACCATGGATCAAACCCAGGCTGCTGCAGTGACCCAAGCCACAGCAGTTGACAATGCCGGATCCTTAACTGCTAAGCCACCAAGGACCTCCCATTTCTGCTTTTAATTTATGGCTCAGTGTCTTTAACTATCAATTTTATATTTCCAAACTTTTAACATCAAGGTGATTTCTTCCTTTGCATTTCCTAACATATGAGATTGTAAATGTAACAATACCTTATGTGGCTAACATGCATTTAATTTTTCAAAGCTTTCAACAGTAAACTTTTGATCTGTACGTTAACCTAGTAAGAAAGGTATAAAAGATATTTTCTGCTCAGGTAATAAGAACTTTAATGTTATTTGCTACCATATAAATAATGTCCTTAGTGCCACAGGCAATGAACGGATTTTGTGTTAGCTTAAGTTATTTATTGATGTATATTAATTCCACATTATATTTCTCCTTGGGGACAAATGTTTAGCATTGTAATTATAAGTTGATACTTTACAGAAAAATTTCACAGAAACTGGTAAAACTTTGAAATATAAATTTTCTGCGGTAATTATCATAAATGCAGTTAACACAACTGGGGATATTTCTATAGTAATTACCGAACAATGTGTTTTCAGTATTCCTTGACGTAGATAAATACAGAAACTGTGTAGCTTCTAATATCAAAGCATTTGCTGCTGGAAGATATTTCTAAATTTACTTTTTAATATATAACATTTATCACGCTTGAAAATCAAACTTTTTTCTGTGATATACATAATTGATATACATTTTACTCTTTAGGAAAACAAGTAGAAACTGGAAAATTTCTAGGAAAAAGCAGAAGAATGTAATCCTCATCAGTCTTCTCTGGATGAATAGGTTTATGTGGGCACCTATAATTGTAAAAAAAATGACTTGGAAATAAAGAGGATTAAAAAGGAACAATAAATATGGATACATTGAGATGGCAATCTCTAAACTATCATCCTAGTTTTGACATTTAGTAATTCTAACAGAAGAGTAAAACAGTATATTCCTTTAATACCTAGCTTAGGGAACAAAATAAGAAATAAATGTATTTAGCATTAGTGACAGAAAATTCTATAAGAGAATGAAAATTAGATCAAGGAAAACTTGCCCAACGTTTACTGAAAACTTGCAATGTGTCGAGTGCTATACTACATGTTGAGAATTTGAAACATATATTTGATCCTTTCATTAAGTTCTTGGTTCTATGGAAGAGATATTCTAGCCAAGGAAAGTCATGTGCAAAAGTAGAGAGATGAATCAGATACTAATGAATTATGTAAAGTACTAGGATATTTTTTTGTATTGGATATATTAGCTTGTGCATATCAAGAAATGGGGTTTAAAAAGTACGGCACAGCCTATTCAAGTAGAGTTTTTATGTCAGTATAATGGTTAGATCAATAAAAAGAAATAAGCCCAATTCAGTCAATTTTTCAGGGGATACTGGCCATTTAATTTTACCTAATATAGAGAACAGAATTTAACATTTATAGGTAATATAATTGCTAATATTTATTGAGTTCTGAATTCTTTGCCTATATTAATTTATATAGCCCTCACATTAACTCTTGGAAGTAGGTTTTAGTACTGTCCTTATTTTATAAGACACTGAAACATAAAGAAATTATTTGCACAAAGTTACAAAACTGGTAAGAAGAAGTGGAAAGATTCTAACCCTGGCAGCAGCTTGACTCAAAAAGTCTTGTTCTGGAGTTCCCATCGTGGCACAGCGGAAAGGAATCTGACTGGGAACTATGAGGTTGTGGATTCTATCCCTGGCCTTGCTCAGTGGCTTAAGGATCTGTGGTGTAGGTCGCATACGCAGCTCATATTTGGCATTGCTGTGGCTCTGGTGTAGACTGACAGTAACAGCTCCGATTGGACCCTTAGCCTGGGAACCTCCGTATGCTGTGGGTATGGCCCTAAAAAAAAAAAGTCTTGTTCTTAATTACCAGGCATAGCAAGGTAGAGTCCATTCAAACGGGATTGAAGTTTTGAGGATGTGTGATCATAATTTTTAGAGGTTTGAATACATATTGAATTCAAGAAAGTTTTGGTAACATTTGTTAGTAAAGTATCCAACTCTTAAAAAAAAAAGTTTTATTAAAGTAATGACTCTAAGGAACTGCACATATTGAAAGTGTACAATTTGACGAGTATCGAAACATATATATATCAGCAAAAGGATCACCACTGTCAAGATAATGAATATATCCATCACCTGAAAAAGTTTCCTCTTGGTACTGCTTACGCATGCCTCATCTGGACAAGCGCTATTCTGCTTTCTGTCCCTACAGATGAATTTGAATTTTCCAGCATTTTATGTGAATGTGATTGTAGAGTATATTCTGTGTTTGTTTGTTTGTTTGTTGCTCTGGCTTCTTTAACTGAGTATTATTTTATTTGTCCATCTTGTGATGGTTATCAATTTTTATTTCTAAGTATTATTCCATTGTATAAATACAGCACAATTTCTTTATCTTTTCACCTCTTGATAGATATTTGAGGTGGTTTTTTCCAGTTTTTCACTGTTATGAGTAGGCTGCTATGAATAGTCAAATACAAGTCTCTGTATAAATGTTTAAGGAAAGAAGTCAGGCACAAGGAATATATATATTTTTTCATGAGGCAAAACTAGTCTGTGCTATTGGAAATTATATTAGTAGTTATCTTTTAGGAGGTAAGTCAGTGATTAAAAGGGTGCATGAGGGAGCCTGATTTCAGACTCTGAAAACATTTTGTTTCTTCATCTTGGTATTGATTACATAGGTAGCCAATTCAGTATATGAAAATTCAGTGAGCATTATACTTCTGGTATGTACTCTTTCATAGGTATCTTACACTTTGATTAACAGTTAAAATAAAAAGTGAGGCTAATGAAATGGTTTCGTTCAGTCTTGATGATCTTCTATGCATTATCTGGCATGTATGCTTTTGATTTCATAGCCCTTATTACTATTCCAGTTAAATACACCTATAGAACTTCCTTGTATATACTGTACATTACTTTTATACTTTTTACTGTAATTACTATTTTACTGTAGGTCTTGTTATACCATAAAATTTCTGGAAAAAAAAATGTCTAACTTTCTTACCTCCATGTCTGTTGTCTAGCTTGGTGCTTAGCACATAGTAGGTATTCAGTAAATATGTGGATGAATGATAGGACATTTTTCTTTGTGGTTTCTTATGCACCTGCTCAAACTTTAGCCTCTGAGTCTTCATTAGGTGGTTTCTACTAAAGGTTTTGTTTCCCATATTGTTGACAGATTATGGATTACGTTATGTAATGTTGAAAGTTTTTCTTCATTACCTCAATTATTTGTTTTAGCATACAGTTTTTAGAATAAGAATAACTTTTTTCTTTCCTTTTTTAGGGCCACACTCATGGCATATGGAGGTTCTTAGGGGTCTAATTGGAGCTATAGCTGCCAGCCTATGCCACAGCCACAGCAACGCTAGATCCCAGCCGCGTCTGCGAACTACACCACAGCTCACGGCAATGCCAGATCCTTATCCCACTGAGCGAGGCCAGGGATCGAACCCATAACCTCATGGTTCCTAGTCAGATTTGTTTCCCTTGCACCAGGATGGGAACTCCAAGAATAACTTCTCTTCTTGAGTATTTATCATGTGCTCTGAGCACTTTACGTCTACTAACATTTAAGTAAGTAGATGTAAACCCAACAATGTAATACTCACACTGTCTCCATTTTATAGGGAACCTGAGGCATAGGGATGTTAAATACCTGCCCAAGATCAAAAGGCTTGTAGATGTCAGAACTCAAATTTGACCCCAGACAGTGTGACTACAGAACTCGTGATTTTATACAGTCTAGTCTTCTGTGTTTAGATCTGCTACATTGTGTCCTTATGTTTCTTCACTTCCTTCAGAACTTTGATAAAAACGTTAGTTTTCCAAAATGGCTTTCTCTTACCATTTTATTTGAAGTAGCAGCTCTTCAGATACTCTCAATTATTCTCACCCTGCTTTATTATCTTCATTGCATTTACTACTATGTGATGATATTTATGTTTATTTCCTTTTCACACCTGTCTCCCACTAAAGTGGCAGCTCCTTGAGGGCAGACTTAATCTGTTTTACACTTATCTATATTATTATGTCTTAGAAAAAGGGTTAGTACATAGCAGATGTTTAATAATATTTGTAAACGAATGAATAGATCAACTTATACCGTGACACTTTGTTGCACCAGGCTTGGCAAAGATTTTAGAGCATAGAATAGAGACCAAAAAGAATCTCTATTAGAAACATGGATACCATTACAAGTTCCATGTAGTACGCTTGAACATATCCTGGAAGTCTTCACTCAAGAGTATTTCTGGGAGTTCCCACTGTGGCTCAGTAGGTTCAGAATACAACTAGTATCCATGAGAATGCGGGTTCCACCCCTGGTCTCGCTCAGTTGGTTAAAGGATTCAGCGTTGCTGCAAGCTGTGGCACAGGTTGCAGATGCGGCTCGGATCTGATGTTGTTATGGCTATGGTGTATGTAGACTGGCAGCTATAGCTCCAATGAGACCCCTAGCTTGGGAACTTCCATATGCCCCAAGTGGGGCCTTAAAAGGAAAAAAAAGAGAGAGAAAAAGAGAATTTCTGAACATGCCAGTATCATTTGAATTTTTATTCTGGAAATGACTTGGTTCTGGCAAAAGGGAGCCAAAAGAGAGGTTTTATATTACATCATATGACTTTCATTTTACAAAGATATCTGTGGCTTCTCTGTGAAGAGTGTACTCTAGAGGGCACAATGGAAGACACAGTAACCAGTGGAGGAGGCCGTGGAAGAAATCCATGGGAGAAACAAAGCATTGGACTAGAGCTATGAAGGTGACTATAGAAATGAGAAGAAATAGACTTCAGAGAGAGTAGAACCCATAGTGGGTTCTTGGTGAATAATTAGTCATGGGTTTCTGATTTAGGTAGTATCAACTCACACACAAGATAGAGAAGGGCTGGAAAGATGACTAATTTTGTTTTCAGCATGATCAATTGGATGTTCATATGGTGTATGCAAAACTGCTAAGTAAACAATAAAAACTTTAAACCTAGATCCTAGAAGAGATCTGTGGCTAGAGAGTTACATTTCAGTCATAAAATGCTTGAAGTTGCATGCGGACCATAGATAGAATATTGTTATTATCAATAGGTTCTTAACTAGTTTCATGATAACCAACTCTGTAATTTAAGCTGAAAGAGACTCTAATGATAGGACATTGCATAAATGGAAGAACTGACGATAAGACAAGTAAATCTTAGGAGGAACAGGCAAAAGAGATTTAAAAAATGAAAAGTGTGGGAGTTCCCTGGTGGTTTAGCAGGTTAGGGATCTCGTGTTGTCAACTGCTGTGCTTCCAGTTCAACCCTGGCCCTGGAACTTCCGTATGCTGTGGGCTTGGCCAAAAAACAACAACGAAAAACAAAAAAACTCAATAGTATTATTGCCAACACTGAATACTGAATGCCACAGTTTGTCACTGATATCCTGCCAGCCCTGGGTACGGACCACTGCTAATCACCCTGCCGTCTCTGTTACCATCACCACTGTTTCTGCTGCTCAAGCCCTAATGAATTCTCCCCAGTTAGATGCTGTGGAGAGAAGGGAACGTGTGTCTGACTTGTATAGCCCCCATGTCCAGCTCACTGATGCTTGAGAACCAGGTGTCTGGCTTCTAAAAGGGATGTTGATCCGCAACAGGCAAAACCCACGGCAGATACTTACTCATCAACATTTGGTTTATTAATTGCTTTAGCAAGGGAGGCTGCCTGCCACGGAGAACCAGAGAGCACCTCGGTAAGAGGGAAGTAGGAGGGACTTACAGGTGATTTTGGAGAAGATTTAAGAAGGTCATTGTCTCTTCTGGGCTGGGTATTCTCTGGGATATTTGGTTATTAGAGATTTTAGTGTTTTTTAACCTATGAGACCAGAAGATTAGAGAGGAGCTGTAGTTGCCCTTGGAGAAACAGTAATCCCTCATTGTGATAGAAGCACAAGGTCAGCTTTTGTGTCTATTCAGGTATGATTTTTGTAGTTGAATTGTTTTTGTTTTGTTCCATCATTGTCTGAAGAGTCCTCAACTGAGTTAGATAATTTTGTGAAATTACTTGTGATCAGCAGGGAAATACCACAGTTTAGTGCTTGGTGGTAGCAACCAGGCTAGCTCTCAGCTGTCAGCTGTCAGCTATCAGGGCTCTTTTTCCCTTCTCAGTAGATAAGCTTTGCATCCTACCAAGATTCCAAAAGTGAGAATTATCAAAATGCCAGATGCAGGGCAGGCAATTAAAAAATTACTAAGCCTACAATTTCCAAACTTTAGTTATTGTATTAGTCAGCTCAGGGTGCCATGACCAGGTGATTTAAACAACAGAAATTCATTTCTCATAGTTGTGGTGGGTGGGAGGCCTAAGATCAAAATGTTGGCTAATTCAGGCCCCCTCCCTGACTTGCAGATAATGCCTTTTCTCAGTGTCCTCACAGGGCAGAGAGAGGAGGATCTAGTCTCTCTTCCTCTTCTTCTAAGGACAATAATGCTGTTATGGGGACATTGTGACCTCATCTAAATCTAATTATCTCCCCAAAGCCCCATCCCCAAATACCATCACATCAAGGATTGGGACTTCAGCATATGAATTCCTAGGGAACACAAACACTCAGTCCATAAGACATATCACTTTAGGTCAAGGATCAGAAAACTTTTTCCTGCAATGGGCCAAATAATAAATATTTATCTAAGGACTGAAAATTTTGAATTCTGTATCATTTTCATGTTGTGAAATATTATATTCTTCTTTTGATTTTTTCAACTATTTAAAAATATAAAAACTATTCCTTATTTGTAGACTATGTAACAACTGACAGTGGGCCAGATTTGGCCTGCAGGATATAACTTGAAAACCCCTACTCTAACTAAGAAGTGCTATTACTGATAAGTCTGTTACCTGTAAACTAGATGAATAGAGAAGATTCAGTGGTGTTAAATGGTTTAGAAGAACAGGGTTGAATTTGAAAAAAAGTCACCATAATAGAGATTCCATTACTTCTGGTTCCTTATTGTAAATCCCAGAATCTATGTCTATTTTAATAGCTTTTAAATTGGAGATAGTAATAGACTCTTCCTACTACTTCACTGATGTTCTAGGACAAACTTCTTTACATAGATTTTTTGTTTGTTTGTTTACTTTCCTTTTATTTGGATATGTGGTGACTCTTAGTTATATCAAGTTTTCTTCATTTTTCCCCAGTTTTATTGATATATTATTGACATACATCACTGTATAAGTTTAAAGTGTACAACATCATGGGGAGTACCCGTCATGGCAAAGTGGTTAACAAATCCGACTGGGAACCATGAGGTTGCGGGTTAGATCCCTGGCCTTGCTCAGTGGGTTGAGGATCCGGCATTGCCGTGAGCTGTGGTGTGGTTTGCAGATGCGGCTTGATCCCTCATTGCTGTGGCTCTGGTGTAGGCCGGCGGCCATAGCTTCAATCCGTCCCCTGCCCTGGGAACCTGCATATGCCATGAGAGCAGCGCTAGAAAAGGCAAAAAGACCAAAAAATAAATAAATAAATAAAGTGTACAACATCATGGAAATGATTGCTTCCATGTTTAGTTAGTATCCATCATCTCGTTTAGATGCAATAAAAAGAAAAAAAGAAATTTCTTTCCTTATGATGATAATTCTTAGGATTTCCTCTCAATAACTCTGGTACATATCATACAGCAGAGTTACTTGTATTCATCATCATACTGTACATTGCATCCCTTACAAAGAGAGTTATATTTTGTTGTTGTTGTTTTTAACTTTATGAACGCCATGGCTGCACCCATGGCATATGGAAGTTCCCAGGCCAGGGACTGAATCTGAGCCACAGTGGTGAAATATGCTGCAGCTGCAGCAGTGGTGGATCCTTTAACCCACTGTGCTGGACCAGTGTTCAAACCTGCACCTCCGCAGCTATGGAGCCACTGCAGGTGGACTCTTAACCCCCTGCACCACGGTGAGAACTCCAAGATTTTTAAATATTCTATTTCTCAGCTTCACATGAGGGACTTCATGTTGGTTTCCTACAACCGAAAGGTTTTATTTTTTGTCATTGTTGTTTTGATCTATAATATATAATAATATGATGACATAATATTATTTTAAGTGGTGAGATCATAACAAATATTGTCCCTGGCAATTGCTCCTCATAAAAATGCATTTACTCTCAATTGCATTTTTTTTTTTCAATCTGAGGAGTACTCAGATATATTTAAAAGGGCTAAATTTAGCCTTATGACCTCCAAAGCTAAATCTACCAAGAATGAATCCCATTTGAGAACCTAGCTCATTTAGGATACTATAAATGGCTGTAGATTATAATATGTATAAAGTTTTTTGCAGGAAATAAAACCAGAAAGGTAAGCTGGTGTCAAATTATAAATTTCCTTGAATGCAATGTTGAGGAACTTGGAACTTTTCCTAAAATAATTCGACTTCTGAGCCCAGAAATGACATGACCAAATTATTTTGTGGGTTATTCTGGTGACAATAATCAGTATGGATTGGAAGGAACTGATGGCAGGCAGACTGGCAAAGAGGCTGTTGCCAAGGCCTGGGTCACCATAGTCCAAGAAGTAAGTAAACTAACAAGTGAGAGGAGCTAAGGAACTCTTTATCTCTTAAGCGCTAACTCCATTATTATCTGATATAAAGCCTTCTCTGGGTCAGGCAGAGAGAATGAAAAGGGAACATATATTCAAGACATATGATGGAGGTAGAATAAACAGGCGTTTGTACTTGACTAATTTGGAAGGTGATAGAGAAAAAAAGTTTCTCTATCACCTTCCAAGTGATAGAGAATAGCTTCCAAGTTTCTATTTTAGGCTCCAAGGAGAGTAGTGGTACCATTCATCCAACTAGGAAATAGTGAAGTAAGAGGCAATTTGGTTTTACTACGGCTTTATGGGGACAATCACTCCTTCCTTTCCTTATAGGGGAGGTGGGCTCCATCTTTTCATTTTGGCACTGATGGTTCTCCATCCCCAAGACCTGTGAGTTCTGCTCATGGTATGAAGACCAGTTAGATCCTGGGAACATGACGCACTATTGCCTGACAGGGGGAGAGTTCTGAACCAGTCTTCTCCATGAGTGAATTGGTCTTGAGAAAGAACTTTCTCTCTCTTCTTTGGACACTAATGTTAGGAAAACAAAGAACTCCTCTGAGTCACCTCAGGTTGCAGAGAATTTTATTGAGAAGTTACTTTTCCATTTCCAGAATAAGTCAAATACTTTAATACATAGGTGAATTCTGATGGTCGTATCATTTTCCTTGCTTGGAATGCCCTTTTGTGCCTTCTCCACGTGGTGAACTCTTCATCTCTGAAGGCCTAATTCCAGTATGATCTGATAATGAAGCCTTTTCTAGGTCGGTCCCTGAATTACAAGTTCTCATAGAACTCTCACACTATCTGGGTAGCATGAACCTCAGGGTATAATAAATTAACACATTCATTTCAAAATCATTTAATTTCTGAATTTTTTGATAGAATAGAAGCCCCATAAGTGGGGGGACTCTGTTTGTTCTGTTAATCCTTGAATCACTGGCATATACATAATAAAAAATTCATATTGTCCATTATTATTGTAAATTTGTAAGTTTTTCTGTCCACTTCATGAAGTTGTGAGGTACCTGAAGGCAGTGTCCACATCTTAGTCCCAGCCCTTAGCATCTGATATGTGCTCAGTAGATGTTTGTTACATTAATGAAAGAGCAATTTGGTTAATGAATTTAAAAGGCTTAATTTATAAGGGATTTGTAAAGTATCAGGACAGTACAAAAGTAAGGATAATCAAGCTGCCCTTTTGTCAACAATGATGGTGATGATATGAAGGATCAGACTTTTCTTCCTCTTTGGGCAACTAGCTAAGTGTTTTGCAGCATTAACGAAAAGGTAATTTTCCCTCAATAAAATTCAGGTTCAGAAATATAATTTTTTTGTCAGTATGTTGAGAGGGAGTGGTTGAACTTATGACTTTTAAAAAGCAAGATTGCCTTTATATAAATACAATTACCCACAAGAAATATGCAATTAGACCTCAGTGTCTTTTACAGTTCTTTGACTGAAATGAGTTTTCCTTATGAAGCACATTTCACAATGGTCTCATCTAGCGTTGATTTCTTACCCATTGTTATTTCTATTGTACAGTCCATTATTTCTTTTCTTTTCTTTTTTTTTTTTTTTTTTTTTGTCTTTTTGCCATTTGTTGGGCCACTCCCACGGCATATGGAGGTTCCCAGGCTAGGGGTCCAATCGGAGCTGTAGCCACCAGCCTACACCAGAGCCACAGCAACGTGGGATCCCAGCCGCGTCTGCGACCCACACCACAGCTCACGGCAACGCCGGATCCTTAACCCACTGAGCAAGGGCAGGGATCGAACCCGCAACCTCATGGTTCCTAGTCGGATTCGTTAACCACTGTGCCAGAAGGGAACTCCAAGTCCATTATTTCTGATAGCTACCCTATTGTATTTTATTTCACTTCTAAGTACTGATTGTTATAATCATATTTTAGCATGATAATCTTCATGCTAAATTATTTCATAGGGAAGAATTTAGTCCTGGTTAAGACCAATCAAAAAGTTACCCTAATCAAATCTGTTCTTAAATTTCTATTATAAGTTGAACATGTGCAGCTGAATGCACGTATCATTCCAATTATTAAATAAAATATAATAATATTTCAGTGTATTGATAGACACCAGTAATGTACATTTTAGCATGCAAATAGTAAGGGAAGAAACTCCAATAATAAATACATAGAAGAAAAAAATATCTATTTGAGGCTGAAGCAAATATTATTTTAAGAATAACCTGAATGTAGAGAAAAAGATTTGTGGAGCAATCTTCTCTGAAGATAGAATAAATATAAAAGAGAAAAGGAATACAGACTTGAAAAATAGTAACAGCCTTACCTTGTTTCTGAAACTATGAAATATTAAAAAGAAAAAAAAACAGAATATATATAGAATCACAGACATGGTTTCTGAAAAACAGAAATTATAAACATCAGAAATCATACCAAAACTCACAGAATAATTTGTGGAAATGAAATTGTAAAAATGGAAAACTAGAATATTGATAAGTCAAATGCAGGAAAGAAAAAGCACAAACTACTTTGCATGTTGTTGGACTTAGAAGGTATTGTGCTAAATAAGTCAGACAGAGAAAGATAAATACTGTGTGATTTCACTTATATGTAGAATCTGAAAAACAAAACAAATGAACAAACAAAACAAAACAGAAAGAGAGTCACAAACACAGAGAACAAACAGATGGTTGCCAGAGGGGAGAAGGATGGGGGCGTGAGTGAAATAGATGAGGGAGATTAAATGATACCAACTTCTAGTTACAAAATACATGTGTAACAGGGATGAAATGCACGGCATGGAGAATGTAGTCAATAATAATCTTTGTATAGTGACAGACGGTAACTGCACATTATGGTGATCGTTTTGCAATGTATAGAATTGTCAAGTCACTATGGTGTGCATCAGGAACTAACATAGTTTGTAGGTCAATTATACTTCAAAAACCAAACAAACAATCTCATAGAAAAAGAGATCAGATGTGTGGTTGCCATAGAGGAGGGAGCAGGGAGGAGAAAATGGAAAAAGGTGGTCAAAAAGTACAAATTTCTAGTTAGAAGATAAATAAGTACTAGGGATTTAATGTACCACATGGTTAGTGTAATTAACAGATGTGTGTTATATATGAAAGTTGTTTAGAGAGTAACTCCTAAGAGTGCTCATCACAAGGAAAAAGGTTTCTTCTTTTTCTTTTATTTTGTCTCTACATGAGATGATGGATGTTTACTACACTTATTGTGGTCATCATTTCATGATGTATGTGAGGCAAATCATTTTACTGAACACTTAAAACGTATACAGTGCTGTGTTTCAATTATATCTCAATAAAAGCAGAAAAATAAAATCAATTAAAGCTGCAGAAGCTATGCAAATACTTTCATGCGTATTCTCTATTTATTTTTAAATTATTTAAAATGCACATTATCTCTCATGATACCAAAAACACCTTTGTACCTAATTTAAGTAGTAAGATATTCATTTGCTTGTTAGCTTAGTATTGTCCATTTTTTTCTAATCAAGAGTAAACGTGTTAAAACTGTTCATTGTATTTCTTTTCTCTTTTTTTGCCTAAAATCTACTAAAACTCAAATTAATAAATCAGGACTTTTAAAAAGTGCTTGGTGTATCAGACACTTCTGGGACTTAAAAGACCTCAACTTTTCCTTTAGATCTGCCACCAGCAAGCCACGTGACACTCTTATCGGTACCTGATAACTCAGTAGAATGCATGTACTTAAAAGTATGCTTTTGGCTGTAAGAAACAAGATTTTGAGTAAAAATGGCTTTTTAAATAGTAGGTAGCTTGTGATAAATAACAAAGTCTCAAGGTATACAGTTCCAGAGCTGGTTTCAGTAGCTTACTGATTTTATCAAAAGCTCAGGCTTTTTTGGTTTTTCTACACTGCTATTCCCAACATGTTGGCTTTCATCCTTGGACTTGTTACCTCATGGTTTTATAGTGTCTGCTGCAACTCCAGACATCCTGTTCTCATCCAACCATGAAAAAAAAGAGGGATAAGGAAAACATTCTTATGCTTCCCTCCTTCTTTTAAATCAAGGAGAAAGATCTTTTTCAGAATCTCCCTCTGAATCTCTTCTCTTCTTCCTGTTCTGAGTCATATGATCTGAGTCATATGCTCCTATCCTAGTTGCGGAGGAGGTCTGCCTCGTGACTATCTGGCATTTCCAGTCTCTGATGCAGGGCATTGGCAAGGAAGAGAGGGAAAGGAAATGACAGTTGCCTGGGAAACCAGCCATGGCTACATTGGCAGATTATTCTCAAAGGCCTTCATCTGCTGAAGTTCAAACTCTCTGATATCTTAGTCACAGGGTTGTGTCTATATTATGCATCAGTCAGGGTATCAACAACCCCAGGCCAAATCTACATAAAATTACACAAATTAGTATTTAGAATGCCTAATATTACAAGTAGTACTTTTTTCAGTGAATAATAGGAAGAAATAATGAGCCTGAAACAAGGAGCCTGTGTATGTGAGAAGAGTCTTTTAGAAAAGGAACTTTTTGTAGTTCCCTGCTCAGTTATCTGTAAGAGTTTTAAAATAACTAAACTTCGGAGTTCCTGTCATGGTGCAGTGGTTAACGAATCTGACTAGGAACCATGAGGTTGCAGGTTCGATCCCTGGCCTTGCTCAGTGGGTTAAGGATCCAGCGTTGTAAGCTGTGGTATAGGTCTCAGATGTGGCTCGGTTCCTGTGTTGCTGTGGCTCTGGTGTAGGCCAGTGGCTACAGCTCCAATTAGACCCCTATCCTGGGAACCTCCATATGCCATGGGAGCAGCCCAAGAAAAGGCAAAAAAGGACAAAAAATAAAAAAATAAAAAAACCCCTAAACTTTGCCCGAGTATTTTTTCAGTGGCATTCAAAATCTTTTCATGAGCATACAGGTTGCAGCATATTCTAGTGAAAATGAGCATCTTCATAGCTGCTTATGTTTCCCATAACCTCTTGATAAGACTGCTTCAGTGCAAGGTAGGAGCTTCAGTTCCTGCAATGTGGCCATCCACGGACATAATTTTATAGTTCCTGCTTATATGGCACTGTTCCTCCACAAAGGGCTCGGAAAGTCTTATAAGTGAATTATATCTTTGCTACATTGTCATGAGTTAGGAATGAACAATAATTTTTGGCCAGTGGGAAAATTCATTTCCAGAGTGAATGAATGATTGATTCTGGTCATAAACCCAAGAAGACTAGAGCAAGAGTAATGAAATTTAGGCTTCTCATTAGTCTAATTAGACTTTTCATTAAAAGGAGTAGTATAGAATTTGGCTTATAGTTGGTTGCTGTTCTCAAAGTTCCATTGTACACTTCAGTCTATTTCATTGGAGAAATTTACTTTGCTGTATAAACTAGCAGTATTCATGAGGGGTTACTTGTGAGTTTATTTCTTTATACAGATTTTTTTTTCATGTTATGTGTTAAATTAGAGATAAATAGTTATAGGAAAGAAATTTTTTTCCAATAAGACATCATGAAATCAGCCTAAACTTTAAATGTTGAATATTTAAAAGGAAAAAAATGTTCTCAAGGAAATACTCAAAATACATGACAGAAGCAAATTATATATTTTAAATATTTATTATAGTAATTTAAATCCTACAAGGAAGAACATCTTAATTGAGAAGCATTCACAAATTAATCTAAAAAAAATTGTCTTCCCAATATTCTTTGACAAAATAATAGGTGTTAGTTTGGCAACATTTCCTTCTGGAAGATCCAGGAGCCAGTTAATCTTTTTGCTGTTGTTCGTAGGAGGAAGTTGAATTGAAATGGTGGAGGATACATATATATTGTAGCTGTGATGTTGGTTTAAGATATAGTAATAATCGTTGGAGAATTTTTATAGAAAACATTTTATCATAGAAATTATGATATGTCATTGGACACTAGATTTTAAATTTTTCCTGGTGTGTAAAAATACTAAGTGTGTATTTCTTCAAAATGAAGTATGCCAGTAGTTGCATTTTTAAAGAATATCCTGTCTTTAGTACCTGTACTCTCAGGGATGATTTATTTCAAAAATGTATAATAGAACATTCATTTAAAGAAAGATTATAAACAAGGGAAGAACATGGTAATGTGGCAAAACTGGTAGGTCCAATGTATAGAATGATAATGTCCATTTAACATAGGACACAGATTAAGTAGAAAAAATAGTATATTCTTTCCCTAAGTTTCAGTAAGAAAGAAACATTGGACGGTGGCAACTGAGGGGAGTTTTCCTATCCTTGTGACATGAATAGCCACTAATTAGAGAGTGTTTAAGAACATTTGAAAGACAAGTTAAAAGCTGGAATGAATAAGCTCATGCCAAAAAAATTTGCAGAATCCTGCGAGAGTCAGCAAACTGAAGTTACTGCACTGGGAATTTATGAAGAAACAAAAATCCTGCCAACTTTATGTGGCTTCAGAAGTCATTGAACACTTAAATAGATAAAACCTCTGAATCTGATAAAAAGAAAATCATAGATTGTATAATTTTGTAAAAGTGACAGATGCACCAAGATATTGCATTATTTCTTGTCATTGCTCCAAGTGGAGTATTTTTCCAGGTTTGCAATTAGATAAATGCTATAAAGTAATGGCATGATAGTAAGGACTTAATTTTCACAAATGCAACCAAATGACAATATTAAGAACAAATGTCCCTAGATTCCAGTAAAATGTACCCTAAGAAATGAGAACTTCAAATAGAGTATAAATATAAATAGTTATCTAGTAAATAATAAACATTTCCAGTCCATAATTTTTCTGTTATATCAAGTTTTGAAGACTTAAATATTCTTATGTGCCAGGCTTATAGCATAAATCCATGGAGCTATCTAGATATAAGATTTTAAAGACTCATGTAGACCAGGTTGGAAAACCATGGATTATGGTCCAAATTTGTTAACTCCTTATTTATAAATAAAGTTTTATTGGAACACAGCCATGTCCATTTGCTAACATATCATCTATGGCTCTTTTGCACTATAATGGCAGAAATGAGTAGTTGAGACAGAGACCATATAACCCACAGGGCATGAAACACTTCTGTCTAGCCTTTAATAGAAAATATTTGCTGACCCCTGGCATAGACTATAGTTAGTGAGCCATAGTGCATATACTTTTCATAAAAACATTCATATTTAAATAATGGTCAAGCCAAACAATTCAGGCCAGACTTAGGTGACTGGACGCTGCTAGGAATGGAGATGATTCTGTATCAGTGCTGTCATTAACTTTCTGTGTGACCTTGAATAAGTCATCAAGTCTCCTCTAGTAAAAAGTGAGCTTTTCTTTTTCGTAAAGTTGCAGCGAATGAGGCCAAGTGGCAAAAATAAGCATGGTCTTTTAAGGAGAATGTGAAAGTCAAACAATGGAACCATGTCCAAAACAGTCATAAATGCAAGAAGATTCTGAAGTGAATATTGGGAGCTGAGATGTAGAGCCTGACCAGTCAGAGTTTCAAGCAGACAAATGAGGATGATCTGACCAAATTTAATTCCTGTACTCATGATAGGATATTTAAATACACCTAGGTCTGTGTTTTCATGGACTAAGTATGTCTATGATTTCATGGAGTGGGATGGACAATTTATCATCTGCAAAAAAAAATTATTAAAAACGTTCTCCTAGTCTAAGAAATGTTCTGTAGGAAAGAAAAGAGACCATCATGGAAGACAGTATAAGAAAGGGAATATATATTATATGTATGACTGGTTCAATTTGCTGTACAGCAGAAATTGCCACAACATTGTAAATTGACCATAATTTTTAAAATTCCTAAAAAATTGATTTTGTCAGATAAAACAGGAAATAGTCTAAACTAATTCACTTTGTTAGATAACCACAACAAACATGTGTATATTTTCTGAGAAGTGACATCAATAAGAAATCTATTTAACATTTTTAAGCAAATTTTGCCAAAATGTACTGATCATCTGAATTTTTTCAAAATTATGCAACATTTATTATAAGTCCTTAGGAAAATGTCAGCAAACTCTGACCTCAGTATCTCTCAAAATATTTCCAACTCTGAAATTCTTCCATAAATATTTCAATACCCAACTTTTAAAGAGCACCTGCCGTAGGTCAGGCATTATTTTGCTGCTTTATCTCTATTACCTATTCTAATCATCAAAATAACCCTATGATATAAGGGTTCTCATCATCATTGCCATATTGCTGATGAGAAAACTCAGGCGCAAAGACATTCTTTAATTTGTTTAAATACCTAGTGAGGTGTAGAACTGAGATTTGGACCTAGGTTGTCTGAATCCCAAGTCTGTGCTCTTAACTACTCTCCATTCATAGTTTAGCTACTATATTCCAGATATCCAAAGAAATGAAAAACTCACCTAAATATTTCGCCTAGTCTTTCTTTTGTTATTTGGATTTTTTTAAAAGCTATCATTGGCAAAGTCAGGAAGTCAACTTAATACAAGACATAGCTATCCCAGGACAGATGAACCTCAACCTTATCTGCTTCTATCATCATGCATAGTTTACAGTAAGTAAGCTAATGTATATTGGTTACAATATTCATTAAAACAGGCCTATCAGTATATCTTCTTGGCAATTGTTAATTAATTGTGATGCCTGATAAAAATCTAGGGATTTGTCTTTGTAAATATTCTAGAATTCAAATGTCTCACCAGTAAGGAATCATTCTTTGATGCCTGTATGACTTTCTTCATTCAACAAACATTGATTGAGATGCTATTTATAAGACTGATAAATCACTTGCTCTCATGGAGCTCCAGTCTAGCAGGGGCAAACTAATTAGAACACAAACAAAAAATATTTCAATTTTCAATGTTAATTTTAAGTAAAATAAAATTTTAAAGTTATAATAGTTTCAGTTGTGTTAGAAAATGAAACAGGGCAATACATAAAGTGAAAATGGGAAGACAATTTAATTTGGGGTAAAGGGCCTAAAAGAAGGAAACACTGAGCTGAGTTGAAAGGAGCCAACTATGAGATTTACAGATAGAACCACAGGCAGAAGAAACAGCAATGGTATCAATAACAAGCATAGAAATTTTATACATTTCTGCAATTTTTACATCTATAACATGAACGTAAGTTGGTAAACATCATTTAACGCAACCAGTTTCATTCGAACTTCACATAACTAGGTGAATTTTACAAGTGAATCTAAATAATCAGTAGGATATTTAGTTCAGACAGATGATCAAATGGTCAGCATAACGGATGAAGATGTGACCCAAGCTATGACCAGTCCAAATATTTCTCCCTGACCTACAGTGGTGATCATGTCTTCATGTCATGGCCAATTGTAAAAGGAAATCATACCAGTTGGATTCCTGTGTCCTTTCAGTAAACACAGATCCACATGTGTTTACTGAAAGGACAAAAGCTTGAATCAAATGAGTACATAATCAAGCAGACTGGCTTGACTGGCATGAGGACAGGCCTTGTGGAAACCCACCTAGTAGAGTAAGTAGGTAAACATGGTGATGAGGGGCTCACTCTCTATTGATCAGCAAAGGAAGGAGAGAAAAGCCTGAAACATTCCTCTAGCACAGTGGATCTCAACTAGAGGCAATTTTGCTCCCTAGCCCCTCCCCAGGGGACATTTGACAATGTCTGGAGACATTTTGGTTATGAAAACCACAAAGGGGACTACTGATATTAGGTAGGTAGAGGTCTTGAATGATGCTAAACATCCTACAATGCACAAGATAGCTGCATCCCAGATGTCCCCTTATTCAGCCTTGAGGTCTTGACAACAGGGATTCCTGTAATAATTCTAGTGGGAATTTTTAGAGGCTCATCACTTTGAACCAAAATCTTTTACATCCTTTAAGGGTATGTGTTAGTATTGTAGATCTAAACCACAATCTCAGAAAAATTTCAGCCTCAAATTATTCTTTTAGTATTTTCATTGTTTATTTTCATATGTGCAAATACATGTGATTCATATAGCAAGGTTCTCCAAAACCCAGTTCACCATATCACTGCTTCTTAAAGTTTTCCAGAACTACTAAATTGTCATGCATTCCTTCTTCTGAGCTCCTTTGGCAATCTTTTTATACATATTTTTATCCCAGCATTTATCATTCCTATAAAGTAATCATTTACATGTCATTCTCACATTAAAAAAAAATAGATCTTTCTGAGTAGAGACTCTGTAAGATGTGCTAAACATCCTATAGTGTACACAGTAGGTCTCTATATCAAAGAATTCACTGGTCTAAAATATCAATAGTGCCAAGGCTGAGAAACCCTGCATCCCAGAATCTTTGTAATTCCAGGGCTCACATGGCACCTGCCGTAAGAGCACAAAGTGAATGAATGAACATTCTCAAAGAACACTAGTAAAATAAAAATACCATGAGCTCTATTTTATTTTTATGTCTTACTTGTTTGTATCCTGATGAAACTGAAAATCTATTCCATATGTTCACCTAAAAGGAACGTTTTTTGGACAATTTGACAGAATGATTTACAGTTTAGCAACTAGCACATGAACATGAAAAGCAATAGGCTGTCTAAAATCTTGTGGGTACAAGACAGTCATTTTGAAAGTTGTAAAATGTAGGAAATAATACAGAATGGCATATTCAAAAAACAAATAAGAATTTAAAGATATGCAAAAGATATGCAAAAATTTAAAGATATGTAAAAAATCATATGGGAAAATGGAAGTAGGAGTTCCTGTCGTGGCTCAGTGGTTAATGAATCCGACTGGGAACCATGAGGTTGCGGGTTTGATCCCTGGCCTTGCTCAGTGGGTTAAGGATTCAGCGTTGCCATAAGCTGTGCTATAGGTCACAGAGGCAGCTTGGATCCCGTGGTGCTGTGGCTCTGGCATAGGCAGCTCCGATTAGACCCCTAGCCGGGAACCTCCGTATGCCGCAGGAGCTGCCCTAGAAAAGGCAAAAAGACAAAAAAAAAAAAAAAAAAAAAAAAAAGGAAATAAGAGTGTAATAGTGGAATGAAACTTTGGTGATTGTAATTAATGGAAATGAGGATCAAGAATATAAAATGAGAAAAAAATTAAAGTAGAAGAAAATATATTTTAGATAACAGAACTTAAATAAGCTTTAAGAACTAGTTTAGAAAACATCATGGGAAAGCCAGAGCAAGCAAAAGGAAAAATGTCCATTCAGAAGAATGTCAAAGAAATGGTACGAAGGGATGCTATTAATTTAAAATTAGATATGAATGTATAAGGCTAAGATTTCAGAAGCAGTAGGTGAAGACTAGGATGGTAAAAGAAAAAGTCTTAGCAGTGACATAGAGGCTACCTAACTCCACACAAAAGGAATCAAACTTAAACTACACTATTAGAAACGTAAGAAATAATGGTTTCTTTAGATATTGTCACATGTAAAGAACAGTGTTTAATTCTGAGTGCCATTTGGTCTTCAGAGATTCTGTGGTCCATATTGTCTCTGTCTCACTACTCAATTCTGCCATTGCAGTACAAAACAGCCATAGATAATATGTTAACAAATGACCATGCTATGTTCCAATAAAGCTTTCTCTACAAAACAAGGATATTGGATTTGAACCTGAACCTGTTTGGAAGAGAAGCATTTATGAAGACCATCAGGGTCTTTAGAAGTCTGGAAACTCTATTATACAAGAGATGATTTAAGGGGTCATCCATTTTTAGCTTCAGAAAAAAAAAAGGATTTGGAGTTCCTGTCATGGCTCAGTGGTTAACAAACCCAACTAGTATACAGGAGGATGCGGGTTCAATCCTTGACTTTGCTCCGTGGGTTAAGGATCCAGAATTGCAGTGAGCTGTGGTGTAGGTCACAGACACAGCTCGGATCCTGCATTGCTATGGCTGTGGTGTAGGCCAGCAGCTACAGCTCTGATTTGACCCCTAGCCTGGGAACTTCCATATGCCACAGGTGCCGCCCTAAAAAGAAAAAAGACAAGAAAAAAAAAAAAAAAAGATGAATCACATAACTAACAAAATTTGTTTTAGGACCTTCAAGTACAACATATCACACATCTTCACTTAATACAAATACTTTCGTCTTGCTCCTTACTGAGGTTAGGTATAATTGATAAATAAACCAGTAAGGTATTGAAAATGTACATTGTGATAATGTACATACAACATATCACACATCTTCACTTAATACAAATACTTTCGTCTTGCTCCTTATGAGGTTAGGTATAATTGATAAATAAACCAGTAAGGTATTGAAAATGTACATTGTGATAATGTACATACAACATATCACACATCTTCACTTAATACAAATACTTTCGTCTTGCTCCTTATGAGGTTAGGTATAATTGATAAATAAACCAGTAAGGTATTGAAAATGTACATTGTGATAATTTAATATAAGTATATATTGTGAAAAGATTCTTCCCATCTAGTTAAGTAACCTATCCATCACCTCAGGTATTTATCTTTTGGGGGGAATCTTAGAGAGTTTGGACAGAGGTGAAAACATATAAAACCAAACCTCTGATCTATCCCAAACCCTATTCCATCCTGTCTTCTCCATTGATGAAGCTGCAGTTCAATTTCATTCTTCTAGTTGCTCAAACCAGAACACACTTTTAGTCACATTCAACTCTTTCTCTTACTCCCTATAGCCATTTCATTAGCAAAACATTTGATCTAATCTTAAATGTGTCGAGAATCCAACTACTTCTCACCACCTTCACTGCCACCAACCTGGCCAAACCATCATCACCTCTAATTTAGCCTATTCCATTAGCCTCCTGTTGGATCTCCCAGCTTCCAACTTGGTCCTCCTCAGCCTTTTTATAAGCCTGAAATCATAGATATCCTTCTAAAACAGTCACTTCAATATGCCTTTGATCAATACCTTTCATTGATCCTCCATCTTACTAAAAATCAAAGCCAAAGTCCCTGCGTTGAGCTATAATACCCCATGTTATCTAACTTCCCATTGTCATCTCCTTATCTCTCCTCTCTCTCACTTTGGTCACCTGGCATGTTTTCAAGCAAACCACGTGTCCCTGCTTTAGAGTCTAAGCACCAGCACATATCTTCATTTCCTTAAAGCATGAGCTCAAATTTCTTCTCAGAGAGACCTTACCTGATTACCCTAACAAAAATTGCAATCTTGTTATATTAATTATTTCTGTCTTCCTCTTCTGCTTAACTTTTCTCCATAGCACTTAAAACCTTGACTTATTTGGAATGTAAAGTCCTCTTGAGCAGGAATTTTTGCTTCTTTTTACCCAGTGTTATTTCCCAGACCCCATAAGATTGTCTAACATATAACCATCTTTCAGTAGCAGTTCCCAAGTGAAGAAAGAGTACACATTTATTTTTTTGCATTTCTGTGTGCCTGACAGAGCCTGGATATTACAGTAGTATTTCATTTGTTCCTTATAAAAACTCTTTGAGATAATTACTACATGGATTTAAAGATGAAGGAACTAATTTTTTTTTTTTTTTTTGAGTTAACAGTACCTGCAGAGTTTCTATAGAGTCAGGACTTGAAGACAGTATTATGGTTAGTGGGAAGATAAAAAACTTGAAAATCAGAAAAATGCTATATTTTCTTATATTGTAAGTTATACTGGAGAATGGTATGATAAATGTTGATTGTACATGACATATGCTTTGTACCTCTAATCTTTGGCACCAACTCTTATAAGGTTTGCAATTGTTCAAAACTGTAGCATCAATGCAAGCCAATATGTTTAGGAGACAATGAGACAAAAGTTAGAGGTAGGGGATTAAGAAGTACAAACTACTATGTATAAAATAAATAAGCTACAAGGATATATAGTACAGCACAGAGAATATAGCCAATGTTTTACAAAGCTGTAAAAGAAATATAACCTTTAAAAGTTATATCACTATGTTGTACATCTGAAACATATTATAAATCAACTATACCTCAATTTAAAAAAGAGAGAAAAAGGTTTGTCTATAACAGAGGTTCATTTAAGGAAGTGGAAAATGACAAGATTGATGATGAAATTGTGGCCGTATTATGGAATTTCAGAATACTTTGCTAAGAATTGGGTTTATCCATTGGTTCTTGTTCTCAAGTATGTGGGGTTTCTTAAAAATATGGATGTTGGAACCCCAACCTGGACCTCATACTGGTATAGATATATAACATGCTTCCCAGATTTTTGTTAAGCAGCCAGGCCTGTTCTCCAACCATAGACTGCATTTTGAAACACGGTAAGCCGTTAAAGTTTTTCAAGCAGCAGTTTGCATTTGTTATGGTATATTTGCAATTTACTGCTCCCTGAAAATTACCATGAATTCTGTGCACTATGAACCCAGGTAAATCTGATAAGAGAGGTAGGTAATATGTCTTTTGGAACAATGTGTCATGCACTGCCTCACAATAGTATTTTTCTCTGTCTGTTATAGGTCAATGCACAAACTGGGCCAGTTGGAAAGACTTGACCTAGGCAATAATGAATTCAGTGAGCTGGTAAGCAAATGCATTGTCTAATCTTGATAAATATACTCCAGGAGATTATTTCTTTTGCTCTGTCTTTGTAACCTCAGGTATTAAATCATCAAGTGCACATTTGCATTTGCTAAATATAAAAACAAAATAAAATCTGGAATTAAAGTGATTGTTTAACTATATACTAAGCCACAGAGAACTGGATAATATTGGATTAACTAGAAAGAAAGGGAGAGAAAGGGAATAGGCAGAGGCACATTGCCACTTTTGAGCACCAGCTGTGTCACCATGTTCAGTATGTTATATATGTTGCTTCATTTAATCCTGAATTACCATGTTAAGTTTATGGAAACGAGCTCTAAGTGGTCACTGACTCACAGAGCTTCTATATGGTTGAATGGGACTTAAGCCAAGACTTGATTAAGTCAAAGTCCATACCTTGAACACTTCTGCCTTGGAGGCTGCTTCAGGGCATAGCATAAGAGAAGTGGTCAATGGCCTTTTATTTCCAATTGTACTGCAAATGCCTTTCTAGTGAACATATTTTATGACTTCACTGCCAGCCAAATTGGCAGAATTTTAAATGCTCCTTTCAGACTTAAGTTTTCTTGAAATGTTCCTGAAGACCAAAATCTCAAACGCCTGTTTTATTCAGAAGTCTTCCACTTGAACATCTTCAAATTTCAAAAATCAATTTATCTAAAATGTATTTTAACCATTTTTAAATTAAAGCATTTAAATGAATAATCAGTTTTTATTTCCCAGCCATGTTGCTAGTTATGTGGCCTTGTACACATGACTTAACCTCTCTAAGCCTCATTTTCCTTTTCTATAAAATGTAGAGTGTAGTGATTCCTCCCTTCCAGCGCTTGTAGGAGAATTAAATGAGATAATGCATGGAAAAAAGTGATTCACAGTAAGTGCCAGTGTACAGGGGTAAGAGGGTGTAATTCACACTCCAACTTGAATGTACAAAGTTTATTTTACTTTGACCGTAACTACTTTGATCATTATTCCAGCATCTATCAGCTGTTGATTGAGGGTAAAAACTGACTTCTATTCTTCTATGATCGGAAGTTAAATATAGTTTCAGAAGTTACATAGTCCCTTTAGGTTATTTTCACCTTCTTTGCATAGAAATTCTCTGTATCCTACCGGTCTTCCTCTGCTTGTGTCCTTTAGATGAAATTTGAGGAGCTCCCCAATAGCTTAGCAGTTGAGGACTTGGTGTTGCCACTGCCATGGCTTAAATTACTCCTGTGGCTTGGGTTTGATCTCTGGCCCAGGAGCTTCTCTATGCCACGAGTGCAGCCAAAAAGTAAAATAAAATAATAAAATAAAATAAAACCTCAAATTTCTTTTAAAAAAAAAAGGAAAGAAAGAAAGAAAGAAAAAGAAAAAGGAAGGAGAAGAAGGATGAGTGCAAAGGAAGCTATATGCCTTTCTGATAAGAGGGAAAGGAACCCCCTGGCCTCAGGCTGATTTTCATCAGTGCTGGCTGCTGGGCTGAAGTCTGCAGCTGATATTGCCTCCTGTGTTAAATCTGCAGTTCTGAACCTGAAGTCAGTTCTTTGGGCTCGGGCAGTACTCCCTAGGGGCACTGGCCATCTCCCTCTTGCTGGCAATGCCATCACCTAGCCTCCACCCTGGTTTCTGTTGTGAAGGTGAAACTGCATAACTTGGATGGGATTCAGATCCAGCCAAGATTCAGATTGAGACTTGAAGCCATGAACTGGGATTCGAGTCCACAGTCCTCTAGTCAAAACCACCCAGCTGGTGTCAGGACTTTAGGACTTACTGAAACTCAGGTTCTTTATTTCACAGCACAGAAAGAAGTCAGTGAGAGACAAAGTGATAGGTAAGAAGTGGATTTGTTTAGGGAGATACACACTCTATAGAGTGTGGACAATCTCAAAAAGTGAGAGGCCCTAGAAAGACACATTCTATAGACAGAATGCAGTCCATCTCAAAAGTCAATCAAGGCCTCAAAATATGCAGTGGTGAGTTTTTATAGGCTGGGTAATTTCATAAGCTAACAAGTAGGAGGATTATTCCAACTATTTTGGAGAAGGGGCGGGGATTTCTAGGATTTGGGCCAGCACCCACTTTTGGCCTTTTAGGGCTGGCCTCAGAACTGTTATGGCACCTGCATGTGTGTTACTTAGCTAATGTATTACAATGAGCATATAATGAGGCTCAGGGTCTCCTGGAAATCAAATCTTTTGCCATCTTAGACCTAGTTGGTTCTAACAAGCTTATATCATGTCCTCAACAGCTTTATCACTTTTTAAGAGTTGGGCCCTGCCCCCTTCCCTCCTGTTTCAAAGGAACCTCATCAGCCATAACCTCAATAGTGGCCCCCTAGCCAGTCTATAGGATCTGAGAGTCCACGAGATAGACAAACAGAGAGGTGCAGAAAAAAATGAACTTTGGAGCTTTCCTCTGCCTGCTGCATTGCACTGCCAAGCTTGCTCTGCTTTGGATACCCCCAACACTGTTGGGGCAGCTCGCATGATGGCCTCAACCAGAGAGTAGGACAAGAGGGCCCCATACATAATTTTAAGCACCACTGGCATTTTTAAAGGAGATATTTATTTATTTGTTTGTTTATTTATTTATTTATTTTTGCATTTTAGGGCCACACCTGTGCGGCCTATAAAAGTTCCCAAGCTAGGGGTCACATTGAAACTGTAGCTGCCAGGCTATACCACAGTCACAGCAACATAGGATCTAAGCCACTTCTGTGACTTACACCACAGCTCACAGCAATGCCAGATCCTTAACCCACTGAGGAAGGCCAGGGATCGAACCTGTGTCCTCACGGATACTAGTTGGGCTCATTACTGCTGAGCCACAAAGGGAACTTCATAAAGGAGATATTTATTAACGTGGGTGAAGAGATTGGTTGAAGGTGGTGAATAACAGTGGCAAAACTAGTTTATACTGGTAGTTTTTAAATTGGTTCTTAAGAAGTTAGATCTGACCATGATTTCATGAAGAGATATAAATTGACCTAGTAGATGAAAGAACATGGAAAATGGATTCAGAGAACTGAAGCTTAACTCAACTCTGTCCCTGGCTAGATGGATACCTTTGGGTCTGTAGCTCAATCTCTATCCTCAACTTCGTCAATAAAATAAGGATATTGGAGTTCCCGTTGTGGCTTAGCAGTAATGAACCCAACTAGTATCCATAAGATGCAGGTTTGATTCCTGGCCTTGCTCAGTGGGTTAAGGATCCAGCGTGGCTGTGAGCTGTGGTGTAGGCTGCAGACACGGCTCAGATCCTGCATTGCTGTGGCTGTGGCTGTGGCATAGGCTGGCAGCGGCAGCTTCAGTTTGACCCCTAGCTCAGGAAACTCCACATGCCTCCGGCGTGATCCTTAAAAAAAAAAAAAGAAAAAAGAAAAAAAAGAATAAAAATAATGGTATAAATCCCATCTATCTCATAGAGTTTTTGAGAGAATTTCATAGAATTTTTGAGATAATCTATAATAAACACAGTGTATGTTTCAAGTAAATTTCAGTTCTGTCAGATATATAATTTTGCAAGCATTTGGTATGAATACTTTGTGAATCAATATTTTACTATAAATATTTGTATCAACAAAGGCTAATAGTGTGTAATTATTTTTTGAAAATATGCTTAGTAAAAATAACTTTTAAATATATATATTTTTTAACTTAAGCTAAATGATGTCTAAAAAAAAATCATCTGAGCAAAAACATTTTTTACTTTTGAACTCCCCAAATTTCATACTTGTCACAAAATATGTCCCTTAATTTTTTTTTGCATTTATACTTAGGTGCTTTATTTGCTAATACTCAGTTATTTGGCAGGGTGGAGAGGAAACTATAATTCTGGAACTCCACATTTCTAATGTTATTTACTTTTAAGCAAATATTTGACTTTTATTAACCATATATGTGTGTCTAACTGTTGTTTCTCTGACAGTAACAATTTTTAATGTGAAAATAAGAGAATTTGCTCTGATAAGAGGCCTCTAGAAACAATATCATATGGAGGAAAGGGAATTAAATTCCAATCTGTAGCTAGATATTGACACCTAAGAGATTAGTGTTAGAGATTCATTTTGTGTGGCATGGGAAAGAGACAGATGTGGAGAGATGACAATAAGTAAAAAAAAAAAATTATAGTGTGCATTCTATTTTTATATTAATGCATGACTATCAAATTCAAGCAATTAGATACTTTACAGACATTGTAAGTCTTTAGCTTTCTTTGCAGCTGAATTAGGAATACTGTCAAATAGTAGCCACAAAATAGTGAAATAAAACTTGAATTTAGGAGTAAATAATAAAAATAAAGAGGCTTGAAATTTTATTATATCAAATTTTATATGCATAAAATAATATATGTAATATATGTAAAGTTACAAAGCACAATAAAATGTATCTAAACCTACCACCATATTCTTGTGAACTAGCACATCACTAGTAAGAGCTACCTGTATGCTCTTACTTAATTCTGCCTTATTCCCAGAGGTAACTACAATCCTGAATTTTATTTAACATTCTGTAATTTGCATGTGTCTCTAAATATCATATTGTTTCACTTTGTTTGTTCTCAAGCTTTCTAAAAATACGACTATATTACAACTTTATTTACCCTTTATTTTCTTCATGGGCAATCATTTTAACCTAATTTTTATTACATTGCTGCTATGAATATTCCTATTAGTGCACATGTGTAAGAGTTTTTCTAAGACATATGTTTGAAAGTGAAGGATTTCTTGGTCATAAGTTGTGTACATATTCAACTTGAAAAATAATGTTTTGTTTTCAAAATAGTTATACTCATTCATCGGCAATGTGTTAAGAGTTTCCAAGCTTCATGTCTTCATCTTCACCTGCTAGACTTTTATTTTTGCATCTCATTATGATCTTAATTTGCATATCTATGACTTCTAATGTGAATGAAATTTTTTTTGTAAGCTTGTGGCCATTTGTGTTTCCTCTTTTGTGAAATGCCTGTTTATGTATTTTTTGGCCATTTTTCCTCTTAGTTGTCTTGTAGATTTCCAGAGATCTTTTATACATTGTAGATATTAATCCCTTGTTGGTTATATGTACTATAGATACTTCCTCTGAGTCTCTACCAAATCTTTTTATTTTCTTCATAGTATCTTTTGATGACCAGAAGTTCTTAACAGTAATATAATAAAATGTGTAAGTTTTATGTCTAGCACATTTTGTGTCTTGCTTAAGAAGTTTGTAGCTCCTCAAAGTCAAATAGATCTTTTCATATGTTTTCTTCAAAAAAAAAATGACGGTTTCATTTATAAGCAAATTTATTTTCATCTTGGCATTTTTTGTATTGCGTATTTATTTTTTTCTTAACAGATAACCAGTTTTCCAAGCAACATTAAGTAGTCCTTACTTTTCACTTGAATATGAATGCCCCCTCTTAACAAAATATGATTTCTATATGTTCATAGGTTACTTTCTTCATTAATCATTTTACCCTCTTGGTACTAAGACCACACTGTCTTTTTTTTTTTTTTTTTTTCTTTTTTTTTTTGTCTTTTTGCCATTTCTTGGGCCGCTCCCGCAGCATGTGGAGGTTCCCAGGCTAGGGGTCTAATCGGAGCTTTTGCTGCTGGCCTACGCCAGAGCCACAGCAATGCGGGATCTGAGCCACGTCTGCAACCTACACCACAGCTCACGGCAACGCTTGATCCTTAACCCACTGAGCAAGGCCAGGGATCAAACCCTCAACCTCATGGTTCCTGTTTGGATTCATTAACCACTGAGCCAAGATGGGAATCTCAAGACCACACTGTCTTAACACAAACATTAAATTTTTGAATCTGGTAAGACGTGTCTACAACATAGGCACCTGGACATTTTATTTTATTTTATTTTATTTATTTTTGCCTTTTTGCCTTTTCTAGAGCTGCATGCACAGCATATGGAGATTCCCAGGCTAGGGATCTAATCAGAGCTGCAGATACCAGCCTACACCAGAGACACAGCAATGAGGGATCCAAGCTGTGTCTGGGACCTACACCACAGCTCATAGCAACACTGAATCCTTAACCCACTGAGCAAGGCCAGGGATTGAACCTGCAACCTCATGGTTTCTAGTCAGATTCATTAACCACTGAGCCACAACAGGAACTCCTGGACATTTTAGACACCTGAATTTTAGAAGTATTTTTTGAGTTTTCTCACAAAGAAAAAACAGTGTTAGAATTTAATTAGAAATGCATTCTGTAAATCAATTTTGATTGGACAATGGAGAATTGATTTTTTGTGATACTTTTTTGACATCAAACATGACAATCTCCATTTTTTTGTCCATTTTAGTATCTTTAATGAAATTTTAGTTTCCTTCAAAGAAAGGTTTTGTCCATTTTCAGTTAGTTTATTCCTATGTGCCTTATCTTTTTGTTGTAGTTATAAGTGTAATTTTTCAAAAGTTATAGTATCCTACACCTGTTTTTTTGTTTTGTTTTGTTTTGTTTTGCAGGGATCTAGTAATAAATTTGATTTTTGGCTTTTTTACTTATATCTAGTTTCTTGCTAAACTTCATAATATGAATAATTTGTCTGTAGATTCTCTAGGTATTTTTGGTAGCTAATCAAATAATCTGTGAATAGTTGAAGAGAAGAAAATGTTGTTTATTCCTGATTTTAATGGAGGTGCATTTAATGTTTATCATTAAAATATTCTTTAGTACTAGTTTTAGATGGTTTTATTAGGTTCAGAACATACCTTCCTAGTTCTAATTTATCATGAAGAGATGTCAAACTATATAAAATGTTTTTTGCATTTATTGAAATAATATTTTTTCTCCTTTCATCTGTTAATGCTGTAAACTTATAGTTTCTCATGTGAAATCACCTTTGCATCTCTGAAGTAGATCGAGTATGATCATGATATAATGATGATCATGCCCTTCTGTATAAACTATATTCAGTTCAGTCCTGTGTGGGGTTTTTTATATCTATAATCATGCATAAGATTGGTACATATTATTCTCATATACTTTCTCTGTGGGTTCATGTTTTTCATCAGTTTTGGAAAATTAACAGTCTTTATATCCTCAAATGTAGCCTTTTACCTATATTTTCTGTTTCTCCTGCTGGAATTTGGATTAAATATGAATATGGCTATGACATCATAAGTGATTTTGAAAGACCATTTTATTAATTATTTTGTATTTGCTTTCTGGAAAAGTAATCAGACAAGGGGTAACTTTAAAATATTTATTTCATGTTCCTAAAAGTACTTCTGCCTCTCTACTAAACATTAGCCCACATTCAGTCTCCAGAGTTTATGGCATGACACTGAGATCACTTCAAGAGTATTTTCAACTCTTTGAGCTGTTTAATGTGTCAGTTACTGACAAATACTTCTAAACTACAGGCCACTCAAATTCTGGATTAAAGAACAAGACATGAATTTTTAAAAACCAAAACACCTAAACGACAGCAACAAAAATGTTTAAAAATGAAAAAAAATTTGCTATGATAAACATTTTTTAAACACATACAAAGATGGATTGAATGTAAGTTCAGAGAATTCATCAGGAAATGAGTATCATCATTTTAACTATCTAATATTCGAAACAGTATGTCAAGCCATAAAAGATTTCACAAATTTAGCCAGCCATGGACTGTATTAGAGGATTTATATTCCATAAAACTTCTTCATAGTAAAGCTTAAAAAGTGGTCTGTACTCTGAAAGTCACTGTTTTAAATGCTTAATTAGTAAGGCTATATATCACAGTAAGTAAGAATTTCTAATCTCAATATTCAAACTGAATTTGTTTCTATTGACTCTTTTCACTTTATTTCATAGAATCAAACAAAAAATTCAAATAGATAAATCAAATAAACAATGGAGACACTCTGAATGATATAACTGAGAAGAAATGCCAATTATATAGACTGTTTGGCTTTATAAATTATATGAATGTGCTTTCATAGAAATTTGAAACAGTTGAGCTCTGTTTTAACTTGTAATTTAAATTGATTAGAATTAAATTGGAGTTCCCGTAGTGGCACAGTGGTTAAAGAATCCAACTAGGAACCATGAGGTTGCAGGTTCAATCCCTGGCCTTGCTCAGTGGGTTAAGGATCAAGCGTTGCCGTGAGCTGTGGAATAGGTCGCAGATGTGGCTCAGATCCCGCGTTGCTGTGGCTCTGGCGTAGGCCAGCAGCAAAAGCTCCGATTAGACCCCTAGCCTGGGAACCTCCATATGCCACAGGAGTGGCCCTAGAAAAGGCATAAAGACAAAAAAAAAAAAAAAAGAATTAAATTAAACTTCACCAAAAGCATAACAACCAATGACTTCAACTTCCTAGTTCACCCAAGGTGTGCTCATTTTTAATTACCTAGGATGCATTTGTACCTGAGGCAAGCATTATATTTACATATCCTTTATAAATAATTACAACATAGGTTTTCCACACCTACTAATAAAATTTTGTTAATTATTCTTCAAGTAAAGTTTATAAGAACAAAGTAATAAAAATGCAATTTTTCATCATCACCAGCCATCCAGCAACCACTGTTGCTGAAGTTTAGTGTCACTGCAGCGAGCAGTGTTGCTATTGAGATGCCAAAATTCCCAGGAAATATGTCCCTTCTTCCTCCTCTAACCTCCCAGGCTCTCTCAGTATAACCAGTTGTCAGTGCCTGATACAGAGCCACCTGTCAAAACAGAAACATTAACCTCAGAATTACAAAGGAGAACATTAGAAACATGGGCCACAGCTAAAAGGCAGTAGCTTAAACATTTAAAATAAAACAAGTGTTTACTTTTGCCAATTCAACTTTGACATCATTTTCTCCAGAAAGTTCTCCCTGCACCTAGTGGAGTATCAGGCTCCCAACTGGCACTTGATAAATATTTCAAATGAATGAATGAATCATTTGATTGTAAAAGTGAACACTTCAGTCAATTCTCATCATCAGAATCATGCCTACATAAATTGAAAATTTTTAATTCAAACTAGACAGTAATAGAGGTGGAGGAAATACTTTATCTGAAGAGCAATCATTCCATAATTAGGTATCCTTTGAGGAATCAACTGCAATTCACTTGAGACATACTTCTAAATGAGTTTCTCCATGAAACTTTAAAGTAAAACATTTAGAACTGTGACCAATAATTTTTTTTAAAAAGTATTTCCACTAACTCTGGAATTTGAAAGGAATCTTTGATGACTCATTCAATTAAAAAATATATATATCATATATGGAAATAATTATGGAAGCTTTTTTTAATAGGAGGATCAAACTAGGGTCTTCGCTTACATAAATGCAACATCTGTTAACCTAGGGCAATAATAAGCAATCTCCAATGTCACACAACAAATAAAAGAAATTTTTTTAAACTTATTTCTTGATTTTAAACTTTCCCTTTTTCTAGCGATAAAATATCTCTGTTTTCAAAGGAAGCAGTTTTTGCCCTCATTGCCATTTCTCATTGTTGCAATAAGACTGCACTATAAATGAAATTAATTAGCTCTGTTTTCCTTTCCATAAATAGATTTTCTTCTAAGAATGCCATATATTCCAATGCAGTCAAGTGCCCTGGCAATTCTATCAAGATTTCAGCCAGAGAATTTAAAGAAAAAGAAATTATTTCTGACTGAATCCGGGTAAACTATGTTAAGTAAGAGATCAAATTTATAATCAAGACTTTACAAAGAAAATAGGCATATTATACAATCACCAAGTAAAGCCATGAGAATATTCTTGAGTTGTGAATAGGGATTGTGAATCACCCCAAACCTAACAAAAAACATTTAAAGTAATCAAATTCAAAATATATCTTCTTCACTTATATGCTGAAATAATATCTGGATGTGTTATCTAAATGAAATTTATAAAAATATTTATTCAGTTTTAGCTTTCACAGCAAACCAAAACTAGAGGGCAATGAAAGTGCTAAGGAGGACAGTAAGGGTTATGGAGAGAGCAAGAGAGTGGATGTGAGTGGATGTGGGGGTCTGGGTATGTGTGTTTGCATGAATGAAGAGTTTAGTTCTAATTAGGGTGGACAAGGAAGCTTCACTTGGTAGATGACACTTTAGTAAAAATCTAAAGAAGCTGAGAGAGTGAACCATGTTAATACCTAGGTGAAAGCGGGAACAGGAAGTATGAACACCTGAGATGAGAACAAGCCTGCCTTGTGGACAGCAAGAAGACTAGCATACCTGGAGTAGCAGAAGTGAAAAAAGTAGGTGATAAGCTAATTGAGGAAGCTGAGAGGTGGCTGCACAGGGAGAGGTAGAATCCTATAAGACGTTTGAAGGATTTTGGCTTTTATTCTGAGTAAGATGCTTTTGAACAAGTAGAACCCATGGTCTGCCTTACATTGTTACATTGTATTATATTAGGTTACAGTAAGTTAAGTTACTTATACTACATTACATTATATTACCAGAATCATTTTGACTATTATGCCCAGAATAAAGGGCAAGGTGGAATCAAAGAGACCAGTTAAGAAGTTATTGCAATAGTGTAGGTAAGAAATGGTAGTGCCCTGGATTGGGGTAATAGTAGCATTGGAAGTGTTAAGGAGTTTTCTCGGTAGATCTTCTTGTCTTTTCTTTTCTTTCTTTTTTGTCCATGACCTTGGCATATGGAAGTTTTTGGGTCGGGATCAAACCTGTACCACAGTAGTGATATGAGCCATAGCAGTGACAACACCAGATCCTTAATCCACTGAGCAACCAGGGAACTTCTCTAGATAAATTTTAAAAAAATAGCCAGAAAGATCTGAACATGTAAAATTAGGGACCCCTTCTTTCAAAAATAATACAAGGAGTTCCCATCATGGCTCAATGGTTAACAAATCCAACTAGGAACCATGAGGTTGTGGGTTCAATCCCTGGCCTCGCTCAGTGGGTTAAGGATCCGGCATTGCCTGAGCTGTGGTGTAGGTCACAGATGTGGCTTGGATCTTGCTTTGCTGTGGCTCCGGCATAGGCCGGTGGCTGCAGCTCCAATTAGACCCCTAGCCTAGGAACCTCCATATGCCGTGGGTGTGGAAAAAAAAAAAATACAAAATTAGGAACACATGATCAAATACAAAAGTGAGTATTTCCTTAAGATGAGTAAACTATGAATTTTAAATTACAAATTAAATAGGATACAATTTTGAAAAGCTGAAAAATATCATAAACATCATTAAATCCAAAAAAACAGCATAATAGCACACATCTCTGCTACTCATTTTTCCCCTTATATGTTGGCTTCATGCTCTTTGACAGTCTTTTCACATGACAAATACTTTGTAATATAATTTTCTATGGCAATAATAGAAAAATTATCCAGGCTTTCCTTTACCATGGTTTTTACTACTGATAATTTGGAAACTTTTTTTTTTCCCCCACTGTACAGCAAGGGGATCAAGTTATCCTTACATGTATACATTACAATTACATTTTTTTCCCCCACCCTTTGTTCTGTTGTAACATGAGTATCTAGACAAAGTTCTCAATGCTATTCAGCAGGATCTCCTTGTAAATCTATTCTAAATTGTGTCTGATAAGCCCAAGCTCCCGGTCCCTCCCACTCCCTCCCCCTCCCATCAGGCAGCCACAAGTCTCTTCTCCAAGTCCATGATTTTCTTTTCTGAGGAGATGTTCATTTGTGCTGGATATTAGATTCCAGTTATAAGTGATATCATATGGTATTTGTCTTTGTCTTTCTGGCTCATTTCACTCAGGATGAGATTCTCTAGTTCCATCCATGTTGCTGCAAATGGCATTATGTCATCCTTTTTTATGGCTGAGTAGTATTCCATTGTGTATATATACCACCTCTTCCGAATCCAATCATCTGTCGATGGACATTTGGATTGTTTCCATGTCCTGGCTATTATGAATAGTGCTGCAATGAACATGTGGGTGCATGTGTCTCTTTTAAGTAGAGTTTTGTCCAGATAGATGCCCAAGAGTGAGATTGCAGGGTCATATGGAAGTTCTATGTATAGATTTCTAAGGTATCTCCAAACTGTTCTCCATAGTGGCTGTACCAGTTTACATTCCCACCAGCAGTGCAGGAGGGTTCCCTTTTCTCCACAGCCCCTCCAGCACTTGTTATTTGTGGACTTATTAATGATGGCCATTCTGACTGGTGTGAGGTGGTATCTCATGGTAGTTTTGATTTGCATTTCTCTTATAATCAGTGATGTTGAGCATTTTTTTGGAAACTTTTTTTTATCTTTACAAATTTTCATTGATATGCTTGTAAAATTTTAGGATTGTTAGATTTGAGAAAAACTCTGGCTCCCTACATTTAAAGCTTTGTTTCTCCTCCCCTATCTAGATGCTGTGGTGCTAAGAACCAAAGGACATATCATGTACCAATACTTTCCCTGAACCTATACCTTCAGGTCATGATTGTCAAGGGAGTTGGCATAATGGACAAGAGGAGTATTTCTGAAAGTCATTTCTACTCTAGATGGCTAACAAGAAGTTAACTATAGGCAGGCATGATTGCAACCATATAAATATATTCAGTTAAACCTGTATTAAATGTATTCCTATGCAATTTCCTTTTATCTATCTCCCCAAAATCCCTGTAGCCATTCCATGGCAACATAATGAGGGTCAGGATAAAATTGTAGTTAACAAGATTTTACTTTTACCCAGCATTTCAGGCTTCGGCACAGATCTGTATTCCTTTCTTATTGCTGATCTGTAACAAATGACGACAGATTTAGGGGCTCAAAACAATACAAATTTATTATCTTTCGGTCCTGGAGGTCAGAAGTCCTCAAATCTAAGTGTCCTCAGGGCTTTGACCCTTCCAGAGGATTCATGAGAGTATCTGTTCCTTGCCTTTTCCAGCTCCTAGAGGCTACCTCCATTCCTTGGCTAGTAGTCCCTTTCTCATACTACTTCAATCTCTTTATCTGTCATTTATGTCTCCTACTCTGATTCCACTTCCATCATCAATCTGTTTCTCTGTCTTTTCCAACTCCCCAGCATCTCTCACATAAGGACTTTTGTGATATGTTGGGGTCACTGAGATAATCCAGGATAATCTCTTTAAAATGTTTGACTTAATCATATCTGCCAATTATCTTTTACCCTATAAGGTAATATATTCACAGGCTCAGGGTATTAAGACATGTACATCTTTGTAAATCCATCGTTCAACCAGTAGTCAGGTCTCTGTTCCCTCAAATTCATGTCTAACCACGTGAAAGTGTACCCACCTCAATCTGAGTTCTCTAAAATTCTCAGTCATTACAAAATCAACTCAAGAACAGATCTCATTTAATCTCATCAGCTTAAAAGTCCCAAATTTCATCAACTAAAACATCTAGGTTTGGCCTGGGAAAGGTGCTGGGTATAATCTATCCTGTGGCTAAATCCCTCTCCACCTGTAAAACTAGAAAACAGCCAGTCTGCTTCCAAAATATGATTGTGTAACAGGCAGAGGGTAACAGTTATAGACACTCCCAAAAAGACACTGCAAAAAGAGGAGGGTGGGGAATGGAAGGACAGACGTAGTCTACACTCAAAACCAATTTCAAAATGCACCCCAGCAAACTTCACGAAGTTTCATGGCCTGGGAATAACCTCTGTAGCTCAAGACTCATTGTTCTGTGCCTATGGCTTTACCCTCTGCATCATTCTTACTTTTCCAGGAAGGAAAGCATGGTTTTGCAGCTAAGTATATTTATCAGCCTGTTTCCTTCCTGTAGAATTTTAGGAGTCTGACAGTCTCTCATTTCATCCTCTCTCTCCCTGTTTCTTCCAGTCCATGCAGGCAGCGTTTCTGTTGCTACAATGGTCTAACGAGCTTTGTGTATCTCCAATTTGTTTCTTGAAGATTTCTTGATTATATAAGAGGTTCCTCACAGATCTTTCCTGGGTAATCCCATCTCTATTCTCGGCTTCCTCTAAAATGTCTAACAGGTTCCAGAGATCCCTGCTTAAGCAGTTAGAACTTTCTGTGAATAAATGAATACTTTGACCCTGAATCCTTACAAGGCATTAGCAAAGGTTTGCCCTGGCACACCTTGACTTTATTTCCAGAGCACACTTTCCTGGCTGTGAATCTCTTAATGTTAGCCTGTTTTGTAGTCTGAATAGGATGAGCATTTCCCAAGCCAAGTCCTGGTTTATTTTCCTTAATAGTTCTTTGAATTTACTCTTTCCTCTTGTGTTTTGTCACAATCAGCAAGTAGAAATCAAGCCACACCATAAAAATTTTGCTTGGAAATCTCTCCAGCTAAATATCTAATTTACCTCTTACAAATTATGCTTTTTAGGAGTTCCCATCTTAGTGCAGCAGAAACGAATCCAACTAGGAACCATGAGGTTGCAGGTTCGATCCCTGGCCTCGCTCAGTGGGTTAGGGATCTGGCGTTGCTGTGAGCTGTGGTGTAGGTCACAGACGCAGCTCGGATCTGGTGTTGCTGTGGCTCTAGCATAGGTCGGCAGCTACAGTTCCGATTAGACCCCTAGCCTGGGAACCTCCATGTGCTGCGGATATGGCCCTATAAAAACAAAAGACAAAAAAAAATTTTTTTTTTAATTATGGTTTTCACATAATTGTATCAGACATTTCGGCTACTATAGAAAAAAGATCCCCTTTACTCCTTTTTCCATGTTAACATGTAGCTTATTTCCTTCTGAGCCCTCATTAGTAGTGCCCTTAGAGTCCATATTACTATGAGAATTCTTTTCATGATAATTTAGGTATTGTCTAAGAAGATAAAGAGTGTTCTTATCATGCCCTTCACCTCCTTCTGAGTCCTCAATAGCAGAGATTCATTGTCATCCATATTTCTACTATGTTCAAAGCAATCTAGGCTTTTTCTGTCATAAACTTTTAGCTAGGCTTTTTGTAGCTTCTGTTTACCACCCAATTCCAAAGCCACTTCTGAAGTTTTAGTATTTGTTACAGCAGTAACCCACTTCCAAGTTCCAAAATACAAGGCCTATTGTTGAACTGTAACAAATTATGGACAAATTTGGTATATGTGTTAAAATAACACATATAACACAACACAATATTATTTTAAAGTTCTGTACGTGTCCTCATGGTTGTATTCCTTCCGAAGTCTCTAGAGAAATATCCATTTTCTCTTTCCCCAAGTTCTAAAAGCCACTTACATTCCTCAGCTCATGGCCCCTTCTTTGCATCACTTTAAGCCTCTTCTGTCGTCACATCTCCCACTCTGCCTTCCCTCACCTTCCTATCTCTCTCTTATAAGGACACTTGTGATTGCATTGGGCCACTCAGATAATCTCTCCATCTCAAGATCCCTAAATTAATCATATCTGTAAAGTCTCCTTTTCCATATAAGGTAATATATTCACAGGTCCCAGCGAGTAGGATATACACATCTGTGGGGAACTATTCTTCACCCTACCACACTACCCAGGAGAATTTAAAGTGTATGTCCACACCACTTACGGTTTCCAAAGGAGACAGGGTGCGGGGTAGGGGAATGTACTGCGGGTTTGGGATAGACGTGCTGTAAAATTTGGTTGTGATGATTGTTGTACACCTATTAATGTAGTAAAATTCATTAAGTAATAAAAAAAAATAAAGTATATGTCCACACAAAAAACTTGCACAAGAATATTCATAGCAGCATATTCATAATAGCCCAAAAAAATGGAAAAAAATTAAAGTGTCCATTAACTAATAAATGGATAAACATGATGCAGAATGTCCATATGATGGAATATATTTGGCAATAACAAAGTATTGAGGACTGATATAGATGAACCTTGAAAACATCATGCCAAATGAAAGAACCTAGAAACAAAAGGTCATGTATTACATGATTACTGACCAGAGTAGACAAATTCACAGTTACAGAAAGTAGATTAATAGTTTCCATTACATTAGTAGTTTCCTCCCTAGTAGTATCTAGGGAGGAGGGAAGATTGGAGAGAATGAGTATGGTTTTTTGGGGGAAGGCAGGTGATGAAATTCTCTACAATTATATAGTTATAGTGGATACACAACTTTGTAAGTATTATAAAAATCAATCAACTCTATATTCTGAAAGGATAAAACTTATGGTATGTGAATTGTTTTTTTTTTTTATCTTAAAAAAGATTTGTGTAAATTGCACAAAAACATATGGCCATGTGAACACTTTGTCAGGCTGCCTCACAGGATCTAAAAAAACATTCATGATAGTGATTACATAGAATCTTTAGATCACTTTGGGTAGTGTGGACTTTTTTTTTTCCCTTTTCAGGGCCGCATCTTCAGCATATGGAGGTTCCCAGGCTAGGGGTCAAATCAGAGCTGCAGCTGCTAGTCTACACCACAGCCATATCAACACGGGATCCGAGTCACATCTGCAACCTACACCACAGCTCACAGCAACGCCGGATTCTTAACCCACTAAGCCAGGGATGGAACCTGAATCCTCATGGATACTAGTCAGGTTTGTTACCACTGAGCCATGACAGGAACTCCAACATTTTAAAATATTGTGTCTTGTAATCCATAAACATGGGGTGACTCTCCATTTATTTATATCTTCTTCAATTTCTTTCATCAGTGTTCTATAGTTCTCAGTAAACAAGTATTTCACTACCTTGGTTAAATTTATTTGTAAGTATTTTATTCACTTTGATTCTATTGTAAATGAAATTATTTTCTTGATTTCCTTTTCAGATACTTTTATGACAGTATATAGAAATGCAACTTATTTTTGAATGTTGATTTTGTATCCTACCACGGTACCAAATTTTTTGGTTGGTTCTAACAGTTTTTGGAGGAGTCTTTAGGGTTTTATACCTGCAAAACCATGTTTTGCAGAGAACAGAGAACAGAGATAGTTTTACCTCTGAGAATAGACATAATTTTACCTCTTCCTTTCTGATTTGGATGCATTTTGTATCTTTTTCTTGCCCAATTATTCTGGCTGGGACTTCCAGGACTATGTTGAAGCGAAATGGTGAAAGTGGACATCCTTGCTTTGTTTCTGGTCTTAGAAGAAAAGCTTCAAGTTTTTCACTGCTGAGTATAATGTTAGCTGTGGACTTTTCACATTTGGCATTTATTACATTGAGGTGCTTTCTTTTATTTCTAGTTCCTTATGTGTTTCTGTCATGAAAGGATGTTGATTCTGCATCTAGAGACAAGCATGTATTTTGCCCTTCATTCAGTTGTGTATCAACTCATTGATTAATTTTCATGTGTTGAAACTTTCCTGCCTCATCAGGATGAATCCCACATGGTCATGGAGAATGATCTCTTTAGTGTGCTGTTACATTCAGTTTGCTAGGATTTCGTTGGAAATTTTTTCATCTGTGTTTATAGGGATTGTGTTCCATAGTTGGTTTTTTGTTTGTTTGTTTGCTTGCTTGCTTGCTTCTGTAGTATCTTTGCCTGATTTTAGTATCAAGGTAATGCTGACCTCATAAAATGAGTTCGTGTGTGTTCCCTCCTCTTCAATTTTTTGCAGAGCTTGAAAAATATTGGCTTAAATTCTTCTATAAATATTTGATAGAATTAGTCAGTAAAACCATCTGGCCCTGATTGTTTTGTTGTTGGTCTTGGGAGATTTTTGATTATTGATTCAATTTCTTTGTTATTGGTCTATCCAGGTTTTAATTCAATCTTGGTAGGTATATATTTCTAGGAATTTATACATTTCTCCTAAGTTTTCCAATTTGGTGGTACATGATTCTTTGTAGTAATCTCTTGTGCTCTTTTTTTTTTTTTTTTTTTTAATCTTTTTGGCTCTCCTAGGGCCGCACCCAAGACTGGCGTATGGAGCTTCCCACGCTAGGGGTCTAATTGGAGCTGTAGCCACCAGCCTCCACCAGAGCCACAGCAACACAGGATCCAAGCCGCATCTGCAACCTACACCACAGCTCATGGCAACGCCAGATCCTTAACCCACGGAGAGAGGCCAGGTTTCAAACCTGCAACCTCATGGTTCTTTGTCAGATTTGTTAACCACTGAGCCACGATGGAAACACCAATCTTTTTTTTTTTTTAATTTCTGTAACATCAGTTTTAATGTTTCCTTTTATATTTCTGAGAGTATTTGTTTGAATTTTCTCTTTTTTCTTAGTTTAGTCAAATATATGTCAACTTTATATCTTTTCAGAAAAAAACTTTTAGTTTCATTAATTTTCATTGATTTTTTCTATCATTTTTATATTCCTTATTTCATTTAATTCTGCCCGAATTTTTATTATTCCTTCCTCTGCTAACTTTGGGCTTCATTTATTCTTTCTTTTCTAGTTCCTTGAGGTATAAAGTTAGGTTGTTTATTTGAGATCTTTCTTTTTTTTGACATAGGGTTTTTATCAGTATACTCTTCCCTTTTAGTGCTGCTTTTGCTGCACCACACTGAGTTTTTGATATGTTACATTTTCATGTTTGTTTCCAGATATTTTCTAGTTTCATTTTAATGTCTTTCTGGACCCTTTGGTTGCTCAAGAGTGTGTTATTTAATTTCCACATATTCGTGAACTTTACAGCCTTTCTTCTGCTATTAATTTCTAGTTTCCTTCCATGTGGTCAGAAAATATACTTGGTAATATAATTGTTATTAGTTCAATCTTAAACTTTTTAAGACTTGTTTCATCATCTACTATGTACCCTATCCCCAAAAATGTTTCATATGTGCTTGAGAAGAATGCAGATTCTGCTGCTGTTGGAAGAAATGCTCTGTGTATGTCTGCTGGGTCCATTTGATCTGTGGTGTTTGTTGTTAGGGTCCTCTGCTTCCTTGATCTTCTGTATGACTGTGCTATCCATTAGTGAAACTGGGGTTTTATAGTCCCCTATGATTATTATGTTCCTGTTTATTCTTATATTAAGTTCTTTCAATGTTTTCGTTTCTTTTTTTTTTTTTTTTTTTTTTTTTTTTTTTTGTCTTTTTGCTATTTCTTGGGCTGCTCCCACGGCATATGCAGGTTCCCAGGCTAGGGGTCCAATCGGAGCTGTAGCCACCGGCCTGCGCCAGAGCCACAGCAACGCGGGATCCGAGCCGCGTCTGCAACCTACACCACAGCTCACAGCAACGCCGGATCGTTAACCCACTGAGCAAGGGCAGGGACCGAACCCGCAACCTCATGGTTCCTAGTCGGATTCGCTAACCACTGCGCCACGACGGGAACTCCCAATATTTTCTTTATACATTTGGATTCTTTAATATTGGGTGCCTATATATATTTGTGTTATAAATATTATATCTTAATGAATTGACTCTTTTATCACAATTTCCTTCTTTGTCTCTTAACAGCATTTAATTTAAAGTCTATCTGATATAAGTGTGGGCCCCGTTCTCTTTCGTTACCATTTGCATGGAATATCTTTTCCCATCTTTTTACTTTCAGCCTATGTGTGTCTTTAAATCTAAAGTGAATCTCTTGGAGTTCCTGTAGTGGCGCAGCAGAAATGAATTCGACTAGGAACCATGAGGTTGCGGGTTCGATTTCGGGGCCTCAATCAGTGGGTTAAGGATCCAGCCATGAGCTGTGGTGTAGGTTGCAGGCGAGGCTCAGATCCATTTTTTGTCTGCTTTGTCTTATTTCTCACTGTTTTCCTTTCTGTTTCGTTGATTTTTTTTGTAGTGACATGTTTCGATTCCTTTTTTTGCTTTCCCCTTCTCATATCTTCTATCAATAGCTTTTTTATTTTGTTTTTACCATGGGACTTACATAAAACATCTTATATGAATTTACTTTAAGCTAAAAATAACTTGAATTGTATACAAAAACTACACTTTTACTTCTCCCTCCCCACACTTTGTTACTGCTGTCATAAATTACATTTTTAATATTGTGTGTCTATTAATTTATTTTTAGTTATAACTTCTTATACGTTTGTCTTTTAACTTCTATAGCATAATTAACTGTGATTTATACAGAATTATAGTACTTTGCATTATTACAGAATTATAGTACTATTATTACAGAATTATAGTACTTTGCATTTACCTATATATTTATGTTTATGAGCAAGCTTATGCTTTTGCATGTTTTAGTGCTCTTGTTCAGCATTTCAAATTGGACTCTTTATTTCAAATTGGACTCTTTTAAAGACTCCTTATAAGGCAGATATTGAAACTCTCTCAGCTTTTGTTTTTCTTTTTTGGGTGGTGGGGGGAGGAGGGAAGTTATTTGAAAAGCCTTTATTTCATCTTCATTTTTGAAGTACAGTTTTTTGTCATATATAGTATTTTTGGTTGGAAGTTTTTTTCTTCTTGTACTTGCAGTATACTATCACACACTATTCTGTCTTGCAAGGTTTTTGCTGAGAAATCTGCTGATAGTGTTATGGGTGTTCCCTTGCATGAAATAGTCATGTCTCTGTCATTTTCAAAATTCTATCTTTGCCTTTGGCTTTTGACACTTTGATTATAAGGTGTCTGGATATTGGTTTCTTGAGTTCATCCTTTTTAGAAATCTAAAGGCTTCTTTAATTTGAATGTCCACTTCCTTCCCCAGATTTGGAGAGTTTGGGGACATTATTTCTTTAAATATAAAGCTTTCTGCCTTTGTCTCTCTCTTCTTTTGGAATTTTCATAATGCATGTACTGATACATTTTATGGTATCCTATAAGTCCCTTGAGCTTTCTTCACTCTTTTTCATTCTTTTTCCTTTTTTTCATCTGGTTGGGTAATTTCAAATGTCTCATCTTTTCTTCTGCTTGATCACATCTGCTGTTGAACACTCCTAGTGAATTTTCCAGTTCAGCTATGGTATTTTTCAGCTCCAAATGTTCTGGGTTTTTTTTTTAAAAAAAAAAAAAAAAGATTTTTTTTAACTCATTTTTTTCATGTATTATTTTCCTAAGTTTATTAAGCATTTTTATGATGGTTATTTTGATAATTCATATGTCTTTATTTCTTTGGTGTTGGTTTTGGAGATTTATTTTGTTTCTCTTTTTGGGCCATGTTTCCCTGTTTATTAATGTTCTGTGATACTTTTGTTTTGGTGTCAGCACATTTGAAAAAATTTCCCATTTTGTATGGACTAACTTTGTATAAGAGAAGACCTGAACTAACCAATCCATCTAGAGATTCTGGTGACAAGAGATATAGTTTTAAAGGGAAATATCAGCTTTATTCTGGAAATCTTAAGGTTTTTTAATTGTATGCTTTATTATTCCCATATTATCTTAATGTTCCCACAACTGGAAATCTTACATTTGATTTGCCTATTATATATCCAAATGGAGATGTGAAAAGGGTTGTTAACTATGAGTCTGGGCAGAAGTTCAAGCCAGATAAATATGTTTAAGAAACATCAGCCTACACATACAGTTTAAAACTATGAAGTCAGATGTCATTACCAAAAGAAATAGTATAAACAAAACGTAATAGCTACAATTTATATAGACTATAATTGTGTACAATGGATAAAACTAGGGTCACCCTGTTAAAATGAGAGAGAGGTGTCATACCCAGTCTTCTCCTACTTCTTGGGGCTCCACAGAACATAATTCTATAGTCTATATGAATAGGCTCAATTAACAACTGGGTCTATTGTGGAAGGCAGAATTCTAAGATGGTCCCCATGATCTGCACCCTCTCAGTTTTTCAATCAGACACCAATATAAGTACTACTGTGACATGATTTTGCAGATGTAATAAAATTCCCAAATCAGCCTTAAATAAAGGGATTATCCTGGGTGAATCTGACCTAATTAGGTTATCCTTTGAAAGGGAATGGGCTCTTCTTAATTTAAGAGATTGAAAGTGTGAGGGGGCTCATGGAAGGAGCCATATTTCAAGGAATAAGGAGTGTCTAGACCTGAGAGTGACCCTAGCAAGGCAGTAGCTGACAGCAAGCAAAGAAACATGGACCTTCTTCATACAATGCCCAATAACTGAATCCTGCCATGTTTGCATGAGTTTGCGAGAGGATGCCAAGTTCCACATGGTAATGAAGTCTAGCTAGTACCACAATTTCAGCCTTTTGAGACCCTAAGTGGAGAACACAACTATATGATGCCCTGTCTTCTGACCTACAGAACTGTGAACTACTAAATGAGTGTTGATTTAAGCACCTAGGTTTTCAGAATTGTGATGCAGCATTATATTTTATTCATGGTTCTTGCAGAAATTACAACACGGGTAATTGAAAGGATTTGTAAGACTCCACAGAGCATTCTCACACAAGATTTCCAATAAAGGCAAATTATACTGTAAAGCAGTAGAAAGAGAATGCAGGCAAATACATGGGGCCCAAGAGCCTTCCAAGTACAGCTTCCCAAAGTCCTTATTATTAACACAAGGACATGCTTCATCTCTGGATAAAACCACCAAGATTTGTATGATGAATCTTAGTTTCATGAGGGCTCCCTAAAAGTCTCCAGTGGCACCTTTCATGCCCTTCTGTACACATGGCCAATGCAGGCTGTTCGACTGGTGATGGCAAGGTATAAGCCCCAGTAAACAAATCCACCAGGGGAGTTCCAAACTTTAGTGCATTATAAATTGTTAATTAGCCCACAACCTTTATCTCAGTTGAGAGTCCATGCCAGACTTTTAGGCTTCCCCGAGAAAGGCACAGTACTGAACCACTCCAACTGTAAAATAATTCTATCTCATAGAATTAAGTTCTATTTCCCTTCCCCTACTTTCCTGCCCCTAAACAGGGTCCTTAAGCAGGATACTACAAATTGGCCCTGGTGGGTGAGCAAGCAGGTAGACAAAAAAGCAGATATCATTTGGGGCCTTCAGGAAAGATGGACGGCAGCAGAGGGCCCTTCTTTAGGTGACAAATCTCTAGGTCACAGTCTGCTATCCATGCCTGGATAATCAAATGCTATGGTCAGCTGCCTATCATGAGGTACTCTGGTTGAGACCTACAATCAGCAGAGGGAGCCTCAACATACCATCTCTTCTGGTCATTGTTAGGGGTTTTCTAGGGGCTAAAGCTGTACTTCACTGTAAGATGTGGAAGAAGAATTACTAATAAGGATAAATACATAGTAGAACTTCATTGCTGTTTTTGTTATGCCAACCTAAAATTAGCTGGAATACTGCCTCCTTCTCTACTTGACCATACCATGCATATTAGAAGTCAATGGGACAGATCTTTAATGAGCAGTCTCAAATAGTGAAATAATTCTAAGTACTAATCCTGACTATCTAGAAGTCCTTCATTTATTCCTTATGGACTAATATGTTCTGCTCTCAGCCTGCACTATTCCATGTCTGGAAGTGTTCCTAGTTTAAAATGTTCAATTGTTTATACTACTCTTTAGTTATAAAAGTGATGGTAATATAGAAGTTAAAAAGAGAAAAATCCCCCTTAGCATCCTTCAAGTCTAGAGATAGGCACATTTAATGTCTGGCATACCACATTTTTTTCTATGCATTTACAAACGTGCGTATGCATTTTTTTTCACTTAAGAATTTATCATGGGCATTGCACATTTTTTTTATTCTCTTTAAAAAGTTATATGTAGTTCCCTACAATGGGTGTCACATTGTTTATTTAATCTATAAGCCATTGATGGACATGAATATTGTTTCCAATATTTTGCTATTTTAATGATGCAATGACCAAGTTTTTACATACCAATGCACATATGTGCAAAGAATGGCTTCTTAGAGTAGAAATTCTGGAACACTGGCTATGTGTATTTCATTTTAATAGATGCTGCAAGTTTTCCCTCTCAAAGGCAGTACTAATTTACACAAACTTTCAAAACACATTAGATAAACCAAGCAATTCTGACTTCCCAGAGGGACCATTTTGGTTTATATTAAGTCGTAGGTGATTAGCATTACATTTTTTAAATATAATTGAATCTGCTTTGTCTCTTCTACAAGATTCTCTATTTCTGGTTACTTAGTTTTACCATTTTCTGTTTATTAGCAGCAGCATAGTTTCCCTTTTATTTGTTTTTAGTTTAGTTTCTATTTTGTTTCTTCAGTGGAACTTGGAGAGAGATGGGAGATAAACCCATTTTGACATCTGAATCAATTTGCTGTTTCTTTATTCACCATACATTTACACCATGTTTATTCAGTTACTCTGCAAGCACTGAGGATATAAAGATGAATAAAACATAAACTTTACCTTTCAGAAATCCAAGCCTAATAAGAGAAATGCAAATGATAGCACCACATTTAACAGACAAAAAGTAGATGGATAGATAGATAGACAGATAGACAATAAAACAGGAATATTGAACAGTGACTTTCAGAGAGAAACGCAGAGAGGTTCAAGGCAAGGAAAGACTTGAAAGGTAAGTGGGGGAAAGAGAACAGCTCATGGAAGTTATCCATGGATAAAACAGAAGAGTAAGCTTGGAGAACTTTAAGTGGTTAGATATGCTGGTTAACAGATACTTTTGTAGGATAGAAGGAGGCAGGATTTGAAAAATGAACTGAAGTAAAACCATTAGAGTCTTTGAATGTCATGCTAAGTATTGGGTACTTATCTAATGGAAGATAGCCTGAAAATTTTTACATAAGAGAGTAATATGTACAAGTTTACATTTAAAATTTTATCCCTAATATGAAGAGGGAATCAATCACTAAATCAACAATTTTTAAAAAATTTACAATCTACTCTGTGTCAGAAATTGTGGTAGGAGCTAGAACTTTTATTAGAAAAGATTAAAAACAGTGATAAGTGAAAATTATTATAACAGTTTAGGAAACAAACTTCTGCTGTGTGTCAGGCATTATACCGCATTCCGAGGTACTTAGAAGGGAATATGAAACATACCCCTGCCTTCAAGGAAAATATAAGTTTGTTAGGGAGACAAAGCATAAAAAGTAGTGTGTATTGAGTGTCAAATGAGTTGGCCAAGCAATAAATGCTACCCTGAGGTCTAGTACTCAAGGTCTCCTACCATCTGATCCAGTTTGCCTTCCTAAAGTGTTTCCCTAAACCCACAACTACAAGAAAAATAAAGTTATCCTTCTCATACCCTTCACTTAAGCCAAATTAAATTGCTTGCTATTCTCCCTACATGCAGCTTGCATTCCTGCTTCTGTGTCCTTGCCGGTACTGATTCTTCTTTCTGGAATAGCCTCACTTTCCCTCATGCACATGTCTATATTGTAGTTTGTAAATTCTAACCTTCCTCAAGGCCCAACTCAAATGCACTGCCTCCCTCAAAATACCCTGATGTTACTAGCTAGAAATAACCTTTCCCTCCTATAAAACCCTCTCTAAGGAGATCTCCACTGGACACATTGCTTTCTTACAGCATGGCTGTCCTTAACCATGGAGGTGCATAATCACAGAGCACAGCTTTTCCTTCTACCTCCTCTACTGATTGGTGAATATTGCCCATTAAGAGATTTTCATCTCTTAAAACCCAGTGAGGCTAACATAGTTTCAGTGTGTCCAGAACGACTAATTCTTTCCATCTGCTATGGTCCTTGAAACCATCTCACAAGCCTATTCTATTTTCTGAGGTAATCATTACATAAAATTCAGTTTGTCTTGTGATTAACCACCTGTCCTAACTAGGATATGAGCTTCTTGAGAGCAAAGAATCTGTGCATTCATCTCAGTAACCCCCGTGTCCAAGCAGTGTATATTTAAAAAGCATGCTTGTAGTTCCCCTTGTGGCACAACAGAAAATATTCTGACTAGCATCCATGAGGATGTGGGTTTAATCCCTGGCCTCACTCAGTGGATTAAGGATCCGGTGTTGCTGTGAGCTGTTATGTAGGTCACAGACTCAGCTCAGATCAGGAGTTGCTGTGGCTATGGCTGTGGCTGTAGTCCAATTCAACCCCTAGCCTGGAAACTTCAAATGCTGCAGGGGCAGCCCTAAAAAAAAAAAAAAAAAAAAAAAAAAAAAAAAAAAAAAAAAAAAAAGGCATGCTCAAATGCTACCATCAGCATTTGTTAAAATGTTTGACTTTTGGGTCACACTCTCAGAAATTCTGATTCAGTGGTTTCATGTGGGGCCCAAGAATTTACATTTTATCAAACTTTTTAGGTGATTCTTATCCACAGTAAATATTTATTTTTATATTCTTTTTTTTTTTTTCTTTTTGTCCAAGCCCACAGCATGTGGAAGTTCCCAGGCCAGGGGTAAAACCTGAGCCACAACAGTGGTCCAAGCCACTGCAGTGACAACACTGAATCCTTAACCCACTGCTCTGCAAGAGAACTGCCACAGTAAATTTTTAAATGGTCACCAGTTAATAAGTATTTATTGAATGAATGCTAACTTTTTTTTCCTGTCTTAAACTATAGCATCATAAGAGAAAGCAGGTGACTACCTAATCTCTGTATTTCCCTTAAGCATATGGCCTAGCTGTTTAAACAGAGCAGATTTTCAAACACTGTGCAATTGTATGTTAATAGGATGACTGATGACTGATGTAATTTTTAAAAGCTTTTCCTAAGGCATTGGATTTGCTGGGCCTTGAAGAATGAGTTGGTTGGATGGGTGGGGAGTGGAGAGAGAATCCTGGCCAGGAGACTGATATGATCATAGATGGAGTTGAGGAAACACAAGCATGCTGAGGGTGGATGATTAGATTAGTTTAACAAGAGCAAGGTTCTTGTGGCAGAGGAATGAGAGATGAGGCTGCCTCCCCACTGTATAAAATAAACCTTTGTTAGCAGCACTCTCATTTTCATTTTAATTTAATAAAAGCCAAAATAAGTGCTTTTGATGTGATTAATGACCAACAAGGGAGCTACAGTGCTATCTTGGCGAGCATCCACCTCCATGGCACATGTAGAAGTACAAGATTTAGTACAGAATTAACCTGCCCAAGCATCTGTTCATAACTCTGTATGAAAAAGAAAAAAGTAGACCATAGCATATGCTGCCAATTGAAGCCTGGGAAACTTTTATTTTCACATCATTTGTAGGAATTCATATTTTAAGCAAAATCCCTTACTGACTCGGTTATATGAATTTGAATATTAATCATAATAATGATAGACAACACTTTAAAAAAATCATTCTGTTCACATGAAGAAAAGAATGACTTATTACAAAAAGGATAATAAATTTGAAATTAAAATATATCCCTTTGGACCTGTAACATAGCCAGGTATTAATCTATATATCTGTAATTAATCCAGTGGGACATTCGTTTATTGATCAAGCTGCTAAATGATTATTATTAGCAAGCTACTACTTGCAAAGCACTGTACACAGGATATTAATGGTAAAAGACCTTGTGCATGACACAAATTGAAAGGTTCGTTCTTATATGGAAGAGAGATTAATATGAAGTAATCCACTTAGTATCAACAAGTTGTTATTCATTCATTCCTTCAGTAACTCTTGGATAGATGAATGTAGGTTTATAACTGTGTTTTATTCTCTCTTATATCCCCCCCCACTAAGCTCAGTGCTTGATGTATGTTAGGTGGTCAATAAAATCTGTTCGAAGAATACATGTATTGGCCACTCTATCAGATTCCTAGGATACAAAAGTAAAGCAAAAACAGAGATAGTCCATGCCCTGGAGGAGTGGATAGTCTAGCGAGGAAAACAAATATTCATCAAGTATGCTCAGAAATGTAAAATTCCAGTCATGACAAGCATTGAGGATTGACTCATGGAGTTTGGCCATACAGACACTTTCCTGAAGGAGTGATCTTGAACTGAATCTAAAAGATGAGTGGGGAGTTCCTGTCATGACTCAGGGGAAATGAACCTGACTAGCATCCATGAGGACGCAAGTTCGATCCCTGTCCTTGTTCAGTGGGCTAAGGATCTGGCATTGCTGTGGCTGTGGTGTAGGTCAACAGCTACAGCTCCAATTCGACCCCTAGCCCAATGATACCAGAAATATGTTACCAGAATCTGGATTCTTGTTCACAGCAGTCGGAAGAGTGAACTCCGTGAACACACAGGCAGCAAGCAAGCAAAGTCTTTATTAAAGAAAAGCAAATAGCTCCCAGGACAGCTGGGCGTGGGGAGAAGAGACCCCTTTGCTATTGTCCTATAGGGATTTTTCTCTCTTAACGGTGGGGAGGGGTACCAATGTGGGGTCCAGAAAGGTGTGGTTTTCTCCCACTGGCCTTGTTCAATTACCTATATCAGTCCTTATCCAATAGGGCTTTTTGGGTTGGAAATGTCCCATGTAAGTTTTTTGGTTTCTTTGTCCTTTTCTTTTTTTTTTTTTTTTTTTTTGTCTTTTGTCTTTTTTTGTTGTTGTTGTTGTTGTTATTTCTTGGGCCGCTCCCGCGGCATATGGAGGTTCCCAGGCTAGGGGTCCAGTCGGAGCTGTAGCCACCGGCCCAGGCCGGAGCCACAGCAACGCGGGATCCGAGCCGCATCTGCAACCTACACCACAGCTCATGGCAATGCCAGATTGTTAACCCACTGAGCAAGGGCAGGGACCGAACCGCAACCTCATGGTTCCTAGTCGGATTCGCTAACCACTGCGCCACAACGGGAACTCCTCTTTGTCCTTTTCTTTCCTTAGATTAAGTCATCATTCCTCTCATTCCTTTTTATCAGTTGAGGAGTGGGCTAGAGATTCACATTTCCTACAGTAAACAAAGTCTGTGGGGAATGCAGCATTTCCTATAATGTTACTCCTGGAGCCCTTAAGCCACAAAGGTTAAAAAATATCCATATCAAAAGAAAGTATCAGAGCCCCTGCTCCTACACTAACAACCTGAGTTAGTGTTCTGCCTCACTGGCAACCTCCTTATGCTGCTGGTGTGGCCCTAAAAAGACAAAAATAAATAAATAAGTAAAAGATGAGTGAAAACTAGCCAGGTAAAGAAAAGGAGGAAAAGCACTTTGGGCAGATGGGGGCTTAGAAAGGAGCACGGTGAGTGACTTCAATGATAGATTGAGAGGGAGTCAAAAAAGTGAGGGTAGAGGAGTTCCCATCATGGCGCAGTGGTTAACGAATTCGACTAGGAACCATGAGGTTGCGGGTTCGGTCCCTGCCCTTGCTCAGTGGGTTAACGATCCGGCGTTGCCGTGAGCTGTGGTGTAGGTTGCAGACGCGGCTCGGATCCCGCGTTGCTGTGGCTCTGGCGTAGGCTGGCGGCTACAGCTCCGATTCGACCCCTAGCCTGGGAACCTCCATATGCCGCGGGAGTGGCCCAAGAAATGGCAAAAAGACAAAAAAAAAAAAAAAAAAAAAAAAAAAAAAAAAAAAAAGTGAGGGTAGAAAGCCAGGTTATTAAGGCGAAAGTATATGAAGATGCTTTCCCCTTAATAAATATTAGGCAAGATTATATAGATAAGGAAATTTTGCATTTGAAGTTGATGCAGTACACATTGAGCTGAGTTACAACCTCAAAACACACTGTTCATTTGTATTATAAAAGAACAATTTGTCTGATAAAACAACCAAATTTTTTACAATAACAAGCAAAACAGTCGAGCATGTAATTTCAAATTATATAACCTTGATCCTTGTAGATTGCACCAATAAATATTATAATTTTACTAAATTACAGAGCAGTAATTAGCCCTCAAATGGGGGTTAATAAAGGAATCAACACAGTACCATAAGAATAATTTGGGTGCACTGATGTAGAACTATATTGACAGGTTAATATACCCTGGCAAACAGCTCTTTCAACTGTTGCATGAAACTATTAAAAAATATATAGTTTATTAGTGTAGTTCATATGATAGAATTTGGGCAAAGAAAAATAAAGCTGAGAATTTTGAAGTGTTTTAAAGCAAATCTGGAAACAAGGAAATGTTAAAATCTGACCAAAGACATAATTGACTTTATTCTCTCACTAGTTATAAAGTATCTGGTCAGGAAGACCTTTCAGAAGAGATCTTTGCCCCTTTTCCCTTTTTTAAGGAAAGGGAGGAATGTTAGGTGGTAACTGTGTAAAATGAAACACAAAGCTGCAAGACAAGAATAGCTGGATAAACTGGTAAATGATAACAACATAACTTGTATCTTCCCCGTTTCTTACTCCATCACTGAACCTGTGCTAAAAGTAGAATGTGCTTACAAATAGGAAAAAAAATAAAATATCTGATCAGATAGATGAATATTATTTTCCTCCTTCATTTTATTTGTTCTTTAGCTTTGTGTACCACTATAATTTTTACCACAGTATTTAGTCCTGGATCCCATATCTCTCTCCATTTACCTGTATCTATATTTTGTTTGAGGTCGCATTGTAATACTCTTGAGTTTTCCCTCCCCTACATGCACATGCACCTATATCCCATAAGGGGGCACTGGACATGAGCTTGGTGCTTGGTAAGTAGTTGTCAAATTTCCAAAGTGGTCAATTAGAATATTTACAAATAAATATTCTAAGTTTGAATACTAATAATGAGAATATTATAAGTTGCTAGGTTTAGTTATTATTATAATGATGATGATGATGATGATGATGATATGAAGTATTAGACCAACCAGGTTTAGGGATAAATGTTGTAGCACGTTATCAATTTTCTTTACCAGTTTATATTGTTCTATGTGGGTTATGGCAAAACACATGTAATAAATATGCAGCAGTACTTATACCATCTGTGTTCTGATCTGATCCTTAATTAAGAATAAATGTATAAGTGAAGAGTAAATATTAGATTATGTTGTAAATGTAGAAGTGACTTATTCAGGAGTGATAAACTATAGTATGTTAAGGAATAATAAAATTAAAATATGCAAAATTAATAACTCAGTGTTTATTTAAAATAACTCATGGAGCTCTAATAATGTTTAGATGTATTTATGGTTCTCAAAATGCAGTTTAAAAGCTTGTAATGGGAAGTCCCCATTTGGCACAGTGGATTAAGGATCTGGTGTTGCCCTAACTGTGGCACAGGTCAAAACTGCAGCGTGGGTTCAATCCCTGGCCCGGGAACTTACACATGCTGCTGTTGGGGTCAGAAAAATAATTAAATAAATAAAGCCCATAATGTGTAACATACAAGATTTTATTGATGTAAATACCATTACTATGCAGTGAAATAAGTAGAATAAGTATAAGGGTTTTCACTTCTCTAATGGGAAAAGTAAAGTGCAGCAAGATTAAAGGCTTCTAATTATAGATAATACTATTTTTTAGTTTTTCATTTAATACATATGTATTAAGCCTAAGGCTAAGTGGTAAGGATACAATGGTGATGACTCATTTTCCCATTTCCTAATTACCACAAATTAAAGGCAGGCTATCTTTAAACCCAAATATAAATGGGTCTTGTCTTGGCTCTGTTTCTGCCTACCTCTAATGAGCCACTCTTGCCACCAAACACATCACAAAATGGTCTTCACATGGAAAGATTTTTAGTTTTTAATACAGGTTCTCACTTCTGCTGAACAAATTTAAGATACTGACATAAGGCATGAAGTCTTATCATTTACTGGCTTTCAGGCAGAAAAGATATGCATGCGTACTTGACAATCCAATTTCTTATTTGATACATTTCTTACTGCTTAGCTGACTGGTGACGTAATTTCTCTGTGGTTTTCTGTACAAATCATTGAGCATTATACAGTTTCATAGAAAACTCATTATCTTATATACCAGATATTGATTACTGATTCTCAAAGAATTTAAATTCTGAATTACATTGACATCACTCTGAATAGAAGTAGTCATTTATGATTCAGAAAGTACATCAGTTTTGCTGTACATCTTGATGAACTTCAAAGGTCATTGGTGATATTTTTGGCAATAAGCACACTGCTCCAAAAGGTCACAACAATGAGTATGGAACTAGCAATTTCAAAAGATTTCAGGTTTTTGGTTTGCCAGATATACTAACTTTCGCTGTACTAAGTAAAATTCAATAATGTTATCATCAAGTGGTAATAGAAAAAGAATTTTCCCAGTATCTATAAAAAATAAGATTACTGCTATACATAGATTTTTACATATTTCTTAGAAGTTCCATTAAAAACAATTCTCACTGCTATTGTGAATTATTAGGGGGATTAAATAACAGTGGTAAATAAAAAATAATGACTCGGAATCATTTTCCTTCAGTTGTATAAAGTATATTGGAAAAAATATTTATCTTATCTGAAAAAATGAAGCGATTTTAGATATTTTCAAACATTAGCTCATAGGTATGTGTAAATTGTAGAATATGGTGTATCTAAGAGTATATGTCTGTATTTCCAACATTTCAAATATTAATAAGAGATGGAGAAAATATGTATAACATGGAAATTATATAGTTAACCAATACTATACTTTGCACTAATGGACTTCCATATATCATCATATATAATGATTCTAAAATTTAAAATTGCATTGAGATCTACCCATTTTTCTGTATCTGGAAAATACTTACACCTATAAAATTTTCTTTAACCAACTGGTCCTTAATATAAGTTTTTCATTTCTACTTTAACATTATTTTTTCTTTCCTGATTTGCTATTTATCCTTTATTGTCTGATTTTAGCAATTAAGTTCTAAGTATGGCCTATGTAGCTGTATTTTAGGGACCCCAGCCTCAAAATACAGGTCATGATGATTTTCACAAGAGCAGTTTTGAGGGAAACATTTAAGTGGCTTTAAAGGTACATGGGAGATAAAAAAGCAAAGGTAAATCATGGCCAAACTTTTTCTAAAGTGTTTTCTGTGAAGAAGAGCAAACAAATGGAAAAAAAGCTGGAAGAGACTATAAAGGAAATGAAAGTAGTATTTTTATTTAATGATGAGACAAACTAAAATAAAGCATGTTTGAATGCTTTGGGGGGTGACCTAGTAGAGACTAGGTGTGTTGGGAAAAAAGATTACTCCAGCTCTGGATCCCTGCAAAGACAAGAAAAGATTGAAGATATATGATCCAGAGCTGAAATGGACAAAAAATGACAGAAATTTGGTGCGTGGGGGAGAATGGGGTAGAGGTGGTTAATGAAAGAGAACTCCAGAAGTGACTACAAAACACATAAACATGTTGCACTAAATCCAACTCCAGAAGTGACTCCAAAGCACAAAATCACATTGCACTAAATCCAAACTTAATACATCCTCAATTCAACTTAAACTAAAGCTGACTCCAAATGTGCCAGTACACCCAGGAAAGTATGATGGAAGGGAAGTCTAGGTAGCAAAAAAACTGAAATCTTAACCAATTGTTTTTAAAGATATGCCTCTGCAATTTTTTCTAACCATGCATGTGAGAGGCTTAAGCTTAAGCTCCATTACCTTTGGAATAAGTCCACCTCTGGTTGTTTGTTTGCTTGTTCATTTATTTTAGAGACCAATAGGCTAAGTTATGAACTGGGAAAAGAAGGGGCTACAAGATTGAAGAACAATAAAATAGTCTCAGAAAGTTAAAAAGTAACTTCTCAGGGAAAATAGGATTGTCTATTCAAAAATAAATTCATCTAGGTAAATGTGACAAAAGGAAAGAGGACACGTTTTCCAAATGTTTGGAAGAAACTCTTTATAATGTTGGAACGTTTTATCATGAATCTCAGCATGATAAAGAAGAAAAGCTAGATGAATAAAGGTAAATTTAGCATATCAGTGATATAGAATCATTAACTGCTTGAAGAGGTTCTAGGCTGCTGGAATAAGTGAGATAGAAGTACAGGAGCTTATGGTCCACCAGTGGTATTTGCAGTTGAGATTCAGAAGTGATACAGATATTTGTGATGACAAAGGGTAAGTAGGATTTTGGTAGTGAGTTACCAAGATAGTGTGGAAGAAAAAATGGATTATGAATATAGATTGTTTTGTTCAATTCAGTTGGAAATTTTAAAGCACTAGTGTGCACAAGTGTGTACTATGAAAGGAATTGGAAATACAGAGGTAAACAAGATGCAATTCTCTGCTTCAGGGAGCTCACAGCATAATTTGCAAAGGGCTACAGTAGGGATGCCAACACAGAAGGGAGGATTTCTAACCCAATCAGGGATTAGGTGAACAAGCTTAGAGAACACCATTTACAAAGACCTTGTTGCAAGATAAAGCTTAATGCCTTTGAGAACAGCAAATAGTTGGCTTTTTCTTGAGGTTCACATTTAAATGAGGGTGCCGTGAAAGAAAAGACTGAGAAGTAAGCAAGGGTCAGATGAGAGTCATTGTATCACATGTGGTCAAGGTATGCCAGCTTTGTATTCTTTGGGTGATAGAAAAACTGTTTCAAGCAAAAGTGGACATGATGAAATGGCCTAGGGCTGCAGTGTGATGAAAGGGTGGAGAAAGAAGGTAGCTGCAGTTTTTTGGAGAAAGAAGGCAAGAGGGCTAGTTTGAATGATGAGACAGAATGGATGTGTTATACAATTTTTACTGTTAAATTTAGATTGAAACAAGGTTATCAAAGTTTGCAGTCTAGGTGGAGGGTGGTACACAGAGTAGAAATCATGAAACCGGAATTGCTTTCCCTCGTCTAGTTGTTAACATTTTGTAGGACCCAGCCTAAGAGACGTGAAACACCAGAATGTTTGTGAATGTCATGAGAGCTTGGTTGTTTAATTCACTACACTTTCTCCCATGCCTGGCACATAATAGACTCTTAATAAATATTAACTGAATAAAATTCTTAAATGAATTAAAGTCTATCTTTAGCATCTGATCTCCTTTGGCACCTTCATTCTAAGGCCACCCACCAAAGTAGCATCATGCAAAATGTGCACAATACCTTTGCTGTGGAATACTACTCTCCTTTTGAACCTTATTCATCATATCTTACAAAAGTTTAGGATCATGCTTTTGTCTTCCCTGTATATTAGCCATATAATTCTTGGCCCAGTAATTTGCGTTTGTATGCCTGAATATCCTTGTCTACAAAATGGGGATAATTGCTCACACTCACTGAGCCTTGAGCACTAACACTTAGAACCTGGCAGTTAGAAGTGCTTTAAATGTTGTAACACAGTTATTCCTCATTTTCCTCCTCTGTGGGTAGTTGTACTGTCATCTACCTGTTACAGAAGAGGAACCCAAGTCAACATTTTATAGCAAGTAAGTGATAAAGCCTGGATCTGAACTCAGTCTAGCTCCTAAAGCCATGCTCTTAATCATTCTACTGATTGCCTGTTCAAATTAGTATCTACCTGCCCAGTAATAGTTGTGAAGATTCAACATGAATAATCTACAGTTTGAAAAGTGCCTTACTATCGTAAATAACCAATAGAAATTAGCTTTTATTATTATTGTTTGGTTCTTTTTATGCAAATCTTCTTAGGGAGCTATGTGTTCCTTTGAGAAAAGAGTGACTATCTTCTAAAGGAAATTAGATTATTTCATTTTAGACAGATCTAGTTGTGATGCTTACTTACATTCACTTTCCTGCAGTATCCCTTATTGATTCTAGTTCTGAATTGGGAATAAAGAGAGGACAGACCCGCCACTCTTCCTTACAACAACCCTTATATATTCAAATATGCGTATCTTTGACACTTAACATCTTCTGTTCTTCAGCCTGACAGTATGAGGCATGTTAAGCATTTCTCCTGTGGCATGGTCTCCAGATATTCTGAATAAACTCTGGTTTATTGAAGACACTTAAGGCTTAAGCACGTAGAGGGGAACAGCCCACATATGTTGCATGTAGAACAGGATATTGACAGAAAAGATTTTGAAACAACACTGTCACAGTCTGAATTATACTCCCATAGACATTTATAGTGCCTTCTTTGCATGATTGAATGAATGTTCTTATAAACAAGTGAATTAATGAATCTACCAATATTTTCAGATCATTTTGGATACGAATTCAGTCCTTTAATGGATTGTCCCTCTGTGACAACATTATGTCATCTGTGTATTACTTCCTGTGTGCCATAAATATATTCATTTGAGTATTTAAATGGAACATATTGAACTCATATATATATTAAAATATAATAGTTTATGGGTGAAAGCATTTTAATTTCTTATAAATTAATCTTGTTTTATAGCAATGCATTTCATTAATTATTGTCAAGAAGGCTATTCATTCAATAATTTCTGATATATTTATATATATTTTTGTTGTTGTTGTTGTTGTTTTGTCTTTTTAGGACTGTACCCACGGCATATGGAGTTCCCAGGCTAGGGGTCAAATTGGAACTACAGCTGCCAGCCTACACCACAGCCATAGCAACGCCAGATCCTTAACCCACTGAGTGAGGCCAGGGATTGAACCCAAAACCTCATGGTTCCTAGTAGGATTCATTTCCGCTGCACCACGACAGGAACTCCTGTGTTTTTTTTTTTGGTGTGTGTGTGATTTCTAAAATATAAAAATGTTTTTCCTATATGTCGCTTAATTGTAACCAAAACAAAAGCTTTAAAATTTATGAACATTTTAGTAGGAGTGACAACTGAAATAAAATTGAGAAACGTGAAACTAATGTAAACTGGAAATAGGTTCAGACCCTATAGAGCTAACTTTTTATCCCCAAAGAAATTAACTGAAGAAGTTAAATAGTCTAAAGGCATGTAGAACAGAACAATTGAGAGATTGAACAAATAGGCTAGTCATCAAAACCTGAACAATTTTAGTCATTTAATTTTGTGTACCGGAAAGAGTTTCAACAGTGCACCATGGAATGCATGAATAAAAGTTTTCCTAGTTATGAGAGCTATAGAGCTAGTAATAAGCTAAGTGCATTGTTTTTTGGTGTTTTTTGTCTTTTTGCCTTTACTAGGGCCGCTCCCACGGCATATGGAGGTTCCCAGGCTAGGGGTTGAATCGGAGCTGTAGCCACCGATCTACACCAGGGCCACAGCAACTCAGGATCCGAGCCACGTCTGCAACCTACACCATAGCCCACGGCAACGCCAGATCCTTAACCCACTGAACAAGGCCATGGATCGAACCCACAACCTCATGGTTCCTATCGGATTCATTAACCACTGAGCCATGACAGGAACTCCCAATGCATTGTTAAATTTAAAAAAAAAAAAAAAAAGTGGAGGAAAATCAAGAAAAACTGTCTTAAAATATAGTCATGCTTCCTTGGCAAATTGTAAACTCTAACATTGTCAAACAAAACTGGTAAAAGAAATGAAGTAATACTTTGAAGTATTGATCTCAAAATTTAGTACAAATAAACAACTGAAACATCTCAGTGAAATATCATAATTAGGTCACTTTGATTAGAGAACATAATTTTTTAGATTTGCATTGAGTTTTTACACTTATTGATTTGAGAAACCACCTTCTTGTATATTTATAAGCATTTTGGGTTAAGATTTTTATTTTTTCTATTATAGTTGATTTACAATGTTCTGTCAATTTCTGCTATACAGCAGAGTGACCGAATCATACACACACACACACACACATTTTTTTTCTCACATTATACTCAATTAAGTTCCATCACAAGTAACTAGATATAGTTACCCGTGGTATACAGCAGGATCTCATTGCTTATCCACTCCAAATGCAACAGTCTGTATCTACTAACCTCAAACTCCCAGTCCATTCTGCTCTCTCCCCCTCGGCAACCACAAGTCTGTACTCCAAGACAATAAGTTTGATTCTTTTCTGTAGGTAGTTTCATTTGTGCCATATATTAGATTCCAGATATAAATGATATCATATGGTATTTGTCTTTCTCTTTCTGACCTATGTCACTTAGTATGAGAGTCTCTAGTTCTATCCATGTTCCTGCAAATGGCATTATTTTGTTCTTTTTTATGGCTGAGTAGTATTCCATTGTGTATATGTACCACATCTTCTTAATCCATTCATCTGTAGATGGACATTTAGGCTGTTTCCATGTCTTGGCTATTGTGAATAGTGCTGCAATGAACATAACAGGTGCATATATCTTTTTCAAGGAAAGTTTTGACAAGTGTGGGATTGCTGGGTCTTGTGGTAGTTCTATATTTAGTTTTATGAGATACCTCCATACTGTTTTCCATAGTGGTTGTACCGGTTTATATTCCCACCAACAGTGAAGGAGGGTACCCTTTTCTCCACCCCCTCTCCAGCATTTGTTATTTGTTGACTCGTTAATGATGGCCATTCTGACAGGTGTGATGTGGTACCTCATAGTAGTTTTGATTTGCATTCCTCTAATAATCAAGGTTGTGGAGCATTTTTTCACATGCTTGTTGGCCATCTGTGTATCTTCTTTAGAGAAATGTCTATTCAGGTCTCTGCCCATCTTTCTATTGGATTGTTGGTTTTTTTGCTGTTGAGTTGTATAAGCTGTTTGTATATTTTAGAGATTAAGCCCTTGTTAGTTGCATCATTTGAAACTATTTTCTCCCATTCCGTAGGTTGTCTTTTTGGTTTTTTTGTTATTGTTGTTTGTTTGTTTTTTACAGTTTCTTTTGATATGCAAAAGCTTGTAAGTTTGATTAGGTCCCATTGGTTTGTTTTTGTTTTTATTTCTGTGGCCTTGGGTGACTGACCTAAGAAAACATTTGTACAGTTAATGTCAAAGAATGTTTTGCCTATGCTCTCTTTTAGGAGTTTTATGGTGTCTTGTCTTGTATTTTAAGCCTTTAAGCCATTTTGAGTTTATTTTTGTGCATGGTGTGAGGGTGTGTTTTAGTTTCATTGATTTACAAGCAGCTATCCAGTTTTCCCAGCACCACTTGCTGAAGAGATGTTTTTTTTTTCCCATTTTATATTCCTGCCTCCTTTGTCAAAGATTAATTGACCATAGGTATCTGGGTTTATCCATGTTTTGAACCTGATTCCATACTGTTGCTTTCCAGTTCTGCATAGTTTCTTGGAATAAGAATTTTTCATTATTACTGTATCTGCCAGATAATTTCATCAGTTTTAAAACACTTAAGCTATGAAGTTCTCTTTTTAACTTTTAAAGTTCCTTAGTTAAATTTTGACAAAATTAGGTAACTGTCAGATGTTATGTTTTACAGTTATCATTTCTCTTAACCTCATTGGAAGAAAAAAATTGATAGGCATATAAATAAATATAAGCAAACTCTGTTATCCAAATTAGTGGAATAAAAGTAACATATATAGTCAAATCAAGAGAACAGACCAAAATTGCCTATACATGGCAGGACTGATTTCGTTAATGCAAAACATATGTTCTATTTATGCTAAAATTTGTGTAACCATTTTCTTAGCTCATTTCAACTAATCAAAGTAAGAGCACTTCAAAGAGAATTCTAAAGTGCTTTAAGTAAGTGTAAATGTAAAGAAAAGACACTGAAATGTTCTCTGATTCTATGATTAAATTAATGCCTACATAATATGGGAAATTTGGAAAATACAGAAAAAATGCAAAAGAAGAAAAAATAAGTCATTATTCCATCATATTTTTTCTAACATTATAGAAAATGAAAACAAATATAAAAATTTTACAGTAACATATCAAAAACTTGCTAATTAAAAAAATATTAACTTTTTTGTATTTGAGTTAGAGCTTCTGGAGGAAGAAATAACACACTATAGTTCAAGTAGAATTCTTCTATGCTTTCCCTCCTAGTCCTATTCCAATTCCAAGACAATTGCTATTTTTAATTTGGTGCGCTTCTATTCTACATATTCCTATTTTTACTATACATATATGTATTCATAAATATATAACATTTAAAAAATTTTTGCAAGTTGACTTGCTCTATATGAATTTTCTTTTCAAAAAAATTTTTTGACCATGGTGTGCAGTGGCTTGATGCAGGATCTCAGCTCCCATATTAGGGATTGGCAGAGATTGAACCTGGGCTGCAGCAGTGAAAGCACTGAGTCCTAATCACTAGACCATCAGAGAATTCCCTATATGAATTTTCTATATTTAGTTTTTAATTCAATATTGTTTGCAAGATATGTCTTATATTAAAATGTAGATTATTTATTTTCATTGTTGTGTACTATACTAACAAATGATTTTATCGCAATTTGGTTATCTCTTTCCTTGTGCTGTTGTTTATATGGATCGTGACCAACTTTTTAATATTATTAATTATTCTACAATGAAATTTTTCTGCAATAAGATTTTTCTATATTTCACATGATTTTGGTAAGATAGTTGCCCAAAGGCAAATATGAACACTTTTGAGACATGACATATATATTTGAAAATATTTTCCTAAAAGACGACTACTACTTACAATCATCAAAGCCATTTATATGAGTGCCCAGCTCGCAGCACCTTTGCCAGCATTGAATATGCCAAGTCCACTCATTTTTAATGGAAACAATTGACTTTGGGAGTGAAATTAAGTGATATGAAAGAAGGCAATTCATGTGTTGGGTTGGATATACGCCATTTAGTTTAGTTCCAAGATCCAGTTTAAAAGTGTCTATTGATCATGAGATGTCATTGCGTCATCTTTATATTGCTTCAGGATGGTTATGTATTGATCTGCTAAATATATTTTGTCTCTGCTTTTATTAGAAAGTTGCTAAAATTTCTTCTGTAGCATTTTTTATTATAACATCCTGTAATAAAAATATTATCTCATTTTAGAAGTCTGGCATATGCTTTACTTTCTTTATGGGGCATTTGTGATCACTAGCATTCTTCATTATTTCAGTATGTCAATATTAAGCTGTACCATGATGTCATCTTTGGAGCCAGGAGAACTGAGTAACAATCTCAGCAGTAGTTATGCAACCTCCATCAAACTATTCTCATTTTCTCCAGGAAATTATTATTAGATACTTCTTCCATAAAGTAGGACTATTAGTACCTTATTATGTTATTAAATAAATTGAGAAGTTCTGAAATAAAAGAGAAATATTGGTTAACCCCAATTACCCCTTTCCAAGTAGTCTTGGCTGCCTCAGGAGAACCCAGTGTGAGTGATATTTTAGAGGTATGATTAGTCAATTTTATCTGCCATTTTGTCTGACACAGCCAAGGGGGCAAGTTATGCCATCCACCAAAGGTAATCCAAATCCTTAGACATCATGCAAGGCTTTATGTTCCCACGGCATCCTCCCCTGCCCCGACGCCCCAAGACTTCATACTACCCAGGGTTATAACTTGAGTTTCATCATTGCCTAGAACAGCTTTAGAAATCTTGAACTCCTAACTTCTGCTCTCATTCTCATTTCTTAATCCTACTTCTCTCAATCCTTCAGTCCTACTACACTCCTCTCTCATCTCCCGGAAACATCTCTTGTTTCTTCTGTTTTTCCCTAAACTGTCATTAGACTGTCATTCCCCCACCTGGCTCCCCAAAAAGTTAAAATAATTGTCACTGATAGAACTCTTTTGATTGCCCTTAATGTCCTTCTTTATTCTCTGCAAGCAATTCCAGTGTGAACCATTCTTCTTAAGTGCTCTTTGTATACAAAAACCTTGCCCTGCCTGCTCAACAGACTGCCTTGCTCCTTACTTCAGCAAGAGAATTTAAGACCTTCAGACATGCTTTCTGTCAACTTCCAGCCTTCCCTCTACAGTGCCCACCTACCATACACCATTTATCCCTCCCCACTTCCTTATTCTAACGGAAAGTTGTTCATTAGACTTCAGTAACCCCTTACTCTCCGGGACTCCATTTCTTCTTGCCTTCTTCTGTAGTTTGCCCTTCTGATACTGACCCTTTTGAATCACAGGGGTCTTCCTGCCCAGCATCCTTGGTGCCAAGAGAGCAAGACTGCGTTCAGTTCTGAAGCAAAAGGAAAGTCTTGCTCTTTGGTTGGAGAATGGAGAGGTGCAAGCTTGCTCTCTAGAGCACATGCTCTTCATGAAAAGACCAGGATGGGGCTGCTTTGTAGGGATCTGGGAGGGGGTGGGAGGCAGCAGGGTTCTCATAGGGCTGGTGCAGCGTGTCCTCAGGCTCCAGATGCAGTGGCTACAGCATCTCTGCACACAGCCCACCGCCACCATCTTGAGTTGCTGTGCATGCCCATCCCTTCTCACAGGGCTGCTGAGCTGAGGTGTTGGCACAGCCATTTAGCCCTGGGATCTCTGGTCTGAAGTGTTGGGAGCTAACCTCTTGAGGTAGCACTCTAAGAGCAAGTGAAACTAGACAAAGCACAAAAAAAAAAAAAAAAAAAAAGGTTAAACTTTATTTTATTACCCAGATCCTATTCCCTCCCCACCCCAGGAATTGTCAATGGGCTTTGCTGTTTTCAATTCTCAAGTGTTAAGAGTTCCATAGGGTTCCCTCCTCAGTTAGATGCACCTCTGATTTGCTTCACGTTCCCATCAGGGAGTTCGTCCACATGAACTCCCGCTTCTACTTCCAAAAGTAAAAAATTTGTACATCCTTAGTTCAGCCCAAAGCTATCCCCTAAGCTTCAAATTTTAATAGCCAGATGATCTCTGGACATCTCCACCTGTATCTCACAAGAACTTACAACTAATCATGATCAAAACTGAATTCGGTCTCTTTCATAAATCTGGTCCTACATCCGCATTCTGTCTTTCCAGTGGTAGCACCACCACGTGCTGGGAAACCGGGGGACATACCTCTTCTAAAAGTTTCCTGAATCCAACTTCTCTTTATTTCTCATTAGCTCTTTTATTACTGGTCCTACAAAGCTTTTGTGGTTTCTTCTTTTCCTTTTATGACCAGGATAAAGTAATCTATATAAAATATCACTTCCTATTAGAAAACTTTTAGTGACACTCCTTGAACCATAAGATAAAGTCCTATCTCCTTAACAAAACATGAGGCCTTCATAGACACCATTCTCTTTTGTTAGCCTCATTTTCTACTACTTATTCCCTTTCAAACTTAGCACTCCAGGACGACAAACTGCCCATGGTTTTCCTTCATACACCATGCTGTTGCTTATTTATCTTCAACAGAGAAGCCACTCAGCTTCTGTCTAAAATGTGCTTACTCTCCTCTCCTCTCTTCTGACCAGCACCTTCTCATCTCAGCTCCATGAATCCTTGTCTGATTTCCCTTTGTACTAAAGCATGTAGGTTCTCCCTTCTTTACATTCATTTGTATGTTTGCTCAAGAAATAGATGTGAGTTTCTTGAGGGCAGAGACCGTATCGTGTGTTATGGTTCTAGAGCAATGCCTGGAACTTAGAAGCTGTTTAATCAAGTATATAGTGAATGAAGGAAAAAGTAAATTATGAAAGTACTATATATTCATACTCATCATTCTTTTTTTTCATGCACCGTCACTGTGTGGCAAGGGCAGTAGTAGTCACCAAATATTTCATGAATTCCTCCTACATTTCCCAGCCTTCCCTAAACTTAGCTCCAGGCCATATAAACAGTTCTAGATAATGAGCTGGAAGCAGAAGTGAAAAGTGTCACTTCCAGACCAAGATCTTTAAGAATAGTGGCTAATTTCCATATTCGCTCTTCTCTGCTTTGATTCTTCTGGAAATCTTGATTTGGTGGCAACACAAGATCGTGGGGATGGAAATCCACCCTGGACATGTAGTGGGAGTGAGAAGTAATCCTGTTATGTTAAGTTACTGAGATTTCAGCATTAATTTGCTACCACAACACAGTCTAGTCTGTCCTGAATAATGCTCATTGTTTTAAGCTTATCCACTAATCTCTGTCTTATTACATATGTAAGTTTGCTTGAACTTATCAGGTATACAACTCTTTCTCCTCTCCTAGACTTAGAAAAATTGCACCCTATGACTGATGTCTTCCAATGCAGAGGTGGAGAAGTTCACCACCTGTTCACTATGATCTAAGTGACAGTGGGCATGGTTTCCTACACAAAAATATCCACTCCCAATTACTCACACAGTCCTAACTTTTTTCCATGCATAACTTTAGATTTTGATCTTTGTGAAGCATCTCTCAAAAATAGTACCACACTCCACTGCAGTTGTAGGTTAGAGGTATCACAGACAGTCTCCAAAGTAGTTCTGGAAGTCTCTGAAGAGTATGGTCTGACCCACAATTATCAATATTCTTATAGTAACATCGATATAATTCCATTCTTTTCTAAAGTATTCTATCGAACACACTGGCTTTCCTAATTATGTCTGAAATTTTATGAACTATGGTTGTATTTTATTTCAGTGATAATTTTTTCACTTGGAGGAGACAAAAAATCTGACTTCAACTATGGCTTAATTCTGAGCTTATATGATGTCATCAGGATCTATCTTTTAATTCAAACAGGCTCTCCCACTTTTTTCATGCCTTAAACTCCCAGGACTGTACCCTTACAGTTTCAAATCTAGCAGGCAAGAGAAAGAGCTTTTCCCTAGAATTCCCAAAGATCCATTTCTTCTTATCTATTCTGAATGGATTCTGGAGCCAAACCTTTTGGCCAGGTGAATAGAATGCACTTAGGACTTTGTCAGTTCCCTGCAATGGTAAAAAAGGAATCAACATCAAGAGAAGCAGGTGGCTTATAGTGGGGGAAGGGATAATTTCTGGAAAGAAAACAGGAAAGGTCATCATAAATCAAGAAATGATGTTGGCAGCAATAGCAACCTCTATCTTCTCTACATAGTCTGCTGCCCAGGCAATAGAATTTAGCTTCTAGTTAAGGTATTAAAGTGTTTCATTTTGCACTGTATGTTACATTTGAATCATATTCTGTCTTCTTTAAGCTTGTCTACATTATTCCTTTCTCCCACATGATGCTTTGTGTTTTAGTTACTTATATGCATTTATCTCCCCATTAGACGATCAGCTACTTCAAAGCATGAACTGGGTTTGAATAACTGTGGATCCTGCATTGTGTCTTTTACATAGTAGGCATCCTCATTATTCAAGAAATAATTATTTGTTGGGTAAATGAAAAGATAAGAAATGAATGTGTCTTATTCGTACTATTATCACATCATGATAATGTAGTGCCTGTTGAGGGAGAGGAGAGATGTTTATGTGTATGGGACTAGTACACAATTTTGGTGAAAACCTACTATTTATTAAACACTGTGGCAAACAAGGGGATATAAGAATAAAGTCTTTTCAAACTAAAGCTTTCTCTGCTCTTCAAAACTTATTCTCTAGTGAAGAAGATAGAATATTATGGAGTGTTAAGGGAGAGTAATAGATTCTAACTTTTATTATTGTTGTTCTTATTGTTTCCACATCAATTCTAGGTTGGCTACCTCCGTGACTACCAGTTTTGCTGAAGGAGTTCTGTTAAACATGGAATTTCTTAGAGAATTAATACCAGATTCCCAAAGAAAAGGTCCAGATCCAAGAAATTACATCTTATATTGTGATAAGAAAAGACTAATTTAGTTTTCTTCTTCTCCCTCCTTTCTCCCTACTTCTTTTCCAGCCTGAAGTTCTGGATCAAATACAAAATTTAAGGGAGTTGTGGATGGATAACAATGCATTGCAAGTGCTGCCTGGGGTATGTAAGTTTTTATTATGCCATGTTGTCTAGCACCTATGTTGTGTATTAGTTGTAACAGATATTGATTAATGTTACATCTTAAATCTCAATGTTTTCATCTCAAAGTTAAACATTTTTTTAGGAGATTTCAGTCACTAAATGTTTTTTCACTAATTTATATTTTAATATTTTATATACCTTTCGTGATTGTCATAGGTGTGTAAATAAAATAGGTGTATGAAAGATTTTTCTTGTTCTCTCTAGGAGTATATTTTTCATTTCTTTCCATACTTACTATTTTTCAAAAGCTGAAAAATTCATGTTGTTATGTAAAAAAAGAAAATGCTATATATAATACCAAGTTTTAGTTTTGCAAAATTAACCTTCTTATCGGTAACTAGATAACAGTTTCTGCTATATTGCTAGAGCTCTTACACGAAACAAAAATTCTTTCTCAGTTCAGGTCATTCCTAATAGAACCTATTTGAATTTTTTATGAAGGCAGGGAGCATAAAGTGTTAAAAATAGAAGGTTAAACTAGAGCCAAATTTTTTTTCTCAACTAACAGAAAAACCAGTAATACCTCCCGAATATTAGGTTTACCAGTCAACTCATTGAGTGTGACTACTCATTCCTTTTCCATCCAGTGAAAGAATGGCTTTCCATAAAACACTACCTCTTGCCACTGATAACACATGCACTCATATGTAAGCGCACACACACAGACACATGTGCGCATGCTCTAACCAGACTAACCACAAGGCTTCCAGTGGTGAAAGCCAAATCTAAATCCTTGCATTGGGCTGAGTAACCAGAGCAGCTGGATGTGTAATAATTCTTCAGCCACTGAGATTTAGATGTGTGTTCCCAAAGCCCAATCTATTCCTTCTTTGAATTGACATTAAAAATTTCCTTAAAATAATTACAGAAGTAACAAGAACAAGAAGCTTATCCTCTTTTGAACAAGCATGAGACTATACAAAGAAGAAAATCTGACAGAAGATGATAAAAAAAAATACTGTCTTCTCATACCAAAAGAATGCATTTCTGCTATCATCATAGATGCAAAACAGAAAGCATGCACATTTTCTATTTATTGATTTATTCAAAAACTATTTACAAATATACCTCTATGAACTAGAAACCATGCTAATATCAGGATTACAAAGATAATATATGCAATGACCTTGAATATATTTGTTTGAGGGGCTCACACATAAGAGGAGAGACAAATCGGGATTCCACTGCATATAACAGAGACTGATTTGTGTCGTATTCAAGGTATGTACAAACCCTGGAGCACACAAGTAAGACACTTACTCCAGCACAAGTAAGACAGTGATCAATTTCTTGCGGATTGAGGAATCAGAATGTATATCTAGTTGGAAAAATTCTATACCTGCTTCTTCAATCTATTTGTTTATTCAAAAACACTTACATAGAATTTATCACGGGCTAGGCACTATGTAGGTATTTTACAAATGACTCTCCAAATCCCCGTAACAACTTCATGAAGTAGGGCTTATTACCATCCCCATGTTATAGATGAAGAAATTGAAATAGAAAAAGTAAATAACTGGGCCAAGGTCACATGGCCAGTAAATGGTATAACTGTAATTCAAACCAGCTCCAGAGGCTCTTGTTCACTATGATGCTCCAAAATGCTGTTGCTAGAGAATCAATAGAAGGTGCAAATGAGAATTAGGCTCTTTGTTATGTTCCCAAAATTCAATCTTGGAAATCAACTCAGACTTTGCATTCCTTAGTTAAGTGTATTATTTAAATGGAAACGTAGTGATTAAACCTTCTGCAAAACAGAGGAGTTCAGTCTAATTTGTCTGTTTCAAAGGTAGATTTTTCGTATAGACTGCAAGCTTTAAGTGGATTTCTTGCTTTAGTGAGTACACTTGAATTCCACATTATGCAATTCTCCTTGTGGGAATACCCCACACCTCCCTGCTTTAAACAGGCAGGGAAATGCTTGACTTTGAAAGGCTAATTTTGAAGGCAGTCTTCAACCCACATCTATCAGTTTCACAGCATGATTAATCCTAAATATTTCGTGTCACAAGACATAGGGGGAGAAAAAGCAAGTTCATTTTATTATTAGTTCATGTATCATCATACATTAAGCTAATATACTTTTTAAAAACTTTTGGAAACTGGGCTATCATTTTTCCACTCTGTTTTTCATAAGTTAAAACAGCAAATAGAGGGAGTTCCCATCGTGGCTCAGTGGTTAACGAATCTGACTAGGAACCATGAGGTTGCAGGTTCCATCCCTGGCCTCGCTCAGTGGGTTAAGGATCTGGCGGTTGCCGTGAGCTGTGGTGTGGGTCAGTGGCTACAGCTCTGATTCGACCCCTAGCCTGGGAACCTCCATATGCCACGGGAGCAGCCCAAGAAATGGCAAAAAGACAAAAAGACAAAAAAACAAAAAACAAACAAAAAAAAAAAAAACAGCAAATAGATAATGGTCAAAAATTAGTTTGCTACGTAGCTCTCTCTTGTGACCATCACTCTAAGATCAGTCAATTAAAATATGACTGTAAACAGTGAACTGCAATGTCTTCTTTTGCTTGTGATGGCTTCCACCTTTGTTATTTGTTGTCCACTGCTCATCTGTAGACCTCTCTTATGTCCAGAAAGATGTTGGAGCAATATTTAATATCCTCAAGAACTCTGAGACACTGAGCCTCAAAAGCCTTTATCACTCCAGGCTACTATTGCCTTGAAAAGTAGGGTTTAGAAAGACTTGAAAATAAACATCAAAGTGTTATTTTGTTTCCCCGTAAAAAAATGTTTAGAACCTTCACACCAAAATGTTGAGGTGTGATGGAGACAGCATTTCAGGAAGCTTCCAAGAGAAATGAAATTTTCTCATGATAAAGGAACAAAAAAAAGAAACGCACACACATACACATATATCATTCTTTCTGTGTTCACCAGAAGAGGTAAGCTAAGGTAACATAATAGTTCCTCAGGGTAGCGTGTTGTAAGTAAAGTGACAGTGTTTTTCCAAGTGACACATTTCCAGGCATGAGGAGAAAGTCATCCCTCTGGCCTGACTCACCCAAAGTACTCAGCTTCTTTTTCCTTTTTTTTTTTTTTTTTTTGTCTTTTCGCCTTTTCTAGGGCCACACCTGCAGCATATGGAGGTTCCCAGGCAAGGGGTCTAATCGGAGCTGTAGCCTCCAGCCTATGCCACAGCCACAGCAATGCCAGATCTGAGCTGCGTCTGCAACCTACACATAGCTCACGGCAGCGCCAGATCCTCAACCCACTGAGCAAGGCCAGGGATCGAACCCACAACCTCATGGTTCCTAGTCGGATTCGTTAACCTCTGAGCCACGACAGGAACTCCAAGTACTCAATTTCTAACCTAGAAGCTCTTCAACTCTAAGACTGTGTTCACACTCTCTGCCCAATGGGGAGCTGAAGGGGCAGGGCTAGAGATAAGTGCTAGGTTAATTGCCAGTGAGTGAGAGGTCAAGCAGTGCCAATCTAATCAATAGGCTTTGTGTCTGTAATCTGATAAAAGTGAGTTTGAATATTAGCTCCTCTTATTAATGGGACAACATTGGAATGTTCCTTGTAGTGAATCCTGTCATACGTCATCTTCTTGGAATGAAGAACCCACTCTATTCCCCCAGCCTCTGAGAATGCTGCTTGCAGCTTTCTAATTTCTTCAGGCATTGCCTACAGCTGATGAGAATTTTCTCACACAGGCTTGGACTCCTAGTCCAGTAAATATCCCTCCAAGGTCAACCAATGCAAGGGTACGAAGGCCTGACCCCGTCACCCTACTCAAGACAACCGTAGGGCAGTCCCAATTTTGGAACTCCTTGGTCAGCTGGGGAAGTCCTCAAAACTTCATCACAGCTCAAGCTCTTCATCTGCTGTCCTGCTTCCTTCCTTCTCTCTTTCTTTCCACTGGTATTAATCCCAGGAATCCCTTTTATAAATTTCCCTTGGTCTCCATTTCTCAGGGAACCCAATGTCTGATGTTCCTTAACCTCTAAGTTTTAATGTTTGTCAAAGTGCAGATTCTGATTCGGTAGGTCTGGGGTGGGTCTGAGATGCTACATTTTTGACAAGCTCCCAAGTTGCGCCAATGCTGCTGGTCTGTAAAACACACTTTGAGTAGCAAGAATATAAAGTGTTAAATCAGCTAATAGATAAAGTACTTAGCACAGGGCCGAGTGTTTTTGTGTTATAAATTTGTGAATGCAATATTTGTTTATTTATACTCTGTCAAATAATTAGAGACAGTATAGTAAAATATATGCAAGGAGACCAACAAATAGATGAACCACTGACCACAGATATGTGGGGAATATTAATTTGCCAAACATTCCCTTAAAGAAAAAAAAAATGAAGAATTTCATCTTGCTCTAATTCCTGGGATTTATGTCCCATCTAAGTGCTCAGTGTTCACTCCTCACCCAGCATTTGACTTGATTCCTCCCCTGTCCTCAGCAGTCAGATACCAATCCAATTATTCCACTTCTCAGTTTTTCTCGAGCCCATCCCCTCTTCATCCTCACTTTTGCTGCCTTAACTCAAGTCCCTTCATCTCCCAGATCCTTCGAATCCTGCCAGATCTCCTCTAACTCTAGGCATGAATCGTCCCATCACATTTCCCGGAAATTATTATTTCAAGCCATAAATCTGATTATGTCATTTGCCATCCTAAAAGCCTTGAGTAGCTCTCCTTGCCTATAAGAGTTCACATAATCCTCACATAACATGTAAGGCCTTTTAACAGCTAGCCTGCTTCTTATAATCTTACCTTCATCACTATATTCAGTGACTGTGAATTTCCCACACTTCCTCAAACACACTGTGCTTTTACACACTTCTCCGTGCTCCTTTCCAGGTACAGACAAGTTTTCCTTCTCTTGACAAGTAATGCCTTCCAGGCCATTTGCAGCCCTGTGTTTCTACGGCATTCGCTGCATGCTTTTGTTATTGCACATATCATACGTATTATAATTATTTGCTTATTTGACAGTTCCCTTCACTGCTATGAGCGCCTTAAAGATAAAGACTTTATCTGTATCATGACAAGTCTCTCCCCATACTTAGCTGACTTATTCATGATTGTTCTTCAACACAAGCTGTGGTACATAGTAAATCCGCAAAAAGAACAGTTGAATGGACAAAATATTGATTCTGCTTAGTAGGATAAAGTCTAAATCACACTTTATACCTTTCTTCTGCATCTGAAATTGTAAGAATCAGCATGTCAGTGTATGTTGTTTTGGTAGCAACTTTCTTTCTTTCATATATTTATTTAATTCAGTGGCAACTTTGAAATTAATATTGTGTTATCTTTTAACATATACCTCTATATTGAGATATATTTACATATCGTAAAATTCACCCATTTAAGATACACAGTTAAATGGCTTTTAGAATACTCATATAATTGAACAGACATCACCACAATCTAATTTTTAGAACATTTTTATTACCGTTAAAAGAAACCGGAAGCCGTTAGCGGTTACTCCCTTCCTCCTGACCTCCCTCCTGGCCTCTAGCAACCCCAGTCTACTTTCTCTTTCCATAGATTTGCCTATTCTGGACAATTCGTATAAATGGAATCATACAATAGGTGGTCTTTTGTGACCGGCATCTTTTACTGCATATATTTTCAAAGTTCATCCATTTTGTAGCATGTATCATTGCTTCTATTGCTAAATAATATTCCAGCTTATGAATATACCACATTTTATTTTTTCATCAATTGATGAGTTATTTCCACTTTTTGACTGTTGTGAATAACACTACTTTGAACATTTGTGTTTCTGTGTGGACATATGTTTTATTCTTGAGTGTGTACCTAGGGATTGCTGGGTCATATGGAAACTCTATGTTTAACAGTTTGAGGAATGGCCCAGCTGTTTTCCAAAGTGGCTGCATAGTTTTACATTCCTAATAGAAAGGTATGAGGATTACAGTTTCTTTACATTCTCACCAGCACTTGTTATTGTTGCATTTGCTTTTAAAATTAATTTTCTAGTTGTGGTCTTTACAACTTTAAAATATCTGGTGAAAGTTTCTCAACTAACCCTGAGTTTATGCAATGTCATCAAGTCTATAGGGAAGTTAAAGATGTTGGTATACCTGGATATGTCAAAAAACAGAATAGAAACAGTTGACATGGACATTTCTGGATGTGAAGCCCTGGAGGACCTCTTACTGTCATCCAATATGTTGCAACAGTTGCCTGACTCTATAGGTGAGAACATAGTATTTTGTCATGAATGTTTATGTCAAATACACTGTTTTCTTTTTTGTCACTGTGGTTTGTCTGCAGAGGTAGGGAATATACTGTTAGCATGATATTAATAAGTTAGAATGATCATCATTCAAGATAATAAAATATTTTACCAATATCTTTAAATGAAGAGGTAACTCTAGCTGTCAAATTTAAAAAGCGTCTTCTATTAAAATGATCCTGAATTGGTAGATTTTAAAATTTTAGATCTAAGTTGTAAAAAGTTAGTATAAGGAGTATATATCTTAGATTAAGAGTACTTTGATAACCAAGAATGTCTCCTTTTATCACTATAGAATTACAGTATCTTATATCCCCAGGATTGCTATATTCTATTTTTAATATTGTTGTAACATTGTTATAATCTAGGAATAACATAAGGATAGCATAATAAATATAAAATGTCTTTATAGTTCTATAGGTGAGAACTATAAACTAAAAAAAAAAGACACCTCATCTTTTACATGCTGTTAATATCCAGGAGGGGAGATATTTTATCTATTAATATATATTCACCACTCAATCCATTTTGGTCATAAATTTTTATATGAGTAAAATAATGAAAGAATCTAACTTAAATAGAGATTAAACCTTTTGTATAGATACATTACCATTATTATTTACTAGAGGACACACCTAGGAGAGTAATTATCAAACTACTTAACTTTGAAATATAGTTTTTAACACTCTTTGAATTAGATGTGTCATATGTCCTGGAACTTATTAATAATGGAACTTATTAATGAAAATTAGGTCACAACCTAGGTAGTCTGATTGAAGAGAAGCTGGAATATAAGTCAGTTTCCCAATTTTTTCTTCAATATTTTATTGCTTCCATTTTCACTATTTTTTTCGGGCTAATAGAGAATACTAATTTTAACAAAATGGGCTAGCATTTCTTTCTTTGTAGATTTGATGACTTTAATTTATATAATCATATATTTTCACAACAGTGTTTCTCCAACTTACTCCACCATGAAACTTATCTGAAAGCTTTACTAAACACTTCTACGTTTCCAGACTCTTTCTTTGAAAATTCTGATTCAATGTGTGTAATAGGCCCTTTGTTCTGTATTCTCATTAAACATCCTAAATGGATCTTATGATCAGATAAGCTTAGAAAATAGTATTTTATGTTGTAGAAGGTAAGGAAATATAATTGTTTGAAAGAGCATCCTCTGGTCAAGATAATAGGAATGGTCATCTGGTTAAGATAACCATCTAATCAAAGTACTATAAGTTCTCCTCCTACTCAGTCACCACCCCATACCTCTTCAAAGACATAATGAGAATAGAATAACCACTTACATTAGAAGAACGTATTTTTGTTCATTAATTCCTCCTCCATACAAAGAACTATGCTGGTGTATAGTAAATCCTCCTTAAACATTTAGTAAATAAAATAATTTGGCCCTGCTTAAGAAGAATGAACATATACCTGGACCTGAGATATAATGGAAACAGCAGTGACCCCAGGCCCAGTGGTCTCCAGACCACAAACAGAAGTGGCAGCCATAGACTCTGTTCCTGCAGCATAAAAACAAAAGGACCTTAAGTGTAATAGGGAAATAGAAACTTTGAAGATTGAGGCAGGTAACTCTTTTATGGGAAAAGAGACTGAAAAACACTGCAACTAATATCTGGAGCAAGGGTGGGAGGAGAGAACAGATACAGATTCATGGCTGAAATTAGCATGTCACAAGCTGGTTTGGACTGAATCTTCAAATCCACATTGAATGAGAACCCTATGTTGCTAATAAAAGACCTGGTTCTGAACTTCAGAACCTTGGGGGTCAGCTGGAGGTAACCATAAAAGTAACCAGACAGGAGGGGTGAGCATAGGTGAGGAGAAAATATTCACCCTCTCGAATGAGCATGAAAGCAAAAATTTTAAAGGAAAACTTATTACAACAACCAAAAACTCAGACAGTAGGAAAACTTACCCCAAGGGAAACCGAAGTTATCAAGCAATGGAAACAATTATTTTAAGTATGTGCAGAACCTCAAATAGATAAAAGGAAAAAATATTGGTAAATATTTTTAATAACTTAAAAAAACAAAAACAGGAGCTATGACCAAGAACAGGTAGTTTTAAAAAAGAACCAATTAGAATAAATACATAAATAAATAAATAATAAAAAGGAGTTCCCATTGTGGCACATCGAAAACGAATCTGACTAGGAACCGTGAGGTTACAAGTTTAATCCCTGGCCTCGCTCAGTGGGTTAAGGATCCCATGTTGCTGTGGCTGTGGTGTAGGCCAACAGCTGTAGCTCTGATTGGACCCTTAACCTGGGACCCTCCATATGCCATGGGTGCAGCCCTAAAAAAAAAAAAAGAAGAAGAAGAAGAGGAAGAAGAACCAATTAGAAATTCTGGAAATGAAAAAGTCACATAGTGAAATAAAAGAAGATATAATTATTTAAAATATCTCCCCTTGAAAAAACAGACTAGAAAAATAGCCTTCTGGTCTGGGGAAAGCAGCATGTATAGGTGATAGAAAATATCAGATTAGATCTTTGGCCAGCATTAAACAGATTAGCACAGGCAAGTGTTATTATATATTTAACCCCTTCATTTAGAATCTGAGTGGTTCTCAAATTAAGAAAGTACCTTTGGGGAGTTCCTGTTGTGGCTCAGCATGTTAAGTACCCAACATAGTGTCTGTGAGGCTGTGGGTTCAATCCCTGGCCTCACTCATTGTGTTAAGGATCTGGCATTGCCACAAGCTGCAGTGTAGTTTGCAGATGAGGCTCAGATCCGACATTGCTCTGGCTGTGGTATAGACTGACAGCTGCAGGTCCGGTTCAACTCCAGCCCACGAACATCTATATGCCCGTAGGTGCAGCCATGGGAAAGAAAAAAAAAAAAAAGAAAACACTAAAAGTCAAAAAAAAAAAAAAGTTCCACCAACAAAAGACACAAAATAACTGAAAATAAAATTAAAATAATTTTTAAAAGAGCATTGTTATTAGATTTCTCCTCGAACTCTTTGGATTCTTTTGACCTTTTAGGGAAAATTGCATTTATACATCTACAGAGGTTCCAGAGTACCTGATTATACATGTAGAATGATGGACCCTCCTCTGAGAATTTTCTTATTGATCAAGAGAAATACCTGGGATAGAAGACTAAGAACTCTGTTCAAAGGCCCTAAATTAATTAATGGATTCCAACTGGATGGAAAATTGCTTCTTGTCTTTTTTATTTGAGCATTGATTGTCTATTGGGCTACCAACATTTAAAAGAAGACAAGAAATGTCACAGTATTAATAAAGGAAAGTAGCAACTAAAAATCTTTACTTCCTTTACTCCTATTTTAATTCTGCAACTATGGGGCATTTGAATGAAGTGGTATATTTAACAACAAACTCTGTATGTATGCTGAGTCCCTTTACTTGTGTAGGTTCCAGGGAAAGGGAAAGGGGCTCTTTTCCTTTTCTAGATAGAATTTTAATAATCAGCTTCTTTGGATAGCAGAGAAACTTTCTAAAGGAGAATATATATATTTTTTTACTTCCCAAAATAATTAATCTTATTCACTTAGTGGTGAAGGATGTGGGTTTTGCAATCTAGCTACCTGAATGCAGATTCCAGCTTTCCTGCCTTCCTGGCTGAGTGACCCTCCACAAGCTGTTTAATCTCTCTGTGCCTTAATTTCACTGTCTTTTAAGTGCAGAAGTAATAGTAGTACCTGCATCAGGGGATTATTTTGAAAAAATGAATTAATATATGTAAAATTGCTTAGAACAATACCTGACACATTATAAGTGCTCAATCAATTTTAGCTCTTGTAATAATATAATAATTATTATAATCTTAGATTTGATACGTACACAGCTATTAGCTTTCAAAATTCTAGTATATATTCATAAGTGCTATGTAAATATTTTCTATTTTTGACAATAAATTATATCAGTGTTTAATACACAGATAAACTCATAGTAAAAGACCTCTTTTCTCTTCCTTTTCAGTATGTCTTAGTTGGGAATATAGGATAAAGAGGTTGGGAAATGTGGAAGGAATAGGATAAAATGATTCCTTGATTCCTGAGAGTAGAAGAGAGTCCAAGCGGATATGATACAGATATACAGTAAGGGAATTATCCGCCAAAGGAAGTCATGAGCAACAGAGCTGAGGCTGATGACCTTTTTCCGCTCCAATCATTTTCCAGACAAGCAGATTCCTACAGAAGCTCTAGGATCTGTCCAAAGAGCATACCCTTGGGTGGAATATATGGGTGACAAATTAGTCACACCACAAATGTGTGATGTTCCTTTAAGCCCACAGATGTGTAACTAAGGAGGGAAGCCTAACTTTTAAAGCTGTAGCAGCCTCTGTCAACTGTCAGAGCCACTACTCCATTCTTTGGGGGAAAAAAAACCAAAACACTGCTGACCAATCTTTTCTTCTTCTTCTTTTTTTTTTTTTTTTTTTTTTTTTTTTTTTGTCTTTTTGCTATTTCTTGGGCCGCTCCCGTGGCATATGGAGGTTCCCAGGCTAGGGGTCCAATCGGAGCTGTAGCCACTGACCTACTCCAGAGCCACAGCAACGCTGGATCCAAGCCGCGTCTGCAACCTATACCACAGCTCACGGCAACGCCGGATCGTTAACCCACTGAGCAAGGGCAGGGACCGAACCTGCAACCTCATGGTTCCTAGTCGGATTCGTTAACCACTGAGCCACGACGGGAACTCCCAATCTTTTCTTCTTAATCCCTATCCTGCTTGAAGATTTTCTCAGACCTGGGGACTGTGATTTTCTTAAAGACTGCTTTGCAACCCAGCCCCACATGTCTCCTGAGCCAGTCAAGTGATGAATGTCAACCCTTCTCTGGCTCCAGTGGCAGGCAGACGCAGTAGTTTTATCAGGTCTAACAACTCATAAAAAATTTAGTTGTAATTCCTAGTACCCAGTTTTATTTTAACAATTGATGAACAAGTTCAAGAGTTCTTTTACATTTCCAAAGTCGATAGTTTTTTACACACACACTAGAAAAGCTTAAGTGACTCAGTCACCCTTTGAACATAGATAAATATGAATATGGCAGTGTTCAAATTTCAGAGATAAAATACCCCAATAAGAACTGTCCTCTTTCCCAGGTGCTGCTGTTTTCAGCCTCGTATCCTAAGGGCACAAGGTGATGTATTAAGCTCCAAATATTGTAGGTACTTTCTCACAGCAGTCTGATAGAGAGAAACATTTCTCACTAGAGTAGAGATTCTGAGTGCTTCTGCAGAATAGGTAACTGAGAATACTGAAACTTATGGTACAAAAACAGTGTTATTTCAGATTTTTTGTGATTTACTTTTTGCCATTTAAGGAAGGCTCAAAATACTTGCAGTGGGTAGGCATGACCTACAGCAGTGCTTCTCAGAGCATGTTCGCACAACACCTCTATAAAAGGTAACTCTGTGTGTGCACACAAGTTCCACAATCATTTTAGAGAGTCACCCTGCGGTATTAGCATATTCAACAGTTTCTAGGAAAACTTGATCAAAGAAATCTAGTTGATTTTGTTTAATTTAGCTTTTTCCAAACACATTTGCTCATGGAACCTACTATATCCATCAGAACAAGTTTTCTGGAAAAGTTGTCTAGAGCATATAGCTCCAACATAAAACAAAAATTAACCACTGTTAATGCTTTGCTCTTGGATTTTGGCTATTTAAGCCATATTGATACTATGGGTTATGTTTTGGCTGGGTAAAGGAAGCTGTTCTTCAACTCTCTGTGGTTTTTGCTCATTAAAACCCTGGGAATAGGAGTAAATCAAGCAGTAGGATATGGAGTGCATAAATCAGGTAGTGAAATATAAAGAGCTGGAACTTCAATTCTTGGCCCCTTCTGCTTGGTATATTCAAAATTGCAAGTTTTTGTGCTTATTCCTGATCCAAGTCAAGGATTTATGGTAACAAAAAAGTGTATGAAGTCATGTTGTAATTTTCCAAGTCTATAATTATAACCACTAGACTGCAGTACTTCTGTACCCATTCGTTGATTATTAGGCTTAATTCAGATTTGTTTTCAATTTGTATCACAACAGGAATGTTAGTTATTAGTGCTTACAAGTTAATTAAATATTGAATCACAACTGGCTTGATGAATTCATCTGATCCATTTGCTGCATAATAGAAAAGGGAAATGTGGTAGAAGTACCGCCAACTCAGGTTTCTGTGGAGCCCTGTGTTTTGTTTACTTGTCTCCAGTAATGTACTTGAACTCCCATTGATGTAAGTAAATTTTTTGCAACTGGAAGGTCAAGACTGGACGCAAAAATGCAGTTTTTAGGTTAATATAAGCATAGTGCATCCAATTAGTATGACAAACATTCATCACTAGCAATTACTTTTATTTCTTTTATATTGTATTTTCCATCAGAAATCCATTCTTGTGTGGTAATAAATCTTCTTCTCTGTTTTAGGATTGTTGAAAAAACTAACTACTCTAAAAGTAGATGACAATCAACTTACAATGCTACCCAATACAATCGGAAAGTAAGTGCCAAAATTTCATACCAGCCAATCTCTCTAAAGTCAGAAACAAAATAATATACTGAGTTCTCTACTTTAAAACATTTTCTACTGGAGGTATCAATAATCGTGTTCTTATGTAAACTCATTTTAGACCATATTTTAGTTATGTATTTGTGTGCATCTTATTTTAGTTTTATATATGAACATTGCACTGACACTTAAGCATATAATATCATAAGAAATAGTTAACCATGACTCTTTCATAAGCAAAGTGATTACCCAGACCTTCAATTATACCATTGCCTATAATTTTCCAGATACTATTAATTTGATGTTTTTGACTGAGTAGCAGCTCTAAATTCACTTAAATATGTCTCACAAAATCAAATCAATTTTTATGAAGATTTGCATTATGTATATGCTACCATTACACTGTTAGTAAAATATGATATTTTCAGAAATTTAATGTACTTTTAGACTCTAAGGAGATAAGCATCTGTTTTAGTTTGCTTTTTAAGATGCTTCATGTTGAAAAGGCCTTCTTGCCTTTTAAGGAGAAAGTATATTGCATTTGTTTGAGAGCAGTTTATTTATAATTTTATGTTACCATTAATGTTTGATTCACAGTTCTTTAGGAAATGTGTGTATGTTGTTATCAATGTTTCACTGAAATGCTTTTGTTTATGATTTGTGTAAGGTGAGAAATCAGTGAGCTGTTTTCATTCTAAAATTATATAAGGCAATTTTATAGGAATCTTGCCCCTCATTTCATGTGAAAAATTATATAAATCCATAATTTAACAGATTCAGGTATATTTGGGGTGGGGTGGAAGCCTGCATTTAAAAAAAACAGATTTATTAGGAATAATTGACATACGATAAACTGTACATATGTAGAGTCTACAATTTGAGGTCTTGACGTTCACGTAAGGTGATGAAACCACAATCAAGATGGTAACATATTTGTCAAAACCAAAGCTTTCCTGTGCCCTTTACAATCTTCCTCCTTCACCCCAAGCTGGCAAGTAACCATTAGTATGGGAAACCCCACTTTCAAAGAATAGAACAGATTGACTAAATTCTAAAGTTCAGACTTTAGAGAATAGTAAGTCTCAGCCGTTTTTAGTGTTTTAATGTCCACACCATATGTCACATGTTTCTCTTCAGTTACCTCCATTTTCTTCAATATAAAGTAGAGAGAAATTTATTTTCCTTTGGGTATATTTAAGTAACTATCAGTCTGACATTTTTAAAATTCTTTCTCTTTAATTATATTATTAGGTACTAACTTTCCTTCTTTAGGTCAATACTCAGGGGAAATTGAATTCAGCTTTGTTTATCCCTACTATGGTCATGATTGGTATTTTCACACTTATGTTTATATTTATTATATAAATTTATATAAACTAACTACACTTGCTCTGTAAAGGCAAATTAAAGAGGTTTGATAACCTAAAAATAGGCAAAGAAGAGTTACTTTTTTAGTATACAAGTGAACTTGGATGCTAGGTTATTTACATACTTAATTTTCTTTTCATTTTTTTTTAATTTTTAACTGGTAATTATTTGCCCTGAAAGGATTGATCAAAGATAAATGGATCTAGTCAATTCAAAAGTTGATTACTGCTGCAGAGGGATGAAGGTTAAGAATCTCAAAAAAAAAAAAAAAAAATGGAGTTCCCGTCGTGGCGCAGTGGTTAACGAATCCGACTAGGAACCATGAGGCATGAGGTTGCGGGTTCGGTCCCTGTCCTTGCTCAGTGGGTTAACGATCCAGCGGTGCCGTGAGCTGTAGTGTAGGTTGCAGATGCTGCTCGGATCCCGCGTTGCTGTGGCTCTGGCATAGGCAGTTGGCTACGGCTCCGATTCAACCCCTAGCCTGGGAACCTCCATATACCGCAGGAGCGGCCCAAGAAATGGCAAAAAAAAAAAAAAAAAAAAGAAAAAAAAAAGAATCTTATAAAAGATCTTTTTTTTTTTAAGTTACTTTTAAGTACTGTTGCCTTCCTTTGATTAAGGCAATTTTATTAAGTAAGAAAAAGAAGAATAAAAAAGTAGTAAGATACAGGGAACTATATCTAATCTCCTAGAATAGACCATGATGAAAAATCATATAAAAAAGAATACATATATAGTTGAATCCCTTTGTTGTACAGCAGAAATTGGCACAACATTATAAATCAAATATAGTTTAATTTTTTTAATGGGGAAAAAAGCAGTGGGAAGTATCTGGGAAATCTGTACCTTCTGCTCAATTTTGCTGTGAACCTAAAACAGCTATAAAAATAAAGTCTATTTTAAAAAGAGGAAGAAGAACTGACAAGCTGTGGTTATTCAGACGGGTATTCAACAGTCATTTTGTCAAAAATCAACAAAGTGAGCTTGTCACTTCAAGCAAAACAACTGACAGTATTTGTTGCCAACAATGAAATTTGATCTATCAAGAAAATTAGAATTTTGGAAAATTTGAATCTGCCACTGTGAGTTTAACAGCTTCTCGATACTTACAGGCTTTTATGATTAGACTAGTGTGGTATTACTGGTGTGATAATGAGTGTGATTTGTTGTCACTGTACTATGAACTGTGTCAACATTTGGAATTTTTTTTTAACTCAGTGAAGCAACATTTTCCAAATGACCAATGCATGAGCTACAAAATCAGACATGAGATATAGAATCATTCATAATGCAAAAAGACTAGTTGATTTTAATGTATTAGTGTGAAGAATAAGAAGATTCATTGATGTATTTCAGACTCTACCTTGCAGTTACTGTATCCCCTAAAAAAATGCCACTTGTTGAATTTTGGTGTAGTATCAAAGAATAATCATGATTATCCAAAAAGTCTATTAAAATAGTCTTCCCTTTTCCAACTACATATCTGTGTGAGGTTGGATTTTTTCATATACAATTTAATCAAAACAACATACTGCAGCAGATTGAATATATAAGCAGTTATGAGAATCCAGTTACCTTCTATTAAGTTAAACATTAAGGAGATTTGCAAAAATAAAATGTCACTCTTCTCACTAAATATTTTTGTTTTGGAAATATAGTTACTTTGTATAAAAATGTTACCTATGTTAATATGCCACAGATTTATTGTTATTTAAGAATGAATAATAAGTCGTTTTAAAATTCCTGTTTTAATGTTACTATAGTATATACCAATAGATATAAACCATATAAACAAAAGTTCTTTAGGGTTACCAGTGATATTTAAGAGTGTAAAGAGGTCCTAAAATGAAAAAGGTTGCAGATTTCTGTTCTATATCACATCATGGTTTGGATAGTAAAATTATGACAGTCATTACCTAACTTATGTTCTCACTTCACCTGTGGAAAAAAAAAAACTAAATTTCTAAAATTTTATAGTGTACCTTAATAAGCAATCTGTATGAAGTAAAAATAATAATAATAATGGTCTGTTATTATTATTATTATTATTATTATCATAATGGCGTTGCTTTCCTTAGGAAATTCAGAAATGATAGATCAGAGTTTCAGTCCAAATCTAGAGATGAAATTTGATTAAAACTCTATTTAATGGCACCCCAGATCATGTGCAGAAAGTGATTTGTAAGTAGTGGGATTTTACTATGAGATATTCTACTTGTAGTATGATTTTACTATGAGATATTCTACCTAGAGCTCTGTGCACCTTTTTTTTTTTTTTTTTGTCTTTTTACAGACACACCCCTGCATATGGAAGTTCCCAGGCTAGGGGTCTTCAAATTGGACTGTAGCTGCCAGCCTACACCACAGCCACCACAATGTCAGATCTGAGCCACATCTGCAACCTACACCACAGCTCATAGCAATGCCAGATCCTTAATCCATTGAGCAAGGCCAAGGATTGAACCCTCATCCTCATGGATACTAGTCAGATTCGTTACCACTGAGCCACGATGGGAACTCCCCCAAAATGTTATTGTCAGCTGTAGTGACCAAAAATGTTCTCATTCTGTACATAGAATGTTTCAATAGGTTAGACTTCACTTTGATAATTTCTAATAATCCAAGTAGTAAAAATTGCTGGAAGAATTCATTTTCAACATCTTTCACAGTTGAAATTGATTCTATGACTTTTGTGCCAAATGACTTGTAAAATTAGTTATTTTTGTCATTGAACCTTATTTGTGCCTAGAATTCCAGCCACTCTAAGAACTGTATATGCAATGAAAATAGTAATAAACAACTTTTTTGTGTGTTTTCACATTGTGCCAGATACATGTTTGCTTTGCATGCATTCTTTTTTTAATTAATGATTTTTTAATTTTTTCCCTTATAGTTGGTTTACAGTTGCATGCATGCTTATTTAAAGGTCACAACACCACTATTCAGTGTATATTATTATCTTCCCATCAACAGATGCAGAAACAGAGGCTGAGACAAGTTACCAGATTTCAAAGCTAAACTGTTAATTGATGTATAATGCTTCTTAGCATGTATATGTGATAGTTGAGTCAGACATTTTGTAATATTTGGCCATTTAAGGGCCCCATTGCTCTAAAAGCAAAGGATCTTCCAGGAAGAGAAAACACATGTTAAACCCTCTCTCTCTTAGCTTTGTAGTTTGGGAAAAAAGCAATAAAAGCTCAGACATCTGAACGGGTATTTTAAAAAGTCATTCCGTCATAGAGTGTGGTCAAAGAGAAAGATCGCTGACGGGAATGAGAAAATCTAAGTAACTGTGCAAAGCTGAGTAAATTGCTTCTTTCCTATGGGCCTCAGACTCCTGGGGGAAAATGCAAGGAGCACTGGCTTTGGAGTCAAGTACCATGGATGTGAACCCTGGCTCTACCCTTACGGTGTGAACCTGGACAAATAATTTAAACTCTCTGTGGCTTAGTTTCCTCATTTGTACTTTCCACATATGTCTAAAATTCTAATTCATTGATCCAGATGTTTAGTTTATGTGGCATCAATACCCTGGATGGCAGATTCCAGTAGTCTACTTATTAGACTGCTACAATAACAAGAAAATAAGTGAACTTTATTCTTCTAGTACCTCCCTCTGTTCCCTAAGCATGGAAGGATGCAGAGGAAACCAGAAATGTACATGGTTTTGGGGAGGAGGATTTGGGGGCTGGGCAATAGAGTAAAATAGGGAGAATTGCTTTTATTGTATATCCTCTGTACTTTTTGAATTTTGTATCATGTGATGTTATTCTAGTCAAAAAGTTACAAACAAAGCACATGTGTATGTGCACGCACACACACATGCACACACATAACACTGCCTTGGATAAAACCTAAATTCCTTCACACTAATACTCAAGTTGTTCCATTATCTAGTCCAGACTGGTGGTGCTCAACCTGTGGTCCCCTGACCAATGGCATCAACTTCAACTGGGAACTTGATAGACGTGCAGAGACAGTCCCAATCTACTGAATTAGAAACCATGGGCATTGGACCAGCAATCTGTTGTGTTAACAAGCGCTTCCAGGGATTCTGATAGGTGCTAAAATTTGAGATCCATTATGTGGACTCAGCTTACTTACACAGTTGTCAGATGACTATGTTCTCAAATCCTATTCCATTGTGCCTGCATCAGAATTGCCTGAGAGGCTGGTTTAAAATGAAGCTCCCTTAGAGAAGTTCACCACAGTGGTAAGTTGCTTTGACTCTGGAGCCAGTCCTTTTGGGTCCAAAACTTGGCTCTTCAATTTTGCTAATGGGTAGAGCCTTAGATGTATTCTCAGAAAAGTGGAAATCATAGTAATAATGCCTACCTCATGAGAATGGTGTGATGATTGAAAATTTTAATAAATAGAAAAGGCTCACCCATTCAATAAATGTTTTTTAAAAAGTCCATTAAGGTAAAAAAAAATATTAATTCAAATTTGGGGGATCTGGCTTCAAAAAATATGTTTACTTCTTTTTAAGACTTATTCTCCCTCTGCCCACCCAGACCACTGCAGCTTCTTCCTCTAAATTAAAAGCTCTAGTGCACCTACTAACTAGACTAGCGTTTCCTAAATTATGTTCCTCTAAAAAGTCATTACTTGAGTTTTTAATAGGTATGACATAAAGATAACCTTCATGGACAAATAATATTTGGGAAATCTTTATATAGAGATGACTAACCTGTGGTATTTTTCCATTTCTTATATCAGCCTCTTATTTAGCTTTTGTTTCATCATTTAACTTTTCAGTTACAATGTCATGCCTTCCCCACTAGAATATGGGCTCCTGAAGGATTAATATCATGTCTTAAACATTTTTAATCTCCTTCATTGTACCTAGGTAGTATGGCACAGGGGAATATTTTTGCAAGCTTTGCAACTAGACTTGGATTTCAACCCTGACATCTCTACTCGTTAACTAATTGACCTTTGATGTGTCACTTTACAACTCAGAGCTGCAGTTTTCTCATCTGTAAAATGTAAATGGTAATACATTCTCAGAAGTTATTGTGAGACTTATTGTTAGATAGCCTTCAAAAAATAGTCATCAATAACAATAAGCAAAAAGACATTTATTTATTGATCCTCGCTTATGTTCATCTAAGTGAGGATTAGTAATATAACATGAATGAAACATCCAGTTTTTAAAAAGAGAAATATTTTATACTTATTTACAAATATGATAATGCATTGTCTTGCTCTGCTCAGGCTGCTGTAATAAAATATCATAGACTGGGTAGCTAAAACAGTAGAAATTTTATTTCTCATGGTTCTAAAACCGAAGTCCAAGATCAATGTGCTAGCAAGGTAGCACACGTTGAATCCTCTTTCACTGATACTCTATATATCAGGCATTATCAACCAATTTTATAGATGAGGAAATAAGGATTAATAAATAGATGAAGTTCACTCCCTATTTAGTGGCCACGCTAGAATTAGAACTCAAACCTATGTGAACAGTCTCCACTGAGTCACATTGCTTTTGTTGAGTTAAAAGTGAGCTAAGAAAGTGAAGCCCAAAGTCATTTATTTTTAAATTTATTAGCATCTACAGCAATAAAAGATTTAATGGTATCTAATGGTTTCTAATAGGCATAAATTATGTTAAAGTGAAAATATAGATTATCAATGTACTATATTCCCTATTAGCTAGAGGTAATTGAGGGTTAATGATATCATAATATCTTCTCATGCAAGACTAATTCATGGTGACCAAACTAAAGAGAAAAATTAGAGAATATATTTAGAAAATTAAGTCAATATTGTTGTTGAATGTCAAGCATTAGTATTTCCAATTGTGTCACTTGCACTTATATGTTATCTAAGGCAAGCCTTACTGAACACAACTCTTGTAATATTTATATGTGGCTTTTAGCTGTCATTAATATGTGTTGTGTGTGTGTGTGTGTTAATGTTACTCTTGAAATATCTCCAAGAACCTATTTTAAAATGTCTAGTCCCAGGACCAACAGCTCTACATCACCTAGTAGCTTGTTACGAATGAGAATCTGAGCCCTGCTTCAATCACTTCATTTTAGCAAGTTCTCTTGGTGATTCTTTTTTTTTTTTTTTTTTTTTGGTCTTTTTGCCTTTTCTAGGGCCACTCTCACAGCATATGGAGGTTCCCAGGCTAGGGGTCTAATCGGAGCTGTAGCTGCTGGCCTACACCACAGCTCCCTGCAACACCAGATCCTTAATCCACCGAGCGAGGCCAGAGATCGAACCCACAACCTCATGGTTCCTTGTTGGATTCATTAACCACCGAGCCATGACAGGAACTCCCTCTTGGTGATTCATATGCACACTAAAGTTTGGGAAGCATTGCTTTAAAGTACTTTACACTTCTTTTGCAGCTTCTTTTTGCTTTTAATCCGTACTGTTATAGATTAAAGAAAAGACTTCTAAAAAAAAAAATAAAAACGATAGCTTTTGTCCTTTTTTTTGTTCAAAGGATAACATAGTTTCAGGTATATAGCAGGATGATTTGGATGTTTGTATGTATTGCAAAGTGAGCTCTTCCGTAAGTCTAGTTAACATTGTCATCAAACATAGTTACAAAATTTTTTTTCTTATGACGAGAACTTTTAAGATCTGTTCTCTTAACAACTTTCAAATATACGATCCCATGTTATTAACTATAGTTATGATGCTATACATTATCTCCCCATGACATTTGTTTTACAACTGGAAGTTGGTTTATATCACCTTCACCCATTTTTCCCACCCCCTGCCCCACTCCCCAATTCTGGCAAACACTGATCCGTTCACTATATCTGCGAGCTTGGTTGTTTTATTGCTTTTTTGTTTTTTTTGTTTGTTTTTGGATTCCACACATAAGTGTTTTTGGATTCAACACATAAATGAGATGATAAGATATATGCTTTTTTCTGTCAGATCTATTTCATTTATTTTGGTCTGTCTTTTGAATGCCTCTTATAATTTGAGGTACAGCTGGTTTCATATAAGATCCTGTATTAAAGTACCTTAGGTGATTTCCAGCAAGGTAGCCATCAATGAAGTCAGCTGAAATGTTAGATTTTGAGTTTGAATCCTCTGAATTTCAGAGTTCATTGAAGGACATCTGTTTTGCACCTAATAGCTTTTCTTTGTAACCCAAAGATATAAAATAATTTCAGGCTATAAGTTGTTAATTCAGTATAGGCTGTGGTACAGTAAAAATGTTTTCTTTTTATTGCAGGAAGTCCTCACTCTGCATAGTAGTAGGGGACTATGAAACCATGGATGCTGAAATATGCAAAATACTCATAATAATCAATGGGGAAATATGATTGTTCTGATGAAAGGTCTTTAAACCTTTTCAAAATATTAAATACTGTTACTGTTGGTTATAAATATATAGATAAATGGAAAAAGTCATAAAAACAATATGTATTTAATACACTGTCATTATATTAGGAACATCAAAAATTAAAGGGTTTTTTGGTGAAAAATTTATCAAAATTAATTTAAACACTACTTGCCTTCTTATCATTGTGGAAGTTATAATTCTTTCCAAACATCTTTTCTGTGAGTTAATGAATTGTCATACTCTTTTTAAGCCTGGATCAACTTCCAAACTTTTATCCTTTTTTTTAAATGACTTTTATTTTTTCCATTATAGTTGGTTTACAGTGTTCTGTCAATTTCTACTGTACAGCAAAGTGACCCAGTCACACATACATATATACATTGCTTTTCTCACATTTTCCTCCATCATGTTCCATCACAAGTGACTAGATAAAGATCCCTGTGCTATAGCAGGACCTCATTGCGTATCCACTCCAAATTAAATAGTTTGCATTATAAACCTCAGATTCCCAGTCCATCACACTCCCTCCCCCTCCTCCTTGGCAACCACAAGTCTGTTCTTCAAGTCCATGAGTTTCTTTTCTGTGGGAAGGTTTATTTGTGCTGCATATTAGATTTGAGATATAAGTGATATCATATGGCATTTGTCTTTCTCTCTCTGACCTATGTCACTTAGTATGAGAGGCTCTAGTTCCATCCATGTTGCTGCAAATGGCATTATTTTGTTCTTTTTATGGCTAAGTAGTATTCTATTGTGTATATATACACCACTTTTTAATCCATTCATCTGTTGATGAACATTTTGATTGTTTCTATGTCTTGGCTATTGTAAATAGTGCTGCAATGAACATAACGGGTGCATGTATCTTTTTCAAGGAAAGTTTTGACAAGATATATGCCCAAGAGTGGGATTGCTGGGTCTTATGGTAGTTCTATATTTAGTTTTATGAGATACCTCCATACTGTTTTCCATAGAGGTTGTACCAATTTACATTCCCAACAACAGTGTAGGAGGGCACCCTTTTCTCCACCCCCTCTCCAGCATTTATTTGTGAACTTATTAATGATGGCCATTCTGACTGGTGTGAGATGGTATCTCATAGTAGTTTTGATTTGTATTTCTCTAATAATTGGTGATGTTGAGCATTTTTTCATGTGTTTTTTGGCTAACTGTATATCTTCTTTGGAGAAATGTCTATTCAGGTCTTTTGCCCATTTTTCATTTGGGTTGTTGCGTTTTTTGCTAGCAAACTTTTATCCCTTGTGCTTTCGATATCATGAAATATCTCTGAGATTTCCTTTAATGCAAAGTTTATTGCCAGGATCACTCCTTCTGGGACATCTTCATCCTTTTTCATTGCAACCACTTTATCATTGGCATCAACAAAATTACCTTCACTTTGTTTCTCTGCCAGCATATCTATGGGCTCTTGAATGTGGCAGTCAGCTTCCCACAGTCAGCTCTTTCTTCTGTAATTCCATTTATGTTCAGTTCAAATCCTGCAAAATTATTTACACAGTATGCTAAAAGTTTCTGCTATACTACCTGCACATTACTTGCTGTTACTTTCTGCTATGATGCTTAAATATTTTCAATTGTATGCTTTATGTTATATTTCTTCAAAGCTAAAGAAACTGTAGGATCTCCAGTTGTAGCATCAATAGCCTATTCACAAATCTCTGTAAGATAACAGGCTTTCAAAGTTGAAATAATTCTTCAGTCCATTGGTTGGATTACTGAAGTTGTCCTTAGTGATAAAAAGCAAATTTTCACATTGTCATTTAAATCTCCAAGAGAATTGCGATGACCAAGAGCCTTATCCAACATGAGTAGTGCTTTAAATGTTAAAGTATCTCTTTACGGCTGATTGACAAAAAGGCAGTACCACTGTAAGATTTACTGTTCGTATGTGAACTGAGTAGCGGATGTGCAGAGGCTGATCACTGACAGACTGAAAAAAAAAAGTAGTGTGACTAGCCACTGATCACGATGCACATCTGTTATTTACATTGTGATTTATGGATTGAAGAGTTAGCAGCAAAACTCATACTTTATGCACTGCCTCACAATTAATACGTTGAGGTAATTGAAATTTGAGCCATGTTGTTGGGAAACTAATGTGATTTAAGGAAACCCTGGTAACTGGAATCTGTGCATATCATAACTGTGCAAGGTAGGACTGTCTTACTGTGACTCAAAACTAACCTCAAACCATGTTTTGATGAAAGAAGGAAAAAAATAAGAAACTTTAATTATATTTTCAATTGTTTAATTCTTTGACTTCTACCTCTGAACATACATCTGAAGGTTTTATTTTTAAAAATCTCTGATATTTTATGACCTCTTGCTGAGTACAGGACCCCAAACTATTCATAGAAACCTCTTTCATTAAATTCTACCAAATTTACTTAGTGTATTTTATGTGTACAACACTGCACTAGAGTTTTTTAAGAAACAAACTATTACTGGGTTTCCCATATATATTGATTTCTGCCCCCACCAATGCACACACAGCACGTACACCTAGCACCCAGTGATATGATCACCCTTGCATGTGGGGGGCCTCAAAGGATTTAGAAGTTCATTTCTCAGGGTTCACTAATTAAAAGGGAATAGGTTTCCTGAGTGTATTTTATGGCAGGTATTGTACTAAGTTCTTTACTTTCATTATTTCGTGAAATAAAGCCAGTACATGAAGCAGGAATTATTAGTACCCTCTTTGCAAATACAAAGATACTAAGGCCTATAGAAAAGTAACATGAGTTGTCTATAAAAGGAAAAGCATTTGCCTCAGAGCTATTATTCACAGCTGAATACTGTTTTACCACATCTGGGTTCTAACCAGTTAAAGATGTTAAGGACCATGAATCATGAGTTACGGATCTGATCAGGGTCAGACTGGACTTGACTGAATTAGATTCTTCCCTGACCCATGAATAATAGAACTTGAGTTACCTACTTGTACACAGACTTGTGAACTTATTCCGCCCTCTCCATAATGCATATTTTTCATCTTTAATGAACGTAATCATCATGACCCCTTGCCCCACCCCCTTCTGGCACTGAATTTTCCCCCTCAGAGCACTACTAAGTGAATTTCTTCTGTGTGTCCCTTGCCTGGCAGCAAATAAAAGCAGCTTTGATTTTTGAGCCGTTGTCCTTATTTTATTTTTCGATATTGAGATACTATGTCTAGTAAGTGACAGAGCTGGAACACAAATCCATTCTAACTTAAAACCCAAATGCTTAATCTCTGTTCACTTGTTAACTAAATGATGGGAATAAATTGCATTCAAGCCAGCTAGTTCTAAGATATAAAAAAGGAAGCCGATTTTACAACCTTGCACCAAAGACCTCCAATTCATTCTTCCCTTTTCAAAAATGAGCTCATCACCCTTGAGGATTTCTTCCCGTAACAGTAAATCAATGATATGAATGATAATAACAATGTAGTAATATTAACATCAATGACAACTTAAATAGAGCTAGTGCTTTCTCTGCACCAGGCCCTCTTTCTTTCCGAGCTATCTCAAACCTAGTAATGAAATGACTTGTTCCCTTGTGATAACTTGAATGTGTATTCGTAGATAACTTGAATGTGTATTCGTATAATTTCTTTCTGTGGATTTGGGGTAAAGGGGGCTAAATGTGGAGTGGTGGGGAATGTGGCAAAGTGGAGAACTGTGCTCATCTGAAGGCAGTAGCCATTAATTACTCCATTTCCATTACTTATCATGGAAGAATAAAGACCTAGTATTGGTAGATCCTCTTTTTCAAGAGGCAAGAAAAGTCTGAGTCGTTATGTAGGGTTTATCACTTTTTAAAATACTATGTAAACCAAACAAAACACATCTACAGGCTGAAATGAGCCCTCCCCGTAGCCTCTGCTACCAATGCACAAGCTGAGGGGCAAGAAAATACAGTGGAGCCAAATCATCTGCATTTAGGTGCTAGCTTCCCTACTTTGTGCGGCTTTGGGCAATTACTTAGCCTCTTTATGCCTCAATTTCCTTATGTGAAAAATGGGTTTAAAATAGTAGATATCTGATAGAGTTTTTTTGTGGAGGGGGAGCATGCATGCAGCATGCAGAAGTTCCCCAGGCCGGGGATTGAACCTGCACCACAGCAGTAGTCCAAGCCACTGCAATGACAATGCCAGATCCTTAACTTGCTGCGCCATCAGAGAACTCCAAGTTTTTATAAGGAAAAGACAAGTTATTTTTATCTCTAATAAATTGCTTAGTAAAATATCTAGCATTGAGTCAGTATTTTTTGTTCAAATTTTGGCCCCCTTCTCTCACCTTTCTCGGACCTGCCCTCTGTGTCCTTCTCCCTGCTCATGTCAGGTATATGCATTCATTCCAAGATACACATTATGAGCATCTGACTACAAATGACATCTAAGTTGTATAAAAATGAAAAACAAACAAAATCTTCTGTCAATGACTCAGTTAAATTGACAGGTGGATTAAGACAGAGGAAAAATAAACCAAACCTTTTTTTTTTTGCCAAATTGAACCACTTATTTAATGGTATTGAACCATTTGGCTGAACTAATAAATTAACTCAGATAATATTATGGAATTGTTTGATAAATAACTTCAGTTGGTAGATTTAAATATATTGCTTCTTCAAAAATTTTTTGCCATCTGACCTTTTAAAATGTCTAACTAATGTGTTTAAATTTTCAGTTTATCTTTATTAGAAGAATTTGACTGTAGCTGTAATGAACTGGAATCTCTACCTTCTACTATTGGCTACCTTCACAGTCTTCGAACATTAGCAGTTGATGAGAACTTCCTTCCAGAATTACCCAGAGAAGTGAGGAATCAACTTGTTTCTTTCTTTCTTTCTTTCTTTTTTGCTTTTTAGGGCCACACCCACGGCATATGGAAGTTCCGAGGATAGGAGTCACATTGGAGCCACAGCCACAGCCACGCAGGGATCCAAGCTGAGACTGCAGCCTATACCACAGCTCATGGCAACACCGGATCCTTAACCCACTGAGGGAGGCCAGGGATCGAACCTGCATCCTCATAGATATTTGTTAACTGCTGAGCCATGAAGGGAATTCCCAAACTGTTTCTGTTAATTAACTTTTAATGAATCTGTTTTGGGATTAAATCCTAACTGGTGCAGTAGCAGTGTGGCTTCATGTGTTGAAATAAAAATGCATATATTTGTTAGTTATTCTTTTTTAAATAAGTGATAAGTTCTTATATTTGACCCAGAAAATGCATTTGACTTAAACATTGCTTGCCAAAAATATTTATAAAATATTGTAAGTTAATTCATGCAAAGGTATACAAGTTTAACTAACATATATCTTGCTTTTAAGAATAGTTAATAAGTAAATTTCGAGATAATTACATTTCAGTTTCTAAGTGAAAGTTTTTTAATGTAAATAAGTTTTTTAAAGTATCGTGTTGCATATTATTTTAACTTCAGGATCCACCAAAATAGTACATTAGCACTATCTTTGAATGGGACTTTTGTTTATTAGTGTCAAGAAAAAACTGTGAAGTATATTTTCAATTTAATATTTTTAGCTTTCATAGTACAAGAATAATAATCCATATATCATTATTTTAGAGCTGAAAGTTATGAATAAAAATCACAAATACTATTGTAATGTGAAGCAAAACAACTTTTCCAAGGTCCAAAAAGTCAACAGTACTCCATTTCTGAGTATGTATGAACTAATATAAATATAGGTTATTAGTAGTTACTTGGATGGACAAAAACAATATGAATTATGAAAACAATGACACTAGCATTCTAATCATAATATTATAAAGGAAATTCTTCCTTCCACCATAATTGTCCTCAAATAGGAAAGGACAAAAAAAAATATTGACTAAAAATAACTGCTCAGAATATAAGGTGAGCATATGTAAAAGAATATGAGATATACATTGCCTTAATATCTAAAGGAATATATTATTTATATACACATATTTTAAACACTGAGATTATAAAAAATGAAACAGTACACAGATTCTTAAAAGTGATAAAGAAATCTAAAAATTAATTTACTTTATAAATTATAAATATTAATATAAAAATGGCTTATACTGTGATTCTTTACTTATTTTCTTTTTGTTACCCATAGATTGGAAGCTGTAAGAATGTAACAGTTATGTCTCTACGCTCCAATAAACTGGAATTTCTTCCTGAAGAGATTGGACAGATGCAGAAACTAAGAGTCTTAAATTTGAGTGACAACAGGTATTGCTACAACATTTCATAATCGCATATTAGTTATTTTCTGAAAGCAAATTCTTTTTCTTATTAATAATTTTGAAAAAATGTTCTGTCTTATGAGGTATATGGAATGCAAATATTTATAAAAGTATGCAAATATCCATTTAGAAAATGATAAGAGCTAAATTTATTTTTAAACTTATATTTCAAGATATTATTTGATTATATAAAAGCATATATTATATATATTAAAGTTATATAAAATTCATACACCCAAATTTACATACCAAAAACCTACCATATTCAGAAAGCATAATATTATAAAGACATGTAAAAATAATTGTAATAAAGATATACAATTTATTAGTAAAAATATGTGCATAGGTGTATATGTATGTTTTCATGTATATATTTATGTCTCCAGTAAATTAATTGAGCTTTGTATATACTGTCTACACCACCAGAATACTGGTAAGAATATTGCCAAGAACCTAGTACTCGAAAGTCATAAGGTTTGTACAGTAAGGACAACCAGATGGCCATGTAGTCACATTCAGAACAGGACAAAGAAAGGATAGGCCCTCTTCTCATGACCAAAGTGTTACATTGGAGAATGGGTAAAAGGAAAAGGTAACAATGCAGTTCAATTTCCTTTCCACCATAATTGTCCTCAAATAGGAAAGGACAAAAAAATAAATATTGACTAAAAATAACAGCCCAGAATATAAAGTGATTATGGAGTAGAATAGACACTTGAACTCTGTTTTCATTAAGTTTCAGTCAGACAAATGATAAAATAAAAGCTGAAAGACTTTGCAACAAAAGTATCAAAGATTAGCTTCTATGGAATCATGGAGAATGTTCAGATTCCAAAGTTGCACTAAGTGTGGGAATTATCATTTGTTTATTAGTTTAAGAAAAAATAATAAGGTAGATTTCAAAACACATTCACTTGGTAGCCCAATAATATTCCCAGGTAAGGAATAAAACATTTTTTAAAAAGCTTCAGAATTTTATTTTCAAAATAAAGGTGACACAGAAGTTTCATAGCTTGGTGCAGCAAGAGTAAGTCATGTCAAATCAACTCTATTTCTGGTTTTGACTGAATTACCAGACAAGAAAATGAAGGAGGGTTTTCATGAAGCACTAGAAGTCTCTCCTAAATTCTTGGTCTGCTCAAATTTTATGCATTAGTAATTTGCATGATGATATAGAAAATATGCTTATAAAATAGTTTTAAATGACTCATAGGAATGCTAATGGAGGTATTTATCCATCAAATATAGCATATATAAGTACCTACCCATGGGACAGACACATTGCTAAATGCTAGTGAAAAAGATATAAATTAGACATTGAGAATCTCATAATATTAGGAGTGTTGCCGAAATATTGGCTGCCTCTGTAAACTGATGCCAAATAGAAATGTGGAGACAGAGTTGGAGGAAATAGAAAAAGCAGCTTTAATTGCCAGGCAAAGTGGAACACAGCAGGCTAGTGCCTCAAGGACTGTGTCCCCTTGGAGTGGGTAGGGAGGAATCTTATAGTGTTTGAGGAACAGGGCATGATCAGCTCATGGACATTTTCCTGATTGGTTGGTTGTGAAGTAATTGGGAGTCAGTATCATCAACCTCTGGTTCCAACCAGTCTGGGGTCTACTTGTTGGTGGGCAGCACACAGTTAACTTCTACCCAGTACAGGCTTCAGCACCTGCAAAACAGCTCCAAGGACATGGCCCAGAATATTGTCTATAGTCCTTGAAGAAGAACTAAAAGTTCTTGACTTTGTGAATGACTAAGCTATTGTTATTTTTTTTTTTGTCTTAGTTGACTATTTTCCTTTTTCTCTGTATTTTCTCACTTCTCTGATTAATAGACAGAAAGACCGGTGGAGTACATGAGTGGGGGTCTGCTCTAAAAAGGCCTCACACAGTCCTGCTCAGTTACAGAAGTTTAAAAATATTCTATTAGATCAGAAATATAAGCTAATTTATCTCCTAATACAGTGATTAAAACATAGTATATATAGATCCAAATTAATATTTTTTAATTGATGAATTAGCCAATTAATCTTAACCTGAGATTAAAATCAATATTCAGTAAGAGCTGAGGCCAAAGTTGAACATTACTATTGGAGAATGAACTGTTTGGATAAAAGATTAAATATTAAATGTTATCCAAAAGTTATGCTTATTCCTATTTTATGTTTAAAACATAATAGATTTTTTTCAATTTGGCATTTTAGTTCAGGAACAAAGATTTTTTTATACTGGCAAGATTAATTGCTCTTAGAACCAATTTACTGCACATTTTCATACTCAGTAAAGGCTCACTTTCAATAGTGGTCACTGGAATAGCAAGGAAAAATGCAGGTAATCTCCTTCTCCAACACTTTCTTTTCTCTATACTCTACATTTATGACTTGACTAATGATTTATCTTAAATATTGTATACGATTTTGGAGAGTTTTCCCCTCATGTAATTGTGATGTAGCAGAATTGATACTCCACTTTTATTTCATCGCCATGTGATGTGGAAAATTCCCCCCATAAACCTTCCCTCACAACTTCTGGCTTAAATGAAATTAAATAATGAAAAATTAGAAAAAACTTTTATGGGCAATTTTGTTCAGTAAATGATAAGATAGCAAATAATCCTATTAATAAATAATTGATGTAATTTAATCTGTTATTCTTCTTTATAGCCTCACTTATGTTTTACAGAAATTTATTAGCTCAGAAGGGTTATTATATCCTTCTGAAAGTTATCTAGCCAATCCACATTCTGTTGATAAGTTTATTGGCTTGTCAGATCTTTTCATATTTATTAAATTATTTGATCGTGCTTAACTGCTTTTGCATGTACTATTGTTTCCATAATTGTTATTAATTATTTAGTGTTTTCCACTTCTGTTATCAAAATATAGGTATCCATCATTTGGCTGATAGAATTCCAGCATAGTAAAGACTTAAGGAAATTTTCATTCTAAGTTATCCTAAAATGTTTATCTGTATTCAAAAGTGAACATTCAGAAAGTAACAATAAATTATCATTGGTGTGCTGGAGTTCCCGTCGTGGCACAGTGGTTGACAAATCTGACTAGGAACCATGAGGTTGCAGGTTTGATCCCTGGCCTTGTTCAGTGGGTTAAGGATCCGGCGTTGCCATGAGCTGTGGTGTAGGTTGCAGACACGGCTCGGATGTGGCGTTGCTGTGGCTGTGGCATAGGCCAGTAGCTATAGCTCTGAATTGACCCCTAGCCTGGGAACCTCCATATGCCGTGCGAGCGGCCCTAGAAAAGGCAAAAAGACAAAAAAAAAAAGACAAAAAAATTAATTGGTGTGCCTTATTTGAATTATTCACTATGCTGACTAGCTATGATTGTAAGCCATGTATTCACAATATATTGATTGTGCACAATTTCATGGATATCATATAGTATGTTGAAGGAGACAGTTGGTGATTGGGCCCTCCACAGACTGAAGTCAAATCTAAAGAAATTATTTTGATCGAATACCAAGGCTGATGGCAATTTCACATATCTCAAAAAGCTATTTTAAAAGATTCCTTCTTTGAATATCTACTGCACAACGTATGAGGCATAAAAGAACAGAAGAGCACACTTTGAGGAGTCAAAACAACATTAAGAGGTGTAAATTCCTTTAGTAGTGAGATGGAGACAGCTTCTTGCCCTCTGGATCCTTTAGTTTTGAGGGGATATCAGATGGTAAAAAAATAATCACAAAAATAAACGTATAATATGTTTACTACGAACTGTGTTATGGTCCATGTAGGGAAATACAGGTGCTTTGAGAATCGGTTGGGGAAAGAAATTTAAACAAGTCAAGAGAAGCCTCTTTGAAAAATATGGCATTTAAGCTAAGAGCTAAAGAATATGTGGCATTTTAGTTAAGTGAGGTACAGGAGAAAGAGTATTGCAGGTGGAGAGCTAATCCTCGGAGTAGGCTGCTAGAAGGCCAGTGGCAATGATGAGACTAGATCAGGAAGAGTGACAGAAGCAGCTCTGGAGAGGTTTTAGGGGACCAGATCTTGTGAGGTCTGACAAGGCATGTTAAGAATTTGGGATTTTATCCTGGATATGATGGGACGCCTTTGAAGGGTTGCTAACTGGAGATTCTTGCTTTTTAAAGATTGGCTAGGCTACTGAATGGAGAAAAAAAGTGGAGAGAATAATGAAATGAATAAGTTAACAGTATTTTAAATAATTCTTTGAAAAAATGAACTTTATCCGTCTTCATCCATGCTATTAGAATTTTCTTGCTTTTGCAGATTGAAGAATTTACCATTTTCATTTACCAAACTTAAGGAGCTTGCAGCTTTGTGGCTTTCTGACAATCAGGTAAAATTTTTTATTACCTGATTTATTTTGTTTTATTAAAATGAACTATAATTAAAACTTTAAATTACTTAGTCCCAGTAGATAATTGGCAATTACTGCAAAATAGAGATTCCTTATCCCCTGGAGGAGAGATTTTTGTGAAAGTAGCAATACAAATATGTATTTCACTGCCGTGGACAAAAATGTGCTATTTTCTCACTCCCTTTAAATACTTCACTTTAGCATCTACTTCATTCTCAGAGATCTAATACACAAAATGATCATTTTTCCAGGTAGTACATACATGTCCTTAGAGGACAAACTTTAATTATATCTCCGAAGGTAAAGAATAAGAAATCATTAGCACAATCCCCACAAGAGGGAATTATTATCCTCCATGTTCCTTTTTTTCTCATACTTTTAATTATAATCAACTTAATTCTAAAATTTTATTCAAAAAAATTTGCAGATATCTTTTGTTGCCATTATCAGTATTTTCTGTGAAACCGCTTTAATATTGATTCTCATACATATGAAAATAGACTATAATTGAATCAGTAATTGAGTGTTAGTGAATCATTTTAACTGGAAAATTACACGAAATTAAGGCATCTGATGTGCCACCAGAAAAACTGGCGATAGACAATTTTGACATAGTTTATTTTTCTTCTATTTACTTTTTTTCTTGTAATCCTATAGTTTAAAACATCCTATCCCAAAATGTGAATAACCAAGTGAAAATAAATCATCTTGAATTTAGTGTGTTACCATTATTTTCTCAGCATAAAAGCAGCATTACTGGTAAATGAGTTAATTGTTCAGATTTATAGGTGCTAAACTACTTTTGTGAAAAAATTAAAATAGCAAAATGTGAACTATGAGTGTAAGAATAGTGTTTATAGTTCTACAGCCATTATAGTCCTTGCTTCCATTATAAAGGATTTCCATTATAGTTCTTTATACTAAATAAAAAATTATATTGTTATTCAAATTCAAGTCTTATCAATGGACTATAGAATTTTCAAGGCATCAATATATCATTATAAATAAATAATTTCTGGAATCAATGTGAACATGCTAATGGAACAGTCTATTCTACAGTCTTGCAGTTTAAAAAAAAAATCCCCTGATATCGTTTTTTTATTTTGGTGGGAAAATGAACAGAACAGTGACTGCATCATTTTGCTTTTATTTAGAATAGCAATTTAATATGTTTCTGACACATTTTCATGAGACTAGTTGGTATCCCAAATCCCCTTTGTGCTTCAGTCATTAATAAATGTCATGAAATAAGCATATTTTAGAACATTAAATAATATGACCATTTTCAATATATTTATATATAGTATATAATGTCAAAGTTCAAAAAACATTCAAAATAGTATATCTGAAATTTATGTTTAATAATAGAGAATTAAATATTACCTTACATAAGTAAATATATTGTGATATATCAGATACAAGTACAGTAGCTTATGTGTTTGCAGACTCTGCCTTTGGTTACAAAAATTTCTCTTAAAAATAAATGCTTATGTTTTAACCTAATTAAATTCATAGATGGTCTTATGTATAGTATGAATTTGATAGCAAATTCCATTTTTGTCGTTTTAGTGCAACAGTTCATGAAAATGAACAGACATGTAGAACTAAACCAAAAGTTTACTTAGTTGAAATCAATTTAATGTATTTTGGGCTCTTCAGAAACAAAGTTGACATTCTCAGTGGAAATGAATAAGTTTTATAAAAGAATGTAGTAGAGAAAAAGAAAATATCATTATGAGAATTTCAAAGTAGTTCTCTACAATAGTCTTATTTTATGCTGTACTTTTTTTTACCTTTTTCCTCACTTTTCTTTTAATTAATTGTTCATTCACACAGTGAGGCCAGACTATTGACCTTAATCTTACATAAATGAAATATTCTTCATATTTGCTACCTTATTAATCTAATTTGTTTCCTTTGCTTCCAGTCCAAAGCCCTTATCCCTTTACAGACTGAAGCCCATCCAGAAACAAAGCAAAGAGTGTTGACTAACTACATGTTTCCCCAGCAACCTCGTGGTGATGAAGGTAAACAGTCACTAGAAGTTTCTTCTGTACTTGGATGATGGTGGGAAAAGGGGATTAATTTTATTCTCAACTCTGACCAGTACCAGCACATGGCATGACTATAAAGATAAGTACATGTGTGTGACTGGGTCACTTTGCTATACAGTAGAAATGGACAGAACACTGTAAACCAACTATAATGGGGAAAAAAAGATAATTACATGGCACACATAAATCACTTAGGAGTTAACTCTAAGCATGAATCTTATCTTCAATACCATAATATTTTAAGTAAGATTTCAAAAACATAAGTCTTCCTCTTTGTATCTTTCATGAAAATCATATTGACTTTCGGGAGCAACATCATCTCTTGGTGGATTGCAAGATAAAGAACTAATTAACCAAATGTGGTACCCAGCTAATTGGAATGAGCCAAGAGTCAGATCTTAAGAAAGGTTCCATAAGCTGGTTTATTTCCTGTCTTTACTAATTTCATGAACACAGTTTAAACATTTAGTCCTGGGATCTCAGGCACCAAATTGTTCCATGTTAAGAGGCAACCGTAAAGAGATGACTTGCAGATAATGACCAAATTTCTTTTTTTCTTTTGCTTTATTTTATGTATTTATTTATTTATTTTAGGGCCACACCCACGGCACATGGAAGGTCCCAGGCTAGGAGTCAAATTGGAGCTACAGCTGCCGACCTGCACCACAGCACATGGCAACAGGGAATCCTTAACTCACTGATGGAGGTCAGGGATCGAACCAGCATCCTCACAGATACTAGTTGGATTTGTTTCTGCTGCACCACAACAGGAACTCCCAAATTTTCTTTTTCAAGTTGGGTTTTTCTAAAACAATGTTAGCAATTATGATAGGAATAATTTTTTAAAAACCTAAAACTTTTTCAATAATAAAATCTTCTATCCTATGATCACAGTATTCATAAAATTTCTAAAGGAGGTTTATCCCTTACCATTTGGAACTCAGCATAGGCTCCTTAGTCCAGGCTAGCACAGGCCATGCACATTTACCACAGTCTTAATAGTAACAGTAATTCTCAAAACAATAAGCCCACATTAATCCACCCATGGATTAAATCCACCCAATCCATGTAAATGAGACAAACTTTTAAAAGAAACTATTTGTAGGGAGTTCCCGTTGTGGCTCAGTGATTAATGAATCCAACTAGGAACCATGAGGTTTCGGGTTCAATCCCTGCCCTTGCTCAGTGGGTTAGGGATCCGACACTGCCGTGAGCTGTGGTGGAGGTCACCAACACGGCTTGGATCACATGTTGCTGTGGCTCTGGCGTTGGCAGGCATCTACAGCTCCGATTAGACCCCTAGCCTGGGAACCTCCATATGCCATGGGAGCAGCCCTAGAAAAGGCAAAAAGGCAAAATAAATAAATAAATAAATAAATAAAAGAAACTGTTTATGCATTTCTTGTTTTTAGGATACTTACAATAAGTGACTGTAGTTTTTTTATTTAATAAGTAAAATGAATCATTTTGAAATTTTAGGGTATTTTTATTAAAAGTTTGACTTACGGAAGTAGGAAATGGAAAGATTGTTTCATATGTATTTTTCAGGTATCAGTAAGTAAACTTGATCTTTTGACTTTATGAAAGAAAAGCCACCATGTTTACGTATGGTATAAGAAAAATCTTAAGTAAGGAATCTGTTTTCTTCATGCAACTTTACATATGTTTTCATTTTAATATCCTTAGATTAACAAAATATTTCATTTTGAAAGGATATGGGGAAAATGAAAAGTATCTCATATTCACTGGCCATTTCTGAGATCTAATCTGAGTAAATATCTAATTTGTTCCAGGGAATGAGGTAAATCTAGTTATGTAAGATGTGATGTTAAGGAATTAGCCTAGTTTGTTTTGTTTGTTTTGTTTTCCTTTGAGGAAAACATAATTGGTAGTAGAAAAGTTTTCTTGAACTTTAAGCAAGTCATCCTTTGCTTTTTCAGGCAGAAGTATAATAAATGAATTTTCAGATTTCCTTGCAACAAAGTTTTGTATAATAAAGATCACCCTTTTAGGAAAGAATTTAGCCTAAACTAAACGCTTTTATTGTATTTTCGTGTGATCTTCACAATGATAGTGCAAAGATGATATTACCATTAACCAACATGTAAATTAAATATAGATAAGTCATTTCTTTCCCCTGTTGAGACACATTTAGACTAATTGAGACCTAAATGTTTAAGGAATGTTAAAAAGATTTTTCCCATGTTTTTTACCATAACACCAAGCACCCTTACAGTGCCCCCCACCAGACACACAAAACAACAAAAAGGAAGATTGCAATCTTGGAGAGTTTATTGCAAAACCAAAGTTGTGGAGTACCTTTTATAAAATCCTGATAGAGATTTGTGGTTACAATAATGGACTCTGTAGTTACACAGACATGAAATAGAATCTTGCATTGGCCATGGAGAAGCTACATGGCTTTGAACAAGTCTCTTAAAACTCAGCTACAGTTTTCTCATTATTAAATTGAGGATTATCAGCAGAAATGAACATCTCCTCAGAAAAGAAAATCATGGACTTGGAGAAAAGACTTGTGGCTGCCTGATGGGAGAGGGAGCTTGGGGATTATCAGACACAATTTAGAATAGATTTACAAGGAGATCCTGCTGAGTAGCATTGAGAACTTTGTCTAGATACTCATGTTGCAACAGAACAAAGGGTGGGGGAAAAAAATGTAAATATAATGTATACATGTAAGGATAACTTGATCCCCTTGCTGTACAGTGGGAAAATAAAATAAAATAAAATAAAATAAAATAAAAAAATAAATAAATTGAGGATTATGTTAGTACTATCATTGTGCTGTTTTGAGGATTAAAAGAGAAAATAGTTTAAAATAACTGAGTCTAGCTCTCTCTGTTATCATAATTATGCTATGGAGAGCCTGTTCTGTATATTGGAAAACCAATATGATTAATACATACTTAGCAAAGCCGAGTGTGAGTTAAGGTGTTGAAAGATTGTGTAATAAATATCAAGGAAATTTCCCCCCTTTGTTTTTTCTTTCTTCCTTTCTTTCTTCCTTTATTTTCCTCCTTTCTGTTTTTTCTAATATTTTCTTTTCTTTCTTATTTTTGTATTTGTTTTTTAGTAACATCACCCTTTTTTGCATAGTGTACTAAACTCTATCCGTAACAACTTGTGTTAAAAAAAAAACCAGGAGTTCCCGTCGTGGCGCAGTGGTTAACGAATCCAACTAGGAACCATGAGGTTGCGGGTTCGGTCCCTGCACTTGCTCAGTGGGTTAACGATCCGGCGTTGCCGTGAGCTGTGGTGTAGGTTGCAGACGCGGCTCGGATCCTGCGTTGCTGTGGCTCTGGCGTAGGCCAGAGGCTACAGCTCCGATTGGACCCCTAGTCTGGGAACCTCCATATGCCGAGGGAGCGGCACAAGAAATAGCAAAAAAAAAAAAAAACAAAAAAAAACCAATAATACTTTGGAATCTACCTGTAGATTTCCAGTCAGACAGTGACAGCTTTAACCCTACCCTGTGGGAAGAACAGAGACAACAACGCATGACTGTCGCCTTTGAATTTGAAGATAAAAAGGAAGACGACGAAAATGCTGGGAAAGTTAAGGTGAACCTTTTAATTTTTGTTTCCCTGTTTCTTCTCATTGTTTTTGTTTGTTCACTGTTGTTATTTAAATAGATTTTGGGACTAATTGACTGACCTCTGTTAGAAGGTCAGATACATCTTCAAGTCTCGCTGTGGTAATCTTTCATTATAGCAGGATGGTGACTTTGGAACCACTGTTGTGCTTCAGAATGAGACTAACATCCTGACAGCAAATTTGTTATGCCACCCCATCTTACAGAATGACAACATGAAGGAGATTCAAGCTGAGAGAAAGCAAAAAACAAAACAAGACAAGACAAAAAAGTCTGGGCTCTGAGCTTCACCTAAGCCCCTTATTACATCTTTGAAACACTGAAATGTGTTTTGTTTTTTTAATCGCGGAGCAAGGCAAATCATCATGCAGACTGTATGAGGCCGAAATACACATTTATGAAAGAGCCAATGGAGTAACATATTACATTGGCATTAAAATCTTTGGAAGATTCTATGTCACTGAGATACTTGAGAAAACTCTATGAGTCTTCTTAAACATAAAGACAGATTTTAATGGAGGTGATTGCCCAATAGCAGGTAATGTCCCTTAGAGGAAGTAATTTCAAATTCTTCATCCTAAAGCCTATTCTTGAAAATTCTTGGCGTTCCCATGTGGCTCAGGGAGTTAAGGATCCAACGTTGTCACGCAGTGGCTCAGGTCACTCATGTGGCACAGATTTGATCCCTAGCCTGAGAAATTCCCCATGCTGTGGATGCGGCAAAAAAAAAAAAAAAAAAAAAAAAAAAAAAAAAAAAAAATCCTTTATTGACACTAATCTAAGTCAGGTAACAGGGTTGAATTTTGAAGTTTATGTTTTTCCAATATATAAACTTGAAAATATCAGAATTTATATGGATTATATCAACATTATATCTTCATGTTATCATTATGGCAACACCTTGAATCTCTCACTAATTTTTATGGTATTATTTGTGCACTTTTTCTGCCATGAGCACTAACAGCTCCATCCTTAGTGACTAAGTACCTAAGTAATTGTGTATGCATCCTATTAATAGATCTAGACTGTGTTATGTGTTATTTTCTGCCCCTCATTCTCACATTTTCTAAACCAACACACTCTACAACCTTACTGGAATTAGTCAGTAAAGTAATTGACAAGGCCTACCTGATATCATTGTGGAAAGCCTGAAATGGATTCCCAAATCAAAATGACAATTTTGTTAAGGATTTGGGCTTTAAAAAAAAAAAAAATGTTTCTGAGTGGTTGATTAGTGCTATCTAATAACCAAAGAGACATTTTTTAACTAAAAATAAACCAGAAAAAAAAAAAAAAGACTTTCAGAACATTTTGGTTCTTCTTGTGAGGATTTTATATGTTAAATCCAGAACCAATGGATGATGCATTCTATGCTGGACCTCTGATTCATTCTTTTATTTCATTTAATGTCAAAAACTACATACTTCTTCCTAAAAAAAAAAATCTATATTCAAAGGCTCCAAGAAGAAAAGAATGTATTTAATATACTCTGGTATATACGTCAATGAAAACATAAAATACAGTAAATGCAAACAGTTATTTAGAAGCCCTGTTTGTGTGTTATGTGATCAGGTTTGATTATAATCAGAGTAGGTTCATTATACTTTAGAGTACATTTTCTTTATATTTATCTGTATTTATTTTATTTTATATATTGATGAAACAATGTATTTCCCAAAATCTCAAACTACTTGGCTTTGACTAATTTGAATATTTCCAATGGCATTGGCTATTGGACAAATTAGAACACAAACAAACTTCTAAATAAATCATCATGGAAGTATGATGAATGAAATATGCTGAAATCTTACACTAAGTTAATATGCTTTTTGGTTCATTACATGTACATTAAATTTAGCACCATTTTACCTTTAATTTACATAAAAATTTAAAAGGAACCACTGACCTATGCCATCAACTTCCAAATGGACTAGAGCATAATGCCCTACTTAGAATGTGTTTAGTGTAGTATGAATGCTGCATTGTGTAGAGAAAGTGTGACCCTTTAGCTTCATGTGATATTGGTACTGTTTTATTACACAGAGTTAAAACTGATTTTCTGATGGTTGTTTTAAATGCATTACCCAGAATGAAAAAAAAAAATCAAGAATAGAAAAATGATAAAGTGAAAGTTTTGCTACAGTGCTCCTCTTTCTCCCAGAAAATGGAGATTCCTTCTCCCACAGGATCACTCCTGCCAAGCCCCCTGGGAAAGGGGCCAGCGTGGGATTACTCTCCAACCTGCCAGACTGTCTGGCGATTGCTGCACACCATGGGCCAGGTGTGATCAGCAGATCCAAGATATGCCCGTCCCCCAGAATGACCCACAGCTGGCATGGGGTTGTATAAGTGGCCTCCAGCAGGAGAGGAGCATGTGTACTCCATTGCCAGTTGCAGCACAATCCACCACTCTTCCCTCTCTAAGTGGCAGACAGGTAGGCCTAGGTGTTTGGGGTAGGAGAATCCCCTATGTAGAGGCAACCTTGGAACAGTGGTTTATGGGGTATGTTCTGCATGATTTGGGGAGAGAAATGTTGGTCGTATAGAAACCTTCCAATTGCCAGTGTTTGATCCCAATTTAATTTTTTGTTCGTTGACACTGGCAGTGGGATGGGGAGAACTGAGTCAGAGGGGAGGGAACATCAATACGAGGTGCCTATCAGTGGGATATCTGGCATGGTTTTCGAGTTGGGTGCTTTGTTTTTATTTATGTTTTCCTTTGTAAAGATTTTTTATTTAATTTAAAGTGTGGGAATACCAATAGTTGGGCAGAATGTTGATGACACTACTGATGCAATCTAAATTGTCCCCAGACAAACATATTTTTTATAATATCAATTCTGGGGGAGATTAAATAGCTAAAACGTGATTCTTAAAACTGCATGAGATTTGAATTGAAATGTGCTAAGAGAGAACTTTGAGCACAAAGATGGAATCTGTTGAAAACCTCAATTTCCCTTTAATTTGAAGGTACAGATTATGAGAATTCCTGTAAGAGAAGATTGGCTTGGGAGTTGTGGCAAGTAGGGCTTCCTTATCCAGCGGGCGGGGTGTTTAATGAAAAAAAATCGTAATGGGATATGGAAGAACAATGCATTTTTATAAACTTATCATCTACATGTAATGGACTTGATTCTTATTCTATGTCTTATATTCTTTCTACAATATAAGGCAAGCTGAGAATCCTAACTAAAACATTTCCTTTCTATGTGAAATGTTCCATTTAATTCTTAGAATAAGATATATAACAATTAATAATCAACATATTGACTAGTATTTCTCTTACTGGAATTATAATCAAATCAAATTAAAATTTATCATTATATGAGAAAAGCGTAGTTCTATGTGAATTCAATATATTATTTCTAAATGCCCTAGCTACTAACATTCATTCTTCATTGCTAAATCTCTAGGAGTCTCCAACATCTTGCAGCTGCTATTTGCATTTACTGCACTTTGATTAGGTCTGAGATATATATATAATGTCAAACACTTCTATTTTCCAAAATTAAAATAACATTTGGTGAAAATCTTGCATTTTAATAAAATGTATATGTAAAATGAGCAAATACTTTATGGTGAGTGATAAAGACAACATTTTGGTAAGAATGTAATTGATAAATTTTTCTCACCTATTAAATATTCTTTATCCCATATTAGAATAAGGGAGTATTTATAGCCTATATATTTAGAAATGTAAAGAAACTGCTTTTGTATTTGGGCATTATTGAACTATTAACATAATTGTGTTTTTGATCGTATTTATTCATTTCTGAATCACAGCACACATGAGCTGAAAAATAATGAGGCAAAACAATCTGTAAAAAGGTGTAAGATATGCTTTTACACAGCTTATGAGTATAGCAAAATTATAAAATACCATAGTTTCATTTTAAAATAAATTATAAATATTGTGTTAACTATGTTTTAAAAATTGAAATTATCATATTTAACTCAATAAAATTCCTACTTTAGACTTAAACTATTTCCTCCATAAGACTGTACAAATACTGCTGCACCTATACCAGAGAATAGCTCTGCGCCAAATACCTGTATAGCGTAAGCTTCAGAATCAAAGACCTGAGTTTGAATCTGAGCATTGCTACCTATAGCTGTATGACTTTCAAGTAATTTACTCCCTTTAAGCTCCTGTTTTCTTTTTGTACAGTGGAAGCAGATGCTACAATAGGTTGTGCAATTTAAATGAGATCTAATTATAGTTAATTATAGATTACTGATTAATTAATATATTAGTTATAACCATTTAGTATTCATTTATATTTAAATCTGTATGGCAAATAATAAGGTATCATTTATTATATAAATACCTAATAATAAATATCCCTGTAAAATATTTTGCATGGTGCCTGGCATATGGCAGATATTGAATAAATAAATAGTTGTTGCTACACACAATCTGAAAAATAATCCAGACAGTTACAAGTATTATGATTAGACATATATATACACACACACACACACACACACATATATAGATAGATTGCCAAAAGAATCCATATTTTAATAATACGTTAAGTATAATCTGGTGTTAGACTAATCTCTACATAGAACTTAAAAAATTTCAAAGTACTTTCATATTTATTATCTCATTTGAAATGTAGATTAACCCAAGATACTATCATTCCCATTTCACATGAGTAGCAAGTGGACAGAAAGATTTGTGGCTGATAACTAGTCAGGAGCAAATCTATGGCTTAAATTTTGGTCTTCTGACTCTAAGTCCAGTAAATTCTGCGATGGACTAGCAAATGGAAAGAAAGGATCTTCTTGTATAGGTGGAACAAATCCAAGTTTTATGAGACCTGAGGCTTCCACAGTTTGGAGAGGGGCCTTTTTAAGGAAAAGAATATAAAATAACCAGGGAAATACATAAGTGGGGCCCTCACAAGGCTTTGGAAAGAGCCCATGCCGTTGACAGACCCTAAAGCATAAGCTTCATTAGCTTCATGGCAAATCCACTTATGTTTCTAGATTTAAATATTTTTACAGAGATAAAATACCCAAATATATTCTCGTGGTGTGACCAAAATATCTCATTAACTTGTTATTAAATAACCAGAAAGTATCAGTATCATGGCCATTAGTAAACAGGCATCTAATTGTGTCAGATGAGACACAACATCTACAAAAATAGATTATGCTATTGAGTGTAGTACTTAATTCAATTAAAAAAGAACACTTCCTATTTTTTTGCCTTTGATTCAATAATTTTAGCACTGAGGATTTTTAAGGTATATAAAATTTTAATTTAATGTTCTATTCAAAATTATTTTTCATTCATATAGCACTGGTTTTTAAAAATTAAAAGATCCTCTTAATTGGAATAATGGTCATACCATTCTATAATTTACATTTTTAAACATAGTTTTTTGACTTTTAGCCCTTTGATGTTAAGTACTTTTAAACAAGTTCAACAATATAATTTAAAACTTAGTTTTAAATTTGTGATTACTATTCCTAATACCAATTGAAACAGCAGATCCAAGAATGCATGCATCCCAATAGACTTTGTCTAGCATGGCTATCATTCTTTTTTATTTTTATTTAAGAATGCATTATAAAGTACTCTAAGATATATATATAGAGAGATATATAAATATCTCTCTATATATATTACACTCTAACAACTACTTCTTTTCATGTAAAGTCAAGTTTTTTCTTGGGTTACATTTTTGTAGCTTTATTTTTATATATTCTTAACTTCATCCTTTTTTTTCAGTATATTAAAGATTAAACTACATTTTAATAGTATTTACACTAACAAAATTATCTGGTTTTTCATTGGTTTTCAAAAGAACATATTGGAAAAATAATTCTGCATTTTAGTACTGAGAGATCTTCTAGAGAGGTCCAACCCCAGTATTTGATGTGGACAGTGAGATACGGGAAGATGCGATACTGGACTAACAAAGTTGGTGGATTAGCTAAAACTGCAGATGAGCAAAAGTGTTTCAATTCATATTTACAACCCTCAGATCTATACCACTCTCATAGTTTCTTACATTTCATATGTTACACAGCTGTGTGGGGGTGGGCATGTGTGCCCCTCCCTTCTCCTTCTTTTATCTCTCATTCCCACTCTCCTTCTTTTAGCTTCTCCTCTCCTCCAGCCCACCTTCACACACTTTCCACAGCACATACTCACCACAATCACACAAACCATTCCATTTTGTAAAGTTGGTTCTACTCAGATGCAAAAAGACATGACTGTTGGAATAAACCAGGCCAAGTAAATCTGCCCCTTATGTTTCCTCCCATCCTTTTTAATCAGCATGGATAATTTGTATCTATACCTTCTTACGTATAAGTACTTTGATGGTGGGATATTCTATGGAATGTCTCATATTTTCTCTTTCGAAATTAAATGTGGATAATTAATGTACATATTCCCTAAAGTAAGATTGAGACACCAAAAATGAATTCAAGAATGGAAATAAATATCTAGATAAATATAAGCCAAAATTTACATATTTACTTAGAATATCTTAATGTTCTCAATTTTTTATTTCTCTTTAATGTAAGATGTAGATATAAAGTATGTTACTTTACTAGGGTAAAACTAAACATAAGAGCTTCTCTGAAGGATATTACCTATAATAATATAGGTATTATTAGGACTTAGCTCCCCTACCTTTTGATGTATCATGCTAATTAACATAGCATGAGTACGTATTTGATAGCGAATACTGTCAATGCCCCATTTTTTAATATGATAACTCTACTTGTAAATCTCTTGGAGTCTCCTTCATAAAACCTAGATTGATATTCCAAAGATATTTTAACATCAAAATAATTACTTATAGATAATTAAGATAGGGAAGAGAACAGCCTCTAAATTATAAAAGCAATTGATAGTAAATTGATTAAATTTTTCATAGATTACCAGTCACTTAAGTGTTTGACCTACTGCTATTACAGCCATCTGTAGAGTGGGTCTTAGAGATAAGATACAATCCAAAAGATGTTTTTAATCTAGAAGGGTGGTCAGGGGTAGAGAGAAGTCCCAGGAGGCAGAATGAAAAAAGAACACCATGTGTTCTACTCTACAGCACAGTTATTCAGCCAACTCAACACTCACTATATTGCATTTGGTTATACTACTACATATAAAATGGAATAGTTGTGTGGACATGCTTGCTAAAAGTATTTTTATGTTAAATTTCTTTTTATAAACTTCTAGGTTGAAATAAACCTAAAACGATATCCAACTCCTTATCCAGAGGATTTAAAGAATATGGTAAAATCTGTTCAAAATCTGGTGGGTAAACCAAGCCATGGAGTGCGTGTTGAGAGTTCAAATCCAACTGCTAACACGGAGCAAACTGTGAAAGAAAAATATGAACACAAGTGGCCTGTAGCCCCAAAGGAGATTACAGTGGAGGTATTTCAAGGTTATTGGTAATTGCCAGTGTGGTTTGGATTTTTTGGAATTACTAAATGTTTTTTTTTAAGTGAACAGATCTTCCTTGATAAGTGCATTTTTTTTCCTAATGTATAAATGAGTCTCTCTACTCTTTCAAACTATGAGGGTTGCCTTTAATAAATGACACCCTCATGGCCTAAAATCAGTAATACAGCTCCAAAAGTTCCAATACACACAGAAGGAATAATTTACACACCCAGCTAGGCCTGACCAGTAAGTGTATTAAATCATTTTCATGATATTCCTCTGATTATCCCAGCCTTTTATTATATCAGTCATCAGAAAAGACTAAATGAAGTTATTATTATCATTATTATTATTATTATTATTATGTAAATCTCATTAAAATTCTTGATCAGATTTAGGGCCAATTTTTTTAAATGTTTTTGTGTTTGGTTTACACCCTTTATAGGAAACACTACTATAAACAGTAAAAAGGGGGCAATAACTTTGAAATTTAGCTTTATGGAATCTAATATGAAGCTTAGTTCTTATATTTTAAAATGAACCAGATACTCATCCTTATCAATTTGTATGGTCTGAAAAGAATTCAACTCCATTTTGCCACCTCTGTACTATCTCATCTACTCTTCAACTAATTTGATTATCATCTTTTTATCTTCATTAGAAACATAATTGGTCTGAGTACATCTAGAAGTTCCTGTACCTGCTGCTCAAATATCTAAGTTGACAAAACTCTTTTACAAATCTGCATTTTAAAGCATCAGTTTGTTGCATTGATTAAACACCAACTGTATATTTAGCACTGTGCTAAACACTGTGAGAGAGAGAAAAGAAATATAAAATGTGTGACTAGTCCCCAAATAATTTACAGTCTAGCCAGGTAAACTTAACATAGATGAATAAATTAGAAAACATATTATATAAAATATGATAACATGATTGGTTGTGTGATGGAGAATATAATACTCTAAGAAATTGGAAAGATAAGCAATCATTGCCAGTTTAAAAGATACATGAAATGTTTAAGGTTGACTCACATATTAAAGACTGGGTGATTCTTTTAAAGTCAAAAAGAGAGGAAGTCATTCAAAGAGAAATAAAGCTTAAGCAAAAATAAGCAGGATGTACACATCTCCCAATGGAAATACCAGCCTGCCCCAGAAGAAAGGAATACAGCTAGGTATCTGGGAAGAAAATTTAAGTAAATATTCATTTTCATTGCTTTTTTTTTCATTTTGCTTATAAAATCAGTATTTTTGTACCTTTTTTCTAAAATAGTATAAATATTCTATGGCAAAGCAACAAACTTTTACCCCTAAGATAATTCAATAATGTAAAAAAGAAGACAACCAGTATTTAGCAGGTACACACTAAATATACATACACTCGGAGTTCCGTCATGGCGCAGTGGTTAACGAATCCCACTAGGAACCATGAGGTTGCAGGTTCCATCCCTGGCCTCACTCAGTGGATTAAGGATCTGAAGTTGCCGTGAGCTGTGGTGTGGGTCGCAGATGCGGCTCGGATCCCACGTTGCTGTGGCTCTGGCGTAGGCTGGCAGCTCAGCTCTGATTGGACCCCTAGCCTGGGAACCTCCATATGCCGTGGGAGCGGCCCAAGAAATGGCAAAAAGACCAAATAAATAAATAAATAAATAAATAAATAAATATACATACACTTTATATTTAGATCTCATGTCATCACAATTTAACATCAAAATAACTGTGAGGTCAAGATTACCCATAAATTGAATAACTGTACTACAAAATAAGTAGATCCTAAAATTGCTTAATATGGGAATGGGAGAGGTGAGGTGGGAAAAAGATGGCTCTGGTCATGTATTTAATAATAACCTGATAATAGATCTGGAAATTGTCCCACATGTACTTCAAGTTTAACAAATCCAAAATTAAATGTAATATTTCCTCCTCAGATTTGCTTCTGCATCTGTAAGCCTGCTCTTAATCTCAGCTGGCACCAATAGCTACCAATTCACTCAAGGTAGAAATATACAAAGTATCTTGATTTCTTTTTTCTTCTTTCTCTTCACTCCCTGCCTTTCCGAAAAATTTCCAGTGTCTATAAATTTTCATTTAAATGTATCTCCTCTATCTTTTGGCCCTCAATTCTGTCCTGCAGTTCTATAAGAACTGTCAATTTCTTGGCTTACCTTGTTCCCAGCCACTTCATTGCTTTGCTAATCATCTTTTTGAAACACACATCTAATCTAACTACATTCAATATCTTGCAATAACCTATAATGAAAAGAATATGGAGAAGAACATGTATGTATATACACACCTATATATACATATAACTGAATCACTTTTAGTTTTGATAAAACTAAAACAACATTGTAAATCAACTATACTTCAATTAAAACACACACATCTAATGTTGCCCTCCTTAGAAAAAAAAACCTCTACAGTGACTTTGTAATGCCTAGCTAATTAACTCTTAATTAGCTAGTCAATCTAAATAAGACTGAAGCTCAACTTTCAGCTTTATATTTATTTCTTTGATTCACCCCACTCTTTCTTCATTTTCCTCTTCTACTGGCTTTTTCCTCTTGAGTAGAAATTTCACTGATATTATAAACATTTTTTCTAAAACCAAAATTCTCTATCTTCTTTCCCCAAACTTTTAGCCCTCCTAGAGCAAGATGTTGCTTTCTGTATCATCCTCCCCTTCTGAATAACTGCCTTCAAATTAAGGGACCATACTTCATTCTACTTCCAAATATAATAAATGCAGATAACCAAGTATCTAGATGATCAGTGTCTGTTATGGAATTTTGTTATATGTTAGGCCATTTTAAGGTCATCATTACTTAGATCACACTGCCAAGAATATTGAAGAGGGTAGTACTTGCTTGCATGATATACCTACCTATGTGGTTAAATATGGAAAACAGAGGTAGGAAGAACCAGAAGCAGAAAACAGAAAGAAAAAAGAAGGGTTAAAAATGCAGCAGAGAAAGAGGGGAAAGGGAAGATAAATCACATTAATTGATCACTTTCTATTTGCCAACTCTGGGCCAAGAGTTTTAACATATTATTGTAGACAGAGAATGTGGTCAGGAGAACCATAAGAACAAGGCAGTTGAGATATGAAGATTCTTTTCTGCCCCCATTTTCCTTTATATATACCTTGTGTAGTTTGCATTTTTTTTTGCCAGTTCTTAGTCTGTCTGAACTGCTAAAACAGAATATCATAGACTGGGTGACTTAGAAACCTTTTTTTAAAGAAGCCAGATTTCAAAAATTCAAGAGACTTAAAACCAAAGCTTCAAAGGTACAAAGATATCAGGAGCTAGTATACAGTTAAACCCAGGTCTCTCAGGAAAGGCAAAAACATTCATTTCTCATAGTTCTGGAGGCTGGAAAGTCCAAGCTCATGGCACCAGCAGATTCAGTGTCTGTGAGGGACCACTTCCTTTGTTCTTAACCAGACATCTTCTTTTTGTGACCTCAGACAGCAAAAGGGATCTGGGAGCCCTCTAGGGTCTCTTTTATAAGGGTGCTATTCTCATTTATGAGGGTTCCACCCTCTGACCTAATCACATCCCAAAGGCCCAGTCTCCAAATACCATCATATAGGTTTCAATATATAAATTTGTGGAGGGGACAGAAACATCCAGTCTGTAGCACCCTGTTCTTTATATGGCCATCACTTCCTCATCCTTCAAGTTTCAGTATAAAGGTTACCTCAACAGGAAGGCCTTCCCTGATCACTCTGATCAATAGGTCTCTTGGATTTTCTCTATCACATCACCCCACTTATTAGCATTAAATATAATGAAACATTAATGGTAATTTTGTTTATTAGCTTCACGATTGTGCATTTCATGGGGGCAAGGACCACTTCTGTCTTGCCCATCATTGTCCTCTTCGTGTCTAGCACAGTGCCTGGTATGAAGTAGAAATATCTATAAGTAAGTAAATGACTGATAGCAGTCCAGTGTTTTAACTCTGGCGACATGTCTGTCTCTTCATCCAATTAGAAGGTAATTCAAGGCAAGGGCAACTTCTCTGAGTGTTTGTTGAATGAATGATTGATTGTTGGCTATCTTACCTATCCACATGTTATCACCTCTACGTTGAATAACATGTATTCTAGAAATAATAATCTACCCAATGGCCAATAAAATGAAATCTTTCTCAACCCTGATAATATAAGGTATCTATATCATGTACATTAATATTATGAGTAATGGTAAAATATGGTAGAGGATATTGTGGAATGAGGAGGGCAAGGAAGGAGGAGGAAAAGAAGGAAGGAGAATAGTACAGTGAATAAAGTTGTGATGTAAACTAATTAAAGGCTAGAGGTTCTTAAACTCTTGGTATATGAATGCCTTTAATGTCTTAATAATTTTATTATAGTGATCCTAGACCAAAAGAAATAACTAACAGTTCCATTTATTAAGTTGTTAGGTGTGTACAACTTAGTATATACTTATACCCTACTTAGTGGTTATTTGAAAAATAGCACACATAAATTTAAAGAGAAAATAACTGTTTATGTCATTCTCCACTAACAAAAACTACTTAATAATGGAATTATGCACCTACTGGACACCATCTACCTTCTCAAATCTTAGAATCATATTGGATACTACAGCTCCAATTTCTAATGGCATTTGATTTTTGATCACAGCAACCACCAAAAACATAGATTCACAAAGACTAAAATCAAAAGAAATGTGCTATCGAGTGGTGAAAATGAGAGCTACCTCAAGATAGCAGTTCTCACAGTATCTGATTGGTGTATGTCATGTATTGCTTTTTTGTCCCTCAAATGCTTAAAATAACCCATGTGTCCCTGTGAATTAGCAACAGCACCATCGGTGCCTCAGGAACACAGTTTGGGAACAGGAGAAAGGACTTCAGAGTCTAAAGGTATGAATTCAAAATTTGACTCTACCTTGTTACTAATTGTGTGACCTTGACTAGTCACTGAAACCTTTCTCAGCCTTGGTTTCTTTACTTTAAAAAATATAGATAGTAATAACACTGTTTTGCAGTTTTTGTGGAGATGAAATCAGAGGAAAACAAATATTTATAACAGTTCCAAGCACAGTTCTTGGCCCAGAGGAAAGCAACAGTAAATAACCATTCCCTCCTCTTGCACAGAAGATCCTGCCCCATCTTCCTTTAGTCCTTCTGTGAGTCACTAACTTGCATTTCAGAAAACTTCTCATCAGATCCCTCTTCATTCACCATGTCTACCAAGTTCGTAAAGGTATGCACTTTTGCCTTTATTATGAATCTCAGTCCAATTTCACCTCTAAAGAGGAATCACATCTTTCTCCCGTGGAAAAGAGGATAGTCACTTACTCTTGAAAGTTTCCTTTTATTAATACTAGACTTTGACTCACAAGCTCAGATACAAGCTTTTTTTTTTTTTTCCCCTTTTGACTTCCTTCTTAGGCTCCCTTTCACCAAGATTTAGTTTAAACAGTGGAAGGGCAATGGCATAAAATAGAAGAAGGGAGGGGGTACCTTTTCTTTCCCCTCAATCTCTGTCCCCTCACCAGAAAAATTATGATTCAGTGTACTTATAATGGGACCCCACTAAATTTGACTCCCTACTACTTCCACTGTCTTTACCCCTAATAGCAGTCCCAAAAACTTCACCCACTTTTCTAACACTAACTCGATTCTTCCGGCCTATTTATAAAAGATTTAAAGGAGGCAAAGTCGATTATCAGTGTCCGTTGTTGGATAGTTAACGTTGTCTATTATGTGACGCCCATTTGAGAAGTGAGCTTCTCTTAGGGAAGACAATATAGCATATACAGTGTCACATAATAGACCTTCAAGAAGGACAGACCCCAGATCAAATCCTGGCTCTAACACCTCTTAAGCTTGTGACTTGGAATTATTAGTTTACCTCTCTGAGCTTCCATTTCATTATCTATAAAGCAAAGATGATTTTTAAAAATTAAAATAATTAGTAACAATAAAAATAAGGTTATCTTTTATGTAATTGCAAGGGATAAAATAAAGTGATTAGCATAGTAACATCGAAGCAGATATGTAACAGATTCTCTGTAACTGATGGCCATTGTCATCATCATCATCATCTTTATCATCATTTTGCTAAGAAAGGTAAGAGTCTAGCTGGGTCAGTTTAAACCCATTATTCTTGCTTCAGTAGTAGTCCTCTACCTGGGTGAAGTACCACAAAATGCTAGAGAAGAGATGCAAGTTCATGACTAGCTGATATTATTTTTCCTGGTCCCTAGGACTCTTGTTGATTCAAAATAGAAATTCTTGAGCAGAACCAGAGACTTAATTTGAGTCAAACCGTAGTTACCATGCAGAGCTCCAGTCACAGTTTGGGGATACAAGTGTGAATATTTGATCTATACATACAAGATAACTTGAATACCGAATGGGGAAAAAAAGTAGTGAAACCTTTCATTATATTTACATTTCTGTGCTTGTACAACTATTTTATTTGTTTGTTTTTGACTAAAACAAAATGTTTATGCTTCTATATTGTAACGTCATGAGGATATTTCCTTTTCAAAATATTATTTCAACAAATAAGTTATATTTAAATTCATAGAATGCTAGTACTAGATAGAAATGTGCACTAATTCCTATTATCTGTTACCTTCATTTTATTGATAAATTGAATCAGATCTAGAGAGTTACAGTTTATTAACAAGGTAACCTGGATAATAAAACTAAAGCAAGAATAAAACAAATATGCCACTTAAAATTTTTAAGTCTTAACATATTTTACACCTTTCATAGTATCATTCCTCAAACTTGTAGTTTTTCCAAACGTGTGTAAAGGCTTTTATTCTCTATTCTCTCAATGTAAAACTTTATCAAAAGTTTCTTATGCTAAACTTTTGAAATAATTTTCAAAATCTATGCAAACAGATTTTCTTCTTCATCTTCAGAACGTCCATCAATCCCATTCTCTTTTCTGGTTCTCTTCAAATCCAAGACTGCGTGTCACGTCTCTAAAGTCCTCACAGCTGAGCTCACCAGGAGGCAACAATAGTAGGGAAAATCACTGAACTATAGTCTAAAAGAGTCCTGTCTTTGTCTAATTATCTGTATGAGCCTGGGCCTTACTCAGTCTCAGAATCCACCTCTTGGTAAAAACAGGAGTGAACTAGATGATATTCCAGTCTTCTTCTACTGAAACACTATTTTTTTTTAAAGTGTCAGATATACCCAGACTTTTCATAAGCAAATCTTCCCGTACAAAACTAATCAAAAGCAACCCAAAAGACAGAGTTAAGCCAAGAGTTAAAGCAATGGATTTTTCTCAGCAATACCTAAAGACCTGAAATTTGTCACTATAGGAAACCTGGTGGTGGAGGAAGGGATAAAATTTATAGTAAGAGTTTCTATCTGATCATTACCAACCAATTAGTTATAAGGCAGGGACATTTCATTTACTATATTTTTGTCCTCAAGTATATTCTTTCTCAAATTTAACAAAATATTTATAAATGTATTAATATTTCAAACAAGTATTAATAAATGAAAAAAAATCTTTGAATTCAAATTAACATAAAGGCTAATGAAAAAGATAACTTCTGTGCATAAACTTATATCACTACTTACTCATGAACATAAATAAGCCATTTTTATATCTAGAAGAAAGTGAGAATTTGGTATTCTTGCCTTCCCTAATGTTCTCCCACTACCTGGTTAGTTGGGACAATAATTTAAATTACAGAAGTTTAAAATTAATGGTTTTTAATATGTTTATTTTTCATAACATTATATTCCTGTACCAGTGTTGCTCATTACACTTAGGGAATGATTTTTTTTTTTTTTTTTGTCTTTTTGCCATTTCTTGGGCCGCTCCCACGGCATATGGAGGTTCCCAGACTAGGGGTCTAATCGGAGCTGTAGCTGTCAGCCTACGCCAGAGCCACAGCAATGCAGGATCCAAATCGTGTCTGCGACCTACACCACAGCTCACAGCAATGCTGGATCCTCAACCCACTGAGCAAGGGCAGGGATCAAACCCTCAACCTCATGGTTCCTAGTCGGATTCGTTAACCACTGTGCCATGACAGGAACTCCGGGAATGATTTTATAATGAAAATTTAGCAGCCTAGACTGATCATAAGAAAACTAGAAACCATGGTAGAACTAAAGAAATTGAGATGATCACTTGGAAAACAGAAGGAATTAAGAGGGAGATGGCCGGAGTTCCTGTCCTGGCACAGTGGTTAACGAATCCGACTAGGAACCATGAGGTTGCAGATTTGATCCCTGGCCTCACTCAGTGGGTTAAGGATCCAGCATTGCCATGAGCTGTGGTGTAGGTCACAGACTCTGCTCGGATCTGGCGTTCCTGTAACTGTGGTGTAGGCCGGCAGCTGCAGCTCCAATTAGAACCCTAGCCTGGAACCTCCATATGCTGAGGGTGCAGCCCTAGAAAAGACTAAAAAAAAAAAAGAGGGAGATGGCAATAAAAGCAAGAATTGTAGGGCCCAATTGTGCATTAACTTTGTTAAGGATTCAAAAAAAAATCTAGTTGGTCAGTGATGTACTTATATTCTTTCCTCTTAGACTTCTTAAGAGTTCACCCCTTAGAACTGTTACTTGTGTATATATTATATATGTATGTATCATATTACTTATATATGACTTCTTATAATCCAACCCTGTTTTATGAATTATATATATATATATCTCCCTAACTAGGGTAAGCTTCCATGGGGCATGGGTGACATTTTGTCTTTCTTTGGAAACTCCACAGTTCTTTGCACAGTGCCAGGCTTATAAACAGCTTTCAGAAAACTGTCTGATGGACACAACTTAGAATAGATTTACAAGGAGATCCTGCTGAATAGCATTGAGAACTATGTCTAGATACTCATGTTGCAACAGAAGAAAGGATGGGGGAAAAACTGTAATTGTAATGTATACATGTAAGGATAACCTGACCCCCTTGTTGTACAGTGGGAAAATTTAAAAAAAAAAAAAAAAAAGAAAACTGTCTGATGAATAAAGGGGCTCATTTAAATTAGAAAACAAAACATTTTAGTGCTTACCTCAGAGATACATATAATTCACTTCTCCTAGTATGCCACAGTGAATTAAATTCTGGAGCCCCATCTTATAGCTGAGCCAAATAAGGATATTGCCATCTTGGTTAACCAATGTTTAAATGTTTACTTTCCTTGTCCTGTATTATATCTCTCAGGATTCTTTTGTTCATCCAGCTAATGAAATGAGGATTGGGGAACTTCACCCTTCATTAGCTGAGACCCCTCTCTACCCACCCAAACTTGTTCTGCTAGGGAAGGACAAAAAAGGTAACATTGTGAATCCGATGTGGAAAATATGCCACAACTGCATGTGCATGATGAATTGCCAGTAAATTATGATACACTGTAGTCTATAGAAATTGTTTACAAATATGCATATCTCACTTTAATCAATATGCTGTTTTTCTTACTTGCTTTTTTGTTTTGATACTTGTCAGTGTATGTAGCATGATAATATTTTCCCCTTTACCTTGCAGAATCAACTGATGAGTCTGAAATTGACAAAACTCACTGTCTGAATAACAGTGTTTCCTCAGGCACTTACTCAGACTACTCACCTTCCCAGGCTTCCTCAGGATCCTCTAACACCCGGGTTAAAGTGGGGTCCTTGCAGACAACAGCTAAAGATGCAGTACATAATTCTTTGTGGGGTAACAGGTGTGTTTAGAATTCCCTCTTTTCTGTCCCCAAATGCTTATTTTCAGCAACTTTTAAAAAAATGGAATCTTCTAATTTGGGAATTGTATTCAGCACATGAGTGACATAGAAGACAGAAGGGACAGGTAAGCAAATGTAGTCCCCCCGAGATTTCCAAGAGGGGATGAATCCCTTTTATGCAGCAAAACCATTGTTTATGAGAGAGATGGTAGGAAATTAACAGGTTAAGATGACAGAACAAAAAAAATTTTTAATTGGATCAAAAAGTATGTTTGCCTCAATCCACAATCATGACACATTTGGACTTTCACCATCCAAAATGATGTTACGAATTAAAGTTAGATGCGTAGAAAGTCTAGCACAAAGTAAACATTCAATGAATGCATCTTCATCATTATCATTTTATCACCACCTGGGAAGGTTAGAATGTAAGTAAAAGTATTTAATCTCCCCAAAATGGGTCCTCCTCTATATTACTTCCATTTTATAGACAGATTAAAATCAAAGCAATGGAGTGCAACAAAGGACCCTGTGAGGTAGTATTTGCCCAGTTCCGGTTCCCTTGTTTTGTGACTTTTTGCTATGTTTTACACTGCAAATAGCAAATAAAAATTGTCAATGACTTTTACTCATATTTTACTGATAAAATCATCACTATTAGCAATATAGTCCTTGGTAATTAATGAATAACTATTTATACTCATTGATGCCGATGATACAAATACTCTTTCGGTTTATAAATTCACTGTTTGTTATACAAGCTGAGACTGATTTAGGTATTTTTGGAGATACCTTCTAAATGTACTTTTTGTCAGTTAGCAAAAGCACTTAAAAATCTGTCTCTCACTAATAAAAAATATATAATTCAGTATCATTAGTATGCCAATGGTTTAGAATAAACTAAAAAATGAGTATCTTCTAGAGATATGGTGGTCACTGGAATAAACATGCCAATGAGCCAAAGTCATAATATAATATAATATAATATAATATAATATAATATAATATAATATAATATAACATAACATACACTCTAGGAAAAGATATGTGAATGCATTCACTATAAAATGGATTTAATGTATTCCAATGCCTGACCCTCGATTATGTTATTTGAAGACAGTTTAGGTTCATTAGGTAGACCGAGTATTGATAAGAAAGGTACTCTCAATCAGCAGTTTGGAAATGTACTGAATCAGAAATTACAGAGATGGGACCAGGAATCAGGTAGTTGTAATTATCAGGCAGGTTTCAGGACCTTTACTGAAAAGCTCTATATTTCTTTTATTTACTCATTCATTCATTCATTCAACAAATATATACTTAGTACCTACTGTGTGCCAATCACTATGCTAGGCCTGAAGAGAAAAAAACCTCTGCCCTCATGAGTTTATATTCTAGCAAAGGACACAAGACAATGCATAATAAATTGGTAAGTAAATTACATATATTAGAAGGTAATGATTACAGAGAAGAAATATAAGTTAGAACAAGGTAAAGGGTTGAATTTTTTTGGACAGTAAATAACAATGCAATTCTTTTTTTTTTTTTTAAAGGGCCACACCTGAGGCATATGGAGCTTCCCAGGCTAGGGGTCAAATCAGAACTGTAGCAGCTGGCCTTGTGCCACAGCCACAGCAACATGGGATCCGAGCCGCATCTTCAACCTATACCACATCTCACGACATCACAGGATCCTTAACCCACTGAGCGAGGCCAGGGATCAAACCTGCGTCCTCCTGGATACTAGTCAGATTCATTTCTGCTGAGCCACAATGGGACCTCCAACAATGCAATTCTTAATCATTAGTGAGGTGTGAATGAATGATCAATTAAACAAAGGATGGTGGCATTCTAGCCTGCTTGTTCTCTTTCTGGCCCAGACCTATATCTTCCTCATTGTCACACCTCTTCTTCCCATTGTGTTCACAGGATTGCACAATCTTTCCCACAGCCTCTTGATGCAAAGCCATTACTCAGCCAGCGGGAGGCTGTCCCCCCAGGGAATCTACCACAGCGTCCTGACCGGCTGCCAATGAGTGATGCTTTCGCTGACAACTGGACTGATGGCTCACATTATGATAACACAGGGTTTGTGGCAGAGGAGACCACAGGCGAGAATGCCAACAGTAATCCTCTCCTAAGTTCAAAATCTAGAAGCACATCTTCTCACGGACGCAGGCCTTTGATTAGGCAGGATAGGATTGTTGGCGTTCCCCTGGAACTTGAGCAATCTACACACAGACACACACCCGAAACAGAAGTGCCTCCTTCCAATCCTTGGCAGAATTGGACCAGAACCCCTAGTCCTTTCGAAGACAGGACTGCTTTCCCTTCCAAATTAGAGACAACCCCTACCACCAGCCCATTGCCTGAAAGGAAAGAACATATAAAAGAACCTGCTGAAATACCTAGTCCTTTTTCTCCAGGAGTACCATGGGAGTATCACGATACTAACCCCAACAGGAGTCTCAGTAATGTCTTTTCTCAAATCCACTGCCGCCCAGAATCTTCTAAAGGTGTTATTTCCATTAGCAAAAGCACAGAGAGGCTTTCCCCGCTAATGAAAGATATCAAGTCCAATAAGTTCAAAAAGTCACAGAGTATCGATGAGATTGACATTGGCACCTACAAGGTTTATAATATACCATTAGAAAACTATGCTTCTGGGAGTGATCCCTTAGGAAGTCACGAACGCCCCGATAAAATGTTGGGACCAGAGCATGGTATGTCCAGCATGTCTCGAAGCCAGTCAGTCCCAATGCTGGACGACGAGATGCTCACTTACGGAAGTAGTAAAGGGCCACAGCAACAGAAAGCCTCCATGACGAAAAAAGTCTATCAATTTGACCAAAGCTTCAATCCCCAAGGAGCAGTGGAAGTCAAAGCCGAAAAGAGGATACCACCCCCTTTTCAACACAATTCTGAGTACGTGCAACAGCCCGGCAAAACCATCACCAAGGATTTGGTTAGTCCCAGAGCTTACAGAGGATATCCACCCATGGAGCAAATGTTTTCCTTTTCTCAGCCATCGGTTAATGAGGATGCTGTGGTCAATGCCCAGTTTGCGAGCCAAGGCGCCAGGGCTGGCTTCTTGAGACGAGCTGACTCCCTGGCGAGTTCCACAGAAATGGCCATGTTTAGAAGGGTCAGTGAACCTCATGAGCTGCCTCCGAGTGATAGGTACGGCCGGCCTCCGTACAGGGGAGGTATGGATCGCCAAAGCAGCGTTTCAGTGACTGAGTCCCAGTTCCTGAAAAGGAATGGCAGGTATGAAGATGAACACCCTTCATATCAAGAAGTGAAAGCTCAGGCGGGAAGTTTTCCAGTTAAAAACCTTACCCAAAGAAGGCCATTGTCGGCAAGAAGCTACAGTACAGAGAGTTACGGTGCCTCCCAGACCAGGCCAGTTTCAGCTAGGCCTACTATGGCAGCTCTTTTGGAAAAAATACCATCTGACTATAACTTGGGTAACTATGGTGACAAGCCATCAGATAACAGTGATATAAAGACGAGGCCTACTCCAGTGAAGGGAGAGGAGAGCTGTGGTAAAATGCCTGCAGACTGGAGACAACAGCTGCTTAGACATATAGAAGCTAGAAGGTTAGACAGGGTATGTTTGGCCTTTCTCTGTAAGAATATCCCTCCTGCCTTTAGTTTTACGTTATTGGCATTTCTAAGCACATGTAGTGAAGCATGAACTACATGAATGAGTAGATGATCAGCATTTCATTTCTTTTTATCTTGTGGGGAAATTGATCATAATAGTTTTTCATGGATATTGTTTGACGCTCTTTGAGAGTTCATAACCTGTAGGTGAATTATTTCTCAAAACTATCCTAAATATGGCTAGCAAGAAAGAATTCAACTCTATTATACGGGATGGTGCTTCAATTGCTTTCTAGCCATGAAGGCAAAATGCCTCTCCTAGGACACAAAACGGTTCTTTAGGGACCTAAAGAGTGTGATTTTTACTGAACCTATAAAAAGTGAGTATTTTGCCCCCTTCTGCATGGACTCACTTATGTTAAAGTCAGACCTCATTTGTTTATAAAATCTGCATATAGTTACTGCTGTGGGACTACTAAAGTTATTACATCTAATGAGCAATAATCTTCCCAGCAAGAAACAGAAACATAAAATAAGCAGAGATTGAAAGCCCTCCTACACATTATTTTATTTAATGAAAATCCTGACATTTCAAATGTTGGTTTCCGAATAAAGAGAAAGGTTTTAATTCAAATCATACTCCAGACAACAAAAATAGGTGATGTCTTTATGAAGACTACAAATGTTCAAATTAGTGTGTATATTGCAGATAAAAGGGGGAAATTAACGCCAATTCAGTAAAAAATTAAATCACAACAAATCATGGAATGCATAGTAATTGGGGACAGTAAAAAAATACATATATAAGGCCTAGAATTGCTTTTTTGTTGTGGTTGATAGCTCTCTAAGAGAAATCTGGTGTTTCATTTTCTAGAACTATGCTCACTTGAGCATCACCACCGAGTATACTTTGTGGCTTTGGTATAGAGGGCTTTGTGTACTTTGCATCGACCTTAGACTCTTAAAAGTCCTTTTTATAAAATAGGACCGTTTGTTCTCATGTTCTAGGTTTAAATGCTTAGTGTAAATTGGGGATCTGGGTAATATACCATTAGAATGTTTCACTCAATAGTTTGATTTTATCTGGTGTCCTGCTAGAAGCACAGGTCACTGCGTTTATTACGTATTTTCTTAACGTTGAATTTTATGTTTTCAGGTGTACTCTTTTAAAATGATTATATTGTTTGTAGGTCGTGTCTACATGACAAGAAAACAATTATGTACAGGGAAAGAGTAAACTAATAAATGTGGGTGTGGGTGTTAGTTTCTCAATGTGGAAACCAGTTCTGACTTGCAGAATATTTCATCAGAATGTCTGTTTCAAATAGGTGTGCTCAGTCCCATTGAAGGGAGCCTCATCAAAGCCTCATGACTGGTTGTCAGTGGGAGACACCTGGTCGGTTGTCACCATGCCTTACCTCAAGTTACACCCTCCATGTAGACAAATAACTTGGAGGGCGAAAATATTTGGGGCCAAATAAAACAGTACTCTGGCCTCGTGTAGACACGACCATACGTAACAGGGTAAGATGAACTAGCCAAGAAAGGTTATTAGAAGCTGTGGGAGCATATATACAATGACTAGTAATTTGAGGCAACAGAGGAGTGAGTGAAAACAAAGTATGAAAAAGAAAAGACAAAGTTCTAAGCATTTGGTACTATCATTTATTTACTGGCTTCCCAGACAAATGGTTCCTTTCCTTTGATCAGAGCTACTGAAAAGTTGATGACTCTTCTAGTTGGAGCAGGAATTTGGAGGGAGGAGAATAGGACTCGGGGAGGAGGATTTGAACCAGCCGAAGTTTGGGAGCCTTGCTCTTCCCAGATCCAGAGAACTGAAACTCGTGTGTATTTTTCCATTGCTGTGACAACACCTCTCTTTTTTAGTCTTCATGTAACCCCTGTCTGTTTATAACCCCCTCAGTTTGTCTTTCATTTTTCAGAGTAATTTCAATGTATATTTAATAACTTCTCATTTAATTCCAAGAAATTTAAGTATCTTACAGTATTGCTTCAAGCCCTCGAATCCTAGAAGCTCTTCCTCTTTCCTCTGAATAACTTTTCTTCCCCCCGTTCAGTGGAGTAACTGAGCTATTCAGGCTGTATCTTACTTCAAAACAAGATAAATTCAGCGTACTGGAGCACAGGCTTGTTATGAGAAAACAGTTTTGTACTGTGATACTTAACATTCTGTCCAAAAAAAGATTACACCAGACACGGTGCACTTCCATCGCAGTGGAATTTAGTTGAGTGGTTTGAACCCTGGAAATCAAATAGTTACCCTAGAAACTACAAGATCTTTGCCCAGTCCTTATAAAAGAGAACTGCTAGAAGCAGTTCTGAACATATCTGGACATTGGATATGTGGCACAACTCAACGTAATGTTAGTTAAAGATCTTGCTTGGGTGTTGACCTTAGAGAGGCACCTCCAAGCACTACCCTAGATGAAAGATGCCTGTTTTTCTCCTTTGTTTAACCACAAGGCTCATGCACTACTGAGCCCCACTGGACTGAGAGAATTTAAAGCATGAACTCCATATGGCTAAAACGACTACTCTTCCATAATAGCCGAGAGAGCCCTAAACTGGAGTAATTTTAAACCTTAAAGAATCATTCAAGTGCTAGATTGAAATGTTCAGTGTCCTTTTCAATTTTGACATGGTGACAAATGAAAAAAAGCTCTGGATGAAATAATCAGGGATCCATAGCAAATATGACTGGTACACAAGCACACCATCAGGAGTACGACAGTCTTTCAGTTGAGTTCAATGAAATAATGATGATAAAAATCATTTCTTTTCAAATAATGCCCTCAGAATAGAATAGCTGCCTGCTGTTAATGTCCAATAATATTCAGGTTTTTAAACAGGTTAACCTCTGTAGATTTTTTTTTCCAAATTAAGTGAATTACCTAAGAGGGCCAAACGCTGTCAATTATTACATTTCCATGATAGGTAGAAAGTGGAGATGGTACTGATTGGAAACAATTTGATGACAGGGATACAAAAGGTTTTGTTTTTTAAATGAAGTTCCACAGAAGAAAAAACTCTCTAGTAGACACTAGGAATACCTTTAGAGGCCTCTATTGAAGGGTAGCCATAATGCAAATATCACTAGAATGTATATAGCAGATAAATAGCATTAATAGTTCAAATCATAGTTCCTTTAGTTTCATTATGAAATTTCTCCAATTTAAAATGTAATTTTTAAGAAACAACAAAAAAAGAATATTTTGATTCACATACAACTTGACTGGTTTAACTAAGTTAATCAGTAAATTCAATCATCCACTAGTCAGATTGAATGATTTTTGACCAGCTCTTTTTCTGAGTGGCCATAATTATGCCTACAGACTGAGAAACAAAGGCAACTGATTCTGGCTTTAATGCTGCAGTGCATTAGTTTTGAGGCAGAACTAGAAGCTGCTCTTTGTCTTTTGTGTGTGCTAATCTCACAATGTGAAAGAGACCATGAGATTTGCAGCTGACAAAATTTGGTGAAGACCTCACTGTCTGAAATTTTTAAATTAATAAACTACCACCAATGGACATGTGTCCAAAGTCGCTACAGTAATTATAAATGAGATACGAGGTTTTATGCCTTCAAGTTGGCAGCAAATGTAAAACAGAATGTTATTTTGGCTTTTTGTCTTTTCTGTAGTTTTGGATGGTACTCATTATGTGCATAACTAACACCGTTTACTGTATGCTTCTGTCTGATCAAGTGCATGTTTAAAAAAGAAAGTTACCGTTTGCCTGCTTAAAGTTAAATGTTATAAATTTAAACATGTTCATGTAATAAGCAGTTTGTTGAGCATGTGTTCACATCCTGTCACATGATTATTTCCTCTACTCAGAATGCTGCTTACAAACACAACACAGTTAACCTTGGCATGCTGCCCTATGGAGGTATTTCAGCAATGCATGCAGGCAGAAGCATGACTTTAAACTTGCAGACTAAGTCTAAATTTGATCTACAAGAACTACCTCTTCAGAAAGTAAGTATAGACTGCCCTACATGTGTCAGCATACCAAAGCCAATTAATGTTGTTTGTTCATGTAATGTGTTTAGGCTGTTCATATAACCCTGCTTATTGACTCTCAGGAGTCCAAAAAGCACAAGGGCAAATAATGTAGAGCCCAAACTCTTAGCTGCTAAATGAATATTTATAGCTAGACTGATTATATCAGGTTCCTGCTTAACAGCTTTGCTTTTTGGATTGAGCAGGTACATGGCTTTTTGTGTTGCTTCTAGACTCATTTTTTTTAATTATTTATTTTCATTTATTCTTTGTTTTTCTGTCTTTGGTGTGTCTATATATATCTCTCTATATATACATATAAACACACACACACATATATACACATACTTTAAAAAAAAAATTTTGGAAACAGCCCTATATTTTCTTGCTTATACGTTCTGAGAAAAGAACTAGAAATTATTATTAAATTTCAGTTGATTCCTTTGGAAACAATATGGGCCTATAAATTAGTATGAAAATTAAGTGATCGACACCTCTAAATGCTTCTTCAGCCCATTTTCTTTGTGGGAAATATCACAAAGAAGTAAAGCATGAGAAACAAATCTGTGGCTTAGCTAGCAAATTCTTACTCATCCTGGGTTAGTGGAAAAGTAGAAAGTTCACATGGTTTTAAATAATAATGTGGGCTCATTTGAAAGGGAATATATTGTAGGAGGAAACATTTCCATTGTCAAAGGACCATTTTTACTTGTTTTATTCAAGCAAAACAGAAAATGCACATTTTACCTGTTCAAATTGACTAATACCGGCTGTCTTAGTTCTATTTCAATGGAGACTAATGAGTCATTTTCACCCAATATGTCATTATAATTATATTATTAATGTAGTCTTTAACCTAATAAACTTTTATGAAAAAAGCAATGCACAAGTAAAAATAACAGAATGATGGGAGCCTCCAAATGCTCTTTAATAAAATTAGTGACCATATGGAACGAACTGCCATTCCAGCAAAGTGAAGGTCAGAAAGAAGACTTTGACCTCATGTTTTATTGTCAAATTAGTCTTAATAACAATCCCTAACTCTGGGTAGCTTGCTTCCTATTCAAGGAGAATAAAAAAAGTGATATTTATATTCAGAGCTTTTTTTTTATCACCCATGATCACTTTGGGGGAAAAAAAAAAAAATCTATGTTCAGTCTCCTGTTGCAGGACCAGAGTTATAAGGGTACATTTTCCAGGGAGAAAAATAAGGCCCTGATTTGTGGTGTTTACCTCCGTTAGTGATAAAACACTTCCTCTCTGATCAGTTTCAAAGTAGTAACTTGACATCCCTGAACTCAGAACTGGGCCTGAGTATAGTCAGTTCTAGTGGGCAAGGACAAGCTGGCTCCAGCCCACTGCTATCAGTAAGACCTTTTCACGGGCACCTCTCTTCATGCCCAGGGCTTTCACCTTCTGCTGTAGCAAAACCAGTGTTCACCAAGGCCTTGAAACTTATTTGCACTAAGCAACAAAGGAGCTATAACAACTTAAATAGACACCTTTCCTAGAGGACTTGGCAATTAAATAGAAATCAAACCCTTAAACTACAGTGATAGAATTTCAAAATACAGTGAACAGATTAGAGAGATCTTGGTAAAAAAGAAGCTATTGCTTGAATCCCTTGAAATTATATCATATGGATAGCCCCTTTTGTTTAGTTTTTAACCCTATTGTCTCATCAGTCTATAGACTAATACAGATATATTCAGTGTCTGAAAAGTGGTAATACACTTGAAACACCACTCCTCAATGTATAAATTATTCTCCAGATATACCTTAGATACCTCTGTGTTGCTCTATTAATTTTCTGATGTTTTGGGTACCCTCGTTAACAGATTCATTAGCTATTACTATAGCTCTAAGATCATGTACAGTGGAAATATGGCAGAGTTCTAATATCTGGAGATGTTGCAACCTTCCTCACTTGGGCATAGAGATGACCTAGCAAATTCTCTTTGGAGGTTACATTAAATTCCAAACCAAGAAGTTCCCATCATGGTGCAGCAGAAACGAATCCAACTAGGAACCTTGCAATTGCAGGTTCAATCCCTGGCCTTGCTCATTGGATTAAGGATCCGGTATTGCCTTGATCTGTGATGTAGGTCACAGACGTGGCTCAGATCTGGCGTAGCTGTGGCCCTGGTGTGGGCTGGCAGCTGCAGCTCTGATTAGACCCCTAGCCTGGGAATGTCCATATATCATGAGTGTGGCCCTAAAAAGCAAATCTGAAAAAAAGGATAGATAGATGGATAGATAGATAGAATCAAATCACTTTGCTGAATACCTGAAACTAACACAATGTTGTAAATCAGTATAAAAAAATAAATAATGTGCTGCCATCCAGGATCCTCCCCACCGAAAAGAATAAGTAAATATTGAAAGAATCTCTCTCAAAATGAATTATCATCAAATAGTTTATTATCTACATAAAAAAGAAAAAAAAAGAGAGAAGGCAAGGGATATAAAAGGGTCAGGGCAATTATTCCATTGCCCCTAAAAGATTTTATGACCCCAATAATCAGTTGAAGACCTGCAAACTGTAGGCAGTTAGGGATCTGGGGTAACTTTCCTACCCTGCCGCTATTGCAGGAACATTATCAGTTGTGGGCACTGGGTGTATAATCAATTTAAAGACTACTCCAGGCTCTGTTTCCTTCCATGGATTCCTGTCTAAATCTCTGCCCTTTTGCCTTTGTATTCAGATATATCTCTTCTGCAGAGCTGCTTCATTAGAAAATTTGTTTGTTTTTTCTGCCAAGCTTTAGGGTCAGCCTCTCCTAAGGTGCAGCCTCTCAGATTCTCCTTGCCTGGCTCCATGGACCATTCCTAGGTGACGCTCCTATGCTTGAGGCTAAGTTTCCTGGAACCCTTCTCACCAGGATAGAAGATAGGCAAAAACTATTTGCCTTTGATTTACAAATGCATTAAAAACCTATTGCAGTACTTTTGTCTTGCTATTTGAGATAATAAAAATTTGGGAGTTCCCATCCTGGCGCAGGGGAAACAATCCAGCTAGAAACCGTGAGGTTTCAGGTTTGATCCCCAACCTCTCTCAGTGGGTTGAGGATCCGGCGTTGCCCTGGGGTCAACAGACGGTCGCAGACATGGCTTGAATCAGGTGTTGCTGTGTAGGCTGGTGGCAACAGCTCCAATTACACCCCTAGCCTGGGAACCTCCATATGCTACAGGAAAAAAAAATTTTTTTAAATAAAAATAAAATAAAATAGCCAAAAAATAAAAAAATAAAAATTAGTATTAACTATTTAAGATATCATTACAGCCTCTGATTGCATTAAAATATAGAGTAAGATCAAAATACAAATATTTTCAGTAGATAAAACTGACAAACCTTTGGAGTTCCTGTGGTGGCTCAATGGTTAACGAATCCGACTAGGAACCATGAGGTTGTGGGTTAGATCCCTGGCCTCACTCAGTGGGTTAAGGATCTGGCATTGCTGTGAGCTGTGGTATAGGTCCCAGACGCGGCTCTGATCCCCTGTTACTGTGGCTCTGATCCCCTGTAGGCCGGCGGCTACAGATCTGATTGGACCCCCTAGCCTGGGAACCTCCATATGCCATGGGTTCAGCCCTAATAAGACAAAAGACAAAACAAACAAACAAAAGCCACTGGCAAACCTGTTTATTCTCCCATGGAAATCCTGGAGCTATTTTTTTATTCATAAAATTCCTAAATGATAATGCTGGCCATGCATCTCTAATTAGGTGCTGTGGTAAATGACTCTGGGGTGTCCTAAAAAGAATGAAGTGTCCTAAGGAATCTAAATGAACATTTTCACATATTACCAGTTAAGCACCAGATGTGGAACTGCAGCATACTTTTGCGTAGGTGGTGCCCTCCCCAGGGAACATTCGGGCCCTGAAATCCAGACCCTTTCCCTACACTGCTGGCAAGGCTTACTTCCTGCAATTATGAGAAAGGAGCACTTTTAATATTTTCTCTCTTACACCGAGACTGTGTTTTCGCAAGTTACGTACCCAGAGAGGGCACGTTTTGTGATTCCTACCTTCCCATCCCTCTGTTAGGGTAACTGACAAAAAGGCAGTATTTGTGCTACCTGAGCTCCTGACTCAGCACATTATTTGGTTTTTTGGTTTGAGGTTTTTGGGGTTTTTTTTTAGGTTACCAAAACATATCTGTTTTTTTCTCAATTTTCTTTTAGACACATCTGTAATAAACTAATTAAAGTATGTAGCTATTTTGAATGAAGATTGAAGAACTCTGCACTTGATAAATTATTTATACAGCAAATATTTATGTGGATAAAAAGAAAAAACTCCCAGATTTTGCTATGTGTTTTGAATGTTTTTATTTCTCTCCATATTTATAACATTCCATATTGAGTATTATACATTTTTCATGGACTACAAGCTAAATTTAGGCTTTCTATATTATAAATAGTGAATTATATTTTCTATGGTAATTTTATAAAACCTTTTATAATATTAACAAAATGCAAATAAATGCAACCACAAAATGAGTTAAATAAATTTAATATCCTTTAATGTTTTCATTTTTTGATGCTTATTCTAATTTCCTAAAAAATTAATAGTACTTATAACCAGAACATCTAAGACCTATAAATCATCTATTAAATTATAAATTATTCATATTTATGTTTATTGACTTATTTATCCATTCATTCATTCATTTATTCATTTATCACTTATTAACTGCCTCTCCAAAAAGCATTTAAGGCAATTTTCTATGACGTTATTAATGGTTCAGTGTGCTTCTTTGGATGTGTTCCATTGTAATTGAGCTTAGCTATTGTCTTGAAATTTTATGTTATCAAAGAGAAATATAATATTGTAAAATGTCAGCTCAAACTATTGTTTTTATTATCCAGATTAATGGTAGGAAAAATATTTCAATAGGAAAAGAATAAAGATTAGGATTTTTTGAAAACTTGCTATGTACCTGGTACCATGAGATACTTTAAATTTTTTTTTTGTATAACCCTTACAAAAACCCTCAATGGAAATATTTATCACTATTGTATAGAGAGGCTCATGTGTTACACAAAAGAACTCATATTTTTTCTGTTTTACGATTGTAACCCCTGCAACCTAGCATGGTAGGAGAATTTGAATCTGACTCTGCTTGGCATCCAAATCTCTGCTGTTTCTGCTATACGATGATGTCTTCTCAAATGTTTATAAAACCTTACATTTTATAGAACATAACCCATAATAATTACCAAAGCTCTTTCGTATACATTATTATCTTATATCATCTTCATAACAATCCAGAAAAGTATGTATTATAGGATAGAGAAAATAATACACAAGTAGAATATATTAACTAATCCAAAACCTATCATGACCTGTTATCCCCTTTATGCTGCAGATACAGTACTCTCTTAGCTAGCCAAGTTTAATAAATGCTAGTAGCTACCTTGTGCTCTTTAACATCTACTTGAATTTCCTGAGCACCAAGAAATATGTTGGTAGCAGTGAAAGACCAAAGGTTGTGAACCTAAGAAAAGTACGAGGTAATCATCCATGCTACGGTGGCTCCAGAGACAAGAGACAAACCACTGGCCTTTTCTAACTCCCCATCTGCAGGTGTCCAGCTGCCAATATCAATGTGTGGTCTCTTCTACACTGGAGAAATTTATGCTTTTTTCTTGTTCTTTTTTTTTAACTTCTACCACCATAATATTATACCATAGCTCTTCCTGCTTATTGGCTTATTGAAACAGACACTAATATAAATTATAACTTCAGAGGAAGGAATTTGAAATTATGGAAATATATGTATTAAATAATCTTTTAATACAATTTTGCCTGGGAAAAAAAAATGGCCTCACTATCTGTTTTATTAGGTGATACTCATTCCACAATGTTTTGAATTAGAGAAATTTAGGTCGCAAAGTTTACACTTGAACTCATTTTAAATTTCTAATGTCCTTTCTTTTGGATCTATGCAAAAGACTCAGGATCAAATCATACTAATATTTAATATGCATTCATTCACTCTAGTTCCAAGGGTTACTTACTTAATTCCAGTTTTGTTTTGCTTTGTTTTGATTGCTGAAAGCAAAGCAAGATTTATACAGCACCTTGCGGCAATTTATGCCTATAGTTTCTATTGATTTTGCTTCATTTATTATTGACTACCTATGGCTCAGGAAGTATCCACTTATCTTTCTAATTACGCAGAAAGCCTTCAGCCTACAAATCACCATAAATCTTTATAGAAAGTGAATAAAGTTACCAAAATAATCTTAGTACTCATAGATGCTTCCTCACCATTATGATGAAATACTAGTTTAAAAAACATCTGGACATTAAATTACCATCTTCAGATGGAACACTGAAATCATAATGATTTATATCCAAGCTTTGTCTTTATAACCTACTTTTTTCAGAAAAAAAAAGAATAATATAACAATAATTTCACCAAAAATACTTTGGGGAAAGTTTTTAACACACTTTTTTTTTAATACCCTTGTGATATGTGCCATAACGAAGTCAAACAGATACTTGAATTCTTAAGGGATATATTCAATTTGGCAAAGTGCCAAGTCCTGATTCTGGTCTCATATAATTTCTCCAACAAAATGCAATAAGTGCATTTCCCAAGCTTTCAGTGCACCCATCAATTAATAGTCAAGAGCAAAGCTATGGATCAGCTAAGCTCATTTACGCATATATGTGAATCCTGTACATCCACATAAACTCACATATGGACACACAGATATGCACATGTATGTACATACTCATGTACATGCTCATACATACACAGATATATAGAGGGACATGCAGACACCCATATTCATGCACATTTATGTCTCAACGAAATTGGAAATTACTTCTCCCAATAGATACTTGTGATAATTCACAGGAGTCTAAATCATAAATGCTAAATCTACAGATGTCCACAGTTATCTTTGGGACTAGCATCTGTTCAACAAAACTTCTCTAGCATTGCTGAACTTCTTAATAAATATAATTTCTGATTTTTCAGTAAATCACACCGACCATTTCCTCTTTTATTTTGAAATATTAAGGATCTGCAGAATTTAGAGTCTGAAGAAATGGTACATTATGCTGATTTTCCATGTCTTTTATATTTAATTAGTTATAAATGACGAGGAAGACTAATTCTTAATCTTTTAAAGTATGTAAAGAAAATAACTACAATGTGCTACTAAACATAATTGAATAAATAACTGAACCTCAATCTGGTTATTTTATTTGAAATAATAACTTTCAATAGTGATAGCTTCATTACTTATTTTTACATTTTCAGTTACTCCTCTTTAACTTTTCATAGAATTTTAACAACTAAGCAACTGCATTTTATAGAGAGAGAGAGAGAGAGTTCAGCAACACTTTATCAAAAGTAAAATTTTTTGTAAATAGCTATACTCACTCCTTTTGGGAAAGGATGTGAACCCACTAAATAATTCTCTCTTGATTTCCTCCCTCCCAAACATTAATAATTTTTTTTCATGGTCTTTCTATTTCTGCAAACTTAAGTCACACCTAGAGTGTCTCACTTAAGGGAAAGAGGCCAGAGCATTCTTAAAGTTAATAAAGGAAAGTGCTTTCAAGAAAATTCCTTTAATTTTGCTGTCTAGGGAAAATATTTTTTTCATATATTTCCATGTTTATGTTTTCTTTGGCCTCTGTAATGTTAAGGAATTGGTGTAGTTGTTGATGCTCATTTTAAAAAGAGATTAATTGCTAAACTAATGAAGAATCTATATCACAACATCAGGATTTCAACTAAGGATTTAGCCTTTTTTATGCAATTCTGAGTTGCTCTCTGTGACTAGGAGTCATGCCTGCGCGCTGAAGCAAGTTTAGTAGAGGAAATAGAGATTAGGGGTGATATGGAGGGGAAAAAAGGATTATCTGTGTTGAATTCTGGCCACTCTTCAAAAATCTGTGTTCTACACACAGATGAACATATTTATTACCCCACGTCATTGGAGAATAAACCAAACCAGAAAATACATGGGTACTAGAAATTCAAAAAGAAAACAGCAATCAGTAGTGCCAACTCTGCATCATTATGCTTTAACTGCTTAATTTTAAACAATTTTATTTGTCATGTTAATATCTAGAAAAATTGCGTGTGGGCACATGCAAACACAGTAGTCTGGAAAGGGTTAAGACTGTAAAAGTAATACTTGAAAACAGACAGATGGGCATTGAATAGTTCTCTGGTTATTTTCAAATAACATAGACTTCAAATATGGTACCTGCATTTGATTTTCAAAGAAATACGTATAAATTCATTCCTAACTAACCCAAGAACTTCAATTCAATACCCATTTTCTGTTTTTTCATCTTTCTGATAAGCTCATGAAAAAGCAATTCTCATGGCCAAAGTACGAAAAGAAAATCTCCACTTTTCACCATACCGATTAGACCCTAGGAAAAGTTCATCTAATTTTGCTTCATTAATTTTGGCATATTTTTTTTTTTTTTTTGGCTCCTCTCATGGCATATAGAAGTTCCCAGGCCAGGGATCAAACCTGAGCCTATTGTGACCTGCTCCCTAGCTGCAGCAATGCTGGATCCTTAACCTGCTATGCCACCCGGGAACTTCCAATATTATTTTTAAATAGTTCCAAGCAATGCTTTTTAAAAATGCATGTAGTCAAAATGCAGATAGAGTGGTTATATAATTGTTTTCTAAAGGAGAACAATTAGGGCCACTCCATATAACCAGATGAAGCCTGGCAAGCAGGCCATCTGCACCATATTATGAGGAGAAAGGTCCAGTTCTCTCATTCCAGGGTTGGAGGACAGTTCTTCAGACAACGAGCTGCAGATTCACTTTCTAACCAGGCTTTATTTATTCATAGGGATCCTCCAAAACACATGGAGAAAATGGCATAAATAATATCTCACCCAGATAAGAATTCCCCAGGAAATCAAGCGGTACTTGTATATGCTGTAGGTTAGGGAAGGAGAAAGCCTATGCAGAAAGTTAATCTGCTTCCACAGGAAAAATATGCTATTACCATATCCCTCCACTGGAGGCCATATGATTACTTTCTTTCTGTTACTCAGGGCAGACTACAGAGACTTCCCAAAATATCTAGTATTAGTAATAACAAAGATAGGAGTAGTAATATTTGTTAAAAATAATAAGCAGTAAATCAGCTAAAAAATAAAATATATATGAAGAGTTTAAATTTTAATGCACAAGTGATTTGTGCAATAAATTAATTTGAAATAGCAGTCATGATTTATTTACACTGAAATTCTAATAGTGCAGTAATTTTTGATGTGTTAGTCTCTCCCTCAGAGTGATTCATAGATAATATCATAGTACTAATCTCACACCATACTAGGATTAGCACCATTTTGGATTAGTGCAAGACACATGCTCCCGGAATCAATATAGCCTTATAAAATTTGTTTTAGGTTATGCTTTGGAATATTGGAAGTTACATACTAGGTATGATATGGTTTCAGTTTATATTCTAAATGGTAAGATCATACTAAAGAAACAAATTAAGCACGTTTTAAATATGGTGGTTTTTAACAGTTGATTAATTTTATTCTGATTATTTTTATCCTGGTACTGTAAATTTAAACTTCTCTTTAAAAGTCAGTAAATAACTATAAGATGATCCTTTTAATTGAATTTCTTATTGCTTCCACAAAGCTGTTAATTTACAATTCTTACCAAGTAAATAGTGTGTAATAATACCTCCAGTTCAGGATACATGTTTTTCTGCAATTAAACAAAATTAATTTTACCATAATCATAGGGACTCTTTTCAGAAAACTATGATAAACTTCTATTACATTACTAAAGAATGCCATACCATTTTTGCAATAGACCCCGTCCCAGCAAAGCAACATTTTAGACAATGGACAAGAAGATGTATCTCCTAGTGGCCAATGGAATCCTTATCCTCTTGGGAGGCGGGATGTACCTCCGGACACCATTACTAAAAAGGTAACCAATTTCAAATTAATGACACAAACCGTGAACCTTGCATATCCATTGTAACATGTAATCCATATCTTGCGTCTTAACATCATTTCTAACATTGTGATAAACTTAGGCTAAATATTGTCTTACAATAGGGAGTTTGGTTAACTATAATGCATTGAAAAGAATTAATTTTTTCAGAGCTAGTGATGAATTTTTATAAACATCCTGCCACCTCTCTGAAGATCTCTTGCCTCATTCATGCCTGACATCCACCTTTGAAGTCCAAGAACAGGAAATTGTGTCATGTAGATTTCTGACTCTCTTGGATTCAGCACCATAGCGTAGCCATAAAATAAAATTTGACCACAAAAAAGATTGATTTGCCATTTCAAAAGTCATAGCAATTCATTCATCCTGTCATTTATTCATCAAACATGTAGTGAGCAACTGTGTGTGGAAAGAAGCACATGTGTTACGTATCTGCTAGATGTTAGGGAACAGAAATAAACAAGATACAGTATGGTGTCTTCCTCTAGGACCTGTCAGTGTATTGAAGTAGGTTCAGTCATAAGTAGGTAATTGTGAGACTTCATGTTAAGTCACCATAAAGGGAGTAAAATGAGAATTATAACCTAGAAGATAATTGTAACACGGGGGACAAGGAATTGATATTCCAGAGTATATTTTTTTAAACTTCTAAAAATCAATATGGTAAGACATAACACAATACCAAAAATATGGTAAAATACAAGGGAATCAGGAGAGTAAAACGTTAAAATAAAACTAACCTTTTTATCAGTCAGGGAAATAGGAAAATGATATTAGTCTGACAAAAATAAGTAAGAAAATATAAGTTGTTTGCAAGTATAAGAGCAATGGAAACTCTTTTATACTTCTTGTGGGAGTATAAAGTACAATCACATTGGCAAAAAATTATCTTATAAAGCTGGATATGCACATATCCTATATTCCAACACCTGCCTTCCTAAAATATTATCCTAGAAAAACTCTCATGTATGTTATTTAAGATACTTATAATATTTACAATAGTAGAAAACTAGATAAACCTATATGTCCATCACAAGGAAGGTGTGCAAATAAATTCTGTTATTCATGCAAAGGAATATTTTACAGCAATGAAAATTTAAGTATAGTTAGGATAACATGTATAGGCATTAGAAGAATAATTTAAGTGAAAAACAATTTTCAAAAGATGGCACATATCAAGAATTTCATATTTATAAATCTCAAAAACAAGTAAAACTAAAAATGCATATTTAAGCCTAAGGGTATGAGCGAGAGAACTATTTTTATAAGAGAATGTTAACATGAAATTTAGAACTATGGTTATCTCTAAAGAGAAGGCTTGGTGTAGGATCAGGGAAGAAGCTGATATCAGTAGTAGTACTGTTCTATTTAAGGTGAATTGTGGTTTTTACACTCTAGTTCTTTAGCTCATGAATGTTTATAATTGTGCTTCATAACAAATATAGTACATAATCACATACTTTCTTTGTATCCTAGGGGATGATTTTTTCCCTTAATGAATACTTCAGAGCTTTTTTAAATGTATATATTAAATATCAAATTATTTTACCCCAAATAATTTTAATACCCTGATTTGCAAGTTTTATGCATGTTATTAATCTGCCTATTTATCAATATCCAGCACTGTAGGTAAATAGTATAGTGTGGTTAATCCTGTGAAGATGGGATACAGGGCTATGAGAGTACCTGAAAAAGACACCTGTTTAGTAAAGAAACTAAAGAGAGAAGAGTAGTGTAAAATAAGGCTAGGGGATAAGCATAAACCAGATTATGCTGAGCTTTATACTGAAAGAAATGAGAAGAGGAACATTGGAGTGTTTTAAATAGGAGAGAGACATCATTAAATTTTCATCTAAAGAACATTTTGGTAGCTTTTCAGAGACTATTGGAGAGGAGAAAGACTAGAGGCCATGGAAACAGTTATAAAGCGTCTATTGTGATCTGGGGAAAAGTAGATGGACCAATGGTGGTAGAGAGAAATGTGAAGATTCAATGTACTCTTAAAAGGTAGAGCCAATGTGATCCTGTGATTGACTGGACATAGGGCATAGGAGACCAATAAAAGTTCCAAGATTGATACCTAGATTTCTAATTTGTATGAGAAATGATGTGCCATTCACTAAGATGAGAAAGCAGAAGAATAATAGGTGGAAGTGGAGGAGGGGAGGAAAGTTTATTTTAATATGTTGACTTAAGGTATCTTTAGAAAATCTGAGTGGAAATTTTTAGTGGATATTTAGATATATTTTTCTGAAGTTCAGGAGAGAATGCTTAGCTGGAGATACAAGCTTAGCAGTCATCAAAACATAAGTCATAACTGAGCTGTGAATGAGACAGAAGACACAGAATGCAAAAGAACAGCTACATTTAAGACATGTTCTCAGAAAAAAGAATAGAGGAGGAATGACCAAAGATTTTACCAGTAAGGTTCTACCTATCACAAGTTATAGAAAAGTCCAGCCTTGAACATTAAAGAAATACTTAGCTAACTTAAGAAGTAGGCAAAATCTAAGATAAGCCTCAGATTAGGCTTCACTTACATAATTTTAAATGCTTATATTTTTTTCCCTCTCAACTCTTCCATTCACACTGTTGATTTTATCCTAAAATTGGTCCCTCTTATAAGATGATTACCTATGACAGTTGAAGATAGAAGTTTCCTCCTTCAGGAGAGAGAACCAGTATCCAGTAGCTATCTCTACAAGCAGAACTGTTCTTCCCTAAATCCCCCAACAAACTTTTTACATCTCATTGATCCAAAATAGCTAAGAACTTCTTACCACTAGCAAGTTGAATAGAATTATATAATTGGCTTTGACTAATAAGTTGGAGTAGAATATAGAATAGATGGGGCTTTCAATTCCGATGTCCACTAAAAAACTGTAGAAGGAAAAACAAGGGACAGTGCCATCATGGAAATGAGTAGAAAAAAAAATGTTTAAAGGAGGGAAGGATCAACAGTATCACATGGTGCAAAATAAAAATAAATAAGCACTAAAGATACCTTGGATTTATCAACAAAAATGTCATTGGTGGTCGTAGCAAAAGTAATTTACTCAGTTGATGGGGCAGAATCCATAGGAACTTACATTAAGAAACAGAGATAGGAGTTCCCGTTGAGGCACAGTAGAAATGAATCTGACTAGTATCCACGTGGATATGGATTTGATCCCCGGCCTTGCTCAGTGGGTTAAGGATCCGGCCAAGAACTGTGCAGCTCGGATCCCACGTTGCTGTCGCTGTGTGTAAGCCAGTAGCTGTAGCTCGGATTCTACCCCTAGCCTGGGAACTTTCATGTGTCACAGGTTTGGCCCTAGAAGAAAGAAAGAAAAGGAAGGAAGGAAGGAAGGAAGGAAGGAAGGAAGGAAGAGAAAGGAAAGAAAGAAAGAAAGAAACAGAAACCTAGAAAATGCAAGAAGGGAAAGAAAGGAGCTTCCTTTTAAAAGGACAGAGAGAATTATGGTACAATCTAGAAAGGAATAAGTATGACAGACACCAGATCATATTTAAAGGATGATGAGAAGTCATTGATGAAGAGGAAGTTGGAAATCTCAGGAAAATAGAGAAATCTGCTTTTTTATGAGGAAAGAAGAGAGCATGAATGTGATGGTAGGAAATTGAAGGAGTACCTATCAGAGCCAAGCAAGAACTCTTACATAGCTTGACCAAAGGAGGGAATCATAATTACTTACATAGATGAAAAGGCCGACTATGATTTTCCCATAAAAGGAAAAGCCATAATCATTTGTCACTATAAATGAAATTAACAAGGGTTTGCATTATCTATTCATACATCCATTTTACATGAAATCTGTTTTCAAAGTCCATAATATTTTGTTTAATCATATCAATACAAGTCATGATGATAGTTTGCTTGCTTCTCTACTTGCTTTGAGAATCTTGTGCATTTCTGCATTGGTTAAACATTTGTGAGCTAGTTATTCTTGTTAATGTCTGCAGTGATTAATCTAGAGCTCCTGCTGCAGCTCAGCGGGTTAAGAACCCAACTAATATCCAAGGAAGGTGCACATTCAATCGGTGGCCTTGCTCAGGGAGTTAAAGGATCTGGCATTGCTGGGAGCTGCAGTGTAGGTCACAAATGAGGATTGGATCTGGCCATTGCTGTGGCTGCAGTATAGGCTGGCAGCTGCAGCTCTAATTTGACCCCTAGCCTGGGAACTTCCATATGCTGCAGATGCGGCCCTAAAAAATAACAATAATAATAATAATTAATATATCTGAAAACTTCATTAGCCTTTTAAAATTCTCAAGTGTGAAATAATGTAATACTCCTTTAAAATTTTATCATGTCTTTCATGTGTAAACTCATATCTTCCTCCTACTAGCATAAACATTTTCTGACTACCCTGTGTTATAACATTTTTGCCTAAAATCTGAAGTTTTATTTATTTTTTATTTTTTTATTAAACTGTAGTTGATTCACAATGTTGTGTCAATTTCTGATGTATAGCAATGTGACCCAGTCTCATATTATGGGACTTTTTCTCATATTATGTTCCATCATATTCTATCCCAAGTGATTGGATATAGTTAGTTCCTTGTGCTATACAGCAGAACCTCATTGATTATCTGTTTGAAATTTAATAGTTTGCATCTACTAACCCCAAACTCCCGGTCCATCCCAGTCCCTCTTCCGTCCTCCACCTTGGCAGTCACAAGTCTGTTCTCCATGTCTCCGAGTCTGTTTCTGTTCTGTAGATAGGTTCATTTGTGCCATATATTAGATTCCACATATAAGTGTTATCATATTATATTTGTTCCTTCTCTTTCTGACTTACTTCACTTATATGAAAATATCTAGTTGCATCTATGTTGCAGCAAATGGCATCATTTTATTCTTTTTATGGTTCAGTAGTATTCCACTCTGTACATGTACCATGTCTTCTTGATCCACTCATCCGTCAATGGACATTTAGGTTGTTTCCATGTCTTGGCTACTGTGAATAGTGCTGCTATGAACATATGGGTGCATGGATATTTTTGAATCGTAGTTTTGTCCAGATATATGCCCAAGAGTGGGATTGCTGGATCATATGGTAGTTCTATATTTGGTTCTCTTAGGAACCTCCATACTGTTTTCCACAGTGGTTGTACCAATTTACATTCCCACCAACAGAATAGGAGGGTTGCCTTTTCTCCACACTCTCTCTAGCATTTGATATTTGTAGACATTAATGATAGCCATTCTGAGCTGTGTAAGGTAGTACCTCATTGTAGTTTTGATTGGTATTTCTCTAATAATTAGTGATGGTGAGCATTCTTTCACGTGCTTACTGGCCATCTGTATGTCTTCTTTGGAGAAAATGTCTACTTAGGTTGTTTATTTTCTTGCTGTTGAGTTGCATGGGTTGTTTGTATGTTTTGGAGATTAGGCCCTTGTCAATTGCATCATTTGCAACTATCTTCTCCCATTCTGTAGGTTATCTTTTCAGTTTTTTTCAGTTTCCTTTGCTGTGAAAAAGCTTATAAGTTTGATGAGATCCCATTGGTTTCTTTTCGTTTTTATTTCTATAGCCTTGGGAGACTGACCTAAGAAAACATTTGTGTGGTTTATGTTAGAGACTGTTTTGCCTATGTTCTCTTCTAGGAGTTTCATTGATTTCATGCAGCTGTCCAGTTTTCCCAGCACCACTTATTGAAAAGGCTGTCTTTTGCCTGTTTTATTTTTTATTTATTTATTTATTTTTTTGCCTGTTTTATATTCTTGCCTCCTTTGTCGAAGTTTAATTGACCATAGGTGTCTGGGTTTGTTTCTGGGTTCTCTATTCTGTTCCATTGGTCTGTATGTCTGTTTTTGTACCAGTACTACACTGTCTTGATTACTGTAGCTTTGTAATATTGTCTGAAGTCTGGGAGAGTTATACCTGTTGCTTCCCCCCGCCTCAGGATTTTTTTGGCAATTCTGGATCTTTTATGGTTCCATATAAATTTTTGGATTATTTGTTCTACTTCTGTAAAAAATGTAATGAGTAATTTGATAGGGATTGCATTAAATCTATAGATTGCTTTGGGTATTATGGCCATTTTAATGATATAAATTCTTCCAACCCAGGAGCATGGCATATCTTTTCATTTCTTTGAATCCTCTTTAATTCCCGTGATTAATGTTTTATAGTTCTCAGCATATGAATCTTTGACCTCCTGGGTCAGGTTTATTCCTAGGTATTTAATTTTTTGGGGTATGATTTTAAAAGGTATTTTTTATATTTCCTTTGTAATATTTCATTGTTATTATACAGAAATTCAACTGATCTCTTTTTTTTCTTTTTCTCTTGCTGTGGCTAGCTAGCACTTCCAATATTATATTGCATAAAAGTGGTGAGAGAAGGCATCCTTGTCTTGTTCCAAATTTTAGCAGAAAGACTCAACTTTTCTCTGCTGAGTATTATATTGGCTGTTCGTTTGTGGTAAATGGCTTTTGTATGTTAGGATATGTTCCCTCTATACCCACTTTGGTAAAAGTTTTTGTCAAGAATGGATGTTGGATTTTACCAGATGCTTTTCCTTTATCTATTGAGATGATCATGTGGTTGTTTTTACTCTTTTTTTTTTGTTCATGTAGTGTTATGACATTGATTGGTTTGCATATGTTGACCTATCCTTGTGAACTTAGGATGCATTCCACTTGGTCGTGGTGTATGTTTTTTTTTGTTTTGTTGGATTCAATTGGCTAAAATTTTGTTGAGAATTTTTGCATGTATATTTATCAAAGATATTGGCCTATAATTGTCTTTTTTGGTAGTATCTTTCAGCTTGATATTAGCATAAACATTTTTTGACTACCCTATAGGGGTACTTTTGCCCAAAGTCTGAGATTTTAGAACCTATAATTAGACATGTTTACCTGTTACCTCCCAGAGTAAAGAGAATAAAGAATGCTCTAAATATTCCAATTTAATTTTTATTATGTATTAATTAAAGATACTAAGTTACCATTATAGTGAGAATTGACCTAAGGAATTGAAAATGGTAATGGGATTATTAGTCTGGGCTGCAGGATTTACCAAAATAGATATGAAAGTTGTACTATTATATTTTGAGTTTACATTTTATTCTACAGTGAATGTCTTTTAAAGTCAATGTTAGTTTTGCAGCCGTCCTGAAAGGAGTAGTCATGAGACGAATTAGGATGAGTATGAAAAAATCAGAAATTAAACTACAGTGGGGAGTCAAAGGATAATAAGTAGTGAAGTCTTAGCCAGTACCCCATTTAAGTCTTTCTCAAAGTTCTCTGCAGAAGATTTTTTAAAATCTTATCACTATACCTAGAGACACTACTATGATGCTACTGCTATGATAGTGCTACTGTGTGACACTACTGTGATCAGAAACTACTGTGCAGAGATTCAGTGTGAAATCCATTTTAGAAAGTCTTTGAACTTGTGGCTCTCTGTTCTAGCTATCATAGTTCTTAAACTAGTATTGGTAATACTTACGGCTATGCCTAGCAGTACTCAAAGCATTATAGGAGAACAAATGTGGGTATCCTCCAAGCTGTGGTTTAGATACATAAAATAATGCAACAAAATGAGTTCATCTTTTGGAAAGAGTTTTGCTCCTATATCTATTGTCATTGTTCTAAGTACCTGAGAGTGGCTAATATATGGCAAAGTTGAGGACATTAAATTATAGCTTTATTTTTATTTTATTTTATTTATTTAGTGGTGTAATAGTAGGTGGTAGCATTTAAGTCTCTCTTTCTATGTCAGTCTCCAAAATCTCAAATTCTGATGCCCATTAATTCAAAACATCTGGGAATCACTGCGAGAAGCACATCGAAGTAATATAAATCCTCTTCTGAATTCCAGGCCACACTACTTGAGCACTTTGAGAACTGCTATTAAAAACTTTTACAGTAGCTGAAAACAACAGTGCTATCAGAAGAAGTACTTATATTTTAGAGTCCTATCATACCATTGCTTTTACTGCTTCAGTCTATTGGATTATGCCATAGTCGCTGTGGTAAGAACAGTTAGATACTCCACATTAAATACTACTCTGGATCAAACATTATGCAGAGTGCTTTAACGTATTTGTTCATCTAATCCTAATACAACCATAATATGAGGTAGACTATATGATTTTTGTCCAATTTAATGAAAGAAGAAATTGAGTTTAGACTTTCTCAGTGATCTAGAATTTAGGTTAAGTTACTTGCCAAGATCACATGGGTGACTACATATAGTACAAAGGTCATAGTGCAAAATATAAATGGATAGAATTTTAAAATCAGACACTACACTCTGATTTGGTGAAATTCTCCAGAGGAAGGACAAGACTGTTTTTCCCTGATTCTGAAATGACGAACTCTTTTAAAAGTATTGAGAGTCTTAAACAGGTTGAATATCCCTGAGGAGATTTAAAACTGAAGGATAATACCTGTAAGGATATGTTGAAATGCTGGGGCAGAAAAACATTGCAGTAAAAAGGCTGAAGTGGCATATTAAAACAAAATTTAAAACATTTCCCTTCTGGAAAGGATACCAAGAAAGTTTAAAATTCTAGTGAAATGAAATCTGAAAATTTTTCAATATGTAAAGACTAGCTATTCAAAGGTTTCTTTCGAGCTGATGACTCTTCCCTCCTCAGGTGTCTGTTATTCTAAGTTAAGTGCAAAATAACATCACTTAACTAGAATAATAAAGGTGGGTGTCAAGGGTCCACCTCAGAATAGAAAGGTATAAAAATGCAGCTAACTTAGTCTTAGCTTACAAACCTTTTCCTTATGCTGAACTTGCCAGCTCAGCCAATAAGAGCTTCAGAATTTCCAGATACTTGTCATCTCTGAGGCATGCCCAGGAACTCACTAGGAGAAACTAAAAGAAATTTGAGAGAAATTATGTGATGTTTGATCATTTATATGTCCTTTTAATCTTTCTTTTTTTTTCTTTTTTGTTTTTTTTTTTTGTTTCTGTTTTTGTTTTTTTGTCTTTTCTAGGGCCGCTCCTGCGGCATATGGTGGTTCCCAGGCTAGGAACCTGGAGCTGTTGCTGCAGGCCTACACCAGAGCCACAGTAACATGGGATCTTAGCCGCATCTGCAACCTACACCACAGCTCACAGCAATGCCGGATCCTTAACCCACTGAGCAAGGCCAGGGATTGAACCTGCAACCTCATGGTTCCTAGTCAGATTCGTTAACCACTGCGCCACGATGGGAACTCCTGTCCTTTTAATCTTTTCTTTCACAGGCCCCCAAATCAGAATTTTTGCTTTCCTAGACCATACGAAGTATTTTTTTCTAATTTTGTGTTAAATTTCTGGAAGAACTATTCATGCCTTATTATAATCTGGAAGTTAATCACATTTTATAATAAAATGCACCTCAATGTTTCTTTTCATACACATTTAGAAAGATAAGGTCTGAAACATCTTTTGAAAATCTTAAATTTTCAAAATTTCAAAACATCTTTTGAAAATCTTAAATTTTCAAAATTTCAAAACATCTTTTGAAAATCTTAAATTTTCAAAATTTGCTATTGACCATACAACCAAGCCATCATTTGTGTATAAAACAACTGAATCAAATTACTTCTGAGATTGATTTTTCACTTGGTAGCAAAAATCAGTGTACTGTAGAATTTTTCGTAGGATGACAGTAAATCGATGTCATTTTAAAATGAGAATTAGATCTTTAAAAGAAGATCAACTTGGGAATTCCCATTAGTTCTCAGTGGTAAAGAACCTGACCAGTATCCATGAGGATGTGGGTTCAATCCCTGGCCTCAGTAGGTTTAGAATCAGGCATTGCCGTGAGCTGTGGTGTAGGTCGCAGACGTGACTGAGGTCCCACATTGCTACGGCTGTGGTATAGGCCAACACCTGCAGCTCTAATTCAACCCCTGACCTGGGAACTTCCGTATGCCGCAGGCATGGCCCTAAAAAGCAAAAAAGTAAATAAATAAATAAATAAATATCGACTTAAGAAAAATTGATACATGCAGTCATTCAAATAAAACCATTTTTTGTTCTGCTATATAAAAAAAAAAACTTACCTAAAATATGTAATCTTTAAATTGAAGTCATTGCAAACTAATTTTCTCCAAGCCTTCTGCCTTAAAAAACAATTATGTCAGTACTCTATATGTGGAACTGGAATAAAAGTAACTGCAATTCTTGGCTTTTGTAATTTAACTGAGACTGGTAATATTGCTGCTGGAATTCCTTACAGGCAGGGAGTGAGAATTGGAACAAGGGTGGAGGATGGATGTAGCTCACTTACCTAGAAATAAAGTCTAGAATGGACAAAAAAAGAGAGATGAAATTTTAAATATTGGAAAACTGAGAGATGAGGCTATAAGAGAGCAAGTCAAGATGTGGATGCAACAAATATGAAAGTCAAATTTATTTCCATCAAGTAAAGTCAAGAGTATTTGTTCTAGTTTAAAGTAAAATTGAAATTAAGAAAATGATTCTGAAATTTTAGTGAATGTCAATGCTGTAGCTAAACTCTCCTTTTACAGAAAGAAATATGTCAAGTAGTATAAGTTTTGCCTGAGGCTTTGTATTTCTTCTCTCCTAAAGCAATATACATTATTAACAGTGAAGAATGCCCAGGGGAAATGCCTTGACTTCATCAGTCCATAAGCAAATGAAAACAGTATTTATTACTGTGAGTTATGCCAAGCACAATCCTGCCTCCCTCTTTTTTGACTGTCTTTCCCAGACCTCATTTTTCTTCTCTGATAAGAGCAAATTTTGCACTGGTTGGAATAAATTTTTCTTCTGGTAGACTGGGACATCACTGGAACTCAACAACAGATTGGAATCCTTTGTATAAAGTCATTTTGAACTCCAAACGTATTTATAAACAATAGGAAAAGAGATCTTTTTGAGTCAGTTAGGAGGTTGACATTCTCCTTGTTTCCCTCAACCAACCTCTTCCAGTCACCCCTACTCATGCTGTTGTCATTTCTACTGAGGCTGCTGAACTTCAAGAAGAAATAGCTGTCAAATGCATTTGCTGTCAGTGAGGTCTGCACCCAAAATGAGAAGTGGATCAGTGAAAGGGCAGATTGATGAAGTTATATAAATAGAGATTTTTTTTTAATTATCAAAAACAAAAACTTTTAGCACTATCTGTTCCCCCAGAGAGATATTTCTTATACAAATATGTGCAGAGTTTTTCTCTTGACCAAAAGCCGCTTCTATCAAGGGACACAAGTTTAAAAAAGAAAATAGCACCATGGGAGGATACCAAATGTCTCCAAATGAAAAAGAACCTCTATCCTTAGCAGAACTTTAAAAATGACTCTCTAGAGCTATAATAACACAACTCCACTTTCCTCGGAATTTTGATATCCAGAAATGATCTGGAACTGAATATTTGTGTGAGTATTAAGTATCCACACCTTAATTTCACCTTTGGGTTGAAAAGGGAGTTTGACACAACAGTTCCAATCACACCAGTTGCCTGAGAAGTAAACATACCTACTGTTTTGTTTTTTTTTTTTTTTTTGGCGTCTTCCCTTTTCATTTTTTTTAACGATTTTTATTTTTCCGCAAGAATTGATTTACAATGTTATGTCCATTTCTACTGCACAGAAAAGTGACCCAATCATACATATATATACATATTCTTTTTATCACATTATCCTCCATCATGTTCCATTACAAGTGACTAGATATGGTTCTCTGTGGTATATAGCAGGATCTCATTGCTTACCCACTCCAAATTCAGTAGTTTGCATCTATTAACCCCAAGCTCCCAGTCCACCCCACTCCCTCCCTGCTGACAACCACAAGTCTGTTCTTCTGGTCCATGAGTTTCTTTTCTGTGGAAAGTTTCATTTGGAATATTAGATTCCAGATATGTGCCCACAGATATAAATAAGCTCACCAGGTTAGGAAGAGTTAGGGATAAGAGAAAAAGGTGAAAATTATATCTTATGAGGAGTTCCCATCGTGGCTCATTGGTTAACAGATCCGACTAGGAACCATGAGGTTTCGGGTTCGATCCCTGGCCTTGCTCAGTGGGTTAAGGCTCCGGCATTGCCATGAGCTGTGGTGTGGGTCGCAGATGCAGCTCGGATCCCCTGTTGCTGTGGCTCTGGTATACGCAGGCACCTACAGCTCTGATTAGACCGCTAGCTTGGGAACCTCCATATGCCATGAATGCGGCCCTAGAAAAGACAAAAAAAAGACCAAAAAAAAATCTTATGGGACTTTCATGGTTACAGATCAATTATTGATGACATGTTTAGGCATCTATCAAACACCTATTGAAGGATCTTTCAAATTTTTGATGCTTATGTTTATTGACTATATTAAGACATCCTCCACTTTCCCCTCCCTAACAAATATATCCCTCTGTCTCTGTTAGATTTGCTTCAGGGTGATCCTTATGGAATAAATATCAGTTATTGTTTTGGAGCAGGATAAAAATGCACTGTATGAGACTGTTGTACAAGTCAAAATATGTAGAACGATCCAAAGAACAATTAGAGGAATTAGAAGATAAGGGCTCAAATCCTGTCTTGAAAATTTCAAGTTGCGTTTCTTTTGGGTTACAGGCATTAGAACTGTTTTTCAGATGAATTAAATGTACTATTTTAAAACAAAGGTTATTGTCTGATGATCGTGTTACCTTTTCTAGTGAGTCCATTCAGCCATGCCTTTTGCTATACTAGAGAAATAAGAATGAACACATCCAGTTAGATTCAAATCCCTCCATAATTAATAATTATTGATATAAGAGAGAAAAGGATGAAGAATATATAAAGATATGTTTGTTAAACAAGAATTAATGGCCAGGAGTTCCCATCGTGATGCAGTGGTTAATGAATCCAACTAAGAACCATGAGGTTGTGGGTTCGATCCCTGGCCTTGCTCAGTGGGTTAAGGATCTGGTGTTGCCGTGAGCTGTGGTGCGGGTCACAGGTGCGGCTCAGATCCCGCATTGCTGTGGCTCTGGTGTAGGCCGGTGGCTACAGCTCTGATTGGACCCCTAGCTTGGGAACTCTATATGCCGCGGGAGTGGCCCTAGAAAAGGCAAAAAGACCAAAAAAAAAAAAAAGGCAAAAGCAAAAGTAGATGTTTGTTAAACAAGAATTAATTGCCAAAGCAAAAGTAGGAAGTCAAAAATTTCATGAAAATGGGATCCTTCAGAGGCAGTTCCATACACTTAGTAATAGTAGCTGAATCAGGAAGAAGGTTTGAAAAAAAATCAATTAAATAATTTCCTCTATTTAATGATCATTTCAAATATTTCTTTTGTTAATCTGAATAGCCAAGATGGTATATTTTAATCAGTTGATGATTGCAGTATCATTTAATTCATAAGTATTTTTAAAATTTACTCTATTTCTGTTATGTAATTAAAAATTGTTCTCAAAAATAATAGATATGAAATTGTAGAAATTTAAATGAAAAAATTCTTCTCTAATTTACAGCAAGAGAGACAGCTGAATAAAATATTATTTAGACTCACAGTCACTTTTGTATTGGATTTGCTTAACACAACATTAATTATTTAACTCACAAAGCATATTCCTTTATCTCATAATACCAGTGCAACAACATAGCTGTCTCCAAGTAAGGAACATCATTATCATAAAATCAGGAGATTGTTCTCATCCAGATTGACTCTAAATTATAATTCCTTAATTAAAGTGCAAACCCAAAGAGTGTCTATGAAATGGCTATTAAGTGAGAGGTAGGAAAAAAAAAAAAACTTGCCACAGACTTAATGATAGAAAGAGTGGCTGATTAAAACTACTTATTTAATCAATTCTTAACATAGTTGTTCCCTAAAACAAACAACTATTCTACCTCAGAAAATCGATATAACTCAGTAACATTTATACTATCTTAATTTTGGAAGAAATCTAAAAGCAAAAAGAAAATGCAAAATCAATCCATTATAATGAAAATGTCAATGATTGAGTAGGTAATTTGAAGACCTAAACAACATGACAACTGACAGATGATTAAAGATGTCAAAATGATAAGATTGCACTTCTTACCACTTGATTTTTATCTGACTTTCTCCACAACCCATAGGTGCCTAGAGCTCTTAAGCATCAAGTAAATTATGGTCAAACTTTTATTGTTATTACTAACATCTCCCTTTTTGTTTTATTTCAGGAATATAGAAGTCAGCATCATCACACAACAAATTGTAGGTAGAAAGTGTAGACTTAGCTCTAACTCCATCATTTGTATTATTGTGGATCCTCTGTTGTTTTTTCATTTTGGTGAATAATTTCCAATTCTAGAGCTATGTTTTGTAAGTTGACATTTAATCATAGAAGAATCTGCTTACAGAGAATCAATAAGCCACAAATGACTGCCTACAGATATCAACCAGCTGCCATCCTAAGGCATAAGCACTGAAAGGAAAGGCCCTATTGCCTCACCTTTTTCAACTGTCATTTGAAGTACTGACATTTATCACCAGTATTTGACTCTAAAAAATTTAAGATCAGCAAATAATTTGAATGCCCCCACCCCGCAAAACTGCAGTGTGCCACAGGATGCACTGTCAACAAATCCCCAGAGCAGAGGAAAGAACTTTTTCTTGACCCCTTCTTCAAGCTTCAGAGCTCCTTTCCTCATATTTGTGCAGGTTTGTCCTCTAATGCCCAAATGAGAGAACATTGATTCTTGGCATCAAAACTGCCCTATCTGAATACAAATAAAACAAGAAGAAAAAGCTTGATGGTTTGGTTCTTATAATCATAAAACAGTTATTTACGATACATAGTAGGCACTGTACTAAGGTGCTTGAGATAAATACTCTCTTATGTTCACTACAACCTTATGAGAAAAGGAGCCAGGGGCATGGAAGTGAGGAACGTAGGATTGGAGCCCAGTAATGTCTGGTTCTACCACTTTATTATATGACTAATATATTGATATACATCCAACCAAGCAACCAAAAAATTTCAGGAAACATTACAGCATAGCCCCGTTGCAATAGCAAATAACCTTCAGTGGTATATTTGATATATATTTAGCTAGGACTTTTTGCCACAACTTGGTATCATTTCTTACGTTCTTTGTTAAAAAGAGAGGGAAAAAAAAAATCCTGACACCAGTCATATATTTAAAAAAAATTTTTTTTAGTCCTCTTCAGCTTGTTCTTCTTGACCCTATGAGTCAAAAGAGTCAAATATGTTAGCTATTCCTAAATGTGCTTATTTTCCAAGTCTTCATTCTTTTTTAATCTGAAACACTTGCAAATTCTTTACCTTTATGAATCTCAGAAGGAACAGAATCAGGAATCCTAAGCATGTCTGAAACTTATCTACAAATTTTTCCATCATATTGAATTCAGTTCATTTTGTTCATTTTGTTTCTCAGTAATTTAGCTCATCAAAATTCTTGATTATATCATCTAAGTTCATGTTACTCCTACCTGTTTGATACCATCTCCATTTTCCACAGAATAATGTTAAGTCCTGTCACCAAAACCAATTGTGAAAGTGATAAAACTGCACTGAATGTTGAGGCAAGTCCCGCAAAATGATGATTACACTAATTCGTAATAACTAAGCTACACCCCAGGCTGTACAAAAAAAAAAAACTTCCTACTTTTTATTAACTCCTAAGAGCTTGCTCCTTTTTTCTTTCAGGTAGGAACACAGGAGAAACTTTGAGCCTTAACTTTGTCTTTAATTGACCCTTGAGCATGTATTACACTTTTCTGGTCAATTTCCTTATCTGGGAAGAGAAGACAATGATACATACCTGTAGAGTGTTCTAAAAATTAAGGTCATGATGTAAAACACTTATCATAGTGCCTCTCATACATGTTTAATTAGTGGCAGCTATTATAACATTTATTATTTTGGATAAAAATTTATATTCATTGTGAACAAGCTAAATCTTCATTTAGCTTTGTTCTTAATAGCAGGTTGTTAATGAGACCAAAGTAATGAGTTAGCATTCCTTTGAAATCTTATACATGAACACAGGCTGTTCTCTTCACCTGGACAGGTATCTTGAAAACATATACAATATACATATACCTCCTTGAATATGGAGGTATCTAGAGGAAAAAAATGAAGGTGAATCACTGTAATCTAAATAATAGTCATATTAGTGAAGAGTAAGTAGTAGTATCTCCACTTACGAAAGAATTTCTGTTTAATTTGTATATGTTGTCCCTCCCATAAAAGCGGCAACTTCTCAAAATCTGCACCAAAATGCATAATTTACTGCATGCTAACAAATAACTTGTAAGGCACAAGCTCTCTGAGTAAAACAAAGTTTATGGGAATGGGAATTATGGAGTTGAGTGATTGGTGAATTTTCATTGGTTGGAATATTGAGGATTTCTTTTTTCTAATTTTTAATAATGATTTTTATTTTTTCCATTATAGCTGGTTTACAGTGTTCTGTCAATTTTCTACTGTACACCAAGATGACCCAGTCACACATACACATATCCATTCCTTTTTCTCACATCATCATGCTCCATCATAAGTGACTAGATGTAGTTCCCAGTGCTATACAGCAGGATCTCATTGCTTACCCATTCCAAAGGCAACAGTTTGCATCTATTAACCCTATATTCCCAGGCCATCCCATTCCCTCCCCCTCCCCCTTGGCAACCACAAGTTTGTTCTCCATGTCCATGATTTTCTTTTCTGTTAACTGTTTTTTAATCACTCACCCACTGAAGGAAATCCTAGATTGGTTCCAGTTTGGGACTATCACCCACTGAAGGAAATCCTAGATTGGTTCCAGTTTGGGACTCTCATGAGGAAAGTTGCTCTAAACATTCGTGGGTAGGTTTTTGTGTGAACACAAGTCTTTCTAAGTCTCTGGGATAAATGTCCAGGAATGTCATTGCTGAACGATATGGTACCATGCTGAACGCCTGGTTAGTTTTTTAAGAAACTGCCAAATGTTTTTCCAGAGTGGCTCTACCATTTTACCTGTTCAGCAGCATCTGTGAGCCAGCCAGTTACTCCTCATCATTGTCAGCATTTCCTGTTTTCACCGTTTTCTTTGATTCATTCTGACATGCACTAGTAGTATCTCATTGTGGCTTTAACTTGAATTTAAGTGCTGAACATCTTTTCATGTGCTTCTCTGCTGCCATCTGTATGTCCTCTTTGGTGAAGAACATCTTCATATCTTTTGAGCATTATTCCAAATGGATTTAGTGTCCTACTCCTGAGTTTTAAGAGTTCTTTGTTTATTCCAGATAATATTCTTTGTCAAATATGTGGTTTGCTAATATTTTCTCAAGCTCTGTGGCGTATTTTTTAATTCTCTTAACATTTTAGATTTAAGTCTATGATTTATTTTGAGTTAATTCTTATGCCAAGCTTGACTTCTTTTGCCTACGGATGTCCCATTGTGTCAGAGACATTTGTTGAAAAGACCATCTTTCCTTCATTGAATTGCTTTTGTACCTCTGCCAAGAATCCTTTGGGTATATTTTGGTGGGTCTACTTATAGATTCTCTGATCTGTTCCATTGGTCTGTCTGTCCCTCTGCCAGTACCACACAGTCTTGATTACTGCAACTACAGTAATCCCAAACCAGATAGGTTGATTCTTATTTTATTCTTCTTTTACAAAATTACATTAGCTATTCTAGTTTAATTAGCTTTCAATAAAAGTATTAGAATAATATTATCGCTATATAAAAAAAATCTTGGCGGGTTTTGATAGGAATTTGTCAAACTTGTGTGTGGAGCAAATTGACATCTTTACTATGTTAAGTCTTCAAATCCATAAATACAGTATGTCTCACTATTTATTTAAATCTTCCTTGATATCTTTCATCAACATTGTGTAGTTTTCAGCATATAAACCCTGCATAAGCTTTGTTTGTTTTACGCCTGTTTCACTTTTTTTTTTTTGAGTGACTATATATGGTATTTCAATTAAATTTTGATGTCCACATATTGTTCGTTGCTAACATAACATAAATACACTTGATCTCGTATCTTGCAACCCTGCTAAATTCATTAGTTCTAGGAATTTTTTTATTAATTCTTTGGGATTTTCTAGGCAAATAGTTATGCAATCTGCAAATAAGGGCAATTAATTTTTTCCTCTTTATCTCCATGCCTTTTATTTCCTTTTCTTGCCTTATCCTACTGACTAGATCTTCCAGCACTTTGTTGAATAAGAATGAGTGTGTACATCTATGACTTATTCTTGACCTTATGTAGGAAGCATTCATTTTTTAACTAAGTATAAGTTTAGCTGTACATTTTTATAAAAGCTTTTTATCAAGGAGAGGAAGTTCCCCTCCATTCCTATATTTCTAAGAGTTTTTATCGTGAATAGATGTTGTATTTTGTGAAATATATTCTGCTTCCATTGATAGAATCATGGTATTTTTCTTCTGTAGTCCATTAATATGATGCATTGTATTTGTTGATTTCAAATATTGAAGAAGCTTTGTATTATTCAGATAAGCCCCTCTTAATCATGATGTTTAATTTTTTTATATATTGCTGAATTTTACTTGCCAATATTTTGTTAAGGATTTTTGCATCTATATTCATAAAGGATATTTGTCTATAGTTTTGTTTTTCTTTCTTCCTTTCTTTCTGTTTTTGTTTGTTTGTTTGTTTTTGTATTGTCCTTATCTGGTTTTGTTCATAAAATAACCTGGGAAGTGTTCCCTCTTCTTCTATTATTAGAAAAGAATGTGTAGAATTACTGTTATCTTTTATTTAAATGTTTGATAGAATTCTCTAGTGTAACCTTCTGGACCTGGAGATTTCTTTCCTGGGAGTTTTTAAATTATAGTTTCCAATCTTAATGGTTTCAGGACTATTCAAATTATCTATTTCATATTGGGTGAGTTATGATAGTTTATGTTTTTTGAGGAAATGGCCCATTTTATATGGGTTGTCAAATTTGTGTGTAGATGTATTTGCAATATTACCTTCTTATCCTTATGATGTCTTCAGGATTTGTAGTGATATCCCTTCACTCCTGATTTTGATGATTTGTGTCTTCTTTTTTTTTTTTTTCAGTCTTGCTGGAAGTGTGTAGATTTTATTGATCTTTTCAAAGACCCAGCTCTTTGTTTTATTTATTTTATCTGCAGTTTATTTTGTTTCATTGATTTCTGCTCTTTTTATTATTTCCTTTCTTCTGCTTGCTTTTGGTTTATTTGACTCTTATTTTTCTAAGCAATTGAGGTAGTATCTTAATTATTGATTGGAGGTGTCTTCTTTTCTACTATATGCATTACTTGAACTTTGTTTTACAAATTTTCATTTACTTTAAAGTCAGTGTATTGTTTTATTTCCCTTGAGACTTCTTCTCTGACCTGTGAATAATTTGGAACTATGTTGTTTAGCTCCCAAGTGTTTGGATATTTTCCTTTTACCTTTCTATCATTGATTCCTAGTTTGATTTTATAGTTGTTGGGGAACACATTCTGTGTGATTTCGGTTCTTTTAAATTTGTTGAGATTTGTTTTACAAATTGCAATATAATCTATCTTAGTAAATAGTCTGTGGAAATTTGAAGAGAATGTATATTCTGCTGCTGTCTGATAGAATGTTTGTTTTTGTTTTGTCTTTTTGGGTTTTTTTAGGGCCGCACTAGTGGCATGTGGAAGTTCCCAGGCTAGGGGTCTTATCAGAGCTACAGCTGCCGGCCTATGTCACAGCCACAGCAATGCCAGATCCGAGCCACATCTGTGACCTACACCACAGCTTACGGCAACGCCAACGCCGGATCCTTATCCCACTGAGCAAGGCCAGGGATTGAACCCACAACCTCATGGTTCCTAGTCAGATTCGTTTCCGCTGAGCCACAACAGGAACTCCTGATAGAATGTTCTGTAAGTGATAATTAAATCTGGTTAGTTGATGGTATTGTTGAATTATTCTATTTTCTTGCTAATTTTCAGTCTAGTTCTATCAATTGTTGAGAGGAGAGTGTTGAAATCTCCAACTCTAACAATTATGAATTTGTCTATTTCTTTTTTGTTTCTGTAAATTCTTTGTTGTTGTTGTTGTTGTTACTTCCCCAACACAACTTTTTTTCCACTGTACAGCATTGGAACCCAGTTACACATACATGTATACATATTTTTTTCTCCCATTATCATACTCCATGATAAGTAACTAGACATAGTTCTCAGTGCTACACAGCAGGATCTCATTATTAATCCAATTCCAAAAGCAATAGTTTGTGTCCGTTAACACTAAGCTCCCAATCCATTCCACTCCCTCCCCCTTCTCCTGGGCAGCCACAAGTCTGTTCTCCAAGTCCATGATTTTCTTTTCTCTGGAAAGGTTAATTTGTGCCATATGTTAGATTCCAGATATATGTGATATCATATGGTTCTTGTCTTTGTCCTTCTGACTTATTTCACTCAGTATGAGAGTCTCTAGTCCCATCCATGTTGCTGCAGATGGCATTATTTCATTCTTTTTTATGGCTGAGTAGTATTCCATTGTGTGTGTGTGTGTGTGTGTGTGTGTGTGTGTGTGTGTACCTTCCTAATCCAATCATCTGTTGATGGACATTTGGGGTTGTTTCCATGTCTTGGCTATTGTGAATAGAGCTGCAGTAAACATGCGGGGGCATGTGTCTTTTTTAAGGAAAGTTTTGTCTGGATATATGCCCAAAAGTGGGGTTGCTGGGTCATATGGTAGACCTATGTATGTACAGATTTCTAAGGTACCTCCATACTGTTCTCCACAGTGGTTGTACCAGCTTACATTCCCACCAACAGTTACAGGAGGGTTCCATTTTCTCCACACCCCCTCCAGCACTTGTTATTTGTGGATTTATTAATGATGACCATTCTGGCTGGTGTGAGGTGGTATCTAATGATAGTTTTGGTTTGCATTTCTCTAATAATCAGTTATGTTGAGCATTTTTTCATGTGCTTGTTGGCCATTGTATATCTACCTTGGAGAAATGTCTATTCAGGTCTTTTACCCATTTTTCCATTAGGTTGTTGGTTTTTTTGGCTGTTGAATTGTAGAATTTGTCTATTTTTTTCTTAGTTTTATCAATTTTGCTTTACACATTTGAATCTCTATTTTTTGTTGTGTATACATTTAGGATCTCTGTATCTTCTTGGTGGATTGACTCTTCTTTCATCATATAAAAATCCTCTCTATTCCTAGTATATTTTCTTTGCTCTGAAATCTACTTTATCTCATGTTGATATAGCCACATCTCTTTGTCTTTAATTTGTTATTTGCATGATATTTATTTTTTATCCTTTCAATTTCTGCCTGCTTCATTGTATTTGAAGCAATTTCTTATAGTTTTCATAAAGTTGAGTAATGTTCTTTATCCTCCTTGCCAAGTTCTGTCTTTTTATTTGGGTAATTAGTCTCTTTGCATATAATTTAATAATTGACACATTAAGTCTTAAGTCTTAATTTGTTTTGTTTTCTGTTCTTTTTTTTTTTTTTTTTTTTTTGCTTCTCTGTTCTTTATCCTGCTTCCTCTTAGTTGTTTGAATTTTTTTAGAATTTAATTTATTTATCTATAGTGGTTTGGTTTGGTTTTTGCTTTTTAGGGCCACACCTGCAGCATATGGAGGTTCCCAGGCTAAAGGTCTAATCAGAGCTACAGCTGCCAGCCTATGCCACCGCACAGCAATGCCAGATCTGAGCCTCACCTGCAACCTACACCACAGTTAACAGCAACACTGGATCCTTAACCCGCTGATGGAGGCCAGGGATCAAACCCACAACCTCATGTTTCCTAGTTGGATTTGCTTCTGCTGCGCCATGACGGGAATTCCTATAGTGTTTTTAATATATCTTTTAGGGCATCTTCTTTAGTGATTATTCCTAGTATTGCATTATATATACATAGCTTATAAAAGTCTACTCCCGTCATCACTTAGCAGTTCAAATGAAATACAGAAACCTTACCTCCCTTTATATCCCTTCAACCTCCTCTGTTTATAATTGTCTTAAATATTTCCTCTACAAACATTTTGAATCACCTCAGATAATACTGTAATTTTACTTCAATCATCAAACATAATTTTGAAAATTCAAGAAGATAAAGAAAGCTCATTGTGTTTTCCCATATATTTGCTTGTTGTGTTCTTTCTCCTTTCCTGATGTTCCCAGTTTTTTTTCTTTTATCATTTTCTTTTGATTTAGAGAAATACCTTTAGCCATTATTTTAGAATAAGTCAAATGTTGACAAATTCTCTTCATTTTCTCTCATCTGAGAATTTTTCAATGTATCTTTGATTGCTAAAGAATATTTTCATGAGTATAGGATGTTGGATTGCCAGTTCTTTTCCTTTAGCACTTGAAAAATATTGTGCCACTTCCTCCTGTCCTCTGTGTTTTTTGATGAGATATCCGCTACCCTTCAAATTGTTTTCCTCTATAGATAAGATGTAATTTTCTCTGTTTTTAAGATTTTTTCTTTGTCTTTCATTTTTAGAAGTTTAATTACTATATGTCTATGCATGGATTTCTTTGGGTTTACCCTGTGTGGGATTCTCTCTGTTTCTTAAATCTATAGGATTTTTTCTTTTGCCAAATTTCAGAATTTTTCAGCCATTATTTCTTCTTTTAATTTCTTGGCCCCACTTTCTTTCTCCTCTTTTTTAATACTATGACTGTTGGGACTTTTGAACAGAGTCCCTGGGACTCTGTTGATTTTTTTTTTTTTCAATATGTTTCTGTCACAGATTGGATCATTTCTACTGCCCTGTCTTTCAGTTTACTATTTCTTTCAAATATTCTCTACATTCTTACTATATTTTCTAGCTCTAAAATTCTGTTTGTTTCTTCTTTGAATCTTCTCATTCTTTGCTTAGATATTATATTTCTTAGGTGGGTTTCTGTTTTGTTTTTTTTATTTGTTTCAAACATGTGTGTAATTAGTCACTGAAGCATTTTTTTAAAATTCCTGTCCTAAAAAATCTTGGTCAGCTAATTCTAATTTCTGTCCTTTCTGCGTCAACATCTGTTGATTGTTCTTTTTTCTTTGAGATTTTCCTGGTTCTTGGAATGATTGAAACCTAGACATTTAAAAAGTATTAGTTATAAAACTCTGGATTATATTTGAACTATCTGTTGCAGCTGGCCTTCTCTGACACCACTCCAGGTGGGCAAGGAAGGGGCACTGCTTCATTTTGGCCAAGTGGAAGTACAAGTCCAATTTCTCCATTTAGTCTCCAATGACACTGAGGCAAAATCTCCTTATTATCACTAGGTGGGGATTGAAGTTTCAGCTTCCTGGATGGTCTCCATTGATACCTCAGTGGAGGTTCCCTCTTAATGGAGGGGATAGGGGAAAGTATGTCTCTTCCATCTTCCTGGAAGCAGAAGCCCTACTATCTGATTGCTAAAACTTAACTTGCATGTTAAAAGAAGAAAAAAAAGATAAAAAAAGAGAGAGGGAGTTCCCATTGTGCTCAGTGGCTTAAGAACTGGACTGATATCCACAAGGATGCAGGTTCAATTACTGGCTTCACTCAGTGGGTTAAGGATCTGGCATTGCCACAAGTTGCAGTGCAGGTTGCAGATACTTGGATCTGGCATTGCTGTGGCTGTGGTATAGGCCAGAAGCTGCAGCTCTGATTCAACCCCTAGCCTGGGAACTTCCATATGCCACAGGTATGGCCCAAAAAAGAAAAAAAAAAAATCAGTCAATCAATAAAAAGAGTAGAAGTGATAGGACTGTTTTGTTGTTTGTTTACAGAATTATTTAAACTGAGTCATTTAGATGAGTGTGGCTGTTTCCTTGAAATCAATTATTTAATTAGCCCTTGTACATGATTCTTCTCCCAAACATCTTTAGAACTCTTTTGGACCTAATTTTAGAGAAGGAATTGTGTCCATTTGAATATTTGCAGTGGCATATATTGTCATCCTTTGAGGTTGTGTTTGATTTTTGGAAGCAACCATAGGTGGTCCAAGAGCCAAAATGGGGAGTAAAACAGATAACCAAATTAAGTAATACAGGTCTCAGTCTAACACTCTTTTCTAAAAGAATAGTGTGAACCACAGCATCATTTTAGTGAAAACATCATTTATTTTATATATACAAAAGCTCCCAATTTCCACATAATAAGCTTGAGTTGCTATGGGATGAATTGTATGTATGAACAGCACCACTTGGTGTCAAATCACATTTCTTCTATGGCTTTGACAAAAATATCTCCTTGGGTCCTTTGGATATTGGAGTTTTTCCCTTTAAATCTTGACAGTATTTTGGGGGGTCAACTTGAAAACATCATATTGTATCACTATTCTCCTCAAATACATGATATTTTGTCCAACCTCCCCTTGAAAGTTCAAAACAAATGTCAAATCTTCTCTATTTCTTTTATCATTCAAAATGTGTAGCTCAGGCTTTATAGAAACCCTCATGTTCAAATTCTCCTTCAATATGAGTCAGTGTTCTCATAGCTAACCCTCTGCTTCAACAAATCCAGCCTCTTGACATTTTCTACATTTTCATCACCTTTCTTAAACCACTGTACCAGTCAAAAAACTTTCTCTTTACAGTTCCTCCACACCATAATTGTCCCTTTAGATGCCTTGTGTCATTTATGTTTGCTTAACTTTACACAAAATTTAGTGTTAATTATTTACTTTCTGTAGCTGTCATTCCCCACCCCCATTCATAGCAACCTGTAGCCCCAGGAGAGAGTGAAAAAACTGCTACTGATGTGAACAGAATCATTTTACAGAATGTTCCTTCCTTGCTCACTTTATGTTTTTCCAAACTACCTGAGAACATGAGCTTCGTTATTTCATAATCATGGAAAAGATTACTAAATACATAGCGCATTCTCCTATTTGCTTAAATATGAAGTTCTAAGTCACAAACCTAGGATCTAAAATAGACGCTAGATGGAGTTCCCATAGTAGCTCAGTGGTTAACGAATCTGACTAGGAACCCTGAGGCTGCAGGTTCGATCCCTGGCCTCGCTCAGTGGATTAAGGATCTGGCATTACCATGAGCTGTGGTGTAGGTTGCAGATGCGGCTGGGATCCCCCATTGCTGTGGTTCTGACGTAGGCCAGCAGCTACAGCTCCGATTGGACCCCTAGCTTGGGAACCTCCATATGCATCGGGTGCAGCCCTCGAAAAGACAAAAAATAAAAAAATAAAACAAAATAAAGTAAAATAAGATAGACACTAGACCTAATTCATTAACTAAAGAAATTTAATATATCCTTCCTGAACAACTTGATCCTTTTGTTCCATGTGTGGTTCCTTTTCATTTCACAGTTCAATTACTGGAGGGAGAGAATCAATTTGGGGGCAGAGGTGGCTGCAATATAATTTTGTGTTTAAGAGCATGAACTTTGGTTGTCAAACAGCCTTGATTCAAATCCCAGTCCTGCCAGTTTACGAGTTGTGCAAATTACTTGGGAAAGTTCCTTAACCGTTCCAAACCTTAGTTTCCTCCTCAGTAAAATTAAGTAATAGTAATAAATGCTAACTATCCCTTAGTACTATTGTAGGGATTAAAGGAGGTAGTATGTAAGGCAAATTTTAGTAAATTGTCTGGGACCTAGTGTTTGGACGGTAGCCATTGTTTATTAAATGCCAGTTACTGAGCCAGTTATTAAAGATTGTAAGCAGGACATGGTGCTTGTCCCCAAAGAGTTTCAAATGAAAGCATAATTAAAGCTCAAATTGTCCTATCTGAAGAAAAAAATAAACCATAAAAAATAAAACTAAAGAGGAGTTCCCCCTGTGGTACAATGGGATCTGTGTCAACTCAGGAGCACTGAGATGCAGGTTTGATCCCCAGGCAGGCAAGGTGGGTTAAGGATCCAGCATTGCTACAGGTGTGGTGTAGCTTGCACTGCAGCGCAAATCTGATCCCTGGCCTGGGAAATTCCGTATCCCCCGGGGTGGCCAAAAAAGAAAATAATAAATAAATAAATCTATTCTGCAGATAGGTTCATTTGTGCCACATTTTAGATTCCACATATAAGCGATATCATATGGTATTTGTCTTTTTCTGGTTTACTTCACTTAGTATGAGAATTTCTAGTTCCATATATCTTGCTGCAAATAGCATTATTTCGTACTTTTTTATGGCTGAGTAGTATTCCATTGCGTATATGTACCACATCTTCATTCCTTCATCTGTTGATGGACATTTAGGTTGTTTCCATGTCTTGGCTATTGTGAATAGTGCTGCTAAGAACATAGGGCTGCATGTATCTCACAGATAAAGAGAACAGACTTGTGGTTGTCAAGGGGGAAGGGGAGGGAGTGGTATGGACTAGGAGTTGGGATTAGTAGATGCAAACTATTACATTTAGAATGGATAAGCAGTGAGGTCCTGCTGTATAGCATGGGAAACTATATCTAATCACTTGTGCAGGACATGATAGAAGATAATATGAGAAAAAGAATGTATATATATGTGTAACTGGGTCACTTTGCTATACAGTAGAAATTGATAGAACATCATAAATCAACTATAATAAAAAATAAAGTTACATAGAAAATAAATAAAGAAATAAATCTAAAGATTATTATAGTTCTATAATACAGACAGGGTTTCTTTACCCTTGGACACTACTATAATATTCTTGTCAATGAAATAACTAATAAGCAGTCTTTATTGATTTTCTCATGTGGATTATGCATCATGGGACTAAAACTATGTTAGTATGCTGGGTCCCTCTAAGTTTTTCTGGGTGTAAAAATTCTTTACTTGTCTGTCACTTTCAATTAAACATCCAGTCTTCCTCTTTTCCACTGACTCAAGCAATAACTGAAGACCCATGAATATTATACTAGTGGAAATGAGAAGCAGGTATAAATGTAAAATCAACTTGATTGCTCAGTAGCCAGGCCAGTCAGCATTAGTCAGCCTACAGCACCAACTCCTCTAAATCCAGGAAATCATTTTCTTTAACTGCATAAGTAACTCAGTAGGCCAGTTAGTTCATTCAGCATATGGCAGCTCAAAATGTGATACTAGGTTTATTATGGCTTTCCCCTCCTGTCAAACAAGAGAACATGAAATTTCATGGAGGTAGGAGGGAATTGCGTTTACAGTAGGGAAAAACTTGACCAGAAGATGTTCAGTCTTCTAGAATGGTTGAGAGAGTTGTGACATCTTTCATTTAGATTTCTGAGAAGGAGATAGATACATTAGAGAAATACATATTTGCCTTCATGAGGTTGTTTTAGTTGTGTTTATGATAGTTTTGTGATCCCTGGTTAATTGTGTTGGATAGTATTGGATTGATAATCATTTTGATATTGTGCTGTTATAACTCAAAATGTTCTTTTGCATCTTTTCCTGCAATTTCCTATGACTGAAATATCTTTATTGTTTTTGAGTGTAAAAAAATTGCACATGATAACACAAGTTGGATATCTAAAATTATTCGAAATGATTGCTTACTTTCCCCTACGTATTGCCAAATAATTCTGAATATTTTCTCACCAAAATTACCTCTTGTTTGGAATCAAAGCAATGTGCCTTCCATCTTCTCTGATTTATTTTCCATGATCACTGCCATTTCTGTATGTCTCTTATGTTGCTCTTCATTAAGAACTTTAAAATAATTAAAATTCATCTTTTCCTTGAATATTTGTTTAATATTTTCCCTTTATTCCTCCAATCTGACTTTTTTATAATGATTTTTATTTTTTCCATTATAGCTGGTTTACAGTGGTCTGTCAATTTTCTACTGTACATGAGTTCCTGCTGTATAGCACTGGGAACTATATCTAGTCACTTATGATGGAGCAATCTGACTTTTTCATAGTATTAAAAATCTTGATTAGTCAGGAAGATTCACAGACTTTCCTAACTGATGAATTCCAAGGTGAAATTTACTTTTAAATTCCAAAGTACCTGCACTGAAAAAATCAAGAAAGAAAATGAATATCTAGAAAGTAATCCCTCAGATTCTTCTGTAGTAATGGATGAAGTACCAAGCACAGTACTAAAACATGTGTTTAAAAGTATTAACGATAAGCTTCTCTTCCCATGTTCGACATCCATGTTAAATCATACTTCATTTTTAAATGAAGGTTATCAGCTCACAAACATAATGGCTTGCTTGATGGAAAAGATACCAGGTAGAATGACTCAAGGAGCTGATGCTAGAATGAAGGTGAGAAAATCGGAGTGAACAAGATATAGGGTTATTTTTATGCACCATGTCATTTAAAGATGGGAGACCGAAGTGAGCATCCTCTTTCTCCTCCAACATCCACCCTTAAGGGTTGATAAAGGACTGATGTTGCTTTAAATGAGGTACTGATGAATCTCTCTGAAAGTTCATGTCAAGATGATCTGCATGCGGAGCTCCCTTAGACCTTTCCGTATCTAGTGCTTCCATGGGCTACAGAAACTCACAGGAATTTATCATATGATTCTTTTTTTTTTTTTTTAAGGGCCGCATCTGCAGCATATGCATGTTCCCATGCTAGGGGTCTAATCGGAACTGTAGCTGCTGGCCTGTACCATAGCCACAGCAACACCAGATCCAAGCCACATCTGCAGCCTACATCCAGCTCACGGCAACAGCAGATCCTTAACCCACTGGTTAAGCGAGGCCAGGGATCGAACCTGTAGCCTCATGGTTACTAGTCAGATTTGTTTCTGCTGCACCACAATGGGAACCCACATGATTCATTTTTAATGGAACTTCAAGGTTACAAAAACTATGCTCTTGGTTTAATAATGTGGAAAACTAATAAATACAGAGTATACTTACCTCAGCGAGCCTACTATATGTGTGTGTGGCATAAAGGAAAATATGCAATTCAATCCTTTTGCATGGAAATTAGGAACTGGGTTCTATCATTTCCACCCAATGTTTCAAATATTACGTCTCCCTTCCTGCTACTATTCAAAATGAAATGCCAGATAGAGCCCCACTTTACTTTTTAAACTGTACCTTTTTTCTTCTTGAGATTTTTCAGGCTGAACTTTGTTCCCTTAAAATGGGGGTTAAAATAATCTTTGGCAAGCTATCAGATGACTGCAAATGTATTTACTGCACCCTTGCTCTGATATTAACATTTTCACAAATTCACAGCAGGGGAACCCTTTCTGTTTCTTCATTATCCTTCCCAGCCGTGGCTAAAAGCCCAAATGATGCCGTTTTACTTACCAGAGAGGTATTCGGCCTGCTTTTGTCTACAACTAACCACGTCTTTTCTATACCACAAATCTTCTGACAGATTATCTTCTTCACAGGCAGGCAGCCACATCCAGACCTTGATGGGGTCCCAAAGCCTTCAGCATCGTAGCCGGGAGCAGCAGCCATATGAGGGAAACATAAACAAAGTGACCATCCAGCAATTTCAGTCACCATTGCCTATTCAGATCCCCTCTTCACAGGCCACCCGGGGACCTCAGCCTGGACGGTGCTTAATTCAAACTAAAGGGCAAAGGAGTATGGATGGATATCCAGAGCAGGTGAGAAGACTTTTTACAACTAAAGATTTTTTTAGGAAATGTTTGGGAAAGTGCCATCACTCTCACAACATATAGGAATTAACGGTCAGTAAAACATCCATTTCACATAAGGAAAAATTGAAGAAGTCGAATAGTTTTTCTGGTTTATCAGAAACCTTTTTCTACCCACTCCTCACTCCAACGTAGCTCTACAGCACAGCTTTTGAATGTTACAAAGAGCTTCAATGGATTAGGTGAGTTTACCAAGGCCTGGGATGAAATTGACAGTCATAAAAGTAAACTGTATATTCCTCTCTCTTTTGCAGGAACATTTTTTAAAGTCTTACTTTTGATTGTTAAATAGTACAGAGATAAGCTTTGCTAAGAAGAAAAATGATAAAGAGTAGTTAGGAGGGAAGCATTTCTGAAATGTTCCAAAATTTACTGATTAAGTACAATGTCATAAAAAAAAATTGCTGCTCTTCTGACCTATCTAAAAAAAAATTGCTGCTCTTCTGACCTATTCCATTGTACAATCTGTTTTTCTTCCTTAAGACTGGAACACTGAATACGACCTCATCTATTGAGTTATATTAAGCTTAGAAAGTAAGACATCAAGATCTTAACACTCTCAGAAAATTCCTTTCTCTATTTCTTTCTTCAGATAATTAGGCAAAGCTCCCACTAACTTCACTAACCCCTTAGTACGGTTTATAAAAGTTTCACTTCATTATTGCTTACTCGAAGTTTTCACCCTTCTTGTTTTCTAAATATACTAGACAAGATTATTTTCACTCTCCAGTTTTTTCCTTTATGCTGTTAAGAGCCATGTATTACTTGGATCCGAGCTGCTCTAGACATCACCTGCTTCTCTTAATACCTCCTTGAAGCCAAGATTATATATTAATCATTCTCGGAATCATGGGGGTTTTTAAGATAATTTTGTTCCTGTCTTGCTTTGATCTAAGCCAAATGTTTGTTCTAAAGAAAAATAAGCCAGAGAGGTGTCTTTAATCAGGTAATGGTGCGAGGTTTTTACGTCTCCAGAGATTCTAAAAAGTTAATAAAGTTTTAAATCAAGTTTTACTACAGTCCTCTTAGGTTAAAAATCATTCATACCCTCTCCTCACAAATATCATAACCTCAGTCCAGTTCTCTGATTTGGTTATTCCTATTTGCAGGAATAATTAATAAAATACGTTATTACAATTATTTTTTTCTTCCAGAATCAGCACATTTAAAATCCACTGAGATCAAGGCCCTCTGTTTCACCTACCTGGAATAGTAGCTTCAGTATTAGGATGTATTTTTCCTGAACACTCTAAATTTAAAGGCCTTTTTTTACATCATTTCTTAAAAAAAATACATAAATTGTATAGCTTGACTTAGAGGATTGCTAAGTTTTAGTTTATATGCTTATTAAATTTAAAACATCATGATTCTTTCAGAGACTGTATCTATAGTCACTTGCAAGTGTTTTCATGTGCGCATCTAACAACATCAGGTGTCCTTTAAACTGAGAGGTGAAAACTTAAACCTTCAATGGCTGTATTAAGGAAGGTGCTTAAGTGTAATTTCTTTTGTCTTCCCATTTTTTTCTGCCTCAGTTTCAAGCTAAATGATTTGGAAACTAAATGACATGAAAACTTTGGAGTGATTTCAAGAAAGCCAAAGGAGGCTTTAAACAACTAGTACTAGTCCCCAAATTGTGTTCCCCCCTCCCCTGAGTTACAAACCTGGAGACAGTTTCATTCTTCATGATTTGGGGTAGTATTTGTCCACTGCAGTGTCATGCTGGAGCTGACTTATCCTGGCTCCTTGCTGTGTTCATCTCTTCCCAATTCCACCTTCGGCGACATCACACTTATAAGTTGAAAATGTGGGGATAGCTACACTGGGGAAAGGGGCAAACACTACCCACCAGGGGCTCCCTCCCCCCAGCCAGCTCCCAAACATTTCCCAGCACACCACCAGCTACAACGCTGTTTTCTTTCAGCTCTTTTTCTAACCTCTCCACTTCTTCCTTTAGCTCTATAGCATTCAGGAAAGAAAGTACTAGGGGTAGGTCTCAGAATTTGGAGTTTGAGTTTCACACGTTAACTTTTATTAGTTGTGTCACCCTGGCCAAGGCGTTAACTCTTTGATAAGGTTGTTTTTCTTTTCCTTATAAACTGAAAACTTCACACACACACCCCCCACAACATTCAAAAAGTTTTTGTAAGAGTCAAATGATACACGCCCATATGTTTACAAAGTAAGCCTGGAACTGAGGGTAAAGAAATAGGAAACAGAAGAAATAGAAATGAGAGTTCCTGCTGTGGCTCAGCAGGTTAAGGATCCGATGTTTTCTCTGTGAGGGTGGGGGTTCAATCCCTGGGCCTTGCTCAGTGGGTTAAGGATCTACCATTGCCTCAAGCTGCTGTGTAGGTGGCAGACGAGGCTAGGATCCGGTGTGGTTGTGCCTGTGGCATAGGGCACAGGCTGGTAGCTGCAGCTCTGATTCAACCCCTAGCCTGAGAACTTCCATATGCAGTGGGTGTGGCTCTAACGAAAGGAAAAACAAAAAAAAAAAGAAATAGAAATGATTTTAAGACTTAAAATACAGGAGAGAACTTAATGATTATCGATCCCATCCTCCCTACTCTACAGATATAAAAACAAACAAAAAAGCTGAAATTTCTGCAGTTCATTCTCACAATAAAAATATTTCATGTGTTTTTTACTTTACTAAGTCATTTTTCTGTTGAAAATTCAGACATCTCTAATTTGTGTGTGTGTGCTTTAAAGCAAGACTTTTTCCATATTTAACAAGAAGAAATGGAGGAAAATATATAAAACATTCAAGAACTATATAGTTTCACATGAAAATTATAAAGTAGTGATTGAAGTGCAAAGACCGAGGTGGTAACTGAAAATTTCGAGTATGAGTTTCAGGCGTATAAATCAAGATACTCCATTTTCATAAGGAATTTCTAGCGATTCATTAAAAGGGCCAGAAAGAGAAAAAGTTTTCTTAAATGATCATAACAATGTTAAATTTGTTCAATTATGGGAGTTCCCTGATGACCTAGTAGTAAAGGACTCAAGATTGTCACTGCTGTGATACAGGTTCAGTCCTTGGCCCAGAAACTTCTGCATGCCACAAGTGTGGGGAAAAAAAAACTTTGGTCAAGTACAATACATAAAAACCTAAATCGCTCATAATTTTTAAGCACAAGGAGACATTATAGACATGCTATGTACAGCATGATACAGCAAAATAATTTCAATTAAAGCTTAGAGATTTTATTTATATATATATATATATATTTTTTTTTTTTTGTCTTTTGTCTTTTGTCTTTTTAGGACCGCACCCACAGCATATGGAGGTTCCCAGGCTAGGGGTCTAATCGGAGCTGTTGCCGCCAGCCTACACCACTACCTCAGCAACACCAGATCTGAGCCACGTCTGGGACCTACACCACAGCTCACAGCAATGCCAGATCCTTAACCTGCTGAGCAAGGCCAGGGATCAAACCCACAACCTCATGGTTCCTAGTCAGATTTGTTTCTGCTGCGCCATGACAGGAACTCCCTTTTTTTTTTTTTATAATTTTGTTTGTTTTTATATATTTTTATTTTATTTTTAAAAAGTTATCACTTATTGAAGTGCTAAAGGTAAAAAACATAACTGATTAAAACGAATACATATTTTTTTTTTTAGTTCAGGAAAGAGACGTCTGAATGAAAATAGGAAAGGAAGGGATAATGATTGTCATAAATTTAGTGCCCACAATGCTATTTATACCATATATAGTGTACATGTGCTCACATGGTACATGTCGTACACACACACACCTGGCTTCAGGTGTATGAACTGTGCAGTTGCACAAAGTCTTGCCCTTGGAAGGGCCCCACACTTGGTGTAATGCTCTGCTGTCACCAACGTGTAGTTCCTTGTAATTCCTCCTCAGTGATGAAATCATCTCAGCTTTCAAGCTATCCACCACAATAAAACAGGGCAAAATATCTAAGAATTCTAATTTAATACACTTATTTTTACACACTTATTTTTCATAGACATTAAGTATCAAGTCTTTTTCAACCTGGGATTAAATGACATAAAATATATGGAAGTGACTTTTAAACCACAAAGTGCCCCCCAGATTCAAGGTATTAATTTCTATAGATAGAAATATTGTATACAATAATGGATATTCTTTTTGACAGATTTCTGCAACAAAATAATGTGCATATTGCTTGAAGTTCATTATTGGAGTTTTATTTAGAAAGAAATTCTAATGCATAAACCATTTTGATTATTGATGAACATAATAGAGAATAATAAGTACACTAAGTAGTGAGCTGAAGAAAGCCAGAGAGTGAATACTTGACTTCTTGTCATGGCACATGAAAAATTCTTAGCCATCTGTCCATCCTGTCAGCACTTCTCTTTGTTTCCCAGTCCAAGTGAAGAAACTTAAAGATCCTATTCACCTTATCCTAACCTTCACAATAAAGTAATACTTTTTTTTTTTTCTTTTTGCCTTTTCTAGGGCTGCTTCTGTTGCATATGGAAGTTCCCAGGCTAGGGGTCTCATCGGAGCTGTAGCCACCAGCCTACACCAGACCCACAGCAATGTGGGATCCGAGCCATGTCTGCAACCTACACTATAGCTCATGGCAACGCTGGATCCTTAACCCACTAAGCAATGGCAGGGATCGAACCCCCAACCTCATGGTTCCTAGTTGGATTTGTTAACCACTGAGTCACGATGGGAACTTCCTAAAGTAATACTTTATATCAGTTGTTCTTAACCTTAGGTATACATTAGAATCTGCTCAGATTTTTTTACTGAAGTGTGATTGATTTACCATATTATATTAGTTTTAGGTGTACAATGTAGTGATTCAGTATTTTTGCAGATTATATCCCATTATAAACTATTACAAGATAATGGCTATAATTCCCTGTTGTTTATCTATTTTGTACATGGTAGTTTGTGTCTGCTAATCTCATAGTCCTAATTTGTCCCTTCACACTTCCCTTTCCTCTTTGGTAACTGCAAGTTGGTATTCTATATCTGTGTGTCTGTTTCTTTGTTACATATACATTCATTTGCTCTATTCCTTTAGATTCCACATAAAAGATATCATACAGTATTTGTCTTTCTCTGTCTGACTCATTTCATTTGGCATAATACCCTGCAAGTCCTTCCATGTTATTGCAAATGGCAAAATTTTTCATCTTTTTTATGGCTTAGTAGTATTCCATTGTGTATATATACCACATCTCCTTTATTCAGTTATCTATTGATGGGCACTTGGGTTGTTTCCATGTCTTGGCTATTGTAATAGTGCTTCTATGAACATTGGAGTGCATGTATCTTTTCAAATTAGTATTTTCATTTTTTCTGCATATATAACCAAGTATGCTGCTGGTTCATATGGTAGTTCTATTTTAGTTTTTTTGAGAAACCTCCAAATGCAATGTGGATATTGCTCAGGAGCTTTGAAAAATACTGATGCTCTGGCCTCATCCCCAAAGAAACTTATTTGTCTGGATGTGAGCTGGGTAATGGGAATTTTTGAAACTCCCCAGATGATTCTATTCCATATCTAAGGCTGAGAACTGAAATGTGAGATAATTATATAGCTCAACAATTTACCAACTGAATAACATATTTCCATTAATACTATTTAGGAGTATACATAAGCTATCCTTAACTTACAGATTTTTTTTTAAAGAAACTAACATAAACTTGGTTTTTCTCTTTACAAATGTATAATCCACGGCAAAGCATATTTGCATATGTGGAACATATAGATCCCAAAGCAGAAATAGGAAGGAAAAACATCAGCATGATACTTCAGATGTCTCAAAACCATTTCACATATTAACTGATTTAATCTCACCAATAATGTTGTGATGGTTAGAGCAGTTCTTGTTTTATTGACTAGAAAGCTAAGATTCAGAGAAGCTGAGCTGAAATTAAAGTCCAGTTTTATGGGAGTTCCCGTCGTGGCACAGTGGTTAACGAATCCGACTAGGAACCATGAGGTTGCGGGTTCGATCCCTGCCTTTTCTCAGTGGGTTAAGGATCCGGCATTGCCCTGAGCTGTGGTGTAGGTTGCAGACACGGCTTGGATCCCGCATTGCTGTGCCTCTGGTGGAGCTGTGGTCAGCTCCGATTAGACCCCTAGCCTGGGAACCTCCATATGCCATGGGAGCAACCCTAGAAAAGGCGAAAAGACAAAAAAAAAAAATCCAGTTTCATGAGTCTACCACATTACATGCTACAGCCTGCTGTACTATAGTCAAACATAGAATTCAAGAGTAAGCCCACACTAGAGGATTAAAGATAGAAAAATGCACCCTTGAGTCCATGTCTGCCCCAGACAAGAGGACATACTCGCTAATGAACCTAACATGTCAGGATGGCCAGAGCTCCACAGAAGTCTCTTGCCAGTTCCTGTGAACATACATTCTAACTAAAGTTTGTGCCTGAAAGAAAACTTATAACATTACGCTAGAATTACATTAGAAATATCGTCTTGAATTATGCAAAGCAATTCACATCCATTGGGGTGGGGGGCAGAGAAGGGGACGGGAGCTCTGAAACCTTCCCAGAAGGAGACTACGGCTAGTCTACCCTGGAAGAAATCATTTTAATACTTACTAATATGTGGAGTACATGAAGCAGTTGGCTGACACATGATTACAAACATTTCTTTAGATGCTCTAATCAGCTGCCTAAAGGGCTTACAAGCATCCCAGGCAAGGCTTTCTTATATTGGGGCCAAGTCAGAAAAATACTTTATTCTGAGTGTTTAATGTAAGAAGAACAACTTGGAAAGATGGAGATTTTTAATTAAGAAATTTTAAATTATGGGAGTTCCCTTCATGGTTCAGTGGAAAGGAATCCAACTAGAAACCATGAGGTTGTGGGTTCGATCCCTGGCCTCTTTCAGTGGGTTAAGGATCCGGCATTGCCGTGAGCTGTAGGTCGCAGACGTGGCTCAGATCTGGCGTTGCTATGGAAACATGGTGCAGCCCAGCAGCTGTAGCTCTGATTAGACCCCTAGCCTGGGAATCTCCATATGCAGTGGGTGTGGCCCTAAAAAGACAAAAGACAGGGGGAAAAAAAAAGAATTTTAAAAGTAAAAGGAAATAATTTAATAAACATGGTTAGAAAATAGATGTTAAAATGCTTTTAATGTATATTATTTGCTCAAATGATTTCAGGTACATCCTTTACCTCATTCTGCTACTGATGTATATTTTTCCCAAAGAATTTCACTCTTCAGTGACCAAAGTCATGCTGCAACTCTGAAATTTCATAGTTCGACATAAATAATGTCTAACTCAACACCACAAATTCTGCAAATTGACTTCATGAGTTTCGTGTAGTCATGTAGTCGTAAACACTGCGGTAGGAATCAGAAGACTTCTCTCAGTGTTCCGCTACATACGTGTATGATCTTCTTGGTATTCTGAAGTGTAAAATGAAGGAAATGAACTGACTAACCTTTAAAATTCATTTATATACTAAAAAAAAAATTCTAAGTTTCTACTTGCTAGATACAGACAGAGTTGGCTTTTTCTTTTTTCTGAGAAAGACCTAGAAAATGCTACTCAAAGGATTTTATTCATCAGTCTTTCTATTAGTATGTTTTTTATTTCAAAATAAATCTTAGCCCTTTGAGTTGGACTTGCATCTCTAATTCCCAACAGAAAAAGATATGAAAATAGAAGAAAGATCAAAAAATGGTAATTATTCTTGAATATTAACATTTATATATTTTTTATAATTAGTATTACCTTTTTGAGTCTATCACACAGGTTCATTAGAAATTTTGGAGAGGAGTTCCCATCGTGGCTCAGCATTAAGGAACCCGACTAGTATCAATAAGGATGCAGGTTCAATCCCTGGCCTTGCTCAGTGGGTTAAGGATCCTGCATTGCCAGGGCTGTGATATAGGCCAGCAGCTACCCTCCGACTCCACCCCTAGCCTGGGAACTTCCATATTGCAGCAAGCACAGCCTAAAAAGGAAAAAAAAAATTGGAGAAATGTAGATAAGTTTCATATAGATTTCATGTGTCTGTGCAGTGCACATTAATGTTAATCACAACGAAAATTATAAAACTTTATAATTGCATAGCACTCTTTATGATATAAGCACTGTTATATAATAAGCAAGAAAATCAGGAACTTAAAGTAAAAGTAGCAGCAAATTTTATTTCAAGTTTAATTTCCGTATCATGAAGCACTCCCTCTACTTCTGTCAAGTCCCACAGTCAAATCTCCATCCTCATCTCATTTGATCTCTCAACATGTAGTGTGACTGACCTCTTTCTTTATATTATTTTCACTTGGCTATCACTTCTGGTTTTCCTCTTTCCACACGAGCCATTCTTTCCTGATTTCATTATCAGCTCCTCTTTGTTCCCGACCTTTAAAAGGTAGCACTATCTAGTGGTCAGACCTTGACACTCTCCTCTTTTGCATTCATACTCACACCTATATGATCTCTTTCATTTCCAGGATAGATGACTTCAAAATTTATCTGTCTCCAGCCCTGGCCTCTCCCCTATACTCCACATGTTTATATTCAATTACCTACTTGTTGATATCTCAACCTGGATGTCCAATGAATGTGCTTAAACTGAGCATAATCAAAGGAAGTCTTCATTGCTTGGCCCTGCACCTACAAAGCTGCATCTCCTCTAGATTTCCCCATTTCAATTAATGGCTGGTTTTGTTGCTATGGCCGAAGATACCTGATTCCCCTTTCTCACAGCCCATGGAAACTACATAGCAAATCCATTCAAATATTTTCTGAATTCACCACTTTCCATTACCTGTATTGGCACCACCTTTTCGACCATCACCTCGCTTCTATCTGCTTCAGTAGCCACCTGTTTTTCTCTTCTTCCAGTTGCCTCTATACAGTCTATTTTCCCCTGCCAGCATGATCTTTTTAAATCACAAATCAGGAGTTCCCTGGTGGCTCAGCAGGTTAAGGATCCAATGTTGTCATGGCTATGGCACAGGTTCAGTCCCTGGCCCAGGTACTTCCACATGCCATGGGCATGGCCAAAATAAACAAAAACAAAAAAAAAAACAAAAAAAAAAAACGTAAATCAGAGTGTCGCTCTTCTGCTTAATTTGAAATTTCTGAATCCCTATAAATCTTACAGTGACATAAAGTGCCTACAGATCTAGCCCCTGCACTCTCTCCTACTCTTAAGCTATTTTCTCACTAGTCATGCTGATCTTGTCATTGATGTTGCTTTTAATAGCTTTATTGATCTAATTTACACCCCATAAAGTTTATCTCTTTAAAGTGAACAATTCAGTGGTTTTTAGTAGATGTGTACAGTTGTACAACCATCACTATAATCTAATTTTTAAACATTTTCATCATTCCAAAAAGAAAGTTTTACCCATTAGCAGTCATCTTCCATGTGCCCCCACCTCTTTTCCCCTCCCAGCCCTGGACAATCTTCAACTGCTCTGTGCCTCCATACATTTGTCTGTTCTGGATGTTTCATGTAAATGAGTTCATATAATATGTGAGGGGTTTTGTGACTGGCTAATTTCAATTAGCATAATGTGCTAAGTGTAGCATTTATCAGTAATTCATTCCTTTTTATTGCCAAATAATATTCCAGTATATTATATATTCCAGTATTCTAAGAATACTGCTTATTCTTTCATCAGCTGATGGACATTTGGGTTGTTTCCACTTTTTGGTCTTGATGAATAATACTGCTATGAACATTCACGAACAAGTCTGTATGTGAATGTATGCTTTCTGGGGTGTAGTTACCTAGGAATGAAATTGCTTTGTTATATGGTAACTATACTTATCATTTTTAGGGAGCTTCTAAACTTTTTTTTTTTTGCTTTTTGCTTTTTAGGGCCGCACCCACAGCAAATGAAGTTTCCCAGGCTACGGGTCGAATTGGAACTACTGCTGCCGTCCTATGCCACAGCCACAGCAATGTAGGGTCTGAGCTGCATCTGTGACCTATATCACAGCTCATGGCAATGCCAGATCCTTAACCCACTGAGCAAGACCAGGGATAGAACCCAAAATCTCATAGTTACTAGTTGGATTCGTTTCCACTGTACCACAACAGGAACTCCCTAGACTCTTCATAAGTGTCTGCGGCATTTCACTCCCACCAGCAATGAATGAATGTTCTAATATCTCCACATCCTCATCAATATTTGTTATTGTTAGTGTCTGTCTTTTTAGATTTTTTTGTCTTTTTTTTTTCTTTTTATCACCGTACCTGCAGTATATGGAAGTTCCAAGGCTAGGGGTCAAATTGGAGGTGTAGCTGCCAGCTTACACCACAGATTAGCTGCAGCTACAACCTATACCAAAGCTTGTGGCAATGTTGGATCCTTAACCCACTGAGTGAGGCCAGGGATTAAACCTGCATCCTCATGGATACTGGTTGGGGTCTTAACCCATTGAGCTACAACAGGAATTCCTGTCTTTTTTATTATAGCCATCTTGTGAAGTAGTATCTCATTGTGCTTTCAAGTTATATTTCTCTAATAACTAATGATGTTGAAGGTCTTTTCACGTGTTTACGAGTCATTCATATGTTTTCTTTGAATACCTGTCTGTGGAAATTCGTTGCCATTTTTAATTGGGTTATTTGAATTTTTAGCATTCGTATATTATGGATACAAAACACTAATCATATTGATGATTTGTAAATATTTTCTCCCATTCTGCAGATTGTCTTTTCACTTCTTGATGATCTCTTTAAAGCACCAAAATTTTTAATTTTGATAAAGTCGGTCATCTCCTTTATAACATTTGTTTTCATATATAAGAAATCATTGCCTAACTCAAGATCATGGAGATTTACTCTTTTACTTTCTACTTAGTGTTTTATAGTTTTAGCTCTTCCATTTAGTCCCTTATTTATTTTGCATTAATTTTTGTGTATGGCGTGAGGTGGAAGTAAAAGACATTATTTTGCATGTAGGCATCCAGCTGTCCTTATACTATTTGTTTAAAATATTATTCTGCCGTCATTGAATTACCATGGGCCTTTTGTTTAATATCAATTCATCACAAATATTAGGGTTTATCTCTTGATTCTTAATTCCTTTTCATTGATCTCTAAGTCTATCCTTACACCGTTTTTTTGTTTCTTGACTTTAAAAGACCCATCTGTCTTTAGGGCATTTAAAATTACTGTTCTCCCTGCCTGGAATAGTTTTCTCATTTTTCCTATTGTCTGTTGCTTCATCCTTTACCTCATTCATATTTCAGCTCAAATGTCACATTCTCGGAGAGGCCCTCTTGACTACCTAAAATAGCTCCTCACTCCTGTTCCATCACTCTCTGCCACCTTTTCTGCTTTATTCTTTTTCATAGCTCATCTCGCTATTTGAAATTATTTATAGTTCACATATTTACTGTCTTCCTCATTAGAATCTAAGTTCCATAAGGGCAAGGAATTTTTTTGTCTGTCTGATAAGGTGCCTGACACTTGGTAGAAAATCAATAAATATTTGTGGAATGAAGGCATGAATCATGATTTGCACAACAATTTTCACTTTCAACGCTACAATGGTTTTTCTAACCAGTAATAATATAATTGAAGCACTTTGAACAACTGACACATCTTCTAAAAACTCATCATCTGTTCTAAGAAAGATCATCATACACTTTTGACAGTGAATAATTGAGAGTATCTTTTGCCAAACATACATGTCACACCTCATTTGTTTATTCAACCAAAAGCTGAGTGCTAACTATGTACCACCCATTGTTCTAGATAGTCAATGAAGAGGTAAATAAGAAATACAAGGAGGTGATTCAGATGTCCTACTTTCATAAAAATCCAGTGGATGTGGATGCTTCTCCACCAGAGCTTCTCTATGATAATACTCTTCAGTTTCCAGGCCTGGAAATGGCCTCAGAAGTGAAACATTTTTTATTTACAAGATTCTTTCTTAGGGTTCAGCAATTAACGATCCTCCAACAGATCAAAACCTTACCTTGAATTTCCTATAGTACAGATTATTTGAAGTTTTGCTTACTTCACTTCCCAAAAGGCTTTTCAAGCAAGTATGTAATTTGTTTCTTCTTTAAAATAAAAGATAAGCCAATTCTTTTATATCTAGAAATAAGCTACCTTCTTTTCCATTTTTTTTTTTTAATCAACTACGCCTCTTGGTTATGAGTGACTCAACCTAATCAGACTTAAGCAAAAACAGACTGTTTCAACTCATGTAAACTGAAACTCCAGGGATGGGGGTAGCTTCAGATAAGGCTTACTGCTAGGCTTGGAGGAAATCATGGCTTTCTCCATGGGATGATTCCCATCTCAAAAAGGCTTTTTCCTTAGGGTATAAAGATAGCTCAAGAGCTCCAGACCCTCTCAGATTTAAAGCTAACAAGAAAGATTAAGATTCTCCTTCCTGAAAAATCTTGATAGGCATCTCACTACTCCTGTTTGATTGGGTTAACTGCCCATCCTATAGACAATCATATTTCTAGGGAATACACTGCTTTGTTTTAGGTCTAGATAACATGACTTATCGAAAGCATACAGTCTGAGGGTAGAGAAGTCAGTGATTCTTCAAAGAGAAGTTGAGGTTATATCTGTCAGAAAAAGGATGAATAGATCTTGAGCAGCAAAAACAGTTTAGAATCCCCTTAAAGCTTTAGAATACAGACTTTAAAGAGAATGCTCATTACAACAAAGCATGGTAAGCAAGTTATTTATAGCATCACCAGGTATCTTTCTGTAACAGCAACTCTCTAATCCTGAATTACACACACACACACACACACACACACACACACACACAGTGCAACTATTTTCTTTGCTCTTTCTACTGGGTTTTAGAGCATTGCAAGACCAAATCAGATCGCTGTCTTCTAGAGATTATAGATTATGACTTCACAGAGTCTTACTGCCACATAACAATCCGTTTGGTCACGAGCCTTTCCAAGATAAAACCCACTCTTTTAATTAGAGCAAGATTAACACAGACCAGAAATATCAAGTAAAGTCAAATGATGGAAGCCAACTCTGAGGCAAATGCATCATTCACTGCCAAGCTGTTACTTATATTTTCAGCCAGAGTTCACCTCTTGATATCAATATCTTAATAGAAAATTGAAAAGCAGATTTTCATTATATAAGCTACTTAGTAGCCTCCTAAGTCTGACCTTTTGCTAGAGCATCCCATCTCCTCTTTGCAAAACCTCTTTAGTTTCAGACCCTTTCTCAGCTGTGAGGAATTCTCTCCTCTTACATTTTATGGGCCCTTTGGGCCTCAGCAGACAGGTGGAACTCCTTGTATGTGACATGAATACTCTCTCTGACATGCTTTATGGGACACAACAGTCACAGCCCAACTTATTAGCCATACCATAGCATCCCCAAGGGGCGTCTAGCTTCAGTTCAGAATTTATGGCTGTTTGTCATATTTATAAAACCACAGTGTCATCTTTGTTATTTCCATTATTAAAAAATATATTGAGGCAGTTCTTCATATACTTGGCACATATGAAATTTGCTTTCCTTAGATTTTTAGTTCTCTCCAGATTGACAATCATATAAAATAGATACAGTCACTACCTTGAAAGAGAATGACTGGAAAATATTCTCAGCAATTTACTTTGTAAATAAAATCCATTGCATATATTTCTATGTAGGTTTTACAGGGATCTGGGGAAAGCCAGAAGTGCATATATATTTTCTACATATTACACTGTGCAGTATAAAATGTTCACATTAGAAAGATACAACCCAAAGTTTAAATAACGTAATTGGAAATGCACAGATATATGGGAAAATGCAAAGGTAAAATGTTTAAGTCATATTAGTTCCTTTTTTCCCATTTTCTAATTAATACTACTAATAAAAAATGTCTGCAAGGAGAACTCGTATGTTGAATAAAGCCAAAATATTCCTTTGAGCTACAGCAAGCTATTATATGTTCATATCCATAGACCGTGAGCCATATAAATACAAAACTATTAGAAACTGCAGTATCCACCACCTATGTTAACTGGTTTTAACAAATTTAGCTCAATTAAAGGAAAAGTTGTAATTAAACCTATCTTTAAAATAAAAACATAGGAGAGTAGTTATGGTAATTGCAGTTACTCCTCATTTAGAAATTGTTCATTAATGACTCTATCAAAAAAATTACATTAGTGGATAGTTTTTTGTCCTTGTGTTGCAGGTGAACTATGTAATAGTTAAACATTATATTTGCTATTAAAGATGTGACAGTGAATTAAGAATAGTCTCATTAAATGGCCAAACCTATTTGATCCAGTTCCCATAGACTCACAATATATGCTAATTAAGTCAGGAATAGGACACAAGTTTGCCTTGAAGGATCTAAGAGGTAAGGCTTGAATGTACCTTCATTATACAAACGTAGAGAGCATATTTGTAATTTTCCTTTGCCCATAAGCAAATTAATAAACTAACCAGTGCTGCTGGGGAAAACATTAAGCCCTTTAAGAAAGCAAACATTTCCAGTCATCTTTAAGAACATTTCCAGTGTATATTTATATAAATAGAAAATATATGCTAATGTATTTCTTTAGACTTTTTCCCTTAACTCTTTACTAGTCATTTGCCTGCTAATCTCTGGTAATATTTGGTTCAGCCTAGTTCCAGTATTTGTTCTGTATTTAAAAGTTATAAAAGTTGGGGGGTTTTTTCCCTTTATGTAACCAAACCATATGCTCCCTCTGTGGTCCCAAGTCTTTCCAATATCTGGGGTCACCCTGTCCAAACTTTACATGGAAAACTAGCATTTTCACCAGAGCCCACACATACACATTCCCCGGATCAGGATCATCATGAATTCCTAGGTTTATTATAGTTTGTCTACGTCATTCCTGGCATTGATTTCACTTCTGCTGAATTCTTGATCTACTTTCTTCGTATCATTTCTTATAACGGCTATTGTCTTTACTACAGCTTCACTCCAAGGTGGACTAACTATAGAACTGCAAAGCATAAGACTCTGATGTCTAACAGATTTCATTGATGATTTGGAGTTTAGGGAGTTATAGAGCACAGAATACTAGAATATTAACCTTCACAGTCCTATTTATCCATTCTTCCCTGTCACAATTTCTCCATATTTTTCACCTCTCTCTTTTTTAATGTTTTTCTCTTTCCCCTAAGATCTGTAACTGCCTCCTCAGGACCTGCTGCCAAAACCCCAAATTCTTTTTACTGAGTGTTTCATTCTTCCTTTGTTTCACCTTTACTCAAACTATAGGTAAAACCTCTCCCCTTTCTCAAATTAAAAATTGTGCTATTTCTAAACAGTAGAGTTATCTACCAAGGAGATGATTTGTTCTTCTCTCCTGGAAAGAGTAACAACTTGTTTAAATTAAATAGCCATCTTTTCCCCAACTCCACATTGCAAATTTTCTTTCACTTTTTCATATGGTCCTTTCTAATTATTCGGAATTTATGTGCATTTAAAGTAGGTAATAAAAATAATGCACAATCTTTTCATTGTTAAAAGGCTTTTAATTTTTGAAAACTGCTAATCAAAATTTAGTCCTGCACACAGTGATGAATAAATACGTACTCATGTCTCTTGCCCAGGTTATTTTAAGTCAGTTGCAATCATAACCGATGCCTATAGAAACATTAAGTATTTTATCAAAATTTATACTGTCTTTTGTGGAGCAGGTTAACATAGGCTAGCCCTGAAATAAATAAAATGTAAATCTTCTCTAATTGGATACAGCTATTTGAAGATATTTAGCTTTTATATGTATTTGATTACCTTTCTGTATCATTTTTACATAGTTTTGTGTGAGAATAGAGAAGAATCCTGGCCTTGGATTTAGTATCAGTGGTGGAATTAGCGGACAAGGAAATCCTTTTAAGCCTTCTGACAAGGTAAGAAGTGAATTTCTTATTGACAATTTTCATTAGAAAAACACTGTATTCCACTGCAGCAATTTTTTTTTTTTGTAATTTTAAGTGTTTTTACTATGCTTTAATAAGCTAGTTAACTAAGAAGCCAATTGGAAACTTTTCAGCATGGGGGGGGGGGAAGAATTCATTGCCATGCTTGACAAATCCTAAAGACAAATACCATATGATATCACTTATAACTGGAATCTAATATCCAGCACAAATGAACATCTCCTCAGAAAAGAAAATCATGGACTTGGAGAAGAGACTTGTGGTTGCCTGATGGGAGGGGGAGGGAGTGGGAGGGATCGGGAGCTTGGGCTTATCAGACACAACCTAGAATAGATTTACAAGGAGATCCTGCTGAATAGCATTGAGAACTATGTCTAGATACTCATGTCGCAACAGAAGAAAGGGTGGGGGAAAAAACTGTAACTGCAATGTATACATCTAAGGATAACCTGACCCCCTTGCTGTACAGTGGGAAAATAAAAAAATAAAAAAAAAAAAACTATAGCAGTCCTAAAAAAAAAAAAAAAAGAATTTAAGCATTCTCTTTGAAAGTTGCTTGTGTTTATGCTTTTTGTTTTGTTCACAATTGTATATATTTTTAAAGGAGGAAATGCACGTGATTCCTAATAAAGCATTTCCAAAAGCATTTATTTGGGAAAATGTTTTCTCATAGTACCAGAATGATTAAATAATGATTCAGCACCAGGGCCAGCTGACTGACATCTCTTTAATCCATCATGTCATAAAGTATTTCACTAATAGAACTGTAGAACTGAAAGACCACAAAGAACAAATATTGTATGAGAAAATCAGAGTTGGGCATGGCAGAGGAATCAGGTCCTCCTCTCATTCTTACCCGAGTTTGTCAAACCAGGGTTAAAGTTTCACCTCCATCGCCAGCTCTAACCTCAACCACTGCTAAACATCTGGTCTGTCTGATCCCTCTGGGAACCACTTGACTTTTTTATTTAAAAAAAATATATATACACTATGAGTTACATGATTTGCCCTCTACCATCAGTATTTAAAAAGCTCTGCTTTTAAACAATTAGTAATTATAATTTGATGATAATTGAAACTATTTCTTTTTTTTTTTTTTGCTTCTTAGGGCCGCACCTACAGCATATGGAGGTTCCCAGGCTAGGGGTCGAATCAGAGCTACAGTTGCTGGCCTATACCACAGCAACATCAGATCCGAGCCGCATCTGAAACCTATACCACAGCTGATGGCAACACTGGATCCTCAACCCACTGAGCAAGGCCAGGGATCGAACCCGCAACCTCATGGTTCCTAGTCAGATTCTCTTCTGCTGCATCACAATGGGAACTCTGATAATTGAAACTATTTACATTTGACTTCATCAAATTTAATTGCATTAAATCACATCATAAAACTTTGGAATGATGCAATAAGACAGAAATTAGATATGAACAAAATCTCCACAGGATTTACCTTTCAGTTATAAGCTGGTGAAGATCCTTTGACTTCACCACTATTATAAAAATAACTCACACATCAATTTCTGATCAAAAGACTTGTTTCTGAAAAAAATTCAGATGTCCCTACTCTAGGTATTTCTCTAGCGTTTAATCCCTTATTTTCCTCTACTTCTTCCCAATCTTTTTATTTTCTACCATTCATCACGCCCTTCTTCCTCTCCTTTCTGAAGAAGGAAGGAAGAGGTTGGACCAAGATGAAGAACTACCGTACACATTAGAATGGAAGGACCTGGAAAGAAATCCCCAGTGGCCATAGATAGGAGTTCCTTTGGTCAACTGGTTGAAGTAGTTCTTCATGTATAAGGAATGTGTGTGAGGCAGCCCTATATAATTATGGGAATTCAAGTTAGAAAAGTTCGTGCATAAGTAACTACTACATTTCCATTTTGAAATGATAGGATAATCATTGATTTAATAGAATTTAACTATTCATGGCTTAGTAGCACCAAGTGTTTACTGAACTTGAAGAAATTTTTAATATATCTTAAGATAAAAAATATGAAAGTTCAAAATTATCAAAAACACGTGATGGTATTTTTAAAAGTCCCAAATTGGGAGTTCCTGTTGTGGCTCAGCAGTAACAAATCTGACTAGTATCCATGAGGACATGGGCTCGATCCCTGGCCTCGCTCAGTGGGTTAAGGATCCAGCATTGCCGTAAGCTGTGGTTAGGTCACAGACACGGCTAGGATCCCAAGTTCCTGTGAGTGTGGTGTAGGCTGGCAGCTGTAGCTCTGATTTGACCCCTAGCCTGGGAACTCTCATATGCCATGGGTGAGGCCCTAAAAAGACAAAAAATAAAAAATAAAAGTCCCAAATCATTGTCTTAATCATCTCGATCCCTCTTTTTGGTTTTACATTGCCTCCATAAGTTTTTTCCATGAAAAGTTAACAACATTATCATTCATAAGATCATTTAAATTCGAAAGACATGTTTTTCTCTCTTTTCTCACCAGCATATACATCTTTTCACTATATTTTTGGAAGCCACAGGGTAATCAATAAATATTTTTCAATTAAGGACACACAAGTTGCTAGATAGTCAAGATGGCTTTTGAATGCTATTGCTTTTATACTGTTGTTTTCAACTGAAGGGGACAGTGAGTGTAAGCCTTTCAAATCATTGCCTGTAATTCTTCTACTATGAAGAACATGAACGCTTTATAACTATTAATTTAATTTCTCATTTTGATGACTCTATGAAACTGAACTATTTCTATGATCTTATAATTTTCTCTTAAAGGCAACATATATAGAGCTTGAATTACATAATATCCATTGAAAGATTTCCCCTCAAAAGCACTTTTCTTTCCCTGATTACTTTCTAAAACACTTTAAATTTGAAAAGCGAGTCTCTATTATTGCAAAATGGATGGGAGTAATTAAAAGTTCCAAGTTTCTTGAAGACTCTCAGATTGCCTTTAATTTATTGATCACACTAACCATGTGATGACTACTTAAAGTGTGGAAGGGATCTAAAGACATTGGCTCTGATAATTTCTATAAGAGTTTAATCCACTCACAAGGAAAGGAATTGTAATCTCTAGGAAATTCAGTTGCATATTCTTAACCCCAGTGCCCTGTCTTTTTAGTGGTTACATAAAATTTAGAATAGAACCCAGTGCCTATGCCAAACCAAAAATACCAAACAGTAAGGAAATGAAAATGAATTTTAAAAGTACTCCTCTCTCCAATGCTGAAAAACAGATTTGGCTAATTTATAGCTGAGGGTGAGGAGAACCAAATTAAATACATGTTTTAATTCAACAGATAGCGCCTGGATCAGAAGTTGATGCTTTATAAAGAATTCTAGTCATGCAAAAGCTTAAACTTTAATATGATGCATACTTTCTTCTAATAAAAAGTCATGGATTAAAAGTAGTTTCCAAAACACACATTATTTTACTTACTATTAATGAATGTTTAAGTGTTTTGTAATGCCATTCAAAATTCTAAGTATGCAAGATATCTGAATGTCTTAGAGTCACTGAAGATTTTCTGTACCAAAGTGTAAATAGTTCATTCCAGTCTCTTCATTACAATTGCTAGAAACCACTGTTTCAGCCAAATGCCAAGGACCACTGTGAAATGGCATCCAAATCAATTACCTGGTATACAGTTAGATAGGAAAAGCATGAAGTCGTCATCTCAAAGAGCCGAGAGTATGGAGCTGGGCCAAAAGTGAGTTGTGTCATCCAGTCTGGTAGAAGTTCCAGTTTAGGTTCTGTGGTAGTGTGAGAATATTACAGAACAACTCTTGGTACAGTCCAAAAGTTAACCGAGGCTTTAGGGAGAAATCAGGGTTAAGCCAGATATGAAGACTGTTTTGTACCAGACTCTAAGAGCTTAGAACAGCATCTGGTTTTGCAAATTTAACTCTTCTCAAAGACCCCAAGGTAGTCCTAATCAACTATGATCTCCTTGGGTTAAACGGATGGAGCAAATCAGTCACGCAATTCATGATATTACAGGAACAATATTTAGTAGTTGAACAACCCAACTCATTCATCGTGGAATTCATTTTTTGGGGTTCACTGCCAGGTGAAAACAGCCTTTATGTACTTGGAAAACCAGATGAAAATGGCCTTACATAAGGCTTGCTTTTGCCCTCCCAGTGAAGTAGATGGAAGCCATTATCTGGTTTATTATTAAGGAGAAACATTGCTGTCAAGACAAGATGCTCTAAAGAGATAAAATTTTGATACAGCAAATCTGATGATAATAATAAAAGTATAGCCTTTTATTGAGTATCTATAATGTGCTATTCACTGTATTAGGTTCTTCATACATAGGCACTTACCTGATCTTCATAACAACTTGTGTTAGTTGAGTATTATTCCCCATTTTGTTGATAACCCAAGGGGTTAATTAATTTGCCCAAGGTCATTTAGCTGACCTGCAGCAAACAAGATGTGAATACAAACTGGTCTGACTCCAAATCCTTTTCTCTTAATAAGCACTGTGATGCATACCTCTATCTGCAAATGTCACTTAGCCGAAGAGCCATGTGACAAATGTATACCCTGTAGAGTTGGGACTAATATAATCATCTAATATTAAAAGAATTACAGAACACTCTCATTGTTACAGCTTAGATATTTGCATCAACAAGTCCTTGGAAGTCAGCATGTATTTATTTATTCTCTATTGAACTTAAATAATTAGAGGCATACTGTATACATTGGATTGCTAAGCATTTATATAACTTTTGGAATAAGCTATTATTACAGTGTAGATTCCACCTCAAAAGAAACCACAATAAACTTTTCCTATATTTAAATATTCATAAAATAGTAATTCGTAATTGCAAAATTTAAGTAATATGCCAATATTGTATCCACCAGATGATGTTAGGAAGAATGGATTAATGGATGATTGATATGACGTTGTTGTGTGATTTCATAAGGCAGCCCAAGACTCTGAAAATGAATGAATTTTTAATAATGCATTCACATAGTTCATCATTCAGGGACTGATAGCCCTCCTTGACTCATTTGAGAAGGAAGGACTAATATTCTGAAGTTTACAGATATTAAGGAAAATTCACAGCCGTTTCTCGATATAATCTGAACAATCCATGAACAATTAGCAGGTCACAGGATCAAAATGGAAGCTGTATTATAAATATCTTCAAATCATTTCACAGCAGGAAATATATATCCTGGGACCCCAGGACCAAAAAATCCATATTCTCTACAGTTTTATCTCATGCTCAGCAGATGCCAGAGATCCCACCCATATTTCCACCCATTTGCGCGGTCTGCTTATAGACACATAAATGATGAAAGAAACAATCCATATTCTTTTTTACATGCTTAATTTGTCTATGGTACAGGTAAAACCCAAGACCAAGGAAGTATATTGGAGGCATGGTAAATGTGAAATACTCTAATCACCAATAAACTCTAAATAAATGTTCTGGAATTTCAGAATAAATTACTGTATCTTATTCTATATAAATTCTATAAGACTGACGCCAAATAGCCTGCAACAAGACTTAGGCCCCTCTTATTTACATCCCACCTTCCACCCTTAGGGGAAGAAAATGGTGTTGGGAGTTCCTGTCATGGCTCAACAATAACAAACCCGACTAGTGTCCTTGAGGATGTGGGTTCGCCCCCCTGGGCTCACTCAGGTGGTTAAGCATCCGGTGTTGCCATGAGCTGTGGTGTAGGTCGCAGATGTGGTTCAAATCTGGCATTGCTGTGTCTGTGGCATAGGTTGACAGCTGCAGCTCTGATTCGACCCCTAGCCTGGTAACTTCCATGTGCCGCGGGTGTGGCCAAAAAAAAAGACAAGACAAAAAAATGGTGTAGAGATGGGTATTGCATCAAATAAATGTTTTCATATGATTAATGGTTAAAAAGAGAAGAAAAGTTAAATGTGCAGATCCAAAGTATTTATTTGATACCTTTATCTGGGGATAGCAATACCCAGAGGTGCGCTTGCAGGAGCAAATTTGAAAATGCACAAGAATAGTTTTCCAGGTTTGCTCAGCCTCATTACATTGGGTGATCCATAAACAAAAAGTTGCAAAAGATATTCTCTTGACTCATGAAAAGGTACATTCCATATGTCTATTTCTTGTCATGCATTCTCCATGAAGATAAAAATCAAGAATAGCAAACATATCTGTCTACAGCTTCACACAGCATTTGATTTGTATTTACTACATAAATATTAAACTACATTAACACATTTCCTTCATTTTGTACAACTCCTAGACAAATATGATTTACTTTACACATTTCTAAATTAATCTTATAATTTATATATCTGTCCCATCCTTATTCTATTCAAGTGATTATGTCATGCAAAGTAATTTGGATCATCTGTTACTTATGTGAAAGTAACATTTAGAAGCAAGGAATAGATATAATATTTTTATACACTGCATTTTTAGGAATTTAGGAAGGGATTGAAACAGATCTTTTTACATGTAAAACTGAATTTTTAAAATAAATAATAAGCATAAATTATTTTACATCACAATTATTAAAGCTGCATCCTAGTCACATTGTAGTTTGAGATTCAGAATGCCACTTGGTCATATGAGAACATTAAAAGTAAGAATTTTTTTAATGAAGTATTTTTTCCTATTCTGTTCTTTGTCTTATATGTTAAAAAAAATCCTGACTCTATTCAGAAATATTGATAGAAATGTAGTCTTCCTAATCTCCTATTAACAGAATAACTACAGATATGACCAACTATATGAGGCCTTTTAAGAAGGCATGGCAGTGTGCTTTAGCCAACTGGATCATTTCAGTGTCAAGATATTATAAAGAAGATATGTAAAGATTTCAACTTGTGTAAGAATGTAATAAAATATAACTCAACACAGACTTCGTTCTTTAAGAAAATATCATTCCATCATATCTATCAAAAAATAATGCAATTAAAAAGTACCTTTTAGGAGTTCCCGTTATGCCACAGCAGTAATGAACCTGAGTAGTATCCATGATGATGCCAGTTTGATTCCTGGCCCCCCTCAGTGGGTTAAGGAGCCAGGGTTGCCATGAGCTACAGTGTAGGGCGCAGATCTAGCACTCAGATCTAGCGGTGCTGTGGCTGTAGCGTAGGCTGGTAGCTGCAGCTCCAATTGGAACCCTAGCCTGGGAACTTCTTTATGCCATGGGTGCAGCCCTAAAAAAAAGTACCTCTTAAATAAGAACATTGATTGGGTCATTTTAATTCAAAAATATATTAAGAAAAAAAAAGCTAGGATTGAAATTGCTATCATTTTGTGATTTTTTTTTAGCAATCAGTAAAATATTTTACAGTAAAATTAAGGCCAAAATGTATAACCAGCTATATAAGTTTCTAGAGTGGAGTTTCTGTTGTGGCTCAGTGGTTAATGAATCCGACTAGGAACCATGAAGTTGTGGGTTCAATCCCTGGCCTCACTCAGAAGGTTAAGGATCCTGCATTGCTGTGAGCTGTAGTGTAGGTTGCAGATGCACCTCCCATCACCTGTTGCTGTGGCTGTGGCATAGGCCAGCAGCTATAGCTCCGATTGGACCCCTAGCCTGGAAAGCTCCATATGCCACGGGTGCGGCCCTAGAAAAGACAAAAGGGCAACAACAACAACAACAAAAATTTGCTAGAGTTAAGCATATTAGTTATGTCTGTCTACTGTGTCATTTTAGCCATTTTAGCATAAAATAAGCTAAATAAAGAGAAAATGGTGTGGGAAAGGATTTAGAGACTTTTTAAACTTGTTCCTATTTGTTTAGAAAATGTTAGAGACTTCTCAATCAAAATATGAAAGCACTGAAAATTAGTTCATAAATAATGCCTCATATAATAACTAACAAAAATTGATAGGTCTATCAATGAAAGAAATTTAATTACTGAAAGTCAAAAATATCTTTTGGAGGAGTTCCCAACATGGCTCAGTGGTTAACGAATCCGACTGGGAACCATGAGGTTCCAGGTTCGATCCCTGGCCTTGCTCAGTGGGTTGAGGATCCGGCGTTGCCGTGAGCTGTGGTGTAGGTCACAGACGCAGTTCGGATCCCGCGTTGCTGTGGCTCTGGCATAGGCCGGCAGCTACAGCTCCGATTCAACCCCTAGCCTGGGAACCTCCATATGCCGCAGGAGTGACCCAAGAAATAGCAAAAAGACAAAAAGAAAAAAGAAAAAAAAAAAAGACACTGCTGTAGTCTACAAATATAGTTCTAGTCTCTCTAAAATATAGTAATCACTAATTGAGCCAAATCTATTTTCTTTGGTAGCTAAAGGAAGTGGTTTACTGGAGTTCCCGTTGTGGTGCAGCAGAAACAAATCTGACTAGGAACCATGAGGTTTCGGTGTCAATCCCTGGCCTCCATCAGTGGGTTAGGGATCTGGTGTTGCCGTGGGCTGTGGTGTAGGTCTCAGGCGCGGCTTGGATCTGGCGTTGCTGTGGCTGTGGTGTAAGCCGGTGGCTATAGCTCTGATTAGGAAGGAAGGAAGGAAGGAAGGAAGGAAGGAAGAAAGAAAGAAAAAGAAAGAAGGAAAAAGAAAGAAAGGTTTACAAAATGAGATTGATCAGGAGTAGGGGAGTTTGGGGTGAACACACTTAGATGGGAAAAAAAAGTCAGATAACAATAAGTAAGATCAGAGAAATCTAAGACAAGTGAAAAACAAACCCAAGTGACTGTAAAACACTCTTATTGTATCACTTTTCTCTTTTGGATGTGTGAGGACATCATGAAAACTCAAAGTTGGTTCTTAAATTCTGTTATGTTCCAACTTAAATCTTCCTTAAGATCCTTTGAATGAGTTGGAGTAAACCCATAAACAGACGAGACTAGATTTCCAGACACAAAGTTAACCTAAAGGTCCTACAACTATGCTGGAAAGTTAGACTACTAGATCAAAATTTAAGGTATGTTATTTAAAAATGTATACATATATAATTAAAATATAATAAAATATATTTTAAAAATACATTTTTAATAAATACAGAATTACATTAAGCAGTAAGTCATAACAGTTTAGGATAACTGTGTGAAATACAAAATTACAATTACGCATTTGTTTAATTGGAATCATCTTTATAATATTAATATAGTTATAAATGGTCTTAGTAACCAATTCTATTTTTTAAGTATAATGGAGTAGAAATTACTGCCTATATTTGAAACCTAGTGGATCAAACCCCATCACTATACACAAACCACATTCCTATAACAAAGTAGTATCATTTACCCTCCAAGGTATTCATTAACAGAAAACAGGGAGTCTTAGACTAAACATTAAAGTGATTAGAGAAGAATCATATCTTAAATTTGTATTTCTCCATGTTTATTGAGGTATCCTAAGATCTCTTTATTGAGAGAGAAATATCATTCAATCATTATATCCCCTATTTTAAAAAATGCTTCTGCCTTGCTCCCAAATGACTAATTTAGGAGAATACCTGGACTAAGGTATAAGATTTGCTTATTCCTACACTGCAGCAAGACCCATGATATGTTGCGATTTGTATGACTTGCACACACCAGTTGGGGCGGCTTCAGTTCTCTTGAAGGTGTCCACCTCTGAGCCATAACATGAGAATGGTCAAAGAGACAGAGAATCAATAACCCCTTTTACTTAGATAACTTCTGCGGTTCATGAAAAGTAATTTCAATGCCTTTACTCTAGATAACATAATCACCTTTTAAAGTCATCATAGTCTCAGATAGGTACAACTGCAAAGTCTTTTTTTCTTTACCTTACACCTCTTAAAAAATTACGCAAGTGGAGTTCCCATCGTGGCGCAGTGGAAACAAATCTGACTAGGAACCATGAGGTTGTGGGTTCAGTCCCTGGCCTCTCTCAGTGGGTTAAGGATCCGGTGTTGCTGTGAGCTGTGGTGTAGGCCGGCAGCTGTACCTCCAATTAGACCCTAACCTGGGAACCTCCATATGCCCCGGTTGTGGCCCTAAAAAGACAGACGACCAAACAAAACAAAAAAGTTGCACAAATAACAGGAGTTCCCATTTTGGATCAGTGGATAAAGAACCCGACTAGTATCCATGAGGATGTAGATTCAGTCCCTGGCCTCACTCAGTGGGTTAAGGATCTGGTATTTCTGTGAGCTGTGGTATAGGTCGGACCTGGTATTGTTGTGGCTATGGCTGTAGCCTTGGCTGGCAGCTGCAACCCCAATTCAGCCCCTAGACCAGGACCCTCCTTATACTGCAGGTGAAGCCCTAAAAAGAAAAAGAATGTACACAAGTAATAAATGAAACATTGTCACTATAAAAATTCAAATAATATGGGAGTCTCCATTATGGCTCAGTGGTAACAAACCCCACTAGTGTCCACGAGGATTTGGTTCAATCCCTGGCCTTGTTCAGTGGGTTAAGGATCTGGCATTGTGTTGAGCTGTAGTGTAGGTTGCCAACCAGCTCGAATCCTTTGTTGCTGTGGCTGTGGAGTAGGCCAGCAGCTGCAGCTCCGATTTGACCCCTAGCCTGGGAATCTCCATGTGCCAGAGGTGTGCCCAAGAAAGAAAAAAAAAATTCAAATAGTATAGAAATATAGAGACCAAAAAGTGAGAAAAAAAACCCTTCCCTTTTCACTCTACCACACATTAACAATGCACAGCTTAAACCCAAGAGCCACTTTGTCAGTCACTGTACCGGGAATCCACAAGTATAGCATCTTCTGTGCATTTGCTACTGGTGTTTTTGACCTCCTGATTTCAAGGCCAGCTCTAAGCCATACTTCCAGCATGGTCTGACTCTACACCAATGTGTTGGCCATTAAATAAAACCATATTGAATCTAAAAGAATCATAGTTTGAATGTAGCTTACAACAAAACAATGTTTCAGCTTATTTTAGAATAAGTGACCAAAAAAGGGGGGGTGTTGACTGAATTTTTCACTTTTCAATTCATTATTGTGAAATGGTGGAGATAGCACCTAAAAGGTCTACAACCGAAGGGGCTTCGGGGGGAGCCTGCAGCGATGATAATCAGAAAGCTGATCACCGGTACTATTTTAGGAATAGCTAGGATGGAGAATCCACAGCCACCTACAGTTACCCACTCTTGTTTTCAATAATTTCTATTATTTTATGCTATGTATAAGCCGAGAAGAAAAGCTGGTAGGGGCTCCAACAGAACCAGTAACCTGTGTGAACCCCAGCAATCCAAATATTTACCACCAGCTGAGGTCTCATATTAAATACAAGTTTTATAGAATTCATAAAATAAAAGAAATGGAAAATATTTTGTTTGTTTTCCCCCAAAAGATGCAAGAAATCTGGAAAGACAGTATGCAAAAGAGTGTGATAATTTATTTTTAAAAGAAAATATGAAAATCAAATGCAAGAAACATCTTTTTTTAAGCTTGAGAATTTTACACAGAAATAAACAGGAAGCAAACGTACTTTCAGTCACAGGAGACAGACTCCCAGAGATTGTTTTTAGTTCATAGGTAAAATTGGAATGCTAGAGCAATTAATTAAAGGCAAATGATGATTATAATTCCTACAGGAATACCTCAGATATTGCAGTTTCATTCCAGACCACTCCAATAAAAGGAATATTGCAATAAAATGAGTCTTGCAAAAGTTTTGGTTTCCCAGTGCATTTAAAAGTTATGTTTACACTATATTGTAGTCTAGTAAGTGTGAAATAGCATTATGTCTAAAAAACAATGTACATATCTTAATTTAAAAATAACTTTACTGCCAAAAAATGCTAACCATCATCTGAGCCTTCAGTGAGTTGTAGTAGTAACAGCAAAGATCACTGATTACAGCTCACCACGACAAATAGAATAAAAATAGTTTTTAAAAAGTTAAATATTAAGAGAATTACCAAAATGTGACACAAACTGAAATTAGCAGATAATGTTGGGAAAATGACACTAATAGATTTACTTGATGGAAGGTTGCCACAAACTTTCATTTTGTAAAAAAAAAAAAGAAAAAAATACAGTTTCTATAAAGTGCAATAAAGTAAAAGTAACAAAGTGAAGCAGGAGTTCCCATCGTGGCACAGCGGAAATGAATCCAACTAGGAACCATGAGGTTGCGGGTTCGATCCCTGGCCTTGCCCAGTAGGTTAAGGATGCGGTGTTGCTGTGAGCTGTGGTGTAGGTTGCAGACATGGCTCGGATGTGGCATTGCTGTGACTGTGGCATAGGCCAGTAGCTGTAGCTCTGAACTGACCCCTAGCCTGCTGCAGGTGCGGCCCTAAAAAGACAAAAAAAAAAAAATTTTTTTTAATAAATTAAGTGAAGCACAGGAAAACAAGGTATGTCTATGTAGAGTAACCAAAGCCAAACATTAACTCTTATATTCAAATTCCCCAAAAGAGAAAAGAGCATGATGATCAGCATCAAAGTATAAGAAATACTCCCATAGTCAATTTGTCATTTCTAAAGGAATCTCAGATAAAAGGAAACAAACTATTTGCTTTTTGGATGCTTTTATCAAGTCATAAAGGCAGTATCTTGAAACCTATATATCTGTCTATATATATTTTTGGGGGGCAGGACTACTAAACAAACTTTTACAGTGACATAAAAGAATGATGTGAGTGTATTTCTTCTGTTAGAATCACTTCATCATATTGTCACTAAGATATTTGTAATTGCACAGCCAATTTCCATGTGTTTATTAGTCTCCTTGTTCCTCCAATGCATTTTTTAATAATTTTTTTTACAAATGCAGCCAAGTGATTTTTATTTTAATATTTCTTTATTTAAAAATTCATGAGAGTTTAGAATTTCTTTAAACATCTATGCATAAGATCTTTGTGAAGTTTTTAGAGGATTTTTGTCAGTTGTATCATTTTTATTTGTATCTCTGTCTTTTGAGACTCACATTTTTAAGGTTTCTAAAGTAATTTTTCTTTTTGTTCATCTTTTATGGATTTTACATTTCGTTGTCTTGTCAGATAAAGTTCAGTCATACACTGAAGTACTATATTCAGCTGTCAATGACCTTCTTTTTTCTCTTTCTCTCTTTTCTTTCCCTCTTTTCTCCCTTTACCTTCATCTTTAGTTTCTAATGGTTGTGGGATAAATCTCTTCTCTTGCAACATATAAATTCCTCAGTTGTTAAGCCGGCAAATCATTTAAAGCCTAAGATATGACTCTCAGCAATTAACCTTAAAATATTTTGTCATCACACTTTTGGATTCTCGGAAGTAAAAGTATTGAGAACACCTTTATTCTTGATGTATCAAGTCTTCTAATAATCACAAGGATTAAGTAAATACAGTCTACTATGTGTGTAATGCTGCTTCTGTGAGCCATAACAAAGCTTACTATTAGTCTTGCACAATTCATTGGAAAAAAAATATTTGCCAATATATGACCCCCCCAAAAAAATTTCCCCTTACAAACTATTTAATCTATGGCTGTGTTTGCTATTTTTATGAGTCATTTTTTTTCCTCCAGAAACACTCTGAATTTCTATAATATGAAATCATAAAATACCATATTCTATAATATTTAACCGAAATGTTCTGAATTATAATTATAATACTATGCAATGTTTATTTGAGATATGGCCTTTCTAGAAACCAATTTCTTAGCATCAGCTAGAGCCAAAGTTTTTCAGAATTTTAAAAAAAAACATATTTTACAAAGTGAAGTTGCAGTTCCCTTAAGACAAGTTCTATTTTGGTGTCTACATTTACAATAGCTGAGACTGTCACAGTCATTCACCTTCATCATTAAATAGCCATATAAAGTTCCTTTCTCCTCTAAAGTTAGAATGGTAAATGTTGGCCTTGCAGACTAACTTTCTGAGTCCTTCAAGGTTTATGTCTAGAGGTGTACGAGCTAGGTAACCATTAAGACAAGGTCAGATCTTAACACTCTGGAGAAACTTATACTTATCCTTTTTCTAAATTACTTGTGAAAGGTAAAACTTTTTTTAAAAATCCATTATGGACACTCTTGGGAAAACCATTCATGACTTATATGAAGACCAGTTTAAACTCCGGGGAAGAAATATGAAATGGCAACAGGTCATGCCTATTTGTAGCATCCAGCCAGCACTCTCTAGATTAGCTTTAGTTCAAACCCGTGGGGGTCCCTCTGTGATGCACGAGTCCATAGGGTCTGTGTCTCTCTCAAGCACACCCAGATATTGGTGTCTGATGGGAGTAAAGACTTGATTCTTGGAAAGGACTTAAAAACTTATCTTGGTTGGTTGTGAGACGCCCTGTAGACGTGATACTAAGGGAAGACCACTGGCGTTGGGCTTGAGCCTGGAAACATTAGAAAAACACACTCAGAAATGCCATAGCCATTAATTAAATTCTAGCAGCCATTGTTACATAGTTGATGATCCTGACTTGGAGCTGCCAAAAGAAATAGCTTCTAAAAGTTATTAAGAACCATCAGAGGAATTCCCTGATGGCCCGGTGGCTAAGGACTCAGCATTGTTGCTGCTGTGGCACAAGTTCACTGGCTTGGGAACTTTTGCAGGCCATATGCACTGCAAAAAGAAAAAAAAAAGAAAAAGAGAGAGAAAGAAGGAAAAGAACCATCAGAAAGCCCTCTTGTTAAGACCCATGTCCACTATTAAGAGTTAACTACAATTGAAGCCATTATCGTGGAGAACCACCGCTAGAGAAACCATAGATGATATAGAAGAGACTTCCCAACCCTCTTCCCATCTCTCCCCTAAATAAAAGATGCAAATCCTCTTATCTGTTGGGAATTGAAGGAAAAGATAACAAACGTTGGCCTTTCAATACACTCCAGGAGGATTTCCTGAAAATAAATCTGGCTCTGGGAGACTCAGAAATCTCTCAATGTAGGTTTTTCTGGGTAAAAATACCTGGGATTGTAGCTCAATCTTCACACTTCCAATAATTATAATAACATTTATTGACTCTGTATTGAGTGCCATCCACTGATCTAAGTGTTTTGTATGAATTCACTCACTTAATATAATCACTATGAGGTATAAACCATTATTTTAATCATTTTACTGATGAGAAGAGGTTAAGTAACAAAAGTTAATTAATTTAGCCCGAGGTCACCAATTTCTAAATGATAAACACAGGCAGGTTAACCCCAGAGCTATGCTTCCTAGTCACTTCTTACACTGAGTGGTGGACAGGAAAAAAAAAAGGCTTCCCAAATATAGTCACATCCTAATTCCTAGAACCTGTGAATATGTTACATTACATGGCAAAAGGGACTTTGCAGTTGATAGTAAATTATGGAATTTGAAATGAGGAGATTATCCTGGATGCAAGTAGGCTCAATCTAATTGCATAGGTCCTTAAAAACAGATAATCTTTTTTTTTTTTTCTTTTAGGGCCACGCCTACAGCATATGGAAGTTCTCAGGCTAGGGACTGAATCAGGCTGTGGGCCTATGCACAGCCACCGCAACAAGCCACTTCTGCGACCTACACCATAGCTTAAGGCAATGCCGGATCCTTAACCCTCTGAGTGAGGCCAAGGATCAAACCCATAGCCTCATGTATCCTAGTTGGGTTCGTTACCCCTGAGCCATGACAGGAACTCCAAAAAACCAGAGAATCTTTCTTAGCCGTGGTCAGAGGGAGCTGTGAATATAGACGAATAGTCAGTCCTGGCCTTGAAGATGGGAGAAGGGGAACCATGAGTCTAGGAATATGGGCATTTCCTAAAATCTGGAAAACACAAGGAAACATTCTCCCCTAGAGATTCCAGGAAGTAATGCAGCCCTGCCAACACCTTCGTGGTAGATTGTGAGACCTGAGTTGGAGATCTAACCTACCAAACTGTTAGATAATAAGTGTGCGATGTGTTAAGCCACTAAGTTTGTGGTAACTTATTACAGCAGCAGCAAAAATAAAATTAAATAAATAAATAAATAAATAACCTAATACACACTACTCATTAAAAAAGAGTTGCTAAGGTGTTTTCCTTCCCTGGGCAAAATCAATTTGCTGTAAACTTAGGGCAAGTTGTTTCACTAGTTTGAACATATTACATGACAGTTCGTTCCACATTTAGCACTCTCCCAGATGTTATAAGAAAGGATAATATTTTAAATCTTGCCAGCAGAGTTATGAAATTGGTCATATGCCATGATTTGGATCTTTGATGGCTTACTGCTGTTTGGAAGTTAGGAGATGGCTTTTTACCAAGCAGTGGGAAGTTATTGTTCTAATTTTTCAGAATACAAATAGTCTGATGCTTCCTCACCAAAATCTATCATCAGTGTCAAAGTAATCTCTGAAGTCAGAATAAAATTAATTTGTTGAAAGGGTGACATACTGCTACAATGAACCTTTTTAAAACAGTGTCAAAGTTTTCTTATTTCTCATCAATATTCATCCTAACAGAGACCACAAAATAGGTCCATAGTTATGTGGTCTCTTTCATATGACAGTGTTTATATACATAAATACAGTGGAAAATCAGTGCACTGGCATTTTCAGGCAATCTTTTGGGAAACATTCCACCTCCACAAATAATAAATACTACAGACCATTATCAAACACAACATTCATTGCTGTTTCAACTAATGTGGCAATATGCTGGCTAATAATATATCTGCATAGAAGAAAGGAAATCATACCAAAGGGCAGTAGCAATTTCTTAGTCTCTAAAATTTATTGATTGAAAAGAAATATTAAAGCTTTAGAAAACTGCAGTAAGTGTTTTGGAAGACTATGGCTACCATAACAGTAAGCTTCAAAACAAGTCTTCAGAACAGTAGTTGGATCCCGTGGAGCTTTGTGATGGATGAAATTAAACCTGCGCTACATTTGTATTCTTTCAGCAGTCAGGTAGTGGCGTGTTGCTAGTTCCTCTCAACTTTGCAGACATGCTGGCCATAATTTAGCTGTTATGGTCTGGATTCATACAAATATTATTAAAACTGTTTCTGCACAATGAGCTGAAGAAAGGCAATCAAAATTAACTAGGTAACACAGACTTAGACTGCTGCGATAAAATAATAGTCAAAACAATTTCACCTTCATCACCTAGAAATGTAGTGGCTTATTTTAGGCCGTAGTGTCATTCTGCCTGTTGTAACAGAGACCCCAAGAGCAAAGAGGGGGACCTCTGGAACTGAGTATATAGTCTCCTAGAATGATGGAGTATGAGAGTTAAAAGGACTGTAGGCATTATATTTGTTTTCACAACCCGTACACTCACTGGTCTAGGGGATAAACCACTGTGCCTTATTTAACTGTCCTTTTCCAACAACCACTTCTCTTTTTCCTTCTGAACTGACCTTTTGTACAACTGAACTGATCGAAGTAACTAGCTGTTTGAATATCACTCCAAATAGTGACACCATTAACTTAAAAGTTTTTTTAAGTTTTTACTATTTTCCTAATGCTGTAAGTAGTGCCTAATCATCACAGAAAAATTGGAAAACACAAATAAGCAAAAAGAAAGAAAAAATATATGCATACATTTATATGATGTCTCATTACACAGTACAACCACTGCTGGTATGTAGGAGTGTATCCTTGCAAATAATCTCCCACACAAATATACACATAAACAAGTTTCAGCAAAAATAGTGTTTCTTATACCACACATAATGTTCTGTAACTATAATACCCTCATAATTAGAAGCTCTGACACTCTACAGATAAGCCAGATGCAACTTTTTTTATTAAAGTATAGTTGATTTACAGTGTTATGTCAATTTCTGCTATACGGCATAGTGACTTAGTCATATATATATATACATATATATATATATATATATTCTCTTTCTCATACTATCTTCCATCATGTTCTATCCCAAGAGATTGGATATAGTTCCCTGTGCTATACATACAGTAGGACCTCATTGCTTATCTATTCTAAATGTAATAGTTTGCATCTACCAACCCCAAACTCCCCATCCATCCCACTCCCTCCCCTTTCCCCCTAGAGAACCACAAGTCTGTTCTTTATGTCTGTGAGTTTGTTCTCTGTGACTGTGAGTCTGTTTCTGTTTTGTAGACAGGTTCATTTGTGCCATGTTTTAGATTCCACGTATAAGTGATATCATATGGTATTTGTCTTTCTCTTTCTGACTTCACTTGGTATGGGAATCTCCAGTTGCATCCATGTTGCTGCAAATTACATTATTTCATATTCTTTATGGCTGAGTAGTATTCCATTGTGTTTATGTACCACATCTTCTTAATCTATTCATCTGTTGATGGACATTTAGGTTGCTTCCATGTCTTGGAAATTTTTTAAATAATCTATCATACCACTACCATAATACTTGTAATACTGTTTTACAGTTGGTGGTTTTCTTGACTTCTTCTGTATTGTGAGCTCACTGAAGCCAAAATTATATTCTATATATCTCTATAATACTAGCAATGAAAGTCTAGCAAATAGGAGACCTTCAATAAATGTTTGCTTTGTGTACATAATATGTAAAATTGACTTTTTTATAAACTAAATCATGTTAGGAATTTTGTAGCTATGCAGACACAAAATATGTTTAATATTCATGTTGGAATTTTCCCACATTGAGTTTATTCATTTTACTTTAAAATTCTCATTAACATGAAGTAATACTTATTAATAAACCAGTATTATATATAATTCTGGTAACATTTTTAAAGTGTACATTGAATTTACAACCTATCAGGTAGGAGATATTTTCAATGATGAATAAGACAATTTTAGAAGTTATACAAAACATGGTTTAGTACTTACTATATACCAAATTATTTAAGAAACAAATTAAGAATATATTGTGACATTAATTTATTAAAAGCAATATGAGAATTTTTTATGCAAGTAAAAATGTTGCTTTTCTTAAACTTGATTTGGAAGGTGGTACCTTGCTTAAAATACTGTAATAATCTTTGAACTTTACATGTATAAACTGTTTTTAATCTGTTTTCTCTGTTTTCTATATGAATGAAAAAATTGTTTAAGTAGACCTAGGTCTTGAAAATAGAATCCTAACCTCTGTTACTTCTGACTTATAGGGTATCTTTGTTACTAGGGTTCAGCCTGATGGACCAGCATCCAACCTGCTGCAGCCTGGTGATAAAATCCTTCAGGTAAGACACATAAAAAGCAGTGCTTTCCAAGGCCAGCATTGAAACAAATATGTACCCATGTTTTTAAGTTGAATGACTTGAATTAAATAATTGAAAATAAGTTCTTCTTACATTTCTGATTTGCCTTTGATGGAGGGTGCGGGTTGAGAGGCAGGTCAGAAGCCAATTCAGTCTGATAGAATCCTGTACACCCCGTACCTGGCCATGGCAGGTGTTCTGCATATTTTTGTTTAAATAAATAGTGTTATTTTGGAACTGTTAGAATTGATTTGTACAAGAATCTATGCATTGCTAGGAAATGTAAATAAGAATAATGAAGTACCCAAATAGGGTATATATGTGACTTTAGATGAGTGAGAAGGTACTGGTCCATGTTTAATTTCTTATTAGTAAGCTTATTACTGTTTGAATAATGTGAAACACATGCTTATATCCATCTACTCCCCCTGTACAGATGCTTGAACAAAGTTCAGCTATATATAAGATGACTTTTTAAAATATATTGTGTGATGGAAAAGACGTTTCTCTAACTTAAAGCTCTGTGTATCAGAAAAGGATCACTCCAAAAAATAGTTAAATACATGCATGGTATAACCTTATCCATTTTGCTTTCTTTGTCCTTCTCTCTAAATTCACTTTCACTTAATCATTTCCTGCATAACAGAGCAGGATTCCTAAGCGTCATCAATTTATTTAAGACTCAGGAGTTCCCGTCGTGGCGCAGTGGTTAACGAATCTGACTAGGAACCATGAGGTTGCGGGTTTGATCCCTGGCCTTGCTCAGTGGGTTAAGGACCTGGCATTGCCGTGAGCTGTGGTGTAGGCCGGCAGCTACAGCTCTGATTCGACCCCTAGCCTGGGAACCTCCATATGCCGCGGGAGCGGCCCAAGAAATGGCAAAAAGACAAAAAAGACATTTAAATAATAAAAAGCACTTTAAAAAATTTATTTAAGATTCAATATTTGGACTTATGACCACAGAAATTTCCCACTATATAACTGGGTAAAGCTGACATTGCATAGATTTGACCATTTGAAGAAATTATAAAGTGATTCTACATAATAAACTGAAGAATCAGGGACACTAAGAATATAGGATGTGTGGGAAAGGGCCTTCCAGTCAGGCTGGCTGTGCAAATAATTACCAGAATGCAACTCAGCTCTGAGGAGGTCTTCTTCCTCCTATTTACTGAACCGTCTCGAAGAACCTTAGAAAAGTAGAAACCCTATATTCATACATTTTCATAATATTTTATTCTCACAAATATTTTAAACTAGCTATCAAGATCATAAAAACTGAAGTTTTCAAAAGTGATAATTATCTGAAAAGACTATGGTTTTGCTCCAACCTGTGGCAATGTCACAGTAGAAATACTATTCAAAAGGTCGAAGTCTATTCCATGCAGGCAGAATACCAGGTTAGTAGTTGCCTTTTTGAATTAAAACACTGAAACAAAAAGATCATAAAATAATCTAAAGTTTTCGTAACCAGTTTATTATTGAAGTTCTTTTTTTTTTTTTTTTTTTTTTTTTTGTCTTTTTAGGGCTATGCCTGAGGCATATGGAGGTTCCCAGGCTAGGGGTCAAATCAGAATGGTAGCTGCCGGCCTACACCACAGCCACAGCAACACGGGATCTGAGCTGCCTCTGTGACCTATACCACAGCCCAGGGCAACGCTGGATCTTTAATCCACTGAGTGAGGTCAGGGATTGAACCTGTGTCTTCATGGATGCTGCTCAGATTCATTCCCACTGAGCAACAATGAGAACTCCTGAAGTTCTATATTTTTTAATTGCCCAGCTAGCCCTCTGATCGTAGGCATTTTATATCATGTCAATAGAACTCACATTCATTATATTAACATTAACTGTGGTTTATAGTGCATCAGAGGTCCCCCAGCTCAAAAACTCAACTGTTCAATAATTTTATCAATTCTCATGGAAAAGAGCTAAGAATAATCTGATAATGTAACTCCCTAGCACTTGATACATACAGCTGTTTAGCAAAGGAAGGGGCAAGTTTTTTTCTCTACTGAATTTCAAAAACATTATTTTGAATCTCAGAGTCTGTAAAAAAATGAAACCAGTTAATCTCAGATCTCTGATCTATTAGAATACCAGGCTGAGCAGAAAAGCATCCCATAGCTTAAAACAAGTTTGGGAAGTTGCCTTCATCCATGACAGAGGGAGGAAAAGAAAGGTTTTTCCTTTCAGAGTCAGAAAAGAAATATAAGTTCCTGGTGTGGCTCAGTGGTTAACGAATCCGACTAGGAACCGTGAGGTTGTGGGTTCGATTCCTGGTGTCGCTCAGCAGGTTGAGGATCTGGCGTTGCCCTGAGCTGTGATGTAGGTCACAGACGCGGCTCGGGTCCCGTGTTGCTGTGGCTCTGGTGTAGGCCAGTGGCTACAGCTCTGATTGGATCCCTAGCCTGGGAACCTCCATATGCTGTGGATGCGGCCCTGGAAAAGACAGAAAGACAAAAAAAAAAAAGAAAAGAAAAAAAAAAGAAAGAAAAGAAATATACTTTACTGGATATTAAAAATGTATCAATAGAGAGATAGAGATATAGATATAGATACAGATATAGATATCCAGAAGGAAATGAGAATTGACTATATATATATAACTGGATCACTTTGCAGTACAGCAAAAATTGACAGAACATTGTAAATCAACTATAATAAAAAAGTTTTTAAAGATAATATATAGTTGCAAGGATGGAATGAGCTTCTGGCTGTGAAATTCTAGAAGGGTTATAGGTAGGAAAATGAGAATTTAGTATTTCTAGTTCCTGAGAGGCATACAGCAACAGTAAAGGTCACAGAGAAATGAATTCACATGCAAGAAGTAGGAGAGAATTGGTAGCCAAATCAATTAAAATCCTCAAAAACTGCAGAAGAGCTGCACCTGGAATGTCTCTTCTCTTGACAAATGACTATCAAGGATGTAACATTTTATCTTTGCTATAGAACTCATTTGTATCTAGTACAATAAAATCAGAGTCCATTTTCAGTAAAAGAAAAATGCTCTTAGACCTTAATCAAATAAATTACTGTATTTATAGTTTCATTCATACTAGTTATAAAGCACAAGTGACCCATTATACTTTCCGAAGGAAATAAAAATGGCTAATTCTAAACTGAACTCATTGTTAACATCAAATGCTAAGAGAGCAAATTATATTTTTGTCTCTTTAAAATACTATGGCTCTTCGTTCAAAAAACTCTAGAAAAATGAGTTTATAACACTGAGTTACCTATCACAAGATCATTAGAATATATCTGCACTAGAGCAAATTTATTTACAAAACTTAATGACAACATACAACCTGGAAAATCAAGGTAAAAGGAAAAATCAAAAAGCAAAAAGTGAGCCCTCCTTTAAGTAATGGCAGTTACTGGGTTTGATCTAACCCAATAGCAAATAGCATAAGACACATAAACTAGCAAGAGATATACCTTTCCAAAATCTCCCCCAAACCCACAATTTATTATACAAGAGCTAGCTCTTTCTTTTTCTGTAACTCTTTTTACTTACAACTCTCTTCTTAGTCTGCTATGGTATTATAAGCTTGTTATCTGAATTACAGGAAGGTGTGTATATTAAGAGATGATGTTAATTAAAACATATTCACATAATTTTTCTGTCATAACTATTCATTTTCCTAGAATAGATACTATAATTCATGAGCATATTCAAATGACTTGCTGTGCTCATTAGTAAGTCATTTTGTGTTAAGACAGTGTAGCATGAGGAAGAGCACTGTACTAGGGGAACTGACCCTTCACAGCCTCCCCTTCCGTAAAGTCCAATTACAGAAGAGTGAGAGAGAATAAGTGAGAGCGTATGAACCATAAAAAACGTTATTCAGTTGAACCATGTGAATGTGCCCATATTTGACCATTTTTGAAGTGGCACTTTTGTTGGTTTAATATCACCATTTCTTTTTTCTAATGTTCTGTCCAGTTAAAAAATTCAGTTTAGGAGTTCCCACTGTGGCTCAGTAGAAACAAATCTGACTAGTATCCATGAGGATGCAGGTTCGATCCCTGGCCTCACTCAGTGGGTTAAGGATCCAGCATTGCCATAAGCTGTGGTGTAGGTTGCAGATTCGGCTCAGATCTTACATTGCTGTGGCTGTAGGATCTGACATGTAGGCTGGCAGCTCTAGCTCGGATTTGACCCCTAGCCTGGGAACTTCCATGTGTCACAGGTGCGGCCCTAAAAAAACAAAAACAAAAATCCATGAGAACGCAGGTCTATCCCTGGCCTCCCTCAGTAAGTTAAGGATCCAGCAATGTGGTGAGCTATGGTGTAGGCTGCAGACGAGGCCCGGATCTGGCATCCCTGTGGCTGTGGAGTAGGCCAGTGGATACAGCTCTAATTCGACCCCTAGCCTGGAAACCTCCATACGCCGCAGGTGCAGCACTAAAAAAAAACAAAAACAAAAAACTAACAAAAAAATCCAGTTTAATTAATTATACATTTTACAATTTAAATATATATTTAAATATAGAAAATGTATTGGTTATAGTTTGTTGAAAAGATGACTAGATTGGAAAAAAGAATTGGTACTTTATACTTAACATGACTCACAATTATAACCTACAGCTCACTTGTAGTACACTGAATTCTAGGCTATCATGGTAGCCAATCCCTACCCTCTTCATTTACCTACCCCACCCCTTCCTCAGACAAGAGCCCAACTTGGGCAGGAGTAGAAGGAGTAAAAGATTTATAGTTAGGGCGTTCCCGTCGTGGCTCAATGGTTAATGAATCCGACTAGGAACCATGAGGTTACGGGTTCGATCCCTGGCCTTGCTCAGTGGGTTAAGGATCCGGCGTTGCCGTGAGCTGTGGTGTAGTTTGCAGATGCGGCTCAGATCCTGAGTTGCTGTGGCTCTGGTGAAGGCTGGCAGCTACAGCTCCGATTATACCCCTAGCCTGGGAACCCCCATATGCCGCAGGAGCGGCCCTAGAAAAGGCAAAAAGACCACACACACACACACACACACAAAGATTTATAATTAATTTATGGCATTCAGTTCTATTTTACCAGGCATGAAGAAAGAAAACCCCAGACTTTTAAAGGTTCTCATTGAGTTGGAGAATTCAAACATGGACAGGGCTTGGAGTGGGGGTGGAGGTGAGGAGAAGATAGTGAGTGATAGCTTTCAACGTTCAGAATGAAAAAAGAAAGTTTAGACTTCCCAGAAGTCTAAATGAAATAAATGTCTGTGGATGGCTGTGTCAGTGGTATACAGATATACAGTTCTCTATCTGTATACAACCACTGAATCAAACCTTACCCTTTTTTTTTTTTTTAAATGGCCATATCGACAGCATTTGGAAGTTCCCAGGCCAGGGACTGAATCTGACTGAGCTGCAACTGGGGCAAAACCAGATCCTTTAACCCCCTGTGCTGGACCAGGGATTGAACCTGTGCCTCCACAGTGACCCTAACCACTGCAGTTGAATTCTTAACCCTCTGCGCCACGGCAGGAATTCTAAACCTTCCTTTTCTGAATGGAAATTGTATACCTCTTTTAATGACCAGCTGCTAACAGTACTATCTTATCAAAGTTTATTTATTCAACAAAGTTAAACAAATGAAATGCTTTCAGGAAGCCATAATTAGTGTTGCAAATGCCATGCGCTAAATCTCATGCCCTTTACTTGTAGAAGAGTTTATTTCATACTTGTAGTCTTTTACTTAGTTTTCCAGACCACCAAGAGGAATGCCTCTGGATCCAGGCACATTGCCTGAGCAGGAAGCCATAGGTAACAGTTCTACTGTCTAGGAAATATTTAGACCAAAAGAAACGAAATTCAAAAAGTACAGCAGACTTATTCAGTATAGAATAGCCTCTCCCAATGGAATCCCTTAAGATTCTTTTTTTTTTTTTTTGCCTTTTAAGGGCTGCACTTGCGGCGTATGGAAGTTCCCAGGCTAGGGTCAAATTGGAGCTACAGCTGCCGGCTTACACAGCCACAGCAACATGGGATCCGAGCAACATCTGCGACCTACACCATGGCTCACAGGAACACCAGATCCCCAACCCACTGATGGATACCAGGGATCAAACCCACATCCTCATGGATATTAGTCGGATTAGTTTCCCCTGCACCACAACAGGAATTCCAAGATACCTTTTTTTAAAAAGGGTTCTTTACTCACAGAAGTTTCATAGCCACCTTAGATTCTATCTCTTATTTCAGAATTTCACAATGTTCTAATGTTCTGAGAACTTGAAAGATCTTATAAACTTATATTTCCTGACATATTTAACTATACAACTCTCTTTACCAACAACATCAATTAATTACTTCCAGAGAACATACTTAGGGGAATGTCTCTTACAGAAGCAATTAACTGAGTCCATGGCTTTATTCCCGAGAGTATTCATGCTCCTAATTATTATCATGAGTCGTTAAGAATGGTTTAGAGTATGCGTAATTCTCTAAATTTTAAAAAATTTCTCCCCAGGAAGGCTACAAAATAGGAGAATTTTTAGTTATGGTTAAAATGAAATGGGAGGCCCTTAAAGAAATAAACTTTTAAGTATTTGGAAATTTCACCAAACATTTTCCAACAAGGCTAAATTAGTTAACATTTTTTTATAATTGACCTTTTTTGGTGGTTGAAAATCAAAAACAATGGAGAAGTTTGGGGAAAGGCAGGTGCTAGGGGTGGGGGAGACGGGGTTCAGCATCATGTAACTCCCAGGGTTCAGAGAAATTATCATTTATAATGGTAAAATACATTGGAAAAATGTTTTTAAAATACAGCATGGTTAGAAGACAAACAAAAATAAGTTTTTAAATGGGTATGCTTTTCTATGCTGGAGTTTCACTGCATATCTTTATCCATTTGGTTTGTTATTCATGTATAAAGTTCAATACAGATTCAAAAAATAATATTTAGATACTGAGTAAAACACGAAGACCAATTTTAAAAAGTTAAATTCATTAAGCCGGCTCTAACTTCCAAAATTTGGCCAAAATAAAAATAATATTAAGCACCCATATTGTGTCATTTATAACACACATCAACCCTGCAAGTTATCTATTGTTGACAGAGGTTAATTTATTTGAGCTTTTTCTATTACATGATACTGATTCCACTGGAGAAAATTTTACTGATAGCATCATATTCATCACGTTTTCTATTTATTGATTTGGAAAATATGCATTAAATGCCCATTATGTACAAAGTATTGTGCTGAGCAATGTGGACAATGTAACTAAGTTTCTACCTTTACCCAACCTAGCCCAGGAAGTAGACATGAGTTAAGAGAGATGGGAAAAAGCTGACTTCAAACGTGTGTGAAAATCAATTCCCAGACTGTCTTCTTTTAACAGCAAGCTCTCCACCAAAACAGGGGCCACCTTGACTACACAGAGTTCCCTGAATATGAGAGGTTGAGTTTGTAGTTGCTTTCACGGTGAAATAAAAGAAATAAAGTTTAGCTTGTTGGGAACTGCTTATAAACCAAATTAGGGAATCATTAGCTAGGATGCTCATTCAACATGTTTGATAGGAAGAAAACTGGTATTCCAAAATCAAAGCAGGCAAGTAAGTCTCTAGCATCAGGATACTATCTTGTGGCTTCCATGCCCTGAGTTTCTATACAAATAATTGACAAAGTCTTCAGTTTGAGTCTTTTCTATCTTGCCATGTCTTTTTCTTTGAGCCTGAATTCAAGAAACATTAAGCTGCAGTAGGTGTGCACTTAAGACAGAAGAGAAATTCTTATCTGTGTTTTATTCCATGAGAAAATTTTACTACTACAGTAAAACCCACTAAAACTTCAAACTTTCTCACACTTAAAAAATGCAGTGTAAATTTTTCACTGGAACTCTCTGAGAGTTTAAGGTCCGCAGTTCAGATTTTTGATAGAAAGGGAAAATTTTCAAAAGACTTGGCATATAGTCAACATAGTATTGATTACACAGTATAGTCAGCCCTAACTACATCCTAATATTTAATGAGTACTCTCTCAAATTAAAATTCTGCAGTGGGACATAATTTCGGGTAATATGAAACAATTATAATTTCCTAAGATTCCCACTGTTTGGTTTCATAATGTCTGGCTATCAGGATTAGAGAACTGGAAGAACTTGCCCCATAATTGCTATGTATTTTCATATTCCCTCATCCCAAGAGCTACAGGCATTCAAAGTACACTATATTAATGTACCAATATACATATCTAACACACAAAATTCATGTGTACTGGCCCTTTAAATGTCCGTTGAAGGTGAGTGTAAATCCATTCAATATCACATTCCAAGTCTCTAAGCTCATTTCTCTTTTAGATTCTACAAAGAGTAACGCTGTCCTTTTTATTGAATAATCCCACCAATGTTGTGGCCAAGGCTTTTCAAAAACTAGTTTTTAAAAATTTCAAGCTTTGAGTCATAGGGGTACAACAGAATTTATGGGAGAATTACAGCATCCTCTGGAGAATTTCTGTAGTTTAAACATCCATAATTTATCCACTTAAGACATTTACCAGAAGAACATCAAAGATAAATTCAGGAAGGAACAAGAGGATGAAATCCTGAAACGAGTGTGTTTTACAGTGAATTGATGAGCTGTAATTGCAAAGCTCTTACGTTTTGTTGGAATTGCAAATATTTTCATTAACTCTCTATCTTTTCATGTCTACATCATGCAAAAGGGCAATTTAAAAACATTTTGTGACATAGATGTCAAATGGAATTAAAACAAGGAAGGGTATCTCTGGAAATAACATAAAAATTATCGTAAAGTGACCCCTTATACTTTCAAATCAGCTAAAGCCAAAAACCCATTAATTATACATTCTTGAAGCATAAAATTTTCAGAATATCTTTTCTTTCCTAGATTTTTTTCTTTTTAACTGCATTTCATAAGCCATTCACTTATTTCTCATTTTTCATTGTTACAATTTCTTCAAAATTGCACACATTTTGTTATAATCCATGACAGTCTGTGTGGCAACATATTTCTTTTTTTTTCTTTTGGGGGCTGCACCTGCAGCATATGGAAGTTCCCAGGCTAGAGGCTGAATCAGAGCTTCCAGCCTACATCACAGTTACAGCAATGCCAGAACCCAGCTGTATCTGTGATCTACACAACAGCTCACAGCAACGCTGGATCCTGAGAGGGGCCAGGGATCAAACCTGTGTCCTCATGGATACTAGTGAGGTTCTTAACCTGCTGACCCACAACAGGAACTCTGTAGCAACATATTTGAGAACTTTATTAATTTAGCATTTATTCTTCAAATAATCACTTGTGATAGAACATGATAGAAGAAGATAGTATGAGGAAAAGAATGTATATGTGCATACATTTTACATATATGTAAAACTGGATCAGTTTGCTGTACAGCAGAAATTAACAAAATATCATAAATCAACTATAATAAAAAAAATTTTAAGCAAATCAGGAGTTCCTGACATAGCTCAGTGGTTAACAAATCCAACTAGGAACCATGAGATTGCAGGTTCGATCCCTGGCCTTGCTCAGTGGGTTAAGGATCCTTCGTTGCTGTGAGCTGTGGTGTAGGTCGCAGATGCAGCTCGGATCCAGCATTGCTGTGGCTCTGGTGCAGGCTGCCAGCTACACCTCTGACTAGACCCATAGCCTGGGAACCTCCATATGCTACAGGTGCGGCCCTAGAAAATGCAAGAAAGAAAAAAAAAAAAAAAGCCAAATCATCTTTTGCATTTGTATTATACACTTATTCAAAATATCAAATGTGTAGCTATAGATTAGATGCATTTGTTTCAAAGCATCCTTGGATTTATACTCTGCAATTAATATTGCATAGTATCTGCCTTTATTTCCTCAGTTCTATTCACACATGCAAAACCTTTAGAGTTGAGGGAGTTCCCTGGTGGTCTAGTACTTAGGACTTGGTGTTTCACCACTGTAACCTGGGTTTAATCCTTGGTCCAGGGACTGTGATTTCCCCATCAAGCCACTGCACACCATGGCCAAAAAGAAAAAGAAAAGAAAACCTTTCTAGTTGAAATGTTATGATTCTTTTGGTCTTCATTTTAATTGGAAAAGCCCTACAGATACGTAGTAGTAACATAATTGTCTGATTCCCTGTTTGACCCATCAAAGATGTAAGCCAGGTAACCATATGCACTTTAACAAACACAATATAAATTCTCTTAGCTCTTCTGTCCTAAGGAAGAAGAAAGTTCTCGAAAACCGAGATTCTCTCTCCTCCTTCCATTCAAACCCTTCTTCCAACCCCTTCTGTCATTGCCTCCCCTGGCATCCTAGTGGCCCACATCGAGAAACAGCTCAATTAATCTTAAAATATGAATTCATTTAATGAACCTAAAACATTTGTTTTGACCTGACAACACCCAATGAAATGAATTTTGTCAAGACTCAGAGAGTTGAGACATAAATTCTCATCTAACCCCTAGCTGTGTGAGCTTGGCTATTTCATGTAATCTCTCTGATCCTCACATTTTCATCTTTTAAAAAAGTTAAAGTTAATGAAACAAGAAAAAACAAGTTCCTTCCTTTGACATTTTGTCCTTCTATTCTTGTGGCTTAATACAAATTATGTGTCTTAAATTCAAGGAAATAATAGTGAAGTAATATGAATAGTAGTAGCTAACATTTATCAGTTGTTTATAGTGTGCCAGGCCCTGTCCTAAGCACTTGACCTGTATTAATTCTTTTAGCCTTTAATAAACTTTCTAAAATAATTTGCCTTCTGGTCTTTCAGAATCCTTCTGGTAACTGAAGCCATTCCCAAGCAGTCCTAGTTGCGGTCTTTTAAATAGGCCTCTTGAGATTCACCAAAGCTCTGGCTTAGATCCAAAACATTTCTGGGGACTAGAATTACAGGTAGAGTCCTAATGTTTATTTGACTCAGTGATCTAATTTATCAACCTACATATTTCCTTATGAGAAATCAGCTCGATTTGAGTTTACAACTTTATAAACTACCATTTGTGCTTGCAAAGCATGAAAACTAAAAGCCAATGCTTTAATGCCATATTAAAAGCTAATTTATACAAGGGGTCTCTCTAGCCTTGAATCAGAACCTGGATGTGGACCTGAACATCTTGAAGCCTGGTTTATTGGAAATGGACCAAGATTCAAGGCCAGAATTAATCTAACTATGCTTTTCTCTGCTCTTTCCTCTCTACTGCAGAAAACTAGGGTTGATTGAAGCCGCTAAAAATGACTTGATCCTCTTGGCTTTCCTGATACTTTTATGAGCACTCTACCATGATGCCTTTCAGGATCACCCTTTCCAGTTCTCCTCCTGCCAGTTTTCCTGTTCCCTCCCCTTCAAAGCACTGGTACCCAAGAGAATGCCTATTCTTTAGATCAGCTATCAGGCTAGAGCCAGCTTCCTGCTGTCCTCTGGCAGGAAGGATTGGGTCCTGTTTCACCTTGCCCTCCCTCACTTCAGATAGATGTACCTAGATGCTTAGGTCAACAACAAATTCTGTCTTTTCCGTTCTGCTCTACCATCCAAAGCAACAACCCCATTCTGCTTCCCCTAGTTAGATTTCCTTCCTTTCACAGTGCTCCCTTTTAAACTGAATTTCTCGATAAACCTCTCAGTATTCCATGTGGAAAAGCCAGACTACAGTAAAAGCCTAGCCTCTGCTGCCACTCTGACCTCCTTCCTGAACCTCAGTCTCTTATTTCTAAATATGTGAACAACATTTTCCTTGCATGTGTCATCAGTATCACAATTTACATTGTCTTCTCTTGCCTACTCTTCCTCCAAGGTTCCCATTTTCCGTTAATGGCATTACCATTTGAATCTTGTTTGCTTCTTATACCCTTATCCAGTCAGATGCCAAATTTATAGATTCTACCCTAAGAGTTTTACCCTTTTTAATCTATTTCCTCTCAAGCTTCACTGCCCAAGCAGATAGTCTAATTTAGTCTTTTCATTTTTGAGAAAGTTCACATGTAGCTACAATACAATGAAGCCACAGTTAAAACTGTAAGAATGAGAGGTTCAGCATTTCTGTAGATTTTAACTTAGGACTAAATGTTATTTATACCAGTATTTCTCAAATAAGTGAAATTAAACCTGTTAGGAATCCACATGAGAATGACAGCTTTGCAACCACAGTAAAGAAAAAAATATTATGTTAGGAGGTGATACAGCAGCAATTTTAAGGAAAAAGTGTTCATTGTTTCATCATGATCAGTGAAATATCAGTTCAAATCACTGAAAGCAGTTGTGAGGTATTATATCAGTGAAGTATTGAGAGAAATAATTAGAAGGAATATTGTGGTATCAGATGATTCATCCCAAGCTGCGTGACCTTAGTCATGTTGCTTGGCCTCTCTGAGGTGTAGCTCTTTCATTTATAAAGTAACAGGATTAGCCTAGCTCACACAGAAACTAATTCATTTCTGGATGGGATTGAGAATTACTGTATAAATAATGAATATACTTGCATTTAACAATGAGGGAAGAGGCCCTCATACTAAGTGAAGTCAAGTCAGAAAGAGAAAAACAAATACCATATGACAACACTTATATCTGGAATCTAATATACGGCACAAATGAACCTTTCCACAGAAAAGAAACGCATGGACTTGGAGAACAGACTTGTGGTTGCCAAGGGGGAGGGTGAGAGAGTGGGATGGACTGGGAGTCTGGGGTTAAGAGATGCAAACTATTGCATTTATAGTAGATAAACAATGAGGTCCTGCCGTATAGCACTGGGGACTATATCTAGTCACTTATGATGGAGCATGAGAATGTGAGAAAAAGGAATGTATATGTGTATGTGTGACTAAGTCACCTTGCTGTACAGTAGAAAATTGACAGCACTGTAAACCAGGTATAGTGAAAAAAATAAACATCATTAAACAATGAGGGAAATAAAAATTATCCTTTTAATATAAAAATATATAAATCGGAGTTCCCGTCGTGGCACAGTGGTTGACGAATCCAACTAAGAACCATGAGGTTGCAGGTTCAATCCCTGGCCTTGCTCAGTGGGTTAAGGATCTGGCGTTGCCGTGAGCTGTGGGAACCTCCACATGCCGCGGGAGCGGCCCTAGGAAAAGGCAAAAAGACAAAAAAAAAAAAACCAAAAAACAAAAAACCATATTTCAGGTGTATCTGTCTGTTACTCACCAGTGTTTCTCTATGATTAGCCTAGTGGCTAGGACTATGCTAGGACAGTCTTAAGTAGGATACACTAGAGACTTGATAAATACGTGCTGAATTAATAAGTTGAGTTGAAGCGTGGTGAAGGTAATTAGCTGTTTCTATAGCTGCAATTCTATAGTTGCACTTTCTATAGCTGGATTTTAAAAACAGATGACTTTTGGTTGCTTAATACTCCCTTGAATCTTATTATTATAAACAATGATAGAGTGATAAGTATCTTACACTGATCATCCTGTTTTATTTGTGTATTTACAGGCAAACGGACATAGTTTTGTACATATGGAACATGAAAAAGCTGTATTACTACTGAAGAGTTTCCAGAACACAGTAGACCTAGTTATTCAACGTGAGCTTACTGTCTAAATATTTTTTATAAATAGTGAAGATACGTCTAGCCAGACCTAATGTTCAAAAATAAATTTATACATAGAAACAAACTTTGCCAATTGCTGGACCAATGGCAAACATTAGTGCCAAATGTATAATACTACATGTTAGCATTGATCATCCTTAAAAATGTTAACTATATAAATATGATGTTCATGTGGTTATGTATTAGTTTTAACTGTCAGCCTCTGGCTGTGCATTGGTGCAGTTTTGTTTTTGTTCTTGTTTTTTTTTTTAATCAAATAAGTTTCTTCTCGAAGTGGATTTCATATAATTTCAGAGCACGGAAGCACACACAAGCTCTTTACGAATTCTGCTCTCCATCAGAAACACTGCCTCAAAGTTGTATATGCCTTTATATAGAAAATACAAATATAAAGAATTGTAATTCCCATAAAATATTTCTAGCACAAGGTATATGTTGGCCTATATACAAAAAGAATATAGAGAAAAAAAACAATATTTTCATAAACTAAACATCTCGGATTGAGAAAGAAAATATATCTTAAAATAAGACTTTACTATATTGAATCTTTTTTCAATAAAAATTACATGATAATGCCTTATGAAAGTAACTGTACATATGGTATAAAGTGTTTATATTTGGTTCCATATTCATTTGCTAAATTCTCATAACACAGAGTGAAATATTTCATAAATTAGCCATTTATCTCTGGGACCCAAATAAAAATAGGACAAACTAATTTGTTCAATGCCTTCAGCTAATTACAATACATGCAGAGTTAAGAAACAGACTAAAGGTCATTATAGATAAATCTTTTTCACCACAAATTTAAGCAGTGAATGATGGGTGGCAGGAAAGGTGTTGCTTTATTTCTTTCAAGTCTATGTTGATTATAAACTGTAGCCTCTGTGATTTCTTTACTTGTAAATGTGGAATTTCTTTGTGTGTTGCTTTATCCAATTTGCTACTTTTAAATCATTTAAAATGAGTTTGGGGTATTGATAAAATTTATCATTAAGAAAGACTATTGTTAGAAAGTTATAGTGGGTGATAAAATAAACTTTGGTATTTAAATATGAAACTTCAAATATAATTTCTCAGAGCCATGGTCTACCTGTGTTATTAATTTGAGTGCCTGTTTTTGAAGGCAGAAATGGAGAAAATACTTTTTTACCCAAAAGTTTCAAAGTGTATAAAATCTCAAATTCTGTCTCACCAAAAACAAAGACAAGCATATTTAGTACATTATTAGTTATTTTTACATTGGAACTGTTTTCCTCTATAAATGATTAAAAAGTCACTTTATAATCCTTTAAAAATATTTCTTTTATATATTTGTCATTAATTTGATTAAAATATTAATTTGAAATTCCAGAATAATTTCCCAGAGTGGGTTATAGGCAACCTCTCTCATATTTTCACATAGCTCTTTTTTTAAAAAAAATATATATATAGTGAATTTCCTTTACTTGCTAGTGTTCCAAGTATTTTGTTAAGATTTTCACAATACTGTCATATATTAATATCACCAAAGCTCTGAGAGTAATATTTGTAAGTTAACTGTTTTATGGGGATATTGAAAATATTGTATTTTTGTAGGGTCTATTAAAATGAGTGTCACTTATTAGAAGTACAGTGGTATTTTTTTGGCAATAGAATTTGTCACTTGAAGGCAAATGATACTTCACTTTATAAATGATGCACTAATTTTGATGTTGCTTTATGTCAGGGTAACATTATATTATGATTTTATAGGCTTTGACATTCAGCAAATGATTAAATGTTTAACCAGTATGCTTCCCAGAAGTAACTTTTAAATGCATTTTAATATATGGACAATTTCTGATGAGAAATGTCTTTCAGAGCCTAATTTTTTTCTTTGTCAAAAACTCACACCAAGCCACCCTATTCAGCCACTGTTATAGGAGGATCATCATTAAATTAAGAGAGAGGCCCTTACTGGCCCCGCAGGATCACTTAAAGGAAAAACAAACTCATGGGTATAGTTTGGTGGCAATGAAGCACTTCAAATCATCCCATTAGTTTTATTTAATATTTTATGGGCAAGGTGGGAGAAAAGCCAGAGAAGGGACTTTCCAAGTCTTTTTCTTATGTCAGATTCCCACATCAAACCCAGGGCTTCAGGAGAAGTTTCTGAGGCCAAGCTGAAAGGATCCTGATCCTAGTAAACTCCTCTACCACTCCTGATGTGTCAGCATTGTCTTGGGCCATGCTTTAATCCTTCCTGTTTTCAGGAAATGAGGAAAAGAGAAAAGGGATCCCTGACCAACTGGAAAAGAAATCTGATGTGCCAAAGCACCTCATTGTCAATGGTACTGCCATGCTGCATGCTGAAAAAAAGGCAGGTAATAATGAAAAGAGGCATTTTTTTTTTTTTAGGTTGACTGAAAAAAAAAAAAATCACTAACCAGTTAAAGGGGGAAGAAAAAATCTAATCAATTCCATGAGTGCCCAAAACCAGTAGCACACTGATTGTTGAGTATTGGCTTTTTTGGAACAACTGGTTTTGATGCCTGAAATTAGAATCTGGTTTATGTTCACAAAAAACAAACAATAGTTAAGGATGTATGCCTTTAAGAAAGAAAGAAAGAAAGAAAGAAAGAAAGAAAGAAAGAAAGAAAGGAGAAAAGAAAGAAAATCAACGGCCACAAAAAAAAAAAAAAGAGTGGAATTCATTCTGACGCCAATTGACCTACCTTGGTCTTTGATTTGTACTGGGATCTTTCTGCTGAGGAAGCTGTCTCTACCTGACAGATCAGTAAGACACAATGGAGGGGAATGAGAAAAATCAGAGGTGGAAAGAATCAGCACTAAAAATGATTAATAGAACTGCTGCAGATTTTGCAAGCCAAATATGCGTTAGTTTAAAATAGTTTTTTAAACTATTTTACATGGCTTATCATACATTGTCACAAAAGCTCTCATGATAGACAATTCCAGCCTGCCAAACAATACAAGCTACCTAAACAAACATAGTGATTTCAAAATATAAGGGTACTTTTCACAAGGAATATTGAAAGTCAGTATAATATACAAACATTTGCATCATGCTAATTTATTGTTCATCAAAACCTATAAAATATGTGTGTCGTAGTTAATAAGAATTGTAATTACAGAGATGTCAAACAACCTTCGTTGTTTCTGGTCCTTACGTTGGATTACCACCTTCAAGAAGGAAAACAGTTTTAAAGAGAGGGTAACAAATCAGCGTTAACTAGTTTTTAATCTTAACGATGATTACACATATATTATCAGTAATATAATTACTTTTTAAAAGTAGGACGGAATATCTTAGTGAGCTAAAGAGAGGAAATATTCAAAGGGAGGAAACCTTTGAAGAAATTAGTTTTATATATTTAAATATTAGGTGAAAAGTATCTGACTTTGGCGAAATGATTGATGAAGGAAGCTAGAAAAACATTTTACTTTTAATTATAAAATTAATATCTCCACCACAACTTAAAGCTTTGGAAAATATACTGTGTTTGTCAAATTGTATTTCCATTGGCTTTTAAGGCTCTCCCCAATAAATTTCTGCCCCTCTTTGGCACACAGATCAAGAATGTCTACTCTGGAGGTCCCGTGTGGCACAGTGGTTAACGAATCTGACTAGGAACCATGAGGTTGCAGGTTCGATCCCTGCCCTTGCTCAGTGGGTTTACGATCCGGCATTGCGGTGAGCTGTGGTATAGGTCGCAGACGCGACTCGGATCCCGCATTTCTGTGGCTCTGGTGTAGGCCGGCAGCTACAGCTCCAATTAGACCCCTGGCCTGGGAACCTCCATATGCCGCGGGAGCAGCTCTAGAAAAGGCAAAAAGACAAAAAAAAAAAAAAAAAAAAAAAGTCTACTCTGATGAATATACTCTTAACAAAAGGCACTACAAAATAAGCAGATAAAAAGCCATGTTGGCATAGGACTATTGCTCTAAGTTTTTGGTAAAGTCAATCAGCCAACATGTTTGACTAATTCCTGACGCACTGACCAAATAGCAGATTAACTGAAATACATGGTCAGTAAAAAGTTATGCAAATAATGCACTCTAATAAGTTAAGAAGATGGGTCCTTTAAGTAGTATCAAGAAAAGTAGGGTTGCGTTTCCCTAACGTTCCTCTCATAGAAATGCTAAATCTTTCTGAGTCTTAATAAAATTTTCAAACACTGGGTTGGTGATGTGCCCTCTCTTATGGTTGTAGTTATCTGATCATCCGAGAATTGAGGGGAAATCTTCAGATTCAAGATCATTTGCATGAACTTTTTTCCTTAGCAATACACCTTTCATTTAGAAAAGCATCCTGGGAGTTCCCATTGTGGTCAGTGGAAACGAACCCAACGAGTATCCTTGAGGACGTGGGTTCAATCCCTAGCCCTGCTCAGTGGGTTAAGGATCCAGCGTTGCCCCAAGCTGTGGTGCAGATGCGGCTCAGATCCTGTGTTGCTGTGGCTGTGGTATAGGCCAACAGCTATAGCTCAGATTCATCCCCTAGCCTGGGAACTTCCATATGCCACAGGTGTGGCTCTAAAAAGGAAAAAAGAAAAGAAAGAAAAGAAAAGAAAAGAAAAGCATCCTGACTTGGTCCAGAATGTATTTCCCCTTCACTCAGCAAGACACCCCCCCTCCCCCACCAAATATCCATTATAGCAAGAAAATAGGATGTGGGCTGTGGAAAAATAAATGTGCAGCATAGAAAGCATGTTGGTTAATATTATAGGCGATCCTGGGTGTCCACTCTCCTAGGCATCCTTTCAGCTTCATTTGATCTAAAGTATTCAGAGGAGTATTTTTGAACACCCCACTGTTCAGAACTAAGGCAGATGCAGTCACATCTTCTAATTGTGTTCTGAATCTGCTGAGGGTGTTTCTCTTTCCAGTATGCAAAACCGACCTCTCTTCATTGCTGCTGTTGCTGCTATAGATCCATTCCTCCAATTCCCCATGATGTTCCAAAGGCAGTGGATGGCTGCTTGTATCCCGCTGACACAAGGATAAGAGGCCCCCTTAGAGTTCTGTTTGGAGACCCCTGAGTATCAGCTGATGGTTCCAGCTTCCAAGTGGGAGGAACTTCCTTGGATGATCAAGGAACCTGATTAGTTGCTTTAACCAAAGCTCAAAGCATGATGTCTCTGACAACATCAAACAAAGCTTATGCACAAGGGTGAGCGTGGCAATGCCTTAATAGAACTGTTCTGTTTTCAAAATGTTGAATTTTACATATTGAGGACTATCTCTGAACCTCCCAGCTGATTTTTATGGGAGGTTCCAATCTTCCTCACCTTTGACACCGTCTGCAAGAAAATGGCTTGGAAACACTGCCTGTAAGGGTATAAACTGTATGACTTTTACTTTGGAGAATGCAAGGATTTCTGATAAATGGATGGTGAAAGTTCACTCCAAGTTTTTATTAAAAAGAATAAATGAAGGAGTTCCCAGGTGGTGCAGTGGGTTAAGGATCTGGCATTGTCACTGTATCAACCCAGGGTCACTGCTGTGGTGATCTCTGGCCCGGGAACCTCCACATGCCACAGGTATGACAAAAATAAAAAAGAATAAATGAAAACCTAGGAATATTGAAGCCCTTGGACTTTTAACTGTGTGATTATCATCATTTTCCCTGAGAGCAGTTCTATGGGAAGTAAGGAGAGAAAAACAGACAAGGAAAATAATTCACTGGCTCCAACTTTAGAAGCATTACTTCATCTGGTAGTGTTTCCCCTGTTTGGTTTTGGGCAACAGTCAGCTCACACTTTGTAACAACCCACTGAGTGCCAAGCAAGCTAGGAAGCCGGCCTGAATGTGAGGCAGACTCTGCAGCCGCACCAATACCTCCCTAAATTTTCCTGGGCTGCAAAACCCTCTTTCTTTGCCTAATTTTGTTTGTGTTTGTTCGCAGCACCTCAGAGTAGAAGACTGTGCAATTCAATAGTGTTTATGAAGAACGCACTGAAATCCTGTTACTTTTGTTAGTCTGGTGTTGGAGCCAGTGTAGGCCTCCTCTGCACCTCCTCCCCACCCCCCGCAAAACCCAAGGGTCAAATTTCTACAGGTGTGATTTTTCAAACCTGGCATAATTTTCTTTTCTCCTTAAAAAAAAAGTTTTAAAATGTCTCGTTCTTTAAGCTAGCATAAGTTTCAATGTGTCTAGGAATGAGTATTGAGAAAAAAGTTAAATGAATCATCCAATCTTTTTCTACTTTTGAAAAATACATGTGATTTTTCTTGAAACTATCACCGTTGCCCAATTGTATTATTTGTGCCAGTTTCTTTAAAATAACATGGTGTGTTAGCAGCCTACAAGTAGTTAAGTATCTCTTTACTTTGAGTAAAAGTATAGAGACTTTTATTTTCATCAGCAAATTCTGTAATTCCTCCATAGGAGAACAATTACTGTAGCTGAATCTCAGATGCCTAAGGTATGTCTTTCATAAATTCAAAACATTTGGGGGACATTTTATTGAAGAATTTAACGAAAGCGTTAAATGCAATGTTTATAAATATTTGTTGAGCATCGACTAGATACCAGGCACTGCAAGGGCTATAACATGGTCTCCTCTGCACAGAATCTTACAATCAAGTGGAAAGATGAGAGAACTTCCAGATCAAAGGCAGTACAAGGCAATGTGGTGAGTCCCTTTGTCCCCACCCTCAGCCCGTGGATCTCAAATGGAACCAGCATTTTTAGTCAACTCGCTTTGGGGTTTGCGCATCGTTGTTCCATTTGAAGCTGCACGTAGGTCTCCCTACTGCATCCTATGGCCTTTGGGAAGCCGCTCTGAAGGTTTCCCTAGACTTAGGACAGTATTTGATGGGTTAGAAGTGGCAACAGTGGATGCCTTACTGGACAATATAAATGGCAACTGTAATCCCTTAAATCTGGAATAGAATTTTGCTAGTTTGTTCATTCCCAAAGAAGAGACTATTAGAATAAGTGAATGTCCCTCAACCAGCATTGTGTCTATACACCCCCAACACAATGGGGGAAAGAGATGGAATTCAGTGTTATAAAAGGCTTGGCATGTTTGATTGAAGAGATTCTTCTATGCTAAATGTCCCCAATGGTCCTTCCTATGACTACTGCCCCTAATCGACTATTCCAGGGTGCATGTGAGTCCATAGGATCCAGTCTTAGAATGACCCACTCAGAAATGCAATGAGTTGAATATTCACTCATCTGGCTGCACTTCATGTTGACTTACTTCACTCCCTCATTGTGGTGAAGAATATTTTCATGGTGTGCTATTTAGCCCGTCCTGTGAAAACACTGTTTGCATGAGGTTGGATCACACCTATTCACATATCATAGACACCTGTTTATTCTACCAAGGAAAGTTTTGATTACCTGAATCTAGGAAATGCTTGTTTTTCTTCACCCAGTCTAGACACGCTTGGTGTTTAGACACCTAAAAGTCCTTACTTTTCACTGAGTACTTTCCTATTTCAGCCTTTGCCCACAATACTTTCTCTACTGGAATGGCTTCCTCAACCCTCCCCTTTCTGAATTATCAAAATTACAGGCAGCCTTCAGGGTTCAGTTTGAGCATCACCAGAAAATGTTCCCTACTCTTAATTGGAAGAAATGTCTCTTCTTCAAATGAATACCATCATGCTATTTTTTGAATACTTTATAGTACTTCTCACTTTCCACCGAAGGTCATATAGAGGCTTGATATACATTTGTTCTTTCTCTCCTGTCACCTGCACAGTCCTTGAAAGGATCAGACAAAACTTAAAAGAGGCACTCTAGACAGAAGAACTTTCAGAGAGCACGTCTGGTTTTGCTTACTTTGTATCACTTGTGCCTGTCATAGAGTCAGAAGCATAGTAGGTGCTCAATAAATATCTGTACAATGATCCAGTAGATAGGTCTGGCACATAAACACACCTAATAAATACTGAATTAATCAGGAAGATGATGTTCAATTTGCATAGTAACCTTAAATCATGAAATATGCACATCCTCAGTTCCTTCCTAATTTTCCCTTTTTTAATTCTGCCTTGTAACCCAATCCTCCTCCTGTCCTCGGCAGTTCTTCTAAGACCTTTTAGGTTCTTGTGCTGTGCTGCAACAGTTGCATTTAATTTCTCTTTCATGTGTTGTATGGACCTTAATACTGTCCAAAAAGTTTAAGAAGTGGCTTTTGTTCATTTAATCGGAGTACATCATGTCTAGCCTTTTGATTTGCTTAGGTTTTATTTCTCTTCTTGGAAGAAGTCCTGCCTATTGATGCCAGGAATCTCTTAGAGAAATGACTGCATAAGGTTGAACTTACAGAGCCATGGTTTTGGTCTTATAGGCATCATAGAGAGACTCAAGACTCCTTTATTTTACCAGAGGCCCAAGGCCTGGAGAGGTACAGTGACTCTGTGAACTAAGGAGACAAAAGGACATGGTTAGATCTGGTTTTAGTTTAGGTGTTCTAGCTGTACACTGTGACTTGGGAGATTACTTTGCCAGAGCTATTTTTAAAATTTGGAGGTATGGGAGCTGTGATAGGTGATGGGGTCAGGGAAAGGCCGTTGTGAAGAGGGCATCCTCAACTTCAATTTAGCTCTAAAATTTAATGTAACTACTGCCTCATGCTGTCTGTTCTAGAATAAAGAAAAGTCTATCCTCAAGCCCGTGGCCATAGTTCTGCATGACCATATTTTCACACTGCATTTTGGATCATTTCATGGACAGATTCCACTAGCTGCATCCCTAAAGTGAAAATGACATATACTCTGGGCAGAATTTATGGGCCACTGCAAAAATTAACATGATTAACTATTTACAAAGATCACAGAAAATCCGGCAACCTTGATAAAAACCACGGTCCCCCTCCTAAACTATTATAGAGGTCAGATTCTAGCCTGTTGATCTCGAAGTAGAAAGAAAATTATTTACACTGCCATTGGCATTGCCTTCATTAGATACTTCTCTTGTAGGGGGGAAAAAATGGAATCCAGCCCCTGAAAAAAAAAGTGTCTAAGTGGAGAAAACACTAGGTTAGTAAGCTTCTAACCAAAGTTCTCTGATTACTTCATAGGATCTTACTTTCTTTACAAATAAAGCATTTCCTTCTTAGCTTTCTTTCAACAATTTTTCCCAATTTTTTCTATTTGGATTTCATAGCAAACTGACTACAGAATTGAGTAAGACAGTCTCAAACATTAAATCCATTTATCATTTACTATTTTGCTTGTACTAATAATTCTAATTACCCCAACTGCCTCCTCCGCCTTTTAATTTCTTTGTTTGATGCAAATTTGATGTCTCCTCTTTATAAGAGAATTTGCTAAAAGGCTGATTATGGCTTCTTTTCATTAAATTTTATGTCTAGAAACCCTAAGTATATCTTGAAGGAAACTTCCATCATTTTCTTTGATAGTATGGTGCCTCAAACTGTTCAGATGCCTACACTTTGGTCTTATAGCTCAATGTCTATATATTTACATGAGGAAAACAATGCCAATTTCTGTTTGAACAAAAATGAAGTGAAAATGAAAAGCGTAGGAATTCCTGGTGGTTTAGTGGGTTAAGGATCCCGCACTGTCACTGCTCTGGCTCATGTCGCTGCTGTGGTACAGGTTTGATCCCTGGCCCAGTAACTTCTCCATGTCATGGGTGTGGCCAAAAAAAAAACAAAAAGAAGAAGAAAAAAGAAAAAGGAAATGAAAAGTGTAATATTAATTGCAATGAGAGAGTAACATTATTTAGAGTAGTAAGTGGGTAAGAGTATTGTAAAACTAAGAGTACTTTAAGTATTTTAAGTAAGAGTATTTTAGAAAAGTAAGAGTAAGAATAGCTGGATGAAGGAGAGAAATTAATAAGTTATTAAGGGAATAAGAATGAGAAAGGGAAAATAATAGAGAAAAAGGACTGGTAGAGAAGAACAGAAACTGGATTACAGCGATCAGACCCAAATTCAGATGCACCCTCCAGTCCCCTCGTGGCCATGCCCCTCCTTCAGACAGTCCCAGAATTCCTTCTCTCTCCCTCCCATCTCTTCTGACCAAAAGAGTGATCTTTCAGCTCTTCTGGTAGCTTTCCTCCCTGATACTCTTCCAGTGGTGGAAAGAATTCAAAATGAAAAATAAGGCATATATTAGAAATACGTTTCATGTAATTGCCATTCATTACGAGAAACTACTTTGGTAACATAGTGGGTCATTTTTAGTCCAGTAACTTCTCAGTAAAGGAAGAATCACTAAAACTTATTTAAAAATATTGCCAGAGCACCTCTCTGTAATAAAGGTTATTATCAAACAATATAGCAGAGGTAAAGGTTCTGCCAGGAAATGAAAATGATTGTTCTATCATAAGACAGAAAAGGACCTTGAGAGGATCTGGTTCACCTATCAGCCTTCAGGGAAGAATTAAATTCCTCCAAAGAACAGGCTACTGCTTTCTTCAGTAACCCACCCTGGTAAACAATAAATCATCTGTTTCAGCCCAGTGAGACCTTCCTTTTAAATTACCAGATTCAAGTCTGACATATACTATCCTCATACACGGAACAGTTCCACATTTTTCAAGAACATGTCTGCCATTTGGAAGAACTGCCACTAGAGGGAGCCCTATATCTTATTATGTATCAAAGTCGCAGCAAGTCTGTGGCTTGCATAGCCACATTATCTCAACAGTCCTTGTTTATGCTTGCGATGGTATGTATAACTGTTACTAAAATAACTGTCTATAAACTGTTGACAAAACTCTTAACACCCCTTTCCATACTTTTTTGAGAGAATCAATTTTAAATAATGCTCTAAATTTAAACAATGCTATTAAACAATAATAGAAAAAATATTAAAAGCTTTGAGCTTATTTTAAACAGTTCTGTCTTTTTTGACTAAACCTCCCAGGTTGTATCAACCACCCAGGACCCGTTACAGAGAGACTCTGCTCTCTCTCTGAGCCTCAAGTGAACGTGTGATTTCAAGTTTTGATATTCTAGTTGTTCGGCTTAATGATTATATCTACCAGTTTAATAGTTCTCTAACTTGCTTCTGTTTTCCAAATATTTTGTGCCTACCTATCATTATTTTAACAAACTTCCTTCAGATATGCTCATTCCAAATATGTGGAAGGATATTTGCTACAAATTATTTAAAATATGTATTTTTGAATGAGCTCTCCATAGCTTAAACATCAGGAGTTACATGAGCCTAGCATAGCCTTGGCTCTGTAATTCTAATACTAGTCCAGTATGAATGTATGTATCTGACACGTGGCAGTAACAAGGTATCTAGTATAAACTCCTAATTTTTCATTTTATCTATGTGTACAAGTAATTAGCATATTATAATCAGAATTTACTTTATTATAAAGTGAATAAGGAATATATTTCAAAATGTATCCCATAAAGTGATCATCAGATTCAAAGGGGAGTTTCCAATCTCCCCCAGTCTCCCTTCTTTCAGCCAGAATATCTGGGCGTTGCAGGCACAGAGCCCCTGGCAGCCTTGGTGGCATGTGTCTTCAAGCTATTTTGGTTCTTGGGCATTTGGAAGTCAGGGCCTCTAATGGCTAGATCACCGTTTTTAAAACCAAATGTTTCTGTTTATTCTTCTAGGTGAATTATATCCTCATCCTCAGAGCTTAGCCAGCATCCTTGTTTGGGCCTCCCCTTTGCCAAGTCCATCAAAAGCTTACTTATTTGTGAGTTCATGGCACTTCTCTGCTAACCATTTAATCTTTGTTTCTTCTAAACCCAAGCAAAAGCAGAAAGAAAACATGGGTGTTCCTTCCCAAAGTCTATGTAAAGCTATTTCAATCCTCTAGTTTGCTCCAAAGGAAACAGTTTCCTTCTGGCCACATGCTCGCCAAGTGTTCATAGCAAATTCGGTCAAACCTTCTTTGGGGGTTAGTGCTTTACACCTTCTCTATGACCTCGAGCCGGCCAATTTTAGTGCAGCATCTTGGGTTTGCTTACTAAGTATGCTTCCTCTCTTTTCAGAAAAGAAACTGATCTCCTAAACAAATTTAAATTGTACGCAGCATGGCCACACATTTTTAAGCAAATCTAGGAGGTGTCCGCAAAGAATGGTTGCATTCTTTTGAATACAACTTTTGGCTTTTTTTAGTTACCCCCCCCCCCCATCCTTTCTCAGACTTTCAAAAGCCTTTCATGATAGGTTTGGTTATAGAATCTGGAACTAAATATTAGAATGAAAATTAGGAAGAATTTGTACTGACAATGATGAGAAAGTGAATTGAAAGCTATACTTGTCCAAGAGTGGGGTTTTTTGTTTGGTTTTGTTAAGGTGGGTGGTACTGCACTGCCTCTAGATTTTTGGCATCAGCTAGCACCTAGAATACTTTCTCGGTCACGTATGGAGAATTTTAATTTTGCATTCCTGGGAGCAATCTCAGCGGCAGCGCTTTCTATCCAGCAGTCAGCTTAGTTCTCCCAAGAACTGAGATCGCCTCAGAGCACAGGGACCTGTGGTTAATTGCTTTCACCTGGGGCTTGGAGAGACCATCTCTGTTTTACTCACCTGTACCCCCTGCTGCAGCACAAACATGGTCGTTTTCTATCTGTGCCATAAAGTAAAGAGGTTGGGAAGCTGTTTGGAGGTACAACAAATGAGAAAATCACCCAGTTTGGATTGCGGTGAGGAGCCCTAAGCAGCTGAGGGATGAAAAGAAAGCAGGGAGGGGAGTTCCCACTGTGGCTCAGAGGTTAAGAACCTGACATATGTCTGTGAGGCTGTGGCCTGGATCCCTGGCCTCGCTCAGTGGGGTAAGGACCTGGCATTGCTGCAAGTATGGTGTAGGTCACAGATGCGGCTGGGAACCCACATTGCTCCAATTCGACCCCTGGCCTGGGAACTTCCATGTGCCGCGTGTGTGGCTGTCCGTAAATTTAAAAAAGGAAAAACAGAAAGCAGTGAGGAACCATTGTTTAAAATGCCTGCATCACTCCTCACAGGCTTCCCCCCTCCCACCTAGATGCTGATTGTCCAACTGTGTCACCTCCCAGCAAAATAAGTGAATGATGGACACATTCAAGACTTACTTCTATTGTCCATTAAGCCAGAAATCACCTGTAAGATGTTGTTAGTTCGTGGGCAAGTCTCATTCTCCTAATTTGATTTTTCCTCTATGTTATCATTATACAAACTGTTCTTAACTAGTAACCCTTGTCCTTACGTGTTGTCCTTCTGTTTGTTTTAAACTACCCATCTCTGAGAGCCAGCCTCTGGACCTAATTTTCAGCCACACTTGTGGTGTCATCCAACTCAGCAGGAAGTATTTTGTATTTGACAGAATCACACAGTGTGCTGATCAGGACAGATTCTCGAGCAGAGGCCGTCACTCTGCTATGCTCTTTATGAAACTATGAATGTTGCTAGCAAACGTTACAGATCTGTTGTGACCATTTTCTCAGAGAAATTCAAACTGAAGACTCTCTCCACATACACACACACACAATCAGGCACTTTTTTTTTCAGGTTTTCCCATGTTTCCCAAAAATGATAGCTAGCTGTTCTCCCTGTGACCTCAATCATTATAAAATACCAAAGACATTATAAAATGTCTTCTTTTTTTTTTTTTTGTCCTTCTGTCTTTTCTAGGGCCACACACCCAAAGCATATGGAGGTTCCCAGGCTCGGGATCGAATCGGAGCTGTAGCCACCGGCCTACGCCAGAGCCACATCAACATGGGATCCGAGCCGCATCTGTGACCTACACCACAGCTCACAGCAATGCCAGATCCTTAACCCACTGAGCAAGGCCAGGGATCAAACCCGCAACCTCGTGGTTCCTAGTCAGATTTGTTAACCACTGAACCATGACAGGAACTCCTTCTTCTTTTCTTTTTAAACTTACCATAAATATGCCCAGCACATTTACCTACACCCCTACAGCAATATATACTCAGAATATTCTCCCAGGCTTGTACGTGGGTTTGAATAGATGGATAGCTTAGAGAGGTGGTTAAGGAATTCTTTTCTAAGTAAGATTTGTCCTTTAGCCACTCTGTGTTTATCCTTTAAGAACAATTATCCCTGATTAAAACAATTTATGTTATTCTTGCTGTACATTCAATTTAATAAACATACGTAAATGAGCAAAGGATTTTGAGAACAGTGGGAGATATAAATAATACAAATAAGCCATGGTCCCTCTGCTAAGAAGCAGTCTAATGGGGAGGCAGACACATAAAAGGTTTAAAAAATGCTACTCTGTGGGTACAAAATATGAGGGGAGAGTGTATTATCATTTCTTTCCAGTGCAATAAAATAGCAAATGCTTCCTTTCGGCTTTGTTGTTTTTCTAATGCGTATGAGGAGTCCTTTTCTATTCCCTTGGGAAGAGAGGCTCCTGTCCCTTATACATAGTCTTTTCCAAAAAGGACAAAGTCTCAGGTGACAGTGAGAATGTAAGTAACTACAGTAGCATCTAGAACGAACAATATCTGGGAAGGACAGTCACTGGGCTAAGGTCTCATCTTCCTCTTTCATTTAGTTTTGTCCTTCCAAAGGGTTGCCCTAGGGGTCAAAGTCGGAAATCAAGGGCAGCTCTTTTTTCCTGGAGAGAGAGCGCCAAAGCCTGATAACAAAGGTCTATGGTTCCACTACCGTCAATCGCAGGAAAACGAGAGAACAGATAGTTAATCTTTAGTGTTTCTTGAAATCTTTGCTTTAAATTAATTTGAGGTTTAAACACCTTAAAAGCGTAGATACTTCTGGTGGATTTGCATGTTCTAAATACTTATGTACCTATATATAAGGAAAAGATCACACTCTTTGCTATTCATAAACACCTCCCTATTAGGAAGATTCTTTGTGTTTAAGAACAGGAGCCGTTTGAGTTCAGTAAGAATTGCAACTTGAGTAATTTTTATTTTTTTGTCTTTTTAGGGCCCACCCACAGCGTATGGAGGTTCCCGGGCTAGAGGTTGAATTGGTTCCACTGGCCTATGGTACAGCCACAGCAACGCCAAGTCTGAGCCATACCTGCAGCCTATGCCACAGCTCAGCTCATGGCAATGCTGGATCCTTAACCCACTGAGCGATGCCAGGGATTGAACCGGCATCCTCACGGATACTAGCTGGGTTCGTTAACCACAGAGCCACAACAATGGGAAGTCCTTGTAGAGTATTTGTGATAAAATTTTCTAGGAAGTAGAAAGCTAAAGAGTGCCCAGAACTATGCAGATACAGACCAAGAATCACGTGTGCCATTGAGATGGGTGGCTGAAATGCCTACGTGGCCAATCCACACAGCTTTCTCTAAGGACCCTCTGGTGTTGACCATTTCAGTGGCCCTGACAACATCTCTTAGGCACTAAGAGGTTGAAGGCATCTAAATTCCCCCAAGTTCTTCAGAGGGAAGAATCTTCTCAGAGATTATACTAGCAAGAGAAATAGCAGAGACAGTTTTACATGCAACAAAATCCCATAATTTTTGTTTGCTCTTTGAGGGTAAAATCAAGAATTTTCACACTCAGTTTAGGATTAACCTAGAGGCGGGCTAGCAACTATCTAATTAAGGGGGGATTAAAGAAGTATATGAGGTCCAAAAAAAAAAAAAAAAGACACATGAGGTCAACCATGTTCTGGATAATTAGCTGCCATTTGGTGAGATGTGGTGGGTTTTACTCTGGAGCAACTTCGTGTCTTTGTGCATCAACTTAGAAAGTAGGATTTAATTAAAACAATTTGCGATGGACTGTGCAGCATGCTCGCATCTGGAAATGAGACCGTGCTTTTTAAATTCTTACTCACAGGGATTCTGACTCTCAGATATTACTTTGGGCATATTACTGAAGACCAAGGTTGAAAGGTATTGGAAAAATCCCAGCATCTACGAGGTATAGTCAGTGGTCAATATAGAAAGGCAATTTTTAAGGTGTGCTATTAAAGTGAATTATTTAGTCAAAATGTCACCTTCATCCAGAAAGAACAGCTAGAGTGTGATGCCAGTTTTTTTTTTTTTTCAGTTTTTTAATTAGAATTATATACATTTAAGGCCTACGGCATGCTTATTTGATATACAAAAACCTAGGGAAATGATTACTACAGTCAATCTAAATAACCTCTCATCTCCTCATTTGGTTGCTATTTTGGGTGTGGTGAGAGCACCTGAAATCTACTCTCTGAGCACGTTTCCAGTACTCAAACAATATTGTTACCTATTTATAACAGTCTTCATCCTGTACATGAGCTCTCTATAGAGACTTACTCATCGTATGCCTTCTATGCAGACATCATCATTCTACTCACAAATCAACTGTTTTAATTTCCAAACATCTGTGGCAGTTGAAAGCAATAAATGTCCTAATATTGCAAGATTGGCTTTTTTGTGAACTAGATGCTGAACTAGTATGATAAACTAGAGAAAACTATGTAGAAGTTTTGTCTATGACTCTTTAAGGTGTATGATAGAGCAGGGAATCGCTTACACAACCTCAAAAAACTGGGAGGAGAAATCAAATTGTTTAAAAAACAGAGTCAAATTTAAATTCTCAGTACATCAAGAGATGTGTTATAACAGCTTTACCTTCTTAAATATAAATTCTTTAAATTCTATTAAATACAATAACATCAGATGGCCTCTCAGCCTGAAGGAGCTCATGTTTGTCCAAGGTATGATGTGCCAATCAGAGAATCAGTATTAGAGTTCCTGTCATGGCTCAGCCGTAATCAATCTGACTAGTATCCTTGAGGACATGGGTTCCATCCCTGGCCTTGCTCAATGGCCTGAGGATCCGGTGTTGCCTCAAGCTGCCGTGTAGATGGCAGACATGACTCGGATCTGGCGTTGCTGTGGCTCTGGTGTAGGCCAGCAGCGGCAGCTCCAATTTAACCCCTAGCATGGGAACTTCCATATGCCACAGGTACGGCCCTAAAAAAAGACACACACACACACAGAGAATCAGTATTAAAACATACACAGAAAAAGCTAATCATTCTTTAGTTTAATGCAGACAAGTTAGTCTTCCTCCAGGCATCTGCTGCCTGATTTTAGAGACCATAAGAGAAATCAAAAGAAGCAGTTTCTTATCATACATCAAATTCACAGGCATAACTGCTAGTGAAAACCCCATTTATTATATTTACTTCCCTATCTCAAAAAGAGATCTGCTTAACTGTCCTTAGTATAAAGCAGTGCTTCAGGTAGCTTTAAAGATTAGTCCTGCATCAGGTTACTCTAATGCTTTCTACCTGGAAAAATCACGCATAGATGTCTCACATCCTGAAACTCATTGAAATACTGATATAAGAAGATATTTTAGCATAAGCAAGGGCACTATGGTCAAATTTCTATTTATTATCAAGTTTGCCTCCAAACGCTCAGCGGGTTGCAGAAAAATAAGGCATTTTATTGGATTTCAGAACTGTATGCACTCTTGGAAAAAAACAAAAATGTAATGGGCCTCTGGCATTTTAAGAACTCATTGCTGAGAGTGTCAAAGGAGTCAGTAAGGAATTCTTACCAGTAGAACAGCAAGTCATTAGTGAGAAAGAAAAAAGCATTTCCAGTGAAATCTATGTCCAGTGTCCTTCATTTTATTCAGACCATTTGAAGTCAAATGTACCCTAAAGACACTATACAATAATGGCTTGTCTCCTACTTCCTGGGTGATATTGTTTCTAGTTTTTAATTCGTGTGTGTTGGGAGCATGGTTCAGGTGAAGGATGTCACTACTGCTTGGAAAGTAGCTCTCTAGGAAGGGTAAAGTCATTTACAGTGAGACCTTCCCTCATCTCCTCAGGGTAATTGCATTTAAATACGGGCCAAAGGCTGACATCACAGGAATGAGGCATTAATCATGGCATTTCAGAAAGTAGCCTTTTGGAAAGCTTTGTGGACCAGACAGGTGTCTCCCTGGAGCCTCTGAAAGTACAGTAAGTAGGTCTGCTTTCACAGATTAGGCTGAAACTCAAGTCCTTGTTATAGATTGTCCTGGAATCCTGGTCTGGTTTGATCAGTTTATTATTAACTCCAGGATGACAAAGAAGGACTTATCAGGTAAAGTGAAATAACAGTTTTCTAAATAAAACTCATTTAAATTCTAGCTTACTTACAATAGCTGCCTGGTGGAGGTGGCGGGGGTGCAGGGGGACTGCAGATTTGAAAGCTGTGCTTTTTGGTTTTTTTGTTTTGTAGTACTTGGGAAGATGTTTCAAGCAGTAAGTAACACTTTAGGTGTGCAGTACTCTGGTCAGGCAGTGTGTGCGGGCTTTGAAAATGTGAGCACTGTTACAACAGGCTGCTTTCACTCATCAAGCTAAGTAAGCATGGACATGCCTGTGAAGGGCATCTTTGATCATATGGCTAATTTAACATTTGGGACGAAGAGTTCAACATCACCAGGGTACAGAGTCCCCCCTTATGCAAAGTACAGCATGCTTACTGCTTTCTTCCTGCATTCCCCACGTAGCCTCCATGACTGGCAAGTCATTTTGTCCATTTTCATTGTTCTGGCCACACAAAGAATAGCCTGTTTCTTTAAATCTCAGATGTTCAAATTGTAGAAATCAACTCTCTATCAAATATTTTCTCTACATTTAATTCTCAGCTTCTTGTCATGTTTTCATTTTTCTGCATTGGTTCCCATGGTAACAAGTCCGTTGGCAGAGAAATTGTGACTCTGCTTTTAGCCTTCTGCACAATACAAAATCCTTCTAGTGATCCTCAGGCAAGTGTCACGTAAAAAGGCAGCAAGAGACTACAGTTCCCAGGCTAATGCCTGTAACCCCTTCCTCTACCACATGCATTTTCCGCCCTTTCTCCAAACCAGGCCTGCTGACCGAGAGGAAACTCGGGATTCGAGGGCACTGTTCAGAATCCCTTCACCTGTTAGTGCAGGTATGCAAAGGCACTTATATCCAATACAGATGCAAGGATTGAACCATTTGGTTCAGAAGGCTTCCCCTTCCTTCTAAGTGTCAGAGCTGACATAAAGGTGTAATTAGTGACAATGCCATCTGGGGGCAGCATGGGGAGAAGCAACTTGCACTCATTTTCTTATAAAATGTACTCAGTGTGCGTCTGAAATGTGTACAGCCCAGGGAATAAGTATGTCTTGAATTAGCCTTAAATCGGTGTCTAATGATAAGACAGTGGGGCGTTTAAAAGGATTTTCTGACAATAAATAGTAAAGTGGCACCTGAGAGAAGATCAGGGAGTCATCTCAGAAAACTGAGCTCCTAAAGAGGAAGAGTTAACAAAGAATGTAGATAAGTGAAGAGGACACTAACTGGTGGCTGAATGTGAACTAGCTTCAGCTGGCACAATTCAGGGTTCAAGTGTGGAAAGCAAAGGAAATGAAATAAAATGAAAGCCAAGGAAACGGAATGTAGAGAAAAGAGTTTTTAAGAGTTAATAATAGTCTGCAGAAAGGGGGCCTGCAAACAAGAATAGTTTCATGCAGACTTTGACTCAACTCTATCCACAAAATATTATTCCAGGTAATGTCCTTTAAAAATAGGTTATACATTTTCTTTTGAATTTTAGAATTCCTTTGTGGCTTGACATTAAGTTATATGCCTAGCAACCCCAAACCTCCTATGTCCTCAATATTTAGAAAAAAGCAGGAACTGTTCATGAGAAATTAAACAGTCCTCGTATTTGAATGTGCTTTTTTTTTTTTTTCATAAAAGTTCATGAATTCAGGGGAATGAAAATAGATGTTAGAAATTAAAATATGGGTATGTAAGTTATAGTTAATAAAATTGTAAATGATTCCTTTTGTTGGTTGGATCTTATAAAATATGTGATGTTTTAGCACATCGAGGTTTTAAAGTTAGCAAATTATATTGTACAAAGGTATTTTTGGCCCTTTAAGAGTTATTTTCCTACATTAAAAAAGTTTTCTTATATTAAAAACTTTTTATTGTGACTCAGGTTTTATGTCTCTGTATAGACACACATAGGTGTTTTTCTTTGCACGCTTGTTTTGCACAGATAAAATAATGAGGTGAAATAATGCCCAGGTATGCAGGTCAACTGACCCTTATAATAGCTAGATTAGGGGAAGTATCTGATGAATGGAAAAAAATCACATATTTCTTTGTATCTTTCTCTTCCTCTTCCCCTTCCCTTATTTAGTCAGGAAATCTTAGGTAATTTTTTGAATAGTTCACAGGAAAACCAAGATGAAATTCTCAGGCGGATGAACTGAAAGCAGTTCCCATATTTGCTATGGTCATTTATTTTCAGAATGTACTGATTAACTATATTTTATTTTCAATACTTGCAGTCTTTCCACTCAGAGGACTCTTATTGGTCTTGAATGTGGGAAAGGCATCTGTTCAGGGCAGAAAGGAATGTTTTAAGTTTTACTCTGGAACATTTGGTTTTAGCTTTGATGACACCTAGTGTCAATGGAATGCAATAAATGTTTAATACTGCTTTATAGTGTTTAGGCATTTCCCTTTAGCATCCCCAACCCTGTTTTCCTCCTCAGAAATGCAAGTCTTAGTTTTTCTGTTTGGAATGAAGAGAAAGATAACTGATAGGTAAACCAGATATTTTTGTCTCAAAATAGTGTATAGAAGGGGCTAAAGGAAGCTTAAGGACAGTGACATTGTCTTCATGTGAAGGAGGAATTCTTTCCTAGGTGAAAATCAGAGGTTAAAAACAATTGTTGAATTCTGTTTGTAAATTTCAAAGACCATCAAAAGTGACTTTGCAAAAGTCGGGTTTGCAAGTACTGTAGTTTCATTTTTCCCACTTCATAACCACCCAAGGGCACGCCCCCACCCAGCTGTATATAAGTAAACCATAGGAACTACTGTCTCTTTCTATTCAGAAAAGAAATATTAAATTAACAACATCAATTCTAAACAAAGATAGTGATAGGATTTTCATTGGCTAAGAATTAAAAAGATACTGTTTTTAGAATTTTTCAAGTATTCATGAAAATTCTTTCATCTCTAAACTATGTGATAATTGATTTCTTTTGGCCTCAGTTATTTTGGGGCATAATCCTTTACTGCATAATGAAGCTCTAATTCTACCTATTTATACTAATACTTTCCATATGCTAAACACATGCACACGCACAAATTTTCCATTTTCCTTTTGAGGTCACAGAACTTCATCAGTGAAATATTTCACTCTTCTGTAAGTTTAAAAAAAAATCTAAGCAGTGATGCAACATTGGGCCATTATTTTAGTAAAATGAAGACAGACTCTAGACTCATATTCCTTTATGACATCTGACTTCACTACCATATGTGCAGCACAACAGTGACATCTTAAGGCCAGAGCTCCTTTAGCCAGAAAGAACTTGAATTGGGATCTGTTTTCAAAGACACTCCGTGATACTATCAAGTAATTTTCAAGTTTACAATTTGCCATTGGTAGATCTTTATAAGTGCTTCTTTACTTACGACTTATTTTGCAGTCTTTGTGAACATTTTAATGTGCACTAGAGGAAACACATCTCATGTAGACATATTGTATATTAATGCATGCATCTCACTGCATCGTTTACTGACACTCCCCTTGTAAAGCTTTTATGGAAAAAACAAGCCACAGCAGTATAGCAAAAGAGGCTTAATCTTTATAAATTGGGGCCTTTTCTGTCTCTTTGCTAGCCTAGGTGGCTGTATTCAAATTTGGGTGGGAGGGGGCCGGAAACACCTCTTACCATTTAAGGTTTTCTACATGGGTGAACTCTATCTAGCCAATTCAAAACAAATTGCTTACTTTAATAAAAAAATTTTACCATTTTATAAAAAATTAAATCATGACATGTTTAATTGAAATGGCTGTATTGTAATTAATATTTTGAGATAATTGTGATTTTGAGCTTAAATTATATATAAAAATTGTCATTTTTGTATGTGTTAAAAATACTACTGTATCACAATTAACAGTACTTTTTAGTTGAACTACATATAGATGTAAATAAAAACTGAATGAAGACATATTTACTACTTTATTAACATAGATTGTGAATGTAGTTAATGGTTTTTTTGCAGTATGAGATCATGACAACCTTGAAAGCTGCTTCATTTTATGTGCAAAGAAGTCCTATGAATCTACATTTTAAATTTACTGAATCAGTGAAATTACTTTGTCAGTTAATTTGCAAATGCAAGCTGTATTCTCCAGTTTTATTTTACGTATTGACACTAATCAGTAAAGGTGTACAATGTGATTAGAATGCATTTTGAAGATGCTTTCTGTACAGATACAAAATACAGGGACTAAAATAATGCTGTGCAGTGTATAGCAGAGCCATTTTTCGGCTTTGGTGTACTCAACTTTTTCAGTATTTAAAAAAGTGTTTTGAATAATATAAGAAGTCTCTTTATTGTATAAATAATAAAATGTCACCTTATTGTAAAGTGTCTTTTGTTTAATATCAGATTTCTTAGGCAGCCAGAGTCCTTGTATGAAAAGGGCATGTTTCTTTTAAAACAAAAACATAAACACTGTAATCAATATTTGAAAAACAGGAGTTCCCGTCGTGGCGCAGTGGTTAACGAATCCGACTAGGAACCATGAGGTTGCGGGTTCGATCCCTGCCCTTGCTCAGTGGGTTACCGATCCGGCGTTGCCGTGAGCTGTGGTGTAAGTTGCAGACGCGGCTCGGATCCTGCGTTGCTGTGGCTCTGGCATAGGCCGGCAGCTACAGCTCCGATTAGACCCCTTGCCTGGGAACCTCCACATGCCGCGGGAGTGGCCCAAGAAATGGCAAAAAGGCAAAAAAAAAAAAAAAAAAGAAAAAATTGAAAAACATAACTTTTTAATGAACATGTAGTATTTGTCTTTATTAGCAATAATTTTTTTTTCATAATATGAGCATGCCTCAATCATCCAAAGGCTATTTAATTATCTACCTACATACGTACCTACTCATCTATTTATATAAACTAATCTACGTTCTATTGATTGGTTACTTAATAGAATCACATGGTAAGTTTTATAATGACTCATTAGCCTACTTCTGATATTTCTGAAATAAATACAAATGTTTATATTTAATTTTTATTAAATCAAGTTCACCTATCACAGATTCCCTTTAGAAAATTACCACATGACTACAATTTAGTTACTGAGATTACAAGCAAATTTAAAAATTAAGGCCATGGAAATTAAGAAAATGCACAAGGATGGATTAGAACAGATCAACAGAGTAGATTATATATACAAATACCTGCTTAGTAAGTATTTAAAAAAAATATAGTTCAAGATTTTCATGCAGTATATGCCATTAGTTATTCTCTGTTGCTGTTATACATAGAATTAATAAAATTTCAGTACTTATTTTTTAAAGAACAAAGGTATTTTTTTAAATGCTCACACTCTATGGGAAAAATATGCAGATTCAATTTCTTCAAATTTCTTGAATCCAGAAGTAGTAGATTATTGTATGGAAACTTAATACTAAGACATCTTTAAAACAGTTGGTAAAGTTTTAAATTCAAAATTGTGAGGGCAATTATAGCAACACTTTTACTATTTTCTCTACCAATAGTGATATCTTGTGTAGCATTTCTGTGACATTAGAAACCCTGACAAAATGAATTCATAAAACATGGGAAAAAGGCTAGGAAAAAATTTCAACTACTTTAAAACAAAAACAAGACAGTAAATATTCATTTAAAACTTATACTGACACTAACCGCATCAAAAAAAGTCCTATCATGGGTAATGAAAAGCCTTGTTTTTGTAAATCTCAACAAACAGTATTAAATAAAATTCAATTTTATATCCAATAAAAAGGTAGAAATTGGATGGTCATATTCAAGTCAGTTGGTCATAACATATATAACACAAATAGAAATAGGAAAAAAAATCCCACCTCTACAAAAATTATTTGTCATTATAAAAGTATTAAACAATGATAAATAAAAATTCACTTTTGAAGAAATTATTATAAGGGAATGAAAGTGAGTTGGGTAAATCTTATGCAAAACATTCAGAGCAAATTAGGAACACTATATGTGGTTACACCATTATAAATGTACGTGATACCCTAGAAAAATGTTATCAATTTAAGAATTCTAAATATTAACATGACAAAGATGATATAACAATTCCAATTTAACTAGGGATTCGGTCTCTCAAATATTCCAGAATAGCAGCTGTTCCTTTCATTAATATGGCTGCTCGTGGAACCCGGAATGGATTTCCATCTAGTAGTAGTGTTCTAAACAAAAGAGAGAAATTAAGAATTTTAACATTTTTCCATTAGGAAGCTTTTCTACTAACTTCATTTGCTATTTCATAAAAATGTACGTGTTTTTAAAGTTTTGTCCATTTTCAAATCTAAGGATTTAAACAGTTGGAATAATAACTACAGTTATAGCAACACTGATTGAATACTTATTATGCGCAAGGTACTGTTCTAATTTACATTCACTGATTCTCTTAACAACTCTATGATGTAGTCACCATTAATACTTCTATTTTATAGATAAGGAAACAGAAGTTCAGGAAGGTAAGAAAGACTTGACCAGGAGTTCCCATTGTGGCACAGTGGAAATCAATCTGACTAGTAACCATGAGGTTGTGGGTTTGATCCCTGGCTTTGCTCTGTGGGTTAAGGATCTAGTGTTGCCGTGAGCTGTGGTGTAGTTTGCAGATGCTGTTCAGATCCCTAGTTGCTGTGGCTGTGATATAGGCCAGCAGCTGTAGTTCCGAATGGACCCCTAGCCTGGGGAATTCCATATGCTGCAGGTGTGGCCCTAAAAAGCAAAAAAAAAAAAAAAAAAAAAAAAAAAAAACCAAGATTGCACAGCTATTAAATAGAAGAGCTGTGATATGAACCATCATTTTACTCATCACCTTCTCAATCCTATGATGATCATGTACTAAATGGCTGAATTATATTTGCACAAGTGTTAGAATGAGCAAACTGACAAACACTCAAATCAAAGACTATAACACAGTCAGTGTATCCTTCTCCACACTGGGAAATGTTAACACTTGTCTGACCTCTCACTCCCTCCTTGACTAGAGAAGCATATAAAATCTAAAATGCTCTGAAATATGGTTCAGTTTAAGATTTAAGGTCTGGTTGATTTGTTTCTTTACATAACTAATGACATAAATTATAAGGTAGAGATTTTAGGATTCACAACATGTTATACAGAAAATCTAAATTATATCTTAAAATATTTCTATGTGCCTTGGGAATTCTTTTAAAGAGCGATTTTCTTAATTTACAGAAAAAAGTTCATTACAGTCAATCTTTATTACTCACGGACCCACTGCTAGTTTGCCTACTCACTAAAATTTATTTGTAACTCACAGATCAATACATGTGGAACTTTGAAGGTCACTTTTGGACATGCATAGAGCAGCAAAAAATTTGAGTCACTTAGGTACATTCCTAGCTGAGATCAAAGCGACACTGCCTTTTTTGCCTCAGCTCTCGTACTGTAAACAAGTGTCCTTTCGGAGTTCCCGTCGTGGCGCAGTGGTTAACGAATCCGACTAGGAACCATGAGGTTGCGGGTTCGGTCCCTGCCCTTGCTCAGTGGGTTAACGATCCGGCGTTGCCGTGAGCTGTGGTGTAGGTTACAGACGTGGCTCGGATCCCGCGTTGCTGTGGCTCTGGCGTAGGCCGGTGGCTACAGCTCCGATTCAACCCCTAGCCTGGGAACCTCCATATGCCGCGGGAGCGGCCCAAGAAATAGCAACAACAACAACAACAACAGCAACAAAAAGACAAAAGACAAAAAAAAAAAAAAAAACAAGTGTCCTTTCCACTGTGTATTTATTGTGACATTTTTGTATGTTTGTACTTTTTGTGGTGATTTTGTAGTTTAATATGGCCTACAAGTATAATGCTGAAGCGTCTAGTTTTTCTAAGCATAAGAAGGATGTCATGTACCTTACAGAGAAAATATATATATTAAAAAAGCTTCATTCAGGCATAAGTCACAGTGCTATTTGGCATAGTTCAATATTGATGAATCGATAATATTAAATAAGGTGTCATAATACAGAAACACACATAACACAAGGTTATATACTGACTGATTGATGAAAATGTGACCAGAGCTTGAAAGAGCCTAATTCACACAGAGAGTAATAATGGTTCAGTATTTACTAATTTGGTGTTCACAGAGACTTAATAGAATACAACTACCGCACATAACAAGAATTAATTTACTTGCCTTCTATAATTCAGTAATATGGGGTACAGAGCAGATACCAGTGCTGTCCTAGTAAAATATGCTAAATTATCATATGCATTTTTCAATAATTAAACTATTCTGGGAGTTCCTGTCATGGTGCAGCAGAAACGAATCCACCTAGGAACCATGAGGTTGCAGGTTGGATCCCTGGCCTCACTCAGTGGGTTAAGGATCCGGCGTTGCCGTGAGCTGTGGTGTAGGTTGCAGATGCTGCTTGGATCTGCCGTTGCTGTGGCTGCAACTGGACCCCTAGCCTGGGAACCTCCATATGACGTGGGGGTGGCCCTAAAAACACAAAAAGACACCCCCCCCAAATTACACTATTCTGACACATTCTGTTTAGACACAGGGCTTTCTGTTCACATCTCCAGTTCCCTTTATAGTCACTTAACAAGCACTTATTAGGTGCTTTCTAGGCACTGGGATAACTTCTTTCTAAAGGAGGACAAAGAGGAGTTCGCTGATGGTGCAGCGGGTTAAGGATCTGGTTTTGTCACTGCAGTGGCTTGGGTGATGCTGTGGCGTGGGTTTAATCCCTGGAATGGGAACTTCCACATGCTGTGAGTGGCCAAAAATAAAATAAAATAAGGTAGGACAAAGAAACAAAGCAGGATGGGAAATTAGAGGAGGGACTAACTCTGCCTGGAGTATAGGAAATATTTTCAAAGGTGATACTTAAACCAATGAAAGCAGGATAAAGGCTGGAGTTCCTATGTGGCTTACAACATAAAAGCAGGATAAAGGCACTTGGGGAGTTCCCGTCGTGGCACAGTGGTTAACGAATCCGACTAGGAACCATGAGGTTGCGGGTTCGGTCCCTGCCCTTGCTCAGTGGGTTACCTATCCGGCGTTGCCGTGAGCTGTGGTGTAGGTTGCAGACGCGGCTCGGATCCCGCGTTGCTGTGGCTCTGGCGTAGGCCGGTGGCTACAGCTCCCATTCGACCCCTAGCCTGGGAACCTCCATATGCCGGGAGTGGCCCAAGAAATAGCAACAACAACAACAACAACAACAACAACAAAAGACAAAAAGACAAAAAAAAAAAAAAAAAAGGCACTTGGGACTGGGATAACAGGAGAGTAACAAAAACCCTTCTGGAGTTGAAATAAATGGTGGTAATCTATAATATAATCAAATTCTGAAAAACCCTATATGCACAGCTAAGGAATTTATATTTCCAGTGGTTTCAGGTTATACACATGCACAGTGCTAAGTATCATGAAAAACAATCAGTTATTACTGATTTATAGTATTTATATAAATACTATAAATATATAGTATTTGTTTATACTATTTAAACAAAACTAAAAAATATATTTGGTAAAATTTGAAAAACAGAATTGGGATTCTGAGTTTTGTTACCTGTTATTTCAATAGGACATTAAATTTTTTATTTCAAATTGCCTGCAAGATTACCACAAAAAAACAAAACAAAATAAACAACGCTTCAACAAATTAAAAAAACGGAAAAACTTAGTAGAATGGTGCATTTACCTTAAGTTCACACAATTACCAAGCTCTGGTGGAATCTGTAGGAGGTCATTATTTTGAAGGTCCAATGTGATCAGATTTTCCATTGTCTTCATTTTCTGAGGGTCCACAGATCCAACCTGATTGTTACTAATCAAAATTGTTTCAAGTGTGGGAATTCGATACAGAACTTCAGGTAGTATTTTGAACCTATTAAAATATGAACAGTACACCTAAATATATAGGAATCAGAGGCACAATCATTCCTTTGAATAGATGATCCTAAGTTTGATATCATGAGATAAAGCCTTCTTAACATAAACTTTTTATACTTGGTTTAAATTCTGCACTCAATTTCACAGAATATTTTAGAATATAGACTAACTTTGGAAATGTTGAAATATATGGTAAGTGGACAGACTTGTAACCATTTCTATTTAATGTATAAGATAAAACAAAAGTTTGGAGTAAATTCTCCCATGTTTTTCTTTTCTCATTCAGAAGACAAGGAAATCTTCCTGAAATGCTCTATATAAAATGTCTCAATGTAGGGTTTTTTTTTAGCTTACTTTTACTTCTTACAAAACAGAATCACTGCCAATATCGTAAGTAAAAATTAGAGATTTATACTTTGCTTTGACTTAAGCCTCAAAAGTGACTAGTTTTGTCATTTTTTTCAACAACCAAAAACGCACTCATAGGCTGCTAGCTTCCTCATCAAAAGAAACCCTAAAGATGCTACAAAAGAGATGGGAAAGCTGATGGCTCTCAGAACAATACTCAAAAATTAACACGAAATTCTCGATCTCTTCGGGGACAGAGGCTTGTATGTTTTAATGTGAGGTGACCTGCAGCCTCAACTAGAAAAGACAAGGATGGGCTGAAGGAAAGTTTTATAGCTGTGGCCTTTTTACTTCCCCATACTTCCCTTCCTATGCTGCCAGGACATTAAAAAAAAAAAAAAAAAAAAAAAAAAGCAACAATGAAGTGTAAACTCAAGGCAGCTCTGAAGTTCCAGAGGGACCAGAGAGTCAATAATCAGGAGTGCAGGTGGATAAAACCACCCCTACGCAGTCCCTCCTCTTCTTCCCCCACAACCTATGAACAAGGTAATTTAAAAAGATGTAGCTCACCACTTAATACACAAAAGTTAGGTGTAGCTTAGAGAACAGATAGTTCAATTCCACAAATAAAAACTAGAATAAATATGAGAAGTGCATACATTTTTAAATAACGACAACGGTAATAACCTACCCATAAGAAAACAAAAAATAGAGGAGTCAGAACAAAATCCTAAATAGGAAGTATTTTAACATCACTGTGCCTTAGATTTCTCATCTATAAATGAGGAATAATAGTTCTAAACTTATATACTTGTTACAAGGATTGAATTAATATATATGAAGACCTTGGGACAATATCTGTTATAATAAATGTTAGTTATTAATATTTATATTAAGTTGTTAACCAGAATCAACTTTCATCATAGGAAACAGTATGACATAGCTGTTAAGAGCTCAACTTCTGGAATCAAAACACCTTGACTCAAATCCTTGCTCTATAATCAATGTGGACATTAGGTAAATTACTTAAATCCTATTCCTGGATTTCTATGGCATGCTCATGACGTGCGGAAGTTCCCAGGCCAGGGATGGAATCCAAGCCATAGCAATGACACACATCAAATCCTTAACCACTAGGCTACCAGGGAACTCCAACAATTCTCAATTTCTAAATGAACACAATAACAGAACCAACCATGTAGGGCTTTTGTGAGGATTAAATGAGGTAATATGTGTAAAACATTTAGTCCAATGTCAGTATATAATAAATATCAATAAATAACCTCTCAATAAATACTATCTTTTTTTTCTTTTTTGCTTTTTAGGGCTGTACCTGCAGCATACAGGGGTTCCCAGGCTAGGGGTCGAATGGAAGCTATAGCTGCGGCCTACACCACAGCCACAGCAATGTGGGATCCAAGCCACGTCTGTGACCTATACCACAGCTCGCGGCAACACTGGATCCTTAACCCACTGAGCAAGGCCAGGGATTGAACCTGCAACCTCATGGTTTCTAATCGGATTCATTTCTGCTGCACCACGATGGGAACTTCAAATATTAGTTATTCTTAATTACTAGTAGTATCTTCGTAGTGTTTTCAAAATAAAATCTAAACTTCATCAGGTATAAAAAGGTTTTAAAAGGCTGACCACTGCTTATATGCCCAATTTCATTTGTTATTTCGACTCTTCCACTTCTTCACTTTGTGGTCCGAGCCATACTGAACTTCCTCAAGTGTTCCAAACACAGCATTTTCTTCATATCTTGTACCGTAGTAGATGCAATTTGCTCCAAGTGGGATGTCCTGTCCCTGTATGTCTGGCAAATATCTATTTTTCAAGTCTTAGTTTCAAACTTACCTCCTCTATACCTTCAAATGATCTCTTGAAACACCTGTGTCTTTGTGCTTCTACTTTGGCAATTATACTTATTTATTTGCATATTTGTCTTCCTACTAGGCTACAAATTTCTCAAAATGGTTAAAAGGAACAAAAAATCTACTAGACATCAGTTGCGAAAATTCTTAGCAAGCAACATCACCTTTAATTCTAAGTAGAACTAAGTGAAAATAAACCTGGATATTTAAATAAAGAAAAAACATTGCACCTTTTTGTTTATTTGGTTCTTTTAGTTGTATTCTATAAGACCTAGAAATTTTCCACAGAATTATTATTATTCAGATCTGTCAGTTCTGTTTCTTACCTATTAAAAGAAAGATTGATTGTTTGTAGTCTTACCAATGATTCCATTTCTTCAGGCAAAGAATTTAAAAAATTATTCCTAAAATAGAAAGAAAACGATGATTTACAAAGTTTGAAAATTTGTACTTTAACTTATAATTAAACTGTTAATCAGACAAAAAAAATTATGAGCTCGGAGTTCCCGTCGTGGCGCAGTGGTTAACGAATCTGACTAGGAACCATGAGGTTGCGGGTTTGGTCCCTGCCCTTGCTCAGTGGTTTAACGATCCGGCGTTGCCGTGAGCTGTGGTGTAGGTTGCAGACGCGGCTCGGATCCCGAGTTGCTGTGGCTCTGGCGTAGGCCGGTGGCTATAGCTCCAATTAGACCCCTGGCCTGGGAACCTCCACATGCCGCGGGAGCGGCCTAAAGAAATAGCAAAAAGACAATAAATAAATAAATAAATAAATAAATAAATAAAAGAATTACTTCAAAAAAAAAATTATGAGCTCAGTTTGTCAATTCTTGATTTCATTAAGGCTGCATCCTGAGAATTCTGAGTTAGTCAGCTGCCTCAAGTATTTGATTAATGTGCCAAATCCTAATACCAATGTGCAACCAACTGATACTGCAAACAACTCCTTAATAAAAGATTTAACAGGGTAAACACTGTAAACTAATCCCTTATTTCTTTCAAATTGCAATCAACAATATTTCCACAATCAGGAGTTCCTGTCGTGGCTCAGCAGTTAACGAACCCGACTAGTATCCATAAGGATGCGGGATCAATCCCTGGCCTAACTCAGTGGTTTAGGGATCTGGTGTTGCTGTGGCTGGTGGCTACAGCTCCAATTCAACCCCTAGCCTGAGAACTTCCGTATGCCGTGGGAGCAGCCCTCAAAAGACAACCCCCCCCCCCACACACACACACATTTCCACAATCACAGCCCTTTAGGTCATGCTTGTAAATACTACCTTATTTGGAGTTCCCACTGTGGCACAGCGGAAACAAATCTGACTGGTATCCATGAGGATGTGGGTTCAATCCCTGGCCTCACTCAGTGGGTTAAGGGTCTGGTATTGCCAGGAGCTGTGGTGCAGGTTGCGGACACAGCTCGGATCTGGCATTGCTGTGGCTGTGGCGTAGGCCAGCAGCTGTAGCTAATTTGACCCCAGCCGGGGAACATCCATATGCCTTAAAAAGCAAAAAAAAACCCACAACAACAACAACAACAAAAAACTATATTATTTGATAGCACAAGTATATGATAAGTATTTGATTAAAATACACATATATCACATATAGTCATGAAATTCTACTTCAAGAAGAATTGAAAAATTAATGAAAAAATGAAACAGAAAAGTAAAGAGATTCTGTATATTTAGAAACTTGGAGGCTTCTACTACATAGGTATTAAGTGAGTTCACTTCTACTCTTAAATTTAGAATTTCAATTTGCACAATGTGTAGTTTTTTAGTTTTTACAATGAAACAGTAGTAAAGGGAATCTCATTTACTACTGGAAGGATCTGGGAACGATGTTAAAAGAACGTTTAACAAGGTAGAAGCATTTCAGAGGCAAGATAAATATTAGCAATAGAAAATATTTGTGAGTAAATTATATGCAACTAGATGGCTATCTATCACAACTGAATAATTTTCTCTAACCTACTTTTTTGCATTCAGAAGACAAGCCTAACATAAGAGTCATACTTTCTACAACGCAACATATGTTTATTTTTCTTTTCTCTGTACTTTTTTCCAGTTGTCTTTATTAATTTGTGCTGAATAACCCCCTTCTGGTTTCTATCTTTTCCTAGAGTCTTATATCTACTGATATCAAACATAGAAGTGTATTTTAGTCACTTAATTAGAAACTGCCAGGTACAGTTGTAGACAGAAGCATACACGCACACACACACACACACACAGACACACACACACACACACACACACACACTCTCTCTCTCTCTCTCTCAGGATAATGTGATGAAAGAAATAAAGACAGCAACAATAGGGGCATGAATTCATTCTCACTGCTCCATTAATACTGAACTAAAATGTGGTTTTAAACTGTTTTGCCAATGTAACTGCCTCTGGAAAACAGAAGTAATTCCACATTTAGTAGGAGCAGAGGATTAGTATATTTGCTTTAATCTCACGAGAAAAAAAAATTTGGTCTCTACAGAAAGAATAAATCCTCAAACAGGTATAACTAGCTTATTATAATTTAACCATTGTTTGAAGAAAGCAAGAGCAGCTGTACTTTAAATAAACTAAAAACATACCTAGTAACAACATATGGTCAGTAAGAGGCCCAGGTAGTAGAGATACATTCTAAAAATCAAGTTTTAAAGCCCAAGCAAATAAATGACTATCTAACCATGAAATACCTATTCTTATCTTCAAAAATTATGACTCTTCTGATACTGTCACTTCAACTTAGGACATATTCCTGCTCCTCCCCATCCCCCAGCATGCAGCGCCTTCAGGTAGGATCTCAGTTTCCAAACCAGTGATTGAACCTAGGCACAGTGGTGAAAGCGCTGAATCCCAATAACTAGACCACCAGGGAACTCCCAGGACATACTTAAATTAAATTTCCTATAACCTCTGCAGAGCCTTAAATAGTTTATATTCTTTTTGTTGCTGTTCATAGTGTTCCTTTTCTTTATTTCTTGCCTTATATGATTAATGCAATATTTTGGAACCAAAAAGGTTCTTTTTAAGAGAAATCATGCTAGCTGCTGTGCCAGCTTAGGGTTTTGATAGTTTCATGCTAAAGAGGAAAGAAACATTGTGAAGCAAACACTTTCCATGCATTATCTGTAATTTTGCTTAAGCTTGGATCTAAAGACTGTGTTAATATTTTCTAACATTTTGAATAATTCTGTCTTATCACATAACTTGTAAATTGCTTTCCAGTGACATCTGATTAAAATATCTCCTAAATGCTTAATTTTAAATTTTTCCTAAAATATTGCTAGTAACTAAAGACTATTTTCTTATAAAAACATGAGATAAAAGGCAAAAGTTAGGTAAAACACAAAGACAGGTTATTGTTAAAAGTGAAACAATATTTTCAATAAATACCTGAGATCTAAAAAAGTCAATTTTTGAAGCATACATAATTCCAAGGATATAAAGGAAAGCTTATTAAAACTGAGATTGACATCAGAAACCATTTCTTTCATTTCCACAATCCTGAAACAAAAATAATTTTTAAATGTTAATACTTGATTACTGTCAAAACTTTAAAACTATAAACAGACCACAGAGAAAAAAAAATCTGATATTATTTTTAAAAATTAAGCTTTTCTGTAACTTTTACTTTTTCACAAAAATTTCAGTTTGGATGTTTAAGTGATAAAAACATATTTTTAAAGAGGTGTAATATTATCTGTCCAAGAATTTCTATTTGACCTTAAATGTATGTTGAAGTTTAAGAAAATATTCAGTTTATATTAAACCAATTATGGGCAAAAAAAAGATCAAGCCTAGGCAATGTTTACACTATATTCTGTTAATGATTTGAATCCATAAAATAAATTATTAGACATATATTCTGTAATATAGTTTTTGCTTTAGACTCCATAATATAACAACTTCTAAGTAGCAGAATTATGTAGTACTGTAAAATGTTTTTTAAATATGACATGTCAACATCTTAAAAGTGTAGTATCTGTTATCCAAAGTATCATTTAATCATGACTGCAAGAAAACACGAAGTTAATTCCTAGGTTTGCTAAGTGTTACTACTAAGCAACTTAAGCCAAATACTTAGGAAGAATTAAATATTTCTAAGTAAGCCTCGTCAAGGTTAGCAGTTTGAAAGTATGGTATTAATTATAGAACAGAAAATGGTATATATGATTTGCCAAAAAGCAAAAGTTAAACTAAAAATTATTGGAGTTCCCACTGTGGCTCACCAGTAACAAACCTAACTAGTATCCATGAGGATGCAGGTTCTATCCCTGGACTTGCTCCAGTGTTGCTGTGAGCTATGGTATAGGTTGCATATGCGGCTTGGATCCTGCATTGCTGTGGCTGTGATATAGGCCAGCAGCTAAAGCTCCAATTCGACTGCTAGCCTGGGAACTTCCATATGCTGTGGGTGTGGTCCCAGGAAGACAAAATCAGGTGAAATAAAATAATATGGTGAAAAAGCGTGACTTGTGAAAAAAAAATTTTTTTTAAAGGGAAAGTGGTTCAAAAATTCTCTGGAGCAAAGTATGTCTTTATTATCTTTCTTTCTTGGCCTTCAGAATTACTAAAGCATGATGAAATAACCAGTAACAGAAAAGCATATTGTTTTCCATAAAAATAATCAGACTGTGGGATAAAAAGATAAAATGAGAAAGTAATTAATATTTTTTAATTCTTTCCATTTTCATCCCCAATTAGCTTGTTTGATCCAGGATCTCCAAGGCAAACCTATCCAATTTGAGAGCAAATCTACCTGCTCAACTATTCTATTAAATATCTTCTGAGTGCTTTAAATAAAAGAGAAAGGTGGACTAGATGGCCTTTCACAGTGGAATTCCTTTTTTTCTTTTTTCTTTTGCTTTTTAGGGCTACACCCACAGCATGTGGAAGTTCCCATGCTAGGGGTTGAACCGGAACTACAGCTGCTGGCCTACACCACAGCCACAGCAACGTAGGATCCGAGCCACATCTGTGACCTACACCACAGCACACAGCAATGCTAGATCCTTAACCCACTGAGTGAGGCCAGGGATCAAACCCGCATCCTCAAGGTTCCTAAGTCAGGTTCCTTAACCACTGAGCCACCAAAGGAACTCCACTTTTTTTCTTTTCTTTTTCACTCTTTCCTCTCCTCTTCTTTTTTTGTTGTTGTTGTTGTTGCTTCTATGGAAGTTCCCAGGCCATGGATCTGACTCTCACCACAGCAGTGACAACATCAGATCCTTAAGCTACCAAACCACCAGGGAATTCTCTTTCAAGATCTATATTCCTCAAATTATTCTCTGTAAATGGAGAGCAAATAATAGTTTGACTTTTTAAAAATTTTCATTATCTAAAAAAATTTGGCAGTCAGATGAAAGCCATTTTATTTTCCCAATACATCTTTTTTTCTTAAGTACTAAGTACTTACTAAGTGCTAGGCACTGGTTAAATGCTTTACGTGGATTATATGATTTAATTTGTATTTTGTAAATAGGTCTATTATTTGTAGCTAGTTAACCTGTCCAAAGCCACAAACTTCGTATATCTGGGATACAGATACAAGCAAATGAGTTTATTGCCTAAGTTCTTTATCATTACCCTATCCTATTTCCCACACTGCTGTTTTAATTGCAAGGTTATTTGTCAGCTTTCTTTGTGTATATAGTTAATGACAAAATAACATGCATTTTTAGAAGTTCAATATTATATTAATTTTCTCTCATAAACTAAAGATTTTGCTATAATTGCCTGATGGGAGGGGGAGGGTGTGGGAGGGATTGGGAGCTTGGGCTTATCAGACACAACCTAGAATAGATTTACAAGGAGATCCTGCTGAATAGCATTGAGAACTTTGTCTAGATACTCATGTTGCAACAGAAGAAAGGGTGGGGGGAAAATGTAATTGTAATGTATACATGTAAGGATAACTTGATCCCCTTGCTGTACAGTGGGAAAATAAAATTAAAAAAAAAAAGATTTTGCTATAATTAACATTCATAGAGATGTATTAAACAATACAAAATACAATGCAAACGACTCCTAATATTTGTAAATGAAAAATCCTTTTCTGGAGGAAAACATTAACAGGGTTCAGTCAATTCTGCCTTTACTAACAGTGGAAAAAGTCAATGGCTTGGCAATTCATTAACATAAAGCCCCAAGTTCCTATTAATCTACATGGACCTGACTTCAGGATGGTCTCTTAGAACTTTTCCTCTGCTACGAAAAAGTAATTTAATACTTTTAATAATCCTAATACCTATTTTCCAAGTTTAAAATGTAAAAGAAAAAGGTTTTAATCTATATTGCTCTTAGAACAAATATTCTAAGTAACTATCTCAGGGAATACTTAAGCAAAGTTTAGCGTATCCCTCAAATATTAAAATGAAAAATATCACATATACCTTCTAATTTAAAAACTATGAAAAATAATTATTCATGAAACTAAGATGCAAGCAAAACTGAGAATGAGTCAAAACTTAACAGAAATAGCAGTATGAACAGTTCTTACCTTTTGGGAATTTCACACAGCTGATTCTTACTGAAGTTAACTGAAGTGATAACATTACTTTTTACTGCATCAAACACTTCATCAGGAATCAAAGCTGTTTGTTTATCACTAAATGAAAAATGGTTGAGACATGTATCATTCTTAGCAGTTTGGAAAGATATAATTATTGCTTTTAATTTGTAAAGGCTTTTAAAGATTTCATAAGGAGGTTTTTTCAAAGTAGCTGATTATAAAGTTCAGTAAAGAATGACACAAAATCCTTCCAACCCACAAAATGTTAACTGTTAGGAATCAGGCAACATATTGGGCCATACACATTGTGCCACATGTTCTGGGATTTAACAATTTGAGGTTATAATTAGCTGTTATGCTTATGTTCTTTTACAAATTTTTATGCCTAACACTGTCCACTTAAAAGAATCTTCTGGAGTTCCCATTATGGCTCAGCAGGTTAAGAACCTGGTGCAGTGTCCATGATGATGCGGGTTCGATCCCTGGCCTCCATCAGTGGGTTAAAGATCCAGCACTGCTGAGTTGCAGCATAGGTCACAGACACAGCTCAGATCCAGCACTGCTGTGGCCATGGTGTAGGCTGACCACTGCAGATCCAATTCAACCCTTAGCCCAGGAACTTCTATATGCTCTAAAAAGAAAAAAATAAAAATAATCTCTAATGGAATGCCAAATGAATGACTGTATGAACAAGAAAACAATATTACATATAATGTGGGACATGGAAGAATTTTATAAGAAAAACACTATAATAGAGAAAGATAAGAGGCTAAATTTCACAGTTATCATGTCTTCTGCTGCTTTGGGGCCTCATTTTCTGCTGTGCAAATGCAGCATTTTTATCTTTTGAATCAGAAATGCGCAAGTCACGGGGAACAGATTTACTCTAATCAAACTTTGAAGATTTATGCTATTTTAAAAACTTTAGTTGAAGGCATTTATGCCTTAAGATTGGTAAATAATTTAAATTTTAAATAGGATACACTGGAGTTCTCCTGTGGTGCAGCGGGTTAAGGACACCGCCCTGTCACTGCAATGGCTTGGGTGGATCCCTGGCCCAGGAACTTTCACATGCCATGCACATGGCCAAAAAAAAAAAAAAAAAAAAAAAAAATGGATACTCCTTTCCAATTAAAGTCATTGACAAATTACAATAAATTACAATCAAAACAACCTAAGATATATGATCTTAAGTGCTATCCTTACTATGCTTTTGTGATACCTATGCCTTTAAAGAATGGGAATGGTTATCCCTCCCTGCAAAAAAATTGTATCAATACTACTTAATAGACTGTTTAGACAATTAAAAGCAAGATACATATGTAAAGTGCCTAGTACAGTGTCCATCATAGTATAAGAAACTCAGTATATGGTATCCATTTAGCGTAGGGGGAATAAAAGCCAAAAATAAAAGAAACTCTAAGCTAAGAAATTCTAAGGCAAGAATCAAGTCTGAGGAATTCCCATCATGGCTCAGTGGTTAACGAATATGGCTAGGAACCATGAGGTTGCGGGTTCAACCCCCGGCCTTGCTCAGTGGGTTAAGGATCTGGTGTTGCCGTGAGCTGTGGTGTAGGTCACAGATGCGGCTTGGACCTGGCTTTGCTGTGTCTCTGGCATAGGCTGGCGGCTACAGCTCCAATTAGACCCCTAGCCTGGGAACCTCCATATGCTGCAGGTGTGGCCCTAGAAAAGACAAAAAGACAAAAAGACAAAAAAAAAAAAAAAAAAAAAAGAATCAAGTCTGACCATTCAGTGTATTACAACACCTAGCATAGAATTTGATACCTAGTAGGCTCCAAAAATATCTATTGAAGAAATGGTTAAATTATGTGGAAAATAAGCACATGCTAAATTGCTATGTTATGCCATGAGAAGAGGGACACAACTACAAATATGGAAGACTACTACCTTGTGTTACAGTGTCAAAGAAGGAAGTTGGCTTAGAGTAGTGACTTCTACGTAAATGAAACACAACAAATCTGAAACAAAGACTTTATCTTGACTGTTGAGAAGGCAGTTCAGTTACCAATATAGGACTCCCTCTCCAATATAAAATTCTCTCTGGATTCCAGTTACTGAGTCAAGAAATTTTATCACCAATCAATAGTTATTCTTTTTTATAATAATAAAATGTTCATTATGAAAGTTTTATTATTAATAACCATATATCTATCTCAAGCATAATAAAAATTACCTAAGGATGGGCATTTAAATTCACTGTACTTTTAATATGCTTTTATCTCTTCACAGTTTTTGAATTGCTATTATTCTAAGTACTAATGAATACTGATGAATTCTTCATCAATTGTCATTTTTCTAAAGGACCATTTCTGAAAGTTTCCTTGCAACATTAAAAAAAAGAATTACATACCTATAGTCTAATGTTTTTAGTGTGATGATGGCATGTATATTGACTCTAGATTCACTTGGTAATGTCATGGCAGTCTCAGTAACACAGTCACTTTGGCTCAGTCCGTCATCTGGCAAAATAAAAGTTATTTAAAACCAATATTTATACTACAAAGTCATTTTTAAAATTCTTGAAAATACTTAAAAGTAGTATCCATGATCTTGAGATATTATTGGTGAAAATGTCTTTTCATATGTTTTATTTCCGATAACTCAAATGACAAGTAGATTCAATGTAATTGCTATCAGAATCCCAGCTGACTTCTTTGTAGAAATTAACAAGCTGATTGTAAAAGTTGTGTTGTATTACAAGAAGCCCAACATAGCCAAAACAAACCTGAGAAAGAAGGATAAAGTAGGAAGACTTAAATTTCCTGATTTCAAAACTTACCACAAAGTAATGGCAATTAAGATGGTGTAGTACTGGCATGGGATGGACACAGAGATCAATGTAATAAAACTGAGAGCCCAGAATGAATCCTACATTTATGGTCAACTGATATTTAACAAAAAATGCCAAGACCATTCAGTGAGAAGAGAAGTTTTTTTAACAAATGATGCCCAGAAACTACAGCCAAATGCAAAAGAATGAAATTGGAGCCGATGTCACATCATATTTAAAAATCAATGAAAAGATCAAAGACTTGAATGTAAGAGCAAAAGTATAAAAGTCTTAGAAGAAAATGTAGGGGAAAAATCTTCATAAAACGGGATTTTGCAAAGGATGTTTATATATGAAACCAAAGGCATAAGCAAAAAGAGAAAGACAATGACTTCATCAAAATTTTTTAAAAAACTTGTGTTTCAAAAGACACTATCAAGAAAATGGAGGAGTTCCTTTGTGGTCCAGTGAGTTAAGGATCTGGCATTGTCACTACAGCCAGCCTTGGGTTGCTGCTGTGGTTTGAGTTCAATCCCTGGACCAGAAACTTGGCGAGTGCAGCCAAAAAAAAAAAAAAGAAAAGAAAAGAAAATGAAAAGACAACTCACAGAAGATTGGAAAATATTTGCAAATCGTATATATGATAAGAGATATATCTATAATACATAAAAAACTAACCCAACTAAAAACTGAGCAAAAGATCTCAAGAGGCATTTCTCCAAAGATGTGTAAATGGCTAATAAGCACATGATGCTCAACATCATTAGTCATCAGGAAAAAGCAAATCAAATCTACAGTGAAACACTACTTTATATCTGCTAGAATGGCTAGATTCAGAAAGGCAGAAAGCAAGTGTTAGTGAGAATGTAGAACTAGATACGATGCTGATTAGAATGTAAACTGGTCAGCTGCTTTGTAAAACAGTCTGGCAGTTCTTAAGTGACCTAACACAAAATCACCATATGACCCAACAATTCCACTTCTAGATATATATGCAAGAGAAATAAAAACATAACTTCACACTGAAACTTATAAATAAATGCTTATCACAGCATTATTCATAATCACCTTTTTGAGGTGGTGAAAATGTTTAAAACTGATTGTGGCAATGGTTGCATTTATCATAACATAGCAAAAAACATTTAATTGTATAGTTTTAATGACAGAATTGTATGGCACATGAATTACATGACAATAAAGTTGCCTTTTTATTAAAAAAAAAAAGGTCTATTTCCTAGCTCCCTTTATATAAGTGGCCATAATGTAAGTCCTGACCAATGGGTGAGAAGTCATTTACAATACAACAGTATAAATCCTAATATATTTAATCAATCTTGTACATTAAAATGACAGAAAACATACCTTTAAAAATTTTAAAGTATATATATCAAAGTCTGCTCATAGACCACAATGGAATTAAACTAGAAATCGATAGCAGAAAGACAACTGGAAATTTCCAAAATATATGGAGATTATACAACATGTTTCTAAATAACACATAGTTCAAACAAGAAATCTAAAAAGAAATTTTAAAAATTTTGAACATTTTAAAAATAAAAACACATCTTATTAAAATTTGTTGGGTTCAGTGAAAGCAGTGTTTTAGAGGGAAAGTTATAGCACTAAATACATGTACTAGAAAAGAAGAACGATCTACCATCAATAATCTAAGTTTACACATTAGGAAATTAGAAAAAGAAAAGAAAATCAAAAGTAAGAACAAAAGAAATAAGAATTAGAGCAGAAACTGATGAAATTGAAAAAAGGAAATCAATAGAGAAAAATCAATAAGACCAATAAAATCAATATGCCTCTAATGCCAGGATAAATAAAAAAAGGAGAGAGGACACAAATTACTAATATCAGAAATGAAAGAGAGGACATCATGGATATGAAAAGGATAATGAGACGATAGTAAGAACAAATCTGTGTCCAAAATTTTGATAACCTAGATGAAATGGACCAATTTCTTGAAATACACGATCTTCCAAAACGTATACAAGAAAAAAGTTAAACTGAATAGGCCTATACTTATTAAAGAAATTAAATCAATAATTAATAATCTTCAAAACAGAAAGCACCAGGCTCAGGTAGGTTGACTGGTGAATTCTTCCAAACATTTAAGGAAGAAATTATACCAACCACCTATAATCTTTTTTTTTTTGAAGATAGACACAGAGGGAATACTTCCTAACTCATTCTGTGAGGCTGGTATTACCCTAATACCAAAGAAAAGACATTACAAGGAAAAAAAAAGTAGAAAGCAGCATCTCTCATGAACATACATGTAAAAATCTTCAACAAAAATACTTGCAAACCTAATATTAAAAAGTATAAAAAGGAGTTCCTTAGGAACCATGAGGTTGCGGGTTCGGTCCCTGTCCTTGCTCAGTGGGTTAACGATCCGGCATTGCCGTGAGCTGTGGTGTAGGTTGCAGACGCGGCTCGGATCCCACGTTGCTGTGGCTCTGGCGTAGGCTGGTGGCTACAGCTCCGATTCAACCCCTAGCCTGGGAACCTCCATATGCCGCGGGAGCGGCCCAAGAAATAGCAACAACAACAACAACAACAACAACAAAAAAGACAAAAGACAAAAAAAAAAAAAAAAAAAAAAGGAGTTCCTGTGTTTCTCAATGCATTAAGGATCTGGTCTTGTCACTGCAGTGGCTTGGGTCACTGCTGTGGCAAGGGTTTGATCCCTGGCCTGGAAATTTCCACATGCCATAGGCACAGCCAAAAAAAAAAAAAAATTCAGCTAATGTAATCCTTCACATCAACAGGCTAAAAAAAAAATATATATATATATGGTCATATTGGTCATATCAATAGATGCATAAAATGAAGTCTCCATTATGGCTCAGTGGGTTAAGAACTCACCTAGTATCCATGAGGATACAGATCCCATCCCTGGCCTCACTCAGTGGGTTAAGGATCTGGTGTTGTCGTGAGCTGTGGCATAGAGTGCAGATGCAGCTTGGATCTGGTGGCGTTGTGGCTGTGGTTGTGGCTGTGGCAAAGGGTAGCAGCTACAGCTCTGATTCGACCCCTAGCCTGGGAGCCTCCATATGTTGCAGGTGCAGCCCTAAAAAGAAAAAAAAAAAAAAAATGCATAAAATGTGTTTGATAAAATCCAACAACCATTCATGATAAGAACTCAGTAAACTTTCTCAACTCGATAAAACTTATAACAACCCTAAAACTAACATCATAAGTAATGTTGAGAAACTTGAAACTGCCACCCTAAGATCAGGTACAAGGCAAGGACATCCCTTTTCATCACTCTTCTTCAATATTACACTGGAGGAAGTTCTTCATAATGTAATAAAGCAAGAAATGAGGTAAAAGGTACATAGATTGAAAAGGAGGACATAAAACTGTCTTTGTTCACTGATGACATGATCATTTTGTTAGAAGATCCAAAAACAACATCCTAGAACTAATAGGTGATTATAGTAAGGTTGCAGGATACAAGGTCTATAAATGAAAGTGAAGTTTTTCCTCTATATCAATGAGAAACAAGCAGAGCTTGAAATAAAAACAAATTACCATTTACATTAGCATCAAAAATGAAATACACAGGTATAAATCTAATAAAATATGAATAAGAACAACAAAGGAAAACTCAAAACTTTGATGAATGAAATCAAAGCTCTAAATAAATGGAGTGATATCCCGTGTTTATGGATAGAAAGATGCAGCACTGTCAAGATGTCAGTTCTTTCCCACTTTATATATGCAAGGCAATCCCAACCCAATTCCCAGCAAGTTATTTTGTCAGTATTAATATACTTATCCTAACGTTTATATGGAGAGGCAAGAGAGGCAGAATAGTCAACACGATATTGAAGGAAAAGAACAAAATTGGAAGACCGATGTTGTCCAACTTCAAGACTTACTTTAAGTAGTCAAGATATTGGCAAAAGAAAAGAGATCAATGAATAAAATAGAGAATCCATAAATAGACCCTCATAAGTGTAGTCAACTGATCTTTGACAAAAGAGCAAAGGTAGAGCAATGGAACAAAGACAGTCTTTTCCACAAATGATGCTGAAACAATAGAACATCCATATGCAAAATATAGTAGCTTTATTCATAACTGTCAAAATTTGGAAGCAACCGAAATGTCTTTCAGTAGGTGAACAGATAAACTTTGGTACATCCAAACAATAAAATATCATTCAACCCCCAAAATAAATGAATTATCAAGCCTTGAAAAGACATGGGAGAAGCTTAAAAGCATATTTCTACGTGAAAGAAGCCAATCTGAAAAGGTTACAGACTGATTCCAATTATGTGACATTCTGGAAAATGTGTAACTACAGAGAGAAGAAAAAGATCAGTGGTTGCCAGGGATGGCAGGATCACGGGGTGAGGGAGGATGAACAGACAGAACACAGAGGATTTTTAGGGCAGTGACAATACTTTGTATGATATCATAAGGATGAATGTATGTCATTATATATTTGCCCAAACCCACAGAATGTTTAACACCAAGAGTTAATCCTAAGAAAACTAAGCACTTGGGGTGATTAAGATTTGTCAATAAAGGCTCTTCCTTTGTAAAAAAAAAAAACAAAAAAAAAAACCAATGTACTATTCTGGTGAATGATGCTGATATTGGAGGAGGCTATGCATGTGTGCAGGGAGACGATATACGGGAAATCTCTGTACCTTCCTCCCAATTTTGTCCTAAACCTAAAACTAGTCCTAAAAAATTCCCTCAAAAACTTTTATTATTCTGACAGGACCTCTGATTTATGTCAAAATAATCAAATTTTTCTCTAGGAGAAAGTACACCTGGAGACAAAAGGAAAAAATTCTCTAATTGGCAAAAAGTGAGTCTTTGGAAAATTATGTTAAAGGTTGTTTGAAAGGCAGAGTGGAAAATGTAAATTGCTGAAGTTAACAATTATCTTCTTTATTTATCATACACTGACTAGCAATATGGTGCTAGGCTAGGCTGCACATAACCAATAGAGTTGTGAGGTAAATTAATACCTGCTGTATTTTACCACTAATTGTTGGAGTGGTTTGTTATGCAGCATTACACTGGTACAAAAATTTTTTTCTTAATGTTCTAGTGTGTGCTATAACAACACACATGAAATAAAAATTGGGATATATCACAATTTTTGTGAAGTATTAAAAATTAAATTTATGGGCGTTCCCGTCATGGCTCAGTGGTAACAAATTTTACTAGTATCCTTGAGGACACAGGTTCAATCTTTGGCCCAGCTCAGTGGTTTAAGGATCTGGTGTTGCTGTGAGCTGTAGTGTAGGCTGCAGACTCAGCTTGGACGTAATGTCTCTGTGCCTATGGTGTAGGTGGGCAGCTGCAGCTCGAATTCTACCCCTAGCCCAGCAACTTCCATATGCTGTGGGTGCAGCCCTAGAAAGACAAAAAAAAATTAAATTTATGGTGTCATTTTCTCTTTTGGTGCATGTTTATGCTAAATTAGCATATCCTAAAAAAATGTGTTTTGTCATTATTTTTGTCAGAACATACCAAAATTATAAATGTTAAGATATGCAAATATGTTACTATGCCTCCCAGTCAACAGAACTTATAATATTATACCATAATATTTATTTTGCTCTTTTTTCAAATATAAAGCATTCGGTGCTTATAGAATCTTTGTTATATTTTCTGATTGGTACACTATAACAGAAATCAAAGAGATTAAGGATAGTGCATTATTACTATGAATTTAAGGATGTTTTTATAATTTCAGCATATTTATGGCCTAAATGGATTCAGAATTAGAGCCACACCTGCCAGGGATCATTTTCTCTAAATGTTTATTCATGAAATACATATAAATTTACATACTATTAACCAACACTTCATCACATTTCATGTTATCCTTCAAAATACAGGAGAAAATAGAAAAGTACCTTTAATCTTGCTTCGTAGATATTTTAAGACTTCTTGAGTTCCTTTCTGAAAAGGTGAAGAGAAAGACACATACTCACCAAGACACACACTGCAGTTTTATAGATAAACACATATTTTTAAATATAAAATTTAAAGACCAGAGCTTGAATTCTAAATATGCTTACATTTATAATTTCTCTTCGAATTGTTCTTAAAGGATTTCCTTCCAGTGCCAGGAATTTCAAATGAAGTTTTCCTAATGAACAGGGCAGACTACAAAAAATTAAATTGAATTTAAGGAAAACATTAAGGGTAAGTATTCAACCAAAGAGCTGACTATAAACTAAAAATACATGACATACTCTATAAACCAACTATAATAGAAAACATAAAAATCACTTAAAAATGGAAAAAAAAATATGACAAACTGTATATTACAAAACAATGTCAAAGAAAGCCCAAGAAATGTAGGCCTAAAATAGATGCCAAAAATGTAAGAAAAATTTTTGTTTCTGGGAGTTCTCTTCATGGCTCAGTGGTTAATGAACCCAACTAGGATCTATGAGGATATGGGTGGGTTCAATCCCTGGCCTTGCTCAGTGGGTTAAGGATCCAGTGTTGTCGTAAGCTGTGGTGTAGGTTGAAGATGCAGCTCAGATCCCACGTTGCTCTGTGGCTGTGGTTGGCAGCTGTAGTTCTGATTTGACCCCTGGCCTGGAAACTTCCATATGTTGTGAGTGCAGCTCTAAAAAGGGGAAAAAAAAAAAAATTTTGTTTCTGTAGTCATACTGTGATTGCTAAAAAAGAATGTGAAATATAAAACATTTGCTAAATTGTATCCAGTAATAAAAAGTAAATACAAGCAAATAAAACTCTTCCTAAATGAAAAAAAAATGACAAAAAAGAATAAATTTTCATGACAGTTCATATTTTCATTCAATAGGGAAGGTCATTTTTAATCTTTGGTACACAAAAAGAAAGCACATAAATATTCAATTGCAAAATTTATTAAGCATCTATAATATATTAGGCATGGTTATAGGGATATCAATATTCCTTCTCTTAAGAAGTTTTTAGTCGAACAAAGGAAAAACACACATATTTGGCTAATTAAAATATAGGAAATATGGTGCTGATGAGCATATAAAGTAGTAGAGCTACTCTGGAAAGTGGAATTTTTTTTTAAATTAAACATACACTTACCATACAATTAAGCAATCCCACTCCTACATATTTACCCAGGAAAAATGAAAATAATGTCCAACCAAAGACTTACATGAATGTTCACAATAGTTAGAAAATTGAAAGTAATCCAAATAGCCATCAACTAACTAGTGAAGAGATGAATAAATTGTGGTATATATGTGTAATGCAATAACACTCAGCAATAAAAATGAATGAACTACCGATAAACAAAGCACAAGAATAAATCGCAAAAGCTTTATGACATGAAGAAAGACAAAAACTATAAACTGTGATTTCATTTGTATGATGTTTTTTAAAAGGTAAAACTACAGTGATACGGTATATCAGTGGTTGCTAGGGACTGGGGGTATGAAAAGGGAATTGACTGAGAAGTGTATGAAGAAAACTTAGGGAAACAAAAATGTTCTTCATGACTGTGACAACAGTTACACAAACATACACAGTTGGCATAAATCATCAGATTATACACTTTAATTGGTAAAATTTTACTGTATGTAAATTATATACAACAAATTAACATGAGACTATATACATATATCTCATATGTATATAAAATATGATAAATGTCAAACAAGTTGGAGTTGCTTTGAGAGTAGCGAAGTAGAATTACCAAGGGAACTATGGGGAGAAGAGAGTAGCAAAGCCTGGATTTGGACCTAAAAAGAATGGAATTCAATCAGGCAGTCAGGCAGGAAAGTGGCACTCTAAGGTAAAGAAACAAAATGAAGAATAGTCAGTGTATTTCCAGTTCAGTGTAGTCAGAGACTGAGATACCTATAGCAGTGAAAGATGACAAAGAGAGAATGACTGAAGTCCTACTATGAGAGTCACTTGACTGTTAAGATAAAAAGTTTGAGCTTTTTCTTGTAAGACTGGTTACCAAGGAAACCAGAGACATCAAAATCTCCTAAGAATTTTTTAAAACAAAAAACAAACAAGTCTAAGGTCCCATTGTCAAAAGATTTTGATTCATTGTTGCCTCAATGTTTGCATTTTTTTTCTTAAAGCTTCTCACATGGGTCTGATACACAGCCATATTCGGGAAACAGTGCTATAACAATGGAGAACCATCAAAGTTTTTTAGTAGAATGACATGATAATTTAAAGTTTATAAAAATTACTCTGGTAGCATTGTGAGGAATCCATATTTTGGTAAAGGATATTCTGGAGAGATACAAAATGAACAATAGAATGGTCTTATATCTAGGAAGTATCAGATTAGAGGAAAGAAAAGAAACTAATATTATTAGCTTCATTATGTTCATGGCCCTGTGATATATACACACGTTATATCTAGAGCTCTGAAGAAAGAAAAACATATATATCAGAACATATATTTGTACCGAATATTTTACTTAATATTATTTGTCACTATTTTGTTTTTTTTTTTGTCTTTTTAGGGCTGCACCAGCGGCATATGGAGCTGCCCAGGCTAGGGGTCGAATTGAGGTTGTAGCTGCTGGCCTATGCCACAGCTACAGCAACACAGGATCCAAGCTGTGTCTGCAACCTACACTACAGCTCACGGCAACGCCGGATCCCCAACCCATTGAGTGAGGCCAGGGATCGAACCCACATCCTCATGGATACTAGTTGGGTTCATTAACCACTGAGTCACAATGGGAACTCCACTATTTTGTTTTAAATATTTGCTTTCTACTGCTTTTATGTAGTAACCAAAATAAAACTGCTATGGGGAAAAATGAATGCATCAGTATTTATGAGGCAAGCGATAATTTCATTCATTAGTTATAAGTATATCTAGGTCACTTATTAATTCTGTCATTAAACTGAAGTGAGTAGAACAAATGGTCAATGTCCAAGCTTTCAAATCTATGGTCAAGACATACCATAAGCCATGGTACTGTGAAAGTAATTTCGATTTTTAAAATTTATTGAAATATACACATGGAAGAAGGTCTGCCTTGATTAACCTTTTCCCTGTGAATAGCAAACCATGTTTCTGACAGAGAAACACAAAACCTCAGACACATAACTGGTGTACAATCCTAGGTAAGTCTGAGTCTTTTTACAAAATATTTGTAAAATAACTCCATCTCTAAAAATTATGGTTCTATAACTTTTTACGATTCTTTGCTCACTGCCCTCTTCCACTGCATCTCCAACACAGGCAATCAATTGCTAAATACTACTTACTCTAACTCATCACACCTCTCACATATTTCCTTTTCTTTCCATTCCCATTGTCATTACAGTTTAGGTCCTTATGACATAGGAGGGAAACCTACAAAGCTATCAGTAGAGTAAACTGGATATAGCAAGTACTCTTTAGTGATAAATATTGTAAGATTCATCTAATAAAATTTATTTAGAATTCCCATCTACAAAACCACACCTATCCAAAGGATCCAAGCCACTATAAATTAATTTCTTTAATGAGATTACAATTAAGTTGATTTTGTCCTTAAGCTCCTCACCTCTTAACTCATGAAAACTGGCTCTTCACAGCACTTCAAGGATCTCTTCCACAAGGCCTCAACTTACCTTTCAAGACCTACATTCTTACAATCTCCCTCCTTGCACCCTGTTTACCAATTCAATTTGATTCTCTGCTGTTCTCTGAATATATCCCAAGTTTCTGAACTTTCAAAGCTTTGTTGGTACAATTTCCTGTCACCAAGTGAGTCATTCTGACCACCTTATACGAGCACCTGAAAATCATGGTCATCCTTCAAAGATTACTTGGTGGCCTGGAGTGAGGCATGACCCTGTGAGTGTATTTTAAAATTTTGTGCTCTAGGCAATTGACTTGCTTCACTCGAGTCCTGGTCCTAAATATCATCTAAAACTTTTACTTTTTCCACAAAGTCTACCGTGATTTCTTCTCAGTAAATTGTGATTCCTGCTATCTTCTTTAAGCCCTCAAAGCATTTCATATTTCTTCCATGGTTATACATTCATTTAATAAATTCAATAAATATTTAAGGCAGCTTTTATGTACTCAGGCATTGATTTATGAGTTTAGAGATATAGCAGTAAATGAAAGAAATAAAAATCTACCCTTCCTAGAATTTTGTGTTCTAGGAGAATGGAGTAACTTGTAAATAAAATTGATTGTTAGCATATTTAAGCTTGATGCCAAGGAAAAATTCTTTTTTTTTTTTTTTTTTTTTTTTGTCATTTTAGGGCTGCATCCTCAGCACATGGAGGTTCCCAGGCTAGGGATCAAATTTGAGCTACAGCTGCCAGCCTATACCACAGCCTCAGCAAGGCAGGATCCAAGCCGCATCTGCAACCTACACCACAGCTCACGGCAACGCTGGATCCTTAACCCACTAAGCAAGGCCATGGATGGAACCTGTGTCCTCATAGACACCAGTTGGGTTTGTTAACTGCTGAGCCACAACCAGAACTCCGGAAAAATTCTAATTACTCTTTGTAGGTCTGCACATATACCTACTCAATGACATATATTGAATTCAAGTTACCAAAAAGATTTCTACAACATTTTTTAAATTTATCAATTAAAACCAATACAGACGTGATTTCTTATTCATTCCACCTTTAAACTTACCTACTAATGTCATTGTTGCTTAGGTCAAGCCTTTCCAAAGACTGTAGGAGTGTGATTTCATCTGGAACAGATTTTAATTTGTTATCCCGCAGGTCTAGCACAAGGATAGAATTCAGATGCTTAAGATGTTCTGCTCCTAACATTTCAATCTGGTTTTCACCTACATGTAATTCCTACAAAACCAAAGATCAAGATCAATCATGTATATTTTTCTATAAAATTGAAATCTTAATTTTAAGTCACTCAAAAACACATGGAAAACACATAATTTTCTAATTATAAACAAGCTTAAATTCTTTTTTTCTTTTTTTTTTTTTTTGTCTTTTGTTGTCTTTTGTTGTTGCTATTTCTTGGGCCGCTCTCGCGGCATATGGAGGTTCCCAGGCTAGGGGTTGAATCGGGGCTGTAGCCACCAGCCTATGCCAGAGCCACAGCAACGTGGGATCCGAGCCGCGTCTGCAACCTACACCACAGCTCACGGCAATGCCGGATCATTAACCCACTGAGCAAGGGCAGGGACTGAACCCGCAACCTCATGGTTCCTAGTCGGATTCGTTAACCACTGTGCCACGACGGGAACTCCTAAATTCTTAATTATACTTAAGCTATCTTATGGTTAAAGAAAAATGGCAAGAAAGAGAATTTTCAAGAATTTTCTAGTAATTTAAAAATAATCAAAAGTTTAATCTGGTAGAAAGTTCAAAGTTTAGAAACCAAAGCAGAGAAATGACTTAGTTAATTTATAGAATTAGTAAAAATACAAATCCAAGAACTGATGGATTCTTGGATACTCATGAAAAATTAAAATTTTTAAACAAATGAGTATAAGTTTTAAAACTTATTTATAAGTTTATTGTTCAACATTATTATTATTATTATATATACTGATTTCCCATTAACACAATCTGATTGTCAGATAGATAATTAATCTTATTAAATAACTTTTTCAGTCCTTTCCATCTCTGTCACTATTCTATTTAAAATAAATTAATACTAAGGCATAAAAGTATACACAAAGGAAAGCAAAGCATGGCAAATTTAAATATCATGGTAATATTATATACTTAACATCAAAAAAGTAATTAACTTTAAACAGACTTTATGATCAGGTAAACTTAAGTTGGCAGTTTATAGAACAGGATATATATTCCTTTCTGTTATTTCAGGTTACATATACTATGGCCCAATTCATTTTGTTAGCCTCATTATCTATACTTCTCCAGTTATAAACTACCTTCCAGATTAAATGGGAAAACTCTTATTTTAAAGCTGATATTAATGTTTAAAAAATCTATTATTAACAGTATCATTAATATACTTAGTCATATTAAAATTCTGAACATTATAAATACAGGAAAAAGCAGCACATAGTATATATTCCCAAAGTAAAATAAGTTTAAAATCTCATTTTCATGATTAACTTTCAGAAAATGAACATTTCTTTAATAATCAACTAAATAGTACCTTTAACAATTTACAAGAAGGAAATTCTGGTAGAAAACGTAATTTATTCCTCCGCAAATAAAGCAACTCTAGTGATTCCATGCTAGCCAATTCAGGAGGTATAGTTTCCAAGAGATTTGAATTACAATCCAAATGCTTTAATCCTGTAATATACATTCAGTGAAACACAAAAATAGCTTAATAGAGAAAAAAATACTGGCTTATAGTTGTATATACATTCAAAAAATATGTACGTAATCATGTGCACTTACAAACCTATGAAGTTCTATACCGCCACAATAATCAAAAATCCTAGAATACCACTGAATTATATAAATGTAAGGTACAGATTTTTTACATTTAATTATAATTAAAGGGAAATAATGACATTAAAGTTAATGTTTAATAGTCCAGGTCATCTTTGTAAAGACTTAAAAAACAGGTATTCTAGAGTCTTTAAGGTATTAGCCCCTGAGGCCTCCTTTGCCTAGCAAAACAATGAAGCTATTTTTTCTCCTTCGCCGCCCGCCCCCCGCCCCCAAAGAAAACACACAAAGTATTCTAGTACTCTTATAAAGTACTCTAAAATAGGCAGTTCCCTAGTAGTCTTGGTTAGGATTTGGCACTTTCATCAGTGCAGCCCAGGTTCAAGCCTTGATTGGGAACTGAGATCTCACATCAAGCCACTGCACTCCTGCCGTGGCAAAAACAAAAAACAAAAAAAAACAATGACAACTCTAAAGTATATACACTATATATTCAGAGATATTATTTCCCTCAATAATTATACATATTTAAAAAGAAAAAGCTTGGAGTTCTCAGGGGTAACAAACTCAACTAGTATTCATGAGGATGCGGGTTTGATCCCTGGCCTGGCTCAGTGGGTTAAGTATCTGGTATTGCTGTGAGCTGTGTGTGGTGTAGGTCACAGATACAGTTCGGATTCTGCTGTTACTGTGGCTGTGGCACAGGCTGGTGGCGGCAGCTCTAATTCAACCCCTATCTGGGAACTTCCATATGCTTTGGTTGAGGGCCTAAAAAGCATAATAAATAAATAAATAAATAAAAAGAAAAGGTTTAAGGTATTTAAAGACAAATATATATGCATTCTAGTTGTATGAATGAATGTCAAGTAACTGGCCAGTAGTAGCTTAGACACATCTGTAGTTAAAATAGGCACGCTGATGTTCTATCAAACACCTTTGGATTTCTATGTATTCCCTCTTATTTTGTACTGCCTCTCTCCCTTTCTTCTTCTAATTTCTTTTAAATGACATGTTTTTTCTAACCCCTTAGCTAGCCCTCTTGACAAGAAGATATACTATAGCTCAAGGAGAATGTTCTCACTTGTAGCATCTCTCTCTTACCTCCTGGATCTTTCTTTCTTAAAAAGCAGTACAGAAAACAAAAATGGAAAAAAATAAAGGTCTTCTTTCTCTTAAGAATTCAATAAGTAGTTTTCTCTCTAATCAATATTAAGACTCTTCCACTTATAATGGCCAACATGTATTTTCCACAATTTACTCTCAACCCTATAGTTTGAATAGACAATATTTTACGATCTTTTTTTCCTGTACTTTGAGCCTGTCAACTTTAACATAATTCAAGACTGAACTGATCCACTGCCTTAGACTTCTTCAGTGTTTAAAGAAGTTAACCGTTTCCAGAACAAATGTAAAGTACTGCTTGCAACTTATAATAGGAAAATGTATGTATTATTTGGCTAGAGCACTGAGAAAAATGTCACAACCCGATCTACCCCAGATTCAGTAAATTCTATCAAACAAGTTCATTTTAAATTTAGAAACTAGCTTTTAAGAGCATCAACTGAGAATACAAGCAGCATGGTGCAGAAAGAGCAATAGGGTTGGAGTTAGAAGATGCAAACCCTAGTTCTATATTTGCTAGTTTCTAAGCCCATGTTTCTGAATATTTAAAATGTAAATTCTATGCATCCCACTAACCTGTAGAACTATTATGATGGCAAAATAATATATTTGAAAGCACTTTTAGTTACAAAGAGCTATTCAAATGTTAGATATTGTTCTTGGAATTTGGTCATGAAAAGTGAAATAACAAAATAACTAAATGTCTCACTCATGATAGCGTAAAAGTTTCACTGTCATGATGAAGGACAGAAAGCATCTGAGCATACTTATATAGTATATTAGAAAAACTGCTCTAAGTTCAATGTATTTTTCTATTGATTTTACTATCTCTTCCTATCTCTCAATATTTCTACTCAATTTGGGAAAAAAACAAGAACCTATGCTTCTTATATACTTACTCCAGATACCATATTTAATGTTTAGCTCTATTTTCTAATTCTTTTATTGAAAAATGAAAAAAGCAGAGCCAACTACTGGTATCACATGTCTATTCTATTTATGGCAGATTTAATTTATGCATTCCTATTACAAATGACAAATAACCATTAATCTAAAGTAAAACAGCACAACAGTGATCATTTTGTAATGTATAAAAATATCACTATGTAGTACACCTGAAACTAATATAATATTGTTAGTCAATTATACATTAAAGAAAAACAGCACCATTTTACAAATTTACCTCAAAATGATCTATAATCATTATATGAAATCACATCTATGACCTCCTCCACAAAAGGGAGATTTGAAAAAATGAAAAGGCTCATTATAGTTGACACAATGTGGTTATTAATTATAGTTTGCCTTTACACATAAATTCACTATAATGAATCTGGACTCTAAACCAAGAATTCCAACACAACTAAATGTACTTATTTAAAAGGTATTGAAATGTAACTTCAATTTTTTTATCCTTTAATATTAGTTCTATAGTGCTTCAAATATAATAGTTCAGGAGTTCCCACTGTGGCTCAGTCGAAATGAATCTGACTAGCATCCATGAGGACACAGGTGTGATCCCTGCCTCAGGGATTAAGGATCTGGCATTGCCGTGAACTGTGGTGTAGGTCACAGGTGCAGCTCGGATCCACATTGCTGTGGCTGTGGTGTAGGCCGGCAGCTACAGCTCCAATTAGACCCCTAGCCTGGGAACATCCATATGCCTTGGACATAGCCCTGCCAAAAAAGACCAAAAAAAAAAAAAAAAAAAAAAGACAGAAAAAAAATGGCAATGGTAAAACTTTAATAGAACTACCAAAAAAAAATTTTGGGGGGCTGTACCCATAGCATATGGAAATCCCCAGGCAGGATTTCCCCAAACAGTGCCACAGCAGCAACCTGAGCTGTTACAGTGACAACACCAGATCTTTAACCCACTATACCATAAGGGAACTCCTAGAACCACTAAATTTTAACATCTTTTTTTAAAAAAGGATTGACAGTGTTCCTGTCGTGGCTCAATGGTAACAAACCCCACTAGTATCCATGAAGATGCAGGTTCAATCCCTGGCCTTGCACAGAGGGTTAAGGATCTGGCGCCACCATGAACTGTGGTATAGGTGACAGATATGCCTCAGATCTGGCATTTCTCTGGCTGTGGTGTAGGCCAGCAGCTACAGCTCTGACTTGACCCCTAGCCTGGAAACTTCTTTGATATGTTGCAGGTGGAGCTCTAGAAAGGCCAAAAAAAAAAAAAAAAAAAAAAAAGGATTGACAATTTGGGCAAAACTAAACCATCTCTGCACATTTTAACTTATGAACCTCAAGGAGGATACAGCTATGACAGAACCACATTTCATAGGTGGTAATCACCTATGAGAGGGGAATAACCTCACAGTGAATGTTGAGTAAACAAATGAAGAGAGAGCATGGCTCAAAATCTAATCAATTCCTCAGATATATAATTTTACTACAATTTATAATCTTATTTTTCTTTTTCTCTTTTTGATATGCCAAAGTATCCTTTTAGTGGCAATTCTTTAGGAACTTGCCAGACAATGGCTTGAAGAAAATCTGACTAGTTGTTATTGTTTGCATTTACCACCATAAAATTACATAATTCTTTATAACTAAGTATATTAAAATTTATTTTTCTAAATGTAAGTAGCATCAACTTCAAATTAATTTATTTTTAAAATAGAGATTTACTTTTCATTCCACTTATTTCTGCTGGTAAACTCTTCAGTTGATTACTGGAAATATTGAGTCGCACCACACTGGATAGAGAAGAAAAGCTAGCAGGAATACTTGAAAGGCGATTGTTTGAAAGATCCTTTAAAAAGAAAAAGACAAAACAAATGAACAAGTAAATTTAAAAAAATAAGTAAATGATCCCTAAAAAGGATTTCAGAATTTAGAAGACATTGCAACATTAAAAGGAACAAAAACAAAAAAGCTGATTTAGAGGTAATATCATTTGTAACCCTGATTCACTGACAATTTCACAAATCATCACTTATTACCTTAATACATTCTGTGGGCCTGCTATATGCCTAATAATGTAGCAGAGAAATTAAAATGAATTATCAATCAAAAACATTTTACATAAAGGTTTCTGTTAATACTAAGCCATACTATATCATGCAGCATCTTTTTAAAAAAAACCCTTTGTTCATCTAATATTTATTCAGTACCTATAATAAATCAGGCAAACGGTATGGCTAAATTGTAATATGAAATGAAAAACATCTTTGCAAGAAATAAAATTCATGAAAGAACAAAAATAAGTCTGAAAAAAACCCAGCCATTTTAACTTTGGAAGGGAAAAAACATTCCCTCTTGGTTCTTCTGCTGACCTCAGCAACTCTGCTTTAACTAAGAACAAAAGTCTACTCTACTCTCTAGTTTCCACTCAAGCTTGCCTAATTAATCTCCAATCTTGATGTTGCTTTAAGTTTTCTTTCTGTTTTTTCTTTACATAGTTACAAGAGAATTTTTTTAACTCCTTTCAAAAGACAATGTTATGAATCATATATTTGACATTTAAATTAGGTATAAGTATTCCACCAGCTATCATCAAACCGTTAGGTAAGGCCAGTGGTAACGATAAATTAGAAAAAAGTGACTTAAAGGAACTGTTCGCTGAAGACTATGATTGAGTCTAATATTAAACTGCATTCTGTATCACTAAGTTAAGAAGAAAGAAAGAGGAAAACTGCTAGATCAGCATTTTCACAAAATATACTATTATTATAACAAAATAATTTATTATTATCATAATCTATGACATACAACATATTAATCTACAACTCAAATACTCTAAGGTCTAAGAATCAACAGATTACTAATACATAAATATTTTGTAATATCAAAAGTTACTGACACTAAGTGCAATGTAGTATTCTGGACTGGATCCTGGAACAAAAAAAAAGGACATTAGTGGAAAAACTGGGAAAATACTATAAAATCGGTAGTTTAGTTAGTAATATTGTACCAATGTTAATTTCTTAGTTTTTACAAATGTCCCATGGTTATATAAAATGTTCACCCATTAAGGTGGGTGAAGGCTATATGTGAACTCTCTGTACTACCTTTATAACTTTTCTGTAAAATCTAAAATTATTTCAAAATCGGAGTTCCCGTCATGGCGCAGTGGTTAACGAATCCGACTAGGAACCATGAGGTTGAGGGTTCGATCCCTGGCCTTGCTCAGTGGGTTAAGATTCGGCGTTGCCATGAGCTGTGCTGTAGGTTGCAAACGCGGCTCGGATTCAGCATTGCTGTGGCTCTGGCGTAGGCCGGTGGCTGCAGCTCCAATTCAACCACTAGCCTGGGAACCTCCATATGCTGCGGGAGCGGCCCAAGAAATAGCAAAAAAAAAAAAAAAAAAGACAAAAAAATAAAAAATAAATAAATAAAATTATTTCAAAATCAAAAGCTAAAAACAAAACAAGTTTCTGATAAGGGAAAAATTAATTCACAAATTCTTAAGAAATTTTAAAGAATCCAAAATAACAGAATTACTAATAGTTAAATGTCTAATTATTATAGTTAATAATTAAATTAGATAGAAAATAAGTACAGTATATATCACTTAGTACCATTATACTAATCAGTTTTTATGTAACTAAGAAATATTACTTGTGGAGTTCCTGACATGGCTCAGTGGTTAATGAATCTGACTAGGAACCATGAAGTTGCGGTTTGATCCCTGGCCCTGCTCAGTGGGTTAAGGATCTGGTGTTGCCGTGAGCTGTGGTGCAGGTTGCAGATGCGGCTCAGATCCCTCTTTGCTATGGCTCTGGCATAGGCTGACAGCTACAGCTCCGATTCGACCCCTAGCCTGGGAACTTCCATATGCGGCGAGAGCGGCCCTAGAAAAGGCAAAAAGACAAAAAAAAAAAAAAGAAATATTACTTGCTTAAATGATTACAGATATTATGCTTTTAATGTCTTAATATACTGTTGCTCACTTTTATGATTTATTTGATATTGCATCCTTAAGAACACAATTTTCAACTAAAACATCCTTTCATTATTCAAATGACTATCTTGGAACTCATAAGAAAACAACTGGGAACTGCTACAGTTCATTAGGTTTCCTTTCAGCGTTCTACCAGACTCTTTAAATTTAAATCAACTGCTGTGTTTTACCACTAAATTTTATAAGAAAATCTGACAATTCCCTCCTTTCCCTACCTATGCCTTACTTTTCAAACCTTATCCCAATCTGATCAGATTGAAAAACAAAGAGATAATGAAGAAATGCTTGGGGAGAGCATCTATTTTGATTTCAAACACTAGAACAGATGGGGAAAATATCAAGAGAAAAGTAAAAGAAGCAATTTTTTCCTTTAATAAAAAATAAACTTTAAGGCTAATGAGTTTTTCAAAACACGTAGTAGTGAAAAGAAGAAGAATGTAATATGAAATAACTATGTAGAGAGATTTATTATTAAAACATCTAATCCAATACAGCTAAAGTCTTTCAGACAGGATACCTTACTATAGTGTCTTACTTCCCTCTGCAGTAAAGTGGGAGAAAAAAAATACACTTTGAAGTCAAATGGTCTTACATTAAAATTCTGAATTCCTTACTTATTAGTTGCATGATTTCAAATAGGTTACTTTTTTTATGAGCCTTAGTTTCTTATCTATAACGGGATAAAACCATCTACTTTTCTATATATAAAGCGAAGTGTCTATTGTTTGTATTATTCTTAATATGATTAAAATAATATTTGTAGTCCTCTAAAGTAATCTCTATTTAAAATGTGAAATGGATGGAATGAAAATTTTACCAGGAAATGTATCCATTTTGAAAAAGAGGAAAGAAAAGGCAGGCCCTGATGGCATTATCTAGACACTCAGAGGACAGAGGCCATAAGGGCAATAGAGGAGGAGACAGGAATGGATATAAAAAGGGGGATTGGTAGATGCTAAAAACACCTTTCCTTTATTTTACTAAGCTGTAAAAGCTTCTAAATAACAAAGTCGTCTTTATCAGCCCCTTTCTCAAACTCTATTCCTAAATTAAAGTGATTTCCTTCATAAGAATAACATAGGAAAAATAAATTTACAATTATTAATTTAGCAATCTAATTGTAATGCACAGTTTATAATAATCTATAGTCATACAATCAGCTGTCCATGTACCCATGATTTCATCATACATCCAATTTTTCAGTCTGTTGAAAAAATCCCATTGGCCTCAAATTAATTAAATATTGTAAAATTAAAACTTACTAAATCTTCTAAGTTGAAAAGTTGTTCAAATCCCTCTGGTATGCAAGTTAGTTCATTATGCTGGAGATACAGGCCCTTCAAGTTTCTTAGATTTGTAATTTCTTCAGGGAGTATTTTCAGCTTGTTATGGCTATTGATTGATAAAAACAAATGCTGAATAATTTAGTGACAACACAATAAATATTTATAAAAGCATTTCTGCTAACCAACTACATGGGCTCATTTTAAAAAATGAAGTAAGGTTGCTAATTTTAAGTATTTATCCAATTTTATGTCCTAAAAGCATATGCTCATTAAAATGAGTAATCTGAATATAATCAAATTGAGAGTTTCAAAGAAGTAAGTTATATATTTTAACCAAACATATAATTTGTGAAATTTTGATTGGCTCCTTTTAATCAACTTGATTTGACATATAATGTAAAAGAATACACTGACTCTAAATTTTTATACTGGGAGTTCCCATCATGGCACAGTGGAAAGGAATCCAACTAGGAATCATGAGGTTGTGGGTTCAATCCCTGGCCTCAATCAGTGGGTTAAGGATCCAGCGTTGCCATGAACTGCGGTGTAGGCTGCAGATGTGGCTTGGATCTGGCATTGCTGCAGCTGTGGTATAGGTCGGCAGGTGTATCTCCAATTAGACCCCTAGCCTGGGAACCTCCGTATGCCAAGGGTGCAGCCCTAAAAAGCCAAAAAAAAAAAAAAAAAAAAAAAAAAAAAATTATATTGTGCCTGAGTTTTAGAATTTTGACAAAGATATGCACATACTAAACACTACAATGAAATCATATTTTACAAGGGGATTAGGTTTCGATTTAGCACTCAAGACAAAAATAGCTATTTCTGTTTCAAGGACCTGACCTGCCTAGTTGAATGAAATATGCTACTCCAATCTTATTTGAATTTGGTCTTAACTTTCAGTTCAATCATTCTGTAGAGATATTCAGCTTATTGGACATTCAGTCCCAAGTCACTGATGATTAAGAGATGCCTTGACTTGTTCCTAGATTCATGACAAATTAACTACTCCTTTGAGAATTTGACTCTACTGTCATTCCATATACAATTACTTCACAAGTAACAGACAGGAAATGGGAAATAAAAGGGTGTAACAATGACCTTAAATGACATTAAAATAAAACTAGCTGGAACAAAAATGCCAAAAGATGTCTTCTAAAATATGAACAAAGAATTGTTAAAAACTGGTTGGGAGTTCCTGTCCTGGCGCAGCGGAAACGAATCCAACTACAAACCATGAGGTTGTGGGTTAGATCCCTGGCCTCGCTCAGTGGGTTAAGGATCTGGCATTGCTGTGAGCTGTGGTGTAGGTCGCAGATGGAGCTCGGATCTGGTGTTGCTGAGGCTCTGGCATAGGCCAGCGGCTGTAGCTCCAATTGGACCCCTAGCCTGGAAGCCTCCATATGCCGCGGGTGGGGCCCTAAAATACAACAGAAAACAAACAAACAAACAAAAATTGGTTGGTATTGTTGGTTATTTAATTGAAATCTTTGTATATTTGACAGAGACCTAGTTGGGCAAAGATGTAATTCTAATTCTTTTCCTCTCCTCATCTATTTCCTCCATCCTATTGCTCATACTCTTGTAGAAACTAAAGCCACACCAGCTCCATACTCTCCCCTTTTCCTTTCAACCCTCCCCTCTCTTACTTTTCAAGCCACATCTATGCCTTTGGCTTGTATGGGAAGACGTTCTGATGCAGGTCTAAATAATTAGCAAAAAAATGCTAAAACAATATTTTGTATAGATAATTTTGATAATTTATGGTAATTTTAAGTTTTTCACCAGATAAGGACTATTATTTAAAGAGCAGTTCTCCCTCAAACCATTAAATTCCAGCTAACTGAGACTTGATCATGTTATGTTAGGTAGATCTATAACAATATAAATTTTATAAGCCACTTTTCAAACTATATTTTGAACACTTAATTCTTTTTCTTTTCTTCTGAAGTAAATCTTCCCTAATCCCTTTCCCCTGTGTATATACAACACATTAGGCAGTTATTCTTTCTTGAAAGTCTAGACAAATTGAAGGGCAAAAAGAATTAGCTAGAACCTTAGCCATCTTGGCCTCTCCAGTACCTATAAATGAGTACCAGAAGCATATCCAGGGAATCTCAGGAATCTCCAGAAAAGTTTAAAAACTACTCATATCAAAAACATGAAATTTTCCTCACTAATGAAAGAATTATTTTAAATTTCTTTTTATTGCTTAACACCTAGATATGTTTTAGAATATCAAAGTAACTTAAAACTTGAGATGTCAACAAAGAAGATTTTGAATATAAACACTAAGAATTATTTCAAAAAAATAAAAAGTATTAAAAAAAAAAATCAACTGGCCTTATATTTGTAAAACCAGAAAATACGTAGGCAATTCTAAGACCAAAAAATAAAATAATCTGAGAATTTTAACTTAAAATTCTTGGAGTTCCCATATGGCACAGCAAGTTAAGGATCCAGCAGTCAGTGCAGCAGTTCGGGTTGCTGCTGTGGTAAAGATTAGATCCCTGGCCTAGGAATTTCCACAGCCCACAGGAGGAGCCAAAGAAAAAAAAACCTTAAAATTTTTATTCTGTTTTAACCGCTTTCTGGGATAATACAAAACATTTTTTGGATGTTACAAAAAATTTTTAAAGAATATTAGATTTATACCTTTATACTAGCAATAGTAACATAAATAAGCTTAAATTTTACCTGACATTAAGTTTCTGAAGATTTTCTAACTCTCTTATAGCGGAAGGAAGGGATGTCAGCTGATTATCGTGTATCTAAAAGTTATCAAAAGACACAGTCAATATCTTGGTCTTATAATTAACAATGAGCTTTGCCATTGTACAAAACTGATGATAAACTTCATTCTTTTAATTCAATAACATCATTGGGCCATTAGTAATTTGACTGAGTATAGAAGAAAAAAAGGAGGTTGAAATCAACCAAACTGCTATTCAGAAATAATGAAGTGATAAAACATCAATTTTAACTACTACGATTAAAAAAAACAAAATCTCTTCACCCAACTGAGTGGAATTCAATCTCAAGTGAGAGATGAAAGGGGTAGAGATGAACAGCCCTATGATGATATGATTTATGTCAACATTATGAAAAATAAATGAGGGGGAATTTCTCATGTTCTTACAGAATCACACTGTTTTCAAGACACAAGGAATCTTACTCCAATCCATTCACTTTACAAGTGAAGAAAATGAAAACATCCCTAGAAACATGACTATATCCAACTCTTTCTGACATAAATTGGAAGATTTTTGATGAACCTAGGTAAAGCATAAAAGAAGTCTGTAGATTGTGAAACAGACTACTCATGCTTTATTGTACCACATGATGTGCAACTACCTAAAACCACAGTCCCTGAATAAAGACACAAAAATTTAAACCCAATAATTTAAGTCACTGTTAGAGGTATGTTCAAAAAAAATCAGTCTTAAGAACTTGCTTTAACATCTGGAATAATAATAATGATAAAAATAACAGCAATTTTAAAAAGATGAGCAGCAGTAACCACTTGTTAAATACCGATTCTGTTTGCATGCATTAACTCATTTAATTCAAAGAACAATTTTGAAAAAGAGGTGTAGTATCATTCCTGGTTTACAGATATGAAAACTGAAGGACAGAGAGGTAACTTTCCCAAGTTCACACAGTTACCATGTGGAAGAATCAGAATTGCAAGCCTGATGTTCTGACTGCACTCTAACATTGTGCTATGCCTAACAAAATAATTTGTTATTCTTCCTTGCACTCTACCAAGAAAACATGAGTTTTCTGCTTCTCAAAGCCTAAATTTAGCTTTAAAGTCTCTTCAACTAAAGTCCCATATTTATAATTAGTCAACTTACATCAAGAACAGTCAATGCAGGCAGGAGGCGGAGATCATCACTAAGCGACTGAAGTTTATTGTTTGATATGATTAGTTTGGTCAAATCTGTTTGTTCCCACCATCGTTCAGTAGCACTGAATGAAAGATTCTGATTAGCTTCCTCAGGGATATCCACATTTATTCTCCAAACACACTGAGGCACTATTTCCACACCAAAAAAAAAAAAAAAAAAAAAAAAGAAAAAAAAGAAATTAGAGATATTAGGAAGTACATGTTTATAATAGTAATTCAGCTTATCTACTGAAAGAAAATTTCTCGAACATTAAAAAAAAAACCCTTTCAAATAAATGAAACAGGAGTTCCCGTCGTGGCGCAGTGGTTAATGAATCTGACTAGGAACCATGAGGTTGCGGGTTCGGTCCCTGCCCTTGCTCAGTGGGTTAAGGATCCGGTGTTGCCGTAGGCTGTGGTGTGGGTCGCAGACGCGGCTCGGATCCCGCATTGCTGTGGCTCTGGCGTAGGCCAGTGGCTACAGCTCCGATCCGACCCCTAGCCTGGGAACCTCCATATGCCGCGGGAGAGGCCCAAAGACATAGCAAAAAGACCAAATAAATAAATAAATAAACAAATGAAACAAATACCAATGAAGTACGACTTACATTAGCATGAACACTGATTTTATTCCAAAACAGAATATGGAGAATGTATTTTACATATTAGACATCACTCTTACCTCCATTCAACTATATATTTACTACATACATTCTCTGCACAACAGTCTTTGTCTTTTACGGCTGCACCTGCGGCATATGGAAGTTTCCAGGCTAGGAGTAGAATCTGAGCTGCAGCTGCCAGTCTATGCCAGAGCCACAGCAATTCGGGATCCAAGCTGCGCCTGTGACCTAATCACAGCTCATGGCAATGCTGGATCCTTAAGTCACTGAGCGAGGCCAGGGATCCAACCCGAGTCCTCATAGATACTGAGCCACAATGGGAACTCCCACATAGTCTTTTCAACAAATGTTTAGATAGATAAAAAATTAACCTCAACCTTTACCTTGTGACACACTTTAAAATTTATACCAGTGGAGTTCCCATCATGGCGCAGTGGAAACGAATCCGACTAGGAACCAGGAGGTTTTGAGTTCGATCCCTGGCCTTGCTCAGTGGGTTAAGGATCCAGCGTTGCTGTGAGCTGTGGTGTAGGTCGCAGACACGGCTCGGAACTGGCATTGCTATGGCTCTGGTATAGGCTGGCGCTTACAGCTCCAATTAGACGCCTAGCCCGGAAACCTCCATATGCCGCAGGTGCAGCTCTAAAAAAGACAAAAAGACCAAAATAAATAAAATTAATTAAGTTAAGTAAAACTAATGCCAAGTAGATCCCAGGGATCAAAACCGCATCATAGCAGTGATGAACTTCAAAAAAAATTATACAATGCCAAAGAAGTCTAAAACAAACAAATTGAATGAAATTCTACAAGGGGCTAATCTATATTGACAAAAAGAAGATCTCTGGTTCCATGGAGCTAGCAGTGGGTATGGACTGACAGCAAGGAGAACTTTTCGAGCGCTGGAAACGTTCTTTGTCTTGATCTTGATGATGGTTACATAATTGTACATGTTTGTCAAAACTCATTAACTATATACTTAAAATGAATGCATGTACTGTTTGCAAATTATGCCCTAATAAAAATAAAAAGTGTCGAATTTTAAAATACAGATGATGCAATATATTAAGGTAATTTCATGTATATGTACATATATATGAATGAATAAAAAAACTGAAGTATGTGTGTATATATATTTCTCACAAGATAGATAATACCTTTAAGTAGTACTACCCAACAGAATTTTCTGCAATGATGGAAATATCCTGTCTGCCTTAGTCTATACTGTAGACATTAGCTGCATACAGCCAATGAGCACTTATAATATGGCTAGTGATAGAAGAACTTGATTTTTAATTTCTTTAAATTTTGGTTAATTAAAAATTAAAGAGATATATGTGACTGAGATTTCCATAATAGACAGCATGACACTTAACAAAAACTCAAAAAAGATTTCTTACATGTTTTTTGGCATATCATTCTTTCCTCCACTGACAACAACTAATTACAGAAATAAGGACTCACAAATGGGTTGATGGCAGAGAACTGTCTAATTTGAGGAAGATACTTACAAGTGGGTAGGTAAAGAAACAGAGAAGAAATAAAAAACACGTCTAAAATGGTGTTTACATGGATGAATAAATGTATAGTTGGTAAACTACAGGACCAACAATGAGACTTAAAAATCTTTCCTAAAAAAAAAAAAAAAAAAGCTGTAATACATTAAAAAAAAAAAAAAAGGAGTTCCCGTCGTGGCTCAGTGGTTAATGAATCAGACTAGGAACCATGAGGTTGCGGGTTCGGTCCCTGCCCTTGCTCAGTGGGTTAAGGACCCGGTGTTGCCATGAGCTGTGGTAGGTCGCAGACATGGCTCAGATCTGGCGTTGCTGTGGCTCTGGCATAGGCCGGTGGCTACAGCTCCGATTAGACCCCTAGCCTGGGAACCTCCATATGCCACAGGTGTGGCCCTCTAAAAGACAAAAAAAAAAAAAGTAATAAACCAATAAATCAAGTCACTGTGTAAAGAATCAGGGAAGCTCATTGATAAACACTCCAATTTTATCCAAGTATTTTTTTCATGGCCATTGATGGCCTCATTACATTAAAAGAATTAAATAATGACAAACCAAAGTATTATAGTGTCACTTTCAAGCTATCATTAGTTCAATGAGAAACACACACATACCCCCAGAATAAAAATAAAACGTTATATGGAAGTCATTAACTCAATTGCAGTTTTAGGTTGATTTAATGGGATATATCTTTATGGTTTAGAACAAGTGAACCACTGTTATTTTACAATGCATGAAAAAAACTGTTCTTTTCTGAAGTGGTAGATATTGTAAGAAAAAAAATGAAACCATGTTAAACATAAAAAAGAAACATGTTTACTAATCTATTTAAGAGAAAAACATGCTTGAATTTATTAACTTGAGGGTACATTCAGTTTTATAGTGATGATAAGCCTCACTGAAACTATAGTTTCATTCTTCCATTCTTCCCTGTCTGTATTTTTTCTCTCCTACTCAAATGAGTAAACATGGTATTAATACAGAGGTAAGTTTAAATTTGCACTAATTTATTAAACAAACTTTGGCATTGGTAATAACTTGAGATACACATCTCAAGAGATTGAAATATTAACTGTTAAAAGTATTTCAACAGATCAAGAAATAGGAATGGGGTTTTCAACTAACTATCTAGTTCCTTGTTTTATAATCCAAGCAGATTTCCCTGTATTTCAGTAAATCAAAAATTAAACGTTCATCTCAAGATTCTGCCATCACATATGGATTAAGGCACTTTCTTTGTGCTTTCATATCTAAGGACTGTTTAAGAATTAGCTTGTTTTGGAGTTCTCTCGCAGCACAGCAGATTAAGGATCTGGTGTTATTACTGTAGTAGCTTGGGTCACTGCTGTGGCTCAGGTTCAATCCCTGGATCCATGGCCCAGGAACTTCCACATGCCCCAAGAGCAGCCTAAAAAGGAAAAAAAAAAAAAAAAAAAAAAAAAGAATTAGTTCTTTTTATAAGCAAAAACGTGGTAATAGAATATATCACTGTTTGTTCAATATAGATATTGCTGCTCTTTTTCATTGTACCAGATAAAATTAAAATAGAACTGAATATGAGGTATTGATTGTTGTCTTGTGCTTGCATGGTCATGGCAGAATATTAGTTTAGGAGTGTTTTGGGATGACTCATCAAAAACTGAATGAAAGAAAGAGGTGCCAAGAGTTTAGAACAAAAGAATGCTATAAATTCTAAGGGAAACCACACTATTGAACTGACAGAAAGATTGCTAAGTGGATAGCTTATTAAAAAAGGCAATAAGTTTGGAAACAATATTATTTGAAAGAGAAATTTGAGTGTAAGGATTTCCTTCCTTATCTTGAAGTAAGCAGTTTGGTCAGTTTCCATTTGTAGAATTAAGAAAATAGGTCTAGGGCACCTAGGCTTCAAGAAGTCATGTTGTCTGTTTTAGGGTAATGAAAATTTGCCATACTCAGCATGTAATTTGTTGTGACATGATAAAAAAGTGTAACACGAATCATACATTTACAAGGTTTTAAATAATATCCTTAAATCTATATTATCCATGTTCTGCTATACTATTTAGCTTGACCCTATTTCAATACTGACGGTTTTAATGGAATTTGCTGTCATATTCTAAACAGCTAATAAGAATTAACCAAAACATTCATATTTTAATAACAAATAATTCCAGAAAGAAACTATGCTTCCAGGTGAGTAGATATTCTATAAGACATTATAATAGGGGATACGTGACATTGTGCATTTGTCAAAACTCATAGAATTGGAGTTCCCATTGTGGCTCAGCAGAAACAAACCCAACTAGTATCCAGAACAATGTGGATTCGCTCCCTGGTCTTGTTCAGTGGATTAAAGATCTGGAGTTGTCTCAAGCTGCGGTGTAGGTCGAAGATGTGGCATGAATCTGGCAATTCTGTGGCTATGGCATAGGCTGGCAGCTGTAGCTCTGATTAGACCCTTAGCCGGGGAACTTCTATATGCTGCAGCTACAGCCCTAAAAACAAAACAAAACAAAACTCATAGTATTATATAAGACTAAGAGTGAAAAGTAATACAAACAATAGACTTTAATAATGATATATCAATATTGGTTGATCAATTGTGACAAATGTATCATAAATGTAAGGTGTTAATAATAGGGGAAACTATGAGCTGGGAAGAGAAGATATATGAGAACTCTCTGTACTACCTGTTTAATTTTCTGGAAACCTAAAACAGCTCTAAATTTTTTTCTTAAATTATGGTTGTTTAAGGAAAAGACAATTTTTTGTTGTCATTTTTAAAGTATAGGATTCTGAAAAGAGACAAGAGGCCTTATTGTAAATACTTAGGAGCAAAATTTCAAAAGGCTTTTGAGGAGTTCCCATTGTGGTTTGGTGGAAATGAATCTGACTAGCATCCATGAGGATGCAGGTTTGATCCCTGGCCTCACTCAGTGGGTTAAGGGTCCCGCATTGCTGTGAGCTGTGGTGTAGGTCACAAATGTGGCTTGGATCCAGCATTGCTGTGGCTTAGCACCTACAGCTCCAATTCAACCCCAACCTGGGAACCTCCATGTGCCACAGGTGTGGCCCTAAAAAGACCAAAAAAAAAAAAAAAAAAAAAAAAAAAAAGGCTATTGAGGAATTCTCTTGTGCTGTAGTATTGTCACTGCAGCAGCTCAGGTCACTGCTGTGACTCAGGTTCAGTCCCTGACCTGGGAACTTCCACATACTGTGGGCTTGGCCAAAACAAAACAAATAAAAGGCTTTTGAATGTTGTACTAAGAACTTTACACTGAATCTTGTGGGCTGTGGAGTCATTAAATATGAATGACACAATAAGAACTTTGTTTTGGAAAGATAATTCTTGGTCATAACACTGATTTAGAGGGTGAGATTTAAAACAGGAAATCTGGAAAAACCACAAGAGCCAATTTTTACTGTGTATTTTATTTACCAGGCACTTTATATTATCTCATTTAAACCTCAGTAAGTCCTATTATTACACCACATTGTAAATGAGAAAGCACAAGGAGAGGAAGCATCTCAAAGTTACATGAGCAAAGATATGGAGATAAGAAAGATGGCCCCACAGTTAATTATGAACTATAAATAATTCACAATTACAGCAGCTTGACTATTAAAGGCTGAGTGACAAGAGATGAAGTTGAAGTCTACAATTAGATAAAGAAAAACCTTTTATATTATGGTAACAAAGATTCCTTTTTGATATATAAGCTACAAAAACCATGTGCCTCTCTTATTTATATCTTTTGTCTCCTATGAAATACTCTACCTTCAACATCATTTCCTAGGATTACAATAATGACCTAAATGGCCTTGATTCCTATCATCATAGAGTTAACAGTCAAAACTTATTTGCTGCCTGAAATGTTAACAGACTAAACCATCTGGGTCCAATCATTAAGTACATCCCGGCACACACATAGTATTTAAGAATATTAGTTTATTTACTTATTCCTTCTAATAAGAACCGACTAAGTACCAAGTATTCTCTGAGTACTAGGGACACAACAATGAACAAAACAAAGCTCCTTGACCACATGGAACTAATAGTGCAGTGGAGGGCAGAGAAGACAATAAGTAAATAATATAAATTCTGATAGTGATAAATACTATTACAAAGCAGGTTAGAGAATACAATGTTAGCAATGTTATTTAGATAGAGTAGTTAGGAAGGGCCTATCTGAGCAGACTCCTGCAGGAAGCAAAGGAGTGAATCCTAGTCAGGTATTAAGTAAAAAGTTCCAGGCTTTGGGAAAATCAAGTGTATCTGCACATCTGTCATTTTAAAATATTTGTGTTCCCAGTGATTAAAACCTTTTCTAGGAGTTCCCTTCGTGGCTCAGCGGTTAAAGAACCTGACTAGTAACCATGAGGAATTGGGTTCAATCCCTGGCCTTGTTCAGTGGGTTAAGGATCCCGCATTACTGTGGCTGTGGCGCAGGCCAGCAGCTGTAGATCCATTCGACTGCTAGCCTTGGAACCTCCATATGCCGCGGGTGGGGGCCTAAAAAGCAAAAAACAAAAACAAAAAAAATCCTTTCTAGATAGCAGAGATTTCTGTCATATATCCTTTCATTTACATGGTTAATTCTATACACGGCACAATAAAAAAGTAATCATTAGAAGGAAAGGAAAGGTTTTAATCCCACATAGCCTAAAACCTGAATATACGTAGAGGAAAACATTACAGGAGGAATGCCATATTCTCTTTCCCCCCTTCCCACTCTCTCCCTTACAGAACAGAAAATCAGAAGAGCAGCTGGCTATTATTCATTCATGGTATCCAGATTTGTGCTTATCTTCACTAGATTTTTCAGGATACACCAAATTCACTCTGTATGGCATCTATTTGATCCTCAATTTAGGAAATATGCTCATTACTCCTTGTAGGAGTTGCACACAGAAAAGGGTCTTGACAAGGAACAGTAGCATTCACTCTAAGTTCACAAGTTCATAAATGCTGTATTTTATATAGAGAATTTTAGCGTTGGTAAGTGCCCTAAGCGACTAAATTAAGATAAACAGAGCACCAAAGAAACAAATCATTTGCCTGTCATTTGATTCCTAATTCAGTCGCGTTTATCCCATAAAATGTGAGAATCCCAGAAAGAACCCAGTTTAAATTCTGACCATATTCCCAGCACAATCCCTGCAACAGACATATCTGGAGCGAAAAGCAGGAACCGAACAGGCTATGCGAAAAGCAGGAACCGAACCAGTGGAAATGTGATTAGTGCCGGATTTCGAGGACAGAGATCCTGGCTAAGCGTCTGGGGAAAAGATGGCCAAAGCCAGGCCAGAGAGAGGAAAGGGAGGATACGTGGGGCAAACGACTTTCTGCCAGGCTCCCAAATCGGGTCTTCCATTTGGATCTTACCTTCACTGAGGTTGCGGCCCGACAGGTTTAACTGGCCGCTCTTCCTTGCCGCCTTTAGTAGTCCCTGGGGTACTGAGGCAGCGCAGTCTCTCCTCTCATTTCGGAAACCCGCTCGGGGATCCCGCCCAGCTACTCCCTTCAGCCGCGACATGTTCAAACCCCGAAATCCAGAAGCAAAGCCCCGCCCGTGACGCTTAAAGGTGGCGCCGCTGGGCTGCCCCGCCCCTGCCGGGAGCGCGCGCTCCGTGCGCCGGGCCTTCGCTCTCGGCGGCGCGGTTCTGATGTCGTCATCGCGAGCGCCTGAGGCAGGAGGACAGAGGAGCCCTTCCCGTTGCCGGTGCCGGCCTTGTGTCTTGGAATTACTTTGCTCAAGTAAGTGCGTTTAACGGGCTGAAGAAGGGGTTTGAGTTTATCTTGTGCACTGTTACTGCACCTCCAACCTTCTCTTCTGCGCTCCCGCCTCGGCGAGGGGGTCAGGAAAGGATAACCTTCTCTTCTCCCCTCGCCTGGCCGGACGTGGGCCTTGACTAAAACTTGAGACCTGGGCGCGGTCTGTAGTCTCTGGACCCCTGCCTGTGTTTGTCGCTGGTGGTGCTGGCCAAACCTCCTTTCCGCGTAGAAAGTAAAACCAGTTTCTTTTCTTCGGGCCTATACTCTGGCTTCTAGAATTAGTGCACCTTTGCCCGTTGTCGTATGGAGTTTATGGCCAGCATACGAGATAGTTTGAAATGGAAGAGTCGGCAACAGAAAAGGGGAGGGAAAGAAAGCTTCATAATGAATGTTCTCTACACCGGGCGGTTTAGGAAGACAAGTGGAAGCTCGAGCTTCAGTGTAGCGAAAAAAGCTTGGACTTCGGAGCACAAGAGAAACGAGTTCGAATCCCAGCTGCTTTTGTAGCTTACACGCTGTATAAAGTTTACTTGACAACTTGTAAAGCTGTCTTTTTTCTTCAATTTAGGGATGATCATGCCTATCTAATTTTTTTAAAAATAATTAGGTGAAGATAAAAATATTGAACTTAAAATATTGAGCATTTTGTGAAGAAAGGGACTCCCTCTAATTCAAAATAGAACATGAAAAATTTTGTTCAAAAGTCCCTTGTCTTGGAAAGTGTCTGAAATGTACAAGTTTAACGAGTCATTCAATAAGTAATTAATAACTAGTCACCTTTAGTATTGTCCAGGGTGCTACACTTTTCTTTCTCCTGAAGTGATTTTGTTTTGAAAACAACAGCAGGAAATAACCTCCTAAGCCCCTGTCAACTCGACTGGGATCGTTAGGGTTTAAAAGGTAAGACGACAGCCCATTGACAAATTCACACACACAGTTTTGCTTGAGTCCAGGTGTTTGCCAACCATAACATTTCGTGTTTAAACTATCTTTCCCCCCCCCCCCCGCTTGATTTTTTTTTTTTTTCCCCTTAATTCTGTGGAGTTCTTTGCATTGAAAGGGAACAGAAAAGTATCAGGAATTACACTACCAAGCAAGCAAAGAGTGCGTTTTAAAGCAAGGACCATAGCAGTTTTTGTAGGGTCACCAGTAAACACCACCGCTACCCTAAGTTTGTCTTTACAGTAATCATTGTAGTTATTGAGCCCTCAGTGTCAGGCTCAGTGCTGACAATACCTTACTATCTGATATTTAGCACAATGACCAGAAGGAATTGCAGCTACGAGGAATTTAAAAACTTGCCAAAGTTCAAATTTCTACGTGGGTATGACCAGGCATTTGAACCTGGATATCTCTAAAACCTTTCTTATTAATCATTATGATTTGCCTAATTGCTTTTATTTCATCATTTACCACTTGCTTTTGTCCTAGAACCATTTTAAGGGACACTTCAATTATGTTTTAAAAGATACTTATTTATTAGAGAAAACTATTTTTCTCTGTTGCAGGATGTTAACAGCCTACCTTTGGAGGATTAACTGTTGAAGTATAAAATTTTACAGTAGCCACCTCTCCCCCCTACAATAGATTCTTTTTTAGTGCAATGTTCTTGAAAAATTAGAGGCAAGGTGTAGTTTTTGATTTATTGTACTTGAAGTGAAATATTACATTATTGACATTTAATTATTATATTGAAATATTGTTGCATTTTGTATGAGAAACATATCCTGATTAATGGCAGAGTAATTCTGAAAAGTCCAAGTGACTGTACACTTGTGGTAAACTTCAATAGATATAAAATAATGTGTGTAAAATTTTTACTAGAATATATCTATAATACACTGTGTATTGTACCTGTGTAGCAAGTACGGATTGAGCAGTTTCGGTGAAAATTATTATTTCATGGACTCAGGAAAATTATGTGTTTTATTTTAAATTGATGGAAGTTGAAAGCTTATCAATTGAGGTTTTTTATGAGAAAGTGTAATTGTATATAGTTATATTCATGGGAATTAGCACTTTGTATCATTTGTATTACTTTGGAAAGAATGCTTAAAACAAAAAATCCAACTTTTTTTCAACATGAGCATGTAAGCTAAAGTATTTGCTTTTATTTATTTATTTATTTGTATTAAAGTATAGTTGGTTTACAGTGTTGTGCCAATTTCTGTTGTACAGCAAAGTGACACATTCATACATATATATATTTATATATAATTTTTTTCTTTTTTTTTTAATATCATTTTCCATCACAGGTCCGTATGTTTTTGAATCAGTACCACTATCCCGGGAGATTAGATATAGTTCCCTGTGCTATACTGTAGGACAGTATTGTCTATCCATTCTAAATGTAGTAGTTTGCATTTGTTAACCTCAAACTCCTAGCCAATCCCACTCCTTCACCCCTCCCTCAGCAACAAGTCTATTCTCCATGTCTTCAAGTCAGTTTCTGTTTTGTAGATAGGTTCATTTGTGCAGTATTTTAGTTTCCACATATAAGTGTTATCATATGGTATTTGTCCTTCTCTTTCTGACTTCACTTAGTATGAGAATCTCTAGTTGCATCCATGCTGCCGTGATGGCATTATTTCATTCTTTTTTATGGCTGAGTAGTATTCCATTGTGTATATGTACCACATCTTCTTAATTCAGTCATCTGTCAATGGACATTTAGGCTGTATCCATGTCTCGTCTATTGTGAATAGTGCTGCAATGAACATACGGGTGCAGATATCTTTTTGAATTGTAGTTTTGTCCAGATATATGCCCAAAAGGGGATTGTTAGATCATATGGTAGTTCTACATTTAGTTTTCTGAGGAAACTCTATATTGTTTTCCATAGTGGTTGTACCAATTTACATTCCTACCAGCAGTGTAGGAGGGTTCCCTATTCTCCACACCCTCTCCAGTGTTTGTTATTTGTAGACTTATTAATGATGGCCATTCTTACTGGTGTGAGGTGGTACCTCATTGTAGTTTTGATTTGCATTTCTCTAATAATTAGTGATGTTGAGCATTTTTTCATGTGCCTGCTGGCTATCTATATGTCTTCTTTGGAAAAAATGTCTGTTTAGGTCTTCTGCCTATTTTTAGATCAGGTTCCTTGTTTTTTAGATGTTTGAACCACATGAGTTATTTTGTATATTTTGGTGATTAGGCCCTTGTCAGTTGCATAGTTTGTGGCTATTTTCCTCCCATTCCATAGGTTATCTTTTCATTTTTCTTATGGTTTTCTTTGCTATACAAAAGCTTGTAAGTTTGATTAGGTCCCATTTGTTTATTTGTATTGCTTTGGGAGACTGAGCTAAGAAAACATTTGTACGAGTTGATGTCAGAATGTTTTGCCTCTGTTCTCTTCTAGGAGTTTTATGGTGTCATATCTTATGTTCAAGTCTTTAAGCCATTTTGAGTTTAATTGTGTGCATGGTGTGAGGCTGTGTTCCGGTTTTATTGGTCTACATGCAGCTGTCCAGTTTTCCTAGCACCACTTGCTAAAGAGACTTCTTCCCATTTTATGTTCTTGCCTCCTTTGTCTAAGGTTAATTGACATTAAGTGTCTGGGTTTATATCTGGGCCTGCTTTTATGTTCTGTTGGTCCGTATGTCTGTTTTTGAATCAGTACCACACTGTCTTGATTACTGTAGCTTTGTAATATTGTCTCTAGCGGGAGTTATGCCTCCTGCTTCATTTTTTTCCCCTCAGGATTGCTTTGGCAATTCTGGGTCTTTTATGGTTCCATATCAATTTTTGTATTACTCTTGTTCTGTGGAAAATGTAATGGGTAATTTGATAGGGATTGCATTAAATCGGTAGATTGCTTTGGGCAGTATGGCCATTTTAGCAATTCTTCCAATCCAGGAGCATGGCGTATCTTTCCATTTCTTTGAGTCCTCTTTAATTTCCTTTATTAATGTTTTATAGTTCTCAGCATATAAGTCCTTCACCTCCTTAGATTTATTCCTAGGTATTTTATTTTGGGGGGTATGATTTTAAAAGGTATTGGGTTTTTTATATTTCTTTTTAAATATTTCCTTGTTAGTAAACAGAAATGCAGCCAATTTCTGAATGTTAATCGTGTGTCCTGCTACTTTGCTGAATTCTTTTATCAGATGGAGTAGTTTTTGTGTGGAGTCTTTAGGATTTCTGTATGTAGTATCACGTCATCCTCACATAAGGACAATTTTACCTCTTTTCTTCCAACTTGGACACCTTTTCTTTCTTTTTCTTGTCTTTTTTTTTTTTTTTTTTGTATGATTGCTATGGCTAGGACTTCTAATACTACATTGAAGAAAATTGGCTATACTGGGCAGTATTTGCTTTTTTAAAAAAATGTGTTATTAAAATAATGTGGAACAGGTACCGCCTATGTGGGGGCTGGAGACAATTTTTGTAACATAATTTGCCTAGCTACAATTTATTTTACTCATTTTATTAAAGTATAGAAGTTTTCACTCTTCTGCCTTCGCTAAATGAAAACAAAAAGTGAAGAAACCAAAAAATTTTGAGCCTAAGAATTATATTGGCCAAAGAATGCTGTTCAGTTCCATAATGGAGATGAAGACGACTTATTCAAGTAATATAGAATTGCTTATCACTGTCATTAAAATGTAATAAGACATTTTCAAAAATGGCTGTGTTATGAACATTGATACGTGTTAGACATTTTTAGAGCTGAAAGGTGCAATTGATAAGATGAATTTATTGAGGCAAATTGAGAAATCGTGGTAAAGGAAATGACATAGTTTCAAATGTGGCTTTGAATTGTATTTTGTTGTTATTGGAGCTAGGTGTGGTAATTTTTTCCAGAGTGCATTTTATTTTAGATTATTCATTTGTATATCCTTTGTATGTTCCTTGTGCTTCTCTTTCTTACTTTTGAATCAGGAAGCAATGGGCTTGCTCTAAGGTGTTTAATATTTAATATAAATGTTGTCTTCTGTTTTTGTCTACTTTCAGTGCAAAAGAATTTTAGTACACTAGCTTTAGGAAAATATCATTTTCATTGTCTTCTTATAAAAAGGCTTTTACATTGCTAGTGTTTTTCATATGAAAAAAGTAGAAAAGATTTTTTTTTTATCTTAATTGCTTTAGCTTTGCTTTTTTTTTGGTAAATTTTCTATCTGTTGAAAAAGGGAATCTAAAACGGGTGGGGGTTGTAAAGTGGTATTGCTTAGGTCATTAAATAAAAAGCATTTATGGTATTTGTTTTTCTAAAATCAGCTGAGAGTGTTTCCTATTTATCCATAGTGATTCTTACTCCTACTATTTAATAGCTGTTTTCTTTCTCATTTTTCCAAGATTAATGTGTTCTTTGATTTAAAGTCTTAATTTTAACAATTGTGTAGGTTTTATAAATGTTTAAAGTAGTGAAGTAATATAGAGATAAAATTAGGACACCAAACCAGAGAATGTACTGCATAATACTATTCTGTCTTTAATTTTATAAACAAATACAAAACCACTGCCAAATAAATCTGTTTAAAAATTAGTTTTAATCAAAATCCACTATTTTAAAATTTGACTTCATATCACCCTTGCCTTTTGGATGTGACTTGCAACTCTATTTGCTCAATGCTTCAAAAACAGAGAAATTAAGTATGTATGGCAAATACCATTTGTATGAATAAACATCCCCAACAGATTTAATAAGACAAGATATGGCCCCTGAGGCTATATTTTTAATACCAACTTAAGTTGATGAGAGAGAAAATGTTAATAATTTTAATGGTTTGTTGACATTCATAGTTGACAGATTTTTATTTAAAAATTTGATTTGTCAAATTTGGAGGTGGAATATTTATACTCAACAATTGCAATTAAAATAAATGTTAGCTTAACTTTCAGAATACCTTCAAGACTGCCCACTACTTTTTTTCTACATCAGGTTTTTTCCCCCATCCTTTAAAATATCACAGTTACATATACTTAAATGATTTGATGGTACTATTATTGGAAGTGGGGGTTTGAAATATAGTAAACATTGATACCCACAGTGAAAATCTATCAACTCAGCTTTTGCTTTTCTTCTTTCTAGAGATACATGTTTTGCACTCATCACTAAATTTATTTACTGTTAATATAGCTTTTTTTTTTTTTCCATTTTAGAAATGCTGGCCTTTTATTTCTCTTTTGTTCCTCATTTCCTAAAAAGCTATCTTTCCATCATCTCTTCATTCCTTAAAAAATAATTATTTGATCAATGTCTTCACATGTTTTTTTTTTAATTTTTAAATAATTTTCATTTTCTCCTTTATAGCTGGTTTACAGTATTCTGTCAATTTTCTACTGTACAGTAAGTTGATCCAGTCACACATACACAATATACATTCCTTTTTCTCACATTATCATGCTCCATCATAAGTGACCAGACACAGTTCCCAGTGCTATATAGCAGGATCTCATTGTCTATCCATTCCAAAGGCAATTATTTGCATCTATTAACCCAAATTCCCAGTCCATCCCATCCCTCCCCCTCCCCCTTGGCAGCCACAAGTCTAGTCTTCAAGTGCATGAGTTTCTTTTCTATGGAAAGGTTTGTTTGTGCCATATATTAGATTCCAGATGTAAATGATGTCTTACACTATTTGTCTTTCTCTTTCTGACTTACTTCACTTAGTATGAGAGTCTCTACTTCAACACGAGCTAATTGTGGCTTGAAACCAACTGCAATTCATAATTTCAAGTAGCTAAGATGGCGGTTGAAGGAAAAAACCATTAGGGCCTTCAGATTTAGTACATGTCAGGAAATTGGATTGTTTCATGTGCTTACTGATATAGATATATTTTTTATTTAATGATTTTTATTTTTTTCCATCATTGCTGGTTTACAGTGTTCTGTCAATTTTCTACTGTACAGCAAGGTTTCCCAGTCACACATACATATAAACATTCCTTTTTCTCACGTTATAATGCTCCATCATAAGTGACTAGATATAGTTCCTAGTGCTATACAGCAGGATCTCTTTGCTTATACTTACAGATATTTTGCTTTTTTTTTTTTTTTCCCCACTTGTAGCTTTGGTCATTTGGTAGTCTGTTGCTCTAACCCACGTCATTGTAGTTTTAAGATTGATCAAGCATATGTAGAGTTGTTTTGTATCTTTTTAAAATTAGAATAACATTCTTGCTCTAAAAATATAGAAAAGTAATTGAAGCCTTCCTAGAAAGAGTTTTCCATGAAGCGTTTATGTTTTATCAAAAAAGAAATGTTTTGTTTATCATCTGTCTACACATACTATTGGTAAAGTGCTGCTTTAGGAACAAAATGAATGTGAAAATCTGAAATCTGTTGTCATGTTTCCTTTATAGCAGCCTCTTAAAGAAGAAAGGGCATCTAATAATAGTATATTTCACATGTTTACCACCGCTTAACAGTTTACAGAGTAAACTTTCACATTTGACAGTAATGCTCTAAGGTTACACTCAAGCGTTATTGTTATTCATCTGTTGAAAAGAAGTTGTTGAACACAGACTTGTAAAGGTATACACCATTACCATATACCATTTGTTGAGTACTTATGTGCTGGGCACTTTGTTAGGTGCTTCATATCCATTATATTTCTAATCTTAACCTTAAATGGTATCATTATCCCCATTCACATAAGGAAACTGAGGCTCACATTTGCCTGTTATAGTAGTGAGAACATAGGAGAATCATATGGGGAACTTCTACTTTTCTACACTCATCGTTTGAATGTTTAACATTTATATTATTTTATAATCTTTTTTTAGAAATGCTGCAAAAGGAGTTCCCATTGTGGCTCAGTGGTAACAAACCCTGCTAGTAACCATGAGGATGCAGGTTCAATTCTTGGCTTCACTCAGTGGGTTGAGGATCTGGTGTTGCCCTGAGCTGTGGTGTAGGTCACAGACAAGGTTCGGATCCTGAGTTGCTGTGGCTGTGGCGTAGGCCAGCAGCTGCAGCTCTGATCGATCCCTAGCCTGGAAACTTCCCTATGCAGCAGATGAGGCCCTAAAAAGAAAAAAAAAAAAAAAAAAAGAATATGCCACAAAAAAACTATATTAAAATGTGTAAGATGTGGGATTTTAACTTAGAAATACTTCATACTATATAAAGTAACTCTTTTCTCTTGTTTGTTTTGTCTTTTTACGGCCGCACCCTTGGCATATGGAGGTTCCCAGGCTAGGGGGTTGAATCAGAGCTGTAGCCGCCAGCCAACACCAGATCTGAGCCGCGTGTGTGACCTACACCACAGCTCACGGCAATGCCAGATCCTTAACCCACTGAGTGAGGCCAGGGATTGAACCTGCAACCTCATGTTTCTAGTGGGATTGGTTTCCCATGCGCCATGACGGGAACTCCTAAAGTAACTCTTCTGATTAATTATATGAATGATGAAGTACAAGTATTGCAAGGTACGAGCCTAAAATAGAGCGATGGTATAAAACGGAACCCAGTTGAGGAAACAATTTTTCAAAAGAAAAGATTTTTAAATTGTAGAGTAGGGATAATAATAGTACTTATTTATGTTTTCTAAGCATTTGTAGTAGTTCTCTCACTTTATCCTAAAAACAACTCAGCAAGGTAGGCATTATTATCCCTATTTTTCAGATAAGGAGGTTGAAGCACAAATAAGCCAAAGATCACAAATATCTTAATTGGTGGAAGAGCCCCTTTGGTTTGACTTGAGGCTTATATTTTTGCACACTCCCGCAGCTTTTAAGTGTTGTGAAGATTAAAGGGCATTTTAAAAGCATTCAATTAATGTAGATCCTCAAATTACTAAGTTGAGTACACTTTCGATTTTATCGGGTATGAGACACTTTAGAAATAAATTTCCTTCATGAAGAGAAAGTTTTTTAGCTTAAGGGGGAAAAGAGCTCAAATGGTACAAATGTTTAATTCCTTGATTGGGGAAAACTCTTTAATATTAAAATGCTTGAAACTATTTACTTAAAGACACATATAGCTACTGGATTTTTTTTTCCTCAAATGTTGTTTTCTTAGTTGCTACTTTAAAAGAATCTTAGGAAGTTCCCATTGTGGCGCAGCAGAAACAAATCTGACCAGTAACCATGAGGTTGCCAGTTCGATCCCTGGCCTCACTCAGTGGGTTAAGGATCTGGCATTGCTGTGAGCTGTGGTGTAGGTTGCAGGCGTGACTTGGATCCCATGTTGCTTTGGCTGTGGCGTAGGCCAGCAGCTGTAGCAGCTGTAGCTCCAGTTGGACCCCTAGCCTGGAAACTTCCATATGCCATGGGTGCAGCCCTAAAAAGCTAAATAAATAAATAATAAATAAATAAATAAATTTAAAAAAAAATAAAAGAATCTTATGTAACATAGATGATAGTAGCGGGTAGTCAATACCTGGAGCTTGCCCCCTCCAGATATTTCTCTTGACCCCATTCAATCCAAAAGCCAAAAAAATCTGTTACAAATGAATTGATTTTCCAAGCCATACATATGGACAATAACTGAGGGTGCTATGCATATGGATATACACAACAATATCTAATGCCTGAACTACTTTTTAAAAACAAAGCTTTGAAAAATGGGCACAATTTCAAAATATTCACAGACCCAGAGTGTCAATTTTAAAATGTAGATATAGAATCTCTGATGTCAACAGGCAATATAAGTTAACAAAATAAGTATTTGGAAATAAACTTAAGTAGACTTTTTTCTGTCCCTTATGTCTCTGTCCTTCTGTCCATCAGTTCCCTAATGCTTTCTCAACCTTTGGTCTTTCCCCTTCATTTAGATAGAGCAGAAAGGGGAGCATGGGCTTTTAGAGTTTTGATTTTTAAATAGATATTAATATTTATATAATTTTCTAATTTATAGAACTAGAAGCAAAATACAGTTATCTAACTTGTAGAAGTAGAAGAACGAAATAGATCTGCAGGTAAGTTTTTTTAAAATTACAATTTGTAAGCAGCAGTATTTCCTAGGTTTTTCTTACTGCTTTCCATAGCTATGGGGGGAAATATATAGCTAAATACTTTGAGGGTTTCTCAACCAACCTTCCTTGTACATCTAACAAAACAATTCCTGTCTTCATTCACCAAGCCTTTGTTGAGAGGATTGGGTTAGGCATTTGTAAAATTTTGAGCATATAGGTGATACTCAGTAAGTTTTTGTCAAATGCTTACTTTGTTCCAGTAAAATGTTCTTGTGTATCAGAAACACAGAGATCAGTACATTACATGGTCTTCCCTGTCCTCAAAATGTGTATTTGCTAGAGGGAAAGAGCTGCTAAACAACTGATTTTATAAAAGACCTGTTGCTTGTGCAGATTTACAAAATTGTGTCAATTTGGAAGACTATACAATCTTTTCCAATAGTATGAACACAATTAGCTAACAATAATGGGATTTGACCTATCCTATTGGGAACATGATGTTCAGTGAGTAGAGTTATTATACATACCTATGTTTACAATGTCTTTAATTGAAGAACTTCCATCTAGATATGTGAGATCTTTTTCTTAGAAATATCTTTAACTGTTCTTTTTTCCAGTTTTGTTGAGGTATAACTGACATATAGCACTGTATTATAAGTTTAAGCATACAGCATAACAATTTTACTTATATGTATCTCGAAATGATTACTACAAGGTTAATATTCATCGTCTCTTATAGATAGTAGTGTAAGTATAGATATGGTGTACATTACGTCCCTAGTACTCATTATAACTGGAAGTTTGTACCATTTGACTGTTGCCTGAGGCTGGCTCCGGGGGCCAGGGAGTATACACTTTTTGCCAAAGGAGAGGGATGGATGTCGGGCTTTTGCAACGGAGACAGCCTCTTTGTCCCTTCTTTCAGGGCTCTGGACTGCTCAAATTTTATTGGCAAAAGTGGTAGATTACATAGACAGTTTTTCACTACAGATTACATCATAGTGTTAAAAGTACATTGGTTAACTTTCACGTGGTACAGCAGCTATACATCACGTTCTAACATCTTTGTCTTAATTAAATTTAGTGAGTACAATTTAAGGGCAATTAGGTACAATACATCATGTGGAAAGAAGGAGACTCAGTACAAACCATCCCATGGCCAGCAAGTCTCCACAAGTTGAAGAGGTCATGGACACAAGAATTTGGCATTCACAAATCTTGTTTTTAGACTGGTGCTTATCTTTAAAGCGTTATGGCAGGGAGACAGTGTAAGAAAATATAAACCAACTTAACTAGCTATCACTTAAAAGTTTCTATAACTCATAGCTAGATGTCTTTGGTCAAGAATAATATATGTCTAACTTCTATGAAACTCATTAAAATCCTAACTCTGAGGTTTACTGTATAACTAATTAGTAGATAAACACTATGTTTTAATTAAGTTGGATTTAAATAGGGGAAAGTCTTTTAGGATGAAATTCTTATTATATTATTGTTGTAACTTTGTTAAGAATGGGAAATAAGAATAATAAGTAAATAATTAGGAAAGACTGAGGAAAACTGAATAACAATTAAAACAACAGGAAAGACTAGGTCACCCAAGAAACAATCCATGTTCTCCAGCGCAAACATGGAAATTGTTTTCCCAGGAAAGCCCCAGTTCTTCCTCATCAACATCAAAATGAGAGCTGTGTAACTTGAGGCCTGCTCTTGGCTTGTCCCTTGCAGGCAGGCTTTTTATCCTGACCAGAAGCCCACCTCAGGCAGGCTTTTATCCTGTCCAGAGGCCCACCTTCAGCTTGAACTGTTCAGGTGAGCTTTTTATCCTGACCAGGAGCCCACCTTCAGCTTGTACCATTCAGGTGAGCTCCCTTCCTTGGTTAGAAACCTGCCTTCAGGTTTTTCTGCTGTCAGGCAAGGTCCTTGTTTTGAGTCCCTGCATTTTCTTGGCTCCCCACATTTGACCACCTTTCAGTTCTCCCTTATCCCACCCCCACCTCTGAAAACCACAAATCTAATCTTTTTTTTTATGAGTTTGGTTTTGTTTCTTTGTTTTTTAGAGACGCATACAAATGAGATCATACAGTATTTGTGTTGCTCTGTCTGACTTATTTAACTTAGCATAATGCCCTAAAGCCCATCATGTAGTCACAGATGGCAGGATTTCCTCTTTTTTATGGCTGAATAATACTCCATTATATGCATATACATATGTATATAGACCACAACTTCTTTTTCTGTTCATGCGTTGATGGACACTTAGGTTGTTTCCATGTCTTAGCTATTGTGTATGATGCAATTATGAACATGGGGATACAGGTATCTTGGCATAGTGTTTCTGTTTCCATAGTGGCTGAACCAGTTTACATTCCCACCAGTAGTGTACAAGGGTTCCCTTTTCTCCACATACTTCTCAGCATTTATCTACTCAATTTGATGCTAGTCATTCTAAGATGTGAGGTGTTTTGGAGGTCCCTGTATATTTTAGTTATTAACCCCTTATCAGATAATATGGTTTGGAAATATTTTCTCCCATTCCATAGGTTGTCTTTTAATTTTATTGATGGTTTTCTTTGCTGTACAGCAGCTTTTTTAGTTTGATGTAGTCCTACTTGTTTTTCATTTTGTTGGCTATGCGTTAGATGTCTAAGATGTCATTCCTAAATCCTACATCAGCGAACTTTTTTTCCTGTGTAGGAGTTTTATAATTTCAGGTGTTACACTGAAGTCTTTAGTCCACTTCAAGTTAATTTTTGTGAGTAGTGTAAGATAGGAGGCTTGTTTCATTCTTTTATACATGAGATCTTTTAGAACCTTGATACTGGAAAGAACTAAAACATGTTCATTATGACTGAGAGGATTGGTATTGTCTTTGAGGATTTGCATAAAGTATTATTTTCTAATATTCCTTAACAGACTTTCCTTCCAATATCAAGCACTGCTTTAGGTTTTTCTTAGCTGTGTGGTGGTAGTGGCAGGTCCCCACCTGTGAGCAATAAAGCCCTACTATCAGTAGTCTTAATTTCTATATTTCAAAAGCCTGTCGGAAATCATGGACTATAAAGTGTATGTCTAAGCTAAGTAATGATTAATAGGCCGTAATATGACTACAAGCCAAAATGGCAGGTTACTTTTTATTTTGGATTAGAAAATAGCATTAACTTGTAGTAAACTGGTAATATTCTTCATTCGAATATAACTGGAAACCTTCCCAGACTCGCTCTTAAAAATGAGCTGTGGCTCTTGCTTGTGCATTCTTCTTTCACTTCACTTTCCACATGATACTGACAGGATCATCTTATAAGTTTCTCTGAAATATAAACTGGAAAGCATTTGGTCAACAAAGAATGGTCTTCCTGCTTTCCTTGAAAGCTTCAAACTTGTTACTACCCTCAGAACCTTTCTGAGTGGCTATCTCCACTGCCTGGATTATTCTTCCCCCAGAAATTCAAATGGCTTGCTTGTTCCTTTTAATAAAGTCTCTTCTGTGATAACCCTTTCTCCCCCATCTCCTATCCTCTTTTATCTTCATAACAGTATGTTACTCCCTTACGTCTTTGTTTTTGTTTATTGAGAGTTTGCCCTATTGGACCTAGAATTTCATGAGATCAAGAACATTGCCTTTCTTTTTTCTCTGCAGTATTCATAGTGGCTAGGAAAATCCTGAAACATAGTTAGTGCATAATATTTGAAGGAATTTGTGAGTTTGTTTTAACATTTTCATGATCCTGGGATTAAGGTAAATAAGACAGGTGTGGTACTTGTTTACAGGTTTTGCACTTTTTATAATCTTGTTTAATTTGGAGCCTAAATAAATCTAAAGTGATATAAAGCTGGTATAGATTGAATATATTTGCTGTTTTCTTTGATATATTTGTTACTTGCCTTTAGGTATTTCATTCCTATGGGGAGAAGACAATGATAATACAAGGTGGTTATTTAGTTATTTGATCTGTTTATTTGACCTAAAAGATCTTCAAAATTATGATTCAGCTCCTTATCAGCTTCTGCCTGAAGTAGCTTTTTAAAAGTGAAGTGAAATCTCCTCAAATCACAGTTAATGACAAGATAGTATTTTAAGCTGGTCTTCTGACTTTTAAGTCCAATATTTTTTTAGCTGCTAGATGGTTTCCAAATGAAATATTCAGAAATCCTCCTTATTAGAATAAGATTATTTTTTCTTCTCTGTTTCTACATATGGAAGCACCATCTATTTGTATGTTAAGTTATACTTAACGGGCTTCTGATGATGTAAAAGATGATCATGGAAACTATTTTTCTTTGGCTTGAATTTGTAATTTTAGTTATGTAATATATAAAACATATAGAAAAGTGTAGAATAAAAGATTTCTGCATATCCACCACAGAGAATAAAAAAATGTTAACATTAAAAAAAAATGACAGCCATGTATCTTGCCCTTGTGTTATTTGTCCTTTTATCAAAGAACATTGTAGTATGCTTGGCACATAATAGCCACTTCTAATAAGTGTTAAACTTGTAAAGTGACAAAACTAAAACAATTTAGTAAGGAGTTTGATGTCACTTATTCAAAGGAAAACAACCACGGATTAGGGGAGTGTAGCACCTGACAAGCAAGAGAGCACAAAAGAGTTTTATAGAGGATTAGAAAAGCTTTGGCCAGGAGATGGAGAATCTCCTTGTAAGGCTGTGTGTCTTGTTTTTTAGGGGAAGGTAAGCTAGGTAAAGCTCAGGTGGAAGACTGCCATTTGTTTATATTAGGTTTCCTTGACAGATGTTTCCTATAAGTGCATGTTGATTTAGGTTTAGATTTGTTTTGTGGGCCCAGCCACTGTGCTGGCCTCCATTTTGTGGGTCCTATAAACCAATTAATTCTATCAAACTCTCAAGAATCTGTAATTAGTAGTTATAGATGTCTGATTCAAAATAAGAAACTTAATTATCTGACATGTTTTATAGTCACAGGTACGCATTTATGAATGACATTCAATTAGTTGTAATTTTGCTAGGCTTACATTCAACCAACCCATCCCTTCATATAAGAACTAGCAGAAATGGAGTTCCCGTCGTGGCACAGTGGAAACGAATCCGACTAGGAACCACGAGTTTGCAGGTTGCATCTCTGGCCTCGCTTAGTGGGTTAAGGATCCGGTGTTGCCAGTGAGTGTGGTGTAGGTCACAGACTCGGCTTGGATCTGGCCTTGTTGTGGCTGTGGTGTAGGCCGGCAGCTATAGCTCCAATTAGACCCCTAGCTTGGGAACCAACATGTGCCGTGAGTGCGACCCTAAAAAAAAAAAAAAAAGAAAAAAAAAACTAGCATAATGACTTAACTAGTAAGTAAACCTAGCAGATTGGCTCTACATCCAAATCTCAGTAACTTCGGTTTCTAATATCTCAAAAATTACACTCTCAGCTGCGTTATTCCACAGAGGTATTTACAAATGAAAGTGTTCTAGAAGGCCTCAGGTTTTCATCTCTACAAATATCTAGCATCAAGTAAATTATTTAACACTTGCCTTAGGATAAATGACACTGTCATTAAGGCGTGTGTTCAACATATTTGTTGGACATTGACTATGTGATAGACATTTTGCTAGGTCCTAAATTGACCCAGAAAACTCAGAGCTTTGTCGGGGATACACGTCAATATAACTAATACATACAAGCTTTTGTTGAGTGGAAAGAAACCCTAACTCTCCTTGTGGAAGTTGTGCAGTGAGGCAAGGAAGGCCCTTATGGAGGACTGCAGTTAGATAAAACGAGGCAAGTCATTAATAATTTGTGTAAAGGCACAGTGAAAAGATTTTGGCATGTTTTGAGGAACTGCAAGTCCCTGGATAACAACACTGGGTGGAAGTGGGAGAATAGTTCACATGAGATTGAAAAATTAGGCAAGAATAGCTACATAGTCAAAAGCTTCAAAATTACCTTAAGCAAGGATATGCATGTAAATTAGAAATTTTCATCATAAATATATTTAGGTATTATAAACTGCTCTTTAAAGTGAACTTGTGCAATTAGCTTATAAAGCTGTAATGTGAACATTAAAATATCTTTTTCTGACTTTACTGACAAAGCAAATTCGTTACACATTTAATGTTACCAAGATTTGTATACAGTAAAGTTTCAGAAAATTTTATAGGGGTGGGGAGGAAAATCTTGAAAGCTAGGAGGTAAATTTCATTACTAACTGGACAGATCTGCAGATACTCTATAAAGAAATAAATATCGTGGACTTTTTAATAAGAATGGTTGCTAAAGTGTGCAGTTTTTGGTGAGGAGTGAACACATGCTTTTTTTCAAAAAAAGGGGGGGGGGGGCGCTGAGACGCCTTAGAGCGTAATCCCTCGCGTTTCACTAGCTGGAGTGAGGCTTTGCTGGGCCGACGAGGGGCGGAGCCGAGGGTGACGCGCCCTGCCCCGCAAGGCATTCTGGGGGAACTCGGGCAGCAATTGAGGTGGTTGGAGGCGAGGTGGGGGCGGCCGTTTGTTTTCTCGTGGTCTCGAACTCGCGCGCTCTTTTCCTCCCTCTCCCGCCGCCTCCCCCGGCGAGCGGCAGGGAGGAGAAACGGCGGCGACGGAAGCAGCGGCTGTAGCTCCGGACACCGTTCTGTCTTCTCTTCAGCGAACCGGTTCCTCTTCCCCCTCCCTCTCACTGTTTGTTGTGTGTTTGATGTGTTAAAGCAGGAGCGAGAACGCGAGCAGCGCCATGAGCAACACTACCGTCGTCCCCAGCACTGCGGGCCCGGGCCCCAGCGGCGGGCCGGGGGGCGGAGGCGGCGGCGGCGGAGGCGGCGGCACCGAGGTAATCCAGGTGACTAATGTCTCCCCGAGCGCTAGCTCTGAGCAGATGCGGACCCTCTTCGGTTTCCTAGGCAAGATCGACGAACTGCGCCTCTTCCCGCCTGAGTGAGTATGGTCCACCATCACCGTTTCTGCTTAACTCCTCCCCAGCCTGGGCCTAACCCGCACCATTTCCTGGGGCCTTGTCAGTGCTTCCTAGAGCTAGGTTCCTTTAGCTTTAACGGAGGCAGGCTGTTGGGTTTACTTACGGAAGTAAGGCCTACTAATACAGAGCCGAGCTTCGGGGGATTAGGGAACACTGGCTAGTCTTGGAATTCTTTTTTTTTTTTTTTCCCCTTAAATTGTGCCGGCGTGGTCCTCCTTTAGGCACTTAAAGCAAGACAAACTGCACATTTTATGTGTTTTGTATATAGGTTCGTGTCTTTTTAAAAATTAAGTGTTTAACAATCATTCTTCTCTATGAGAATTTGATATTGAACTTTGTAGGCTGTTGTTCGCTTATTGCTAAATATTGTTTAGTAACTCTGGTCCAGTGAATATAATTCAGAGTTAATACTCTTTGACAGTTAATTCAGAGAGCTTGAGTGCTTTTTATGACAAAATGAGTTATAGCTGAAATCTAAGCTTTTCCTTTGTTTAAATAATGGATACATTTATGATATTTAAGAATTGTTCTCCGGAAGGAATTTTATAGAATGTTAATTTTTTTAAGTGTATATGCTTTTTGTTTTTATTCTGTTGTCTCACATTTCTTATTTTTATCACCAAATATTAAATGAGTGCAATAACTGTGAAGAAAAAATAATTTATGGATGCTATGATAAGATGTGATAAATATTAGAACAAAAACAACACAGTACTGTGCTCTTGGGGAAGAGTGAAAGTTCTGATTTTATGGTCAGTGTGTACTCAGTACCCCCTCGCTGTACAATGAGAGTTCTATGATGTTGGAATTCTCCAGGGATCCACTCTTGCGGCTGCAATAAACCATTACCCTCTGTATGCCTCTCTAAAATAGCTAGTATAAGTTGCTTATACTGTGGTATTCGTTAAGTATTTTCATATTTTATCACTTAAAGTATTTTCAAATGAGTTCCCATCATGGCTCAGCGGAAACGAATCTGACTAGCATCCATGAGGACACAGGTTCCATCCCTGGCCTTGCTCAGTGGGTTAAAGGATCCAGTGTTGCCCTGAGCGGTGGGGTAGGTCACAGGCACAGCCCGGATCTGGCGTTGCTGTAGCTGTGGGGTAGGCCAGCAGCTACAGCTCCTGATTCAACCCCTAGCCTGGGAACCGCGGGTGCCGCCCTAAAAAGAAAAAAGAAAAAAAAATTTTTTTAAGTGTTTTTAGATGATATTGATGTTTTCACATGTTGTATTTAATTTGGAGGGAATGTATCTGTGGAGGGATGTTTCAAAGTTATTTACATGAAGTGTAGAATTCTGGAAACAGCATGTTTCGTTATAGTTATTTTCGGCAGAAATTTGCTATAACAATGAAGGACAAATACCTTTCATAGTAGACATTCTGCTGTTATTTTATCACAACATACTCTTTATTAAATCATTAGTAAAACTAACCAGTAAAATGGGAGTAAATAAAAGTGACACATCTGAGTATTTTTGATTACTTGATTGTAATCATGTTATTACTAAAACTATGTGGGATACTGGATTTATGAAGAATTATTTCCAGTCCCACAAGTCACTGAGAATTTTTTATAGTTGCTTATTATAACATGCTTTGTTTATTTTGAAGATGTTGTTTTTAATGATGTTTTATAAAAAGATGACAAAGAGGTTTTTTTTGCCTAATACATGATCCCTATCTTAGAGGGAGTCAGGATGGAACAGATTCTGAATTTTTGCTTTGTAGCACTTGGGGTGCCACGCATTAAGAGGATTCCTTTCCCTGTACTGGGAGGAAGAGAAAAATGTTGACGCATTTTTGCTCTTTGACTCTTTCATGTATGTTGGGGCATACAGATCATTTTCTCTTCTGAAAATGTACAGGGAAGGTATTTATACATTATCTTGGCCTTTCCAATATGAATAGCATGAATGTTAGATGCTTGCTTTTGTTCATTTAATGATTTTTTTTTTTAATAATTTAAGTCCAGTAGTTATTCTGACTTGCACAATTTATAAAAGCTTTATTGGCAGTTTCTTTAACCTTACTATAGTTCTCAACAGTAGTTTGCCAGGCATAATGTGCTATGGGGTCCTAGTAGTCTAAGGGGGTTCATCATTCCAAAAAATTCCAAAAATTTACTCTATTCATAGAATAAGTTTGAATGGCTCAGATTATATAAAATTCTATTGATTTTAAACAGATTTACTGTTTTTTTTTTGTTTTGTTTTGTTTTTTTAATGGGTGTGTGTATTTCTCCCAAAAGGAATTCATATCCACCTGGAACTCTTATTCTAGACATGACCATGACATTCTTGCTTTCTTTTGTTGCCCAGATGGTCACCTAATCACCTTATATAAAAATACCTCACCCCTGTTCCCTGCCTCCTCTGTTCAGTTGAACAGCTTTTTCTCTGTAGAACCATTCACCAACTGACAAGTCTGACTTCCTCACTCTTTAAGAATATGAGAGCCCTTGGGTTCATTGGCATTACCTGGAGGGGGCATTTTTAAAGTACTTACATGATGAAGCCCTACCCCCACACCTGCAGAAACTCTAATTTTAGTTATAAACGCCTGTGTGAGGGAAAAATTCCTGAGACTGTGGTTATGCCAAACACTTCACCGGCAAGCCTCCTCAAGAAGGTTTCTCCCTTTGCTCCATTATTGAACTTATTTCTTGGTTCTTTTAAGCCAGAAATTGCTGGCCTATAATTTCACCCAGTGGTAATATGCTCTGTCTTCACCAGAAATAGTATTCCACTTTTCAGTGTGATAGCCTTAGCTATAGATAATCTTAAAGCATCTGTCAGTATTCTCTTATTCTTCCTTTTAGAAGAAAAGGTCATTTTGATTCTAGTTTTTCCTAAAATAACGTATTTGAAATTCAACATTGTTTGTTACATGCTAGATGCTTTCGTGTTTTTATCTTGCTCATTCCTTACATATTCAGAGGAAGGAGGTATCTTACCTTGTTTTACAAATGAGTGAACTGAAATTCACATAGCTTGTTTTTGTTTACCCAGGCTCCTCTACTGGTGTCAGAACTAGTATTTGAACCCCTATGTTATGATTCTTTTTTACCTCTTGATCAGGATTTCCTTGATTTAGCCAAACAACTTGTGAGTGAAATCATTTTACACCTAGCAGGTATTCTTTAAATGTTTGGTTTTAGTGGAATTTCAGAATGGAGACCATAATTTATGAAATAATCCCTGGGAAGCATATGTCAGTCATGTAGTAATTGAATGCTACTTTAACACTGCAGATTCATTACTGACTTTGAAGTGACCAAAAGTAGATACTTTAATGATCACATAAGTAATTTAATATAGTTAGGGAGGGGAGAGAACATGATTTACCTTTAAAGTTTTTAGGTTTTGTTTTAATAAATGCAGCATTTTACTGTGTTTCTTTACGATTAGGAGAAGGGCATGGGAGGTCAACACAGTCCATACACTTGCTCTTGGTGGGGGTGGTGGCTTAGGAGATGCTTTGTTTATAAGCTCAAAATTCTCTGCTCAGAAATCTCTTAGCTCAGTAACAACCAACCAAAAGTTCTACTTTAGTAAGCATGAACAGTAGTGGGGGTCTTGTTAGTAAGCATGAACAGTAGTGGGGGTCTTGTTAAGAATCAAAGCCTTCTTATAAAAAAGGGATTCTCAGATTCAGTGGGCTTGAGATGGAAAGCAGAAATCTGAATTTTATGTGTGAATCCCAGAAGATTCTGAAACAATTCTTAGAGGACACTTTTAAGAAACAGTAGAAACAGTACCACCGCTACTCTTAAGGAGGAAAGCATCACAGAAGGCTTACTTATCTTGCTCCTCAGTTCTTTTTCAACTGCATTGCCTCTTCTATGTTAATTCCTAAAGATGAGTAGACTATCATATTTTTGGAAGTGATTCTTGCGCAAAATTCTAGAGTATGAAAAGAATTTCCTGTATCAGTTCTCTATTGTAACGTGTTTTTTTTATCAATTTTAACTGAGAAAATGTAACAGTTTAATTGTGGGGCCAAATAGCAATGGTTTTAAACAAGACCATCTAAAATGGGGAGAGGTCAATATTTGCCATTTTGTGTTGTCTTTCTGTGACTGTCTTTTCCATATTTAAATTGTTCATATTTTATCTTTAAGAGTCCATTGTTTGACAGTCATTTTTTTTTCTTATAGTTAGTTGACAGTAGATGGTGTCAAAAAAATGCTAGCTGTCACGTAAGTGCTTGCTACTTCCCGAGGCATCGTGTTAGGTGTTAAGAGCATAAACATTTGAAGCACTTTTGAATTTAGTGGTAAAAGTGCAGATGTCCGAAAAGAAATGCAAAGGGCTATGTGTAACTTTAGTACCAAAACTAATAAAGCAGCATTCTTTTCACTATACTAGGTACAACATTGTTAAATTTTAGACAGCTAAGACTTCACATTAAAAAGAAAACACTGTATCCTCTCAAAAACACTTGGCAGTATCTTCTGTAACAAAATTGCTTAAATCCATTTGGATTTACATATTGACAGCTTTGCTTTGAACCTCGATAAGGATCCATGCCTAATGTGGACAGTGCGGTTTAGGGAAATTAATCTACATTAGACATTTTAACAGAGTTCTCAGGTTATTGGCTTCAGGTTGGTCTTCACATTATAAGTTTTAATTTTCATATTGCACCCAAGTTATAAGAAACTTTCTTTTTAAATACTTATATCTGAAATACTTAGTGTGACCAAATATGATGTCATTACATTTTTTATAAATGAAAATCTCATTTACTCAGAAAAGTTAACAATAACTCCATTCTAATAATTGAAAAATATTAAGAGAATTCCCTTTTCATTATTGAATCTCAAGATGTAATTGGCTTGTTAAAGCAGTGGTTCTGTACTCTGTGTGCATATTAAAATTGTCAGGTAGAATTTAAAAAAAGAGACTGCAGTACTTCATTCATGAGAGATCTTGATTTAATTTTTTTTTTTCCCCCACCACCGTTAATTCTGTTGTAAACCAAGGAAGGATGACATGATTATTACTGTTTTAGGGCATTGATTTTCAAATAGCTTTTGGTTTGCTGTTAGAGGGCAACCCCTGTCTTTATTTAATCTTTTCCTTTCACAGAGTTTAGGGGCAGAAATTTCAACAACCTTTTATTTTAGGAAACAACAGCCCTGCTCCCCACTCTTACTTTGAGTTATCACTACTTGCATCTTAGCAACTTGTTTTTGTTTTACATAAGAAAGCAATTGCTGAGGAAAGTGACTTTTGCTTATTGAAATTTTGCCTAATGTATTGGGTAGGGGGTGGAGTATTATCCCCATGTGTGATTTTGTGAAAGTCCTCTGAGTGAGAGAGCCTTAATTATTTATAATGTCTAGGAGTTCTAATATTCTGTAGGTGAAAGGTCAGGGCATTTAATAGGCAGGTCAAGAAAACTCAGTTGTCAAATAGATGTGCTTTCCCACGACATTCTTTTGTCCCTGAAGTGGAAAGAAATTTTTTTTAACTCTGGAAAGTTAGCCATAATGGAAAATTTTCTAAGCTAAAACTATTATATTACTTGTTACCTGTGTTTTTAAAAGGCTAGTGTTTGTATTATGAAATAGATGTTGACATTTTGCAGTCGTTTCTGAGACTTTTTCAAACTGTTTTAGCTTGATACAGTGTTTTTGTCTAGGTGCAATTTGCTACAGTCATTTCTGTGGGTAGTACTTAATTAGAAATGTCATTTTTTTAAAATCTGGTTAGTATGTGCAGTTACATAATTTTTATCTGCCTCTTTCACTTCGTGACTACAAGTATTTGTGAATCATTTGTTTGTGTTTTAGCTGATAATTTTTCTCTTTTATCTATTTTTTGTTTTGTGTTTTTTTTTTTTTGTTTTGTTTTGTTTTTTTTTTTAGTGATTCGCCTTTGCCAGTCTCATCCCGTGTCTGCTTTGTTAAGTTCCATGATCCAGACTCAGCAGTTGTGGCACAGCATCTGACAAACACTGTATTCGTTGACAGAGCTTTGATAGTCGTACCATATGCAGAAGGTTTGTGCTTTGTTTAACTATCTTTGTGGGCATCCTATGATGACCATCTACCTCAGTGTAGTTTTAGAGTGAGCATTAGTAGCATGTTAAAAATATAAGCTGTTAACATTTTGAAACCCTTGTTATACTGTGGTCCATATTTTTACTTGAAGACAGTTTTTTAATTTCAAAATTCAAAATCAGATGTTTTTATAAGATGTTTAACATTTTGCATTCTTTTGAAACATTTTAAAGTTCATTAAAATTGTATCCCTGATGGTAATTCCTTAAGATACATCTGCTTAGTTAATTTAACATTGCATTTTATGAAAAAGTCCTGAAGGTGAATGGTTCACTCCATGCACATTACAGAATCCTTCAAATAAATGCATGATATTATTTCTGTTTTGAATAAATATGACTAGGTTGGTTTTATTTCCTTAGTGATTCCTCTCACTGATAACTTTAAAAAATATATCCCACATCGAATTCCAGTATACCAAGGGTCACAATGATTTTGGTTTTTATGAAAGTTTAAGATTTCCTATAGCTTAGGTGCCAGATGGGCACTGGGTGTTTTGTTTTTATGCCAGATTTTCTTGTTCATTCTTGCTATATTTTCTAGAATATCTCTAAATAATAAATTCTTCTCTCTGTTATTTGTGTGTGTGATTTTTATAGTGGAGAAGGCAAATGCAAAACTCTTCCAGATGACTGAAAAACAGTGGGTCCTCTGCAGCTACAGGGGATTCTAGACATTAACTAAAGGCCAGCAAGCACTCAAGTCCCCCAAGTGTTTTCCCGGTGTAACCATTTGTTAACTACATTTTCTTTCTTTTTACATTTTAGGCTGTTAAAGTAATTTGACAGAAAAATAATGAGCAGGGTTTTTGGATCTAAAAAAGCCACTGTGACAAGACAGCACTGTCCTAATTCCATTTTGTAAAACTTTCTAAGGCATATTTTACAATTAGTTTGTTCCCAATGTACTGCTACTTTATTTGCTTTTTGGTAACTATAAATTCAAAGAAGTCACTGAAATATGTTAAAACTGAATTTTATTGACATACATGCTGACCAGGATTTAAATGCTTTCCCCTTCCCTTAGTGTAACTGGTCAGTGGAATCAGAATCTTGATGTTGTTAACTTTAGATGCTATCTTAGATCTTTGCATACCAATGTGAACATTTACACCATTCCTTGTAAAAGTTGTGAAGTGTCTGGTCCTTAAAACTTAGAAAAATTGCCTCTGTGGTATTCTAAAGAAGTAAGTTGCATTCATAGATGGGTTAAGGCATGCTATATAATAACCGATCTATCTCCATTATATTAAAGTGTATGAGCCCAATTTTAAGGGTTTTTTAAAATATATATACATATATATGTGTGTGTGTGCTGAAACAAGTTAGTTTGTTTTTATTAAGCAATTTCTTTTTTATCAGTGTGCCTGTTGTAAGATAAGACTTATCCCAAGAGAAAATTTACAGAATTCCAATTTAGGATAAGTAAAATGTAGAACATAACTTTTGGAACAAGGGTCAAGTCATGTGAGTAAATTGCAAAACATTAGTTAGCCTTTAAATTTAAAGAATTTTTATTGGCTCAGTATCCCAAGCCCTGAACATAATACAGTATATCATATAAATCTGACTTTCATAAGTATTTTTAGACTTTAGTAATTTTTTTGGATCTGTTTAGCAAGTGAAATATTTAGGGAAAATATATATATATAGAATTGTAGAAATGTTTAGTTCTGGAATCTTTTTTTTAGTGTATTTAATTACTAGTATGGTATGCTGTATTAATGTCACCTCCACTAAATAACTGAGGTCCTCAATCCCTTTGTCACCCTTCACCCTGGTTTTAGCTCTTACACTTTGGTGTTGGTTCTTTCTTGGTCAGTGTTTTAAAACAATAGGTGCAAAGTCTATTTGGGGGGAAAAAAAAAGCCTCTACGGTAAGGAGTAGTCTTAATTGGTAAAATTGAGATAGCTGGATTTGGAAGGAACTCTTAATAGTAATGGATTTGGGGATTATTTAGGTTCCTTGGTTAATGTTTGTTTCTTTTGTCTGTTTCTTTTTCTTTCGTTTCTACACATTCATGCAGTATTTCATGGTTCTATCAAAGCAGCAGTAAAAAAAATACTCTTGACGCATGAAAATTAACTGGTGAGGGGCCTCATTGCTATTTTTAAATTGTAGTTTTATTTTTAAATAGTCTTTTTTTAATCAGAGGATCAGATGCATGACTTTTTTTTTAATGGATGCAGATCTTCTACCAGGTGTCTCTCAGTAAATTCAAGAGGAATTTAGTTTGCCAGAAATGTTGCAAATGCACTAATTTTAGTAAGATGTTAACTTAATATCCTCTTGAGACATAATTTTGCATGCAAAATTATCCCATAATCTTTGTAGGTTTGTTAATAATGATGCATTAATGCCCTGTATCTAAATGATCTTCTCCCCTCTCCCCCCCTTCATAACTCTTGGTATCTAAATTGATGACAGCTCTGACACAAGCAAGATAACAGTGCTGTGTAGTATACATTTGTTTATATTATCGGCACTTCTCAGTTTAGGTGGAAGGAACCATTACCTTTATTTAACAGTGGTTTTTCTTTTTTGTTGTTGTGTTTTACAGTTCTTTTCCCTGGTTCAGCCTGAACTATATACCAGGCCCTGCTGAAAATACCACCCAACAGTTTTCTTCTGCAGCTTATCCAGTTTCTCTTAAGTGCCCTGTACATATTGTATGTTTTATGATGAGATGCAGTTTCTTAATATGTATTACAGAAATACTACTGGTATTTGCAAATATGTAGTTTAATTGTATTATTGAACTCTCATTTTGGGGGCTTGGGCACATTAACAGATTAATCCATCTGTATAGGGCTTTTGCTGTTGGATAGAATTTAAATTGTCTACTTAAATATTTGTCTTAGGACCCTTAGATTTTATCTGAATACACAGATTAGGCTTTAAAAACAGACATACATGTCATTTTTTGGCTTTAGGTGTTTGGCTAAGTTAGTTTTTGAACTGACACTTTATAGAAGCATTTTTTGGTATGGTTAGCATGGCACATGTTGGAACATAAAGCATTTTACTGTACAGGTAAGGAATGTGCCATGTTGTTTTACCTATTCTCTCTCTTTCTCTCACTCCCACACACACATCCTGTGTGTATTCAGAGACCTTCAGAAACATTCATATTCATTTTCATGAGTCAGCAAAAGCCCTACGCTTGATTCCAACAGAATATTTCCTTTACATACTTTTCTTCTCTTAATTTTTACAAAATTTGTATGGTAGGTGTAAAAGAAAATCATAGTAACTGTACCATATTATTAACCCCTAAATCAAACTTTTTTTGTCTTGTGTATCTTGATTTTTCTGTGTGCTTTATAGTGAAGCAGCCGACACGAGTCGTTGTTCATAAAACAGCTTTTGAAAGTTGAGAGCACACCCCTGGAGAACCGACTGTGCTTGCTTACGTTTGGTTCATGACTTAAAAATCGAGTACAGGTGATGAAATCTTGGCAGTGTTAACAAAAAAGTAGTGTGTATTGTGCTATTTTTTTTTACTCTAGAAACTTAACCATTTGTAGAGAAAAGGAAACAAATTTTCACACATTGAAGTTTCATTCTGACATAAAATTAATGATAAATAATCATAGAAATCAAGTTTTATATTTTAGCGAACATAAGTACTTTCAACAAACTCAGGTGGTGTATCAGGGAGACATTTTCTGGGTGTTTTTGTGTGTTTTCTGTCTTGCAAAAGAGTGTGTTCTAATGCGAGGATGTTTCTCTGCAGGAGTTATTCCTGATGAGACTAAGGCTTTGTCTCTGTTGGCACCAGCTAATGCAGTGGCAGGTCTTCTGCCTGGTGGTGGACTCCTGCCTACCCCTAACCCACTTACCCAGGTATTAGTTCTATTGAATTCTTTAAGTATGGAAAACAATACAGAATTGTGGAAAAAGCTAAACATAATTTGAGCTTCTCAAGTGCTATTGTGATTATGGTTCACAGAGTGTTATCACATGGTTAAAGCATTGTGAAAGGCTGTATTTATAATCATAAATATTAAAGAGAATGTCTTGGAAGTTTGCATTTTAAGAACATTCTGAAATTGTACATATCTTTTATTGATTTTGTCACCCAGCTCTTAAAATAGCCTATAAGTAACTCTATGGGGGTGGGGAATCTCATGAGGTATAAGACTTCTGTTGAACATGTTGTTTAAAATACTTTGTTAATTTGGACCAGGAAAGAAAATTAAGGTGAAGTTCAGACTTTTTTTTTTCTTTCTTCACACCCTTTGATCTTTTGCTCTTGGGGTTTGCATTAAGTAACTGGCTTAAAATAAAGATGAATTCAAGGATCTGGGAAATGTGTAGATACCTTTGATGTATAAAACTGGATAATAGTTATGCCATTTTTATAATAGTACAATTGATGAACAACATGAATTTGAACTGCTTGTTATACTTAACATGAGGATTTTTTTCAGTTAATATATACTACGGTACTACATGGCCCTAGGGTTGGTTGAATCCAGGTATGCAAAACATCAGCTATGAAGAGCTGACTGAAAAGTTCCAGGTGGATTTTCATTTCATGGGGAGTTAGGACCCCTAGAACTTGGGGTGTTCAAGGATCAACTGCATTATCAATATTTTAACTGTACTCAGTAAACAGTTAAATTATAGGAAGTTTGGTACCTTTTATTTACTTAATAATAATGAAACTAGGAGAGGTTTTAGCACAGTGCTTGTAGAAAAGGTCAGACTACTCCCAAAGCTGTAGGATTTTGCATGGTTCGTGTGCACTAAATTGATTAATCAGAATTATGTCTGGCAGATGACTGAATCATACCATAATTTGAAGAGGAAGAGTTTAAGGAATTACTGACTAGTAAGAGGAGATTACTAAGGGAACTGTAATGAGTACAGGAATTGCAAGAATAGGAAACAACCGCTGCTTCTAGGGCTGAGGAAGAAAATACAAGAAACACATTTAGATGAAGGGGCTCCTCTTCCTCCTTGAAGCTAAGACTCAGACCTCCTTCCAAAGAGTAGATAATAGAGAAGTTCTCTGGGATGCCATGAACTTGCTGGGAAGCTCCCTAAGAGGATAGCACTGAAACTTGCTGAGGTGAAGGCCACTGTGTATCCCTTGTATTATTGCAGTAACAGAAAGGGGATATAGGAACTAGAAAGTGAAACCTCTTCCACAGTTAGTGTCCTTCCAGCTCCCCCTACAGCTTAACATCATGCTAGCCGTCAGATTAGTGTTTATAAGGCTGTTGCATTCACTATCACAACAGGGCAAAAAACAGTGGATTTGGAGCTAAGAAACAATAAATATAAATAGCATGAGAATGTATCAAAAACTTTAATTTTTTTATGAATTCTGATTTTAAGAATAATTGTGCTGTGATGAATAAAAAATAAAGCCATTACATATAGCCAGATTAGGCAAACTATAGCTCTTGGGCCAGGGACACCCCTCCCCCATTTTTGGTTAATTTTTATTGGAATGCAGCAGTGGACATTTGTTTATGTATTGCCTATGACTGTTTTTGATCTATGGTGGCATAGTTAAATTAGCTGTAACAGAGCCACGTAGCCTGTAGTCTTAAACTAGTTATTATCTGACCCTATAATGGGGGAAGAAGAAAAGTTGACTAGCCCTCCAGTTGTGAGGAACAGAAACAAAATTTTAAACAAATAAAATTTGAAATTTCACAGATCGGCGCTGTTCCACTGGCTGCTTTGGGAGCTCCTACTCTTGATCCTGCCCTTGCTGCACTTGGGCTTCCTGGAGCAAACTTGAATTCTCAGGTATAACTTAATGCCCTTCACCTCTGAGCTCATTTTTGTAATTAACAAATTTGTTGCATTGAATGTTTGCATTTCAAGAACAGGAGATAACTAATTGTTATAGAAATAATTTTTTCATATGTAAACTTGTTAATGAAAGATTTTAGAGGTCATTGCATTATTAGCCCCTTGCCCATTAAAGATTTTGTCATTTTATAAAATTCAAAGTAGAGAAGGAAGCCAACACCTCATCAGTGTTGTTAAAAGTCAGAACAAAAGTCGTGTAAGGATGAGAATGTGTTCAAAATTTGTTTTATCACACTTGGAAGTTTTTTGTTTGCTCTCACTGTAATTTGGCTTAATTTTTTTCTAAAGTCTTTATGGAAATCTTTTGATTACTGAGTACTTTCAGTTTTATTTTACATATTTCTTTAAAATGTTACTTTCCCTCAGAAAGTCTTAAAATAAGCAAGAAGTAACCCGGTAAAATCTAGACTATAGAGCTTCATAATCTTCATATTTAACCTGATAAAACAGCTATGGATATTCAGTACTGTAGTCACTAATGTCACCTTTTAGAAATTTTTCTAATGTGGCTACTAGAATACTTTATATAACGTATTGGCTAGCATTATATTTCTGTTGGTCATTTGTCGTGCCTGGAATATGTTAGTTTTTATAGGTTTGCCAGATTGTCCCAAGGACATTGAAACATACCAAAAAAATAAAATAGCAATCATTTATCGTTTTATGTGTTCTCACTGTTACATTTTTGTTTTTGTAGTCTCTTGCTGCAGACCAGTTGCTGAAGCTTATGAGTACTGTTGATCCCAAGTAAGGGTTTTTTCTTTGTTTCTGTTGGTGATACAGATGCAGTATGTGAATGTCTAGAGAACAGTTATTTTTTGATAGCTAAAATAAAATTAAGGCATGAGTACGTAATTATGTTTTCTACAAACAAGGAGAAAAATCCAGAGGTGAGCTCATGTATAAAGGCTTTTGTTTTGGTGTAATTTCTTAGTGTAAGTCTTGAGAATCATTGTAAATAGCTTAAACTAAGATGATAAGAAAAGAGCTAGGTTTTATCTTTAGTTAATTCATTTTAAAAATTATATTGAGTATCTACTATAAGGTTCATAGTAGATACTTTTCATAGCATTTATATTCTAGTTATTAATTATAGCAAAACATGTGCATCCAACTGGAAGTACAGGAGTGCAGTGGGAACTTACTGCAAGGAGAATTTAGTTCAAAGATCAGAGAAGCTAACTAAGCCCTAGGGGATGAATTAGAGGAAGATAGAAATGAGGGAAAAGGAGTAAAAGCCCAGGCTAAAAGAGTAGTAATATCACATTTAGTCAACATCTAATAGTCAACATCTTTTAGGTGCTTTGAAAAGTTCTCTTCATGCTATAACTGTTGTATCTCCTACTTGTTAGCTATCACAAATTCATTATTTAGTAATTTCTTAGTATATTAAACTTAATGCTTTTTCTTTCTAACCTTGTGAAAGTCACTATAGTGGGAGAATATGGGGGGAGGCGAGAAAGAATGATTTGATTATAGTAGTTAGTGGCATTTTTTTTCCTTAAAAATTATCAGGTAAAAAGCCCAGCTTATAAAATATTACCAATACAGTTAAAACCCCCTGGGTACCCATTCTTTATTATAGTTCCCACTCTACCCACAAATAACTACCATCCTTGTTTTGGTGTCTGCAGTATTTTTTACTTCTGTAAACCCTTAAGGGGTGCATCTTTAGCCTTTTCAGGGAGAAATTTCATTAGTAATTTCTGTGTGCTCTTGTTGGCTTCTGTCTCATTTTCTCCTCATTTGCAAACGTGTAATGCTCTTCCCCAACAAATTATGATGATGTAGAAAGTTTTTACATAATATGATTGGAAAGTTCTGTTAATCAAAAATCTTCAGCATCAGCATATTCCCATATACTAACACTTCTCAAAATGTGTATGGAAAGTTAATGGATGTTCAGCAAAATTAAATAGATTTTTTTTTTTAATTCAACATGTTTCTGAGTCTTTTAAAATGCAGGTGCCATTGTAAATATTCAAAAGGCTAGTATGCTATATATGATTTTACTATAAAATTATTGTGGAACACTCTTTAAGGCAAATCCTACCAAAATTTTGAAATGCTAGTACGTTTTAAGATATTCCACAAACAGTTCTTGGTTCTGATCCAGGTTGAATCATGTAGCTGCTGGTCTTGTTTCACCAAGTCTGAAATCAGATACCTCTAGTAAAGAAATAGAGGAAGCCATGAAGAGAGTACGAGAAGCACAGTCCTTAATTTCTGCTGCTATAGAACCAGGTAAAATGGCTTTATGCAATTATGCTTGGAAATTTGTTGAATAATACTCTAGTTTTTTTGTTTGTTTGTTTTAACTTTCCGTATTTTGGTAAAAGATCATATAGTACTATGATTCTCATTTGGAATGTGGCGGGTGGTATGGGTAGGGTCGTCACCCAGACGTATTTGGAGGTATCAGGAGACAGGTAGTTGTCATACTGGTACCAACTGCTTTTAGTGGGTACAGGGCCAGGGATGTTACTAAAATCCTACCAGGGTACAACACAGACAATGCCCACTCCCTAAACAGGGAATGATTCCTTCAAAAATATTACTGCCTGGGATTATTTAATACGTGGTGTGATGTTTTGGTGGTTTTTTGATTGTTTTTTAATCATTTATATTCGTGTAAGTTGGGGCAGGCTCTTTGGTTTTTAGTCTTTCATTTGACCAAGAAAACCTACTAAAGATGTGTCTGCCATTTGTTTAAAGAAAAGCAAATGTGTTATTCTTGCAGATGGTCGTTTGCTTTTTAGGGCCACACCCGCAGCATATCAAAGTTCCCAGGCTAGGAGTCAAATCAGGGCTACAGCTGCCTGCCTATACCACAGCTCACAGCAACACCAGATCCTTAACCCACTGAGTGAGGTCAGGGATTGAACCCGCATCCTTGTGGATAGTAGTCAGATTCGTTTCTGCTGAGCCATGACAGGAACTCCTACAGATTATCTTTTTGAGATGAAATGAATGGTTATCCCATTGTCTACCTATATGTATTTGGATCTTTGGTCCTGAAATTTTTTTTTCCTATTAAAAATGTTCTATTTATATTTTTCACTCCACTAATAAATGGTATTTTATATATATATAGTATTAGGAAAATAATTTTTAAAGTATCATGCGTAAGTTAATACCAAATGCTTTGTGTGTATTATTTAATCACCAAAATATTAACTAATTAGCCCAAGGTCACATGGCAAAAGTAGGAACTTTAGATAGACAACTCTGGACCTGTGTGACTCCAAAACAAGAACACTTGCTTCTGTTTTCATTGAAAACTCATAACTGAAATGACTAAACATGGTTTCTTTATTAATTTTTGCCCCAAGATTTTTGTAAATTTATTAATAATGACATATTGAATTCTATTAATGAAATGATCTAAATGTAAGGGAGGAACTCGGTTTCACTTAGCTAATAGTCTGTGTATAAAGAATGGTGTGGCTTTATTTATCTTTTTAGGTCCTAAGTTAAAGGAATTTATGTGTTATTTAAAAACAGATCATTCTAGCTCTATTCCCTAACTTACCCAATTAAAAATTTGTAAGGAAGAAGAGAGATTGAGAAGAGAGCTAGCTTACTAAAAATCCAGTTCTCTCACAGAAATAGAGTGAAAAGTGCACATGAATCATTACTTTCTGGATATGGGGGCCAAACGTTGTGCCTGTTTATTAGACTCTTATTTAGGAAAGGAGCCTAGAGCTAAGTGATGAATGAAAGAAGGAACTTTTTGCTGGACTAAGAATTTTAACTTCTGTATTTTTATTTATTATAAATGTATTTTTTTTTTTTTTTTTGTCTTTTTTTGTTGTTGTTGTTGTTGTTGTTGCTATTTCTTGGGCCGCTCCCGCGGCATATGGAGATACCCAGGCTAGGGGTTGAATCGGAGCTGTAGCCACCGGCCTACGCCAGAGCCACAGCAACGCGGGATCTGAGCCGTCTGCAACCTACACCACAGCTCACGGCAACGCCGGATCGTTAACCCACTGAGCAAGGGCAGGGACCGAACCCGCAACCTCATGGTTCCTAGTCGGATTCGTTAACCACTGCGCCACGACGGGAACTCCTATAAATGTATTTTTAAGTATATTTTTTACACAAGTACTTTTGCGGGAGGTACTATTAATACATAAACATGTGAAGATTAAAGTTTTAATCTGGGATAATTGTAGCTGTGTTTAGATAAAAGTAGAGTCTGGGAATGGAAAAAGGGACTCGTCTGATTTAGAAACCTCTAAAGAGTAAAGAATAAGAAAGGTAATTCTTTTCATAAATGGTTTTATGGATGACACCTTACAGCGTCCTAATAAGTCTGGCAGATGAAATAGTCAAAGGAACCTTTGGCAACCTGAATTTAAAGAGCATGTGTAAAAGACAAAAATTAAGGTATTAGGTTTTTAGAATACTTCCTGAATGGGAACAATCTTCCTACTTAATGACTTCTAAATTCAAATTCCTTTCCTTTTAAATCCAGATAAGAAAGAAGAAAAACGAAGGCACTCAAGGTCAAGATCACGTTCTAGGAGGAGGAGGACGCCCTCATCTTCTAGGCACAGGTTAGAGTGATTGCTTTTGGTAGTGGGTTGTACCTTAGACAAAAACGATTTCTGCATGTCACATTCTTTTTTTTTTTTTTTTTTTTAATCTAAGTGCAGTTGATTTGCAGTGTTGTGCCAGTTTCTGCTGTACAGCATAGTGACACAGTCATACATATATACACATTTTCTCATACTCTTTTCCATCCTGTTCTATCCCAGAAGATACAGTTCCCTGTGCTATAAAGTAGGACCTCATTGCTTATCCATTCTAAATGTAATAGCTTAATCTGCTACTTGATAACCTAATTAGCTCCTGGCGAAAGTGCGGTTACAGAGTGTAAGTGTTGACATACATACAAATGAAGAAAAGATATGGGCTGAAAAGGTGATTGATACTTTAAACAACCCCCCCCCCCCAAAAAAGAAATCCAGAGATAGGAAGAAGCCACTGAGATTTGAGCACTGAAATCAGTTAGTACTATGGAAGGTACTAATGGACTTGAAACTTGACTTGAATTCTAGTTCTGACTTTCCACTAGACTCCTGAGACACTTAAAATCTATTAATCTTTCTTATATTTTGGATCTTTTTCCCGGGCATGCTTTTGTAACATTAGACATTTGTGAATTGGAAAATAATTTAGTTCATTATTCAAGTTTTCAAATATTAACATATCTTGTTTTATGTTAGGAGGCTGTCAGGTTCACAATAGTGGGTTCAGGTTCTCCAAAATTTAATTTTCTCTTAAAAGCTCAGCTTTTACCATTGTTAACAAATGTGTTTTCCTTGAAATGATAAACATTATTCATTCTTTTATGAAAATGTCTGCCAAATACCCAAGTTTGAAAAACTGATATGTCAGTTTGTTCTTTTAAGTAAAGGTGATGTTTTACTGGCAAAAGCCTGTTAGATAAACTCACACTCAAATTACAGGAGTGTCTTCCTTGACACAGTCATTGAACTTGAATAAGTATCAGAAATGATTTGTGTGTACTTTCCATTTCATTGCACAGAATATTCCCAAAGCCACTAGATGGTTTTGTTTTTGTTTTTGTTTTTGTCTTTTTTTAGGGCCGCACACATGGCATGTGGAGGATCCCAGGCTAGGGGTCTAATCAGAGCTGTAGCCACTGGCCTACACCACAGCCACAGCAAGATCCAAGCAGCGTCAACGACCTACACCACAGCTCATGGCAACGCTGGATCTTTAACCCATTGAGCAAGGCCAGGGATCGAACCTGTAACCTCATGGCTCCTAGTCGGATTTGCTTTTACTGTGCCATGGCGGGAACTCCTCCAAGTGACTAGGTTTAATATAACAGTATTAAATCTATATAATAGTATTTTACTAGTACTCAGGGGACTAGATTTAATAAAATTAATGGTTTTTACTGCTTTATCAAGAACATTCTTAGTGAAAATGTCAGGAGTGGGGTTTTTCCTTTTTTTTTTTTTTTTTTTTTTTTTCTTTCTCTGTTTACTGCAAATGCATGCTGCCAGTGAAGAAGAATACAGTAACTAATAGGGAAGTTTAGTTGCCACTATCTTGATTTGTAAGAAGGAGATGCCAGTACTTTTACACCACCATTGCTTTTGCAACATTAGTGCAAATGTTGACAGTGGGAAAGGTAAATCATATCTTATTATTTTGAAATGGACCCTATAACATTGTTAAGTCAGTTCTTGGACTGTGTCTTAGTCAGTTCAGCTGCTATAACAGAATACCATAGATCAGGTGACTTATATAAACAAAAGAAATTTATTTCTCACAGTTCTGAAACCTGAGAAGTCCAAGATCAAGGTGCCAGCAAATTTGGTATCTGGTGAGGACCTTCTTCCTCATTTATAATCCACTGTCTCTTTGCTATGTCCTCACGTAATGGAATGGATCAGGGGGTCACTGAGACTTTTTTCATATAGGCGTTAATCCTGTTCATGAAAGTTGTGCCTTTATAACCTAGTATCATCACACTGGCTATTTGGATTCACATAAGAATTTTGGGAAGATACAAACATTTAGTCTGTAGCAGCATGTTACAGGATTGTTTCATGTGGTGTTTCTCTCATCCCCCTTTCTCTAGCCATCTCATTCTTAAAGATATCTTTCAGAAAAGAAAAGGGAGTTCCATTCGTGGTTCAGCGGTTCAACGAACCTGACTGGGATCCATGATGATGCGGGTTCAGTCTCTGGCCTCGCTCAGTGGGTTAAGGATCTGGCATTGTCTTGAGCTGTGGTATAGGTCGCAGACGTGGCTTAGATCCGGTGTTGCTGTGATTGTGGCATTGACCAGCAGCTGTAGTCTGATTCGACTTCCATATGCCATGGGTGCAGCCCTAAAAAGCAAATAAAATGAAGATGTCTTTCAAAAACCCAAATCTAGAATATGTCACCTCTTTTTATAGCCACAGCTGTGGCGTATGGAAATTCCTGAGCTAGGGGTTGAATTGTAGCTACAGCTGCATGCCTACACCACAGCCACAGGAACACTGGATCCAGGCTGCATATGCAACCCATTCCTCACTTTGCAGCAACGCTAGATCCTTAACCCGTTGAGCAAGGCCAAGGATTGAACCTTTCATCCTCACGAAGACTACACTTGGGTTTAACCCACTGAGCCACAATAGAAACTCCATTTTTAAAACTTTTTACAATATTTAAAAATTATGGCATGTGCACTGATTTTTAGGTATAATACAATTGCACGTTTCATAGACTATGGTATAGTATAAATAAAACTTTTAGTGGGAGAGATTGGGAGCTTGGGGTTAATGGATGCAAGCTATTGCTCTTGGAATGGATTTACAATGAGATCCTGCTGTGTAACACTAGAAATATGTCTAGATACTTACAACACGACAGTGGAAAAATTATGTATACGTGTATGTGTAACTTGGTCCCCATGCTGTACAGTGGAAATAAATAAAATTTTAAAATGCTAAATAAATAAAACTTTTTACATTTTTATGGCCGCACCTGCTTTTTATGAAATATGGAAGTTCCCTGGTTAGGGGTTGAATTGAAGCTGTGGCTACCAGCACATGCCACAGCAATAGCAATGCTAGATTCAAGCCACATCTGTGACCTGCCTGCAATCTACACGGCAGCTTGTAGCAACACCAGATCCTCAACCCACTGAGCAAGGCCAGGGATCAAACCCGCATCCTCATGGACACTATGTCGGGTCCTTAACCCAGGGAGCCACACCAGGAACTTCAAACAACTTTTATATGAACTAGGAAACCGAAAAGTGATTGTGACTCCCTTTATTATGTTACTCCATTTATTGCAGTAGTCTAGGAGCAAACCTCCAACATCTTTTGAGTTGTGCATATGCTTAGAATCTTGACCTTGCAGGACAAGTGCTTTTATAGCTTAGTTTAACTCCTAAAAAGGAGACCTATTTTAATTAGGATCAATGGGAAATATCAGTGAAACATTTATTTTCCTGAACAAAGTGCTTTTAGACACTCGTAGTAACACATCATAACAAAGAAATTTTTTGAGTTGTAGTATTTTAAGCATCGTGGAATATAAAATGACCATTATTTTGAATTAGAATATATGATAATCTCTATACTTTTCTAATCTTCAAAAGCTTATATAAACTCTGTCAAAATGGCTCTGTAGTGCAGTGCTCCTGAAAGTAGCAGTTTCAGGACCTTATAGTAAATAAATTGATACACTACCTTTGCTTATTAGATTTTCTAAAACTATATTATCAGTCACTTTATTTAAATGGGAACCTGCAATAATGGACTTACTTTTTCTAGTTTTTTTTTCTTGTATACATTAGAGAGAGAATATATGTGTATGTTACAGCGGTTTAGCTAAAATGACTGTTCACTTAAAATTTTCTTAAAGCCAAAATCCTCAAAAGATGAGCAATATTAATTAATTTTAATAGCATCAATTTTGGTTTTCCAGAATTTCTTTATAATTCTTAATAAGAAAGTGATGGTTTGGATTTTTTTTTTTTTTCCCCTTTTTTGGTCTTCATAGAGCTTTATATGGAGGTTCCCAGGCAAGGGGTCAGATTGGTGCTGTAGCTGCTGGCCTATACCACAGCCACATCAACACGGGATCTGAGCCATGTCTGTGACCTACACCACAGCTCATGGCAACGCCAGATCCTTTAACCCACCGAGTGAGGCCAGGGATCAAACCTGCATCCTAATGGATGCTAGTCAGATTTATTTCCACTGAGCCATGACAGGAACTCCATTGGTTTTGATATTTTAAGGGTATTTCACTCAAAATATATTGGTAGTACCTTTTCTTGAAGTCCGGCACCATAATAATTGCTCAAGGGTACAGTGTTGAATAAGATAGAAATATATATATATTTATGTACACACACACACACACACACCCGTCCTTTATGGAACATAGAGAAAGGTAGACAAGCATTATATGAAAATTTCCATAGGATATAGACATGTTAGTGAGAGTGATTGTTTTAGTAAATAGTTTCAGATATCGTCAAAAATAAGAGATGAGTAAAATAAAAATGTATTGAATTTGATCTGACAGTACTACTGATGGGTTTTGAAACAGCTGTTTTAGAAAATGGTGGTAACAGATGCTATATTTATTAGCACATCAGGAAGAAAAGAAAAGGGAGTCAGTATTTCATATATGTCTATACTAAGGCACTGAGCTAGACTTTATAATTTCATTTAAATTACTCCTATACTGCAATTCCCATCTGGCTCAGCAGAAACAAATCTGACTAGGATCCATGAGGATGCAGGTTCGATCCCTGGCCTCATGCCAATGCTGGATTTCTGACCCATTGATCGAGGCCAGGGATCAAACCCACATCCTCATGGATACTAGTCGGATTTGTTCCTGCTGAGCCATGATGGGAATTACAGAATAGTTTTAATAATGGCACCTGTGCTTTATGAGGTTTACTATTAGTTAAATAAGTTAGGGTTAATTTTTACAGAGCATGTCCTGGGCATAAATAAGTATTTGATAAGTAGTAAATGGATTTAGTTTGCTATAGTAAGGAATCAAATAAGACATACCTGCTAAAATGCTGTGTAATTGTGAAATGATAGAAATGAGTCAGATTTTTTTTTTATTTTTCTTCATTCTCTAGTAGTATTTTTAAGTTTGTAGTTGTAGTTTCAACTACATGGGCATAGGAGGACTGGTTTGATGAGCTGAGCATAAGATTAAAGGGTTAGCAATTACAGATGTTAAACGGTATTACTAATTCCTTGGGTATCAAAAGTGTTTATTGTGTAGAGTAAATAAATAATGGCAGGAAGTTACCCGCACTTACTGATGGTTAGCCCGTATATCTGAATCTATTATCTGATGTTTATGTGAAATGGTCAAAACATCTAGTCTTTTTGCATGTATATATGTGTATTTGCTTTCTTTTACGTTATTAGGCGATCAAGAAGCAGATCAAGAAGGCGATCACACTCTAAGTCAAGGAGTAGGCGACGATCCAAAAGTCCAAGACGGAGAAGATCTCATTCCAGAGAGAGGGGTAGGAGGTCAAGGAGCACATCAAAAAACAGGTACAGAAAAAAATTCTTACCTCTTAGTGGGAAGACACTTTTTAGAGTTCCTAACGCCCCTGGATACTGCTGCTCTAATGACAAAAGAGGAAGTAACCAAAGTCTTAGGAGACTGGCGAGATATCTTTGTGGTAAAAATTCTTTGCCGCTCCACTACCTCCTTTCCTTTCAACTATTGCTAAGGATTTAGTGTTACGAGGCATTCCTCTGGATAAGCCAAAGAATTTTATGGCAAACAATCATGCCTTAATTCATCTTTGTATATCTTACCCTGAGCACCTTATAAATGTGAACTAAGTATTGCTGTGTAACAGACACTGAACCATGCTTAAGGGTCTTTTATCCAATGATATGGGGACAGTAGAGAGTTAAAGTGAGAATTCCTTAAAAGACAGGCATCCTCACCTTAACATTTTGTTTCAGCTTAAAATACACATTCAATAATCTTTATATATTTTTATATGTGTGTGTGTGTGTGTGTGTGTCTGTGTATAGCCAAACCCTCTGAAATTAATAAGCCTCATCTTGATACCAAATCACTGTCTTTTCATTTGAACTGTCCGTAAAAGTATCCAGAGAACTCTGTTACTTGAAAATACCTAGATTTTTTTTCCCATTTATAAATTGTCACACAGCACAATTTCACTTTTTTTTAACACCTGTCCTTTATATCTTTCTAAAATATTTGCCTCAATTTTTAGAAGCAGCTCTTTATTTTTTACTACTTTACCCTTTTATATATTATGTTATTAAAATAATAAGGACTACGGGGTAGGGGAAGCAACAACATTTATTCTTCGTAATTGTGTAACTCAACTGGGAACAGAAGTTAATGGGAGCTTTACCGAGTGTTCAGCCTCTGGTGAGGCTTTTAGTTATGTTTTAGAGTTAGTCATCCCTTAATTCAGTCAATCGAACAAGCTGATTTAGTGAAACATCTATTATATAAAGAACAATTAGGCATTCCTTCCCTGAAGGAACTTTCTTTATACTAAGAGAAAGAAAAATGTATTACAAAGGCATGGCCATTGCAGTCAGTTTAACTGCACTCAGGAAGAGGAGTGGGTCATGGTTTCAGGTAGAGAATGTTTACAAAATTAGCATGAATTTTTGAAACAGCAAGTATTTTGATGTGAAAGGAACAGTAAATAAGGTGAGGAATGTTAGAGAAACAGATCACACATGTATAAGGCTTTGTTGTTCACAGTAAGGAATTTGCAGCTGATCCAAGAAGCAATCGAAACAAATTGAAAAGTGATGAATGGGGAATTAATATTTTCAAGTTTGTACTTTGAAAGATTTCTTGTAAAGGATATAAGCATCAATTTGTAGAAAACATGACCAGGACCACCTAAGGGACTGTTCAAGTTATCTAGGAATTAGATAGTAACTCTTGAATGAATAGAGCAGGTAACTGATGGAGCAGGTTAACAGAGATGGAAAGGAAAGAAATAGAGAATGTACGGGGGTGGGGGGTGGGGTGGTTAGTTTAGAACAAACAGAGAGAGACTTTAAAACTATGAATAGTTGAAAATAGGTATGTGTTTATGGGTATAAGGGACATATGTGTATATATTGATTATCTTCCGCATAGAATTTTGGGAAGAAAAAAATGTGGAGAATAAAAATTTAAAAGAATCTGTGAAAAGATTTAGAGTCTAGGCATGCTTGTATTACCAGCCGGTCCATTATGATATTTTTTTCTAATAGCTTTGAATAGCCCAGAAAATACAGTAGCAGGAAAAAAGTTAGAAGGTTGGCTTCATCCATGATAGAGGTTAATGTGGGGTGTGTGCTTTGAAAGAATAACCGATAATATGGATGACAAATTTTAGTAGTACTGTATAAGTTTTGGCCTGACAGTAGAGAACTTAGAGTCAGGGTAGGTTGGAAAACTGTTAATCTTCTGTTGAAGAGCCTACAGAAAATTATTTAATAAAACTGTTAGTGTTTATCTCTAGATAAACCAAGAAACTGGCCAATATACTTGTTTTCTTGCCAGATAGACTGCTTTGCTCCTGGAGAGAAGTTTTATATGGAATAAGACTGGGAAATTAGGATTTTTTTTAAAGTTGTTTATGATATGCCACTTGAGTTAGTATTTTTTTATAGTTCTTATCAGGAAAACATTTTAAGAATGGAGTTAGATTTCATTGTACTTTTGTTTGGATCTCTAGTGAGATAGAATTATGTATTAGCTGATTCTTTAACCTATTCATGAATTGTGTTCATTTATTAGAGACAAAAAGAAAGAAGACAAAGAAAAGAAACGTTCCAAAACACCACCAAAAAGTTACAGCACAGCCAGACGTTCCAGAAGTGCAAGCAGGTAGAGTAGTATTATGAATTCTTGGTATTTTTTAAAACTTTGTTTGCAAGACTATCAATAGCCTGTGAACATGAAATGTTTTCCAGTGCATAGCTGAATGTTTCAGTGGTGAAGTTCCTTTTTAAAGATAGTTTTTGAAGAACAACCCGAAGTTTTTCTTTTCACTTAAAATTTATGGTATAGGGTATACTTTTAAAAATAGGGAATTCAACAGAGGTCAGTTTTTATGTTTGCTATATGCATTTCACATCCTTAATTCATTTGTTTTTGTGGTTCCCCCCCAACACTTAAGTTTTAATGGCAAAAGTATACCGCATTATTACATTAAATTCATTTTATTATACTTAGTTATACTTAAAATATGCACGTGTTAATACTCAAAATATTTTTTCCCATATGTAGTGGTTCATTGATAAAATAATCAGAGGCAAGCAGGTAATTTGTGTCATTAGAGGACTAATCTGTCTTTAACCTGCTGTAGTGAAAATTCAGTATTGCAAATGTTATCCTCAGAAAATATTTTTTTCATACTTAATGTGGAATTCATATGATAGTAAGGGCTGGCCATACTTAATTCCATTTTCTCTTAATCTCATTTACATGTTTTACCTCAATGTTTGTTTTCTTAATTTTGATTATTTAAATTCACTTGGAGGATCACACTGTACATAAACATTAACTAAAAGTAGATAAAAGACTTAAATGTAAAAGGTAAAACTAAAAGCTTCTTAGAAGGAAACATATAAGTAAACCTTCATAACCTTGAACTTGGCAGTGATACCCTAGATATGAGCAACAGAAGAGAAATAGGGAGTTCCCGTCATGGCTCAGTGGTTAACGAATCCAACTAGGAACCATGAGGTTGCGGGTTCCATCCCTGGCCTCGATCAGTGGGTTGAGGATCCAGCATTGCCTTGAGCTGTGGTGTAGATCGCAGACCCATCTGGGATCCCGAATTGCTGTGGCTGTGGTATAGGCTCCTCTGCGGCCTTAAAAAAGACAAAAGACAAAAGTATATATATTTATACCCCTGTCCTGGAAACACCGCACACAACTTTTACTTCATCAGGAGACATTTTTCACTTTGCATAATGCTTTCCAAATCCGTCTGTGTTACTGCAAATGGCAAAATTTCATTCTTTTCTTTGACTCAGTAGTAATCTATTATGTATATGTACTACATCCTCTTTATCCATCTGTTTTTTGTTGTTGCTGTTTTCTTTTTTTTTTTAGGGCTGCACCCATGGCATATGGAGGTTCCCAGGCCAGGGGTCAAATTGGAGCTACAGCTGCCAGCCTACACCACAGCAAGAGCAACGGTGGATCCAAGCCATGTCTGCGACCTGCACCACAGCTTGCAGCAACGCCAGGTCCTTAACCCACTGAGTGAGGCCAGGGATCGAACCTGGAACGTCATGGTTCCTGTTTGGATTCATTTCCGCTGTGCCACAACGGGAACTCCTATCCATCCATCTGTTGGTGAACATTCAAGTTGCTTCCATATCTTGGCAATTGTAAATAATGCTGCTGTGAACATTGGGGTGCATGTTATCTTTTCAAGTTAAGTGTTTTTGTTTTTTTCAGATGTGTTTCTGGGAGTAGAATTTAAGTTATATTATAGTTCCATTTTTAGTGTTTTCATAAACCTCCATACTGTTTTGCACAGTGGCTGTGCCAACTTACATTCCCACCAACAGTATATGAGGGTTCCCCTTTCTCCACGTCCTTGCCAACATTTATTTGTGTTCTTTTTGGTAATAGCCATTCTGACAGGTGTGAGGTGATGACTTAAGGTGGTTTGATTTTCATTTCCCTGAGTGTTTGTTGAGCATCATTTCGTGTGCTTGTCAGCCATCTGCATTTCCTCTTTGGAAAAATGTCTATTCAGTTCTTCTGCCCATTTTTTAATGTAATTGGTTTTTTGATGTTGAGTTGTATGAGCTGTTCATACATGTTGGATATTTTTCTCCGTTTATATTCTATTCTTGCTTTCTGGTTGTGGATTAATTGACCATAGCTGCATGGGTTTATTTCTGGGCTTTCTATACTGTTCCATTGGTCTGTATTTCTTTTTTTCGTGCCCAGTACCATACTGTTTTGACGGCTGTAGCTTTATATAATATAGTCTGAGGCCAAGGAGTGTGATTCCTCTGGCTCTGTTTTTCTTTCTCAAATTTATTTTGTCTATTTAGGGTCTTTCATGTTTCCATACAGTTTTTTAAATTATTTGTTCTAGTTCTATGGAAAATGCCATTGTTTTTTGTTTTTTGTGGGGGGTTGTTTTTGCTTTTTAGGGCCACATGTGTAACATATGGAAGTTGCCAGGCTAGGAGTTGAATCAAGCAATAGCTGTGGGCCACAGCCACAGCAACGTGGGATCCAAGCCAAGTCTACAACCTATACCACAGCTCATGGCAACATGGCATCCTTAACCCAGTGAGTGAGGCCAGGAATTAAACCCACATCCTCATGGTTATTAGTCAGATTCATCTCTACTCCCTCACAACAGGAACTCTCCACCATTAGTATTTGCTAGGAGTGGCATTGAATCTGAAGATTGCCTTAAAGTCAAAAAAAAAGTTTAGAGAGGGTTTTTGTTTGTTTGTTTTTGCCTTTTAGGGCCATACTTATGGCAAATGGAGGTTCCCAGGCTAGGGTTCTAAATAGAGATACAGTCCCTGGCCTACACCACAGCTGCAGCAACACCAGATCCAAGCCACGTCTGCAACCTACACTGTAGCTCACAGCAATGCCAGATCCTTAACCCACTGAGCAAGGCCAAGGATCAAACCCGAAACTTCATGGTTCCTAGCTGTACTCGTTTCTGCTGCACCACGACAGAAACTCCGTGAGAGGGAACATCTTAAAGCTAATTGTTGAAAGCAGGGAGTGGAGTGTAGGGCATGGATTGCTGGAGGTCACTTTGATCTCTCTGTTGCCACTAACTCTATAGTTTTCTAAATTTTACCTAATGATTTAGAAGTAATTGTAGATTTTATTAGCAGCTGCCTTTCATAACATATTATCCAAACATGTTCTAGCCACTGAATGAATCTAAAATTGATTCCTTAAATAATGTATTTCAGACTGTTTTTCCTTGAATGAAGACTTTGTTAGTTTTTTCCTCAAGTGTAATATTTCTAATGTTTTGTTGATAGAATGTCTCTAAGAAGAATTTCTTGAAATTAGGTTTTTTCTTCAGGGCATTAAAGGAAAGGTACATAGTTTACAAAAAGAATTGCAATTTTTATTACTCATTTGATTCTTCAGCTTGAAAGAGTATTTACAAATGGTTTTGCATGATCAGAATCCTGTTTTTAATGGAGCTCCATTGTAGATACATCTGCAATGATGTGTCTGCATCTTTGGGATAATACTGTATTTTAAAATCTAGTTGGCACATTTGTGGTTCTAGAGAGAGACGACGACGAAGAAGCAGAAGTGGCACAAGATCTCCTAAAAAGCCTAGGTCTCCCAAGAGAAAGTTGTCTCGCTCACCATCCCCTAGGAGGTAAGAATATTAATCTTTTAGATCTATTTTTCAGAAAATGTTCTAGAGTTTTTCTTCCTTTTCAGGAGTAAAAATGCTTAAGAGTGTGCTGATAGGTTCCCTTCTGTCTTAGAGTAAACACTGTTTAGGATTGGGCTTTTTAGACCTATAACCAGGTTACATTCTTCTTGCCTATCTTACTTGTGTACAGCTTTGTATCCAGTGATTTAATTGGATCTTTGCCGTCCCCTTTGTAGCAAATGAACTTGGGTCATGTTTGCCATCTAAAACAAGTGTAAACTTATTGCTGTTTAATTAATGGTGAAACTTCTTGAGCAGTTCATATCAAGCTTCTTGTGAGCATTTTACTGTCATCCTAGACACAAAAAGGAGAAGAAGAAAGATAAAGACAAAGAAAGAAGCAGAGATGAAAGAGAACGATCCACAAGCAAGAAGAAGAAAAGTAAAGAGAAGGAAAAGGAACGGGAACGAAAATCAGAGAGTGATAAAGATGTAAAAGTATGTTTACAAACTAATTTATTTTGGTGTTTGGGGTGGTGCTATTACTTTAAAGAATTGATTTTCCTGTGAAGACGTTTACTTTTACTATTCTCCTTGGCAAAGCAGGTTACACGGGATTACGATGAAGAGGAACAGGGGTATGACAGTGAGAAAGAAAAAAAGGAGGAAAGGAAACCAACAGAACCAGGTTCCCCTAAAACAAAAGAATGTTCTGTGGAAAAGGGAACTGGTGATTCACTAAGAGAGTCCAAAGTGAATGGGGATGATCATCATGAAGAAGACATGGATATGAGTGACTGAATGTTGCCTCTGTGGGAATCCAACTGTATACGTGCATCAGTGTCATTCCTCTGTGTGATTTCTTAATGCTGTGTTTGTTCATCTCAAACCTAGATGTATACAGCTCTGAGTTATAGATGGTTATAAAGCTCCTGATGTTGATATTATTACATCCAAAAGCTTTTAGAAGGTGATACATGGGTAACCAATTTATGACAGGGTGAAATCGATCAAGTAACCAAGCAGTTTTACTATCCTGGTGCTGCTTCATGACAAAAATGAAAAGCTGCATGCATCTACAGCAGGCATGGATTGTTTATGTTGTATGATCTCCTTTATTAAGTAAGTTCACTTATAGTATTTCTAGAATTTGATTCATTGCCGTAATAGAGCCATGTAGGGAATGCACTGATTGCATGTTAATTGTGGCAGGAATACCCTAAATGTCATTAAAATCCTCCAACATGATGGATCTACTTATGGTCTTGTTTGTTGACATGACAAATTAACATTCTTATAGTTACATCTGGAAATGAGCATTTGAAATAGATAATCTTTTAAGCCTTGTGGCTAAATTTTTGTGGTTTTTGTTTAACTTCAAAAGGTTATATATGCACTAACCTTTTTTGATGGCTATAATTAGGCTTTAATTACAGAAACAAGATTTCAAGTGAAACTGTCTTTGGCAGTTAAGTAAATAGCATATTTTGAAGTAGAGTTGTATACTTTTTCATAAGGTATTTAGGATTTTTTTTCCTAAAATAATTTATTCCACATTTACATCAGTGAAAACTATCTGCCTATCCTGAAGTCCATCTGTAAAAGCAAGTTATTCCTCATCCTCATTTTCAGTTTTCACTTTTATTAATTTGTTTTAATCTCGTTGGAAAAAGGGGATAGTGCATTTTAAATTGACCTTCATATGCTTAAAAAAAAAAAAAAAAGACAAATCTACTTGATAATGTACTTTTTATTTGATCTCAAGTTGTATACAACCAATAAATTTTGTGTTACTGTTACCGCAGTAGTAATCTTATGCACACAGTGATTCCATGTTAAATGCAAAGTAGTTAGGCAACTGTTTTCTTACAGGAGTTTCCAGGCTTCACTTTTGTGCAGTAAAAACAAAAGTAGGCTACAGTCTGTGCCATGTTGATGTACAGTTTCTGAAATTGTTTTACAAGACTTTGATAATAAAACCCTTAAACTTATGTTTATGTTCCTATAAAACTGTATTTGTATTTATTTACACTGTTGAATGTATGACACTTACCTCATTCATTTTACAAATCAAGTTCTTTCCCCCTTTCAATCTACATATTTTACTTTAGTAAGATGAAATCCATCACTGTAGTGATTAGTTGTCATCAGAATTGTTAAAATTAGTTTAATTTCTATCTAAAACAGTCTTTTTCTAAGTGTAATTTTATTTCTTATATTTTGTGTGTAGGGTTGAGAAAAGCAATGAACTTTAGGATGAACAGATGATCCCACCTATATCTAGTAAAATTATATTTTTGGTGAATATAAACATACTTTTCTGGAATAGTGTAGAAACTCAATGGTATGTATCTACTGTACAATACTAAATAGTATATTTATTCACTTATGATATGAGTAGTGTTTGAGTGGTTAGGATTAAGGGGGAAATGAGACTTGGAATTGTAGCTTTTATCCAAGTTGGAGTATTTTTTTTTTTTTTTAACTTTTAAAATTGAAATGCCGTATAGACAAGCAGCATTGTTTTTACAGTTTGTAGTAACTTTTTAAAGATTTTATGAAAAGGAATTTTGTCTATAGTAAGAAGTTCTAGTATCTGTCCTAATAATCATTGCATTTTTAAACACACTTTAAACTTAAAAAATACCAAAAAAATTTAAAGGTTGAACCGTATGACATTATCATTTTTTGTAAATTAAGAACAAATTATTGGCAGTTTCACTTGGTTAAGCCTAATACTACTAAAATTCTACTCCCTCACTTCTGATCTCTGAATACAAATAAGTTAACTTTAAAGGGATTATGAAATTTTTGGCTTTACAATAGTGACATTGACTTAACATGCTACACTGAAGGGAGTCCATATTTAGGTTATTTTTCAGTGAACATTTATGCACAAAGGTAGCGTGGCACTGGGACATGAGCCTTTAATACAGATAAACCAGTCGAAATCAAGTGAACACTGCCTCCACACCAAGTTTTGTTCTGTATTTGGTAGTGAAAATGATTAAAAAAATAAAAGTGGTTTTGTTAGAAAAATGTTTGTGCTATTTTTTTGCTTAAATTCTTAAAAGAGTGAATGAGGTAGTGGCTATATAAAGGAGTCCGACAGTCATGAATTTCAGCTTCATTTACATCTGGAGAGACCTGTTTTAACTTACCCTCATTTTCCTATCTGTAAAATGGGAATGTTAGCTACTTTGCAAAGTAGTTGGTAGGAAAATATCTGTAGTCCTGTGTGCCTGGGTTAGTAAATGGTACCTGTTAATTAATAATGGAGCTTTTCAAAACTATATAGTTTGAGGTAATAATGTTTTAGCAAAAGCACTAAGATACATTTCATGCCGGTAAGGCTTTGGAGAAGTCTGTATTTGCCATTTCATTTTTGTGAAGATAGGATTTGGATAATAAGCTTCTTGGTAGTGATTACATGTGGAAGGTGGAAAAATGTTATTTAAGGAAAACAAGAAAAACTGGGTAACAGTGTAAACTAATTTTACATTAACGTTGGAATTGCATCCTAAAACTGAGGTTCTAGTGTTGGTTATCGTATAGCCTGCATAACTTTTTCAGAACAGTACCACTTCAGTTGGGCACTAGCTGTTTGAAAATTGATAGGCCTCTTTTTTTTAAATGTACCTTTTAAAGATTTTATTTTAGGGAGTTCCCATCATGGTGCAGTGGTTAACGAATCCGACTAGGAACCACGAGGTGGGTTGGATCCCTGGCCTCGATCAGTGGGTTAAGGATCCCATCGGTGGGTTAAGGATCCAGCGTTGCTGAGAACTGTGGTGTAGGTCACAGATGCAGCTCGGATCTCGCGTTGCTGTGGCTGTGGCATAGGCCAGCAGCAACAGCCCTGACTGGACCCCCTAGCCTGGGAACCTATGCCGCAGGTGTGGCCCTAGAAAAGACCAAAAAAAAAAAAAGATTTTATTATTTTAATTCCTTTACAATGTTCTGTCAAGTCTCTGCTGTACAGTGGAGTGACCCAGTTAGACATATGTATACATTATTTTTCTCATTCTATTATGTTCTGTCACAAGTGATTGGATGTAGTTCCTATATAGCAGGATCTCATTGCTTATCTGGTAGACATCTAAACTGGAATTGAGATTTCTGTTCCTTTTGTCTCTAACTTAGCTAATCCATTTCACTCTTGTGCTGTCTAAAATACTTTTCTAATCAAGTACACATAGCTGTGTTTAAACATGGTTGTAATGGAAATGCTACTAGTACTTTCAACAGCATCCAGAATATGTATCTATTACTGAGGTGTTTTTTAGCAGAAGCAGTTTTGTTTGTTTGTTTGTTTGTTTGTTTTCTTTGTGGCTGCACCTGGGATATGTGGAAGTTTCCAGGCCAGGCCAGGGATTGAAATGGAGCCTCAATAGTGACAATAACTGATCCTTAACCTGCCGAGCCACAAGAAAGTTCCTTTTTCTTTTTATTTATTTTCTTTTTACAACTGCAGCTGTGGCATATGCAAGTTCCCAGGCTAGAGGTCAAATTGGAGCTGCAGCTGAAGTCTACTCTGCAGCCACCAAAACACCAGGTCCGAGCTGCATTTGTGTCCTATGCTGCAGCTTGTGACAATACCATATCCCTAAATCACTCTGAGCAAGGCCAAGGATCAAACCCACATGCTTAGAGACTACATTGGGTCCTTAACCTAGTGAGCCATAAGAGAAACTCCCAAGAGCTCTTTTTTTGTCTTTAAGGCTGTACCTGCAGCATATTTAAGTTCCCAGGCTAGGGGTCAAATCAAAGCTAATATACACCACAGCTCACAGCAATGCCATATCCTTAACCCACTGAGCAAGGCCAGGGATTGAAGCTGCAGTCTCATGGTTACTAGTAGGATTCGTTACTGCTGAGCCACAACGGGGACTCCAAGAGGTACTTTTTAAATGAGAGTAAATCAGGAGTTGATTTTTTGAAGTCTGTTTTAGTTTTATTTTTGTTGCATTTTCATTTTATAATGCCAAAGTATATGTAAAACTTATACATTCTTTAGCAAAATAGCACATGTGAACCATGCTAATTCTTTACCAGTGGAATATTCTTAAGAATATACTTACAGATTATAGTAGGCATGACTAATCATCTAAGATGATCCAGAGAAAGGATCTTATATAATCTTTTAAATTTTTTTTTTTTTTGTCTTTTGTCTTTTTTGTCTTTTGTTGTTTTTGTCTTTTGTTGTTGTTGTTGTTGCTATTTCTTGGGCCGCTCCCGCGGCATATGGAGGTTCCCAGGCTAGGGGTTGAATCGGAGCTGTAGCCACCGGCCTACGCCAGAGCCACAGCAACGCGGGATCCGTTGCTGGATCCGAGCCGCGTCTTCAACCTACACCACAGCTCGCGGCAACGCCGGATCGTTAACCCACTGAGCAAGGGCAGGGACCGAACCCGCAACCTCATGGTTCCTAGTCGGATTCGTTAACCACTGCGCCACGACGGGAACTCCTAATCTTTTAAATTTGAATTAAAAAAAATTTTTAAGTTAAAATACAGTTGATTTAGTAATTTATTTGTTTATTGCTTTTTAGGGTCACCCCCATGGCATATGGAGGTTTCCAAGCCAGAGGTCCAATCAGAGCTACAGCTTGCAGCCTACACCACAGCCACATCAGATCTGAGCCTCATCTGCAACCTACACCACAGCTCACGACAACACTGGATCCTTAACCTACTGAACGAGGCCAGGGATTGAACCTGCATCTTTATGGTTCCTAGTTGGATTAGTTTCTGCTACACCACGATGGGAACTCCTGATTTAGTAATTTTTTTTAAACAATGTCCTTTCAAAAATAATTGAAGTGGAGTTTTCACATTCTTTTTTAAAAGTCTCACTTTGTAAAGATTTTTTTCCCTGGTGCATTGTCAATTACTCGTGTCAATATATGATTTTTTTTTAAAGCTAAAGTATGATTTGTGCATAAGAAATTGAAGGTCTAGGGTCAAAAATTTATTGATACACTAAATGCAAAAACTACCTTCTGATTCACTGTGAAAAAGTTAAATTTTACTTGTTTTGGACAGCAAGCATCAATTTGGTCTTATCAGTCAGCATTCATTCAAAGGAGCACAACAGTTTGAAAAGATTGGTTACAGAGATTTGACCTTAATTGTGGAAGCCAGTTTAATAGTCTCTTAGTTATTCTCCATGCTGTGCATCTGATGCTGGAGATTAAAGCCCCCGGGCAGTCAGGAAATGAATAGTTGGAAGGGTAAGAGTAAGTTGGAACCACAAGCTGGATGAACCTACAAGGATGGGCTGAAACTCAGGTCAGGTCTTAAAGCAACTGCAGTAAGACATAACACATACAGACTACATAATTCCTCCTTCACTTCTAGCCTTCAAAACTACCCATACTCATTATTTAAAACTCACCAGCCATTCACTGTCAGCCATTTTCAATGACCAAGAAAATCTGATACCTACAGGTGGGTCTTATTATTTTTTTTTTATATCACACAGTTTCTACTTTAGGGTAGTCATTTTCATCTGCAAAATATCAAATTCAGAAATGATTGCCAAGTACTTTTTTTTTTAAACCCTTAGGAAATTTGCTTTATTTTTTAGGTGTTGAGGTAAACAGATAATTAGAATTCTATGTACCTTAGGTGCCATTACGGCTACAAGCACTAAAATGAGCTATGACAATTTTAAAGGTTTATCATTAAGTAGTACTATAAGGATGGTCACATGATCTAAAAATGTATTATTCAAGATGACATTTTTAAGTGGCAATTTAAGGTACTACTGTCCAAATTTCTGACAAAATGCTTTGCAGTAATTTTTGCTAATTCATAATGTACAAATGATGGCCTTTTACCAAGTTTTGTTTTACTGTCTTTACAAGTGATTTAATATCTCCTATCCATCTATCTCTGAGGTAAGTTTCAATGTCAGTTGTCTTTGAAAGTTTCCAAATATAGCAACTTTGGAGGGAATGCATTTTGTTAATTTTAGAAAACATGGTTGAGATGTCTTTTGCTGGAGTTATATCGTGTCCATACTAATCCGTCTTGCTCAGTGTTAAAGGCTAGCACACTAGAAGTAGTTCACCTAGTTTTTTACAACTTTTTCTCAACCATGTTTGTGGTTTACAAATAAAAGTGTAACAAATGTCTGCTGTGAACTTAGTTCTAGGGAGAAGCCTTGATTACACACTCATTATTCACCACCCTCCCCCAAGATCTGGATGATGAGCTATGCATGTACAACACCATGAAAACACATTGTTAATTAGTGTGAGTGGGGCTCAAAACCAGTTCCAAGCAGGAGAAACTGAGAGCTTCTGTCAGCTATCAGCATCCCTGAAATGTGTCTGTGTCCAGACCACTGTTTGTAACTATACTCAAAATAATCAGCAGCTGCTTTACGCCTCCCTTTCATGAAGTTTGATCATTCTGTGTACATGAATGTCTGCAAACAGGTAAATTGTCTCTAGGAATAATTTTTTTAAGGATAAGTATCCTACATACTGAAACCTACATATTTCTGGTGGCAGAAATAATAAGCATTTCTAAATGGCCATAAAGGGTAACCTTTTTTTTTTTTTTTTTTTGCTTTTGTCAGCCACACCCATGGCATATGGAGGTTCCCAGGTTAGGGGGTCTAATCGGAGCTGGAGCTGCCAGCCCACACCATAGCCAGAGCAATGCCAGATTCAGAGCTGCATCTGCGACATACACCATAGCTCACAGCAATGCCAGATCCTTAACCCACTGAGCGAAGCCAGGGATGGAACCGCAACCTCATGGTTCTCATGAAATGAGATTCATTTCCGCTGCGCCATGATGGGAACTCCGAGGATAACCATTTTATCATCCCCCAAGTTTAAGCAACTTCTTCAATTCTCTGTGGAAAGCATAAAGAATTTTACACACCTACATTACGAAAAATCTAGATTTTCAGGTAAGAGTATCAAAATATATATTGTTTTTATCTACTTACTTACTTGAAACAGCACATAGTTTCAGTCCTTAGTTGGAGTAAAAGGCACATTTTGAAAAGTCTAATATTGTGAAAAGTTTATTTGCATTAAATAACTCCTTATTTTCACCATCATAAGAGATACTGACATTTGCTTGTCCTCTGTGATCAGATAAAAGACATTTTGGAATGGATAATCTCTACTATTCTTGAGGAAAGAAGTTAAAAACAAATTCCAAATAACCGCAAAAGTTTTCAGTAGTCTTCCTATCTCCAGTGTAACCCAGCAAAATTGATAAATCCCAAGCTTCAATTTACCATTTTTTCCCCCACTGAAAATCTGCAATATATTCCTGAAAGTATACCATGTTCCCACAAAGTAAGGGAGCCTAAAAGCAACAGTGCTATTGCCTTTCAGTGTCTCAAAACCTCATATGATCAGACAGGATAATAGAATCTCTAGGTCACTTGATCAACAAACATTCCCAAAATAATAGGGATCAATTTCTATTCAATAAACCTTTACCCACTCTTTCCACAAAATTCAATAGACCTACATAAGGTAGTAATTGGTCTTTGAATTTTTAACTATGATTATTTTCTTCATTATAAAAAGTATTTACTAAAATCTCAACATATGCAATGTAGTATATGTATCAGCATGGAAGATGCAGCTTTAAAGATGTTTATTATAAAATTTTCCTTATGGTTGATGCTTTGGAATTTTAAATAAATCATCTCTTCAATAAAGGTCTCTAAACTCATTCAAATTATTTAAAATCCTGGAAAAAGTTTAAAATACTGGTCACTCTAAAAAACTTGACAGATGCATTCTGAGACATTTATCAGGATACATTTAAAAAAACATTTCTTTAGCTAAGCTCTAATACAACATAACATTTTATGACTGTTAAACGTTATTCTCCCTAATTTATTTTCATTCTTGGACCTTCAAACCATCTTGGAATAAGTATGAAAAGTTTTAAGTGCAAAAATGAGTAATGCATGATGTTAACATTTTGGAGATAATTAAAATCAAATAAATATTTTCTTGTGACTTAAAAAAACAGTAGGAATTGTGAATCTTGTGTATGTTTCTGGAATTTAACTTTTAACAAATATAGTCTGTTTGCATATAAAATGTTTTTACCTTATTTTAAAAGCATTAAATATGTAGGGATGTCCAAAATATGTGATAATATGTGATTTTTTTAATTGCATCCATTTTCCACTAAAAACAAATGAAAAATCAGAATGATGTGCACTTAACGTGAAGCAAGTCTAAAAATTTGGAATCTTTTTTAAAGTGCTCAGATTTAGAAGAATATCTTTTGCTAACCATACCTTATTAGGAACACAAAAAGGACTTTTAAACTCAAGTATAGAAAAACAAAAAAATTAGAGGTTCTGTGAAAGGAAGATCAGTACCAAACATTTTCCATTGAAGAAAGAATTCAAGTAAAAACAAATAGCACCACAATGAATTGCACTAAGGTGCTAAAGGAGGTACCTTATTCCCTGCAGAGTGAATGCTCCTTCTGAAATGTATTGCAACATATAAATGCAACTGTTTAATGGTTACCATTTGGTTCATTCATCTACAGAAAACTGCATTCCTTCTAGTTCATTATATTGAACAAACATTCAAATTACTGAACTATACATAATGTTACATACTTTACATTTTATGAAAACAAAACTTGAAGGAATATTTATAAAGGTCACCTTGAATATAAGATGACAAGTTTAAAAGGGCTTCTTATCTCTTAAGACATTTAATTTATGTTAATGGTCCAGGAGTGTTTTAGATATAGATAAGATATATTTATATGCATATATATTTCAACAAGAAGTGTAAAAATTTTTAAAAACAAATCACAGCACTCATAGCTGTTTTTACATAAGAAGGACTTGGGGTCATTAAGGTGTCAAACTATTACACTTATAATATGTATATTTTTAAAAAGACTGAAAATGGCACATCAGGAAACCTGCTGAAATTCTTATTTGAGGCCCATTTCATTATTATCACTGATGTGTTGATTCAACATGATTCCCTTTTCTTCAATGAAAGCATTTGTCCCTTCTATCTGGATTCACTTCTGGGGTCTCTGCATTCTCTTATTTTCCTTGGTTTTAGATGACATCATTTTCCGTGTCAGTTAAAGATCAGGAAAACGGCTTGGGTCTTCCTTGTAGTCATCAGGTATTGTAAAGATGGAGCCATCAAATTCATCATATCGAAACTCCTGAAAAGTCACAGTGGCTGTGATCGTAGGAAACACGGGTATATCTAGAAAGGACAATCAATGATAACACTGTAAAATGAAATGGTAACCTCTTTATAGACTGTAACATACTATTAGAGATATCCATACTCCTTAAAATGTGCATTATTCAAGGATCAGACAAATCCTAATAATTGTCTAATATGAAGTATGTGTTTGCGGGAAGAGTCTGGCTACTGGTGAGGAGAGAAAGACACCAAGGCATTAAGAATTACATCAGAAACTCAACGTCCGGAGTTCCCGGAGTTCCCGTCGTGGCGCAGTGGTTAACGAATCCAACTAGGAACCATGAGGTTGCGGGTTCGGTCCCTGCCCTTGCTCAGTGGGTTAACGATCCGGCGTTGCCGCAAGCTGTGGTGTAGGTTGCAGACGCGGCTCGGATCCTGCGTTGCTGTGCCTCTGGCGTAGGCCGGTGGCTACAGCTCCGATTCAACCCCTAGCCTGGGAATCTCCATATGCCGCGGGAGCGGCCCAAGTAATAGCAACAACAACAACAGACAAAAAGACAAAAAAAAAAAAAAAAACTCAACGTCCCATTGCTCCCCAATCTTAGAATTATAATGGCAGGTTCCACTAGGTTTTTTTTTTTTCCTTTTTCTTGGGGGCAAAGGGATGGCTACATTTGTACTTAGTGCATTCTGATATCTTCAAATTACAGTGCATATATTCTGAATCTGAGCTGAATTTTTCATTCTAACAAATGAAATACATCCTCTTGTTTTAAGACACTAAAAATTCATTACTTAAATACATGGGATAAAAAATATTATCATCAGAGTTGCAGTAATATACCACCAGAGCCTAATATTCTTCTAAAGAAAATATATTTTTAGCTGAAATTATGAGTGAAACGACACTGAAAGTGGCCAAATACTTTAATCACTCTGCTTAGTTTTGTTCCTAATATGATTTACTGGAAAAAACACAAATTATAAAACTTAAGTTCTGAGTCCGACAAATGATTTAATTTATGGGCCCCAGGGATTTCATCAACAAAAAAAAACTCTAAAGCTTCCTTAAAACTGAAATGATTCTATGAATGTGAAATTGAGTATTCAGCATTTAAGATTCAAAAAAATTAAACACAAATCAACATAAGGATTACAGTGTTTCCAGTTATTTCTGGAAAAAAAAAAAAAAGATCATTCATTTGTGCCTATTAAGTGAAGATGCTGTTTTAATTCAGAGACCAGTAAACTAAGGCCCGTTGCCTGGCCTGTTTTCGTAAGGCCTGTGAGCTGAGAAAAGATTTCACATTTTTAAATGGTTTTTAAAAAACACGAAAGAATAATGTTTCATGCAGATAAAATTATATGACATTCAAGCTTCACTGTCCATAGTAAGGTTTTATGGGAACATATTGTTTATTGTCTATGGCTGTTTTCATTCTCCAACAAGAGTTGAACAGTTGTGACAGAAACCATACGGCCTGCGAAGTCTAAGATATTTATTATCTTTCAGAAAAAGTGTGATGACCCTTGTTTTAGGCATTGGATATGCAGTAGTAAACAGGAGAAAACAAATCATTTATGGAGATTATATCCTGGTTGGGAGATACAATCAACAAACCAATAAAAAGTAATTATGACTAAGTATCTAGACAAAAATAAAGCAAGCAGGGAGATAGGGAATTTCAACACTGAGGATAAGAGAGTTCTTGATTAGGGTTCAAAGGAAAACTTCAATAAAGTGACAATTCAGCAAAGACTGGGGATAAAAACTATACAGCACCCTAGGGAAAGAAAATTCCAAGTAGCGGGAATAAGTACAAAAGCCCTAAAATGAAAATGTCTGGTTTACTCTGTGAAGAGCTGGGAGATGAGTGTGGCTGCAGCCAAATGGGTAAGGGAATGACTGGCAGAAGATGAGGTCAGAGGAGAAACGGGCAGCCGAATCAAGGGAAAAGGGGTTTAGGGGGTTTAAGACAAGGAAAAGTCTTTGGCTTTTACTCTGGATGAGACGGAAATCAGTGGATGGTTGTGAGCATAGTGGTAACATGTTTTGGCTTAAGTTAAGGCAGATGTAATGAGGATATAATGTAGGGTGACAAAAGTAAAAGGAGAGATGTGCTCTAGAAGGAGCAAACAGAGGCAAGAAGAAAATCAAGAGAACTATATTAAAGAAGTGGGAGGAGGCGTTCCCGTCGTGGCTCAGTGGTTAACGAATCCGACTAGGAACCATGAGGTTGCGGGTTCGATCCCTGGCCTTGTCGATGGGTTAAGGATCTGGCGTTGCCGTGAGCTGTGGTGTAGGTTGCAGACACGACTCGGATGCCACATTGCTGTGGCTCTGGCGTAGGCTGGTAGCTACACCTCTAACTCGACCCCTAGCCTGGGAACCTCCATGTGCCACAGAAGCAGCCCAAGAAATGGCAAAAAGCAAGCAAACAAAAAAACAGAGTGGCTGTTCCATTTCACATAATCACCAGCAACTGTGAGTGATACAGTTGCTCCACATCTGCACAAAAATTTGGAGTTGTCACAATTTTTTATTTTAGCCATTCTGTTAGGTGTATATAGTGACATCTCATTGTGGTTTTAATCTGCATTTCCCTAATGGTTAATGATACTGAACCCTGTTCTTTTTTTCTTTTTTGGCCATGCCTGAGGCTTGCAGAAGTTCCCAGGCCAGAGAGCAAACCCAAGCCGCAGCTGTAACCAGAGCCCCAGCAGTGACAACACCAGAACCTTAACGCACTGTGCCACCAGCGAATTCCAGAACTTTGTTCCTGTGCTTATTTTCCACTTACATATCCTTATTGGGTGAAATGTCTCTTTTAAGTCTTCTGCTCTTTTCTAATTGACTTGTTTATTTTGTTACTGATGAGTTTTAAGAGTTCTTGTGTTTTTTTACTCTTAACTGGGTCTTTCACAGAGCTTATTTTGTTACTGATGAGTTTTAAGAGTTCTTGTGTTTTTTTACTCTTAACTGGGTATTTCACAGAGCAAAGAGTTTTTACCTTTAAAGAAGTCCAATTTATTGATTTTTTTTTCTTTTGTGGGTCATGCCTGTGGTGTTAAGTCTAAGAACTCTTTGTTTAAAACAATCCAAAAATTTATATGGAACAACAAAAGACCCAGAATCACCAAAGCAATCCTGAGAAACAAAAACCAAGCAGGAGGCATAACTCACCCAGACTTCAAAAAATATTACAAACCACAGTCATCAAAACAGTGTGGTACTGGTATCAATGGAACAGAATAGAGAATCCGGAAATTAACCCTGACACCTATGGTCAATTAATCTTTGACAAGGGAGGCAAGAACATAAAATGGGAAAAAGAAAGTCTATTCAGTAGGCATTGCTGGAAAACCTGGACAGCTGCATGCCAAGCAATGAAATTAGAACACACCCTCACACTATGCACAAAAATAAACTCAAAATGGCTGAAAGACTTCAATATAAGACAGGACACCATCAAACTCCTAGAAGAGAACATAGGCAAAACACTCTCTGACATCAACATCATGAATATTTTCTCAGGTCAGTCTCCCAAAGCAATAGAAATTAGAGCAAAAATAAACCCATGGGACCTCATCAAACTGAAAAGCTTTTGCACAGCAAAGGAAATCCAAAAGAAAACAAAAGGACAACTTACAGAATGGGAGAAAATAGTTTCAAATGATGCAACCACAAGGGCTTAATCTCTAGAATATATAAACAACTTATACAACCCAACAGCAAAAAAGCTAATCAATCAATGGAAAAATGGGCAAAAGACCTGAATAGACTGTTCTCCAAAGAAGATATACAGATGGCCAGCAAACACATGAAAAAATGCTCAACATCGCTGATTATAAGAGAAATGCAAATCAAAACTACCATGAGATACCACCTCACACCAGTCAGAATGGCCATCATTAATAAATCCACAAATAACAAGTGCTGGAGGGGCTGTGGAGAAAAGGGAAGCCTCCTGCACTGCTGGTAGGAATGTAAACTGGTACAGCCACTATGGAGAACAGTTTGGAGATACCTTAGAAATCTATACATAGAACTTCCATATGACCCCGCAATCCCACTCTTGGGCATCTATCCGGACAAAGCTCTACTTAAAAGAGACACATGCACCCGCATGTTCACTGCAGCACTATTCACAATAGCCAGGACATGGAAACAACCCAAATGTCCATCAACAGATGATTGGATTCGGAAGATGTGGTATATATACACAATGGAATACTACTCAGCCATAAAAAAGAATGCCATAATGCCATTTGCAGCAACATGGATGGAACTAGAGAATCTCATCCTGAGTCAAATGAGCCAGAAAGACAAACACCATATGATATCACTTATAACTGGAATCTAATATCCAGCACAAATGAACATCTCCTCAGAAAAGAAAATCATGGACTTGGAAAATAGACTTGTGGCTGCCTGATGGGAGAGGGAGGGAACGGGAGGGATCAGAAGCTTGGGATTATCAGACACAACTTAGAATAGATTTACAAGGAGATCCTGCTGAGTAGCAATAAGAAGTATGTCTAGATACTCATGCTGCAACAGAACAAAGGGTAGGGGGAAAAAAAATGTATACCTGTAAGGATAACTTGATCCCCTTGCTGTACAGTGGGAAAATAAAATAAAATATATATATATAAAAAAAGAACTCTTTGTTTAAACATAGATCCCAAAGAATTTCTTCTATGTTTACTTCCTAAGCTTTAACTTTTATTTTACATTTAAGTCCATGACTCATTTCCAGTTATTTTTTGTATCAAGTGTAGGATTTACGTGGAGATTCATTATTTTGCTTTTGCATGTCCAATCGTCCAGCATCATTTATTGAAAAGGCTATCCATTCCTCCATTAAACTGCTTTTCTACCTTTATCAAAATTCAGTTGAGAAGTTCCCGTTGTGGCTTAGTGGGTATTGCCACAGCTGTGGCACAACGAAGCTATAACTCAGATTCAGTCCCTGGCCTGGGAACTTCCATATGCCACTGGTGCAGCCATAAACAAATATATGTATCAGTTGAGCATATTTATGAGAACCTGTTTCTGGATTTTTTGTTCTCTTATGTTGATTTATATATTTTTATCTTGGCCAATACCATACAGTCTTAATTTATTATAGCTATATAATATATAATGAAATTGAACAGACTGATTATTCACACTTTATTCTTTTTCAAAATTGTTTTGGCTACTATGGTAATGAGTTGAATTCTTTCCTCTCCAAAAATGACCTATTCCCAGAACCTAAGAATGTGACTATTTTTTGAGAGAAGGTCTTTGCAGACGTAATCAAGTTAAAAATCATTACAGTAGTCCCTAACTCAATGGCTAGTGTCCTTACAAAAAGGGGAAACTTGGAGGCACACACACACACAGGAAAAGAATACCAAGTGAAGGTGAAAACAAAGCCTGAGGTGATGTTTCTACAAGCCAAGAAAATTCATCACAAGTTAGAAGAGAGGCATGAAACAGATTTTCTCTCATACTCTGCAAAAGGAACCAATCTGCTGATACCTTAACTGCAGATTTCTAATCTCCAGAACTATGCAGCAAAACATGTCTATTGTTTAGGCCATTCACAGTTTCTGGTGTCTGTTACGCAGTCATAGAAAACTAGTATAGACATTCTAGTTTCTTTGCCTTCCCTGTAAATTTTAAAATAATCTTATCTATATCTACAAAAAATATAGATAGATAGGATTGTGATAAAAATTATGTTAAACCCATATTTCTCTCAGAGGAGAATTAACACCTCTCCTATGTTGAGTCTTCCAATCCAAGAGCATGGTACATCTCTACATTTGTTTAGATCTTCTTTGATTTCTTTCATCGGTGTTGTATAATTTTCTGCATACAAGTATTGTAAATGTTTTATTAAATTTATATCTAAGTATTTCCTTTTTTGCAATAGTAAAAAAATATTTAATTTTGGTGTCTGTGTGTTCAATGCTAATACACAGAAATACTAATTTTTGTATGTTTAATTCATACCCTACCATCTTGCAAAACATATCATTTCTAGTTTGTTTTAAGAATCTTTGGAATTTCAACTCATAGTATCATGTCATTTCCAAATAGGGAAGATTTTATTTCTTCCTTTCTGCTCTGAATGCCTTTTTTCCCCTTTCATTCCTTATTACAATTTTTTTTTTTTGTCTTTTTGCCTTTTCTAGGGCTCCCAGGGCATATCGAGGCTCCCAGGCTAGGGTCTAATGGGAGCTGTAGCCGCAGGCCTACACCAGAGCCACAGCAACACGGGATCCAAGCCGTGTTTGCAACCTACACCACAGCTCAGGGCAACGCTGGATCCTTAACCCACTGAGCAAGGCCAGGGACTGAACCCGCAACCTCATGGTTCCTAGTCAGATTCGTTAACCACTGTGCCAAGACGGGAACTCCCCTTATTACACTTATTCTTTTGATTTCTGCAGGGTCTGTTGTGTTTTCCTGTTTGATTCTTTTTTATCAGTTTTGCTACAAATTTGTTGATTTTTATCAATCTTTTCAAAGGACCAGCCCTCTGTTACAATGACTTTATTTTTTCTTTCTCTTTCATTTATTTCTATTTCATTCCTTTCTTCTGCTTGCCGTGGGTTTATATGCTCTTCTTTTTTTTTTTTTTTTTTTTTTTTTTTGGCTTTTCAGGGTCACACCTGAGACATATGGAGGTTCCCAGGCTAGGGGTCTAATTGGAGCTGTAGCCACCGGCCTACACCACAGCCACAGCAATGCCAGATCTGAGCCACGTCTGCGACCTACACTACAGCTCACGGCAATGCTGGATCCTTAACCCATTGATCAAGGCCAGGGACCTAACCCACCAACTCATGGTTCCTAGTTGGGTTTGTTTCTTTTGCGCCACAACAGGAACTCTGTATATGCTCTTCTAAGTTCTTGAAGCAAGAGCTCAAATTATTGTTGAGACTTTCTCTTTTTTTAATGTTATAAATTTAGTGTTATAAATTTCCCAGTCAGCACTGCTTTAGCTATATTCCACAAACTTTGATTCTTGTAATTTCATTTTCATCCAGTTCCATATATTATTTTCCCTTGAGATTTCCCCATTGACCTGTATATTACTTAGAAGAGTGAATAACAGAATACCACAAAAATGGATATTCACCTGTTATCTTTCTATTACATTAATTTCTACTTTGATTCTACTGTGACTGGTTTTCAACTCTTTTTTTCAATTATTGAGGTTTGTTCTATGGCCCAAAATATGGCCTATCTTGCTATATGTTCCATGAGTACTTTGAAAAAAAATGTGTATTCTGATGTTGGGTAAACTATAAATGCCAATTAGGTACCTTGGTTTATAGTGTTCTAGAGCTATCTATAGTATCCTTACTGATTTTCTTTCTAGTTGTTTCTTGACTGTTGTGAAAAGGGTGCAGAAGACTCCAGTTATAAATGAAAATCTATTTTTCTTTTCATTCAGTTTTTGCTTCACCTATCTTGTAGCTCTGTTTTTTGGTGTTTATATTTAAGATTGCTATTCTTCTTCATGGGTTGACTCCTATATCATTATATATGTCCTCCCCCCCAATAATTTTCTTTGCTCTGAAATCTACTGTATCTAGTATTAATATGGCTAGTCCTGTAATCCTTTCATTAATGTTTACATGATATATCTTTTTCTATCTTTTCACTTTCAACGTGCCAATACCATATTTGAAGCAAGTTTCTTTTCTTTTTTTCTTTTGTCTTTTTGCTATTTCTTTGGGCCACTCCCGTGGCATATGGAGATTCTCAGGCTATTGGTCTAATCGGAGCTGTAGCCGCTGGCCTATGCCAGAGCCACAGCAACACGGGATCCAAGCCGAGTCTGCAACCTACACCACAGCTCACGGCAACGCCGGATCCTTAACCCACTGAGCAGGGGCAGGGATCGAACCCACAACCTCATGGTTCCTAGTCGGATTCATTAACAGCTGCGCCACGACAGGAACTCCGAGAAGTGAGTTTCTTAAAGATAGCATATAGTTGGGTCATGTTTTTTTTTTTTTTAAGCCATTTTTCTATATCTTCTAAATGGTCTACTTAGACTGTTTACATTTAATGAAATTATTTATATACTAAGACCTAAGTCCACTGTTTCATTTTTTGTTTGTTGTCTCTCCTTTTATTTTTCTTGCCTTCCTGTAGGTTACAAGACTACTTTTTAGAATTTCATCTTTTTTTTTTTTTTTTGCCTTTTGTCATTTTAGGGCTGCACCCGTGGCATATGAAGTTCCCAGGCTAGGGGTCAAATCAGAGCTGCAACCGCTGGCCTAAACCACTGCCACAGTAAGGCAGGATTCAAGCTGTGTCTGCAACCTACACCACAGCTCAAGGCAATGCCAGATTCTTAACCCACTGAGCAAGGCCAGGGATCAAACCCAGGCCAGGGATTAAACCTGCATCCTCATGGAAACTAGTGGGATTGTTACCTGCTGAGCCATAACAGGAACTCCCTATTTATAGTGTTTTTGAGTATATCTCTTTGTACACCTTCTTTAGCAGTTGCTTTAGGTATATATCATATATAACTAACTTATCACAGATTCCTGGTGTCATTTTAATAATTCAAGTGAAGTAGAAAAACTTTGCCTCCCTTTATCATCATCTTCCCCCATTTATAATATAATATTAGGTAAACAGAAAAAATGAAGAGCGAAAAGTAAATTTTCAAGCAGCTTGAATATTAAAAGATTAAAGGCAAGTGTTGGATAGGGTGGACCTAAAAGGATTATTTTATTAGGTTTATTCAATTTTAAAAGGAGAAAGACCTGAACAAAGCCTAATAGCTAAGAGGAAAAAGGTGGTACAGAAGGAGTTGGAAGGTAAAGGACAAATATGGGGAGAATGATAGAGTAAATGTTTTAATGAAGTGAGGAGAAAAATAGATCCACAGTACAAATAGATTATTCAAGCTAAAAAAAGTGTCACCACTTTCACTGAGATAGGAAAATTAGAGGAAAAGATAAGACTTGGGGCAAATACATGTGTATAAGGGGTGGGAGTAATGAGGGAGGTCTCCTTTCTGATGGCCTTTCTTTGTAACCAAGGAAACAAAAATCATCTGCCTAGACTGTGGGAGGAAGGAGTGGTTGGGGTGGTGAGGTGGTGATGGGTGAAAGAGGCTTAAATTTAGCCTTTGAAAGCACAATGAGAGAAATAGCAAATCAGAGAAAAGATGATTCATAATCAGCATTTAAGCTGTGGCTGATTTTGAAAACAAGTAATTGTATTAACAATTTCTAAATTTTTCCCCTCAATTGTAACTTCTACCCTAAATATAGAAACAGAAATGATGGAAGATTAAACTGACCTAGGACTCGAGTTTTATAGGGTCACTTCAAAAGGAGGATGAAGAAACAAGACAGATTGGTAAGCAAACCCCCAATAAGTATACAAGCAAAAAACTACAAATCCCTTGTTAAGCATATGCTCTACATCAAAAGATATGTGTAAAAAAACTCTTGTAGACTTTTTTTCCTTTCCATATACTCAAAGTATTTCTTCTGCATTGTTTTGTCAGGTTTGATTTGGATGTGGGACTTTAAAAATGTGATATTAGAGTTCTGTGATGGCCTAGTGGTTGGGGATTCAGCATTGTCACTGCTATGGTTCAGGTTCCATCCCTGGCCTAGGAACTTCTGAATGCTGTAGATGCAGACAAAACAATAATAATAATAATTTAAAATTTTTTACTTATAAAGAAATTCTTAAAATGTGGATACTGTAGTAATTTCTTATATTTAATCTCTGCCCTTTATTCTAGTTTATCACTGTGTCTCTTAAACACAGTACATAGAAGAGAGTCAATGCTTGAACTATTTTCTGTCTACACATAACTGCAGTGGGATTTTAAGCCTCTGAGGATATGCTCCTGTGAAGATCACTATTCAGAGTCCAAACACTCAGCTCTTGTTTGCTGTAGTTTTCTAACCATTTCTGCCTAGAATCTTATTACTAGTTTATTTAAGTAGACATTGGGTTCCCAGTGCTTTTTCATCTCAAAGATAATCTAGAATGACATATTGAGAACATGTTTTAAAATCCATTTTAATCCACAAAATGTTTTCCAACATTTGGAAAGTTGAGAAGATTGGGTTTAATTTTTAGCAACAAAAGCATTTTGGCCTAATTATTCTGAGACGCAGTTTCAGTAATATTGAGTGTAACAAGCAAAAGATATATCTGAGGAATTACATATAAAGGTTATATTTACTATCTAATACCCCTGCACCTCACCCAGAATGTAAACACCAAAAGGACAGAGATTTTTGTTGTCCCTCATCCCTAAAAAAGAGTCTAGTAAACAGCAAGCACTGATTAAATATTTCGTGGTTGGATTGATGTATGGTATTGAAGGCCATCCTTAAATTAATGCTATATCTAAGCCTCAACTTTTTTCTTTTTTTTTTTTTTTTTTGGTCATTTTCTTTTAGGGCTACACCCATGGCATATGGAGGTTCCCAGGCTAGGGGTCTAATTGGAGCTGTAGCCGCCGGCCTACGCCAGAGCCACAGCAACGTGGGGTCCAAGCCACATCTGCAACCTACACCATAGCTCGCTGCAACACCAGATCCTTAACCCACTGAGCAAGGCCAGGGATCAAAACCACGTTCTCATGGATACTAGTCAGGTTCGTTAACTGCTGAGCCACGCCTAACTTCTAAAAGACCTTTAAAACAGTGTCTTGTTCCCAATTTTCTGATACAGTTAGAAAGATAAATATGTACAAAAATAAGAGTTTACTGTCTTGAAAGATTATTGTTTAAAATGAAATTAAGTTTAAACACTTAAGACTAAAAAATAAGTAAAAAAAAAACATAAAATAAAAATTTTTTTAATTAAAAAAGACTGAAAAATAAAATGTAGTAAGTATGACTTTAAACCAGAATAATGACTGCTGATTCCAGAAACATCCCCGTTATTTAGAAACTCAGAGTCTGCTGAAAATTTGGGCTAAAATCCAATCTTCCTATTTCACATGAAAACATTATTAGAGAGCATCCTAAGTTCACCCACACCCTCTTGAATGAAATATTTGTATATCGCATATATTTGATTTAAACCAAGTAGAATTAGAATTTTCATAAGGTACTTTATATATTTGACAAAATATGAATATCAATGCATGCTATTATATAAAAACTGTATAAAAATAAAAACCATGAAATCCATTTTCCTTCAACGCATATTTCTTATTAAATGTTAATAAACAGCTCCATATTTCTAATAGACACTGAACTTACATGTACATTTTTCTCTTACCTAGTTTTACAGGAAAGCCTGGAGGAAGTTTCATCTGAACAAATTCTCTAAGCTTATTAAAGTGCTTGAAGGGAGCTATGACTTCCAAAACATTCAATAATCTGAAAAAGGGAAGGAGAAAAATAATTTTTAAATTGATTTCATTGTCTCTTATGCTATTTTAAAACTACATGCTTCACACTTACACAATATTATTGACTTTCAAATATTAACTATGAGGAAATGACACCTTCTACGGCCTGATTTTTTTTATTATTCTTTTTACTGTGGCAAAGTTATAACTTCAAAAGTTTATTGTACAACAGTAATTTCCACAGTTGTTTGATTTTTTTTTTTTTTTTTTTTTTTTTTTTTGTCGTTTTGGGGCTGCTCCTGCAGCATATGGAGGTTCTCAGGCTAGGAGTCCAATCAGAGCTATAGCTTCCAGCCTATGCCAGAGCCACAGCAATGTAGGATCCGAGCCATGTGTGCAACCTATGACCTACACCACAGCTCATGGCAATGCTGGATCCTTAACCCGCTGAGCAAGGCCAGGGATCAAACCCATGTCCTCATGGATGATAGTTGGGTTCATTAACCGCTGAGCCATAACAGGAACTGCCAATTGTTTGATTTTAGATCTATATTTCAGTAGATTCAAGCCTTACAATGGTATTTTTCCTGAAGTCTACATATTCCTGAGTTCTTTAGTCTCACTGTTTAGATGCCTGAATTTCACTGGCAATTTTTTGAGTATGAAAGGCACTTATGTGCTTAGTATTCCTCAATTTCTTATAGATCTGATAAATGAATGTTTGCAAAATGAAGGGAAATCTGAGTGGCATAAAATTTCAGTTGCTGGGGTTCCCTTCGTGGCTCAGTGGTTAACAAATCTGACTAGGATCCATGAGGATCTGGGTTTGATCCCTGGCCTCACTCAGTGGGTGCAGGATCCAGTGTTGCCATGAGCTGTGGTGTAGGTTGCAGAGGTGGCTTGGATCTGGGGTTGCTTTGGCTGGGGCGTAGGCAGGCAGCAACAGCTCCAATTTGACTCCTTGCCTGGGAATTTCCAGGAGCTGTGGGTGCGGACCTAAAAAAGAAAAAGAAAAAAAAAAAAAAAACAATTCAGTTTATACTCTTTCCCTCAACTACAATTTCTCAAGATTTCCTAGCATTCAGTATTACACTAGTCATTATACTATAATTTCTCCTTTCTTCTTTTGGTTGGATGAATCTCATTTTCAAGAATTAACTATTTTTCTTTCAAAAAGGACTCTTGTCTGCTATATTTACTGAATTCTTCTGTGTCCTTTTCAACTGATATGTAAGGGACGTTTTATCTAGATATATTATCAGATCACACCTTCTTTGCCTCAGAATGTCCTGATGGATTTCCCATCGTGGCTCAACTGAAACAATCTGACTAGAATCAACGAGGACACAGGTTCGATCTCTGGCCTCGCTCAGTGGGTTAAGGATCCAGCATTGCCATGAGCTTCGGTGTAGATCACAGATGCAGCTGGGATCCGGCATTGCTGTGAGTGTGGCATAGGCTAGCGGCTACAGCTCCAATTCAATCCCTAGCCTGGGAGCCTCCATATGCCACAGATGTGGCCCTAAAAATTAAAAAAAAAAAAAATTCTGGAAATATGCAAAGGTCACTATAACCCAGCCTGATTAACAAAGATATTGATCAAAATAACATCATTTAAAAAAAAACGAAATGTCATAATGTGAAAAAAATGTAAGGCCAGGCTTACATTTTACCCCTTTTCTGCCTGAATGCCTTTAGAGTTCCCTATTAACAACTGAAACCCAATAATTTAATAAAGATAATCACTGTTATTTTCCCTATCAATTTTTTCTTTCATCAGATTCACTATAAGCTTGAGTTCCCATTGCGGCGCAGTGGTTAACGAATCCAACTAGGAACCATGAGGTTGAGGGTTCGATCCCTGGCCTTGCTCAGTGGGTTAAGGATCCAGCGTTGCCGTGAGCTGTGGTGTAGGTCACAGACGCAGCTCGGATCCCACATTGCTGTGCCTCTGGCCTAGGCTGGCAGCTACCGCTCCCATTAGACCCCTAGCCTGGGAACCTCCATGTGCCGTGGGAGCGGCCCTAGAAAAGGCAAAAGACAAAAAAAAAAAAAAAAAAAAAAAGATTCACTATAAGCTATCAAAATTTAATTTTTGGCTACATCTATTCTGTTCATTGTTGTTTCTAATGTATTTGTTTCATGTCACTGCTATTTAGTGCTTATTTCCTTAGCTTTACAATTTCCGTTCCATTCTCTTGTATTAACATCTCAGAGTGATCTAGTTTACCAATTTCACGTTCTTTTTATGGTTTTCTATAGTATTTACAAAGAATCTTCTTCTGTTCTTTGACTGAGTTCTTTGACTTTTACATTCTTTGTTCCTTATTTTACTTTTTTCAAAGGAATGGTTACAATTTCCACATTTCATAAATTCTAAGATACTCATTTTTTTTAACATACTAACATCCTCTGAAATTGTGATAACTCCTAAAATTGACAGCATCTTATAATTTGCCAGTTTTTGTCTTCATTAGAATATATGTAAAATATAATATATAAATACAATATATACATACATATACATATATATATATATATATATATATACATACATATATATATATATAAAGTCATATCTTGGAGTCATTTGGGACCAAGATATGATAAATTAGGCACATAGATTTGTATGTATGGCTAACTCCCTTCCCACATCTTCTGAGAACTGTTTATCTATTTCCCTCTACAATCAATAGCTTAAGGACTGTATACTGAATTCTGTCAACTCTTCTAAAGCTTGGCTCTTGGAGAGTATGTAATGTGAACAGAATCTGTAGAAAAATAAGGGTCCTGCTCTCTTCCATGAGAATTTTTCTTATTGTATTAGGCCAGACTGGACGTAGAAGGATCTAGGAAGGAAAGCCTAGAGCTTCAATTCTTTTCCTACTTTAGTGAGAAGCATGAAGTTAACAGTTCAGAATTGGCTCTAACTAACCACCTCCCATTCCACCCATCCCTCCAAATTGATTTTTTTTTTTTAATGAGCATCTTATGTATACATGTTTAAAAGGATATATTCAAGATGGTCACTGGAGTATTGTTTATAATGGTGACAAACTACAAATAATTAAATGTTTATCAGTTGGGGAGATGATAAAATAAGTAACAGTACATCAATGCTACAAAATACCAAGGAAAGAAGAAAAAGATAGATAATGTAATTATTGTAAGAACTCCAAGATACACCTTTAAAAGAAAAAAAAAAAAAGGAACAGAACAAAATGTAGACTATTCCCCCATTTTTTTTTTTTTAGGGCTACACCTGTGGCATATGGAGGTTCCCAGGCTAGGGGTCAAATCGGAGCTGCAGCTGCCAGCCTACACCATAGCCATAGCCATGCCAGTCAGATCCGAGCTATATCTGCAACCTATACCACAGCTCAAGGTAACACCGGATCCTTAACCCACAGAGTGGGGCCAAGTATCGAACCCACATCCTCATGGATACTGGTCAGGTTTGTTACCACTGAGCCAAGACAGGAACGCCTCTCTCTGTGCAAAAACACAGAGAAAAATCTAGATAAAAAATACACCAGTTATTTACCTGTTAACTGATTAGTGAGGTGAAAGAAAATTGCCATTTTTATTCAATAAACTTCTGTTAGATTTTTTTCACAGTAAACATGTATTCATGTATTATTTTTATGATATTTAAAAAAACTTCAAAAATTTATCTGGAAAAATGATTAAAATGTTAATATTTTGTGAGTCAGAAAACTTCTAGAAAGAGCAATGGCTATTTGCTTTTACAGTTCAAAGGTTTCAAATGCACCATTCAGACAGAAATATTATTAGAGCCATTAGAATTTAATAGCTTCTTTCATAACTTGTATTAGTAATAAACTTACGATTCAATTCCCAAGGGAAATTCCTGGCTCATAGCTATTGTGGCTTTAAAAGTTTTCTTACTTTCTTTGCACACCAGTTCTCTACCCAGATGAGGAGCTCTAAAATAAGAAGAAAATAAAAATTAGGAAACTTTTTCCATATGCTATCCACTTCCTAAGAAGATCTGTCATCCTCCAATGATATTCATTAATATTTTTTCTTACTCTGAGCATAGAAATAAAATTATGCTAAAAGGAAATGAGACATGTATAATAAATGAGACAAGGGTTGCAAGAAAAATAGCAAAGTGTAAAAGTTCATAAAAAATTATCAAAACCCTGAACACTGAAAAATCACTATTTTTAGAAACAAAGCAAGTCACTAGAAAAAAATAAACTTTAAAAATTACATTGTAGGAGTTCCCGTCATGGCTCAGCAGTTAACGAATCTGACTAACAACTATGAGGGCACAGGTTCGATCCCTGGCTTTGCTCAGTGGGTTAAGGACCCGGTGTTGCCATGAGCTGTGGTGTAGGTCACAGACGCACTTGGATCCTGCATTGCTGTGACTGTAGTATAGGCCGGCAGCTGTAACTCCAATTTGACTCCTAGCCTGGGAACCTCCATACGCTGTGGGTGCCACCCTAAAAAGGGAAAAAAAAATATATCACATTGTATATCTTTAAAATCACTTATTCAATTTCAAACTCTTTCATTGTCAATATTTCTCAGCACTGATCAAAAAATGATGTAAAGAATAAAGAATTTTATATTCATTTTAGAATAAGATGTAACCATTTTAGAGAAGTTATAAAAGTATAACAATTAACCTTTCAACATCAAAAGAAAAAGATAACTTCTTCCTAAGCATGAAGGTGGGTAACATTTTATTCTCCACCAAAAGAATATTTTCTATAAAGGACTGTACTTTCTTTGACGTGAATGGCAAGAAAAAAAACTTTTGATTTATTTATTCATTCAAAATAAACTATTCATTCATCACTTTTTTATTCAATAAACATTAACTAGATACAAGCTACATGCTAGGTACTCTACTAAGTATTAGCAATACAACATTAAGCAAACATCTTGTGTAAGGATAGTAAGAAGTAATCTGGCATAGGCTGAAACAAAGGAATGATGACAGGAGATGAGCTTGGAAAGGTAAAAACGTAGATAAACAGTGAATGGCCTTGAACACCTTGCTAAAGACTCAGGATAATAACAGAATATAGAGCTCATCCTATAATGAAAAACTCAGATAAGCAACTACATTGGGACGTTCCTCATATTTCCCTAGAAGAGTGTTCTGTAGGTTTTTTTGTTGTATATAAACTGGCAAGAGTAATGTAAAAAGAAGGATCTACAACTTATTCAAAGAGAGAATGTAAGTGGGGCTACTTCTCCCTCATCATGTTCCACCCATATTTTAAGAAGTAAAAGATCTGCTTCAGACAAAACTCTATTAATAATTCTCTGTAAAATAAATTTTACACCTAAATATTTACATATGAATGTTTTTACAATTGCTTTTTTTCTAAAAAGCAAAGAGTAGGAGTTCCCTTGTGGCTCAGCAGGTTTAGGATCTAGTGTTGTCACTGCAATGGCTTGGGTAGCTGCTGTGGTTTAGCTTCCCTGGCCCAGGAACTTCCAAATGCCACAAGCATGGGCAAAAATAAATAAAATAAAGTAAATTTTAAATCATAAACAGAACAATACTTACTTTCCATTTTCAGCAGATATATATTCTTCCCATGTAATAGTGTTCTGTGGAGGCGGGGTAAGGGACTGTCTTCGACTCGGCTGCCAAAAAATAAGAAAGAAAGAGGGAGGAGCAAGAAGAAAAAAAAAAGAGACAGAGACCAAGAGGATGGGGAAAAAAAAATATTTTTTAAAATATAAATTGAAACATACAATAAACTACAATCTACTTAATCTCTTCAATACAATTCTTCAAGAGGTTACTTCTGAGATAGTTCCATGGTGATTTAAGCCCCATCAGTAACATTTACTATCATTTTTTAATCTCAAAAAAAATAAAATCCATTCGTTCAATATTTTAATCACCTTAAATGTCCCTGGTTTTATGCTAGGTGAACATGGGAACTAAAAAGAAGTATAAAACTAACCCTGATTTCAAGGAGTTTACAATTCAGAGTTGGAACGAAAAAACACATATAAACATGGATAGTTAATCAGGAATACAAAATATTAAATGATTAAAGACCAAATGAGTTTTTAAAAAACTGAGTAGTATAGGAGTTCAGAAAAGAGAACTAAAGAATATTTTGGACAGGGAGAATTGCAAAAACACTAGACTGAGGAGTTCCTGTCGTGGCTCAGTGTTTAATGAATCCAACTAGGAACCATGAGTTTGCAGGTTCAATCCCTGGCCTTGCTCAGCAGGTTAAGGATCCGGCGTTGCCATGAGCTGTGGTGTAGGTTGCAGATGAGGCTCAGATCCCACGTTGCTGTGGCTATGGCATAGGCCAGCGGCTGCAGCTCTGATTTGACCCCTAGCCTGGGAACCTCCATATGCCACGGGAGAGTGGCCCAAGAAATGGCAAAAAGACAAAAAAACAAACAAACAAACAAACAAAAAACCCACTAGACTGATTTGAACTAAGGAGGGATATTCAAAAGGGAGACCATCAACACTGGTAAAGGTCAAGTCAGATTTTAAAACTTACACCTTTTCTTCATTAACTAAGAATCTGGATCACTACAGGATGAACTGGCAATAAAGAACTAAGGGAGTGGCATTAGAAGTCAAAACAAAAAGCTGGAGTTCCCGTCGTGGCGCAGTGGTTAACGAATCCGACTAGGAACCATGAGGTTGTGGGTTCGGTCCCTGCCCTTGCTCAGTGGGTTAACGATCCGGCGTTGCCGTGAGCTGTGGTGCAGGTTGCAGACGTGGCTCGGATCCAGCGTTGCTGTGGCTCTGGCGTAGGCCAGTGGCTACAGCTCCGATTGGACCCCTAGCCTGGGAACCTCCATATGCCTCGGGAGCGGCCCAAGAAATAGCAACAACAACAACAACAAAAGACAAAAAGACAAAAGACAAAAAAAAAAAAAAAAAAGCTAACAAGACAAACTGTAGAGCAAAAGGGCAATAAATGAAAGACTGATATAAATAAGATATAAAATAGTATCACTGGGAGAAGGTCCCATTCAGAGAAGTACAGTTTGGGACATAATGAGTTTAAGATGTTAATAGGCAGCATATTAAGTTTGTTAATATCAAAGATGCTGAAAACACAAAAGTGAATTGGCTCAATATATGCCCAGGAGTGGGACTGCTGGATCATGTGGTATCAAGTTTTCTGAGGAAGCTCCATTCTCTTATCCATAGTGGTTATACCAATTTACATTCCCACCAATGGTGTAGAAGGGTACCCTTTTCTCCACACCCTCTCCAGCATTTGTTATTTGTAGACTTATTAACGATGGCCATTCTGACCAGTGTGAGGTGATAACTCATTGTAGCTTTGATTTGCATTTCTCTAATAATTAGTGATGCTGCACATTTTTTTCATGTGCCTGCCAGCCATCCATATGTCTTCTTTGGAGAAATGTCTATTGATGTCTTCTGCCCATTTTTCAATTGAGTTGTTTGTTTTTTTGGTGTTGAGTTGTATGAGTTCATAAACAGCACTATTCACAATAGCCAAGATTTGGAAACAATCTAAATATCCATCAACAGATGAATGGATTAGGAAGATGTGGTACCTATACACAATAGAATACCACTCAGTCATAAAGAATGAAATAATGCCGTTCGCAGCAACATGGATGCAACTAGAGATTCTCATACTAAGTAAAGTAAGTCAGAAAGAGAAACACAAATAACTATATATCACTTATACAGGAAATGTAAAATATGGCATAATGAACCCACCTACAGAACAGAAAAAGACTCACAGACATAAAGAACAGACTAATGGTTGCCAAGGGGAATGAGGAGGGAGAGGGATGGACAGGGAGTTTGGGGTTAGTAGATGCAAGCTGTTACATTTAGAATGGATATGCAATGAGGTCCTACTGTATACCACAAGGAATTATATCCAATCTCTGGTGATAGAACATGATAGAAGATAATATGAGAAGAAGAATGTGTATGTTTAAATATCACAATACAAAGAAAGACATTATAGAAAAAGAAGCCTGGAAAAAAAAGGCCATAAATTTTGTTGGTTAGAAACCATCGATGATCTCTGAGTAGCAGCAAAAGAATACAGGAAGAAAGGAAACTAACAGCTTTTGCGCATCAGGCAAAATGAAAGATGACAGGCTGCTGAGAAGCTTACAAAGAAACACAAAGAAAGTAGATAATTATAATCCAGGGAGTTGGGTGCCATGGTAGGGGGATCAGAAGGATGGCATATAAGCACAGAGAAGAGTTTCTCTGACCCAGACTGTGGTGGCCAAAAAGATGTGCCAGCAATGATGTTTCCTAATGGAGAAGTCTAAAAGAAAGAGAACAAAACAACTGGTTAAGGGAGACTGAGGAGAGCACAATGGTGAGGAAAGGTATGCTGTATTAGGGAACTACAAGTGTGGTGTGTTCAGTTGGTATACGTAGCATACATGAAGGGAATATAGCTAGACACGAGGGTAGGCGGGCAAGACACAGAAGAGAAAAGTAGTTCGAAAAGGTTTGTGCACTAAGTAGATTGTATTTTACACAGAAAGCAATAGACAAATATTGTGAGCAATATAATGTAGTTTTTAAAACAAATACTGGGAGTTCCCATTGTGGCGCAGCGGAAACGAATCCGACTAGGAACCATGAGGTTGCAGGTTCGATCCCTGGCCTCGCACAGTAGGTTATGGTTCTAGCATTGCCGTGAGCTGTGGTGTAATTTGCAGACATGGCTCGGATCCTGTGTTGCTATGGCTATGGCTGTGGCTGGCACCTTAGCTCTGATTTGACCCCTAGCCTGGGAACTTCCATATACAGCAAGTGCGGACCTAAAAAGAAAAAAAAAGAAAAAACGTTGGAGCCAGACTGATCAAATCCTGTCTTTACCAATTACTAGCTGACTTCGGACAAATTTTTCAACTTCCTTTGTCTCAGTTTAGTCAACTATATAACCTTACAGGGCCACTGCAAGGATAAAAATGGCTTGTTGGGCACAATATACTTAAAGCAATGCCCTACACATAGTAAATACTCTACATTTTAGTTACTGAGCATAGGCTTTACATAGTTCAACCTATTTCAGACAGATCATTCTGATAACAATGCATAAATTAAGAAGCTATCTCAGTAATTCAAATGGGAAATAATAAAGGTGGCCATTTCAAACTGGAGGATGAGAAATAGATTTAAAAGATCTTTAGGATTTTTGTGATCAATCACATGCAAAGGTAAGGAAAGCCAAGAAGTCCAAGGACAAATTTCAGGCTTCTGGCTTGGGTAATGGTAGCAGAAAATGGTGCTGCTACTCAAGGCAGAGAAGACAGGAAGAAGGAAAAAAATTTAACTAGATTTAAACATACTATATCTTAGATAGCTATGTTTATCCAAGTGGAGATAGGCAACAGCACTACAGACCTGGTGATCAGGAGTAAGGTCGGAAGTGAAGGTATATATTAGGTGAGAGTTACTAGTGTTTATGTGGTAACTGAAGCATCATGTACATATCTAACAATGAGACATTAGAGAATACTAGTTATCTATTCAATAAATATTCTCCTGTTCTTTGTTGTAAAGGAGCTTCCCTTCCAGTTCCCAGACACATGACTTCTTAAAGACTTACTAGCCATTTTTACAGCTAGCTAAGTGTTACCATGTAACTAAGTTCTAACCAATGGGATTTTAGCAGAGTGATGTATGCAATTTCTGATTGGGTTCTCAGAACAACCATACCCACTCCTTCCTAACTGCTATTAGGAACAATTTACTCCTAATAGCTAGAATACTAGACAGGTAATAAACCACCATATACCACGTAGACAAGGGCCAGATCCTAGAAATGGTAAGAAATAAAACCAAAAAGGCTAGGTCTGAGATTAACTCACAGAGCAAAGAAACCACGTAAACTCAGATTTTTTTACAAGAGAGAAAAACTCCTACCTTAGGTTACTGTTATTTTGGAATCTCTTATAATGAGCCAAACTTTCATCATAACCAATTCCAAATATGATACATAAAATAGGATATTACACACAGTAGTATGGCATGTGGCAATAGCTATCAGAAGGACAAGTGGGCTTAAAAGGTAGTTAGTGACTGTCAAATATTTTAACAAAACATTAGGTAGGACAGTGTCTTGTGATACTGCAGAAGGTAGACAGATATATGCTAAAAGAACCTGTAACAAACCTGTGTGCATGTAATAGAACCTGTGGAAATGACTGAAAACATTTACAACAGATGTTCCAATCCAGAACCACAGCAAAGACTAATCACACCTCCACTCAAGTACATCATGATCAATTTCTCTTTCAGAACACTGCTTAAAATTTGTCTATTCTTACTTCCACTAAATTTATTACCTGTATATATTTGGCTGTATTACACACACATATCCATTATAATATGTATATATATATATATATATATATATATATATATATATAAAATCGTAGTAAAGAGTCATTTTCCTGGCATAGTCAGATAATGTGGCGTGTCATATATTTTTTCCAGGTAATAAACTTCTCTAGGCAGTTTCTTCTATTTCCAATAGAAATCTTTCTAAACTATACATTAAACATTCCCCATCGTAGTAGAGACTGTACTGAAAATAATGATGAGTACTTTACCTCATCATTATGAATATCAGTTATTACATTTTAATAAGGTCCTTCTGGGTTTATGTTTACTCTAATTGATCCTTTGTTATACACTGACACCTCTAGTTCACCCTTCAGTGTTCCCTCTATACTGTTCCCATAGCTACCATCTAATGAAACAGGAAGACATGAAGGCTGCTGTAGGAAATCAGATGGCTTTCTAATGTTATTTCTCCATGTCAATAAGCTCTGGAATGGAAATGACGTCAAATCTTTCCTACATAATTAAGTGTAAACATCTAATGTCTGTTTTCCTTAAAGTAGATAAGAAATAATTTTTATTTATTGCTAGATTTGTTATATTCTAATATTCTGTATGGCAAAAGCTTCTAGAAGTTTAAGACATTCATGTATTTTATATCTGTTATTGATTTTATATATTAAAAAAATACATAATCATTAATAGAGTTTAACTTGATATTCTGTATATATAGGCTGGCACACAACACTTTTATAGTGACAGCCTAAGGTGTAAATGGGGCACTGCTCCCTTCTCCAACAATAATTGGTTAGGACAAAGATGAAAAAAGCACCAAAAATACAGGAGTGAATATCCCTGACTTAAGGATTTCTGAGCACTTTTTTTTTTTTTTTTTTTTTTTTGCCATTTCTTGGGCCGCTTCAGCGGCATATGGAGGTTCCCAGGCTAGGGGTCGAATCGGAGCTGTAGCCACCGGCCTACACCACAGCCACAGCAACGCGGGATCCGTGCCGCATCTGCGACCTACACCACAGCTCTCGGCAACACCAGATACTTAACCCACTGAGCAAGGGCAGGGAGTGAACCTGCAACCTCATGGTTCCTAGTCGGATTCGTTAACTACCGCGCCACAACGGGAACTCCATGAGCACTTACATTTTACTATAAAAAATATTATAGGAGTTCTCTTGTGGCACAGTGGGTTAAGGCTCTGGCAACTGCAGTGGCTTGGGTTGCTGCTATGGCACAGGTTCAATTCTTGGCCTAGGAACTTCCAGATGCTGCAGGCATGGCCAAAAAATATTGTCAAAAATATATACTAAATATTTGAACTATGTCTGGAAAGGAAAGGGGAGAGAAAGAGTAAGCATGGCAAAACTAGTTAAATGAAAAATAATTTCCCCTAAATGGTACCAATAAGCTATCTCTAATAGGAATTTTAAAAAGTATTTGGCTGGAGGAAAAGAAAAAACTCAAAAGCTATTCATTTAGAATAAAAAAGATAAATTCATTCTGAAAAGGACTAGACATTTATTTCTAAGAACTGAAATTCCATTAAAATGTGGCTTTAAAACATAACATTTTCATGTCTTTTGAAAACAATCATAATAGTCATACATATTTTCTAGTTCTTGAAGTTTTCAATAATGCTCCAAAGCAAAAAACATATTTTTTAACTAGTATGTTCTAGACACATCGCTGAAAAAAAAAACTGCAATACTGATTTTTACTACATTTACAAATAGCAAGGTCCCCTCATTACTTTTACAATTTCAACTTCACAATATTTTGAAAGAATTGCTAAGACTTGTAACACATAAAGAAGAGACTATAACAAAAGCAGACAGGGAGCAGGAACTTAGAGCAAGAACAAGAAAAATTTAGGGTAAGAGGACCAAAAGCAAAACCCATCTTTGTTATAGCTTTGTGACTTTAGGTATATTAATTTCTTTAAATCTCTCCTTCAGACAAAATTGGGCAATGATAGTCATCTCATTAGTCATTATAATAATTAATAATTAAATGAGATAATATGTGAAAAAGCTAATTAACAGAATGCTCAGGAACTACTTCCTTTGATTTCTGATCAGAAGTTAAAAGTTGAATTATTGGAGTTCCCGTCATGGCACAGTGGAAACAAATCTGACTAGGAACCATGAAGTTGCGGGTTCAATACCTGGCCTCGCTCAGTGGGTTAAGGATCTGGCGTTGCCATGAGCTGCAGTGTAGGTCGAAGACGTGGCTCAGATCTGGTGTTGCTGTGGCTCTGGTGTAGGCCAGCAGCAACAACTTGGATTAGAACCCCTAGCCTGGGAACCTCCATATACCACAGGTGCGGCCCTAAAACGGCAAAAAAAAAAAAAAAAAAAAAAAAAAAAAAAAAGGTGAATTATTTAATTCATATTCTTTTGTTCTATTATGTAGGTATTTGGAATTAAACTATGCTTTAATTTTAATGTAAAAAATTATACTTGATTAAAATGTCATTTTAGGGAGACAGGATTAAGATGATGGAATAGAAGGACTGGACCTCAACTTCTCTCCTAAAAACAACAAAATTCACAACTAAAGACTGAGCAATCTCCACCTAAATGGAGCAGAAACTCATACCCTACTCCAGAAGAAAAAGAGGAGGCCACATCCATAGGTAGGAGGGGTGATTTCGTGATATAAACAACCCCATACCTCCCGGGTGGGAAGCTCCACAGACTGAAAACTAACTGGCTCACAGAGACTCACCTACAGGAGTGAGAGTTCTGAGCCCCACATCAAACCCTCACATGCTGGGATCTGGCACTGGGAGAAAGAGCCCCTGGAGCATCTGGCATTGAAGGCCAGTGGGGCTTGTGCACAGGAGCTCCACAGGACTGGGGGAAACCGAGACTCCATTCTTTTTTTTTTTTTTTCTTGGGCCGCTCCTGCGGCATATGGAGGTTCCCAGGCTAGAGGTCCAATCGGAGCTGTAGCCACCGGCCTACGCCAGGGCCACAGCAACTTGGATCCGAGCCGCGTCTGCAACCTACACCACAGCTCACGGCAACGCCAGATCCTTAACCCACTGAGCAAGGGCAGGGACCGAACCCGAAACCTCATGGTTCCTAGTCAGATTCGTTAACCACTGCGCCACGACAGGAACTCCGAGACTCCATTCTTAAAAGGCACACACAGACTTTCACGTGCACTAGGTCCCAGGGCACAGCGAGGTCTCCACAGGAATCTGGGTGCAGATTCCTGTGCACCCAGAACTGCAGATATGACTGCAGTTCTTGGAGGACATCCTGGGAAAACAGGGGTGAATGTGGCTTATTGTAAGGGAAGGACATTGAAGGCATAGCTCTCGGGAATATTCAGCAGCTGCCTTTCTCTGGAGGTGGCCATTTTGGGAAAATCTGGCCCCACCCGTCAGTCAGTGCTGAGAAGCCCCAGGGCAAACAACAATCCAGGTGGGATCACAGCCCCACCCCTCAGTAAACAGGCTACCTAAAGAGCCTCAGGCACACAGCAGCCCCTAATCCCATCCAAAGACAAAGCCCCACCCACCAGAGGGATTAGAATCGGCTCTACTACCAGTGGGCAGGCATCAGCCCCTCCCATCAGGGAGCCTACAGCAAGCCCCCCATACTGACTTCAGCCACAAGGGGGGCAGACACCAGAAATAAGAGAGGCTACAGCTCTATTATCTATAAAAAGGTCACCACACCAAACACCTATAAAAATGAAAAGACAGAGAACTATAACTCAGATGAGGGAGAAAGGAAAAACCCCAGAAAATCAGCTAAGCAATGAGGAGATTCTCAGCCTCCAGGAAAAAGACTTTAGACTGTCGATGCTGAAGACGATGCAAGACATTGGAAATAAACTGGAGGCAAAGATGGATAACTTATAGGAAACACTAACCAATGAGATACAAGATATAAAGCTTAAACAAGAAGAGATGCAAAAGACAATAACTGAAATAAAAAACTCACTAGAAGCAGCTAACAGAAGAACACAGGAGTCAGAAGAATGAATAAGTAAGGTGGAGGACAGATTTGTGGGAATTACGGATGCAGAACAGAAAAGAGAAAAAAGATTGAAAAGAAATGAAGAGAGTCTCAGGGAACTCTGGGACAACATTAAATGCACCAACATCCGTATTATAGGGGTGCCAGAAGGAGAAGAGAGAGAGAAGGGCACAGAAAAATTATTCCAAGAGATAATAGCCAAACATTTCCCTAACATGGGAAAGGAACCACTCACTCAAACCCAGGAGGCACAACAAGTACCATATAAAATAAACCCAAAGAGGAACACACCAAGACACATAATAATCAAACTGACCAAAATTAAAGACAAAGAGAAAATCTTGAAAGCAGCTAGGGAAAAGAAACAAGTAACATACAAGGGAACCCCAATAAGGTTATCAGCAGATTTTTCAGCAGAAACTCTGCAGGCCAGAAGGGAGTGGCATGATATACTTAACGTGATGAAAGGAAAAAACCTCTAACCAAGAATACTCTACCCAGCAAGGCTCTCATTCAGATTTGAAGGAGAAATAAAAACCTTCTCAGATAAGCAAAAGCTGAGAGAATTCAGCAACACTAAACCAGCCTTACAACAAATACTAAAGGAACTTCTCTAGGCAGGAAAGAAAAGACAGCAACAGGAAACAAAAATTTCACAAATGACAAGGCTCACCAGTAAAGGTATATATACAGTAAAGATACAACATCATCCATGCACAATTATACCATCAAAATCAGAAATCATGAGAAGAGGTGGGTACAAATGCGGGACACTGGAGATGAACTTGCAATTAAGAGAACAACAACATAAAACACTCTCATATACATATAGACTCATATCAAAACTTCAGAATAACTGCAAACCAAAAATCTACAAGTGATACACAAACAAGGAATCTCTGGAGAAGAAATATATCTCATAGTGAATAACTGCATAATCCACCATGAAGGGGGTCATTTGACATCATTCTTGGAATGCTGAAGTCTTAGATCTGATTCTGATTTCCTCTCCATCAAAGAAATTATGGTAATTATAATTAAATAATGCCACTGTACAATTAAATAATACGGTTCTGCAATTGTATTATTAATAACCATTTCTCTCCGTGGTACAATGTAAAGTCTATAATGCCTTGTTTATCACATCACCTAGAATGGTTTAATGCCTGTATTGAAGACTCAATAAGATGTAACAAATTGTGAGGACATATTTATATAGTTACACTGTTTTTTAACCAACTTATGCATTTTATATTTTACTTCTTTTCAGAGGGTATATTATTTTTGTTATGCTTACCAGTTAAGTTATTCTTTTTATTATGCTATATAAAATATTTAATGGTATATAAGGCTTTCTTCTTTATAAATTTTAGTTGCATAATATAACAATTTAATATAATGCTAATTTTTAAAGAAAAATTGAAATGTAATAAATAAAACTAAGTAGTAAAGATGAAGGCCATAAAATAGGGATAAAGTATAGAATAAATTTAAAAAAATAAAAATAAAAAATAAAATGTCATTTTAAAACCTCTTTAACAATTCAAGTGCATCAAAGTTACAATGTCTGCCCTAAAGGAAAGTAAATTTGAGTACTTGTCCTCAAAGTAGTCTGCTACAAAATTAAACAAAGGCAGCAATAAGTACCACCACAAAAAAAAAATCATTTCTGGGCTTCCCTTTGTGGCTCAGCAGTTAACAAATCCGACTAGGGAGGATGTGGGTTCAATCCCTGGCCTCACTCAGTGGATTAAGTATCCGGCACTTCCGTGAGCTGTGGTATAGGTCACAGACGCAGCTCAGATCCAGGTGTTGCTGTAGCTGTGGCATAGGCTTGAAACTGTGGCTTGGATTTGACCACTGCCTGGGAACTTCCATACGCTGTGGTGCAGCCCTGAAAAGCCATTTTTTTTATGGTCACACCCATGGCACCTGGAAGTTCCCAGGCCAGGGACAGAATCCAGGCTGCAGCTGCGACCTACTGCACTGGGCCAAAGATAAAACCCTCACCTCCACAACAACCCACGCTGCTGCAGTCAGATTCTTAACCCACTGTGCCACAGTAGGAACTCCTACTGTGGATTCTTATACACTTTACATTCTGTACTCATTTAACTAAACTATGGCTGATTCACTCAACATATGAACTTACTACACGTTAAAATAATTTTCCTGGCGCACAGAGTAATACCACGAATTAGGTGAAACCTGGCATGTTATTATAAAAATTTTGTGTATCCCTAAAATGTAATCTGGCACAATATCATAGAGGAAAGACTGAACATTTAAGAAATTCAAGCCTCCTCATAACAGCCTTTAATCTTTTTATGACTATGGAGTTCCTGTCGTGGCTCAGTGGTTAACGAATCCAACTAGTAACCATGAGGTTGCAGGTTCGATCCCTGGCCTTGCTCAGTGAGTTAAGGATCCGGCGTTGCCATGAGCTGTGGTGTAGGTCGAAGACGCGGCTCGGATCCCATGTTACTGTGGTTCTGGCATAGGCCAGTGGCTACAGCTCCGATTCGACGCCTAGCCTGGGAACCTCCATATGCTGCGGGAAGCAGCCCTAGTAAAGGCAAAAGACAAAAAAAAAAAAATCCTTTTACGACTGTAACTCACATTTTACGCTATAACCCAGCACTCACACATATATGGCACATATACACAACATACACCGCTGACACTACTGTTTCATAAAGTAATAAGGACCCACACTATGTGCTCTAGTTTTTCTCTATTATCTGAATTTAGAGAATGAAAAAGAAAAGAAAAAAATGTGGTCACAGCCCACTAAATTGAATTCATAATCTACCAAGAAGACCCCATCCTACAATCTGAAAAATACTGCTATAAAAAAAATGTAGTAAAATGTTAACATTTGGGATTTTTTTTTTTTTTAGTTTTATTGAACATTTGGAGAATCTTGATGAAGGAATTCTTTATATCATTTTAGTACTTTTTTATACAAGTCTAAAATTGTTAAAAAAAAAAAAAACAACTTAAGAACCCATTCAATTCATCTTAGGGAATAAAACTGCAGAGGCAGTTACCATGTCTCATATACATATGTATTTCCTTGTTTCCCCTCCCCTTTCCCTAATGTCACACAATTCTTTGCATGTAACATGCTTTTAATAAATACAAACTGAATAAAAAATTTATGAGAAGATATAGGCTTCTTAGAAATAACTTCATAAAATAAATAGATTTTTAGCTACTAGGCCTTCAAAGAAACAGAAGATTTCAGTTCCTGAAGTAGGAAAGAGGATATATGTAAACGGATGTTATTTAAAAATTAACACTAGGTTTCATGCTTATAAATTTTTAAGTTCATTAGTAAAGACTCAAAGACAAAGCACAGATTCACAAAAAAAAATCACCAAAGGCCATATCACAGAAAAACAAAAGCTGATACATGGTAAACAGAATCTGAGTGTACTATATAAACTCACTGAAAGCCAGGAATGAAGTCTACCTCCTCTCTCCTTAGAACACTGAGAAAAGTAAGTTATACCTCAAAATTCTGTTCCATTATGTTTCCACCTTTACTCAAACTCTCCATAATAGCCTTATTTCGAAGAATATCTTCTTCACTGAGATGTTCTCTTCTTTTTCTTGATTCTAAAACAAGTCCATTCACCAGGTAAAAGTCTGCCAGAAAGTTTCCTACCCTTTCCTAAAACAAAATCAAATATTTCAAAATAATACAACAAATTAAGTTTACCTTAAATTTTTAAAATTTTCAAAGTAATATATAATTTTTCCATAAATATGTAACATTTAGGTAAAAATATTCCCTTGGTATTTGAAATTATCAAATTATACAGTCTATTAAGTTAAAAATACAGAAAACTACACATTTCAAATTTGTAAAGGAAAATTTATAATACACATGTACAGTAGCTGATCTGTAAATGAATTAAATCTTAAAAAACACCATATCATATTCCTTCAGAATCTACTCCCAAATAGCAGAAAGCTATCTGAAAACTTAATTTAGCTGACAGTCAAATATCATGAGTAACAAGGAGGGGTCAGGGATAATTAATGTTCCCATTTTATAGATAGAAAAAAAGTGAAATAAAAAGAAATAGTCTAAGTGACATAAAAATTTCTAATACTACTAAAATTAAGTACCTGTTCCAATATTCTCTAATGGACCAAACAAGTTACAATTGCTTGCTTCCTTCAACAAAGAGAGAACAACCAAGTATTCCTGCTCACCAATACAATTATGTGCTTACATTATGGGTCGGGGCTAGTGAAACTCAAATGGAATAAAAGGACATCAAGAAAAGAGTCCTCCTTCAACATTTACCTTCACCTTTTTTAACCCACAGGTGTGGTCAGAGTTTGAAATACCTTACCTGAAAAAACAGGATCAATAACTTACTGAAAACAAGTGCCAATCACTTGTTCTCCATCTTGCTGCAGTGTTCTGGCATTCCAAAACTATATGTTTAGAGTTGTTCTATTTCCACCTTCCTTTTGGTGGCTTCCTTACCAGTCACTAGAAAGCAAAACATTCTGTACCTATTTCTACCTACAAAATGGGAACCATAAGCATTACTGACTCCCTCCTTACCTGTCAAAGATTTAAGAAGATCACCTAGACACTCTTCAAGAGCTTTAAGCTGCTTAGCAGTAGCACTAGATGAGCAGCAGCTTCAATTTTTATCTTCTCTTGAAGTTATCCTTCTAATGCTGTCCAGAAGAACAGAGTACAAACAAATAAGACTTTAAGCCCACAAATGGACTGCAGTGTAGCATCTCACAACTGGGAATCCTATAGGGCTACTTGTTACCAAAGAGGCTTAGAGAGGAAAACTGATGAACCTAGATCTCACAGTGAGAATTTTTCTGTGTTTGACAAATACTCAGGTGATAATGAACAAATTTTGAAATCTTAAAATATAAAAGCATTTATTAAAAATAAACCAGGAGGAGTTCCCGTCGTGGCGCAGTGGTTAACGAATCTGACTAGGAACCATGAGGTTGCGGGTTCGGTCCCTGCCCTTGCTCAGTGGGTTAAGGATCCGGCGTTGCCATGAGCTGTGGTGTAGGTTGCAGACGTGCTCGGATCCCGCGTTGCTGTGGCTCTGGCGTAGGCCGGTGGCTACAGCTCCGATCCAACCCCTAGCCTGGGAACCTCCATATGCCGAGGGAGCAGCCCAAGAAATAGCAAAAAGACAAAAAATAAATAAATAAATAAATAATAAAGGAGGAGCTCCTGCATTGGCACAGTGGGTTAAGACTCCATCTGCAGCAGCTCATGTTGCTGTGGAGGTGTAGATTCCATCTCCACTCTGACGCAGCGGGTTAAAGGATCTGGCATTGCTGCAGCTGCTGCTAGGTCAAAGCTATGGCTTGGATTCAAAGCCTGGCCCAAGAACTTCCATATGCTGTGGGTACAGCCTTATAACAAAACAACAACAAAAAAAAACCCTCATATCAGGGAGTTGTCTTGTGGCACAGTAGGTTAAGGATCTGGCATTGTCACTGCAGCAGCTCAAGTTGCTGCTGCAGAGGGGTTCAATCCCTGGCCTGGGGACTTCCAAATGTCCTGGGTGCAACCAAAAAAAAAAATTTAAATGTAGAGTCCCAATAATCCAGCTACTTCACTTCTTGCTATCTATAACAGACAATGCAAAGGCTTTTGAAGGATAGTAAATGTTACAACATTTATAGTGGGAGAAAACTGGACACAAACATGTGTCCATCTAGATGTCCAAAAATAAGACTCCATAAGTAAATTACAACATATCTATATTATGGAATACTATGGAGTTGCTGAAAAGAATGTAGTAACTACTGAAAACACTTCTAAGACATTCTAAAGACTGAAAAAAAAAAGCTGCAATACAATAGATACAGTATGACACTTTATGAAAAAATAACATATCAATAATGAAAGCTACATATTATTATGGATATATATTTATGTAGATTAAGCATTAAAAAAAGGTTTGGAGGATATACAGCTGAAAAACCTTCTGCAAAGGACTTTGAGATTGTGAGCAGTAGTCAACAGGATTTTTCAGCTTCAAGTATTAAGATTGTGTGGTGATTAATTTTAAATGTCAATTTGGCTAGACTATGACACCTGATTATTCAGTCAAATGTAAATCTAAGATGCTGCTGAGAAGGCATTTTTTAGATTAATTAACACTTAAATCAGTAGACCTGAGGTAAAGCAGATTACTTTCCATAATGTGGGAAAGCCGTAACCAATCAATCACAGGCCTTAAGAGCAAAGACTAAGGTCTCTCAAAAGAAAAGCAATTCTGCCTCAAGACTGCAGCATAGAAACCCTGCCTACTATTCTAGCCTATAGACTTCAAACTCAAGACCGTATCAACTCTTCTCTGAATTTCCAACCTATTAAACTACTCCACAAATTTCAGACTCACAAGCTCCTACATTCATACAAACCAATTCCTTAAAATAAATCCTCTTCCTCACCCATCTCTTATCTCTATATGTACAAACACATCTATATGCAAATATAAACATATACACAGATAGAGATATAAACCTCCTACTGATTTTGTTTCAGAGGACCGTGACTAATAGAAGCTATTTTTATATGTCATTTCTACCATGTGTATAAAAGATAAATATAATTCTTAAAATCTTGACCCTTACCTGATATGTTACTCATTCCTTATTTTAAAATTTTATAACATGCTTCTTCATACACCCATTTTAAAACATTTGAGCATACTTTGAGCAGTCTTATATAGCCTCTTGCTCACAGATGAAATGGGAATTATGGAAAGAATTTACAATTTGCTAACGGGGAAAGCTCCACCAAGATTTAATTTAATAACAGTGTGTTGCAGAAATGTAAGTTTATTTAATTTTAGTCATATGTATGGGATAATGAGAGACAGATATTGGGTAAATAAATAGCTTAAAAGTCTAAAAATAGAAAGAAAAAACGGTCCAGGGAAATGAATTTAAGAGTGTATCTCTCTGTGATCTTCTTAAGAAATAACGGATTAGAAATAAAATGGAACCATGTGAAGACACTGTTCCCTGTGTAATAACAAGGCAGCTGACAACAAGAATATTTTTCCGGAGTTCCCGTCGTGGCGCAGTGGTTAACGAATCCGACTAGGAACCATGAGGTTGCGGGTTCGGTCCCTGCCCCTGCTCAGTGGGTTAACGATCCGGCGTTGCCGTGAGCTGTGGTGTAGGTTGCAGACGCGGCTCGGATCCCACGTTGCTGTGGCTCTGGCGTAGGCCGGTGGCTACAGCTCCGAATCTGCCCCTAGCCTGGGAACCTCCATATGCCGCGGGAGCGGCCCAAGAAATAGCAACAACAACAACAACAACAACAACAAAAAAAGACAAAAGACAAAAAAAAAAAAAAAAAAAAGAATATTTTTCCACATAAAATTCAAATGAGCTAAACTTTCTCTCCTGGTTTCTGTAATATCTTCCAATTCTGTAACCATTATAACTCTCTCTTTGGATTTAGGTAGAAGAGAATAAACTATTTGAAGACATTTCCATCATATTATTTTGACACATTAAATACTAGACAATTTTTAAAGTGTAAAAATCTAGATTTGTACATACTGTTTTATCTTCTCGAAAAAGCCATCCTGTTTGGGCACGTGTGAAAGAAATTGATTTGGTTGATAAAGTTGCAGAGTAAATATCACTACTCATTAAAATGTCAACCTCTTCTTCTGTCTCCATCTCTGATTCCTGGGGTGAGGACAAAAGTTAAATATAAGAATCTAAGTTTTCAAAGGTTATTAATGCCATATATGAAAATATCCACAATTAAAGTATTACAGATTTCAAAAAACAAAAACACACACACAAAAAAGGACTGATTCTAAAAAATGTGAAGTGCTACTTACTCTAAAAACAATTATAAAAGTTTTAACTTCGTATATCTCAATAAGTTAGAATTAGGAGTAATTAAGAATGTAAAAATACAGGACACATGAAACATAGTAGTGTTAACCTCTTTCAGATATGTAATGGAAACAATTCTCAGAGTATGTAGAGTAATTATAAAAGACTAAGTAGATAGGACTGAGACAAAATGCCTATAGGAAGGTTTTGTTTTCATTAAGTGAATAATTTTATTCAGTTCTTTTTAATCTAAAGACCCACCACTATCATTTAAGCCTTTCTTTCCCAATAGTTCTAAGGGGAAGAAAGGAAGGGAAGAAGGGTACGAAAGAGGGGGAAGGGAGGAAAGAAAGGAAAGGAGGCCACATGGGATCTTCTTCATAAATATCAACCCATGATTTCTAAACTCAATTGTTAGTCTTGCTTCATCAAATTCCCCAGTGCCTACATATAATAATTGATCAATAATTATTTTCTAAAAGAGAAAGCTTTGTTCTTGCTTCAGAGATGGAAGACTAAGTGATCAGGTACAAAGGGGTAAATGAGAAGGTATTAGATGAGGTTTTATTCTATAATAGGCCAAGAGAGATTCTCTGATACTTAGGACTACAGAATCCTAAGAAAAAAAGGCAGAACCTAGACAGCTGACTGAAGAATGAGAACCATCCATAAGGTTTACAATGACTAGACTCTATTTTCCACACCTCCTGATTTCTAGATTCCCAAGAAGCCCACTTTCTACCCTTAGCCACCAAACTTTCACCCAGATATAGTCCATTTCTGAATCTACAAGTCTATAGAAGAAACCAGTAATACTTTGGAACTGAGATAGTACCATTTCCTTCACCCTTACAAGTGAGGGATGGAAAGTCTTGACGTTAATGATAAGGCTGTAACAGGTGAAAATGTATTCCTGGTAACCCAAACTAATTCTTTTTTTTATGATTTTTATTTTTTCCGTTATAGTTGATTTACAGTGTTCTGTCAATTCCAAACTAATTCTGAACACAATTTCCTAAAGAAAAATTTGGGCTGGCATAGATTGTACAGAACTATTAAACACCATGCTGCAAATATGTTATAAATCAATTAGGATTTTATTTATTAGCTTGGGAATAAAACTATATACAACATTACCTATGAAGAAATTTGTTTTAAGTTTCAAATATCCCATTTTCAAAAAAAATTTTTTTAATTTAAAAAAAATTTTTTATGGCCATACCCACTGCATATGGAAGTTCCAGGCCAAGGAATGAATCTGAGCTTCAGCTGAGGCAACAATGGATCCTTTAAGCCACTGTGCCAGGTTAGGGATCGAACCTATGCCTCTACAGAGATCCAAGCCGCTACAGTTGGATTCTTAATCCACTGTGCCACAGCAGGAACTCCCCAATTTTCAAATAAACATTTGAAACAGAACTCTTCTATAAATCATAGGGAAGTTCCCATCATGGCGCAGCAGAAACGAATTCAACTAGGAACCATGAAGTTGTGGGTTCAATCCCTGGCCTTGCTCAGTGGGTTAGGGATCCGGCATTGCTGTTAACTGTGGTGTAGGTCGCAGATGCGGCTCAGATCTGGCATTGCTGAGGCTCTGGCGTAGGCTGGCAGCAACAGCTCCAATTGGACTCCTGGCCTGGGAACCTCCATGTGTTGCGGATGCGGCCCTAAAAAGGACAAAAGACAAGAAAAAAAAAAAAAAAAATCATAGATTATCTCCTAACCATATGACTGAAAAATACCTGTTGCTCAATTACACTCATTCAACAAATACTTAATGAACAGTTGTTACTTATGTACACATATTAGGATAAAAAAACAAGTATTCCCTGCCTTGAGTGTTAATGCTCAAAATCTAGCTTTTAGTATTCTTTTAGATATAAAATATGCACACATATACCCTAGATATTAGGTTGTTAGTGATTTCATTGATACCATAAAATCAGCTAATATTTATACTACTGGCATTAATCTCTGGCTTCTCTTTTAATACCATCTTTCTAACTCATCTATTGCCTAGTTAGCTACCCTGTTATCATTCAATACAGAAGAAACCAAATTATTTAGTAATATCTAAGGGTCCAGAATAATGATCAGTAAACTATGGCCAGCGGTCAAATCCATTCCACCACCAGTGTTTATAAGTAAAAACAAATTTTCATTAGAATACAGCCATACTCATTCATTTATATATTATCTATGGTGGCTTTAACACTATTAACAACAGAGTTGAGTAGTTGTTACAAAGACCATATGACCTGCAAATAAATTTAAATATCTAAAATATTTACTCTCTCTCCCTTTACAGAAAGTGTCTGCCAAACCCTAGGAAGCACTCATGCTGTATTACATACCAGAGGACACAACTAAAACATCTCCATAACCTTGGGGAACTTAGCCCAAAAGAGGAAGAAAGTCTATACACAGAAAAAAAAGTATTAGAAGCTCCTTGGTGCCAGATTTAGTGGGAACATAAAGAAAACAGTGGTCACCTAGCAGGGGAAGAAGTAACACTAAGTAGGTGGCCCATGTGAGGGTGCAACAAGAAGGGTATTTCAGGAAGTGGAAACAACATGATCAAAAGAATGAAACACTAAACAGCTTAGAAAAAACTGCAAAGAACTCAGCATGAGGATATCTATGATAAGGTAAGGAAAAGGATGGAAAAGTGAGCAAAAGCCAGGTCACAGAAGGAACCATGACATGCTGAAGAAGTGTCTTTAAGGAAGACAAGTTTCATGAATTTGTTTTCAATGTTTAATCCATCTCCAATATTTGAGATAATTTAAAAGCAGAGAAGAGGGCTAGGAAAATTATTTATGAGACTTTTGTAACAGTCCAATTGATATAATGAATATCTAAATTATGGCAGTATGAATAAAAAAGGGATAATTATAATACAATAGGGAGACAAAAATGACCACACATGTTTTCTAATTAAGAAACATAGACAAAAAAAAAAAAAAAGAGGAGTTCCCATCGTGGCGCAGTGGTTAACGAATCCGACTAGAAACCATGAGGTTGCGGTTCGGTCCCTGGCCTTGCTCAGCGGGTTAATGATCCAGCGTTGCCGTGAGCTGTGGTGTAGGTTGCAGACACGGCTGGGATCCCGCGTTGCTGTGGCTCTGGTGTAGGCCAGTGGCTACAGCTCCGATTCGACCCTCTAGCCTGGGAACCTCCATATGCCGCAGGAGCGGCCCAAAGAAATAGTGAAAGGACAAAAAAAAAAAAAAAAAAGAAAAAAAAGAAACATGACAGTGGGAGAAAAGATGTACAAAAAACTCCCAGTTTTCTTGCTTAACACAGAATGGTAAAAATTACCAAAATAAAGAAAATGGAAGACAGGGCATTTCCCCTTTATGGAGGGAAAATAATTAGTTGTCTTAAATAAGCTGAATTTGAGGTATCTGGGAGACATAATGATATCCACTAGGCATTTAAATAGACAAGTTCCTACTCAGAAGATCTACCTAAGATGCAAATACATACTTGTGAATTATCAACTGATAAGAAGTAGTGAGAGCTATGGGAATGGAAGAGATTATTCTGGCAGTTTGTAAAAATAAGAAACACATTAAGGGCATATCAATGTTAAAGAAATGAACAGAGAAAAAGGAACAGGCAGAAAAAAGAGTAAGAAGGAGATGTGGGGAAAAAAATTTATCGACCAAGAGCAAATCACAAAGAAATAAAAATTTTAAGAACTGAGTTACCGGAATTCCCGTCGTGGCTCAGTGGTTAACGAATCTGACTAGGAACCATGAGGTTGCGGGTTCGGTCCCTGCCCTTGCTCAGTGGGTTAAGGATTCAGCGTTGCCGGGAGCTGTGGTGTAGGTTGCAGATGTGGCTCGGATCCCGAGTTGTTGTGGCTCTGGTGTAGACCAGCGGCTACAGCTCCGATTAGACCCCTAGCCTGGGAACCTCCATATGCCGCAAGAGCAGCCCAAGAAAATGGCAAAAAGACAATAAAAAAAAAAAAAAAAAAAAAAAGAATTGAGTTACCAATAATGCAAATACTTCAGAAAAGTCTAATAAAGACAGGGCTGAAACATGTTCACTGATTTTAGCAACCAATTCAATATGAACATCACCTAAAACCCCAAACCTGTTTCCTTTCCCAAATGCCCATTTCTATCAGTGGCATGACCATCACATGCACTAGACTGCAGTCTACTCATTGAGCAGTAGCATCATGTTTTAAAAAAAACATGGTATATACCTTTATTTAAAAATACTTTATTGCTAAAAAATGCTAACCATCATCTAAACCTTCAGAAGATTATAATCTGTTGGCTGGTGGAGGGTTCAAAATATTTGAAGAATTACCAAAATGTGACATGGGGACATAAAATAAGCATAGACTGTATGCAAATACTACACCATTTTATATAATGGACTTGAGCGTCGGTTGGATTTTTATATCCTTGGGGGTTCCTAGAACCAATTCCCCACAGATACCAAGAGACAACTATATACTATTAATACAATTGGTCTGTCTATAGCACCTTGCAGTATCCAGCATTAGGTCCTTGATAAATGTTTGGGAAGGAAGAGAGGTTAGGAGGAAAAGTCAAAGAACTATATAAGATTTATTCACTTAAACTACTTTTTGATCATATCAATACCTTGTTTAAGAATCCATGATTCTCTGTTACCACCTAGAGCATATCTTAAACTATTTTATCTGGCTGTTAAGGCCTTCCTTAAACCATGTTCCAATGCTCAATAAGAGAAATCTTCACTGCAGATAGATTGCTTTTCTGTTTCCCAAGTAAACTTATTCCTACTTCCCTGATTTTACTCATCTTGTTTCCCCCATAAGGAATGTCTTTTTTTCTTCTCTAAATTTTATATCTTCCTTGCTCAGTGCCAATTAGGAATTTTATTTTTTAATTTTATTTGTCTTTTTAGGGCCGCACCTGTGGCATATGGAAAAGTTCCCAGGTTACTGGTCTAATTGGAGCTGCAGCCGCCGGCCTACACCACAGTCACAGCAACACCAGATCCAAGCCACATCTGCGACCTACACCACAACTCACAGCAACGCTAGATCCTTAACCCACTGAGTGAGGCCAGGGATCAAACCCACATCTTTAAGGATACTAGTCAGGTTCATTACTGCTGAGCCATGATGGGAACACCAGGAAACTATTTATTTTAATAGTATACTTACAAGATAACTAAAGTTTCATCAACAGATATGGCATAAGAAGGTCTAATTTAAGAGATGTCGAGGAAGGAGCTACAAGATATGATTGAATGACAATATGAGGAAAGGAAGTGGTGAAAAATAAAACAAAATGCAAAGTGACAAAACAAAATATTGACTTCAAAACATTTGTAGGGCTATCAATGATATACAGACACTAGAAAAGCTTTTTCTTTGGCTTATAGCAGGGAAAGGGGCATTCAGGGAACAAGAGATAAGGATAATGGTGCGTATGGAAGCAATACCAACATGGAGGTATATTTTTAAAAGGAGTATAATTTTGCACTTTAAGAGCGAAAAGACAGAGAAAAGAAAAGTAGCCAAAGAGTTAGGAAAAGTAAAAGGGTACAGACAGAGAGCCAAAAGAGGCATTCATATTAAAGAGATAGAGATGGCTCACAACAATAAAAGAAACTAAGGCAGCTAGATAATAATTGATGAAAGGGCCAGTATAGGTTTAACAAATGAGAACCAAGAGACGTTGGAGTTTGTTTAACTAGGAGATCATCAGTGAATTAAGAATAGATAGACTCAGTCGATTGGTCAGGATACAGAACAGATGAGGGAAAATTTTTTTTTAAAGCTAGAGGTAAGAAAATGAAAGCTTTAGGAATGAATCATCTCAACACTGCCTTAAACTTTTAAGACAATTACACTGAGGTTTGGTTGCATACATAGATATATTTTAAACCATTTACAGTAATACCGGTAAGACAACATGCTCACCTCATGGTGTATTCGCTGATAAACTTTTTGTTCATTGTCTAACACTACAAAAGATTCAGAGGGTGCCGCATCCCCATTGAAAATGAAGCTTAAATCCCCTCGTTGGCACTTCATGTCAGTAAAGTCTATGAGAGTAGTGTCAAGCCTGTGAAAGATGGGGGGATGAGAAATTCTGACAAATAAAATTCCAATAAAACTCCAAATTAATTAAAAAAGTTTTGTTCCTTCCAAACTCAAACCAAGCTATTAATACCATATTTCAAAGTCAAATTTATATATGAAAGCTAAATTAAAAAAAAAACTCATTAAAAAACACCAACAGAATTTTGAATATATATCATTTCACTTACTGTGGCTACTGCATAAAAGTTACTTAAATTGAGAAGGGTGGAAAAGGAAAGCAGACCTGTCTAACATTGTTTGATCGCTTTAGGATCATGTTGCTAGCTCAGCAGAGTACAGCTGACCCTTGAACACATGGCTTTGGGGCACTGACACTCATCCCTACCCACATATAATTTTACAGTCTCCATATCCACAGTTCCACATCCTCAGATTCAACCAACCCTGGATCATGCAGTACTATAGTACATATTTGTTGAAAAAGATCTGTCTGTAATGGGCCCACACAGTTCAAACTGGTGTCTTCAAAGGTCAATTGCATATAAGGGGGGTATAGCAATGGATGGACCACATTCTTAGATTAAAGACTGAATGTCCACAGTCTTATCCTTATGCTCTATATCTATGCATATACTTAATGATAGGATGCCAAACCTTGCTTCATCTTTCAACTTGACAAATCATTTAACTTACTACAAATTCTTGGCTTTTCTGTTTGACAAATCATTTAACTTACTACAAATTCTTGGCTTTTCTGTTTGACTTCCCAAATTAAGATCAGAATTCTCTTTCCTGGCATTTTCTTTTCATCTCCACAGCTTGAGAACAGTATAGATCATCCCTGTGGCAAATACTCATAGATTCACACACTTGTATATTTGTTGTGCTCACTGTAACTAAGACCCTGGCATGATCTACCTGATAAATTACACAAATCACTACTTGCAGAAAATGGGAAGAATACTGGAGTAGAAAAGTTCACAAGTACCCTGAAGTGCCTCAATCTTTTTTTTTTTTTTTTTTTTTTTTTTTGCTTTTTAGGATCATACCTGCAGCATATAGAAGTTCCCAGGCTAGGAGTCAAATCACAGCTGTAGCTGTCAGTCACAGCCACAAGCCATAGCAACTCAGGATTCTAACAGTGTCTGTAATCTATACTACAGCTCACCACAAAGCCAGATCCCCAACCCACTGATCAAGGCTGGGGACTGAACCTACATCCCCATGGATACTAGTCATATTCATTTCTGTTGCACCACAACAGTAACTCCCATGAAGTGCTTCAATCTTGCACAAGGCTTTGTAGATCACCACATCAGGATCTCTGACTGGCTGCTCAAAACAGTCCTTAATCTAAGAAATAGGTTCACACAGCTATTAAGAGATGCTGGTCACACCCAAGGAAACTCCTTTAAGTTTTTGTGAGAGATCCACCCTGGCTACTAAGTTTCTAATGCAATATAAGAATTCATTACTTTGTATATTTTTCAGTTTTCACCACAGACAAGGTAAAGTGAGTGGTCATTACTGTTCCCTGTATAGCAAAAGCCAAAGAATGAAACATATTTTGCATGTTGCATTGAAAGAATAACTAGGGTTATATATAATTTATCATCAAAACTAGTAACTTTTAAAAGTGAAGGTGATACTATTAATAATTTTACCAGGACAACAGGGATGAATAGGGAAGTATGGTTACCCTATATATAAGGGGCTCTTTTCTGAGCCATATAAACTATACATATCCCTTAGAATCGAATCAAGAAGTCATCAACTCCTGTCAGAGTGAACTCTTTCTGCTGCTTTATAGCTGAATTCTAGCTCCTGGTCCACTTCCAGGGGGCTACTTGCTGCCACCTGCTGCCACTGGCCGCCTGTATTGCCAAGCATATATTGTTGTTGCTTGTACGTGTGGCATAAGAAAAAAATAATGCCAGTATAAGGGGCTTATTCCCTACCTTTGTAAGATGTGGGCTAAGGAACAGATCACTTTATGAGTGGCCTATGGATTCCAAGCTTCAGCTACCAGGGAACTCTATGCCCCACAAAAAAAAAAAAAAAAAAAAAAAAAAAAAAAAAAAGAAGAAGAAATGGGCCAGAACAGTCTTTTGTCTCCATTTCCTTCTTGCCTTTCCTGGGTAAACACAGTCGGAATACTAGTGGGATACAAGGGGTGGGAATGGGAATAGTGAGAGAAAAGGTAAACAGAGAGACAGACAGACACAAAGACAGACCGATGTGGCGACATTTGAGCTCTTAAATCTAGCCATACCTAAAATCAGTCATAGTCAATCTTTATATATGTTTTAAAATCTGCAGCTGAAAGAAGACTATCTAATATATCTTAGATATTAGACAAATTAGGTAGCCAAGTAAACTATCATTCCTATCTCATAATGATATAATTTATCATGATGGTATTTTAATGTATTAACTATCCTTGGCTTGAAGCCTATGGTCCTAAATATTTTTAATTTTTGTCATGTAATTCACCACAAAGAACAAAAAATTCTTTATACAGATGAAAGATTTGAATAGAAAATGTTCTTTTTCAGGAGTTTCCGTTGTGGCACAGCAGAAATGAATCTGACCAGTATCCATAAGGACGTAGGTTTGATCCCTGGCCTCACTCAGTGGGTTAAGGATTGGGCCTTGCTGTGAGCTGTGGTGTAGGTTGCAGAACCAGCTCAGATCCCACATTGCTGTGGGTGGCAGCTATAGCTCCGATTTGATCCCTAGCCTGGGAACTTTCATATGCCGTGTGGGCAGCCCTAAAAAGCAAATAAAAAAGTAAGTAAATAAATAAATAAGAAAAAGAGCAATGTTCTTCTTCAGATAAAACCTTTAAAAATGCCCAAGTAGTATTAAAAAAGGAAATAGGGCCTGCCCTTAAGAGAGAAATAGCCCAAATAGGCAATCTTCAATGATCATTTCAGTCAGTGGTTATAGATTACTTCATAATTATTAATAGTGAAAATATGAAAATATTTGTTAGTATTCTTAACAATAAAGTTGCTCACTTTCCTACTTCTACTATTTCTTTCCTATTTCTCCTTGAAACCAAAGAAGATACTTTAAATAATCACATGGCTGTCATGAGATTCAAGTAAAATTCATTTGAAGTGATGTTTAAAAAAACTAATTATGGGAGTTCCTGTCGTGGTGCAGTGGCTAACGAATCTGACTAGGAACCATGAGGTTGCAGGTTCGGTCCCTGCCCTTGCTCAGTGGGTTAACGATCTGGCGTTGCCGTGAGCTGTGGTGTAGGTTGCAGACGCGGCTCAGATCCTGCGTTGCTGTGGCTCTGGCGTAGGCCAGGGGCTACAGCTCCAATTCGACCCCTAGCCTGGGAACCTCCATATGCCGCGGGATCGGCCCAAAGAAATAGCAAAAAGACAAAAAAAAAAAAAAAAAAAAAGATTTAAAAAAAAAACTAATTATGATAATCTGAAAGTTGTTACTTAATGTTAACAGACTTTTCTTCTTTAAAATAATTCTTTATCTATGCAAAAAACCTTTGCCATACATCCTACAACCCATCTTCTCCATTAATCTAGTAAAGTTTGATAACAGCACTCTTGAAACTATCACATTTCCCCCTCAATCTCAGTGGCTAGCAAACTCAGGTTTCAGTGTCTTGCTTAATTACAGCAGCTTCCCCTTAACCTACATTCTTGACATAGTTATTCTCCCTCAGATTCTTATTCTTATGTCTCTATTTTAGCAATTTTGTGGTTTTATCATCTGTATTTATTATGTAATATGTGTCATGTCATTTAATTTTAAAAGTCATATATAAATGTGAAACAATTTTTTTTTCTTTTTTTGCCCCCCCCCCCCCCAAGGCGTATTGAGTTCCCGGGGCAGGGAACAGATCCGAGCTGCAGTTGCCACCCAGGCTGCAGCTGCAGCAATGCCGGTTCCTTAACCCACTGTGCCTGGCCAGGGATTGAACCTGCATTCCAATGCTCCCAAAATACCAATCCCAATGCTCCCACTGGGTCACAGCAGAAACTCCATAACAGAATTTTTTAAAAGAAAGAAACTCCTTTTCTCCTATAATAATCAAAGAGAACTAATACTAAACTTTAGTTAGTTGCACATGGATGGTAATACTATTCTCCCAAGTTATCTACCTACTACCTTTGGCAAGTACCTATATTAAACATTTTTTTTTTTTGTCTTTTTTTGTTGTTGTTGTTGTTGTTGCTATTTCTTGGGCCGCTCCCGCGGCATATGGAGGTTCCCAGGCTAGGGGTCGAATCGGAGCTGTAGCCACCGGCCTACGCCAGAGCCACAGCAACTCGGGATCCGAGCCGCGTCTGCAACCTACACCACAGCTCACGGCAACGCCGGATCGTTAACCCACTGAGCAAGGGCAGGGATCGAACCCGCCACCTCATGGTTCCTAGTCAGATTCGTTAACCACTGCGCCACGACGGGAACTCCAAACATTTTTAAACTGATAATTTTTGACAACCATAATATATTGCTAACAACAGGCTACTAAATTAAATCTACATCATCAAATCCTTTCTTAATATTTCTTCTATATTTTTCTGTATTTTCCAAGTTTTTTTAATGAGTATGAATTTAATGTGCATGAGCATGTTCATAATCAGAAACATCTGAGGAGTTTTTTTTTTGTCTTTTTGCCTTTTCTAGGGCCACACCTGCGGCATACGGAGGTTCCCAGGCTAGGGGTCTAATGGGAGCGGTAGCTGCCAGCCTACGCCAGAGCCATAGAAACGCCAGATCAAGCTACCCCAAATGCCGGATCCTTAACCCATTGAGCAAGGCCAGGGATCAAAGCCGCAACCTCATGGTTCCTAGTCAGATTCATCAACCACTGAGCCATGACAGGAACTCCTGAGGAGGATATTTTTAAAAGCAAAAACCCAGAAACTTCTACCTTAATCAAATTCTATTGCTTGAGAATAATTACCCTAGAACTTACTTCCAACTAAAGATTCTCTTAACTATAATTCAACATATTGTATAATAAATATCATAAAGAGTTGATTTTTTTTAAATTTCTGCCTTGTGATATGATAAGAACTGAGAGAAAGTCAGAGAGGTCTTGACTCGGTCATTAATTTGTAAAACGTTCATAAAAATCACTCCATGTGTCTGAACTTTCTAATCTACAAAATGAAGAGTTTATATAAGATAACCTTTTAAGACATCTCTAGTTCTACACCATTACATACTCAAATTAACATTCTAGATAGATGAAGACATACAACATTTTATACATATAAAAATATATTAATACATATGAATATATTAAAAAGTTGGCATATTCACTAGCATTACATATAGCTTAGATGTATAACTTATTAATATACCTATACTAATATAAAGCTAAAGAAATATTGATAAAAGTAAAATTCTGGGAGTTCCCGTCGTGGCGCAGTGGTTAACGAATCTGACTAGGAACCATGAGGTTGCGGGTTCGGTCCCTGCCCTTGCTCAGTGGGTTAACGATCCGGCGTTGCCGTGAGCTGTGGTGTAGGTTGCAGACGCGGCTCGGATCCCGCGTTGCTGTGGCTCTGGTGTAGGCCGGTGGCTACAGCTCCGATTCAACCCCTAGCTTGGGAACCTCCATATGCCGCGGGAGCGGCCCAAGAAATAGCAACAACAACAACAACAACAACAAAAAAAAAAGACAAAAAAAAAAATTCTGAAATAAGTAAAATAAATAGATTCCCCCTAAGATCCAAAAATTAATCCTAGTTTTAAATGGGAATAGAAAAAAATTAAAATTAGCCTTCAAGTGTTCACTAGAATGAATAGATGACTGAATAGATGGACAAAAGCATAGATGGGTAGACAGAGGAGGGAGGGGTAGGTAGAGGAATGAATAAAAAAGGACAAGAGTTGGGTCTTCATTTTATGTCCCCTTTTTCCTAAAAAGCTAGGAAGAGGGAGATGACCATCTTAAATCTTCTTAGTATTATATCATAATCTTCACTCCACTTGCCTTCTATATAGTCTGTAGTTGAATAAACCTTTGTTTTAGTCAAGATTTTATGTCTTTGTTCTTTATCTGTAGCATATCAAATGAGATAAAATAGTTTTATATTTATATTACAACATGTTTAAGTTATAAAGTACTACATCTTACTGTAAACTACTACTAGAGATAAAAAAGCTTCCTCTAGATTAAATTATCTGTTACTCAGAAAAAAATCACAATCACCTTACCTGATAGTGATACCTTGTTTGTATATTTTACATGCATCAGAAGGCAGAATTCGGGAAAGTAAAGGCACTGCATTTTTAAAAAGAAAAGGTAAAAAATTATCACCTAAAGTACTACAGACTTTTTTAATTAGAAGAGTAATGTAAACATTTTACTACTTCACCAAAATTGTGTACTTCCCTTTAAAATAGTATTTTTCCACGTAAAAATAATATATAAAGCCATTTTGAGCAACTTCAAATATCTATTTAACTGTAATTACTCATATAGTTCACTACCCCCCAAATAATACAAGAGTAGCAGAGCTGATACAATGCCACTCTTTGGTATATACTGAAGGATACTACAAGTGGGAAAACAATGCCCTATGGTAACTAAACCCTCCTGAATGGGTAACCAAATAAACCTGGATTCCATCTGATGCTCTAAATATAATTTAATTAAATACCAGAAAGTAACATGTATAATAGAAAAAGAAATATTTAGAGCTAGATAGTTGAATTTGAGTTTGAATCCAAAATATGTGACCTTGGTTACTTAAGCTCACTGTACCTCAGTTTCAAAATTTATAAAATGAAAACATACTACTGATTTATAGACATCTACATTCCAGTGTTGCTCACATTCATATCACAAAGCTATATTCTAACAGTTTATTATTCATTATCTGCTATATTTTGGGGAAATACGAGTATTCTATGGATGAATAAATCTGCTTATAGCTACATAATAAACTACCAAATACCAAATACCAAAATAAGAAAAAACGTGCAACTTAAAATTCTTGAAATTAAATACCATATCACAAGTACATGTGTATGTAAGTGTGTGTTTGTGTGTGTGTGTGTGTGTAAGATACATTACATGTATATTTTACAAAATTCAGTGTTTTGAAAATGGATGATAAATCAGCCTGAGTTACAAAGAAATAAAGACACTGAAGAAAATTAAAGACTAGTTTTTAGTTATCTTTCCCAAAGAGATCAGTATTTTCTAATTAACATTAAAGGAATACCAAATAAAACAATCTCTTTTTAAATTCTTACAGGTCATTTAATCCAAAATGATTTCCAGCATTGCAAACAATTCACCAGACTTTTTATTTTACAAAAATAAGAAAATTTTACTGCTCAAAGGGAATATCAACTAAGAGTTACCCTGGTCAAGGAGCATAAGAAATCATTTTCTGATAAAATTTTTCCTTATACAAAACAACTTAAGTTGAGAAGAAGAATAATAGCATAAATCTATAGAAATGATCAAAGTTCTTCTTTCATTAACTGAGATTCAGTTTTCCTGTCCTTAAATATTTTGTATAGCACAAAAAAGATTAGAAGAAGACAGCACTCTAACTTAATTTAAATTTATTACATCTTTTGAAGTAGTACAGTAACCTACCAAAACAAAATTTAGACTCGCATACCAATACCCATTTATCAAAAATCAGAAAAAGAGGAAGATCTTGCTGTGGCATAGTGGGTTAAGGATCCAGCACTGCTGCAGTCATGGCAGAGGATTTGATCCCTGGCTCAGCAACTTCCATATGCTGTGAGTGCAGCCATTAAAAAAAAAAAAAAAAAAAAAAAAATTAAGAATTCATTGAAATGATGCTTGAAAAAAAATCAGAAAAGGAGGAAGGAAATGTAGAGAGAAAATTCTATGATGACTTTCTTTCCCCATGTAAATTGAAAATTTAAGCTCTCTATATATTAAATTATCTCAGCATAATCTGAGAGCCTAACACAGTCCTACAAAGGTATCACAGGCCACTGAACTGAAAAATGAAAAGTCTCTAAATTTTAATTTTGGTTTTGCTATTACTTACTCCCCGATTTTAAGAAGAGTTTCTAAGCCTAATGTTTTCCATCTATAGTATGCAAATAATAGTCCCAAATGCAGGATGGATATTCTGTAGATAATGAGATAAAGAAAAAACTATTAGTTTTTCTGTTGAAACATGCTATATACATAATGCTAAATTTGTAGTGATTATAAGGCTATAAATTATTTAACACTTTACAGTATCTAAGGGGCTTCCTTTAAAAATATGATTTCATTTCATCTACACCAAAACAAAAGCTTGAAAGAGGTGAAGCAGTTATTATTATCTATCCCCATTTCATAAATGAAGAAGTTGAGGCTCAGGAAAGATATCTGATTTGCCATGTCAAAACAGTTAGGAGCCAGTACTTCTGATTCTATACCTAAAAATTCACATTAGAATAATTTAGTTGGGGGGCAGAGCTTCCGTGCCTGCCCACTTGCATCTCTCACAAGGACCTATCTTAATAAATCTATTTCTTGCCTATCAAAAAAAAAAAGAATAATTTAGTTGCCTTCAGACTTGCTATTGATCAAGCCTGAGGTTATTTTTAGCCACACACAAAAGGAGAAAAAGTAGAGCTTGCATGCTCCAGTACCTATAAATTAAATTTAACCCTGAATCTCAATTATTTCTTAACTTCCCCTTATTTTTGGGTTGCTTTAAAAAAAAATGAGGTATCTTGAAAGGGGAGGGAACATGCCTAAACTCTAGGGGAAAAGCTTGGTAATCAAACCTAATAAAAGAGATTATCCAATATGTTTTAATCCCAAGTGTCTAAACTAAAAATCTGGCCAATGACTTTAGTTTTTTAAATTACAGATGCATCTTACAATCAGGTACTAGTAACTTTGACATGAAATCAGTAAAATCCTTCATAAATAATGAAACAGATATGTTGACTTTTTTATAAAGTAAAAGTCAAGTTCTTAAAGAGGCAACAACACTTTAAACAAGCAAGTCAGTGGTTGCATAATGAACTTGACCATGCAATATTTATAATGTGTTTATAACTATAGATACTATACACAACTTCAGGAGTAATTACATCCATTTCTATTTCTTCATATAATTGAAATGTCAAATTTTATTTATTTATTTATTTATTTATTTAGTCTGTTCTTTTAGGGCCACACGTGAGGCATATGGAAGTTCCCAGGCAAGGGGTCAAATCTGAGCTGCAGCTGCTAGCCTACACCACAGCTACAGCCACACCAGGTCCAAGCTGCATCTGCAATCTACACTGCAGCTTGCAGCAACACTGGATCCTTAACTCATTGAGCAAGGCCAGGGATTGAACCCGCATCCTCATGGATACTAGTCGGGTTCTTAACCCACTGAGCCACAACTTCTGAAATGTCAATTTTAAAACATTTTAAAACATTTTTCTCAGCAAGATAAACTGACTTTTAGAATTCAAACCACTAACAATTACTAAGACAATCAGTTAAAGAGCCAATATTTTCAAAGAACAGCCTCAGTTTAGGATCACCAAGAATGACTAGGGTCTTTACAGGTGGAAAAAACACAGTGAAAAAAATATTCAGTCTTTAGGCCAATCTAATTTGGAGAATTTTTATTATACTGTGCTATTACAAAACTTTTTTTTTTCTCTCAGTGTTCTATGACACTGGAACTTCTGAATAATATATAGAGCAGAAAGGACCTATTAGAGTTAAACAAAATCATGTATAATTTTGATGTACACAAAACTAGCCTGATGAGCTTAAAGTTGCAACAATGTTGGAAAAAATTGATTGTATTTAGGGATTAAAATTTTACATTTAGAAATTACACTAGGAAAACTTCAACCAACCATGCTGTAAGGTATTATGCAGCTGTTAAAAATATGAAGTACTGGAGTTCCCGTCGTGGCTCAGTGGTTAACAAATCCGACTAGGAACCATGAAGTTGTGGGTTCGATCCCTGGCCTTGCTCAGTGGGTTAAGGATCCGGCGTTGCTGTGAGCTATAGTGGTGGGTCACAGACGTGGCTCGGATCCTGTGTTGCTATGGCTCTGGAACAGGCGGGTGGCTACAGCTTCAATTTGACCCCTAGCCTGGGAACCTCCATATGCCGCAAGAGCAGCCCTAGAAAAGGCAAAAAGACAAAAAAAAAAAAATATATATATATATATATATATATGTATGTATGTGTATATATATATATATATATATGTATGTATGTGTGTATATATATATATATATATATATATATATATATATATATATATGAAGTACTTCTGGAATTCCCATCATGGCTCAGTGGAAACAAATCCTACTAGTGTCCATGAGGATGCAGGTTTGATCCCTGGTCTCACTCAGTGGGTTGGGGATCTGGCGTTGCCATGAGCTATGGTATAGGTCATAGATGCGGCTGGGATCTCATGTTGCTGTGGCTGTGGTATAGACCAGCAGCACCAGCTCCAACTCAAACCCTAGCCTGGGTACTTCCACATGCCACAGGTGCACCCCTAAAAAGAAAAGGAAAAAAAAAAATACACACACACACAAATATATGCAAAATACTTCCTCATGGACTGAAATATAAGATACCCATGATATATGAAGTAAAAATGACAAAATGCATGATGACATAATAGTATGATTCTATTTTTAAAAAACCAATGCTGAATATATATATATTTATATATGTGTACACACACACACATTTGTAAGAATTGAAAAGATTGAAAGTATTCATGTGAAACATTGAGTGGTTTCTATAGTTGTCAATTTGATTCATTTTTATGACTATTTTATGATTACTTTGGCAATAATAAGCATTCAATTATCTTTACGTCTTAAAAATTAATTCAGATGCTTTAAAAATCATGTTAAGCACATTATACCCAAACCTATATATACATTACATTTAAAAGTTGTGGGTTTTTTTGGGTTTTTTTTGCCACACTTATGGCATGTGAAAGTTCCTGGGCCAAGGATCAATCCCACAGCACAGTTGAAGCCTGCCCCACAGCTGCAGCAAGCCTGGATCCTTACCCCACTGCGCCACAAGGAAACTTCCTATTAAAAAGTTTTTTAACCCAAAATTTAGTTGTTTGGATAGCTGTTTACTTAGTAAAGGTCATTACGAAGAAACTTCGTATTCAGACATGAAAGTTTTCTCCCTAAGTAGACTCATGTTTAAAATGGAGAGGAGAGAAAACTTACCTTGCCAAAGGTAAATCAATAAATGACTGTAAAATACATAGGAATTAACATCTTTCATAAATAAGTGAAAGAGTGTGCAACCAAATAATATGTTAAGACAGTAGCTATAAAGCATGCAATAAAAGCAGAAAAGTGATTGAAAGATGTCAAAATATAATAAATCAAATGTTAACCAAATTCTTCACATTCAGGGATCTAAAGACTAAATTTCAAACTTCCCTAAATTCAATAACCTAGTAATCCCACAGTTATTCTTCTCTTCCCTCTGAAAATTCCTTATATTAAATTAGAGTAATATTTGAACACGCATTTTGTTTAAAAAAATAAAAAATAAAAGACAAGACAATTTTCAATAATTTTTCTGGGTTTTTTTGTTTGTTTGTTTTTGCTTTTTAGGGGCGCACCCGCAGTATATGGAGATTCCCAGGCTAGGGGTTGAATCAGAGCTATAGCTGCTGGCCTACGCCAGAGCCACAGCAATGCAGGATCCGAGCCACATCTGTGACCTACACCACAGCTCCCGGCAATGCTGGATCCTTAACCCACTGAGTAAGGCCAGGGATCAAACCCACATCCTCATGGATGCTACTTGTGTTCACTAAGCACTGAGCCATGATGGGAGCTTCTCAATCCTTTTTCTGGAGCAACTATTTTTTTTCTCTTTTCAGCCTCACTCACAGTATATGGAAGTTCCCAAGTCAGGAATCTAATCAGAGCCCCAATATGTGGCAATGCTGGATCCCCTTAACCCACTGCGCCAGACCAAGGATCAAACTGGCAACCCTAAACAGAGACAAGGTGGAATATTAACCCACCACACTACAGTGGGAATTCCCAAATCTTAAAAGTAATAATTATGAAAGTTACTGATCAAGTTGGGATAATAGGGATTTATAACTATTATATTCAACGTGATGAAAAGTATTTAAATTTCCCTCAGGCAAGTATTAGTTAACATTTCTATATAAGTTATTTTTGCACTTGCATTTCTGCATATATATGTATTTTAGAGTAAAACATAGCACACTCTTACCCCAGCTTTGAAAATCCCAGTGAAGCTCTAGATAAAAGTCACCTAGCTGAGAAATGAAATACAAATAATTATTGAATGCACACCTTTGTTAGCAGTTCTTATACCTACTTAATATTTTGCTTTTAAAAAATCTATTATCATTAATGGTCTATAGATAGGAAGAGGAAATAATTTCAATGTTTGGCGTTGGAAACTCAAAAAATATATATGTTTATCTCTTTTTTTATATATTTTATTACTTAAAATGAAACATTACAATAGCAGACATCGCTACACTTATCTACAACGGAAAATACATATGACTCTAGATTTTACATTTTAATCACATAAGAACATATCTGAAATTGATAGGCATTTAAATTTGCATCAGTGGAGTTCCCGTCATGGCTCAATGGTTAACCAACCCGACTAGCATCCATGAGAATGCAGGTTCAATCCCTGGCCTTGTTCAGTGGGTTAAGGATGTGGCATTGCCATGAGCTGTGGTGTAGGTCATAGACGTGGCTCTGATCTGGCATTGCTATTGCTGTGGTGTAGACTGGCAGCTGTAGCTCCAATTCAACCCCTAGTCTGGGAACCTCCATTTGTCATGGGTGGGGCCCTAAAAAGAAAAAAAATAGATAAAAACTTTAAAAATAAAATTTTGAAAAAAAATTTAAAAATAAATAAATTTGCATCAGTAAATATTCCGTTTCTCAATATAACCAAAATAACATTGTCATACTATAAAAATAGTTAATAATTTTATTTTTTTTGGTCATACCCGTGGCACGTGGAAGTTCCCATGCCAGGGACTGAACCCATACCAGAGCAATGACCACTACAGTGACAATGCCAGATCCTTAACCTGCTGTCCCACAAGATAACTCAAAATCTTTAATATCTTTAACTTTTGGGGAGGGGGCCACACCCTCAGCATGGGGAAGTTACCAGGCCAGGTAGTTAATAACTTTAGAAGTGTTATAAAAAATGACTTCTAAAATGATTATTTGTATAGCTCCTAACAAAATCACCCACTGTGACAGAAACTTTTTTCTATAAAGTGATAACAATAGGAGTTCCTATTGTGGCACAGCAGAAACAAATCTGACTAGTATCCATGAGGATGCAGGTTCCATTCCTGGCCTCGATCAGTGGGTCGGGAATCTGGCGTTGCAGTGAGCTATGGCATAGGTCATACTCGGCTCGGATCCTACATTGCTGTGGCTATGGTGTAGGATGCCAGCTGTAGCTCCAATTTGACCCCTAGCCTGGTAACTTCCACATGCTGAGGATATGGCCCTTTAAAAAGCAAAAATAATAATAATAAAGTGTAACACTAAATCTGAAGTATATCGTCATATGTGATTTATAGAGAAAATTTTTATTTCACAAATTAGAAGCTAAACACCTAAAACTGTAACTATTTGGGGAACTACTGTATCAAATATTCTCAAAAAATTTAGATTTAAAAAAAAAAGCATACCTAAAAGACGACTCAGTCATGACAACAGATCTTTCTCCCGCAGTTCTTTCAGGCATCAAATATACAGAGGAAAAAAGTAACAGAAACAAACCTCTCTCCCTTTCTGTGCCAGCACACCCAGCTCTCACCATCATAAAGTAAGAGTTTTGTTATGTAAAGAAAATGCAAACTGTTTGTACTAGCAGCAGCAGCTTCAGCCTGTAGAAAATCTTCTCATCCAAAGGACAAAGGAAAATTACTTCCATTGATTGACTTACCTCCTTTTTTCTTACAGCTCTTCTCTAATTTATTGAAAGCAATAATTCTTTATCTACCTTCCTAGTTCAAAGTAAATAACGCTTCCCATAAGATTACATTTATACATTATAGTCAGAGTATTTTGTGATGTCATTATTTCTTAATTGAAGGAGAATTTTTACCACTTCTTAACGCTTAATAATTAGTGAGAAATTAAACTGTATTTTAAAAAATGCTTAAAAGTACACTTACTATTTAGATGCAAAAACAGCAAAGAAATTTACCCTACCTCTTTCAGGGCTTTTAATAATCGAGGTCGTTTTTCTTCAACACTTTCCCTGGATTGCTGCTTAAGCTTCCTTAAAAGAGCTGTAACTAAAATTTAAATTAAAAATTTTTAATTTAATATAAATTTCCCCATACTACATTGCCAATTATACCTCAATAAAAAATGTATTAAAAAAATTTCACTATACTGGGAAATACCATTGGCATATCACACAGAGCTATATCATGGATACTATGAATAAACTAAACACTTTAGCAAAACTCTTATGATCCTTAAGGAAAACTGAAAAGAAATACATCAATATCAACTTAAAACATTCACACTGGTTTTGCTGGTTTCTATTTTTATTTTTTTATTTTTTCCTTTTTGGGGCCACACTAGCGGCATGTGTTAGTTCCCAGGCTAGGGGTTGAATTGGAGCTAGAGCTGCCAACCTACGCCATAACCACAGCAGCGCAGGATCTGAGCCGTGTCTGTAACCTACACCACAGCTCATGGCAGAACCAGATCTTTAACCCACTGAGGAAGGCCAAGGATTGAACCTGCAACCTCAAGGTTCCTAGTTGGATCCCTATCCACTGAGCCATACCTACCCACTACGCCAAAAATGGAACTCCAGTTTTGCTGGTTTTTAGTTATCAGTAAGGTTTTATCTGACTGAGACAAGATTTACTAACCTCAGTCAGATGATGCAGTGTCCTGTTGTCAGCACTGATCTAGAAGGAGATCTCAAAGACAGAAGGAGATCTCAAAGACAGAAGAGCTCAAAAATCCCACTGGGCATTACTTTTCTAAAAATGGAATTGGAGTTCCCGTAGTGGCACAGCAGAAACAAATCCAACTAGGAACCATGAGGTTGAGGTTTGATCCCTGGCTTCACTCAGTGGGTTAAGGATCTGGCCTTGTTGTGAGCTGTGGTGTAGGTCGCAGACGAGGCTCAGATCCTGAGTTGCTGTGGCTGTGGTGTAGGCTGGCAGCTGTAGCTCCAATAGACCCCTAGCCTGGGAACCTCCATATGCCGTGGATGTGGCCCTAAAAAGAAAAAAAAAAAAAAAAAAAAAAGTAATTATCTGCAACTGTTACCAGTTGAATCTGCTCTTCTTTCACTTTAGGTTGTAGTCTTACATACAACCAATATGGCACTAAAAAATGCTAAAAGGCACCTATTTATCTGTGAAAAGAACCCCTGACTAATAAAATCTGAAAGCCTCCACAGTGTTTTCTTAAAACTTAAGAGACAGAGATTTAGACAAATTGCCTAAGCACAAACCACAGCTTCACTACTTATTAGCTGTGTAAAAATGGAACACTTAATTTCCCTAAACTTCAATTTCTTTTTTTCATTTGTATATAAGAATAAAGTAAAATCTACTAAAGGCTCAATATAAACTGCTTACTACTATGCTTGCAATTAGGTAAATACAAGTTTTACTTATTAGGATAAAGATCTAAAACTAACTAGCAAAATCAATCAATTCCTAACATTTACTGAAACAAGGGGAAATATCAGCCTTAAAATGAAATAAGCCTAGCAAAAGATAAGATGAAAAAATGTACAGAGAAGAAAAAACATATACATCAATACATGCTGATTTCCTCCTGGTCCCATTTCCGTGTGTACACACACACACACACACACACACGAGAGCGTGCGTGCACGCACACACGTATACATACCAAATACTGTAATTTTTACTATTTTACAGTATGTATTCTTATAAACTACTTAATGCCCTATGTGGGATACAGAAGTATAAGGTGGGGTAGGGTGGGGAGTAGACACAGAAAAAAGCAGTAAAATTTAAACCAGATTTGTTTTGTCCACATAGGCCAAATTAGGAAAAGCTCAAGGAATAATATGGAAAATAGCAGAATCTATACTTATTTTTAACCACAAGTCTATCTATAATACCAATATATCTTTAAAAGCCAAAATTCAAAGAGTAATGCTTAAATTACTAAACATCTCTCTTTCAGGAAAGAAGGAGATAAGACCTAGAAGTCAGGGAACATAGGACCTAGTTTCAGGTATACACTAGCTCTGTGACCTAGGTCAGCAGGTCCCAAACACAAGTCTAGATTTCAGTGCCCAACTATTCAAGTTTCCAGTGATATGCAGACAAATGATAAAACTGGGTGGAATTTTTTTTTTTTATAAATTATACTTTTTTCAATTTAAGGACTATTCTTTCTACTATTTTTGGTTTCAAAATATCTTTTTTTTAAATGCAATGATAACAGAGGAAAGCACTTTTTTTAAGTTCTTATATGCTACAATTAAACTCAGCTACTTTACATCAATCTTCAAATAAAATTCTTTTCTGGTCTATAAAATCCAAATAAATTATGAGAATAACCTAGATAAACATTAAGGTTCATTACAGATTCAATTTATATGAATCTGACTAACATTCATGTTCATTATAAATTAACTTTAATACCACAGCTATATTACCTAAATGTTATAGAATTCTTTTTATATTTCTTCTCCACTATAATCTCAAATACTCTAATAAGTGTTTTTTCAATCTACATCACCTTCAAATTCAAACAGACCCTTGTTGATATAAAGAATGAATTAATTTCCTAAATAGAAAAATGGTATCTTAATGAAAAGCAAAAGCCATATAGTTTCTATCAGCTCAATATACTTTAACTGATGGAAGACATTCAGTAAATAATAGAAAATTATGTTAAAATAACCAAACATTATTAAAAATGTAATGACAACCACTATATATAGCATAATAATACAGGAAAAGAGATTCTTGTTCTATCATGAGTTCTTGTTGTGGCTCAACAGGTTACAAACCCAACTAAGCATCCCTGAGGATGCGGGTTCAATCCCTGGCCTCACTCAGTGGGTTAAGGATCCAGCATTGCTGCGAGGTGTGGTGTAGTTTGCAGACACAGCTCAGATCTGGCGTTGCTCTGGCTGTGGTATAGGCCAGCAGCTATACCTCCGACACAACCCCTAGCCTGGGAACTTCCATATTGTTGCCAAAGCAGTCCTAAAAAACCCAAACAGGGAGTTCCCATCGTGGTGCAGTGGAAACTAATCCAACTAGGAATGATGAGGTTGTGGGTATGATCCCTGGCCTCGCTCAGTGGGTTAAGGATCTGGCATTGCCCTGAGCTGTGGCGTAGGTCACAGACAGGGCTTGGATCTGGCGTTGCTGTGGCTGTGGTGTAGGCTGGCAGAAACAGCTGCAATTAGACCCCTAGCCTGGGAACCTCCATACACCAAGAGTGATGCCCCAAAAAGCCAAAAAGCCAAAAAAAAAAAAAACCCAAACAAAAAACAAAAAACATCAACTCAAGCTTCCTTATGGAAGCAGAAACAAACACTCAGATCACAATTAGACAAAACTACCAGAATATTTTGGGAGAATCAATATTTGTACCCCCATATTGTAAGAATCTTATTTACACTAATTAATAATGAAGATTAAAATTAGCTTTAGAGAATGTGGATGGTATTAGACAGAATTCATAAAAAACTCAAAGAACTCAAGTAAACCACAACTTACTTAACTTTCTCTTCCTTCTTCTCCCATATAAGTACTTTTAAAGTTTTCAGTTTGTTGTGCTTAAGACTTTTGAAGCTACTGCTTCAAGCGCTATTTAAATGTGTATTTTCTGCCTTCCACTTCCTTCTATGCTCCAGTCTAATTATTTCCTACTTCTTACTTGGATAATTCTACCTGGATCACACTACAGAAAATTCAAACTCAACAAACCTAACAATGAATTAAAACCCCTACTGTCCTTTCTCTTATACTCTGTATATCAATTATTTAATAAGATTCCCATTAATGCATGATAGATTCCTTGGAGTTACTCTGGATCCTTCCATTACTACCCATATCCAAGAGATAATCCACCACAGTTGATTCTTTCATTTATCTTTCTAATCTATCCCTTATATTTCTAAATACATTATCTTTTATTTAAGTCAAGTTTACCACATTTGTTCTAAAGAATTTTTTTCTAGGAGTTCCCACCGTAGCTCAGTGGAAATGAATCTGACTAGTAGTCATGAGGATGTAGGTTCAATCCCTGGCTTTGCTCAGTGGGTTAAGGATCTGGCGTTGCCATGAGCTATGGTGTAGGTCATAGACATGGCTCAAATCCCGAACTGCTGTGGCTGTGGTCTAGGCCAGCAGCTAGAGCTCTGATTGGACTCCTAGCCTGGGAACCTCCATATGCCATGGGTGTGGCTCTAAAGAGAAAAAAAAAAATCTTTTTTTTTTTTTTCCCTCTAAAACTCTCTTGCCTCCCTACTCATTTTAAAAGTCTTCAGGCTTAGAGTTTCTGCTGTGGGACAGTGGGTTAAGAATCCAACTGCAGCAGCTCGGGTTCAGTCCCCAGCCTGGGATCCCTACAGGTCGCAGCTATGGCTCAGATTCAATCCCTGGCCCGGGAACTTCCATATGCCATGGATGTGGCCATAAAAAAAAGTCTTTAGGCTTATCTAATAATATCAATTCCTGCTTTAAAGTCATCTGATGTTTTGCAGATCTCTGTAAATTTTTTTTTTTCTATTTAGGGCCACACCCATGGCATACAGAAGTTCCTAGGCGAGGGGTCAAATCAGAGCTGTAGCCACTGGTCTACACCACAGCCATAGCAACGCCAGATCCGAGCCTTGTCTGTAACCTACACCACAGCTCATGGCAACACTGGATCCTTAACCCATTAAGTGAGGCCTGGGATCAAACATGCATCCTCATGGATACTAGTCGGATTTATTTCCGCTAAGCCAAGATGGGAACTCCTCTGCAAATCTCTCGTGATAGAACATGATGGAGGATAATGTGAGAAAAAGAATGTGTATATATATATATATATATATATATATATATATATATGACTGGGTTACTCTGCTGTACAGCAGAAACTGGCACAACACTGTAAATCAGCTAGAATGTCCTTACCCACCTCATTAACTGCTAAAATCCTTTGAGACTCAGCTCAAATAAACCAAACGCTGTGCCAAAATGAGATTTATTTTCTCCCTCAGCTGCTTCCCCTTAGTACTTTGTAAATATTTCAGAATCCTGCAGAATATTCACTGGTCTCTCTCACCCAACTAAAATGGGTTCCTCAACATCAAAGTTAATTGCACGCTCCTACTATGTTTCCGATGCACCTGGTAGGTACTTAAGAAACAAAGAGACAATCCCTGCCCTAATGAAGCCTACTGCCTAATGGAAGTGACGGGTAGCATTCTGGCTTCGTATACGGTCAGAGAAGACTTCCCTATACTTGAACTGAGATCTGAAGGGAAAGGATGTGTGAGTATAAGCAACTGAAAAGCCAGAAGAGCTGACACATCAAAATCATGTGGAAACTCATCATAAGATAAGGATGTAGATAAAAGACATTATCATACTGGATCTCAGAAATCAAGTTAGAGATTCTGGTCTTCATCCCACAAATAGGAATTTTTAAAAGGTTTAAATAGAAAAGTAACATGACCAGAAAAAGAAACTAGAAGAAAATATAACAACATATTAACAATGTTCATCTCTTAGTGAAATTACCTCCTTTTTTTCTCAATAATTTCCTATAGTAACTGTCACTTTCTTTTTTGGTGTTTTTGTTTTTTGCTTGTTTGCCTTTTTTTTTTTTGGCCGTGCCCATGGCATGTGGAAGCTCCTGGGTCAAGGATCAAACCCACACCACAGCAGTGACCCAAGCCTCTGCAGTAACAACACCAGATCCTTAACCCACTGTACCACAAGGGAAATCCTGTCTTATAAGAAAAAATATTATAAAGTTTTTAACAACGTAGGAGAATTTTGGTAAGTAAAAACCCAATAGGGACCTAACAAAACTTAAAAGCTTTTGCATAGCAAAGGATACCGTAAACAAAACAAAAAGACAACCCACAGAATAGGAGAAAATATTTGTAAATGAAGCAACCAACAAGGGATTAATCTACAAAATATACAAACAACTCATACAGCTCAATATCTAAAAAACAAACAATTCAATCAATCTACCCAATGTTCTGTGATACTCTACACGGGAAAAGAATCTCAAAAAGAATAGATGTGTGTGTATATATATAAATGAATCACTGTTGTACAGCAGAAATTATCACAACATCATAAATCAACTATACTTCAGTACAACTTAAAAAAATTTTAATGAAAATCCTAATCTAATACTTTTCAGAAAAAACTTCTTTCTAGTCTCAGCTTTTCTTTGCAGTTTTTATTTTCTTCATTAATTAACTAAACAAATACCTGTGCTAATCATTGTTTTAGGACCCAGAAATGAAAGGATGAATAACATATTCATGACTTGAGTTCTCACAAAGCTTATATTGTCAGGATAGAGTAGGGAAGAGACACTGGACAATTATTTAGAAGCGTGCTGAATACTGCAAAGGTAAAGAGGGGACCACTTTGAAAGTGTGTAAGGAAGAGAAGTTAATCTACTTAAGGAGTTGGGGAAAGAAATGTAAAGTTGAGATGCAAATGAAAAAGACTGACAGTTCCCATTAAGACTGCAAACCAACATGGACTGCTGTCTCTTTCCCCCAAACTAACTTTTGATATGCTACAAAAATAAAACAGAGGCTGATGGAATTCCTAAAACTACCATTAGATAAATATACCATAATAAATCTATATAAACCATAAGTAACTCCCAGAGAGACAGAAGACAGCTAGGTCTCAATATAGATAAGAAATTGGAACTACCTACAGTTGGGGATGGGGTGCAAGAAAAAATGGATAAGGGAGTCAAAAGGTATAAACGTCCAGCTCTAAAATAAATAAGTCATGGGCGTATAATGTACAGCATGTTGACTACAGTTAACAATACTGTACTGCATATATGAAAGTTGCTAAAAGAGCAGATCTTAAAAGTTCTCATCACAAGAAAAACAGAAATACTCTAACTATATATGGTGACAGAGGTTAACTAGATTTATTGTGGTGATCACAGTACATACAAATAATCAATATGTTGTCAATTGATTAATATAATGTTGTATGTCTATCTATATTTTTATCTAGGTATATTTATACATATAATAATGGTAATTATATATATAAAATCATGAATAATTCATATGTAAGTTTATAAGTAATTGCAAACTTCTCATAGTATAGAAAGTTACAGTAAATGGAAAATATTTCAAGTGCATCACTTCATCTTTCAATAATATATATCAACAAGAATCATTTATTTTGCTTACTCATCTGTCTATCTCCATAACTGATGGCTTCTGCCAGCGGGCTCCATCCCTGAGCATTTTTCACCTTTACTGGAGCATTGTGAGCCAAAAGTAAGTGGGCACATTCTGAAACATAAAGAGGTAATAACATCAAATATCATGCAATTTTTTTTTTTGTCTTTTTTGTCTTTTTGCCTTTTCTAGGGCCACTCCTACAGCATGTGGAGGTTCCCAGGCTAGGGGTCTAATCGGAGCTGTAGCCGCTGGCCTACACCACAGCCACAGCAACGCCAGATTCGAGCCACGTCTGTGACCTACACCACAGCTCACGGCAACGCCAGATCCTTAACCCACTGAGCAAGGCCAGGGATCGAACCCACAACTTCATGTTCCTAGTCAGATTCGTTAACCACTGTGCCACCACAGGAACTCCCAATCATGCAACTTTTAAAATCTCTAAATTTAAAAATCATGTAAAAACTGAAGAAATCAAATTATTATAAATAGATATATGAAATAAGTACTGTACTATAAATAATTAATTATTAAAATTCCTATGTACATAAGCAGGATTGTTTCAGATTTTTAGATTCAAGAAGTATCTATTTTATCACCTAAAAATAAATTGAAAAGAAACTATTATGTTCCCTAATCGAAAGGGTATTTTTTTTTTTTTGTCTTTTGTCTTTTTAGGGCCGCACCCGCAGCATATGGTGGTTCCCAGGCTAGGGGTCCAATCAGAGCTGTAGTTGCTGGCTTATGCCACAGCCACAGCAACGCAGGATCTGAGCTGCGTCTGTGACCTATACCACAGATCATGGCAATGCTGGATCCTTAACCCACTGAGCAAGGCCAGGGATTGAACCCACATCCCCATGAATACTAGTCAGGTTCATTAACCACTGAGCCATGATAGGAACTCCCCCAAGGGTATTTTGAGAATGTTTCCATACTCTCAAAGATAACCCAAGAACCTCAAGAATAATTTACATTAAAATTCCTACTATCTCGGATTAAGAGGATGAGGTATATATACACAATGGAATACTACTCAGCCATAAAAAGAATAAAATAATGCCATTTGCAGCAACATGGAAGGGACTAGAGACTCTCATACTAAGTAAGTCAGAAAGAGAAAGACAAATACCATATGATATCACTCATATCTGGAATCTAATATACAGCACAAATGAACCTTTCCACAGAAAAGAAACTCATGGTCATGGAGAACAGACTTGTGGTTGCCAAGGGGAGGGGGAGGGAGAGGGATGGACTGGGAACTTGGGGTTAACAGATGCAAACTATTGCCTTTGGAATGCATAAGCAATGAGATCCTGCTGTATAGCACTGGGAACTATATCTAGTCACTTATGATGGAACATGATAATGTGAGAAAAAAGAATGTATACATGTACGTGTGACTGGGTCACTTTGCTGTACAGTAGAAAATTGACAGAACACTGTAAACCAGCTATAATGGAAAAAATAAAAATCATTATTAAAAAAAATTCCTACTATAAGACCCAAAAGAGGATTTGTATGTCTGTAAGGTCAAATGGAAAGCTCATTATTTATTTCAGGGGGAAAAAAAAAGTTATTTTTAAAAAGGATCACTAATGTTTCCATAAACTCTTATTTTTCAAATTTTACAATTTTGTTTAGTTCATAAAAAAACCAAAAAGGGCAAAAACTTGTTTATGGTTACAAGACATATGTGGACGGTCTTCTAATCAAAAAAAGGTCTAAGGTATACTTGGCTCACCACCTAGCCCAGGCACAGTCACCCAGAGAAATTTAAGGAGAATACTGAAGACTACGCCACAGAGACAGAATAATTACATTTAAGAAAAAAAATCTATGCTCAGAACAAGTTCCCAAAACAAGGGATATCTCAGGATGCAATGAGGGATCTCAGGCCTCTTGGATCCTGGCTAATAAGTTCAGGAGTAGTGGGTATAAAACACTGCTCTCAACATTTCCAGTTATTCAAGGAAAACTTACGTAGTACTTCATCAATGGATTTTGTGGTTTCAATTGTTTTGTTTATATAATATTTACTCTTCCCAGCTCCAGTGGCTGGGACATTTCCAACATTTAACATTGGGGATACTTGTAATCTGAACTGAGTCTTAAAATAAGAACTAACATGATACATCATGACATGGATAAAAGTTTTCTACAAAAGAAAAAAAAGTCTAAGGTAAAAACCCTTATAGGTTGAGGAATTTTTTTCATTATTTTTTTAGGGCCACATCTGCAGCATATGGAGGTTCCCAGGCTAGGGGTGGAATTGCTACACCACAGCAATGCGGAATCCGAGCCACATCTGAGACCTACACCACAGCTCATGGCAATGCCAGATCCTTAATCTACTGAGCGAGGTCAGGGATCGAACCTGTGTCTTCATGGATCCTAGTCAGTTTCGTTTTTGCCGTGCCATGACGGGAACTCCTAGAAATTTTTCTTTTAATTAAAAATAAAAAGCTGGAGTTCTTGTCGTGGCTCAGTGGTTAATGAACCTGAATAGTATCCATAAGGACTTGGGTTCGATCCCTGGCCTCTCTCAGTGGGTTAAGGATCCAGTGTTGCTATGAGCTGTGCTGTAGGTCACAGATTCAGCTTGGATCCTGAGTTGCTGTGGCTGTGGCGTAGGCCAGCAACTACAGCTCCAATTTGACCCCTAGCCTGGGAACCTCCACATGCCATGGGTGAGGCCCTAAAAAGGCAGAAAAAAAAAAAGGAGTTCCTGTTGTGGCTCAGCAGTAACAAATCCAACTAGTATCCAGGAGAATGTGGGTTCGATCCACGGCCTTGTTCAGTTGGTTAAGTATCTGGCATTGCCATGAACTGTGGTGTAGGTCTCAGACGCAGCTGGGATCTTTTGTTACTGTGGCTGTAGGGTAGGCCAGTGGCTGTGGGGTAAGCCAGCAGCTGTAGCTGTGATTCAGCTCCTAGCCTGGGAACTTGCATATGCTGCACATGTGGCCCTTAAAAAAAGCAAAAAAAAAAAAAAAAAATTAAACAAAAATAAAAAGCATAATAAAAGGCAGAAAAACATTTGAAACTGAGGGCTCATGGGAAATTTACAATGACTATCCAATTTAAATTCCCTAGATGGGAGTTCCCCTCGTGGCGCAGTGGTTAACGAATCCGACTAGGAACCATGAGGTTGCGAGTTCGGTCCCTGCCCTTGCTCAGTGGGTTAACAATCCGGCATTGCAGTGAGCTGTGGTGTAGGTTGCAGATGCAGCTCGGATCTTGCGTTGCTATGGCACTGGCGTAGGCCGGCAGCTACAGCTCCAATTTGACCCCTAGCCTGGGAACCTCCATGTGCCACGGGAGCGGCCCAAGAAATAGCAAAAAGACAAAAAAAATAAAAAAATAAAAAAAAATAAATTCCCTAGATGAATGATTCACTCATTCAGTCTTATACCAAATATTTACCTAGTACCCATTATTTGCCATTTCTAAGTACTAGGTCCTAGATATCAGTGAGAAGATGAGATCTTGCTATCAGATAACTCACATCTTACGTTAAAATATAATAAGTAAAAAGCCAAAACAAAACAAATAATGATAAGTACTCTGAAGGAAACAAGGTTGTTATGACAGTTGTAATATAAAGCAAGTGAGCTGAGGTGGAGTAAGAATGGCACTATTTTAGTACTATTACTAGTAATAGAAGGAGTATCTATCCTACTAGGAAATTATATTAGAATAAAGTAAAATAAATACAGAAATTTTACAAAGAGGTTTAAGAAAGTACGCTGGTTGTATACAAGAATATATATACAAGAGTGTTTATTTTAGCATTATTTATAATGTAAATATGAATATCCATAATGGGGTAATGACTGACTAAAGTATAATGCTTCTACACTCCTGGAGTAATATGTAGGCATTTTTTTTAAAAGAGAGTCAGAAGGACAAAGGATTCACTTGAATGACCAGCCACTGGCCAAATCTGAGAAACTGAGCATCGAAAAGAAAAAAAAAAAAAATTAAACAAAAAATAATTGATAGACTCAGAATGACATCAAAAAATAAGAAGGCAAAAAAATAAAAAATAAAAAAATAAGAAGGCAATGAGTTCCTTACAGAAGAATGATAGCTAATATAGAATATATGATAAAACTATAAAATCAGCAGAACATAACCCCAATGTAATCACTGATATAGGTAAAGTCCTCAATGAAAGCTAAAGCCACTAGGTAAAAAGCTAGGAAAGAGAATATATATACGTGTGTGTGTGTGTATGTGTGTGTGTGTGTGTGTGTGTGTGTATGACTAAGTATCATCACAGGCTGATGTAATAAAGAGAAAACTATTCCTTTACATGGAGAAAACTGGAGATTATCATCTCAAAACATGTGATCAAAATTTAGTGACAGTAGTAGTGGGATAACTTAAAATTACATATATGTTTACTAATATGATGCAATACAAAGTTCTTAACTTCACCTATGCAGTATTCTTTCATAAATGTTTAATCTGAATCTAATCAAGCTTCTATAGCTAATTTTTGATTTATAGAAAAGATATATGAAACAAATTAGATAACATCATGAGAAAATAATCAGGCAAAACTAAGATGGGAGACATACAAATTAACTGGGCAAGATACTTCAAAAAGTTGGGTCTATACAAAAAAAAAAATTGTTTAAAGCCTTTCACATACAAAAAAAAAATGTCAGGTTCAAAAGACAGGGGGAAAGGTAGGTAATCTTTTCTAGATTATCTGAGACATAATAACCAAATATAATGAATGAACTTCAATCAGATCTTGATTCAATATGAATAACCCGTAAAAGACATTTTGGAACAAATGAAAAAAAATCAAATATGATTAGATATTATAACGAAATTACTATTTTTCTGAGGTGTGATAATGATATGGTGGTTATAAAGGAAAATATCCTTATTAGAAATACATGGTGAAGTATTTGGTGTAAAATGTCATGATGGCTACATATAGTTTTCAAATGGTACAGTAAAAATATTAAATATATAATACACTAAGATAAAGCAAATATGATAAAATAACAACTATTAAAGGTAGGTAGAGAGTATCTGAATGTTGTGGTAATCTCTCAGTGTCTCTGCATATTTAAAATTATTCATAAGAAAGCATTGAAAGAAAAAATGACAAATGTTAAAAATAGAAATAGGGAGTTCCCGCTGTGGCTAAGTGGTTAATGAATCTGACTAGGAACCATGAGGTTGTGGGTTTGATCCCTGGCCTTGCTCAGTGGATTAAGGATCCAGCTTAGCTGTGAGCTGTGGTGTAGGTCACAGATGCGGCTCAGGTCACGCGTTGCTGTGGCTCTGGTATAGATTGGCAGCTACAGCTACAACTAGACTCCTAGCCTGGGAACCTCCATGTGCCACAGGTGAGGCCCTAGAAAAGCCAAAAAAAAAGAGAAAAAAATAGAAATAAATTTAAGCCATTTCAACAGACTGAAAGAAATGTCTACATTGTACTGATAAATGATATAATATTTATGCTCAATGCAGAAGTGTATTAGCACCACATTTTTACAAAAGGAATAGTTAAAAAACCATGAGTGTGTGTTCAGATATAGACACATATTGTATAAAATAATAAGCATGAAGAAAACTATGGAAGAATATCTAGCAGGCCTGTTAACATGGGTTACTAGGTTTAATGGTAGAAGGGAGTTAATAAGGAGAGAAGATGACAGACCATCTAAAAAGAATTTTTTAAAATAAATAAAATGGATCTACTCCTAAGGAAACCAACCATAGGGTTTTATATAAATATGTGTATGTGTGCATAAATAAAGAAGTTGGGGAACATAAACATGGATAGATAGCTAAAGACTTTTAAGTATTTCATGATATGGAGTTCCCATCGTAGAGCAGCGGAAACGAATCCTACTAGGAACCATGAGGTTTTGGGTTCCACCCTGGCCTCGCTCAGTGGGTTAAGGATCCAGCGTTGCCGTGAGCTCTGGTGTAGGTCACAGATGCGGCTCAGATCCCGCATTGCTGTGGCTGTGGCATAGGCCAGCAGCAACACTCTGATTAGACCCCTAGCCTGGGAACCTCCATATGCCGCAAGTACGGCCCTAAAAAGACAAAAAAGACACACAAAAAAATAAAGTCCCCTTCAACAATGATATCATTAAAGGTTTAAATCTCTAAAAGAGAAGACAAAAGAGAATAAATGGAAGAGGCCAAACAATGGTATAATGTAAAAGTTATTTATTTATTTATTTATTTGGTCTTTTTGTCTTTTCTAGAGCCGCACCCATGGCATGTGGAGGTTCCCAGGCTAGGGGTCGAATCGGAGCTATTGCTGCTGGCCTAAGCCAGAGCCACAGCAATGTGGAAACCAAGCCTCGCCTGCAACCTACACCGCAGCTCAGGGTAATACCAGATCTTTAACCCACTGAGTGAGGCCAGGGATCCAACCCTCAACTTCATGGTTCCTAGTCGGATTCATTAACTACTTAGCGACAACGGGAACTCCTAAAAGTAATTTATAGATTTAAATATAAGGTAGATATTTTATCTTCCACTACATATATCAATCTCACTCTTGAATAATCAAATATCAAAATATTAAAAGGCCAAAAATAAAAAAGCAAAAAAGAACACATGGAAAAATGTAAATGGAAAATTACCAATTGATCAGTATATTAATAGCTATATCTACTCCACATGAAAAGGACACAGGAAGAGCAAATACTGGTATTGTTTGCAGATGGTGAATCATCTAAGTGTTTCAGAAAATATGTTCCATAGAACTCTAGTCTCTCAAGATACTTGTGAAAAAGAGGAGTTCCTGTTGTGGCTCAGTGGTACAAACCCAACTAATATCCAAGAGGATGCGGGTTCGATCCCTGGCCTCACTCAGTGGGTTAAAGATCCGTCACTGCCATGAGCTGTGGTGTAGGTCGCAGACGTGGCTTGGATCTAGTGTTGCTATGGCTGTGGCAGCCAGCTACAGCTCTGATTCAACCCCTAGCCTGGGAACTTCCATATGCCCTAGGTGCAGCCATAAAAAGAAGAAAAAAAAAAAAAAAAAAAACACAAGAAAGATACTTGTGAAAAAGAGATAATATCAAATAATTGTTGGGAACAGTAACTGTATATCCAACAGAAGGCTCCAATTCAGAAAGAATGAATATTAGTATAACAAAGTTCTAGAGAAGGCCCACAATAAAGAAAACTGCTTAATACTTATTACCCTGCTATTTTCCAAACCAAGTTGACCTGGAAACACTATTTTCCTCTAAACACTTATCAACATCCCACGAAATTAATGTTCTGTGAAACACATTTTGGATAGGCTGATATAATCCTGTGATGAAGCATAAAAATACCTCCACCTAAAATTAGAACAAAGAGACCTAAGATGGTAAATATGTTCATTCCATAGTCAAATCCTCTTAAATCCATATTTACTATTAAAATACTAAATATAGAACAGCAATCAGACTTGGCATCCAATTAACTATGTCTGCCATGAAAACAGAAGGGAAGCATGTTGCATATTAGCTAACTTTGATTTAGATCATTTCCTTTTTGAATGGTTCACAGTGAAAAGAGCAAGGCAGTTCAGCATTATAAATAGGAATCCAAGGTCTGAAATAAGATACTCCAAGTTCAAGTCAAAACGGCCACTTTACGGAGTTCCCGTCGTGGCACAGTGGTTAACGAATCCAACTAGGAACCATGAGGTTGAGGGTTGGATCCCTGGCCTTGCTCAGTGGGTTAAGGATCCGGCGTTGCTGTGGGCTGTGGGCTGTGGTGTAGGTCGCAGACGTGGCTCGGATCCTGCATTGCTATGGCTCCGGTGGCTACAGCTCCAATTAGACCCCTAGCCTGGGAATTTCCATATGCTGCGGGAGCAGCCCTAGAAAAGGCAAAAAGATAAAAAAATTTTAAAAACTGCCACTTTACTCTGGAAAAGTTGCTTAACTTCTCAGAGCTTTTTTCATCTGTAAAGTGGGGATAATGATAGTAACTGCCTCACATGATTGTTGAGTTAAATTAATAAATATGTATAAAGCACTAAAAAAAAAAAAAATCTACCAGGAGTTCCCGTCGTGGCGCAGTGGTTAACGAATCTGACTAGGAACCATGAGGTTGCGGGTTCGGTCCCTGCCCTTGCTCAGTGGGTAAACGATCCGGCGTTGCCGTGAGCTGTGGTGTAGGTTGCAGACGCGGCTCGGATCCCGCGTTGCTGTGGCTCTGGCGTAGGCTGGCGGCTACAGCTCTGATTCTACCCCTAGCCTGGGAACCTCCATATGCCGTGGGAGCGGCCCAAAGAAATAGCAAAAAGACAAAAAAAGAAAAAAGAATAAGAAAAAAAAGAAAGCATAAGTTTTTAGTGATCAAATTTAAAATTTAGCCAACTACATCTGATATCTTTTTACCAAGGTAGCTATTCTAGAGAAGACTATCATGGTCTGCCTTGCCCATATTCCTGCTAAATTAAATATTCTTCCTCTGTATTCCTTTTTTTTCTTTTTTTATATATATATAAAACTTGAAAGGTTGTCAGTCAGCTGTCTGGAATCCTCACTTTCCAGGATTACTAGGAATCCAGATAACTAAGATTTTATTGCATCTAGAAATAGCCTTAAAAAGTAGATCTTTTAGGGAGTTCCCGTCGTGGCGCAGTGGTTAACGAATCCGACTAGGAACCATGAGGTTGCAGGTTCGGTCCCTGCCCTTGCTCAGTGGGTTAACGATCCGGCGTTGCCGTGAGCTGTGGTGTAGGTTGCAGACCCGGCTCGGATCCCGCGTTGCTGTGGCTCTGGCGTAGGCGGGTGGCTACAGCTCTGATTCAACTCCTAGCCTGGGAACCTCCATATGCCGCGGGAGCGGCCCAAGAAATGGCAACAACAACAACAAAAGACAAAAAAAAAAAAAAAGTATATCTTTTAAATCCCCTGTATATAAGTTGGTTTTCTTTCTTTACCTATTTTGAAAAATAAACAAGTACTAAGTTTTTATAATTATCTACAATAAAAAGCCTAGACTTAGGAGTTTAGATATACAAAACAGTCCATATTAAAGAAATCCTGAATTTTAAAAGTATTACAATAATTAATAAAACTTAATATTTGGAAGTAAGAATCTCCTGAAATTATGAACACTTGCTTGATAAAATGTTCAAAAAAGAAAAAAAAAGTTTTGGAGTTCCCATAGTGGCTCAGTGGTAACGAATCCAACTAATATCCATGAGGACGCGGGTCCAATTCCTGGCCTCGCTCAATGGGTTAAGAATCTGACGTTGTCATGAGTTATGGTGTAGACTGCAGACACAGCTCAGATCTGGCACTGCTATGGCTGTGGTGTAGGCCAGCAGCTACAGCTCTGACTTGACCCCTAGCCTGGGAACTTCCATATGCCTCACACAAGGCCCTAAAAAAAAAAAGGAAAAAAAAGTTTCAAAAGGCATAAGGTTAGTACAAGACTTCCAATAACTCTTTGAAAAAAAGTGCTATGGAAAAAGACAAAGGATTTGTGATTCTTAATATACTGAATCCTAAACTCAATTAGCACATCAAATAATCAGGTGATTTTTTTTTTTTAACTCAAAACATAAAACTCATCTTAAAATTTTTAAACTGATAATCCATGGGTGAAATTAAACAAAAAAAGAAAATATTTACTAACCTTTATTTCCTAGCATCACAGCAAGATGTAAAGGAGTGTTTCCTAAAATTAAAAAAAGTTTTTTAATTAGTGTAAAAACATTGGAAAAATCATTTAAAAGTGGTTTTAGCTCCTTCAAATTTCAGAATGATTTTAAGCAAAAATAATGTAACTATAAAATGAACCTGCTTATGTGGCCAAGTCAAAGTTAGAAGATGCTATGGTTTCTAAACACAATGTATCCTACTCCTCTCCCCCAAATGCCAACCCCCATAAAAGATAATCCATTTTGCTTTTGGAATTTCTTCTCCAAACAGATTTCAGATTCCTTTGCTTCTAATTTTTCTATTATACTATTCTTTGTTCATTCAGCACACAACTTAAATACCTCCTATATACCCATACTTGCTCACAAATATCAATAGGATCCAACCCCAGTCTTCAAGTTTTAATAAATAAAAGAAAATGAAAACACTAACTGGAAAAAATATATGCACTTCCATGTTCATTACAGCATTATTTACAATAGCCAAGATATGGAAACAACCTAAGTGAATATCGACAAATTAATGAATAAATAAAATGTGGTGTGTGTAGATATATATAAAATATTCCGCTGTTTGTGTATATATATTACCAAAATATAATTATTTATATATAATATAAAAATGTATATATTCTTATTGCAAATGCCCCTTTTATTAAAAATAACTGCAATTCATATTAAGGGTTCCCCAATCCTGTGAATTCTGCCAAGTCCCCAGGCCTACCCATCAGGACTAGAGACCAATCCCTAGCTGTTGGCAGGGCAGCTAGATGGCAAGATTTCATTCTTTTTAATGGCTGAATAATGCTTTCTGATTGCCTAGAAAGCAATCTACAGTGGCCCCTAGCTCTGAGCTTTCATTAGGTCAGAGCAGCAGCAGAGCCACCTGAGGCCAGCATGCACCATGGTGACTGTAGAGAGGCAGACCTTCCAGTAAATATTCCAAACACAGAGCACCCCCCAGGGCACTGACCTGACTGGGATCAGGGCAGAAGCCTTAGATGAGCCACCAGGCCAGAGACCAGGAAGCAGACTCACAAGCAGATATATTATACATGTATATGTTTTATGTATTTATATACATACAGTGGAATATTATTCAGCCATTAAAAAAGAATGAAATCTTACCATGTACAATATGGATGGATCTTGAACACATTATACTAAATGAAGAGAGTCAGATAAAGACCAGTATCATATAATCTAATGCAAATGTGGAATCTTTAAAAATATATATATATAAAATATAAATAATATATAATATCATACACACACACTGAGATCAGATTGTTGGATGCCAAAGGTGGAAAGTGCATGATGGGTGAAAAGGGTGAAGGCAATCAAAAGCTACAAACTTTCAGTTAAAAAAATAAGTCATGGGGATATAAAGTACAGCATGGCTACTACAGTTAGCAGTATTATATGTTGCATATTTGAAAGTTGCTAAGAGTAGATCTTAAAAGTTCTCATCACAACCAAAAAAAAGTATTTTGAACTATGTATGATGATGGATGTTAACCAGACATCTTGTGGTGATCATTTCACCGTATACAAATACAAAATCACTGTATTATACACCTGAAACTAATAAAACATTGTTATGTCAATTATACCTCAATTTAAAAAAATACAGTATGTTGCAATGATAATTTCTTATGTCTCAAAATGCACAGTACCTTGTTATTCTAAACAAAATACATTTTGTTTCTGATAAAGCTAGAGAAAACAAGAAATCCACGTATATAAATTTCAATTTCCTTTGTTGTTGCTGCTGTTCTTGTTGGTTATCTTTTTTCATTTTTTGAAGGTTTACTCAAGTATAGTTGATTTACAATGTTGTGATAACTCCTACTGTACAACAATTTAGTTACACATAAACACACACCCACTCATTTTCAGATTCTTTTCCCATATACATTATCACAGAATATTGGTAGAGTTCCCTGTGCTATACAGCAGGTTCCCCTTGGCCAGTCAGCATGTGCCAATCCCAAGCCGCCAGTCCACTCTTCCCTGCCATCTGTTCCCTCTGGTAACCATAAGTTTGTTTTCAACGTTTGCAAGACTGTTTCTGTTCTGCAAATAAATTCATTTGTATCCTTTTTTAGATTCCATACATAATTGTTATCAAATGATGTTTGTCTGTCACTGTTTGACTTAGTTCATTTAGCATGATAATCTCCAAATCCATCCATGCTGCTGCAAATAGCATTATTTCATTTCTTTTTTTATGGCTGAGTAATATTCATTGTATATATGTACCACATCTTCTTTATCCATTCCTCTGTTAAGGGACATTTACATTGTTTCCATGGCTTGGCTATTATAAACAGTGCAGAAATGAACATTGGGAAGCATATATCTTTTTGAATTATGGTTTTCTCTGGATAGATGCCTAAGAGTGGGATTGCAGGATCATAGGGTAGTTCCATTTTTAGTTCTTTGAGGACCCTCCACACTGTTTTGCATAGTGGCTGTACCAATTAACACTCCAACAAACACTGCAGGAGGGTTCTGTTTTGACTTTTTGATGATGGTCATTCTGGCTGGTGTAAGTGGTACCTCAGAGTAGTTTTGATTTGTATTTTTTTAATAATTAGCAATGTTGAGCATCTATTCTTGTGGGCTGGGGTGGCCATCTGTCTGTCCTCTCTGGAGAAATGTCGATTTGGATCTTTGGCCCATGGTTTGACTGGGTTTGTTTGTTTTTCATATATCGAGCAGCATGAGTTGTTTGTATATTTGGAGATTAACCCCTTGTTTACTGCTTCATTTGCAAATATTTTCTCCCATTCTGGGGGCTGTCTTTTCATTTTGTTTATGCATTCTTTTGCTGTGCAACAACATTAAGTTTAATTAGGTCCCATTTGTGTGTGTGTGTGTATATATATATATATATATACTTTTAATTTTCATTACTCTAGGAAGTGGATCTATTTTTTGATCGTTTATTTTGGGTTTGTTTGTTTGTTTGTTTGTTTTTTGCTTTGTTTGCTTGTTTGTGTGTTTGTTTTGTCTTTATAGCATTGCTTCAGCAACAAAGTTCCCAGGCTAGGGGTCGAATTGGAGCAGTAGCCACAGGCCTACACCACCACAGCCACAGTAATGCTAGATCCAAGCCACGTCTGTGACCTACACCACAGCTCATGGCAATGCCAGATCCTTAACCCACTGAGAAAGGCTAGGGATCAAACCTGTGTCCTCATGGATACTAATCAAGTTTGTTACCACTGAGCAACAAGAACTCCAGGAAGTGGATCTGAAAAGCTATTGCTGCAATTTATGTCAGACTGTTCTCTCTACATTTTCTTCTAGGAGTTTTATAGTATCCATCCTTAATACATTTTGACTGTATTTTTGTGTATAATGTTAGACAATGTTCTAATTTCATCATTTTAAATGTAGCTGTCCAGTTTTCTGATCACCACTTATTGAAGAGACTATCTTTTTCTCCATTGTATATTTTTACCTACTTCAACACAGATTAATTGACCTTAAATGTGTGGGTTTATTTCTAGACTTTCTATCCTATTTCATTGATAGACATTTTTGTTTTTGTGCCAGGACCATACTGTTTTGACAATTAAAGCTTTGCAGTATATTCTGAAGACAAGAAGCCTGATACCTCCAGCTCCATTTTCATTTCTTAGGATTGCTTTGGCTATTCAGGATCTTTTGTGTTTCCATACACATTTTTTTAATTTTTTGTTCTATTTCTGTGAAAAATGCCATTAGTAATTTGATAGAGATTGCACTGAAACTGTAGACTGGCTTGAGTAGCAAAGTCACTTGGAGAGTATGGATTCTTCCAATTCAAGAATATGGTATATATTTCCATCTGTTTGTGTCATCTTCAATTTCTTTCAATAGCATCTTATAGTATTTTCAGAGTACAAGTCTTCTGCCTCCTTAGGTTTATTCCTAGATATTTTTGATTTTTTTTTCTGTTTGATGCAATGGTAAATGGAATTATTTCCTTAATTTCTCTTTCTGAACTTTCACTGTTAGAATACAGAAACACAAGAGATTTCTGTGTATTAACTTTGTATCCTACAACTTTACTGACTGTATAGATGAACTCTAGTTTTCTGATAGCGTTTTTAGATTATCTATGCTGTCATCTGCAAACAGGGACAGTTTTACTTTGTCTTTTACAATCTGGATTTCTTTTATTTCCTTTTTGTTCTCAGACTGCCATGGCTAGGACTTCCAAAACTATGTTGAATAAAATTAGTGAGAGTGGACATTCTTGTCTTTTTCCTGATGTTAGCAGAAATTACATCAGCTTTTCACCATTGAGAATGATTTTAGTTTAGGTTTACCATATATGGCTTTTTTGTGTATGAGTGTGTCTTTTTGTCTTTTTAGGGCTGCGCCTGTGGCATATGGAGGTTCCCAGGCTAGGGCCGAGACAAGTCTGTGACCTGCACCACAGCTCATGGCAATGCCAGATTCTGAACCCACTGAGCGAGGCCAGGGATGGAACCTGAATCCTCATGGATACTAGTCAGGTTCGTTAACCACTGAGCCACAATGGGAACTCCCGTAAATGGAGTTTATTATGTTGAGGTAGACTTCCTCTATGCCCACTTTCTGGAGGGTTTTTTTTTCTTTTTTCATAAATGAGTGTTGGAATTTGTCAAAAGTTTTTCCTCCATCTATTAAGATGATCACATGATTTTCATTCTTCAATCTGTTCATGCGGTGAATCATACTGATTGATTTGCAGATACTAAAAAATCCTTGCATCTCTGGGATAAATCCCACTTGATTATGGTGTATGACCCTTTTAATATTCTGTTGGATTCAGTTTGCTAGTATTTTGTTGAGGATTTCTGCATCATCAGTGATACTGGCCTGCAAATTTTTTTGTGCTTTGTCTGGTTTTGGCATCAGGGTGATAGTGGCCTTGTAGAGTAAGTTTGAGAGTGTTCCTTAGTCTGCAATTTTTTGGAATAGTCTCAGAAGGATAGGTGTTAAATCTTCTCTAAGTATCTGGTAGAATTTACCTGTGTGTCATACGATCCTGGACTTTGGTTTGTTGGAATTTTTTAAATCACATTTTCAATTTTAATACTTCTGATTTGTCTGATTTCTATTTCTCCCTGGTTCATTCAGTCTTTGGAAGATTTTACCTTTCTATTTGTCTGTTTCTTCTAGGTAGTTCATTTTAGTGACATACAGTTGCCTGCAGTTGTCTCCTACAATCGTTGTATTTCTGTGATGTTCACTGTAACTTTCCCCTTTTCATTTCTATTTTTTTTTTATTTATTTTTATTTTTAGGGCTGCACCCAAGGCATACAGAAATTCCCAGGCTACTGGTTAAATGAGAACTGCAGCTGCCAGCCTATGCCACAGCCACAGCAACACCAGACCTGAGCCATGTCTGCAACCTACATTGCAGGTCACAGCAACGCTGGATCCTTAACCCCCCAAGTGGGGTCAGGGATCAAACCCACTTCCTCGTGGATACTAGTTGGGTTTGTTATTGCTGAGCAACAATGGGAACTCCCTAATTTTATTGATTTGAGTCCTTTCCTTTTGTTCCTTGATGATTCTGGCTAAGGATTAATCACTTTTGTTGACTTTATCAAAGTATAGGCTTTTAGTTTCATTTACTTTTTATATTGTTTTCTTCATCTCTATTTATTTCTGCTCTGATCTTTATTATTTCTTTCCTTCTATTCACTTTGAGTTATGTTTGTTCTTCTTTTTCTAGTTGCTTTAGGTGTAAGGTTAGGTTGAGATTTTTCTTGTTTCTTGTGGTAAGCTTGTATTGCTACAAATTTCCTGCTTGGAACCGCTTTTGCTGCATCCCACAGGTTTTGGATCACAGTATTTTTGTTTTAATTTGTCTCTATGTATTGTTTTATTCTTTGATTTCTTCAGTGATCCATTGGTTGTTCAGTAACATATTATTTAGTATCCACGTTTTTGCTTTATGAGTTTTCCTTACAGTTGATTTTTAGCTAGTCTTATCATGCTGTGATAAGAAAAGTTACTTGATATATCAGATTTCAATTTTTGGAAATTTACCAAGTCTTGATTTGTGGCCCAGAATGTGATCTATCCTGGAAAATGTTCCATGTACGCTTGAGAAGAATGTGTATCATGCTGCTTTTGAATGCAATGTTCAATAAATATCAATTAGGGCCATCTGGTCAAGTGCATCATTTAAGGCCAATGTTTCCTTATTGATTTTCTGTCTGTCTGATCTGTCTACTGCTTTAAGTGGGGTGTTAGAAGTCTCCCACTATTATTGTGTTATTGTTGATTTCTCCTTTTATGGCTGTTAGCAGTTGCCTTACATACTGAGGTGTTGCTATGTTGGGTGCATATATATTTATAACTATTACATCTTCTTCTTGGATTGATCCTTTTATCATTATGTAATGTCTTTCTCTTGTAACTGTCTAAAGTCTATTTTGTCTGATATGAGATGGCTTTGATTTCTGTTTGCATGGAATATCTTTTTCCATCCTCCTACTGTCAATCTATATATAGTGTCCCTAGAACTGAAGTGGGTCTCTTGTAGACAGCATATATTTGTGTCTTGTTTTTATATCCATTCTGCCAGTCTGTGTCTTTGGGTTGGAGCATTTAATCCATTTACATTTAAAATAATTATTGATAGGTAATTTCTTACTGCCATTTTGTTAATTATTTTGCATTTGTTTTTGTTGTTCTTTTTTCCTTTCTTTGTTCTTCGATTCACTTCTCTTGTGGTTTGACGACTACCTGTAGTCTTGTATTTGGATTGCTTTTGTGTGTGTGTGTGTGTGTGTGTGTGTGTGTGTCTGTTGCAGATTTTTGGTTCACAGTACCATGAGGTTTTTATATAGCAGTCTATACACACAAGATTAAGTTGCTAGTCTCTTAATTGCAAATGCTTTTCCAGTATCCTGCATTTGTACTCTCCTTTTCTCTTAATTGCTGGTTTTGACATCATATTTGTGTGTGCTTAACTACATGTTTGCCTGTACTAGTAGGCCTCATTTTATTTTGGATTCATTGTCTTTAATAATAAGAGTACTTACATTTTCTATTTCCTTTCTGTGTGAGTTTTGACAAGTTAAGTTTCTCTAGGATTCTGTCCATGTCATCTAAATTGTCATTTATTATCATGCATTTTGTTCATAATAATCTTCTGCAATTTACTAATGACATTAGAGTTTATAAAATGCCCCACTTTCCATTCACATTTGTTACTTATGTTCTTTTTCTTTGATCAGTCTTAAGTTTTTTAATTTTGTGCATATTTTTAAAGAATAAGGTTTTGGCATGTTGCTACTTAATATCTATTTTTTCTAATTCAATAAATCTTTTATTTCTTTTCTTCTATGGTATTTTGGTAAAACAGACTCAAATTAGGAAACCGAACAAATTGAGTTATTCTTTTTCTAATTTCTTGAAATGGATTCTTAGATGCTTGATTTTTTTCATATTTTCCTAATATACATTTGTATTTTTATTAATAATTTATAGTTTAATTGCACTCTGATCAGTATAACTTTAATCTGAAACATGCTGAGAGTTGCTTTATTCTCATATTTGTCGTATTTGGTCAATTTTTGTAAATGCTTTCTGTATCCTTGAAAAGAATATGTATCCTGCATGGTTTGCATGCAGAATTTCATATAAACCTGCTAAATCCAGTGTGTTCAAATCTTTTATATCCTTACTGTTTTTCTATCAGTTTGTTGTTTAAAAAAAGAGGAATGTTAAAATCTCCCACTAAAATTGAGAGTTTCTATGTCATCTAGTAGTTCTACCAATTTTTAATTGATATATTTTCAGGCTTACGTTCAGTACAAATCAAATCCTTATACTTTCCTGGTTCAATGAATGATTTTTCATTTTGAAGCACCTCTCTTAATCTTAGTTGTTTCTGCTTTAAAACCAACATAGGGAGTTCCCTATTGGTCTAGTGGCTAAAGATCTGACATTTTCACTTCTGTGGCTCAGATCACCACTGTGGAATAGGTTCAATCCCTGGTCCAGAAAAAAAAAAAACAACTAATTTTTTTTTGAGGGGGCCAGGTATGGCCCAAAAAAACCTAATTCAACTACACCAAAATTTTTAATTAATATTTACATGGAATATATTTTTCACTTTTTATTTTGGCCAGGCCTACAGCAAGTAGAAGTTTCCAGGTCAGGGACTAAACCACCACAGCACCAACCCAAGCTGCTGCAGTAAAAATACCGGATCCTAAACCTGCTGCACCAGAGAAGAACTTCTCACTTTCAAGCTTTATATATTGTTAAACTTCAACTGTGTTTCCAACTTCACGTGGTTCGGTGTATTTTCACTAAGATCATATTTGTCTTTGAACTGGAGCATTTAATCCAGTCTCATATATTCTACTTAATGAGAGACTGCAATTTAAGTTTATCATCAAGCTTGGTGTTTTCTATTTGTCCTGCCAGTTCATGTCTTTTTTAATCACTTTTCTCACCTTCTTCAAGATTATTTTCATTATTCCATTTTGTTCTTTCATCTATGAATGGAAGCACGTTTTTTTTTTTGTTGTTTTTTTTTTTTGGTTTTTTTTTTTTTTTTTTTTTTTTGTCTTTTCTAGGGCCACACCCACGGCATATGGAGGTTCCCAGGCTAGGGGTCGAATCAGAGCTGTAGCCACCGGCCTACACCAGAGCCACAGCAATGCCAGATTTGAGCCGCGTCTGTGACCTACACCACAGCTCACGGCAATGCCCGAGCCTTAACCCACTGAGCAAGGCCAGGGATCGAACCTGCAACCTCATGGTTCCTAGTCAGATTTGTTAACCACTGTGCCACGACGGGAACTCCTGGAAGCACGTTTTTTAAATTTTACTATTCTTTTATCCTAGAGTTATTCTAGAGATGTACTACCCCAATAGAGTAGTTACATATGGTTATTGCACATTTGAAATGTGGCTAGTCTGAAGTGAAATGTGCCATTCAAATCCTACTTGGATTTGAAGACTTAATATGAAAAAACAAGAGTGCAAAATATCTCAGTAATGTTTTATATTCTCATCATGTTAATATTCTGGATAATTCAGGTTAAATAAAATGCAGTATTAAAATTAATCTCACCTACTTTTTATGTGGCTATTAGAAAATTTAGTTATAAATGTGACTTGCATTGTATTTCTATTAGCACAATTCTAGAGTTTGCAATATGCATCTTTGGTTTATCAAAGTCTAATGATAAAAGGCACATTACCCTTCTTGAGAGCAAGTCAATGACCTTAGAAGACTAACGTCGTTCCAGACTTGTATACTGTAATCTAGTCCCATGAGCTTTTATTTTTACCTGATGGAGTCAATATTCATTTAGTTTTACTTATCATTTTCATCACTCTTTATTTCTTCCTACCTCTCTAATCTTCTATCAGAATCACTTTTCTTCTATATGAAACAATCTTTCAGTATTTCTTTTATTGATATTTCAGTAAGCGAATTCTCTCAGGTTTTGTTTCTAAATGTTCAACTTCAATCTTGAAAGATATTGTACTGGGTATATAATTCTTGATTGGTTATTTTCTTCAGTATTCTATGTGGTCTTAAGGTTTCCTTTTTTGTTGAGAAGCTATAGGAATTTCTACTGCTCCCTTGAAAGTAATGTAACTTTTCTAGCCGCACTTAATTGTTTCATTTTTCTCCAGCCATTTCACTCCAATGTGGAATCCTTTTTTTAATTCTGTTTGGGTTGGACTTCTTAAATCCAAATTAGTGTCTTTCATCAAAATTATCAGCAATTATCTCTTCAGATATTGCTTTAGCCCCATTTTCTCTCTTTTCTCCTGGGATTCAACTAACATAAAACTCTGTTTTACCCTTTCTAATTAAATTTAAAAAAAAAACTTTCTCTTTCCGTTTTTCTTTTTTTTTTTTAACTTATTTTTTGGCTGCTCCCACAGCATATGAGGTTACCTGGGAAAGGGATCAAACCCATGCCACAGCAGTGACAATGCTAGATCCTCAACCCACTGATCCACTAGGGAACTTCATCCCTTTCCATTTTTCACTGTGGATATTTTCTTTTGAACGATTTCCAAGATAACAGATTCTGTCTTCAGGAGTTCCCATCTTGGCATGGCGGAAACAAATCCGACTAGGAACCATAAGGTTGCAGATTCAATCCCTGGCCTCGCTCAGTGGGTTAAGGATAGGGTGTTGCCGTGAGCTGTGGTGTAGGTTGAAGATGCAGCTCGGATCCCATGTTGCTGTGGCTCTGGCATAGGCCAGCAGCAACAGCTCCAATTAGACCCCTAGCCTGGGAACCTCCATATGCTGCAGGTGCAGCCCTAAAAAGATAAAAGAAATTCTGTCTTCAGCATCTAAAGTGTTAGAAAGTCCATTTACTTGGTTTTTAATTCAGTTGTTATATTTTTCGATTTGAGAATTTCTGCTTATTTTCCAAACATGTGATTTCAATTTTCAGTTTCCAGCCCTCTCTGCTAAAATATTTAGCCTTGTTTTTTATCCCCCCAAAACATAAATATTGTTACTTAAAATCTGTCAATGCACATTACCACATATAAAATAGAAAAACAACAAGATCCTACTGTATAGCACAAGGAATTATATTCAATATCTTGTAATAAACTATAATAGAAAAATTTCAGAGTTCCCTCAGGGCTCAGCAGACTGAGAATCACCCTGCATTGTCACTGCTGCAGCTCTGGTTACAGCTGTGGCCTGGGTACAATCCCTGGGCCAGGAACTTCCACAATCTATGGAATAGGAGAAAATAGTTGCAAACAATGCAACCAACAAGGGCTTAATCTCCAAAATATACAATCAACTCATGCCACTACACAACAAAAAAAACAAACAAACAATTGAAAAATGGCCAGAAGACTTCTAAACAGACATTTTTCCAAAGAAAACATATGAACAGCCAGTAGGCACATGAAAAGATGCTCAATATCACTAATTATTAGAGAAACATAAATCAAAAACACCATGAGGTACCACCTCACACCAGTCAAATGGCCATCATTAATAAATCTACAAATAACAAATATGGAGAAAAGGGAACCCTTCTACACTGTCAGTAGGAAAGCAAATTGGTAAAAACCACTAAGTAAACAGTATGGAGGTTCTACAGAAAACCAAAAATCAAACTGCCATATGATCCAGTAATCCCACTCCTGGGCATATATGTGGACAAAACTATAATTCAAAAAGATACATGCACACCTGGAGCTCCCACTATGGTGCAGTAGGTTAAGGACCCAGTGGCTTGGGTCACACTGGGGCACAGGTTCCATCCCTGCCCCAGAGTAGTGGGTTAAGGATCCAGTGTTGCCACAACTTTAGCAGAGGTCACAGCTGTGGCTTGGATTCAACCCCTGGCCTAGAAACTTCCATATGCTGTACATACGACCAAAAAAGAAAAAAAAAAAAAAAAGATACATGCACCCCTACATTCATAGCAGCACTATTCACAATAGCTAAGACATGGAAACAATCTAGGTGTCCATAACAGATGAATGGATTAAGATGTGATACATATATATAATGGAATACTACTCAGCCATAAAACAGAATGAAATAATGCCATTTGCAGCAACATGGATGCAACTAGAGATTATCATACTAAGTGAAGTAAATCTGAAAGAGAAAGACAAACATCATATGATATCACTTATATGTGGAATCTAAAATATTGCACAAATGACCCTATCTACAAAACAGAAACAGACTTACAGACATAGAAAACAGACTTGTGGTTGCCAAGGGCAAGAGGGGAGGGAGTAAGATGGACTGGGAGTTTGGGGTTAGTAGATGTAAACCATTATGTTTCAAATGGATAAGCAATGAGATCCTACTGTATAGCACAGGGAACTATATCCAATCTCCCAGGATACACTGTGATGGGAAAAAAAAAAAAGGAATGTATATATATATATATACATATATATATATACATGTATACATGTATATATATATATATATATGAATGAGTCACTTTGCTATGCAACAGAAACTGGCACAACCTTGTAAATTGACTATAATTAAAACAAAACAAAACAAAAAAATCACTGTTCTTACCAGAGAATAGAATGGTGAGGGACATAGGGGGACTAGTTATGAGTCTAGCACAGTATTATAGAGGAAAAAATAATAAAAATTGGTTGGTCTCAAAGTGGTAGCAGTGGAGACAGAAAGTAGACAGATTCAATATAACCTGTTGGATGTATATGGGTAAAATGAGGGGGTGATCTAAAGGATGATCCCAATGTTGAAGCCTGAGAACTGGACAGCTAAATGATGTGATTTACTGGATGGCCAGGTAGGAGGTGGTGGAATAAGATAAACCCATTTTGGACAAGTAAATTCTGAAACATCTCTGAGATTTCCAAGCAGAGATAATTACAAAATCTGGAACTCCAAGGAGAAGTCTAGGCTGGAGATAGAAATTTGACAGTTAAAAAAAAAATTAAAATCAAACATATGTATTTCTAAATATCCATTTTTGTCCCAATAGTAAAAAAGGTAATAATAGTTTTTTTTAATTCACTTCTCTATCTTTCAGGAGGGAAAGAAATTACCATGTTCTAAATGGTAGCAGAAAAAGAAAACAAGGCACTGATAAGAGTAGTTGTTGCCAAAGAGGATAACTAGGTGGGTAAAAACGCGTGGGAGGGAATTTTATTTTTACAATGCATTCTTCTATATCTTTTTATAGTTTTGTAGCATGTAAACTACACAAATTAAGGAGACTCACTAGAGTTTAGACACAGCACATACATGAAGAAATCAAGGCATATATGCACCTAGATAATTACTCTATGTTTTCTTAAATCCTCCAGGAACATATAGATGAAGGGGTAAAACCATCAGTACCTACTGAAGTTACAAATGAAACTTCCCATTACAAGTCCAAATGAATCACAATTTCAAAAGATTTATAAACTAGAAATGACTTTGAGTTCAACAATCCAATCCCTCTCACTTTACAGGTAAGACATAATCAGAAATACATACTACAATCAAGAAGGCCAAATGTCGGTACATTGAAACTACCACAACATTGTACGTGAACTACACTCCAAAAAAAATTTTTTTAAAGGTTGCCAAATGTCACACTATGATTTCAACATTTTATTTATTTATTTACTTATTGTCTTTGTCTTTTTAGGGCCTCATCCATGGCATATGGAAGTCCCCAGGCTAGAGGATGAACTGTAGCTGTAGCTGCTGGCCTATACCACAGCCACCACAACACAGTATCTGAGCCACATCTGTGACCTACACCATAGCTCACAGCAACACTGGATCCTTAACCCACTGTGCAGGCACAGGGATCGAACTCACGTCCTCATGGATGCTAATCAGGTTCATTAACTGCTGAGCCACGATGGGAAATTCTGATTTCAATATTTTAAATGCAAAATAATCATCATCAACATTACTATCTACCAAACACCACATTTATTTTACTGACCAAATGTACCATGAAAGGAAATGCTCAAGCATCCAGGTTTTGAACCTTCATCTACTACCCCCTTAGTTTTTTCAGTCCTCAGCCTGCTGCTTAAGCTAACTGGCTACACAAAGGACACTAAAGACTTAAAATAACCTTCTGGTAATTTTTCAAAATATACTTTTAATCTGAAATTAGATACTTTGGTTGTCTACCTTACTAAACAAAACTGAGCTCTGTTTTGTTAAATTAGTGCAAGACAGTCCAATATTATTAAGACCACAATAGTGTTAAAGTATGCAAATTATCAATCAAATGGCTGGCATTTACATGCCCTCTTTTATACAGTATGTGCTCAGCACTATGCTGTGTACTTCAGTAATTTCCTACAATTACATATCTAGGAATTGTGGAAATCATGGCTCTAAAATTAGCATTCTTTTTACTGTCCCAACAGATTTCAAACTTTGTGGTCTCAAGTCTCCATTTTACTCTTAAGAATTACTAAAGATCAGAGAAAGGCAAAGCATTAATTATAAGGGAACCCCCATAAGGCTATCAGTGGATTTCTCTACAGAAACACTACAGGCCAGAAGGGAATGGCAAGATACATTAAAGTGCTGAAAGGAAAAAAATTGCAACCTAGAATACTCTATCCAGCAAGAATATCATTTAAATTAGAAGGGAAAATAAAGAATTTCTCCAACAAACAAAAGCTAAAAGAATACAGCAATACTAAACCCATTCTAAAAGAAATACTGAAAGAGCTTCTCTAAATCAAAAAAAGAGAGAGAGAAAAAAAAGAGAAAAAGAAGTATTAGGATGGAGGAAACCACAATTGGAAAGCAATCAGTTAAATAAGCCAGCATACAGATCTAAACATGAAGATCTTAAAAAAAAAAAAAAAAAAAAAAGACATCAAAATCATACAATGTGGGGAAGGAAAGTAAGAAAATATAGATTCTTTTTCTTATTTTAATGATGTGTCTGAGCCTATATGACTATCAGGCAAAAGCAAGCAGATATAGGAAGGGGTTAAATTGCTTAAAAAAAAAAGGGCAATCACAAACCAAAACCAAACATTACATTCACGAAAACTGAAAATTACTCAAGCATAAAATAAATGGAAACCATCCAACCCAAAAAAGAAGAAAAGAGAAACATAGAGTCAACTGGAAAACAAGGTTTAAAATGGCAATAAATATGTATCTATCAATAATCACCTTAAATGTCAATGGACTAAATGCTCCAATCAAAAGACACAGAGTGACAGATTGGATAAAAAAGCAAAAACCTTCGATCTGCTGCCTACAAGAAACTCACCTTAGAGCAAAGGACACATATAGATTGAAAGTGAGGGGATGGGAAAAGATATTTCATGCCAATGGACAAGACAGGAAAGCAGGAGTTGCAATACTCATATCAGACAAAATAGACTTTAAAACCAAGGCCATAAAGAAAGACAAAGAAGGACACTATTTAATGGTTAAAGGATCCATTCAAGAAGAGGATATTACAATCGTCAATATATATGCCCCTAATATAGAGGCACTCAGATATCTACAACAAATACTAACAGACATAAAAGGAGAAATTGAGGGGAATACAATCATAGTAGGAGACTTTAACACCCCACTCACAACAGTGGACAGATCCTCTAGACAGAAAATCAATAAGGCAACAGAGATCCTAAAGGACACAACAGAAAAGTTAGACTTAATTGACATTTTCAGAACATTACATCCAAAAAAATCAGAATATACATTCTTCTCAAGTGCACAAGCAGGAGTTCCTGTTGTGGCTCAGTGGTTAATGAATCTGACTAGGAACCACGGGGTTGTGGGTTCGATCCCTGGCCTTGCTCAGTGGGTTAAGGATCCGGCGTTGCCGTGAGCTGTGGTGTAGGTTGCAGACACGGCTCGGATCCCGAGTTGCTGTGGCTCTGGTGTAGGCTGGGGGCTACAGCTCCAATTAGACCCCTAGCCTGGGAACCTCCATATGCTGAGGGAGCGGCCCAAGAAATGGCAAAAAGACAAAAAGTGCACAAGGAACATTCTCAAGAATTGATCACATACTGGGGCACAAAGCTAACCTCAACAAATTTAAGAATATAGAAATTATTTCAAGTATCTTCTCTGACCACAATGGCATGAAACTATTAAAAAAAAAAAAAGAATTACTAAAAGATCAAAAAATCTTTTTTTTTGTTATTTTTTAGCCACACCCACGGCATGTGGAAGTTCCCAGGCCAGGGATCAAACCCCTTACCACAGCAGCAAGCTGAGCTGCTGAGGTGACAACACAAGTTCCTTAACTCGCTCCACCACAACAGAACTCTCCAAAAATCTTTTATATGGATAAACCTTACCTATTGACATTTACCATTTTAGAAAGCAAAATTGTTTTAAAATTTTCCTTATTAATTTTAAAATTACAAGTCCCATTACATGTTAATATAAATTTTTTATAAAAAACATAATTGCCAATTTTCCAAAACAAAACAAAAAATGACAAGACCGGTACTATTTTAAATTCTTTAATTAAAAATTAAAATGTGGGAGTTCCTGTTATGGTGCAGTGGAAATAAATCGAACTAGGAACCATGAGTTGTGGGTTCGATCCCTGGCCTCGATCAGTGGGTTAAGGATCGGCGTTGTGGTGAGTTGTGGTGTAGGTCGCAAACACAACTCGGATCTGACGTTGCTGTGGCTGTGGTGTAGTTTAGTGGCTACAGCTCTGATTAGACCCCCTAGCCTGGGAACCTCCTTATGCTGCCAGTGCGGCCCTAAAAAGACAAAAAAAAAATTAAAATGTACTAAATGTCTTTAATGTCTGGCTTAATAGAAGACAGCTGGGTTTTCACAACTGTTTCTGCATTCTGTCAAGTGTAAATGTTGTTTTGGATTGAAGTACATGAAGAAAATCCAGATTCAGACAATAAGGAGTTGAAAAAAGGAGGAGTATTTTAATAGCCTTTTCAAATAATTGGGGGTATTTTTTGATACTACACCAAAACTCAGTAAGTGGTCATTTCGTAAAGGTTTGTTGCCATATGAAACCTCAAAGCATATTAATAAACTTTTTGTTCTGTAATACATTGAAATTCACTGGTGTCTCTTGCACTCTAAATGGATCTTTTACTGATGCATGATTTTGTAACATCATGCATTGATCAGTCTGAAAAATACTGGTTGACTGAGTGCAGATCATCCAAATGTCAACACCTATCATTTTATAAAATTTTTAAAATCATATTTGGTAATAACACCAATCTGACCAGATCCATCTTTAAACACTAGGAAGCTGTCAAGCTTAGAGTGATAGAGACAAGTTTTCCAAATTCTAACTTGCATTTCAAAGCTTGAATTTTTTTTAATTGGCAACAAATATGATCAACTGTCATCCTTGAGGTCAAGAGGTTCACCTCATTCAGTTTCCAGAAAATGTATAACAGATACCCAAATTGGAATAACCATAGTTTGTGTGTAAGCTGATCTTCCAAGAAAAAACAGTGTTCCATGAAAAAAGCAGCTAGTCTGGCTCACAACTCAAACAACTGCACAAATGTTTCCCCTTATTGTTCCTTCAGCATAAAGCAGAAAAGCATTATGCATAATCCACATTATGTCACAAAGAATATAAAAAGTATGTACTCGAGATTAAGACTTAAAAAATCAGGAGTTCCCATCGTGGCACAGTGGAAATGAATCTGACTGGGAACCATTGTGTGTTCAATCCCTGGCCTTGCTCTCAGCAGGTTAAGGATCCCGTGTTGCTGTGAGCTGTGGTGCAGGCCGGCAGCTATAGCTCCGATTAGACCTCTAGCCTGGGAACTTCCATATGCCTCAGGTGCAGCTCTAAAAAGCAAAAAAAAAAAGAGAGAGACTTCAAAAAATCAAAGACATTGTTAAACTGGCTTTTTTTTTTTTCCTGCTTGAAGTATATGGCAGTGATTAACACAATGACTACTAGCAGTCTGATGCCTTGATTCATGTTAATAAGGTTCCAACAATTTTACCAACCACTTTTCTCCATCAGTAAAAATGTTAGCCCAGTGAAAAAGGCAAACAGTGACTTTGTATTATTACAAAAGTAGTTTTGACTTCATGTGTCCCTTAACTAGGGAGCAAAGCAAGAAATAACAATTATTAGAACCAATATAGCTCCAGCTCCTACAGATACCTTTAAGTCTCATCCAAGCAAGCACTAAAAAGGGAGAATTTTTGTTTTCTCTAATGAATGGTACCATACTACTAAAATTCACATACACATCCATATTATTTCCAATCCATCATCAACTCCGAACTAGCTCTACCTTCTCATTATTTCCACTTATCTCCAATTATTATAATAACTTGATAAGCTGACCCATTCCTATCCAAGTTTCTTTTCTGCTTCATAAGGCAGCCAGAAAAAGGTTTTTGTTTTTTTTTTTTTGTCTTTTTGCTATTTCTTTGGGCCGCTCCGCGGCATATGGAGGTTCCCAGGCTAGGGGTAGAATTGGAGCTGTAGCCACTGGCCTACGCCAGAGCCACAGCAACGCGGGATCCGAACCGTGTCTGCAACCTACACCACGGCTCACGGCAACGCCGGATCGTTAACCCACTGAGCAAGGGCAGGGACCGAACCCGCAACCTTATGGTTCCTAGTCGGATTCGTTAACCACCGAGCCAGGACGGGAACTCCCAGAAAAAGTCTTTTAAAATCAGATATTGGAGTTCCCGTCACGGCTCAGTGGTTAACGAATCTGACTAGGAACCATGAGGTTGTGGGTTCGATCCCTGCCCTTGCTCAGTGGGTTAAGGATCCAGCATGGTCGTGAGCTGTGGTGTAGGTCACAGACACTCCTCGGATCTGGCATTGCTGTGGCTCTGGCGTAGGCCGGCTGCTACAGCTCCAATTAGATCCCTAGCCTGGGAACCTCCCTATGCCGCTGGTGCAGCCCTAGAAAAGGCAAAAAGACAAAAAAATAAAATAAAATAAATAAAATCAGATATTGGAGTTCCCGTTGTGGCACAGCAGAAATAAATCTAACTAGGAACCATGAGATTTCAGGTTCGATCTCTGGCTTCGCTCAGTGGGTTAAGGGTCCGGCATTGCTGTGAGCTATGGTGTAGGTCAGACATGGCTTGGATCCTGCAAGGCCTGGAGCTGCAGCTCCAATTCAATACCTAGCCTAGAAACTTCCATATGCTGCAGGTACAGCCCTAAGAGCCAAAAAAAATAAAAATAAAAATAAACAAACAGAAATGTATTGCTGGTCTTTCCAGCCCCCATCTAATTTTTGAGAAACTACACTCATTTTCTAGAACCCAAAGCATCCTAACAATTACCTCATACTCTTATCTCTTTGATTTAAGAATGACATTATTTGGAGGCAGACATAAATTCTCAAACACATCCTCCAGAATGTTCCTGTTGCATTGACGATGCCTAGGACACATCATCAGTAATTGCTCATTTCTGCTTCCTTTTTTTGTCAAAGTTGGAAGTTAAAGATTCCTCTTTCTTAACTTCCAAAGGAAGTTAAGTGAAGGTAGCTCTGCAGATGCATTCATAACACAATTTCAAGTAGTAGTTCACGTTCTATAGTGCTAATGATGATGGCATCAGGAAACACAGCCCCTTAACCCTAGGACAGTCCTATTTTTTTTGGAGATGTACATGCACGGAGAGGTGAAAGGAGGAAGGTCATAATATAGTCATGAAGATCAACTGAATTAACCCCGCAGATCAGTGGAGTGACAGATTTCACAGCCAAGTCATCCTTGTACCCAGTAACTGTACAGAAGACTTTAATGGAGTATCTTGGGCCTCCAGAAACCACCTTTTTCTATGAGGAAATGAGGAATACCTCTCAAAACAAAATTCAGAAAAGGAGTTCCTGTCGTGGCGCAGTGGTTAAGGAATCCGACTGGGAACCATAAGGTTGCAGGTTCAGTCCCTGCCCTTGCTCAGTGGGTTAACGATCCGGTGTTGCCGTGAGCTGTGGTGCAGGTTGCAGACGTGGCTCGGATCCCGCGTTGCTGTGGCTCTGGCGTAGGCCGGCGGCTGCAGCTCCGATTAGACACCTAGCCTGGGAACCTCCATATGCCGCGGGAGCGGCCCAAGAAATAGCAAAAAAGACAAAAAAAAAGAAAAAAAAATTCAGAAAAGACTACAAAACATGAGAAGAATAGATAGATACAAAATTACTAGCTATCTTTTAAAGATATTGCCACATCAGGAGTTCCCGTCGTGGCGCAGTGGTTAACGAATCCGACTAGGAACCATGAGGTTGCGGGTTCGGTCCGTGCCCTTGCTCAGTGGGTTGGCAATCCGGCGTTGCCGTGAGCTGTGGTGTAGGTTGCAGATGCAGCTCGGATCCAGCGTTGCTGTGGCTCTGGGGTAGGCCGGTGGCTGCAGCTCCGATTCGACCCCTAGCCTGGGAATCTCCATATGCCGCAGGAGCAGCCCAAGAAATAGCAGAAAGACCAAAAATAAATAAATAAATAAAGATATGCCACATCAGATGTACCTCTTGACTACAACTGTTCACCTAATTCTTCTTTTTTTTTTTTTTTTTGGTCTTTTCTAGGGCCGCACCCGCGGCATATGGAGGTTCCCAGGCTAGGGGTCTAATGGGAGCTGTAGCTGCCAGGCTACACCACAGCCACAGCAATGAGTGATCTGAGCCACATCTGCGACCTACACCACAGCTCACGGCAACGCCGGATCCTTAACCCACTGAGCGAAGCTAGGCATTGAACCCGCAACCTCAATGGTTCCTAGTCGGGTTCATTAACCACTGCGCCACGACGGGATTGAATCCTCACCTGATTCTTAACTCAAGATTTTTTTTTTTTTTTTTGATTTTCTGTTGTGGTGCAGAGTTCCCTTCCTGGTGCACAGTTCCCATTGTGGTACGGCGGACACGAATCTGACTAGGAGCCATGAGGTTTCGGGTTCGATCCCTGGCCTCGTTCCATGGGTTAAGGATCTGGCGTTGCCATGAGCTGTGGTGTAGGTCGAAGATGAGGCTTGGATCTGGCCTTGCTGTGGCTGTGGTGTAGGCTGGCAGCTACAGCTCCGATTTGACCCCTAGCCTGGGAACCTCCATGTGCTTCGGGTGCGGCTCTAAAAAGCAAAAAAAAAAAAAAAAAAAAAAAGAGAGAGAGAGAGATTTTTTATTTTTGCCATGCAATGTTTACCTTCACAAGTCACCTATTCTCAGACACATACTGTGTATTATTCTCTTACGAAACTTACATCATGAATGTTAGTGACAAAAACAAAGCAGAGAAAATAATAACAAAAGGAAGATTTATATGCAACAAGCCAAAATAAACATACTGCATGGGCAACAAATAGATTATCCTATTGTCTCCATTCTCAAATGTACATTTTTAAACTTTCTGAAAGTGCGGATTTTCTTTCCTTCCTTTCTTTCTTTCAATGACCACTCTCGAGACATATCCATGTTCCCTGGCCAATGCCAGGGATTGAATCCAAGTCGCGACCTATGCCGCAACTGCAGCAGTGCCAGATCCTTTATCCCACTGAGCCAGGCCAGGGATCAAACACACACCTCCACGGTGAACACAACCACTGCAGTCAGATTCTTAACCCACTGTGCCACAGCAGGAACTCCTGAATATATGACATTTTTAAATCTCTGAGGAAATCTGCTAGCTACCAGACACAAGTTAGCCATTTCTTGATCACTTCACTTGTTACCTGCATTGGCAGAAATACTCTCAAACCGAATTATATCTTAAATTTAAAATCTCTAATCATGTGGGAAATACCTTCAAGAAGATTACACTACAACTCAGTAAAAATGAAATTAACTGTGTATAGAAAAGATGGCTTGTCACATGTCAGACAATGTAATTAAACGCAGAAGAAACAGACAAATCTCTCAGAAGAGATAAAAAATTTTTCACATCTATGAAAGGCTGGTTTAAGCAATTTATGTATCAAGGGCTTTCATCACTCTGGCACCTAAAAGCTTCTAACTAATATCCAAGACAAGGTGCTTAATTTCCAAGGATATTTAACTTAATAAAGGGAAAAAAACCAATAGAAAATGCAGTCAAAATCAAGAAAGTTTTCTGTATACTTCAGAAATATTCTCAATTTTAAAGGTCTTCAAAGAAGTGAAAATTATTAGCACCAACCATAAGGAAAATATATATATTTTACTTATAAAATAGAAAAATCTTTACACTCAATGTGAAAAAAAGCTTAGGCTTAAAGTTTAATTCTACACTGAAAAAAGGGAAAGGGAGGGGGTACATAACTAAAGCTATACTAATAATATGAGGTTTAATCAATCTGTACACATTTAATGTAACGTTCCTTTTTTCCCCACCCCACAAAAAAAGCTGTTACTAAATATACTATGAGTCAAAATCATTGACATATCACAGTATATATATATGATATTATGACTATTATTGTATTTAACTTATATTTCAAGAGATATATTTAGATCCAAATATTCCTCAAAATACAATATTCCTCAAAATAATTGATGGCTCAGAAAAAACAATTCAAACTTAACCAATGTTTTTCCATAAAAGAAAAAGTTCTACCCTTGCTCCTATTTAATTTGACAATAATTTGTTAATATACCTATACACACACACCAAAAAAGTTCTTCAATTCAGAGATCACTGAAAGAAACGGCTATTGAATAGCGAGCTAAATAGCAACCAAACTGGGATTCAATAAGCTTTCCAGACAAAAAGAATAAAGGGTCAAAACTCACAAGATAAAAATTAGTAAAAGTCCTGTTTTAAAGTTTAAAAAAAAAAAGTGCAAGAAAGGGATAGAACAGAAAGACAGCCACTTACTTGAGAAAAAACATTATTAAAAAATATACATATTCTTGCACTGCATTATTTAATGTGTGCTCTTTAGTAACAGACATTACTAAATGAGTATTAGAGATAAATACAGTCTCTTTGCCTTTGCTTACGAGGCTACTATAGCTTCAACACTAAGTTTACGTCTGGGCACCATCCTCAAAGTGAAGAATTAACAACTAGAGCTTCACTAAAAAAACATGACTAAGATCTTCATTTACTTATTTAACACACTTATATAGTATTTACTATATTTCAGTAATATAGTAAATATATACTATATTATCACTTTATAAACCATGTCATATAAAGAATGGATAGAGAAGTTAGGAACATTTAACTAGAAGATAAGGAGAACATAACAGCTCTTGTCAAATATCTAAAGGGCTATCGTGTGGATGAGGCAACCCATTTATCTGTGCCATCACATAAAAAGGAAACAACAAATAACAGTGAGAGATTTGGGCTCTAAAAAAATCTGTAAGAGCTGTAGTGTGTGTGTGTGTGTGTGTGTGTGTGTGTGTGTGTGTGTGTGTGTGTGTGTGTGTGTGTGTGTGTGTGTGTAAGAGCTGTAGTGTGTGTGTGTGTGTATTTTTTTTTTTTTTTTTTTTTTTTTTTTGCTTTTTAGGGCCGCACCCGAGGCATATGGAGGTTCCCAGACTAGGGGTCTAATTGGAGCTACAGCTGCCAGCCTACACCACAGCTCATGGCAATGCAAGATCCTTAACCACTGAGTGGCCAGGGATCAAACCTGCAACCTCATGGTTCCTAGTCAGATTCGTTTCCGCTGCACCATGATGGGAACTCCTCAAACAGGCAGTATATTAAAACAATTTAAAAAGAGAATAATAGTGGGCTAAAGAAAAGAGTTTAAGGGTATTTAGGATTCTAATTACTTTGAACAAAATCTGTACTTCAACAAATCAACTAGTAAATGCTGTATTACAGGTATGCAAACCCAATAATCCTATAATTCAGCATCTTCTGTGATCAACCATAACATCAGTTCTAATATACTATACTATCATACTTGTCAGTTGTAGTCCTCTCTCTCTTCTTTCAAACGGCATCGACTCTCAAAAACAAAGTTTTGACTCTCAAAAACAAAGTTTTATCTCTTTTCATGTATATTTCAAGGTAACAGAATCCTATAAAGTCAGTGGACTGCACAGCAAAGGGAACCCTAAACAAAATGAAAAAACAACCCACAGAATGGGAGAAAATCTTTGCAAGTGAATCAACTGACACGGGATTAATCTCTAAAACTTATAAACACCTTCTGCAGCTCAATACCAAAAAAAAAAACAAACAACCCCATCAAAAAATGGGCAGAAGATCTAAACAGACAAGTCTCCAAAGAAGACATACAGATGGCCAAAAAACACATGAAAAGATGTTCAACATCACTCATCATTAGAGAAATGCAAATCAAAACCACTCTGAGGTACCACCTTACACAAGCCAGAATGGCCATCATCCAAAAGTCTATAAACAATAAGTGCTGGAGAGGGTGTGGAGAAAAAGGAACCCTATTGCACTGTTGGTGGGATGGTAAATTGGTGCAACCACTGTGGAAAACAGTATGGAGATTCCTCAGAAAACTAAAAATAAAATTACCATTTGATCCAGCAATCCCACTCCTGGGCATCTATCCAGAGAAAACCATGAGAAAACCATGCCTCACAAAGACACACGTACCCTGATGTTCACTGCAGCACTATTTTCAACTGCCAAAACATGGAAACGACCTAAACGTCCATCAACAGGAGTGGATCAAGAAGATGTGGTACATATACACAATGGAATATCACAGCCATTAAAAGGAACGAAATACCAGCATTTTTAGCAACATGGATAGACCTAGAAATTATCATGCTCAGTGAAATCAGTCAGACAAAGAGACACCAACATCAAATGCTTTCACTGACATGTGGAAGCTGAAAAAAGAACAGAATGAAATTCTTTGCAGAACAGATACTGACTCACAGACTTTTGAAAAACTTATGGTCTCCAAAGGAGACAGTTTGGGGGGTGGGGGGGTGTGCTGGGGTTGTGGAGTAGAAATCCTATAAAATTGGATTGTGATGATCACTGTACAACTATAAATGTAATAAATTCATTGGGTAATAAAAAAATAAAAATTAAAAAAAAATCAGTTATAGGAGTTCCCGTCGTGGCACAGTGGTTAACGAATCCGACTAGGAACCATGAGGTTGCGGGTTCGATCCCTGCCCTTGCTTAGCGGGTTAACAATCCGGCATTGCCGTGAGCTGCGGTGTAGGTTGCAGACGCAGCTCGGATCCTGTGTCGCTGTGGCTCTGGCATAGGCTAGTGGCTACAGCTCCGATTCGACCCCTAGCCTGCGAACCTCCATATGCCGCAGGAGCGGCCCAAGAAATAACAAAAAGACCCCAAAAAAAAAAAAAAATCAGTTATAGTAAGAAATAAAGTCAGAGGACAAAAGATAAACCATATAGCTATTGTGAAGACCAAATCTGAAAAATGTCCTAGTAGCTAAACAACCCAAAGCTACAACACATCTCCCACTAAAAACTGTTCTGCAAAGGGTTACCATTCAGTTATCATCAACAAACAATATTATGTTCGTTGCAGCAACAGTAAAGTAAGTGTAGGAATGAAATAAATTAAATCTTAGGGAGTTCCCTTTGTGGCTCAGGGGTTAACGATCCCGACTAGGATCCACGAGAATGTGGGTTCGATCCCTGGCCTCACTCAGTGGGTTAAGGATCTGGAGTTGCAGTGAGCTGTGGTTGCAGGTCGAAGACATGGCTTGGATCCTGCGTTGCTGTGGCTGTGGCGTAGGCCAGCAGCTGCAACTCTTGATTTGACTCCTAGCCTGGGAACTTCCATATGCGACAAGTGTGGCCCTAAAAAACAAAAACGAAAACAAATTAAATGTTGAAATGAAAAATGGGTGTAGCTTTCAGAAACATTTTGGGGGATTTGATTTTTGATAAATGACAATAATATTATAACAATATTGTAAATTCAGAATACAAACGTACTTGTTAGAAAATTATTCAACCGAAAGAAATCTTACTTTTTTTTTCCTTTTAATTTCTATTGTTGCCCTAATTTTAGATTAGAAGCCTAGAGTCCAGTGGAATTAAGGAAGCTTATTCCACAGGCAAGAATTCCATTAATGTTATATTATCTTGAGCAGAGTTGAGTGTGTTCTAACTGAATGTATACAATAGTAATGTTCAGTTAAAAGCAGGACTATCAACAATATTTGCCAATTGCCCAGTTTAAAACTGTCTACCTATTAAAGTTGAAATATCAGTGTTTACATTAGTTTTCATTAATAAATTCACTGTTGCTTAAATGTCAACTCAATCACATTAAGTTTTTTAGAAGAAACAGAAAATTCAGCTAATAAGGAAAAAAGTACTAGTACAAAATAACAAATGACACTATATTTTGTCATGTAGGATATGATAAAGTTACTATGAGAAATCACACTACTATTTTTAGTCACAGGTCGTCAAGATGAAACATTACTGCTAGCAATTATCTGTGTAAAACAAGGGGAAAACTAAAAGCTCTACTTCAACAAAATCCTAGCTACTCAGAAGTCACCTTACTTGCTCTAAATATCAAATACCAACAAATTTGCACTGTGGCTTTCAGAAATCAAAGCATTTTCAGAGTGTAAACACTTTTTATCAAAGTTTCCTAAAAGAAAAAAAAAAAAAAGAAAGAAAGAAAAGAAACAGACTACCTGGTGGCATATAGAAATTACAACCAGTTGCAGTCAGGTTGGGATTTGAACCTGAATAATGAGGGAGGTGGGAATTTACATGCTGAAAATTCAAGCACCCAAGGAGAGAGGAGGGTAGAAAAAGAAAAGATAAAGTTCCCAAAAGAAAGGATGAAGCCCAGGCTGAATGAAAGGCAACCTAAAATTTCTTATAGTCAAGGACCAACACACTGAAGCCATGTCCCAAATATAAATCAATAGCCATCATCAAAAAGTCTACAAACAATAATTCTGGAAAGGCTGTGGAGAAAAAGGAAGCCTCCTACACTGTTGATGGGAATGTAAATTGGTGAAACCATTATGAGGACAGTTATGGAGGGTCCTTAAAAAACTAAATATAGACTGACTGTATGTCCAGCAATCCCACTCGTGGTCATATACACAGAGAAAACTATAATTCAAAAAGATACACACATACCAATGTTCACTGCAGCACAATTTACAATAGCCAAGACATGGACACAACCTAAACATCCATCCACAGAAGAATGTACAAAGATGTGGTACAGATATACAGTGGAATACTATTCAGCCATCAAAAAGAATGAAATAATCCCATTTGCAGCAACATGGATGGACAAAGATTATCGTACCGAGTGAAGTCTGACAGAGAAAGACAAATATCACAGGATTATCACTTATATGTGAAATCTAATAAAAAATGATACAAAAAACTTATTTATAAAACAGAAACAAACTCACAGTTTTCAAAACCAATCTTATGGTTACCAAAGGTGAAACTGTTGGGAGGAGGGAGGAATTGGGTGGGTGGAAATAGCATATACACACTACTGTATAAAACAAATGATTAACAAGAACCTATTGTATAGGAAAGGAAAAGCTACTCAATAGTTTGCAATAACCTATATGGGGAAAATAACAGATATATTTATATGTATAACTGATTCACTTTGCTGTACACCTGAAACTAATACAACATTGTAAGTCAACTATACACCAGTAAATTAAAAAAAAAAAAAAAGATAAACAGTTTCTCACAGTTTGAAGTAGGCAAGAAGAGACATTCCTTTGCACCACAAGAACCAATCCCCGAGACCACTGGCATGTTATTACTGAACCGGTCATGATTTACGGGCATTTGGCTCGGATCATGGGCAAAGGAGAGGAAAGAAGGTTCTGTTGGAGAGAAGCCTACGATTTCAGAACCCTGGGGAGATCCAACCTAGGCTCTGGGAAGGAAAGGTGGAGAGGGGCGAGCACTCCTCACCGTGATTATCTTTCTGCCCGATATTGTGCGTGCGGATGAGAGAGGACAGTCTCCTCACATCCCCCTTGAAGACGCACTCGTGCACCGGGTAGTGTGCGGGGCAACTGCCTCTATCTGCGACAACAGCAATGGAGTTGGTGCCGGCTAAAAGAGCCGGGGACTGGGAGGTGGTAGTCACGGAGGAATTGTGCAGCGGCAGGGCCGGGGCGCTGGGGGGATTGGAGGAGGCCGAAGCTGTCTTCAGTTGTAGTCGGTGGTGATGGTTACTGAAGATCTTATGACAGGCTCTGCTGCCTTTGCCGCCGCCACCTGTGCCAATCCTGCCTCCGGTAAGGGTTCCGCCGAGGGCAGCCGCCGCTTCCTCATCCCCGGGCTCCAGCAAGTCCCCCTCTTCTTTGCTGGGCTTGTGGTCCCTCCGCAGTGAGCGGATCTTCTCCCCAGTCATCGCCGCCGAGGGCAGAGAGGGGATCCAGGAGGCTCACCGCTGGCGACGAAGCTGGCGCTGCGGTGGCACAAGGCGATTAGAGCGGTGGCCAGGAGCCTCCAGCGCAGCATGAACTCCCAGAGCGCCCCCGAGCCCGGGACAAACGCATCTCCCGGAGCAAGAGCCGGCTCTCGCCTAGGCACGAAGGGACGCGCGTTCGCTGGGGGGAGCTAGAGCTCAGGTGCCCACCACGCCAGGATGCCAGTCCCCACCGACGCAGCCGCCGCCACTGCCTCACACCGAAAATCGGGGCACGGCCATCTTCCTCCGGCTTCTCTCGCGAGAACTCCCCCGGGAGGGACGTGGGAGGAAACACCGCGATAAGTGAGCTGCCGGCTCCCTCCCTCGCGCGTTCTATTCCCAGAGTTGCTGAATGCTGGCGCCTTCCGGGCAATGTGTCTCCGTCTCAAACGAGAGTGTGAACTAGAAGACCGAGCCCTAGACCTCCCAGTGGACGCGCTTCTTGTGAACTGTCTGAACCCTTAGTCAGCGTTTGAGATACTCAGTGCACATTGTAAACGACGACTCTAGGCCTCCCGCAAAGGGTTACAGACTGACGCCGAGGCACGCGGGATATGATGTCACTGAAGTTCACAGGACACTCGTGTGGTAAACATTTGCTAAACATTTACTTCATACCATGCATTGAATTAGGAGACTTATAAAACTTCACCTTTGACTCAAGGGGCTCATTAGAGGAGGAAAGATACAGGCAGTCGAGTACAAAATATAACTTAAAATGAAATCGGTATAGTGCTGGGTGGCACCAAAAAAAAAAAAAAAAAAAAGGCAAATTTTAGTGTTGGAGTGTCCGAAAAAGCACCACCGAACAGTTTAGGGGCTGACCTTGGAAAACAGGCTGTTCAGCAGACTGGGAAAGGGGAGGTCACTTAAATATTTGTTGGGTGAATGAATTGCAGGCAGACGTCAGAGTTAAAGCAATGGGGAGTGGACGCTGAAGGATGGCAAACAATATTTGTGTAACTGGAATATCACTGGACTAGTTCATGGCCAACCTCGACCTAGTGCCAAATTTGAAAGAACGTAAATCTGACCACAACACCTTGACAAAATAACTAAGGCTGTGGGGAACCAAAGGGGAGGGGAGTTAGGAAAGTCCTAAAGACCTTAAACCTGTTTATCTCTCCAAAGTCCCATTTACTCTGACAACTGCTTCTCTCAAATCTCTTCTTTTTTTTTTTTTTTTTTTTTTTTTTTTTTTGCTTTTTAGGACAGCACTCGGAGCATATGGAGGTTCCCAGAGGAGGGGTCAAATCCAAGCTACAGCTGCAGGCCTACACCACAGCCACGCAGGATCTGAGCCACATCTGCGACCTACACCACAACTCACTGCAACCAGATCCTTAAAGCAGTGCGTCCTCACCGACGTTAGTCAGATTTGTTAACCGCTGAGCCAGGGTGGGAACTCCTCAAATCTTTCCTAAACCAACTTTATCAACACTTTCATTACATGGCCAACCCACCTCCCGCCAAAAAATAACTCTGTGGGAATTGTCCTCTCTCTTTCCCTGCCACTCAGTTTTCACCTCCCATCTTCTTTCAGATCTATTCAAATCAGAATCATTTTTCCCTTCTTACTTTTCTTTCTTTGGGGTAGGGGGAATGAAGTGTCGAGGGTTGTTCCAATTATGTTCAAGCATTTTGCCGGCAATCTGCACCTCAAGGATCCTTCTACGCAGAAAGCAAGCAAGACTGAACACAAATATACAAAACTATTGTATTCTTCCACAATAGCCAGTATTTATTGTTAACTCTAAACCAGACTGTAGGTTTGGCACTTTATATGCTATTTCCTTATGATAAGTATTATTTTTAATCTTGCTTTGACAGTTGAAAAAATTTGCCCAGTGCATCAAAGTAGGAATGTAGCACCTGTCAAGTCTAACTGCAGGGCTAGAGAAACAGAAAGGGGTCAGGTCATGCAGGATTTTCTATGTCATCTCAAAAGTTCAGACATTATCCTACAAGAAATGGATAGACTTTTAGGGAATATTAAAAAGGGGAATAGAAAAAAAAGAAAAAGTAGGGGAATAGCATGATGCAGTTTGCCTTTTAGAAAAAAGTCACCCACTCATTCATACTTTAGAAAAGTATATATCAAGAATAGACATTGAGCATCTGGAGTTCCCATCTTGGCTCAGTGGTTAACGAATCCGACTAGGAACCATGAGGTTGTGGGTTTGATCCCTGGCCTTGCTCAGTGGGTTAAGGATCTGGCGTTGCCATGAGCTGTGGTGTAGGTTGCAGATGTGGCTCGGATCCCAAGTTGCTGTGGCTGTGGTGTAGGCCAGTGGCTACAGCTCCAATTAGACCCCTAGCCTGGGAACCTCCATATGCCGCAGGTGCGGCCCTAGAAAAGAAAAAAGAAGAATAGATTACATGAGTTCCTGCTATGGTGTGGTTAGTTAAGAATCTGACTGCATCGGCTTTGGTCACTGTCGAGGCACATGTTCAATCTTCGGCCCTGCACAGTGGGTTAAAGGATCTGCTATTGCCACAGCTGTGGCATAGGTCACAGCTGCAGCTCAGTTTCCGTCCCTGGCCCCGAAACTTCCATACGCCACTGGTATGGCCATATAAAAAAGATTAAAAAAAATATATTAAGTGGGCTACTCTAGAGACAAGAAAACTGAGAGACTGCATAAATCAAATAAAAATGTGTGTTAACATATGCATGTAAAAGTTGGATAGAATCTATGTCACACGGGGAATAGCACTTATCTCTGGAAGATAGGATTGCTAATTCACATATTCCTTGCATTGCCTGAAGTACCTTTTACAAAAAGAAAGTATCACTTTTTATCAGAAAAAAAATAAGTAATGTTTAAAAGAAGTATGTAGTAATTCAGGTAGCAAGAGATTATGAATGCATAAACCAAGTTAGTAAGAGTGAGGCTGGGAGTTCCCTTATGGCACAGCAGGTTAAGAATCCAGCATTGTCACTGCTGTAGCTCTGGTTGCTGCTGTGGTGTGGCTTTCATCCCTGACCTGGCAACAAGTTGTGGGTGAGGCCAAAAGAAAAAAATGAGGCTGGAGAAAGTTTGAGTGTAAAAAAACTAGTTCAATTTTGGCATATTGAATTGAAGGCTTTTGTTGTCCACCCATAGAACATATATACATGCAAATGTATATATTATATATGTACATATAATATATATATATTGCTTTTTATGGCTACACCTATGTCATATAGAAGTTCCCAGAAGGAGTTAAATGGGAGCTGCAGCTGGCGGCCACAGCCAAAGCAACACCAGATATGAGCTACATCTGCCACCTGTACCACAGCTCATGGCAATGTCGGATCCTTAACCCACTGAATGAGGCCAAGGATCAAACCTGCATCCTCACAGATACTAGTCATGTTCGCTACGACTGTGCCACAACAAGAACTCCTGGACGGCATATATTTTTGACATTTGGAACCGAACCTTAGGAAACAGAAATCTGGGCTAAAATTCAGGAGTTATCATTACATAGTAATTGATGCCACAGAAGTAATAGAACCCCCCAAGAAAGATTGTGTGGAGTGAGAGGTTAACATCCAGTCTATAACAAAACCTTGAAAACACATGCGCACACACATATAACACACATACATAAACACACATTGGAGTTCCCTTCATGGCGCAGCAGAAATGAATCCAAATAGGAACCATGAAGTTACAGGTTCGAACCTTGTCCTTGCTCAGTAGGTTAAGGATCTGGCATTGCCATGAACTGTGGTGTAGGCCGCAGATGTGGCTCGCATTTGGCGTTGCTGTGGCTCTAGCATAGGCTGACAGCTACAGCTCTGATTAGACTCCTGGCCTGGGAACCTCCATACACCATAGGTGCAGCCCTAAAAAGCAGTAAATAAATAAATAAATATGAAACACACAGATAATTTAACACATATATATAAAACGCAATTTAAAGCGCGCGCGCGCACACACACACACACACACACACACACACACACACATATATGTGATGAGTACAGGAAGAATAGCCAGAACCATATTAATATCAAAAACTTAATACCAAATAGTCTTCCAATATATCTGTTTTATCACTGGATCCAGAATCTAAAAGTACCTTATTAGTGGCTGCCCCCCATGGACAGATGTGGAAACTCCTCAGGGTCCCCTCAGTAAAATCAAACACTATAGACATCAAAAATAATATCCTCGGGAGTTGCCGTTGTGGCTCAGTGGTTAACGAATCCGACTAGGAACCATGAGGTTGCGGGTTCGGTCCCTGGCCTCGCTCAGTGGGTTAATGATCCGGCGTTGCCATGAGCTGTGGTGTAGGTTGCAGACACGGCTCGGATCCCACATTGCTGTGGCTCTGGCGTAGGCTGGCGGCTACAGCTCCGATTCAACCCCTAGCCTGGGAACCTCCATATGCCGTGGGAGCAGCCCAAGAAATGGCAAAAAGACAAAATAAATAAATAAATGGGAAGGGAAAAAAATAATAATAATAATAATATCCAGTCTTTACTTTTAACAGCTCCATAGTGTAATAGGGAAAAATGATGTAGAAATATGTTTATAATATCTTGTGAAAAATACAAGAATTGTAATTATATGAGATCCTGATATTATTTAGAAGTTATAATTTTATCAGGAGGGAAGATAAGTTGAGTGATCAGAAAATCTTTCTAGAGGAAGTAAAGAATGTATATGAGTTGGCCGATTGAGCAAGGGGAAAAAGATATTATAATATTATATAATAATAATGATGACTGTCATTTATTGAGAGCTTACCACATGTGAGGCATTGTTCCAAGTAAGTTTTATGTGACTATATTATTTAATCCCCACAACAACTCTATCTATGACCTACTTTCTGTCCCTATTTTACAGGTAAGACAACTGAGGCACAGGAAGTGATGCCCATTCATCCAAATGATGAATAGAGATAAAGAGAATAATATGGGAGTTCCCGTCATGGCTCAGCAGTTAACGAACCCTACTAGCATCCATGAGTACACAGGTTCGATCCCTGGCCTAGCTCAGTGGGTTAAGGGTAAGGATCCTGTGTTGCCATGAGCTGTGGTATAAGTTATAGATGTGGCTCGGCTCCTGCTGCATTGCTGTGGCTCTGGTGTAGGCTGGCAGCTACAGGTCCAATTGGACCCATATGCCGCAGGTGCAGCCCTAAAAATAAATAAATAAATAAAAATAAAAGAGCGTTCCCGTTGTGGCGCAGTGGTTAACACATCACATTTAACACTATAATGTACAAACAACCAGTATCCCAAAGTTAGGAGATTTTGCCACTATCTTGCTTAACCTCCTAGCACAATGCCAAATTCACTTTTCACTCTAGCCAAAGCATTCTGTTCACATTCCCTTATTCTCTCTCATGCCTCTGTGCCCTCGTATATACTGTTCCCTATGTCCTGAATTCATTTCTGTTTCACTTGCGTACATACCTCCTTCAATCTCTCAAGATTTAGTTTAAATTTTATCTCTTCACACACATTATTTTTAACTTGGCATAAAATTCAGGGGTCCAGGAAATTACATTGAAAGAAAATTCTAAATAAAATTTAACTCATCCTTCTATTATGAATAAAGCCACAAACTACAATAGTATTAGAGGTACCTGTGCCTTTGCAATGAAAAGAACCACAGATATTTTCATATGACATTATAGTTGCTGTAGAGAATTCAAAATAATATTTACATTCATCACTTCCCTAAAATTATGTTAATAATTATTCCCACTGATAAATCTTGTTCTTCGATGACCTAATAAAGAAGCACATATATTACTAGATCACAAATTTATTTTTTAAAATATTTTATTTTATTTTATTTTTTATTTTTTGTTTTTTTGCCTTTTCTAGGGCCGCTCCCGCAGCATATGGAGATTCCCAGGCTAGGGGTCTTATTGGAGCTGTAGCTGCCATCCTATGCCAGAGCCACAGCAATGAGTGATCCGAGCCGCATCTGCAATCTACACCACAGCTCATGGCAACATCAGATCCTTAACCCACTGAGCAAGGCCTGATCGAACCCACAACCTCATGGTTCCTAGTCGGATTCATTAACCACTGAGCCATGAAGGGAACTCTTTTAAAATATTTTGATAGCTATTTCAATACTCTGTAAATTTCCTTTGTAATCCAAAGTATTTTACACACTTAAAAGCATTGTTCTGGGAGTTCCCATTGTGCTGTAGCAGAAATGAATTCGATTAGTATCCATGAGGATGCGGGTTTGATGTCTGTCCTTGCTCAGTGGGTTAAGGATCCTCTGTTGCCATGAGCTACAGTGTAGGTCACAGATGCAGCTCGGGCCCCACGTTGCCATGGCTGTGGCATAGGCCAGCAGCTGTTGTTTGGATTAGACACCTAGCCTGGGAATTTCCATATGCCATGGATGCGGCCCTAAAAAAGAAAATGAGGAGTTCCCGTCGTGGCGCAGTGGTTAACGAATCCGACTAGGAACCATGAGGTTGCGGTTCGGTCCCTGCCCTTGCTCAGTGGGTTAACGATCTGGCATTGCCGTGAGCTGTGGTGTAGGTTGCAGACTCGGCTCGGATCCCGCGTTGCTGTGGCTCTGGCGTAGGCCGGTGGCTACAGCTCCGATGTGACCCCTAGCCTGAGAACCTCCATATGCCGTGGGAGCGGCCCAAGAAATAGCAACAACAACAAAAGACAAAAAGACAAAAAATAAATAAGTAAATACAATAAAAAAGAAAATGGATCCATAGGCCTCATCAAACTGCCAAAAAGGTCCATGGCACAAAAACAGAAGTTAGTAACTCCTCACGAGTCTTTAATGACACTCTCCCTTCCTTCTCCTTCTCTCCTATGCAACAGCACCATTCTGAATAGGAGTCTCTCCTTTGCTTTTTTCTGATTTTCCATTTTAACTTCTGAACACTTCTTCATTATTCCTGTTCAGCTCTTCAACTAGTCCTTTGAGCTTTCCCAGTATTGGAACTATGTTTATCACTGTTATATGCACAGCACCTCACAGGGTGAAATAGTGAAGGCTTAATGTTAATAATAAACAGTTGTTGAATCAATCAATTAGAATATAAAACCTCAAAGTAACTAAAATGTACCAAGAGAACTGTAAACTAAGTGATGAGATGCTAAATAAATTCATTAGATAATCCCAGTCTGACTACACTTTAGCTGACAACTAGTGTCTTGGATACTTATGTAAGGTCCAAGAGTAAATATATCACTGTGGCATTTTTTTTAACAACAGCAAATTCAAGTGAAACCAGCTTAAATTAAAGAGATTTTTTGACTTGCATAACAGAAAGATGCCTCCAAGAGTGGTCCCTCCAAACTGCATGTCAGTTTCTCAGTGACTCACTCAGGTACCGCTCCCTATTTGGAGCATCCTCCGAAGACCAGCTTCCCTCAAGGACACAACATGGCTGCTGAGAGTAACAGGGGCCTCATGCTTCCTCCTTCAGGTCTGGAAGGAGGGCCCAAGATTGCCCAGGTCTGGTGCCTGACATTCATGAGATGACCCTGTCCAATCTCCATGTCCTAGAGTGTGTTGTTTGGCTCAGGCTGGGTTATCTCAACAAATCCCTGTACCTGGCAAGATTACCTTGATCAGCATTGCCCAATCTGAACTCATGTCTGGGCAGGGTGAGGAGGGGCCGAGGGCTCCAAACTACAAAACTATTTCATAATGAGGATGAGATGGAAAAGATGATGAGACAAATGCAAGAGCAGACCTGGAAAGTACTACATCCAGAGACTTAAAGTGGGATTTTCCTTTGGGAGGATAACAAACAAACAAAAAACTGGCCTGTTATCATAGTGTTTTGGACTAAATATAACGAACTATGTTGATTATCATTTACATCAATAAGTAATGAATAAATAACTTCATCAAACAACACATTTACATTTTATTCAGATGTTACAGAGATAGAATTCAACCCAACAACTCAACAATGTAACTCAGCTAAATTTCCTAGACTTACTCTGGTTTTACAGACTAACAGTTCTTCCTTTCCCTCCTAAGAATGCAAGCAATGATCCATTTGTCTTGAATAGCAGGAAGAAGTACCTTCTGATAAGTGGGTGTCTCAACTTTTCTAATGAGAATTTTGTTAAATGCCTTACTGGTCACTAAAACCCAATACTGACTGGAGGATTAAGCTGGGTTCGCAGAATGAATATTTCTAAATAAATATTTGTATCTGTATCAGCTTTAGACACTTAATCCCCATCCTGGTATCTTTATTTAGTAAAAGCAGTCGTATCACAGTGTGCAATATAGAATGTACCATATAAAATAATAAAATTCCACTGTTATACTTTGCAAATGCTTTAACAGACCTACAATTAAGATAGCAATTACTAATCTCATGGATTCCTATTTGCTCTGTATACTGATAGATTTTGAAGTTAGACACTAAAGCAAGTTTGATCATCTTTTTTTTTCTCCTTCTTTGAAGATCTGTATTTCATATTTTCACAATATGACCTCCTACACTCCATATTGGTTGAAGGAGGCCCAGCAGAATTTGGCTTGGGTAGATGGTACAGCTGCCTAGCTAATGAGGTTATTGTCTTGATCATCCCTGACAATACTGCCAACAGTGCACTGACTAATGAAAGTAACAAACCTGGTAAATCAATACCTTCACGTGTTTTACGTCCATCTCCCTAGGTCTCGGTATTTTTATTTCCTCTAAATTGCCTATTTCCTTTCTCAGAGACCATGCTGAGCACTTTTCTTTCCTTCTACTATTTATGATCAGTGATTAGTGAGTTAGTCAGATTTCTCTTAAGTAATCAGAAAAGAAAATAAGAGAGGCAGGGGTTGCCAAGGAAACCAGAGCCAAGAGCTGTGGAAGTTCCTGAAGGAAGCAATTCCCCTGAGACAGATAACACACACACACACACACACACTCTCTCTCTCTCTCTCTCTCTCTCTCTCTCTCTCTCTCTCTCTCAAAAGATGCCAGGACTTTAATGAAAGGACAAGTCAATGTGAAATGAAAAGGAAAAGATAAAGGGCAACATGTGTAAATGAAATTACTTTTTTTGGATCAACAAAAATATAGAACAAGAGAACAAGGCTATGAATAGGGATTTTAGTAAAAGAAGAGGTTAAGACACAATAGGTAGATAAGTAAGAAATTAAATAGAATAGATCAGCTATGTCCGTGGCTTCTTGGTCCTGCTTTATTTTATTTATTTATTTATTTAATGTTGCTTTTAGGTCTGAACCTGCAGGATATGGAAGTTTCCAGGCTAGGAGTCAATTCGGAGCTGCAACTGCCTGCCTACGCCGCAGCCACAGCAAAGCTGGATCTGACAGTATCTTTGACCTACACCACAGCTCCTGGCAATGCCAGATCCCCAACCGCTGAGTGAGGCCAGGGATTGAACCTCATGGATATTAGTTGAATTCGCTTCTGCTACACCACAATGGGAATTCCTGCTTTTATTTTAAATTACTTAACTGCCCCAGAATACATCCAACTACATGCTTTGTCAGTTAGCCTGAATATTCCTCAAAAGAACATCTAACTCAACATGTCCTATACAGAATTTATCTCCATCAGCAATCCCACTAGCCAAACCTGTATATCACTTTTATTATTCTAAACTCCTCCCTCTCTCATTTAGCTACACATACAACCAATCACCAAATCTTTTTTTTTTGTCTTTTGAGGGTCACACTCTCAGCATATGAAGGTTCCCAGGCTATGGGTCTAATCGGAGCTGTAGCTGCCGACCTACGCCAGAGCCACAGCAATGCCAGATCTGAGCTGTGTCTGCAACCTACACTACAGCTCATGGTAATGCTAGATCCTTAACCCACTGAGTGAGGCCAGGGATCAAACCCGCAACCTCATGGTTCCTAGTCGGATTCGTTTCCACTGCGCCACAACGGCAACTCCCAACCAGTCACCAAATCTTGATCTTTCTATCATCTCCCTTATAGCTCTAAAATTGAACTATTTTACTCAATTTTACACTGGCCAACTTGAGTTTAAGCTACTGTCACTTGACACTATCCCCAAACTGTTGTGTCTCTGGCTCCCAGTTCCCACTCTTTCATGCATGCATATGCAGAACCCCACATCCACTTACCTCTTAGACTGCCAGGTTTAGCAAATAAAATTATGACACCCAGTTAAATTTGAATTTCAGATAATTTTAATATAAGTATGTCCCAAATATTGCATGGGACAATATAGCAAGTATTAGAAATATTCATTCAATATTTGGGATATACTTACAATAAAAAAATTTGTTTTTTGATCTGAAATTCAAATTTAACTAGTCAACTTGTATTTTATCTGGCGACTTTACTCATCCCTCAACCATTTGTTTGTGTTATTTAGAGTTACACATATAAAGTAAAAAACTAAATATTTAGAAATAATAACACCAAATTCAGGATAGCAGTTTTCATGTGATTTGAAGGGGTAAATACTATCAGTTAAGGATACAGTAGGAGGATTTCCTATCGTGGCTCAGAGGAAGTGAATCTGAATAGTATCTATGAAGACACAGGTTTGATCCCTGATCTTGCTCAGTGAGTTAAGGATCTGGCGTTGCCATGTGGTGTACTTTGCAGAAAAGGCTAGGATCTGGTGTGGCTGTGGCTGTGGCCAGCAGCTGTAACTCCAATTCAGCCCCTTGCCTGAGACGCTCCATTTGCCTTGGGTGCAGCCTAAAAAGCAGGAAAAAAAGAAAAGAAAAGAAAAAAAGAAAAGCCCAAGCCTTTTTCCATGAACTTATTAACAAAACAGCAATAGACCCACAGATAGAAAAATAAGTTATGGTTACCAAAGGGGGAAAGGGGAGGATAAATTAGGAGGATTGGCTTACTTCACTTAGTCTGATAATCTCTAGGTCCATTTTGCTGAAAATAGCATTATTTCATTCTTTTGTATGCCTGAATAATATTCCATCTCACTGTATATATAGACTACATCTTCTTTATCCATTCATCTGCACATGGGCATTTAGGTTGCTATTTAACCTTCTTTTTTTTTTTTTTTTTTTTTTTTTTTTTTGTCTTTTGTTGTTGTTGTTGCTGTTGTTGCTATTTCTTGGGCCGCTCCCGCGGCATATGGAGGTTCCCAGGCTAGGGGTCTAATCGGAGCTGTAGCCACTGGCCTACGCCAGAGCCACAGCAACGCGGGATCCAAGCCGAGTCTGCAACCTACACCACAGCTCACGGCAACGCCGGATCGTTAACCCACTGAGCAAGGGCAGGGACCGAACCCGCAACCTCATGGTTCCTAGTCGGATTCGTTAACCACTGCGCCACGATGGGAACTCCTATTTAACCTTCTTGATGCATGTTGTAATTTTACTTTTTAAATGAACCCTGATTTATGATCAGTATTTAGATGAAATCATAAAATCTTACTACTTCATAGTGTGTAGATTGAAAATCATTACGTGGAATAAAGTTCGCTTCTGTCATTCACATTACAAAGTTTGGTTTCACTATCATCTGTCACCTAAACTAAGTCTTGTTTTTGTTGTTTAGAATTAGCACATCATAAATGCTAATCAACTTGTACAATTGGGTTATGGATGTTTTTGTATTTCTGTATTCAAATTTGATGAATATTGTGCGAATTATTCTATTACATGGTAAGTATTATGTATTGATAACTACCACTTGCATTTATAGAATTGAACACAAATTTTATTGTTTCATGTATCTTCTGCTCAGTCTGCTCCTTTCCTTCATTTCCCATAAAATCTGTGTGATAACCAGAATTGTGATTTACTAACAGCTCCTAAATCCATATGTAAAAACCAATGTAATATTACCTTAATAAAATAATACAACTTTCCTTTACTATATAGATTTGCTTCCTTGAGTTTTTTTTCTCCCGTTTATCTTTTTTCTGGATACTACTTTTTTTTTTTTTTTAAATGGCCACTCCTGTGACATATGGATGTTCCTGGGCTAGGGGTTGAATTGGAACTGCAGATGCCAGCCATTGCCACAGCCACAACAATGCCAGATTGGAGGCTCATCTGTGACCTACAACGCAGCTTGTAGAAATGCTGGATCCTTAACTCAATGAGCCAGGCCAGGGATTGAATCCGAATCCTCAAGCACACTATGTCAGGTTCTTAACAAACTGAACCACAATGGGAATTTCTGGATAGCATTATTAATTTTAGTAGCACTGCTTCAATTCTGATTTTAAGATGCTTCTTGGATCTTTACTCCTTAGAATTTCCTCATTCTCATTAATAAAAGAAAAGGGGAGTTCTCTTGTGGTGCAGTGGGTTAAGGATCCAGTGCTGTCACTGCAGCAGCTCAAGTTCAATCCCTGGCCCAGGAACTTTTATTTGCCACAGGCACAGCCAAAAAAAAAAAAGGGGGGAGAGAGAGACAGAAGGAGAAAAGAAAAAGAAAGTATTAGTGTGGAGCAGTTGACACAGGGAAAAACAGTTTATGAAACAGGCATTGAGAAGATGCTATTTTTACTTCAACTACACTCAATTTTATTTCCACTTCTCAAACTTTATAATTTTAGCTCTGAGTTGTCTTAACTTTGTATTCTATTTTTGCAACCTCTAAAATAACATCATCTGGAGTTCCCGTTGTGGCGCAGTGGTTAACGAATCCGACTAGGAACCATGAGGTTGCAGGTTCGATCCCTGGCCTTGCTAAGTGGGTTAAGGATTCAGTGTTGCCGTGAGCTGTAGTGTAGGTTGGGGACACGGCTCAGATCCCGTGTTGATGTAGCTCTGGCGTAGGCCGGTGGCTACAGCTTTGATTGTACCCCTAGCCTGGGAACCTCTATATGCTGTGGGAAACGGCCCTAGAAAAGGCAAAAAGACAATAATAATAATAATAATAATAATAATAATAAAATCATCTGGTTCATTTTGTGATGATATCAAGAGTAGAAAAATAAGTCAAGCAATCATATAATTACTGAGGACTCCCTATTGCTAAAATCTAACTCACCGTGGTTCCCTGACTGTTATGAACATTTGGCCCAGGGAATGCAAAGAGCTGCCATTTGGAAAATGTTGGCTGACAGTCCAGAGCTTTCTACAGTGGAATTGCTGTGATAGATTCACTACGGTCCCTGAGCTTGTCCCCAGTACAAGTGAAGAAATCTAATTTTGCCAGCTTCTTCAGAGTCAGTCAGTTTTCCAGGGGTGAACTTCAGAGAGTCAGGGATAAAAGACTGATATATCAAAATTCCAATCTAAAATTAATGATGGAGTGGGTTTAGAATTACTTATCAGCACAGCCCCCTGTAGATAAATGGCATACAAAGCCAATGAAACAGAAGGCTGCTTGGTGAGCATGGAATCAAAGTAAGAGGAGTTAGTTATTTGATTCTAATGTTTAATGGCATTGTATTTTGTGAGCTGATGTGTCCTGTTCCACAGGAATGAAATTTCTGTCTGTGAGGCAGATGGAGATTTATAAGACCTGAGGAGCACCAACCCACGCCTCACCAGCACGCCATGCTTGGATGGCCAGGGCCAAATTGTGCCTCTGCAACTCTTTTTTCTTTGAATTCCTGAGTGATAAATACCCCTATCCCCTAATTCATGTGCACCTACTTGTCATTTTTTTCTTTAGATATATTAAAACATTCCATGTGGTCATTGTCAAGTATGACCCGGAAGCCACTATGGTTTTTTTGACATTGACATTTATTTATATGTTTGTTATTTATTGTCTTTTTAAGGCCTCACCTGTGGCATATGGAAGTTCCCAGGCTAGGGGTCGAATCAGAGATGTAGCTGCTGGCCTACACCACAGCCACAGCAATGTGGGATCCAAGCTGCACCTACACCACAGTTCAAGGCAATGCCAGATCCTTAACCCACTGAGCAAGGCCGGGGATCGAACCCGAGTCCTCATGGATGCTAGTCGGGTTCGTTAACCAATGAGGCATGACAGGAACTCCCGTTGGGCTTTTTAAACTGCCCTTCTGCATGTGTGTACACACAGGCAGACAATATAGGACAATTATTCTTAGTTTAAGAACTTTAACTTAGTTCTTAGTTTAAGCTTTTCTAATTAGGTTTTTGGGGTTTTTTTGCTTGTTTGTTTATTTTTTGTATTTTCAGGACCATACCTGCGGCATATGGAGGTTCCCAGGTTAGGAGTCTAATTGGAGCTGTAGCCATCAGCCTATGCCAGAGCCGCAGCAACAACACCGGATCTGAGCAGAGTCTGCAACCTACTCCACAGCTCACAGCAACGTCAGATCCTTAACCCACCGAGCAAGGCCAGGGATCGAACAGCAAACTCATGGGTGCTATTTGGGTTTGTTAACCACTGAGCCGCAATGGGGACACCCTCTGTGCTTAAATTCTGTTATAATATTCTTACTCACTCAAATACAAATTTTATTAAATACTTGGAGTAACAAACTTTATTCTTTACATACATTTTTAACACATTCTTCAATCAAAAGCACTTAAAAGTATTAGAATGAATATATTGCTGGAGTTCCGGTTGTGGCTCAGCGGTAATGAACATGACTAGTACCCATGAGGACAAGGGTTCAATCCAGGCCTCACTCAGTAGGTTAAGGATCCAGTGTTGCCATAAGCTGTGGTGTAGGTCGCAGACACAGCTTGGATCCCGTGTTGCTGTGGCAGTGGTGTAGGTTGGCAGCTGCACCTCCGATTTGACCCCTAGCCTGGGAAACTCCATATATCCTGGGTGTAGCCCTAAAAAGAAAAAGAAAAAAAAAGATTATATTTCTATTAACTCAAAGTGACTAACATATTGTGCCTTATGGCTGTTTGAAGAAACAGACTTATGTGCCTGGACATAGTTAGCTAGTCATAGAATCATCCAATGAGATTCTATTCTGAGCAATTTAAAGGAGAAATTCTTTCTATTACCTTAGAGACTGAGAAATTATAAGACTGACATTCATAATAATAGCCATTCATCAATTGTTTGCTATATAAACAGATAACATTCTAGACCCTTTCCCTCCACCTTTATGGTGAATCTCTGACAGTACTTCTCAAACCACAAAGTACAAGCTTTATTTCCAATCTGTTTAAGATTAATATTTTGTAAAATGCAAAACAAAACAAACAAACACACAAAAAAACAACCTACAACTAGCTATGGAGTTCCTGCTGTGGCTCAGTGGAATCAGCAGAATCTCTGGAAAACTGGGACGCAGGTTCCATCCCTGGCCCACCACAGTGGGTTAAGGATCTGATGTTGCATGGCTGTAGCATAGGTCACAGCTTCAGCTGCTCAGGAAGTCTATATGCTGTGGGACAGCCAAAAAAGGAAGAAAAGGAAAAAGAAAAAAAAGAAAACTGGTTAGAGAAATGAAAATTTTAAAGGAGTTCCCTTGTGGGGCAGTAGGTTAAGGATCCAGTGTTGTCACTGCAGTGGCTCAGGTCACTGCTGTGGTGTGGATTCCACATGCCACAGGCACACCCCCCCCAATTTAAATGTCATACAAAATTGTATTAAAGTCAAAAGATATAAAATTACTGCCAACTTTTTATAAAAGTTTCTATTGCTTACTCAATTTCTGATCTGTAGTAAATAGTCCACAGATGGACATTGATATGAAGACAGCACTTTGAGTAAAACTATCCTACACAAAATAGGAATTATTTCCACTTTTCTATTGAAAAAGAAATTGAGTCTTGGATAAATAAAATAACTTACTTAAATTTATTCAGATAATGGCAAAGACCAAATTTGTAACCAAGATTGATTACAAATTCTGAAGTCTTAAGTATGATACATGGTTTCACTGAAAATTCTAAAATTGTGCTATCTAATACAATAGATAGCATGTGGATATTTAAATTTAAATTAACTTGGAGTCCTGGCTGTCGTGAAGTGGGTTAAGAATCCAAATGCAGTGGCTCAGGTCTCAGCAGAGGTACAGGTTTGATCCCTGGCCCAGCGGAGCAGGTTAAAAGATCCAGTGTTGTCACCTGCAGTTTAGGTTGCAGCTGTGGCTTGGATTTGATCTCTGGCTCAGGAACTTCCATATGCTGCTAGTGTGCCCATAAAAATAAATAAGTTTAAATTAACTTTAACTATATAAAATTAATTCTATCTCTTCAATTCTTCAGTTGACTAGTGACATTGCAAGTACCGAAAAGCCAGGTATGGCTAATGGCTACATGTTGAAAAGTACAAATAGAAAGAATGTGCATCCTTACAGAAAATTCTATTGAACTGTTCTGCTCTAGAATATCAATAATTCCTCTTAGGGATCATTTATTTCATTTATAAGTTAGTAATAGATACTTTGAGGCTGCCTGCTTGGCACAAAATGACCCCTCTTCAAGAAATTGCCTTCTATGCCCTAAACCACAAAACAAGGCAGTTTTTTTTTTTTGGTCTTTTTTAGGGCCACATCCGTGGCATAAGGAGGTTTCCAGGCTAGGGGTCTAATCCGCGCTATAGCTGCCAGCCTACACCAGAGCCAGAGCAACGCAGGATCCAAGTTCACCACAGCTCACAGCAACGCCGGATCCTGAACCCACTGAGCAAGGCCAGGGACTGAACCCAAAACCTCATGGTTCCCAGTTGGATTCATTAGCCACTGAACCACGACAGAAACTCCAAAACAAGGCAGTTTTTATCCTCCATGACCACTCCACCTCTCCAGTCATGGCTGACTGAACCAGCTGTGTACAGCTTACAAACTCGGATAAATGTGTCTTCTATCTTTAGAAGAAAGTACCTATAGACATTAAAGTGATTTACGTTGGTGAAAACGGAACATTTATAAACTACTAATTTCAATCATTTCTCAAGGAAAAAGAAAATATTAATTAAGGCCTGTAAAGGGGAATTTGACCTAGGCTCCCTCATAATACCAGCTCCAGATCAAACAAGGATTGAAGTTGAGTTATACTAACCTGGCAGCTTGAAGCACAGCCTGTGGATCAGGGGAAAGGAAATTGCCAAGGAAGGGGAAATAATTATGAGTTTTGTATCTATAGCCAAAGCCAATGTTGGGTATGTGTCTACTCTCTACCAAAAATTTAGAAATTTTCATGCCTATTTGTCCAAACAATCCTTTGAACATACCAATTCTGCAAATAAGAGAATAGAAAAACTGAGGATTGTAGAGTGCCGGGATATAGTTGAAAGCCTTGGTGGTTGTTGAAATTCATACAGTAAGAAAAGTACTCTACCACAACACAAAATTTTGAGTTGGAAAAAATGTGAATTCATAAACTTACAAATAGGGAGTTCCACCCTTGCTCAGTGGGTTAACGATCCAGTGTTGCCGTGAGCTGTGGTGTAGGTTGCAGACGTGGCTCGGATCCCGCGTTGCTGTGGCTCTGGCATAGGCTGGTGGCTACAGCTCCGATTGGACCCCTAGCCTGGGAACCTCCATACGCCACAGGAGCGGCCCAAGAAATAGCAAAAAGACAAAAAAAAAAAAAAAAAAAAATTAAAAACAAAACAAAACAAACAAAAAAACCCAACAAATAGGGAGTTCCTGCCATGGCTCAGTGGAAACAAATCTGACTAGCATCCGTGAGGACGCAGGTTCAATCCTGGCCTTGCTTAGCGGGTTAAGGATCTGGCGTTGCTGTGTCTGTGCAGCTGACAGCTGCAGCTCCGTTTCAACCCCTAGCCTGGGAACCTCCACATGCCATGGCTGCAGGCCACCCCCCCCAAAAAAAAGACATAAACTTACAAATAAATATTTTTTCTATTTCTATACTAAAAATGATCTAGCACTGATAGTAGTAGCAGCACTTTTGCCCACCACCAAAAGTCATGTGCAACCCTAGCAGCCCAGATTTTTGTCCCTAATGCTACTTCATGAAAAAAATAATGAGATCGAATGGAGTGGCTAGAAGAAAATGTTAATGTCTATTCGTTTATTTATCTTTTGTTATTAATTTCAAAAATGTAGGGACATGGTTTAAGAGCAAAGAAGCCTTCATAAAGGGATTCCCACCCACCAACTTGTAGCAATTTATTAGAATTTTTATCATAATGATTTTGTTAATTGAAACAGTTAATAAAGCCTATTAACTCAATAATGACATTTTTAAAATGTACAAAAAGGTATTTTTAGGAGTTTCTGCTGTGGCACAGTGGGATTGGCAGAGTCTTGGGAACATTGGGACGCAGCTTCGATCCCTGGCTCAACACAGTGTGTTAAGGTTCCAGCGTTGCCACAAGCCGTGGTGTAAGCCAGCAGCTGCAGCACTAATTGGACCCCTAGCCTAGGAACTTTCATATGCCATGGGTGTGGCTCTAAAAGGAAAAAAAAATAAGTGAAAAAAGTAAAAAGAATACAACAATTTGTTACAAAATAATGAAATGACAAGTATCCCAAATATAAGAGTTAATTGAGGGAGTTCCTGTTGTGGCACGGCGGAAATGAATCCAACCAGTGCCCATGAGGACGGAGGTTCCATCCCTGGTCTTGCTCAGTGGGTTAAGGATCCGGTGTTGCTGTGAGCTGTGATGTAGTTCCCAAATGTGGCTCAAATCTTGTGTTGTGCCACAGCAGAAACTCCTTTTCATCCCCACTTCCTACCCCAAAGGAAGCTGAGGCAACCTGGATGACAAAACTCTTGCATTTCTTTCCCCACTAAAAATAGGAAATGCCCTGGCCCAAGATAACCCTTCCTTTTCTTTTACTAATGACATCATCCCTACCCCATCTTTTTTCATTTTTTAATAAAAACCTTACATTTTGCACTATTCCTTGGCATGCCCTCCTGCTTGCCAGTTGGGGAGCTGCCCAATATTAGTTCATGAATAACCTAATAAAGCCAATTAGAATTTCCCCTTGTGGCTCAGTGGATATGACGCCCACTAGTATCCATGAAGACCAGGGTTGGATCCCTGACCCCACTCAGTGGGTTCAGGATCCACTGTTGCTGGGAGCTGTGGTGTAAGTCACAGATGCAGTTGGATCTGGTGTTGCTGTGGCTGTGATGTAGGCCAGCAGCTGTAGCTCTGATTCGACCTCTAGCCTGGGAACTTCCATATGCCATGGGTGCGGACCTAAATAAATAAATAAATAAATAAATAAAGCCAATTACATCCTGGAGTTGCCTTGTGCAGCGGGTTAAGTATCCAGCCTTGTCATTGAAGCAGCTTGGGTCACTGCTGCGGTGTAAGTTCAATCACAGGCCTAGTAACTTTCAGCTGCTGTGAGTACAGCCAAAAAAAGAAAAAAATTTACTCAGTTGAATTTTGTTTTTTAGCACACTAAAACTGTTACAACAAGTTTTAATAAAATTATTTTAAGGCTTAACTACTTATGAGAATAATATAAATTTTAGTAAAATGAGGTTAGATCACAAGATAATATTTAAGTCTGGTTTTGGATATACTCATTATTACATTTGAGTAATTTCATTATGTTACCATTTTACTTAGAAGTTTTTTGGGGTCTTTTTTGTTTGTTTGTTTTTTTGCTTTTGCTTTTTAGGGGTGCTCTCGTGGCCTATGGAGGTTCCCAGGCCAGGGGTCTAATTGGAGCTACAGCCATAGCAACGCCAGATCCGCAACCTACATCACAGCTCATGGCAAAGCCAGATCTTTAACTCACTGAGTGAGGCCAGGGATCAAACCCACAACCTCATGGTTCCTAGTCGGATCCGTTTCTGTCGCACTGTGACTACTACTTAGAAGTTTTATTAGTGAAACTGAGGAGGGCCCTGTGGATTCCTGGGCACACAAACCATTCTATGTCCCCCATTTCTTGTCTTTAGGAAATGGGCTTCATGCAGTTTCCATGACTTTCCCTGAGTTCCAAAGGGCAGGATCAAACACTTGCTAATTAGGGAAGGGAGAGGATACAGAGACCAGGGAGGAGCAGTCAAGAGACCATTGTGCAGCTTTGGGGCAGGGTCCTGGTTTCTCCTCAAGGAATGTACATAACAACATTTTTGAATTCTTTTGCACAACTAAACCCCCAACAAATGAAAGATGTTGTGAAGCATTACTCATTCCAGAAAGGAGGACCTCCAGAACCAGGCCTGGGGCCACTAAACACTATCTTTGAAGAAGAATGAAAGTTTTCATCGGGAGTTCCCTTCGTGGCTCAGTGGTTAAGTAACCCGATAGGAGCCATGAGATTGCAGGTTCGATTCCTGGCCTCGCTCAGTGGTTTAAAGGATCCAGCGTTGCCTCGAGCTGTGGTGTAAGTCGAAGATGCGGCTCGGATCCTGCATTGCCGTGGCTGTGGTGTACGCCGGCAGCTGTAGCTCCGATTTGACCCCCAGCCTGGGAACTTCCATATGCCGTGGGTGCAGACCTAAAAAGCGAAAAATAAAAATAAAATAAATAAAAAGAAAGTTTGCATCTACTCTGATCCTTAACTGTAGCCCTATTTTCCACTCCAAAGCTGTAAGACCATCTCCTACTCTCTCTCAGTGAATGATCCAATCTTTAGGGCATTAGCCTGCTGTGGCCTTTTTGTCCAGCGAAGCAATAAAAGTTATTTTGTTTCTCCTTTGTCCAAAACTCTGTCTCCGCATCTCTATTTGGCAGTGGTGGACAGAGGCTGAGTTTCAGAAACATTAGGAATAATGGCTATATTTTTATCAATTGTTTCTTAGCACATGTTGTTATAATCATATGATTTTATTTGTTGCTTTAATGGATTCAATTAATAGATTTTCTGATCTTAAACCACACTCATTCCTTACTCATAGTTTCTCTTTTATTTAATATATTGCTGAAGTCTATTTCTAATTCAGCAATATTGTTCTAAGCTTTACTTCTCCCTCCTTCCTCCCTATCTCTCTCCCTCCTTTATTTCCTTCTTTTTATGGTATTGTTGTCATGTTTCCACATTAAAGTTATATTGGCATCATAAAATAAAACAAATAATTTTTTGGAGTTTCCACTGTGGTTCAGCAGTAATAAACCTGACTAGTATCCATGAGGATTCGGATTCAATTACTGGTCTTGCTCAGTGGCTTAAAGGACCCAGCATTTCTGTGAGCTATGGTGTAGGCCGGCAGCTACAGCGGACCCCCTAGGCTGGGAACTTCCATATCCATGGGTGTTGCCCTAAAAATAAATAAATAAATAAATGTTCATATTTTCCTATGACTGGAAGCGTTCAAATTTTTGCTATTCAAAGTGTGGGTAGTGTATTAGCATCACAGGAAGCTTCCTAGAAATTCATAATTTTAGATATAACATCAGATCTAGTAATGAGTTTCCTATGAACATTAATATTTTGGAAGAATTGTTTAAAGTAACACTGAGGGGAGTTTCCATCGTGGCTCAGTGAAAATGAATCTGACTAGTACCCATGAGGATACAGGTTCAACCTTTGGCTTCGCTCAGTGGTTTAATGATCCAGCACTGCCGTGAGCTGTAGTGTAGGTGGCAGATGTGTCTCGGATCCCGCATTGCTGTGGCTGTGGCCTAGGCTGGTGGCTACAGCTCTAATTGGACCCCTAGCCTGGGAACCTCCATAAGCTGTGGGTATAGACCTAAAAAGACAAAAATAAAATAAAATAAAGTAGCACTGAAATGATCTGCACTGTTAAGTATGTGATCATTTTTCATTGGTAGAATTTTGGTCACTTTACTAATCTCTATTATTTGGTGCATTCAAGTTGTCCCTTTCTTAAGTCAACTTTGGTGATGCTCATTTTGCTAGAACATTATCCATTTCCTGTCTCATCAAATCTGTTGCCATAGTTACTGTTAGTATTCTCATAATTTGTTTTTAACATGATTTATATTTACATTTAAGTTGATGTCTGGCTTCTCTAATACTGTTTTTCACTGTTTATTCTATTTGACCAGATTAATCTGGCTGTCTTTTACTCTGTCAACTGAAAAAAAATACAACCTGAAAATTGAGTTAAGTTTCACTTGGGGTGAAATTAGGACTTAAACCTGGAGACAGCATCACAGGTAGCCCTGAGAAACCCCTCTGGGGAGGTGAGGGGAGAAGCTAAGGATGTGTGGGTTTTTGCAATAAAGGGGAAGCAGTAGGAACAAAAGATTTACAGATTACTAGATTTATAGAAGATTTACAGAAAACCAGTTTATGGGGAGGTGTAAAGGTCTGGACATACTGGAATCACTCCTTTGATATGTTTTCCTGAATTCCCTCAGGGCTCACTAGCTCACCCTTGTGAGGGGCTATTCTCACAGATGACATCTTTTGTTTTGTCAACTAATTGCAGATAGCTCTGAAATACTGCCCCAAAGCGGAAAGGGGAAATATTAAGATATGTCTTAAAGGTGAGGGGGGAGGTGTGTGCAGGCATGCACACATTTTATAGAAGTTTGCTACTGATCTCGTGAAGGTTACTACTGGTCATGGACATCAGTCGTCACTGACGCATTTTAGTGTTTTTTCTAGATATGAGGAGATGCAAGATTTGGGCTCAAAAAAATCTTCTCCTAAAAATATCTAAATATCTGAAGACCTGTTCTTCCAGTTTTCCCAGAGTACAGAGTGCCTCACTCCTGGTCTCCACCCTGAGCTTCACTCATGGGGTTCTGCGGGTTGGCAGCTGCAGTAGGGGCTGATGACAAGTGTTAACTCCCAGGCCCTAGGTGGATGCTGTAGTGTGCCACCTGGACCCCCAAGACTCAGGCACTCATTCTGCCAGCTGCTTGCTTTTTTGTGTGTTTTTGCTTTTTAAGGCCCCGTCCACGGCATATGCAAGTTCCCAGGCTAGGGGTCAAATCAGAGCTGTAACCTGCCAGCCTACATCACATCCATAGCAACCTGGGATTTGAGCCATGCCTGCAACCTACACCATAGCTCATGGCAGTGTTGGATCCTTAACCCACTGAGCAAGGCCAGAGATCAAATCTGCATCCCCATGGATACTACTTGGGTTCATTACCACCAAGCCACAGAGGGAACTCCTCTCCCAGATGCTCTGAGTGCTGTGACTGATGACTCAGAATTCACTCTCTGGGAATTGCCTTTAGGAAAAGAGAATCATCTGACCCAAAGACATACCCCCCCCACTCCATTTGGGATAGCCCCCATCCTCACCGCTTATCCCCCCTTACTTCAGGACAATCTGAAGGGCCATTCCAGGTCCTGAATGCTCTGTAGTTCCTGCCAAACCTCTATTACAATTGCACAGCAATTCAGTTTCTCCTTCTGCCCAATTCTCTTTACCCATTATAAATATTATTCCCAAGAATACTCCCCAACAACCCCCCTGCACACAAATCTTAGAACTGCAAAGATTGTTTCCAGGGGAACCTGACATACCATGGTCCCCTGAATGAGCTGTATTTTCCTTTGTCAGCTGTGAGTCTTAAGTCTTGTTGTTATGGTAGCCTGAGATAGGACAGGGCTGTAGGTGGAGGAAGGCAATTCTATTTTTTCCTGCCAGTCCCTGGTGATGTAGGCAGATAGGGTTGGGGTGGGGGTGGGGGTCCCTGGAGAAAGAGAACAAGGCATGGCTTTCTTGACATAGGAGAAACCATTTTTAGTGTAAGTCATTTTGTGATCTAAGCCTAGCCACAAACCTTGCCCCTGAAGAGGTCTCAGTAATTAGAGATCTTAAGGGAAGAGAGGAAATGCAGGAATGAAGGGAAAGCAGTCAATAAAGTAGTCCTAGTTCCCCCTCAAGGGATATGCATAACAATCTCATAGTCTTTGAGTTCTGTGGGAACTGAGTTTCCCCACCCAGGTGGAAGATGAAAAAATGCTGTTGCTCCTCCTGGCATCAGTCAACTAAAGCTTGGACTTTGTTAACTTTTGCCCCAATTCTATGCTAATTACTCTCTGCTCTAGTCCCTTCTTGAATATGCATGTACCCTTAGCTTAAAACTTCCCCATTGTTGCTATTTGGGGAGACACTGCTTTGGGAAAGATCTCTGGTGTTCTCCTTACTTGCTGCAGATAATATTCCTTCCTTTTCCCACTCTTTGCTACATCTATGTGTTTTTGCTGGACACCACCAAGGGGCAAACCCAGTTTTTCAGGTAACAATGAGACCTCGCTGCCTCCATAATCCCCAACCTCCATACTTTCCTCTCATACGACAGGGAGATCAGATGGACCAGACATTCCTAGTAGGGGCTGAAGTTGACTCCTGTCTTGTTTCCAGCTTCCATAGGCCTCATGTCACCATTTGGCTCAGCAGAGGCATATAAATGAGAATTAAGAGGAGTTCCCATGGTGGCTCAGTGGTTAACAAATCTGACTAGGAACCATGAGGTTGCAGGTTCGATCCCTGGCCTGGCTCAGTGGGTTAAGGATCTGGTGCTGCTGTGAGCTGTGGTGTAAGTTGCAGACGAGGCTTGGATCTGGCATTGCTGTGGCTCTGGCATAGGCCAGTGGCTACAGCTCCGATTCGACCCCTAGCCTGGGAACCTCCATATGCTGTGGGGAGCAGCCCTCGAAAAGGCAAAAAGACAAAAAAAAGAGAGAGAGAGAGAGAGAATTAAGAGTGGAAGTCAGGGTATTCTTGTCGTGGCTCAGTGGAAGCGAACCTCACCAGGATCCCTGAGGATGTGGGTTCAATCCCTGGACTCGTTCTGTGGGTTAAGTGTCCGGTGTTGCTGTGAGCTGTGGTGTAGGTTGCAGACACAACTCAGATCTGGCATTGCTGTGGCTGTGGCTGTGGCTATGGTGTAAACCAGCGGCTACAGATCCAATTCGACCCCTAGCCTGGGAACATCCAAATGTCCCAAGTGTGGTCCTAAAAAGCCAAAAAAAAAAAAAAAAAAAAGTGAAGATCAAGAAATCTCTATCAAGTCATCAGATTTCTGGGATCTTACTCTTGAAATAAAGCAAGACCCTGTGGAGCCCTTGCAGGTACAAGCCCTTTCCATGTTCATTTCCTGTTTGTAGGAAATAGGCTTCATTCAGCATCCTTGACCTTCCCTGAGTTCCAAAGGGCAGATTCAAACAGTTGCTTATTAGGGAAGGGAGGGGACGCAGAAGAAAAAGGAGGAAGAGTCAAGAAACAATAGTTTGGTCTTGGGTCAAGATCCTGGTTTCTCCTCCAGGAATACACAGAACAATATCTTTAAGTTCTTCTGTAGGAACTATGGCCCCCACCTAGGTGGAGGGTGGTAATATCAGGCTGAGGACAAGGTTCCCAGAACACCACCCTGTCCCCTCATCACCAACCAATCAGAAGAAAGTCTACACTCAATGAAAGATAACAAAGACTCTGACCCCCTCTTCCAAGGATTTTCCATTTAATGGTCCAGCAGAATCTTTGGAGATAGTTTTTGGACACGAGCCCAGCTTCTCGCTAGATTGTCCACCTCCTGAAAAAAGCAACTATTCCTTTCTTACTGAAACTCATCTCTTGAGTATTGGTTTTTGAGTGAATGGGGCAGCTGAACTGAGTTCAATAGCAATATTTTAATATTTAAAATTCTTTCAATTTAAGTATCAAAAAACTTTAGAGATGGTCACATATTTTAATTAAATTATGACCTTTATCATAAAATTTTCATATAAAAGTTTGCTGAAATTTAGGAAAGGGGGTGAATGCATGGAAAGAGGAAGGGGAGAGTGAAGAGTTGAATTTTTTTTTTTTTTTTTTTTTGCTTTTTAGGGCCACAATCATGGCATATGGAAGTTCCCAGGCTAGGGGTCAAATCCAAGCTACAGCTGCCTGCCTACACCACAGCCACAGCAATGCAGGATCTGAGCCACATCTTTTATACACAATAGCTCACCGCAAAGCCAGAGCCCCAGCCTACTTACTGAGCAAGGCCAGGGATCAAACCTACATCCTCACAGATACTAGTCAGATTTGTTTCTACTGTAGCACAATGAGAACTCCCAGTTGATTTTTTTTAAAAAAACATGGATGTACATATTGTTGCAGGCCTTTTTTTTTTTGTTGTTATTATTGCAACTGCTATTCTAGCATGCTGATTCTTACCAGATCTTTCCACAGATTTCTCAGACAGTTCCCCAAGGAAATAGTGGAGAAATTAGGAGTCAACTATGAAATTAATAATAGCTATTTATAAACTTAAAAATGGAAATTTTACGTTCTCAAAATCTTATGTTCTGAAGTTGTATACTTTTAACATTATGGTACTTAGTACATAAAACAATCCATAAAATAAATATCTTCCAGAACTCAACATCTAGAATAAAGGCTGTCTTTCTTTTTCCTTTTTGTTCTCATTTTTAATTTTCTGGAATTAAGCTTTTCTATCTAAAGAAATACACGTTTCATTTCAACTGATTTAAGGAGTTACTTGGCCTTTTATATTAATCTTTATTTTCTCTGGCTTCCAGGAAATCTGGAAGTAAAATATAATATTCCTGAATTCCTGCCGTGGATCAGTGGGTCAAGAACATGACATAGTGGAGTTCCTGTCATGGCTCAGTGCTTAATGAATCTGACTAGGAACCATGAGGTTGCGGGTTTGATCCCTGGCCTTGCTCAGTGGGTTAAGGATCCGGTGTTGCTGTGAACTGTGGTGTAGGTTGCAGACATGGCTTGGGTCTGGCGTTGCTGTAGCTCTGGAATAGGCCGGTGGCTCTAGCTCCAATTAGGCTGGGAACCTCCATACACTGCGGGAGCGGCCCAAAGAAATAGCAAAAAGACAAAAAAAAAAAAAAAAAGTTTTTCCTAAATAACTTGCTTAACTGCCATTTAATTTAATTAATTAATTAATTAATTTTTAATTTTTGTCCATGTCCTATAGAAGTTCCCCATCCAAACAGTTGAAGGCCTGGAGTTCCCACTGTGGCACAGCAGCTTAAGGACCTGGCAGTGTATCTACAGTGGCTCCAGCCACTTTTTTTTAAAATTACTCAACGAATTTTATTACATTTATAGTTGTACAATGATCATCACAATCCAGCCGCTTCTAAGTCACTGGTTCAATACCTGACCCAGCATGGTGGGTTAAGGATCCAGTGTTGCCACAGCTGTGGTATAGGTCACAGCTGCAATTCAGATTTGATCCCTGGCCTGGGAACTTCTGGCCAAAAAACCCTCAAAGCAAAAACCAAAACACAGTTGAAGGCCTGAATAGAACAAAAAACTGATCTTGCCCAGAATAAGAGAGAATTCTTCCTGTCTAATGGTCTTTGAGCTGGGACTTGAGTCTGTTCCTACCTTAGGCAATTCAAAATGAAATACTGTTTCTTCCTGGATCTTGAGCCTCCTGGCCTTAGGACTAAATCTATATCAGCCAACTCATTACAATAACACTCTTTCCCTTTTCCTTTTTCTTCTTTTTCTCTGTCTCTTGCTCCTATTGGTTCTTTCTCTGGAGAACCCTAATATAGTATACCAGTATGCTCTTAAATACTTTATTTTATTTATATTTTGGCTTTACCCACAGCATGTGTAAGTTCCTGGGCCAGGGATCAAACCTGTGCCATATCAGTGATCCAAACCACAGCACTGACAACACTGGATCCTTAACCACTGAGCCACCAGGGAAATCCTTAACTGCTCTTTTAAAATCGGTATTGGTGGAGTTCCTGCTGTGGCACAATGGGATTGACAGCCACTTGGGAGCGCTGGGACACAGGTTCTATCCCTGGCCTCAGCATTGTTGCACCTGTGGCTTAGGTCACAACTGTGGCTTGGACCAGATACCTGGTCTGGGAACTCCATATTCTGCAGGGCAGCCTAAAAGAAAAAAAAAAAAAAATCAGGATTGCTGGTATTATTTTTATTATTAAAAGTTAGCAAAGCAATGTCTTAAATAAAACTACTTAAAATTGGCACCACACAAAAAAAGTTAACATATACCTATGGTATAAAACTTGAACACAAAAGCAAATAAAATGTAAAGAAAGTTATCCTTCTACTGCAGAGTTATGGTTTTTACAACTAGAATGAATTTTATACACATTAAATCATATATGTCTGTCTAAAAATAATGTGATATGGAGTCCCCTGGTGGCCTACTGGTTAAGCATTTGGCGTTGTCATTGCTTTGGCTTCTCTGCTTACTCTACCCATCACAGAATTGTACCAAAAACAGACTAACTACGCATTTCCCCCTTATCTTGCTATTAAAAATAGCCAAATTTGGTATAAAGAGCATCTTTAGTCGTCTTCACACACACATAAGAATATATTTGGAGAATAAATTCCTACAAGTTGCTAAGTCATAGGAGTCTATGATGCATAATACTAGTAACATTTTCTCAATTTATGAGAGTGAAAAAGCCTTGATTTAGAGCATTTATATTGGTGTCATTTCTAAAGAATCTCTTTTCATGGTAATGCTAAAAAAAATCCATATGTACCCAATTCAGTGCTTGTTAACAAATATTAGGAGGTAAACTAATTAGGACTGTTTTAGGCCCTCCTGGTCCCTAAGCATCATATCTCATAAAAGCATACCATGTAAAACTGTATATAACTCTTTTTTTTTTTTTTTGTCTTTTTTGTCTTTTTTTGTTGTTGTTGTTGTTGTTGCTATTTCTTGGGCCGCGGCTCCCGCGGCATATGGAGGTTCCCAGGCTAGGGGTTGAATCGGAGCTGTAGCCACCAGCCTACGCCAGAGTCACAGCAACGCGGGATCCAAGCCGAGTCTGCAACCTACACCACAGCTCACGGCAACGCCGGATCCTTAACCCACTGAGCAAGGGCAGGGACCGAACCCGCAACCTCATGGTTCCTAGTCGGATTCGTTAACCACTGCGCCACGACGGGAACTCCTTTTTTTTTTTTTTTTTTTTGTCTTTTTTGTCTTTTTTTGTTGTTGTTGTTGTTGCTATTTCTTGTAAACTGTATATAACTCTTGAGATGAGTTGCAGTTGATCTATTTTTAACAGAAAAATATTAATTAAATATACCTTAATATCTATCAGTGTTTTGGAGTCCATCCATTTTTTCCCCCCAGGGCTAAACATTTTGTAAGGTCTCTAAAATCTTGCAGATCCTTAGGCACTGCTCGCTATGTCCTGGTAGTTAATTTGAAAAGCAAATTGCCCCAGTCCTTTCAGCAAAAATTTAAGAGCTCTATATTCTCTTCTTTCTTAATCAGCTTAATAAAGGTTCAGATATTTAGCTAATACTTTGCAGGAACAGAAGTATTCCTAAATTCCCTAGTCCTAAAAAATAATCACAATAGTAAATAGGTCAAGTCTGTATTGTTTAGGGAACAAAGAGATTTTTGTTGTTTGTATTAAAGTGATGCTTGTGAGAGTAGGGTTCTGGTTGCAGGTGAGTATATTGTGATATAAGATTGCTTCTTTTTTTCCTGTAAGAATGTTCACAACGAAGGCACTTTGTGTAGGATTTGAGGCTCCAGTAAGTTTTTCAAATCCATGCTTTGAAATATATATATATATATATATATATATTTTTTTTTTTTGTCTTTTTGTTGTTGTTGTTGTTGTTGTTATTGTTGCTATTTCTTGGGCCGCTCCCGCGGCATATGGAGGTTCCCAGGCTAGGGGTCCAATCAGAGCTGTAGCAACCGGCCTACGCCAGAGCCACAGCAACGCGGGATCCGAGCCGCGTCTGCAACCTACACCACAGCTCACGGCAACGCCAGATCGTTAACCCACTGAGCAAGGGCAGGGATCGAACCCGCAACCTCATGGTTCCTAGTCGGATTCGTTAACCACTGCGCCACGACGGGAACTCCCTGAAAAAAAAAAAAAAAAAAAAAAATATATATATATATATATATATATATATATATATTTTTTTTTTTTTCCATCAGGGAGAGTTTCTCTGGGTGCTTCAAAAGAAGATAATGATGGTGGAAAAAAGCTCAAGTTTGAATAGCTCTTAGGAAGCAGACAGCTTGCTTAGAGATCTTCACTACAGTAGCTTAACTACTATTTAAGAAAAATATGACCCTCACTCTTGTTTCAGTCAACTGCAAGTACTGGGTCGTTATAAGTTCAGCGTTCCTTCAAAGGCAGGCTGCCCCTGTTAGTGAGAATCCAGGCTGCGCATTTGGCACTTTGGACCCTCGTTTTCGTTAACCAATCTCCACTGGGTCGCATGTTTCCGTCATAGCCACCCTCAGGACAAAGGGTATTGGTGATGGAGGGGAGGGGTCGGGCAACAGGAAGAGAAGGTTATTTGTGTGGTCTGTACAGGTTACTCAATTTCAATGTCTTGACAGTTTTTCTCCTCATCTCCGGCAAACCTCCGTTCTGAGGTCACACAGACGCCCGGGTGGCTCACAGGGGCCAGCCAGGCAGTTTCCTCAAGGGCCAGGACTAAGGAAATTCACCCGCAGTGACCATCACCAAAAGAACACGGACTCGGACTTCACTCCGCAGCCTGTACGAGAAAGGGCGTTGGAGGTGACCCTCCAGGCAACGCCTCCGCTGCCGGCCAATGAGGAGCTGGGACCGCCTCGGGGCCTGTGCTCATTGGGTAGCGTTGGTTCCGCCCAGAGGTGAAATCTGCCCGCTAATAAAGTCTCGGATCAGAGTTGCAGAGTCCAGCTTTTGTGCGCTCGCCGCCGCTCGCCCGGCATACTTTTACCTCTCTTTCTCCTGATTTTTCTGTGTCTTTTCAAGTGCTGACGCAATTTCTTAGTTATGTCTTCCTCGTCCTTTAACTCTGTCCTTCCTTCGAAGCTCAACATGCAGGAAAAAGACGTCTCTTCACACGGTTTCCTTCCTAGGTTCCAACATTTCGCCACGCAGGCCATCCATGCCGGCCAGGAGCCGGAGCAGTGGGCCTCCAAAGCTGTAGTGCCCCCCATCTCACTGTCCACCACGTTCAAACAAGAGGCTCCTGGACAGCACTCGGTGAGCTGGGTGTGTTTGGGGCGGTGCAGTGTTGGGCGATTAAAAAGGAGATGGCTTATAAATTTAAAAGGTACACAAGTAATTTGTAAAACGTAATTTGTGCATATCAGGAAGGATGTTTACTACCCTCTAGCAAAGCTTTGTATTGGATGGTTCAGTGATATTTCTTTTGATAAGCAGGACTGGAAGGAACAATTTGTCCAACTTGCCATGTAGATTTGGACTGATATTCACGTACTTTTTTGGCAAAGTTGCTGTTCAAAACTGTCAACTTCCTTGAGTTATCCTTAGTGACAAAAATTATGAAGTTATAATAAGGACTAAGCCAAAAGAAAATTAAGAGCCTTATAACTCACCTGGAATCAAGATCATTCCCTAAAGCTATTAATTCTCAATATTGTTCCAATAGTTATTAATAGTTATTGAGTACTTGCTGTGTGCCATATACATACTTACATGTATTATATCGTGTGTTACATATATTGCCTCAAGTAATCCTTAACAGCAGTTCTAGTATGAGCTGAGTTCTCATTTATCTCATGAAAAACCTCAGATTTAGGGATGTTTGTATCCATTTAAAGTGGTAGAACTGGGATTCCAAGACTGCTCTAGAAGCCCACCCATTCTTGGGTATTAGGCTACGCTGTGCTATACTACAATAATGCTAGCAATAATCTAACCCATTGCATCAGTGTGACTTAGTGATTAAGAGCATAAACCATGTAGTCAGAGGACCTAGTTTTGAATTCTGACACCACCTCTTCTGAGCTGGGTGATCTAGAGCAAGTTACTTATCTAAGCTTCAGGTTGATCCTGTATAAATGCGTTAATAATAGTTCCCACCACATAAATTGTTGATATGTATACTAAGCTGTATGGTACATTTTAATTGCTCAATAGTTTGGTATTTCACAGTCTGGTATTTCATATGTACACTTTACACTTTTCCCATTTGATCCTCACAACAATGAGGTCAGAGGGCAAGACAGGTAACATCCTTTTTATAGAAAAGAAACCTACCCAGAGTCATAGATGAGAGAGCCTCTGTGTTAATCAATGAGCGTTTTTCTTTTTTGGTAGCGCACTTGATGGATCTTGGAGTATTTAAAATTTGCTGAGGTTTGAAAGAAATTACAGTTGACCATTGAACAACAGGGATTTACACTGTGCAGGTTCATTTATACATGGATTTTTTTCAATAGTAAATATTGTAGGAGTTCCCGTCATGGCACAGTGGTTAACGAATCTGGCTAGGAACCAAGAGGTTGCGGGTTTGGTCCCTGCCCTTGCTCAGTGGGTTAACGATCCGGCGTTGCCGTGAGCTGTGGTGTAGGTTGCAGACATGGCTCAGATCCCATGTTGCTGTGGCTCTGGTGTAGGCCGGTGGCTATAGCTCTGATTAGACCCCTAGCCTGGGAACCTCCATATGCTGCGGGAGCAGCCCTAGAAAAGGCAAAAAGACAAAAAGACTAAAAAAAAAAAAAAAAAAAAAAAGTAAGTATTGTAATGGGAGTTCCCGTCTTGGCACAGCGGAAACAAATACGACTAGGAACCATGAGGTTGCGGGTTTGATCCCTGGCCTCGCTCAGTGGGTTAAGGATCTGGTGTTATGTGATCTGTGGTGTAGGCTGGCAGCAACAGCTCCGATTAGACCCCTAGCCTGGGAACCTCCATATGCTGCAGGTGCGGCCCTAAAAAAAAAGACAAAAGACAAAAAAAAAATTTTTGTAGTGCTGCACACACCCAAGTTTGGTTAAATCTGGGGATGCAGAACCACGGATACTGAGGGACCTCAGATATGGAGGGTCCCTTATAAATAGTACATGGATTTTTCACTATCAGAGAGTTGTGGTTGACACACCTAACCCCTGAGTCAAGTGTCAACCATAACTGAATGAAATTTGTAGATCCAAAACCTTGATTATACTTCAAACACCTCTTTAGTGTGTTATAAATTCAGGAAAATTCTTTTAGGTGTAGCCTTTTGTTTTGTGAGTTCTTTTTTTTTTTCCTTTTCTAGGGCCGCTCCCGCGGCATATGGAGGTTCCCAGGCTAGGGGTCTAATCAGAGCTGTAGCCACTGGCCTATGCCAGAGCCACAGCCACGCCAGATCCGAGCCATGTCTGTGACCTACACCACAGCTCATGGCAATGCTGGATCCTTAACCCACCGAGCAAGGCCAGGGGTCGAACCTGCAACCTCATGGTTCCTAGTCGGATTCATTAACCACTGAGCCACGACGGGAACTCCTGTGAGTTCTAAGGGCATTTCTACAACTGGTTTAGGATTCTTCTAGCTGCTGTACTTTGTAATCAAAATGTGTACACAGCCTGTCTTCCAAGCACACAGTTTCTTCCTGATGTAGGGCTTTGTGAATGTGCAGCTGTTCAAGCTTCAGCATTTTGTGCAGAAGTTAATAATTTAGCTATGATATTAACAGCTGATTGTTTTCAGAGAGCCAACGGAGTGGTAAAAATCCACAGACTCCTTTTGATGCTTTTAAAAAATCAGTTAAGAGCACTAAAGAGAATTTTTTTTTTTTGTCTTTTGTCTTTTTTTTTTAGGGCTGCACCCATGGCATGTGGAAGTTCCCAGTCTAGAGGTCGAACTGGAGCTGCAGCTGCTGGCCTATGTCAGAGCCACAGAAACTCGAGTCATGTTTGCAATCTACACCACAGCTCACAGCAATGCTGGATCCCTAACCCACTGAGCAGGGCCAGGAATCGAACCTGCATCCTCCTGGATACTAGCTGGGTTCGTTAACTGCTGAGCCACCACGGGAATGCCAAAAAGCATCATCATTTCAATGGAATTTCCCACTTCTGTTTGGAAAGCCATCGAATGAGTGAGAGTGTAGGAATTTGCCACTGAAATATGCTTCCTATCCCCACAAAAAGTTAAATCTCTGCAGTGAATATTTATGGAGACATGGGCCACTTTCCATGGCAGTTTAACCACCTGAGTCCAGTTTTTTCTGTCTGGGGTATAGCTGCAGGTCAATCAACGAGGAGATATGGGGTGTGATGAGGATATCCTGGAGTCCTATAAAATATGCCTACTCAGTTTGTCAAAAACAGGGAAACAAGGCAACACAGCTTAAAAAATATATGTCACTAGTACTGGTAGCCCCTAGATCAGAAACAAAGAGGTAAAGAGTGGTTGTGTTTTTGTTTTTTTTTTGTCTTTTTGCTATTTCTTGGGCCGCTTCCGCGGCATATGGAGGTTCCCAGGCTAGGGGTCCAATCAGAGCTGTAGCAACCGGCCTACGCCAGAGCCACAGCAGCGCGGGATCCGAGCCGTGTCTGCAACCTACACCACAGCTCACGGCAACGCCGGATCCTTAACCCACTGAGCAAGGGCTGGGACCGAACCGGCAACCTCATGGTTCCTAGTCGGATTCGTTAACCACTGCGCCACGACGGGAACTCCGTGGTTGTGTTTTGTTATGTGCTATATGAGGTGAGAGGAAACATTATGTATAGGATTTGTAGTCAGTGTTTAAATCCTGGCTTTGAATTCTGGCTCTGACACTCCCTATAACATTTGGCTTTACTCTCTTCAGAGCAGGTTATGAACATTAAATAAAATGACTGGATACGGACAGAATGACAAATACTAAATGATATCACTTATATGTGAAATCTAAAAAATAAAACTTAACTAGTGAATATAAGAGGAAAAAAAAAGACTCAGAGACAGAGAACAGACTAGGGGTTATCAGTGGGCAAAGGGAAGTGGAGAGAGGGAGGATTGGGGTAGGAGATTAAGAGGTACCAACTACCATATATGAAACAAATGAATTGGAAGAATATGTAGTAAGAATGCATAGTACAGGGAATATAGGCAGTGGTGTGTAATGACTATAAATGGAACATGACTTTAAAAATTTGTGAATCACTATGTTGTACACCTATGAAAATATTGTACATCAACTATACTTCAATAAAATATATCAGTAAAACAAAATGACTGGATGAATTCAGCATTTGTAGGATCCGTTCACAGCTTCCTGTTGGGTACTAAACAGAACAGGCATCACTTATGTTTTAGGAAACAAAAAGTAAGTTAGAAATAGGGTTACTGGGAGTTCCCGGCGTGGCTCAAGGGTTAACAAATCCGATTAGGAACCATGAGGTTGCGGGTTTGATCCCTGGCCTTGCTCAGTGGGTTAAGGATCCGGCATTGCCATGAGCTGTGGTGTGGGTTGCAGACGCGGCTTGGGTCCTGAGTTGCTATGGCTGTGGTGTAGGCTGATGGCTACAGCTCCGATTAGACCCTTAGCCTGGGAACCTTCATATGCCGCAGGAGCGGCCCTAGAAAAGGCAAAAAGACAAAAAAAAAAAAAAAAAAAAAAAAAAAAAGAACGAAATAGGGTTACTTTGTTGGTTCAGGTGGTTGCTATTTCCTAATATCCCTAGATTAATGGGTTGAGGTGAATCTAACATAATAATAATGCTAATAATAAAATGCACCACTAATTTAGTGGTTAACACAGAGTTTTGCTTAGGCATCACACAGGGAAGTTATTTTTTATTTTTTATTTATTAGGGCTGCAGGTGTGGCATATGGAAGTCACCAGACTAGACATCAGAACTATAGCTGCCTGCCTATGCCACAGCCACAGCATGGCCAGATTTGAGCTGGCCTACACCACAGCTCAAGGCAACACCTGATCCTTAACCCACGGAGCAGGGCCGGGGAACGGGGCCAGGGATTGAACCTGCAGGTTCATTTCTGCTGAGCCACAATGGGAACTCTGAGAACTTATTATACATGATCTAATATTATCTTCACATCAGTTTTATGAACTCTAGATATCTATATCTTATTCCCATTTTATAAGTATGGAGATTGGTTCTGGGAAATGTTAAGTAACTTACCTGTTGGCATGTATTTCGTGAGTGGCAGACACAGCATTTAAATCCAGTTTGGCTGACTTCAGAGCTTCTCCGTACCACTCTGGCCACGACACTGTTTTGCTTCTGTCCGATGGCCAGACATCATAAATAACAGAAAGTCATTATGGTAGGATGGACCCATACTTGTGGAGATGTCTAATACTCTGATAATAAATTTAAATCTCTAATAATGAACTCTAACTTTCCTTCAGGGTTTTGAGTACAGCCGTTCTGGAAATCCCACCAGGAACTGCTTGGAAAAAGCAGTGGCAGTGCTGGATGGGGCTAAGTACAGTAAGTAATTTTCATTTCAAAACTTTTAAAAAAATCTAGGATCTATTCTTATATGTATGGAGAAAAATCATAGAGGCACAGAATGTAAAAGTGGAAAGAAACAAGGATTAGCTAGTTCAACAACACTCTTATTTTTCTAAGACATTGAATTATTTGCCCAAGGTCCCGCAGATGGCTTACTATGCATATATGTAAAGATAAGGTGAAAATAAATATGAATAGAAGCAAAATGTCAGAATTTGTCTCTCTCTCTCTTTTTTTTTTTTTCCTTTTCTAGGGCCGCTCCCGTGGCATATGGAGGTTCCCAGGCTAAGGGTCAAATCAGAGATATAGCTGCTGGCCTACACCACAGCCACAGCAATGCCAGATCCAAGTCGCATCCGCAACCTATACCACAGCTCAGGGCAACGCCGGATCCTTAACCCACTGAGGGAGGCCAGGGATAGAACCCTAAACCTCATGGTTCCTAGTCGGATTCGTTTCCGCTGCGCCACAGTGGGAACTCCAAAATGTCAGAATTGGACATTTCTTTTTTTTTTTTTTTTTTTTTGTCTTTTGCCATTTGTTGGGCTGCTCCTGCGGCATATGGAGGTTCCCAGGCTAGGGGTCTAATCGGAGCTGTGACACCAGCCTATGCCAGAGCCACAGCAACTCGGGATCGAGCCGCATCTGCGACCTACACCACAGCTCACGGCAACGCCGGATCGTTAACCCACTGACCAAGGGCAGGGACTGAACCCGCAACCTCATGGTTCCTAGTCGGATTCGTTAACCACTGCGCCACGACGGGAACTCCAGAATTTGACATTTCTTATTCATGTGAATGTACTCTTCATTGGAAGCTGTCCATATAAATAGATAACAGGTAACTCATTTTTATAATACTACCTATAAGAATATAAGCTTTCTTATACTCTGGTTCATTCACCTGCTATTTTGTGTCTGAGAATAGGGCCAGGGAACATTTGTAGGAGTCAGGTTTCCTTGATAAGGTGCTCTCAGAGATTAGGGATTAACTCTCTTGAATCTTGTGTTTTTTGCCCTGAAGGGAGTAAACTGCTATTAAATCATCTTTGTATTTGTTGGACAAATGATGCTAAATAAGGGAAGAACAGTGAATAGAAAATAAAAGTCTTAGGAGTTTTCTCCCAGCAGGAGTGTAGGAATTGGAGTGTCAGTGTGAGTTTTGGGGGTTTCCTTGGGATTTTTGGTCACTGTCTTTCCATATAGTTAATGGATGAATCATATCTTAGCTCTCTTTCTCAACTTTGAAATTTCTTTAGAGTTGGATACTTTTAAACTGTAATTGAATTGGTAAGTGATCTTTTATCTCAGAATTTTGTAAATAATTATTTCATTAAAGCTTGTCAGAGAAATGTTATAATCAAAATGAAATTATGTATTTTTTATCTTTTTTTTTTTTTTTTTTTGGTCTATTTGCCTTTTTCTAGGGCCACACCTGCGGCATATGGACGTTCCCAGGCCAGGGGTCTAATCGGAGCTGTAGCCACCGGCCTACGCCACAGCCGCAGAAACAGCAAAATGGGATCTGAGCCGTGTCTGCCACCTACAGCACAGCTCATAGCATTGCCGGATCCTTGACCCACTGAGCGAGGCCAGGGATCGAACCCAAAACCTCATGGTTCTTAATCGGATTCGTTAACCACTGAGTCATGACGGAAACTCCCTGTATTTTTTTTATCTTAAAGAGATTTTATCTTTGAAGTAGAAAGGGGGACTTTGTGATGGAGTTAAGCAGGGGATTTCTGGTGACTTAATAGTGATGGTGTCCTCTTCTCAACAGAGATAGGGATGCCAAGTGATGCAAGTGAATACTCTAGGTGTTTTTAACCTATAGGTCTGACTTTTTGGCTTACTCTAATTTGGTTTTTATTTTAGGTTTGGCCTTTGCTTCAGGTTTAGCAGCCACTGTGACTATTACCCATCTGTTAAAAGCAGGAGACCAGATTATTTCTATGGATGATGTATACGGAGGTACGTGAGCTCACGTTCATGCTGTGCCAGCTGATATTTTAAGGACAATAAAATGGGTCCTGAAGTATATTAACAATGCTACCAGGATTATTGATTCTCTTTTCAAGGTGTGATAAACACCTCCATGCTGGCTCAGACTTGGTAAAAGAGGAACATAAACACTTAGGGTCTATGCTCTAGAACTACTTGTAAGAGAGATTGTTTAATAACAATTTTATTAAACAATCTCTCTTAAGCTGCTGGAATGAAGATGTTGGATTTGATTAACTATCAGACATATTCTACTATGGTGTTTAAAGAGAGGTTTCTAGGGAGTTCCTATGGTGGCTCAGCAGAAACGAATCCAACTAGTAACCATGACGCAGGTTTGATCTCTGGCCTCACTCAGTGGGTTGGGGATCCAGCGTTGCCATGAGCTGTGGTGTAGGTCTCAGATATGGCTCGGATCCCATGCTGCTGTGCCTATGGAGTAGGTTGGCAGCTGTAGCTCCAGTTCGATCCCTAGCCTAGGAACTTCCATATGCTACGAGTGCAGGCCCCACCCCCCACCCCTGCCTCCGCCAAAAGAAGAATGTTCTATTACAAATTAAAATTTTTACCTGCAGTGAAGATGGACTATAACCCAGGTCATTCTCAAAGGGCTTAACTCTACCCAACCCTTTACCTTTATTCCTTGCTGCCCCCAACCCTTGTTCCTTCTTTTTTTTTTTTTTTTTTTTTTTTAGGGAAAATTTTGAAAATCTGTTCATAGCTGTGGACTCTTTTTTCCAAAAATATATTTAAGACCACATCCAATGTTTATCATTCTAATTTTAAGGTCAAGGAATCTTACTCCTTGAAGCCCATCTATGGATACAAGTTTAAGGACTTTAATTCCAAAATGTTTAAATGCTAGTTATATAAAGTGGCAGGTAGGAAGGTAAGGAAGACAGATGGCCTTAACTTTTTTTTTTCTTTTTAGGGCTGCAGCCACAGCATATGGGGGTTCCCAGGCTATAGTTCCAAATCAGAGCTATAGCCACTGGCCTACACCACAGCCAAAGCAATGCCAGATCTGTGCCGCATCTGCAACCTATAGCACAGCTCACGTGAGTGCCAGGTCCTTAACCCACTGAGCAAGGCCAGGGATCAAACCTGCATCCTCAGGGATGCTAGTCAGATTCGTTTCCACTGAGCCACAGTGGGAACTCCCTGAAAAAAAAATTTTTTTTTTAACAATTCCTTATATTCTTTTTCAACCTTATATTACCTAGGGTCTGTCTACCAAAAATCCAGTTCATCTTTTTTTTTTTAAATGGCTGCAGCTGAGGCATATGGAAGTTCCCAGGCCAGGGATAGAATCTGAGCCGAAGCTGTAATCAATGCTGCAGCTGCAACAATGCCAGATCTTTTAACCCACTGTACTGGTCAGGGATCGAACCTGGCCCTGCAGTGACCTGAGCTGCTGGAGTCTTAACCCACTGTGTGAACCCACTGCACCACAGCGGGAAGTCCTCCGGTTTATCTTTTTTTTCTTTTCCTTTTTAGGGTCTCGCCTGCAGCATATGGAGGTGGCTTGGGGTCTAATCGGAGCTGCAGCTGCTGGCCACAGCAACACTGGATCAAGCCGTGTCTGCGACCTGCACCACAGCTCATGGCAACATCGGATCCTTAACCCACTGAAAGAAGCAAGGGATCGAAGCCGAAACCTCATGGTTCTGAGTCAGATTCATTTCCGATGTGCCATGATGGGAACTTCTTCCAGTTTATCTTTGATAAAGTTTTTTTCCTTTTTTGGTTCACTATTAGTAGCAGAAAATTTTTCTTTAAATTTACATAAATAAACATCGAATCCAGAACAGTATTTATAAAAGAAACTATTTTAAGTTGAATGATTTATCTTCTTTTGCTGTAAAACTCTAGTAGTTTGATTTACATTGTCTCATTTGTTAGAGCATTTAGAACCACATAACAAAAAGATTGAAGAAGTACAAAGGATGATAACCAACTGTTTTCTGTTACCAACGTATAATCAGTTTAAAATTTTATTTTGAACATTTCGTTGACATTGGTTCATTTATTTTAGATTTGAATCCTAGAAAGGAATTATTCAAAAAAAGATTGATGTTTCAGGGAGTATGCCACTTAATGTTTGAAGAGTAGAGATTGTGTATTCTAAGAAACATTTTCTGCTTCATGCTCCTTGATGTGGGTATTAAGTATGTTCTATTTGACTACTCAACTTTTAGTTTAAAATTTAAGCCTCATATTCTTTTTTTTTTTTTTTTTGTCTTTTGTCTTTTTAGGGCCACACCTGCATCATATAGAAGTTCCCAGGCTAGGGGTCTAATCAGAGCTGTTGCTGCCAGCCTACGCCAGAGCCACACAGCAACACCAGATCCGAGCCACGTCTGTGACCTACACCACAGCTCAGGGCAATGCCGGATCCTCAACCTACTGAGCGAGGCCAGGGATTGAACACCCATGGTTTCTAGTCAGATTCGTTTCTGCTGCTCCATGACAGGAACTCCCAAAACCTTATATTCTTAATACAAGATGATGAAACTACTCTAGCAGTGTAGATTTCATTGTTTCTTTATTGGTGATTGACACTTCCTTATATTTTTAGTGTTTATAACTGTAAGGAATGAATATTTCTTAATACCATGTTCTTTTCATTTTATCTGATTCCCTTCTACCTCAGGTACAAATAGGTACTTTAGGCAGGTTGCAGCTGAATTTGGTCTAAAGATTTCTTTTGTCGATTGTTCCAAAAGCAAATTGCTAGAGGCAGCTATTACACCAGAAACCAAGGTAACTCAATTTTCAGTTTGTCTGTTTTTCTTGTGATGTTTTATTTTCATCATTTCTGTTTACGTGAGGACATAATTTAAATCTGAATAACACAGTTTACTAGAAGCCACTGGAAACCATCAAGATTAAGACAGGTCTGACTTTTCCTGTTTACATGCATTCTGTAACGGGATTCAAATTCTAATTCTGTATCATAATTGGTGTATTATCATGGGCAAGTTATTTAACCAACATCTCATTTTTTTCATTTGCAAAATGTGGATATTTGTACCTGCTTGATAGAAAGGTGGCTGTGTGAATTAAATAAGGCATGTGAAACGCTTACTATAATACCCAATACATGCTGACTGTTGAAGACTTCATTAGCAAGAGCAGACAATTCCTTTTTTTTGGTCTTTTTGTCTTTTTAGGGCCACATCTGCCACATATGGAGGTTCCCAGGGTAGGGGTCCAATTGAAGCTGTAGCTGCCGGCCTACACCAGAGCCATAGCAACGAGGGATCCCAACCAAGTCTGCAACCTAAACCACAGCTCATGGCAATGCCGGATCCTTAACCCAGTGAGTGAGGCCAGGGATTGAACACACAACCTCATGTTCCTAGTCAGATTCGTTTCTTCTGCACCACAATGGGAACTCCTTCTCTCCCTCACTCTTAAACCCATTCTCCTATTGTGGCTCAGCAGGTTAAGAACTCAACTCGTATCCACAAGGATGCAGGTTCGATCCCTGGCCTTGCTCAGTGGGTTAAGGATCTGGCATTGCCACAAGCCTTGGTGTAGGTCACAGATGTGGCTCGGATCTGGTGTTGCTGTTGCTGTGACTGTAGAGTAGGCCAGCAGCTGTGGCTCCAATTCAACCCTAGCCTGGGAGCTTCCATGTGCCTTGGTTGCAGCCCTAAAAAGAAAAAAACGTACTCTTCAAGTTCTGGGGACTTATTTTGTAGTTTCTTGGGCACCTGGTGTCATTTAAGTTGCTATTCAGGGTATTTTTGGCGTAATAGGGGGAGTTCTCTTTATTTAGATTTCTTTTTCTTGGTCACACTCAAGGCATGTGATTCTCGAGCCAGGGATCAAACTTGAGCCACTGCAGTGGTAAGCTGTATCCTTAACCCACTGTCACCCAGGAACTCCTGGGATAGTTCCCTTTATTGAAAATTCAAGAATGTAACCTTAGACAACCTATGTTATTTATTTTTGAGGACAAAATTCCCAGGCATCGAACCATCCATGTCTTTGGAATTCATCCTTTTTTAATGGAAAGTAATTACGATAATTAAATTGAATGCTTTTCTGCCCATATGTACATTATCTCATTTGGTCCTTATAACAACTGTATAAGGTACATATTGTCAATCATTGTATAGATGAAAACTTAGGGGTATATAGAGGGTTAGTTACTTAGCTATGACCCCAGAAATTCATGGGGTGAGAATTCAGATTCAGACCTTCAAACTTTGTCATCCATTGTCTTCCAACATAGTTACAGTATATGAGAGTATTATGTTTGTGCAGTTTATTTTTATGAACTTTTGTCATTTGCTGAATTATTTTAGCTTGTTTGGATTGAAACACCCACAAACCCTATCTTGAAGATGATTGACATTGAAGCCTGTGCACAGATAGTCCATAAACATGGAGATATTATTTTGGTTGTGGATAACACTTTTATGTCTGCATATTTCCAGGTAAATGAACATTATATTTTTTGCATGATTAGTAGACTAAACAGATACCTGTAACTAGGAGAGAAAGGATTTGTTTACTTCATTAATTAGACAAAGAATTAAAATTGGATCTTTTCTACCTTTAGTTAATGGCTTTTCAGCCCTAGGTTAATGTGCTGTAGGTGACTTTGTATATATATATATATTTTTGTCTTTTCTTGCTATTTCTTTTTTTTTGGTCTTTTTGCCATTTCTTGGGCCGCTCCTGTGGCATATGGAGGTTCCCAGGCTAGGGGTCAATCGGAGCTGTAGCCATTGGCCTACACCAGAGCCACAGCAACGCAGTATCCAAGCCATGTCTTCGACTTACACCACAGCTCATGGCAATGCTGGATCTTTAACCCACTGAGCAAGGGCAGGGACTGAACCCGCAACCTCATGGTTCCTAGTCGGATTCGTTAACCACTGTGCCACGACGGGAACTCCCCAGCTCATTTTCTCCAGCTCTTCAATTACACAGATGTTTAAAAGCTCAGTTGTTTACATTCCCCATTCTGTACTGGGTCCCTGAATTTGACCCAGGCTACTGCCTCTCTTGTGAGTGGCTGACTCCCTGGGAGTTTGCATAAACCTGTTCTTCATTGTCCTCTGTTTTATTCAGAAGGCACTACTGTATTTTATCTGCTTTTCATGAAGCACATTTCCTGGCTACATGGCATTTAGACAGCTTCATGGGCCATCTACCTTTGGCTCATGATGTATCTTTGACTGATAGTTACATTGGCTAGTCAGTTTCCAAGTGAAAATCTTCTGGCATCATTGATTTGTCCCAAGTGATTTTCACTCTTGGGAGTCTTTATCCCAGCTCTTTACCCATGTATCTCTTACAGTAGGCCGGTTAACACAGTGTAGGATTGCTCTAGCTGAGTCATAGTGACTCCTGTGTATTCTCAAGGATATTGTATGAATTGTTTTAGCCTGGGCCTGCCCAGGTTACTCACCATGCTTGGCCCTTTTTCTTCTACTACTCTCACTAAAATAGGTCCAGTTTTTCTACCTTTCTGAAGCCCACATCACATTCCTCATGGTGGAGGCTGCAGTTTGCTTCATTTCAATCTGGATTCATTCCAGTCGAATGAATCACAATCACATTGTCCCCAGGCAACCACATGCATCCGTTTCAGAAAGCATATCTTCTGAAAAGGTCCTCCCATTGTTTTCCCCTCATAGAAAACTGGATATATTCTTTCTTCCCTGCCTTTTGTCTTCTGGATCTTCTATAAATCCCACAAGACAAAATGGTTATATTAGCATAAAGTTGGAGCATAGAACCTCTGAATTCAGGTAGTTTGGGTGTGAGCCATGACTCTACCAGTTTTTTAATCTGAATGATCTATTTTTTCTTAGTCTCTTTTCACCATCTGTGCATTAGAGTCATAAACGTCCAATAAAGTATTTTGAAAAATACTTCACTGAGTTACGTATTTACCATAGTCTTGGTGCACAACAAGATCAACGTATGTTAGTTACTGGTTTTTGTTTTTCCTTTTGACCACAGAGTTTATAGAATGTTAACACTGGAAGAGACCTTGTTGCTGAAACTTAGCCTCTATCCACTGGTGCCAAATAGAAACACAGAGACAGAGTTTTGGGTGAAGTAGAAATGAGTAGCTTTAGGAGTTCCATTGTGGCTCAGTGGTAACAATCCCCACGAGTATCCATGAGGACGTGGGTTCGATCCCTGGCCTTGCTCAGTGGGTTAAGGATCCGGCGTTGCTGTGAGCTGTGGTGTAGGTCACAGATGCTGCTCGGATCTGGCATTACATGTAAGGAAGGATCAGAGTAGGGGCAAGCTTCATAAAGCTGGCGTTTTAGTTGTCTTTGAGATGATCACACCATGACCTTTCTGGAATGAAGAATGTTTCTTCAAGTAATTAACATCTTCCATTTATTGGGGGTTTCAGTTCTACAGAAGAGCTCAAAGATGATGCTATGTGTATCTCTTGAGGAGAAACCAGGACCCTGCCCCAAGCCTGCACCATTGTTTCTTGACTGCTCCTCCTTTGTCTCTGCAGCCTCTCCCTTTCCTGAGTAGCAACTGCTTGAACCTACCCATTAGAATTCAAGGAAGGTCTTGGAGGCTGAATGAGGCCTATTTCCTAAAAATAAGAAGTGGGAGAAATAGGCTTTTGGGCCCAGGAGCCACACAGGGCCCTGCTTGTTTTCAGCATTGCGCCCATCACTTTAGAGATGAGCAAATACCTGTGTAAATAGTGCTTTGAGTACTTAAATCATCCCCTTTTTTTTTCTTCTTTGATGCACCTGTGGCATATGGAATTTCCAGGCCAAGGATGGAATCCAAGCTATAGCTGTGATGTATGCCATAACTGCAGTAATGCCTGGCTGCATTAACCCTCTGCCATGGGCCAGGGATTGAAACCTTGATGCCACAGAAACAACACTGGATCTTACCCCACTGTGTCACAGTGGGAACTCTGATCTTATTTTTGAAACCCTAAATGAAAAGTCTCATAGCCCCTGCCTAGTGAGGTTAAACACACACGCGCACACACACACACACACACACAATTTTAAAGAAAATATAAATGGAAAGATGTTGATGTTATATTTTTCAGTGAACAAATTGACTATAAATAACCCTCACTGTAAACAAAGACATTTAAAAAGGATTACTTTGCCAGGAAAATTGAGTGAGGGAAAACAATCCAAACAAATTTCTTCATAAGTTATTTTACACTTGACACAACTAGTAAAATAAAAGTAATGAAGAGTCAATAAAAGCAAGGTCAAAGGTTACAATGATTAAAAATCTAAGCAGATTAATTTTATACTTCTTGACATAACAATTGCTGAATGTTTGTCAGCTATTCTCTGAGTTTACTAAGTCATAAAATGCAAACATCTCTCCTCCAGGAAATCAGTTTAGGTTAGCAATTGCTCTAAAGAAACAAGTTCAGAAAACCTGCTCACCTGGGTTTACCTGTCATTTCCAGGGAATTTGTGCCTTTGGATTGAATACTGGGTCCAATACATGGTATTTGTATTTGGTGGGAATGAGAAAAGGGAAAGAAAATATCGGAGATCCTGGAAAATTTTAAGATGTATGTATTTTTGAAAAGTTAGAATAGGAGTGGAATTTACAATAGCAAATAGACAAGTAATGGAGCATATTTTCAAGCAATTTCTCATTTAAAACAAAACCCTTTTATTTATTTCAGCGGCCTTTGGCTCTGGGAGCTGATATTTGTATGTATTCAGCAACAAAATATATGAATGGTAAGACGTGCACAGCCTACACTTGAGTGCTGTTTTCCATGGATAGGTGAAAAGAACATCAGCTTTGATATTTTGATCCCTTTTCTATTATTATTCAGATTTTCTCTGACATGTAGAAAGTAAGAAAATTATGTTTTCAGTAAATACGGGATTCCATTTAAAACAGACAAAAACTATGCTCATGGTTTTTCAGCAGAGGGTTAAAATTTACTATAAAGGTTATAATTTTACACTGTTGATAGCCTAAAAAGAAACATTTAATATGATTTTAATTTTATTGTTTAGGTATAGCTTTTGCTACTATTAAATTGAATAAAGTATATTTAAACTTATTGTATAGGGCTTTTTCCCAGAGAGCTTTTCCAAGTCATGTTTAGAAATTATAAAACAAGGAACAAACATACATTGTTTGTAACTTTTTTTAACAAGATTTTTGTTGTTGTTGTTGTTGCTTTTGGTTTTGTTGTTTTAGGCCACAGTGATGTTGTAATGGGCTTAGTGTCACTTAATTCTGAGACTCTTCATAGTAGGCTCCGTTTCTTGCAAAATTGTAAGTATTAAAAGCCTGGATTTCTCCTATGTTTGATATTTGTATTTCCATTAAATATTGTGAAGGAATAGCGTTCTACTAATTTAGGAAGAAATGAGAGCTATAGGGGGAAAATAATTTTTTTTAGAGGAAAATAGAAAAACTGGGTTTTAAAAATAAAAGTTATGGCATGATAGGGCTTTACAACATGACCAAGGGATTAGTTTTGTTATTTTTAAAATTCACGTTAATTTTGGGATTTTCTTGTAGCACAGCAGTTTAAGGATCTGGCATTGTCACTTCAGCAGCTCTAGTTACTACTGTGCCATGGGTACCATCCCTGGGTGGGAACTTCCACATGCTGCAAGCACAGGAAAAAAAAAAAACCCTCCAAAAAAACCAACAACAAAATCCATATTAATTTTGATTATAAATTGGTAAAGCTTAAGTGAATTTTTAGTTTTAAGACTTGATTTTTTTTTTTTTTTTAAGCATTTGGAACAATGGCTTTCTTATACCTTTTATATCTGGAATGGTGATTAATTTTAAATGGCATTTAAGATATAAACTGATATTTTTCAACAGATCTTCAAACATCTGTTTTCTGTTTAGATTGTTTAGTTAGCTCAGGTTTGGTTAAGAGTTTACTGAAAGAGACTTGATTTTACAACTGCAATTTGACTGAAAGATAAGATACAGACATAATTAGAAGTAAAAAATCCCTTCGAGGGAATAAGTAGTAGAGCCACAAAAGGGGATGCTGGGGAAGGAAACCAAAATACGTTGCTTGCTAAATTCCTTTCATTTATAAAAAGAAAGAACTGAGGCAGGTATCCTGGAGGCGAGGGAGATCACAATCTGCTTGATTCCAAAGCTAATTAGGGGAATTCCTGTCGTGGCTCAGTGGATAATGGACCCAACTGGTATCCATGAGGATGAGGGTTCGATCCCTGACCTGGCCTCTCTTCAGTGGGTTAAGGATCCAGTGTTGTGGTGAACTGTGGTGTAGGTCACAGACACCGCTCGGATCCGCCTTGTGGTGTAGGCTGTCAGTCATAGCTCCGATTCGAGTCGACCCCTAGCCTGGGAACCTCCGTATGCCGCAGGCGCGGCCATAAAAAGACAAAAGACCAAGGGGAAAAAAAAAGCTAATTAGAACACTGCAAGAACACTCAGTATTCTAGGAGTTGAACTGCTTTTTTCCTCGGTATGTTATAATACTTTTTCAAAGAAATACAAGATTAAACTATGCGCAGTGTCCTTTCCTTAAAATCATTGAAAGGACTACTGATGCTTATATTTGAAAAGTTCATATCATTGTGTTGTACTTAGTTTTCAGGATATTCATTTATCCTCATTTTAAAGCCCATTTCTCTAAGCATCTTTGATGCCTCCTTCTCATGCTTCTAATTTGATATATTATTATTATTATTTTGTCTTTTTGCCTTTTCTAGGGCCGTTTCCCACGGCATATGGGGGTTCCCAGGCTTGGGGTCGAATCGGAGCTGTAGCCACTGGCCTACACCAGAGCCACAGCAACGCGGGATCTGAGCCGTGTCTGCGACCTACGCCACAGTTCATGGCAACGCCCTTAACCCACTGAGCAGGGCCAGGGATCAAACCTGCAACCTCATGGTTCCTAGTCAGATTCGTTAACCACTGCACCACGACGGGAACTCCAAATTTTTCCTACTAAAACTCAAACATTGGGCTTTGTAGCTGGCCTCTTAGTCACTATAATGCAAAAGATCAGTGAGAGACTTTTCTGTGTCCCTTCTCAACTTCAGTCCAACCCAGGACATGTTCATTTTGCAGCTCTTGGAGCAGTTCCGTCTCCTATTGACTGCTACCTCTGCAATCGAGGTCTGAAGACTCTACAGGTCCGCATGGAGAAGCATTTTGAAAATGGAATGGCAGTTGCTCAGTTTTTGGAATCGCATCCTCTGGTAGAAAAAGTTATTTATCCTGGTATGTTATTCTGCTTTCTAAGCACATGTGGTTATACTAGGATTTTAAGTGTTATTCTAAACATCCTGTTTATGTAACATTATTTATAAATGTTAAGTACTTTCTTATATTTTTATGTTGTTCACTTATCATAAACTTCCATATGCCGCAAGCAAAAAAAAAAAAAAAAAATTAGTCTTATATATTAGATGTTCCTCTGATGGCCTTTAGCTTAAAGGTCTGTCTATACCTATTCCAGGATTGTGACCTTTTACGTTCGAGTTTATTTGCTTATGATTTTGTGTGTGTGTGTGTTCACTTACTTTAACACTACATTTACGGTGTTATCACCATGGAATGTAAATTCAGATGAGAAAAGAGAATTTCACAGGTGCAACAAAGCATTCTATAGTCTCCCAAAGTTTGCGTATAACGTCTGACCAAACCAGCCTGCTCATAAATCAATAACCTCCATTATAGATAATTTATTTAGTTTAACATTTATGATGCTTACAGAGAAAATAAACTTACTGCACATGTTTAAACAGTATTTTTCATTTACTTTTGCATTAGCACTTCAAATACTTCTATTTCTAGATGAAATTTAAATATTATTCTAACATAACAGCAGCAAAACATAGCTCTGCAATTATAAAAGTGCTAAATGGGGATCCGTAATTAAATTATTCTCCTGTTTACAAGTATGATTCTGTAATAAATACTACTTCTATGTAGCTCTGTTACCAGCTTTTTATGTTTGGCTTAAAAACACACCAAACATACTGTCAATTGTAGAAGGCTTATAATGTTATATTGTATGCACTGTTCTGAAAGGGTACCTCAAGAGCCAAGCAGCCCTTAAAACTGAATACTTAGTCCACAGGGCAGTCAGAAAAGAGTTAAATTAACTGGAGTAAATAGGATTTCTACATTACATCAAAAAGCATGTGATATTCTGCAGCAGCTGGGAGTATTTCAGGATTGGCATGTTGTCTTTAGAACTAATTTCAACAGAGACGTTTAGGAAGGTGGATATTTTACCACTACCAAATACATTTAAAGGTGACCTGTTTCTTTTGTGCTAATGTGACTCCCCTGAATAACCTAGCTACTAAACTGGTCACCAGTAACTTGGTCGACAGGCAAATCACACCAAGAAAGAAAACCAGTATTCAAATTACTGTGTTAATGTCTGATCCACTTAATTTATTTTCAACATAAATATATAACCTCAATATGAGATGTCTAACTAAAGCAAGCACCACCAAGACCAAGACAGCATCTCTTCTTCTAGGTTTAGGTTGTGCCCAGAATTCCTGATACATGGAATAACCCATACCAAGAGTCATTGCTCCCACAGCAAAGCCTTGGGCAGCCACATGAATGTATTTTAGTATTTCCCCTGCTCTTCAATTTATATAATCCATATGCAGTGATTGCAGCAAAACCTGCCATTGCAGTGGGGACAAATGGTGCCTCTTTTGCTTTTTGAATAAGTTTAGATCCCTGATCCTCATCATGTGAAGAAAGAGAAACATCTGTGTCAGCTGACATAGTGATTGAAGAATCTTCCCACTACAGCAAGATCTCCCAAGTGCCAAATTGCTTTTGGTCCCATGCTCACACTCACCATCCGGCCGGCTTCTATTTGCTTATAATTTTATCAGCCTGCTGTTCTGCACTAGTTTTAACTTTTACCTACTATAGATTGAGAATTGATACTTATCAAGTTGAAACTTGATGCCTATGTACGAAGTTTCCCCAAAGTTCTCTTACTTTTTAAAAAAATTCCTGCACCTCTCATAGCATCTAGAAATGCTCATGTGGAGTTTGCAGACTTAAGTACTACCTTTTGGATTTATGTTACCATTCTTTTAATTTGGTCTTAAGTAAGTAGTTATTTTAAACCCCTTTGAGATATGTGGCCATGTAGTCTTGGGTGCACAGGAGAATTAGACTTGATCCCTGCCCTCAAGAAATTTAGATAAGCCAAGGCAGAAATACACATGAGACTAAATACCCTAATATGTATGCTAGATTGATTGGTGTATGTTTTGATGGAGGGAGGGAGAAAAGTTTTGGGCAGTGTCCTGAATGGGTAGCATTTGTCCAAAGGGCATGTACAAGGGATTTAAGGCTTTTTCAATAATTGTTTATTGGGAGTTCCCAATGTGGCTCAGCGGTAACAAACCCAGCTGGTATCCATGAGGATGCAGGATTGATCCTGGCCTTGCTCCGTGGGTTAAAGGATCTGGCAATGCCTCGAGCTGTGGTGTAGGTCACAGCTGAAGCTTGGATCTGGCGTGGCTGTGGCTGTGGTGTATGTAGGCTGGTAGTTGTAGCTCCGATTCAACCCCTAGCCTGGGAATTTCCATATGCCACAGCTGCTACCCTAAAAAAGACAAAAACAAAATAAAATAACTGCTTATTAATTGCCAACCATTGGCCAGGCTTTGTATTAGGAATTAAAATCCAATTATTACCCAAAGAAATTTCTTTCTCCTCATGGAGCTAGTCTGGTGGATAAAACAGATATTAAGCAAGAAATCAGAGGATATAATTAACAGAGGGAAGGGGGCAGTCCGTAGGGAGAATGTTCCAACTTAAAGGGACAGCTTGTGCAAAAGTCCTGAGATGAAAAAGGGTGTGGTACCACTGGTGTAAAGAAAGCTGGTATGGCTAGAGCATGGACAAGCTAGAGAAGATATGTGAAAATGAAGCTAGAGAGATAGACAGGGGCCAGAACAAGAGGCCTGATGTGAATGTGGCATACAGCTCCTTACGAGGCTTATTCGCAGTTTAGCTAAGCAAACAGTGACTTTTTTGTTGTTGTTCTGAAATTACATGTTTGACTCTAAAATAAGACTTTGATTACAGGGTTGCCCTCTCATCCCCAGCATGAGTTGGCAAAGCGTCAGTGCACAGGTTGCCCTGGGATGATCTCCTTTTATATCAAGGGCTCCCTTCATCATGCTGAGACCTTCCTCAAGAGCCTGAAGGTAAACTCTCGGAACAGGTTTTTCAATTGTAGACAAGTTAAGACCTTCTAGCATTATTATATTCATTATTTCTTACTTCCACCCAGCTTAGATTAATGTTTTTGTACCTATAGGTCACACCCACAAGCCTCTTTGTTGTGAAATGTGTAAGGTTGGAACATCAGTGAAAATAAGTGATAACACGAGTTTCCTGGAGGCCTAGCAGTATCAATAGCCACATGGAAGAACCAGATGGCTCTGTGTGTGTGTGTGTTTAGGGCCTCACTTGCCACATATGGAAGTTCCCAGGCTAGGGGTCAAATTGAAGTTGCATCTGCTGGCCTATGCCACAGCCACAGCAATTCAGGATTTGAGTCGCATCTGCAACCTACACCACAGCTCATGGCAATGCTGGATCCTTAACCCACTGAGCAAGGCCAGGGATCACACCAGCATCCTCATGGATACTAGTCAGTTTGTTACCTCTGAGCCACAACAGGAACTCCAAGGCACTGGTTTTTAAATTTAAAGTGAACCACCTTTTCAAGTGAGTTTTTCTTTTTTCTTTTTATCTTTTTTGGCTGCCCCAAGGCATATGGAGTTCCCAGGCCAGGGATCAGGTTCAAGTTGCAGTTGTGACCTACACCACAGCTGCCACTATGCTGGATCCTTTAAACCACTGTGCTAGGCGAGGGATCAAACCTTCGTCCTGGCATTGCATAGATATCACCAATCCCATCACACTACAGTGGGAACTCCTCAAATGAAATATTATGTGAAACTTCAGTAGTTTGGGGGCAGTGCACTGCCAAAAGTCTGTTCTGAAATCCAGCCTAGTAATGACTATCCAAACCTTGTGCGTCTTAGGCTGCACCTGCCTAGAGTGAGAGAAGGGAGGCCTTTGTCAAACAGTCACAGAGGCAGGAGCCTCTCAGGGGCCCTGGGAAAGAGCCTGTGTAACTCCATACATACCTTGGGCTTACACTGAGCTCATGTGTAAGCTCATGTGTAATGTATTTAAGACTCTGAGTTTTAAATTCTATAGATCTAAAGAAAAGGATGCTGCCAGATTAGTCAAAATGCTACTGGTTCTAAAATATGTCCACTTCTAAAATCAGAAATATAGTAGGGTATGGAGAAAGGAGTTAAATGCATGTGTTAACTTCATAAGTGATAACCTATTAACAATTAAGTGTGTATGACATTAGATTTCTTTTTTTTTTTTTTTTTTTTTTTTTGGTCTTTTGCTATTTCTTTGGGCCGCTTCCGCGGCATATGGAGGTTCCCAGGCTAGGGGTCTAATCGGAGCTGTAGCCACTGGCCTATGCCAGAGCCACAGCAACTCGGGATCCGAGCTGCGTCTGCAACCTACACCACAGCTCACGGTAATGCCGGATCCTTACCCACTGAGCAAGGGCAGGGACCAAACCCGCAACCTCATGGTTCCTAGTCGGATTCGTTAACCACTGCGCCACGACGGGAACTCCCTAGATTTCTTTATTTAAAGGATAACCACAGAGATAGGTCTCAAATGTAATACTTCTGAGGTTTTAGAGCTCATGTTCAGTATTACTTAAGTATGAGGTCAAATAAGGAAGATTAAAGATTAAAGATTCACCTTAATCAACTTTTAGTATTTTAAAAATTAATACATAATATTGGTGAAATAATTATTATGGATTTTATTCTCATTTTTCCCCAAGTTGTTTTTTTTTTTTTAACTCAATTTACAGTTTATTCATAATCATTATTATATTCTATCCCCTGCCCAGGCCATTTTATTAAAACCATTAATTTTAGATTTCAGTATTTTTGTTTTAGTGGAAGATCTAAATTAATGTTTTCTTTGTCATAGTTATTTACTCTGGCTGAGAGTTTGGGAGGATATGAAAGTCTTGCTGAGCTTCCGTAAGTATATTTCTGTTTTTCTGTTTTTTTTTTTTTTTTTTGGTTGCACCTCCGGCATGCAGAAATTCTGAGGCCAGGAATCCAAACCGTGCCATAGCAGTGACCTGAGCTGCTTCAGTGACAATGCTGGATCCTTAACCCACTATGCTGCCAGGGACTCCTATTTTTCTCAGTATTTTAATTTTGATTTCAGCTCCAATGATTGTTTGGAAAAGGAGTAGGATAAAATTGGGGATAATTCAAGATATTTAGCAGCAGGGCAGCATGGCACTGTCTAGTTGGAATGGGCTCTAACTCAGTAGAATGGAGACAAATAAAAATCTAATGGGACTACTAATCAGTAAGCTATGTCCTCCCAAATATTGCTTTTTTCCTGTTTGCCTAAAGGAGATTCCAGCAGTAATTCTCAGGCCTCTGACCCAGGAGACTTTGTACCAGAAGCGCTAATTTCAAGGTTCCCAGGGAGGTGGAGAATGTGTTTCTGATAACCTCTACATTCTTATTTGTCAGAGGAGGGCACTTGTTACCATCCAGCCCATTTATTTTCTGTTCTCTCTGGAGTAAACCTTGAATGGCTCATGTTGTCTCTAAGATAAACCCAATTCCTGGCCCTTCACTCACTGACAGAAACAATTCATCTACTTTCATCAAGGCATCAGAGGATATTAGGACACAAAACAGCCTCCGATCAGAGAGTCCAACAACTTACATTACAGACAAAGAAACAAAGATTCAGGAAGTTTTGCTGCTTATTCAAATGTCACTCAGGAGTATGTTAGCAATTTCACCTTGAGACTTTGCATCAGAAACCATGAGTGAGGAGGTTAAAGCAGGCTAGATCTGAATTTAAGACCACCAATCACTTAACCTTTGAGCTTCAATCTTTCATCTATAAAATGGTCTTAATAGTTAAAATAATGATTATTATTGAGTACCTGTCCCAGCAAGCATTTCTGAGCTACATCCTGATATATATATATATTTTTTTTAATGGATGCACCTGTGGCCAATGAAATTTCGCAGGCCAGGGACTCAATCCAAGTCACAGCTGTGACCTATATCACAGCTGCAGCCACACTGGATCCTTTACCCCACTGCACTGCATGGGATTAAACCCATGCCTCTACAACAACCTGAGCTACTGCTATCAGATTCTTTTTTTTTTGAAATTTTTATTTTTTTTACAGAATAAAATACACACATTTAAACATACAGATTATTATAACATGGATCTTAAGAAACAGATTGACTCCCTCTGCTGAAGTGGAGTGGAAAATATGCTGAGACAAATAGGAAATTTATTCTATACTTTATCCCATTTTGTATGGCTTTCATCCTTACTATTTAGTATTATCTATTACATTTCAATTTTTCTTTAACAATTAGCATTATATTAAAATTGTTATATTATGCAAATAAAATTTATAAAGAAGAAAGCCTTATATACCATTAAATATTTTATATAGCATAGTAAAAAGAATAACTTAACTGGTAAGCATAACAAAAATAATACACCCTCTGAAAACAAGTAAAATATAAAATGCATAAACTGGTTAAAAAACAGTGTAACTATATAAATATGTCCTCACAATTTGTTACATCTTATTGATTCTTCGATATAGGTATTACACCATTGTAGGTGATGTTATAAATAAGACATTATAGATCTTACCTTGTATCATGTAGAGAAATGGTTATTAATAATACAATCGTAAAACTGAATTATTTAATTGTACAGTTGCATTATTTAATTATAATTATCATAAATTCTTTGATGGAGAGGAAATCAGAATCAGATCTAAGAAGACTTCAGCATTCTGAGAATGATGTCAAATGACCCCCTTTATGGTGGATTATGCAATTACTTACTATGAGATATATTTCTTCTCCAGAGATTTCCTTGTTTGTGTATCAATTGTAGATTTTTGGTTTGCAGTTATTCTGAAGTTTTGATATAAGAGTCTATGTGTATATGAGATTGTTTTAAGTTGTTCTCTTAATTGCAAGTACATCTCCAGTGTCCTGCATTTGTACCCACCTCTTTTCATGATTTCTGATTTTGGTGGTATAATTGTGCATGGATGATTTTGTATCTTTACTGTATATATACCTTTACTGTTAAGCCTTGTCATTTGTGGAATTTTTGTTTTCTGTTGCTGTCTTTTCTTTTCTGCCTAGAGAAGTTCCTTTAGTATTTGTTGTAAGGCTGGTTTAGTGTTGCTGAATTCTCTCAACTTTTGCTTATCTGTGAAGGTTTTGATTTCTCCTTCAAATCTGAATGAGAGCCTTGCCGGGTAAAGTAATCTTGGCTGGAGGTTTTTTCCTTTCATCACGTTAAGTATATCATGCCACTCCCTTCTGGCCTGTAGAGTTTCTGCTGAAAAATCTGCTGATAACCTTATTGGGGTTCCCTTGTATGTTACTTGTTTCTTTTCCCTAGCTGCTTTCAAGATTTTCTCTTTGTCTTTAATTTTGGTCAGTTTGATTATTATGTGTCTCGGTGTGTTCCTCCTTGGGTTTATTTTTTATGGTACTTGTGCTTCCTGGATTTGAGTGAGTGGTTCCTTTCCCATGTTAGGGAATTATTCAGCTATTATCTCTTGGAATATTTTTTCTGTGCCCTTCTCTCTCTCTTCTCCTTCCGGCACCCCTAATAATACGGCTGTTGGTGCGTTTAACGTCGTCCCAGAGTTCTCTGAGACCCTCTTCATTTCTTTTCAATCTTTTTTCTCTTTTCTGTTCTGCATCCATAATTCCCACAAATCTGTCCTCCACCTTACTTATTCATTCTTCTGACTCCTGTGTTCTTCTGTTAGCTGCTTCTAGTGAGTTTTTTATTTCAGTTATTGTCTTTTGCATCTCTTCTTGTTTAAGCTTTATATCTTGTATCTCATTGGTTAGTGTTTCCTGTAAGTTATCCATCTTTGCCTCCAGTTTATTTCCAATGTCTTGCATCGTCTTCAGCATCTAAAAGACTTTAGACAGTCTAAAGTCTTTTTCCTGGAGGCTGAGAATCTCCTCATTGCTTAGCTGATTTTCTGGGGTTTTTCCTTTCTCCCTCATCTGAGTTATAGTTCTCTGTCTTTTCATTTTTATAGGTGTTTGGTGTGGTGACCTTTTTATAGATAATAGAGCTGTAGCCTCTCTTACTTCTGGTGTCTGCCCCCCTTGTGGCTGAAGTCAGTATGGGGGGCTTGCTGTAGGCTCCCTGATGGGAGGGGCTGATGCCTGCCCACTGGTAGGTGGAGCCGATTCTAATCCCTCTGGTGGGTGGGGCTTTGTCTCTGGATGGGATTAGGGGCTGCTGTGTGCCTGAGGCTCTTTAGGTAGCCTGTTTACTGAGGGGTGGGGCTGTGATCCCACCTGATTGTTGTTTGCCCTGGGGCTTCTCAGCACTGACTGATGGGTGGGGCCAGATTTTCCCAAAATGGCCACCTCCAGAGAAAGGCAACTGCTGAATATTCCCGAGAGCTTTGCCTTCAATGTCCTTCCCTCACAACAAGCCACATTCACCCCTGTTTTCCCAGGATGCCCTCCAAGAACTGCAGTCATGTTTGACCCAGATTCCTATGGAGACCTCACTCTGCCCTGGGACCCAGTGCACGTGAAAGTCCATGTGCGCCTTTTAAGAATGGGGTCTCGGTTTCCCCCAGTCCTGTGGAGCTCCTGTGCACAAGCCCCACTGGCCTTCAATGCCAGATGCTCCAGGGGCTCTTTCTCCCAGTGTCAGACCCCTGCACGTGAGGGTTTGATGTGGGGCTCAGAACTCTCACTCCTGTAGGTGAGTCTATGTGAACCAGTTAGTTTTCAGTCTGTGGAGCTTCCACCCGGGAGGTATGGGGTTGTGTTGAAATCGCCCCTCCTGCCTCTTGATATGGCCTCCTCTTATTTCTTCTGGAGTAGGGTATTTTTAAGGTTTGCGGTCCATTTGGGTGGAGATTGCTCAGTCTTTAGTTGTGAATTTTGTTGTTTTTTAGGAGAGAAGTTGAGCTCCAGTCCTTCTATTCCTCCATCTTAATCCTGTCTTGCTGTCAGATTCTTAAACTACTATACCATAGTGGGAACTCCTGTTTTTAAAAATGTTTCTATGATCATGTTATTATAATTATTACAGGGATAAATCAATGTCATTGCCTATTCATTTTCAACTGTATTAAATGAATGGTATGTTTCTATGTTCTAATTTTCATAAACATTTCTGGAGTAACTATGTTCTGAGGAATGTCAGGGCTTACCAAAATTTCGGCACATTTCCTCCCCTTTTATAGTAAATAGTTTATTGAGAGAGTCAGGCAATTTCATAATCTTAAAAAAAATAATAATAATTATGCCCAAATAATGATTCAGATAATTAAGATAACCCAGGGAGGTTTTTGTTAGTTTTTCAGGAAGATGCTTGCTAGTAAGTCTGGATGCACAAGAGGGCACACTCAGCATATGAAATTGGTTTATTTTTCATAGTGATGAAATATGTATTACCTTAAGGCTCTCTTAAAAATAGACCTTACCTGGAGTTCTCTAGTGATGGCAGTGAGTTAAGGATCCAGCATTGTCAGTGCAGTGGCTTGGGTTGCTGCTGTGGTGCTGGTTCAATTCCTGGCCTGGTAACTTTCACATGTGGGTGTGCTCCCCACCCCCCCAAAAAAAGATAGACCTTTCCTGATTTAGTTAGGGATTTCATTTAAAGTTATTTGGCCCTCAGGCACTGCAGCTAGGCTCTAAGCCCAGTGCCAGTGTCAGGGCTTGTCTGTTCTATCACCCTTATTGTCTCCCAACAATACAACAACCAGCGCAGCACTGAAGTCAGGGAGGAGAAAGTAGAGCTAGTGTATACTGGGTTGGTCTCTGAGCCTAATAACATGTGTTAACTTGGTGACCCTGGGAAAATTACTTATCTTCTTTCAATTTCAGTTTCCTCAACTGTAAAAATGTAGATAACAGTGTACCCAGCTCTTAGGATTGTTGTGAGAACATAGGGGAAAGAAATCCCCAAGCTAATGCCTTACTAATCCATACTAAGTACCCAATAAATGTTAATTGCTATTATGGATTATTATTTTTTATTAGGCACAAATATTCTAGGTACTTGTAAGTGCTTCGTATATGTTTCTTCCATTCATAACTGTGACAGACTTTTGAGATAGTTTTTTGTTGTGGTTGTTTTTAGGGCCTCACCTGCAGCACATAGAAGTTCCCAGGCTAGGGGTCAAATCTGAGCTATCTATGGCTGCTGGCCTACACCACAGCCACAGCAATGTGGGATCCAAGCCTCATCTTGGACCTTCACCACAGCTTCACCCGGCAGTGCCAGATCCTTAACCCACTGAGCAGGGCCTGGGATTGAACTCTTGTTCTCATGGATACTAGTTGGGTTCATTACCACTGAGCCATGACAGTAACTCCTGAGATAGGTTTTATATCCAATTTTTATCCATTTAAGAATATGAAGTAATGCACATAAATGATTTAGTTGAAGGAGTTCCATTCGTGGCTTAGTGGGTTAAGGATCTGACATAGTGTCTGTGAGGATACGGGTTCCATCCCTGGCCTTGCTCAGGGGGTTAAGGAGCCAATGTTGCCCCAAGCTGCAGCCTATAGGTTGCAGATGCAGCTCGGATCTGTCGTTGCTTTGACAGTGATGTAGGCCAGCAGCTGCAGCTCCTATTTGACTCTTAGCCCAGGAGCTTGCATATGCCATAGGTGTCGCCCTAAAAAAACCCAAAAACAATAGCAAAAAAAAAGATTTAGTTGAGTACCTGTCTGATGGTAAGCAATAAAATGTGATAGCTACTGTTGTTTTAGATAATGGACATCTGACTTTGAGGATAGGTAACTTTTCAAGCCCTTACACCCAGTAGGAGGGGCTGAGATTTACACCCAACTCTATTGGTTCCAGAGGCCTAAGTTCTTATTTCTATGCTTTTACTTTCTTTTAAGGAACTAAGAGCCTAAAAAGGCAGAACATTTTAAGGAGGATGTTTGCATGTACAACTTCATTATAGTGATAGAAGATATTCATTTACTTTGAGCACAACTAAGATTTGTTTCTCTGGACCTGAAGCAGATAGGAGAAAGCGATTCCTTCTGGTGGTGGGGGGGACAGGGGTGAGTGCTGGCGTCAGTGTACATCTTAGTGCTTCTTAAGACTGTAAGCCTCTCCTCCATGATGGCTCGTCCCCTAGATTCTCGCTCCTCTGAGCTCTGGCAATCCTCCATGCTTGTTCAGCATTCGCTGTAGACTACTTTATTTTTTGAATTTTCTTTCTTCTTTTTTTTTTTTTTTTTTTTTGGTCTTTTTGCCATTTCTCGAGCCACGTCTGCAACCTTACACCACAGCTCACGCCAACGCCAGATCCTTAACCCGCTGAGCAAGGCCAGGGATCGAACTCGCAACCTCATGGTTCGTAGTCAGATTCGTTAACCACTGAGCCACCAAGGGAACTCCTGAATTTTCAAGTCTTTAGCTCCTGCTTTGTTATCTAGGGTAGAGAAAATATCTCACTCTTGGTTTCCCCGTTCTTGCTCCAGCACCTGACCCATAAGAGGTGCTTTACCCTTACGCATGCTGACGATGATCATGCATTGCTAGATGGTTTTGAACCTCTACTGAGGCCTCTATGTCATGAGCCTCATGCTGGACTTCCTAATGCTTAGCGATCGGTACTAGTGATCCTAGGCTGTCTTTCCCTAATCTGCCTCCAAAGTCCAGTTCTGGATTGATCTTTTGACCCAGAGGGAATTAATGCTGGCCAGCTCTTGTCCAAGAGTCCTCTTGTAGGTCCAGCTGGATGGTCACGGTGTGTATGACTTCTGGCCAAGGATTCATTCAGGCTGGTGTTAAAATCCACACATCGGATACTGTGTCTTTCCCTCCTGTCTGGAGGTGCTCAACTGGTCCTTCAGTGTCTGATTGAGTATACCTTACTGATGGTGTAAAAACAATAAAAGATCTTGGTTTTCTTTTTCTTTTTTTTTTAGGGCTGCAATTGAGGCATATGGAAGTTCTCAGGCTAGGGGTCTAATTGGAGCTGTAGCCGCTGGCCTACACCACAGCCACAGCAACGCCAGATCCAAGCCGCATCTGTGACCTACACCACAGCTCAGGGCAACTCCAGATCCTTAACCCACTGAGCAAGGCCAGGGACTGAACCTCCATCCTAATGGATACTAGTCAGATTTGTTTCCACTGAGCCATGACGGGAGCTCCTTGGTTTCCTTTTAAAATCATAACTAGAAGAGATATTTTTCACAATTTCTTAATTTTTTGCCTTTGAAACATTGTAGGTATATGAAGCATTTGATATCTAGGGTAGAAAAATTTTAGAGATCCTGCTGTATGGCACTGGGAACTCTAGTCACTTGTGATGGAGCCTGATGGAGGATAATGTGAGAAAAAGAATGTATACATGTATGTGTGACTGGGTCACTTTGCTGTACGGTAGAAAATTGACAGAACACTGTAAACCAACTATAATGGAAAAAATAAAAATCATTTAAAAAGCTCTAAAAAAAAGGAAAAATTTTGAAGATAATTGCAATTTGTGAAATAGAAACTCCACTGCTACAATATAGTGATCAAAAATTTGCTCCCTCTTTTTTCCAGGGCAATCATGACCCATTCATCTGTGCCTAAGAGTGACAGAGAAGTCCTTGGAATTAGAGACACACTGATTCGACTCTCTGTGGGCTTAGAGGATAAACAAGACCTAATGGACGATCTAGATCAAGCTTTGAAGGCAGCGGTAAGTTTTAATATTTCAATGTGTGTGTGTGCTTAATTTTGGGGCACAGCAGAGGGCGGGAGTGGTTTCCCTGTATTTATGGAATGGCCTTACTGTGAATTGTAAAGATTTTCACTTCTCTTACTACAATAAACATGGTATGTAAATGTTCAGGGAACTCAGCCGAACTGCAGTTTTTTTCTTTGTTTTGTTTTTGGTCTTTTTAGGACTGCACCCAAGGCATATGGAAGTTCCCAGGCTAGGGGTCGAATTGGAGCTATAGCTGTCAGCCTATGCCACAGCTGCAGCAAGGTGGGATCCAAGCTATGTCTGAGACCTAAAACCACAGCTTGAGGCAACGCAGGATCCTTAATCCACTGAGCAGGGCTGGGGATCTAACCATGTCCTCATGGATACTTGTGGGGTTTGTTACCACTGAGCCATGATAGGGACTCCTGAACTGTAGATTTAAAAGATGAGAGTCTCCAGAAAAGAATTCTTGGAGAAGGTGAAGTCATTCCCTGAAGGTTTAATAATGTATTTTTCTTGTGCACCATTAATGCAGCATCCTACAAATGCAAGTCACAACTAGCATTCCAGAATTGCTGTTAGAAGTTGCTTCCTGAGAAGACCAAAACTTCTGAATAATTGAATGGACCATTAAAGAGCCTTTGCACAATTTTCAGGTGAAAATTCCAAGGCACCTCATAACCTTTCACAACTATAATCTTCTAGAGATCATCCCTGATAAAAAGTTTCCCTTTTGTAATTGACAGATAATTCTGTTAATGTCTTTTTGTTAATTTGTGTCTGAAGTAGGTGATATTTGTGCTGCTGTTGGAGATTGTGTTCTTTTTTCAAGCTTAAGGTTTATATTGATCATGTTTACAGTATAGTGGTAATTCATTTTGATGTTTTCTGAGGAGTTTAAATTATTAAATGAATATTCTTAAATCTAGTGTGATTTTTGTATATTGTTGGAAACAGCACTCAAAGTGATGGTTTACACTTAATTACCATAAGCCAAAAATTAAATATCTGAAAAGTCTGTGAAATTCTACTGATTCAAGTTTGTACAATTAAAAAAAATAAATATAATTATCAAATGCATCCCACTGTGATACTTCTGTATTATGTTTATATATTATGCATTAACTTGCATTCCTGGGCTCTTTTAATTCCTAACTCTTAGAGGTTTCAACCACTTAAGTTCATTTTTATAAATTCAGTTGTATAACTATCATGCTCATCTATTAGTGTTTGCAGACTAGTTATAAAATCTGTACATGGCAGGTTAAAAATCCCCCTTTTTTTTTTGGCTGCTCCCATGGCATGTGGAGGTTCCTGGGCCAGGGAACAAATCAGAGCCACAGCAGTGACAATGCCAAATCCTTCACTGTTGGGCCACTGGGGAACTCCAAAAGCCACTTTTATAGAGGGAAATATAAAACAGTATTATTTGAAACAGTAAATTTGTTGAGGCTACAGGAAGAAATACTTTAAATAAAATCTTTTATAGTTAGGTGCATATTCAACGAGTTATTGTCAGTAAGTCATGAGTAAATACGTGGATTTTCAAAAATTGTTTGTACTAAAAGCTTTCAGTTATGTTTGCTATCACCATTTGTTTCAGTTATAAAAGCCTATCATTGGAGTTCCCTTGTGGTGCAGCAAGTTAAGGATCTGGTGTTGTTGGTACGGTGGCTTGGGTCACTGTTGTGGCACGGGTTCAATACCTGGCCTGGGAGCTTCCACATGTCACAGGTGTGGCAAAAAAAAAAACAAACAAAAGCCTCTCACTGAGGTTGATTAATAATAGTGCTGGGTAGGAAGAGAATACATAAAAATACATGTTCTTATATATTGTGCATATTCTGAATTGTGTGTATAGGGTGGAAGCATTTTGACGTCAATTATACCCCACTATGGTTTCTGGCAGATGATTTCTTGCCATTTCAGTACCTTAAGGCTGTGGGGATAAACAAAAGATCTTTAGAATGAGAAAAGTGATAGCTATTCTAAACTTACTAGAGAGTCAGCTACTGTCATTTGGGTTTTGGCAGACTCAAAGGAAAGCAGAACATAAGGAATGTAGAAATTTTAAGATCTTAATATGGATGAGAACCAAAAATTTCCATATTTAAAACTGTTAGATGGCTTGTTTTGTTTTGTTTTGTTTTTTAGGGCCGTACTTGTGGCGTAGGAAGTTCCCAGGCTAGGGGTCAAATCAGAGCTACGGCTTCCAGCCTACGCCACAGCCACAGCAACGAGGGATCTGAGCCATTTCTGCAACTTACACCACAACCAGCTCACAGCAACACTGTATCCTTAACTCACTGAGCAAGGCCAGGGATCAAACCTGCCGCCTGATGAATCCTAGCTGTGTTGTTAACCACGGAGTGAGGAAGGGAACTCCCAAACTGTTAGATGACTTTTAAATGAATAACATTAAGTAGCTGTGATAAATGTTTTTTAAAAAGCTAAGGTAAATAAAAACAGACAGGAATGGAAGAGCTCTGTAGTGTAAAAAGGGAAGGCTTCAAATATGAGAGGCTGCTAAGAGGCTGTTGGCCTAAGGAAGCAGTGGGCCAGCTAACTTGAAGGGGGCATTCCCTGTGATTGGCTTGGGGAGCATATATGACAGATTCATAGGGTCTGTCCTCTATCAAAAGCAGGGACAAAAATTAGGGAAGCTGTCAGTTATTAATCAAATCCTGAACATTTGGGGCCAACTATTATAAAAGTTATTGTTTAGTTTCCTGGATTGTCACTAGAGGTGGCAATCAGGTTTCCTGCAAGTCTGACTCAAAGCAGCGGGCTTCCTGGATTGTTGACTGTAGATAAGGGTGTTGGTTTTCTGGGGAGGTTGCTGCATAGTGTAGGTCAAAATTCCATTTTTCTAGGTGCTCTATCCATTGCTTATTTGTATATTCAGTCTCTCGGAGCTTCTGGTGAGCAATTACTAACTACCATTCTGTTAATCAGGCTTCTTCACAGAAGCAGAACTAATAGGATGTATGTGTGTGTGTGTGTGTGTGTAGAGTGAGAGGGATTTCTTTCAAAGATCTGGGTCTCCTGATGGTGGGGGCTGATAAGCCTGAATTGTGTGGGGCAGGCTGGAGATTCATCTAAGAGCAGTTGCCATCTTGTGTCCAACATCTGCAGGGCCCGGAATCCCAGATAGGGTTTCTATGTTGCTGTTGTGAAGCAGAGTTGGTTAGCCTTCAACTGATCAAATGAGGGCTACCCACATTACAGAGACTGGTCTCCTTTACTTAAAGGGTACAGATTTCAGTGTTCATCACATCTAAAAAACATCATCCTGGCAACCTTTGGACTAGTATATAGTTGACCAAACAGCTGGCATTATAGCTCAGCCAAGTCGATGCTTAAAATTATCTGTTACAGGAGTTCCCGTCGTGGTGCAGTGGTTAACGAATCCGACTAGGAACCATGAGGCTGTGGGTTCGGTCCGTGCCCTTGCTCAGTGGGTTAACGATCCGGCGTTGCCGTGAGCTGTGGTGTAGGTTGCAGATGCGGCTTGGATCCCGCGTTGCTGTGGCTCTGGCGTAGGCCGGTGGCTACAGCTTCGATTAGACCCCTAGCCTGGGAACCTCCATATGCCGCGGGAGTGGCCCAAAGAAATAGCAAAAAGACCAAAAAAAAAAAAAAAAAAAAATTATCTGTTACACCCATGTTCTAGGCACCCTTCCTTACTGCCTGAGAAGGCACCGTTATGTTTGAGAAGCTTATCTATGCTTTTGGTTATCTGCAAACATGTCTCTCTAGTAATGTAGTTCACACCAAAAGGATGATTCAGAATTTAAACACTGCACCTACACCCACTCCTGCTTCTCACAGTACATCTAACTTTGTAGAAGGTGCTGACTTGAAAAAAATGCACAACATGAAAGTTGAGAGTTAAGTTTTATCTGGGGCAAAATTAGGCCTTGGAGACAGCATCTCAGGTAGCCCTGAGAAACTGCTCTGAGACAGTGAGGGAGGAGCTAGGATATATAGGAATTTTTGCAACAAAGGGCAGGAAGGAGGAGTTCCCATCGCGGCTCAGTGGTAATCGAATCCCACTAGGAACCATGAGGTTTTGGATTCGATCCCTGGCCTTGCTCAGTGGGTTAAGGATCGATCTGGTGTTGACCATGAGCTGTAGTGTAGTTTGCAGACGCGGCTCTGATCCTGCGTTGCTGTGTCTCTTGCGTAGGCTGCTGGCTACAGCTCCGTGGGAGCGGCCCAAGAAATGGCAAAAAGACAAAGCAAACAAAGGGCAGGAACTAAAGAGGCCTGGGCTCAAATAGTTCCTTTGATATGCACCTCCTGCTGTCAGGGCCAGTATCCTGAGTTTTCACAGCCTGCAGGGTTCTCACTCTTGGAGGTGACTGCATTAAGAGATGACTGACATTTTTTGTTTTATCTTTTTTTTTTTGGTCTTTTTGTCTTTTCTAGGGCTGCACTCACTCATGGTATATGGAGGTTCCCAGGCTGTGGGTCCACAGCCACAGCAATGCAGGATCCGAACCACCTCTGACCTACACCACAGCTCACAGCAATGCTAGATCCTTAACCTACTGAGCAAGGCCAGGGATCGAACCCGAAACCTCATGGTTCCTAGTCAGATTCCCTAACCACTGAGCCATGACAGGAACTCCTCTTTGTTTTATCTTTAACTACTGACCAGGCTGAAATACCACCCTAGGAGGAGAAGGGGGAATATCAGGATATGGTAAAGGTGAGGGGGAGGTGCATGCAGCATACATACATTTTACAAAAGTTTGTTGCTGATCTCTTGAAGGTTACTACCAGGCACAAAGAGCAGACATCACCAGGAAGGATTTAGTGTTTTTCTAGTTATGAGGAGATGCAAGAATTGGGCACATAAAATCTTCTAAAAATATCTGACTGTCTGAAGATCTGTTCTTCCAGTTTTCCCAGAATGCAGAGTGCCTCACTCCTGATTTACACCCTGAGCTCTGCTCAGGGGGTGTTGCAGGTCAGCAGCTGCAGTGGCTCAAAATTTAATCCATGTAGAGGTTGATGGTAACTGCCAAACTTCAGTTCGAGAGGGGAACATAAGTGGACAGCTATGTACTGGTCAGGTTTAGGTGAGGTCAGGCTTCCAGGACACTGTTTTCACTGAGTTGCTTTATAGGGCACATTACTTAAAATTCAATCCAATGTATGTATTTATTACATTCACTGTTGAAATTCAAACAGTGAAGTTAGTGTCTTATACCAAAGCCAGTGGATACTATCTTAAGAAGACTATCTTAGCATCGTGTCTACTTTGTTCAGCTAGATGACATTTAAAATAAAACTTTAGTGTGGAGATGATCAAGAATCATGATCTCATTTATTTTGCTTGTGACTCAGTTTACTCTTATATGTGTAACGGAGCTTATTCATGGCTGATTTCTGGCTGCTTTCAATTTGCATGATGAAGAGAAATGGGACTTATTATTCTGCTCAGTGTCCTTGTACATTTTCTGTTAGTTTTTTGGCCATGCCCACAGCATGTGGGAATTTATGGGCCAGGGATTGAACCTTTGCCACAGCAGAGACCCAAGCTTCTGCAGTGACAATGCCAGATCCCCAACCTGCTGTGCCATGAGGGAAACCCCTTATTTTAGTTTTTTAGTGAATTCTTTTATAGATAAGTTGCATAAAGTGGTCCATTATCTTGGAATTACTGCTAGCTCTGACATGTGAGCGGTAAATAAGAAAATAACAATGAAATGTGAATATTTTTCTAAAAATTAAGATATCCTTTTTAGCAATAGAAAGCTTTAAATGACCTGAATTCCATATAGAGGCCAGGACATAGCTGGGAATTACAAATTGATTTTACACAAAGATGGAAATCTATTTTTTGTAAATAAATATTTTATAAAGTAATTATAATATGATTACTTAATTACTCAGGTATACCTAAAGAAAATTTAAAGAAAAAGGAAATAAAGCTTGTAATGCACTTTAGAAAAACACAAATGCTTCACGAGAAACCTTTCTTAGGAGGCCAATATCAAAAGAAAAAAAATGTGGTAAACTTGATTAAAACAAAAGTCATCAAGGGATAAGAAAAGTACTCAAAATAAGGAAACTTAGGAATCATCTAGACAAGTAAGTATTTAAAAAAAAAAAACTCTGCAACAAAACAGACTTATTTCCTTTGCTTATTAATAAAACTACAATCTCAGAAAATACAAGTGCAGTAAAAAATGTAATTGCTCTGGGATATGAATTAAAGGTTCGTTGAAGAAAGAATTGCTATATACCTTTTTCTTAATAACCACATTTGATTAAATGTTGATTTACTGTTCGCAAAATCAATTTAAATTTGCTCCAGTGAGAACAGTCAGATGCTGCAAACATTCCTTCCTCAACAAGACACACATAACATAACGCTGGAGAATTAGAGATTTCTGTGTTCATTACTAATTTTACAATACTTTATTTATTTTGCATTTTGTATTTTTTTGCTTTTTAGGGCCACACTTGCAGCATATGGAGGTTCCCAGGCTAGGGGTCAAATCGAAGCTACAGCTGCCAGCCTATGCTACAGCCAAAGCAACTCAGGATCTGAATTGTGTCTGCGACCTACACCACACCTCACGGCAATGCCGGATCCTTAATCCACTGAGCAAGGCCAGGGATCAAAGCCACAACCTCAGGGTTCCTAGTCGGGATTTATTTCTGCTGTGTGACAGGAACTCCTAATTTTACAATACTTTATATATCTCAGTTTCTTCAATTAGAAAAAAGCCCATACCTATTTTTGTTTGTTCCTGTTTTATTTCTTTCACTTATTAGCTCAATTGTTCTCACACTGACCTACAGAATTAGAAGGTACAAGTATAATTCATCTACAGAGGAGGAAAGGAAGATTCATAATGGTTATGTGACTGCCCCATATCACATGGCTAATATAAATAACTGGCTGAACCAGGGCTAGAACTCTGGTTTTCTGACCTCTCATTTCATTGCTCCAGTGCACCATTCTTAGTCCAGCGTAGAGAATAATTTTTTTGTTGTTGATTTTCTGGCTATGCCCACAGCATGCAGAAGTTCCCAGACTAGGGATCAAACCTGCACCATAGCCATAGTGACCCAAGCCGCTGCAGTGACGCATTGTCACTTAACTGACTTGACTTAACTGAACTTAACTGGATCCTTAACTGAGCATAAAAGAACTCCCAGCATAGAGAATTCTCAAGCAGATTAGGAAACTATTCTCTTGATATTGCAAGAGTTGTTATTATGTGATCAAGACAAAATGAAAACCTTGGTCTTTAGTTGGGAAAGAGACTAGGATAGTGACTCTCTAAGATGAATGTGTATTTTATTCACATAACTTATTTTGAATAAGAGTTTGGCAAAGTCTAGACTTGGCCTGCTTCTCAAAGGGTGGTGTCTGAAATAAATGCCCTATAGATGTAGGGAAAAGGGGGCTGGACTTCTATAGTCCTGTACGATTCAATCACAAGTTATGAATGGGGGCTGAGGAAGGGCAGGAAGGTGGTGGGGGTCAGGTAAACTCCCTGGTAAAGTGGCTCCACACAGCTGAGGGCAGTTCTCTAGAGAAGGGTGTATAGGAGCCTGGCCTGGTAATGGGAATCCCAAGGGTCCTATAGCATCCACTGCCAGTAGTGTGCCTTGGCCATTTACATTGTCAATGCAGGTAATCAATAACCAAACTAGAACAGGAATAAAAAAGAGATCTCTTTGACCCAAACTGAAGACTATAGCCCAGGAGACAGCCTGTTAGATAATTCTGAGGAACTGCTCCACAGAAACAGGGTCTCTGCACAGATTTATACCTTGTCAAAGAACATCAAACAAGTTAGGGATACAGTCCTTCAAGATTTTCAAAACAAACAGCAAACAAATCAGCATGTACCCAGCCAGTCAGTATGGCTTTGACACCTGGGAAGGAGGTATTATCATTGAGGGACCATGGGTGTCCCAGGACTGGAGACATTCAATCTTTCTTTTTCTTTTTTCTTTTTTTTGGCCACCCTGCATCAAATGGAGTTCCCAGGCCAGGGATCACATCCAAGCCATAGTTGCAACCTATGCTGCAGCTGCAGGAATGCCAGATCCCTCTAACCCACTATTGGGGATTGAAGCTGTGTTCTGGCTCTGCAGAGACACCACAGATCCTATTGTACCACATCGGAAACTCCTCAATCTTTATTTTTATTTTTATTTTGCTTTTTAGGGCCACACTTACGGCACGTGGAGGTTTCCAAGCTAGAGGTCCAATCAGAGCTACAGCTGCCAGCCTATACCACAGCCACAGCAAAGCCAGATCCAAGCCTCTCTGTGACCTACACCAGAGCTCACGGCAATGCTGGATCCTTAACCCACTGAGTGAGGCCAGGGATCGAACCTGCAACCTCATGGTTCCTAGTCGGATTTGTTTCTGCTGCACCATGACAGGAACTCCTTTTTTTGCTTTTTTTAGGGTCCTACCTGTGGTATATGGAAGTTCCCATGCTAGGGGTCAAATTGGAGTTACAGCTGCCTGGCTATACCACAGCCATAGCAACATGAGACATGTCTGCGACCTATACCACAGCTCATGGCCACACTGGATCCCTGACCCACTGAATGAGTCCAGGAGTTGAACCTACATCCTCATGAATACTATTCGGATTAGTTTCCTCTGTGCCTCAATGAGAACACCCTCAATCATTTTTAACAGGGACATTCTTCTGGTCAGTGGACACTTTTCCTTAATGATTAAAGCAGATGTACAATGTATGTTTGATAGACCACAAACAGGCTGCTTTAGTTAGAATAAAATTCAAGTTAAATCATGTGTAAGCCAGAATTTCCTTGTATCTCAAAATATGTGAAAAAATTTTCCATTAATTTCCAACAATCTCCAAGTTAGTCTAAAAAAGTTATTCTGGCTTTAATGTGGTTATTACAATATGATGAAATTGTTGCCTGACTTCCTTCCTTTGTTTCTTCCTCCTTCCTTCTATAAGATTTTTTTCTTTTTTGGTAAAATGACTTTGTTATAGTGAATTTAATATTTAAAGGGAAAAGGAAATTTTTAAAAATAGGCTTCCATGGTAGAAAAGTAAAAAATCAGCTCCCCCAGACCCAAATGAATTTTATCATATTTATAGTTGTACAGCCATCATTACAACCTAATTTTAGTACATTTCCATCCCTTCCCCCCCAAGCCCCAACAAACTGTCTCCTTTGGTAACCATAAGTTTTTCAAAGTCTGTAAGTCAATTTGTTCTTCAGATAAGTTCAGTGTATTTTTTTTAGATTACACATACAAGTGATAGCATATGATGTTTATGTCTGACTAATTTCACTTAGCATGATAATTTCTAGGTCCATCCATGTTGCTGCAAATGCCATTATTCCATTCCTTTTTTATGGCCAAGTAATATTTCATTGTGTATATGCACCACATCTTCTTTATCCACTTCACTGTCAGTGGACATTTAGGTTGCTTCCATGTCTTGGCTATTGTAAACAGTACTACAATGGACACTAGGGTACATGTATCTTTTTGAGTCATGATTTTCTCTGGATAGATGCTCAGGAGTGGGATTGTTGGATTATATGCAAATTCTATTTTTAGTTTTTTGAGGAATCTCCATTCTGTTTTCCACAGTGATTATGCCAATTTACATTCCCACCAACAGTGTAAGAGGGTTCCCTTTTCTCCATACCCTCTCCAGCATTTATTGTTTGTAGACTTTTTGATAATGGCCATTCTGGCTGGTGTAAGGTGGTGCTTCATAGTAGTTTTTTATTTTTATTTTTACATTTTTTTTTTTTTGCTTTTTATGGCCACACCCACAGCACATGGAGATTCCCAGGTCAAACTGGAGCTACAGCTGCCAGCCTATGTCACAGCCTCAGCAACGTGGGATCTGAGCCACATCTGCAACTTATACTACAGCTCATGGCAACACCAGATCTCTGACCCACTGAGCAAGGCTAAGGATCAAACCTGCCATCCTAGTGCATACTAGTTGGATTTGTTTAGGCTGCACCATGATGGGAATTCCTCTCATAGCAGTTTTGAATTGCACTTCCCTAAACATTAGTGATGTTGAACATCTTGTCATGTGTTTTTTGGCCATCTGTATGTCTTCTTTGGAGAATTGCCTATTTAGTTCTTCTGTCCATTTTTTGATGGGGTTTTTTTTTGGTATTGAGCTGCAGGAGGTGTTTATAAATTTTGGAGATTAATCCCTTGTTAGTCATTTCATTTGCAAAGATTTTCTCCCATTCTGTGGCTTGTCTTTTCATTTTGTTTCAGATTTCCTTTGCTGTGAAAAAACTTTTAAGGTTAATTAGGTCCCATTTGTTTATTTTATTTTTTTGTCTTTTTGCCTTTTCTGGGGCTGCTCCTGTGGCATATGGAGGTTCCCAGGCTACGGGTCTAATCAGAGCTGTATCTGCCGGTCTATGCCAGAGCCACAGCAACGTGGGATCTGAGCTGCGTCCATGACCCACACCACAGCTCATAGCAACACCGGATCCTCAACCCACTGAGCAAGGCCAGGGATCGAACCCACAACCTCATGATTCCTAGTTGGATTCGTTAACCACTGAGCCATGATGGGAACTCCTGTTTATTTTTGTTTTTATTGCCATTACTCTAGGACGTGTATCTGAGAAGATATTGCTGTGGTTGATATAAGAGAGTGTTCAGCCTAGGTTTTTCTCTAAGAGTTTTAGTATCTAAGAGTTTATAGTATCAGGTCTTATATTTAGGTCTTTAATCCATTTTGAGTTTATTTTTGCATATGGTGTTAGGGAGTGTTGTAATCTCACTCTTTTACACATGGCTGTCCAGTTTTCTCAGCACTACTTATTGAAGGGACTGTCTTTTCTCCATTGTATATTCTTGCCAGTGTCATAGATTAGTTGACCATAAGTGCATAGGTTTAATTCTGGGCTTTCCATCCTGTTCCACTGATCTATATTTCTGTTATTGTGCCAGTACTATACTGTTTTGATGACTATAACTTTGTAGTATAGTCTAAAGTCAAGAAGCCTGATTCCTCCAGCTCTGTTTTTTCTTTCTCAGGATTGCTTTGCCTATTCGGGTCTTTTGTGCTTCCAAACAAACCTTAAAATATTTTGTTCTAGTTCTGTGAAAAATGCCATTGGTAATTTGATGGGGATTGCATTGAATCTGTAGATTGCCTTCAGTAATACAGTTATTTTGGCAATATTGATTCTTCCTATCCAAGAGCATGGTATGTCTTTCCATCTGTGTCATCTTCGATTTCTTTCATCAGTGTCTTATAGTTTTCAGAGTACAGGGTTTTTTTCTTTCTTTTTTTTTTTTTTTTTTTTTTTTTTTTTGGTCTATTTACATAGGTTTATTCCTAGGTGTTTTATTATTGTTATTTTTCCTGATGCAATGGTAAATGGGATTGTTTCCCTAATTTCTCTTTCTGATCTTTCATTGCTAGTATATAGAAATGCAGTTGATTTCTGTGAGTTAATTTCATATCCTGCAAATTTACCAAATTCATTGATGAGCTCTAACACTTTTCTGGTATTGTCTTCTGGATTCTCTAGTTATAGTATCATGCCATCTGCAAAGAGTGATAGTTTTACTTCTTCCTTTCCAATTTGAATTTTTAAAATTTCTTTTTCTTCTCTTATTGTTGTGGCAACCTAAAAAACTATGTGGAATCATAGTTTGACAGTAGACATCCTTGTCTTGTTCCTGATCTCAGTGGGAATTCTTTCAGCTTTTCACCATTGAGAATGATGTTAGTCGTGGGTTTGTCATATATGGTCTTTATTATGTTGAGGTAGATTCCTTCTATGCCCACTTTCTGAAGGGTTTTTATCAGAAATGGGTGTTGGATTTTGTCAAAGTCTTTTTCCATGTCTACTGGGAGGATCATATGGGTTTTTTTTTTCGTTTTTTGTTTTGTCTTTTTGCCATTTCTAGGGCCGCTCCCACAGCGTATGGAGGTTCCCAGGCTAGGGGTCGAATTGGAGCTGTAGCCTCCGGCCTATGCCAGAGCCACAGCAACACGGGATCCGAGCCTCGCCTGCGACCTACACCACAGCTCACAGCAACGCTGGATCGTTAACCCACTGAGCAAGGGCAGGGACCGAACCCGCAACCTCATGGTTCCTAGTCAGATTCGTTAACCACTGTGCCACGACGGGAACTCCATCATATGGTTTTTATTCTTCAGTTTGTTAACGTGGTGTATCATACTGATTGCTTTGGGGATATTGAAAAATCCTTGCATCCTTGGGATAAATCCCACTTGATCATGGTGTAGGATCCTTTTAATGTATTGCTGGATTCAGTTTGCTAGTATTTTGTTAAAGATTTTTACATCTATGTTCATCAGTGTTATTGGCCTGTAATTTTCTTTTTTTGTGGTATCTTTGTCTGGTTTTGGTATCAGGGTGATACCAGAATGAGTTTGGGAGTGTTTTTTCTTCTGCAATTTTTTGAAATAGTTTCAGAAGGATAGGTTAACTCTTATCTAAATGTTTGATAGAATTCTCCTGTGAAGCCATCTGGTCCTGGACTTTTTTTTTTTTTTTTTTTTTTTTATTTTCCCACTGTACAGCAAGGGGGTCAGGTTATCCTTACATGTATACATTACAATTACAGTTTTTCCCCCACCATTTCTTCTGTTGCAACATGAGTATCTAGACATAGTTTGGTCCTGGACTTTTGTTTATTGGAAGCTTTTAAATCACAGTTTCAATTTGAGGACTTTTGATTTTAAGTACTCAAAAAAAACTCTGCGATTGATTCATTCATCTTTTTTATTTCCTCTTGGTTTATTTTTGGAAGATTGTACTTTTCTAAGAATTTGTCCATTTCTTCTAGGGTGTCCGTTTTATTAGCATATAGTTGCTTGTAGAAGTCTCTTATGACCCTTTGTATTTCTCTGATGTCCATTGTAACTTCCCCTTTTTCATTTTTAATTTTATTGATTTGAGTCTTTTTTCCATGATGAGTCTGGCTAAGGGTGTGTCAATTTTGTTGATCTTTTCAAAGAACCAGCTTTTAGTTTCACTGATCTTTTCTATGGTTTTCTTCATTTCTATTTCATTTATTTCCGCTCTTATCTTTATAATTTCTTTCCTTCTGCTAACTTTGGATTTTGTCTATTCTTCTTTCTATAATTGCTTTACGTGTAAAGTTAGGTTGTTTATTTGAGATTTTTCTTGTTTCCTGAGGTAGGCTTGTATTGGTATAAACTTCTGCTTAGAACTGCTTTTGGTGCATCCCATATGTTTTGGATTGTTGTGTCTTTGTTGTCATTTGCTTCTAGATATGTTTTAACTTCCTCTTTGATTTCTTCAGTGATCCTTTCATTGTTTAGTAGCATGTTGTTTAGTCTCCACATGTTTGTGGACTTTTTTTTTTTTCTTCTTCTTCTTGATTTCTAATCTTACAGAATTGTGTTTGGAAAAGATGGTTGATATGATTTCAATTTTCTTAAATTTACTGAGGCTTGATTTGTGGCCCAGAATGGGATCTATCCTAGAAAATGTTCCATGTGCATTTGAGAAGAATGCACATTCTGCTGCTTTTGGATGGAATATTCAATAAATATCTATTAAGTCCATCTGGTCTAATGCATCATTTAATGCCTCTATTTCCTTGTTGATTTTTTTTTTTTTTGTCTTTTTTGCTATTTCTTGGGCCGCTCCCGTGGCATATGGAGGTTCCCAGGCTAGGGGTCGAATTGGAGCTGTAGCTGCTGGCCTACGCCAGAGCCACAGCAATGCAGGATCCGAGCCTCGTCTGCGACCTACACCACAGCTCACAGCAATGCCAGATTGTTAACCCACTGAGCAAGGGCGGGGACCGAACCCACAACCTCATGGTTCCTAGTCGGATTCGTTAACCACTGCGCCACGACAAGAACTCTTCCTTGTTGATTTTCTGTTTGGATGATCTGTCCATTGCTGTAAGTGGGGTGTTAAAATCTCCTGCTATTATTTTGTTATTGTCAGTTTCTCCTTTTATGCTGTTAGCAATTGTCTTCTATATTGAGATGATCCTATGTTGGGTGAATATATATTTAAAATTTTTATATCTTTTTCTTGGATTGATCATTTGATCATTATGTAATGTCCTTTGTCTCTTTTAACTTTTTTTTTTTGCTTCTTAGGCCCATGCCCATGCCACATGGAGGTTCCCAGGCTAGGGGTTGAATTGGAGCTACTGCTGCCTACCTACACCACAGCCACACCAACATCAGATCCTTAAGCCACTGAGCAAGGCCAGGGATCCCAACATTGTTCCTAGTTGGCTTAGTTCCTGCTGTGCCACGATGGGAACTCCTTTTTTAATGTTCGTTACTTTAAGGTCTATTTTGTCTGATATGAGTGTTGCTACTCTAGCTGTCTTTTGATTTCCATTTGCATGGAATATTTTCTTCCATCCTCTAGGTTTCGGTTTGTATATGTCTCTAGAATTGAAGTGGTTCTCTTAAAGACAGTATATATATGGGTCTTGTTTTTGTATTCATTCAACCAGTGTATGTCTTTTGGATGGGGCATTTAATCCACTTATATCTAGATAATTATTGATATGTATGTTCTTATTGCCACTTTGCTAATTGTTTTGGATTTGTTTTTGTTGGCCTTTTTTTCCCCTTCTTCTCTTCTCTTGTGGTTTGATGACTGTTTTTAGCATTGTATTTGGATTGCTTTTTCTTATTTGCATGTGTATCTATTGCACATTTTTGTTTCCAGCTACCGTTAAGTTTTGATGTAGGAGTCTATATATATACAAGATTGTTTTAAGTTGCTGGTCTCTTACTTGTGAATGCATCTCCAGTATCCTGCATTTGTACCCTCCTTTTCTCACAATTTCTGGTTTTGCTAATATATTTTCGTGTGGATCATTTCCTACCTTTACTATATGTATGCCTTTACTGGTGAGCCTTGACATTTGTAATATTTTTGTTTCTAGTTGTGGCCTTTTCTTCTCCACTTAGAGAAGTTCCTTTAATATTTGTTGTAAAGCTGGTTTAGTGTTGCTGAATTCTCTTAGCTTTTGCCTGTCTGTAAAGCTATTGATTTCTCTTCCAAATCCTAATGAGAGCCTTGCTGGGTAGATTAATCTTGGTTGGAGCTTTTTTCCTTTCATCACTTTAAGTATATTGTGCCCTTCCCTTTTCGCTTACAGTTTCTGCTGAAAAATCAGCTGATAAATTTATTGGGGTTACCTTGTTTGTTATTTGTTTATTTTCCCTAGCTGCTTTCAATATTTTCTCTGTCTTTCATTTTGGTCAGTTTGATTAATATGTGTCTTGGGGGGTTCCTCCCTTGATTTAGTTTATATGGTACTCCTTGTACTTCCCAGATTTGAGGGTTAGATTCCTTCTCCCTGTTAGGGAAGTTTTCAGCTATTATCTATTTCAAATATTTTCTCTGGCCCCTTCTCTCTCTCCTCTCCTTCTGACATCCCTAAATATAGATGTTGGTGCCTTTAAAATTGTCCCAGAGTTCACTTAGACTGTCTTCATTTCTTCTTAAACTTTTTTCTCTTTTCTGCCCCACCTCAGTGATTTCCACCTGTCTGTCTTCCACTTCATTTATTTGTTCTGCTTCTTGTATTCTGCTGTTGGTTCCTTCTAGTGAATTTTTTAAAATGTATGTATTGGAGGACAGATGAGCTTTATTTATTTATGTTGTCTTTTTAGGGCCACGCCAGCAGCATATGGAGTTTCCCAGGCTAGCAGTCAAATTGGAGCTGTAGCTTCTGGCCTATGCCATGGCCACAGCAATGCCAGATCCAAGCTGCATCTGTGACCTACACCACAGCTCATGGCAATGATGGATCTTTAATCCACTGAGTGAGGCCAAGGATTGGACCTGCATCTTAATGGATCCTAGTCAGATTTGTTTCCACTGAGCCATGACTGAAACTCACCTTCTAGTGAATTTTTTATTTCAGTTATTGTATTTTGCATATCTGCTCTCTTAATCTTTAAATCTTTTATTTCTGTATTCAATGTTTCTTATAATTTATCAATCTTTGCCTCCAGTTTATTTCCAAGATCTTGAATCATCTTGACTATCATTAGTCTAAAGTCTTTTTTCATGGAGGTTAGTAATCTCCAGATCACTTAGCTGTTTTTCCATTTTTTTTTCTTGTTCCTTTATCTGAGTCATAATTCTCTGCCTTTTCATTTTGTGTGGATTTTTTTGTGTGGTCTCCTTTTTGTAGACAACAGGGTGGTAGCTTCTCTTACTTCTAACGTCTGCCCCCCTCATGGCTGAAGTTTGACAGGAGCTTGCTGCAGGCTTCCTGATGAGACAGACTGGTAGAAAATCACACTTTTCGAGTTCAAAATCCAGGTTGGGTGCTTACCAGCTTTTTGACCATGTTTTAAGCAACTTATTTGAAAACTCTTAGATTCAGTATCTCCCTCGTCAGTAAAAGGGAGATAGAAGTACTGTTTGCTTTATACAGTGGTTATGAAAATTAGGTTACACAATACTTGTGAAGCATACATGCAATAGGTTCTCAGTCATTGTTAGCTGTCCTTTGGCTCAGTAATAAGTGTTGTCAAATTTCTGTGTGTATGCCTTTGGGTTCTTTCTCTAAGTTACATAGACAGTGTTTAGAATATCGGAATAATGGCACACCAAAACTGTCCATCCACCTCCTGTTATGGTTTAGATTTAGAACATTCCACTGTTGTTACTAAGTAACAGACTGGGTATCCTGATTGGAGGGAGGAGAGGAGGTGGTTTTCATTTTAGCCCAAACACAACCTACTTCAACCAACTGATGTGAGGATTTATTTTTTGTTTTTGTCTTTGTTTTTTAAATTGAATATTGCAGAAATAAATGCCAGAGGATCTGGCTAGCCCATATGTGATAGCTAATACAAGTGATAACAGACTATTATGAAAATATAAGCTTAAAAGTTTAATTATCACCAAGTGGCAACAATGATGGAAAGGTTTGAAATTGTTCTTGTTTTTTCGTTTGTTTGTTTTGGCATGGGGAGGTTCCCAGGCCAGGGACTGAACCTGAGCCACAGCAGTGACAACACTGCATCCTTATCCTTCTGAACTACCAGGGAACTCTGAAATTGTTCTTGTTTTAATGGAGCCAAGAAAGGAAATTCACTGTTATGAATTTTCCATGCTTATAGCATGGAATGTTTAGAAAATATTTAATGCCAGGTATCCTCTTGTGTTTTTGATTCTCAAAATCAAATAGCTTTTGTAAAAAGCAAAATAATCTATAAATTGCAAAGAGTGATTTTGTTAAGCAGTTAGAGTGACCATGACCATCTCTTATTTTTGACTACCTGATTATCCATATAATCTTCTGGCAGTATATACCCTGTGGAAAGCTTCTCTGTCCCTATAATTCTTTACAGTGGTGGTTCCAAATGAATATCTGTTCTAGGGTAGACCACTTAGAATGAATCTCAGAACCTTTATGGGAATTATCAGAAAAGATGCATTCTTATCTCTTGTGATTTGAGCCTGAAATTGTGTAATGTGGAGCTGCTGTAGCCATTCACCCTGTGAGGATAACATCTATCTGAGAATGAAACCCTATGGAGAAGGACAGTAAACCAGGCCCTGGTGATATATATATATATATATATATATTTTTTTTTTTTTTTTAGGGCCATACTTATGGCATGTGAAAGTTCACAGGCTAGGGGTCAAATCGGAGCTACAGCTGCTGGCCTACACCACAGCCACAGTAACACCAGATCCAAGCCATATCTGTGACCTACACCACAGTTCACGGCAACACTGGATCCTTAACCCACTGAGTGGGACCAGGAATTGAACCTGTATCCTCATGGATATTAGTCGGGTTTGTTACCACTTAGCCACAAGGTGATATTTTTGAAACATGAATCCAGTTATCTAGAGGCTAGACCTATAGCAGTATGTGTCAATCCCAGGAGCTAAGACATTTCTTCTTCTTCCCCTCTTCTTTCTTCTTCTTCCTTTTTTTTTTCTTTTTTTGTCCTCTTCTGCTACTATTCTTTTTCTTTTCTGCACCTGCAGCATGTGGAAGTTTCTAGGCCAGGGATCATATGGAGGCATAGCAGTAACCAGAGCCACAGAAATGACAATGCAGGACCCTTAACCTGCTTAGCCACTGGGAAACTCTGCTGCTACTCTTCATTACTGAAAAAGTCTCATCTGATATTGAAATGGAGGGAAATTTATTTATAATTAGTAATGTGAATCTTACCTATCTTCACATTTTTATTTTTATACATTGTACATAGTAATATTACCTTATTTGTAGATTACGTATTTGCTGTTGTATTAGCCAGGGATCCCCAAAGAAGCAGAACAATGGGTGTGCGTGTGTGTTTGTCTGTGTGTATATATGTGTGTGTGTGTGTGTGTGTGTGTGTCTGTGTGTGTGTGTGTGTGTGTCTGTGTATAAGAATAACCCAGGGAAAGCTGATATTACTGTTTAAGTCTGAAGGCTATCTGTTGGAGAATTCTTTCTTTTTGGAGGAAGTCAGTCTTTTGTTCTTGGGTTTTCAAATGATTGGGTGAGGCCTTCCCCACCCACATTATAAAGAGCAAACTTTATTCAAAGTACATGACTTTAAGTCCAAAGCACCCTCACTGGAACATTCAAAACAATGTTTGATCAAATATTTAGACAGTGGGGCCCAACCAATTTGCACATAAAATTAACCATCACAGATATCTAATAATAATAATCACCAATCTTTATTTAGCTCTTCCTATGTAGTAGGCACCTGGCTAAGCTTTTAACAAGTATCAGTTCAATGAATTCTTATACAATTGTTTGAGCAGCTGTTGTTACTCTCCTTATTACTATCATTTTAATAAGGAACAAACAGTAAAGGAAAGTAAACTTCAAAGAAACTAAGGTTACACAGCTAATAGATGTTAGAACTAGGGCATGAAGCCATACTGCCCTTCAAAATTATCAATTTGTTTGCCACACTTTGGTCATTTTTAGCAGAATACTCTAGCAGCATGGGGGAAAGAATCTGGAACTGGTAGTTAGGAGAATTCTTTTATTATTTTCATTAAGGGCTTTTGAATTATGGAGTTCCCGTCATGGCTCAGAGGAAACGAATTGGCCTAGCATCCATGAGGATGCAGGTCCATGAGGATGCCTGGATACTAGTCATGTTCATTACTGCTGAGCCGCAATGGGATCTCCTCTTGTGCTTTTTTTTGTCTTTTTAGGGCTGCACCTGTGGCATACAGAAGTTCCCACGCTAGGGGTGGAATCAGAGCTTCAGCTCTGGCCTATGCCACATTCATAGCAATGCCAGATCTGAGCTGTATCTTCTACCTACACCATAGCTCACGACAATGTTGGATCCTTAACTCACTGAGTGAGGCTAGAGATCTAACCCACATCGTCATGGATACTAGTCAGATTCATTTCCACAGAGCCACGATGGGAACTTCTCCTCTTGTGCTTTCTTTATCCTGAAAAAATATCGTTAAACATTTCTTATAGTTATAGGAGGAAAAAAATCCACCCAACTTGTCTTATATAATTCCATAATCAAGACTGCATTTATTTCCTCTGAACATGTTTTGTAGTTTTGTCTCCCTCTGCTTTGTATTCCAGAGTTATCTGGGGTGATTGACAGTGGGAAGCCCAAAGAGACCACTTGTCCTGGGGGTTTCATTTTAAAAGAGTCTTAAATTTAGTCTTTTGAATGTTATCTCAAAATGAAACAGAAACACATACATGAGTGAATATTTAAAATATGCTGTTTTTACAACCTTACATTTTTTTCACATTTTTACTTTCTAGTATTTTGAGAGCCTCAAAATTGAAATGTTCCTTAAACTGTCAGCATTGCTTTTCTTTGAATCAGAATTTCCATCCCTTGTTTTTACTACCATCTGTCAAAATCTAATCCATCCTTTACAAGCTGGCTCAAATCATCTCCCCATAAAGCTATCCTTGTTCTTTTTAGCCAGAAATAATTTTCTCCTTTGTGATCCCATATTTCTGATCTGTGTATCTTTGTCTGTTTACATTAGGCTGTAGGTTGCTTTTTAGTGAGGGCCTTGTCTTATCCTTCTACTACGTACTTAGAAATTAAAAATCCAATCCTCTGTCGATGGACATTTGGATTGTTTCCATGTCCTGGCTATTGTGAATAGTGCTGCAATGAACATGCGGGTGCATGTGTCTCTTTTAAGTAGAGCTTTGTCCGGATAGATGCCCAAGAGTGGGATTGCAGGGTCATATGGAAGTTCTATGTATAGATTTCTAAGGTATCTCCAAACTGTTCTCCATAGTGGCTGTACCAGTTTACATTCCCACCAACAGTGCAGGAGGGTTCCCTTTTCTCCACAGCCCCTCCAGCACTTGTTATTTGTGGATTTATTAATGATGGCCATTCTGACTGGTGTGAGGTGGTATCATATACACGATGGAATACTACTCAGCCATAAAAAAGGATGACATCATGCCATTTGCAGCAACATGGATGGAACTAGAGAATCTCATACTGAGTGAAATGAGCCAGAAAGACAAAGACAAATACCATATGATATCACTTATAACTGGAATCTAATATCCAGCACAAATGAACATCTCCTCAGAAAAGAAAATCAATCATGGACTTGGAGAAGAGACTTGTGGTTGCCTGATGGGAGGGGGAGGGAGTGGGAGGGATCGGGAGCTTGGGCTTATCAGTCACAACGTAGAATAGATTTACAAGGAGATCCCGCTGAATAGCATTGAGAACTATGTCTAGATACTCATGTTGCAACAGAAGAAATGGTGGGGGAAAAACTGTAATTGTAATGTATACATGTAAGGATAACCTGACCCCCTTGCTGTACAGTGGGAAAATAAAATTTAATAAAAAAAAAAAAAAAAAAAAAAAAAAAAAAAAAAAAAAAAAGAAATTAAAAAAATAGGAGTTCCCCTCATGGCTCAGTGGAAAAGAAGCTAACTGGCATCCATGAGGGTACAGGTTTGATCCCTGGTCTTGCTCAGTGGGTTAAGATACTGGCATTGTCATGAACTGTGGTTTAGGTCACCAATGTGGCTCAGATCTCACATTGCTGTGGCTGTGGTGTAGGCCAGCAGCTACAGCTCCAATTCGACACTTAGCCTGGGAACTTCTGTATGCTGAAAATGTGGCCCTAAAAAGACAAAAAAAAAAAAAAAAAAAAAAATTACTGAGTGTCTGTTCCACACTGGGCACATACACTGATAATAAAAGTATAACATCTGTTAATCAAGCACAGGATACAATAAAAAAGAATAGTCATATTATGAAAGAATTCCACTAAATTAAATCTATAATAGTTGAATAAAAAAAAAATTCAAAAGAAGAGTCAACAGATAAAGTTAAGAAAGTCCTGAAGTTCTCCTGTGGATTAAGGATCCTGCTTTGTCACTATAGTCACTTCTGAGATGCAGATATATTCCCTGGCCTGGGAACACCAATATGCCTTGGGGGTGTGGCCAGAAAAAAAAAAAAAAAGGGAAAGAAAGATAATCTTATTTCGGAAGGTTCAACATTATACAAACATAAATTCCAAATTCCAACAGAAGAGAATAAATAGAAAGGAAGAAATTATTAATTCGATATTATTAAAAAATTCCCCAGAATTGAAACACTTGTGACTCTAGATTGAAAAAGCCAGGAGTTCCTGTCGTGGTTCAGCAGTTAATGAACCTGACTAGTATCCATGGCCGATTTGACCCTTAGACTGGGAACCTCCATATGCTGTGGGTGTGGCCCTAAAAAGACAGTAAAAAAGAAAAAAATGAAAAAGCCAACTAAATTTCCAGCACTCACACACAAAAATAATGACAAACTCTTTCCAAGGCATCTCAATACCAGGAAAAAAATTTAAAAACCTCCAAAAATTGTCTAGAGAGAAAAATTTACTTACAATGAATAGCATCAGAAAATAGAATAACATCAGCTATCTCAATGAGAATTTAAAAGCTAAAAGACGTATTTTATATATAATGAATTATCAATCAGGCATTATAGTGGAACAAAGCTATTACAGATAAGTAAGTTCCCAAACCTTTATCTCCTACACATTTTTCCTCAGAAAGATACTAAAAAATGTATCTCCAAAAAAATAATGGAGTAAACTAAGAAAAAAATATTTTGGATTTAGGAAATAGCAGGTCCAAAGCAAGAGAGGTGAAGGGAATTTTCCAGACACCAGCAAAAAGAATTTCCAGGATAAAGATGGCCCAAAGAGCCGTCAGTCCAGACTATAGCAGGAGATCAGGGGACAGCAACAGTGAGTTAACTGAGAACTTATCTGGCAGGTTTGATTGAACTGAAAATTGTATTGCAAGGTATTTTATAGCGCTGTTGGAGTGTGTTAGAAATAAAACAAATGAGGAGTTCCCACTGTGGCAAAGTGGGTTAAGACCCAGCTTGTCTCTGCTGGTGTTATACCAGCGTGGCACAGGGTAGATTGCAGATGTGGCTTTTGGCCACACATGTGGCATACAGAAGTTCCCAGGTGAGGGGTCAAATTGGAGCTGCAGCTGCAGCCTACAGCACAGCCATGGTAACACCAGAAATTTAACCCACTAAGTGAGGCCAGGGATAGAAACTGCATCCTCACAGAGGGTGTGTTGGGTTCTTAACCCACTGAGCCACAGCAGGAACTCAGGACATAGCTCTTTGGGAAATTTTTCATTGGAGGTACTCCCCTTCCTCTCTCAGCCTCTTGGCTGAATCAGGACATTTCTAGTACTAGAAACGGAAGTGCTGTCCAGTGTCCAAATCCAGATGGCTTGATGTCTGAAGGGGATTGTGTGATCTGTGAAAAGACTGTGTATGATGCTCTGCAAATTGGAGATAATTACTCTTGACAGGAAAGGGCTTTGAAGTTGCCATGTGAAGTCAATGAAAAGCATTATGAAGCAGCTGTAGCTGCTGGCCATTAATGCGGTGTAGGCCAGCAGTTGCAACTCCAATTCAACTCCTGGCCTGGGAACTTCCATATGCCACAGGTGCAGCCCTAAAAAGAAAAAAAAAAAAAAAAAAAAAAAGGAAAGAAAAGGAAAGTAAGAAAGAAATTGGTTTAAAAAATTGAAACTCCCATTGAGGAATGTAGTCTTTTTTTTTTTTTTTTTTTGTCTTTTTGCTATTTCTTTGGGCCGCTCTTGCGGCATATGGAGGTTCCCAGGCTTGGGGTCCAATCGGAGCTGTAGTCACCCGCTTACGCCAGAGCCACAGCAACGCGGGCTCCGAGCCGCGTCTGCAACCTACACCACAGCTCATGGCAACGCCAGATCCTTAACCCGCTGAGCAAGGGCAGGAACCGAACCCGCAACCTCATGGTTCCTAGTCGGATTCGTTAACCACTGTGCCACGAGGGGAACTCCGAGGAATATAGTCTTGGTTCCCTTGAAGGTTGCTGGCCAGAGGCAGTCGTGTCCATGTGTACCCTTTTTCCACTCAAGGACACAGGGATTCAGGTTTGGGTTCTAGGTATCAGTTTATCCATCTACCTTCCCTAACACCTCTAGTGCCTTCTATCCTGTGTCCTGGCTGCTTTCTTCTGCAATTTATTTACTATACTAGACTTTAAACTTAAACTAGAAAACATTTTATTATTATTATTATTATTTTGTCTTTTTGCCATTTCTTGGGCCGCTCTGGCAGCATATGGAGGTTCCCAGGCTAGGGGTCTAATCAGAGCTGTGGCCACCAGCCTACGCCAGAGCCACAGCAACGCGGGATCCGAGCTGCGACTGCAACCTACACCACAGCTCACAGCAATGCCGGATCCTTAACCCACTGAGCAAGGCCAGGGATGGAACCTGCAACCTCATGGTTCCTAGTCGGATTCGCTACCCACTTAGCCACCAGGGGAACTCCTGAAAACATTTTATTTGTTTTCAAATTGTTTCAGACATACTGGTCTTGTCTCTATAATGAGATTGCTGGCAAGACACATGATATATTAAAAAAAATTGTTAGTCCTTAGTAGAGCCGGCCCATGGTCAGTGTTCAATAAATGGGGGTCTACATATAATTTATTATCCAAATTGAAGCATTTTGAGATTAAAAGTAGATACTATTAGTTGTTTTGCTGACATCAATTATAAATTTGGACATAAAGTCAGTCTATCAATCTGTATTTGTAAAGTAGAATTTCTCCAATGATCTCCTACTCATGATTTTTTTTTTCTTTTTTTGGCCCTCCTTCCCTCTTTTCCCCATGGGCCAGGGATCAGGTCCTAGCAACACCACCAGATCCTTTAAATCACTGTATCAGGCCAGGGATTGAACCTGTGTCTCAGCGTTCCAGAGACGCTGCTGATCCTGTTTGGCCACAACAGGAACTCCCTACCCGTAATTCCTAACTTTTATTCCTTTTCTTATCTCAGAAAACTACTGGAGCTTGAACAGCCTCTTTCCCTTTAAAGTCTTTTTTGCTGAGATTGAGCTTTCTAGAACCACATTAGATGTTTCATGCTTTGTTTCCATTTTATGAGCCATTACATTTTCCATATTCTTTCCATGTGTTTAGCAATATAATTCAGCAGTATTGCTCCCTGACTAAACTTTGATAGACTCCTTAAGAAGTCATTCTAGCCAAGATGTTTCAAATCACACTCCTGTTGTGGATTTTAGGTATTAATTTAGTAGGTTTATAATTTTGGGGGGGAGAAAATAGTCTCTGTCTATGGGGTCTGGTTACATTCTAGGTGTCTCATCCTTATCTCTAATTATCACAAAGTAGTGAATCTTCAGTGTGTTTAATGAAAGCGTGTTCCATGAAATAGTAGAATTTCTGTGTGTTTAATGTTATATGAAAAGCTTTCCTTGATCAAGTATATTTGAGAAATGCTATGTTAAACCAGTTTCTTTATTGTGGCCATTCTTTATCTTTAGTAACCAAAGTACTTTATTGATTTCCGAGTCACTTTTGAACCATGGAACTCACATTCCATCTTCTTCTTTGACCCTTCTCCCTTTACCTCTAAAACCAGAGTATCAGCCATGTTTAATTTTTCAAAGAAAACACTCTGGGAAAAATCTAAATTAGTATTACATATAGCCTTTCAATATTGGAATAGCTTCATTATAAAAGAATTCTGCAAGAAAGGCTATTCCCTGACTATAACTACACAGCCAGAAGTCTTCCATTGCTTTGATATTTCCAACTGGGGACTTCAGGATAGTAAACTGAGTTGTTGGGAATAAATCCATACTTTGTAACAAGAAGTGTTTTACTTCACATATTTATGTAAAACAGATAATAATAATCCCCAATTCCCTTTGCTAAGAATCTAGTGACATCCATTATCTATTTTAACAGAGAAATAGTTTCCACTGTGGCCCTGTCTTTTTTTTTTTTTTTTTTTTTTTTTTTTTTTTTTGTCTTTTGTTGTTGTTGTTGTTGCTATTTCTTGGGCCGCTCCCGCGGCATTTGGAGGTTCCCAGGCTAGGGGTCTAATTGGAGCTGTAGCCACCGGCCTACGCCAGAGCCACAGCAACGCGGGATCCGTTGCTGGATCCGAGCCGCGTCTTCAACCTACACCACAGCTCGCGGCAACGCCGGATCGTTAACCCACTGAGCAAGGGCAGGGATCGAACCCGCAACCTCATGGTTCCTAGTCGGATTCGTTAACCACTGCGACTGTGGCCCTGTCTTGATTTTGTTTTTGTGTCTGGTGTGATTCTTGTCCAGCATAATATGATATGTCAGTTTCCTCCCGTAGGGCTCTTATTACAAAGCCAGTCTTTTTTTTTTTTTTTTTTTTTTTTGGCTTTTTGCCATTTCTTGGGCCGCTCCGGGGCATATGGAGGTTCCCAGGCTAGGGGTCTAATCGGAGCTGTAGCTGCCAACCTCCGCCAGAGCCACAGCAACGCAGGATCCGAGCCTCGTCTGCGACGTACACCACAGCTCACGGCAACGCCGGATCATTAACCTGCTGAGCAAGGGCAGAGATCGAACCCACAACCTCATTGTTCCTAGTCGGATTCGTTAACCACTGCACCATGATGGGAACTCCCAAAGACAGTCTTTGATTACGCATTTACTCAAAGTGCAGACTTTAAGTATCAAGCCCTTATTAATAGCATTTTACAAAAGATGTGCTTTTTTTTTTTTTTTTTTTTTTTTTTTTTTTTTTTTTTTTGTCTTTTTAGTGTCACACCAGTGCACATGGAGCTTCCCAGGCTAGGGGTCCAATCAGAGCTGTAGCTGCCGGCCTACGCCAGAGCCACAGCAACCTGGGATCTGAGCTGCATCTGCGACCTATATCACAGCTCAAGGCAACGCCAGATCCTTAACCCACTGAGTGAGGCCAGGGATTGAACCTGTGTCTGCCTGGATGCTGGTTGGGTTCGTTAACTGCTGAGCCACATGGGAACTCCGTGTGTTCTTTTAATACGTTCAACAAACCACTGGTTGCCTATTTATTTGTGTTATATATTAAAATGACTTCCTGATGTTACAGTTCTCTGCTCCATATGCTGTGTTTGTGAGTGGCTTATTTTAAATTTGCTTTGGCATATTCTGCTTGGACTCTGAATCAAAAATAGGGCCCTCTTGCCTCATGTAAAATCACCAACGTCATGATATTAAAAATTCCTTGCCATCAGTAGCAGTTCTTTAGTGTTTCTTAGATTCCTGCAGTGTCCAGATTAATTTAACAAACATGTAATGAAATCCTCAAATGTGTTATGCCCGAGCAAAGCACAGAAAGAATAAAGACAAATAAGACTTTTTTTTTTTTTTTTTTTTTTTTTTTTTTGTCTTTTTAGGGCCACACCTGCAGTATACAGAGGTTCCGAGGCTAGGGGTTGAATGGGAGCTATATCTGCTGTCTTATACCACAGCCACAGCAGCAAAACTGGATCCAAGCTCCGTCTTCGACTTACACCACAGGTCACGGCAATGCCGGATCCTGGCCACTGAGCAAGGCCAGGGATCGAACCTGTATCCTCATGGATACTAGTCAGATTCATTTCCACTGAGCCACAAAGGGAACTCTGAGACAAATAAGATATTTTGGGCCCAATACTGTGTAGCTATGCATAGGTATTATCTGTTTTTCGGATAGGGTTGCTAGGGCGTTTAAGAAGAAAAAATAGGAGTTCCCGTCGTGGCGCAGTGGTTAACGAATCCGACTAGGAACCATGAGGTTGCGGATTCGGTCCCTGCCCTTGCTCATTGGGTTAACGATCCGGCGTTGCCATGAGCTGTGTGTAGCCGTGAGCTGTGGTGTAGGTTGCAGAGCGGCTCGGATCCCGCGTTGCTGTGGCTCTGGCGTAGGCCAGCGGCTACAGCTCCGATTGGACCCCAAGCCTGGGAACCTCCATATGCCGCGGGAGCGGCCCAAGAAATAGCAAAAAAAGACAAAAAAAGAAAAAATAATGGACACACTTGATGAAAATTTATAGAACAAATGAGAAAAGATATGAGGTGAAAATCTGTTACAATTTAAATTTAATATTAGATATTCTCTTGTATATTCATGCAGTTACATTAATAGAAAACAATGTGTTAAAGAGGACATTTGCACGACTGGCATTTATTCCCAGTTAACGTCAATTTGAAGTATTATGCTGAGCAGGTTATGTTAGTTGGGCTAAATTATATGGACTTTAAAATTTTTTTTTTGGCTGTGCCCATGGCATATGGAAGTTTCCTGGGCCAGGGGTTCCCCTGAGCCACAGCAGTGACAATGCCAGATCCTTAACCTGATGGGCCACTAGGGAACTCCCTTGTTTTTGTGTGTGTTTTAATTTTGAGACTTATTACCCAATTGTCTTCTATGGATGTTGTGTGTAAGTCTGCATTTTCACTGGAAAAGAATATAAGTGCTTCTTTCCCCAACACTTGCCAACACAGGAAGTTATCCAATTTTTTTGGTCTTTGCCAATCTTAGGGATGAAAAATGGTATCTCATTATAGTTTTAACTTATATTTAGTGAGCAGCTTTCACATGTTTAAGAGTCATTTGTATTTCCTCTTCTACCAACTTTCTGTGTTTCTCCTTTTCTTGTTGGATGAGGAATGACTTGGCAGAGATTTTCTGTCCAACTAATGGCATTATTATTATTCTATATTCAGATCTAACAATAGCAGTAGATATAGACTTCTAGAGTGAGGTGATTTTTTTTTTTTTCATTTTAGGGCTGCACCCATAGCATATGGAAGTTCTCAGGCTAGGGGTTGAATAGGAGCTGCAGCTGCCGGCCTACACCACAGCCACAGCATGCCAGATCTGAGCCACGTCTGATCTGAGCCAAATCTGTGACTTACACCACAGCTCATGGCAATGCCGGATCCTTAACTCCCTGAGGCCAGAGATAGAACCTGCATCATTGGATACTATTTGGGTCCATTACTGCTAAGCCACAATGTGAGCTACCTGTCCCCCTTTTTTTCCCCAGAGGTGATTTTTTTTTTTAAGATGGAGGTGTCAGGAGTTCCCATTGTGGCACATTGGAAACGAATTTGACTGGGAACCTTGAGGTTTTGGGTTTGATCCCTGGCCTCGCTCAGTGGGTTAAGGATCTGGCGTTGCTATGTGCTATGGTGTGGGTCGCAGACTCAGCTCGGATCCCACCATTGCTGTGGCAGTGGTGTAGGCCAGCAGCTGCAGCTTCGATTCGACCCCTACCCTGGGAACTTCCATATGCTGCAGGTGTGGCCCTAAAATACAAACAAAACAAAACAATAACAAAAGAGTGGGTCAAAAGGGCAATGAACACCTGCAGCTAACTACAGAAAATAATATACTAAAGTGTTACCCAAAGAATTATAGCGATATGTATGATATTAAATCCTTTATAGACTTTTTTTTTTTGGCTGCTCCTGCCGCATGTGGAAGTTCCTGGGCCAGGGATTGAAACCAAGCCACAGTAGCAACCTTAGCTGCTGCAGTGATGATGCAGGATCATTAACCCCCTGTACCACTACATTTATTAAAAACTGAAAGTATTCCCATGACTCAGTTTTCAGCATAACTCTTATGCAGCCACTTACAGAAACTGAGATATGATGGATTTATTTGTCCAAAGTCAATCTATGTGACCACAGGAGTTGGACACCATCCTCTTACCTTATTTCCCAACTGCTACTTCTTGCCATGTTGTTGTATACTTACAGTGTACCAGGGCATCATCCAGAACTCAGGGATAAAAATATGATTGATATTTGGTCCCTATCCTTATAGAGATATATTAACAGCTCTATTGAGGCATAATTGAGCTTACATTAAACCACATATATCTTTTTTACTTTTTTTGTCTTTTTAGGGCTGCACTCATGGCACATGGAGGTTCCCAGACTAGGGGTTGAATTGGATCTGTAGCCGCCAGCCACAGCCACAGCAATGCCAGATCCAAGCCACAACTGCTACTTACACCACAGCTCAAAGCAACACCGGCTCCTTAACCCACTGAGTGAGGCCAGGGATCGAACCTGCGTCCTCATGGATACTAGTCAGATTCATTTCCATTGAACCATGGCAGGAACTCCTAAACCACACATATCTAGAGTGTACAATTTTGCACATTTTGACATGTTTTGACAGCCATAAAACCATCACTGCAATTAGCATAATTATGTACCTATCATTCCCTTGAATTTTCTTTGCAATCCCTCCCCTCTCCTCTTCTCTTCCCTCGTCTTCAAAATAGCTGCTGGTCTGCTTTCTGTTACTACCATTTACTTTGCTTTTTTTAGATTTTTATATAAGTAGACATACAGAGTGTTCTTTTTGTTTGGTGTCTTTTCCTTAGCATAATTATTTTGAGATTAACTCGTATTTCATTGAGTATCAATATGAGCTATTATATATAAAACTGTTTAAATTAAGCTTTTTTTTTTTTTTTTTTTGTAAATGCTTTGCTGTGGAATGGCTGGGTCATATGGCAAGTGTATGTTAATTGTTTTCCAAAATGATTGTATTATTTTGCTTCCCTACCACTAACATATGGGAGTTCCACTCATTCTGAATCCTTGCCAATATTTCACATGGTAAGTCATTTAATTTAGATAATCTAATAGGTAATAGTGGTACCTCGTTATAAGTATTAATTTTCATTTCCTAATTATTATTGATGACGCACATCTATTCACCTGCTTATTGCCATCTTTATATCTTTTTTGGTGAAGTATTGATTCAAATATCTTTTTTATTGAGTTGTTTTCTTATTATTGAATTTGAAGAGTTCTTCATATATTCTGGATATAGGTCTATTATATAATAGATATACGTATATTATGTAATTTGAGAATATTTTTCCCACTTTATGGCTTGCCTATTCATTCTCCTAATGAGATTTTTTTGTTGTTGTTGTCTTTTTGCCTTTTCTAGGGCCGCTTCCTGCAGAGGTTCCCAGGCTAGGGGTCGAATCAGAGCTGTAGCCACCGGCCTACACCACCGCCACAGCAACACCAGATCCTTAACCCACTGAGTGGGGCCAGGAATCAAACCCACATCCTCATGGTTCCTAGTCGGATTCGTTAACCACTGTGCCACGACGGGAACTCCGTAATGAGATGCTTTTAATTCTAGTGAGAAGGGGGCATTTTTTCAGTCATGAGTAGTTCAGAGAAATGATTATAGAGCTCAGAATTGAAGGATGAATTGGAAGTCCCCTGGTTAAAAAAAAAAAAAAGGTATATACATGCACATGTGTGTGTAGAATAAAGTAGGATGTCATGAAAAGTTTGGCATGAGTTTGATTACAAGACTGTTTTACTCTAGGACAAAACAGAGGACAAAACACAATTAAACAATATCAAGACTTGAAGTATTCTAGGGAAGAAGGCTACTGAAAGGAGGGCGGAAAGAGTACAGGCAGGGGGTTAACAGAAATCTCACATACTTCATTCTTAATAATTTTGTTCCCCCACTACTCTGTATGTCCCTTGTTTCAGTCTGCCAAGTGCCAATAACTGACAGCTAAATATCTGGATATGATGAAAACTTGGCAATTTTTCTTGCAAGTTAAGAATATTTGCCTTTTTAAAAGTTAAATAGATGATCTGCCTTTGAGTACCTGTTTTAAGTTAATATCAGGATGACGGAGACCAGTAGAGTTCATTAGAGGCCTCTGACTCAATTGCCCAAAGCTTACTGACAACCAAACAATTATAAAATAATATCTCCAGGTCCAAGTAAATCGAACCTGTGCTCTGAGCCAAGGATAAGTAGAATATAATTTCCACCTCTTTAAATTAAAATTTCCAGTCTGTCTACCTCCTGTATGCTCTCCCTTCCAGTTCTGGGTAATGGATCCAGTTCCCCTGAAGGAAGGAATAAGAAAACTCTGTTGAGTCACCATTCACATAAAGATCAGAAATAACCTATGCCTTTAGATCTGGCAACCAAAGGCACTGAAATTTAGTTTACACTGAAATTCCTAGTGGGTTATAGGTTCTTAGGCATTCCTTTAGGCAATATATAGCATATACTTCTGAGAGGAATACATCCTGGTTTGAAAACAAATGACACATGTTTATAAAATTTTTGATTTATCAAAAATTTGTGATAATAGGTAATTAAAAATGTTAATGAGGTTGATTTTAGGGCCGCACTTGTGGCCTATGGAAGTTCTCATGCTAGGGGTTGGATCTGAGCTGCAGCTGCAGGCCTACACCACAGCCACAGCAATGCCAGATCCTTAACCCACTGAGTGGGGCCAGGAATCAAACCCACATCCTCATGGTTACTAGACAGGTTGGTTACCACTGAGCCACAAAGGGAATTCCTAGAAATATTTTAACTTAAGAAATCACATTCAACTAATCAATCTTTTGGAAAGGTAAAAGCCTTTTCTACATTCATTTCAATAAATATTTATTTATTAACCTTTTATTAGGCACTATTCCAGATGCTAGAGGTAGAACAATATTGAGAAGAGACAAGCATCCCTGTACCTAATGTTTCCTTTGGAGTGGGGTAAGGGCAGGCAGGGCTACAGGAATGCTCTAGTGGACTTCCTATCTGTGGAGCATCACCAAGGCCCTGCTTCTTTTGTCCTCCCTCTCTTTCTTCTTCTTTTCCTTAAATACTTAACGAACTCCTTTCATGACCAGGAACTCTGGAAGTTGAGTTTACTGTGAAATAAATGAGGCTCAATTACTGACTTAAGGAATGCCTATATTTGTAAATAAGGACAACTAAATAAATAATTACAATATATAATATTTGGAGTCATGCTAGATGATGTATTGGAAGAACCCTCAAGAAAAAGTGAATAATTGTGCTTGGAAGAAGTAGGGACATTTTCATTAAAGGAGATAATATTGTACTGAGTTTTGAGCAGTTTAGAGAATTTGTTGGAAGGAGAGGTGAGATTGAATATTACCTTTTCAAAATTAAAATTCCGGGAAGTTTAGTAGTTCAGGAGATAGTGATTGGGTACTTCCATGTGCCAGGTGCTATGTAATAGAAGGGAGGCTTAGGAAACAAATCACGATTAAATAAAACAATTGCTTTTAATTTTTATTGTGATAGTGCAGTTATGGTTATGTGTTTTTAAATGAAGTTTTAGGGGATCCATACAAAAATTTTTACAGATAAAATATTATGGTATTTGGGATTGTCTTTGAAATATGAACAAGGAGGCAGAGTATAGATGGCCAGACTGGGCATAAATTGATAATGAGCTATGGGGTGGGTTGAAGACGTGGCTCAGATCCTATGTTACTGTAGTTACTGTAGCTGTGGCATAGGCCAGTGGCTACAGCTCTGATTCGACCCATAGCCTGGGACCCTCCGTATGCCATGGGTGTGGCCCTAAACTAGCAAAAAAAAAAAAAAAAAAGTAATAATAATAATAAAATAAAATAAAAATGAACTGTAGCCCATTCTACAGTGTAGAGAGTGTGACGTAGTTCATTTCATTGAGTAAATAAATCTCCATTCACTTCCTTGCCTTTAGAGACTGGAGAAGTGGAGAGAAAAATTAGATTCAGGCAAAAAGACCAATGTTTAATTAGAGCATATATATAAGTCTTTGGGATATAAAAGGAGGAAACCAGAGGTAGTATTTTTGTGTTTTTTTTTTTCTTTTGCATGTAATGGTTTTTGCATTTAGATGTCTACTTAACATTAGTCAACAACATTTACTATGTGTTGGCCAATTTCTTAGGCATTGGGGGTGAAACCACACACCTCTCGATCCAATTGCACCTCAGATGAAATTCAGATTGGCACTGGAACGCATGGGCTTGGATTCAAACCCACTGTCTTGTGATAGAAATTGCACACCTGGTGTTAGGACTTAGTGAAGCTCAGATTCTCTATGTCTCAGCACAGAAGGAATCTGAGAGGCAAAATGATAGGTAAGAAGTAGATTTGTTGAAAGAGATACACATTCCGGAGTTCCCGTCGTGGCACAGTGGTTAACGAATGCGACTGAGAACCATGAGGTTGCGGGTTCGATCCCTGCCCTTGCTCAGTGGGTTAAGGATCCGGCGTTGCCGTGAGCTGTGGTGTAGGTTGCAGACTCGGCTTGGATCCCACGTTGCTGTGGCTGTGGCTTAGGCCGGTGTCTACAGCCCCGATTCAACCCCTAGCCTGGGAACCTCCATAAGCCTCGGGAGCGGCCCAAGAAATGGCAAAAAGACAAAAAAAAAAAAAAAGAAAGAGATAACACATTCCATAGACAAGAGTTCAGGCCATCTCAGAAGGCAAGAGGCCCAGAGGAGGTATTTTTGAAATGCTGTTTGTAAAGAAGGAAAGAGAGAGCTCAGCAATATTAGAAGATGTGTCTCTCAAAGTTGGGGGACATAATATTGAACTCGTTGTGCATGTAGCTGCTATACAACCTCATCTCTTGTCTCCAGACCTTCACAAAAGGCTACCACACAAATTATTTGTCTGTTTTTTTTTTTGTTGTTTTCTTTCTTTCTATATTCCCTTTTGCAGAAAACAAGGAGATAAACCCAAGTTTCACATGATGGTACACTTCAGTCACGGGAGGTGATATTGAAGAAGTCTTGGGAAAAAAATTCAAGGCCCATTAGTGATATGAGAGAGTTAACTGTAGAAATGCACAGAAATCTGGGGAGGGGGGAATCCAGGATTAGGCCGGAGGTGGATATGCTGACAGGTGGGTTAAAATCAGAATCGGCTGAGTCAAAAGGAGGATGAAGTTAAAATAGAGTTAAGTCACTAATATTTTGCTGGGGATAGTTTATTGGTACTTTGTCCTGGTAAGCGGTAAGTGTTCCCGGCAAGATCAATGTGCCAGATGTCCTTGAGGAAGAAAAGCCTCAGAAAAGGGCATGGGCATTTTTGAGGAGAGAGCAGAAAATGCTTGAAAGAAGGTGATAAAAGAGAGCCCTTCTTTCAAACATGGTGCTCCCTGGGCTTGTCGCCTCCACCTTATTTCATTCTAGAAAGAGACAAACAATTGACTCTGAGAGCCTAGCAATGACTTCTGCAGAAAACTGAAATTATCATCCAGTAGAAATATTTGCTTTCAATGCCTGTTTTCTTTAAGTAAAATGAAATCAATATGGAATCCCTTCGGAAATTTCGATCCTCTTCCATCTACTGTAATCATTTAAATTGTGTAGATGGAATTCCCGTTGTGGTGCAGTGGTTAACGAATCCGACTAGGAACCATGAGGTTGCGGGTTCAGTCCCTGCCCTTGCTTGGTGGGTTAACGATCCGGCGTTGCCGTGAGCTGTGGTGTAGATTGCAGACGTGGCTCGGATCCCGTGTTGCTGTGGCTCTGGCGTAGGCTGGCGGCTACAGCTCCAATTAGACCCCTAGCCTGGGAACTTCCATACACCGCGGGAGCGGCCCAAAGAAATAGCAAAAAGACAAAAAAAAAAAAAAAAAAAAAAAAAATTAAATTGTGTAGATTAGCTTTGTGCGATTGTTTGAACTGGCTCTTAAGCTAACATTGTGGTGATCAATAACATTTCTGAATCCATCACTTGGCAATATGATCATTTATGAAAAATATTTTTACACCAAAAAATTGGCAGCCAAAACAGGGTTTGAATAACATTACTAAATTATAGTAAACAACTCTCAGCTATTAAGTGAAAATTCAGCTTCTATCCGAATAATTTTTATATGTTCTAGTGTGCCCTACAGCCACTACTAAATCTCCACTACACCCAGGTTTTAGAAGAAAAAAAAAAAAAAACAAAAAACGATTGCAGACGTTTATACTCTCAAGCCCATTTGAAGAGTCAACTAAAGGTATTAATTACCTGGCCTTGATACTAAAAGTACCGTACAAGTCCCTGACTACTGAGCTTCAAGTAAGATGTTCTTTTGAGGTGAGTCAACATATTTTTGTTTTGAATATACACCAAAGATTAGAGCTTGCTCTTACCTCATGACTCTTACCATTCTGAATCATAGCAGCAGGCATGCAGGAAGAAAATCATATTAACAGAGGTCAAATGGGGGGAATTGTTCTGAGCAGTATTCATAGCAAAATTAAAAAAAAAATTTTTTTGGCCACACCCACATCATGTGGAAGTTACCAGGCTAGGGATTGAACCCATGGCACAGCAGCCACTTGAGCCACAGCAGTGACAACACCCGATCCTTAACCTGCTGAGCCACCAGGGAAACCCTTTCACGGTACAATTAGAGTTTATTTTAATTAATTAATTTATTTTTTGCTTTTTTAGGGCAACACCTGTGGCATATGCAAGTTCCCAGGCTAGGGGTCAAATCGGAGCTGTAGCTGCTGGCCTCTGCCACAGTCACAGCAACACGAGAGCCGAGCCAGGTCTGTGACTTACACCACAGTTCACGGCAACTCCGGATCCTTAACCTGCCGAGCGAAGCCAGGGACCAAACCCACGTCCTCATGGATACTAGTCAGATTTGTTAACAGCTGAGCCAGGGGGAACTCCTGGTAATTTAGTTTGTTTCATTGTTCTATTTATATATTACAACACAAATTTAATTTTCTTTTTGTATTATAAATTTATAGCATATTTTTATGTCCAGAAGAACGATTCCCTTGAAACTTTTTAAAAATGTAGACAATTTCTTGGCTATTATGTATCGTCTTTTTTCCAGATGAACTTATTCCATTATTTATACATAAAATAAAGCTTTATTGTATTTACATAAACAGCATTTGCATACTATAAAATCAGGTATTATAAAAAGTTACAAAGATGGGAAAAAAACACCAAATATCTCATTAAGTAGAAATATTCATTAGTTTTTTAGGTGAACATAAAGGCAGAAATCTTGTATGCAGAAATTTCCAAGGATGGATGGATAAGTAGATAATAGCAAATTCTTATATAGCTTATGATTTGTCGAGAATGTTTTGAAAGCTTAGCACATGTTAACTCATTTAATTCTCACAATAACCCTAGAAAGAAGGTACTATTTCTATTCTCATTTTACATATTTAAAAAACTGAGATATATAGAAGTGAAACAACTTTCTTAAAGTCCCACAACCAGTCAGTCTGAAGCTAGGATTTGAAACTAAGCTGTCTGCCTTCATAATCTGAGACCTTAATCACTATGCCACTTGAGAGAGTGATAGACCTAATTTTTTAAATTTTGAAGGATGAAATTAAAGGTAATGAAAGTAGAAGACTGAAGTTTCAAGTTGAATTTGGATTAGTACTGTCCAGTGGTACTTTTTAACTTTTTTTTTCTTTTTAAGACCCCACCTGAGGCATATGGAGGTTCCCCGGCTAGGAGGCAAATCAGAGTTGCAGCTGCTGGCCTACACCACAGCCACAGCAACACCAGATCTGAGGTACATCTGTGACCTACGCCGCAGCTTGCAGCAGTGGTGGATCCTTAACCCACAGAGCAACTCCAGGGATCGAACCTGCATCTTCATAGACACTATGTCGGATTCTTAACCCGCTGAGCCACAATTGGAACTTACCTTGAAGTGGGTTACAGGAAGAAAGTAAGGTATATGCAGTCATGTATTTTCCATTTTCAAGGCAATTCACGGAATGGGTATAAAACGGTGAATTAACACAAGACTGCGTATAAATTAAGAGAATTTGATTTTCTATAATAAACATTTATTATGAAACCAATGAAGTAAATATATCTTACAGGCAGGGTGTGGTGAGGGTTGGGGGGGGCGGTACTGGAGGGAAGGGACCAATTTGTGGTGATTGCCAGTCTCTGTGGTGTAAAAACTCTCATCACGGCCAATTTCAAGCTCCCAAAGTGATGTCACTGAATGTGGATTTGGAAGAGATGCTAACAATCAGCTTTCACAAGATAACATGCAGTAGCTCTGAAATGACTGTTCCCATAGTAACTGTATGGAGGAGAGAACATGGCTCAAGAAAGCAGGAAATTTTGGACAAACAAATCAATGTGTCTACAGGGGCTACATTGTACGATGAGTACGGTTGTTATTTTTTTCCAATATATGAGGCTTTTTTACTCTTTTTTGTTTGTTTGTTTTTGTCTTTTTGCCATTTCTTGGGCCGCTCCCGCAGTATATGGAGGTTCCCAGGCTAGGGGTCCAATCAGAGCTGTAGCTGCTGGCCTACACCAGAGCCACAGCAAGGAGGGATCCGAGCTGCGTCTGCAACCTACACCACAGCTCACGGCAACGCCGGATCTTTAACCCACTGACCAAGGCCAGGGATCAAACCTGCAACATCATGGTTCCTAGTTGGATTCGTTAACCACTGAGCCACAACGGGAACTCCTTTCCTCATTTTTTAAACATAACATAGCATTGTGTCATTTTAGCTTTCTGTATGTATCTATTCAGCAAGATATATAATGCTAAGTGTGATAATTAGGACTTTGATGATTTCCTGTCAAATTAAACCGATGTCAACAAGTTAGAACTTATTGCTTGTATGTGAAATAAGACCGAGAAAATGTGGCTTCCTTAATTCCAGGAGTGATGAGGAAGCACAAAATATGGCAAAACTGATCTCCAAAAGAGAATTAATTAGAACTTGGTCAAAAGAGATGACCAGGTGAGTTCTTGCTGTGGTACAGTGGGTCGATGATCCAGCTTGTCTTTGTGAAGGCCCAGGTTGGATCCCCAGTCGCTGAAGTTGTGGTGTGTAGGTTGCAGCTCTAGTTTGGATTCAGTCCCTGGCCCAGGAACTTCCATATGGTGTGCATGCACTTGAAAAAGGAAAAAAAAAAAAAAAAAAAAAAAGAGAGAGAGAGAGAGAGATGACCAGATTACATTCCTCAGGTTATTACAAGTCATGAGCAAGGGCACATTTTGGGAATCCTGGCTTTTGGAAGGAAGAAAAATGTGAGGGGTGGAACTCGTAAGCAGTCCAAAGACTGTGTAACATATAAAATTTTTCTTCCAGCAATATAATTTTTAATAAAAATTCCAAACTTTTAAGCATTAGGAAAATATAAATTTCACGTGCCATTGAACTTCTTGTGATAAAAAACAAACGACAACAACAAAAAACAACTGTCTGTACATATTGCTTGTATTGAACTAAGACTGGGCCATGGTCATGGGTGCAAGAGTGGTACATGGTACGAGGCTATGAGCAAGTAAAAATAGAGAACACTGATTTGAGAGGAGGGGTGTGTGTGTATGTGTGTGTGTGTGTTAGTAAAACTGCTGTGTATTATGCAATGTCTCACATATGAAAATTTTAGCAAAATTTTTAAATGTTCACCGATGCCTTGTGAAAGGAACTCTTGTTTTTTTTTTTTTAAGTGGGGAAAGTCAATGAAGTGCTGAATCCTACTGTCATGTCAGAATGAAGTGAAATCAAAGATAGTCCATGGAAAGATAACGACATATATTATCTCAAAATAACACTGGGGAAAAAAATCCCTATTTTCTTAAAACTTAATAAAATTAAAAGACAGTGTTAACAAGAAACTAAAGAGAAAAATTTAGATCTCTTGCTATGAATAATATTTTAACTTTTATTTTATTTGTCTTTATAGGGCCACACCCGCAGCATATGGCGGTATCCAGGCCAGGGGTCTAATTGGAGCTGCAGCTGCCAGCCTATGCCAGAGCCACAGAAACTCGGGATCCAAGCCGAGTCTGCGACCTACACCACAGCTCACAGCATCGCAGGATCCTTAACCCACTGAGCAAGGCCAGGGATAGAACCCAAAACCGCATGGTTCTTAGTCAGATTCATTAACCACTGAGCCACGACCAGAACTCCATATTTTAACTATTTAAATAACATTGTATTTGGACATGATTGTAGACTCATGGGAAGTTACCAAATAGTACAGAGCCTCATGTACCCTTAGCTTCCCTCACTGATGTCATCTTTTATTGCTGTGATACAACATCAAACCCAGGACATTGGTACATTACTGTTAACCTGACTTTATTTAGCTATCGCCAATTTTTAACATTTTAAACTTGCATTCTTGGATGTGTGTGTATGCACACCTATTTATAGTTCTGTGCAATTAATCCCATGTATAGATTCCTGTAACCACCACCACAATTAAGATATAGAACTGTTCCATCACCACAGAAAACTCAATCATGCTACTTCCTTGGATTTGCAACCTCTGACCCACACGCCTGCTCCTGAGACACTGTTAATCTGTTCTCCATTGTCATAGTTTGGTTATTTCAAGAATTTTATATAAACGGTAACATACAGAATACAATCTTTGAAACTGACTCTGTGTGTGTGTGTGTTTTAGGGCCACACTTGCAGCATATGGAAGTTCCCAGGCTAGGGGTTGAATTGGAGCTGTGGCTGCTGGCTTACGCCATAGCCACAGCAACGCCAAATCTGAGCTGCATCTTCGACCTACACCACAGCTCACGGCAACATGGAATCTTTAACCCACTGATTGAGGGCAGGGATCGAAACCATATCCTCATGGATACTAGTCGGGTTTGTAATTCACTGAGCCACAATGGGAATGCCCCAAACTTTTTTTTTCAGCACAATGCTCTTAAGGATTTTCTAGGTCGTTACTTATATCAATATTTAGTTCATTCTTTTTATTGTTGAGTAGTATTCCACTGCATGCATGTACCAAAGTTTACTCAAACATTTGCTCCACTGAAGGACATTTGGGTTTCTAATATTTAGTTATTACAAATAAAGATCTTATGAACGTTCAGGTTTGTGTTTTCCTGTGAACATCCATTTACATTTCTAACTTTATTTTAAGCCTTATAATATTAAAAAAAAAGATTGTCCATTAAACTTTTTTTTTTTTTTTTTAAAAAAAACCACTTAAATTACTTTTACTCATAAAATTTCTGACGCCACAGTGGTTAACGAATCCGACTAGGAACCATGAGGTTGCGGGTTCGGTCCCTGCCCTTGCTCATCGGGTTAACGATCTGGCGTTGCCGTGAGCTGTGGTGTAGGTTGCAGACGCGGCTCGGATCCCACATTGCTGTGGCTCTGGCGTAGGCCGGTGGCTACAGCTCCGATTCAACCCCTAGCCTGGGAACCTCCATATGCCGCGGGAGCGGCCCAAGAAATAACAGCAGCAAAAGACAAAAGAAAAAAACAACAGCAGCAAAAGACAAAAGAAAAAAAAAAAAATTTCTGACGCCAAATGTGTGGGTTTTTTTTTTTTTTTTTTTCCTCACACCATTAAGTTCTCCAAATCTCCAGACTCTAACTTGGCGTCTAACAATTTAATCCTGACACTACCTACCTGGAGTTAGGATCAGATCCTACAAGGAAAGGGCTCAGTCCCACAAGACTGCTCCCCCCTTTAGACACTATTTGCAAGTCCCAAACCACCTCTGCTTCTGAGTTGACAAGCTGTATGACCATCTCCTCAGAGCTAATCATTTGCTAGAACTGCTCACAGAACTCAGAAAGGCACTTACCATTGCGAGTTTATTATAAAAGGATACAACCCAGAAGATCCAAATGGAAGAGATGCATAGGGCAAGGTGTGGAGAGGGCCATTGGCTGACCACTTTGGACATCCGCTCTCCCAGCACCTCTGTGTGCTCACCAACCTGGATGGCCTCTGAACCCTGTTCTTTAGGGGTTTTTATGGAGATTTCACTACAAACATGTGATTGATTAAGTCACTGGTGATTGACAATGAACGCAATTTCCAGATCCTCCCCTTTCCCAGGAGGTTGAGAGATAAGGCTGAAAGTTCCCTGCTTCTAATCAAGGCTTGGTCTTTCTGGCAACCAGCCTCACTTCTGATGCTATCCAGAGGCCAAGAGTCACTTCATTAGAGCAAAAGCCACACCTATCACTCTTATCATGTAGGAAATTTCAGGGTTTTAGTCTCTACCAGGAACCAGGGCCCAAGATCAAATGTATTTCTATGATACCTCACCATTATATAGATTCTGTATTCTGAAAGGTCAAATAATTTTATCAGAGTTGCACTTGGCAACTTGGACCACTGCATCTATACAATCTATACAATACATTTTTACTGAATACGTGTGGCACTGTTCTGTGTGAATCAAGCTTTTTTTTTAATAAATGATTTTTTTTTTCTGTCTTTTTTTTTTGTCTTTTCTAGGGCTGCTCCCGTGGCATATGGAGATTCCCAGGCCAGGGGTCCAATTGGATCTGTAGCTGCCAGCCTATGCCAGAGCCACGGCAACTCGGGATCTGAGCAGAGTCTGCAACCTACACCACAGCTCACGGCAATGCCGGATCCCCAACCTACTGAGCGAGGCCAGGGATCGAAGCCGCAACCTCATTGTTCCCAGTCGGATTTGTTAACTACTGAGCCACGACGGGAACTCTAATGATTTGTACTTTATGCCTTACCATTCATCAATAATGAAAATTGTATTAAAAAAAGAGGTATCTTGTGACATTCCTTTTTCCTTAAAGTTTATCAGTAGTAAATTGAACTCATGCTTATAGAAAGCCTTCTATAAAGGGATAACTGTTATTTGAAAATTGATCTTTGGATGCTGGTACAAATCTGGGAACATTTGAAAATGATGAGTGTTATATATTTCAATGGATAGCTTTGTAGTTTCTCACAGTGGAGAAGAGGCATCCCCAGATCTTACTGAGGAGAGAAATTGCTCATGCCTCAGAGGTCTTTAGCTTTGCTCTGAATCTATCCTTAGACTGATGTCACCAGGAATAACTGAATCATATTTGCTCATTGCAAGAGGTTAAGCAAACTGAATAAATGAGAGTTTTCAGAGCTTAACACTTCTGTTCTTTTTCTTTCTTTCTTTTCCCTTTTTTGCTTTTTAGGGCTGTACCTGAGGCATACGGAAGCTCCCAGGCTAGGGGTCAAATTGGAGCTACAGCTGCCGGCCTATGCCATAACCACAGTAATGTGGGATCTGAGCTGCATCTGCAACCTACACCACAGCTCACCGCACTGCTGGATCCGTAACCCACTGATCCAGGTGAGGATTGCATCCTCATGAATACTAGTCAGGTTCTTAACCCGCAGAGCCACAACAGGAACTCCCATAACTTTTTAGTTCTTGCATTTTCACACCAACAACACATATTATTGTATTGGCAGTTGAAGTGTCAGACTTGATTACATTAGAACTTAGTGTTTTTTTCCCCCACACCCATGGCATAGGATAGAATCTTAGCCAAGGCAGTGGAACTTCACTACAGCTGCAGCAATGCTAGACCCTTAACCCACTATGCCACAGTGGGAACTCCCAGTGTGAGATGGGTTTGAGGGAGAAAATAGATTTACTCCTGTCTACTTCATTGGCTCAGTTTCAAAATAGCGGACATGGCGAGGGTGTTTCCTGTCATTGTCAAAATGGGTATACATACATAATTTTCCCAAAATCAAATATAATTATTATTATAAATAAATTTTACAAATAACAAGAATTTTAAATGCCTTTCAACATGATTACATGTATTAGTGCACTGAAGTTTGAAGGAACAAGTATAGCTGTTCTGTTTTTGACACATTATCTAATGTAAAGGGCTAAGAGTTTCCACTCTGAGTGATGGATGTGACTAGAGGACGAGGTTTATGGCATTTTGAAGAAATTTATAAGCCAGTTTTCAGGAATGCACACCCGATGGCATGTATTTTGAATAGAAAGCCCAGATCTTCATTTATCTTATTCCTTCTGGACAAACACTGGGTCTTTGGGACTTTTGTTGCCAGAATATTTTGACCTTTTCTTGGGCACATTAGTTAGACTTGTGACTGAATCCAGTTGTTGTTGTTTTTTCTTCTTTTTTTTCTTTGTTCTCCAAAAAGGAAGGTTGTTGTCAAAAAGCTATTTTGCCTAAAGCATTTGGTGCAGTCTATGATTCCTCAATGAACAACTACTTTTTGGGTATTTATTCTAACATTACAAGTTTTGGCTGTTATTAGTATTCCCTTTTCTGACTCACGCGACAGTCCCGTGAAGTAGCTTTCCCCATTATTACTACTTTGGGATGATAAGTTCATAGAATGACTTGCCCGAGTGGCAGAACTTGAACACATGCCTTATGGACTTTCCGACTCTCAACAACCAAAGGACACAGATTTCCCTGTCATTCAGGAGACCAACATCCAGTCCAGAGTGGGGATTATATAGTCCATTCTCTCCAAACAACACAAGGCAGGGAGTGAAATAAAATGACATTTAAATCTGCCTGTTTATGCCTCTTAGTAAAGATATGAGTGAAACCAAATAAGGAATTTATTTTATGCTGTTTTACTTTTTCTGGGTTTCTACTAGACGAACTGTTGAAAAGAACTTGATGAAGGGATGTTTCATATCAACAGAAGTCAAGTCCCAATCACTCACATTCTTCACTCTCTTTTCTCCCCTACTCCATCTGGTTCTTGTCTAGTTTGGCTGCCAGGCTGCCTGGAAGCCAGCACAAGAGGCAGGAAGCTGGGCTATGTTCCAGTGGGAGAATCTTTTCTGGGTCACTTTCACACATTTTATGCACTGAAAGCTGGGATTTTTCTGGCCGAGCAAGAAGACTGGTTACTGTCTTGTTTTCCTTTAGTATCTCTTCAGATAGACTCAGCATTTTTCATCCAACAAGACATAGATAGGGTCGTTAATAATATTTTCTCTTTATATTTAACCACAGTTCATTCTCTGAGACGTTAAAAAAAAATTATTCATTGTCAAATTCGTTTTTCCTAGGGAGATCAGATTTTACCACTTCTGCTTAGAATGTCTCTAAAAATACCTAAATTCCCCAAATCCAATAATAGATAACCTGCTGAGATTCAAAGGAAACACAATTATATTTTACCTCATGAAGCTGCCAGTGTGTGATAATTTGCATGCCAGTGACTGTAATTTGTATGCCAGACCTTTCAAAGTTGTTTAATTGTTTGAATACTGTAGCAACTTTATGAGTGTTTCCTCTGCTTCCTCTTATAAAAATACACATCCTTTGAGACACGCATTAGTGATACAGGTGAGGGTTTGAAGGGAAAACCCCAGATGAAAACTCATGTATTTTAAGAGACCCCATGACATTTTAGAAGACAGGAAGCAATCACGTAAACTGCCTCTTGTGGAAGATCCAAGTCTGACCATTTCCACCATTCCAGAAATCATGTTGTTTCCTGCTCAGTTCCACCCTTATTAACTAGTGTTATTTTGTATAATATACTTCATAAGTTAGCTGACTTGCTGACTTCTTACTAAAAAGAATGAACGTTACAGGATTCTAATTAATTAAGCCCCTGTATTGCTTTTCAAGTGAAAAGCTAACTAGATCTCCATTGTGCCACTATAGAAATGGGCTTCATAGAAATAGGATATAGAAATGCTTACAACACAGCTTCACTCTTCGAGGATGGTATAACGCACAGAGAGATAATTCTAAGTGCCATGTGAGTGGCATGCGTAGCTCTGATTTAGCTTAGGATAAGAGGATTTGGTAAAGATTTATCAGAGGCAATGAACCAGGGGCTGATTCTTAAAGGATGAATGAAATTTAGACACGTGGGAAAATTTTGAAGACAAATCTTTAGGATATCCTCTCAAATAAGAAAAAAGAAATCCTCTGATGATCAATGAGATATTGATTTGCATATTATTTAAACTTGTAAGAATACTTTTTTTTTTAAGGCCGCACCTGAGGCATATGGAGGTTGCCAGGTTAGGGGTCAAATTGGAGCTAGAGCTGCCGGCCTATGCCACAGCCGCAGCCACAGCCATAGCAACACAGGATCCCAGCTGTGTCTGTGATCTACAATACAGCTCATGACAACGCCAGATCCTTAACCCTCTGAGTGAGGCCAGGGATCAAACTGGCAACCTCATGGTTACTAGTTGGGTCTGTTTCCAACATGCCATAACGGGAACTTCAAGAATAAAATTTTTTATAAAACTCAGAAGATCATCGTTCTTGCTCTCTGTAGGGGACTTGAAGAATTTATTTGTAGGAACCATCTTTAACTTGTGAAGTTCATTTTGTTGCAAAGGCGGAAAATATCCTCAGAGTGATAGGGTTAGTAACGTTTGACTGTAACACTAGACTGAGACAACTGTGATGTATTTTGTTGAATTTGGAATTTAGTATTCAGATTTCCTTCTGGGCAAAGTAAAAATAGGTGCAACCTGTGACAGAGTAGTGAGCAATTGTAAGGCGTTATTCAATTTTACTAATACAGAAAAACTAATTGAATGAGTCACCAAAGACTAATTGAGTCACCAAAGACTAATCAAGTCACTGAAGTGTAGCTATTCTCTCGAAGATCTTGAGGAGGTGCCAAAAGAGGCCAAAGGAACCCCATTATTGATTTGTCCCAAAGGAAAGGGGTCAACAGTGATTATAAACAGAGCAGAAAGTGCCACCCAGTGGTCTTTGAGGGAAATTTTCTTTCTAAAGTGAAGAGCTGGAAATATTTTGTTGTTTTCCAAAATTTGTGCATACTTTCTTGGTTTTTTGAGTTGCAAGTAATTAAATAGTGCATATCATGACAAAATGCTTGTAATTTCAAAAATTGTATTTTTCAGATTCTTTTAGGTGGTAAGAGAAAAGACACTCTTAGGCAACCTCAGGTGATGAGAGTGCATGGAAATGATACATGTCTAAGAAAGGCGATACAGAAGACTTAATTACTGTCCCAGTTAGCCAAGTCTCTTAAAGAGTTGGAACGAGGGCTCCATGTTCAAAAATCGCAGCAGTTTCTAGTAATCTAAGAGCCACTTTGTTGATTTTGTCATCCTATCAGAGGCTTGGGTCACTGTCTCCCATTCTTGACCATCCAGGAGAGCACTAGTTATCTACCCTCTGGGCACGAGACCCAAGATTTCTTCCCTGAAGAAATGAAATCGTCCCATAGAAATGATCTCCCTGTGTAAATGCTCACTCCCTTCCCAGGTAACCCCAGAGCAGTGGGTGCCATCCTTGGCCCTACCTATGTGATTCTCAGCTTTTAGGATCACTTTGAATGTTTATGAAAAGACAGATTTCTTGGTGTCATCTTCTGAATTTCTGATCCACCATGTCTGGGATGAAGCCAGGGAATTTGCCTTTTTAACAGACTCCTAGACGATGCTGAGAACCACATTTTGAGAACCATTCACATGGATAATACCCTCTATCAGCTTTTCGGGGGATGGAGTCTCTTTTTAACATGTGAATAGACAAAAGACGATCACTATATATTTTGGGTTGGGGGGATTAAGAGCCATGAAAGACAAAAGCAGAGACAGAAATATGGCGGGAAAAAAAAAGAGAATTAAAAAGTTTTGGAAAGTATTATATTCACCCATTCCTGCATTCAACACACACTGAGTGCCAAAGCGGTGCCAGGGATATAGAGTCTTCAGAGATTTAAGAAAAAGATGACTTTTAACTAAGTACTCTATGTTCGGTCTTATTGTAATTCAAGCGGAGGGTGGAGCAAATGCATTTTTAGGTATGCAAAAGTGTGTCTTCCCTGCATGACTTTTATTCCTCAGTGAAATTTGATGAGCCTATACTCTTAGTAAAATAAGGAAATAAGCTAGAGGAGGAAAGATGGCCTCCAGAAGTGCAGTCAGAGAAAATCCTTCAGATGATAGTCATGGAATAAGCCTGAGAAATAGCCTGGCTTGCAGCAGGACGAAGACACCAAGAGGGAGGTCTCTGGAAAAAACAGAGATTTCATAGAGGATCTGCTCTATTGAATAGAACAAAAAGGAGGATTATTATAAAAAAATAAATTTTATGAAGGAAAGAAAAATAATGAGATACTCAGGAAATCTGTACTGGAAAGGAAATATAATCACTGTAGAATTCTCAGCTTTGCAAATTGCCAAATGTGTAAACAGCTGTTAACAATTGTGCCAAAACCTTATATAACAGTGTTGGGAGAAAGATGAAGAATAGATGGGGCTAGAAGAAGCAGCTCTAAATACCCATACATCATAGCAGTGAAAAAACCATACTGAAAATAAATAAAATAAAAAAATAGAAAATTAAAAAATACCAGCACGCAAATATTATTTTGAGATTTGATGTGAACTGCCAATGTAAATAGTGAAAAGACTTCCCCTTAAAGAGGAAGATGAATATGTGGAGAGATAAAACAAAAGGTAACTGCTCTTCCCTTTTTTTTCTTTCTCTTTTTTCTTTTTAGGGCCCCACCCATGGAATATGGAAGTTCCCAGGCTAGGGATTAAATCAGAGCTGCACCTGCTGGCCTACACCACAGCCATAGCAACGTGGGATCTTGAGCCTCAACTGCGGCCTACACTGTAGCTCATGGCAATGCCAGATCCTTAACCCACTGAGCGAGGCCTGGGATTGAACCGGTACCTTCATGGTTCCTAGTTGGATTTGTTTCTGCTGCATCACAACGGGAACTCATTTTCATCCTATTTTATTTTGAACTATATTCATGTATTATTTTGACAAAAATAAAAAATTTGAAAAAAAGCTGTTAAGGATAGAATTAATAAATATTGCTTTAGGGCTTTTCTTGTGTTAGGAAAATCTGTTCTTCATTCTTTTTTTGGCTGTGCCTAAGGCATTCAGAAGTTTCCAGGCCAGGGACCGGACCCATACCACAGCAGTAACAAGGTTGAATCCTTAACCGCTAGGCCACCAGGGGTGTATATTTCTTTTTTTTTTTTTCTTTTTCTTTTTGCTTTTTAGGGCCATATCCATGGAATATGGAAGTTCCCTGGCTAGGGGTTGAATCAGAGCTGCAGCTGCTGGCCTACACCACAGCCATGGCAATGCCGGATCCTTAACCCACTGAGCAAGGCCAGGGATTGCTTATGGATACTAGCTGGATTTGTTTCTGCTGCATCACGATGGGAACTCCCTAGTTCATTCTTATTTTTATTAATAGAAAGTGGAGAGTTCTTTTGTTCAGAAAGGAGATTATACATTTATAAACTTAGTTTAATTATGCTCTCTTTAATTGGATTAGACTTGGAAAAATAAGCTTAGGAAGACAATATTAGGACCCATTAGATTCCACCAGAATCTGGAATTTAATACTATATGTGTGCATCTAAGGGTTTTTCTAACCCTTCACTCAACACATTTATTATGAATGTGTTGTGTATCTAATTTTCTAAAACAACGAATTATTATTATTATTATTGAAATGGTATCCTACCCATGTCATGTATTTTCAGGCAGGAAGTCAAAAACTGAGGAGAACTGGAATCCTCTGGGTGGGATTTCAGGATCCTCCAGCAGGAGAAGGGAGATGGGAGGAAGGTCTGCTGTCACTGGCAAGAGAAGCATGGTGGGTTTGGGGCTTTAAGTTTCTCAGATTCATCTGAATTATTTAAAACCCCCACTCCAATTCTGAGAGACAGTGATTTCAACTTATATTGCAATTCTGTAATCCAAAGGGTGAATGTGGGACTGAGCACCACAAATCAGAATCCATCAAACAGCCTGGAATATGATCCTTGAAGCAGATCCTCAAGGACATCAGTGTAGCAAGCTTTGTGTTAAGAAAATGTTCAAAATTCTTGGCCAAATTTGCTTGTCCCATAGAATGGCTCTTTGAAAGGTAATTGGCAGTCATCTTCTCTCCCTTGTAACTGGAATAACTACCTTCTTTGTCTGCTTAAGCCATGGCCAAAATTAAGCATATCTTCCTTCAATCACTCCTTTATCATCCCCATTCCATCTAGAATCTGCTTCCCTCATTGCAAATAATAATAACTGGAGATGCAAATTCAAATAAGTAAGTGGAATGAGGATGCTACTCTTTTATTGAATGTAGAGGAGGCAGCATAATATGGTTTATTTAACCTGTAAACTCTGGACCCAGATGCCTGGGTTTATTGCCTGGCTCCTCCACCTGCTACTAAGTGAACTCTGGGCCTAAATTCCTTATCTGTAAATGATGAAATTAATAGGACCTACCTCAAATGTTTGTTGTGAGGATCAAGTGTGTTAAAAGATATAGCAAACTTGTAAATGTTAGCCATTGTTATTTACATATGTTTGCAAACCAAATAATTTTTATTGCTGTATATTTAAAAAAGTCATTCAATCTAATTGCGGAGGATTTCAGAGGAAACATTTTTAAAAGACAGTATGCAGGTGTAATAGTTCTGCAAAAAAAAAAAAAAAAAAAAAAGAAAAAGGAGTTCCCTTCGTGGCTCAGTGGTTAACGAATCTGACTAGGAACCATGAGGTTGCAGGTTCCATCCCTGGCCTTGCTCAGTGGGTTAAGGATCTGGTGTTGCTGTGAGCTGTGGTGTAGGTTGCAGATGCGGCTCGGATCCCTTCTTGCTGTGGCTCTGGCGTAGGCCGGTGGCTACAGCTCCTATTCGACCCCTAGCCTGGGAACCTCCATATACTGTGGGAGCAGCCCAAGAAATGGCAAAAAGACCAAAAAAAAAAAAAAAAAATTCTGCAAACAGTGATATTTATTTTCTGAAAATCCTGGAATATTCTAATAAAACAACTTGTAAGGCATTTTTAAGCTTTTAATGTCAGGATAACTTTTTTTTATTTTTAAATTATAAATATCTAACTGGTTATAAAATACATGTAAAATAACTTCTCTGGTTTCGCTATCAATATCTATTTTTTTCTCTGCTTACTGAGAATTACTGAATTGGGGATTTTTTTTTTTTTAAATAGTTTTTTATTTTTTTTTATTTTTATTTTTTTGCCATTTCTTGGGCTGCTCCCGCAGTATATAGAGGTTCCCAGGCTAGGGGTCGAATCGAAGCTGTAGCCGCCAGCCTACACCAGGGCCACAGCAACGCGGGATCCGAGCCGAGTCTGCGATCTACACCACAGCTCACATCAACGCAGGATCGTTAACCCACTGAGCAAGGGCAGGGATCAAACCCGCAACCTCATGGTTCCTAGTTGGATTCGTTAACCACTGCGCCACGATGGGAACTCCTGAGGTGGGGATTTTGATTTAATTTTCTAGTCAGTTCATTTAATTAATTAATTTAGTTGAAGTGTAGTTGATTTACAATGTGTCAGTTTCTGGTGTATAGCAAAGTGATTCAGTTATATATATATATATATATATATATATATATACACACACACATATTCTTTTTCATATTCTTTTTCGTTTTGGTTTATTACAGGAACTTGAATATAGTTCCCTGTGCAGTTCCCTATATGGTAGGACTTTGTTGTTTATCTATTTTACATGTAGTGGTTTGTATCTGCTAATCCCAAATTCCTAATTTATCCCTCCCCCATGCCCTTTCCCTGATGGTAACCACAAGTTTGTTTTCTATGTCTGTGAGTCTGTTTTTGTTTTAAAGATAGGTTCATTTGTGCGACATTTTAGATTCCACATATAAGTAATATCATATGGTATGTGTCTTTCTCTCTCTGACTCGTCAATTTATTTAGATGGTTATTTGAGTCCGCCTTCTGCCATGTCACTGGTTGAACTGACTGGGTGTTTGTTTGTTGTTAGCTACTTTATCTTTTAAATTTTATGTAGGCATAGCATTATTTAACAAGGCTTGGTTCAAACCATCCATTCAGTGTCCTCTTGCCAGGATTTAGAGATACTAAAATAAGTAAGATTAAATTCTCTGTCACCAAGATCCTCACAGCACCTCCATGTAAGTAATGTTTTATATTTCAGAATGAACGATGGTTTGTCTTCTAGTTGAAGGGTTAGGAGCTTTGCCATTTATTAGTACTAAATCTTGCTAATCCTCTGTTTTTCCCGTTGTAAAATAAGAATAATAATAGTACCTACCTCATAGGATGATCTTAGGCAGTGTTTCCCAAGCTTGGCTGATTATAAGAATCACATGAAGCACTTTAAAAAAACACAGATCCCTGCACACCTTCTTTGAAACTTCTAATTCAGAGGCAATCAAACGTGGGGCTTGGGACTCTTTATTTTTAATAAGTACTCTAAGTGATTTTTATAACCAGTGTTTTGGAAACACTGTTTTTTTTTTTTTTTTGTCTTTTTGCCATTTCTTGGGCCGCTCCCTCGGCATATGGAGGTTCCCAGGCTAGGGGTCTAATCGGAGCTGTAGCCACCAGCCTAAGCCAGAGCCACAGCAAGAAGGGATCCGAGCCGCATCTGCAACCTACACCACAGCTCACGGCAACGCCGGATCGTTAACCCACTGAGCAAGGGCAGGGACCGAACCCGCAACCTCATGGTTCCTAGTTGGATTCGTTAACCACTGCGCCATGATGGGAACTCTGGAAACATTGTTTTAAGACAGTGTTTCTCAAAGTTATTTCTTGGATTCCATCCTAAGAAACTTGATCAGAAACTCTGAGCCTAGGATTCTTTTTTTTTTTTTTTTTCTCCATTCAGTGTGACAGCAGCAACCCAAGCTGTTGAAGTTATGCTCAATCCTTAACCCACTGTGCCACAGGGGAACTCCCTTAGCAGTCTTATTTTAAAAAAGCCCTCCAAGTGATATGGATACCCATTAAAGTCTGAGAACAGCTTCAATGCCTTAAATTAGATAATTTAAGTTTGGTTTAAATTAAATAAGCTTAATCAGTACCCAACCAAATTAACTCTAATGATTATTCATAACATAGGGAAGGAGCAAGTGAGCATATCACCTTCCAAACTGTGTGAATTGGTATTCCAGTTTCCAGGCATCTGTGCAATTTTTGTCAGTGTTTCTTTACTTGCAAACCTGGAAAAACTGGCTAAAACTGTTTCACAATTCAGGTTCTAGATTTCAATAAGAGAATTCCTTATAGACAAGGCTTGTGACAGACAACATGGCAGATTTATTGATTCTTTGCTGGTTAATTGAACACATTTTCTGGGCAGTAAAATGTGTATAAAAACATTTGAAATAGTTCCTGATATTAAAAAATACACAATCAAGTTGATGAGGCAAGAAACATGCATGTGATAGTTGACCTTAAGCATCTTATTTAATTTTCCTGCTTTTCTTACCCTACAGTATATTAAAATAATTATAAAATTCTGTTGATTCTACCTCTGCAGCGTTTTCTTCTACTTCTCTCCACCTGCATATTAATTTCTAACATCATGTTTTTTCCTCAGTCACTTTGAGCCTTCCTGTCCTTCAGGTTTTTCCTTCCTTTCGTAATTGGTTTGCTGTTTATAGTAAAAAGATATTATCCAGATATCTTCACATTGCTCTCAGAGCAATATTCCTAAAAGGCAAATCTTATCACATTACTTCCATTTTCAAAATTCTCATTATGATAAAGTATAAACTGTGTTCCTCTCCTTAAAGGTCTGTATAATCTCGATTCTTCTGGTCACAATCTCTGCTCAGGCTGAAGGCTTGGTCTCACATGTGCTCATGGGAAAGTTAAATAGGTAGGACCCAAAGGTAATGATAATGCAATAGCAGGACACGGATATCAAGGGAGGTCCAATCTGGAGAACAGGTTATGACAAAGAGAATTTAAAAACCAAGGAAAGTCCCCCTTTTTAGGGCTACACCTGTGGCGTATGGACGTTCGTTCCCAGGCTAGGGGTCAAATTGGAGCTACAGCTGCTGGCCTATACCACAACTACAGCAATGCAGGATTGGAGCTGCATCTGCAACCTACACCACAGCTCATGGCAATGCCAGATCCTTAACCCACCGAGTGAGGCTTGCGATTGAAACTGCATCCTCATGGATCCTAGTCGGGTTCATTAACTGCTGAGCCACAAAGGGAACTCTGATACTACGGAAAGTTTGACTAATCAATTGCTAGGATATATATTCTTTTTAAAAATTATTTTTAATTGAAATATAGTTAATTTCTATTGTGTGAATTTTTGCTGAACAGAAAAATGATTCAGTTATACACATAAACATGCACATATATACATATATATACATATACACACACACACACACATATATATTCTTTTTGTATTCTTTTCCATTATGGTTTATCACAGGATATTGAATATATTTTCCTGTGCTATACAGCAAGACCTTATTATTTATCCATTCTATATACAAAAGTTTGCCTGTGCTAATCCCAAACCCCCAATCCATCCCCCCTCCGCCTCCCCTCCCCTTTGGCAACCACAAGTCTGTTCTCTGTTTCTGTGAGTCTATTTCTGTTTGGTAAATAAGTTCATTTGTCTCATATTTTAATTCCACATGTAAGTGATAACATATGGTATTTGTCTTTCTCTTTCTGGCTTACTTCACTTAGTATGAAAATAAGATATATATTCTTATCTTAAGTTATCACTACATTTGTGACATAATCCTTACCTGTGACAGAGGGGTGGGGCAGGAAGCAGGAATAACCTCATTTCTTTGGATGCACAAGGCTGGCAGGAGACAGTGAGAGAGGCAAACCAAGAAGGCTGGGTTCAGGGAAAGATGCTGGGATCTGGACACCTGGGTTTTTTTTGCAAAGAAACTGAGGCCTGAACCTCAAGCGAATCTGCTTAGTGGAGAAGGAAGTTGGATGGATGGAGCTCACCCATTTATAGAAAGTATAGAACATAGAATGACTCCAGAACATAGAATGACCATAGGAGCTGTTGGATTGCAGTGTATTCTACTTTGGTCAAAATTAGGGCAAGATATGAGATGCTGTAGGCACAAGGTCTCCTCTTGAGAGAACATGGGAGAACTAGGAATGACTTAGGAAACAGGGTATAATTATATTCTCAAATAATATAGATCATGTCTTAAAGACAGATTACTTAGACTACCTTATGGGGTGATGGTTCCATTGTGAAAGCTGGACAAGAAATGTAGGAGTCTTGAAAAATGGATAAGATTTTAATTATATAACATACTATGTAATATATATTACAACAAAAAATATATTAATGGTTACTATGCACAAAGCACTAATGAAGCATGATTTTTTTTTTTTTTTTGGTCTTTTTAGGGCTGCACCTGTGGTGTATGGAAATTCCCAGGCTGGGGTTGAATCAGAGCTACAGCTCCGCCCTATGCCACAGCCATAGCAATGCCAGATCCGAGCTGCATCTGCCACCTACACTAGAGCTCACAGCAATGCTCTTTCCTTAAACCACTGAATGAGGCCAGGGATTGAACCGCATCCTCATGGATACTAGTCAGGTTCGTTACCAGGTCAGGAACTCTGAAACACGTTCCTTCTTAATTTTCACAATGGCACCTGTTTTACTGATGAGGAAACTGAGGGCCAATGATGTTAAATAAGTTGTTAAAGACGACAGACCTCTTGAGTTGAGAGGCTAGTATTCAGACTATTACTAGAGTGACAACATAACTAGCTTTGGTTCATGTAACAAATTGCATTTTTTTCCTAATTTTTTTTTTTTTGACCTTGCCCTTGACATATGGAATTTCCTGGGCCAGGGACTGAACCCTCGCCATAGCAGTGACAACACTGGATCCTTAACTGGCTGTGCTACAAGAGAAATCCACAAAGTGCATTTTTTCATGAATTAGACACAATCCCACAGGTGGAGAAAAGAATGAAGGGAAAATTAAATGGCAGTTTTCTGCCTGTTTCTATTTACAAGGAATGACTCTGAACCTTACCCTAGGGGCTGGAAAGTAGCCTGGGTAAATGCCTGTTCCCTTCATCATTGCTAGGAATTGAGAGGAAGTCCAGATTGGTAATTAAAGGGTTGTATATTAACTTTTAAGAAAATTGCATGTGAAAAATTACTTTCTTGAGTTCTTTGAAGACCAGGAATGAAGAAAAATCTGTCACTCAAAATTAAATACCATTTTTTTTCTTTTGAACTTTAAGTGCTTTTTTACTATTAATGTTAGTACGTCTAGCCTACACATTAAAAAATAACTTCATTAAAATCTTCAGTATATCATGCAATTTAATCATAACAATCATTTTAGTTTAGGGAAGAGTGAAGATATATTTCTATCTCAAGCACTGACCTTTCTGTTTTTTTTTCCCAAATCTGGCAAACTTTTTGTTACTCTATAAATGAATTGAATTCTTAAAAATTATATTCATCTCTATGGTAAAAAAGGATAATATTCTAGGGTAGAATAGAATATGTAAGCAAAATTTGAAAATAACAGTAAGTACTGAAAAGTTTATTGTAAGTTGATTTTTCTCTTCTGACCCTCATTTTTCTCTTCTGACCCCCATTTTTCTCTTCTGACCCAATATTTTCTCCTTCTGGGAAGACCAAGCTAGGAATGATTTTTAGCAGTTGTAATAGATATTTGTAATTAGATGTTTGGAAATACACAGCTTACCTAAATGCATTAAATAAAGTTCTTAGAGATTCAGCATTATGCTAAGATAACCCGTAATTTTTGTGTTCCCAGGGGTTTAGAACATACAGCTCATTTTCCATGAGAAGAAACTAGTAAGTGGTCTGTGCTAAAAATAAAACTTGAGAAGATGATTCAAAATACTGAGAATCACAGAGCAAAGGAGACTTACTGATTTTGAAAGCGATTTATGATTTCCTTGATTAATTAATCTTGCTGCAAAATGGAAACAGACATAATTCATTTTTAACAAAATTCAATACACAGTTATAGGAAAAATTCAGATCACACAAAAAAACAGAGATAAAAATAATCCAGTTACAGATGCCACCACTGTCACGACTTGGTAAATGTATGACTGGTTGCCCATTTTGCTTTCTACGTTTCCCCTTTCTCCGTGCCTAGAACACAGGCCTGAGGCCATAGGGTGCCCAGGCATCTATATTCTGAGGTGATAAGGATGAGGAAAATAGCCTGCTGAGTAATGACAGTGGAGTGAAGAGAGAAAAAACCTGGGTCTTGAATGACACTGTTGAGCTGTCGTTAGTACTGAACTGCTCTCCCCAGAGTTCTTGTTGAGGAGCTATATAAATCCCCAATTTATTTAAGCAACTGTGAGTTGGGACTTCTGCTATTTGCAGATGAAGTTATTCCTAAATTATATCAAGTCTCACATTATTATTTTCCAAAAGATTACTCAATTGTTCCCAAGCAATTTATTGGGAATTTTAAATACATATTTATCCTCCTTTAATTTTAAATATATATTTATCACATACTAACTTCCTAACTTTAGTTCCTCTCTAGTTGTAAATACATGTATATCATGTATTAGTCCTATATACACCTGTACCTGGTCCAGGCGCATCTTCTTTTCTCTTCATTTGTCCCTCAGTCTTACGACACTATTACACTGTTTCCGTTGTCACTGACACCTCTTGCCTCCTTCCTTCTCCTACCCCTTGCTTTGGTTGGACTTTCATTTGTTTTTTGCCAAATTACTATTTTTACTTTGTGTAGCCTTTCTTTCAAGAATTACAGACTCTGCAATCTGTTTTGTAACCACAGTTACTACAGTCATTTGAATTGCACTCTATGCTCAACACTCCCCATCTGACCTCCTCTATGACTAACCCATTTACATGTTACTTTGGATGATATTTCTGGGGATATGGTTCAGCAGTATTATTTTTATTATCATTATTATTATTATTTTCTTTTTACTGTAGTACTTAATGGCGCATGGAAGTTCCTGGGCTAGGGGTCAAATTGGAGCCACAGCTGAGGACTACGCCACAGCCATAGCAAAGCGGGATTCAAGATGCATCTGCAACCTAAGCTGAAGCTTGGGGCAATACTAGATCCTTAACTCACTGAGCCAGGCCAGGGATGGAACCCGCATCCTCATGGATACTAGTCAGGTTCTTAGCCCACTGAGCCACAATGGGGGTAGCCCCCACTGTTACTAGAATCTCTATTGCTTCTAAAGAAAAAGATAGAATGAATTTAATTTCAAGAGCAAAATTCCATTACCAGTCCCTGGAGGTCCCAGGTTAAAAAGGAAAGTTCTTACAAATTCCAACTCATTCAAACTGCCTCATAGATTTTTCTTAGTGGTTTCTTTTAATATCCTGCAAAAATGTTTAGAAATCAAAATAAAGTCACAAGGAGATGTAATGGAGGAAGATTTCCTGAGCCTCTCCTAGGGGCAATGGAGAAATATTGAATACTTTTAAAGCATTCTGAAATCTTCATAATAGCTTCATGTTGTGCTTACTCACAGTGACTTCCCTTTGCAGTATATCCTGTGAGATAAATTGAGACTATACATTTCATTTTAAAGTTTGCTTTGGAGGAAAGAAGTGGTGTCCACCTAGTGATATACAAAGTGCTAAAGCTAACCTGAGAAAGTACTGTAAACAATTAAAATGTTAATTTTGTTGCAGGCAGTATGGTATGTGTTTTAGGAGATACAGTTAGTGACATATTTTTCTTATCTTCAAAGACCTCAGCGAGTAATGAACCCTACTAGTATCCATGAAGACGCAGGTTCAATACCTGGCCTTGCTCAGTGGGTTAAGGATCTGGTGTTGTTGTGAGCTGTGTTGTAGGTCGCAGACGTGGCTCAGATCCTGAGTTGCTATGGCTGTGGTGTAGGCCTGCAGCTGCAGCTCCAATTCAACCCTTAGTCTGGGAACTTCCATATGCTGTGGGTGCGGCCTTAAAAAGGAAAAAAAAAAAGACCTCATAGTCCAATGGTAATGATGGACATGTGGGCTGGGTGGTGGCAATGGTGGAAGTGGATACACATCTGTTTGTCAGGAGACAAGGTAAGGTGAGTACTCCTCAATTAAAATGAATCCAGGCTTCCAGTCATGGTGCAGTGGAAACAAATCTGATTAGTATCCATGAGGATGCAGGTTTGACCTCTGGCCCCGCTCAGTGGGTTAAGGATCTGGCGTTGCTGTGCACTGTGGTGCAGATTGCAGAGGTGGCTCAGATCTGGCATTGCTGGGCTGTGGTGGAGGCCCGCATCTACAGCTCGGATTTGACCCCTAGCCTGAGAATTTCCATATGCCACAGATGCAGTCCTTTAAAAAAAAAAAAAAGGTGTAAAACAAATTTTCCTTGTTCTTACAGAGATTACTATACAGAAACAAACTTTAAACCGATAATTGAAAAATGAAAGGAATGGAAGTCGTGATGTTGCTCCAAAGAAGTAAGGTTGCCTTGAAGGCTCCCATCCAATCAGAAAAAATTAGAGGTGGGAAGGGGAAATGCATTCTCTGGAGTTGAGAAGAGAATGGGATGAAAGGAAATAAGACTTGGTCATGTGATTTCCTGAAGGTTACTTTGCCACTATCTACTCCATCCAAAAGTTCTCAGCTGTGTTAACTAAAAAGTCAAAGCTGTTTTATGGAGTTCCCATCGTGCCTCAGTGGTTAATGAATCCGACTAGGAACCATGAGGTTGTGGGTTCAATCCCTGGCCTCGCTCAGTGGGTTAAGGATCCGGCGTTGCTGTGAGCTGTGGTGTAGGTCGCAGACGCGGCTCGGATCCTTAGTTGCGGTGCCTCTGGTGTAGACCGGTAGCTACAGCTCTGATTAGACCCCTAGCCTGGGAAACTCCATATGCAGCGGGAACGGCCCTAGAAAAGGTTAAAAAAAAAAAAAAAAAAAAAAAAAAAGGCAAAAGTCAAAGCTGTTTTAATAAAAGGTAATGTTGGACAAAGTAATTAAAAAAATGGTTTATTAATTCTATTTTTATATAAAACACTTGGGAGAAACCTAGCCAACCAATACACAACTGTTGCCACATGAAAAGGAACTTCTTTCTAATCAGAGACTTGTGCATTTGAGGATCATACCACCTCCAGCTATGGTAGCCTGAACTTTGAGATCCTAGGAAACTTTACCTGTGGGTTCCAGCGCCTCCAGGTTCAAGGCACTGTGCACCGCAGCAGTGGTATCCATCCTTAAAATGTCTGTGGATGCGGCTTGTGAGGAACTGCAGCCCAGCTTTCTGTGCGCGAGACTTACCTTAGTCTTGACCCTCCCACTGGCCTTTCCAGCTCTGCTTCCAACCACTGCCTCTGCCGCTCCTGCCCTAGTCCCGCCCCTGCGTGCAGGCCCCGCCCACTGGCCCGCCCCGCCCTGACCCCAGCCCCGCCCCGCCCCGCCTTGCCCTCCCCCCCCCCCCCCGCCGCCGAACCCCCCAGCTGCGTCGACCGCCGCAGCCGCTGCCACAGGAGCCCCTGGAAAGGGTAATTTTAACATGACCGTTGTACCCTTTAGCTCAACGAGTCTCTAATTTGGTGTGAGAGTTTCTTAATGTGCAGAGTTTATTAAATATGTCTGTTCCAAGGTCTCCTAGGGGTTCTGATAGGGTCGAGAATGCATTTCTGTCAAACACTCCAGATGATTCTGAGGTAGGCAGTCCGAGAGCCACACTTTCGGTAAATACTACTCCAGACAGAAGGCAAAGGCGGTATGACGGTCTTTGTTCCCTCATCCTCCCAAGAAGGAATGCAACAGCTACCTTTAAGACAGCTAAAGGGAGCTAAACTCACCTGAGAGCTTTGTTAAAGAATCTTGGTCTGTCTTACTTCCAGCTTTCATGCACCCCGTCACTCCTCCCTCCTATCCTTATCTTCTGAGGTCTGCTTGGGTTTCTTGTCATTACTCTCCTACCTTGATTTATGTTTTTTTTTTGTTTTTTTTTCTTAGTCATGATTTTTGTTGAATGCTGGCTACCCCAAAATACCTCCCGAACAACTCATGAGAAGACAAAGCCGAATTTATTCTTACCATGGTAAGGGGCGGGGGGGTACTGCATTGACAGTGTCTTATAGCATCTTAGAGGAAGAGGACAAGGTTGGGATATTTATAAGAGTCTTGAAGTCCTGTTTAAGCCTGGTCTTCCAGTCCCGGGGCTTAATTAGAATTGGATAAGAGCCATGGGTTTCTGTCTGTAGACAGTGGGTTTCTTTCCTTTAAGTAGTTTAAAATTGTTAGATATTGAGGTGATGGGTTCAGAGTCTGGGGATGTCAGTTGTCATTTATATTTTTTATTAACAAATTTATGAATCTTTCATAACATTCTTGGAATGAGCAAAAAAATTATTTGCAACTTTTATCTTCCTGGGCAAGAGTTTCCTGGAATAGTAGAGTTATATTGATGACGACAGTGGAATAATAAAGTCATGTGAATATAGACAGTAAGCTGTGCGGTGAAGATGGTTTCAGCTCCCACTATTTTAAAATAAAAATAATTCTAATTACACATCTTTTTCATTCATTTCTTTATTGGTTTAATTTTACTGGCACAAATTAAACTTTTTTAAAGTTCCTCAGAAAGGAGCCAGAAAAGTTTCAAGTTTGCTGTATTCCTTGGATTCTTTCATGTTTGAGAATGTTTGTTACTATTTTAATATGGAAAACAATTTGGTGGGATATAATGTCCTTAGGACAAACTTTATTTTTCTCAGGCATATAAAAAATGTTTTCCAACATTTTCCTATGTACACTTGAATGTAGACGTTAGAAATAATTTTTTATTTATTGTTTATTATTATTATTTTGTCTTTTTAGGCCACACCCACCACATATGGAAGTTCCCAGGCTAGGGGTTGAATTGGAACTGCAGCTGCCAGCCTACACCACAGCAACACCCTATCCCAGCCATGTCTGCGACCTGCACCACAGCTCAAGGCAATGACAGATTTTTAACCCACTGAGAGGCCAGGGATTAAACCCGTGTCCTCATGGATACTAGACGGATTTGTTACTGCTGAGCCACAATGGAAACTCCCAGAAATATTTTTTTAATAATAAGATTACAACTACTGCTTTTTATATTAAAATTTTTAAATTTAAGTTTATATTAAATTCATATCATTTTAAAGGAAGAAAAAAATGGGTGAGATTGAAGGAATTGCTAAATTGAAATGACTGTTTATCCATGAAAAGAGATACTATTTTGGAAAAAATCCTTTTAAGGTTAACAACAAGAGGTTATGAAAAAAGTAGTCTTTGGAGTAATTTTTTTCCATTTTTTAAGTGTTATTTATTATTTTGCTATTATGATAAATGAAAATATTTGTGCCTTTATGTTTACTCCTTTCCCTTCTTCCTCCTGCTGATTTCTTAGGTAAGTTGTCATTTTCATGTTTTCAAGCTCATAACATTTCAGTGCTGTTCTGGAACCACAAGTCTTGCCATCATTTGTTTCACCACAGCTTTTCTATTTAAGAAAATCTTTTTGTTTATTCATCTCTTGGTTGGTTGGATTTCACTGTCAGGTAGATTTTATATTCAAAAAAGGCTCATAGCTATGTGTACCTGAGATCTTGCCTATGTGAAGATCTTGCTTTTATATTTGAAGTATACTCTGGCAGTGGATGAAATTCTTTGGTTACCTTTCTCAAGATTCTGTAGACACTGGGTTTCTTTCCTTTGGAAACTTGATCATTATTTTTTTAAGCACTGAAGATCTTGGAGCTCTCTGAGGACAGCTTGATTTTTTTTTTTCTTTGTAGGTGGCTTGTATTAGTCAGGGACTGCCAGAGGAACAGCCATCAGGATATATATATCTATGTCTCATATGAACATGGAGACTGACAAGTCCCAAGGTCTACAGTTGGCAAGCTGGAGACCCAAGAGAGCGAGTAGTGTAGTTTCAGTCTGAGTTCAGAGGCCTGAAAACCAGGCGAGCCAATTGGTGCAAGTTCTCGTCTGAGGGCGGAAGACTGATGTCTCAGCTCAATTAGTTAGGCAGGTAAAGTTCCCTCTTAAGTCAATTTTTTTTGTTCTATTCAAGTCTTCAGTTGAGTAGGTGAGGCCTAGCCACATTAGAGAGGACAGTCTGCTGTACTCAGTCTACCTTTTAAAATGTTAATCTGACTCAGGGATACTCTCACAGACCCACCCAGGGTAATATTTGACCAAGTATCTTGGTACCCTGTGGCCCAGTTCACTTGACGCTTCTAATTAACTATCACATGTGTTTTCTCCCTTGAGTGGCTGAAACAGTATTTCTTTGTTCTTGAAATTCAATAACTTAACTAGATAATATATATTTTTTAAAATTTATTTTTTAATTGACCTATAGTTGATTTACAATGATGTGTTAGTTTCTAGTGTATAGCAGAGTGATTCAGTTTTACATATGTGTGTGTGTGTGTATGTATTAAACCATTTCCACTATGCTTGTCTTTTTTTTTTTTTTTTTAGGGCCACACCCGTGGCATGTGGAGGTTCCCAGGCTAGGGGTCCAATTGGAGCTGTAGCCACCAGCCTACGCAGAGCTGCAGCAACGCAGGATCCGAGCCATGTTTGTGACCTTCACCACAGCTCAATGCTAGATCCTTAACCCACTGAGTGAGGCCAGGGATCGAACCTGTGTCCTCATGGATGCTAGTTGGGTTTATTAACCACTGAGCTACGATGGGAACTCCCCATTATGCTTTATTACAGGATACTGAATATAGTTCCCAGTGCAATGTAGTAGGACCTATTGTTTATCAATTCTGTATGTAATAGTTTGCATCTACTAATCCCAGACTCCCAATCCATCCCTCCCCTACCCCATTCCCCCTTGGCAACCACTCTGTTTTCTATGTCTGTGAGTCTTTAGGTTATATTAATTATTATATGTCCATTTTCACATCAGCAATTTCTTTAATAAATCCCAGAAGCTGTTATTACTTCTACTTCCCTCATCTCCATCTTTAAAATAATAGTCATCAAAAAGAAAAAAAATATATAGGAAACTCTTTGTTCTCAACATGAAAGATATATTATCTGTTGAAAAGAGAGATGTTGAAAATGTGATCAGCTTTTCACAATTTTGTTATTTGTTTAACAAATAGTGACTACTATGCATTGGCTAAATTCTTTTCAGATATCTCAGGAGTTCCCATCATGGTGCAGTGGAAATGAATCCGACTAGGAACCATAAGGTGGCAGGTTTGGGCCCTGGCCTTGCTCTGTGGGCTAAGGATCTGGCATGCCGTGAGCTGTGGTTGTGGTGTAGGTTGCAGACACGGCTTGGATCTGATATTGCTGTGGCTGTGGTGTAGGCTGGCAGCTGTAGCTCCGATTGGACCCCTAGCCTGGGAACCTCCACATGCCACGGATGTGACTCTTAAAAAAAAAAAAAAAGCAGATATCTCTGAACTCAGTAGATAAAGTCCCTGTTCTCAGGTAGCATCTAAATTTATTGCATGATCTATGGTTAATGGCTCACATTTCCATATCATGGCTATTAGGTATGTGTAGTGCTCATCTGACTTAGTCGTGCTTGCCTTTACCTTTCCATATATTAGAGGATTTCCTTGTTATTTCCCATCCCCTAATGGAGAAGTCAGGGTACAGTTTGGTGGACCTCCTTATTGCTCCCATAGGCACATGACATAGGCTTCAGTAATCATATTTATCAGTGTGAGACTTTGATGTGGAAATGAAAAAGGAAGCATAGCTTAAACAATAATTATTCACATATTTCCCATTATAGGCAGGGCAGAATGGGGATGGTTTGTCTCAGCTGGGTATCCTTCAGCTGGGTTGCCTGGAGTGGTTGGGGACTAGAATACTGGGAATCACTTCCTCACTCACATCTTTGGCATTTGTGTTTCTTCATGTGGCCTTTGTTCCACATTGCCTTGCATTCTTCAAGGCTGCTCCACAGCGCATCTCTCTTTAGTGACTTAACTTCTTACCTACCAGCTTAGGGTCCGAAGAACCAAAGCAGAAGTTGACAGGCCTTTTTAAAGCCTAGACTGAGGAGTCCTGGATCATCATTTGCTCTATGTTCTCTAAGTCAAAGTAGTTTTTCTTCAAATGGATTTAATTTGTAAATGGTTTTGACTTGGAAAATGTAGTTTTTTTGGTTTTTGTATATTCTTTTTTTAAATAATGATTTTTATTTTTTCCATTATAGCTGGTTTACAGTGTTCTATCAATTTTCTACTGTACAGTGAGGTGTCCCAGTCACACATACATGTATACATTCTTTGTTCTCACATTATCATGCTCCATCATAAGTGACTAGATAGAGTTCCCAGTGCTATACAACAGGATCTCATTGCTTATATATTTCAAAGGCAATAGTTTGCATCTATTAGCCCCTAATTCCCAGTCATTCCTCTCCCTCCCCCTTGGCAACCATAGTCTGTTGTCCATGTCCATGATTTTCTTTTCTAGAGAAAGGTTCATTTGTGCCTTATATTAGATTCCAGATATAGGTGATATCATATGGTGTTTGTCTTTCTCTTAATGACTTACTTCACTTAGTATGAGAGTCTCTAGTTCCATCCATGTTGCTGCAAATGGCATTATTTTGTTCTTTTTTATGGCTGAGTAGTATTCCATTGCGTATATATACAACATCTGCTTAATTCAGTCCATCTGCCGATGGACATTTGGGCTGTTTCCATGTCCTGGCTATTGTGAATAGTGCTGCAGTGAACATGTGGGTTCATGTGTCTTTTTCAAGAAAAGTATTGTCAGGCTATGTGCCCAAGAGTGGGATTGCTGGGTCATATGGTGTTTCCATATATAGTTTTCTGAGGTACCTCCATACTGTTTTCCATAATAGTTGTACCAATTTACATTTCCGCCAACAGTGCAGGAGGGTCCCCTTTTCTTCACACCCTCTCCAGCATTTGTTATTTGTGGACTCATTAATGATGGCCATTCTGACTGGTGTGAGGTGGTAGGTACCTCCTAGTAGTTTTGATTTGTGTTTCTCTAATAATCAGTGATGCTGAACATTTTTTTCATGTGCTTATTGGCCATCTGCAGAAATGTCTATTCAGGTATTCTGCCCATTTTTCAATGGGGTTGTTGGGTTTTTTGCTGTTGAGTTGTATAAATTGTTTGTATATTTTAGAGATTAAGCCCTTGTCAGCTGCATCATTTGAAACTATTTTCTCCCATTCTGTAAGTTGTCTTTTTGTTTTTGTTTTTTTATGGTTTCCTTTGCTGTGCAAAAGCTTGTCAGTTTGATTAGGTCCCATTGGTTTATTTTTGCTTTTATTTCTTTTGCTTTGGGAGGAAAATGCAATTTAAAAGAATCACAGGCCATATATTGATTTTCTTCCTCTACTCTTTTTTTTTTTTTTTTTTTTTTTTTTTTTTTTTTTTTTTTAGGGCCATACCCATGGTATATGGATGTTCCCAGGCTAGGGGTCAAATTGGAGCTACAGATGCCAGCCACAGCCACAGCCACAGCAATAGCAATGTAGGATCCCAGCCTTGTCTGTGACCTACATCACAACTCATGGCAATGCCAGATCCTTAACCCACTGAGTGAGGCCAGGGATCAAACCCACGACTTCACGGTTCCTAATTGGATTCTTTTCTGCTGTGCCACAACGGGAACTCCTGCTCCTCAGTTTTAGGCAATGAATAGAAGAGTAACATTATAGTAGTTTTTCAAAAAATTTGTGCCTATTTTCCATTGTTAATGTTAGACTTTCTATAATGTTCATAGTTTGAAAAATTCTTATAGATGTAAGTGTAAATCTTTTCTGAAACCAAAAAATCATTTAAAAATCATTGTTGGAGTTCCCATTATGTCTCATTGGGTTAAGAATCTGACTAGTGTCTCTGAGGATGCAGGTTCAACCCCTAGCCTTGCTCAGTGGGTTAAGGATCCTGCATTGCTGCAAGATGTGGTGTAGATAACAGATGCGACTTGGATCTATTGTTGCTGTGGCTGTGGTGTAGACCTGCAGCTGCAGCTCTGATTTGACCCCTAACCTGGGAACTCCTGTATACTGCAGGTATGGCCTTAAAAAAAGAAAAAGAAAAAAAAGATATCATTGTAAAAGATACCTTAGGAAGAGTACAATGTGGTGATTAAGAATTCTATTTCTGGAACTAGATAAGTTCAGATCTAACAGCATCTCTTATAAGCTGCCTCAAGTTCCTCAAATGCAAATGGGGATATTAATAGTCCTTCCCTTATAGAGCTGTTGTGAAGGTTAAATGAATTTGTCCATGTAAAGCCCTATACGCTGTACTAAATTTTAGTTATTATTATTATTATTATATAATACTATCAATACAATAGCAAAAGAGAAAAAATGAAAACAAAAAAGAAAATGTTAGAAATATAACCAGTGTGATAGTACATTCAGTAAAAGTGTATTGATTAATTTTCACTATTAAAAGACATAATTAGATTGGATAAACATTACAAAATCCAGCTATGTGATATATTTGAGAGCCAAATCTGAAATAAAACCACATAGAAAGGTAGAAAATAAAGGGATAGAAGTTCCCATCATGGCTCAGCAGAAACAAATCTGACTAACATCCATGAGGACACAGGTTTGATCCCTGGCCTAGCTCAGTGGGTTAAGGATCCAGTGTTGCCGTGAGCTGTGGTATAGGTCAGAGATGTGGCTCAGATCCCACATTGCTGTGGCTGTAGTGTAGGCCAGCAGCTGTAGCTCCAATGTGACCCCTAGCCTGGGAACCTCCTCTATATGCTCTGGGGGTGGCCCTAAAAAGCCAAAAAAAAAAAAAAAAGAAAATGAATGAAAGGCTAACTAAAATATATATCAAAAAATTATAACTTAAAAAAGTTGGAAAAACAAAATAATACAAAGTAAAAAACTAAGGCAAAAAGCATAATCAGAAATAAGAATTATTACATAATAAAAAGGAAGAATCAACTAAGAAGATATAAAATTATGAACTTCTGTGTGCCCAATATTGTCTCAAAATGTAAAAATAACATAATTATAAGGTAAATTTCACAACTTCACAAAGATATTGGGAGATTTTTAGTAAACTTTTTATCAGAAATTGATAGATCAAGTGGATAAAAAGTAATGATCCTGAGCAAAAGTAATAACTTGATCTGTATTCCAAAAGAGAAAATATACATTTTATACATTCTTTTTAAGGATACATGAAACAGTTATAAACATTGGTGTTAGACACAGATATTAGTCCTCAAAAGATTAATTTTTAGTCTTTCAGTCAAGGTCAGGGCATGTCCTCTGAACACATACATTAAATTAAAAATCAAGAATAGAAAAATATTGAGAAGACTCCATAGAGTAAACTAAAAGAGTAGTATATATGAGACAAAAGGGAAGTTACCATGAAAATGACAATAAATTTAAAATTGAATGACAATGAAAATTCTGCTCACTGAAATTGCCCCCAAATAGGAGTTCCTCTTGTGGTTCAGTGGTTAATGAATCCGACTAGGAACCATGAGGTTGTGGGTTCCATCCCTGGCCTCGCTCAGTGGGTTAAGGATCTGGCGTTGCTGTGAGCTGTGGTGTAAGCCAGCGGTTACAGCTCCGATTTTACCCCTAGCCTGGGAACCTCCATATGCCACAGGTGTGGCCCTAGAAAAGGCAAAAAGACCAAAAAAAAAAAAAAAAAAAAAAAAAAAAAGGAATTGCCCAAAAATGTACATAGAGGTTCATTTATAGCTCATTTATAGTTCATTGAAATTGCCCAAAATTGTACATAAAGGTTCACTTATATAATTTGAATAATAATTCAAATTATTTAAGTATCATCTCAAAAATCCAAAAAAAAAATGATGAAAGGAAGCAAAAATGAGAAATGAATGAAATTGAAACACAGAGAAGATCAATAGAAGCAAAAGCTCATTCTTTATTAAGAGATTGTTTTTATTTATCACCTTTGGTATATGTGAAATATTGTTTCATGATTGCTGCGTCGTAGAGACAAGGAAGGGAGGAGTTCCATGGTGGTGCAGCGGGTTAAGGATCTGGCATTGTCACTGCAGTAGCTTGGGTCACTGCTGTGGCATGGGTTTGAGCCCTGGCCTGGGAACTTACACGTGCCTTGGTTGCAGTGCACATGAGAAAGAGAGACCAAGAGACACAGAGAGAAACAGAGAGAGAGAGAGGACAAGAAAGGGAGAGAGAGAGGGACAAGGAAAGGAGAGATGTATATTCAAAGAGGAGGATTGCTGTGAATTTTTGGGGTCTGTTACCATGTTATCTAATCAGATGTCTTCCTTTCTTCATTTTCTAATGTTACTTTACCTTCTAAGAAATAATAAAATATTTTCCCTTTTGGAATTCACATGGTTAAGGAAGGAAATATATTTCCTAATAATGTGTTTTCTCAAGTGTGCTAGTCCCATTGTAAATTCAAAGCAAAATATTTAAGACAATTTAAATATAAATGTAAATATACATATTTAAGGCAAATATGATTATACATTCCTCCCAGAGAAGTGAAGTAAAAACATATGTGTCAAAACCATGTTCCTACTCAGCGTTCGTGGAAGCATATGTGGAATGTTTTCGATATACATATATGAATTTGTGGGAGGTACTTTATAAATCAACAAATTGTCCTAAAATTTCAGAGTTTGGGTTTTGTTTAGTTGTACTTTAGTATTTTGGTGCTACATCTGTTCTTTTTAGAGTCAGGCCTTTTTCATTATCCAAAATGATGCCATCTGATTTATTACTGGAAAGGTTACTAATGGGAACTGTCTATGTATAGACTTATTTCATCTAGTTGATATGTTAATAAATTCTGGGGGAAAAGTTGCATTTTATTGAATTAGTTACATTTATGTAACTGGGATTGCTGTCATTTTCTCCTCTATGAAACCTTAATTCCCTTGTTCACATTGCTCAAACTAGGTCACCATTGAATGCTGTAATAGGTAACCAAATGAGTTTTGCAGTCATAGAATATCCTGATATCCTTATTTAACACAATCATTTTGGACTTTAAACCAGATGGGCTCATTATCTTCTCTCTTCAGTATGTAATCTATATTAACTGAGAACTTTGTAAGAATAAAAATGCCAAATGCTTCTGCTGAGACACAATGGGAACTCCCTTGCTTCTCTTTAATATCTAGCCTTGGAGGCTTGTAGCTCAAAAGTTAAGACCTAGTACTTTGTCTGCAAAACAGTTATTGACACTCATTAGCATTTACTGGTACCAACAACACTAGCCAGTCCTGTTTTTATTGAAGTGCTTTGATTACTATCATTTTTTTAATGGGAAAATGATCACATTTATTAATGTTAGTAAACAGAAAAACTATAGAGCACATTTATAGAGGGTAATTTGGGCTGTTCTGAATTTTAGATGCTTTTTTTTTTCCTTTTATTTTCCCACTGTACAGCAAGGGGATTAAGTTATCCTTACAGGTATACATTTTTCCCCACCCTTTGTTCAGTTGCAGCATGAGTATCTAGACATAGTTCTCAATGCTACTCAGCAGGATCTCCTTGTAAATCTATTCTAAGTTGTGTCTGATAAGCCCAAGCTCCCAATCCCTCCCACTCCCTCCCTCTCCCATCAGGCAGCCACAAGTCTATTTTCCAAGTCCATGATTTTCTTTTCTGTGGAGATGTTCATTTGTGCTGGATATTAGATTCCAGTTATAGGTGATATCATATGGTATTTGTCTTTCTGGCTCATTTCACTCAGTATGAGATTCTCTAGTTCCATCCATGTTGCTGCAAATGGCATTATGGCATTCTTTTCATGGCTGAGTAGTATTCCATTGTGTATATATACCACATCTTCCGAATCCAATCATCTGTCGGTGGACATTTGGGCTGTTTCCATGTCCTGGCTATTGTGAATAGTGCTGCAATGAGCATGCGGGTGCATGTGTCTCTTTTAAGAAGAGTTTTGTCCGGATAGATGCCCAAGAGTGGGATTGCGGGGTCATATGGAAGTTCTATGTATAGATTTCTAAGGTATCTCCAAACTGTTCTCCATAGTGGCTGTACCAGTTTACATTCCCACCAACAGTGCAGGAGGGTTCCCTTTTCTCCACAGCCCCTCCAGCACTTGTTATTTGTGGATTTATTAATGATGGCCATTCTGACTGGTGTGAGGTGATATCTCATGGTAGTTTTGATTTGCATTTCTCTTATAATCAGCGATGTTGAGCGTTTTTTCATGTGTTTGCTGGCCATCTGTATATCTTCTGATAACTATCATTTTTTGAAAAGAATTTAAAATGGCTCTGAAGTCTGTACAAAGAATCTTGGCAAAATATAATTAAAGTGCCTATTATACTTTTATGATATCAGGGCATATCATGTGTGGTCTCCATTTTCCTCCTCCCTCAAATCTGGTCTATTGGTTTTATTTTATCTCTGTTCCAGGTCTCAACATCCGGTGTTCTTGTACTGCTTTCCAATGACCTGACATTTTGAAAAATTTCTGGGTTTTTCTGTAGAGTGGAAGTATCCAGCCGATGGATCATAATCCAGATCTGACTTATAGATGTGATATATTTACTTTGTATATTGTTTTTAAGCCAATAATTAAAACTGAGGAAATTTCATATAAAATATAGGATCCTAAACATAATCTTGCAGCACTAGATCTGAACTTCTGCATGGTAGTAAATGCCTAACTCTAGGTAGTAGGAGCACGTTTCCTTAGAATGAGTCCCTCCTATTTACTGCGCACACAAACACTCCCAATTGCCTTTCCAATTCTAGTTGCTAGTGCAAGTTGCCATTTATTATTGTGCTTGCGCTCTTAGTTTTCTTATAGTAGAGAACTACTGCTTTATACCTTGTCTTAAAAGTGGGAAAATGAAAAATGTACCCAAAGGTTAATGTACTTAAAAAAATGGAAGAAAACATATTTCTCTCTAGATGTGAAAAAATAGTCAGCAATCTTTAATATGTAATCAAAATATGTGTCTTCTGCCAATATTTTCCACTAATTTGTTATTTCTCAAGTGAGAGGGTCTATGACCTTGGCTTTGTGCAAGCTTAAGTAGTCATAGACACTGAAGAATTATCAAAAAGGACCAAAAACCAGAGTTACCAAAATTCTCTTTGATTCAGTCTAATTCCTTTAGAATCATCCACATTTCCTTGAAATTTAAATAATAAATTTAATCAAATCATGGAGAAAATTCATTTGTGAGGAGCTTTGTGTAAAAGTAGGTCCTTCAGTATTACTTTTTAAAAAGTTTATATATATATATTCTTTCAAATTCAATAAAATAAATTTTAGCCATATTACATAGCATTCAATTACAAATTAGTTAGTTACCCAATCAGCATCCTTCCCTCCCTTCTCCTTTACTAACAGGAGCCGTATTCTTTAGAGGCATCAATGAAACCATAAAAAATACTCATTCCATACTCCTTTGCAACTTGGAGTAGCTATATGACTGAGACAATGAGATGTCTGTGGAATTCTATTGGATGGGGCTCCGGAGAAAGTAATTTTTTTTGGTTAATATTGGTTACAGCCTCAGTTGGCATACACCTTTTTATGTACTTTACCCTAAACTTTCTTCCTGCCTAAAATGCAAATGCAGTTCCTGAAGATGGAGTAGTCATTTTGCGACCATAAAGAAAACAGCCAAATGCTCAAGGCAAGTAGAAGAAAGTTTTATGGAACCTGAGTCCTTTCTGCTTTTACAGAGTTACCATGCCAGACTTGGGCTATCTACTTTCATACTTCTAAAACCTGAAAAAAATTCCTCGATTTAGTTAAGCTTCTCTGATCAGGTTTATGATGTATACATTCAAATGCAATCCATAGCAAACAGAGCATCTAAAACCTGCAAGTAGGTTGTTACAATAACAAATCCCAAAATGTAGTGGGGATGGAACTTTGGAAAACAAAATTCTGAGTGAGAGAACCTAAGTCTAGACCAGACCTGTCTGCAGACTAGTGTGCCAAACCCATCCTTGTTTGCCTGAGACTATTCCAGTCTTAAAATGGACAGTTGTAGGAGTTCCCATTGTGGCTCAGTGGTTAATGAACCCGGCTAGCATTCATGAGGACTTGGGTTCGATCCCTGGCCTCTCTCAGTGGGTTAAGGATCTGGCATTGCAGTGACCTGTGGGGTAGGTCACAGATGTGGCTCAGATACCATGTTGCTGTGGTTGTGGCTTAGGCTGGTGGCTACCGCTCCAATTCGACCCCTAGCCTGGGAACCTTCATATGCTGAGGGTGTGGCCCTAAAAAAAAAAAACCCCAAAAAAGGACAATTCTACATCCTGGGAACCCTCTTAGTCCTGGCTTACCATGTGGTTAGCTATGTTACTGCAATCGAGGGCAGAAATAAGTACATCTTTAATATGGAGACATTCTTTTTTTTTTATTTATTTATTTATTTTTTTTTAGGGCCATACCTGTGGCATATGGAAGTTCCCAGGCTAGGGGTTGAATCAGAGCTAGAGCTGCTGGTCTATGCCACAGCCACAGCAATGCTGGATATGAGCCACGTCTACAGCTTACACTACAGTTCACAGCAACGCTGGCTCCTTAACCCACTGAGCGATGCCAGGGATTGAACCCGTGCCCTCATAGTTGGGTTCGTTAACAGCTGAGCTGCAAAGAGAATGCCAAAGGGAGACATTCTTTACTTCAGCCTGCAATCTATATTAACTGAGAACTTTGCAGGAATAAAAATGCCAACTGCTTCTGTATTTATCACCAAAACTAATGCAAACAGAGTTGTGCCCTTAGCAAGAGATCATATTGAGGTCCTTGGTCTTTCCTAAATTTAGGTCACTCCTAAAACATCCTAAGAGAATGTCTACATAAAAATATTTGACTGTGATTGCTCTACGAGGAATGAAGCAGAAGCAATATATATTTTTTGAAGGAATTCTATTGCCAAAGATCCACAAACTTAGAAAGCAAAGCTCTGTGGTTTTTCAACCTTTGAGTTTACTAGTAGATCGTCCAAATGTACACTGAGTATGGATGGGCTATGAAAACTGTACAGCTCCAGGAAAGATATTTTCCATAATGTCAACCTCACTTATAGCCCAGAGGGTAACAGACAAAGAGAATCTCCCTGGGAGCAGAATTAATACCTCTGGAGGGCAATGGATGGGGAGAAGATCTAGAGCTGCACTGTATAAAGTGACTGTAGCCATTCGCTACATGTGGCTATTGAGCACTTGAAATGTGGCTATTCCACATTGAGATCTACTGTAAATGTAAAATACACACTAGATTCCATAGACTCAGATTGTAAAAAAGCATATAAAACATCTAATTAATACTTTTTCCGTATTGGTTGTGAGTTGAAACAAGATTTTGGATATATTGGATTAAATAAAATGTATCATTAAAATGAATTTCACCTGAGTTTTCTGAGTGATGTCAGAAAAATGGTGGAATAGCCAGACTCAGCGTATCTTTATGAGAAATCCAGAATCCAGCTAAAAAGTTGCAGTATCCCAAACACAGAACTGAAGACAGCTGATTGAAATGGGTAAGAAGAGGGATCTCACTTTGTCTGCATCAGCCCTTTCCCCAGACTGGTGCAGCTTAGTGCCAGGAGAGATCAGCTCAGCCTGTGACTTCTACAGTTGTATGTGATGGGAGGGGGGAGTGGAGCACTGGCCACCCTCTCCACCTTTCACTATGCACCCCAAGGGGCTGGTTTTTGCTCTGCCACACATAGAGTGCTGAAGGAATCATCATTGTATGGATGCCTTGAACAGGTAGGAACAAAGGAAAAGGAGGAGAGTCCCCGAAGCCAGCATAGATCTCCAAGATTGGGAAAAGGCACAGACCTGACGTTTTTCCTCTAGTAGGGAAGGAGAGGCGTGCAACAGGTCTCCAACATTGTTGGTTTTCAATGCATTCCCTGAAAGACCAGTCTGTCTCACTTCACATCGAATGCCAAAGAAACCAGCATAGTCAGACACCAGAGGGAGCAAGAGACTACAGGATCTTAAAAAAAAAAAGAAAAAAAGAAAAAAAAAAAAAAAAAAAAAAAGAAAAGAAAAAAACAAGAGAAAAAAGAAAAGAAGAAACCCAAAAAACAAAAAAACATGGATGCTTGGGGCAACTAGGCACCAAGACTCAAAATCTAGCCAGGTTGCTGATCTTTCCCAGTCAAAGCTGGTCCAAAAATTCTGCAGGAGATTTTTCTTTTGTTTTTTTAATGCACGGATGTTAACACATAACTACAGGAAAACATGACACAACCAAAGTAATAAAATAAATCTCCAGATACTGACCCTAAAGAAATGGAAATGTGTGAATTACCTGACAGGAAGTCAAAACAGTCATCATAGAGACGCTATTTAGACTGTTCAGGCTGCTATAGCAAAATATCACAGACTGGGTAGCTTACAACAGAAATTTGTTTCTTAACAGTTCTATATGTTAGAAGTTCAAGATCAGGGTGCTGATGTATTTGGAGCTTTTGTCTGGGGTGCAGACTTCTCATTGTGTCATGACATGATGGTAGTGAGTTCTGTGAAACATCTTTTATTAGAGGACTAATTTTATTCATGAAGACTCCACCATCATGAGTATTCACTTCCCCAAATCCCCAACTACTAAAACCTTTAGGGGTTAGGATTTCAGCATATAATTTTTTTTTTGGGGGGGACACAAACACTCATTCAAAAGACATATAGTGGCTAATGAATAAAAAAGAAAAATAAACAAAGAGCCAATTATATGCTGTCTATAATATACTCACTGTAGATATAAGGATACTTATAGGCTGTAAGTAAGAAGATGGAAAAAGATACACCATGCAAATGGTAACTGAAAGAAAGCAGAGGTGGCTATACTTATATTAGAGAAAATAAATTTCAATTAAAAACTATCACAAGAAGTTGATTATATACTGGTAAAAGGATCAATTCATCAGTAAGATATGACAGTTGTAAACATATATGTACCCTAAAGCAGATCACCTAAATATATAAAACAAATATTGACAGATCCAAAGGGAGAAATGAGAGCAATACAATAATAGTAGGAGACTCCAATATTCAATTTTCAATGGTAGGTAGAAAATGCCCAGACAGAAAATCAATCTAAGGAAACACAGACTTGAACTACACTAGAGACCAAGTGGACCTAACAGACATACATAGCAAATTCCGACCAACAGCAGAATATACATTCTTTTCCAGCACACACAGAACATACTCCAAGATAGATGGCATGTTTGGTTACAAAATGAGTCTTAGCAAAATCAAGAAGATTGAAATTTTATTGAGTATTTTTTCTGACCACAATAGAATGAAACTAGAAATCAACGAAGAAAGAAAACTGAGAAGTTCTTGTCGTGGCTTAGCGGTTAATGAATCTGACTATCATCCTTGAGAATGCAGGTTTGATCCCCGGCCCTGCTCAGTGGGTTAAGGATCTGGCATTGCCATGAGCTGTGGTGTAGTTGCAGATGCAGCTTAGGTCTGGCATTGCTGTGGCTGTGGCATAGGCCAACAGCTACAGCTCTGATTCAACCCCTAGCCTGGGAATTGCCATATGCTGCAACTGCAGCCCTAAAAAGCAAAAAAAGAAAAAAGAAAACTGAAAAATCCACAAATAGGTGGAAATTAAACAATTCATTCTTGCATATCCATTGGATCAAAGAAGAATTCAAAAGGGAAATTAGATATTAGAAAATATCTTAAGACACATGAAAATCAAAAATATACCAAAACTTATGGGACGCAGCAAAAGCAGTACTAAGAGGGAAGTTTATAGTGATAAATGCCTATGTTAATGAGAAGAAAGATCTCAAAAAAAAAAAAAAAAAAAACTTTAAACTTTAAGGAAGTAAAAAAATAAGCCCAAAATTGTAAGAAGGAAGGAAATAATAAAGATTAGAGTGGAAATAAATGAAGTAGAGAATGGAAAAATAGAAAAATTGATGAAACTAAGAGTATGGCATACCTTTAGCCATACTAATTAAGAAAAAAAAAAAGAGAGAAGACTCGAAGTCAGAAATGAAAGTGGATGCCTCAAATATAAAAAGGATCATAAGCAGGAGTTCCCGTCATGCCGCAGTGGTTAACGAATCCGACTAGGAACCATGAGGTTGCAGGTTCGGTCCCTGCCCTTGCTCACTGGGTTAACGATCCGGCGTTGCCGTGAGCTGTGGTGTAGGTTGCAGACGCGGCTCGGATCCCGCGTTGCTGTGGCTCTGGCGTAGGCTGGTGGCTACAGCTCCGATTCGACCCCTAGCCTGGGAACCTCCATATGCCGCAGGAGCGGCCCAAGAAATAGCAACAACAACAACAACAAAAAAAGACAAAAGACAAAAAAAAAAAAATCATAAGTAACTATTATGTACAATTATATACCAACAAAATGAATAACCTAGAAGAAACAAATTCCTAGAAACATACAACCTACCAAGACTGAATTGTGAAGAAATAGAAAACTTGAACAGAGTAATAACAAAAGAGGAGGGTGAAATCAGTAATTAAAAACATCCTACAAAGAAAAGTACAGGACCAGTGAAGACTGGTGAATTACAACCAAACATTTAAAGAATTAACATCAATTCTTCTTAACTCTTCTAAAAAATTGAAGAAGAGTACACTTTCAAACTTGAGTGTTTTTATGAGACCATCATTACCCTGATACTAAGCCAGAAAAGGACACCACAAGAAAACTATAAGCCAGTTTCCTTGGTGAATATAGATGCAAAAATTCTTTTTTTTTTTTTTAAAGACACAGTGCAAATAGTGTTTATTTTTATTTATTTTTGCTTTTTAGGGCTGCACCCATGGCATATGGATGTTCCCAGGCTAGGGGGTGGAATTAGAGCTATAGCTGTCAGCCTATATCACAGCTCACGGCAGTTCCAGGTCCCTGACTCACTGAGCAAGGCTGGTGATTGAACCTGCATCCTCATGGATACCAGTCAAATTTGTTTCTGCTTGGCCACAAATGTAAGTCCTAGGTGCAAAAATTCTCAACAAAATACTAGAGAATTGAATTCAACAATATAAAAGGACCAAAATGCCATGATCAAGTAGGATTTATTCCTGGGATAAAAGAATGGTTCAACATAGGAAAATTGATTAAAATCATATACCACATTAACAGAATGAAGGGTAAATATGGTTATGGTCATCTCGATAGATGCATAAAAATCATTTGACATTATTCAACACCCTTTCATTATAAAAACTCTCACCAGTCTTCTTATGGAAGAATTTTACTTTAATATAATGAAAGTCAACTGTGGAAAGCCCACAGCTAACATCATGCTCAACATACAAAACTGAAAGTTTTCCTCTAAAATCAGAAAGAAACAAGGATGTCCACTTTCACCACCTCTATTTAATATAGTATTGGAAGTACTCGCCAGAGCCATTAGGCAAGAATAAAATGTGAAAAGCACCCAAATCAGAAGGGAAGAAGTGGAGTTCCCATCGTGGCTCAGTGGAAATGTATCTAACTAGCATCCATGAGGACGCAGGTTTGATCCCTGGCCTCACTCAGTGGGTTAAAGGATCTGGCATTGCCATGAACTATGGTGTAGGCCCACGGTTACAGGTCCTGAATCAACCCCTAGATTGGGAACCTCCATATAGTGCCAGTGCTGCCCTAAAAGAAAAAAAAATGTATTATTTTTGTTTGCAAATAACATTGTCTTATATTTAGAAAACCTTAAAGACTCCACAATAAAAGTTAACAAATAAGTGAATACAGTAAAACAACAGGGTACAAAATCAACATAAAAATGTTTCATTTCTAAAATAAACAAGGATTTACTGTATAGCACAGGGAACTATATCAATATATTTTAATAAACAATAATGTAAAAGAATAGAAAAAAGGTTATAGATATATACATATAAATATGTATAACCAAATCACTTTGCTGTACACCTGAAAGTAACACAATATTGTAAAGCAAATGTACTCCAATTTTAAAAAATGTTTCATTTCTATACACCAGCAGCAAACTATCAAAAAAGAAATTAAGAAAATAATCCACTTATAAAAACATCAAAAAGGATAAAATCCTTAGAAATAAACTTAACTAAGGAAGTGTAGGACATGTACACTGAAAACTATGAAACATTGCTAAATGAGATTAAAGGCACAAATAAATGGAAAAGCATCCTGTGTTCATAAACTGAAAGACTTAATATTGTTAAAATGTTCATGCTACCCGAAGTAATCTACAGATTCAGTGTAATCAATATAAAAATCCCAATGTTATTTTTAATAAAAATAGGAAAAAACAATCCTAAAATTCATAAGGAATCACAGATGACCTCAAATAGCTAAATCAATGTTGTGAAAATAAAAACTAGAGGCACCAGACCTCCTCATTTCAAAGTATATTACAAAGCTACAGTAGCTAAAACAGTATGGTACTGGCATAAAGACAACATATAGACCAATGGAACAGAATAGAGTCTAGAATTAAATCCATTCATTTATGGTTAACTGACCTTTGATAAGAGTGTCAAGAATATGCAGTGTAGAAATGATATTATCTTCAACAAATTAGTGCTGAAAGAACTGGATATCCACATCTAAAAGAATAAGATTGGACCCTTCTCTTATACAACACAAAAATCAAATCAGAATTGATTAAAGATTTAAACATAAGATCTGAAATTATAAAGAAAACATAAGAGACAATGTCCTAATATTGGTCTTGGCAAAGATTTTTTGGATGTGATATCAAAACCACAGGTCACAGAAACAAAAATAAAGTGGAACTACATCAAACTAAAGTGCTTCTGTATAGCAAAAGAAAAAGTCAACAAAGTAAAAAGCCAAACTATGGAATGGGAGAAAATGCTTATAGACCATATATCTGATGAATATACATATATACATCAATTATAAAAGGAACTCCTACAACTCAATATAAAAAAATAAAAAAAAAACCTCACAAATAACCTGATTAAAAATCGGCAAAGGAATTAAATTGCCATTTTTCCAAAGAAGATAATGTAACTGTCCAACAGGTATCTTTTTTTTTTTTGCTATTTCAGGGCCCCACTCATAGAAAATGGGAGGTTCCCAGGCTAGGGGTCTTATTGGAGCTGTAACCACTGGCCTATGCCACAGCCACAGCCACAGGCACAGTTACATGAGATCCAAGCTGTGTCTGTGATCTATACCACAGCTCACAGCAACACCAGATCCTTAGCCCACTGAATGAGGCCAGGGATTGAACCTGTTAACCCCTTTATAACTCCCCAACAGGTGTCCTTAACAAGCACTAATTGTGAGGGAATATGCAAAGCAAAACCACAGTAAAATATCTCCTCCTGTTTGAAGGGCTGTTATACTAAAAAAAAAAAACCTCTATAAAACAAAGATAGTGTTAGTGAGGGTTTGAAGAAACTAGAATGCTTGTGCACTGTTGGTGTGAATGTAAGTTGGTGTAGCCTCTATGGAAAACAGTATGGAGGTTCCTCAAGAAACTAAAAATAAAACTACTGTATGGTCTGACAATCCCACTTCTGGCTACAAATTCAAAAGAATTGATCCAACTACATTATCTACAAGAAACACACTTTATTTATTTTATTTATTTATTTATTTATTTTTGTCTTTTGTCTTTTTTGTTGTTGTTGTTGTTGTTATTGTTGCTATTTCTTGGGCCGCTCCCGCGGCATATGGAGGTTCCCAGGCTAGGGGTCCAATCGGAGCTGTAGCCACCGGCCTACGCCAGAGCCACAGCAACGCAGGATCCGAGCCGCGTCTGCAACCTACACCACAGCTCACGGCAACGCCGGATCGTTAACCCACTGAGCAAGGGCAGGGACCGAACCCGCAACCTCATGGTTCCTAGTCGGATTTGTTAACCACTGCGCCACGACGGGAACTCCAAGAAACACACTTTAAAAATTAAGACACAACGAGATTAAAAGTAAAGGGATAGAAAAAGATATATGTCGCTAACACGAATTCAAATTGTCTGGAAGTAGAGCAGTCATCTTGTGACTCTAAGGATGAAGATCTTTACTAAAATGGGTAGATCCACAAGGAGCCTGAGTCTTGGATGTCTTCCTTAAGCACTGCACTTTATGCCTTTATAACAAGTTTTCTTGTTATGTGATAAAAATAAACCCCTACTTGGGTAAACAATGATAATTGTAGCATATGATGGTAAGAAATTTCTGAGCTGGTATTCATTGATGATTCTGTATTAGGAGCTTCACACATAACTATTTTATTTAATCCTTATAACAACATTTTTATTTTATTTTATTTTTGGCCACACTCACAGCATACAGAAGCTTCCAGGTCTGGAATGGAACCTGCGTCACAGCAGTGACCATGCCAAAACCTTAATCACTAAACCTCTAGGGAACTTCATAATAGCATTTTAAAGATGAAGAAACTGAGACTCAGAATTTGAGTATCTAGCCTAGGGTTACACATATTGTGTATACAGGAGCTTGGATATGAAATCTGGTCTTTAACATCCTATGTAATCATCATCATCATTATGAAGGGTTAGTGATTTTTTGTTTGTTTCATTAACATGTTTGCACTTAAAGTGTTTTACCAAGATGAGAATAATAATTTTTTTATTGACATATAGTTGATTTGCAGCATTGTATCAGAATTATGGTGTACAGCAAAGTGATTTAGTTATGTATATGTATATATTATTTTCACATTTTAAATTATAGTTCACTATAAGGTATTAAATAGAGTTCCCTGTGCTATAGATCCCTGTGTAGGACCATATTGTTTATCTATTTTATATAAAGTAGTTTGTATTTGCTCATCCAAAACTCCTATTTTATCCCTTCCACCTCTTCCCCTTTGGTAACTATAAGTTTTTGTGTCTGTGAGTTTGTTTCTGTTTTGCAAATAAATTCATTGTGTCATATTTTAGATTACACATATAAGTGATATATATTTTGTCTTTCTCTGACTTACTTCACTTAGTATGATAATATCTAGGTCCATTCATGTTGCTGCAAAAAATGACATTATTTCATTCCTTTTTTATTCCATTGTATGTATATACCACATTTCCTTATCCATTCATCTGTCTGTGGACATTTATGTTGTTTTGTTGTCTTGGCTATTGTAAATAGTGCAGCTGTGAATGCTGGGGTGCAAGTATCTTTAAGATGAGAATAATTCTTAACATAATTTTCAGTGAATATAAATAGTGGTTGTTACTTGTAATTGATATTTTTAAAAATGTTAGGGAACAAATAAATAAAATGTTAGGGAACAAAAAATGTTAGGGAACAAAAAAACAAATAAGTTTTTTTACCTGAAGGCTGGAATCAGAATAAGGTTAGGTGTATTGATTTAAACTTCATGCATAGTTTTTGGTGGAGAATTCTGATTGAAATTAAATTTTGAAGCAAGAAAAAATGGTTTTTAAAAAACATTTATTTGGGAATTCCCGTCATGGCTCAGCAGAAACGAATCTGACTAGTATCCATGAGGATGCAGGTTCAGTCCCTGGCCTCACTCAGTGGGTTAAGGATCTGGTGTTGCCATGAGCTGTGGTGTATGTTGCAGACAAGGCCTGGATCTGGTGTTGCTGTGGCTATGGTGTAGGCCTGCAGTTCTGATTTGACCCCTAAACTGGGATCAAATCAGAACTGTGGGTGAGGCCCTAAAAAGACAAAAAGAAAAAAAAGTTTGTTTGTTCTGTAAAACTACTTACCAAGATGTCATGACGCTAATCAGCAGAGGAGTTACTGTCATGGAGCAGTGGAAACGAATCCGACTAGGAACTATGAGGTTGGAGGTTGGATCCCAGGCCTCGCTCAGCAGATTAAGAATCTGGCCTTTCTATGAGCTGTGGTGTGGGATTGCAGACATGGCTCAGATCCTGCGTTGCTGTGGCTGTGGTGTAGGCTGGTAGCCATAGCTCTGATTTGACCCCTAGTCTGGGAAACTCCATGTGCCACAGGTGCAGCCCTAAAAACCAAAAAAAAAAAAAAAAAAAAAAAAAGCTAAGCACCAGAAATGTACAGTTGCGGAAAAAAATTGGAGAGATTAAGTTAGAAGGAAGGGATGTGTATTTACTGAAGGAGGAACATATCTTGAAGCCTAATAAAGAAGAAAGATACTACAGGCTATGTTTATGTACTGTTTGTCAGAGATGGATGGATGAATCTAAATGATTTTGTACTGTCAAGATATCTTGTACAAGTTTCCAGAAAGTGTTATACTCAAAGTGATTTTTTTTTTTTTTTTTTTGCCAATTGCCTTTGTCTTAAACTTTTAAGGTCATGTCTGATTTGAGGGAGATACTGTCCAACTACTTCTTGTTCATTTCTACTTTAGCATCAGTTTCCTATTTTATTTGTAACATGATCTCTGAAATAGAGGGTTTCAGGAAGAGCTAACTTCAGTTTTCCTATGAAAAACTTCGAAATCAGAGCACAAAATCCCGAAACAAAAAGTTGCAATTGGTATCTATGGGTATCTTAGGTTAGCTACTATGTAAAGTTCCCAGAGTCAACAACTTCAACTAGAGTCATTCTTCTGGTAAATTCTTCTTTGTGGAAGATTGCAAGATAGGTTCTTGGCGGAGTCAAGGAATGTAATTTTTATCCTCTGGAAGATTTTTCAGAGTTGTTTCAATTCAGTAAGTGGTTTATTGAGTACTAACAGGGCTCTGGGCTCTTTTGGGAGTAAGAAACTTATGTTAGTCACATTTTCAACCCTCAAATAATATCGAGGTCCATTGGATAAATCAGACACAGCTGACAGATTGGAAGATCAAAAAGGTGTTACTGGTCTAGCAATGAGAGCTATAGAAGTCTTGAGTTTATAGTGGGGAGATACACAATTAGGATTTAGGAGTTACTGTGGTGGCACAGAAGAAATGAATACAACTAGTAATCATGAGGTTGCAGGTTCAATCCCTGGCCTTGCTCAGTGGGTTAAGGATTCGGCGTTGCCTTGAGCTGTGGTGTAGTCGGCAGACATGGCTCAGATCTGGTTGTGGTGTAGACCGGCAGCTGTAGCTCCAATTAGACCCCTAGCCTGGGAACCTCCATGTGCCACAAGTACAATCCTAAAAAGCAAAAAACAAAAAACAAACAAAACAATTAGGACTTAGATGTGTGTTCGCGTGTGCATAAAAGAGAAAGAGAGGTATTTGGATTAGACCTTAAGAGATTATTAAGATTTATACATGTATGAAAAAAAGGCCAGAGTTGGGGGGCGTCACAAGTTAGGGAACATTTCATGGAGAATTACAACATCAGTGTGAAGCAGGAATATCATAGATGCTGGGGCAAGAGGTGCATGTACAAAGCAGGTCTGTGGAAGATTTGTGTTGGGAAGTCCAATTTTATTCTCTCTCTATTTTTGTCTCTCAAACATAACCTTGACCTGGGATTGATGACTGCTTTCTGACAGGGGCCCTTGTTAAATCATACAACTTTCTCTTGCTCTTGTCACCTTGAGTTCCTTTGTGGACATAACTAAATAAGTAACCTCTTGAGCATTTCTTGGCTTGGTAGAGACTTTAAAAATAATTTAACCTTTGGAATTGCTGTTTGTTATAAAAACTGATTAAATTTTTCTAGAAGAAAAAGCTATACAGAAGATTACAAATTTATCTAGTTTTCCAATTTCATTTAATGTTATTCTTTACAAAATGTATTAAGATAAAAATGGGTCCCTTAAGGTACAATTTTGAGGGAATGCAGAGAGATTTGGAAAATACACAGGAGCTAAAGTTTCTCTAGGCTCTGAGTAATACAGTATAGGTATACATTTTACATGTGAAATGAGATTCTTGTAAATAAAATTTCATTTATCTTCTTACTTATATAGAAGAAATGTGTGTCAAGCTGAAATCTCCAGTTCTCTGTGTCTAAAAAGTAGTAGTATTCAGAGGACAGGTTGGGGTTAGGAATATTTTTTGTTATTTATATGACTCTTAGTTGTTTAGCTAGAGGTAGGGTTTAAAAATCCCTCTGCAGTAGAAATAATGTCAGGTGGACTGCATCATGGTTTCTCACTGCAGTTCTGGGAATCCATAAATATCAAGAGCTGGACAATTCAGGAGACTCTGGCCAAGAACATAAAAGAAGACATAGTCCCCCCCCCCCTTTTTTTTTCCTAAATGATGAATCACAGTCCTTGTATTCTTAAAATGGATTGTTTTAAGAACACAGATCTAGAAAGTGCAGATTTCAGGCCACAATGTACAAAACAAATACATAAATAAAAAATAACTCTTTTTTTATAACAGTTTTTATTTTGAACCCTTATTCTGCCTGCTGGTAAAGATGAAATATTAGTCAATTCAATCATTTCAGGGGTAGCTGCCCTCTTTCACTTTTCCCCATGTATCTGAGTTCCAGAGGCTTCTGGGGGCTCTGGGAGGGTTTCTTCTCATTCCTGGTTATGGTCATCTATCCACTGCGATGTTAGCTGAGATATACATTATTTTTCCCACTTTCAGTAATTGGTCCATGTGTGTCACTACTATACTGTCTCAATCATGTGGCCTCTGTTCCCCACTTGGTACATAAAAACTTTTGGCTGGGCTCCTGAACCCCAATGACATAGGGGAAATCTCTCCATTTAGACAAGCCCCACAGGCATCTCTCCACTATCCTCCTACTGTGCTGCAGATGGAGGACACAGCTATCAAGTTCCTATCTGTTTTACGTGAAAACAAAGGACAGAGATCCTCTCTCCCCTCAGATTCCAGTATTCCTCTGCCTCCCAATCCCCAGCCCCTAGGGGCTCTTTCTTAGGGATTCACCAGCGTACAGCCTTCTCTGTCTCACTCTCCCCTGTCTTCCTGCTCCTGCCCCACATCCCCACAGTCAAAGGGAGGCTTTGTCTAGGCCACAAATGATGTAACGTGACTTTTCCTTCGTAATTTCCAGTCTATTTTATAAAGCATACATTTTATATTTTTAAGAGCTAGATTTTGGGACCTCAGAAGCTCAAAACCTTGAAAATTAAGTGTCTTGGGTTTTGAAACTCAAAAGCCATCTCTGCTTTTCCCCTAATTCATCACCCTCCCTTAGACAAGGCATCATTATGCTCACTCTGTTTTAGTAAGAAAGAATCACAGAGTAATAGAATTAATGTGGCAATACTTTATGGAAAGATCAAAAGAAACACTTCTTTTATTCAACATTTCATTTTCAAGAACTGCAAAGAGTGTGGTTTTATCCTATTTACAACTAACAAGTTAGCCTGCCGTACTGTCACGTGGATGAAGAGAATAGGAAGGTGATTGAGGGAAGTTGTGTTAACTCTTCCTTAAACTAAGATGATTTTTTTTTGTTTAGATCCAGTTTTTCTGTATTGAAAGGACAACTTCTAGAGTAAATGCATGAGCCAAGTAAATAGATAACAGTGAAAAAAATGTAGTTAATTTATATGTAAAAGCAATTGAATTTTCTTCCTTCTGTAGAGATGTTTAATCTTATGGAGCTAAATGCAGAAGAGTAAACCTGCGGAAATTCCTCCTTTTGGAAGTAGATTCTTTTAATTTCTCTTTGATTATTATTAAAAATTAGTTTCTGGTATCTGCATTATTTAGTTACTGGTAATGAAGAAGCAAGTTAAAGTGTGCTGGTTGTATTCTTTGTACACAACCACAAAGGAGAATTCTTATGAAATATTTATGGAGGCTGGTAATATTATTTCACATTCATAGTATTTTAATAATAAGATAATAGCCATTCCATTTAAACTACTTAGCATTAGAATGATAAAGATTGTGTTTTTAAACTAATTAAATTAAGTCTCAGTGGGGTGCTTTTGGCTCATAATGTATATTGGTGTCTGGAGTGAACTCCACTGATATACCTGATAGCTTTGTTCACAGCCAGTAGGATGTGAGGTCTGTGTTCCTGACACCTGCTAAATTGTAAGTCCCACTTGATTCAGCAGCACTAAAAATGAGGGCCTCAGACAAGCCATCCTGGTCACTGTGACTTGCACAGTTGGTGGTCTGTTGTTTCATATGCTGGGACAGCTTATACAGGATGAATGTTCTTTGCTGTGTAGAAATAGTACAGTGGTTTTGTAGAGGGTACTTATTATCTAGAAAATTGACCTGAGATGCAATGTTGCTTTGAGGGGAGGGTTTATGTAGTCTTTAGGCTAACTTTGTCTTTATTGCAAAAATGCTGGATATTTTGCCATCGGTTGAGAATTGTTGTGGTAATTAGTACTGATGCATCTTGGAAAAGTAGTCTAGACCCTTCTCAATGCATTCAGCTGCTAGCCTGAATGCTTTCATCTACTGACATTTCATCCTCTATAACTCAGGCCTCTGAGGAGACCCTTGAGGATCCTTGTCAAAGGACCAATAGTTTTTTTAGTTTCATCACAATGACAGCATCCAGACAGGAATGTTTGCAGAGTGCAGCCAGGGCAGTGGAATCACAGTCCAACTTCACACAATGTTCTCATGCTCTCAGTGAGGTATAGAGGCAGCAAAGAGCGGACAGATTTCAAGCTTGGACTCTGAAGAAGGCAATAGCTATCATGATGGTGAGTGAGAGAACCCTGGTAAGACTGGGATAATATTCTTGATAGTCCAACAACTAGGAAGCTCAGACCTGAGACTAAATTAAATTGGAGGAAATAATGTGCTTATGATTGTGAACAAAAAGATTCATACTTGTTAAAATTGCTTATTAGCTGAGGATAGAATTTTACCATGGTGATCCCTATGATTGTCAGTTAGCATGTATTTCTATTCATTTATTCATTCAACAAATATTTATTGTGCTTCTGTGATGTGACAAATCATGTGCTAGGAGCTAGGAATAGAATAATGAGCAGTGTAATCATAATCTTGGTTCTCTGAAAGTCTATTGTCAGTAGAGAATACAGATACCAAAACAAGCAAGTAATTGTTAAGTGTGCAGGGTTTAAAATTTACAAGCACAACTCAAGAATTCATAAATATAAATTTTACTTCTCTATAATTGAACTCAGTTTTGCTCTGGAATCTCCCCATTTTTGCAAACAGTGGGAAATTCCCAATGTTGCCATTTTGCAAGTAACTCAGTCACTCTCAGTATAAACCATAGAGTATTTATAATAAATATTTATTTAATTTAAAGATGTATACTTAGTTCAAAATTCACATTTCGATCAAGATTATTTTCCACTTTTAAGAACTTTTGCTTTTATTTCCTAAGGATGTCATCTGGTTATAGCTTATACAAATGACATCATAGCACCAGGGGAGAATTGTCTGGTCCACATGCTGTCTAATTTCCTGGGTAACCCTTACTGAGATATCTTGTTGTCCCTGGTCTTGAGTACCACCTTCTGATCCCATTGCAACTTTTGTTGATGTAATCTTCTCCAGTTACTATTGCTGCATAACATGACGCCCCAAACTTAGTGGAATGAAGTGACAAACATTTTATTATAGTCACAAATTCCATGAATCAAGAATTTGGAAAGGACAAAATAAATTCTTATCTCTGCTCTGTGATATGGGACTCTGCTCTATGGGAAGACGACTCTGTGTTTGGGAGTAACTTGAAAACTGGGGTCTAGAATCATGAGAAATCTTTCTCATTCCCCTTCATGCTGGGAATGGAATAGTTCATGCTGGAACCTTAGCTGGGGCTGTCAGCAGAACACTTCTAAATACCCTCTTGTGCGGCTCTTGGGTTTCCTCATAGCATGGTGGCTAGTGGTATACATTCTGTTTTTCACAGAACTGCAGGTGACAGTGTTGCTAAGTTTTCTGACTCTCCATAACAGGAATCCTCCTTCTAGTTTCTGCACTTTGTTTTGAACCCTCACTGGCAGCATTTTCAAAATACAGATTTCTGTTAACAGCCTGTTCAAAGCAACTTAGAATTTCTCAGTAATGCTATTCAAAATCCTTTCAGTCTAGTTCCAAAGCAACTACTGCATTTCCAGGTATTTGTATGGTAACCTGACACTTATAGGTACAAAATTTGTATTAGTTTTTATTGCTTCTACAACTCACCCCAAAGCTTTTTAGCTTAAAACAACAAAATTTATTATTTCAGAGTGTCCATGGGTCAGCAATCTGGGCACAGGATAACACAAGGACCCTTACAAGATTGCAATCAAAGTGTCAGCTGAGGTTGTAGTCTTATATGAAACTTAACTGGGGAAGGATCTGCTTCTAAGCTCACAGAAATGGTTATTAATAGGATTAAGTTCTTTCTGGGTTGTTGAACTGAGGCTGTCTTTAGTTCCTAGGCAGCCTGGTTCATCAGAGTGAGCCAGCAAAAAGAGCAAAAGAGCACCAGCAAGAGAGAAAGTGGCAAGGACAGAAGTCCCAGATTTTCTTAATCTATTCTTGGAAGTGACATCCCATCAATTTAATTGCATTTTATTCACGGGTTTTATTCACGAGAAGCAAGTCATTAGGTTCCAGACCACACACACGGGGAGAGGATTACAATTCCAGGAGCCGAGAGATCACTGGGGACCATTTTAGAAGCAGCCTGTCATAGATCATTTATGGATTTGCTTATAAAGATATAGCAATAAAGGAGCGTTTGTGAGGCACTGAAACAACACTTGACTGTCAGACTAGAGATTTGGTTTCTCATTTGACTTCTGTTATGAATTGAGAAGTCTCCTTAAATTTCATGGGTCTCAGTTACCTGAGCTCTAAAACGAGGATACTGATAAAGATATTTTGAAAGGTTTCTTCTTATTTTTAAAAAAGATTGCTAAAATTAGTATGTCAGATGTGTCTAGGAAATAATGGAATGATAAAATTAGGGAGTAATAATAATACCTTTACACAGGTTACAAAAATGAATAAAACATGGTGGTCTGCTTTTAAGATGTTTTTAGTCTAATGGAGAAAATAAATACATAAATATATGATTAAAAATCAGTGTAGTAAGTTTATTAAAGAAGGTATGAAACAGGAGGGAAGGGGGCAGGGCACAACCTTTACAACCTTTAAAGGAACGATGTAACCGTTGAGGATGGGACAGAAAATTTTTGGAACCTATTGGGCCCAAGATGGCGGAAAATTGGACTTCCACGAGACCTTGAGCCTCATTATACGCTCTTTGTAATACACTGGCGTGCTAAATGACACACACACAGGTGTCGTGACAGTTCCAAGGCTGACCTTAAAAGGGCAAAAAGTGGATGGTGGTCCAATTCCTGAAAATTATAGCCGCTTTCCTGAAATAATTGGAATAATCCTCCCACTTATTAGCCTATGAAACTACCCAGCCCATAACAACTCACCACCCCATATTTGGGGCTGCTCTTCTTTTGAGATGGACTGCATTCTGTCTATGGCATGTGTATTTTCAAGGCTGCTCTTGCCTTCTAAGATGGCTACACTCTACCTTTCTCGCTAAATCTACTTCTTACTTATCACTTTGCCTCTTGCTGAATTCCTTCTGTGCTGAGACATAAAGAACTTCAGTAAAGTCCTGACACCAGGTGTGTGTGACTTTAATTACAAGATAGTGTGTTCAAGTCCCAGTCTGTGTTTTGGCTGGGTTAGAGTACCAGTACATGGGTTCAAGTCCCAGTCTGGGTTTTGGCAGGGTTTGAGTCCCAATCTGAGTTGTGTGGATTCAGGTATGCATCAAGTGTTATAGAAGCATGAAGGAAGAAGACTTAATTCAATCTTTTTTTTTTTTTAAACTTAATTCAGTCTTGTGGTGGAGTCAGGTGTCACAGACTACTTCTCATAGGTGGTACTGAAGGTAAACTTTAAGTGATGAATTTTAAGTGAGTTTTTTGAATTAGTGAGGAGGATGAGACAGGGAGATGAGGAGTCTAGGACTGACATGGATACCAAGGTCTTTTTCTTGTTCTTTTCTTGTTTCTTTTCTTTTCTTTTCTCTTCCTCTCCTTGGCCTGGGTCTCACCCGCAGGACTCTGTCAGATGGGGGTCATATCACAAAGGTTCAGGTGGCCCTGCCCCTAGCGCCCAAGGTACCTTGTCTCCATGTCTCTGAAGAGGCTGCTGTCTGGCCTGTTGATAGCAATCCACTCCCTGCCCCCATCCCCTTTGCTTTGAAACCAAAGAAACAGCCTTGACCATCTCTGAATTGCCTTCAGGGTCATTTCTTGTGGTTCTGAAGCATACCACACAATGGCAGCTGTGGAGCTCTGTGATCTGTAGCATCTAAGAAGTCCTTCATTTCATCCTGCCTCTGTCTTTTTCAGTTCAAACTGAAAGTGCTTCTGTTGGGGTGCCTGATTAGGGAAGGGGCTTATACCCATAATGATTGCCTTATTAAATGGCTGTTTGACTATACCATTAGTGGTTCTTTTCTGAATACATTTTCTCATTTTCTGGAATATGGGAAGGCCAAGGATTTTCCAAATCCTTAAGCTCTGATTCTTTCTGGTTTAACATTTGCTTTTCTTTTTTTTAAATTTATTTTTTCTTTTCTCACATTTTACTATAAGCAGTCAGGAGGAACCAAGCAACTCATTTAACACTGCTTTGAAATCTCAACTAGATACCCGATTTCATTCTTTGCAAGTTCTCCTTCCATAAAAAGTGAGAATATGAACAAAATTTGGCCAAGTTCTTTGCCTCTTTACTATACGGATTACCTTTCCTCCAGTTTCTACTAACAGGTTTCTTATTTTTATTGGAGACCTCACCAGAATGGCCCTTACTGTCCATATTTCTAACCACATTCTGCTCATGATTTTTTGTGTATTCTCTAAGAAGATGTAAGTGTAAGCAGATAGGTTAGGGGGTTCCTGGAGAAAGAAAACCAGGAACGTCTTTCTTGATACAAGAGAACTCACTTTGGCTTGAGCCATTTTGTTATCTAACCTGGCTAAAATGCTTGTCAGTAATCAGTGATCTTAAAGGAAGTAAAGGAATGCAGGAACAAAGGAAAAGCAGTTAAGAAACAACAGCTCAGCAATAAAACTGAGTCCTTGTTCCCCCTCAAGGGATATACCTAACAATCTGATACTCTCTTTGAGTTCTGCAGGAACTAAGGGCCCCACCCAGGTGGAGGATGGAATGATGATGTTGACCCTTGTTGACTTTGGTCAACTAAAGCCTAGACTTTGTCCACCTTTGCCCCAATTCTGCGTTGAACTCTCCTCTGCTCAAGCCCTTTCATGTATACGTATAGCTTAAAACTTCCTCAGTTTTGGAGTTCCCATTGTGGCCCAGTGGAAACAAATCTGACTAGGAACCATGAGGTTGCAGGTTCAATCCCTGGCCTTGCTCAGTGGGTTGAGGATCCAGTGTTTCCATGAGCTGGTGTAGGTTGCAGATGTAGCTCGGATCTGGTGTTGCTGTAGCTGTGGCTCTGGCCAGCAGCTGTAGCTCTGATTAGACCCCTAGCCTGGGAACCTCCACATGTCCTAAAAAGACCAAAAAAAACCCACAAAAAAACAAACAAAATTCCTCAGTTTTACTGGAGACACTCCTTTGGGAAATATCCCCAGTGTTCTGCTTAATTGATACAAGCATAGTAAATACTTCCTTCTTCCGATCTTTGGCTTTGTTGTATCTTTTAGATTAACACCCACCAAGAGGTGAACCTAGTTTTCTGGTATCTTCTATAGGTTCCTTTTTTCTTCTGAGGCCTCCTCACAAACACCTTTAGCCATCTTTTCATGGCAATATTGGCTTTTTCTAGCATGTACCTTAAAATTCTGCTAGCCTCTACACATTACCAGGTTCCGAAGCTGCTCCCACATTTTTAGGTATTTGTTACAGTAGGACCCCCACTCTTGGCACCAATTTCTTATATTTGTCAACCTGGGATATTACAACAAAATACAAAAGACTAGTTAGCTTGAACAACAGACATTATTTCTCATAGTTATGGAGACTGGAAAGATTCTGTTCCTGGTGAAGACCTGCTTCTAAGCTTATAGATGGACACCTTTTTGCTGTGTTCTCACATGCAACCAGGTTGAGAGCTCTGGTTTCTTTTTTTTATAAGGACACTAATCCCATCATGGAATTCATCTAAACATAATTATCTCTCAAACGCTCCACTCCAAATACCATCACACTGGGGATTAGGGCTTCAACATATGAATTTTGGAGAAATGTCAACATTCAGTCTTTAACAGATGGCTTTCATGGGAAAGAGAGCAGAGAATGAAGGGCTCAGATCTTATCTTCTTTTTTTTTTTTTTTTTTTTTTTTTTTTTTTTTTTTTTTTTTGTCTTTTTGTTGTTGTTGTTGTTGCTATTTCTTGGGCCGCTCCTGCGGCATATGGAGGTTCCCAGGCTAGGGGTCGAATCGGAGCTGTAGCCACCGGCCAACGCCAGAGCCACAGCAACATGGGATCCGAGCCGCATCTGCAACCTACACCACAGCTCACGGCAACGCCGGATCGTTAACCCACTGAGCAAGGTCAGGGACCAAACCCGCAACCTCATGGTTCCTAGTCGGATTCGTTAACCACTGCGCCACGACGGGAACTCCTTTTTTTTTTTTCTTATCTTCTAAATACTGTTCTCCACAGAAAAGAAACAGGGCTCTTTGAGGAAATGGCTGATGCCAGGTTTGAGACAGAAAAAGAACAATTATGTGCCAGAAATTGAGGAATTACCTAAAGCATGAGGAGGACATGTTGAAAAGACAACATCAGATTCAGAACTAGGTCTCTTTGCTATGAGGGACATTATTGGGACATTTGGCTAAGCTTGAACATTAAACATTATTGGTTAATGGCTCAATATAGATTTTCTGATTTTGATGATTATAATATGGCTTTATAAAAGTATTTGTATAAAGTATACACTAAAGGAGTTCCTTGGTGGCCTAGTGGTTAAGGATTTATTGTTGTAACTGCTGTGGCTCTGGTTTGACCCTTGGCCCAGAAACTTCCATATGCCATGGGTGTGGCAAAAAAAAAAAAAAAATCCGCAAAACCCCCCAAAAATCAGAATTCCTTGCTGCCTCAGTGGGTAAAGGATCTGGTGTTGTCACTGCAGTGATTTGGGTTGCTGCTGTGGCATGGGTTCCTTCCCTGGCCCTGGAACTTCCATGTACTGCAGGTATGGCCAAAAAACCCCCACTAAAGTATTTGTAGAGGATGGGACGTTACATTTTTAAAACATCCTCAAATAGTTTAGGGAAAAAATGTTTCGTAATATTCTCAAGATATTTCTGTAAGTCTGTGATTGCCTCAAATAAAAATATATCTTAAAAAGTGTCAACCAAAAATCAATAGTTCATCCAAGAAAGAAATGGAAAATTTTATTTGAGCCAAATTTGAGGATTATAACCTAGGAGGAGCATCTCAGAAAGCTCTGGAACTGTTCCATCCATTAGAAGTCAAGGCACAGTTATATAAGTTTTTTGAGACAGAAGGCTATGCATTAAATGATGCACTATTGACAGTTTACATAATTCACACGTAAGCCACTTACAAGATCAAGAAGGAATGGTATCTTTTAAGGAGTCATTTTGTTGATGCCAGGGGAATGTTGCTGTTTTTGGTTGAGAAGGGATTTCTGCTGACAGGGGAGATTTGGTCTATGCATGATGGAGGTATACAGTGCACAGTAGAGGGAAGATAGGAGGCCAAAGGACAGAAACAAATTTTATGTTTAAATTTTTTCTTGTTTTGCCATAAAATATGAGTTTTATTTCACAAAAGAATTAAGTCAATGTGTAGAGAGAAGAAGACATGGAGTCTTAGGCACATATGAGTGAGTCAGGGTTTAGTCAGGAAAGCAGTCTCTATGAGCTTACAAGATAAGGGACTTATAAGAATTGAACCTTACACATTTGTAGGAGGAGCTTAGGAAGTCTGGAAAGAATTGGAGGTTCAGAGAAAACATTCCTAATCAACCCCATGGCACTGGTTCTAACCAGTGCAGCAATGCAAGAAAAGGAAATAAAAGGCAAATAGATCGGAAAAGAAGAAATAAAACTGTCCCTATTTGCAGATGACATGATTGTCTTCATAGACTATACTTCCAAATCTACAAAGAGTCTTCTAGAACTCAAAATTGGTTTCAGCAAGGCAGCAGGATAAAAGATAAACATAGATAAAATTGTATTGTATTCCTTTATATTAAAATTGAGCTCATGGACACCTAAATTAAAAATACAATACCATTTACAATAAAAAATAAATACATAGAGCTAAATATTACAAAGCATGTATAGAAACTACACACTGGAAACTATAATGCTGATGAAAGAAATCGAACATGATCTATATAAATGGAGTGATTCACCATGTTCCTGGATTGAAAGGCTCAACATAATAAAGATATCCGATTCTTCTTAAATTGCTATATAGGTTTAGCACAATTCTATTAAAATCTCAGCAAGATTTTTTTGAAGCTATTAATAAAATTATTTTAAACTTTATATAAAAGGTAAAAACTAGAATAGCTGAAGCAATTTTGTTAAAAAAATACAATATGAGAGGAACCAGTCCACCCATTTCAACTTATCCTATAGATACAGTAATCAAGGCTACATGGTAAAGGGGTAGGCATATACATCAATGTAACAGAACAGAAAATGCGTAAATCAGCATATGAATATCCTTACTTAATTTTGGACAAAGGCTATGGCTATAGAAGGGCGTAATGATGGGTCCTTGTGGTGATGAAAATGTTCTGTATATTGACTATACCAGCACCTGTAACTCAGTGATGATATTGAGCTCCAGTTTTGCAGGATATCACCAATGGGGAAAACTGTGTAAAAGGTACATGGGTTCTCTCTGTATTATATCTTACAACCACATCTGAATGTGCTTTTGCCTTAAAATAGAAATTTTAATTTAAAAATAAATTATATGTTCTGTTTCCCTGTAACCACATCCAGTACCAATAATCATATCAGGGTTTAATAAAAGTAGCAGAGCCACTGTGAATGTCATGGGATAAGGGATTTATTATAGGAATAAGACTGTACACAATTTTGGGAGGCCTTAGGGAAATAAGGCCTTAGGGAAATAAAATTCCAAAATGAGAAATTGGTGGATGAGGAAACACATCACTACTCAGTCTTCCTGAAGCAGTGGTAAGGTAGACCAGACAGAGCTTGAAGGGGAATCTGAAAAGCCCAGCATGCACATCTGCTGACATGGGACTGTGAAGACTGAGTGAACAGAGAGGTTTAGGAGAAGCTCTTACCTCTTTGTGGCTTTCATCTCTGTGTGTCAAAGCCAAGTGTCTGGTCTTAGCCCTGGGGCTGTTGATGGTCATCAGTTCCATCAGCTGGGAAGAAGAGCTGGACATTGAATAGAGGAGAGAAAAGGCGATGTGGTACCTATTGGGTTTTCTTGTCTTTCTATCTGATTTTGAAGACTCATAAGCATGATAGTCACTGTTCATTTCTACCTCCCAAGTCTCATCGTAAGTTCCTTTTCTTTGGCCAAATCCAATTTAGAACCTTACAGGAAGGGGATTCTGGGAAACATAGTTCCTAACAAGTCCCTGGCTCTAGTTATTAATAATAACAACTAAAAGTTGTTTATAAAATGCTTACTTTGTTCTACTTTGGCTACTGTTTCATGTGTGTTACATGTATTATTGTATTTTATCAAAATCCTTGATAGGCACATGGATAAGATAGAAGAGCCAGGTGCAAAACACAAGCAAGCAGTCTAGATCCAAAGTTTGTGCTTAGTCTTCCTGATATTGCCTCCCCAGCTGGTCCTGGAGCCCAAGAGGATCTCTGCCCATTTAGCTGAAGTTGTTCAAAATATATTCCAAATGAATGGAACAACCGAGAGTTCTCCCAATAAACTTCCCCATTTTACCAGTTTTATTTTACCTAAGTTTCTGTCAGTTGAAATCTAGAAAGAACTGACAGAATAGATCTTCTGTCTTGACTCCTTGGTTTTTTAATCAATTAAAAGAGAGGAAAGGAATCTTGGGAACTCTCTAGCGTGGCAACTAGGATTTAGTGCCTACTTGGCTTTCTGTGTCCAATCCTGCTCATCACATTTTATGAAAAACACATTCCGTAATACCCCAAGCATCTTGTTGGGAGAAGTTGCCAGGATGATAGTCTCAGAATAGATGCAGAAAGACTATTGATAGAGAGGGAGAAAGCTGACTATGACTCATGGCTATCAGGTTTCTGAATTCCCAGTCTCCTGGTTTGAAGAGAATCAGTGATTCTGAGTTGTGGGAAGCAGTGAGAAACAATAGAGCTGGTTTTTTACCTACTTCCTGGGTGGTAGAGCTTGTTTCAGAGGTCAAAATGTACATGGTCTAATGGATTAACTTCTAAATCCAATGTTATCCAAAATGAAATTTCTCCCAGACTTTTCCAGTTTTTTTGCCCATTATTTTTGTCTTTAGAGCTCTTTTAACTTTTGTTAATTGTGTGATTTGAAGATGATTTTTTAAAAATTGACGTGTAATTTATATATAGAAAATTGCACATAAGTGATTATCATAAATAATCAGTGAATTTTCAAAAATTGAACATACTCATATGACCAGCATTCAGATTAAGAAATAGAATTCTACTAATATCTGAAAGGTTTCTGTTGTTCTTTCTCCTAGAAGTCTATGTGGACTTTTTTTTTTTTTTTTTTCCTTTTTTGGGCCATACCTGCAACATATGGAAGCTTCCAGACTAGGGGCTGAATTGGAGCTACAGCTGTTGGCCTACACCACAGCTAACAGCAATGCTGGATCCTTAATCCACTGAGTGAGGCCAGGGATTGAACCCATATCCTCATGGATACTAGTTGGGTTTGTTACTGCTGAGCCACGATGGAAACTCCCTATGTTGACTATTTATCAGCATATTTCCCAATTTTTATACTTTATCTAAAAGCAACCTTATAGTATGTTCTTTTTGTGTCTTTGAATTCTCTTGTTTGATATTGTTTGAATTTCATCTATACAGTTGCATGTAGTTGTAGATTTTATTCTTCTGCTATGTTCCTTTGTGTGAATATACCACAATTTATTCATTATCCATTCTCAGTGGGTACTTGGATAGTTTCCAGTGTTTGACTATTATGAACAGTGTTGCTATGAACATTCTAGAACTTGTCTTTTTGCAATTATAAATATGCATATATTTTTGCTGTATATCCGTGAGTGTAATTATTGAGTCACAGGACGGTCATATGTTCACCTTTGTAAATACTGCCAATTATTTTACAAGTGGTTGTACTGACTTATTTATTTATTTGGTCTTTTTGCCATTTCTTGGGCCGCTCCAGCGGCTGTACTGATTTATAAGACGGCTAACAATGTACTCCATTTGTTCCATATCCTTTCCAACACTTAGCACTTTTGCTCAAAGAGGTTTTTTTAAAAAATTATTTTTAAATTAAATTTATGTATATTTAAAGTACTCAAGGGGATTGTAAAGGAAAGCTGGGAAATGGATTATGAGAAAATATTACCCAGTTGATATATAAACTAGAGTTTTTAACTAGAAATTTTGGTCAATATTTTTCTTCACTACCACTCTTTCTGTTTCCTCTATTCTTTCCTATTTTCTTATGAATTTCTTTTCTGCTATTGAAGAAATGGAAAAAAGTCTGCATTGAGTTCAGACAGATTTAAACAAAAGATAGTATCTGTGATTCTCCGTCATTACAAGCATAAGAATCACTGTGGAGCTTTTTCTCAATTTAAAGTGCCAGCCCTCAGTCCAAGTGTCCCAATTCAGAGTCTGAGGATGGAGCTGAAGCTCCTAAGTTTTGGAAATTCACTATAGAGTGAATCTCATGTACCTTAAAGGTTGAAAATCAACAAATGAGATCACTGATTAATCAACCCCAGTTGGGCTAAATGTCTCTTTTCTTTTCTTTTTCTTTTTTTGTCACACCTGAAGCCACGTGGAAGTTCTTGGGCCAGGGATAGAACCTGCACCACTGCAGCCATTGCAGTGACAATGTGGATACTCAGCCGGCTGTACCAGAAGGGAACTCCCTAAATGTCTTTCTCTCTAGATAAATTGATTTAGTCTATTTAGAGTTGGATCTGCTCAACTAAATAACACTTCTGGCAATGTTGAAACCGGAAAGAGAATCAATCACAAATCACGTGATTAAGTTATGTTGTATATACATGATCAAATTTCAAGTAAGTTCATTAAACATTTTTGAGTACTTACTATGTGTCAAGTATTGGACCAAGTGTTGGATATATAGTAATGCAAAAAATAAAATGTCACAATAAGCTAGATTATACTGTAGTACAAAACCCTCCAAATCTCAGTGATTTAAAGCAAGGTTTATTTCTTCCTCATATTACATTTCTGCTGTGATTTATCTTGGAGCCATGCTCCATATAGTTCTGACCCTAAGACCCAGGCCAGTGTAATATTGGAGTATCGTCGGTCACCATGGCAGAGGGAAACAGTATGTGGCAACTGTGTACTACCTCTGAAAGCATCTGCCTGGAAGCAATACAAATCACATTCACCTATATTTCATTTGCCTGAAGCAAGTGACATGATCACAGCTACCTTTGAGGGGATGGGGAAGTATAACTTAACCAAATACTCAGAAAAAGGAAAACCAAATATTTGAGGAATAGAATGAATGACTTCAACAATGATTAACACACTTGAGGATTTCACAGTTTTTTGTATGGGGTAGTAGGGTCCATAGAAACATCTGCAATAGAATTAATTTGTCAGGTGTTGTAATAAACTATATGTAAAGCATAAAAATGAACAAGAAAGATACAGTTCCTGCCCTGTTGAGCCTATATTCTGGAAGAGTGTATAGACATTAAATATATATGTAGAGGATTAGTAATTTACTAAGTCTGGATGAGTGCTTTAAAAAGGAAGTACGTGTTGGAGGGCTAAATTATGGGAATGTCACCTAGTCAGAGAGGTTAGGGAAGAAAGTTCATAGGCAAAGAATTTGGGGGGGAGCCTTGGACCTGGGGAAATACTCCAGAGAGAAGAAACAATATGTGTGAAAGATCCAAGGTTGGAAGGAATACTGTACTTTGGAGAACTGAAGGAAGTGGGGCTACCATGCAGAGAGTGATAGAGAACATGGCATAATGTGGAAACTGGAGAGAAGCTAGGGCAGGTCATGAGAGCCTCGTAGATCATGTTTAGTACTTTGTATTTTAATCTATGATAAATGGAAGCCATTAACATGCTTCATGAAAAAGAGTAACAGATATTTTGTAAAGCTCACTCTGCTTGCAGTATAAAAAATGAATTAGAAGATGTGATACTGTGATTTATAATAAGAAATATGTATATTTGGTATTTTGGTAACCATTTATGGCACAGAGCTCTTAAAACTCTTGGAATGTTCTTTCTTTCTTTTCTTTTTACGGCCTTGCATGCTACATGTGGAAGTTCCTGGGCCCTGGGTTGAATTGGAGCTGCAGCTGTCAGCCTACACCACAGCCACAGCAACACCAGATCTGAGCCAAGTCTGCAACCTACACTGCTGCTTGTGGTAATGCAGGATCCTTAACCCACCGAATGAAGCCAGGGGTCCTCATGAAGGATCCACATCCTCATGGAGACAACAATGTTGGGTAAGGACCTGCTGAGCCACAAGGAATTTTCTAAGTGAAGAGAGCAATAAAATGCCTTTTGTTATGTTAACAAGGTGAATTTTGGACAGCGCCTGAGGAGGAGGACTGATTGCCAGGAAAGCCAGTCATGTGATGAGAAGCTTGGAACTTTTAGTCCCCACTTCCTGACCTCTAAGGAGAGGAGAGGGTCTGGAGGGCCCATCAACTGCCAGTTATCAATGATTTAATCAATCATGCCTATATAATGATGCTTCCATAAAAACCCATAGGAGGGGCTTTGGAGAGCGTCTGGGTTGATGGACATGGGAAGATTTGGGGAGAGTGGCCTGTCCAGAGAGGGCATGGAAGCTCCTCACTCCTTACCCACACTTTGCCCTGTGCATCTCTTCCATCTAGATGTTCCTGAGTTATATTCTTTTATATTAAACAAGTAATCTAGTAAGTAAAATGTCTTTCAGATCTGTGAGCCATTCTAGCAGATTAATCAGACCCAAGCAGGAGCTGTTAGAACCTCCAATCTATAGCCAGCTGCACAAATGACAACCTAGATTTGCAATTGGCATCTGAAGTTGGTGGGGCAGCAGGTAGAGGAGCAGTCTTGTGGGACCGAGTCCTTAACCTGTAGGACTGTCTCCAGGTATGTGACTGAACTGAGTTGAATTGTAGGACACTTGGCTGGTGTTAGGGAATTGGTTGATGTTTGGACAAAAACACACAGTGTAATTGATGTCAGAATTAGAAAGGGCTTCAAGAGCTATAAGGTCAGTTTGGAGAGAGGGTCCAGGTAAGAAGTAAGGATCACTAGGAAGAAAATTAGAGTTTGACGAAGGGATGCATCTCCTGTGCAGGTTCCCAAAATGTCAGTCACTAAAAGAGAGTAAAATATGAATGTGAGTGCATTAACATGAATAAAACTGTATTTAAAACCACCTAAGGAAGAGTATTCATGTGGTTTGAAGAAATATTCAGTAATCTACTTGGGATAAGACTAAATTACCCTCACCTACCTTCCGACAAGGAAAATGTACCAGTCTTAATAGATAGTAGCCTTATAAGAGGGATGAGCCTTTTTGTTTTACTGGGCGGAGCTAAAAATGAATAACATGGGGAAAAAATGGAGAGGTTCCATTGTCTTCCATTTACCCTGAAGGACCTTGCCTTCTAAACAAATATTGAGAACAGTTAACTTGGTGATGAATTAAGAGGGAGGCTAGATGGAAAGGAGAGGTCAGTGTCTAGGTAGACGCCTAGATTTCTCTATTAAAATGTGAGACATACTGCTGTTAAAAGATAAACTGAGGCATATTAAACATGTTGAGTTTGAGCAAAAAATTGATTTGATTTGAATCAAGCAGCACCAAATTGGAAGTGGTTAGGAGTGCTCCACTGACAGGAGCTAGGGGCAAGACTTTCATAAGGACACATGAAAGCAAAGCAAGGAAATTATTTCATTGGTTAAAAGTTAAGCAGTTTCCTCCTTTGGGAAAGCCTAGTTGGCTGTTTGTGATTGGTCATTCTCAGGTTTTGTTTCTTAATTTTGAGGCATTACAAGCTTCTCGATTTGCTTATATAGGCTGCCAAGGCGTTAGAACCACCTTGGTCTAATGACCTCCTTGTTTAATTAGTGTAGCACTGCAGAATATGGAGGTTTTTTTAAAAAAGATAACTTGATAGAAAATTTACACCCAGTAAGTTTTAACTTCTGGAAGTCTTCACAGAATATCAATTAGAAAGTCCTTTTAGTAGTTCCCGTCGTGGCTCAGTGATTAACGAATCTGACTAGGAACCATGAGGTTGTGGGTTTGATCCCTGGCCTTGCTCAGTGGGTTAAGGATCCGGCATTGCCGTGAGTTGTGGTGTAGGTTGAAGACATGGCTTGGATCCCGAATTCCTGTGGCTCTTTGCATAGGCCAGCAACTACAGCTCCGATTTGACCCCTAGCCTGGGAACCTCCATATGCCACAGGTGCGGCTCTAGAAAATACAGGAAAAAAAAAAAGTCCTTTTGTTCGAATCCACTGTAATAATTTTAAAAAGATAGGACTATGACTCTAATTAACATACAGTGATATCTTAATTAATTACACTTTCTAGTTGCTTAGGTTCTTGAATGTCAAATAGCATAAGGAAGATGTGGGTATTGTAATTAGTATTTGCCCCATAGTAGTTAAATGGGTTATTAGTAAATACATTATGCCCCCTATTTTTTAGAACCAACCTGTGGGGTAGCGAGGGCAGATACTATCCAATTTTGAAGATGAGGAAACTGAGGTTGGTTGTATGTTAAGTAACTCCCACTTCACATAAAATTCACGTAGATAATTAGTGATGGGTCCAGAATCAAAATCCAGTCATTATGATTCCTGGTCCAGAGCTCTTTGCCGTTATAACATATGGGAGAATATAAGAAGTGATATCAGTGGTGATGAGAAAGAAAATTGTTGGCTGAGAAAAGTTTGAGGATCCCTGCATTGTTTCATTGCCAGACATGGCTCTTTTTTGTTTGTTTGTTTATTTGTCGAATGTATGGTACAAAATATTTGTTTTGAATTGATCAAAGAAGGACACATACTGTCAAGGGTCCTCAAGGGAAAATATGGTACTAAATACTTGTTATAGGACCAGGACTAATTATCAATTTGTTGTTGTTGTTGTTAAGACATTTGCCAGTACGTTCTTTTTGTAAAAATTAGCTTTTATTGGGGTATAGTTGGTTTACAGTGTTGTGTTAGTTTCAGATGTATAACAAAGTGAATCAGTTATACATGTATATATCTTTCAGGTTCTTTTCACTTAGAAGTTATTACAGAATATTGAGTAGAGTTCCCTGTACTATGCAGTAGGTTATCTATTTTATATATAGTAATGTGTATATGTTATCCCTACCCCCCACATTTCCCCTTTCATTCGCCAGTATTTTTTTTTTTTTTTTTTGTCTTTTTTCAATTTCTTGGGCTGCTTCCTCGGCATACGGAGGTTCCCAGGCTAGGGGTCAAATCGGAGCTGTAGCCACCGGCCTATGCCAGAGCCACAGCATGCGGGATCCGAGCCGAGTCTGCAAGCTACACCACAGCTCATGCCAACGCCAGATCCTTAACCCACTGAGCAAGGCCAGGGATCGAACCCGCAACCTCATGGTTTCTAGTCAGATTCGTTAACCACTGAGGCACGACGGGAACTCCTTGCCAGTACTTTTAATACTAATTTGATTCATTTTTTCTCTGAATCATTTTTATTTGATTTAGGGACAAGATTGCAGGCTCTAATTTTGCCTTAAGCCATATACCCTCTTTCCTGTTTCTTTGCTTATGCTTTTGGATTGTTTGGATTTTTTTCTTTTTTGGCCGTCCCACAGCATATGGAACTCCCAGGCCAGGAATCAGATCCATGCTGCAGTCTCAACCTAAGCTGCAGCTGAGGCAATGCCAGATCCTTAACCCAGTATGCTGGGCTGGGCATCAAACCCGAGTCCCTGTGCTTCCAAGATGTTACTGACCTGGTTGAGCCACAGTGGAAAGTCCTGGAATTTATATATCTGACTATTCTTTAAGAAATAGATGACCAGGAGACTTGTTCACCGCAGCACATATTACATATTATTATATGTACATTATATGTAAAAGGGTGTTCCCGTCATGGCTCAGCAGAAATGAAGTATTCATGAGGACTTGGGTTCAATACCTGGTCTCACTCAGTGGGTTAAGGATCTGGCATTACCGTGAACCATGGTGCAGGTCACAGACACAGCTTGGATCTGGCGTTGCTGTGGCTGTGGTGTAGGCAGGCAACTGTAATTCCAGTTAGACCCCTAGCCTGGGAACTTCCTTATGCTGCGGGTGAGGCCCTAAAAAGACCAAAAAAAAAAAAAAAAAAAAAAAAAAAGTAATAATAATACATAGGAGGAACTAAGTAAATATTTGAATAAATAAAAAGGTTGTAAGCCAGTTTTGTAAATTCCAATTTTGTTTGTTGAAACCTCAATGTTTTTATATTAAATCTTTGCATTTGGTTTTAGGCATTGTACCTTCGTTGTTTGAATTCAATTTCTATTTGCAGTCATTCTAAATAATATATTTGACTTAAGCCACTTTCCCTGTCCCAGTCCTCTAAAAGCAATAACCCAGACCATGGGGCATTATCAATCTTTATAATCTAATCATTAGTAATAAGTAAGAACTGACAGAGTCACAGAGCCTGGTTTGTTACAAATGATTTTCAAGTTCTTGAGAGCAGGCCTTTTGAGATTGCTAAGTCAAAAAGCATGTTGTTGGAAGCTTAACCATGCCCATGTCATTGCCTTCTTTTTTGTTTCTTTTAGGGTGTTATGATATTGCCAGTTCTATTATATTAATGTTATGATTAGGTTATCCAAACAATTTATACCCAGTATAATTTGGAAAAATGTTAGACTTAGTTTTTTTGAGAAAGAAGGACCAGCCTATGAAATACTCTGCTCTTGTCTAATTGTGAATAATGTTTTATTGTTGTGTTGTTTAGTATAAGATTTTGGCTAACTTAACCATCATTTTCTTTGTTCTAAGAAAACCTATTTATAGATAAAGCAGAAGCAAATTCTCTGATAATATGAGCCTAAGTTCACTAGTATCTGTGCTGCTTGCCTCTAGAGTTTGTATGGAAGATCCAGTTCATTTTTGGGGTTTGTATCATTTAGCAGCAAAGTTTCTATTACACAGCAGTCTGTCTGTTATGTATTTAAATGTCTTCTGGAAGAGAGTTCTTTTTTTTTTCCACTCATTCATTCATTCATTCATTTAACAAACAGTTATTGAACACTCACTGTATGCTGGATATTCTTCTGAGTTCTTAGGATACAAAAGTGAACACAAAATTCCTATTCTCAGAGAACTTACATTCTAGTGAAACTGACACTGGTGATAAATAAGTAAAATATTTAGTAAATTTTTAGAACATGATACAGGCTATGAAGGAAAATACAGCAGGAATGGGAGATTGTGTCTGCTTTGGGTTAAGGGATTCAGTATTTAAATACTGTACACAGGAAAGGACTCACTGAAAAGGTCACATTTGAGTAAAGACTTTAAATAGGTGAGAGAGTGAGCCATTGTGTTAATTTTTAATAATTCAAATTAATATTTAAATACTAATTTGATAATTTTAATTTAAATTAGGTAGTTACTACTTTGGAAAAAATCAGTTGGATTTTAGTCAATTTGGAATATGTCTACCACATTTTTTGCAATGACAAAAATTTATAGGTAAATTTGTCAGATGTAGCTAAAAGCCTTAGTACTATGTGGAGATTAAAACTGTGAAAGAGGGAAGTTTCCATCATGGCAGAGTGGAAACAAATATGACTAGGAACCATGAGGTTGCAGGTTCAATCCCTGGCCTCACTAAGTGGGTTAAGGATCCGGCATTGCTGTGGTGTAGATCGCAGATGCAGCTTGGATCTGGCATTGCTGTGGCTGTGGTGCAGGCCAGGGGCTACAGCTCCGATTAGATCCTTAGCCTGGGAACCTCCATATGCTGTGGGAGCGGCCCTAGAAATGGCAAAAAGACAAAAAGACAGAAAAAAAAAAAAAAACTTGAGAAAGAGGCTTCTGAAAAATACCTTTCCATGCAAAGCACATTAGGAGGAAGCTATCTCACTGGCCTCACATTGAAGCATAGATAGAATGCCTTTAGCTGAGCTAGATGCGGTAATTTTTTTCCCCTAAAGCTTTTTACTAGTGATGTAATTCTAGGGGAGTCAATAGTTTTAAGATGAGTTATTTTATAAATTATGTTAGTATTAATTTTTTTAATCCAAAGACCAGTATTTTGTCCAATTATTTTATGTGAAGGACACAAATAAGATTTCTGACATTGGAAAGCTTTAACCTCTTTATTGAGACATTCTTATTTTATAGGAATAAAAAAGATCTTCAATTTACAGATATAAAACTTTGTTATTGTAGAACTGATACAAATAATTTAATAAAAATGACTTGTCAGTAGTCACCTTCCAACCTTCCAACTGATTCCTTTTTTTTTTTTTTTTTTGGAAATGGTATTTAAAAAGGAGATAGAAATGATGATTTGGTTCATTTTCCTGTGATCCCAGGAGCAGTAAGCATATAAGGATGATGCTTTAAGACAAATACAGCATATGTTAAGTGGTAAGATAGATATGTACAAGGTGCTAGGGAGGTTCAGGGGCACTCAGTGTCTACTGAAGACTTCTACCAGAGATGTGCTCAAGAGGAGTCTTGAGGGGTAAATAAGCATGAGCTAGTTGAGAAGAGATGGGAAAGAAAACTAGGCATCAAGGTGTGAAACAGATGGTATTCAAGCTCCATCATGGTACTTCTTCCCCCATTTTTTTTTTCTTTCTTTTTCACAACCTCTTACTTCAAGTCAGAGTACTGCGTGATAGAAATGATGGTCTGTTTCATTCTCCTGAGATCCCGGGAGCAGTGAGCATAAATGCGGTTTCTCAAGTCAAGGCTTTTATAGGATGTTGCTTCCACATAAGAAATCTGCTAAAGCTAGAAAGCTCAGTGACTCGGCCCCATGCCTCTCTGATTTTCTTGCTTTATGATTAGAAATTCTTGTTATGTAATCTCCATCCTGGGCAGCAGCAGGATTACTGTGGAGCTTTGGGCCTTCAGAACATCTGAAGTGGTATTTAAAAACAAAGTCCTTTTCCTGGAATCTTAGGATGTAAAAATTTTTAATAATGTTTATGTATATTTTCTAATAGCAAAATGACTGCAGTTCTCTTTTGAATTCTGTGGAAATGTCCTCTTCAATAAAAATAATTGTTGATATTATCTGTGTCTTTTTTAAAGGCTGTAGTCATATTTCTATGAACACTACAGTTTTTCTTTGGAAAGAAGGAGCAGTTTTGGAAACAATATCAAATATAGTAAGCTGATTATATGGCAGTCTAGAAAGTTGGTGTCTTTTTTGTGTGTGTGTCTTTACTTTGATAGGCATTGAGGATCCAAAATTTTTTTCAAGGCTTTCTCAGAACTTACTGGCAGACAAGATGGCTGTACAATATTTGTAAAGAATAGTCTCTTTGTCCTACCATAACAGATACCAAAGACTGGGTAGCTTATAAACAGCATAAATTTATTCCTCACAGTTCTGAGGGCAGTGGAGTCCAAGAACAAGGCTCTGGCATATTTTATACCAAATATGCCATAGACATATTTGATATGTCTATGGTGACACCAAATATGCCATAGACAGCTGGTTCATAGATAGCTGTCTTTTTGCTCTGTCTGCACATAGTAGAAGAGGCAAGGGACCATTTGGGGGCCTCATTTATAAGGGCACTAATCTTATTTATGGGGGCTCTCTCCTCCTGACTCAATCATAACCCAAAGGCCCTACATCCAAATACCATCACATTGGAGATTTGTTTCCAACATATGAATTTTGGGGGACACAAACATTCAGTTTATAGCAGACACTTTTCAAGTTTTTGGTTGGGGGTAGGTGGCAGACTAGAAGGTTATATAATATCCATTATAGTTCTTTGCATATAGTATATTCCCACTAAATGTTTATAAAATTAGAAAAGGAACACATGATGAAACTCCTATAAGTAGACTGGAGTGTGTGTGTGTATTTTCTGTTTTCTTTTTTTTTGCTTTTTAGGGCCACACTTGTGGCATATGGAGGTTCCCAGGCTAGAGGTCGAATTGGAGCTACAGCCACAGCAATGCCAGATCTGAGCCATGTCTGTGACCCACACCACAGCTCACAGCAACACCAGATCCTTTACCCACTGAGTGAGGCCAGGTATCAAACCTGTGACCTCATGGTTTCTAGTCGGATTTGTTTCTGCTGTGCCATGACAGGCACTCCATGTGTGTGTATTTTCAATGGCTTCTTAATTGGTCTTTCTACTTCTATCTTTGTCCTCCAACAAGAGGATCACTCTGCCATTCAAAATAAGCAGAGTGATCCTATTAAAAAGAAGTCAGATCAAACCCTGCAGGATGTGCTCCCCCATACTGAGCAGCAGAGGCCACCACTCCTAGAAAGGCATACACCAGATCCCCTTTTCCCAAACCCAAGGAGCTGGCACCCCTGCCCTATAGGGTTATAACTCACTTATTAAAAGGGACTTTTCCAAATAGTTTGCACTTCTGATTGCATATTATGGATAAGAGGAGGAGAAGAAGGAATATAACGTCATTTTTCTTGATATTTAGAGCTAGAAATTACCTTAAAAACTATTTCAGCTCTAGTCACCAGTGGGCAGGCATCAGTCTCTCCCAGCAGGAAGCCTACACAAGCCCCTGGACCAACCTCATCCACTGGGGGCAGACAGAAGGAGCAAGATGAACCACAACCCTGCAGTCTTCAGAAAGGGGACCTTTGTAAACACAGAAAGTTAGACAAAAATGAGATGGCAGAGAAATATGTTCTAGATGAAGTAACAGGATTAAAAACCCCAGAAGAACAACCAAGTGAAGTGCAGATGAGCAGTCTACCTGAAAAAGAATTCAGAGAATGATAGTAAAGATTTCCAAGATATTGGAAAAAGAATGGAGATACAGATTGAGAAGACATAGAAATGTTTAACAAAGAGATAGAAGATTTAAAGAACAAACAGAAATGAACAATACAATAACTGAAATGAAAAATACTGGAAGGAATTAATAGCAGAATAAATGAGGCAGAACAAATAAGTGAGCTGACACAGTGGTGGAAATCACTATTGCAGAACAGAATAAAGAAAAAAGAATGAAAAGAAATAAGAGCAGTCTCAGAGACCTCTGGGACAACATCAGATGTACCAACATTCCCATTTTAGGGATCCCAGAAAGAGAAGAGAGATAAAGGGCCTGAAAAAATATTTGAAGAGATCATAGCCAAAAGCTTCTCTAACATGGGAAAGGAAATACTCATGCAAGTCCAAGAAAGGCAGAGAGTCCTATACAGGATAGATCCACAGAGGAACATGCTGAGACACATAGTAATCGAATTAAGAAAAATTGAAGACAAAGAAAAAAGATTAAAAGCAACAAACCAGAAACTTAAAACAATCTTGTATATATGTAGACTGCTGTATCAGAACATCATGGGAACCACAAACCAAAAAACTGCAAGAGATACACACACACAAAAGAAAAAGCAAACACAGCACTAAAGATAGTCATCAAATCACAGGGGAACAAAAGAAAAAGGGAAGAAAAAAGACCTACAAAACCCATTTCAAAACATTAAGAAAATGGCAATAAGTACATACATACCAGTAATTACATTGAATGTAAGTGGATTAAATGCTCCAACCAGAAGACATAGACTGACTGAATACATACAAAAATAAGACTTGTATATGTGCTGTCTACGAGAAACCCACTTCAGATCTAGGGCACATACAGAATGAAAGTGAGAGAATGGAAAAATCATTCCACACAAATGGAAATAAAAAGAAAACTGGAGTGGCAGGATACATATCAGATAATATAGACTTAAAGATGTTTATGAGACAAAGATACCACATAATGATCAAGAGATCAATCTAAGAAGATATAACAATTATAAATATATATGTACCCAGCATTGGGGCACCTCCATATGTAAGATGCTAACAGCCATAAAAGAAGAAATCGACAGTAACACAATAATAGTGGGGGATTTTAATGGACAGGTTATCCAGACAGAAAACCAATAGGAAAATATGGCTCTTAAATGACACATTATATCAGATGGATGAATTGATATATATAGAACATTCCATCTGAAAGCAGCAGAATACACATTCTTCTCAAGTGCACATGGAACATTCTCCAGGATAGATCTCATGCTGGGCCACATATCAAACCTTGGTAAATTTAAGAAAATGGAAATCATGTCAAGTATCTTTTCTGACCACAATGCTGTGAAACTAGAAATCAATTACAAGAAAAAAAAAACTATAAAAAAAAGCACATGGAGGCTAAACAGTATATTACTGAACAACCAATGAATTACTGCAGAAATCAAGGAGGAAATAAAAAAAAAATAGACAAATGACAATGAATACATGACAATCCAAAACCTATGGGACACAGCAAAAGCAGTTCTAAGAGGGAAGTTCACAGCAATAAAACTTTACCTAAAGAAACAAGAAAAATCTCAAATAAACAACATAACATTACACCTAAAGCAACTAAAGAAAGAAGAACAAATAAAACCCAAAGTTAGGAGATGGGAAGAAATTGTAAAGATCAGAGCAGAAATAAACTAAAGTGACAAGGAAAGCAATAAAAAGATCAATTAAACTAAAAGTTGGTTCTTCTGAAAAGATAAATAAAATTGGTAAAACTTTAACCAGACTCATGAAGCAAAAAAGGGAGAAGGCACAAATCAATAAAATTAGAAGTGAAAAAGGAGAAGTTACAACTGACACCATAGAAATACAAAAGATCATAAGAGACTACAACAAGCAACTATATGCCAATAAAGTGGAAAACCTAGAAGAAATGGACAAATTTTTAGAAAGCTACCTACCTTCCAAGACTGAACCAGGAAGAAACAGAAAATATAAATAGACCAGTCACAAGTTCTGAAATTAAACTGTGATTATAAAAACTTCTAACAAACAGAAGTCCAGGATGAGATGGCTTCACATGAGTTCTTTCAAACATTTAGAGAAGAGTTAACACCTATCCTTCTGAAATTATTCCAAAAAATTGCAGAGGAGGGAGCAATCCCAAACTCATTTTATGAGGCCAACATCACCCTGATACTAAATCTAGTCAAAGATACCACAAAAAAGAAAGAAAATTAGAGGCCAATATCACTGATCCATACAGACACAAAAATCCTCAACAAAATGCTAGCAAACTGACTCCAACAATACATTGGAAAGATCATACACCATGATAAAGTAGGATTTATTTCAAGGATTCAAGGATTTTTCAATATCTGCAAACCAATCGATGTGATTCAACCACATTAACAAACTGAAGAATGAAAACCATATGATCATCTCAGTAGGTGCATAAAAAACTTTTGACAAAATTCAACACCCATTTATGATAAAAACTCTGCAGAAAGTGGGCGTAGAGGGAACCTACCTCAATATAATAAAGACTGTATATGACAAACCCATAGCAAACATTATTCTCAATAGTGAAAAGCTGAAAGTATTTCCTCTAAGATCAGGAATAAGACAAGGATGTTCACTCTTGCCACTTTTACTCAACATAGTATTGGATGTCCTAGCCATGGCAATTAGAGAAGAAAAAGAAATAACAGGAATCCAGGTGGGAAAAGAAGAAGTAAAACTATCCCTGTTTGCAGATGACATGATACTATACATAGAAAATCCTAAAGATGCTACCAGAAAAATCCTATAGCTCATCAATAAATTTGGTAAATTTTCAGTATACAAAATTAATAAACAGAAATTTCTTGCATTTCTATATTACTAACAATGAAAAATTAGAAGGGGAAATTAAGGAAATAATCTCATTTATCACTGCATCGAAAATAATCTCATTTATCACTGCATCGAAAATAATAAAGGAATAAACTTACGTAAGGTGGCAAAAGACCTGTACTCTGAAACCCATAAGATGTTGATGAAGGAAATCTAAGATGATACAAACAGATGGAACAATATACCATGTCCTTGAATTAGAAGAATCAATATTGTCAAAATGACTCTATTACCAATGTAGTCTATAGATTCAATGCAATCTCTGTCAAATTACCAATTTTTCACAGAAGTAGACAAAAATTTTATATTTTTTTTGGAAACACAAATGACCCTGAATAGCCAAAGCAATCCTGAGAAATAAAAATGGAGCTGGAGGAATCATATTCTCTGGCTTCAGACTACAGTACAGAGCTACAGTCATCAAAACATAACAAACAAAACAAACATATGGATCCGTGGAACAGGATAGAAAGCCCAGAAATAACCCACCTATATAGTCAACTAATCTATGACAGTGGCAAGGATATACAATGAAGAAAAAATAGTCTTTTCAATAAGTGGTGCTGGGAGAAACTGGCCAGCTAAATGTAAAAGAATGAAATTAGAACATTCTCTAACATCACACACAAAAATAAACTCAAAACGGATTAAAAACTTACTATAAAACTTGTAGAGGAAAATATAGGCAGAAAACTTTTTGACATAAATTGTAGAAATATCTTTTCAGATCTATCTCTTAAAGGAATAAAAATCAAAACAAAAATAAAAAAAGAGTCCAAATTAAACTTAAATTTTTTTTGCACATAAAGGAAGCCATAAACAAAATGAAAAACACCACAGAACAGGAAAAATATTTGCAAATGAAGTGACCAACAAGGGATTAATCTCCAAAATATACAAATAGCTCATGCTGTTCCAGATCAAAAAAAAAAAAACAAACAACCCAATTAAAAAAGATTGGCAAAAGGGAAGTTCCCTGGTGGTCTAGTGGTTAGAGTTTGGTGCTTTCACTGCTGTGGCCCAGATTCAATCTTTAGTCTGGGAACTAAGATCCCACATCAGGCTACTGCATACCCTGGACAAAAATAAAAAAATAAGGTGAAGAAAAAAAATGGGCAGAATATCTAAATAGACATTTCTTAAAGAAGATATACAGATGGCCAAAGAGCACATGAAAACGTGCTAAACATCACAATTCTTAGAGAAATGCAAATCAAAACTACAATGAACTATCATCACACACTCGGCAGAATGGCTATCATCAAAATGTCTGCAAATAACAAATGCTGGAGAGGATGTGGAGCAAAGAGATCACTGCTACACTGTTGGTGGAAATGCAAATTAGGACTTCTGCTGTGAAGAACTGTATGGAAGTTCCTTAAAAAACTAAACATAGAACTACCATATATCCAGCAATCACACTCCTGGGCCTATATCTGGACAAAACCATTAATTTGAAAAGATATATGCATCCCAGTGTTCACTGCAGCACTATTCACAATAGCCAAGACATGGAAGCAACCTAAATGTCCATTGACAGAGGAATGGATAAAGAAGATGTGGTACATATATATGATGAAATTTACTCAGCCATAAAAAAAGAATGAAATAATGCCATTTGCAGCCACATGGATGGATCTAGAGATTATTATACTAAGTGAAGTAAGTCAAACAGAAGACAAATATCATATGATATCATATATGTGGAATCTAAGAAATGATACAAATGAACTTATTCATAAAACAGAAACAGGTTCACAGATTTTGAAAAATATAATTACCAAAGGGAAAATGAGGTGAGGAGGGATAAATTAGGAGTTTGCCATTAATATATACACACTACTATACATAAAATAGACAGCCAGAAAGGAACTACTGTATAGCACAGGGATCTCTACTCAGTATTCTGTAATAACCTATATGGGAAAAGAATCTGTAAGAGAATGTTTTTACTTATATGTATAACTGAATTACTTTGCTGTACACCCAAAACTAACAGTACATTGTAAATTAACTGTACTTCAATAAAATTAAATAAACAAAACAAAACAAAACAACATCAGAAAACAAAAACAAAAGCAGTCATATCATAGTCTTCTTTGGTTTCAACTCTTCAGGGCTGCCCATCTCACTCAGAGTGAAATCAAACTCTTAAAGCCATTAAGGCATCGCACAGTCTGGCCTTTATTAACTCTTTGACTTCATGCCATAAGACCCTTACTTGAGTCACTATTTTCTAGTTACCCTGGTCTCCTTACTGTATCTCATAGATGCCCGGCATGCTCCCTCCTCAGGGCCTTTGCACTTGCTGTTCCATCTGCTTGAAATGCTCTTCCCATCTAAACAAATAAAAATTCTCTCCTTTCTTCCAATCTTTCTGAAACATCACTTTCCCAATGGGGCCTCCCCTGACTATTCTATTTAAAGTCACAGCTGCCCTTCTCACCCTCCACCCATGACCTTTTTTTCTTATCACTATCTAACACTCTGTTGTTTGTGTTTATTTTATTTATTGTCTGCTTCTTCCCTAACATCTCTTTCAAATAACAGACTATAAACTCTATGGGAGCAGGAATTTTAATATATTTTATTCACTAATTCTTTGCCCGAAACATACATGGCAATAGTAAGACCTCAAGAAATATTGGTTTGATAAATGACAAAATAAATTGTGTGGGTGTGTATGTGTGGTTTTCAATAAGATTGTTAGATGTGATATCAATAAGACTTTAATTTTTAATTTTTGGTCCATACCAGCAGCATGTGGAATATCTCAGGCCAGAGATCAAATCTGAGCCACAGCTACAACCTATGCTACAGCTGCTGCAATGCTGGCTCCTTAACCCACTGTGCAGGGCTGGGGATCTAGCCTGCCCCACCATAGAGACAATGTGGGATCATTAACCCACTGTGCCACAGCAGGAACTCCATTAATCACATTTTTAGTTGTTCATAAACAAAGCCTCCATCTGAGGTGTTTATTTTCTGTGTCTCCTTCAGAGCCTAGGCCAAGGCAGAATACTAACTGAATGGAGTGGAATTGAGGTGTCAGTGTTTAGCTGGGTGGTTTAAATTGGACCAACTAAATAATGGGAGAAGGGTCAGAAAAGGAACCAGATAGGGAAAATAACGGAGAGGGAGTGGGTCTGTGCCAGGAAGGAGGATTCTAGAACACTTCTGGTGTGGTATGAGGCAAGGGAAAGCACAGGGTCTGGGCTGTCAGAAATGCCTGGACTCATGTTCTGACTTTTTCCTACTGTGTGCCTTTGGGCAAGCTTCTTGACTCTCTGAGGCTCCCACTTACAAAATAATGATGCCTACTTTGTAAGTGTTTTAAGGGTTGTACAAGGCAATATAAATAGTGGGCCTGGCATATGGTAGTTTTCAATAAGTGTTCTTGTCCTTCCCTGAGACCTTTCCCTCCCATTATCCACCTTCTTTTTCTTTTTTTTGTCATTTTAGGGCCACACCTGTGGCATATGGAGGTTCCCAGGCTAGGGGTCCAATCAGAGCTGTAACTGATGGCCTACTCCAGAGCCACAGCAACACAGGATCCGAGTCGGATCTGTGACCTACACCATAGTTCACGGCAATGTTGGATCCTTAACCCACTGAGCAAGGCCAGGGATTGAACCTGCAACCTCATGGTTCCTAGTTGGATTCGTTACCCACTGAACCATGACAGGAACTGCCACCCACCTTCTTTGATCGTATTTTTATTCATTCCTTGTTGCTTTCTTTCAACGTGTCCACAGCTTTATCTCTTTAATTCTCCTTTGTTTAGCTTGGTTGTGCTTTGACTGATAAAGTGACTGATAAAGTAATTGCATCTAGAATGGCCCTAGAATTTACACTTCTAAAGTAAGATTCTGAGATTGGATATTCACAGATAAACTTCTTGTCAAGGGAAGGAGAAAAGGGAACAATGAAATACTTGAACCTTGAAACGAGTGGAAAATCAGAAAGACTCAGTGGCCACATTGAAGAGTTCCTCCTCTCCTGTAGTCACGGGGCAGATATGGTTCAGGGCTGTGGCTGAAGTCTAATAGGAGATGTGGGAGAGGGGTATGTGATGCCCCAGAGGGGGTACACTTGTGCCTCATTTCCATGCCCGACAGAGGATATCCACAGTGGAGGAGATACTCGGTAACCAGCTCGGCCTGATAGTTGCCATCCACCTCTTTCTCCAGCTTGTGTTTGATGGATCAGTGCACAAATACAACTGTGGCCTCAGTGTTGGAAGCTCTGCATGAGCTCAGAAACATGGCCTTTCCCTCCCCAGCACTGATCTCTGACATGGTATTATTCCTCAGGGAACCTGACAGCCATGTGGTGATAACTGATTATGTCAGTCCTCTTTCAGCACTGAGGAGGCAGTGTTTTGATCCCATCAGAGTGGACACATATTCTGGGACAGATTGGCAACCCTGCCCTCAGAGCTTCTGCCTGCACTACCAGTTATAGATCTACAGAGTTCATCACCATGCTGTTCCACAAAGCATTTCCTCCACCACTGAGGCAAGCATTACAGCAAAGAAGTCAGTGATGGGTGTGTGCCCAGAGCATTCACTGATTTTTCACTGCTTACCCTCCATGACCATGGAGCAGCCTCAGTACCAGCTCTGATACAACACCCTATGATGTTCGGTGCTGCTATACAGATTGTTGTGTATGCCTTAAACCATGAGCCCACATAGGCTAATCTTCCCCATAGTCAGAATATGGGGCTCTGTAATTCAAAAGTTTGAGGTTGGAGTGGCATTTCTCACTTTTACACCAAACAACATGCTGAAGTTGTTTTTGCTACCTGTATCCACAGTCTTGGGCTTGATGGATTTGGAAGCCAAGAGGAGATATAGCTGAGAGAGAAGTGCTGTAGTTGGAGATCCAGTCCTAGTTTTGAAGAAGTGAAAGCTAAGACTCTCCCTGGATACCCTTGGATTGAACTAACAGGGAGAAAGGGGTCACTGTATCTGCCAGAGTGAGCAAACTCAAATACCAAGGAAGAAGTTGGCTGCTGTTCCAACATCAGGGCAAAGAGGGTTATAAGATAAGGGGTTTGCTAGGACATTCTTTAGTGCTCTTTTGCCCAATAGTCCCAGTCAATGGAAAACTGTAGCAACTCAGTAAATTCTGGACCAGTAAGGACTCTTAAATGAAGGTTTGATTGAGTCACACCTTCTATCCTTGGGTGTTGCAAAGTAAACAAAATTTGTGGTGGGAAAGGAAGTGGTGATTATTAACTGAGATTATTTATTTATTTATTTAACTTTATTAACTGATATTAATTAATTAATTAATTTTAATTAATTAAATTTATTTATTTAATTAATTAATTTATTTTTAGGGCTGCACCTGTGGCATATGGAGGTTCCCAGGCTAGGGGTCAAATCAGACCTGTAGCTGCTGGCCTACGCCACAGCCTCAGCAACACTGGATCCTTAACCCATTGAATGAGGCCAGTGATTGAACCTGTGTCTTCACAGAGCCAGTGTTGGGCCCTTAACCCACTGAGCCATAACAGGAACTCCTGCTTTTTTATGTTTAGAGTGATAGTAATAGCTAATATTTTTATGCTTTAAATGTTGTTGGGTATGGCCTCATTCTGTAATAATGTAATAGTTAATGGGTTTTTTTTTGTCATTTGTGTTAGAGACATAGATTATTTTCACCCAGATAAATGGTCAGAATGGATGCTGAGGAGTGAAATGTGTACTTTGATGGATATATTCTGTTGCCCCTCCATATCCACTCCTCACCCTTTATCTCCTGCTTGGGTGCTCCAGGAGGCTGACTTTTATAGACAGTTTCTGTTGGGTTGTCTTGCTGTCTGGCTTCCAATTGAGTTCAGTTAATGGGATATACTGGTGGGATCTGGGAGAAGGGAAGAGAGTGGTGTCAATGTACTTACTTCCCAGCTCTCTGCCTGCCCAGCTCTTACACTGGGTTGACTACTTTCCTTTGCCAAGGTCTCTCTGAGCTCTCTGGTTTTATGTTGCCATCTTCTGCCTCTTGGGCCCAGAGATCGTAAGTCTTAATAACTCTGGGTACTGCATCTTTCCTTGTTGCATTCCTAAGTTCTGCCTACACATTTATAAGTAGTTCTCTTGTTAAACATTGTTGGACCCACAAAATCTACAATTGTTGTTTCCGTTTTAGCTTGGGAAACAAAGTCTAAGAACACCTAAGTAACTTGCAGAAGTTCTCACAGCTAGTGAACTCTGCCACTAAGTGACTGTGAAACTAGGACTTGTATCCTGGTGACTCCAAGTCAATGCTAAGTAAATGGTATCGAATCCTGATTACTGCAGCACATATTGTTAGCCAGGAGAAAAATTTGAGGAGATAATTTATTGACATTCAAAATCTCAGTTTTCAGATATAATGATAAAAGTGGGGAGACTTGGGATATAGCTGAAAAAAATAGCCAAATTTGGATATTATCAAGTCAGAGGGTCTGTTTCTGATATGACTTATAGACCTCAGCCTTATCTACCTATTCCAAATAAGCTTCTGCTTGTTCAGTAATCTGTGATCCTTACTTTTTCCCTGGTCTGAGGTTTTTAATCTTTAGTTAAGTAAAAGTGACACGGGTCACAGGTGGTAGTGGTGGTATAGACAGAGGTCTTTAACCTAAGGCTTTTGTTGTAGTTGCATTATGTCCTAAGGTAGAAAATAATGCCACCTAAAATGATGTTGGCAGTGGGAAGTAGGGGTCTGGAATGGTGGGCAACATCAGGCAGCTGGATCCAGCCTGGAAGCCAGAGGAGAGGGAAAAGGGAACAATGAAAACCATGAAAACCAACCTGACACCCTTTATATCTGTCTGTGGGTCCTTTGTGAAAAGGTGATCAAGAGTTAACAGGAAATGGAGACCCCATAGGTATAAGACAAAAGGAAGTGAATTAAGTTCCAGATAGATTCAGAAGTGAAAACAGCAAGGAAATGTAAAAGGATCCACTAAATCAGTATCAGTCAGTGCTTTCTATTGGAGAAAAGGGGCTTTGGGGTGGAATTTGCAGTGATGGAGTTAGTACAAGACTGTAAAGGGGAGGACTTAATGTGTGGACATGCTTTGAGAAAAATGCATGGGTGCCGGATTGTGGCACATAAGGGAGTGAATGGTAGACCTGGATATATTTACATCTGGTCAGATTAATGTGGCAGTTAAGCTGACAGCATCTCTTGTTTACAGATGAAAGAATTATTTATTTATTTATTTATTTTTATTTTTTGTCCTTTTGGGGCCGTACCCGCGGAATATGGAGGTTCCCAGGCTAGAGGTCTAATTGGAGCTGTAGCTGCCGGCCTATACCGCAGCCCGCAGCAACACCAGATCCGAGTCACATCTATGACCTACACCACAGTTCACAGCAACGCCATATCCTTAACCCACTGAGCGAGGCCAGGGATTGAACCCACAATCTCATGGTTCCTAGTCGGATTCGTTTCCACTGCGCCATGACGGGAACTCCGTACAAATGAAATAATTCTACAATCACAAACAAGAAATGGCTCTAAGTAGAAATTGAATGTATGATTATATATTGCCAACAACAAAACGGCATTAATTCCACTCAAATCAATATTTGGGATGTATGTTCCAACATTTACATAGGCAAATATAAATGCTTTCACTCAAAGGATCATCTCACTTAACCAGCAATTTACTCATCTTGTCAGCTTGTTATAGTTTTTATCCATTTGTCCTAAAATCTGTTCACATAGCCCATGCCACTTACCATGATGAAAACAAAGGTATTTCTCCTATAGTCGCCATGTATTCCTGGTTTCAAACTGGAATACATTTGATGCATGTGGATAATAAGAGTTAAATAGATATGCCCAAGGCCATGGTAAGGTTCCTTTGTGGTTTAGATGTCAGAATATCTAGTCTTAAAATTTGATAATTTAACATTTTATAACTCAGAAGTTTGGGAGATATTTGTTTAAATATTCAAAGTTTTTTAAAAAATAAAATCGTTGTACCCTTTTTTTCTTTTCCCCAAGTACTCACCAGTTTTCATTGATCTTGATCTTTTGTACTGCATGTGTTTGCTCATATATTCATCTCTGGGTGTTTTATAGAGTGAAAAAGTTAGAAAATACTTCCCTTTAACTTCTTTTTCTGTACCATGGACTTCAGCTCATGGTACCTTGAGAGTTTTAAAAAATTCATTATACCATATTCTCTCTATGTTAATAATAATACAGCCAGGAAGAAACTGAAATGATACATACTTTATAAATATGGTCATTCAACAATTATGCCTCCATTCATTCAAGAAATAGTTATAGAAAATTTACTGTGTGCTAGGCACAATTCTGAGTGCTTAGATTCAGCAGAACAAAACAAAGATCTTTATATGCTTCATCATAAATTATTGTAGAATTTTGAAATTTTATAGCTGTAAGGGGATGTAGAAGATATAGTAAAATATACTATGTTTACAACCAGATAGACATATGCTAGAAAGTTTAATTAACTTCCCACAGGGCCACCCAATTAATGTTATAACATGAACTAAAGGTTGTTTGATGATTCGTACTACACTGTCTGATCACCAGTCCTTGCTGTAAATATTGGAGAAGAAACTAAACATCTTCATATATGTATCTTGGGATCTTCTGCCTTTCATAGGCCATAACAAAAAGGTTAAATTTCAGATGTTTATGTTTAGGGTAACTTTGCAGTTTATGATTATTTTTGTTATGGTTTTTATCCATTTGTCCTAAAATCTGTTCACCCAGGCCAGGCCAATTACCATGATGAAAATAGCTTTGTTGATAATACATGTGATGCAGAGAGTGACTTCTGAGTCATAATGACTGTCTCCTATCTGATTTACATGAAGCCTAATTTATTCTAGGATTTAGTTGGCTGCCCCTTGAAAAGTTGGTAATTTCTTTGGAGTCAATAATTTACATCACCATTAAAATGCCCAGGTTGTGAGATAGGCTTTCAGCCTTTAGAATGAGGCAATTCGGTGTTAAGATAGTCAAAGAGTAGCCTTTATCAGCTATTATGGACTATCCTTCTGGAAACTGAATGTAAAAAACGCTAGGTGGCTTAATTTTTAATAATCTAAAGCATTAATAATCAACTCAGGCACATTCTTTCAGCCCTTCCAGAAACTCAAAGATGAATTTGGCAGAAGAAAGGAGCAGACTAAGTGATACAGTGCTTCGTCATTACATTGTAGGAAGCAAGTGAAAGCTAAAAGAACTAATATTTCACCATTTAATGTGATTTCATCGGTAAATATGAGGTGCTAGAAAATTGATGTTTATGTTCCTTGAAGGCAGTGGATGATTTAACTTTACTGCCTACTTAGGTTCACTCTTAGTCATATTTTGTCAGGAAAAAGTCTAGACCATTAACCTTTATTAATATACAATGAAACAATAAGTGCCCCATTATAGCAACATTAGTAAATGTTACACCAAAAGACCTGTGTGTGCAAATATATTCTCACTGGAAGTGAATTGAAGACATCAGAATAGTCTTTTGCAAAATATTAATTGGTATTATAGGCTAAGTCAAATGACAGAAAATTTTGTCAAGCACCAACCTCCAGATTCTCATTTTTCCATTGCCGTTGTAAACTCTTGTATGAACTTGAAGGCTGTACATGAGTAAATACAGCTTAGCAGAGGGATGGGGCTAACCACTGGAAGTTGTATTTCAGTGAGATCTGAGAGCGTTATCTTTTGACTGAGGTCCTCCTTGGATTTTATTATATTTCTCTTTGGGAACGGACATCTCTTTCTGTGACTTTTTTTCTTTTTCTTTTTTTTTTTTTTTCTGCTTTGTAGGGTCATACCTGCAGCATATGAAAGTTCCCAGGCTAGGGGTTGAATTTGAGCTGTAGCTGCCGGCCCACACCACAGTCACAGCAATGCAGGACCTGAGCTGCATCTGCGACCTACACCACAGCTCATGGCAACCCAACCCACTGAGCGAGGCCAGGGATCAAACCTGCATCCTCATGGATACTAGTCAGGTTCATTACTACTGAGCCACAATAGAAACTCTTGTGATTTTCTTATTAAAAAAATTAAAACGTGTTTATAAGTCAGAAGGTAGCTATTTAATCCATGACCTTTAATGATGCAAAAAAGAGTATTAGTTATTTGATATTAATTTTTTAAAAGTGTATTTTTCTTTTCCTTACATAACTTAGTTTAGGAAAATAACAGTAACCATAAAATAAGTGGCTAGTGTATAAGTCTTTGGAAGACAATTTTCCCTTGCTGAGCTCTCCCTTTAGGGCAAAATTTCAGCGTGAAGTTCATGCTAGTGCCCTAAGGACATCATGTTTATTTCCTTGCTGTAGAAATGATGGAGCAAAAGTTAATCACTAATGTGATGATGCTGGAGAATGCCAAAAGGGAACCCTCCTGCACTGTTGGTGGGAATGTAAGCTGGTACAGCCACTGTGGAGAACAGTATGGAGTTATCTTAGAAAACTATACATAGAACTACCACATGATCCAGCAATCCCACTCTTGGGCATATAACTGGACAAAACTTTACTTAAAAAGGACACATGCCCCTGCATGTTCATTGCAGCACTATTCACAATAGCCAAGACATGGAATCAACCCAAATGTCCACTGATAGATGATTGGATTAGGAAGATGTGGTATATACACAATCAAATAGTACTCAGCCATAAAAAAGAACAAAGTAATGCCATTTGGAGCAACATGGATGTAACTAGAGACTCTCATCCTGAGTGAAGTAAGTCAGAAAGAGAAAGACAAATACCATATGATATCACATATCTGGAATCTAATATACGGCACAAAGGAACCTTTCCACAGAAAAGAAAATCATGGACTTCGAGAATAGACTTATGGTTGCCAAGGGGGAAGGGGAGGGAATGGGAGAGACTGGGAGCTTGGGGTAAATAGATGCAGAATGTTGCCTTCGGGGTTTATTAGCAATGGGATCCTGCTGTGTAGCACTGGGAACTCTGTCTAGTCACTTATGATGGAACATGTAATGTGAGAAAAAAGAACATATACATGTATGTGTAACTGGGTCACCATGCTGTACAGTAGAAAACAATATATATATAAAATTTATATATATACAATATATATAATATATTATATATAATTTATTATATATACAATATATTATATAATATATATAATATTATATATATAATTTATATATATATTTATATATATTATATATATAAATGATAAAACAAAGCGAAACCAAAGAAAGCATTCTTAGAATGAGAAAGTCAGCATTTCTAAGCAGATGAATTCTTTTATATGTATTTGTTTATCTAATAGCTTTTGTTTGTCACCCCGCCAATTCTCTTTAATGTATATATGTGGAGTGGGGAAGGCTGGCCATGAGATTATAGGTAGCAATTAGTTCTAAGAAGACCTGAGTGGAAAAGCAGCCTTGGGGTTTGAACAGGTATTCAAATTTTTTCTCTTGCATTTTGTATGTCTGGGTAAGTTAATCTCTTTAAACCTCCTTTTTTGTTAGTCACCTAATGGAAATAATAACTACTTTTTCAGGTTTTTTTTTTAGAATAATGTGCAAATATCAATAGTAAATATAAAGTGTTTGGCATAAATTCTAGCTGTAGCTAAACTAGCCAATGGACGTTCTAGACTTGTTCTTGAGGAAACAAAGTTTTATCATTGTATTCCAACTAATTTCAGTGGATAAATATTTCTTTTTTTGCTTACTATGTGCCAAGCATTATATTGAATCTCAGAATACGACAGTAGACAATACAGAAAAGAGAGCTCTTGGACAAGATGGCAACAGTAGCAAAGACTGAAGGAAGAATGCTTATGAGAACTGTCCTGATTTTGACTGTTCCTGAAGGACTCGGTCTCTTTCTCATTTCAAGAAGGGCTCAGGAGAAATGGCTTTTATTGACTTCATGGCTGAAGTAATTGTATGCACCCAGACTAAGGCTGGGTTTGATATCCTTGTAACCAAGTTAGTACTGAGATTCCATGATGCTTTGATATCTAACTCAATGTTGTGAAATTTATCCCCCAGCTTGTATACTTAATGTATCAGGGCTTACTTAGAATTTCTAGGTAATCATTTTGTGGCAAGTTGACACCTCTGTGATAGTCCCCTTTGGATCACTATGGAAATTTGAAATACAGACTGAACCTCACGACAGAATGATACTAATAAATTTAATTACTATTTAAATAACGAGACCTTGCCATTCATATATAAAACTAGTTTACTCCAAGACACCACGTTCCTGATCTTCTGAATCTGACTCCAAAGCTGAATTTGTGGTGATTTCTTTTCTCTTTTCTTTTCTTTTTTTCTTTTAAGGCTGCGCCTGTAGCATATGGAAATTTCCAGGCTAGGGTTCGAATTGGAGCTGCAGCTGCAGGCTTATGCCACAGCTACAGCAACACCAGATCTGAGCCATGTCTGTGACCTATGCTGCAGCTTGTGGCAACACTGGATCCTTAACCCACTGAGCGAGGCCAGGGATCAAACCTGCATCCTCGTAGATACTAGTAGGATTCCTAACCCACCGAACCATAACGGGAACTCCCTGACATTTTTTCTATTAGATTTGTTTTTTATCTCACAGGCTGTCTTCCCGAGATTCACACAGCAGTCTTCCTAGGGTGTTCTACTTACACCTACTGCCAGTATGTTGCCAGTAATGGGGGTCGTTTCAAGGCTTTGGCCCTGACTTGGGCCAAATAAGAGGCAATAGTATTAAACATAAAACAAATATGAAGAAACACTGCTTTCATTTTTATTAAACTAAGAAATTACTTTGCATTTACTTTGTTCTAAGCATGAATACTTGGAAGTGATAGCAAGAACTTCCTTTGATTTCATCCATATAATGTGCATGTAACTTTCATCTTGCTCTGTGCATTAGAACAACATTTATTCTTTAAACCACATAATTCTTTTCTCATTAAAAAACAACATAGCTTCTAATAATATATATATCATATATATATATTTATCATACTATCCTGAAATTCTAGTAGAACATAAAGAAATTAGAAGTTTCAGTTAATTTGTGGGATCACCTTAAGGAGCTTTGTTACTGCTTCTTATGAATTTTTAGTTGTTTCTCAATTGATTTATCTAAAACAATGTTAAGTTAGGATCTCATTTTATCGAGTTTTTTTTTTTTTAATCAGGAATATATGCTGAATTTTATTAATGCCTTTTTGGCATCTATAGAGATGATCACATAATTTTTCTCCTTAAATCTATTAATATGGTGAATTATATTAAATATTTTAAATATTATATTAAATATTTAAATATTTTTGCTATTCATGCATTTATGCATCAACTTAGTACATATTTATTCAAAGTGCAAAGCTCTATTCTGGTAGTGAGGATACTGAGGTATTTAGGAAATCTAGATACTGGATTTATTGTGGCATGAATCTCACTGGATTATGGAAAATTGTTCATTAATATATTGCTGTATTTTATTGCCAATGTTTCATTTAGGATTTGAGGGGTGATTTCCCAGATGATAGTGGTTTGTAGTTTTTTTGTTTTTGTACTGTCTCTCTTTCTTGGGTTTTTGTGTCAATGTTAATCTGGCTTTGGAAACATAATTTGAAAACATCATTCGATTTTCCAAGGGGTCCTTCCTGCTTTCCTCTCTGAATTTCTGCTTGTCTATCTGTATTTTTTTCTTTTCCTCCCCTTATTCCATTCTTCCCTTCCTCCCTCTTTCACATTTTAATTTTTAAATTAAAAAAATTTATTTTTACTTTTTAGGGCTGCACCCATGGCATATGAGTTTCCCAGGCTAGGGGTCCAATTGGAGCTACAGCTCCTGGCCTACACCACAGCCACAGCAACGCCAGATCCGAGCCATGTCTGCAACCTACACCACAGCTCATAGCAACACTGGATCCTTACCCACTGAGCAAGGCCAGGGATTGAACCTGCAACCTCGTGGTTCCTAATCCATTGTTTCCGCTGTACCATGATGGGAACTCCCTCTTTCACTTTTTTAAACTGATTTTTTTTCTCCTTCTCTATCATTCTCCTTTTCCTTACAGCCTTTGCTTTCATTTCTACTTCTAGACCTGACATTTGCTATGAACATCTTAGCTGCCAAGGTACATAATAGTTTCTTATTATAAAATACTGCACAAAAAGACGATGAAAGTTAAACAATTAGGGCAGAACAAAACCAGTTAGAAAATACGTAACATCATCTTGGTTGAGTTAATGATCCCTGCAATGTACTAACATTAACTTTTGGCTTTTGAACCCAACAATTCTGTTTGCCTCTAGGAATCTGTATTACCTATATATAACTACATATGTATTTAAAGATGTACTTATTTAAGTATGTCCTCTGGAAGCAACCTGACTTAATAGGGAAGTGCAGTGAATAACTATTAAAATGATTGAGATAGTTCTGTACTATGTGCATACATAGATATAGATGTAGGACAGCCTTTAAGATGCATTATTTCATGGAAAAATCAGATATGTTTTTCCTTGAATAAAAGAAATATTGTTGAGTGAAGGTATGTGTGGATGAAAAGGGAGGATAAGTATATAAGTGTGAATCAATACATTGCTTCTCTTACCTTTTTAGGCTCTAGGAAAATCATTGGGAAATCAATTTCCAAGTCTTTTCAGTTAGAAAAACTTTAACAATAAGTCTCATAGAGTTGTGCTTTTGAGATTTCATGTTTCTTCTTGGGACTAAGGCTTATAGTGGGTATCAGTGACAGTGCTACATAATTTTCTCTTTCTGGACCCACTTTAGAGCTATATTTTTTTGGTCTCCCCTGCAGTGAAGCTGAAGCTGTGGAATGTGGGTAGAAATGATTCATCTCCTTTCAAAAGGCCATGTCCTCTAGCCTACTAAGCACAACACCTAGTCTTCCCTTTCTCCCTGCGCCCTCTCTGAGCTCTCCTCTAGCATGTAAGCCTGTCCCATCACTCCTGACCTGGCTGTGGGCTTCCCTCTTGCACCGCCAATTACTGACTTGCACTCCAAGTGATACATTCATGCCTTATCTCTAGGAGAAACCAGGGGAAGATGGAGGAATATAGTTATTCCCTTACCATTCCCAAGACTAGCACATTCAATTGGGCAAATATATAATAATTAGTCTACTGAGGGATTAGGGCCATTTCCAACAGGGACTAAATTGTAGGAGCAAAACTATTAGATTCCTAGATAATTTGGTTTATCCCTGGAGTCTTAAAAGGTGTCTAGACTTGGGCCTTTCAAAAGGAGATGGGTATGGGGAGTACCCTACTTTTTTTTTTTTTTTTAAATAACTGTTGATATACAATTCCTTGTGCTCTGTATCTGAAAAGGCTTTTAGAATCTTGAAAGTGCTACATTGAGCTTTAATGTTGGCTGATTATGCAACAACTGCAATAACCACCTCCCCACCAGAACAAAGAAATAATCATGGCCCAAGTAACTCATCTGATTACCATTAGGGGCACACAGATTTACTGTCTCTTACCAGTGGACAGTCATCTAACTTTACCTCAGGCTTTCCCAAGTAGTTTATGTTTTTTTTCAAAGAAATGTAATTAAGAAATTACAGTTAAGACAAAATAAATCAGAATTTCAGCTCAATTTCAGGTTATCGAGCTCTGTGTGTCACATTATCTTGATTATAACTCAATAAATTCCCTTCCAAAGTAAAGTTAAAATGAACTAGAAGAACACATACTGATTATCTGGTCTAACCACATAATTGTATACATGGGGAAACTGAAACCAAGAAGCATAAAGGCCTTGCTTAAGGTCATGCAGACAATGGTAGGTTCAGGTCTGAAATGCAGATATGCTTTTTTTTTTTTTTTTTTGCTTTTTAGGGCCACACCTGTAGCATATGGAAGTTCCCAGGCTAGGGGTCTAATCAGAGCCATAGCTGCTGGCCTAAGCCACAGCCATCGCAATGTGGGATCCCAGCCAAATCTTCGACCTACATCAGAGCTCATAGCAAGGCCAGATCCTTAACCCACTGAGCGAGGCCAGGGATCAAATCCGAATCCTCATGGATCCTAGTTGGGTTCGTTGACCGCTGAGCCATGAAGGAAACTCCAGAAATGCAGATAGGCTGATGTGAATTCTGTCTGCCTGCATACGTCAAATAGGCAGATGTATACCCTGACTGCTAGATCACTTTCTAATCCCCAGGTCCTCAAACAGTATACCTGATCTGATTTGGTTTGTTCTGTAATATCATGTCCTTTTTAAAAGTGAATGAATTGGTTAATTACTACATTCAAAATGTATTATTTTGTATGTCTGTGTGCCAGGAAGTATGCTAGGCACTGCTGTACTTGCTAGGACAAAAATTAACAAAACAAAACAACAAAACCTAGGTTTTTCAAGGACATGGAAAAGGATAGTCACTTCCTTAATAAAGATAACTACTTAATTCAGCAAAAATTATAGTATCTTTGCTTTGTGCCAGACACTGTTCCAGGTTCTGAGGGATATATCTGTGAACAAAGTAAAGCCTCTGGTGGCAGGTACATGTAATCTGGAGATGAGGCGAACATGAAGAAGCAATTATGAAACAGTTAGTGCCATAAAAAGTAAAAGTAAAGAGGCCCCAGAAGGCACTCAGGAAGGAACATAACCCCAGCCTTGGGGTAGTGGGGAGGTGAGGGAAGTTCCCTGGAGCAAGGGATGCAAAACAAATGTCTAACAGGTTCATATCTATGACTTAAAAGGCAGAGATTCTTCTGCGAAATTAAATTTGAGCAGATGACGTAAGATAGTATTTGCTTTTCAGTTTGAAGTGGTTCTCATTACCTACTGAAATGATTTGCTAAAAGTCTTTTAAGGAACAGATAATAGTAGTTTTAATCTAATATTCCATTGTTTTGAGTGTGCCATAAGAAAATAATCTAAAAAAGAAAAGAATTTATAGTCCCGAATGTCTTTATGATAGTATTCGTTATAATGAAGAAATATTGAAAACAAAGTGAATGTTTACTAATAGAGGAAATATTAAATTTTGTTATACTTATACTGTTATTATAAATGATAGGAAAATCGTATGAAAATAGCTTTTCTGCCTGTCACTGGAGGTAGAAATGGGGGAAGGAGACTACAGAAGGGCAAGAAAAAGACAGGAAGGCCCAGGACAAAGCAACTGTTTTTATTTATTTATTTATTTATTTATCTATTGCTTTTTAGGACCACACTCATGGCATATGGAGGTTCCCAGGCTAGGGGTCGAATTGTAGCTCTGGCAGCTGGCCTACGCCACAGCCACAGCAACATCAGATCTGAGCCGTGTCTGCAACCCACAGTAACACCAGATCCTTAACCCACTGAGCAAGGCCAGGGATTGAACCTGCAACCTCATGGTTCCTAATCGGATTCATTTCTACTGTGCCACAAGGGTAACTCCCAAAGCAAACTATTTGGGCCAGAGTAGGTCTAATGTTGAACATTGAAGCTTTATGTTCATCTTAAATGGTAGTTTTCAAAATAATTTTTGGAAGGGAACTATCTTTAATAAAAAATGATATCAGGAGTTCTGCTGTGGTGCAATGGGATTGGTGGTGTCTCTGCAGCGCCAGAACACAGTTATGATCACTGGCCTGGCACAATGGATTAAGGTATCCGGTCTTGCCACAGGATCTTATCCCTGGCCCAGGAACTCCATATGCCATCTGGAGGCCAAAAAAAAAAGGTGTCATCCTTGGACATGTAATATATAAAACTTATAAAAGCAATATTTTATTTGTTAAAAAATTTTAATTATAATCGATTTACATTATTCTGTCAATTTCTGCTGTACAGCAAAATGACCCAGTACACATGCTTTTTCTTATATTATCTTCCATCATGTTCTATCACAAATGATCAGATATAGTTCCCTGTGCCATACAGCAGGACCTCATTGCTTATCCACTCCAAATGCAAATACTAACCCCAAACTCCCAGTCCATCCCACTCCTTCCTCCTACCCTTTGGCAACCACAAGTCTGTTCTCCATGTCCATGTGTTTGTTTCTTTTCTGTAAATAGGTTCATTTGTGCCATATATTAGATTCCACATGTAAGTGATATCATATGGTGTTTGTCTTTCTTTTTCTGACTTTACTTAGTGTGAGACTCTCTAGTTCCATATTTTATTAATGGTTGGTTCAAACAATTGAAAATTCTAGAACTTACTTGAAATAAGCCAATTAATGGGATAAATGAGAGGGTCTTGATGGATTCAATAACCTGACATTGGGTTTTAAGGATGGCAGTCGTCATAGTCTGTTAGTCTCAGCTTCCGTTTAATTTCTTTAGTTTTGCTTCAGCTGTAGTATATGAAGAAACTTCTGATTCATCCCAGTGAGTAACAGTGACTTGCTTGTAAAGTTTTATAGAAGCAAATATACACAATTTGTAAAAAGAACAATACAAAGACTAGTTAGTTACATACTTAGAAGACAATAAGTACATAGAGTTGGCAGGAGGATCTGTATTCTGACAGTAAACAAAGGCACGTTAGTTTGGCAGCCCTTAATTAGTTGGTATCCTCTGATACATCAGAAATTTGGTGCATAACACATTTGACTAAGTATGTTGGAGTTTATTTCAGAGTTTAATATAGTTTAAAAATACATGCATATACTGTATATATAAATTAGACCTCATTTATATATACAGTATATGCATGGGATCTAAATATATAAATGTTTATATGAAAGTGGATGTTATTACATATATTGCACCTGATTTGAATGGTAATTTTCATAGGTGTTATAGCATGTGTTTTCTTTGCCAGGGAATGATATTTATTATAAGATTTAGATAATTTGAGGAAAAGTTTTGGAGAAGATGATTCTAAAAAATTGTAGTACTATAAACTATAGTATTTTCTTCCCAGATTCCTGCTTCCAGTACATGTGATAAATGTCAAGTGAGGTGATAAACCTGTAAATGTTTATGGAGAGAGCAAATGTTTATATCAAAGAACAGAAAAAAATAGAGTTAGACTTTGAAGGTGAAGAGGAGGTTGGGAAAGTGATCTCAGGCTGGAGGATGGCTCATAAAAAAATGGAATGATTTGATGTGAGTGGAATAATGGGATGGGTCTTGTCCTATAACAAATAACTGTAAAATTGGACAAAATATAAAAAGCGATTGTTTTCACACACGGGCAACCTGCAGAGCAGAGTAGGCATCCTCTACAGGAGGGAAATACTAGAAGTGAACTTGACATTTATCCAGGTTTTCCACCTTTCTGCCTTTCCAAGGCATGGCACAAAGGAGTAGAGCCTAAAAAGCGGTGGTCTTGCTGGGCAGAGGAAACAGAGATCCCAGTAAGGGAATGTTGATGTGTTTAGAATTTGTGGAGCTGAAACTTTTTTCTCATCCTTCACCTTGAATAATTTCTGTCGCTATGTTTTTAAAAATCACTTATCTTTCCTTCTGCAGTGTCTAATCTGCTCTTAAACCCATCCAATGAATTTTTCCTTTTGGGTATTGTATTCATAGCTCTATGAGTACCATTCAGTTCTTTGGTATTTCTACCATTTCTCATTCTGTTCATGTGTTCTTTGCTCAAGGATTTAGGGAATACCTGAACATAATGAGGACATATAGGTGTGTGTATATGTATATACTGTTTTTTAAGTCCTTGTCTAACAATTTTATTATCTCTTGTCATTTCCTCATCTGTCTTTATTAACAGACTTTTCTATTTATCCTAAGTCACATTTTGCTGAACATTGTGAAAGTATCCATTTTACTATGAACTTGGACTTGAAAATGGCAAAGCATCAGAAGTATAATGCTTTTGCTGCTGTTGCATTGAGTCACATTAACTCTAAATGATCTCTGTCAGTGCTGGTTTAGGAAGCTTATGGAGAATACCTAGTGGACATAGCAAAAAAGAGGTGAAGAAATAGCTTGGATTTGGATTTTCCTTAGGAGATGATGTTATAATGGCAGGGAGATGTTAACCACTGCGCCACGACAGGAACTCCGCTAGTCTGTTTTTATGCCCTGAGATAGGATTTATTGTGACTGTATGTTTTATATACATATTCAAAAAGTGTTGTATCTCAAACAACTTGTTAAGACGGTAGGATGGTTAATTTTGTCAACTTGACTGGACCATAGTGTGCACAAATATTTGGTCAAACATTTTTTGGGGTGTTTGGTGAGAGTGTTTTTGGATGAGATGGACATTTAATTGATAGACTTTGACAGTATATTGTAGTAACAGTTTAATCAGTAGAAAAAGGCAGATTATCCTTCATAATGTAGGTGGCCTCATCCAATCAGTTGAAAGTCTGACTATGACAAAAAGACTGATCTGGAGTTCCCGTCATGGCTCAGTGGAAAGGAATCTGACTGGTATCCATGAGGATGCAGGTTCGATTCCTGGCCTCACTCAGTGGGTTAAGGATCTGACATTTCTGTGAGCTGTGCTGTGGCTGGCAGCTGTAGTTCTGATTTGTCACAGATGTGGCTCGGATCTGGCATTGCTGTGGCTGTGGCTGTGGCTGGCAACTGTAACTCTGATTCATCCCCTAACCTGGGAACTTCCATATGCTACAGGTGCACCCCTAAAAAGACAAAAAAAAAAAAAAGACTGATCCTTCCCCGGGTTGAGAGTAGCCAGCTGCCTACTGATTTCATCTTCCTCTTCCTCCCTGATGGCCTTGCAACTGAAACAGCTGCTCTCCCTGGGTCTCCCATACCATCGACCTATACTGCAGATTTTGGATTTACCCAAATAATCACGTGAGCCAGTTCCTTATGATAAATCTCTATCTATCTATCTATCTATCTATCTATCTATCCATCCATCCATCCATCCATCCATCCATCTATCATCTAAATATATCTAACTCCTATTTGTTCTCTGGGGAACTTTCATATGAATGTTGTTTCTGGAAAACTGTTACTTGTCTCAGAAGAGTGTTCTAGGAGTTCCTGTGATGGCTCAGTGGTTAACGAATCTGACTAGGAACCATGAGGTTGCAGGTTTGATCCCTGGCCTCCCTCAGTGGGTTAAGGATCCGGCGTTGCCGTGAGCTGTGGTGTAGGTTGCAGATGTGGCTCGGATCCCCTATTGCTGTGGCTCTGGTATAGGCTGGCAGCTGTTGCTCTTATTAGACCCCTAGCCTGGGAACCTCCATAAGCTGCAGGTGTGGCCCTAGAAAATAAAAAAGAAAAATGTTCTAGTGATATATGAGATTTTGATGTTAAGAGTTTAAATGAAATTTTATCATGACATCTGAGGGTGGAAAATAATATTTTTAATATAATGCATTAATTTACAGGGTATGTGATTTAAAATAAATATGTAAAAATAAATCAAATATGCACATATTTGACTTTTAAAGTTTACCTTCTTGTCAGTATACATATATTCAGTCCAGCTCTTATCCTCATTTTTAGTGTGTTTGTATTCTAATTTGGTTATTGAAAGGTTATCTTATATAATGACATTCTGGGTTGTCTTATGTTCAGGCCGGCATATGTAGTAATTTCATTGAGCTTTAGTTTTCTTACATGTAATATACTCAGGCAGGCATATGTAGTAATTTCATTGAGCTTTAGTTTTCTTACATATAATAGGGAATTAAAATAGTACCTACCCCTTTATGGTATTTTGGGAATGAAATAAGATAATGGACATGAAGTATTTAGTGTGGTGCCTGATACATAGTTATTGTTCAGTATTTGTATGTATAGTTCTTTAAAAGCCTGTCTAAAGATGGAGTTGAAGAAAGAATTGGCAGAGATAAATTAATTTTTTTTGTAAGGGTTGGAAAATTGTTAGCATTCAGATAATTGAAGCCAGGTTCTATTAGTCTCGCATGTAAACACAAAGGTGCATTCTTCATTGTGTATTATTTTTGGGAAAATGTGATTGTTTTTTTGGCCAGAAAAAGCAGTTAGAGTAATGAGCTTATTGCTTTGTGAAGAAGAGACTATTAATCTTACTGTAAGCCTGAGAGAAAGGGTATATATAAGTTACATCAGTTTGGGGGGAATATATTAAATATTGTGTAACTGTAATTGATTTTAGGAACAATTTATCTTCTTTATCAGCAAGATAAGCCTCCCCTAAAAGGCTCTAACAGAGACTTCTCAGACACAAAACATCATTTCTTCATCTGTTAACGAAAAAATTATAACTGCCTATGTATTATTAACAGTTGCATTAAATTATATAATGTAGAATTATACTAACTATATTAATTATTTAATTATATTAACAATTTATCTTTATAAATTAACAATTTATTCAGATTTTAACATAATCTTTTAAAGTTGCCATCAAGATGACTTTTAAAAGTCATAGGAAATCTTTTGTATAAAAACCAGTCAAGGTACATTCTCTGCAGTAACACGGTATCTTATCTATTCATTCATTCGCTCACTGATTTTCAGTGTCAATAATGTCAGAAAAATATTGTACGTATCACAAAAATGCATAATTATGGTCCCTTTCCTCAAAGAGGGTGGAGATCTTTTTAAAGACTGCGTCTTCAAAACCCCATTGCCCTCTATCACACTGCTCAGTATTTCCCTTCATAACATATCTGAAAATATGTAAGTTCCTTGGGTGCAAGCAGTCTTTTCCCTAGTACTAGAAGGTTTTCCATAGTATCTATCTATGGTAAATTGCTGGGATTTGATCCCTATTATGTGAAGAAGCACAAATAGTGCTGCAAAGACACAAAAAGATTAGGAATGGTGGCCAATTTTTTTGGTTGCATTATAGGTGACTACTAGGAAATAATGTTTAAGATGTAAGTTGCGTCACATACTAGAAGGTGTTAAACATCAAGTTAAAGAGTTTGGACTCGATTCAGAAAGAAGAGAGATATTTTTAGAGCATACTCTGTTTTATTGCTTTGTCTTTGCACATTTTGCTCTCATTGCCCAGTTTCCTTCTGTCCACTTCTTCATCTCCTTTAGTGAGTACAGAAACCAAAATTTCATATTCCTGTGGTAAACAGTACTAGGACTGGACATATTTCCTTGTCCCTATATTAAATAATACTGAGAACAAGCAAAAATAACTTAGCCACTTTCTCTAGGAAATACACGCTCCTGGAAGACAAGACTATGAACTAGCTACAATGATTTACTTACCAAGACAAACATCTTCGTCATCTAGACTGGCTTCAAAGCCAATCCACAATAATATCATAAACTCTACCCTTTTCCATCTAATCCCCTACCTTCCTAAAACCACCTCAAAGGCACTGAACCCGGGTCTCAAACTCCTCTGTCTTTCCCTGCCTTCACTTTTCTGAGATATTACTAAACTGTTGTCAAGGTGGTGTTATCCCTTGTTGTGCTAAATCTAATAAGTTTAGCTTTGTTTCCTCTTTAGGTTTTACTGATGGACTTTTAGGGAGCTGACAGTTGACAATTCATGACCACTTTTTCACTTTTTATAATACTCAGCTGAAGCATCATCTACCTTGATAAGCCTGAGATGCCCCCTTTGGTTCCTTGCCCAGGTACAGTTAATGCTCCTTTCCTGAGTCCTCATTCCTGCCTGTTCATACCTCTATAGTCTATCAGAGTGGAAGTCCCTCAGGACCAGGAGTCCCTAAGGGCAGTCACTGTGACTTCATCATTGTCTGTTCTTAGCACTGACTTGAACACAGAGTTAGTGCTCAGTGGTGTTGAATTGTTGACTGCTGTACTGAATGAATGAATAAATGTATAATCAAGTACAGGTAGAGAGACTTACCACGAGAAGATGAGATGAAAAGTGATTGTAATATTTTGAAAAATTCACAACTAAAGACTGAGCAGTCTCCACCCAAATGGACCGGAAACCCATACCCTACTCCAGAAGAAAAAGAGGAGGCCACATCCACAGGTAGGAGGGGTGATTTCGTGATATAAACAACCCATACCTCCCAGGTGGGAAGCTCCACAGACTGAAAACTAACTGGTTCACAGAGACTCACCTACAGGAGTGAGAGTTCTGAGCCCCACATCAAACCCTCACGTGCAGGGATCTGTCACTGGGAGAAAGAGCCCCTGGAGCATCTGGCATTGAAGGCCAGTGGGGCTTGTGCACAGGAGCTCCACAGGACTGGGGGAAACTGAGACCCCATTCTTAAAAGGCACACACAGACTTTCACATGCACTAGGTCCCAGGGCACAGCGAGGTCTCCACAGGAACCTAGGTCAAACATGATTGCAGTTCTTGGAGGACATCCTGGAAAACAGGAGTGAATGTGGCTTGTTGTGAGGGAAGGACATTGAAGGCAAAGCTCTCGGGAATATTCAGCAGTTGCCTTTCTCTGGAGGTGGCCATTTTGGGAAAATCTGGCCCCACCCATCAGTCAGTGCTGAGAAGCCCCAGGGCAAACAACAATCCAGGTGGGATCACAGCCCCACCCCTCAGTAAACAGGCTACCTAAAGAGCCTCAGGCACACAGCAGCCCCTAATCCCATCCAGAGACAAAGCCCAAATCCCACCAGAGGGATTAGAATCAGCTCCACCTACCAGTGGGCAGGCATCAGCCCCTCCCATCAGGGAGCCTACAGCAAGCCCCCCATACCGACTTCAGCCACAAGGGGGGCAGACACCAGAAGTAAGAGAGGCTGCAACTCTATTATCTGGAAAAAGGTCACTACACCAAACACCTATAAAAATGCAAAGACAGAGAACTATAACTCAGAAGAGGGAGAAAGAAAAAACTCCAGATAATCAGCTAAGTGATGAGGAGATTCTCAGCCTCCAGGAAAAAGACTTTAGACTGTCTAGATGCTGAAGACAATGCTGAAGACGATGCAAGACATTGGAAATAAACTGGAGGCAAAGATGGATAACTTATAGGAAACACTAACCAAAGAGATACAAGATATAAAGTTTAAACAAGAAGAGATGCAAAAGACAATAACAAATAAAAAACTCACTAGAAGCAGCTAACAGCAGAATACAGGAGGCAGAAGAACGAATAAGCGAGGTGGAGGACAGATTAGAAGAAATTTCGGATGCAGAACAGAAAAGAGAAAAAAGATTGAAAAGAAATGAAGAGAGTCTCAGGGAACTCTGGGACAATGTTAAACGCACCAACATCTGTATTATAGGGGTGCCAGAAGGAGAAGAGAGAGAGAAGGGCACAGAAAAAATATTCCAAGAGATAATAGCTGAACATTTCCCTAATATGGGAAAGGAACCACTCACTCAAATCCAGGAAGCACAACGAGTACCATATAAAATAAGCCCAAGGAGGAACATACCAAGACACCCTAATAATCAAACTGACCAAAATTAAAGACAAAGAGAAGTTATTGAAAGCAGCTAGGGAAAAGAAACAAATAACATACAAGGGAACCCCAATAAGGTTATCAGCAGATTTTTCAGCAGAAACTCTACAGGCCAGAAGGGAGTGGCATGATATACTTAACGTGATGAAAGGAAAAAACCTCCAACCAAGAATACTCTACCCAGCAAGGCTCTCATTCAGATTTGAAGGAGAAATAAAAACCTTCTCAGATAAGCAAAATCTGAGAGAATTCAGCAACACTAAACCAGCCTTACAACAAATACTAAAGGAACTTCTCTAGGCAGGAAAGAAAAGATCAGCAACAGGAAACAAAAATTCCACAAATGACAAGGCTCACCAGTAAAGGTATATATATGTAAAGGTACAAAATCATCCATGCACAATTATACCATCAAAATCAGAAATCATGAGAAGAGGTGAGTACAAATGCGGGACACTGGAGATGAACTTTCAATTAAGAGAACAACAACTTAAAACAATCTCATATACATATAGACTCTTACATCAAAACTTCAGAATAGCTGCAAACCAAAAATCTACAATTGATACACAAACAAGGAATCTCTGGAGAAGAAATATATCTCATAGTAAATAATTGCATAATCCACCATGAAGGGGGTCATTTGACATCATTCTTGGAACGCTGAAGTCTTAGATCTGATTCTGATTTCCTCTCCATCAAAGAAATTATGGTAATTATAATTAAATAATGCAACTGTACAATTAAATAATACAGTTCTACAATTGTATTATTAATAACCATTTTTCTACATGGTACAAGGTAAGATCTATAATGCCTTGTTTATCACATCACCTAGAATGGTTTAATGCCTGTATTGAAGAATCAATAAGATGTAACAAATTGTGAGGACATATTTATATAGTTACACTGTTTTTTAACCAATTTATGCATTTCATATTTTACTTATTTTCAGAGGGTGTATTATTTTTGTTATTCTTACCAGTTAAGTTATTCTTTTTATTATGCTATATAAAATATTTAATGGTATATAAGGCTTCCTTCTTTATAAATTTTAGTTGCATAATATAACAATTTAAGATAATGCTAATTTTTAAAGAAAAATTGAAATGTAATAGATAATACTAAATAGTAAAGATGAAAGCCACACAAAATGGGATAACGTATAGAATAAATTTCCTATTTGTCAAAAAAAAAAGTGATTGTAATATTTTATCAATGAGTGCTGGTGAATAGAAATGAGTAGCCTTCCTCAGCATGAATTGATGCAGTAAAGTCCAAGTACCATTGGGAAAATTCCATGGACTAACTGAAGAGAGAAAAAAAAAAGCCTTATATTTCTTTCAGTGGGTTTCAACCCTTGCTGTATATTGAAGTAAGCAAGTATGTTAAAAAAAAAAAAGCATGCCTTCTCCCTGAATGCTACTCTCACCCCACCATCCTGATATAATTTGGTCTGTGGTGAGGCAGGACATTAGAATGTTTTAAATGTGCTCCTGAAAACTCTAAAGAGGGAAGTTGAGAATCATTGGTCTAAATACTCAGTGTTGCTATTTCTTCTCTTATTTCTTTGACATTGTCTAAAATATATTTAAATACACTTAATATCAACATTTAAAATATATCTAATATGATCAACATTTTTTTACTTTTGAAAAAGAAAAAATTTCTATTATTTGTATAGTTTAAATTACGGAAAATAAATGCTGGTAAGGAAAAAAAATACTGCAATTCTTTTTTTCCCCCACTTTTTTTAAAGCCACACCTGTGACATATGGAAGTTCCCAGGCTAGGGATTAAATTGGAGTTATAGGAGCTGCAGCTGCTGGCCTTTGCCACAGCCATAGCCATAGCCGCAGCAATGCCAGATCCAAGCTGTGACCTACACTGCAGCTCACAGCAACACTGGATCCTTTAATCCACTGAGCAAGGCCAGGGATCAGACACATATCCTCATAGATACTAGTCATATTCTTAACCTGCTGAGCCACAACAGGGACTCCAAATATCGCAGTTCTTGATAGAGGCATGCTCCTTCAGGAGTATATGAGAACTTTTTTTTGGGGGGGGGATTTGAAATATGAACGCGTATCAAAAGACAATTTGTTTAAACTTATGGTTGCCAAAGGGGAAAGGTGAAGGGAGGGATGGATTGGTGGATGGAACTTTGGGACTGGCGTGTGCACACACTATGGTATGTGGAATGGATGGTCAGTGGGGACCTGCCTTGTAGCACAGGGAAGTCTACTCAATAGTTTGTGATAACCTATGTGGGAAAAGAATCTGAAAAAGAATGGATATGTGTATATGTGTAACTGAATCACTTTGCTGTACAGAATCACTATACTTCAATACATTTTTTAAAAATGAAAAAAAAATAAATTGACTCCACGGTAAAAAAAAGATATTTGTTTAAAAGACTGTAAAACTCTGTCTTTGCCCCTAAAGTTAGAATATTGTATACATCCTTCTTTTTGTGCTCATGTAGCAACCTTTCGTTACCTTTAACTGCACTTCTCATCGTGTTTGGCCTGGAAACTTCTGTTTAGTTTTCTCTTCCCCTTATTAATTTGTAAGTGCTTGAAGGGAGAAGGATTATAAATCTATCTTTTTATTCCCAGATTTAGTGCCTAATTACAATCAATAGGGGTTGATCGATTAGAAAGAATGAGAGCCAATAAGGAATGCAACATCCATCATTTGGCTGGATTTAGCTAGAGCATGATGTAAATGAGGGCACAGATGTGAGTTTATATTGGATTAGGACCAGATGGTTACTGGAAGATATTCTCCTATGACCTCGTAACCGTCTCTTAAACCTAGGCAGCTGCTTTGCATATGTTGGTGCATCAGAGAAAAATCTTGCCACTGTTAACTCAGGGGACAAGTCCTAGAGATGGTGATTACTATCACCATTGTGTCAAGGTCAACCCCATTTGTTTTATCCTTTATAAATGAGAGAACATTACGTTTTTGGGGTAGTTGTGAGGATTGAAAGGATTAATGTGTGAGAAAGTATCTAAAATAGTAATTTAAGAGTTTTCACTAACTGCCCTTTCTATTTCATTTCAAAAAGAAAGTAAGGTATAGAAAGATAAAAATGGTTTACCAAATGGCCATCTCTTACTTGTCTTTTGGGATTCAGTCAAAACATCATTACTTCAAAGAGGATTCCTCAGGTACCACTTCTAATCCAGTGTTCTCTCTGCTAGCATTCTAGGCTTTTACCACAACTTGGTACTCTGTTTAATTACTTATGTGATTGTTTACGTGTCTTTATTCCAAACTAGATTACTTACCTGAGGGTAGAAAGGGTAGAAACCAAGTATTTCCCACTCTATAATATACAACCACCCAGAAACTAGCACAGTTCTTGGCTCACAAAAACCTCTCAAGTATTTGTTAAATGAATAGATAACAAATTAATTATTAACAAAATTAATTAATTAATTTTAATCTATTTGCACATGTAAACTTACAAAAAGGATTTGAAATGTGTAAAGAGTAATGCATTATCCATTAATTTACTCACTTATATTTTATTTTTATTGAAAAGATTAATTAATACAAGGTTTTCACATCTGGCTGATAGTTTTCTTTTTTCTTTTATTTGTTTGTTTGTTTGTTTCTTTCTTTTCTTTTTTTACTGCTAATTCTGTCATTATTCTTGGTGATTGCAATAGCAGTTCAACACTCTAGACCCTGAGGTCCATACTTTCTTCAATTCTATAATTTTATTCTATCCTACCTTAGTTACCCCAATTGAACCTATCCTAGACCAGTGTTTGAACAGACTGCAGATTGTGATGCCTCAGTGAGGCTGAAAAAATTTGCTATCTAGAATGTTTAAATGAAATGGAGTAGAATTTAAAATTGAGTATATTTTAAGGATCAGCATTTTTTTAAATAAAAAATGTATGTGTACTACATATCTGTGTAAAATTCCTTTCTTTCTAAGGACTTTGATCAAAAGAGCTTGTAAAATATTACTCCATCATCATCATCAGTAAGTGTAGCACCTTTGAAGACTCGATTATAAGCAGTCTACTTTGTTCTCTACTGCTTTCCTTCCTAGCTTCTTTGCTCCAGGAGCTCCACCTGAACATTTTATTATCTCATGCAGACTCCCAATGCATTGACTCCAACACTTTTTTACTCTGCAGTGTGTCCTTATCCTCACTTTTCTCTTTGCCCAGGAGAGACTCCGTGGTCTATCACATTCATTGTCATCGGCCTCAACTCCTTTGTTATACTTCCCCTCCATCTCACTTAACTGGCAGGACAATTATTTACCCTCTTCAGACTGTACCTGAATTGTGGCTGCAGTTCTGGGGACAAACTGTTGTGAGCTGGTCCTGCTTTGCATTTATGATCACAAATCTCTGGCCTCAGAACTATCCAGCCATCTTCCTGGAGCTCCCTACTACATCTGCTTTCCAACTCTGAGATCCCTTCCCAGCTTCTCTCTCCATTGACCCCCCAGGGGCCCTCATTTCCCAAAGAAATAAGAAGCATCATAATACAACTAAGTCATCTGTCCACTATCAAATTTTCACAGCCCTTTCATTCATAACCATGCTTCTTTGTTCCTTCCAGTGATAATAGACTTCTTCCACTGGTACCTAAAGCCGAACCTCCCACTTGCCACCTGAAGTATCCCCTGTGAATTCCCCATACTTATCTTTTGTTTCTGTTTTTTTTTTTTTTTTAGTCTCAAACAGATCATAGTACTCTAGCTGGGACAAACACTGTTTATTTCGTTTTTTGATTTTAGGGTTTTTGTTGTTGCTGTTCTTTATGCTTCATGCCTTGCTGAATGTAATAGCAAAGGACCGAGTAAATTGTGGAAGCTGTTGAGTGGAGCTGATGGGGCAATCACAATGTTGCCTTGAGCAGCCAGGAGTAACCAATGTCATTCTGTGCCTATTGAGGCTCCAGAAAGGGAGAAGGAAATATTCAAGAATGGAGGGGGAGTAAGAACACAGTCTACTTTAAAAATGTTCAGAGAACTGGCCCTGCATCTATATTAGTAAAATTGTCTAGCATTTGTGGGAAAGTACAACAAGATTCTTCTCCTTGCTTCTACAGCCCCAATTGCTTCTTAAAATATGATCTGCACTTCCCATCCTTCCCACAGTTATTATCCTGATGTGGAAGATGGGGAGAGTTTAAAGGTCTTTTCTCACTGGGACCTTGAAGTACTCATTTGTAGAGTTTATGAGAAAGAAGATCCTCTTTTTCAGTCTTTTCTGATGCATGTATTTCCATTTCCTGACCTTTCCAAAAATGACCTTTTGTAAGCAATAGTTGTTGGGAATGAGAAATAATGTGGACAAATCAAATTTTGTGCCATGTTCTGTCTCAAAATTGACCTCAGGGTTATCCCTTAAGAGACTCTTCTTAGGACAGGTCCATCCACCTAGGGGAATTCATGGATGCCAGAATTCCTTGCAAAGCATTGCTTGGAAAGATCTGTGTTTTATTTTATCTCCCCCTGTATGTGTTAGTGATATTTTAGTTCATATTTTAAAAATATTTAAAAGTGCTTTCTTATCTATGATTGAATTTTATTCTGGAAATGACTTCATAAGTCAGATAAGGGGGTAAGTGATAACAGATAAGTGGGTTAAGTGGTTGAAGTTACTGGATTATGATTAGTCACCTTTCAAATTACAGCAGGACCTGGTGGTAGAACCTCAATTTTGCTACAACTAACTTTGAGTTTTATTTGTTACATAATTACATTACCTTATTGTAGAGGTGTTTATCAGTGTTCATCTTTTGCCTTTTTAAGGACCCTTGTGACCCCAAGAGCAGCCGTAAGTCAAAAATGTATGTCATTAGATAATACTGGATGGGTTGAGTGAGGAGGGAGAGGGCCCAGAGTGTTTCCTGGTAAGGCTACAGTGTGGGAGTACTGGGAAACAAAGAGAGCTTATGGGCAATCAGGAACTGAAATAGATTCACTCAGGCTGAAGTGATGAAGGGAGGCCGAGAGTAGCAGATGTGGCCCAAGGCACTGAAGAGGATAGGGAGTCTTTAAGGTGTGTTAAGATGTATATGATGTACCTTTAGAAAAAACTGTTTATTAAATGATTTAATTCAGTTCTTTTGCTTTAACTTTGAGGAAAGTAAGGATCTCGGAGGTTAGGTAACTTACTGAAGGCCACAAATCAAATCCATAGCAGATGGTTCAATACCTGACGTCACTCAGTGGGTTAGGGATCTGGCGTTGCCTTGAGCTGTGGTGTAGGTTGTAGATGTGGCTCAGATCTGACGTGGCTCTGGTGTAGGCCGGCAGCTGTAGCTCCAATTCGACCCCTAGCCTGGGAACCTCCATATGCCGTGGGTGTGGCCCTAAAAAACAAAATTAAATCTCTGTCCCCAGTTCCGAATATTCTTATCGATGCCAACATTTATGGCCCTTCCATTTTCCAGCGTAATTTGAAAGAAGACAAAAATCAACGTGTTTTGCAAGAGCTACATATGATAAGGCCAATGTGATGTTTTAAACCTGCATCAAAAGTGTGCATTTAAAAAATCAAAAAAAAATTAAATAAACTCTTGCATGACAAGATATTTTCCAATCTTCAGCTTTCTCCAAACAATATGATTGTTACTTACAATTTTTGGGCAGTGGTTTAGAGAACAGTTTAGAAGAGACAGGGTAGATCACAGTGCCTCTGTAAACTTCATTCTTTGTCCTGAGGGGTTCCATTGTGAGATGTTATGATCCTCTACCCATAAACACTTGTGGCTCCCAGAATGTTGATTACATGTCTAAGAGACATATACAGATAAAACATTTATATATATGTCTTGATTTGGAAATAATTTAAAAACTCTAAATTTGAGGCCTTTTAACCCAGAGTGCTGACCCTCTCGCAGCTCTCCTTTGATAATAGATTCTTTCCTAAAGTACTGGGAACAAGGGTTTTACTCTATGCATTGGCACTTGCGTCTCTCACCTCTGTCCACATGCACATCAAGATGAGATATGTTCTGTCACCTGCCAGAAAGACGAAGATCATTCTAGGACAATAGATGTGGGGCAGGTTACACTTGATAGGCAGACACATGTAAACTCTGTAAGTATAACATTCTTAATTTTGGGACAGCCATAATTCCAGAGATCTGGCACTTCAGTGGGAACCCAAGAACTTATTAGTCAGATTGAAACTATCTGATTTCTTTGGCATAACTACAAATAATGCTTTGTATCTTTTATATTTATGTTTTCAAGGTACTCCAAAATTTATTAGATCATTATTTGACTTTAAGATATCAAGGAGAAAAGTAAAAATCTGGGCATTCCTCTCTTCTCTTTGCTAGGTCTGAAGTAACTGTCAGCATACCAAAGGACAGAGAACAAGTAAAGTTGTTTCTATGGTTTTCTTTCTACAACCCAATAAAGCATTATGTAATATTTATTTATTTATTGTCTTTTTGCTATTTCTTGGGCCACTCCTACGGCATATGGAGGTTCCCAGGCTAGGGGTCGAATCAGAGATGTAGCTGCCAGCCTATGCCAGAGCCACAGCAACGCAAGATCTGAGCCGCGTCTGCGACCTACACCACAGCTCACGGCAATGCCGGATCCTTAACCCCCTGAGCAAGGGCAGGGATCGAACCTGCAACCTCATGGTTCCTAGTCAGATTCGTTAACCACTGCGCCACGATGGGAACTCCATATTATGTAATATTTAGATATCATCTGCCCCACTTCTCAGCCTTCTGGTGGTGAGCTTTTTTTTTTTTTTTTATTAATCAACAAATTTATTACATTTATAGTTGTGCAATAATCATTACAATCCAATTTTATAGGATTTCCATCCCACAACCCCAGTGCATCCTCCTGCCCCCAAACTGTCTCATTTGGAAACCCTAAGTTTTTCAAAGTCTGTGAATCAGCATCTGTTCTGCAAAGAAGTTCATTGTGTCCTTTTTTTAGATTCCACATGTCAGTGAAAGCATTGGATGTTGGTGTCTCATTGTCTGACTGACTTCACTTAGTGTGATAATTTCTAGGTCCATCCATGTTGCTAAAAATGCCAGTATTTCGTTCTTTTTAATGGCTGAGTAATATTCCATTGTGTATATGTACCACATCATCTTGATCCACTCCTCTGTCAATGGACATTTAGGTTGTTTCCATGTCTTGGCTATTGAAAATAGTGCTGCAATGAACATCAGAGTATATGGGTTTTTGCAAGTCATGGAGTTCTCTGGATAGATGCCCAGGAGTGGGATTGCTGGATCCAAAGGTAGTTCTATTTTTAGTTTTCTGAGGAATCTCCATATTGCTTTCCACAGTGGTTGCACCAATTTACAATCCCACCAGTGGTGTAATAGGGTTCCTTTTTCTCCACCCCCTCTCCAGCACGTCTTGTTTGTAGACTTTTGGATGATGGCCGTTCTGGCTGGTGTAAGGTGGTAGGTACCTCATTGTGGTTTTGCATTTCTCTAATGATGAGTGATGTTGAACATCTTTTCATGTGTTTTTTGGCCATCTGAATGTCTTCTTTGGAGAACTGTCTGTTTAGATCTTCTGCCCATTTTTCAATGGGGTTGTTTGGTTTTTTGGTATGGAGGTGCAGAAGGTGTTTATAAATTTTGGAGATTAATCCCTTGTCAGTCGATTCACTTGCAAAGATGTTCTCCCATTCTGTGGGTTGTCTTTTCGTGTTGTTTAGGGTTTCCTTTGCTGTGCAGAAACTTTGAAGTTTGAGTAGATCCCATTTGTTTATTTTTGTTTTTCTTGTCAATACTCTAAGAGGTGGATCTGAGAAGATGTTGCTGTCGTTTATGTCAGAGAGTGTTTGGCCTATGTTTTCCTCTAGGAGTTTGATAGTGTCTGGCCTTATATCGAGGTCCTTAATCCATATGGAGTTTATTTTTGTGTATGGTGTTAGGGAGTGTTCTAATTTCATTCTTTTACATGTGGCCATCCAGTTTTACCAGCCGTCCAGTTTTCACTTATTGAACAAGCTGTCTTTTCTCCATTGTATGTTCTTGCCTCCTTTGTCATGGATTAGTTGGCTGTAGGTGCATGGATTTAATTCTGGGCTTTCTGTCCTGTTCCACTGATCTATATGTCTGTCTGTGCCAGTACCATATGGTTTTGATGATTGTTGCTTTGTAGTGTAGTCTGAAGCCCGGGATCCTGATTCCTCCAGCTCCATTTTTCTTTTTCAGGATGTCTTTGGCTATCTGGGTCTTTTGTGATTCCAAACAAACTTTGAAATATTTTGTTTGAGTTCTGTGAAAAATGTCCTTGGTAATTTGCTAGGGATTGCATTGAATCTGTAGATTGCCTTAGGTAGTATATTCGTTTTGATAATATTAACTCTTCCAATCCAAGAGCATGGTATATCTTTCCATCTATTTGTGTCATCTTTGATTTCTTTCATCAGTGTCTTATAGTTTTCAGAGTACAGGTCTTTTGTCTCTTTAGGTAGGTTTACTCCTAGGTATTTTATTCTTTTGGATGTGATGGTAAATGGGATTGCTTCCCTAATTTCCTTTTTGCTCTTTCATTGTTAGTTTATAGAAATGCCATCGATTTCTGTGTATTAATTTTGTGTCCTGTGACTTTGCCAAATTCGTGGATGAGCTCTAACAGTTTTCTGGTAGAGTCTTTAGGGGTCTCTAGGTATAGTATCATGTCATCTGCAAATAGTGATAGTTTTATTTCTTCCTTTCCAACCCAGATTTCTTTTGTCTCTTTCACTTCTCTGACTGCTGTGGCTAGGAATTCCAAAACTATGTTGAAGAGTAGTGGGGAGAGTGGACATCCTTGTCTTGTTCCCGATCTCAGTAGGAATTCTTTCAGCTTTTCACCATTGAGAATGATGTTCACTGTGGGTTTGTCATATATGGCCTTTATCATGTTGAGATATGTTCCCTCTATGCCCACTTTCTGAAAGGTTTTTAATCAGAAATGGGTGTTGGATTTTGTCAAAGGCTTTTTCTGCATCAAATGAGAGGATCATATGGTTTTTATTCTTCAGTTTGTTAATGTGGTGTATCACACTGATGGATTTGCGGATATTGAAGAACCCTTGCATCCCTGGGATAAATCCCACCTGATCATGATGTACAATCCTTTGAATGTAATGTTGGATGTGGTTTGCTAGTATTTTGTTAGGATTTTTGCATTTGTGTTCATTAGTGAAATTGGCCTGTAGTTTTCTTTTTTTGTGGTATCTTTGTCTGGTTTTTGTATCAGGGTGATGGTGGCCTCATAGAATGAGTTTGGGAGTATCCTTCCTCTGCAATTTTTTGGAATAGTTTCAGAAGGATAGGTGTTAGCGCTTCTCTAAATGTTTGGTAGAATTCGCCTGTGAAGCCATCTGGTCCTGGACTTTTGTTTGTTGGATGTTTTTTAGTCACAGTTTCAATTTCAGTTCTTGTGATTAGTCCATTCATCTTTTCTATTTCCTCTTAGTTTAGTTTTGGAAGATTGTAGTTTTCTAAGAATTTGTCCATTTCTTCTAGGTTTTCCATTTTATTGGCGTATAGTTGCATATAGTAATCTCTTATGATCCTTTATATTTCTGTGATGTCCATTGTTACTTCTCCTTTTTCATTTCTAATGTTATTGATTTGAGTCTTCTTTTTTTCTTGATAAGTCTGGCTAAGGGTTTATCAATTTTGTTGATCTTTTCAAAGAACCATCTTTTCATTTCATTGATCTTTTCTATGGTTTCCCTCATTTCTATTTCATTGATTTCTGTTCTGATCTTTATGATTTCTTTCCTTCTATTAACTTTAGGTCTTGTCTGTTCTTCTCTCTTGAGCTGCTTTAGATGTAAAGTTAGCTTATTTATTTGAGCTTTTTCTTGTTTCCTGAGGTGGGCTTGTATTGCTATAAACTTTCCTCTTAGAAGGGCTTTTGCTGCATCCCATAGTTTTTGGAGTGTGGTATCTTTGTTGTCATTTGCTTCTAGGTATTTTTTAATTTCCTCTTTGATTTCTTCAGTGATCCATTAGTTGTTTAGTAGCCTGTTGTTTAGTATCCATGTGTTCGTGTTTTCTGCAGTTTTTTTTTTCTTGTTGTTGATATCCAGTTGTATAGCGTTATGGTTGGAAAAGATGCTTGATATGATTTCATTTTTCTTAAAGTTACCAAGGTTTGATTTGTAGCCCAGGATGTGATCAGTCTTCGAGAATGTTCCATGTGCACTTGAGAAGAATGTGTATTCTGTTGCTTTTGGATGGAATGTCCTATAAATATCTATTAAGTCCATCTGGTCTAATGCTTCATTCAGAGCCTGTGTTTTCTTTTTTCTTTTCTTTTTTCTTTTTTGGTCTTTTTGCTATTTCTTGGTCTTGGGCCACTCCCGCAGCATATGGAGATTCCCAGGCTAGGGGTCCAATCGGAGCTGTAGCCACCGGCCTACACCAGAGCCACAGCAACGCGGGATCCGAGCCGCGTCTGCAACCTACACCACAGCTCACGGCAACGCTGGATCGTTAACCCACTGAGCAAGGGCAGGGACCGAACCCGAAACCTCATGGTTCCTAGTCGGATTCGTTAACCACTGCGCCACGACGGGAACTCCCCTGTGTTTTCTTATTGATTTTCTGTCTGGATGATCTGTCCATTGCTATAGGTGGGGTGTTAAAGTCCTCCACTATGATTGTGTTATTGTTGATTTGTCCTTTTAAGGTTGTTAGCAGTTGCCTTATATATTGTGGTGAATATATGTTGGGTGCATAGATATTTAAAATTGGTATATCTTCTTCTTAGATTGATCCTTTGATCATTATGTAGTGATCTTCCTTGTCCCTTAAAATATTCTTCAATTTAAAGTCTATTTTGTCTAACATGGATGGACCTAGAAACTATCATGCTAAGTGAAATCAGCCATACAATGAGACACAAACATCAAATGCTTTCACTGACATGTGGAATCTGAAAAAAGGACAGACTGAACTTCTTTGAAGAACAGATGCTGACTCACAGACATTGAAAAACTTATGGTCTCCAGAAGAGACAGTTTGGGGGGTGGGGGGATGTGCTTGGGCTGTGGGATGGAAATCCTGTGAAATCAGATTGTTATGATCATTATACAACTACAGATGTGATAAATTCATTTGAGTAATAAAAAATAAAAGAAATAAAGTCTATTTCGTCTGATATGAGTATTGCTACCAGCTTTCTTTTGATTCCCATTTGCATGGAATATTTTCTTCCATCCTCTCACTTTCAATTTGTATGTGTCCCTAGAAGTGAAGTGGGTCTCTTGAAGAGAGCATATATGTGGATCTTGTTTTTGTATCCATTCAGCCAGTCTATGTCTTTTGGTTGGGGTGTTTAGTCCATTAACATTTAAGGTAATTATCGATATGTATGTTCTTATTGCCATTTTATTAATTGCTTTGGATTTGTTTTTGTTGCTCTTTTTTCCTCTTTTCTTCTCTTGTTCTCTCCTCTTCTGGTTTGATAACTATCTTTAGTGCTGTATTTGAACTGATTTTTCTTTGTGTATCAATTGTAGATTTTTGGTTTGCAGTTATTCTGAAGTTTTGATATAAGAGTCTATGTATATATGAGATTGTTTTAAGTTGTTGGTCTTAATTGCAAGTTCATCTCCATTGTCCTGCATTTGTATCCTTTTCTTCACACGATTTCTGATTTTGGTGGCATAATTGTGCATGGATTATTTTGTACCTTTACTGTATATATACCTTTACTGGTGAGCCTTGTCATTTGTGGTATTTTTGTTTCCTGTTGCTGATCTTTTCTTTCCTGCCTAGAGAAGTTCCTTTAGTATTTGTTGTAAAGCTGGTTTAGTGTTGCTGAATTCTCTTAACTTTTTCTTATCTGTGAAGCTTTTGATTTCTCCTTCAAATCTGAATGAGAGCCTTGCTGGGTAGGATAATCTTGGTTGGAAGTTTTTTCCTTTCATCACGTTAAGTATATCATGCCACTCCCTTCTGGCCTGTAGAGTTTCTGCTGAAAAATCTGCCGATAACCTTATTGGGGTTCCCTTGTATGTTACTTGTTTCTTTTCCCTAGCTGCTTTCAAGATTTTCTCTTTGTCTTTAATTTTGGTCAGTTTGATTAATATGTGTTTTGGTGTATTCCTCCTTGGGTTTATTTTATATGGTACTTGTTGTACTTCCTGGATTTGAGTGAGTGTTTCCTTTCCCAAGTAAGGGAAGTTTTTGGCTATTACCTCTTCGAGTATTTTTTCTGTGCCCTTCTCTCTCTCTTCTCCTTCTGGCACCCCTATAATATGGATGTTGGTGCATTTAACATTGTCCCAGAGTTCTCTGAGATTCTCTTCATTTGTTTTCAATCTTTTTTCTCTTTTCTGTTGCATCCGTAATTTCAAGTAATTTGTCCTCCACCTCACTTATTCATTCTTCTGCCTCCTGTAGTCTGCTGTTGGCTGCTTCTAGTGAATTTTTTATTTCAGTTATTATATTTTGCATCTCGTCTTGCTTAAATTTTATATCTTGTATTTCTTTGCTCAGTGTTTCCTGTAAGTTATGTATCTTTGCCTCCAGTTTATTTCCAATGTCCTGCATCATCTTCAGCATCAACAGTCTAAAGTCTTTTTCCTGGAGGCTGAGAATCTCCTCATTACTTAGCTGATTATCTGGAGTTTTTTCTTTCTCCCTCTTCTGAGTTATAGTTCTCTGTCTTTGCATTTTTATAGGTGTTTGGTGTAGTGACCTTTTTATAGATAATAGAGCTGTAGCCTCTCTTACTTTTGGTGTCTGCCCCCCTTGTGGCTGAAGTTGGTATGGGGGGCTTGCTCTAGGCTCCCTGATGAGAGGGGCTGATGCTTGCCCACTGGTAGGTTAAGCTGATTCTTATCCCTCTGGTGGGTGGGGCTTTGTCTCTGGGGGAGATTAGAGGCAGCTGTGTGCCAGTGGGGGGGGGGCGTGGTCTTTAGGCAGCCTGTTTTCTGATCTGCAGGGCTGTGATCCCACCTGGATTGTTTTTTGCCCTGGGGCTTCTCAGTGCTGATGGGTAGGGCCAGATTTTCCCAAAATGGCACTTCCAGAGAAATGCATGTTGATGAAGATTCCCAAGAGTTTTACTTCCAATGTCCTTCCCCCTCAACAAGCCACATTCACCCCTGGTTTCCCAGGGGTCCTCCAAGAACCATAGTCAGGTTTGACCCAGATTGCTATGGAGACTTTGCTTTGCTCTGGGACCCAGTGAACGTGAAAGTCTGTGTGTGCCTTTTAAGAATGGGGTCTCCGTTTCCCCCAGTCCTGTGGAGCTCCTGCGCATAGCCCCACTGGCCTTCAATGCCAGATGCTCCAGGGGCTCTTTCTCCCAGTGCCAGATCCCCACACTTGGGAGTTTGATGTGGGGCTCAGAACTCTCACCCCTGTAGGTGAGTCTCTGTGAACCAGTTACCTTCCAGTCTGTGGGGCTTCCCACCTGGGAGGTATGGGGTTGCTTATATCGAATAATCACCCCTCCTAACTCTTGATGTGGCCTCTTTGTCTTCTGGAGTAGGATATCTTTTTGAAGGTTTCTGGTCCATTTGGTTGAAGATTGCTCAGCATTTAGTTGTAAATTTTGTTGTTTTTAGCAGAGAAGTTGAGCTCCAGTCCTTCTATTCCACCATCCTGGTGGTGAGCTTTTTGTACCAATGCCTGTGAAACTGTGGAATCCCTAAGATGAAGAATAGCTGTGGATTTGCCTGCAGCTAATTACCAAGCCTCATGGGCTTGACATTGCAGTGCTTCAGAGTGGGAGGTGTTCTGTGTTCTTTAATAACTTTCTCAGTGCTTGAAATGAATAGCCATTATGTTATCTCTGGCAGAGAACACTGATTTTCCTCATATTCCTTTTGGTGATGGATTCTCTGTAGTCAACTTGGCAGTACAGCCACACACTAAATTTCTCAAACTCTCCTTTACCTGTGTTTGGCCACATGACTGCATTATATCCAGTGGGATATGAATATGGGTAGAACTCCCGCACCATATTTAAAAAAATTTTTAAGTAAAAAACTTATGCAATTTTAAAGGTTTCTTTTCATTTACAGTTATTATAAAGTGTTGGCTGTATTCTTTATGTTGTACAGTACATCCTTGAGCATATCTTACACCCAGTAGTTTGTACCTCCCACTCTCCCACTACTACACCCCCCCACTGGTAACCACTGGTTTGTTCTCTATATCTGTGAGTTTGCTTCTTTTTTGTTATATTTATTAATTTTTTTTTTGTCTTTTGTTGTTGTCGTTGCTATTACTTGGGCCGCTCCCGCGGCATATGGAGGTTCCCAGGCCAGGGGTTGAATCGGAGCTGTAGCCACCGGCCTACGCCAGAGCCACAGCAACGTGGGATCCAAGCCGCGTCTGCAACCTACACCACAGCTTGCGGCAACGCCGGATCCTTAACCCACTGAGCAAGGGCAGGGACCGAACCCGCAACCTCATGGTTCCTAGTCAGATTCGTTAACCACTTCGCCACGACGGGAACTCCCTGTTGTATTTTTTAGATTGTACATATAAGTGAAATTATAGATAAAGAGTATTTATCTTTCTCTGACTATTTCACATAGCATAATGCCCTCCTATTTCATCCATGTTGCTGTAAATGGCAGAATTTCATTTGTTTTTATGGCTGATTTGTATTCTATTGTAGCCACACCATATTTTTTGAAGAAAGATGCTTTCCATCTACTTCTCTTTTCCTGTTTCTATGGGCTGGAACACAGATGGGATGGTGGTGAGCCAGCCATGACCATGCAGGTGAGACAACCAACCTATAAGAACATAGAAAAGCAATAAATGGAGTGGACAATAAGAATGAGTGAACCTGAGTCATGAGTGGTTTTGAAAGCAGAATTACTACTTAGATCAACAGAAAGATAGGTGATGATGGTGATGATGATGATGTTGATGGTGATGTTCTCTCTTGGATCACCTACACATCTCTGGATTGTTATATTTTATTTTGTTTAAGTTATTATATTTTGGGGTCTCTTTGTTGCTGTAGTTTAGCAATAAAAACTTATGTAAACATCATTGAAATTTCTTTACATTGCTCAAGATTCCAGGGGACAGATTTTTTTTTTCCCATTCATCTTCCTTATTAAAATGACAAGCAAGTAAAATTTTGGACATAGAAGTTTCATTATATTTTGGTGTGTTACATATTCCCTTACCTTCTTTTACTTTGTTGCAATATGTATAGATATATTTCTTTTGGAAAAATATGTTTGGAGTGAGAAATTGAGTATACAAAGTGAACAGTGGCCACGCTGTATATAAAATGACCCACAACCTGCAGCAAACTTTCCAGGTTATCCCCCTTTATCTACAATAAATAGCCTAGCTAGCCAGTCTGCTCTGAGTCAGGTTTGTAGGAAGTCACACTAATGTCTCTACTGATAATACAGGAAGCTAAACAATAAATTGTTTAACAGTTGCCCTACATTGGCTAGGACTTGATTAGTAACTGACAGATTCTCTGATTTTTGTTCCCACTTCCAATTTAGAATCAACCAGAGAAGGCTCAATATGCTTCCCTAGCCAATCACATAGGGATGCCCTGTTTCTAGTTAGCCCACCTCCAGCTTCCCCAAGCCAACAGAACACCCATCAGGACATACCTGTACCCTTCTCTTTTTTCCCACTGTAAAGCTTTCCAATTGTGCCTGTCTTTAAGTCTTTACCAAAACCTAAGTGACAGTGGCTGATTCCTTTTCTATAGCAAGCTCTGAACAAATAGCTATTGCTTAGTCTCACTTGATTGGTATTCATCTACTTCCTCAAGAAGCTTACAGAATTACACTCTTAGAACATCTTTTATAAGCAACTCCATCTTTTTCCCAAGACAGAAAATTTTGTATCCAAACTTATAAAGGCTCTAGAAGAGTTTTCCAAGGGTCTTCTGAGTGTCCTTGAAATGATTCCTGGAACTGTGTGGTTCTTCTGAGTCTTGATCCAATCACAGTTCCGGTTTCCAGAACTTGAATCAGCAGTGGTGACAGTAAGCTCTCTGTATTCACAAGGGGCCCTTTTATTTCCTGGCCATGCCTCCAACATTGCTGACCAGGGCAGCTTTCACTAAAAAATGACTTTAGGTACAACAAAGCTATATTTCCAGACTCATAAGCTGTGTATGCATAGCACTAAGTCAAGTGAAAGTTTAGCATGGGTGGTTCCTGTTAATTTGATTAATATAGACAGAAAATAGGATAATTCAAGAGAAAATCAAAATAGACTTAGGCAGTTTTATTTGGATTTGACTTTTTAATTTATGTAATTATCTAGTACCAGAACTCAGTTTGCTTTGTGCTCATTAGCCACAGACTTGAGATTAATTTATTATTTTAAAACGTTGTCTAGATCTTGCATCCATGATGTAGAGACTCACTCTTTCTCCTGCAGCAACTCTTGTTTCTTTGTCATCTCTTCCTTCTTTGCTCTTCCTGCACCTCACATTTCCCTTTTCCTTAGGACCCAGAAGGATGCTGTATAGCCTCTTGTGTCTAGCTCTAGGCCATCTTCAGCCTAAGCACAAAAATTCCACATGTCATCTGGCCTTTCTCAAAAACTTCAGTTTGCATTCAGTTGTTCTTTTGCCAGCCATTCTGGTCTATGTATAATATTCCCTAAGTGTCCTCATGGGAGAAGAGGTGGCTTATTGAAGAAAGGATGTGCAGATTTTTTAGTCCTTGGGCCAAATTCCATTATAATCACCATCAGAACAGTTGAGAATTTTTGCATTTGGAGAAAACTGGTTTCAACTCTGGGTTTTGCACTTATTGTATGACCTTGGACTTGACCTCTCTGGAAGTTAAGTAAAGAAAATTTCTCTTTAAGAAAGTTGTCCAGGAGTTCCTATTGTGGCTCAGTGGGTTAGGAATCTGACTAATATACATGAGGATGCAGGTTTGATCCCTGGCCTCAATCAGTAGGTTAAGGATCTGGTGTTGCTGTGAGCTGTGGTATAATTCACAGACAGGGCTTGGATCTAGCATTGCTGTGGCTGTGGTGTAGGCTGGCAGCTGCAGCTCCAGTCTGATGCCTAGCCTGGGAAGTGCCATATGCCATGGGTGAGGGCCTAAAAAGACAAAAAAAAAAAAAAAAAGAAAGTTGTCCAGATCCTGTAGAGAAAAAATACCCTTCATCTTGCATTCCTGTTATTTCTTGCATTCTCTTCCTTCTTTCATCTTTCTATACCTCATATATTCTTGTTTGCAGTGCTCCAGATCCAGAAGCATGCCCTTTAGCCCGTATCTTCATCTGTAAAATAACCTTAATAGAAACGGTGTGATTAGGAGTTCCCATCATGGCACAGAGGAAACGAATCCAACTAGGAACCATGAAGTTGTGGGTTCGATCCCTGGCCTCACTCAGTGGGTTAAGGATCCAGCGTTGCCGTGAGCTGTGGTGTAGGTCACAGACACAGCTCGGATACTGAGTTGCTATGGCTCTGGCATAGGTCAGCAGCAACATCTCTAATTAGAACCCTAGCCTGGGAACCTCTATATGCCACGGGTGTAGCCCTATAAAGACAAAAGACAAAAAAAAAAAAAAGAAAGAAATGTTGTGATTAAACAATTTAATAGGTACACCTGGCACCTAATAAGTGCCCAACAGCTCCTGTATGACATTATGTGCATCATAATATCATATATATGATATATATATACACATATCATATATATATACACACATACACACACACATACACATATGTATACTCAAAATCAAATGAATATATCAAATGAATATAATCCATAAACATAAGATTTTGTTAATTAAAATGATCACATTCCATAAACATTTATTATAGTAGTTGCTGTATCATCATGAAAAGGAGTGTCATATAAAAAATATTTTTAAAATTTAAAACCAGAGTTCCCGTCGTGATTCAGTAGTTAACGAATCCAGCTAGAAACCATGAGGTTGCGGGTTCAATCCCTGGCCTCGCTCAGTGGGTTAAGGATCCAGCGTTGCCATGAGCTGTGGTGTAGGTCACAGACATAGCTTGGATCCCATGTTTCTGTGGCTGTGGTGTAGGCCAGTGGCTACTGCTCCTATTTGACCCCTAGCCTGGGAACCTCCATATGCCATGGGTGCGGCCCTAAAAAAGACAAAAAAAAAAAAAGACAAAAAATAAAATTTAAAATCTTCTCTTGTAACTTTGGAAAGAAGAAAGCCCGGCCCTGGAGACGAGTTGTGGTGTGAGTTCCTATTGCGGGAAGAAATGGGACTTTGTTATGGGAATCTCTGGGCCACCAGGGGGCAGTAACAGGTACTCAGATGCAAAGCCAACAGTGCTCAGAAAGGCAAGGCAAGTATTGTGCCTCCTCTTCAAAGGAATCTAGGATTGGTCCTAATCCCACACTACTTATTGCCTAAAGTTCACACAGCTTTCTCTGGGACGCTCTACAATCTATGGTTGGGAACCAACAAGCTGTTGCCTCAGTCTGTTCACTTGTTATGTTTATGTATAAATTAGGACACGAAAAGACTTTTTTGAACCAAAATCTTATTCTTCCTTTTACTTTTTTTCTTTGTCAAATCTCTTCCTTCAGGTAACCACAGTATCAGGTACAAAAGAAGTAAATATTCAATTTTGGGTCCTGAGGTAGGGCACATGTCTTGCTGAAGACACCAAATTTTTAGGGCACACACACACACACACACACACACACATACAAAGCTGCAGACTCAGGGCCAGCCATTCTTGATGTGCAGTCCTTGTGTTGTCTAAGAGCTGTCATGATGGCTAAACTTTTAAAATGTCCTCTCTTGGGAGTTCCCGTCATTGCTCAGCTGTAACGAACCTGATTAGTATCCATGAGGATGCAGGATTGATCCCTGGCTTTGCTCAGTGGGTTAAAGATTCAGCGTTGTTGTGAGCTGTGCATAGGTCACAGTCGCAGCTCAGAACCCCAGTTGCTGTGGCTGTGGTGTAGGCTGGCGGCTACAACTCTGATTCCACCCCTAGCCTGGGAACTTCCATATGCTGTGGGGGCGGCCTCTCTCTTGCTGTTAATAGGAGATTGTCATTTACACTCTTGACAGGTGACAAATGATCCTTGGAGGATTGATTTTTTTTTTTCTGATAGAGGATTGATTTTTTTATCTAGCTCTGCTCCAAGCCAATGGAAACTTCCATTGCACCTCAATATTCCTCATTTCTGGTCCTTGCTTCGCTTACCTTAATTTGTTGCTGTGCAACTGAAGGCTCCCTGTCATTTACCTAATATCTGATAGCAGTTCTCCAGTTAATCACATGCCTGATAACTTGTAGTGGTTTTCTGTTACAGCCTGATGCCAGGCAGGATATTTCAACCTCCCCTAGCAGCCAGGTGTTAAATGGCCTTATTTAAGATTATCATAGATGGATTGAGGCAAATACTACATGGATTTTTGTGTGTGTGTGTCCTAAGAAAAGGTGGTAATGGTGCTAATTACAAAGTATCGTGGAAGGGACTTTTTGGAAATCATTATAGGGAAAGAGATGCTATGCGTTAAAGTTATTATCAGTGCTACAGATTATTTTTGGCTGATGGTAAGACATAATAAGAGTGCAACCTTTGGATAGTGGATATTCAGGTTCACAGCAACTCAGTGTTTACAACCTGCTATCATTAGAGAAGGCTATTTACTTGTCCTTGTGCTGTAGGAAAGGTAAAATCATAGTTACTCTAGGAGAAAGTAATAATTACACTTGTAGTTTGTCAACATTAGAACAGAAGTAGCACCATTCATTTCTTCCTGGATGAGAAACTGCTGAATAAACACCTAGGACTGCAGTGTAAAGTCTAATGCTAGCCCTGTTCACATCTAAGCTGTTTAACCTGCAACATGTACAATTTGAACTAAAAAATCTGATGAAAACTTCCTATTCTACATCTACCATCAAGAAAATTAAAAAGTTTATTTATATATGGTCAAAGGCACGGGATGGTAGGTCTACTGTTTGCGGTAATGTAACATGTTATGGTCCTGGTGATTTGTGGTTGTGGATAAAAACAACTTTCTAGGGAAACAATTTTATGTTCCAATAAGACAACCTTCTACTAAAACAACTTTTGCCAAGTCTCCCCATTACTTAACATGCTGCATCATTATCAAAGCAGCAGTTGGTACAAGTTTAGGCAAGAAGGAAAAATGTCATTGAATTCTTTAAAAATTCAGGTTATGATTGAAAAGAAGATGGAGGAGGTAAAAAATAAGGGTTTGGGCTTAAGTCAGCAGGAATTTTAATTCTACTAGAGTGTAAAACTTTCTATCTCTGGTTTTAACTCACTCAGGGAAACTGAATTTTTATAGACAGTACAGAGAAACACTTTCAGTTCTCCCCGCCATGTGACTCTGCTTATTTCTATTTAAAGGTTGCTGTTAGTAATACAGTAAGAGACTTAAACAGAGATGTTAATAAAGAATGCAATAAGAGTTGTATAGATGGGGAAATTTTAATTGTATTTCCTCCACTTTCTCCAAAGGTAGTGTTGTTAAGTGGATTTTGAGACATTGATTTTAGGAAATATCTTTTTCTCACTTGAAAAGTTCACATATGAAAAACTTTATGTTCATCCTTGCAGAAGAACTATAAAGTGATCTGTTGAAATCCCTTAGGCCCAGTTTCCTTATCTGTAAAATGAGGGTGTTTGACTAACAGCCTCTAATGCCTCTTTTAGCTCTAACTTTTTTTTGGGGGGGGGGTCATTGCACCAGCGGCATATGAAAGTTCCCAGGCTAGGGGTCTAATCAGAGCTGCAGCTGCAGGCCTACACCACAGCCACAGCAACAGAAGAGCCAAGCTGCACCTGTAATCTACAGCATGGCTCACAGCAATGCCGGATCCTTAACCTCTGAGTGGGGTTAGGGATCAAACCTGCATCCTCATGCATACTAGTCAGGTCTGTTACTGCCAAGCTACAACAGAAACTCATCTTTTAGCTCTAACTTTTATGTGCCCTCCATAGACAATATTTTTCTTCATCTGCATCTCTTAGGGTATGCTTCAATTTTTTAATAGAAAATAAAGAAATAAAATAGAATATATTAAATAAATAATTCAATGATATTTCTTGGCAAATTTAGAAAACTTAAGGACGGGGTATAAATTCAATATTTTGAAGATGTATAACTGACATCTTTTTAAAGAATAAATTAAAATCCAACAATCTGTAGGACTCGCTGCATTTCCTTTTATGATATATAGTATAAACCATGGCTCTTCTAGGCAGACAAAAATAGAATTAGATTCAAGCTCAGAACATTTCATTCCTTAGGAACACTCTAAAGAAGGAAAAGCTAAGTTGGACTGGAGCAATTTGAGAACATTTCTTCAGAATAGTATAAGGTATTTTGACTATTTGAATTGTTGGCTTAAAACCAAATCCCAAACTGAAATTAAATTTTGGAAAATAATCCTGGAAGACAGATTCTGCAATTACATGAGGGTCAAATTTAAGAATGCCTTGACAATTCAAGAATAGTTATAGATACACATAGACTTGGGGAAAATAGGCGAGGGATTATGGCTTGTCTCTGGAGGAGATAATCTCAATACGTTGTATTAGAAATTGTTTTTGCTTATGATTTTTGGAAAGAAGACAAATAACCCATCAGAAAAAAAAAATACTCTGCTTTTCTAGGAAGTCACACCTTGCTAATGCCTTTAAATCAAACGTTCTTAAACTGTTGTTCATGGATGCAGCAACTGATGTATCAGTAGTTTAGGGGAAATGCACATGAATCCCCTGATATTATGCTCAAAATACACATTTGCATTTTTTAATGGGGGAAAGATCAGTAGTTTTAGTAGATTGTTAAAAGAGACTTGCATTCCTTCAAATTTCAAGAAGCTGCTCAGAATGATTATTTGGAATGTTGTTCCTATCTTTGGATCTAGGGATGCTTTTGGATTCTTATTTTTTTTTGTCTTTTTTCTTTTTAGGGCCGCATTTGTAACATATGGAGTTTCCCAGGCTAGGGGTCTAATCGGAGCTGTAGCCATTGGCCTATGCCACAGCCACAGCAACTTGGGATCCGAGCCACATCTGCGACCTACACCACTGCTCGTGGCAATGCCAGATCTTTAACCCAATGAGCAAGGCCAGGGATCGAACCTGCAACCTCATGGTTCCTAGTTGGATTTGTTTCCATGGCGCCATGACGGGAAATCCGCTTTTTGATTTTAATGTCCCCTGAATGTTGGTAACTGGAGGAAATATTAGAACATTTTCATTTCTTTCTTTTGTCTTTTTGCCATTTCTTGGGCCGCTCCTACGGCATATGGAGGTTCCCAGGCTAGGGGTCGAATCGGAGCTGTAGCTGCTGGCCTACACCAGAGCCACAGCAATGAGGGATCTGAGCTGCGTCTGTGACCTACACCACAGCTCACGGCAATGCCGGATCCTTAACCCACTAAGCAAGGCCAGGGATCGAACCCGCAACCTCATGGTTCCTAGTCGGATTCGTTAACCACTGCGCCATGACGGGAAACTCCTAGAACATTTTCTATCACACATTTAGGGAAATTTTGCCTGTCACTGGAATGTCAGAAAATAGCAACAGGAAGACCAGACTGGAAAACAGCACTCAAAGACACCCTTCAAAAAAGGATGGAGCAGTGGGGGCCAACAAAACAAAAGAATGAAATCCTTCCCTGAACTATAGAGAAGAACTTCTGGAACTCAGGATTGACTTCATGAGGGAAATTTAGCTTCTCATTTCAGCATCGCACATTAGCTATGTCTGTTTTCTTATTTGTGAGATGGAAACACTTATATATTAGTAGTCTGGCTTCACTAGAATGAGAAATTCCACATAAGGAGATCTTTCGGATAACTGGAGCATAGTTCTTTCAACACCAAATGATGTATATTTTAACCACTTGTGATGGAATCCAAGTATTTTGTCCTCTAAAGCCAACTAAACAAGACAACAATAATGATAACAACACCTGACATTTATGTGCTTACTGTGTCCCAGGTGCTAGTCTAAGCATTTAGTATGTATTCTATCACTTAACCCTAGCAATCACCCCACAAGATAGGTTGTGATAGGTCCATTTCAAATATAAAAAACCTGAGGCACAGTCATAAAACAACTTACCTAAGATTGTACAATCAGGAAGTAGTGGAGCTGAGATGAAAACTGAGGGTCTAGTTCCTAAGCTGTGCTCTAAAGCACAATGCCAAAGTGAATGTCAACTAATGTCTCTGTGATCCCTTGGGGCTCTCCTGATCTCATTACTACTGGGGAGTATCGTATTATCCTCAAGAAAATTAAGTAACTCAGATTACTGAGTAGTTTGAGTTATTTTTTCTCTTTATCTCTTTCTCTTCATCCTGCCCTGTGTCTGACTTCATCTGTAATATCTCATTACTATCACTTTGCCTGACCATAGTTGTGCCACCCTTACTTACCTCTTCTACTTTTCTAATTAGCATCTTTAGGAATCTGGCAAGTTGGACAGCCATGACCATTAGATTTGTAATTGAAGTTTAAGTAACAAGGCTCCAAGTGAGCATTGGGGCCATTGCTATGAATACGGTGCGTCATAGACCCTTTTAAGACAAAGACCTTCAAAGGACCTAAGGAACTGCCTCACAGATCCTCCCCATTAAACAATAGGGCTTCTAAGAATCTTAAGGGTGTTGTTTTGTAGGAACTTCACAGGGAACCCAAGGTAGAGAGGAATTATCTTAAAGAGATTTTAGAGTATGATTTTTATACAGTACAGCTTATAAATTGATATACAAAAAGCCCACAAAATTTTAAAATTCAGCTTGAACTGAAATGACCAGAAGCAGTACCACATGAAGCAAGCTTTGGACCCTTTGATTATCTACAGCCAGAAACTTCTACAGGCCAAGAAAACGTCTCAACTTAGCTGAAAATATAGGCTAATTCAGTGGGAAAAAACCCCAAAGAAATGACTCAGAACTAAGACCCCAGAGGATCTTAGTTAGTCTCATGGGGCAGTACTGGGTCTTAATCAAGGAATTAGCAACAGAGTTGTCTGCGAGGCTTACAGCATTGGGTACACCAATGCCTGCTGTGCACCTGTCATTTTTTTTTTTTTTCTTTTTGAATGAGCTATCCATAGCAGTTACCCTAAAACTCTCCCACCTTTGCATGTTGGGTACATGTAGGACAGGTAACTTGTCTCTTTAAGTCACAGATATTCAGATAGGAAAAACACTAAACAATCTGTTTCTCAAGAACCATACACAAGTAACATCATTTAGACCTGGATCTAATTTAGATGGTAAGATCCTAGCTCTTGAGCCTAATGCCACAGTGGGATGAAACTGTTGACGAGTTTTTGGAGAGAGTGAGCATATTTTGCAAGTAGGAAGGATGTAAGTTGTGGCCAGAGGGCAAACCGTGACACGTTTTATATTTCAGAAATGGACGCAAAATATTTTATACTCAGAAATATTCTTCTAGAACCTTACCACTCCCCCATGAGGACATGTGGTTTCCCACTGAATCAGGATGACTTGTGACTCATCTGTAATGACGAGAATGTGGCAGAAGTGAGGCTTTGTGCATGGCTGGGTCACAGAGGGCCATGCATCTTTTTCCTTGTTCACTAAAATACTTTCTCTGGAAGCCTTCAGCTACCCCCATAAACAATCCAGCTGTTTTAAGACCATCATGCTATGAGGAAGCCTAAACTAGTCCATACTAGAGACCACATCGAGAGGCTCTGAGACTACATGAAGAGGGAGAAGAGGCTGATCAGACTTCTCACCCCTTATTGTTTGGGCACCAGTCATCATCTACCTACAACTGCATGAGAAATCACAAATCAGGATCTGCCAGCTGAACCCTTCCTAAATTCCAGAGCACACAGAGAGATGATAAGATAATTGTTGTTGTTTTAATCAGCCAAGTTTTGGGGTGACTTTTGTAGCAATAGACAGTAATCTTTGGGAAAACTTGCTCTAGAAATAGAAACAGCAATGTAAAAGAAAGAATCCAAAAGTAGAGCTGATAATCGAATTACATATAGGCATGGTGTACTAGCTGATTGACTGGATATTAATTCTGGTTATTCTGTTTCTTTGCCATGCCAGCCATTGAATATTTTGAGTGTATTTCCTATGTATATTATGTTTATGGAAATATTGTTTTTAGTGCTGCTCCTTTCCCCTACATTCCCTTCCCCCATGCACCACACTCACATAGAGAGAGAGAGAACGGTTAAAAAAAAAAAAGTGAATATCCATAGGGGAATGGTTAAAAAATGTGTTTCATTCATGCTAGGGAATATCAGATCACTATTTAAAAGACTGAATTGGATTTACATCAGTTGTCCTTGAGAGATATCCAGGACACAGAGTTAGGTCAGTAAAGTAAGTTATGGTTGTTCCCGTCATGGCTGAGTGGTTAACGAATCTGACTAGGAACCATGAGGTTTCGGGTTCGATCCCTGGCCTTGCTCAGTGGGTTAAGGATCTGGCGTTGCCATGAGCTGTGGTGTAGGTCGAAGAGGCGGCCTGGATCCTGCGTTACTGTGTCTCTGGCGTAGGCTGGCGGCTACAGCTCCGATTAGACCCCTAGCCTGGGAACCTCCATATGGCGCAGGTCCGGCCTTAGAAAAGGCAAAAAGGCAAAAAGGCAAAAAAAAAGGAAAAGAAAAGTAAGTTATAGATAAAAATACAGCCCATGATTTATAAAAAATTTCAAAAATTTTGTATTCTATTGTTTGAGCATGGAGAAGTTTGGGAGGATGTATACTACACTAGTAACATGGCTAATCCCAGGAGGTGAGATTAGAAGGAGGATGAAGGAAAGATTATTGCCTTTATATATTGTGTCGTTTCATTTGTTTCAGCAAGGCTTTTGTAATTAAAAAACCCCAATAAAGTGAATTTTGAAGATAAAAAGCAATAAATTCAAGTTGGTTGTTGCCTGTTCTCTGACTTAGGGAGTGTAGGAGAGAGATGATTTATTTGTTTAAAAAATGTATTTGTATTGTTTTCATGGTTTACAATCAGCTTTGATGCTTTTATTATAAAATATATTCTTATAAAACCAAATTAAATATAAAAGCTTAAGATGATTTTTTTATTAAAAATAACTAACTTGTTTTAATCCATAGATTGACAAATCATAAGTGACTGGTTATTATGTCAAATGCACAATGAAAGAGTGCTTTTATTTATTTATTTATTTATTTATTTATTTACTTATTTATTTATTTATTACTCAAATGAATTTATCACATCTGTAGTTGTATAATGATCATAACAGTCTGATTTCACAGGATTTCCATCCCACAACCCCAGTGCATCCTCCCACCCCCCAAACTGTCTCCTCTGGAGACCATAAGTTTTTCAAAGTCTGTGAATCAGCATCTGTTCTGCAAAGAAGTTCATTGTGTCCTTTTTTTAGATTCCACATGTCAGTGAAAGCATTGGATGTTGGTGTCTCATTGTCTGACTGACTTCACTTAGTGTGATAATTTCTAGGTCCATCCATGTTGCTAAAAATGCCAGTATTTCGTTCTTTTTAATGGCTGAGTAATATTCCATTGTGTATATGTACCACATCATCTTGATCCACTCCTCTGTCAATGGACATTTAGGTTGTTTCCATGTCTTGGCTATTGAAAATAGTGCTGCAATGAACATCAGAGTATATGGGTTTTTGCAAGTCATGGAGTTCTCTGGATAGATGCCCAGGAGTGGGATTGCTGGATCCAAAGGTAGTTCTATTTTTAGTTTTCTGAGGAATCTCCATACTGCTTTCCACAGTGGTTGCACCAATTTACAATCCCACCAGTGGTGTAATAGGGTTCCTTTTTCTCCACCCCCTCTCCAGCACGTCTTGTTTGTAGACTTTTGGATGATGGCCGTTCTGGCTGGTGTAAGGTGGTAGGTACCTCATTGTGGTTTTGCATTTCTCTAATGATGAGTGATGTTGAACATCTTTTCATGTGTTTTTTGGCCATCTGAATGTCTTCTTTGGAGAACTGTCTGTTTAGATCTTCTGCCCATTTTTCAATGGGGTTGTTTGGTTTTTTGGTATGGAGGTGCAGAAGGTGTTTATAAATTTTGGAGATTAATCCCTTGTCAGTCGATTCACTTGCAAAGATGTTCTCCCATTCTGTGGGTTGTCTTTTCGTGTTGTTTAGGGTTTCCTTTGCTGTGCAGAAACTTTGAAGTTTGAGTAGATCCCATTTGTTTATTTTTGTTTTTCTTGTCAATACTCTAAGAGGTGGATCTGAGAAGATGTTGCTGTCGTTTATGTCAGAGAGTGTTTGGCCTATGTTTTCCTCTAGGAGTTTGATAGTGTCTGGCCTTATATCGAGGTCCTTAATCCATATGGAGTTTATTTTTGTGTATGGTGTTAGGGAGTGTTCTAATTTCATTCTTTTACATGTGGCCATCCAGTTTTACCAGCCGTCCAGTTTTCACTTATTGAACAAGCTGTCTTTTCTCCATTGTATGTTCTTGCCTCCTTTGTCATGGATTAGTTGGCTGTAGGTGCATGGATTTAATTCTGGGCTTTCTGTCCTGTTCCACTGATCTATATGTCTGTCTGTGCCAGTACCATATGGTTTTGATGATTGTTGCTTTGTAGTGTAGTCTGAAGCCCGGGATCCTGATTCCTCCAGCTCCATTTTTCTTTTTCAGGATGTCTTTGGCTATCTGGGTCTTTTGTGATTCCAAACAAACTTTGAAATATTTTGTTTGAGTTCTGTGAAAAATGTCCTTGGTAATTTGCTAGGGATTGCATTGAATCTGTAGATTGCCTTAGGTAGTATATTCGTTTTGATAATATTAACTCTTCCAATCCAAGAGCATGGTATATCTTTCCATCTATTTGTGTCATCTTTGATTTCTTTCATCAGTGTCTTATAGTTTTCAGAGTACAGGTCTTTTGTCTCTTTAGGTAGGTTTACTCCTAGGTATTTATTATTCTTTTGGATGTGATGAGTATGTTGAAGAGTAGTGGGGAGAGCAGACATCCGTGTCTTGTTCCTGATCTCAGTAGGAATTCTTTCAGCTTTTCATCATTGAGAATGATGTTAGCTGTGGGTTTGTCATATATGGCCTTTATCATGTTGAGGTTGGTTCCTGTTATACCCACTTTCTGAAGTGTTTTTGTCAGAAATAGGTGTTAGATTTTGTCAAAGGCTTTTTCCGCATCTATTGAGAGGATCATATGGTTCTTATTCTTCAGTTTGTCAATGTGGTGTATTGCACTGATGGATTTGCGGATATTGAAGAACCCTTGCATCCCTGGGATAAATCCCACCTGATCATGATGTACAATCCTTTGAATGTATTGTTGGATGTGGTTTGCTAGTATTTTGTTAAGGATTTTTGCATTTGTTTTCATCAGTGAGATTGGCCTGTAGTTTTCTTTTTTTGTAGTATCTTTGTCTGGTTTTTATATCAGGGTGATGGTGGCCTCATAGAATGTGTTTGGGAGTATCCCTTCCTCTGCAATTTTTTGGAATAGTTTCAGAAGGATAGGTGTTAGCGCTTCTCTAAATGTTTGGTAGAATTCGCCTGTGAAGCCATCTGGTCCTGGACTTTTGTTTGTTGGATGTTTTTTAGTCACAGTTTCAATTTCAGTTCTTGTGATTGGTTCAGAAAAATTGCTTTCTGATAGAAGGAAACCACAATATAGGAGTATCATAGAGAAGAAAGAGAAGAGTATTGAAAAAATACCCAATGACTAAAATAAATAAATAAATAAATAAATCCAGAAAGAATCATCTAGAGTGTGAATAAAATCACTTTAGTAGATATTCTTTCTTTCTGAAAGGCCCCAAGTTAATCTATCTATAGAACAGAAACAGACTCATAGATATGGAGAACAGACTTGTGGTGGCCGCTGGGGAGGGAGTAAGGAGTAGGATGGACTGGGAGTTTGGGGTTAGTAGATGCAAACTATTACATTTAGAATGGATGGGCAATGAGGGCCTACTGTATAACACAGGGAACTGTATCCAGTCTCTTGTGACAGAACATGATAGTGGATGATATGAGAAAAAGGATGTGTATATATGTATGACTAGGTCACTTTGCTCTAGCAGAAATTAGCACAACATGGTAAATCAACTGTTATTTTAAAAAAGAAAAAATAAAAAACCCCAAAAAATAAAAATACTTAAAAAATTAAAATTATCTATTAAAAAAAGAAAGGCCCTAAAAACTACAAAATTTTCTCGTTTAGAGAAGATGTATAACAGGACACAAAAGTTCAGTTCAAATGAGCCAGAATAGAACGATAGGTGTGGCAGACTTCTATGATGAAGGTGGTAAAAATTCGTTATGTTGTTTAGAATACTGATACACACTAATGATATCCAGTATAATGATTAAAAAATTAGTCAAAAATACATATACTGGATATAGGGTTGGAGGATGACACAAACATTGAGCTCAGATTAACTGTTATAATGACACAATCCTAAAATCTCAGTGGCATAATACAGTTGGGGTTTATTTTGTGCTCACAGCACAACCTGGTATAGGTCAGTGAAGGGACTTTGCTCCAAGCTGCTGTTCTGGAATACGGGTTCTTTCCATTTCATGGTGCTGCCACTTTCATTATCTTAGACTACTATAAAATAGGAAGAGTGAGAATGGAGTTTTTTATAGGCCAGTATTGGAAACAGATTACATACATCAGAATACACCACTTGGTTTCAAGATGCCAACCTATTAGGAAGGAGGCCAAGAAAAGTGATTTAGTTTAGGAGGAAGAGGAGAGAAGGTGTGTTGGTGAACACAGGCAGGCTCTGCTATAGAAGGTTTTTTGGGGGAGGTCTTTGTGACTGGCATCATACAGCATGGCTGGTAACTGCATAGAGGGTCTGTGCACAGATTTAATCCTCCAGAAAAAGTAAATTAACTCCATATTTATTTAGAAATGTTTGACTTGTGGGAAAGGAAGAGACATGTCATGACTGAAAAGTTGGGAATCTCATAAACTAAAAATGTGAATTCAGGTTTACTATAGAAGCCCTCCAAATGCACCATACATGCCAGCCTTATAAAACCATTGGCGGTTCCATGAGACATCTTTTCTTATGTGCTGTATCCTCTAGCCAAGACACTCCTTTCTTTTTGGTCTCTTAATCTGGGTTCCTTCTACTTACCTTTTTTAAGCCTTAGCTCAAGGATTAGCTCCATAGATTTTACTACCTCAATGTGGGTTAAGTGATTCTTCTCTGTGCTCACACAACACCCTAGAAAATACTCTCCCTATTTATTGCATATTGCACTCTATTACAATTGTGCTTTATTGATCTCTTGGTCTCAACTATTTGACTCTGAGCATAGTAAGAGCAGGGTCGTGTATTTAATCTCTGTATCTTCAGTGCCTGGCACATGGCAGACCTGTAATTAGTATTTGCCACATTGATTAATGAACAAATGCATATTCATGACTTAATTATATATGTGTATATAATTTAATCACACTTAAGATGCAGTAATTAATAACAAATAGTCTTATACTTTTTCATTATTAGATGTCTGGGAAGCAAATATTCTAGGTTATTCTAGTAAATAACCCACTTTGACAACTGTGCTCATTTGTGGTATGTGCCCATAAGGAAGGGATGAGTGAAAGGCTGGAAATGAAGTGGTAGGAGGGAAGAAAACTAAAAGAGAGGGAGAGATGGAAAATGAAGAGGTAAGTATATGCTCGTATATGAGTTTTTTGGATTTGTTTTTGTTTTTATGGGCTGCAGGTGAGGCACCCAGAAGTTCCTAGACTAGGGGTTGAATCGGAGCTGTAGCTGCTGGCCTAATAGCAATGTGGGATCTGAGCTGTGTCTGTGACCTACACTACAGCTCACAGCAATGCTGGATCCTTAACCCACTGAGCTAGCCCAGGGATTGAATCTGTGTTCTTATGGATACTAGTCTGGTTTGTTACCACTGCACCACAATGGGAACTCTGTATATGAGTTTTTTAATGAAAAAATATTTTTATATAAACTCTTTATTTTTTATATAATATTCTTGGTTAGCACATAATGGAAAACTTGCTAAAAAAGTTATCTTCCTTGGTGTTACAGAAAGACACCATTATTTTCTGCCTGCAAAATTATATGTGAATTGAGACTTAACTACATCTGACTTTGATTAGTTTGCTGTACAAATAGAATCAGATGGCTGTACTTGAGAATGAGTCATCCACCCTCCATCCTTCTTTGTTAATGTTCTCTAAATTTAATAGTGGTGTTGTGTAATCTATCACGTGGGTATTATCAGACAGATTTAGAAAAGGACACTTAACGATGTGTTCTGGCCACACAGACAACTATATTTTGTTGTTTGGGTGCCAAAGAGGTTTTCTAATTATCTTGGGTGGTATTGTGACTCATTATAGCTCTGTACAAGCACAGAGAGAAGGGTCAGTGCCAAGAGCTTGTCTAAATTGCCTTCACACTCCAAGGGTACCAGCTATAGAAGAAGGTTATAACTTGAAATGAACAGTCCTATCTCTCCCTCAAGGCATGGCTAATTTCATTTTACCTTTTCCCTCCCACAAATCCTTCCCCCAGCTCCCAACTCTGAACTCCATTAGCCACTTATTAGCCATTGCACTCCTTTGATATCTTTAACCTTCTGTCCTGGATTGTTGCATGTCACTCTCCAGATACAAGACAACCTTCTCTGGTGAGTATGTAAACTCCTCAGGAGCAGGGACAGTTGTTATTTTTAGAATTAAAAAGATTGTTACAAAATGATGAGGACCATTTATATTTCAAGTTATTTGGGGGTTTTACATTTGAGAAGTTTTGGGGACTTCTCACGTGTTTCCCTATAACCAACAGAAGCATTCAAAGCAAGTTTTGAAAGTTGTAAACATTATTTAAAATAAACAAGAGTTCCTGTTGTGGCTCAGTGGAAATGAATTTGACTATTATCCATGAGGATGCAGGTTCAATCCCTGGCCTTGCTCAGTGGGTCAAGGATCTGGTGTTGTCATGGACTGTGGTATAGGTCACAGATGTAGCTCGGATCTGGTGTTGCTGTGGCTGTGGTGTAGGCCAGCGGCTACCACTCTGATTCGACCCCTAGCCTGGGAATCTCCTTATGCCGCAGGTGCAGCCCTAAAGAGACATAAACAAACAAACAAACAAACAAATAAATAAATAAAATAACCAGAAAATCCCCCAAATCCATGTTATCTACTCTGAATATTTTAAGTTTTCACAGTCTTATTTATGAGAGTATCTTTGTATCCCTTTCCAAATTATGATTAAGAGCTAAGAGCTTTATGTACATTGTCTTGGATATGGTTTTGCCTAAGCCTCAGTTTCTCAAACTGGAGTACTGGTATCTCCTAGGAGAACTTGAATTTGTACGAAGGAACTCAAAAAATACAGAATAAAATATTGGATAAATAACTTAGAAAATCCAGATAACTCAGTAGAAGTATATCTTAGATTTACATAAAAACTTGCATGGAAAAAGAAAAACTTACATGGAAATGTTTACAGTAGCTTTATAATAACCCCAAACTGCAAACAACCAAAATAATCAATGAATAAGCAGACTGTAGTATGTCCGCACAGTAGATCACAACTCAGCAATAAAGGAACAGACTATTGATTCAATCAGTACTATGGAAGAATCTTAAATGACTGATGTTACGTGAAATAAACCATATTCGAAAGACTTCAAGGTGTATATGCTCAAGTATATGACATTCTGGAAAAATCAAATTTTAAGAAAAGAGAACAAATTGAAGTTTCCAGGAGTTGCAGTGAAGAGGGGATTGACTGCAAAAGGGCACTTCTAGGGGTGAAGGGTCGATCCTGTGCTGACTGTAGAGTGGTCACTTAACCATATATATTTGTCAATACTTGACCATACACCAAGAAGAGTAAAATTTATTGTATATTAAGTGAAAAAACCTTTTTTTTAATGCCAGGAAGTTGATATTGGCAGAATGTTATAAAATTTTTACTTTCAGCATAGTAATTACATTTTTCTGAAGTAGTTTAGCTATGTATTTCCAAAGCCATGAAATTCCTCATAGTTTTTCATCTGGTAATCCCATACTGAAGCATTTATTCCAAGAAGATCATCAAAAACATGGGAAACCTGTACACATAGAGAGGTTTGTCACTTTTTTAATAGGTGAAAATGTTGTCTAAGTGCTTCTATTTGCATTTCCTTTTTTTGGTAGCAAAAATATATATATACACACACACACATATTTACACATTTTATAACTAGTTTTGTGGGAAAGAATAAGATTAATATCTTAGTGATTGAAGGGTAGCAGATCTTTTGAAAGCAGATCCTCTTTCAGTAAACATGCAAAAACCTCTCATTTCTGTGAAAGTTATAAATAGTTTGTGATTTAGTAAAATTTTTACTGTTGCTGTAGATAAATAAAAACATTGAAATACAAAAAATATGATTGCTAGATCAGCTGTTTAGTGGGATCTTGGTTTGAGTCTTTTGAGTACATTTCATAGTTGAAAGCTTGCCTTACAATTTCTATTCCTCTAATCCAGTCTGAACCCTTGAATTTCATATGTTTAATATCAGAATATGAGAAATGAAAACCTCAAGTTTCGTGCATTCTTTTTTCATTGACACCTTAAAATTTTGAACTCCACTCAAACTTTTCATTCTTTTTAGTTCATTTAATGTTGGCAATATGTGCTCTTTGGTTCATGAAGCTTTTAAACATTCCATTAGATACTGTGAAGCAATGTTTTGGCAAATCAAAAATAGATGACTGTAAACCATAAAATGTTTTCTTAAAAATGGCCACATATTTTTAAAAAACCAGCTGGAGCAGTGCTAGCAGAAATGTGCTAGGGTGAGGTAAGGAGGTAATTATTTGTGGATGAAAAGATCATCTCTAACAACGAAAAAGGTAAAGGTACAGTTCCTTATTTACTAATTCAGGCACCAAATGTTTTTTGAGCATTTATTATATATACACAATGTTCCAGGCACTGTGATTTAGTTGGGAATAAAGTAGACAACAGTCCCTTCTCTAAAATGGAGCTTAACATTTTAGCTTAATCAGAAATTGGAGGAGTTCCTGTCATGGCTCAGTTGTAGAGAACCTGACTAGTATCCATGAGGATTCAGATTTGATCCCTGGCCACACTCAGCAGCTAAAGGATTCAGCATTGCCTTGAGTTGTGGTGTAGTTTGCAGACACGAATCGGATCCCATGTTGCCGGCTTGTGGTGTAGGCCTGCAGCTGTAGCTCTGATTCAACCCCTAGCCTGGGAACTTCTATATGCTGAGGGTGCAGCCCTAAAATGACAAAAAAAAAAAAAAACCCCAAACAAACGAACATAACAACAAAAACAATAGAAACTGGAACAGATAGAGTTTAGTTCATCCTCAGTTATTTTCACCTTTTTATAAATGCATATGGTCCTATATAAAGCTTTTTTTTTTTTTTTTGTCTTTTTGCCTTTTCTGGAGCCACTCCCGTGGCATATGGAGGTTCCCAGGCTAGGGATCGAATCAAAGCTGTAGATGCTGGCCTACGCCAGAGTCACAGCAACGCGGGATCTGAGCTGCGTCTGCAACCTACACCACAGCTCACGGCAACACCAGATCCTAACCCACTGAGGGAGGCCAGGGATCAAACCTGCAACTTCATGGTTCCTAGTTGGATTTGTTAACCACTGAGCCACGACAGGAACTCCTCACCTACGTTTTTGATCAGTAGCTGTCTTGTTTGAATGTAGCACTTCCTCATATTTTTCACATTACTCATCTTTACCTGAAACATTACTTACCAATAGTACAAACCCTCCAAAGAGAATGTAAGCTCCATGCAGGCATGGGCTTAGTCTGTTTCATGTACATGTTATATTCTAAGGGCCTGGGACATAGTAAGACCCCAGTAAATATTTGCTGAACTAACAGAGTTGCCAAATTTAGCAAATAAAAAAATAAGATATCTAATTAAATTTAAATTTTAAATAAAAAGCAAATTTAAAAATAATTTTTAAAATTGAAGTATAGTTGATTTACAATGCTGTGTAAATTTCTCCAGTACAGCAAAATAATTCAGTTATATATGTATATACATTCTTTTTTATATTCTTTTCCATTATTGTTTATTTCAAGATGTTGAATACAGTAGGACTTTGTTGATTATCCATTCTGTATGTAGTAGTTTGCATCCACTAACCCCAAATTTCCAGACCATTCTTCCCTCACCCACCTCCCTATTGGCAACCACGGGTCTGTTCCTATGTCTGTGAGTATGTTTCTTTTTTGTAAATAGATATACTTGTGTCATATTTTAGATTCTACATGTGATATCATATGGTATTTGTCTTTTTCTTTCTTTCCTGTCTTTCCCATTCTGATTTACTTTACTTAGTATGATAATATCTAGTTTCATCCATATTGCTGCAGATGACATTATTTTGTTCTTTTTATGGCTGAGGAGTATTGTATTATATATATATATATATATCACATCTTCTTTATCCATTTATCTGTCAGTGGACATTTAGGTTATTTTCATGTCTTAGTTATTGTGAATAATGTTGCTAAGTACATAGGGATGCATGTATTTTTTTTAAATATTTATTTCCCCAATACAATTTTTTTCTCTACTGTATGGCATGGTGACCCAGTTACACATACATGTACACATTGTATTTTCTCACATTATCATGCTCTGTCATAAGTGACTAGACATAGTTCCCAGTGCTACACAGCAGGATCACATTGCTAATCCATTCCAAAGGCAACAGTTTGCATGTATTAGCCCAAGCTCCCCAACCACCCCACTCCCTCCCCCTCCCCCTTGGCAATCACAAGACTATCCAAGTCCATGATTTTCTTTTTTGTGGAAAGGTTCATTTGTGCCTTATATTAGATTCCAGATATAAGTGATATCATATGGTATTTGTCTTTCTCTTTCTGACTTACTTCACTCAGGATGAGAGTCTCTAGTTCCATCCATGTTGCTGCAAATGGCATTATTTTGTTGTTTTTTATGGCTGAGTAGCATTCCATTGTGTATATATACCACATCTTCCTAATCCAATCATCTGTCGATGGACATTTGGGTTGCTTCCATGTCTTGGCTATTGTGAATAGAGCTGCAATGAACATGTGGGTGCATGTGTCTTTTTTAAGGAAAGTTTTGTCCGGATATATGCCCAAGAGTGAGATTGCGGGGTCATATGGTAGTTCTATGTATAGATTTCTAAGGTATCTCCATATTGATCTCCATACTGGTTGTACCAGCTTACATTCCCACCAACAGTGCAGGAGGGTTCCCTTTTCTCCACACCCCCTCCAGCATTTGTTATTTGTGGACTTATTAATGATGACATTCTGACTGGTGTGAGGTGGTATCTCATGGTAGTTTTGATTTGTATTTCTCTAATAATCAGTGATGTTGAGCATTTTTTTCATGTGATTGTTGGCCATCTGTACGTCTTCCTTGGAAAAATGTCTATTTAGGTCTTTTGCCCATTTTTCAATTGGGTTGTTGGCTTTTTTGCTGTTGAGTTGTATAAATTGCTTGTATATTCTAGAGATTAAGCCATTGTCAGTTGGGATGCATATATCTTTTTGAATGAATGTTTTGTCCAAATACATGCCCAGGAGTGGGTGTACTGGATCATAGGGTAATTCCACTTTTAGTTTTTTGAAGAACCTCCATAATGTTCTCCATAATGGTTATACCAACTTACATTCCCACCAATGTGTAAGAGGGCCCCCTTTTCTCCACATCCTCTCTAGCATTTGTCATTTGCTGACTTGTTAATGATGGCCATTCTGACCAGTATAAGGTGGTACCTCATTGCAGTTTTGATCTAAAAAGCAGATAATTTTCTAGTATAGAATAACAACAAATTGTCAACATCTTGTCTGACAATCTTATGAATTAATTATTAACCTGGAATAAATCCAAAATATCTAATATTTGTTAAATATTAGTAGTAATCACTTAGATGAAAGTTGATATTTTCTACAGAGTAGGCCCTCAAATGGTTGAAACTAACATTTTAGTTTATTTAATAAACTAAACTAATATTTTATTAAAATATAAAATATTTCATATTTTAATGAAAATGAACATCTCTTCTACCCGCAGGCTTGTATTGTAAGATGCTATCAAATAGGTCTCTATGGGGGTAGATGTTTTATGTGTACTATTTAGTTAACATGCAGACTATTGGAAGAGGCATCTATAGCTCTGGATAACTAAGATTTAAGAACATAATACCCAGGGGCTTTAATCCAGGCATAGTATGTTTAATTAATTATATACAGGGCTGAATTATTTATAGATGAAGTTAATCATCTAGCAATGTGGATATTATTTAAATGGCATGTTCTAGAAGGAAGAAGACTAGACCAGGAGTTTAGTAATGTGTGTTGTGGCCTCTGATTGAATATTCAGCTGCATGACAAGAGTCACATGACCATCCTGGGTTCCATTTCTTCATCTGTGGATTAATGATATTTGATTCTTTAGTTTCTAAAATTCTTTAAAGCTAAAACTTCCTTTGCCTTATGTTGAAAATATACATTTCTTAGATGATAAAGAATCTTCTAAAATGATATCATATATTTTGCTATGGTTGGAAGACTGTGTGGACAGATTCTTGGCAGGTATCAACTTAAATATCAGATTGGCAGATTATGCTTTAATCTTCATTTTTCCTGCAAGATGAGGTATTTGCTTATTCATCCAAGCAAAATTTATTGAGATACTGTCCAGGTGTGACTGTGTTTGCTTTGGGAGATACTAAGTGACTAAAAGATTGTCTCTATCCTTTGAGGCAAACTCATGATCTAGTCGTGGGGACAGACATGTCAAATGCAAGGCCAGTAAGAGTTATTATAATAGCAGTTAAGTATCAGCTAGCATGAGGGCAGAAAAGAGGAAGAGACCAATGAATCCCTTTTAATAGATGGAGAAATAAGGGTAAGGATAGTTAGAAAAGATCTCATTAAAATATGTCTCTTAAAAGGTAAGGTAGAGATGACTTTGAAGAAGGAGCAGCAGACACAGTGAGTATCTATGTGTGACTTGTATAATTGTTTTTCTCTTTTAGCGCCACTTTTCTAATCCACACAATGGAGGTAATACTTGTCTCCAAGCATTTTGAGTAGGGTTGAATGTTTGTGAAAGTGCCTGACACGATTGTGCTCAGTATGTGTTCCTGAATCTAACCTACCCTGTTAAGAAAATAGACTAATGAATTTTGCACTGCAAATGATTACTAAGTTTTAAAGCCTTTAGTATAAAAAGTTATAGGTGGGTCAGTGCCAGTCTGTGTCAGAAATTTCAACCATCTTCAAAAATTGAAAAACTAAGAATAACATCACATAGCTATACTTACTCTTCTTTTTTGGGAAGCATTGTTTTTTCTTCTGGGATTAAGTCCTGCCTAGTTCTTTGGCTGTGATATATACTTTCTTTTATGAAGGGCTGATTAGGTAGATGGTTGGTTAATTTTATTTTTTTTTTTTTTTTTTTTTTTTTTTTTTTTTTTTTTTTTTTTTTTTTGTCTTTTGTCTTTTTTTTGTTGTTGTTGTTGTTGTTGTTGCTATTTCTTGGGCCGCTCCCGCGGCATATGGAGGTTCCCAGGCTAGGGGCTGAATCGGAGCTGTAGCCACCGGCCTACACCAGAGGCACAGCAACGCGGGATCCGAGCCGCGTCTGCAACCTACACCACAGCTCACGGCAACGCCGGATCATTAACCCACTGAGCAAGGGCAGGGATCGAACCGGCAACCTCATGGTTCCTAGTCGGATTCGTTAACCACTGCGCCACGACGGGAACTCCGGTTGGTTAATTTTAAAATAATGTCCATAATTTGAAAAAGAAGAAGTTTGTGATTATAGGCCTGCCATATAAATATTTTGAAAATTTAACTTTTTTTTTTTGTATTTTACTGAAACGTAAAATTATGGAAATCAGTTCCCACTGTGGTGGGTGAAGCTGGTTAAGGATATAGCATTGTCTCTGTGGCAGCTCAGGATGCTAATGTGCGAGTTCGACCCCCAGCCTGGCACAATGCGTTAAGAATCTGGTGTTGCTGCAGCTGGGGTGTAGGTTACATGTTTTGTGGTTTGGGTTCCATTCCTGGCCCAGGAACTTCCATATGCCATGGGTGCAGCAAAAAAAAAAAAAAAAAAAAAAAAAAAAAAATTATGATCATAATTGAATGAGTATTTTCCTTATGATAAATGAGGGTCTACATAATACTACCTTCACTTAAATAAAAGGAAATTCTCATTTTAAGATATATTCAAGATTCTCTGACATTGAGGCACACATTTGAAAGGTACATCATTAACAATTTAAAATAAAAATTCAAAAATAGTTTTATAAGTTTACAATTTTTTTGAAGTTTTTTTATTATTTTATAATGATTTTTATTTTTTCCATTATAGCTGGTTTACAGTGTTCTGTCAATTTTCTACTGTACTTGATAGTATATCATCATTCATTCATTCATTTACTCACTCAACTACTGCCGAGTGCCTACTTTACACTGGCATGATTGTAGGTGTTTAATTCAGCTCTAAATAAGATCAGATCTCTGCTCTTTATATAGAACTGATATATATTCCAGTGAAGGAGAGAGACAGTAAACAAATTGTATTTAGTGTATTATTATTATTCCATCAAGTTACTTGCATAAGGGTACTTGGCCAGTGATACCTTAAGTCTAATGCTTTCTCTACAGATTGGTCACAGGGCTTTGAAAATTGTTCAACTTACTAATGCAACTATGAAAGGCTAGCTCCATAAGAATAAGACTGCTACACTTTGGGCTCGCTAGGAATGAGACTTTGGTAAATGGTGAAGCTCACTTTTTGCCATCTGTAAAATGGAGATGAAAAAATCTTTTAACATGGTCAAATAAGATAATGTTGGCAAAGTACAGCTGGCTTCGTGCTCAATAAATCTTAGCTACTATTACCATTATCATTAAACATGTGTTTATTTTCATTTATGCCCAAGAACAAAGAGGGTAGGGTATATTAGCATGATAAGCAGAAAGTTCTGGTACCCTTTAAACTACTTACTGACTGTTGACTCATAAGAGAATTTTGTTCCTGGCAAAACTTAGGATATCTCTTTTGACTTTGTAATTATACATAGATCAAATGAACTCCACTTTGGTTATTTGATAACTTAAGGATGGATGTATAAATATAATAAACACTACTGTTGATTGGTTAGCTTATTTACCCTCTTAGCAGGATGCCTTATGCCTGCATGAAGTGCTGGCACTTTGCCACTATGGTGAACCCATAGATTCTGGATGAGGAACTATAATTCTTTGAGGGTAAAGTTTGAATTAGTAACTAAAATGACTTAAAAAAACTGGTGAAAAATATGCTAGGTTCTTTATTTTTCCATTTTGTGATCTTCACTTCCAGTTTCTCTGTAAAAGCAAAGCATTTATTTTCTTATTTATTTGGTATATTGATAAATATTTAGAATGAGTACTATGGGTCAGATAGTCACTGAAAATTCTGAGTTATATCTGACAAATAGGGTATATCTGATATCTTTACAGTCTGGAAAGCAGCAAGTAATGTCAATCATTTGTAGATCATTCTTCATAAGAAAGTATTAACAAATCTTAAAAATTATATAATTAGCATAAAGCAGTTGTCATGTAAAAGGTTTATTTTTTTTCAAATAAACTAAATGTATTTTTTTTTGTCATTCATTTAACAAACATTTAATAAGTACTCACGGTATGCAAAGCTGTGTATAGGCACTGTGGGAGATATAAAGATGAATTAAACACAGCTCCTACCTGTGAAAATCTTCAGGGAGACAAGAAATATGCATAATATAGTTTGAGTACAGGTCCAGAAATGATGAAAGCCGTAAGAGGAGCATAAACAAATTTTATTGAATTCAGCAGCTTCAGAGATTACTTTCCTGCTGAAGATAAATGTGGACTGCATATGCATAGAAAACGTTTGAGTTTTGGAGCCAGATAGATATAGTTTCCAAATCTTAATTATTTTATTTATTAGATGTACATATTGTCTCTCAGTACTTCAGTTTCCTCATGGGTAAAATGGCAAGGATAATATCTAGTTTATGTGATTGGATGAAATAAGCTAGATAAATCAACTGCCATTCAATAGAAATCAGTAAGTTGATTTGCTTTCTACTCTTCTTGGCACTGCAAAATAGGCTTTTTAAGTATAGATATGCACTTGATTTTTATCCATTCATTTTTTTCTTCCATCAAGTAGACAGTGTTGAATAACTGCTAAGAGGTAGAAGTATAGACATTTGAATGGCCACACTGCAAAGAGATCAACTCCATTCAAACCATGTGACTCCCAGTAGGGCTTGCTGTTCCTCAGAAGTTGGGAAATCAAAGCCAACCAATATGGCCAAACAGAAGCTGAGCACTACTTACCACCAAACATTGGGAAAATTAGAGCAACTGACATTTTCGTTATAGGTAAGACTGAATGATCAGGAATGCAGATGCATTTATAGGGGAATGCATTAACGTGATTCTCTGAGTGTGATTTTTCAACATTTAAAAAATGTTATGTAGGAGTTCCCTAGTGGCTCAGCAAGTTAAGGATCTGGCATCACTACTGTGGCATGGGTTTGATCCCTGGTCCTGGAACTTCTTCATGCCATTGGTGCAGCCAAAAACTGTTATGTAAAACATTTATTTAACACATTTTTATACAACTGCTATGGGAAGATAGTAACTGAATTTTGGGGTGATAAATTAAGTTGTGAACTAAACCTACAGCCTGAGTGATTGATGAAGTGTGATTGTTACATATGAATAACAGAAGTGTGTGTGTGTGTGTGTGTGTGTGTGTGTTTAGAAGGGGATAGATTCTCCAAACATTGCAAAAATATATGTAGATATATTTTCCCCTTTTGTTGTTGATTGGAGGTGAGGGCAAGCTCTAGAAAGAGGAGTTAGTAGCCACTTGGAAGTTAAAAAACAAAAAAACAAAAAAAAACTATTGTGTCACATGTGGGAGGTGGGCAGTGTCCTGTCATCTGTTTCCCCAGTATCTTGAAGAAAAAATGTTTATTTTCCGGCTTGACTTACAATTGTGATTCATGCCCATAACAATTATCGTTCATGACATTAAAAATAAACTATTTCTTTTTAGTCCTGTTATTCTGGGGATCATGTTAGATGCCAGGGATACAAAAATTAAAAGAGGACCAGCTCTTTTATAATATGCTGTGTAGAGGTCGAGGGGAGGGGTATAGATATGTTAATAAATGCAATACAATCCACGCTTCTAAATACTATGATCAAAGTCTACATGGCTAAAGTATGGACATAAAAATGGGAATGATCTTTTTTTCCTGGGTTTATCAGTCAAGATTAAGTCAGAGGAAAAAAAATGTTCCATGTATTTCAGCTTTTAAAAATTAATTCAAGATATTAGGGGCTTTACTTCTTTGTAAGAAATGGCAAATTATAGTTTATTAAAGCTGCCACCAATGTTCTCAGCCTGAGTCACCAGAGTGTGTGGTTTTTTGGAGCTCAGTGGGGAGTCTTTATAATTTTCCACAACTTCTAGGGAACTCCTGTCAATTATCCAACCCATGGCAATGAAGTAGGTGGCCAAGGAGTCATTAGCTGCAGCTGTCTTCAGAAAACAGCATCTTCTCCTTCTCTCTCATTTTCAAAATTTTGTGTAAGGGCTTCCCGTTGATAGACTCCAGACCAGAATTATAAGAAGGGGAATTTTGAGACTGTTCAGGCTTATCCTATGCAGTAAAAAGAAAAAAAATGTATATATGAATCACTGAAATGAATAAATAATTGTAGCATGTCAATTACCATGCATATTTGAAAAATAACCAAGTATAAATTTTAGAATTAAAATGTATACAATTTTGAATTCATCAGTGGATTAGATTAGAGATCAGATATAGCAGAATAGAAAATTAAGAAACTGGATGACGTATCTAAAGTAATTACCTGAATGCGGCACAGAAAGATAAGGAGACAGAGAGTATGAATGAGAAGTTAAATTACATGGAGGATATAATGAGAGAATTTCAGTAGAATATAGTATATATTAAAGCTGCATAAGGGAAAATATGTAAAAAGGGCAATTTATAAAATATAGATGTAGTGAAGTCAGTATATAAAGAGGAGGGTATGGATAAAGGTTATTGGAGTCAAGAACAGGCAGAACTTTGAGACTGGTTGTTAGACGGGTCAGACATGTAGGTGTCAAATTTGCCTGTGAATTGAGGCTCTGAGGAAGACTCTGAGAGAAAGAGTAAGGAAAACAAAGCACAGAATGAACGAGGGCCTAGTAATCTGGAATGTTGACTTCATCAGTGCCTGAAATGACGTAGATAAAGGGCATAATTAGGTTGATGACCTATTTTTGATTCAGGAGACTTGAACAGGCTGGAGTGCAGGTTGTGTCACAGGCTTGATGAGATCACAGACTACATGTTTGTTCAGTGGTCAAATAATATATTTTTGAGCACCCTCAACCAGGTTCTTGAAGATCCAAGCATTAGGGGACTAAATAATGAGTATTCCAGTGCCTTCTACCCTGTGGTTCACACGGGGCATGGTGTTTACAGAGTCAAAGCTTTACATAGAGTCATAAAAAGAAGTATGGAACGTTTGAGAGGAAGTGGCCCTTGCTGAGTCGTCCTCCTGTGATTCAGAGGGTTAGCTAGATTCCCAGTCTTGTCTCTGCAGTGGATAATGCCTGGAAAAATCCTGGCACTTTGAGTAGCAGAGGTGGTGAGGATTGGAAAAGGAGGTTTTTCTGGTAGAAGCCTACTGCATAAAATAAAGAGGCCACCTAAGATAAACTCTCCATTTTTGGTGAAAGTTGCCCAAAAGAATTCTGTGTGTATTGAAAGAGGAAAGTTGAACCAAATGAATTCTGTATCTTGGAACAAAGTAAGCCCTGAAGGAACATTTCTCAGGGTAAAGGTAGCCTGATAGCCATTTGGTTTTGGTTTATACTTCTATATCCCATATGCAAACTAAATTCTTGGACATAGGGGAAAAAAAAGACTTTTGCTTCAAGCAATGTGTTTACTATAGTAAGAAGAGTTATAAAATACAAATTTTTAATTCTGAGATTGGTATGAAATGTATCTCTTGGATATGGTATCTTTATTCAGTGCACAGCATGAACAACTATTCATGAGGCTTTGTCTTTCTACATAGACCTCAATAGATTTGGAAATTTGAATGACTGAGGAGAGAGCGAGGGAGCTGAGATTGGCTCTAGGATATTATAATGCCATCCCAATCCCCAAATTTACTCCTAGACTTTCTTTTTACACCAGCCTTTTTTCCCCTCAAAATGTTCGAAACGGAGTTCCCGTCGTGGCTCAGTGGTTAACGAATCTGACTAGGAACCATGAAGTTGCGGGTTCGATCCCTGGCCTTGCTCAGTGGGTTAAGGATCTGGCGTTGCCGTGAGTTGTGGTGTAGGTCACAGACGTGGCTCGGATCCTGCGTTGCTGTGGCTCTGGCATAGGCCGGTATCTACAGCTCCAATTAGATTCCTAGCCTGGGAACCTCCATATGCCACACGTGCGGCCCTGGAAAAGGCAAAAATACAAAAAAAAAAAAAAAAAAAAGTTCGAAACATACAATTATATCACAAAGGGCTTGTCCTAACTTCTATTATTTATGAATGATTCTAATATAACCTGTTTAAATCTAAGGACTGTTGACACTTTTCTGATTTCACTCCTTCCCAATCAATACAAACTAACAGTTTTTATATTTTTTCAGATAGAATTGAATTTTCGCAGATCATGTATCTGACTCACAAGCCAGTCCTGTTTGCTACTTTGCATTAGCCAAGTTTTTGATTTCCAGCACTAGGTCTGTGTGATGTCTGTCTTCTGTTTTTAATGATAACCAAAAAGGCAGCTGTAACCTAGTGTGCTGAACATGAACCCTGTTCTTGGTCATTGCCAGTGTTTATTTCTGTAACACTCATCTTTTATCTCTTCAGTGGTCATTCCTGTCCCTGCTCACCACTGCATAAATTGCTGGAACCAATGTGATGCCATCTTATACGCAGATCTTCAAGTATTTCACCCTTCTTATTATAGCTGTTTGCCTTAGGGTGCAAGTGAGTCCTAGGTGCTTTGATCAAGAAAAATCTGTGTGCTCGACAAAGTGATATCTAAGTCATCCCTTTCCTCCCCCTTGTCTGCTTTTCTCTGAATCTGACTCTTGTGCCTTGACTTTTTACCTAGGATAAATTCTTCTCCTGAAGACTTCTTAGCATCTTCTGTAAACAGATCTCTGGTGTCCCATGCCAATTTAACCATTTACTTAGTTCAAGCATTTACCCATGATACAACAAAGAAAAAAGAAAAAAAAAAAAAGAAAAAAAAGAGCTTGAAAGAAAGAAATTGGGAATCAAATTAAGGTAGACAATATATAAGTATATATTTTTTCGGATGGAGGAAAAACTTGGAAAGGGGCAAGTGTCCTGAAAATTCTAAGCGTAATTCAAGGAATAAATTATTTCTCCTGCCCCCAAATTATAATTTAATCTGTACCTAAGCAAATAGAAGGGTGGAGGAACTGGCTTTCAATGGTCCCTTTTTCCTAGTCAACAAAGTCCTACTAGCTCCCCAGTTAATCTCCCCTCTGTTAGCACTCTGTCTTTAATTCTTTCTAGGCCCCTTGCTCGCTCCGCTTTAGTTACTGGCCTATTTTCTGTTCCTCAAATACCAAAATTGCTCTTTTTCTGAAGGTCTTTGAAGTTCCTTCTTTATTCCCTTCAGGTATCTGTTCAGATATTGCCTTCTCAGGGAAATTTCTCCTGACCCCCACTATCTATAGTAGCTCCCCTTATTCTCCAACCTCTGACTCTGCATGGTAGATATGTATCACTTATGATTTCCGCTAATATTTTGCACATCTTCTCCTCATTTCAGTAGTTTCCCATGTTGTGAATCCAATATAGATTTCAGTTTTCTAATGTAGAATTTAAAAACATCTAGAATTTCCACCTCTCTTGACAGTGGAGTGAAGATACCACCAAACAGATGGAAGGCTTTGATTTGGAAGGCAGCTGTGTGACACACAGGCTGAACATGGGCATTCATGGTGTTAGTACAAGTGTTAGCAGAAGCCATGAGCTCCTGGGTTGACCAGAGCAAAAGCCGCCTTCCTGACAAAGGCAAAGGCAAAGACAAGTAGGTCAGTAGCAGTAACTGATATGAAGGTCAGTAGCAGTCACAACAGCAGCAGCAGCAGCGTCTTCCTAAGAAGTCAGTTTTCTAGTAGAGTTCTGGGGGTTGTTATAATGTGAGCTTTCTGTTAGCCCTCAATAAATTCCTTTTTGTTGACGTAACTGTAGATTCTCTTGTCTGCATTTAGTACTCTGACTCATAGCATGCATTTATTTTTCTTTTTGGCCTCTCACATATTTATTTACTTAATTGCGTGCTTATCATTTACTAGAAAGTACCCCCAGTGTCTAGAACAGTGCCTGGTCCATAGTAGTTGCTCAATAAGTATTTGATGACTAGAAAAATGGTAGGATCTATTTGGTGTCTGGATATTTTAACCATTGGTAGTATTTATCACTTGTATAATTACTTCATATCTTAGTGGCTTAAAACAGCAAATATTTAATATCTCATATAGTCACTATGGGTCAGGAGTCTGGGAATGGCTTAACTGAGTGGTTCTGGCTCAGAGCTTATTATGAAGCTGCTGTCAAGATATTGGCAGGAGCTGCAGTTTTCTGAAGGATTGAGTGAGGCAGAGATTTGCGTCTAAGATGGCTCACTCACAAAACTGGCAGGAGGCTTCAGTTCTTTGTCATGTGAGCCTCTCCATAGTTTGCTTGAGTGTCCTGATGACATGATGGCTGCTGGCTCTTCCCCTGAGAGAGAGAGAAACCACAATGCCTTTTATGACCTGATCTCAGAAATCTAATATAGCCACTTCCAAGACAGTCTTATTCATTAGAATGACTATGCACTGCCCACACTCATGGGGATGGGAATTAGCCCCAGCTTTTTTTTTCTTTTCTTTTTTGCCTTTTAGGGTCACACCTGTGACATATGGAAGTTCCCAGCTAGGGGTTGAATCAGAGCTATAGCTCCCAGCCCATGAGCTATGTCTGTGACCTATACCACAGCTCATGGCAATGCTGGATCCTTAACCCACTAGGGATCAAACCTGCATCCTCATGGATACTAGATCATTTCATAGCCCACTGAGCCACAAAGGGAACTCCCTAGGCTTCACCTTTTGGAGAGAAGAGTGTCAAATAATTTTTGGACAAATTTTAAAACAGCCATCCTACTAAAGCACAGAGTTAAAAAAGCTCTACCTATTTCCCATCTCTTTCTTGGACTACCAGCAATATGGCCATGGAGGCTGCTCATTCAAAGAAGGTGCACCCTCTCCTCCTTCCTGCTCTTTGGAACATGAATGTGATGTAGGCTCTCCAGAAGATACCCTAGATCATGAGCAATCTTAAGAACGAAATACTTAAAGCACAAAAATGGAAGAGATGATAACTGCGAAATTGGTAAGCAGCCCTGGATAGCAAGCAACCCTCTTCTATTTTGCCTAAACCAACATTACTTTGGGTTTTCTGTTATTTATGGTCAAATTAATTCTGATTCCTGTATCCTTGGGCAAGTGATCCAGCTTGTTTTCTTTACTCTCTTTCTTGGGAAATTGTCCATCCTGCCCACAGTAACTCATTGGTAGAGCTTGAACTAAAAGTCGTCCATCTGAGTCCAGTTCTACTTCTTCTCCATCACACAGATTCTGTAGATGCAGAGGGAAATTCTTTTCTAGCCAACTTAGAAAAGCCAGGATTTACTAAAAGAGTCTTTCAGTTTTTCAGATATCATGGACTTTGTGTCATAACTAACTTGAGAGAGTTCCATGAATGCTTTACTAATTTGTGTTTTAAGTTAGCAGAATATCTCTCAGCAGGAGAGATATTGCTTTTTTCATTTTCATTTTCTGGCCATCCACTGAGTTCTGCCTCTTATCCTTCACTCTACAGTTCACTGAGACTTTCTGGAGTCCCTGACACTCAAACTTAGAGTCCTTTCCAGACTCTAGAAGATAACGATAATGTATTGTCCCTATAATGTATTGTCAAAACATCTATTTTTTTTTATTTTTTATTTTTTTATTTTATTTTCCTACTGTACAGCAAGGGGGTCAGGTTATCCTTACATGTATACATTACAATTACAGTTTTTCCCCCACTATTTCTTCTGTTGCAACATGAGCATCTAGACATAGTTCTCAATGCTATTCAGCGGGATCTCCTTGTAAATCTATTCTAGGTTGTGTCTGATAAGCCCAAGCTCCCGATCCCTCCCACTCCCTCCCCCTCCCATCAGGCAACCACAAGTCTCTTCTCCAAGTCCATGATTTTCTCTTCTGAGGAGATGTTCATTTGTGCTGGATATTAGATTCCAGTTATAAGTGATATCATATGGTATTTGTCTTTGTCTTTCTGGCTCATTTCACTCAGTATGAGATTCTCTAGTTCCATCCATGTTGCTGCAAATGGCATGATGTCATCCTTTTTAATGGCTGAGTAGTATTCCATTGTGTATATATACCACATCTTCTGAATCCAATCATCTGTCGATGGACATTTGGATTGTTTCCATGTCCTGGCTATTGTGAATAGTGCTGCAATGAACATGCGGGTGCAAGTGTCTCTTTTAAGTAGAGCTTTGTCCGGATAGATGCCCAAGAGTGGGATTGCAGGGTCATATGGAAGTTCTATGTATAGATTTCTAAGGTATCTCCAAACTGTTCTCCATAGTGGCTGTACCAGTTTACATTCCCACCAGCAGTGCAGGAGGGTTCCCTTTTCTCCACAGCCCCTCCAGCACTTGTTATTTGTGGACTTATTAATGATGGCATTCTGACTGGTGTGAGGTGGTATCTCATGGTAGTTTTGATTTGCATTTCTCTTATAATCAGCGAAAACATCTATTTTTTTATGTGTTAGATACCTTACAGTCATTCTTCCCGACACGGCCATCTGGAACAGTAACACTACTATTACATCCATTTAAAAAAAGAGGAAATCAAGCCCTGGAACCTTACCCAGGGCCATAGAGTTTGAAAGTGGCTGAGATTGGATCTAAACCAGGCTCAGAATAACCCCAGAGCCAATGTTCTTTCCACTTTTCCTGTTCTTTAACTCCACAGAAATCTTGGTGGACACATTTAGTTATAGTAGGAAGTATAAATATGGAATGAAAATTGCAATGTATTGCCAAATTGCCTGACTTCAGCATGCACAGTCTTGGGAATCCATCCATCTGCAACATTTTTTCTTAATAGAATTTGTTGAAACCAGATCAGCAGATCCTTGCTAGTGTGGGCCATTGGCCAGGATATGGGAATCATTTCATGAAATGGAATCTCATGTTAAAATGGTGCTTATTACAAAAGGATCTTTCCAGAGGGTTGTGTTTTCAGTGAAAATGTCAGTGGTAAACACTTAGACCTTGCCCACTGCTCTGCTCACCTTCTTCTCTGGTCTTTTCAGATGGACAAGCATCATTGGAAACCCCAGAGGTTCAAGGTATAGGGAAGGTCGCAAGGCACCAAAGGGAAGAGGATGGAAGAAAAAGAAAGATGGTAGGAACATTCACATATATTTCTACTGAGTACAATATACTTTTTTCATTGAATTAATATTTTATTGAACCCTCATATACCCTAATGGATTAGGTTTTGTTAATCACATTTTAGCTGTATGAAGTACCCCTAACAGGTTGCAAGGATTAGGACATGAGTATCTTTGGGGGGAGGACATTATTCAGTCTACCATATTCAGATCTGTCTTTTTGTAAAAAATAAATAATACATCATTTAGTTTGATTATGAAAGTATGCTGGCTTCTTTATTTTCTAATTTACCTTGCTAATTCTATATGAAATATATTCAAATAAGAGCTTTAAACAGGAGCGAGTTGAAATGCTGGAACAAAAGACATGGGATTGTTGAATAGCATAAACATATTACATGTGTTCTCAAAAAAAGTTATGATTCAGAATCTGTAGACATCCTCAGAGCCCTTACCTTAGACTTTCTCCCATAGAGGAGTTTCTTCATATATGTTAATTAACTACAAAGATGATAGATTGAATAGTATATTTTCCTCTGTTTCCCCTCTATTTAGGAGTGACCGAACTATAAGACTCAGGTTGGTAGGGAAGCAGAGGTGAACTTGAATCCTTAGGCTGTTTAATCAGTTCCTAGATAACTGTAAATCCAATTCCTGTATGTAGGAAAACTTCTGCTCCTGTGGGTCCTTAGGATCTCATGCCCATTGTGCAAGTTTTCTGGTTTTAGCAGCCTATTCTCTCCACTTTGGAAGCCTCCTATGGCTTTGAGAACCATGCCTCAGCTGGGCTGAATTGTGCAGTAACAAGGGGACGTGAGCTTTGTGGTTAGACAGACCCACATTTGAAACTCAGGTCTACCATTTAGCATGTGATGCCCCTGAACACATGCAAAGCTTTAACTCTGTCAGTGGAATGTGAACACTATCTCTTGCAAATAAAGCCTGGCTGGGTTGAGTGCGAGCAGAGTGTACTGTTACTGGCCATGCTTCTTTACATCCCTTGGCAGCCACTAGCCTTTTGACCTGTTCCTGAACTACTAAAGTGACAGGCAGAAAAAAAGGTACCAAATGTTTAGAAACAGACTTGATAGTGCTGCTTCTCTCTGTAAGGACACTCCTAGTAATACTGAAGGTGGGTTAGAAGTTTTTGACAAAATATTTGTGATGATACTGTGATGGCCTCATCAGCCATTTGTCTCTTCTTCCCAGCTAATGGAATCCCAGTTTTGTCGTGACATTAGGCAAACTGTAAAGCCTGTAGGGGATGGTGCCTAACTAGTCTAGGCCAACTGTGGCCATTACAGTTCTCTTTGCCAGTGATTAATTCAGGGGTGGTGCATGATTTTTTTTTTCTGGAAGGTAGGCCATGAGGGAACTTAAAGGAAGCTTTCTGAGGAAATTCAGGAGAAGACTTTCTTCCCTGTTTGTTATAATTACCTTCAGTTCACCTCTCTGATGAAGGAGGAGGGCTCAGAGGGAAGGAGGTTTCCTACACTAGGGTTGAGAGAAGAACGGGACCCATGACATTTGACACTGGACAGACGAGACTCACATACAGTCAGAGCCCTGGGAAGGAGCACATGCTAGGCAGGGCCACATAGGGATTGTACTTGGGAGTTGTAGGTGTTGTAGGAGACAAGATTTATAGCAGAAGGATGCAGTACCTCCTGATTCCCGTGGGAGGATGTGATTGGCTTATTTGAATAAATCTATGGGTTGTCTGGAAACTGAAACCTGCTACTCAAGATAAATGGGAACTGCACTGATCACCTTGATAAGGAGGGTTGTTTGGCTACAGGACCTTATCCACAGGAACAGCATGGGGAGGGGACTTGTAGGCAGGACATAGGAGGCACTTCCAGTTTTATCATATGTAAATCTTAACACATAGCATTTGGCCTTAATTTTAGGTTATACACCCTACTGATGGAGAGAGAGAGGGTGGGTGGAAGAGAGGTGTTTGTTCTTTCTTCTCTCTGTATGTTGTCATGTGTGAACATGAGGGTGATGGTTAGAAGCATAACATCACTTTTGCAACCTTGAAGGGAAATATTGCAGCTATTTCAAGGATGGTGAAGAAAAAAAAGAACAAGCCTGGGTCTCTGATAGTTTCTTTGAAGCTGCTGAACTTTTCCCTGAAAGCTTCTACTATCAGACTTTTATATGACAGTAACCCCCTGTTGTTGAACCCCTCTCATTCTGTTATTCTGCCCCTTGTATTGACGCCTCTTGATGAGGACACCTGGATGCTCCCACCGTCTGTCAGGAACAAGTCCCCTGAGATTTTACATGTGCAATGTCTAATATGGTTATTGTATTATTGTACTGAGTTTTGGTTATGCTATAAGTGTAGTGCAGAATCCATCTTGGGCCAGAGTGAAGAACTAGAACACTCAGGGGAAATTCCAGTGGGAAGCTATTGATCATCTTAGCCTCCTGCTCACATCATGAGGAGAATCTTATATTTTACTCTTAAGAAGAATTCTTTTGTCAATCCCTAAAGTATAAATTTACCTATAGGCTATTGAGTATCCTTAGGCTGCCTTATATGTGACTCAAAAGAGGATGGAGCTGCCATGTATCTTTTTTTAAACATATTGTGCAGTCCATGAAAAATATATAGTTAACATAAGATAGCTGTCTTAGAAATGTGGCAAAATAAATGAAAAATCAAATAAAGAGCATATGCTAGAATAATGGAAAATATTCAGAATATCACTTTCTGATTCCTTTCTTCCATGCATCTATATACTTAAACAATAAAAAAAGTAGGGAATGGTATTGCACTTTAGTTTTTGAGAAAGGTAAAGAGAAAGAACAGTTGGTCAAAATGATACTTCCAGCTGTTTTTGTTTGCTAGAACTTTGACTCAAATTGTTTCTGAGCTTTTAAATGTTCTGTGCTGTCATTTGAAAATTACCTATATTAACACATGTAATAAAATATTTGAAAATCTTTCTAGTAAAATTTCCAAAAGAGTTTAAGAAAACTCAACAAGATACCAGTTTCAGGTATTGGAATACAATTAGCAAAGTATTCATAATGCAGTATTTTTTATACTAAATCAATGAAAGTTATTGGATTTTGGACTGAAAAAAAAATTCATCGATTTACTCTTCATAGAAGTTTCCTCTTCAAAAATAATAAAAACATTCAACCAATTCTGTCAACTCCAGAAATATGTTAGGCCAAGAAAGAATAGCCTTTCCTGATCCTGCTGACTGTGCCTTCACAAATATCCAAAAAGATTAGACATCCAGGACTCTCTGAAGGCCACTTACCACATTAGACCTCTGTGAAAAGCCTTTGAGTGGGTAGTGATTGTGATCAGGCCTTCTGGGTGCTCTCAGCCCCCTTGTTGCTCACCTTTGCTGTATCTCTAGTTAGCAGGGGTCAGTGGATGAAGGGCCTCATGTGCTATGCTAAGGTTTTCTTAATTCTCCGGTAATCAGGAATCCATTAAAGATTTGAGCTGGAGGTAATATGTATCCACTGGCTTTCGAGCAGGACACCCTTGGTGAAGCCTATGAGAGGGGAGATGAGACTGGAGCCACTGAAGAGGTAGTTAACCATGGCAGGAGAAATAGAATGAAGACTTGAGCTTGGGCAGTGGCCCTGCAAATGTCAAGATATGCAGAGAGGTAAAATGGAAAGATCCCAAAGGGTCTTGGGAGGAGAGAGGAAAATGGGATAGTGAGGGGGATGAGGTCAGCTAGTTAGAATTATGTCTACTGTCAAATTAAAATGACCCTAAGGTCTGCGGTTCTCCTGGAGTTCCCGTCGTGGCGCAGTGGTTAACGAATCCGACTAGGAACCATGAGGTTGTGGGTTCGGTCCCTGTCCTTGCTCAGTGGGTTAACGATCCGGCGTTGCCGTGAGCTGTGGTGTAGGTTGCAGACGCGGCTCGGATCCCGCGTTGCTGTGGCTCTGGCGTAGGCTGGTGGCTACAGCTCAGATTCGACCCCTAGCCTGGGAACCTCCATATGCCGTGGGAGCGGCCCAAAGAAATAGCAAAAAAAAAAAAAAAAAAAAAAAAAAAAAACCAAAAAAAAAAAAAAAAATGACCCTAAGGTCTGCGGTTCTCCTATAATTAAAGAACCGTAATCTAGAGCATGAGCCATAGGCCTCCTAAAGCATTGATTTTTGTCTTCCCCAAATATTATATACTCTAAAGACTTTTTGTTTGTTTCTTTTTCTTTTCTTTTTTTTCTTCTTTTTAAAAGTTTTTTGCTTTTAGTTTTCAACTCTGTGTCAGACAGTTGTGGTGGTGAGGTAAATGAACTCCGGATGCACATTTCAGTGATATATGTACCATGAGTAAAAAGTGAGTCATGTTGCCTTCAATTGTAAATTCTCAAAGGTCAGGGATTTGAATTTTCTAAAGCTCATTTTAAGCACTAAACAAACCTTACAGGTGATAATATTTTTCCCATAAAAAGCTCTAAGATGAGAAGCATCCCACATAATTTAAAGGATTTTGGCTTCTAATAGAAATATCAAAATAAAATTAAAACGTTATAGAAGGAAGCATATTGTTTTATATATGTTATGGCCTGAAAGACTAAGATAACATATATGATTTATTTACTTTATCAATAATTATGTATGAATACATGTTACTTATTATTTGTGAATACATTCTATGTGCAGAGCACTGCATGAATAAAAAATTATGACTACACTGGTTAGCTAAAATGGAAAAGATGTTATTATCTGAGGCATGAAGAGATATATTGAAGGAAAGAAAAACTTTTATTTATAAATCATAAAAAATCTATATAATCCAAATGATAGTTTCTGAAAAGAAAGAAAATAAATTATTAAAAATATCTATTTCTTTCAGTAGCCATTTTAATCATTTTTGCAAATGTCCACTTGCAAGATAGACTGAACTCTCACTTATGTTACAGGATTATTAATTGTATTTCAGTGAGTGTGAAAAGCTAAAAAGGCTCCCAGCATGATGTGCACTCTTACTCAGTGGTAGCTCTCCTTATTAATTTGCAATGACTGTTTTAAGACCTGGTGCAAGGTCTTTAGTAATATTTTTACGTGAATCATTAAAGTCCTAAGGACTTCAAAAAAGATGCAAATAAAATATTTAAAAAATTAGTCCACCCCAAAGAATTTATGTAAGAGAACATTAAGAATGTTCTTGTTACTTGATCACAGTTATTAACAATAATAAATGTGTAGCTTCAAATACTCACACACATGCATAGTATAAAAATCTGACCAGTTCAGCATAATCAGTGTTTACATTATTTTACCAGTAAAAGCAAGATGAGACAAATGCAAATGATTTTAAACTACATTTTTCATGAACCTTCCTGTACATGAGTAAGATTGACATGTATGCAGGTAATGAAACTAAACAGAATGAATCGTTAGAATCAAGGATGAGAAGGGGGATATTCAGGGCATTGTTACAGATATATTCTGGCACTGAATTACCTTCCCTAAAGGGAATAAAGGTCTAATGGCCCAAGGGATTGCTTTTTCTGTTTGAAAATATCTATTGATTGGTTCATAAATTTCTACTGTGATTTATGGTCTTAATCATAATATCTTTTCACAAGGATTAGATTACCCTGACATCTACTTAAATTGTCTATCTTCTTCAGCCAATTCCAAATCCATTATTTGTGTAGCACTTTGTGATTGTCAGAGTCATGTATATGAAAATATGTATTAGTTTCATAATAAATTTTTCACCTTTATACAACAACCTGCACCCCCCCAAGCTTTAGGGTTATAAACTAATGTCGAAACTCTAAAAACATTGTATGACTGTAAATAAAGCAAAATAAAATCCCTTTATTTTTTTGGGGGGAGGGGGTTTATTTTATTTTTATTGTTAAAGTATAGTTGATTTACAGTGATTCTTCATTTTCTATTGTACCGCAAAGTAACCTAATCACACACAGTCTTCTGTGCTCTACAGTAGGAACCCATTGCCCATCCATTCCGAATATTACAATTTGTATCAACCAACCCTAAACTCCCCATTCATCCCACTCCCTCCCCCACCCCCCTAGAAACCACAAGTCTGCTCTCCATATACATGATCTGTTTCTATTTTATTTTATTGTATTTTATTTATTTTATTTTATTTTTGTCTTTTTAGGGTCACACCCGTGGCATATGGAGGTTCCCAGGCTAGGGGTCCAATCAGAGCTGTAGCCGTCTGCCTATGCCAGAGCCACAGCAATGTGGGATCAGAGCCACATCTGTGACCTACACCACAGATCACGGCAATGCCAGATCCTTAACCCACTGAGCAAGGCAGGGATCGAACCCGAAACCTCATGGTTCCTAATTGGATTCACTAACCACTGAGCCATGACAGGAACTTCTGTTTCTGTTTTATAGATAATATCATCTGTGCCATATTTTAGATTCCACATATAAGTGATGTCATATGGTACTTGTCTTTCTCTTTCTGACTTACTTCACTTAGTAAGAGAATATCTAGTTCCATCCATTTTGCTGCAAATAAAATTATTTCGTTCTTTTTTATGGCTGAGTAGTATTCCATTGTATATCTGTACCACAGCTTCTTAATCCATTCACCTGTTGATGGACATTTAGTTTTCCCATGTCTTGGCTATTGTGAATAGTGCTGCAATGAACATAGAGTTGCATGTATCTTTTTGATTGAATGTTTTTTTCTGGATATATGCTCAGGAGTTGGATTGCTGGATCATATGGTAGTTCTATATTTGGTTTTTGAGGTACCTCCATTCTGTTTTCCATAGTGGTTGTACCAATTTACATTCCCACCAACAGTGAAGGAGGGTCCCCTTTTCCCCACACCCTCTCCAGCATTTGCTATTTGTTGACTTGTTAATGATGGTCATTCTGACTGGTGTGAGGTGGTACCTTGTTGTAATTTTGATTTTCATTTCTCTAATAATCAGTGATGTTAAGCATTTTTTCATGTACTTGTTGGCCATCCATATGTCTTCCTTGGAGAAATGTTTATTTAGGTCTTCTGACCATTATTCAACTGGGTTGTTTGTTTTTTTTGTTGTTGTTGAGTTGCATGAGTTGTTTATATATTTTGGAGACTAGGCCTTTGTCTGTTTCATCATTGCAAAGATTTTTCTCCCATTCATGGGCTGATTTAAAGATTCCTTTTGGTGAGGTTAAATATATATCTCTTTTTAGGAAAAGTAGAAGAGAGAATGGTAAGAAAAAATATAAACATAAAATGGGATTAGTACCTTCTAAAGAATATATTTCTATTTGCTTCAAATAAATCATAACCCAACAGTTTTGGAGGTTTCCAGGTCTAATTTCTCAGCCATTCTAGCAACTGAAGATTTTAATATTCACATAACTATTGTCATTTTGTCATGGAAGAGATGTTTTTGGAAGAATTTGACATGTAAACCAATGGACCGAGTAAAGCAGATTGCCCTCCCTAATGTGGTTGGACTTCAATCAATCAGTTGAAAATCTGAATAGATGGAAGGCTAAACCCTAACTCTCTTCCAAATAAGGGAGAATTTCTCATGCCTGACTTTATTTGAGGGAGGGCATTTTTTTTTTCCTGCTCTGGAATTAAACTAAAACATCAGCTCTTCCGGGGTCTCCAGCTTGCTGAAAGCAAATCTTGGGACTGGTCAGCCTTCATAATTGTATTGCCAATTCCTTATAGTCCTTCTCTTTCTTTTTGTCTCTATATCTATATCTCTATTTAAAGTCTGATATTGGTTCTATTTCTCTGGAGAAACCTGACTGATACAGTGGGCAAAGAAAGATGAAAGCTTGGAGATTGGTGAGGAACTATTATAATAGTAACTGTTATAAGAGTTGATGGTGATCTGGACCAGGGATGAGCACTGGAGGAAAATAAGGAGAAATATGGTTTATTCTATATAAATTTGTAAAGAATATATTTTAAAAGAAGAATGAATAGAATTTGTTGGTGGATTGGATATGCATTATTAGAAAAGGAGAGAAATCAAATATGATGACTTCAAGGTTTTGGCACCTGGAATAAAGGATATTAGCCAAGGCAGCAAAGAGTGGAGGAGCAGGTTTGGAGTTCAGAAATGCAATTTTGGATAGGTTGAGTCTGAGACACCCAAGTGGAGATATCAAGTGGGCAGCAGGACATATAGAGCTTGGGTTCAGGAGGGAAGTCTGGGTTGGAGATATACATTTGGGAATATTCAGCATAAAGGTATTATGTAAGTTGTATGACATCACCATCTTCATGAGTGTAAGTAGAGAAGATATATAAAGACTGACCTTTAGGACATTGAGTAGATGAGAAATAACTAGCAAAGAAGTCTGGGAATGATCTGCCAGTAAGTAGAAGGATAACTGAGGAGTGTACTGCCCAGGAAGTCAAGTGAAAAAGGTGTTTCAACGAGGAAAGTGGAGGAGAGAACACCTGCTATTCTGAGTCTTGTTAGAAACTTTCCATCTTTATTTCTCTGCCATTCACATGCTGCTAGATCATTTACTGAGAAAAGTCATCTGAGGGATATATTATTTATTCTCTTATGGAATTCTCTAACTTTAGCATATGCCAGCACATATCTTAAGGCAAAGTTCACAAGATATTTTATATGGCATGCTAATTTTTCCCTCTTATAGAAAAAAGGGAAGCATTTCAGCTTCAAATAAGTTTTGCAAAACCATATTTCTCTCAGAACTTTTTTCAGCCTTCCTATGGTAATGTATTTTATGAATTTCTAAGATAATATTGTATAGATAATATAGTATGCAATGTTCCTCAAACTTAGTAAATCAAAGTTCTTTTTATTATGAAGAATTACAAGGGCCTAATTATCCAGAATACATAACTTTGTTTCCTTGAAATAATTTTTTTTAACTTTTTTTTTTTTTTTTTTTTTTTTGTCTTTTTGCTATTTCTTGGGCCGCTCCTGCGGCATATGGAGGTTCCCAGGCTAGGGGTCGAATCAGAGCTGTAGCCACCGGCCTACGCCAGAGCCACAGCAACACGGGATCCGAGCCGCGTCTGCAACCTACACCACAGCTCACAGCAACGCCGGATCGTTAGCCCACTGAGCAAGGGCAGGGACCGAACCCGAAACCTCATGGTTCCTAGTCGGATTCGTTAACCACTGCGCCACGATGGGAGCTCCTTTTTTTTTTTTTTAAACTTTTTTTTTTTCTTTTTGCTATTTCTTTGAAATAATTTTTAAAAAAATTTTTAATCTTTATTTTTTGCTTTTTAAAAAATGACTGCACCTGTGGCATATGTAAGTTCCCAAGCCAGGGGTCGAATCCTATCTGCAGCTGCCAGCCTGCACCACAGCCATAGCAACGCCAGATCACAGCTGTGTCTGCAGCCTACCACACAGCTCATGACAAAGCCAGGTCCTTAATCCACGGAGTGGGGCCAGGGATCAAACCAGTGTCCTCACAGATACTGGTCGGGTTTACCACTGAGCCACAACAGAAACTCCTGTAATAATATTCCTGTATAATTTTCCTCTGGATCCTTAGAGGACTTTATTAACTGTGCTTAAAACTTCATGCCCTTAGCTTTTCCCAACATAAGAAACACTCATATGAAGAATGGTTTTGCTATTTTAAATATACAACTACATTCAAAGAAATTAACTAGTTACACCATGTACTGTTTAAAAAAAACCATTCATTTAAAAAGTCTTCTCAGAGCCCAGAGTTATGAAAATGTTTCTCCTATATTACTATTTTTGAAAGTATTTGGATCCCATTGAAAATAACTAAAACTCATAGTAAAGGGTACAAAATATCTAAAGACCAAAGATGCACTAGTAAGAGTGAGTGATTTTCAAATCGGTGACCAGGTAGAAATAGACACTAAGAGAAGTAAACTGAGCCCAGAACTGACTTTCATCTTGAGAACATTTAACACATGGATGGACTTGGACTTTATATGGTCTTATTGGGTACAAGAAACAAGAGAAAAACCCAGGGCTTCTCACACTGGGTACTCTAAATAGAAACCATACCTATATAATATTGGCACTTCCCTGAAAGGTCTTCATTCTCAATAAAATGATGAAATAGTGATAACTGTGTTCTAAGCAACTATGAGGCAACTGTGAGGCTAATCAACTCTCTTAAACCTTGACTTTGAACAGAGTGGGAAAAATATGCTGTTGAGAACTTGGAATCATGAATTGGCCCAATCTGGGTTTGTAGCACAAAATCGCATTACCTATGCAGCTTCCAGAAAACTTCACGCCAAAAAATAAATTAAAAGTGATTGTTAACATGTACTGCCTCATCAGCTTGGCAGACTAAATAAAAATCCTCTTGAAAGAAACCCATTCTAACACCAACCCTAAGAAATTTCCACAAGCAATTCAGAGTAAACAAGAAGTAAGCATATAAGGAAAAAGCAACAAAACCCAGCAAAAGCAATAGGCTCTAAAAACAGATAAGAAGGGACTTCACATAAGGAAATTATTAAACATGGGCTTGACATGATTATATTTAAAAGAAGAGAATCAACCACGAAATATGTGAAGCTAATGAACTATAAATCTTAATCAGATTAGACAAAGAAACAAAATAGAATATCAAGTAAATTTTAACTGCTGTTGGCACTTGGATTCGATGAGAACATTCAACATGTGATAGAAAGGAGTTACACCAGGCAATAAAATGATGGGTCCAAACACATTCCTGCTCTTTATGTTTATTACAAATCCAGTATCATCTGTATACGCCCTTTACTGATTAGTCACATCATTATACATATTTTTCTCTCTTCTTACACATAATTCTATTTTCAGTGAAACTACTTGTAACCATTAATTTGTGAAGGGTCATTGGAAAGGGATATAGGGGTTTTCAAAATTTCAAAAATCTTCAAAGTCTTCAAGATTTAAGTTTCTCCTATAATTAGCAGGCACTGTGAAATATCCAGGCAACTAGAACCATTTGTAAGGAAATGGTTGCAGGTCACAGTATTTATCTTCTATTGTCTGTTATCTCCCTTCTTTTGTATGACTATAATCTACGTTTCCTTCTTTTTATTTCTTTCTCCACCTAGTCAGAATAGTTCTTGTTAAAGCATCTTGGTGGACATTGAGGAGGAAATTACATTAGTGTGGGCTAGAAAGAGATGAAGTACTTTCGCAGAGATAGTGGAGAAAAAGAGAGATCAGAAAAGTTGGTTGCAGGCTTCAAAGGAACTGCATGTTGCTGTGGGGCAGCGCACCTGCGTCAGAATGGATCTAAAATGTACAGTTAGTGGAAGGAAGAAACAGAGTGGCTTGAACTCTAACAAATAAGCTCAAACAGACAATAAATCTCTTTAAACAAGTCACTGTTATTAAAATAACTCAAAGGAGAGCTTTGTTTAAATATTGTCAGAAATAGATGAAACATTATAGAGATCTCTCTTTGACAGGTTAGATTCCTTAATGAATTTTCGTATACTATGAACCAAACATTCTTTCCAGATATACCTTAGAACAGGATATAATGGATGGTTCTGCGATAATTGACATTTTAAACCCTTTTATGATATTATAAAGTGGTTCTTATTTTTTTTTTAAATCTAAAATTATGTTCATTAACATTTCTAGATTAGCAATCTGCCAGAGTCCACAAGGAAAGAATGTGAACTCAGAAGTGTTAACTGAGCAGAGGTTAATGAAGCAGCTGTTTACTGAGGGGGTTGAAGGTAAGAGGACCCACAAGAGGTAGTGAAATGTTCAGGGACTAGTGGAAGCTATTTCCCAACTAAGCCTGAAAGGGCAGGGAAAATTGATAGAGTTATAAAACTCAAAGACAGTTTTGGGCCAAGAAAGAAAAGAATTATGATTGTAGAATGTTAACTATGGCCAGAATCCAGGCCAGGCAGGGAGAATGTGAGGTGAACAAATACCTACAACTTCACTCTCTTCTCACCTTCTGACCTCTGGTTAGTATTTTTCATCAACCAAACCAAAACTAAAAGCCAGAGGGTGAGAGAGCCCAAATGATGAGTTCGTGGTCTTGATACCTAGATGTTGAGGGAGTAGGACCCTCCAAAGACGGGTCACCTTGAATATCCAGTTACCAAGGAGGAAAAGATTATTGATTGATCAGCATTTGAGCCAGGCCTTAACAACTGTGATTAATTTTATAGGATTAAAAATCACAGGGAATTGGATCACGATAAATAGCTTGAAACCAAGGATTTGAATACAGCAGACATTGTGCAGGTGTGTATTTTTGAGGACCCAGTTCCATGGAGTAGGAGCAGGCCTTGTGGTTTGGGCTATTAGTCCCTTGGGCGTGTTCTTCTCCCATCTGCTCTTATCCCATAGTCCCCAAGAGGCCTAGATATCAACCTTTAATACTTCCAGAAGGCTTCAGAGTCTGTACATAACCCTTAATGATTCTGACGAAAATGTCAGAAATGGGGATTGAGGTTAGGTCCTGAGAGTGAGGGTCAGGAAGTTGCTTCAGGCCAGTGTTTCACATGTGCTACTCAGAGGCTCTTCAGGTGGAACATTTATATTTAATAGCTCTTTTTGCTTTCTTGGTTTTTTTTTAATGTTTTGTTTTGGAAAAATCATTTGAAGCTTGGCGTAGATCTTTACTATCTTTTCCAGGCAGAAAAATTTTAAATCTCATTATGCTGTTTGTAGTCACTCACATCAGTTTTTTTTTTTTTTTTTTTTTTTTTGGCAATCTTGCAGAAATAGAACTGAATTAAAACACAGGGTGTTCCAGAAGCACTTGTAGTGGAGCTCTTCTGAAAATAGCCTGCCTCTGGCTGACAGGGGTCTTACTTTGGATGTTTAATTCTGAAATCTATGGAGGAAATTAAAATACAGACCTTCCCTAGGAGAGAGAATCTGTTCAAAATTACTTTTGACTGTGGCCCTTCTCCTGCCCCTTCGTGTACATTAAGTACAACAAACTATACTTAAACAGTCATCTAAGTGGGAGATCCAGAGAATCTTAGCTTAATTGGTTATGATTCTTTATTAAGTGTTAGTATAAGTGAGATTGCAGAAGGTTAAATCAGCTCCTTTGCCAAAGCTGATGGTTCTTGCCTCCTATACCAGCTCTATGATCATTCAGTTTAACAAATGTATTTTGAGTATATTATACATACAAGGCATTGTGCCCAGTCCTATAGTTGAGCAAGATAAATCTCTTTCCTTTAAGGAGCTTACAATAAATAGGAAGACAAAGTAAATTCGTAAGAAAACTTAATACAATGTAAAGCAAAATTTAGTATCTCTTGCCATGAGGGTTACCCAGAGGTCTTCCAGTTCAAAATGGCAAAATAAAGAGAAAGAACATCTAGCTGATATTACTGAGGAGCTTGCATTTGATATTTGAGGACTGGAAAGAATTTGGTTGGTGGAGGGGGTTGGTAGAGGTTATTCTAGGCTGCAGAGAAGCAGAAGTGAGAAAGTATGGTGTGGGGGTTCCTGTGAGCAAAAACTGAGTCTGTGCGACTGTATTATACAGAGGAAGGGGGAATTTGATGAGGAAGGCTTTGGATGCCAGAGGAAGCTATCCATAATTCATTTGAATTGAGAGTCATTAAAGGCTTGGAGTGAAGCTGTGATGTAATTGACACTGCTAGAAGATAAATCTGTTGCATTTTCAAGAGCGAAATGGAGGAAGGAAGTCCAGTTAGGAAGTTAGTGTGAAAGCTTGGCCTTGAGGTAATGAGGTCCAGAGCAAGTAGAGTAAAAATGGGAATTAGGAGAACAGGTATTGTAGAGGAAGGTCCTGTAAGACTAGCAGCTGACTGGCTAGAGGGGACAACTGAGAAAAATCGAGATTGATTTCAGGTATCACGTTGGGTGAGTGAGAGAGTACTGCTGCCATAAAGATAAAGGAGGGTAAATGTAGGAAGCTGCCTCACAGAGTATCATGATTTCACTTTGGACATTGAAATGCTATAGGACCTCCTGCCAAAGTTAGCACACAGACTGGTGTGAAGGCACCTGCCTTTAGGACAGTGCTCAGAAGTGTAACTAGACATCCAGGAGTCATTTGAATATCTGTGATAGTTGACACTGACGGAAGGTGACATCCTTTTGAAAGAGTGTTTGTTGATAAAAACAGAGGTTTTATAAAAACAGATAAAGAGGTTTTAGGCAGAACGCTCTTTGACAGAAATCCCAGCAACCTCTCGTTTGATCCACCTCTTAGAATAATGAAAATAAAAACAAAAATAAACCAACAGGGCCTAAGTAAAGCTTTTGCACAGCAAATGAAACTTTTAAAAAAATGAAAGGAAGGAGTTCCCTTTGTGGCACAGTGGAAATGAGTCTGACTAGGAACTATAAGTTTATGAGTTTGATCCCTGGCTTTGCTCATTGGGTTCAGGATCTGGTGTTGCCAGGAGCTGTGATATAGGTCACAGATACTGTCAGATCCTACATTGCTGTGGCTGTGGTGTAGGCTGGCAGCTGTAGCTCTGACTGGACCCCTGGCCTGGGAATCTGCATATGCCATGAGTATGGCCCTAAAAAGCCAAAAAAAAAAAAAAAAAAAAAGAAGAAGAAAAGACAAGACAACCTATGGAATGGGAGAAGATTTTTGCAAATGATGCAACTGACAAGGACCTAATTTCCCAAATACACAAATAACTCATACAACTAACAACAACAAAACAAACAACCCACTTCACTTTGCTGTACAACAGAAACTGAAGAAACATTGTAAATCAACTATACTTTAATAAAAATAAATAAATATGTATGACTGGGTCACTTTGCTGTACAGGAGAAATTGACAGAACATTGTAAATCAACTATAATAAAAAATAAAAAATATATAAAAAGGGAAATAAAAATGGGCAGAAGACCTAAATAGACATTCCTTTAAAGAAGACATATAGATGGCCAGTAGGCAAATGAAAGGATGTTCAATGTCAGTAATTATTAGAGAAATGCAAATCAAAACTACAATGAGGTACCACATTGCACTGGTCAGAATGGCCGTCATTAACAAGTCTGCAAATAACAAATGCTGGAGAGGGCGTGGAGAAAAGGGTACCCTCCTATGCTGTTGGTGGGAATGTAAATTGGTACAACCACTGTGGAAAACAGTATGGAAGTTCCTCAGAAAACTAAATATAGAACTACCACATGATCCAGTAATCCCACTCTTGTGCATACATCTGTAGAAAGCCATAATTCGATAAGATATATGCATCCCTATGTTCATTGCAGCATTGTTCACAATATCCAAGACATGGAAACAACCTAGATGTACATTGACAGTTGGATTAAGGAGCTGTAGTACATATATATACAGTGGAATACCACTCAGCCATAAAAAATATCAAAATAATGTCACTTTGCAGCAACATGGCTACAACCAGAGATTCTTTTTTTTTTTTTTTGTGATATTTGTCTTTTTTTTTTTTTTTATTTTCCCACTGTATAGCAAGGGGGTCAGGTTATCCTTACATGTATACATTACAATTACATTTTTTCCCCCATCCTTTCTTCTGTTGCAACATGAGTATCTAGACATAGTTCTCAATGCTACTCAGCAGGATCTCCTTCTAAATCTATTCTAGGTTGTGTCTGATACGCCCAAGCTCCCGATCCCTCCCACTCCCTCCCCCTCCCATCAGGCAGCCACAAGTCTATTTTCCAAGTCCATGATTTTCTTTTCTGAGGAGATGTTCATTTGTGCTGGATATTAGATTCCAGTTATAAGTGATAGCATATGGTATTTGTCTTTGTCTTTCTGACTCATTTCACTCAGTATGAGATTCTCTAGCTCCATCCATGTTGCTACAAATGGCATTATGTCATTCTTTTTTTATGGCTGAGTAGTATTCCATTGTGTATATATACCACCTCTTCCGAATCCAATCCTCTGTCGATGGACATTTAGGTTGTTTCCATGTCCTGGCTATTGTGAATAGTGCTGCAATGAAAATGCGGGTGCACGTGTCTCTTTTAAGTAGAGTTTTGTCCGGATAGATGCCCAAGAGTGGGATTGCGGGGTCATATGGAAGTTCTATGTATAGATTTCTAAGGTATCTCCAAACTATTCTCCATAGTGGCTGTACCAGTTGACATTCCCACCAGCAGTGCAGGAGGGTTCCCTTTTCTCCACAGCCCCTCCAGCACTTGTTATTTGTGGATTTATTAATGATGGCCATTCTGACTTGCAAACAGAGATTCTTATACTAAGTGAACTAAGTCAGAAAGAGAAAGACAGATACCATATGATATCACTTAATGTAGAATCTAAAATATGGCACAAATTAATCTATCTACAAAATAGAAATAGACTTGTAGACATAGCGAAGACAGACTTGTGGTTGCCAAGGGGGTGGGGAGACAGAGTGCAATGGTCAGGGAGTTTGGGATTGGTAGATGCAAACTATTACATTTAGAATGGATAAGCAATGAGGTCCTGCTGTACAGCACAGGGAACTATATCCAGTCTCGTGTGATAGAACACGATGGAAGATAGTATGAGAAAAAGAATGTGTGTGTGTGTGTGTGTGTGTGTGTGTGTGACTAGGTCACTATATTATACAGCAGAAATTGACACAACACTGTAAATCAATTATTCTTCAATAAAAAAGTGAAAAAAATAAAAATGAGCAAAGAACTTGAAAAAAAAAAAAAGACGTGTTAGGGTCAAAAACCCCTACATTTACAAGGTGCAAAGAGGAAAAGGAATCAATAAAGCATGTAAAAGAGAAGTTGCAAAAAAGGGAGAAGGGAAATAAGTAGAGCCCAGATTCATGATTTAACTTACGTCGATTCAGTGAAACTAAAACTGTTTTTTAGTCAGCTACTAAAAAGACACCATGTTACCTACCAGAAATACCACAATAATCCCTTGTCTTCACAGAGGTTAAAATCTAGTAGGAGGAACAGACAATTATAATTGTGATTATAATCCAGTGTGACAAATGCTCTGTTATTTACTGCAGCCATGTATGCCTCAATAATATTTTCTATACTGTGGGAATAATAATAATGATGCCCATTGGGTTGTTGTGAAAAGTTAAGACATGTCAGGGACTTCGAACAGTGCCAGACACACAGAAACCACTCAATAAATGTTGGCTCCTCCTTCTCTTTTTTTATGTCTGGCATTATTATTATGGCTTTGATAGGAAAGTAAAGAGTGCATACAAGGTGACTAGGGAGGTCATGGAAAGGACCTCAAAGGAATGATGTTCAACTAGGAATGGAAGTTAAGAGGACAAAAAAATTAGCATGTGAAAAGGCACAAAGGTGAAGGGTGCTTGGCATATTCCTCATGGAAAGGGAGGAAATTTTTAAAGAAGTAAGCAACATGATTAAGTGCCACAGAGGGAATTCCTGTTGTGGCTCAGCAGTTAATGAATCCGACTAGGAACCATGAGGTTGTGGGTTTGATCCCTGGCCTTGCTCAGTGGGTTAAGGATCCAGCGTTGCCCTGAGCTGTGGTGTAGGTCACAGACGTGGCTCGGATCCTGCATTGCTGTGGCTGTGGCGTAGGCCAGTGGCTACAGCTCCGATTGGACCCCTAGCCTGGGAACCTCCATATGCCGCAGGAGCGGCCCAAGAAATTGCAAAAAGACAAAAAAATAAATAAATAAAAATAAAAAAATAAATGCCACAGGAAATTTAAGGATGGTGAAAACAGAAAAAGACTTTGGATTTATTGATAAGGAAGCCACGGTGTTTATGTGCTGCCTGTTGTCTCCTCAAAGTTCTTATGTTGAAGCCCTAACAGCCAGTACCTCAGAATGTAATTGTACATGGAGGTAGGAGATAAGGCCTTTAAAGAGGTGGTTAAGGTTAAAATGAGGCCATTAGAGTGGGTCCCAATCCAATTTGACTGATGTCCTTACAGGAAGAGAAACTTAAGACACATGAAAAGAGACACCAGGGATGGGAGCACACAGAAAGATCAAAGACTATATGAGGACATATTGAGGAGACAGTCACCTCCAAAAAAAGATGCCTCAGAAGAAACCACGCCTGCTGACACCTTGACCTTGGATGTCCAGCTTTCAGAAGGCATTTATTCTGTTACATTCAAAGAGAGTAGATAAGCCAGATGCAATGGGTTAGTGGAGAGTGGATGGCAAGGAAATAGATGCTGCTGAAAAAGTGATGGATTTTTTAAGAGCGTAATAATGAACCATGATTTTCTCCCAGGGGATTTGATTACTGTGGGTACAGTTTCTTGTAGGTGAATTTTAGAGTTAGATAGTTTTAAGCTTTCTTTTAAATTTATATTTATAATAAACTAATTTTAAAAATGTGCCTCAGCTATATGGATAAACTACCTTACCTGAACTTGAGGTTATCAGCTGAATCCATTTTGTGTAAAATCCAAGGCATTTGCTTCTTTTTTTTTTTTTTGTCTTTTTGTCTTTTCTAGGGCCACTCCTGCAGCATATGGAGGTTCCTAGGCTAGGGGTCTAATCGGAGCTGTAGCCCTGGCTGACACCAGAGCCAGAGCAACACTGGATCTGAGTTGTCTCTTCGACCTACACCACAGCTCACGATAACGCCAGATCCTTAACCCACTGAGCAAGGCCAGGGATCGAACCTGCAACCTCATGGTTCCTAGTCAGATTCGTTAACCACTGTGCCACAATGGGAACTCTGGCATTTGCTTTTATAGTGATGTTATCTGCAGTCCCAAAGTTGGAAATGTCATGATTTCCCTAGAGTCAGGAAGATTTCTTTTTTGGGGAAGGAGATTGAGGAATGAGCATGGAAAGAGACATAATGGTACTGGGGTATAGTCTTGTTTGCTTCTAAAATAATTTATTTGCTTAGAGTTGCAAAGCCTAAATTGCAGGAATAAGGGCACTTATACATTCTACTAAAGGCTCAAAACTATTTTGCAATCATTTAACATTATTAAATATGCAAGGTCAATAATTCATTTTGATGATTGTTAATTATCTACTTTGATTTCATATCATCCTTCAAAATGAAGCCTCTTCTCATTGATGCCAAACTTGGTCTCCCTAGTTTTGCCTGATATTTTCATTATTGTCACCATGATTTTGGTCATGTATCTGCACCTGGAATAGCCTTCCATCACTACTTGAAAATATTCTACCTGCTTCTTAGTTCTACTCATCTTTTAAGATCTGCCCAAATCTTTCCTCCTCTAATGCAGTTTTATCTGTATACTTTAATGAAAAGGAGTAAGTTTTTCATGATTTCCAATAGTGCTTATATTCTCTTCCTCCAGAATAATATGAAAACCATTAGCTTTGGTGCAGAGGGTTAAGGGGGTAAAGGATCCAGCATTGTTGTTACTGCTTTGTGAATTGGGTCACTGCTGAGGCGCAGGTTTGATCCCTGGCCTGGGAACTTCTTTGTGCCATGGGCATGGCCAAAAAAATCTTTTCTTTGATAACCATTCAAATTTGGAGGAATAAGTTAATTTTTATGAAACTTCATTTTTTTTTCTTGTTAAAGTAAATAGGTGATAGGGTTATGTTAATGATTAAATCATTGTGTGTGTGAAGTATGTAGTATGTAGTTGATGACCAAGAATCTGTGCTCTCTTGGTTAGAAGGTGGAAAAAAACCCAATTTAAGTTAAAAAATGAGGTTATTCTAAGGACTGGAGGATGTCTCAGAGTCAACCAGGCTGCAGAGTCAGTGGGAACTGAGACAATCTCGGGTGCCAGCTGCTTTCCCATCTTTGTCTCTCTGTTGTGTGTCTCCCCCTTTTCTCTCAGCACTGATCTCTCACTCCCAGCCAGCTTTCTTTGAGTCCTTCAGCCCAAACTCTAGATGAACCTTTAGTTCAAGCACCCAAATTACAGGTAACTATCTTCCTTGTCCTTTAAATTCAGATTTCTCAAGGAGACAGTCTGATTGGCTTGGCTTTTCTTCAAATGAGATCACAAAAACTGATGACCTGCCCAGAATGGCCCACCCTGGCAGGGACCAGTCCTGTTCCAGTCACCTGTTACCTGGTTGCTTTGAAGTCTGCTGCTTACTGTACAGGAGCAAGGAATGAAGCAGATTCCCTGGGAGAGAGACTAGTGGTGGAGGAAGGCTGAGGAACAGGACCCATTAACTATTTCTAGGTTTTCTAGTCAAATATTCACTACTCCTAACAATTTAACATTGATTACATTCTACAGTTTGTTTTTTATACTGTTTGCCCAAGCGATTTTACTTTATTTTTTGTAAACAAAGATGTTTACAATGGGTGCCACATTATGCTTACCATAGTGTTAATATTTATTGGTCAATAGTCATCAAATATTTATTAGACACTCACATGTCAAGCCCTATTATTTAGGATATGGTAATGAATCAAATTTTAAAAAATTCTTGATGCTATGGAGCTCCATTTTGAAGATTTTATTTCTGTATACAATCCCACTGAGGAACTTGGAAGAGTTGTAATGATTTTATGTAATCCTCATCCTTTGTAATCCTTCAAGACTGCCAATATCACCACTGTTAGACTCATTTAGTTTTCTTCCCTGCTTTATTTTTCTCTGTAGCATTGCATGAACATATCATGTATATTTATCAATCGTGTTTGTTATCTCCATTACCAGACTGAAAACTCATAAAATAGGGATTTTTACCCCTTTTTGTCACTTTGTATTTTTAGCATTGATATTTTTTGAAAGCATGAATAAATGAAGGACAGTGAATCATTGACATTTTTGTCAAGCACTTACTGAATGTTAGGCACTGTTTTAGCTGTTTTTATACAGATTAGTTTATTTACTCTTCCCAATAATTCAATAAAGTATGTGTTATGGTATCACCACTTTGATTGAAAAACTGAGCATATAAATTCCTTGCCCAAGTTACATAGCCAGAAGTGTAGAGACAAACTTGGATTCAGGTCTGGGTGACTCCAGAGCTCATGTTCTTCACCACTGAACTATATACAACTTGAAATAAAATACTGGTTTATGAAATAATGATGGGGTCAGGACTGGTCCATGGCTCACCGTAATATCAATCTGTTTGATGACAGTATAGATTTTATTTATTTATTTATTATTATAGTCGATTTACAGTCTTGTACCATTTCTGCTATATAGCAAAGTGACTCAGTCATACACACACACACATATGTATATGTATATATATGTATATATGTGTGTATATATGTATATATGTGTGTATATATATGTATACATATGTGTATATACATACACACATATATGTATACATATGTGTGTATATACACACATATGTATACATATATATACACACACATACACATGCACATATATATAACTATATATATAAATACATTCTTTTTTAAATATTGTTTTCCATCATAGTCTCTCTCAGGAGATTGGATATGGTTCCTTGTGCTATACAATAGAACTTTGTTGTTTATCCATTTTAAATGTAATAGTTTGCATTTACTAATCACAAACTTCCAGTCCATCCCACTCCCTCCCCACTCCCTCTTGGCAACCACAAGTCTGTTCTCTATGTCTGTGAGTCTGTTTTTGTTTTTTACATAGGTTCATTTGTACCATATTTTAGATTCCACATATAAGTGATATCATATGGCATGTCTTCCTTTTCTTTCTGACTTAGTATGATAATCTCTGGTTGCATCCATATTTCTATGAATGGCATTATTTTGTTCTTTTTTATGGTTATTCCATTGGATATATATACACCACATCTTCTTAGTCCATTCATCTGTCAGTGGACACTTAGGTTGTTTCCATGTCTTGGCTGTTTTGAGTAGTGCTGCCATGAACATGTAGGTGCATGTATCTTTTTGAATTGTAGTTTTGACAGGTCATATTCCCAGGAGTGAAATTGTTGGGTCATATGGTAGTTCTATATTTAGTTTTCTGAGGAACCACCATACTGTTCTCCATAGTGGTTATACCAGTTTACATTCCCACCAACAGTGTGGGAGGGTTCTCTTTTCTCCACACCCTCTCCAGCATTTATTATTTGTAGAGTTATTAATGGTGGCCATTCTGACTGGTGTGATGTGGTGCCTTGTTGTGGTTTTGATTTGTATTTCTCTAATAATTAGTGATGTTGAGCATCTTTTCATTTGCCTACTGGCAATCTATATTTCTTCTTTGAAAAAAATGTCTATTTATGTGCTCTGTGCATTTTCGATTGGGTTGTTTGTTTTTCAGTTGAGTTGTATGAGTCGTTTATGTATTTTGGAGATTAAGCCCTTGTTGGTTGCATCATTTGCAAATATTTTCTCCCATTCTGTAGGTTGTCTCTTTTTTTTATGGTTTCCTTTGCTATGCAAAAGCTTGTAAGTTAGATTAGTTCCTATGTGTTTATTTTTGTTTTTATTTCTATTGCCTTTAGAGACTGACCTAATAAAAAATACTTCTATGATTTATGTCAGAGAATGTTTTGCCTATGCTCTCTTCTAGAAGTTTTATGGCATCTTGTTTTATGTTTAAGTCTTTAAGCCATTTTGAGTTTATTTTTGTGCATGATGAGAGGGTGTGTCCTAGTTTTATTGATTTACATGCAGCTGTCCAGTTTCTCCAGCACCACTTGCTGAAGAGACTGTCTTTTTTCCATTTTTTATTCTTGCCTCCTTGGTGACAGTATATATTTAAAGTGGATTTTTTAATTGAGGAAGCAATCCATACAGCTCACTATGCTAACATATTCTTGGCTCCATACTCTTCCCCTATCCTGACAAGATTCTTAGGAAGGAGTCCTAAAATGCATCTAGGAGGTACACTGGGGAGAATAAGGAGATGGAGGTAAGGAGGCAGTGTAGAAATGCAACATAGTTACTCATAGAGTCCTGAACCAGGATTTCTTAGTATCCAAGCATATCCAAATCTCATCTGTCTAATAAAAAAGACTTCACTGACATCATGATTAATTCCAACATCCCCGCTCTTCAGGAGCATACAATGAAGAGGGGATAGCAAAGCAAGAACTGTGACAGGGATACATGCCCAAGGTTGCAGATACATGCTCAAGGCTGTAGATCACATGGCACAGGCACCTAACTCAGAGGAAAAGATTGCTAGGGTGCTAATGGATGTCAGACACACAGGAAAGCATTTTAATTGGACAGGTATGTCGTTCAGGACCTGGTGGACCTACCAAGCATGAGAAGGCTCATCACACTCTCCTTTGAAGCAGAGAGTGACTGATACCTTACCTCCTCTCTGCTTCTCTTGTACTGAGGCTAGATACCACAATGCCTTTGTTAATAGTGGAATAAATTTAATCTACTTTGCTCCAGCATTTAAAGTTATTCATCCTTTATTCTTAATAGAATCATAGAATCCTAGGCTAAAATAATTTAAAGGTTGTCTACTCAGCATTTTTTATATATACATATTGTTTTTTTCATTCGGGACATCTTAGTTCTCCTAATTAGATATAAAATTATTGGGGAAGGGAGCTTCCTTTACCATCTCTTTGATTTCAAAGCCTACTGTTTTTCACTGTTATCCTATGATAAATATTTGCTGCCGTGAATTGTATTTCTTATTAAGTATTGGTCTGGGGTGCTTGTGGTAAACAAGAATTTTTATCTTTTAAATAAAACAACACTGCTAGCAACAAAACCCTTTGCTCTAGGTCAGTATGAAAGAAGCAGATAAACCTGCAGGCTATGCCTGAGAGTTGGTGTCAGGGCCCTTGGGAGCGTGAATATGGCAAATGAGATTCCTAAGAGCCTCTTGTTCCTAGCCGGAGGGACAGGACACACAGTTCCTAATAAGCCAATCCAATCCTTAATGTCTTTGCCCAAAGATGGTTGTGAAACACCCAGAAAAAAAAACCCCGAGAATATAGTACAGACTTAAAAATAAGTAGTGCAATGGAAGAGAGATAAAGCAGAATTTGGTAGCATAAATAAAATATGTAAAAAATAATGAAATGGTGATTTTGCACATGGAAGTCCTACACCCAAATAACAATGGAGCAATGATGGCTGTGTCTGAAATGATTTTCTGATGACAGAACAAAAAACAAACATGTCAAGGCTAGGTAATTGAACACTCCTGACTAATGCAGTTGAAAACCTCCCAGGTAATTCCAGAAATAGCAGCTTCTGGTCTTATTGTATTTTTAACATTCTCCCTTTTCTTAATTTCAAATCCAAATACTCAGCTGGAAGTGGATCTTTATTCAATAGCTGAGTGTCTTCTGTGGGACTTTTCAGTTCCCTTATAATTGTGTGGATATACTATAGAATTTTTCTGTGGATGCAGCTTATAGCAGAGTTTGGTTGAAAGAAATTTAAAAAAAGAAAGGTGCACTCTGCTTCATGCTTCAGGCTAAGGAAAGATGAAAGGACAAGTTATTCAAAGAAAACCCAGTCCTCTGCTTCCTACTTTTAATTTGGGTCAAAGGAGGCTCACTCTCCTAGGCCTTGGCTGCGTGGAAAAAAGCAGTGCCAGGTAGAGGTCATCTGAATGGGAGGAAAGAGTGATGCACTGCGGAAGTCAGCAATCCTCTCAGAAAACTAAATTCCTTGGTATCTTAAAAGAAATGAAGGGGAAATGAAACCTGAGACCTGAGAGCCAGAGTTAGAGCAGTCACACTGGAGAAATAACTGAATCTCTCTCTTCCCTTCCCTTCCCTTCTTTTCTCTTCCCTTTTCCCTCTCTCCTCCTCACCCCCTACTTCCTCCCCTCTCTCCTGCTCTCTCTTCTCTCTCTCTTCCTTTCCATTTGAGATATCCATGAAATTTTATCAGAAAATGATTGGAGGAGCTTATTTCTCAACACAGTGTTTTCTGTGAGTAGCAAAAGAGATACACTGGTAGTTAAGATGATATTAAATGAAAAATCCCCCGTTTGCTTTATTTTGTGAAATAATAAAGAAGAAAGAAGATTTTCAAGTACATTAGAAATGGACAGCCAGCAGATATTCAACTATGTAATCAGATTTGAATTATACATTCATTAATCCATTCAACAGATATTTATTGAATACCTACTGTGTGATAAGCAATTATACGTTTCCCCAGAACTCAGGCTTTTCACAGAAGGGCTTGATATTCATACATGCTGATTGCACTTGATGGCTTATTGCAGCATCTTTTTGAGAACAAAAATATATGTAATATTTAGTCTATAACAAGCAATTGTTTGTACTGTTAGGCTTTATAAAATTGACATGACATTTTGGTTATACTTTGGAGAATTCTTTTTCATAACACATTTTTTTTCAGATTAAATTTTGCTAGCAGGTTCCTTTTTTCTTATAGTTAACTGTACATGTATCTTGCTGACAACTGCAGGAGATTACATTTAAGAAAACATATTTCCAGGAAATTATTGGATTTAATGAGATATTGTTCTTGTGTCTTGAACATTTTCTTGAGGCTTTCATTTTTCTTTTAAACATTTTCTATGTATGCCTCTTGAGTTGCTAGAGACAGTCTCCTCTACAATAAAGAGTGGAGGAACCTGGACTGATCTCAGAGATGTGAAAGTGATAATGTGAAAGAGAAAGAACAAAGTCTATTATTTAAAAGCAACTGAACCAGGAACCAGAAGCCTGAGTTCTAACCCCAACTTTTGGGATCAGTGAGATAGACCATTTTCATTAAGGCATCTATCTTTCCTATATTTCCTCTGTGTCAGTTGCTAGCAGTTATTGAATCTTTATTATATTCCAGATACTGTGTTAAATTAGTGCTATCTCCTTTTATTCTTACAATAATCTCAATTGATACTAAGATTATCCCCACTTTACAGATGAGGAAATCAAGGCACAAAGAAACTAAGTAACTTGCCCAAGGATGTACAGTTAGTAAGTAGCAGATCTGGTACTTGGCAGTTTGCTCATCACTACTCCTGCTACAACTCGATGATACCTTTTATCAAAGCACTCTAAGGAAAAAACAGTGGGATAATGTTACAATATTCTAAAATTGTACTTTTTACATTTTTCTTTTCAAAATTATTTAAAGCACATTACTTAGCTAACCACGCAAAAGTATATTAAGTTAAAAGTAAGATGTTTTATTCTTTAATACATATTCTCCTATAAGTTTGACTCAACAGTTTGCTGTGTATATTTCCAGAGGTTTTTCTATGCTTATATAACATGTATTTTTAAAGCAAAAATGGAATATAGGGTAAGGATTGTTCTACACCTTGCTTTTAAAATGAAACAATTTATGATATTTATATATAAATTTATCAAATCTACATAATTATAAATTTACCAAATTTTTAAAAGAACTACCTGAAATTCTATTTATTTATATATAACAAATTTTTTTTACTGTGCTTCTACTGATGATGGTTTATATTGTTCCTAATTTTTTATTATTACAAAAGTGTAGCAATGTGCCCTGTGCATCTATCTCTGTGTACATGTCCATATGTTTCTAGAGAATAGATTCCTGGAAGTAATATACTTTTGAAAATCACAAAGAGTCATGTTAATTTGTAGAATCATTCACTATTAATTTACTGTGGGATTTGCCTGTGGAGTTCTAAAATTAATGCTAATGATAATGAATGCATTAGGAGTTTATCATGTAATTAATTCCCCCCACTCAAAGGAGGGGGAACAGAGAATAGGCAGAATTCAGTAGAGAGCTAAGCCTGGTCTTACTTGAGCGTGACTCTCCTGGCTCTGTCATCTCCATTGCTCACAGGAGGGAAAAGGAAGGCCCTTTTTGTGAGTACACAGCCACCAAGAAGATGAGTTCAGTTACTGCCTACGACATGGGCATAAAAATCGGTTGAGCAAGGTATCAATGCTAACTACACATGATCTTTCTTTACAAATATTTTATTTTTATTTTTATTTATTTATTTATTTATTTATTTATTTTTTGCTCTTTTTAGGGCCATACTCACGGCATATGGAGGTTCCCAGGCTAGAGGTCTGATGGGAGCTGTAGCCACTGGCCTTCGCCAGAGCCACAGCAATGCCAGATCCGAGCTGCATCTGCAACCTACAAATATTTTATTTTATTTTATTTTTTATTTAATTTTTTGTCTTTTTGCTTTTTCTAGGGCCACTCCTGTGGCATATGGAGGTTCCCAGGCTAGGGGTCGAATCGGAGCTGTAGCCGCTGGCCTACACCAGAGCCACAGCAACGTGGGATCCAAGCCGCATCTGCAACCTACACCATAGCTCACAGCAACACTGGATCCTTAACCCACTAAGCAAGGCCAGGGATCGAACCTGAAACCTCATGGTTCCTAGTCGGATTTGTTAACCACTGCCACGACAGCAACTCCCGTACAAATATTTTAAAGGGAGATAGAATGTCATTATTCACCCAGCTGAAAGCCAAAGGTTGAGCTGACTGACTCTGAGTGGTCCCTTCTTGCCTTTTATTGTGGTGAATGAATTTAAGGACAATGACATTCTCTAAAATTCTGCCTCAGTAACATTCAGTGTCATCTTCTACATACAGGATAGGATATTGGCCAACTGTAGTATAGGTGGTTTATCTTGCTTTTAACAGAGCTTTCAACTACTTTTACCATGTCAAAGTGTAAAGACTTTTTTGAGTAAAAAATCCTAATACCATAAAGTGCCTATCGAGGAGAAATTCATGTCAGAATATGAACATATCAGAGAAATTCCTGTGGGTTTTTTTGACATTAAAAAACAGCACATATGGAGTTCCCATTGTGACTTAGCAGGTTAAGAACCTGACATAGTCAGTGTTCAATTCCTGGCCTCAATCAGTGGGATAAGGATCTGGCGTTGCTGCAAGCTGGGGAGTAGGTCAGTAGCTGCAGCTCCAATTCGATCCCTGGCCTGGGAACTTACATATGCTGCAGGTGAAGCCCTACAAAGAAAAAACCAAAACTATATAAATGCCTACATGTTTTAAAAAGGGAAATTAATGAATTTAATAAATTTAATGAATTAATTTAATAAATTTAATTAAATAATTTCCTATTATTTGAGAACTATTTAACATCATGAGATTTTTTAAAAAATGAATATGACATAAATTTAAAATCTTTTTATCAACTGTATGGCCTTGGGCAAAACACTTAACTTCTCTGGACCTTGATTTGTAAGATAGGAATAATCAGTTATATTTCACCTTTCCAGATGTTTTGAGAATTAATATACATATCTAAAAGAGTTTAAACAATTTTAAGTGCTATAAAAATGTAGCTGAAAGCCTGTGGCAGATACTGTCTGCCCTCTATTCAACTATAATTCTTCCCTTATGTTATTTATGTACTAAACTTGATTTTATCCAGTAAGACCATGGGCTTCAGGGCATCTGGATCTGCCCTTGGTCCAGAGAATGAATCTTAGTTGTCCCAAGACAATTGGTTCTATTCTGCTTGTCTGTAATGTATTGAAGAATAGAGATGGGAATCTCTTCTGGCCAGAAGACTTGAGGGGAAGTCTGTCTGAGGGACTTTTGGGAAAGTGGAGAGGGCAGAAGTCAGGGGCATTCCTGTTTTCTGCCTGTGTGGTCGTGAGGATGTGATACAAAAGTCCTTGTGGTTTAAGAAAATTTATTTGTGTTTTGAACGATAACTGGAAGCATCCTAGGTGATAAATAATTACTATTTCAAAGAACTTCTTTGGCCATATTTACTTATTCCTCAAAGCCTATTTTGCTGAACCAAAGTGAAAGTTTGGATTATTGTCCAACCAAAAGAATACATCTAAATAATTCAGGTTTCTGAGTCTTCTTTTAGCAATAGCAGTTTGAGTGGGGAAAAAAGGAGGGTCCTAAATTTTGTTTTCCTTTGACTATAGATAAGTTGAGAATGTTATGAAGAAAAAAATGCAGAAATGAGAACAACATGTACATTTTTTTCAAAGTTGTTACTATTATAACACCATAACAGGGGGAAGGAATTCAAACCTCACAGCTATCAAATGCACATGAACTATTTTAAATAGTGAAGACCCATGCAGACAAGTTAGCCTTTCTTCTTAAAGTTCAGAATTTCCAAATATAAACAGTTTAACTTCATTGCATTCTAATCTTTTGAGAAGAGTGTTCTAAATTTATGAGATGTAATCTGGTGTACGTAATTTAAACTGTTAAGTTTATAGTTTGGTTTCAAAGAGACGTCTTTGTTTAGGCTGTCATTGTAAAACCCTTGGGATCTGAAATTATAATCTTTTTCATGAAAGAAATTAACTAGACACTTGTAAATTAACGGGACTTATGGAAATGGGTCTGACCTAGTTAACCAAAGCTGTTCTAAGAGTTTTAGCCAAAGTTTTAGAATTAGTTTAATCAAAGGTAACGCTTTCTAAAAGACATATTTGACTTCATGATATAATAATTTAATTTTTCATGATTTAAACGTGAAGGCTCAAATGATATGATTTACCACTTGCTCAATATTGTACATGAGAGAATAAAAGATGATATATGCTGATATTGATGACTTTGACATCTGCAAGGCCCTTCTGGATCAGAAAGTTGGAATCATCCTTATCAAATGCATCCTATCTAATTATTATTTGTTCATATTTCCTAGCGATGTCCCAGAGATTCTCTGTGTTTTTTACTTAATATCCACTCCTTTGTTGCCATATATGTGTAAAGAATGGAATTTAATCCTGCATTAAATCAAATACATAGTTTTGATTTTTTTAAAAAAGCCTTCATAAGAGAGCTGTCAGCACCTAGAATCTTGGTCTTCTCTTTTCTTTCAGAAATTTCCCAGTCTTGGGATTAGCTTTCCAGTTTATGTCCTTCTCAATCTGTAGTACTTCGGCTTGTTAAATGCCAGGTATTAAACGTTTATCTTTCCGTTTAACTCTGAGTGTGTCTCTCCCAGAAAGCCCATCTTCTCTATGATTGTTTTATCTTTGTATTATTTTGTACTTAGGAAGAAAGTATTAATGTATTAATGTCCTCCTTGTAGATGAAGCAGAACAAGGTAATAGAGACATTTTTCATAGGTTAATCTGCTTCCCTTGTTCTTCACTCCCCACTCTTTCTCCATTTCTCTTTCTCATTCTATAACCACCTGGGCTCTGCCTCATGTCTTTCCTTTATAAATTAATCAGCTTTTGCTGTGCAACAAACAACTTCAAGATCCCGGTGACTTTACACTAAAAAATCTTTTTCTCAGTCATGGGTCTGTTGGTGAGCTGGGCTTGTCTTTAGCTTGCATGTTGGGTTCAGAATTGCTCCATGGGCCTCCTTATTCTTCTTGGATAGGGTATGTTGCTATCATGGTAGATGGCGGAGATGCAGAATTCCAAGCCAAATCCTAAAAACATGGCTAAAACCTCTCCTTGAATTACATCTGATACAATCCATTGGCTAAAGTAATTCACATAGCCTACATCAGTATCATTGGTGGTGGGGGACAGACTCTGTTTACTTGGTGGGAGATACTGTAAGTCATATACAATTCTATAAAAAGGGAGGGAAGTGGAGACGATAATACAGTCTTACCACAATTTCCCACGTTCTACTGGAGCACATCATTTCTATTTATCTCATGCCTTCAGAATCTAAAATGAGCTAGAGTAGAAAAGAAGAGAAATAGAATCTTAGGTAATACGTGACTGTTGAAACTCAATATTAGGCCTTGTGGGCAAAATATCATATTAGTTGAGTTGTTTGTTTGTTTGTTTGCTTTAACCAAGAGTGAGGAAAGGGAAGAAAGGAAGAAGGCCTTGTGGATAATACCATGATAGTTGAGTTTTTTTAAACCAAGACTGGGGAAAGGGAAGAAAAGGAAGTAAATGTTTCATAGTGTTCTGGAAAAAAGCATTTAGACCATATTTTACAGTAACTCTACCCATCTTACAAACAAAATGCTTCATGTGTATCTCAAAAATATAAACATAACTTTTACTGAATGATCGTTATGTGTCAAGAGCAGTATAAGTTTTTTGAGTTTTGTCTTTTAAGATTCTTATAAAAACCATGTGAAATTTATAAAGATACTGAAATCTAGAGAGGTTAAGATTTCACATAGATAAGAGAAGATTAATTGTTCTGTATCCATGGCAACAAATAGTCAACAGAACAAGTTTCAAATCCAGTCCCTTGATCAACAGCTGCTACAGTGAATGTGCTTTTATAAGCCAGCCAATCAGGTACAGCCCCTTGCTTCTGAAAGTCAGCTAATCAGGACTCACTCCAGTAAGCACGTTTCTGAGTTCCAGCCAATTAACAACAGCCTTTACCCCCAGTAATCAGGCTTATGCAGGTGCCTCTGAAAGTCTTCATGAACGTTAGGAATTCTTCCCCTAAAGCCTGGAAGACAGGGGAGTCTGTGCCTGACCAGCATCACTCTTTCTTGCTGTGTAAGCAATACATTCTGCTTTGTCTTCTTATTGAAGATAATGTGTGATAATCTTATTGTCTTTTGACAGTAACTTATCCAAGTTTACAAAGCTGACAAATGGCAGAATCAGGCAACATATTTCATCTCATTCCAGAGCGTAAACGCTCACCTAGCATGCTGTCCTGCTTCTCCTCAATTCAAGATAGCTACTGCCTAGGCACTCTTCTCAGCCTCTGGGGTAATTCATTCTTTGGTTTGTTATTTAATTCTGCATATCTTATCTATCCAGTTAACCTGTGAGATTAGTTGAGTCTTACACAAGTTCACATTCTCAGTTAATAAATCATCTGTTGTTTATTTATTAATTTAAAATATATTTAATACAGAGCTTTATATGTGTGAGGCCCAGGGATAGTGAGGAAATCAAGACGTCTTAACTCAAGAGCAGGTAGCTTAACTGCGATGTGAAATGTGCCACCACACAGACAGGGTGCAGTGGGACCTGAGAGGAAAGAGTGCCTAGGTCTACCTGTAGCATTGTGGGCCCTCAATCATAAACTGACTGACTGATATTTGTGTACTAGTTCTTTGTATATCAGTTATTTTAGAGCCAAGAAAGAGTTCTCAAAGCCACTAATACTCTTCAAAATTCAAACAGAAATTGCACTAACTGAAATCCGAGCTATGTGGGAGGAGACCATGTCATAAATACATGGTTCATCAAATGACAGTCATTTAAGACAATACTCTTTTCCCTTTCTGTTTTTTTAAAGGTTTAGTTTTTATTTTTTCTTACCAGGTACAATTATAGTTGTCTAGTATTGTCGAGTTTCAGATAATGGATGCAACAGATTGAGAAACTATTTAAAAGGTATTTCATGTTATTTAGTAAAATAGGATCTGGCTTAATAAGGAGCCATAAAGTCACAATGATTCTTAATTTCTGCTTATACTGGTTCCTTTTTATTTTTGGTGCAAAGATATTTTTTTCTGGATTACTTCCCACTCCTCTTCCTTGGTAGTCCACCAGTTTTGAAACACGATATAATCACCAAATGATATTCAAAGAACTAATACACAAGTTTTATCTACAGAGAAAAAGATCTCTAGTTACACAGAAGATGTCAGTGCTCTGGACACAGAAGCAGTGTTTTCATTTAGGATGATTAATGAGTGGGCATCACCCTAGACTCCAGTGCTCTTTTTGCTTTTCCTGAACATCTTTGACCTTTGCTGATAAGTTTCCTGGCCAAGTCAAGAACTCAAGGCCACAGAATGATGGTCATGCTTACTGCAGAGAGAACTGGATCCTTTGGTATCAGCTAGGGCTGCATTTATTTGAGGTGAGGTGATGTCCAGTGTCTGCTGAATTTCAGTGCACTGTGGCCTTGGTTAACCAAAAAATCAGTAAATGCATTTCAAAATGTTTAAAACATTGTTGGAAAGTGAGAGTTCTGATTGAAATTACTGCTGACAGTTTGTTTTTGATCCCTTTCTTCCTTATGGAACCCCTCTAACACCAGATTGCCCAGCCTCCCCCTGACCCCTTGCAACATACACCCATGCTCTTTTGAGTACCTAGGGAGACATTTGCTCTTGTGTTCCAGATCTGCATTTCCTCCTCTTATCCAGAATGTGCCCATTTAGAAACCCAGCACTAGAAGCTAATTGATTCTGGGGATCAGATAACATTAATCCTACACTATTAAAAAGAACATACTAGCTGTAATTTATTGATCATTTATTAAATGTTTTGCAAGCTTCATATCATTTAATTCTCACAAATTCCCTGTAAAGCATGCACTATTATTATTGCCATTTTACAGATTACAGAGCTCAGATTTAGAGAAATAAGTCAACTTCTCAAGTTCTTATAGCCATTAAGTGTCAGACTCAGGCTTCCCATCCAGATCTTCTTGACACCAAGTCATATTCTTTTCACAGTGCTGCCTCATGTGTATTGTGACTGATGGGTTTCAAGTGTCATTTGTAATTTTGTAAGAGACTATGTCCACAGAAATGCTGTCTACCTTAGAATTTTAAGTGTAAACAGAAACTTGTAGGGAAAGACACTTTGATCAAGTGGTAGCTTTCCTAAAATTTCTCAAATCACACCACTTAGAGAAGCCTCTAATTCATTAGTCAGGCTAGCTGTGTTCAGCTCACTAGTAAGTGTGATGATGGGAGCAGGAAGAAGAGCCCACTGATGTGTACAGTCTTTCCCTTTATGACTCCCCTTTTCTATCAATAAACAAGGGGAAAGTAGGATCACAATGCACAGAATCATAGAACATTAGTGTTGGGAGTGATCTTAGAGATAACTAAGTTTAAACCTTTTATTGTTGAGAGAAAGAAACTGTGTTCCAGGAGTAAAATGACTTAAATTCACCCAGCTTATAAAACAGGTGGTGGAATCTGAACTCAAGTCCTTCCCTCCCTCTCCTTCTCCCACTTCCTTCTCCTCCCCATCTCTCCCCTCCTCCACCTCCTTCTTTCTCTTCTCTGTCTCTACCTAGAGTTCTCTTTCTATGCAGGCATTTATTATGTGTCTATTATGTGCCAGTCATTGGATAGTAGGAATACAGCAGAGTAAACACAGTCAAAATATCCTTACCTTAGTAGAGGTTACGCTTTTGGGGAAAGGTGTGCAACAAACACACCAATAAAATGTATACTACACTAGGTGATGATAAGAGCTATAGAGAAATTGTATCAGGGAAGATAGATAAATTGACCAGAACTTCTGACCAGAGAGGAGAGAGTGAAACTATTTTAATAAGTTTCGTCTTGAAAAGGGTGCCATGAAGAGAATTCCAGATGGAGTACAGAAAATGGGGCCATGGTTGGGCTTGATCTATCTTGAGGAATAGAAAAGAGGCCAGTGTGTGAGGGCAGGGGGAGAGGGGAGGGGGCAAAGCCACAGGATGAGGATCAAGAGAAGCCAGAGGACCCCTACTGTCTGATCTATCAGTCAGCACCTTTATACCAACACCATCCCCTTTTTCCAAGAGGCTTATAAATTGGTGAGTCTAACCAGTATCTCATTTATGGCCATGGCTAATGTCAGACACATTCCAAATAGAGACAGACAAGGAGTATAAAGCTCACCAAACCTGGAGGCAACTACCCAGATGCAAATCTTGCCCTAATTAGCTGCATCCTTTGCCTTAAGGTTCTTTTCCCTTTTCTGTGAAATGGGGATGATTTTAGCTATTTCCCAGAGTTTTCATGAAGACTGAAGGAGATTAGGTATGTGAAAGAAATCTGTAAGTTGGATATTTTGAGTATTTGCTAACAGGCAGTCCAGAAACATTCGTTTGATTGCGTCCAGTGTGAATGTGGAGTTTTCCCCTCTGGTGTCCAGGGAACTGCTGCTTCTTCATCTCTGCCTAGCAAGTTGTTTGGAGGGACTCTCATTCTAACTGTGGAAGAATACAAGAAAATGGAAAGATGTTCTATCTTTATCTTTCTTTCTACCATGACCTTCAACTTCATTCCTCACCTGATAGCAACAGAATGTGAGAGATGGTTGTGATCAGTATGGTCCTCAATTAATCCTCTGATTAAATACAGTTTATTTTCTTCACTGTCAGGGCAAGCAGTGTGATGGATGGTGTGATTGCTGCTGTTTAGAAGAAACAACAGTAAATATGGAATGTACAATATCGATGTTTTCTGAAGTTTTAAATGTGTATGTATTGACATGCTAGTGTGTCACAGCCATCTATCATAGTCCATGGAATTCAGAGCTTTTAAGATGAAAATATATTATTTTTTGTGATAAACATATTTTTTTGTCATGAACATGGACTATTTATCATGGACCTGAAACCTCATGTATGGATAAGAATTATACCTCCTTTAATCTAATTGCCAAAACAGTAGTGATAGAATATATACTGTATGAAAAATATGGTATTCTAAAGAAAACTAAATGTAATTAATTAGTTTAGAAAACTGGTTTACTGTGTGATCTTGGGGAATCCTCATCTCTAAAATGGATTTAATAAAAACTGCTAATTTTAAAGATGAATAATGTAATATTTTTAATGGGTGAAAGTTTGGCACATAGTGCTATATTATTATTTTTTTTTTGGCAAATATTGTAACCTTTCTGATTCTCTGCTTGTTGTTTGGTGAACATTTACTCCTACATTAAGTCTGTTTATGTCATTGGAAAAAATAAAGATAGGCATCGTGCTACCAGAGCATTTATTACATACTTCAATTAAGTATTTATCTGTTGTCATTTAATTATATTTTTATCTTCCTAATTAGGCCATGCCAAGTATAGCAGATCTGTATGTTTTACCATTGCTATCCAATGTCCAATCCTTAAAATAAAATATCATCTTGAATATAGCAGATGTTAAAATACATTTTCCCCCAAACCTATGAAGATGACATACAAAGTCTTCCTGTGACTTGCATGGCCTCATTTTCTATTGCTTTATACCTCATTCTCCTTGAATTAGAGATACCACTTGCAGTTCTATTATAGGCTATGCATTTTGACTCCTCATGCCCATACCCATTTTTGTATGACTTTGCAGGTGGTATATGCACTGATCAGTCCACCTTCACTCCACCCCCTCCCCTCCCCCAACACCCATACACTTGACTCACTCCCACCTGTCCTGCAGTTCTGAATGGGACTCTGTTCTCTCCAGGTTGCCTCTTGGCTAGGACTTTTGGTTAGGGTCACCTCTTATATATGTTGCCTTTGGTACCTTCTTCATATAACAATAACTAGCATTTCAGGTATTGTCTGAGCACTTCCCTATGCTAATTCACTTACTCCTCACAATAGCCTCATGAAATAGTATGTTTGGAAAGCAATGCATTATCTCATGAAATTGTCATATACCAGTATTTTCACCACTTCACTGGCCAAGCAAGCCAGGCTATGAGAAATTAAGTTGGTGCTTAAAGTCATACTGTTTCTCATGGGCAGAGGCTGGGATGAGTATCCAGGTTCTTTGCTCTAGTGTGTATTGTTTATGGCCCACAAGGAGACAACTTCTAGATAAGGTACTGAAAAGGAAGAACTGAAAGCAATTGGTTAGAAGTGTGCTTTTGGTGTGACCAGGAAGCAGTGCTTCGTGGTGGCATTGAGACCTGGCTAGGGGGACAGGCCTGGGTTACTTAAATGTCCTAGATCACCCTCACTGTGAAAGACTCCTAGAAAGACAGGTTGATACTGAGGTCTTCATCCTTTCATCCACCCATCCCTAACCACTTAGCTTCAATCTAGTCTGAAACAAAAAGGAGGACTAGGAACAATTTTTAGTCTGGAAAACTTTTAGAAGCCCTGAGGATAGTTTCACACTTATTTAGACTTGAGTCTTCTTAGATGATGGGTCTGAGAGAGGAAGGTTTGGGATTAGACGATGGGGCCATGCCTCTGGATCAGAATAGGGCAAGTACTGATTCTCTAGTTTTTTTTCCCATGGCGCTTTGAGAATCCAATCTAGTGACATAAATCCTAACAATATGACAGGACACAAGAAATATGGGATTACTTCAGAGTAGGATGGGTGGAGTAAGATTTCAGATAGTTTCTGGGAGATTCCAAGTCCCGATGGCAATGCTAATAGTCATATATCAAAGGAGAATAAATGACATGTTCCTTAGAATTAAACACCTCATATTTAATTAAGTATGCAGAAGATACTAAATACATGCTTATTAGAAAATACAGCTGCATTCAAAGTCCTTTCCACAATGGAGATTATATACTGCATTGAACCTATTTTTATAGGTGTTAATGGCTCAGTACTGATAATTTTATGTAGCTCAATCTAATATTTTGGTGAAAAGTGTGAGATGGACATCAGGGACTCTTGTCATAAATTCAGTAATGAAGGTGTTGTTAAACTTGATCAGGCCATATCACTTCTCTGGATCTCAGTTTCTTCATCTCTTTGATATTTGCATTGAAATAAACTGTTGATTCCAACTTAGAAATGTGTTTAATTAAAATTGGAAAAAGAAAGATCACTTAAAATTTTATTCAGTAAAAATATTTTAAAATATGAGACATAAAGGAAACAATTTTTGTAAGCAAATTTTCATTTTAAAATAATTTAGATTAACATACAGTTGTATGAAATAATATAGAGATATTTCTACACATTACCCAGTTTACCTAATAGTAACATCTGGCAATAGTGCAATATAGGACAATATCACAGCGCTTGTGCCAGACTACTTGGATACTAGTCTGTAGTTTCCCTGTTTTGTACTGTCTTTGAATTGGTGTCAGAGTAATACATTGTAAAATGAATTGGGAGATGTTTTCTCCTATTTGACTTTCTGGAAGAGACTGTGTAGATTGAGTGTTAATACTTTAAACTTGCCATATTCTCTAGCGAAAGCATTTGGGTCTGGAGATTTTGGGGGAGAGTTTTTAAACTGTGAATTCAATTTCCTTAATAGGTGGAGGGCTATTCTAAGGATCTATCTTGTAACAAGTAAGTTTTGTTTTTTGAGGAATAGGCCCAATTATTCAAATTTGTCAAATTTATGAGAGTAGAGCTGTTTGTAGTATTCCATGTTATCCTTCAAATTCTGCAAGGCCTGTGGTGATGTTTCCTCTTTCACCCATGATATTCATAATTTGTGTCTTCTCTCTTTTTCTTTGTCAGGTTTTCTAGAAATTTGTCAGTTTAATTGGCCTTTGCCAAAACCCAGTTCTCTTTGTTTCATAATAGAACTGGGTTTCCCTACTATTTTTTTTTTCAATGTCAATGATTTCTGCCCTTATCTTTGTTATTTCTTTCTTTCTGCTTACTTTGAATTCATTTCCTCTTTGTTTTTTAGGTTTTTGAGGTAGAGGTTAGATTGTACTCGAAATCTTTTTTTTTTTTTTCCTAGTATATGCACTTAGCGATATAAATTTCTCCCTCAGCACTCTTTGGTTGAGTCTTAGAAACTTTGATATGTTGTATTTTTGTTTTCATTCAGTTCAATATATTCTTTGATTTTTTTGAGACTTCTTATTTGACCCATGGACTATTTAGAAATGTGTTACTTAGTTTAAAAATATTTTTTCCTATTATCTTTTCTCACCAGTTTCTAGTTTGATTACATTGTTATGAGAGAACACATCGTGTAATTTCAATTTTTAAAAATTTTTTAAGGTTTGTTTTATAGGTCAGGATATGTTCTATCTTGGTATATGTTCCATGAGTATTTGAAAAGAATGCATATTCTTCTGTTGTTGGGTGAGATTTCCTACAAATACTGCTTAGATCCATTGGTTTATGGAGTTGTGTTGTTGAAGATCCTTGCTGATAATCTGTCTAGTTACTCTACCAACTATTGAGATATTTAAGTCTATAATTTTGGATTTATCTATTTCTTCTTTAAGTTCTGTCAGTTTATGCTTCTCCTGTTTTGTAGTTCTGATGTTTGATGCATAGAATGCACTTTCGTGTTTTCTATGTCTTCTTATTGGATTGACCCTTTTCATTATATAATGCCTTTATTTGTCCCTGGTAATTTTCTTTGCTCCAATGTCTGTGTTATCTGATGTTATATAGTTGCTCTTATTTTCCTATAGTTAATTAAAATTTGCGTGATACATTTTTTTTTCCATCCTTTCACTTGTAACCTGACTATATTATTATATTTGAAGGGAGTTTCTTGTAGACAGCATATAGTCAGGTGTTTTTTGATCCACCCAATCTTTATTTTTTAATGCATTTAGACTATTTGTATATGATGTAATTAATGTTATGCTAAGTTTAAATATTAAAAAATTAAAATTTTTTTCTCTTTTTCATTTCTCCATTTTCTTTTTCTGTTGAGACTTATTTGAACATTGTTTAGAATTCCATCTTGACTTATTGAGAGTATCTTTGAGCTATCTTGTAAAGCTTTTTTAGTGTAGCATGTGTACTATACTATATATAAATAACCTATCACAATCTACTGATACAATTTTACAAGTTTGAGTGAAGTATAGAAACCTTACTTCCTTTTACATCCATTTACCCTCCTTCTATTTACAATTGTCTAACATTGGAAAGTAGTGTAGTTTTTGCTCCAACTGTCAAACATAATTTAGAAAACTCAAGAGGAAAAAGAAAACTGTTTTTATCCATATTTTTGCTTATGCATTCTTTTTTTCCTAACGTCCCAAAGTTCTTTTTATTATTTCCTTTCTTTTTAAAAAAACTTCTTTTAGGATATATATTTGCCGATAACAAATTCTTTGTTTTTCTTCATCTGAGAATATCTTAATTTGACCTTAATTCCTAAAGGATATTTTCCCTAGGTATATGTTTCTGTGTTGACACTTCTTTTCTTACATCATCCTGGTTTCTAATGAGAAATTTCTTGTCATTCTAATTGTGTCTGTATTATGAGAAAGGTATCTTGGAGTTCCCATCATGGCTCAGTGGTTAACGAATCTGACTAGCATCCATGAGGAGGCAGGTTTGATCCCTGGCCTCGCTCAGTGGGTTAAGGATCCAGTGTTGCTGTGAGCTGTGTTAGGTCACAGACACGGCTCAGATCCTGTGGTGCTATGGCTGTGGGGTAGGCTAGCAGCTGTAGTTCTGATTCAACCCCTAGCCTGAGAACCTCCATATACTGCAGGTGTGGCCCTAAAAAGCAAAAAAAAAAAAAAAAAAAGGTATCTTTTTTCTCTGGTTGCTGTCAAGATTTTTTTTCTTTGCTTATTGTTCAGAAATTTAATTATGATGTGTCTTGAATGTATAAGTTTATGTTTCTTTACAAATATGAAAAATTTTCAGCCATTATTTCTTCAGGCATTTTTTAGCACTACCTTCTTTCTCTTCTTTTCTCAGGATGCCAGTAAATGTGAGTGTTAGATCTTTTCTTATATAGTCTTATAGGTCTTTAGGCTCTGTTAATTCAAAGAAAATTTTTTTAGTCTATTTTCTGTCTGTTTTTCAGGTTAGATAATTTCTATTTTTCTATCTTCTAGTTCACAGATTCTTTCTTTTGTTATCTCTATTCTGTTGTTTAGTCCATACACTGAATTTTGTACTTCAACTATCCTATTTTTCTGTAAATATTCTATTTGATTCTTCTTTATATCTTTTATTTTTTTGCTGAGATTTCTGTTTTTTAATTTGTCTCAAGTGTGTTCATAGTTGCTTACTAATGCACCTTTGACATGGCTGCTTTAAAAGTTTTGTCAGATAATTCTACTTTCTCTGTCATTTTGGTGTTGGCATCTAATAATTTTTTCATTAAGTTTGAGATTTTTCTGTTTCTTGGTGTGACAAGTGATTTTTTACTAAAACCTGGATATTTTTATATTATTGTATGTAACTGTGGATTTTATTTAAACCTTAAGTGTTAGCTGGCTTTTTCTGGCATTGCTCCTGCAGTGAAGGGCAAGTGCCACCTCGTTACTACCACGTAGATGTTCACCAGTTGGCCTCTAATGGTGCCAGCAGAAAGAACTCCTCATTACTGCTGTGTGGAGTGGAAGTTCTGGTTCTCCATATGGTCTTCACTAATATTGCAAGGGTAAGAATGGAGGAAGAGTACTTGTTACTGATCATCAGAGGTGAAACTTCTGACTCCCAACCTGGTCTTCTTTGACACCATTCCCATGGGAGCAGTGGAACATCTTGTTGCTTACCAAGGCTGGAAGTCTAGGCTCCCACTTACCCTGTGGTGATATGGGTGTAGGTGGGGCCACGGCTTTTCTGTGGTGCTTGGTTGGAGTAGAGAAGTCATTGTCTAAAAGTTTTCTGTCCTTCTTGTCTGCTTCTTTCCTGGTCCTTTGGCTAGAGAGAATAAACACACACTCACTGTTGAGCTGCACCCTGCAGGTCTGCAATCCTTGTCATTGCCTGGCTGCAGGTCCAAAGACAGAACCAGGAGTCGGGGACAGATACATCAGTGGCTTATTGGATAAGGGATCTTACACTTCTGAGGCAAGGCCCTGAAGCAACACCCCCCATGTATGGTAGACAGCAGGCAGGACACAGCAGCAATCTCAGTCTTTGCTACCAGGGGGAGAAAGAGGTTACCAGTTACAGGGGTAATTGATGTAAGATTGGCTCTTTGGTTACCAGAGAAACCATCAGAAGGGCATGTCCTTACTGGCCCTTTAATATACCATTATAGTAGAGATTTTTTTTTTCAGGGCCACACCCACAGTACATGGTTCCCAGGCTACAGGTCAAATCAGATCTGTAGCCACCAGCCTACCCTACAGCCACAGCCACAGCAATGTCAGATCTGAGCCATGTCTGTGTCCTACATCACAGTTCATGGATCCTTAACCCACTGAGTGAGGCCAGGGATTGAACCTGCAACCTCATAGTTACTAGTCAGATTCATTTCCGCTGAACCATGGTGGAAACTCCATAGTAGAGATGTTTTTATCTAAAGATTAGAACAATTACTGGCTATGGCTGCAGGGCAGGTATGCAGGCAGTTATTGCTTAGGCTCTGTGACTAAGTGGGAAGGTCAGTCCTGTGAGTAGAGTGAAGGTGAACCAGGAACTGGTGGAACAGAGGATGTATAGAAGCAACAAAGCAGCCATTTGAGTGGTGTGAAAACACACACACACACACACATGCACTAGTGGGGCCTTTTTTTTTTTTTTCTGCGTCTGCCTATTAGCATTTCCAAGGCACTGGCTTGTTCAGCTGCACAAATGAGATATATTAGGCAAAAGGAAAATACAGAAAACTCACCCTTTTTAAATCCTTGGGTCCCAAGGTCCTTAACTAGTCTGGCCCATTTCTCTATTTTTCAGTCTTCTTAAGTACATTTTCTACATTATGTCCAATTGTACTTGGTGGGAGAAATAGGAAAAAAAGTTTTTTACTCCATTTTCCCAGAAGTGGAAGTTTCAGGAAATATACTGTTTAGAAAGACCTTTTGGTAATACAAACAATTTTATGAAATAAATAAAATATAAGGTTATTTTTAAGCTTCAGCCAGGCATCTTATAATTCTGGGAATAACAGAAGACTGCTCAAATGACTGACTTACTGACCACCAGACTAATAATAAACCATCTTCACATTTTTCAATACAAGAAATGACATATGTCTAGGAACAGAGGAGAGAGTTGACATTCATGATTGATGCTGAGATATATTAGGGCTATTACATCTTGTATTTAAATCTTAGTTTTGCATTATCTAACAAAAAAGATAGACATTCTAGGTGTTTTGTACTATGAATTCACCTCTCTATTTACTTTAAGTTCTCCTAGTCACTATGGATTCAGGAGGCTTAGGAAATTAAGTTTTGAGAGCATTGTCAAATTTATTTCCAGGCCCAGCATTTCTTTATGAGGGGAAGTAAAAACTGGGGGATGGGGAGTTCCCATCATGGCTCAGCAGAAACGAATCTGACTAGTATCCATGAGGATGCAGGTTCGATCTCTAGCCTTGCTCTGTGGGTTAAGGGTCTGGTGTTGCTGTGAGCTGTGGTGTAGATCGAAGATACAGTTTGGATCTAGTGTTGCTGTAGCTGTGGCATAGGCCAGTGGCTATAGTTCTGATTCGACCCCTAGCCTGGGAACCTCCGCATGCCATGGCCAGGCCCTTAAAAAAAAAAAAGACAAAAAAAAAAAAAAATTGGGAGTTTTTCACTCATTCTCCAAATAAATGATTTCAATATTTAGCTTGACTTTGTTGTTTAGACACATCTAAAAAGTGGAAGAATGAAAAGTAGAACTCAGTGATTCTGTCCCTGATACCCTTATATTGTATAAACTTAAAGCTTATTTTACAGGTTTGTTTGCTGAGTTACTGAGGCTCTCCACAAACTCAGGGAATCATTTTATGAAGGAAATGCTTCAACTTCTCTGTGGCGCAGCCAGGTGTTAAAATTCTAGCTGGAGGTCATGTTCTGTACTCAGTATTGCAGAAAAAATAGTAATTTGGCAATTGTGTAGCTAAATGACTGCTCTGCAATAATCATCAGTAACCGCTAGTGAACTCAAGATGCAGTTGACAGAGACAACATTTAATAGTTTGAACAAATGGAAAAAAGGCATTTTCTTCCTCAGCAGAATGCGGAAAATCAGTATCTGATTGTTGGACTGGCAGGTGCAATCATGCTGCCATGATTGAAATTGCTTATGGAACACTCAGTGAGTTTTCATAAGGATTCTGGGAATAACAATAGATAACATGTTTTAACTGAAGAAACCAAGATTAAAGAATTACAAAATTTCACAAAATTAATTAGTAAAAAATCTATTCCTGCCAACTACAACAAACGGCAAATCACTCTTCACAACAGATGATCCATAACGTGTTATTGTCAGAAACAATGACCTATATAGTTCCTACCCAAGCTAGCAAGTCATCCCCAGCATTTTGATAAGTGGGGGCCATAGTCATATGGTTTGGCCATAAAATTAAAGCAGAAATAACAATAACAAATAGTCTTTTTTTTTTTTCTTTTTCTTTCTATTTTCCTATAAAACCAGCAGCCATGACAGGATTTTGTTTGAAAAATGCCCTTTTCTTTTCTGACAAAGTTTTTTGAACAGATTATAGAAGTATGCCATTGATGTGAGGAATGCAAAAAATGCTTTAATCATAATTTTCATAGATATGTCAATGGTAGAACATGGCTCTCCATGACATTTTACAGCAGGTTGAGTAAAGATATATTCATTGTTTTTTTCTCCATGACACTTCACTTAAATTTTGCATACCCAAAACAGAATGGATCCCTCAATTTGGAGCTATGAATAATTCAGTTTCTGGAGTTCCCGTTGTGGGTCAGCAGAAACGAATCTGACTAGGAACCATGAGGTTGCAGGTTCAATGCCTGGCCTCACTCAGTGGGTTAAGGATCCGGCATTGCTGAGAGATGTGGTGCAGGTCGAAGATGTGGCTAGGATCTGGCATTGCTGTGGCTGTGGTGTAGGTTGGCAGCTGTAGCTCCAATTAGACCCCTAGCCTGGAAACCTCCATATGCCGTGAGTGTAGCCCTAAAAAGACAAAAAAGACCAAAAAGAAAAAAAAAATTCCATTTCTGAGTCCTCCAGCCCTTCCAACTGTCAGAAGGCCTTTTGCTTACTCTCTGAGGCTTGTTACAATTAGCTTGACTCCAATTCCTCAAGCTTTGGGGTTCATAGAGACACCTTGTTGTTCAGTTTTGTTCAAATTTGGCTCCATGTTTTTTAACTCTGCTTGCTCTGTTTGTTTTGTAGGGTATATGGAAAGTCAAAAACTATGCTGTGTTCCCTTCAACTCTCTCTCAAATTTCCTTATAATAGTTTTAGAAGTTTTGCCTTTCTGAATGTATTTACTCCACCTGAATTTTATTTTCATATAGGATATGAGGTAAAGATTTAACTTAATTTTTTTCCATTTATAGAAATTTTCCCTGCATGTATGCATCTTCAGAGCAAGCTCTGAAGTGTAGCATCATATCTTTTACAAGTTTATAGACCCTGGGTTCTTTTTGGCAATCTGTATTTTATATTTCTACCATTATACCAAGACTATGCTGTTCTAATTACTATAGTAATTATATTTCTTGATATTTGATATCATATGTCTTTGCTGCTCTTTGTTTTCTTGTCGAAACTGTTTTTGTCTATTTTTGTCTTTCATTATATGAATTTTTATTATCAGCTTAGTAATTTTGCTAAAAATATTGTTGGTATTTAGAAAGCCCTAAATTTTTTAGCATGTTAATTTTTCTTACTTATGGTCATGGTATTTCACCATTTATTTACAGATTTTATGTATATTAAGCTGGAATCCAATAGCTTTTTTGAACTTTCTCATTAGTTTTCACAGATTCTCTGTAGAGTCTCTTGAATGATCTTTGTAGACAATATCATTTGCAAAGAATAATTTCTTTGCTTTCCAAAGCTTATATATTTTTTCTTTGTCTCACAGTCTTGGCTAGAATTCCAATTCAGTGTTTAACAGTGGTGGTATGAAAAGAATTCTTATTTTGCTAATGTCACTTCGAAGTATACTTCCAGTCTTTTACCATAAAATATGATACTCATTCTGTATTTTTGGAAAAATATTTTTAGAAGTTTAAAAAAATGGTACTTCTAGTCCTAGTTTCCTATGATTTTTATCATGAGTGTTGGATTCTATTGAAGGCATTTATCATTTTAGCATTTTGCATCATGTATTTCATTTTGCTCTAATCTGTTATTCTGATGAGTATATTAAGAGTTTTTTCCCAAATATTAAACCATCCTTGCATTACTTAAATTCACCTTGGTTATGATTTATGTGTCACATAACATGAACTCATAAATATTGTTTTTGACAGTTGGACTCTATCTTTCACAAATAAACAGGGGTGGAATAAAGTACTAATCTTCTTGGAAGAATGGGTAGTATGAAAGGGAAGGCTAGGAAAGTGGAATGTTAGCAAGGAATTCTCAACTGTAGATTTTTGGTTTGCAGTTATTCTGAAGTTTTGATATAAGAGTCTATATATATATATATATATGAGAGATCGTTTTAAGTTGTTGGTCTCTTAACTGCAAGTTCATCTCCAGTGTCCTGCATTTGTACCCACCTCTTCTCATGATTTCTGATTTTGGAGGCATAATTGTGCATGGATGACTTCGTATCTTTACTATACCTTTACTGGTGAGCCTTAGCAAGGAATTCTCTTTTGGGACACATGGAAGTAGAAGGTCGATTCCTGACTTTCAGGATTCTCCAAGCCTGATCTTACCAGGTCACTGCTGCTGTCCTAGTCACATCTGCTTACTGCATGGTACCAAATAATATCCAGGACTGAGACAGGCCTGTACCATGGAGCTGGACCTCTGGAACTCCCAGCGGGCTACCTCCTCAGGTTAAAACCAGTTGTTTCATTATCTTATAAAAAAGAAGTCCACCAATTTATAGCAGTCATTCTTTTTTCACTCCACCTATTGCATATACAGTTTTACTAAGAGAGCTGCTCTTTATCAGTGTCCTGAAATTTAAATTGGCTGAGTCTCATAATTTGGAATCTTGCAGAAAAGGTGACATTCTTTTAACTTCAGTATATCCCCAAGCTGAAGCTGGAAAATTTAAGCTAAGCCTTGAAAGAGAGAATAGTGAGGTGCTAAGTTTTTCTTAAAAATCTTATTTAAGTATTCTCTCCTGGGCAAAAAGAATGAGTCTCAAAAAACAAAAACAAAAACAAACAAACAAACAAAACCCTCCACTTAGGGCTAATGCCTTTCCTTTTGAGGTTATTCTTTCAAATTTATTCAAAAAAGCAACCATTAAGTTCAGGGTAAGTGGATAGAGTGGCTGAATTAGTCACAGTTTTCCAGAGAAACAGAACTAGTGGATACATACACACATGGAGAGAGAAGGGAGGGGAGAGGAAAATAATTATGAGCAATTAGTTTACATGATTATGGAGGCAAAAAGTCCCAGGATTTTGCCATCTGCCAGCTGGAGACACAGCATAGCCAGTAGTGTAATTCTAGCCCAAGTCTAAGGCCTGAGAATTAGAGGAGCTGATGATGTAAATCCCAGTCCAAGATTAGGAGAAGATGGATGTCGCAGCTCAAGCAGACTGGCAGGAAGAAAAAGGGACAAATTCCTGCTTTGTCCACTTCCTGTTGTAACCAGGTCTTCAAGAGATTGAATGATGTCTACCCCTTTTGCGGAGGGCAGTCTACTTTACTGAATCCACCAATTCAAATGCTAACATCCTCCAGAAACATCCTTGCAGACACCCAGAGATAATAGTTAATCCGGGTATTATGTGGTGCAATCAAGTTGACACAGAAAATTGACCGTGATAGAGGCCCACGGATAACCAACTGGCAAGAATTTTCAGTCTAAATGACTGCTTCTCAAACTATCCATGGCAGAGGACCAGTCCCTTCCCTCTTCTATTGTAGACCAGTATATTTTATTTGTAAAATGCTATAAAATGAAATTATTAGAAAAATGACAGGAAAAGTAATGACACATAAACACAAACCCATTTTTTATTCTTCTATTTAACAGATAAAATTACTCTTTCAAATTGTAATAATGGTTGCAAAATTTTATTCTCAGTTCCTGCACTTATCTTATCAGGAAGCAATAAAATTAACAAGCACCAGTCCTTGAGCCACAGTCTGAATAGCACTGGTCTGAAGACTCTCGAGATCTCTAGATAAGATCTCTGGCTGTAGTTGTTCACTCACTGACTTGACTGGAAGCTAATAGATGAGAAGGTTACCATGTTTTGAGAGAACTCCATAGATGATAAGCCTATTTAGAAATAGCCTATGATTATTTTTAACTCCTGAAAACAATCCCTGAGTCCCAGACTCATACTTACAGGAAGCAGGCTGGAAAACCATGCAACACCCAGGAAGTACATCCTTTTTAATACTTATCTCAGCTATGGTCAAACAGACAAGGAAGAACTTCCCACAGTTGCAAAACCGAGAAGTGGAAAGACAGATTATTATTTGCGGCTTAAATCAAAATGACTAAGGAAATACTTGTACTGCCTGGATAAGGAATTCTTATGATTACTGCTCATTGGGATTTAATGTGCACTGTGAATTAATAGTGTCTCTAATTTTTCCTTTTAAAATGGGCAGTGTTATTGTAATAATCCTATTTTTTTTCTAACACCAAATACTGGGTATATTAATATGTAGACTGTGTGTCTTTTAATTTGCAATCATTAAAGTATGAAATACCACATTAGGACATAGATTTGAGCATGACTAGATGTCTGGAGCTGCAGCAACCATTTTTCAAGCATGAGATGCAAGAACATGAACTGCATGTTGGAAACTGCAGCAGCCACTTTTCAAGCATGAGATACAAACATGAAAATGAAAGAGTATAAAACCTTTAAGAACCTGACATTACAGTTTTGTTGAGCAATTAAACCAATGCTAGCCATTGATTACCCCTGGAATTATTAATATGAAAAAAAGATCCCATATTTGATGAGCAACATATCTACACCTTCCATCTAATACAATATTTAACATTGTCTCCCCCCACCCCACCAATGTGGCTATTGAGAAGTTTGCCATCAGATTAATTTTCATTTGCAGGTAATAACAGTTTTATTTTCCTCTTTTAATTTTTTTAAAAGAAAAAAAAAATGAATCCAACTAGGAACCATGAGGTTGCAGGTTTGATCCATGGACTCACTCAGTGGGTTAGGGATCCGGCATTGCCATGACCTGTCAATGTGTCTCAGATCTGGCGTTGCTGTGGCTGTGGTGTAGGCTGGCAGCAACAACTCCAATTGGACCCTTAGGCTGGGAACCTCCATATGCCGTGGGTGTTTAAATTTTAAATGTTTAAATGTTTAAATTTAAACATTTAAACATTTTAACATCTTTTAAACATTTTAACACCGCGGGTGTTAAAAATTTTCCAGAATTTCTGAGCATTTGCAATGAGAGGAAGTCTTATATCAACTTTATTTTCCATTTTACCAGAACTGTTTTTTAAATGCAATTTATGCATTTACTTATTCTGTGCTGCACTGCCTAGATGAAGGGCTTCTCCTTAGCTCTTTCTTTGTGTTATGTTACTTAATTTGGGAACCAACTTTTATTTCAGGTGCCACAGTAATTTCTCAATGGAGATAGCAGAATTACAATGAGAAAATCTTGAAAAGAACACATTTACTTTAAATTAAGCCAGAAAAAGGAAATACATGTTTTTCTTTAAAATTAATTTCATCTGCAGAGTTTATGAAATAAAGATAGTGGCTTTTTCTATTTCAGTTATAACCAGGAAATATGAATAGGAGGAATACAACCCCTCAAAGAAAATGAAAATGAATCCTCAGTGACATTAATAGAATCAAATTCCCTAGAAACTACCTTACACAAGAATAATTAAAAATGTAATTTAAAATAGGTATTTAAAAAACTTGAAAGTGAGTTCATTAAGAAGTATATTCATGGTTTCCCTTGCTGTGCAAAAGCTTTTGAGTTTAATTAGGTCTTATTTAATTAGGGTTTATTTTTGGTTTTATTGTCATTATTCTAGAAGGTGGATCAAACAAGATGTTGCTGTGGTTTATGTCAAAGAGCATTCTGCCTATGTTTTCCTTTAGGAGTTTTATAGTATCTGGCCTTACACTTAAGTCTTTAACCCATTTTGAACTTATTTTTGTGTATGGGGTTAGAGTATGTTCGAACATCATTCTTTTAAATGTAGCTTTCCAGTTTTCCCAGCACCACTTATTGAAGAGATTATCTTTCCTTCACTGTTTGTTATTGCCTCCTTTGTCATAGATTAGTTAACCATAGGCACTCAGGTTTATTTCTGGGCTTCCTATCCTATTCTGTTGATCTACATTTCTGTTTTTGTGCCAGTACCATACTGTTTTGATGACTGTAGCTTTGTAGAATAGGGACCTAATTAAACTCAAAAGCTTTTGTACAGCAAAGGAAACCATTTAAAAAAAAAGAAAGAAAGAAAAAAAAAGAAAAGACAGCCCACAAAATGGGAGAAAATCTTTGCAAACGATGTAACTGACAAGGGCCTAATCACCATAATATACAAACAGCTTATACAGCTCAACAGCAACAACAAAAACAACTCAATCTAAAAATGGACAGAAGACCTAAATAGACATTTGTCCAAAGAAGACACACGGATGGCCAGTAGGCACATGAGAAAGTGTTTGACATCACTAATTATTAGAGAAATACAAATCAAAACTATAATGAGGTTCCACTTCCTACTGGTCACAATGACCATTATTAACAACTCTACGAATAACAAATACTGGGAAGAGTATGGAGAAAAGGCAACTCTCTTACACTGTTGGTGGAAATGTAAATTTGTACAACCACTACGGAAAACAGTATGGAGGTTCCTCAGAAAACTAAATATAGAACTACCATATGATCCAGAAATCCAACTCCTGGGCATTTATCTGGACAAAACTCTAATTCAAAAGCTACATGTACCCAATTTTCATAGCAGAACAGTTCACAGTAGCCAAGACATGGAAACAACATAAATGTCCATCGACAGATGAACGGATTAAAAAGATGGTACTTATGGTACAATGGAATACTACTCGGACATAAAAAGGAATGAAATAATGCCATTTGCAGCAACATGGGTGCAACTAGAGAGTCTCATACTAAGTGAAGTAAGTCAGAAAGAGAAAGAAGGATACCATATTATGTCACTTACATGTGGAATCTAAAATATTGCACAAATTAACCTATCTACAAAACAGAAACAGACTTATGGACATAAAGAACAGACTTGTGGTTGGCAAGGGAGAGGAGGAGGAAGAGTGGGATGGATGAGGAGTCTGGAGTTGGTAGATGCAAACTATTAGAATGGATAAGAAATGATGTCTTACTGTATATCACAGGGAACTATATACAATCTCTTGGGATAGAACATGAGGGAAGATAGTATGAGAAAAATAATGTATTATATATGCATAACTGGGTCAGTATACAGCAGAAATTGACATAACACTGTAAATCAACTATACTCTAATTAAAGTTTAAAAAAGAAGTATATCTAATATGTGCATTTTCCAGTGAGGACTGAATAGTTTTAAATGAAATAAATAAACTGAACATATATTCTTTCTAAATTATTTCAACTAAACATGAGATCTAACATTCCTGTGGGCTTGTATCTTTCCAGAGTTGGTTATATTATGTACCTCTCCTTATTCTGATTAAGGATATATAGTTTCAAGGAACAGATCACTCAAGTAAGGTTAACAAAAATGTAAGAGCACCAAATGCAAGTAGAATTTGTGTTTTATTCTTTTTCAAATTAGTGTGATTAGATGTAATCAATTTTTGTCATCTTTTCTAGGAACCAGAGTTAAGTTACATTGACGTTCTCAGTTTTTATTTTCAACTTTATTCATCTCTACTCATTGTTGTTTATTTCCCTCTGTTTTATTTGGGTTTACTTTACTCTTTTTCTTTTTTCTTTTTTTATTTTTTTCAGGGAGAAATGTACATCATTGAGTTGGGACTTTTCTTATTGTTAATAAAAAAATCAGATGCTGTAAACTTCCTCCCAGTACTACTTTAATCACATTCTACAACTGTCATTATTGATTTTATTATCTTTAATTAAATACAAATATTTAAATTAATTTAGAGATAAATTAAATTATCGTTAATGAAAATTAATTAAAAAATTTTTGTTTTATGACTTCTTCCTTGATATGTGGCTTATTTAGATGAGTGTCATCTAATTTCCATGTATTTGGGAGTTTTCCAGATACCTTTCTGTTATTGATTTCTAGTTTAGTTCCATTATGATAAGAAAATGTATTTTGTATGATTTAAATTCTTCTAAATTTGTTGAGATTTTATTTCCCAAAATATGCCCTATCATGCTGAACATTCTTCTTCTTTTTTTTTTGTCTTTTTAGGGTCATACCCAGGACATATGAAAGTTCCCAGGCTAGGGGTCGAATTGGAGTTGCAGCTGCAAGCCTACTTCACAGCCACAGCAATGCCAGATCTGAGCTGCATCTGTGACCTACACCACAGCTCATGGCAATGCCAGATCCTTAACCCACTGAGTGAGGCCAGGGATCAAACCCACATCCTCATGGATACTACTTGGGTTTGTTATCACTGAGCCGCAATGGGAACTCCCATGGTCAACATTCTACTTATACTTGCTTTGGGGTTTTATATTCTATAATGGCAATTAGGTCAAGTTGACTTTAGTGTTAATCAGATGTTTCATATCCTTTCTGATCTTTACATTTTCTTGTTTTATCCATTATTTAGAGAGGAATACTGATGTCCTCAACTAAAAATTTGGATTTGTCTATTTCTCCTTTCATTATATTAGTCCTCATGTATTTTAAAATTTTACTGTTAGGTACATAAATAGAGGATTATCATGTCTTTCTGGAAAATTGAACCCTTTTTCAATATGTAATACTCTTTATCCCTAGTAATATTCTTTGTTCTGAATTATACATTTCCTGATATTAATATAGTTAGTCTGGCTTTCTCTCGATTAATGTGTCCATGCTATATTTAATGCTATACATGCTATACATGTAATCTATCTAAGCAGTTATATTTAACAGTGGGTTCCTTATACATAGCATTTTTATATGATCTGACAATATCTGATTTTAATATTTATATGTAGAACATTATGCATACTATAAGTATTATTATGGAATCATTCATATCTACCCTATTGCTAGTTTTTTCATCTATTTTTGTTCTTTTTTTCTTCCATTTTGCTTACTTTTGAATTGAGTATTTTGCAAGATTATGTTTTATCGCTATTATTGACTTAATTTTCCTACCTCTCATTTTAATTTATCTTAATGGTTACCTTTGGGTTTACAGTTTAGTTAATCACAGATTGCCTTCTCATAATAGCATTCCACTTTATATGTATCAGAAGAACTTATGACAGTATTCTTACAATTTCTTCCGGTCACCTTTTGTGCTATTATTTTCACAAATACTTTAATTTTATGTGTGATTTAAACTTGCAACATTGCTTATTTTACTTAAGTCAGTTAATCATATTTTAGAGGGATTGTAAAAAGGAAAATAAATGTCTTTTATATTTATCTTTAACCTTGTCCAGGGCTCCTCATTTCATGTTTCTGTCATGTGTTATACAGAATCCTTTTTCCTGAGGAATCTCCTTTACCATACTTGTAGTTCAGACATGTTTTTATGTATTCTCTTAGTTTTTGTTTGTTTGAAAAAGTTTTTGGTTTTTAGGGCCACACCCATGGCATATGAAGGTTCCCAGGCAAGGGGTTGAATTGGAGCTATAGCTGCTGGCCTACAGCAATGCAGGATCTGAGCCGCTTCTGTGACCTACACCACAGCTCACAGCAACACCAGATCCTTAACCCACTGAGCGAAGCCAGGGATCGAACCTGAAACCTCATGGTTCCTAGTCAGATTCATTTCCACTGTACCATGACAGGAACTCCAGAAAAAGTTCTTATTTCTGCATCATTTTAAATGATATTTTCATGAGGCATAGAGTCAACAGTTTTTCCTTTCAGCACTTTAAAAATGTCACCATTTTCTTCTGGCATGCAGAGCTTCTGGTTAGATATCTGGTATACTTCTTATCTTTGTTTTTTCTGTGCAATATGGCCCTCTCTCTAGATGTCATTGAGATTTTCTTTTTATCTTTTGTGATCAGAATTTTAAGTAACATTGCCTAGGTATATATATTTTATTTTCTTATTATTGACTTTTAATCTTTTCTTGGCTTTTCTGAGCTTCCAGGACCTGTGGTTTAATATCTTTAATCTTTTTGGAGAATTTTTAGCTATTATCTCTTTAAACATTTTTTCAATACTTCTCTCTGTGTGTCCTTCTTCTGGAATTACAATTACATGCATGTTAGACTCTTTGAGAGTGTCCCAGAACTCTTTGATGCTCTATTTTGCTTTCTCTCTTTCTCTGTGCATGTGCCTGTGCATGTGTGTGTTTGTGTGTATGTATGTGTTGATATCTAGTGACCATCATTGGTTATATAATCTATTAATAAGCCGGTTTCAGGCATTCTTCATTTCAGTAACTATGACTTTATTTGCCTACCATTTCTATTTGGTTATTTCTTATCCTTCACATTCCTCATATGTCCATGCTGAAATTCCCCATAAACTCATGTATGCTGCCTACTCCTTCCATTATATAGCATATTAATCATAGTTACTTTGAATTCCCTCTTTAATAGATACACTATCTAGGTCATTCTATGTTTCATTCTGTTGATTGATTGTCTTTGGACAGTGGGTTGCTTTTCCTTGACTTTTGTGTGTGTCATACTGTCTTATTGATTACATAGTATGAAGAGGATCTGACAGGTAACTAATATTTGTAACTAATAATGGCCATTCATGTGGGGTATTGAGTTCAGATAGTGTTTTGTTTTGTTTTTGTTTTGTTTTTTAGGGCTGTGCCTGTGGCATATGGAAATTCCCAGGCTAGAGGTTGAATTGGGGCTACAGTTGCCAGCCTGCACCACAGCCATAGCAACTGGGAATCCCAGCTGCCTCTGGCAACCTATACCACAGCTCATGGCAACGCCGGATCCCCCATCCACTGAGCGAGGCCAGAGATTGAACCCACCATGGATTCCTAGTCAGATTTGTTTCTGCTGTGCCACAAAGGGAACTCTGTTAGTGTGGATTTTTATTGGGTTTGGATTTTGTTGTTATGGTGGCTATCTTTAGTGTACTACCAGCTTTAAATATCTCTGCTATTAGCTTTTTTTTTTTTTTTTTTAAATCATGAGGTCAGTCTTTCAGAATCTTTTCCCCAATTTTCCTGTTTATCCCAAGTTTTAGGCTTTCCTTGCTCTTTCTCTAAGCTCTTGTTTCTCCCTGAGTGGTAGGCTGCTGTTGACAATTTTTGGTGCTTGTTAACCTGGTGATGAAATACAGAGGAGTCTCTACTATTTTGTCTTAAGTGGTTTCCAGTTTATGCTTGGAAGGTAAAAATCTTTTTTCCAACGTCTGCAGCCAATTTGCGCTAAGAGGACAGGGAAGCTCAGCATCCACTTTACATCCATTTGCTCATTTCCTCTGTTCTGGTTTTGGTGCTCTACTCTAATTCAGAGACCCTATGTTAATCTCTTAAGATAAAAAGGGAAGAGAAAATAAGGAAAAGGAAAGAAAGAAAAGAGAAGACCCTCTGGCTTGTGAGAACGAAGGACGTACAGTCATGGCTGAGCAGACTGGAGAAAGAATCTGTGGCTTCAACTTCTTCAAGCAGATCTTTAAAAATCCTCTTGTTTTAGCCATGTTCTCTCCACTTTGCTTTGCCAGAAGTTCCTGAAACTTGGGGGACATTTGAATTGTAAATCTGGTTATTTTGTAGCATTCCTCACTGTTCTTTTAGGATTCAGCTTTTTTTTTTTCCCCCAGATCTTCCATAATTTTGTTACTGTAAGCTTGCCTTTTATTGTCCCTAAATTTCTGGGTTTATATCTTTAAACTAAACCATATTACTTCTATTTTAGTGGGATTTACGGAGGGGTGATCCAAAGGAAATGAATGTGTTTAATCCATAATGTTTATACAGAAGTTCTGTTGCTGGCAATTTTAAAGCAATTAATCATTTTCACTTCTTATCAAGTTCCTCTATTATATGTGTAAATAAACTTTGGGGAGAACACAAATAGACCTATTGAACTAGCCAGAAACAGATGAAATTGCCCAGGATATGTAGTTTACATTTTATCTCTGGGATACATCTGTTTGTCATGACTTAATTTTCTTATTCAGATTCAAAGTAACTTTGTGGAAAAGTTCATGTCTCATGTGTCCTTACAATGCTTCTAACATCTTGCCTGTTTCTTTGACTTCCTTTATTTTAAACTCTTTCATGTATTTCACCAGATTAAAATTCCAGTCTTAAAATACTGTAATTTCCAGGGAAAAATTATGCTACATAGGGATTATTCTTTGTTTTGAATTCACTTATAGTTCCCCCCAAAGTTATTTATGAAATTTAGAAGAATCTATGTCTAGTAGGCTCTTAAACCTGACACAATGTAAAAACTAAACTTCTTCTTTTTTATGTTATTTGAGTGAGGGTAAGTGTTCTTGCTAATATAAAACTGGCTTTTCTATTCTATTTCCTCATAAGGGGTGTCAAAGTAATATTAAGAAGTTACAAAGATTTCTAATTAAGAAACCTCAATGTGGGGATACACTGTTGGAGGTCAGTTCATTTTATTACACCATTGACATTTATTTATTTGAGCAGCTTCTAACTGTAAGGATCTGTGTTATATAATCTCAAGGACTTTGAGGACACCAGTCCCTACCAGGACCCAACTTGTTGCTTAGTGCTATATACCTCTTCTTCACGCAGCAAGAACACTAAATATTTTCTTAATTTTGTATCTATATGAGATGATGGAGGTTCACTAAACTGATTGTGATAATTTTTTTTTTCTTTTGTCTTTTGTTGTTGTTGTTGCTATTTCTTGGGCCACTCCCGCGGCATATGGAGGTTCCCAGGCTAGGGGTTGAATCGGAGCTGTAGCCACCGGCCTAAGCCAGAGCCACAGCAACGCAGGATTCCAGCCGCGTCTGCAACCTACACCACAGTTCAGGGCAACGCTGGATCGTTAACCCACTGAGCAAGGGCAGGGACCGAACCCGCAACCTCATGGTTCCTAGTCGGATTTGTAACCACTGCGCCACGACGGGAACTCCGTGATAATTTTTTCATGATGTATATAAGTCAAATCATTATGCTGTACATTTTAATCTTATATAGTGCCATAGGTAAATTATATCTCAATAAAACTAGAATAAAAAAGCTTTTTCTATGTAGTGTGACCTCTTCTCTGGATGACTGTGGAATTTAGGTACAAAAATACTAAAGATTATAAAAAAAGGGCATCACTCTTTTTGAAGTGAATTGTTTATTTAATTCAAACACACATGAAAAACCTAATTGCAGAAATATTCGCTGTCAGTGTTTATATTTAATGCTTGAAGAATAAAATAAGGCATTTCACACAAATAGCTTCTCTTTTCTAGTAAAACCTATTGAATCAGGATTGTTAGATGTAGTCAGGTCATTGTAGATGAAAATATGAGCTGGATTATTAGGACTTTGACTCATTGTTCTCATTTATTGGCAGCTTTTCAAAAGGGAGGATAAACGGAGAAGTATGAAGGTTTGCTCATGTTTCTTCCCCTTGTGCAATCTTATTCTCTCTCGGTCTGTTTTTAGTTACCATTAGATTGATTCCAGAGAGGCAGCATTACGATCAGATTTATCATGTGTTTAGAAAAAAGCCTTCCTTGGATTACTTAGCATTGAAAAAATTGTATTCTGTATTAAGTCTTTGATCTCAGATCAGTTAAACCCATGAAGGATGAGTTGCAAGTGCGGGAAACATGTCCAGGAGTAATTTTGATGGGATTATTAAACTTTCCATCCTGGCTATAGAGAAGATAAAAGTGATGCTTCTCTAATTTAATAAAAATGTAAGAGAAGTGAGGTGTCTGTTGAGGAAAGGCACAATCACTTCCATTTAAGTTGGTCCCTTTAGAATGTTCCAGTGGAAACTGTGATACACTTCAACTCTGGGCTCTATCATGGTTGAGATTGTTCAGTTGCCTCCAAAATGAAGTGATTTTTCTGTCCTTTTAGAAGGATGATGCACTGGCTTAATAAAACCTGGACACCGAAGACATCGAAAGCATAATGATAGTGCACATGGTCCCTTCTTTAGCTACCGACAGAGTATGTATATATATTTGGCATATAATAGATGTCAGGCATTTTGATATCCTCATGATGAAATATTTTACAGATAAAGAAATGTTCTCCATATCACATATTAAAGATCAGGCCTGGAATTTAACTGCATGTCTGTGTTTTTCTAGAATCTTTTCTATTAACAAGAAGGGATAGACCATTGATGTTTGAGAGCATTGTCCCTACCAACTGTGAGCTGTGGGTGCTGAGAAAGAATTCTCTTTGCTTGAGGTAAAAGAAATACGGCTTTTAGCAGAATATTGAGACTTAGAATAACGTCCAATATCACCGCTATGAGCTTCCCAGATCTAATGGGAAGTGACAGAAGTTGGTTGGGAAAATTTCCCAACTGACCCTATAATTCCACACATGTCAGGAAACAGTACCTGACAAAATGTGGGTTAGAAATAAATACTAGTGGTGATGGTAGAGTTGGAATTCCATTAACGAAATCAGACTGTAGTTACCCCAATGCCTCTGAATTTGTAAGCTAAGCCTTTGATTTTCCCCCACCCTTTGGCTACTTGGGAAATTGAAAGGAATTTTAGCTCAGAAGACATTTATTTGATGAGTTTATGTTTGATCTTTATTTCCTTTTCTTCCCCTTTCCTTTTTATAAGAAGATTTGCTTGTTCCAAAGCCAGAACCTGTTAATTAAGACTACCACTCAGGAGGATAGTCTTAAAAGAGAGATTGAATGTATATATGTATGTGTGACTGGGTCACTTTGCTGTGCAGTAGAAAATTGACAGAACACTGTAAACCAGCTATGATGGAAAGAATAAAAATCATTTAAAAAAAAAACAATGTAGGAGTTCCCATCATGGCACAGCAGAAATGAATCCGACTAGGAACCATGGGGTTGTAGGTTCGATCTCTGGCCTAACTCAGTGGGTTAAGGATCTGGTGTCGCCATGAGCTGTGGTGTGGGTCGCAGATGCTGCTTGGATCTGGTGTTGCTGTGGCTGTGGCGTAGGCTGGAGGCAACAGCTCTGATTAGACCCCTAGCCTGGGAACCTCCACGTGCTGCGGGTGCAGCCTTAAAAAGACAAAAGACAAAAAACAAAAAAACAAACAAAAAAAACCAATGTAAACCAATTATAATGGAAAAAAATAGAAGTCATTTTAAAAAAGAGAGAGAGAGATTGCTGGGCTCTATTGAAGTGAGAGATTAATTAGTATTTTATTTTCATTAATTAGAGAAATTCATTTAAAATACTATAAAGAGTTACTTGAAAGAGAAGACTTTGCCCACAGACATGAAGAGGACAGAACAGATTTATTATATACTGGTGATCCATACTTGGATGATGTTGATGATAAGATAGACCCAGAGATAGAAGAAGCTTATAAAATTTTTTGATCGGAATCAATATATATAAGTGAAAACAGTCAGGTTAAATTTTAGCAGATCAATTTTATTTATTTATTTATTTGCTTTTTAGGGCCACACCTGTGACATATGGAAGTTCCAAGGCGAGGGGTTGAATCAGAGAGCTGTAGCTGGCAGCCTACACCATAATCCCAGCAACACAGGATCCCAGCAGTGTCTGTGACCTATACTGCAGCTCAGAGCAACGCCAGATCCTTCAACCAACTGAATGAGGTCAAGGATTGAACCTGCATCCTCCTCGATACTTATTGGGTTCATCACCTGTGAGCCACACCAGGAACTCCATAGATCAATTTTATAAAGCAGTTTAGGTTATGGTGATTTAGCAGAACACAGGAATGCAAGAAAATGTCATACTTATACCAAATTAAGGTTGTTGAGTTATGTTACTAATGTATGCAAATTTAATTTTGTTTAACACTATCTGCCAAAATGAATTTTATTCCTTATAACTTAAAGTGTGTGTGTGTGTGTGTGAATGTGTATGTAATAGTTTATTATGTACAGTTAATTCCACTGTTTTGGCTGCAATAAAATTAACTTTGAAATAAAGGAAACATTGAAAATAATACATATTTATTAAGATTTATTCAAGATAGCAAGGAGAGCATTGTTAGAGAAAGAATCAAAATTAAAGTCATGTTCAAGGGGGCACCAAGCTTGAACCTGGGAAGATGGTATCGGGGGGTCAGTTCTGGAAAGTGGATGAAAATAGGAGAGTTAGAAACTATACGGTGTCAAGAGTAAGATAATGTCAGAGGAATGAATCAGGACAGGTTGAAACTGTGGGAATTAAGAGTGCTGAAGTTCTCATTTTTGTGGCATTTGGTGTGCAGTGGAATGATTATTCAAAGAAATCCTACAGGTTCAGGCATTTACTTTCTCATTGTGTCAAATGGCCTGGGTTACCAAAAAACTTCTTCTAAGTGAATTCTACTGATAACATTGTAGACTTTTTATTGTTGTTGTTTTGACACTGGAGAATATTTGACCTACACTCAAAATTTTTTAATAATTATTTTTTCTCTGGAGAAATTCTGTGTGAAGGAACTAGAAAGTGTGAAGTTATAATATGAGAATCTAATCTTAGGAAAACCATGATCTTAGGAAACTTTCTCTCTCTTCTAAAAAATGAAGTTAGAGAGATACAGGGCCATTTTCTACTGTTGGGTGAAGGGTGTTGTGGAGGTAGAAATAGATCATCAGCCTATGGTTTCTACAGCGCTGAACTGCAGTGTCCTCAGAATGCAAGACGGAAAACTTAAGTTGGAGCTTATTGCAACTGGCCACCTGTGATCCATGAATAACTGCAGTGTAATTCAACTAGCAGAAATAACTCAAATAAGAAGGAGGCACATAAGAACTACAAATATCGATCTATGCAATAATAACGAGAGGAACATAAATTACCAACTTTTCATGGACAGTTGTGATTTCTTAGCTCCATCCCAATAGAAAAGTCAGCTGAAATCATGGTTTACTGAGCTAAGGAAGAGTCTGATTCACAGATTATGGCCATGATTATTTCCTGAGCTCTTCCTTCAAGTCTAAAGCATGACCCAGTCTGGTTCACCACTAATTCATGCAGCAGTCACATTTACAACTGAAGTGTTGAGGGAAGGGGAGATGGGAAGGCACCTCCAGGAAATAGATGATTCAAGTTGTAAGCTATTCTTGTTATCCAGCTAAGAGAAAAGCAGGAAGCACAGAGATTAAATGTAAAAATTTATTTGCAATTTGAGATTGGCAGTCGGGAAATGGAGAAGGTCCCTGACTATGCACAGCCAGATAATATAAATAGATTCCTACGCTATTAACTGTGTAACACCTAGTCTATTATTCTGAATTTATAATAAACGTTTTTTAAAAAGGCATCAATTTTTTTTTAACTTCTCTGGTATATAAATGGAACAATGTTGCTCCAAATAGAATTGCTTTTTAAAGAGCAAGATCTGGGAAACACTCACAGCTACTCAGTATCTCCGTTACAGTATTAAGGCCCAGAAAATTCCAGCTCTAGGGCATCCGGTCCTTAGCCTATTGATCTGGCAGTGGATCAAGAAGCAAGCCTGCACTGCTTCAAACCCTTTCATCCGGAATATTTCAGTGAACACTTTTTATGAGGAAATCTTTTTTTTCTTTCTTAAGGTCATTTATCATTTACCACTTCATTTATAAACCAATATTTACATGTATCTGTCAGAAGGATTCAACCCTATTCCAGAACAGATTAAAGGGAACATGTGGATTATTTGTGAGCAAAATAGGGGTTATCAATTCCCATATCTCGAGGAAATGTAAAATACCTCTTTCTTTCCTCTCCTTTGCTGAGCCCATTGCAGTTTTCTCGGCTGTGTTGCAAGAAACTCTGGCTTGTGTGTGTTTCACACGAAGCTAGGTGTTGGGCTTAGCTTTAGACTGTGGCCAAGAGAAAGAAAAGTTTGCAATTTTCCAGTTTTTGCTGTTAAGAAAACACAGTGATATGGCTGTTTGTGGTTAAAGCAGTCAAAAGCAAATCTCTGCTTTGCCACTTAAAATAAATATTTTGATTTTTGGAAAATTATTTGGCTTTTCTAAATGTCAGTTTTGCTGACTGTAAGGTTAAAAAAAAAAAGGTAGCATCTATGTCTTAGAGTCGCTCTGAGGGTTAAATGAAATAATGTGCACGAATGCATCTCATTTAACTTTCAAATCATTCTATGAAGTGAAGCTCTTATTACTATTATTACTATTTTTCACTCTATAGATGAGGAAACTGAGCCTTACAGAAATAATTAAAATTAACCAAAATTCCCAAGGCCATTCTGTAAACAAGTCTGGGATGTGGTAGTCAAACCCAGCTCTGCCTGACTCTAGGGCCTGAACTCTTTGCCACTGCAAGATATTCCCTTCTAAATGTTCACTAGTTTCTAGTGAGAAAGGACTTAAATCACTGGTATAACTCCATTGCATAATCTTTCTATTTGTGACATATGTGATATATATGTAATTCAGACTAGTGCAGTTGCAGAGAAACCTGTTTCTAGTTTTCACACTATACTACGGGTTCAGCCATTTCTAATCAAAACTTCGGTTATTATTTTAAACTCCAAGATCTAAAAATTTTCTCAAGTGTTGCTATAGTTTGATAGCTAACAGATAAATTCCAGAGGGTAAATTGCAGTAAAGGGTCTGGAGCCCAGGATGGGCAGAGCAAATCAGCAGCTAGTAGACAAGGATTTTTCTCTGGGTGTTCTGCAGTTATACTCATGAATATACATATATATACTCATATACTCACAAATGTTAATCCAGATGCTACCTAATCGAAATTGCTAATAGAGTTGTAGTGAATTACCTTTTTTAAAGCCAATACCAGAAAATCCCCACCTCAGGTAAAATTAGCCCTGTAGGAATGGGAACTAAGTTTAAGAGCTTAGTTCAGTAGATCGTAAACTTTTTGGTCTCAGGATCCTTTTGTGAGGACCCAAAAGTGTGTGTTATGTTACAGATTTGTTGTTTGTATATTGCATATATTCTTTGGGTTCCATATTAAAAATTCAAACTGAGGAAAATTTCATTTGAAATAACAATGAACCCATTACATTTAATTGATTACATGTAAATTGATGTTAACATAAATAACACATTCTTAACAAAAAATAGCTATGTTTTCTAAAACAAAAATAAATCAACCAAGAGAATGGCATTGTTTAACTTTGTGCAGATCTATTTGATGGCTTAACAAAAGGCAGCTGATTCTCATATCTGCTTCTGCATTCAATCTGTTAAGTCATCCCATTTCTCCTTGACCCTGCAGAACAACACTGATCGCTCATAAGACAATAAGAGAGAAAGGAAAATAACACTCAGATTTATTATTAAGATAATTTTGGTCTAGAGGACTTCCACGGGTCCCTGGACCACACTTTGTGAACCATTTGTCTGGCCAATAAAACTGAAGCATGAGGCGTGTCCTCTTGATACAGTTGGTCTAATTAATAGCACAATAACATTCATGGCTAAGAGCACTTAAGCTTAAAATATAGACTAGTAGCATTATGTATCAGAACACATAAATGCAGATTTGGATCTGTAAGTTCTAAAACATTCACACAAGCTTTAGGAAGTTTGGGGAAATTTGTCACTAGTGATTTGCAGAGATGAGAAATAATAATATTCCTTTCTGTGATTTTTGTTCACTTAAGGCCCCATCTGATAGGTTTCATAAACCATTTAATGGAGAATTTTTGTGAAATTCAAATATATACTTCCTTCTGGTGTTCAGGCTCCAGGAATCCATCAAGCATCTAGTGTGAAATCAAGCCTGTGGCAGCCCAAATGGCTTTCTCTTGTAGAGGTTCCCAGAAAGTCCAGATCTCCTCCTTTTTCCTAGTTGGTATTTGAAGTATGTAGACTGTGACAATTAGACCAGTGTCCTCCAAATTTCATGAAGCCTCAGACTACTTGTAGACTGTGTATTTTGGCAGGCTGCTTGAGAGCACATAGCCTGGCTCTCCACCAGTGTGAGTCCCACAGAGTCCCTGGATGCTCTTCCCAACATGGTCCTTAGGTTTCCACGGTTACACTGTTGGGACTCAAAGCAGGCAAGCCTATCCCAGAACACAGTTCCGTAATCACCTCTCCTCGGAGTACTGCCTGCTTTCTTCCAGTCACTTGGTTTTCTTCAATAAGTGGTACTGGGAAAACTGGACAGCTACATGTAAAAGAATGAAATTAGAAAACTCTTTAACACCATACACAAAAATAAATTCAAAATGGATTAAAGACTCAAATATGACTGGATGCTATAAAACTCTTAGAGGAAAACAGAGCAGTCTGATATAAAACAGCAATATCTTCTCAGATTCACCTCCTCGAGTAATGAAAATAAAGACAAGAATAAACAAAGGGGACCTAATTATACTTAAAAGTTTTTGCACCACAGTGGAAACTATACACAAAATGAAAAGACAACCTACAGAAGAGGAAAAAATAGTTGTAAGAGATGTGACTAACAAGGGATTGATCTCCAAAATATGGAAACAGTTCATACAGCTCAATATAAAAAAACAATTGAATCAAAAAATGGGCAGAAGACCTAAATAGACATTTCTCCAAAGAAGATATACACATGGCCAGTAGGCACATGAAGAGATGTTCAACATCACTCATTATTAGAGAAATGCAGATCAAAACTGCAATGAGGTACCATCTCGCACCAGCCAGAATGGCCATCATCAGAAAGTCTACAAACAATAAATGCTGGAGGGGGTGCAGAGAAAAAGGCACCCTCTAAACTGTTGGTGGGAATGTAAATTGGTATAACCGCTGTGGAAAATAGTATGAAGGCCCCTCAAGAAACTAAAAATAGAACTACTATGTGATCTAGAAATCCCACTCCTGGGAATCTATCTGCAGAAAACCATAATTTGAAAAGATACATGCACCCCAATGTTCATTGTAGCACTATTTACAATAACCAAGACATGGAAGCAACCTTAATTTCCATTGACAGAGGAATGTATAAAGAAGATGTGTAACATATATACAATGGATTATTACTGAGCCATTAAAAGAATGAAATAATGCCATTTGCAGCAAGATGGGTGGACATAGAAATTATCATACTAAGTGAAGTTAGTCATACAGTGAAAGAAACATCATATGATATCACTTATATGTGGAGTCAAAAAAAAAAAGGATGCAAGTGAACTTATTTGCAGAACATAAACAAATTCACAGACTTTGAAAAAAAATTATGGTTACCAAAAGAGACAGGTGGGAGGTGAACTGGAGTTTTGCAATTGGCATATACACACTGATGTATATGGAATAACTGGCCAGTGGAGACCTGCTGCATAGCACAGGAAACTCTACCCCATATTCTATGATAGTCTATATGGGAAGCTAATCTGAAAGGGAATGGACGTGTGTACATGTAAAACGAGTTACTTTGTTGTACAGAAGAAATTATCACAACATTGTAAATCAACTATAGTTCAAAATTTTTTTCAATTAAAAAAAAAGAGTTTTGAGGGTTCCAAGAAAGGAAAGGAAATAGGACCTAGCATTTATGGAACACCTGTTTATATGCCATACACAGCTAAGTCCTTAACATTTAGCCCACAGAAAACTCTATTTTACAAATGAGGAAACTGAATATTGGGGAGATAAGATCAAGAAGGAGCAGGGCCAGAACTAAAACCTAGCTTTGACATGAATCTGAATTACAGATGCTCATATTTCTTGAACATCCTCCCTACATTCTACTGAAATTTCACACTATAAGTCTCACTTCCCCAAGATAGAAGTTAGACACATCATCTATACCTTTCCTTATGGTCAAGGTGCAGACGTGTGATCTAAGTTTTATACCCTGAAGGCTGGAGAAGTCAGAGACATGGACACCAGATTAAGGACAGTACAGAAGACAGATTGGGTTTCAATTGTGTTGAATTTGGGATGAATTGTATGCTCCCCACACTGAAGTCCTAATTACTGTTACATCAGAATGTTACCTTATTTGGAAATAGGACCATTGCATAAATAATTAGTTAAGGTAAGGTCATACTGGATTAGGCTGGACTCTTAATCCAATAAGACTAGAGAGAAAGAAGAAATTATCAGAAAGTTTAATCCTTGGGTAATTCTACAGGGCCTGAGAAAAGGGTGGAAACAGGAGCAAAAGGGGCACATCTTTCAGAGTGTGGACAATACCTCCATCTTGACTTCACTTTGCTCAGAGTCAGGCTACACAGTGACTGGAGAAGCTCTTGTCTAGTCATTGGAAGCAAGTGTAGGACTAGAAAATCAAGAGAATGTTAGGGTGTGTGTGTGTGTGTGTGTGTGTGTGTGTGTGTGTGTACACTTGTGCACACTAGGTGACTCTATATTTCTGCTCCTCTGGGTGTGTTGGAAAAAAATAGAGCTCAGTATATCAACATATATTCAATTCAGTCTAATGTGTATTAAATATCCTTTCTAAACCAGGTACTGCTCTATAAATGCAAAAGATAAATCAGACATAGTTTCTTCTTTCATTCATGGATAACTTTACTATTTATGCCAATTTTATGAAAAAAATACAATTTTTGAAGCCAATCTCTTAAATACTCCATACATGCAATTTCTCTGGAACTTGATATTTTTTGGAACCTTGCTTGAATGTAGGCATTTATTCTGGAAAATTGCTGAATGCCCTTTCATTTAATTTTGATAAACTGGCTTAAAAAAAAAAAAGACATAAAAGAGTTCCCATCATGGCTTAGTGGTTAACAAACCTGACTAGCATGAGGATGCAGGTTCGATCCCTGGCCTTGCTCAGTGGGTTAAGGATCCGACATTGCTATGAGCTCTGGTGTAGGTCACACACAGACACAACTTGGATCCCATGTTGCTGTGTCTCTGGCTTAGTCTTAGCTCCAATTCAGTCCCTACCCTGGGAACCTCCATATGCTGTGGGTGCAGCCCTTAAAAAAAAAAAGACATAGATAAGGAGATCCACATGATTCTTACTTAAGAATCAATATGATTACTTCAATTTTTTTTGGTAAAAAATTTGAGGCGGTCTATAAAGTACAATCTGTAAACTGAATACACTTGAGCATCAATATAAAAAACAACTGAGTTTACTTTTAGTGTCCAAAATAAATGTTCTTCTATATTAAACTAAAACAACTGTAAAGGAAGTCCAATGTTTGCTCTCTTTAATAACACATTTGTACTCAAAAGAAGAGTGATGATGATAATCTTACAAGGGTTTTATTTAAAATCTCTATGTAGGTTATTGCTCATATTTTATTTTTTCTCCTTGCCAGAATTGGTTTGTATGGACTGCCTTATTATTTCAGCGGTAAATTTGCCTCAAGTTCCATAGTTAGATGAATAATCAATACCTTATATATCAAAATATATCAAAGTTTTCTAAGGGCAAAAATATTTTTTTTCTTCAATTACTTTTTGGTTATCATTGCTAGTATATTTCAAAGCTAAAAGCCTTCTCACTAAAATCTGGAACAAGACAAGTATGCCCACTCTCACCACCTTTATTGATCATAGTATTGAAAGTCCTAGCCACAGAAATAAAAGGTATCCAAATTGGAAGAGAAGAGGTAAAATTGTCACTATATGCAGGCGACATGATACTATTTATAGAAAACCCTAAGAGCTCCACATGGAAACTACTTTATATGATAAATTAATTCAGCAAAGTAGCAGGATACAAGATTAACATTAAGAAATTAGTTGCATTTTTGTATACTAACAATGAAATACCAGAAAAGAAACATAAGAAAAATCTTTTAAAATCACACCAAAACAAAACAAAAAAACAACCCTAGGAATAAACCTAAGCAGGTGAGAGACCTATACACCAAGAACTATAAAATGTTAATCAAGGAAAGTAAAGAAGATTCAGAGAAATGGAAAGATATCCCATGCCCTTGGATTGGAAGAATTTATATTGTTAAAATAACCATACTACCCAAAGCAAGCTACAGTTTTAGTGCAATATTTATTAAATTACCTATGACATTTTCACAGAAATAGAGCAAATCCAAAAATGTATATGGAACCATAAAAGGCCAAGAATTGCCAGAGTAATACTGAAGGGAGAAAACAAAAAACAAAAAACAAGGCAGGAATCATAACTCTCCCAGACAATACTACAAAGCTACAGTAATCAAAGCAGTGTGGTACTGGTACAGAAATAGACATACATATCAATGAAACAGAGTAGAGAGCCCAGAAATAAACCCAGACACCCATGGTCAATTAACCTTCAACAAAGGAGACAAGAATATAAAATGGGGAAAAGAGTCTCTTTGCAAGTGGTGCTGGGAAAATTGGACAGCTGCATATAAATCAGTGAAACTAGAACACACCCCCACACTATGCACAAAAATAAACTCAAAATGGCTTAAATACTTAAACCTGAAATATGACACCGTAAAATTTCTAGATGAGAACATAAGCAAAACATTCTCTGACATAAACTGTATGAATGTTTGCTTAGGTTAGTCTCCCAAAGCAATAGAAAGAAAAACAAAAATAAACAAATGGGTACTATTCAAACTTATAAGTTTTTGCACAGCAAAGAAAACCATAATCAAAACACAGAGACAACCTACAGAATGGGAGAAAATATTTGCAAATGATGGAACTGATTAGGGCTTAATCTTTAAAATATGCAAACAACTAATACAACTCAACAATAACAAAAAAAACAATGACCCACTTCAAAAATGGTCAGAAGACCTAGATAGACTTTTCTCCAAAGAAGACATATAGCCAGTAGGCACATGAGAACATGCTCAACATCACTAATTATGATAGAAATGCAAATCAAAACTAAATGATGTCACCTCACACTGGTCAGAATGGCCATCATTAAGTCTACAAATGCTGGAGAGGGTTTGGAGAAAAGGGAACCCTCTTATACTGTTGGTGGTAATGTAAACTGGTACAAGCACTATGAGAAACAGTATAGAGGGTTCTCAGAAAACTAAAGATGGAATTACCATATGATCCAGTAATCTTGCTCATAGGCGTATATCCAGACATAACTATAATTCAAAAATATACCTGCACCCCTATGTTCATAGTAGCACTATTCACAATAGCCAAAACATGGAAACAACCTAAATGTCCATTGACAGAGGAATGGATAAAGAAGATGTGGTACATATATACAGTGGAATACCACTTAGCTATAGAAGAGAATGAAATAATGCCATTCACAGCAACATGGATGGACCTAGAGATTATTTTACTAAGTGAAGTAAGTCAGAAAGAGATAGATAAATACCATATGCCGTTTATATGTATAATCTAAAATATGACAGGAAAGAACCTATTTACAAAACAGACTCACAGACATACAGAACAGACTTGTGGTTGTTGAGGGGTGGGAAGAGTGGGATGGACTGGGAGATGGGGGCTGGTAGATGCAAATCATTAATTTAGAATAGATAAACAACAAGGTCCTACTGTATAGCATAGGGAACTATAACCAGTCTCCCAGGATAGATCATGATGAAAGGAATATTTAAAAGAATGTATATGTACATATATATCTGAGTCATTTTTCTGTACAGCAGAGATTGACACAACATTGTAAATCAACTATAATAAAAATGTGTACTCTTGGGAGTTCCGGTCATGGCTCAGTGGTTAATAAATCCGACTAGGAACGATGAGGTTGTGGATTCGATCCCTGGCCTTGTTCAATGGGTTAGGGATCCGGCATTGCCGTGAGCTGTGGTGTAGGCTGCAGATGCAGCTTGGATCCCGCATTGCTGTGGCTCTGGCATAGGCTGGCGGCTACAGCTCCGATTAGACCCCTAGCCTGGGAACCTCCATATGCTGCAGGAGTGGCCCAAGAAATGGCAAAAAAGACAAAAAGACAAAAAAAAAGAAAAGAAAAGAAAAGAAAATGTGTACTCTTAAAAGAAAGAAATTGAGAAATATTACAAAATGACATGGAACACTCCTTTCTCACCTCCCACCTAAGCCATGATGATCGTCCCACTGCTGTATACTGCCTTGAAGGAAGGCATAATTATGCAGTGTTTGATTAGAATTGCAGCTTTCCAGGTTTTACTCACTTTACCCACCAACCTGCTGTTTTCAAATGTCACCTGTCCTCGTAGTCTAGATATCTATTTATACGTATACTCTAATTTAAAAAACTCTCATATTTTTCTCCTTACCATCTATGTCTCCTTTCCACCAAGAAGCTACACACTTATCTCGTTAATTATCTCCATTGCCTAGAACAGTGTCTGACAAATTGTTCGTCATTAAAAAAAATAGGTGTTGATGAGTGAATAAATGAATAAGGTGGCAAAAGATTTTGTTTCAATGCAAATACAGATGATTAGCCAAAAGGAAATGATATGATCTATTGCTAGGATTTAAATACTAAAACATTTGTTTTCCCAAAAAGTCTATTGAAATACCTCTTTGTGAGTAGCTAGTAATCTGGATTCTAGTCTTCATCCATGTTTTCCCCCCTCTATATCCTCCCAACTTTCCTTTTGTCTTTTCTACTCTTCTTCTGCTTCCCTCATCACATAATCCAGAATCTCAGTTCTGCCCTGGAGATAAGCTCCAGATCCTTACTGTTCAACTAGGAGTAGACCGATCAGTTTTAGTCTTAAGGAACATCTACAAGAAAGGCAATGTTTCTCTCTTTTGGCTGCACTTCCATGGCAGTTTTTGTACGATGGTATGCTAACAGTTTCTGTTACTTATCACAGTCAGGAGTGCCAACCCTCCCTGCAGTCAAAAATCTGTGGATAAGTTATGGTCATCCCTCAGTACATACCTGGTTCCTCCTTATACATGGATCCACATCAACAGATTCAACCAACTGTGGGCTTTGTAGTGTTGTAGTATTAATTATGGAAAAGAAATCCTTGTATAAGTGGGTCTGTGCAGTTCAAATCTGTGTTGTTCAAGAGTCAACTATAATTACTTGTTATTTCTGAAAGGTATTATGTTTTTTCATAGACTGTGCTTTTGCATAATCAGTTTCTTTTTCTAGAATAGCATCTCTTTATCTTTTATTTAACCTTCAAGACTCAAATTAATTATTGCCTCCTCTGTGAAGTCTTTACCAAAATACTAGCAATGTAAATCACTTGTGTTCCTGTGCTCCAATACATTTAGAAGTCCTTTTCTATAGTATCCTGTTGATGTCTGGTTGCTTGGTTTCACCGTCTTCTTTCCCAAAGCCATTGTGCTCCTTGAATGTAGAGACTGAGCCTTTTCCACTTCTACCTATTCCTTGAAAAATGAAAGAAGCTTACTAGTTGGTCAATAAATATTTGTTGAATGGGAAATGAACATTTATCTTAGCTATTTAGAAGAAGAAGAGGATAAAGAAATATTTATCAAAAAGAACTTGGACTTGTTTTCAAAAAGATATTTTTGCATCCTTGATTGTATTTTCATAGTTGTTCTAGGTAACAGTGAGAAATGTTAACTTCTTTTTTTTCTTTTTTTTTAATTTTTATTTTTTTTACAGAATAAAATACATACATTTAAACACAATTACATTTACACAGATTATTATATCATGGATCTTAAGAAACAGATTAAGTGGCTCCCTCTGGAGAAGTGGAATGGAAAATATGCTGAGACAAATAGGAAATTTATTCTATACGTTATCCCATTTTGTGTGGCTTTCATCTTTACTATTTAGTATTATCTATTACATTTCAATTTTTCTTTAAAAATTAGCATTATCTTAAATTGTTATATTATGCAACTAAAATTTATAAAGAAGAAAGCCTTATATACCATTAAATATTTTATATAGCATAATAAAAAGAATAACAACTGGTAAGAATAACAAAAATAATACACCCTCTGAAAATAAGTAAAATATAAAATGCATAAGTTGGTTAAAAAACAGTGTAACTATATAAATATGTCCTCACAATTTGTTACATCTTATTGATTCTTCAATACAGGCATTAAACCATTCTAGGTGATGTGATAAACAAGACATTATAGACCTTACATTGTACCATGGAGAGAAATGGTTATTAATAATACAATTGTAGAACTGTATCATTTAATTGTACAGTTGCACTATTTAATTATAATTATCATAAAAATTATCTTTGATGGAGAGGAAATCAGAATCAGATCTAAGAAGACTTCAGCATTCCAAGAATGATGTCAAATGACCCCCTTCATGGTGGATTATGCAATTATTTACTATGAGATATATTTCTTCTCCAGAGATTCCTTGTTTGTGTATCAATTGTAGATTTTTGGTTTGCAGTTATTCTGAAGTTTTGATGTAGGAGTCTATATGTATATGAGATTGTTTTAAGTTGTTGTTCTCTTAATTGCAAGTACACCTCCACTGTCCTGCATTTGTACCCACCTCTTCTCATGATTTCTGATTTTGGTGGTATAATTGTGCATGGATGATTTCGTGTCTTTACTGGTGAGCCTTGTCATTTGTGGAATTTTTGCTTCCTGTTGCTGTCTTTTCTTTCCTGCCTAGAGAAGTTTCTTTAGTATTTGTTGTAAGGCTGGTTTAGTGTTGCTGAATTCTCTCAACTTTTGCTTATCTGTGAAGGTTTTGATTTCTCCTTCAAATCTGAATGAGAGCCTTGCCGGGTAAAGTAATCTTGGCTGGAGGTTTTTTCCTTTCATCACTTAAGTATATCATGCCACTCCCTTCTGGCCTGTAGAGTTTCTGCTGAAAAATCTGCTGGTAACCTTATTGGGGTTCCCTTGTATGTTACTTGTTCCTTTTCCCTAGGTGCTTTCAAGATTTTCTCTTTGTCTTTAATTTTTGGTTAGTTTGATTAATATGTGTCTTGGTGTATTCCTCCTTGGGCTTATTTTTCATGGTACTCGTTGTGCTTCCTGGATTTGAGTGAGTGGTTCCTTTCACATGTTAGGGAAGTTTTTGTCTATAATCTCTTGGAATATTTTTTCTGTGCCCTTCTCTCTCTCTTCTCCTTCTGGCACCCCTATAATACAGATGTTGGTGTGTTTAACATTGTCCCAGAGTTTTCTGAGACTCTCTTCATTTGTTTTCAACCTTTTTTCTCTTTTCTGTTCTGCATCCGTATTTCCACTAATCTGTCCTCCACTTTGCTCATTCGTTCTTCTGCCTCTTGTATTCTGCTCTTAGCTGCTTCTAGTGAGTTTTTTATTTCAGTTATTGTATTTTGCATCTCTTCTTGTTTAAATTTTATATCTTATATCTCTTTGGTCAGTGTTTCCTGTAAGTTATCAATCTTTGCCTCCAGTTTATTTCCAATGTCTTGTGTCATCTTCAGCATCAACAATCTAAAGTCTTTTTCCTGGAGGCTAAGAATCTCCTCATTGCTTAGCTGATTTTCTGGGGTTTTTCCTTTCTCCCTCATCTGAGCTCTAGTTCTCTGTCTTTTCATTTTTATAGGTTTTTTGGTGTGGTGACCTTTTTATAGATAATATAGTTGTAGCCTCTCTTACTTCTGATATCGAGAAATGTTAACTTCTGAAGTAGTTCTCTGAGGCCAACAAAGCAAGATCCTGTTCATGTTTCATGTTTCATCTTTCTGTCAAAAAAGGTAATTTCTCATTTCCCGTCCATCTAGAAATTACAGATGACAATTATGAGCATGCAGCTGGCCCAGCACTTCTAACAGGGTAGCAGATGGCTTTTTCCCCCTTTAGAAAAATTTTCTATCCTCTGGCATCAATCTGGATATAAATGTCAGTTTCATGATCTGAAATAAAGGGTGAGCATGTTGTGTAGCCCAGTCAGAGCTGGTGTTGTGAAACTCGTGACACTGTGATGGTTAATAAAAACGAAGCCTGACATAGTTATGTGTCTTTTTAAGTATTATTTACTCCCTATGCACAGCACATGCTTTATTGGATAGCCTTGACTAATCCAATACTTGGGCTATTGAGGATAGATTTATATTATAGCAATAGAATTTTAAAATTTCCTTCTACACTGAAATTTAGAAGTTCCCCGAAAAGTGTCAGAGTTCATGGCTAACAGGCTTTGACAAGGGCTAAATTAATATTTTCATTGGAGAAGTATTTCCTATATAACAGTATGTTGAGACATCAGAGAAACTGCTGAGGACAAAAAATGAGAGCATACTAGAGAGTACTTGTGGCAAACAGGAAGACTGGATGGATATTCTGCATTAGCAAGTGAGCTGCTAGAGTGATCCTTAAACAATCCTGTGAGGTGGTTATGTACTCATTTTACAAAGGAGATGAAGGGTCAACCAGAAGCAGTGACTTTCCACAGGTCATAGTTGGAAAGTAGGGGAGCTAGTGCCAGAACCCAGAACTGTCTTGCAGAAACAGTACAGTTTGTTCTACAATACACAGATCCCTGTTAATACATTTTAAAATAATTACAGAAGAGATGTTACAGACCCTTCACTTAGAATCTGATCAATGTTCATTATGAGGAAAGTGAACTAATGCAGCATTAGTTTTAATTGCATTCTCTATTTGAGAACGGTAATCATGAAAAGAAATTAAAAGATTGAGTTCAGGATTGATTTTTCTTGTCTTCGTAGCAACCACTGCAACTTCAAGAAGCCTGTAGAAAGTTGGTTTTTTTTCCAGAGGTTGTTTTGTCTTCGCCCATGTTAGAGTATCAAAGACATTTTCAGTAGTCAGTGCAATATTAATCAGATTGAGTTTGAACTCAGACCTTTCTCTGTATTTTCTTCCACTTTGCAAACAGTGTCAGGGCAAATAAATACATACTCCTGTGTAGCCCAACACAGATAATTGACATTGATTGTTTCTAAGATAGTGGTCTAGTTTCATTTATTTGCATGTGACTGTCCAGTTTTCCCCACACCATTTTTTTTTTTTGCCACACCCATGGCATGTGGATGTTCCTCAGCCAGGGATCAAATGCACACCATAGCAGCAACCTGAGACACAGCAGTGACCATGCTGTGTCCTTAACCTACTGCACCACAAGGGAACTCCCCACACACCATTTATTGATGAGTCTCTCCTTTCCCTATTGTGTGATCTTGGCTCCTTTGTTTTAAATTAATTGTTCACATATATGTGGGTTTATTTCTGGGCTCTAGACTATATTTCATTGATCTCTGTTCTTGTTTTTATTTACTTTGTGAAAAAGAGTGGCTTGCTTAGAGAGGATCTACATAAGATACACTCCCCCTGAAAGAGGCCATGAAGGGCTGGCTAGAGAGTCCTTTTTCAGTCTTAGGGTCACAAGGCAGTGGGAAAAGAGCACACCAGCCATGCGTGAAGAAGTGATGACCGAGACAGCTCTACTGACCCCACAGCAATTTTGAGGTCAAGTGTTGGGTCTTACTCATTTTGGATCAAAATACACCAGGGACTGTACAGGAAGTGTAGGACTTGGAATCCTCCTGTGGAGAGTTCAGAGGCCAGAGGCCATCAAGATTTCTACCCACTCTCAGGCTTGAGGGACCTCAGGAAACAGAGGTCCCACGTTGAGGCTCATTGCTACATCCTAATAAATCTTCTCTCAGCCACTGCGTGGTTCAGACGCACAAGAAAGCCTCCTGGTGAGAGGGAGATGCTATAAAACTCTCGGTAGGGACTGTCTTTAGAAACCACATTATGATTATCCACTGGGATTTGGAATGAGTTTCTCAGAATTCATCTTTTATCAGCCACCTGAAGGCAGAATAGAAGCATTAAAACCTCGATGGCATGAATCTGGCAATGTCCAAAATCAACATGGGTGAAATTTGACCTTTCAATCTATGACTACATGATATTGATTTCATTTCAAGTCCAAAATATTCAGTTCTCTTCTGTGATGTCATTGGTGAAAACTGCCCAGAATTTGAAATGGAAAGTTTCTTTGTGTCTAAATGGTCAAGGACCTTAATATTAAAAAAACTTCCAGCTGGTTCCAATCATAAGGGTAAAACCTCTCTCTCTGGTTCCCAGAAGCCGACACTAACTTATTTATTTCATGATTATCTTTGCATGGTTAAGCCCTATTTTTATATGTGTAGCTTTCTCCTTATGAAGTTACCATTGATATATAAATGGCAATTATATAAAATCAAGTTATAAAAGTGACTGCATTAATACATTTCTAATCTATAATTTTTACTTACTTAAAGTAAGTACTAGAAATTGTCTGACTGGGCCTCAAAATATGATTTTTTGAAGGATGATCAAGTAATTGTATGACAAGTAGCTGTAGAGGTTAGTATGATTCAGTTCATTTGCAACAGGACTGTCCAATTTAAGTAAAATTATAGGACCCACTGTTAAATTTGTATGTCCCAAATGTATATCAGAGGAGAGCCTGCTCAACAAGAGTGCCCTTGATGATTTTTCTAAATCTACCTCCAGAGGCTAGGACCTGCTTAGAAGATACTCATACTAAGAAAAAATATATTCATCATTTATTATAAATTCAAATTTAACTGGGCATTCTGTATTTTATCTGGCAACCCTGATTTGGAGGAACTGGCTGCTTGCCATGACACTAAAAGTACTATTGTAATTTTTCATTCTGTATTATACTTATGTCATTAGGCTTATTCATAAGGGAGGAGAGCAAATTAAATTGGAAAGCAAAATATCATTGAATGAGATTACCCTGGATTTTCACTCTGTTGGCATTTTTCTTTACATAACGCTGAAATCTTCATTGGTGGGAGATGAGGATTTGTTGTGAAGTATTTTGGGGTATAACTCAGGTCTTTGTAAATGGAGCCATTTCGGAAGAAATTTCCAGCACCCTGCAAAGCCCCACTCTTAGCACACAGAGCTTCTTGCTCTAGGGTTTGAAGGTACTCAGTGAAAGAGAGGAGATAGAGCTTTTAGATTTTCTACCACTTATATCCTGGAAATTCAGAGCTTTATATCTGAACATAGCTCAGGGACTATATCTGGGGACAGGAACAAATGTTCTCATTTCATTAATAGGCTCAGGGAGCTGAGATGAGTTTAGTGATCCATCACATATTTATAGTGAAAGTCAGTATATCTTGCAAAGCCTCTTGAAGTCTTCTTTTTTCATTTATAATGATTTTTATTTTTTCCATTATAGCTGGTTTACAGTGTTCTGTCAGTTTTCTACTGTATAGCAAGGTGACCCAGTTACATATACATGTATACATTCTTTTTTTCACATTATCTTGCTCCATCATAAGTGACTAGACATAGTTTCCAGTGCTATACAGCAGGATCTCATTGCTTATCCAAAAGGCAATAGTTTGCCTCTTGAAGTCTTAAAGAGCAGGGAACACTAGGAAATATGATGTCTTTGATTTTATTATATGAAATAATAAAAGCCACCATTTATGCAATACTTAATATGTTGTGGGCACAGAAGGAATGGATCCAGAGTTATCATTTACCCTATCCTTGCAATACTGCCATCAGATATGCATTTTACCTCCCATTATTTATTTATTTATTTATTTATTTATTTATTTTGGCTGTACCTGTGGCACGAGAAGTTCCTGGGCCAGGGATCGAACTCACACCACAGCAGTAATGATGCCAGATCCTTAACCCACTGAGCCACCAGGGAACTCCTCCATTTTATAAACAAGTTTTAATCTTTCTTGCCTGGTTCACGTAATTACTAAAGGCTAAGTCTAGATTTTAAACCAAGTTCTTATGCTAAAGCTTATGTTTCAACTATCACACTGTTTTAGTCACGATTTTGTGCTCTGATTTTGCTTTAAAGCACAAAATGGCTGGTAGCAAAGCCCTCACAATAAATCTCTTTACCTTCACTTCCTTTCCAAAATGCCAGGCATATTGAAGGTTTGCTCACTTGAAACTCAAGGCAAACAAACCAGAAGCATTCCTCCAGGATCTTGGTGAAAATGCAACCAGTGAATATTTTTCTGCCTAAAATGAATCACCCTTCATGTTGACTGATAGATCCGGCAGTGTAACACCTCTGGTAACTAAGTTTCTGTCATTTGTTATTTCCTACCATCTTGGCTCACTGTTTGCCAGAGTTGCCATGGATGATTTTATCTTAATCATGCTCCGTAAAGAACATGTTAAGGATCAGGAGTTCAGAGGAAATAATGAGGGTACAGCTGGAAGAAGGCATTGGTAATTGATTGAAGTATTTCCAGATTAGCCTACAGAGTCATGCCTCTTCCTCAAGGAAACTAAGGCAGAATGTAAATAATCTTCCATCAGAGTCATCAGAATGGCCTAGGTTGGAAAATTGACACACAGCCTAGTTCTTTGTGATATAAAACTCTTTTTTTCTCTGGGGGAATACTATTGCTCTTTAATGATCAGGAGAATAAAGAAAATAAAGATCAGGAAAATAACGCTCAGGAAAATCAGGAGAAATAAAATGAAGCCTCGGTCCTGTGGTGTTTTGGATACTTTGCTCCTGCTGGAGGTTGTTCTACCAAGAAGGAGACTGTAACATTTATCTTTTGCAGGGTATCTTTCATGTACAATTTTAATTGTTGCATTAAATATTACCCCAATGTCTGAAAAACTTAGTGTTCCTCTCCTCTTTGTCCATAAATTTTGGCCACAGTTACTCTAATTGGAATAATTTGTGAAATTTGTGAAGTACTGTATTGACATCATTATTTTACAGTCCTTTGAGCAAGCTTATTAGGTAAATCAGTGTTGTTTTTCATCATTTTATAAATGCAGAGACAACGGTGAGGCTATTTCTATTAATAGACGCTAAAATAGAGTCCAGAATTTGCTGAAGGTAATGCACACTGTGGTGAAACAGCATAGAGCTGCGAGTCAGCAGATTTATTTGGAGTCTAAACTCTGCTATTGCCTGCCTAGATGATCTTGGGACCTAACCTATTGAGTTTCTATTTCCTTCTCTGCAAAATGAGGCAGCTGTATTAGAAACCTCAGCGATTCTGTCTAGCTATAGCAACAATAATTCTTATACAGGGGACATTTATTTAATTCTGTTTAGCGAACATTAAGCACTTGCTGAATGCCAACTGTTTCTGCCCTGACAGGAGAGCCAAGGTCACAGCAATGGCAAGTGCTACTAGAATTCTGATTCAAGAAATGACCACGGCCTCTAGCCCAGCATTTGCGCTGTTTGACAGCTTTCCTCTATTATTTTAAAAGTGCTAATTATTACATGTGAACTTACAATAACTCTGTTTTAAAGTATTTTGAAAACTTTGTACTAGCCTTGGACTTATTTGAAGACACAAATGTATCTGAACACCTGGGCTGTGCCTTAAATATGCCCATGTAGGAACTCAATCAATATTGAATGAAGGAATGAATTAAAATATTGATTATCACTGGGATAGGAGTTTTGTCTTTGCTTAAGTTTCCAAAAATGGAAGCATCTTCTTCAGACTTGGCAATATCATCCATACTTTATAGAAATTTGAGAAATAATAATACTTATATATTATATATGTATGATGTTTTATGGTTTGTACCTCCTTTTCATTTACATTGTCTTATTTGATCCTCACTAAAACCATGTTAGTTGGCAAGGTAATTATTATATCCTTTATTTTTTTCTCAGAGGAAACTGAAGTTCCAAGAGTCTAAGTTAGCTGTCCAAGACTCTGCAATAATGAGTCAGGAGAGTATAAAAGTCCAATTTTTCATCTTTTTTTGCACCACACAATTATGTTTCAATCAAAATTTCCATCTATCACTAAATGAGATAATGTACACAAAGTGCAGGGCACAGCAGGAAGTGGACGATAAAACTTATTTCTTCCCCTTTCTTCCCCTTCTTATCATGTAAGAAGGTAGGAAAAGCTCCTCTTTGAGTGGCATGAGTCACTCTTCAACAGACTGACTGAATGCCTCCTGAAGGCCAAGCACTGCACCAGGCTTAGCTATACAAATGTGAGCAAGACATAGTCCTTGCTTTCAAGTTGTTTACTTTTTACTGCAAGAGACAGTCCAGCACAAAAGAAACACTTCCAAAATTGTAGTACCTGTTAGGAGAGGTACCTTCTGAGAGCCAGAGGAGGTTCCAACTCAGGTTTAAGAGAGTCATAAAGGCTAACCAAGGAAGTAACTCTTCAGGCGGATAGTTGGCTCTGGTAAGGCTGCAGTAGTTTAAAATATGCCTCCAAATTCTTTGACAGTCCCTTCAAGGGGTGGAGCTTAATTTTCCTCCTTTGCATTTAGGCTAGACTTAGTGACTCTTCTTCTTCTTTTTTTTTTTTTTTTTTTTCCTTTTGTCTTTTTTAGGGCCACATCCACGGCACATGGATGTTCCCAGGCCAGGGGTCAAATTGGAGCTCTAGCTGCCGGCCACAGCCACAGCCACAGCAACACAGGATCCAAGCCACATCTGTGACCTACACCATAGCTCATGGTAATGCTGGACCTTAACCCATGGAGTGAGACCAGGGGTGGAACCCCATGTCCTCATGGATACTAGTTGGGGTCATTAACCTCTGAGCCATGACAGGAACTCCAATGACTCATATTTAATTAAAGAATATGGCCAAAGTGATGAGGTTTCACTTCCAAGATTAGGTCATAAAAGACATGAGACTTCTGGCTTGCTCTCTCCTGAATCACTAGTTTTGGGAGAAGTCAGCTGGCATGGTGTTAGGACCCTCAGCCTGTCACATGGAGAGGTCCACATGACAAGGAGCTGAGGCCTTTGCCAATAGCTAGGAAGGAATTGAGATTTGCTGCCTGTAGCCATTTGAGTGAACCATCTTGAAAGTGGATTCTGCAACCCAACACACAGCAGTGCTGGGCAACAGCTTGACTGTAACCTCATGAGAGACCCTGAGTCAGAAGCTCCTCTCCGAGCTGTTTCTGGGTTCCTGAACCACAGAAATTGTGAGATAATAAGTATGTCTTGTTTAAAGCTGCTAAGCTTTCTTAATTTGTTACAGCAAGAGATACACAGCCAGTGGGAGGAATGGCTGTGAAAGGTTTGAGATTGAGGGGTGAGCATGTGCAGAGTTCGGGAAGGGAGAACATGGGGTGTTTGAGGAAATGAAAACAGGTGAATACGACTGGAGACTGAGTTTGGGGCAGAAGGACCTGGAGAGGGGTAGTGAGGTAAGTAGATCATGAGAGGCCTATAGCACCTGAAAATCAGGCATTCTTCCTGTGGCCTATACCATTTACACGAGAGGACCACAAAGGTTTAGTATAATTGGCATAAAGCACATGCCCTTTTTATTTTGCTCTTCCACCTTCTGTAATAACTTAATTTCTCTTTGGCTAAAAGTCTTAATGAAATGCATAATCATTGTATAAGTACTCAGAACAGTAGATGCCACAAATTATAAGGGCCCCGGAAAAGAGGAATTAATTAGACCATTGTTCTTTCATTGAGACTCCGAAGGGTAATGACTAGTGGCTTCATTTGGGAAATCCTTTTGGAATCCTGTGTTTTCCAGCTCACAGTGAAGCACTGGGCCAAATGGAGGAGGACTTAATGTGGGCTTAACTCCGCTCTAGACCTGGTTTAGTATTTGCCCAGGATTTTTCATTTTTATTAAATAAAATGTTATTACTAATAGTTGCATTCAAATAAACTGGAAAGCATTTACTCTGCTTTGTACTTCCAGCTTTTGTAATGTCTTATCTAGTAATGATGAGTGGCAGGTATATTATTAGAGAGAGTTCTCCTTATAATACATAGCTAAATCAGAAATGTGATCAGTGATAACTGTTTTCCTTCATCCAGGCCTTTCCGGGCGTAATATAACCATCACCTACCTTGTAACTATCACCACCCTTTCAAAGACACAATGTAGAGTATTAATTAATTAGATGGCTAGAAATTGTTCAACTCAATTTTGAATCTCAAAGGGTAAAGAAAGAAGTATTTCATGTTGCCAAGACTTGTACTATCTTGGAAATTGGCTAAATTCAAACATTTGTATCAAGAATAATTATTATGTTTCTGTTATGTTTGCAACATTCAGATAATCAATGACGGGTTTTTTGCTTTAATGAATGTAGATTATCTTGTTTTAATTTTTGAAAGGATTCTTAAAAATAACTTTATTCTAGTTGTTTTAAAATATTCTGTAAATTTCTGCTGTACAGCAAAGCAACCCAATTATACATATATATATATACATTCTTTTTTCACATTATCTTCCATCATGTTCCATCATAAGTGATTGATACAGTTCCATGTGCTATATACAGCAGGACCTCATTGCTTCTCCACTCCAAATGCAATAGTTTGCATCTACTAACCCCAAACTCCCAGCCCATCCCACTCCCTCCCCCTTTCGCCCCTCGCCGGTAACCACAAGTCTATTCTCCAAGTCCATGACTTTGTTTCTTTTCTGTAGATAGGTTCATTGGTGCCATATATTAGATTCCAGATATAAGTGATATCATATGGTATTTGTCTTTCTCTTTCTGACTTACTTCACTTAGTACGAGAGTCTCCAGTTCCATTCAGTTTGCTGTAAATGGCATTATTTTGTTCTTTTTTATGGCTGAGTAGTATTCCATTGTGTATATGTACCACATCTTCTTAATCCATTCATTTGTCAATAGACATTTAGCTTGTTTTCATGTCTTGGCTATTGTGAATAGTGCTGCAGTGAACATAGCTGTTAATTTTTGAAAGGATTTTATCTTTGAAAATAGTTATTAAAGGCTTGTTTTGTAGGTCCACTGATATGGCAGTAATAATAATTTTAGGTCAATATATAAATGTTTTAAATTATGCAATTTAAATTTTTTAACATTCCCATTCACTTTCAAAATCATCCCACTTTGGAAAATAAATTATATTATCATCACTCACTTTCTTCTGCATTCCAGCCATTCAAAGCAGCTAGTAATCTACTTAGTACACTGAGCTATTTCTCTAGGCCTTTGCCTATGCAACTTTTTTTTTTTTTTTTTTTTTTTTTTTTTGTCTCTTTGCCATTTCTTGTGCTGTTCCCATGGCATATGGAGGTCCCTGGCCAGGGGTCTAATCAGAGCTGTAGCCGCCGGCCTACGCCAGAGCCACAGCAATGAGGGATCCGAGCCGAGTCTGCGACCTTACACCACAGCTCATGGCAACGCTGGATCCTTAACCCACTGAGCAAGGCCAGGGATCGAACCCACAACCTCATGGTTCCTAGTCAGATTCGTTAACCACTGAGCCACAACAGGAACTCCTGCAACTTCTGTTTGGCATGAGGAACATGTAAAGGTACCATTCCCCTTTCCACATCCTCTTTACCTCCTTCCCTCAAAGTTTATACTCATCATTTAATAATTAGTATGATGCAGGAGTTCCCATTGTGGCTCAGTGGGTTAAGAACCCAACTAGTATCCATGGGATACAGGTCCAATCCCTGGTCATGCTCAGTGGGTTAAGGATTCGGCATTGCCACAAGGTCACAGATGTGGCTCAGATCTGGTATGGCTGTGGCTGTGGTGTAGGTCAGCAGCTGCAACTCCAATTTGACTCCTAGCCTGGGGACTGCCATATGCCTCAGGTGCAGCCCTAAGAAAAAATAATAACAATTACTATGTTGCATGCACATGTGTGTATATAGCAAAGAACGCATTTTAAAAGTGTGACATGGTATTCTCTAGCTAATTAAGTTTCTGTTTAGTATCAAAGTAAAACAGAATTCAGGTGAGGGATCATGATCTCCAGAAAGCTTTATGTTGTATTAATCTGTATAGATGATTATTTCCCAATTTGTTTCACTTCTGTTTGTGTTGCCAGAGGCTAGCACAGTGCTGACATATATCTGCTTAATATCCATCTGTGATACAAAATAAGAAATAAATGAATGTGGAGAAAAAGAAGAATGTTATCTAAAGTCTTTAGTTACTCATTAACCTCTTAGCTATTTTCCCCCAAAATAGAAAGAAAGGGCAGTGGGTTTTATCCTGATTTCACATGAGGATGGTTTGTCACCACCTACGCATTCCTATTTCTAGTCTAGTATGTACTTTCTATGAGGAATGGATGCCAGTGACATTTGCATCCCATAATAGTGCGGCTCCAAACAATTCACTGCCATGTTTATCCTTCCTGTCCCCTCAGGGTAAAGTTCAGTTTTTTTGGCTGTCATTCACAAAAGCTGTGTTTTCCTTTCATTTGGTACTAGAAGTGAAATGGAATTTTTAGTTTGCATTTTTCATTACCGGCTCAGCAAGATGGGGCACAAAAGACTTCTGTCTGACATTTCTCTTCAAGACAAGAAAATCCAAAGCTTGGACTTCAGATATGAAGTGGAAGGGAGAGGACACTGTTTTGTCCTTTGTCTACAAAATGTGACAGGAATTGGCTCTGGTTTAATTTGGGAGAAAAGAACATCAATCAGGAACAATGCAGATGCGGCAGCTTGTGATGCCTCAGGTAGAGCCATCATTGTAATATGAGCTGCCAGTATTTTGTAGTCACATGCTCATGATGCTGAGAAAATGTGAGCACCAGCTCTTTCTATGAGAAATCTGTGATGGTCATGAGGGAAAGTTCCAATATCTCTTTCTCTATCAGTTGTTTAAAAGGGACCTATATTTGCAGATTTGGTGACATCTATGCAAAAGCTTTGGTGGAGAGGAAGAAATCATGTTGAATACATGTGTCAATGAGATGGAAACTAAAACCTTCTCAAATCAAAGGACAGAAGCAAGTGCCTGACAAAAGAACATTAAAATTATCAGGCAGATTGTATGTCATCCTCTGTAGGTCAATAGTTTCAGCTCTGTCAGGATTCACTGTGTGTTCAGACCTTGTCCTTGCTGAAAAAGATAGATGGCATCAATATTTATACTCACAGCAGGATCTCTATGAAAATGCAGAGTGTCATCCCATTTCCTGAAATTTTGAATGCGAAAACAAAGTTAAGACCTATCCTGATCCGATACCGAAAATTATAAATCCTACTATTAGGATGTTAGAAATAGAGAAAACATATGAATATTCTTAATGCCACTGAATTTACACTTAAAAAAGAAAGAGAGAGAGAATATTAGAAGTAGAATGGAGACATTGGCGTTCCCATTGTGGCTCAGTGGTTAATGAATCCGACCAGGAACCATGAAGTTTCGGGTTTGATGCCTGGCCTCGCTTAGTGGGTTAAGGATCCAGCGTTGCCGTGAGCTGTGGTGTAGGTCACAGATGCGGCTCGGATCTCATGTTGCTGTGGCTGTGGCGTAGACCGGCAGCTATAGCTCTGATTAGACCCCTGGTCTGGGAACCTCCATATGCTGTGGGTGCGACCCTAGAAAAAAAAAAGACAAGAAGAAAAGAAGAATGGAGACATTAATGTGTAGTCCAGCCTTTTATTTTACAGAGGAAAAAAAGAGTCCTTTGGAGGTTAAGTGCAACTGGGAAGACTGAAAGGCTAGAGAAGTGGCAGGGGAAACACTTCCCCACTAAAAAGTGTTTTGATTATATCTCATGTCATGTTTGTTCAAATAACAGTGACAGATTTATTGAGCTCTTTCTATGTCTTGGGCACTGGACAGTAGTTTAGATATGAGTGAAATGCTGCCAGTTCAGCCATGATGGTTAGAAGCAATTACCTCTTCTGAAATTGATAGCAGCTCCCCAGGTTGCAAACACTAAAACATGCACAGTTAAAACAGATTGTGAAGGAGACATTTAACCTCTCACTATTACTTTTCTTTATAGTAAGGGATGAAATATTAGAAAACTTTAGTCTTTATCTTTCAAGTTATATAAGAAAGCCTCACAATAAATGCAGTTAAGATAAGGAAGTTCAAGTGAGAGAAGTAATCATAAAATGTTTTTAGCATAATTTATATCCTATGTATTATTAAAGCTATGTGTATTCACGTGTTCATTAATTTATGTCATGACCATTTTTTGAGGGTTTACTACATGCCAGATACTGCTTGAAACCCTAGATGTACAGATGCGTCAGTGTGAGAGAGATAAAGTCCTTGTTCTTGGAGGACTCGGCATACACGTGGAGGAGCATTAAGATCTGTTTATTTCTCTATAAAAATTTTCTTTCATTCAGTATAAATGAACTTTTAAAAATTAAATTTTGCAGTGAAAAAAACAACTGATTGTTTTGAAATTAGGAATTTGTTAGAATCACTAATTAGGGTAGAAATTGAATGCTAGTTCATAAATTCCTCATGGGAAGGAAGAAACCCAAAGTTTCTTCCAATAAAGCTTTTTATTGGAAATGTCTGTCTTGAGCTTTTCTCACAGTTCACAGATTAGAATGAAAAGCTTCTACATGATTGTTTTTTCTTTTTTAGATATATCATTGTTCTCATGCACCCTCACTCAGATTTAATAAGCCTGAGGTGAGATCTACACACTGGAGTAAAAAAAAAAAAATACTTCTATAGAAAGCAAACTTGTGGATTTCTCTTGTGGCACAGAGGGTTAAGGATCCAGCATTGACACTGCAGCAGCTTGAGTTGCTGCTTCCTGCAGGTTCGATCCCTGGTGAGAGAACTTCCACATGCCACAGGCGTGGCTAAAAAAAAAAAAAAAGAAAGAAAGAAAAAGAAAGAAAACAGTCTGTGGTTGCCAGAGGGGAGGGGAATGGGAGAGGCACAGATTGGAAGTTTGGGATTAGCACAGACTGGATAAACAACAAGGTCCTACTGTACAGCATAGAGAATTATATTCAATACCCTGTGATAAACCATAGTGGAAAAGAATATGAAAAATATATATATTTGCACATATATATGTATATATACCAAACTGAATCACTTTTCTGTACAGTAGAAATTAACACTGTATTTCAATAAAAGAAATTTTTAAAAAAGTATTTTCATGTGATCTGATATTCCAGTATTGAGAACCACTGGCATAAGTCACTGTTTCTCAAAGAGTTATACTCATCGTCAAGGTCAGTTTAAATGGAGCTGGATCATTTTCAACCTTAATGGTTAGGATTTTTTTTAATGGAAGAATTACTTGTTAAAGTTTCATTTTAATGACAATAATCCGGTAATACTGTATGTTTGTAATAGAGGAAGAGATAAATATATTGTTATATCATATGTTATCATATACAGCTGTGATAAATGAATGTCATACACTATCAAAAGAGATTCCTGATAAATTTTCAAATATGGAGAACTCAACCAGTTAAATATAATAATATCTAGAAATGTAAACTATTTTCATTATTGTTATTTTTTGTCAAAATATAGCCAATTAACAAGATTAGTTTCAGGTGTACAATCTAGTGATTAGTTTTATACTCCACTTAAAATTATAAAATATTTGTTATATTCCCTGTGCTGTACAATGTATCTTTGTATCTTATTTATTTTATACATAATAGTCTGATGGCTTTTTAATATATATCAGAAAAATGTGACAGGAGATCATGGCTCTTATTCTTTAGGACAGGTAAAGTTATAAAAAGTGGGTTAGTTCAAAGGATATTATCTACCTATATGTGTATCTATCAATACCTATATCTGTCTATTGATATATCTATCTTTCCAAATGTATGTATCTATCCACCTATTGTCATCATCATCTGTAAGATGGCAAATCTTTGAAGGTAGGATACACATGATTGAATTTTAGAAAATCCTGGGCTGGGTTTTGAAACAAGAGAGGAAATATGAAGGGCCAAGGAATTTGGGAGAAAAAAAGGGAAATTTTTTTTCCTGATAAGATTGACAATGAGATTAAAAGCAAAACATTTAAGGAAAAAGGTCATATTTTCAAGTATTCTTTGCCAGTTGTGCTTGGATCAAGATATTTAAAAATAAATGATGTGGTAGGATTGACATTCTTTTGTGTAAAAGAGGTCTTATTGATACTCTTGCCTGGGTAGATGACCAACGCTTCTCTCTGTGGAGGTGGACTGCATTGAGTTGACCATGAGACAACACTTTAGTCACTATCCCCAGCTGTGATCATTGAGACCATCCATAATAGGATGGCAGAGGGGATGAAGAGTAACTTCTAAGGAGAAATTGCTGCTTAAAATCAACGTGGGTGAGCACCTATTTTCGTTGGTTCCGTAGATGCCACCCTATTTGCTCTAAAAGCTTGGCATATGGTGAGTAGTTCTTTGAGTATTGACAGAAGGAGACCAGTAGTAACAGAGAGAGATGCATGTTGAAGATCTCAAAAGGTAATTAGTTGTTTATCACCAGCTGAGCAAAAAAATCAGTGTGACGCAACAGTTTTATCTTCCGTGGTGGCAAGTTTAAGTGAACAATAGGTGATTGCTGGAGGAATGCATTGAGGAGCATTCTGAGGGTGAATCTGTCTCAGAGAAAAGAGCATCTTGATGAGTTAGTGAGACCAGTCAAGGAGGCTGCATAGACGAATGGCAAGACCAGGGTCATATTGCCATTTCTGAAAATGGTTAGTCTGTTTTTTGAGGATATAACATCCAGGATAGTGATCCTGGTCAGGGTGAAACTTGGCAGTAAGTTTCTCACTGCAAGTGGGTGAGAGAGCATACATGGATTAGTGCTACTTCTGCTTTCACAGTGCATGAAATTCTGGCTTTCAGTCTTACACTTTGTTCTGTAAGTCACCATCTCCTTGTTCCTTACTCTATCCGGTTATTGAAGAGACAAGGTTGGAAGTGAAAATGTCTTAAGAGCAGTATTTATGAGTTCCTGTTGTAGTTCAGTGGATTAAGAGGCCAGCTCTGTCCCTCTGAGGATGCAGGTTGGATCCCTGGACTCGCTCAGTGGGTTAAGGATCCAGTGTTGCCCCAAGCTGCGGTATACACAAATGTGACTTGGATCTGGTGTTGCTGTGGCAGTGGCATAGACTGGTAGCTGCAGCTCTACTTTGACCCCTGGCCTGGGAACTTCCATATGCCACAGGTGTGGTAGAAAAAATAAATTAAAAATAAATAAATAACAATTTTTTCACCTAGCTGCTCCTGAACATTAATCCCTAATTCAATGTAATGATAAAAAGGTTAAATGATGGACCAGTAGTGGTTATACTCATCTTATGTGTCTTTTTTTCTAGGAGAACTTAGGTATCTTGTGGGAGGAAAGCCAGTTGTCATAGCAAAATGACTCTGGATCCTGTGGTTAAATTGCAGGCATCGTCTTGTTGCTGAGTCCATATTTTATGGTTGTGTTAGCTATCATATAGTGTCCAGGGAGACATATGCTGGGGTAAAAACATCTTTTACTCATCAAGATATTTCTCCTAAGGAGATGTTTCCTGATTGGAACTTAGTGTTTCAGCTATGCTGGTGTTCAAAAAAGATGTAATTTCTCCTCTCTCAACACCTCTTTCTCTTTCATCTTTTTTCTTCATTCATTCACTAAAAAATAGTATAAATCTATTGGGAGCCAGGTACTGTTAGACTCCAGCAATATAGCATTGAGTAAACAGACATCATTTTACCTCAAGGATCATATACTTTTATTTCAAAAAACACACTTAATCACATTAAATGGTGTGAGAATTTAGGGGAGTGAAGGGAACAAGGGGAGCACCTAGGAGAGGTGGGAAGAAGTAATGTCTTGGCTGGATCCTGAAACCTAAAATGGAGTAATCTAAGAGAAGTGAGAAGCTGGCATGTGAGAATGTAGAGAAAGAGGAGGGACGAAGGTCCAAGGCCAAGAAAGAGCATGTGTCTCAAGGACTGAAAGCATCCCCTGTGACTGGAACATGAAGGTGGAGTGGGAAGAATGTGACTGGTGATTGCTCCTCACATCACATAATAAATCTTTTCCACACCATTTTAAGGAATGTGAACCTTATTTTAGGAGCAAGAAATACATATTGAAGACCTTTAAACTTGGCCTGACTTGAGTAGATTTGCATTTTAGGAAGTTTTTGCTCTCTCTTCTCTTTCTCAACATACATACAGTATGGATTACAGACTACATTAAGGTAGGTTGAACTTTTTCAGGTGTTTATACTGTGGAAAAGACTGGAAACAGCCTGGTAAACTCTGGTGGAAGATGTAAATCCTAAATCATGAACTGGGTCCATGGCATCCGAGATACAATGACAATGACAGTGGTCTTCTGATGACTTTGTTCAGAAAATACTGCAGACGCATTCCCCTCTGTGAAATCATGGACATCACTCACTTACCTGCAAGGTCTGTTGTTAAATGGAGCAAGGAAAGGAGTCGATCTACCGTACTGCGATGCATTGTGCCTCTTAGTTGCAAGTGTCAGAATTCAAACTCAGCCTACCCTAGGCAGGAATGGGAATGCATTAGTTTATCTGTGGGAGGAGCTGGAGTGGTTGGAAGTGGAGATTCGCTCCATCTTCCTGCTTGTTTACTTTATATCTCAAGTGCTGTTATCCACGAAGAATGAGAGAGGACTGTTGGCTTCTCTGGTGTCTTAGATTAGGTTTTCCAGAAGCGGATCTTGAATGTAATTTACTAGGAAGTGTTCCTGGAAAAATTTGATAGGGGGGTGGAGACTGGAGACAGGGAAAAGAAGAAAGCTAAGCAAAGGTGCCAAGTTGTAAAATGATGCAAAGTCCCACAGAAGATAACTTTTTTTTTTTCAATTTGATCAGCTGCTGCTGTAATCTTTTAAAATTATAATTGATTTACAGTGTTCTGTAAATTTCTGCTGTACAGCAAAGTGACTCAATTACATATATATACATACGTTCTTTTTCTCACATTATCTTCCATCATGTTCCATCACAAGTGATTGGATGTAGTTCCCTGTGCTATACAGCATGACGTCATTGCTTATCCATGCCAAATGCAATAGTTTGCATCTACTAACACCAAACTCCTAGCCCATTCCCCCTCCCTCTCCCTCCTCCTTGGCAACCACAGGTCTGTTCTCTAAGTCCATGAGTCTGTTTCTGTTCTGTAGATAGGTTCATCTGTGCCATATTTTATTTTTTTTTATTTTATTTTTTTGTCTTTTGTTGTTGTTGTTATTGCTGTTGTTGTTGTTGTTGCTATTTCTTGGGCCGCTCCCGCGGCATATGGAGGTTCCCAGGCTAGGGGTTGAATCGGAGCTGTAGCCACCAGCCTACGCCAGAGCCACAGCAACGCGGGATCCGAGCCGCGTCTGCAACCTACACCACAGCTCACGGCAACGCCGGATCGTTAACCCACTGAGCAAGGGCAGGGACCGAACCCGCAACCTCATGGTTCCTAGTCGGATTCGTTAACCACTGCGCCACGACGGGAACTCCTATCTGTGCCATATTTTAGATTCCACATGTAAGTGATATTCTGTGGTATTTGTCTTTCTCTTTCTGATTTAAGCCCAACAGAAGGTAACTTTGGCTCATCTTTCAGTGGGACTCTGGAGATGGGATCCATCTCCCCTCAGCACTGTCCAAGTTAACAGGTGCCCACCAGTCACTAGTTCAGGGCTGCTCCTAGGGGAATGTAAATTCCCTGGCTCTTTCAGGTCTGTGTGTGCGCATGCGAATCTAGCATCCTTCAACAAGGAGACGTAGGTATGTGAATTAACGGCATCTGCTTCATCTTCACTCCATTCCCTACACCCTTTCTTACCCGCCCCTCGCCTCTCTCAACAGTTTCTCTTAATAATAAAAAAAAAAAAATCACAGACTCAAGACTAATTGTCAAGGCTTGGGTCATACATCTACCCTTTCTTCCCATCACTGTGACATGAGATGATGGTGAAATATCAAGTTTGGTGCCATTTAGGTCATGTTTCTATCTGTTAACCGGAATGAGACTATACATCAGTAGAAGCCGAGGAAAGGGGAGTCTGGTCAAACAAAGACCATGGACATTTACTAAGCTCCCCATCAAGTCTCTTTTCGGTCTCATATTTTATGTTAAACCACTGTAGAAATAGATTCTTGAAGGCAAAAGCCAGAGAGATAAAGCCAAACCACTGTTGTACTATTCTGTTCTTGGATGCAGCAATCAGATGGGTTAACTTAGGTAGAAAAAGAAATCATAGCTCACAGAAGCAAAGAAAGCATGGGAAACTAGGATGGGCAGGAATTAAAGGAGACCACCACAGCCAATTTCCTGATGCAAGAATGGTCTGGCAAATGCGAGTTACCTACTTCCTCCAATGCCAGGACCTGCATTGCAGGGCACTTGCTGTGGGGGCACCCAGACCCTCATCTTCATGCCGTAGGTCAGCTCTAACTAACTCTGCATTCACAATAAATACATCTTAGATATAGTTTAAGTTTCCTTATCAGTTGGATAGACTGGCCTGGAAGATAGAACCCAATCCATCTATCAGCTCACATTCAGGAGTTGTCAAATTGAGAAAAACGTTTTAGAACTCTTAACAAATGCATTTTATTTATGCTAGCTATCTTTTTCTGGCCTTGTGAAATTATGGCTCTAGGGTCAGCGCAGTTTATGAAGAGGCAGCCTATTGTATTTTGAGCTTCATGTACCTGAGTACCATGGAACATCCGAGGAGCAATACTTGATGCGCATGATGTATTTTCTTTCCCAGACATTTGTTTTACTGACCAGCCAGCACTTCTGAAGTTCTAAGCAGGGGAAAAACATGTCAAGTATACTTTGCTTGCCTACAGTACACACTGCAGAACTTCCTTGAAAAACAGAAATATCCTGTGTGTCCCTGGAGGGAATGAAAAAAGTACAGCTTGCTCAATTGGTCTGCCATTGGCACAATTGTGATGGAAGTGAAACTCTTTAGCAGCCACAGCAGTCCCTTTTGTGTATTTCTCCCTTCCATCAGAAACATGGTTCTTTGTTCAGTCTTTTTTGTTGTCTGCACTGACTTCTTCCTCTTAACTGCTCTTGGTTCCCCTCCATTGTACTCCCCCTGGATCATCACATCCTCTGACCAGGCTCCAGGTAGCGTTTTCAAGCAGTGTACTCCCAATTCTCCATGTCCATCCCACAGCTGCTGTATTTCCATCTCAGGTAATAGCGTGACTTAACTTCCCATGCCAGAGACTTGAAGGTCATCTCCGACATCCCTCTTACCAGATTCTTGAACAGTCTGAACTTTTTTTTTTTTCTTTTTAGGGCTACACCTGCGGCATATGGAAGTTCCCAGGCTAGGGGTCAAATCAGAGCTACAGCTGCCAGCCACAGCCACAGCTACAGCAATGCAGGATCTGAGCCGCATCTGTGACCTACACCACAGCCATAGCAACATCGGATCCTTAAGCCACTCACGGATACCAATTGGGTTTGTGACCCCTTGTGCCACAATGGGAATTCCTTGAGCAGTCTGAACTTCAAAGGCCGTAAACCTAGAATGGTTTTAGTTTTTTTTCAGAATCTCTGCCTTCAGTGGTACTAAATTAAATCTCTGTTTCCCACCTCTTAAAACTATTTTGGGACAATTCCATACCTTTTGATTGTTTACAAGACGTGGTCTTATTCAATTTAAACCTCCTATCTGAGACCTGCATGAATCTCAAATTTTCCTTTCCCTGCAACGGCTGACAGATCTTCAGTTCACTGGCTGGCTGCATGGGGCAGGAGGGTGTGGTCTATGCTGTGACTTCTCCGCCTTTATCAGATCATACTGGAGCTTCTCTGGATGGCTCTCTGCAGTCCTTTTGCCTTACTGGATATATGAACAATCTTCTGTTGACTGTCACTCTTCCTCTGACCCTGTTCTTTGAAGTTCAAGTGAATTCTTCAGATTCAGTTCCCCGGCAGGCACTCTGACTTGGCTGAGTCTTTTAATCAACCCCTCCACCCCCACCCACACCCTTCACTAGCTGCCCATAGTTTCCTTGTCTGTATACCCTCTTGCTGCTATGTTCGGGGTGGGGGGTGGGGGACACTGGAGGCAAGAAGACCTGTTGGAAGGTTATTATAGTAGTCTAGGATTAGAGAGAATGTGAACTGAGAAAAGAAATAGTGGGAATAATATTAGCAGAATTAACATTAAGAGCTATGACTTATTGGCTGTCTGCTGTATGCCAGGCACTGCACTGCATCTTTTCACCCCCATAGCAGCCTTGCAAGGTAGGGGTCATTGTCCACATTTAAAAGCTGGAACTCAAGAAGGCTATGCATTTTTCTGAGGATTGCGAAATTGAGAAGATTCTCTCTTTCTTTTATTTTCCTTTTTTCATCTCTGTCCATATCCATCCCAGACTTATACTACCACCTGGATATTCATCACTCTGTGCCATGAGACTCTGCTGCCCTAATGCTCCATTTTCCAAGATTACTGCTGCATACACATTGCACAAAACAGCCAATCAGTCCATATGTTTTTGAGTGTTTGTAGTGTGCTAAGGGCTGGGAAAGAATGGTAAGTCAGATGGCCATGGCCATGGCCCAAATGCTGATCAATTATTTGTCTAATTATATTTTAATATCATCTTCCCAGCTAAACTGTAAGCAGACAAATAATTGCTCAGCATTTGATATATGCAGAAATGGAATGTTTCAGTATTCCATGAGAGTATCCTAATCTTAGGAGACAGAAAAGTCTTACCTGAAAAAGTAGCATTTATGCTAAGATCCAGATGTTGAATAGGAATTAGCCAGGTAGGGGGATGGGGATGGGGTTGGGAGAGGAGTAGAAAGTTTCAAGGGAATAGCAAGTTCCAATATCTACAGGAAAGATAAGAACTGTTTGAAAAGCTATGAGCCTTATGTCTCTTTCTTTTCTATCCCATCAAGTATACCTGGCCGGTATGTCCCACTCCCTTTGCACTGATCCCAGCATTCTAAGTCGAAGGTAGTTATTTGGTGAAACTCTAATTGCCCAGGCCATCTACAAGCCTCAGGATTCTCCTCTGCCAATCCCCCTGAAGCAAAATATACATATACATATATATATATACACATACATACATGGATATATATAATATATATGTATCAATAAACTAATCTACACTGCAGGGTTAAAATCTCTAAGACATTCTCTGTTTTCAAGGCTATTTGTATTTGAACAAAAAGTTTCTGGATATACCAATACTTACTTTATAAAGAGTGACTTCTCCCTAAGGGGGGGATTGAAGTCCTTTGAATAGGAATTGATTTTGCTGTAGGGAGTTGGGGGGTGGGGTGAGGCAAGGTTGTTCATGCCCAATGAAGGTTACATCATCTAAAGGTAAAGTTGTGATTATCTCTCACATGTTGGCACCAATAATGAGATGGAGAATTTACTTTATAATTTAATACTAGCTAGAATAAAAGCATTCCTTATTCATTAAAACAATTAAATATTTATAACCATTCCTTTTCATGAAAACCAAAACCTTGAAATCCTGCTTGGAAAGTGAGAATAAACAGATTTTAATCTACATGACTATATTGAACATAAAAGCAGATTTTTAATTCTTTTTCTCGTAGTTGAGCTGTGATTTACCCTATAGTTAGATCTTCCAGCCAAAGCAACTGCCTTTTCAGCTGTGGAGCCCTGTATAGTATCCTCTTTGCTCCAAGCTCCCATGTGGCTGGTGAGTCAGGGAGTTCTGATGTTTGCTGTGACTTCCATTTGCTCCTGTGGGAGAATAACAGCTTTCAAATACGGTAATGTCCTATCTAACCATAAATAGACAGTGTAAAAGCACATTCCTGAGGATCAAAAGTTAAAGGGAGCCTTGAGTACTCTTAGGTAATCAATGAAGATTCTTCAAGATGAGCTCATTAAATTAACATGGAATGCAGAAGCATTTGTCAATATTATACATGTCGTCTTAGACTAGATTAATAAAAGATTCATAGGTGCTCTAGTTCAACTGGCTTTGCAAATTTGAGTCTTCTTTAAATGATTGTCTTCTTTGTCTGTGTACTTTACAGCCAAGTTTTTATAGCTATTCTAGCTTCATTCTGAAACAGGCTGGGACCTGGGACCTGGAAGCCTTTTCTGCAGTGGGTGCAATGCTTATACCTGGACAAACATATTCTCCAGCAACAAAATACAAAGAACTTATAAGAGACTAAAAACAACTGGGTACATGAGCAGTTGGGGCAAATTACAATTAAGAAGATAGTAAAAAAAACCCCTAAAAACCTAACTTTCACTTCTGCAGAGCAAAGAGCAAAAGCAGGTTACTATGGCATGCCCCATGTACACAACACCACCAAAGGGGTGGGCAGACTGCCTAAGCCACCCCTCTGGCCCAATGCCTGGACCCAATCCACCACTATCCTCATCCCATATAAGGTATTGTTGCAGGAAAGGGGACCTCTTCCAGGGCCTGAGAGTGGACTCTTGTCTAACACTCGGAAATGAATTGTCCAAGGAGATACACATGCTAACAAAGCAAAAGACTTTATTGGGAAGGGGCGCCCAGGTGGAGAGCAGCAAGAGAAGGGAACCCAAGGAGAACTGCTCTGCTACATGCATGGCTCACAGTTTCTGGTTTTATGGGGGTGGGGTTAGTGTCCGGGTTGTCTCTGGCCAATCATCTTGCTTGGCCCATACTTGGTGTGGCCCAGGGTCCTGGTAGGTGGTACACACACCTCTCAGCCAAGATGGGTTCCAGCACCAAGGATCCTGCAATTGTTGGTTGTCTCCTCCCTCCTTTTGGCTCCTCCTAAATTCTCCAGGTTAGTCTTCAGGGTAGCGCCATCCTTATCAGGGTCTCCTGTTTTGAGACAACTCATGCAGTGGCTATTATCAGACCTGGCCAAGGTGGGCAGTTTCAGTCAGTGGTCTCCTAACAGAACCAGCTCACTCCCATTCCCAGAGAGTGAGCTAACAAGTGAAACGGTTGCTTGTTTTTGCTCCCCCCCTGCTGCCTGTAGAAAAGTAGAAAATTGACAAAACACTGTAAAGCAGCTATACTGGAAAAAATAAAAACCATTAAAAAAAATAAAATAAAAAAACCAAAATGCAAAAGTCTATACCTGTTACCAAGGAAACCAACTATCTCCTTGGTTTACTAGCTGTTGGGGTACAACTTAGCTTCCAGAAATTTCTGATTGGAATCTCATTGTCCTAGAAGGTGTGTTGGGGTTGTTAAAGTGTATCCAGTGGTCACAACCTCTCTTGTGACAGCCAAGGCCAAGTGCCTATAACAGAAAGTAATTTTTTTCAAGTGCAAATAACAAGTGTTGAGGCTTTCAGACCCTCCAGGGATTAGCAGATTTTTGATGCTTGATTTAAATTGATTTGATTTAAAAAGCAAATAGAGTTGGCAGTAGGGAAAACTGCAGGGGGCTTTTTATCTGCTAATGACTGAAAACTGTATACAAACCACAGCTTTTGAATATTCAATAATAATTGTCAAGTTTTGTATTAAAGCAGAATGATAGCATTCAAAATTAAGACATTATTGCATAGGGGAGTTCCCGTGGTGGCTCAGCTTGTTATGAACCCAACTAGTATCCATGAGGATGCAGGTTTGATCCCTGATCTTGCTCAGTGGGTTAAGGATCCTGTATTGCCATGAGCTGTGGTATAGGTGGCAGATGCAGCTCGAATCTGGAATTTTTGTGGCAGCGATTGTGGCTGTGGCTGGCAGGCAGCTGCAGTTCTGATCGACCCCTGGGAACTTCTAATGCCACAAATGTGGCCCTAAATAGCAAAAAAAAAAAAAAAAAAAAAAAAAAAAAAGACATTATTGAATCATAACTAGGTGTCTATATTTAAAATTAGTGTATTTAGTTGTAATAAATCCTAAATTATGATGCTTTAGTAGTTTGCCAGATTTTTTCTTCCTGTTATCCACAATAGAGGGAAGTTGAATTAATACCATTTATTCTTTTTTTTCAAGAAAAATTGGTTGATCTTTTAATATGAGCAGAAACCACTTGGGGGCATCATGGATACAGAACACAGTCTGCTCTCAAAGAGTTTACCACAGTACAGTGGTATAAATAGTGGAAAACTCAACCATTCAATGCAGTGTACCCCAAATATACCATAATGAAGATGTGCATGGAACATTATGAGAATATAAAGAAGCAGCATAGAGGAAAGACACCTAACCCAACCCAGGAGGAGGAAAATGAGGATTTAGAAAGTCTCCTTGTAGGAGGCAGTGTCTCCGTTGAACAGTTGAGTAAGGATTTAAGAACTATAGGAGCAAAGAGGGAAAGGCTATTCTCCAAAGACCACTTTTCATCTAGTGTTAGCCTTTACACTGTATATTAATTTAAAGTTAATAATCACATATTAAAATATAGTGAAAAGCTGCAAACAAGGAGTTCCCTGGTGACTCAGTGAGTTAATGATCCAGCATTGTCACTGCTGTGGCTCTGGTTACTGCTCTGGCATGGATTCTATCCCTGCTCTGGGAACTTCTGCATGTTGCAGGTGTGGCCAAAAAAAACCACAGCAAACAAGACAATGGAATGTTGGATCAAGAGTAGAAATATGGCCAGAGTTCAGAAGAGATAACCCTGAAACCTTTTATTATATGTAGTAATTTATATATTTGGACATTTAATATATTATAAATAAAGTATCACAACACAAATGAATGGGGGATGAAATAGATTATTTGATAAATTCTGTTAGGAAAATTGATTTTTTTTTTTTTTTGTCTTTTTAGGGCTGCACCCATGGCATATGGAGGTTCCAAGGCTAGGGGTAGAATCGGAGCTACAACTGCCGGACTACACCACAGCCACAGCAACTCAGGATCAGTTGCAGCTGTGACCTACGCCACAGCTCACAGCAATGCCAGGTCCTTAACCCAGTGAGTGAGGCCAGGGATCAAACCTGCATCCTCATGGATACCAGTCAGATTCATTTCCACTGAGCCATGATAGGAACTCCAGAAAATTGATGTTCTGAGACAAAAATCATGTTGATTTTCACACTGTAACATATATTAGATTAATTCTAGATGAGTGGAAAAGTAAAATCATTAAAAACTAGAAAAATGTGAATGAATTTCAGCTTTTCCTAATATGATCAAAAAATATAATGGTAGGTACCGATATATTAGATTTCATAAAAGAAATCGATGTGTATAAAATTATATTCATAAGCAAATGATAAACTGGGGAAATTTTAGCAAAAAAAAAAGGCACTATTTACATACACAAAATAAAAAAATCAGTTACAGTCCAATAAGAAAATCTAATATTACAATAGAATGAGCAAAGAGGATGAGGAGAAATTCCTTCCCAAATGAAGCTCTTATACCTATATGGAAATATATGGAAAAATAGAAAAGAACTTCCAGAATGACAGTCTCTTAATTAGGTTGGGCCTCTCTGACAAAATCCAATAGACTGGATGGCTTAACCAATAGACATCTATTTATCACACTTCTGGAGGTGGCAGAATCCAAGATCAAGATGCCAGCATGGTCAGGCCTCTGGTGGGGACTTTCTTATAGGTGGCTACCTTTTGCTGTATCCTCACACAGTGGAGAGAGAAAGGAGAAGCAAGTTCTCTGATATCTCCTCTTATGAGGGCACTAATCCCATAATGGCAGCTCCACCCTTATGACCTCACCTAAACCTAATTACCTCCCCAAGTCCCTACCTTCTAATGTTATTACATCAGGGGCTAGGACTTCAGCACATGAGCGGGGGGGACACCAACATCCATAACACAGAAGTAAGACATTTGAAAATCCATTCTTCCAGAAAACAAGAACACAGGCAAAAATTGTTGAAATCAACTTAAAAAAAAAACAAACAAAAACTCTGCCAATAAACCAAAGTCTTGCAACAATGTGAGGGGAATTTTTTCAAGAAAAAATAGCTGAATTTTGGTAGGAGCAGCAAACTTGATGATGTTTTAACTTGCCGTTTCCATTCTATCCTCAGCGCCTCAGTAGCTTTGAAAACAGCAGTCTCAGAAACATGGTAGCTGTCAAAACCAACAGAAAAGCAGCTACTAGAGGGAAGAGAAAGTTTAGAACTCCCTCAGAAGCTCCCTTTCTAGAGAATTGTCATGAAATGACCTGCATGGTAGCTCCTTGTGAAAGCATATAGTTGTTTGACCTGACTCAGGTCTCTCTCAGTAAGGAGATTCCCATCCTCAAGACTATTGGCAGCCCTTGTCAGAGCTGCCATGGGCAATGACAATAATAGGGACAAGCAAAAAGTCGGCTAAGATACTCCAAAGGAAATATGGGAACGAGAAGTCTGTAGGGGGCTTTGAAAAGCTCAGACATTTTTCTGGGGGTCTAGAAGGCCAAAAACACATGCAGTGTTTTGTGCATCCCCAGGAAAGACCTAAGAAAGTTCTAATTCTCCCTCTGGCTGATCTTGAGGCTCTGCATAAGTGGGGAATTAAGACTAAACTCAGTTGTAAACTATCAGAGCGTTGGAGGAAGATTCTAACATCCAGAAGAACCCCTCAGAAAAGATGGGAAAACTTCAAGAAATTCAAGGAAGTCTGTCTAATTCTAAATTAATACAAAAGACTAAAAGAATAAGAAAAACCAAGACATGTTTGAAGAATAGTTGGACTACCAGATAGCAAGATTTATTATACAATTGTAGAAACTAAAACAGATATTAATGAAAGAATAGATTTATGTAATGGAGAAGAGAATTATAAAGTACATATGTGAATGTATAAGGCCTTCATATCAACAGCATAGATAATATATGTGATATATAAATGACATAAAATATAAATTTGTAACACTATAATATAGCATTTAATTATATGAATTAAATATAAATATTATATATGTACATATAGCATTTATATTTATAGATATGCATATATATAAAGGCTATATAAATGATAAAAATAGTGTTTCAAAAAAGGATAGTCTAGTGAAAAAAATAGTGTTGAGTCTGTGGATTTCCTTGGAAAAGTAATATTATGTCCCAATCTCACCCAGAACATAAAAATGAACTCAAGAAAAACTAAAGACTTAAATATGAAGAAAATAAAATTTTATTAGAAGAAAATATGATTACCTTTTGCTAGGTAAGATATTCTTAAATATGGTACAAAAAGATAAGCCATATGAGAAGATTGATGAATATGCTGAAATTGAAATTTTATGATTTATGTGTCAAAAATGTAATAAATAAAGGTAAAAAGCTATAGACCTGGAGTAGATAGTTGCATTATATACTCAATGATTATTACCCAGAATGCACAAAGAGCTACAAATCAATTTTAAAGGAAATAATTATGTTTACTCTTTAATATTCTTTCTTTTTTCTCACCCAGGGGTGAGATGCTTTTCTAAGCATCCAGAGGAAGTAATTTTTAGGCTTAAATCTAATTATGTAAAGATCAGTTAATATCAGTATTTAATTTTTAGAAACACTGTCATTGGCAGTATATCCTGCTACTTAAACTATGGAATCTGTGAATTTTTATTTTATATAAATGTAAGAAAAATGCTTATCTTAATTAACTTGGATCCGGATCCTCCTGACAGAAGATTTATGTGGTACCTAAATATATCTCACATGTGTTGTTATTAACTTAATTGTCTGCATCTTGAAACTGTTCTCCTCGTACCACTGGGTTTAATTACATTGCATTATGACTGGTAATTAAACAAAACAAAATACCATTACATCATTTGTTGGTTTTATAAGGTCTTGAAACCTTTTATGAAGAGCTCTTATATATACTGTAAGTGATCACCACTATAATCAGTGTTCCTAGAATTGTTTCTGGTCTCTGAGTTGTCATGTATATAGTCACCAATTACTTGGAATTTGATCTCAAAAGCCACTGATGTACGTTGATTTGAATGGATTAAAGACCTTCTATTCAACCAGCTAGATGACCACCATTTGTAACAGTCTTAAATGTGTTTTGTTTTAAATGGGGATGACAAAAGCCCTTAAGCAACAACCAGCAAACTCATTCTGACTGGGCTGTCTGTGATTATGCAAGAGAAAATAAATCAAAACAGAAAAGAAGCTACCATTTACAAGCAGCTGAGTTATGTCTTCCAATTAATCTTGACACAGCCAAGAGAGAGCATCTTATAAATCTTTTTTATAATGCCATGAACAGGGACATAAAGGTAGAAACATCCTGAGGGGCAGAAATACTCAGGAACTTTTTCTTTTTTTTTTTGTCTTTTTAGGACTGCACCCGTGGCATATGGAGGTTCCCAGGCTAGGGGTCTAATCGGAGCTGTAGCCGCTGGTCTATGCAAGAGCTACAGGCAACGCCAGATCCGAGCTACATCTGCGACCTTCACCACGGCTCACGGCAACACTGGATCCTTAACCCTCTGATCGAAGTCAGGGATCGAACCCTTAACTTCATGGTTCCTAGTGGGGTTCTTGGGTTCGTTTCTGCTGCGCCACGACGGGAACTTCTCAGGAAGTTAGTCTTAACCACAGTCTGGTAAGTATATAATTGCAAAGAAAGTACATACTTTTCAGCCAAGCCAGCTGCCAGTTGTGTGCCTTTACTTTTCACAATGGCACCTGTCCCTCTCTCCATCCTAAGGGTCAATGTTGGAAGCTGTTTTACTTGTTATCAAACACACTTTCGGAGAATGTGAAACCTGTTTGTAGAGATGCCCTACTACATCCCAGGAACTATTTTATAAATTATATACCACTTAAAGCTGACAACCATCTTGTAAGCTGATAGCAGGCTTTACTATAACAGTCATACATATATGCAAACTGGGATTCAGAAATTTTGTTTAAGAGAAGCTGGGTAGAAGGTGGCATGTTTTGTATTTAAACCTAGTTCTTTCTAATTTCAATACTATTAACCATTTCTTTTCAGCTGTGTCCCACAGCTTGTAGAAGAAAGGCAGTCTTCCTTTAAATTTTTAAATCTTGAATTAACTTTAGATTTAAAGAAGAGTATATTAGAGAGAATTGTCACATACCTTCATTTTAGCATCTCCTATTTTATATAACAATAGTACGTTTATCAAAACTAAGACATTGGAGGAATCCCCATCGTGGCTCAGTGGTTAACGAATCTGACGTGGAACCATGAGGTTTCGGGTTCGATCCCTGGCCTCACTCAGTGGGTTAAGGATCCGTTGTTACCGAAAGCTGTGGTGTGGGTCGCAGATGCGGCTCGGATCCTGTGTTGCTGTGGCTCTGGCGTAGGCCAGCGGCTACAGCTCCAATTAGACTCCTAGCCTGGGAACCTCCATATGCCATGGGTGCAGCCCTAGAAAAGACAAAAACAAACAAACAAAGAAAGAAATTAACAAAAAAACAAAGAAATTAATACTTGTATATTACTATCAGCAACATTCCAGACTTTTTACCAGTTTCCCTGCTAATGTCCTTTTCCTATTCCAGGATCCAGTTCAGTATATCACATTGCACTTAGCTTCATGAAGCCAACTGTTCCATACACTAAGCTCTCTGGAGCAAGGCCTCTCCCCTCTGCAAGGGGAAGCCCATGATCTTTCAGCTACATTCCCTGCAAGTAGATGGATGAGTCAGTCAAGTTAGGTGGTGCGCAGTAGAAGATCCATCTTTGACAATTTTGAAGGTGAAAAAGCTAATATTTTGAGATCCACAATTCCACCTATTTCCTGTGTTTATTTTTCATATTATTTAGAATGCAGAGAAGACAAGGGATGTGATTAGCACCTTGTAGAATCTCCAGCAGAGAAGTCACTGAGTGAATGGTTTGCTTGTTGGCATGGGGTTGTAAAGAACAACTTAATTGCTAAAATCACTTTCTTTTAAAGGCATAATTAAGAACACTTTCTATATCATCAAAATTCTTCAAGATAATTGCATGTATGTATGTGTTTATGTGTATCTATACACATACATATTCTAATATACCTTTTACATGTATTTATGTGTATATACATATATATAAGCTTATACATATATATAAATGCATATACATATATCCATGCATGTGTATATACATATTCTATATACATACTCTAGCCAGTATGATGTATATTAGTCAAAATAAGGTAGATTTGCTGAATTAACAAACTCAAAATGTCCTGGATTACCGCAGTAAAAACTCATTTCCTGTTCAAATTATAGTTGCATTGATGTTTGGGGCTCAATTCCACAGTTATTGGGTGAACCCAGGCCAACAGGGGCTCTACTGTGTTGTGGTTGTACCATCTAGCACACAAGCCCTCTCAATCACAGCGTGGGAAAGGAGAACCTGGGTTATTTGAACATGATATTTCCACTATCTCAGCAACACATAATTTTTATCTGCAATTTATTGGCCATAACTAATCACTAAACACTAATCACAGTGTTTTTTTCAACTTCACGGAAGCCAGTAATCACATATTCTAGGTATACAGAAGGAAGAGAGAGTAACATATTGGTGAAAAATTATATATAACATCTACCACATGTAAAAAAAAAAACCTACCTATTTGAAAAAAAGAAGTGTTCCTCTGTGCATAAGTCAGGGTAACACTCATGCTGTAGCAATCAACTCCAACTTCCACTGATGAACGTAATAAAAAAGTTTGTTGTTCGATTATTTGGCAGCACAATGCACTTAGCAGGAGATCTCCACTACAGACAATGAGAGGGGGACCTAAAGGTCTACCATTTCATGGCATAGAATAAATACAAAACATGGCCACAATGAAGAGGGGGATCTGGAGTTCTCACTGTGGCTCACTGGGTTAAGGATTCAACACTTTGTCCCTGAGGATGGCCTGGCTCAGTGGGTTAAGGATCCAGAGTTGCCATAAGCTGTGGTGTAGGTCGCAGATGCAGCTCGGATTCAATCCCTGGTCTGGGAACTACCATATGCTGCAGTGCAGCCAGGCCAAAAAAAAAAAAAAAAAAGAGGGAGTTCTGCTTTACTTCTAGACTGAGTGTGAGGCAGCATTCGTAATACAGGTGCTTTGTACCACGAGGTTTGATCCTTTAACAAGTTCAGTGAGCAGCACCCTGAGGGGAATTGCTCAGCCATTAATCCCCTGAGTGCTCTCATGTGTTACAAACTACTTTGAGGGTAGAAAATAGCATCTAGGTACAGCTTTTTGAAAGAGTAATTTAGTCATCCTGGCTTATGTAAATAAAGCGAGAACTGTCAGAAAAAGGGTAATTTAGTGTAGTTTTATAAAAAAAAATTTAACTTTTAACTTCAACTTTTCTGTTAATTGATCCTTTCTTGCCTTATCCTTACTTTTAAACTTTTTTGCCACTCCAGTATATAAAATCTACTACTGACTGAAGTTGTGGGCATTTGCTGTTTTCTGTATTCTTGATTTATATGTCCTGAAGCATCAACAGCTTGAGGTTTGGGCTGTTTGTCCTCCCTTTTCTTAAGTAAACAAACAAAAGTGTATTGTTAGTCTAGCTCAGTACTTGTAAGATTTGTAAATAACTTAGTTTCAGAATGAAACAGGATCCTTGAAATTTCAATGAGAGTTCATTTGCAGTTACTTAAATACGTTCCAGAACTCAGAAAAACATATACAAATATTTTTTTAAAAGTAATATTATATATTTATATGTAAATATATAAAAATATGTACAGGAGTTCCAGCTATGGCACAGCAGGATCAGTAGCATCTCTACAGTGCCAGGACACAGGTTCAATTCCCAGCCCAGCACAGTGGGTTAAAGGATCTGGCATTGCCGCAATAGGGGCATAAGTTGCAACTGTGGCTTGGATCTTACCCCTGCCTGGGGAACTCCACATGCTGCAGGGTGGCCCAAAACTTTTAAATAAATAAATAAATAATAAATAAAAATATGTACAAAAAATCATTTTCAGAGCTACACTCTTCTCATGATTAGCGATACTTACACGTGAAGAAAGCTCGGTTCTTGTCTGGGTCTGTCATTAATGATCTCTAAGGCCTTGGTCAGGAGTTGACTACTAGAAGACTCTTCACTGTGACTGTCTATCAGCTGTTGACTAAATTGGCTGCAGCAGCCTTGACTGCAGCCTTCTAGTTTGTGAGTTTTCAGAGCCACGCATCTGAATAGGTGACTGGCAAAGTAGATCCATATTTTTATTGCCTCTCTAGGGACTGGGTTTAATTACTATGCCAGTGTTCAGTATCTCAAGTCAGCTGATGGCGGGCCCTTGGTTGGCTCCTGTCTCAGTGCTGCATATTCACCTCCCTGTGGTTAACTGCAGGGTGGAAATCAAGATAGCTGAATAGGAACAGACCCTGGGGACACCATTTTATAACCTGTTTATACAAATGACCTGAGCATAGGCAGAAAAATAGATGCCTAGAAACAGTAAAAATGACATCATTATTAATGTAATACCACACAAGTTCAATAAAAAATAGAATAAAAATTCTAGGTACCAAGTGAAACACCTGGCCAGTTCAATTACTTAGTGTTACACCACCTGATGCCCAAATTGTTAGATGAACTTAGTAAAACAGATGTAACTGAATAGCAAAGATGATATACTCTATTCTTCTGGTATGTTCTTCAGCATCAACTAATTATGGATTTAGAACATATTATCTGACTTCCCTGAACTTATTTACATCTTTTGTAAAATTACTGGAATTGGCTATTTGACTTCAAAAGCTACTTTAGCACTAAATGTTCAATACATTTCTCATTCTGTGACACTTATGTCATCAGAGTCTTGCTAACAGAGAGCTTTTTATCTCTTTTGATTAATACAGAACCTCTACCTAGGGCCATTCATCTTCACTTATTCCTGCTTTAACAATATACTACTGGGTTCACTGTCTTTTATTTTGATTTTTTCTTCTTGACCTCTGGATGCTTTTATGTAGTATTTTCAACTGAATAATCTTCTATGTCACATGCTGGGTCAGCTTTCCTATTCCTTGTTTGTGTTCCCAATTGCAGTCTTAGGTAAAGAGGTTAGAATGAGTCATGAATAAATTGGTGGTTTTATCTGCCACCTGGGAGCCCTAACTTTAAAGTATAGCATTTGAATTGTGAACACTTATGGCTGCTGCACACATTAAAACATTTTTGAGGGCATAAATTATTTACTGTAATGCTTGATTTAATCCTCTGTCCTCACACTGTTTCAGAGAATTGTTGCATATTTCTTTGCCTTGTGTGATCTGTTAGTGGTCAGGTAGAATATGAAGAGGTTCAGGGCTCCCTAGGGCATCGTTCTTCAATTCAGCCTATGAAATCCTTAACTGTGTTAATATCCAGGGACAAGACAAAAGCATACTTAATTGATAAATCCATAATGAGGCAAGAACACATACTAGCATCACATACAACCTTTGAATGATGACACTTGAAGCACAGATGACTGAGTACAACCGTTGTGTAAAATCAGATTGATACGTCATAAACTATCCATTATAGAGAGATCTTGGGGTAAGACCATCATTTTAACTGCTAAAAGTAGAGGGAGAGAAAGGTCAGGTAATAACAGAGCATGTCTGAATTCCTGCTCTCTTGACAAAAATTTACTATGATTTCTGTAAACTTTCTTAATTGTTTTTATTACATACATTCCTCTTTATCATATGTCTCATGGTTTGCTTTTCTCCAAATAACTCAACTATAGTTATTCTTCATTTTGGATTTGACTCTACAGAAATTCTCTAGAGTGTTGTCATCTCTTTAGTGTTATATTTTCTTAAGGTTGTGTTAAATGATGTCTTCTTGGGTGTTTCCATCGTGGTGCAGCGGAAACGAATCCGACTAGAAACCACGAGGTTGCAGGTTCAATCCCTGGCCTTGCTCAGTGGTTAAGGATCCGGCATTGCTGTGAGCTGTGGTGTAGGTTACAGACGCAGCTCTGATCCCACATTGCTGTGGATGTGGCATAGGCTGGCATCAACAGCTCTGATTACCTGGGAACCTCCACATGCCACGGGTGCAGCCCTATAAAGACAAAAAAAGACAAAAAAAAATATGTCTTCTTGATACTATTAGAGCAGAAAATTGGAAGAACAAAGAGTAAACTCTTAGAAGGGACTTAATCAGTTGTGTCTCTTCACTTGGGTGGATAGTTCATTGCGTGAGAACAGATGCCAATGTCCTACTCAAGATGAGCTCATGATGACATGGTTAGCAATAGGGAACCATTCACTGTAAGGTACAACTAAATTTCGCTATATTACTCTTTTATTACCAAAATGATGAACATTATTCTAGTGTTAATTTAAACGTCAACATTCAAACTTTAAGTGACCTGACGAGCATTACTATTCACCATAATTACATCAAAGATCTGGGGCTATAGTTAATATTCTCCACGTTTTCTTGACCTTCTCAGTGCATGACCTAAGTCAAATACAGAAAAAATTCCAGATCTAGCACATTGTATCTTATTGGCTTAGGGAGTCAGAAGTGACTGTACCTCCCATTTGTTTCCTCTCACTTGCCTATTTCTCAGCACACATTTCCTTGTTTACAGGAAGAGAACTTTCAGAAGGTGACCTAGGTACAGATCATAGACATCAAGAGTTGCAGACAACTATTTAAAACAACCTGCCAAAGAGAGCCATGTGACCAGTCTCGGTATCCCAGTTAAGGTCCACTTAGGTCACATTCCTGAGCAGTCATCTGATAACACCTGCTTCCTCATCCCAGCCTGGAACTGCTGGAGTATCCTGGGAGCAGTCAGCTGGGCTGTTGTCGTAGTCTTCAGCAACCTTGCCTCCAGGTAGAAGATAGGAATCATCTTGGGAGGAAAGCATTCATACTTTGGCACCTCAAAATGACCACAGATCAGTCCCCTTTGAAACTCCTGAGTGTCTGAAACTGTGAGAAAACCACTGGTTTAGGTTTAGGTTTAATAGAAGGATTTATCCTGCAGGGAAAAATAATAAAACCCATAGGTGTTGTTCCAGAGAAATACTTGAGCGTTTAGGACCTTGCATGAAATTGTGATCAAGATTTATGTCCAAAAATATGAGAAAACCTAAGTCAACAGAATCTTTGCGGAAAATTTTGCTACAATGTGTCATACTGATGTGCACTCCTTACATTAATGGCAGCAACAATGATAATACAATAATAATAGCAAATATGTAAGGAATGCTTACTTTGGGTTGGACACTATCCTAAATACTTTAGAAGAACAAATGCATTGAATTATCCTAACTCTGAAAAATATGTTATTTTTTTTGTCTTTGTTTTATAGATAAGAAAACTGCAGCACTGAGACATCCCCATCACAGCACGTGGCTGGTAAGCACTAAAACTTGGCAATATGGGTTCAAGTTTACACTAATACTTAGAAGGAATGAAAATAATATTGATTTCAGTTTATTTTCTGTTTGCTGACCTATTGAGCAGTGTTGCCTGGGTTGGGAGAAAACAGAAATTACTTATTTTATTCTCAATAACTTCTAGCTCCTAGAACCTTCCAGAACCTGAGCCCTCTTTCATCTGCAGCCTCCTGCGTATTGGCAGGCACTGGTGTTTATTCCTGGCACTGCTGCATGTCCTAGAGTCTACTGCAATGTCATGGATTTTCTCCTTTGGGGATATTGGAGGAGACACTATTCTTTTGAGAGTCTGTAGGATTTTTATAAGGGTAATTGATATGTGTGAAGCATCACAAATATTAAAACTGTCACTTTTTATAGTTCTAAGTAGTATGGTGAGACAAAAACAACATTCGTTGTGAATTTTAATCATCTCTTTAATCCAGGCTTGTTTGTTTGTTTAAGAGAGAAATTATTAGAATATTTGAGGATAAAAACTGAAGTTCTAAATGTTGTTAATTTAAGAAGAATTCAAAACTTGAGTCACAAGTAAATTGTTGCCTAATATATACAAGGACTTAATACAAAAAATTTATGAACCGGCTGGTTAAATAAATGATATTAAGCTCATGGTGTTAAATCAGTAGCAGATAAAAGTAGATCAAACTTACTTGGTAATAAAAGCTTTTTGAAAAAGTTGTGGAGCATGAAGCTTGCCTATCCCTTCTTATCTGGAACATTGGTGAGAATGGTTGCAGTTATTTAACAAATCAGAGACTGAAAATTTTTTGTAAGAGGTACAACCTGAAGTTAGTGTAGATATTACATTTATCTGGAGTTCCCATTGTCGCTCAGTGAGTTAAGAACCCTACTAGTATCTATGAGGATGCAGGTTCAATCCCTGGCCTCGCTCAGTGGCTTAAGGATCCAGCCTTGTCACAAGGTGCAGCATAGGTCGATCGAGGATGTGGCTTGGATCTGGCATTGCTGTGGTTATGGTGTAGGCCCACAGCTAAGGCTCCAATTCGACGCCTAGCCTGGTAACCTCCATAGGCTGTGTATGCAGCCCTAAAATATAAAGAAAATATACATATATATTACACTTATCATTAAAATAAAACAATGTTGGGACAGATGAAGCACAAAGCCTTCAAGATAATTCATTTCTTTTGAGTGTGATACAGGCTAAACAGAGAGAAAAGTAATAATAATGAATTTTTTTCAAATAAAAGTATTAGCCTTTTACATGTGCTTTGAGAAAAATCTTGATCTAGGAGCATACATTTTTTTTTTTGGCCTAATGAGAGCCTACCAATTTCCCAAGCAAATTCCCCCACAGTGCAGGTCTAAACTAATGAACACTAGAGAGTTTATGAGCCTTCCTCCAAGATAATTTGTTCTATTAAAATAATTGGGAGGCTTGAAATTATGAAGAATGTTTGTCATCTTTCAAATAAATTCACTTATATTTTTGACAATCTTAAACATCTAATATTTTTTGCTAATATTTTTCTCTCCAAATCTGACTTTTTATTCAGAATCTGAATATTGTTTTTAGACTGTAATTCTGCTTTAGATTAAAAAATTATATTGGATACAAACTTGGACTCGATAAGTTATCCTAGGTCAGTTATTTCTTCCACAATCATTATTGTAATGCAAACTCCTACTGTTCTTTGTCTAATGTATTTGCTTACAAAAAGAGAACTGCTCTAGGTCATGAAATACAACATTAGACTTCAATGTTATCATTCTGTTTTGTCTGTTATTCTCAAAGGTTAAGATATTACTTCTGCAAGAAGTTCAGTAAGAAGAGAAAAAAACCAAAAGCTTTATTCATGAAACCAAGCAGATGTCTATGTTTAAAAATAAAATTAAAAGTAATAGAAGTTGGAGTTTGCTGGTGGCCTAATGGTTAAGAATTTGGTGTTGTAACTGCTGTGGTTTGGGTTTGATCTCTGGCCTGAGAAGTTTTGTGTGCTGTGTGTGCAGCCAAGAAAAAAAAATTGAATTGTAATCCAAATAAGTAACTCTCAGCATTTACATGTGCATTTATTTCTCTAGTCTGTGATAAAAGCAAAAGAGAAAGCAAAGCAAAACAAAACAAACCTTTGATGTATATATTTTAATTTAAGAAGTTGCCTTGACTAGATGTCTGTATTTAAAACAGCATTGCTTCAGGCTCACACACTTATGGAATATTTCATAGGAATTTATGCATTATTATAAATTTTGTACATGGAGGCAATGGGATAATATGATCTGACATGTCCTAGAAACTTTTCTTCACCAAACTCATTATGACATGAACCCATTTCAATAAATTAACATTATCATCTCAATTGTTTCATTTTGCAGTAACATTAGATTCTCGTATCAATGCGTGGTCAATGTTTATGTAATAATTACAATTCCTTTTTCTTTTTCCCATCATCCATATCAGAATTTATCACACATCTAGGATTTTGTTTTCTGTACTCGCCAGACTTGCAAGATCCTGAAAAAGAATGGAAGAGGAAAGGTTCAGAAAGAGGAAATAGGTAAAAGACATGCAGGAAAAAGGAAGAACAGCATGTGACATTAATATACAGAATATGCTCCTGACACTCTGATTGTCATAAAAGCAGAGCACTTGTTCTCTCCACATCTGTTTGTATGAGTGTCAATGCTATAGAAAGGAGATGGAGAAAGGAAAAAGTTTGGGCGCTCCCTCTTTCCCATGATGTTTCCATGAACAGAGTCTGACATCTGGGGAGAGAAAAGGTTATTGAGACCAAGATAGAGGTAGAGGTAGATGTAGATAGAAAGGAAGAGAGAGAGAGGGGGGTCACAGAACTTTATGATAATCCATTGTATTATAAACACCAAAAAACCATTATTATCCAGAAGAGATTTTTTAAACCCTCACAAATCTTTAAAAAATTGACACATGACTCAGGACAGACTATCAGTTTTAGAGTCAGACAAAGAAGAAGAAAACCAAATCATCATATTTCAGTCGGGAAAATATAAAATAAATTAACAATGAAATGCCATTTCACACCTACAAGATGTAAAAAATTAAAACATCACAAACATTTGTATGTATACATGGGAGGGAAATTCTCATATGTGTGGGTACAGAAGATGCACATGTCATTTGGCCCAGATATTCCACTCCTGGGTATTTATCTTAGAGAAACTCATGCAGATGTACACAAATAAACATGGATACAGATGATTTTTTTCAGTGCTGCTTATTATAGTGAAAAAAATAATTTTCCCTTGGCAGGGGACCAACAGACAAATTATATTTTCTTCAAATTATAGAATATTCTACAGCAGTGAAAATTAATGATAATAGAGCTTCATGTTTCAACATTAATAAATCTCAAGAAATACAACTTTGAATAAAGAACACCAAGTAGCAAATCACACATATAATATGAAAACATGTATGTAGACATTATAAACTCACAAAGCAAAAGTATACAAATTTAATGGATGCATATATATGTCAAAAAAGTACAAAACATGCATGAGAACAGGACATACCAACTTCTGGACAGGGGTTACCTTTGGGAGTGAGCATAGGGGAGAAAGTAAAATGGAATGGGTTGAGAGGTGGGGTATTTCTGTAGCATTTCTTTAACAAAAAGAAAGTTGAAGAACTTCAATGATGTGATCTTGATAGCACAGTTAGTTTTTAATCTCCCAAAAATTCCTCCTGAAAAATAAAAAAAAACCAATTAGGATAGCATATGAGAAATCCTTTGACAGCATCTAAATAAAACTAGAAGGCAAGATATTTCCATAAACTTCAGATTATGAATGCAAATGATAAATCCCAATAGTAGAACAAGAACGTGATCAAAGTTGGGTAGCAAGAACAGTGAGAAATTGATGGGGACAACATATGTACCCTACAAATCCAGGGTTCAAAAAATTTGCTAGCAGGTGTTCCCATTGTGGCTCAGCAGTAACAAACCCGACTGGTATTCATGAGGATTCAGGTTCAATCCCTGGCCTCACTCAGTGGGTAAGGATCTGTCATTGCTGTGAGCTATGGTATACATTGCAGATGCAGCTTGGATCCTGCATTGCTGCGTCTGTGACATAGGCTGGCAGCTGCAGCTCCAATTCACCCTCTAGCCTGGGAACTTCCGTATGCCACAGGTGAGGCCCTAAAACAACAACAATAGCAAATACCCCCACCCCAAAAAAATTGTGAACAAATACCCACTTCTAAGGAAAGAGAACTTTCCATACTGAATGGAAACATGAAAGAGATATCTGAGAATGACCAGTAAAATGGAAAAGCCCCAGTCTCCAATTTGCAAATAAATTTAAACAATTGTATGCAAATATAAAAAAAATAAAATTTCTGAGCAAATTCTAATTTATAATTAAACAACCATATAATTAAGTCACCAGTTAACTTCCATATATAAATTAAAATGATAGAACAAGGAAGTAAACAAAAAAATCCAGAGTATGAGACATTCTATAGGACAATTAATCCACTTTCTGCAAGTCAACATCCAGAAGGGATAAGGGAGGTGAGAAACTTCTCTGAATGAAAAAGAACTTAAAGACATAATCAAATTTAAGTGGGAACCTTGTTTAGATCTTGATTCAAACAAACCAATAAATTCATTGTTGAGAGAATTTGTACACTTGACTTTGGACTAGATATGAGATGATAACAAAGAAATATTACCAATTTTATTATGAGTGATAATAATACTGTGGTTTTGTTAGAAAATGTCCATAATTTTTAGAGAACAATACTGAATCAAGTAAGGGTGAAATTATGCCATCTGATATTTTCTGTAAAATGCATCAAGGGGAGAAGGAAAAGTGTTTAAAAAAATAGTCAAGTTATACAAAACTACAGTAATCAAAAAGCATAATACTGGCGTAAAAACAGATGTATTGGAGTTCTTACTGTGATGCAGTGGGTTAAGAATATGACTACAGCAGCTGGGGTTGCTGTGGTGGGACAGGTTCAAGCCCTGCCCCAACACAGTGGGTTAAATGATCCAGCATTGCTGCACCTGCAGCTTGGATTCAATCTCTGGCAGAGGAATTTCTATATGCCAATGATGCAGCCATAAAATTAAAAAAACAAAAACAGGTATATTAAGTCAATGGAATAGAACAGAGAACTCAGAAATAATCTTTTGTGCATATGGTCAGATGATCTTCAACAAAAGTGTCAAGACCACACAATGGGAAAAAAACAGTTTGCTCAAAATGGTATTGAGAAAACTGAATATCCACATGCAAAAGAATGAATTTGGGCCCTTGCTTTGCACTGTTTACCAAAAATTAATTCAAAATGGATTAAAGTCCTAAATGTAAAAATGAAATAATAAAACTCCTAGAAGAAGACATAGAAGAAAAGCATCATGACATTGGATTTTTTGGTATGGCACCAAGAGCACAGGAGCAAAATTAGACATACAAAACTGTATCAAATTTAAAAACATCTGTGCATCAAAGAAATAGTCAACAGAGTGAAAAACAACTTTCAGATGGGAGAAAATATTTGCAAATTACAATTTTGCAATGGAGTTATATCCAGAACATATAAAGGACTCTAACAACTCCGTAACAACAACAACTAAAAAATGAGCAAAAACTTGAATGAACATTTCTCCAAAAAAGACATACAAATATATGAAGACATTCTCAGAATAACTAATCATTAGTAAAATGAAAACCAAAAAATCATTAAAATCCTTTAAGAGTTCCCATGGTGTCTCAGCGATAATGAACCAACTAGGATCCATGAGGACGCATGTTCAATCCCTTGCCTCACTCAGTGGGTTAAGGATCTGGCATTGCCTTGAGCTGTGGTGTAGGTTGCAGACATGGCTTGAATCCTGTGTTGCTGTGGCTATGTCGTAGGCTGGTAGCTGCAGCTCTGATTTGACCCTTAGTCTGGAAATTTTTATATGCCACAGGTGGGGTGAAAGTAACAAGTGTTGGTGAGAATGTGGAGATATTTGAAGACTTGTACATGGTTAATGGAAGTATAAAATGGTGTAGCCACTATGGAAAACAGTAAATGGATTCCTTCAAAAAATTAAAAATAGAATTACCGTTATGATCCAATAGCCCTACTTCTGCATTGTATATTCAAAAGAGCTGAAAACACAATTTCAAAGAGATATTTGCACACCCATAGTCATTTAAGTAGTACTCATAACAGCTAAGAAATGTAAGTAACCCACATGTCCATCAACCAATGAATATATAATGAAAATGTGGTACATATATTCACTGGACTATTATTCGGGAAGGGAATCCTGTCACATGCTACAACATGGATGAACCTTCAAGAAGGTGCTAAGTGAAATAAGCCAATCGTAAAAAGACAGATACTGTATGATTCTACTTACACGTGATATCTATAATAGACAAATTCATAGAAACAGGAAGTTGTATTGTGGTTTCCAGGGGCTGGGGAAAGGAAGAAATGAGAAGTCGTTCAAAGTAGAGTTTCAGTTTTATAAGATGAAAAACTTCTAGAAATCCATTGCGTAACAGTATGAATGAAGTTAACACCACTAAATTTGTACATAAAATGGTAAATTTTATGTTTTTGCCACAATTAAAAAATGAATTTAAAACAGATTAAGTGAATATGGTAAATTTTTGGTAATAGTATTATCTTGGTGATTGATATTTTTGTACTAGTCTCTTTAGTTTTGTTATCTATCTCAAAATCTCAGTAATTTTTTAAGAAAAAATTGAAATAAATATAGCTAAGTATTAATGTATTCATTCAGGGCAAGGAGAAATTGGGTGTTTTTTATGTTTGGAAAATTTCGTAATTTTAAAAAAGTAATAGCTATAGAAAATTGGCAATTTGAGTCTGTGGGTCCCAATTTCAAATTAGGATAAGAAAAAGAATAACTTATGCTAGTTCGGTTAGTTGTGATTGGCGAAGATTACGTAGTCAAACAAGGCTACATGGGGAAGATGGGGTCAGATCCCAAAGGAATGATCTATGCTCTGTAGAAACTCTGAAAATATATACTATATGTCACATGAGCAGGAAGGATTTTCACTGTAGATAAGAAAATTAGACACGGATGGATAATAAGGCCAGGATATATTCGGCTATCACTTTAGATGACACTATCTTCTGTCACTATTGGATCCTTAGACACCTATGCTAGTTGTTTTTCACTTTGCTGAAAGAGGAAAAAGTGCTTGCAGAATTCCAAGATATCTGTTGCTATGCCATGATAGCTGAAGATAATACATGACTTTTTTCTTTAGGAAATGCTAAAGAATAATGTCAATTACAGTCATGACCTAGCCAGGATGACTCGTGCACTTTTGCTGTTTTATTACTGAAGATGTAAAAGAGCAGAAATTGATAATAACATCAACATCAAAACAGAATCACATCCCCCAGATCAAATAGATCATAAATAACTATCAAAAAATAAAAATAAAAACCAAAAAACTCTGGAACTGAGGAAATCTGCTCTATAATTTTGTACCCACCCAACTGTGTGTTTTTAATGTTTTCTCCTCATTAGAAGTTGTTTCTAAATATAACCTATTAAATAAATTTAAAGCTTCTTTATTATTTTTAAATAGTCATAGATTTCCAACAGCTGCAATAATGGAAAGTTTCTGAGCACCCTTCATTCATTTTCTCCCAATGGTTACATCTTGCATTAGCTATAGTACCTCAAAACCAGGAAATTTATATTGGTACAATGTGTACAGTTTCGTGTTATTTTGTCACATACAGATTCCTACAACCACCACTGCAATCAAGCTACAGAATCTTCCATCACCAAAAAGATTTAGTGCTATCAAAATCAACATCAGAAAACTTGCCTCCCTTTAAGTACTTTAACTGCCTTCATTTATAGCATAGTTGTCTTAAATACTTCCTCTTTGTATATTGAGCTCCACATCAGAGAATACTGTACTTTTTTGCTTCAAAATTGTTAAACAAGATTTATTTATTTATTTATTGTTTGTTTGTTTGTCTTTTGTCTTTTTAGGGCCGTACTCATGGCATATGGAGGTTCCCAGGCTAGGGGTCCAATCGGAGCTGTTGCTGCCGACCTAAGCCAGAGCCACAGCAATGCCAGGTCCTTAACCCACTGAGTGAGGCCAGGGATCGAACCCACAATCTCATGATTCCTAGTTGGATTCGTTTCCACTGCACCAAGACGGGAACTCCTGTTAAACAAAATTTAGAACACTCAAGAGAAGAAGGAAACTCTTTGTATGTAACCATAGCTATTCTTTCTTCCTTCTTATGTTCTGCAATTTCTTCTTTAATCATTTCCCTTCTTATTCAAAGACTTCCTTTTGCCATTATTTTAGTCTATATTTTGCTGTCGACAAATTCTCTCAGTTTTCATTCATCTGAAAATGTCTTTTTCCTCTACATTTCTGAAGAATAAGACACAGTTTGCTTGTGGAGGCCAGAGACAGCATTTGGGCTTAATGGTTCTTTTCTTTCAGTACTTGAAAAATGTGCAATTTCTTTTCACTTCCCTGATGATAAGAAATTGATTATTTTTCAACCTTGTCTTTCCCATGATAGGTAAAGGTGTCATTTCTCTTTTATGGCTTTCGAATTTTCTTTGTTTTTAGTTTTTTGAAGTTTTAGTTTGTTGTGTATCGGTATAGATTTTTTTGGGTTTTCTTGTTTGGGGTTTATTCAGTTTCTTGAATCCGTTGACTTGTCTTTCTCTCTCTCTCTTTTAAAGGTTGATTTGATACCAAATTTGAAAAATCTCTTTGAATACTTTTCAACCCTATCCTCTTCTCCTTTTGGGACTCCTGTGAATCAAATGTTTTGTTATAATCCTACAGATCCCCGAGATTCTATTCACTTTTTTTCTCTGTTGTCCAGATAAGGTGATTTCTAATGTTGTATCTTCAAGTTCACTGATTCTTTTTTCTCTATCCTCCCCATTCTGCCGTTGAAACATCCACTGGGCTTTTTATTTCAATTATTTTATTTTTCAGCTTTAGAATTTCCACTTGGCTCATCTTTACGTTTTCCATTTCTTGATGAAATTTTCCATTTTTTTTCACTTGTTTCAAGTGTATTTATAGTTGCTCATTGAGTGATTTTCTTTTATAATGGCTTCTTTAAAATCCCTATCACATAATTTCAACATCTGGATCATAATGGTGTTGGCATTTGTTGAATGTCTTTTCTCATTCCAGTTGTTCTTAGTATAATGTGTGATTTTGCATTCTAACCTGGACATTTGGGGTGTTATGTTATGAGATTGCAGATCTTATCTAAATCTTCCATCACCAAAAAGATTTAGTGCTGTTGAAATCAAAATTAGGAAACTTGCCTCCCTTTAAGTCCTTTAACTGCCTTCATTTATAGCATAGTTGTCTTAAATACTTTCTCTTTGTATATTGAGCTCCACATCAGAGAATACTGTACTTTTCTGCTCTCATAAGGGTTAGCTGCTCTCTTTAACCCTGTGTCAGTGGGGGAGGAGTACTTCCTCAGTACTGCCACTTGGTCGCTGTTGATACTTCAGTGATGCCTCATTACTGCTGAAAGGAGGTGGTACTCCAAGCTCCCCACTATGTCTCTAACTGATATTTCCCTGGTTGGGAGGAGAAAGGGTGTCATGTTTTTGCTTCCTATGTAACCTTCACTGACTCTGCAAAATGGAAACTGTTTTACTGCTGTCTGGTAGTGAAAGTTCCCCAATCAGCCTCCCCTCATATGACTCCCATGAGCATGGGGAGGATGTCTTATGGCTGCCAGGTGGGAATTCCTGCATGGCTCACACTGGCACTACAAGAAGAGGCTTGTTACTGCTGAGTGAGGGTGAGAGGTCCATCTCCCCACTTGGCTCCTCTGACAGAGTATGACAGTGCCTTATTACATACAGCCTGGGCCAGGGTAGAGGTCTAGGCTCCCCACTCAGCTATTGCTGACAGTGCTGGGGCTAGAGCTGCATTTGGTTCCATGATGTATTTCTGCAGGAGGGCAATTACTGCCTAAAAGTTTTTTGTTTTGTCAAGCTGTCCCTTTGCTAGAGAGAACAGGCTTTTATGAGGGCTCCTTTTTTGTCAATTCCTACAGGCTTCTCTAGTATCCAGTGAGGATATATGAACCAAAAAGAAAACTCTGGGAACTTGCCCCCATGGTCTTTCCCAAGTTCCAAGGTCCATAGCTCATCTTCCCTCCTTTCTACCTTTCAGATTCTTCTTATGTTTGTTTTATGTATAATGTCCAGGACTTTTATCTGTACTTAGTAGAAGGAGAAGCATCTACATCATGGTCTGTAACCAGATAGTGAGATTTTAGAACTTTATGAAGTTTAACTTTGATCAGACATTTTTTTTCATTTGATTACACATTAAGCAAAACATTTATTAATCTTTTTTAATCATTTAATTGTATTAAATACAAACATGAGTTACAGTGGGGGAACCACCTCATCTCAACTTAATAGCTAATGTAACAAATTCAGTTCATAGTGGCTAAGATCAGCCATCTGGAAAGTCATCCTCACAAAATGTGAATCCCTTGGAAACGAGTAACAGTAGGGCTTGACTGTGGCTCAGATATGTATTAACACAGCTAAAGAAAGAAATATGTGATCTGATTACTAATCTGAAACCTTAAAAAGGGAAGTTGTCCAAACTCAAATTTAATACTTTTTATTTCAACATCATGAGCTAAGAAAATGCCCTAAACAGAGGAATAGATTTTCTGATACTTTAACCTTAGAAATTCTGTCTCTAGACAGAAGATAAGCATTGGGCTAGCATAATTGACTAACTCCTTCCTTTTGGTCTGATTCCACAAGAAGATGTAACTGCACTTATCTCTTGGACTCCATGCCAACTCCTTACAGAGAAAGAATAAGCTGAGCAGATGATTCAACTTTCTGATAGCTGTGGCAACTCTCATTATAATTCTTTAACTTGGCCTTCTCATGATTTTGATTACTGTGAGTCATTCCCTCATTTCCAGACCTTCAAAGCTGAGGTGCAGATAATGGAAAGAGGGGCCCAGAGCAACATACTGCCTTCTTGTGAGACCCCGATGACCTCTCTGAACTCCTCACACTATTCCCATTGTTACTTACATGCTTCAGAAACAGGTACTTAGAAACTACACTGCTTAGACATGACCATAAATATTAATACCTACTAGATATTTAACTACAGTGAGCTAAGGACCATACAAAAATGTTCTTAAAGATTCATATTCAAAAGAATCAATGTTTCCTGAAGGTAATCTGACAGTCTGATTGATAACAGTCAATTCTTCCATTCAAAAAATATTTGCAGTGTCTTGTACTATCCCAGGTGTTTAAGATAGGTCAGAAAAGGCAGCAGACAAACTCCTGTCCTGTGTCACTTAGGGAATCTAGAGAATCTGGAGACAGGACAGAAATAAGACATGGAAGTCATATGGATGTTCGAAAGTAACACTTGGCATGGAAAAGAAGAGGCGATGCCAGACAAAGGGGATCCAGATTGTGGGAATGGAGGGAAGGGTGTAATGGAAAAGACGGTGATGCAGTTGAGGAGGTGAGATCCTATGTGAACTTAGAAGGAGGCAAAGGATCTCTGCATGTGACAAGGATATCTGAGGACAAAGCACTGTGAAAGGGAGAGATGGAGATCTGTCAGGGATGTAATGAGAGTACACATCACAACCTGGAGACATTTTTAAGAACTCTGGGTCTTATACTGACTGACACGAGAAGCCAGTGAAGATATTCTTTAACGGAAACTTTTACTTTGATATAATTTCAAACTTACAGCAACGTGAAAAGTAAAAGGAATACCCTTATTCACATTAAGCTGTTGTTTATATTTTTTCCCACTGGCTTTTATTCTCTCTCTTTTAAAACAGATTTTTTTTTTCTGAACCATTTGACAGTAAGTTGGAGATATTCATGACTATTTACCACTAAATAGTTTAGTGAATATTTTCTAAAAACAAGGACATTCTCTTACATAACCACAGTACAATTAACATTAGGAAAATTAATATTGATAAACATTGCTATAAAATTCACAGTCCATATTCAAATTTTGTCAATTTTAACAGTAATATCTTTTATAGTTACACTTTCACCCCCTATTCAGCCCTGGGATTATTTTTCTTTGAGATGTCTAGGTTCCTTTTAATGAAAAATGGTAAATGGATTGCAATGTATACATGTAAGGATAACCTGACCCCCTTGCTGTACAGTGGGAAAATAAAAAAAAAAAATGGTAAATGGAAATCAAGCTCTAGGTATTAGGTGTGTTCATTGCTAATAGTGTGTCATAGCTTTTATACAATCTTGTTGAACAGGTCTAGTATGTATACATGTGTATGCGCACATGCACACATATATACCTATATGTAATCATTTCTATATCTAGCTAGATAGGTAGATATTAAAAATCATGAGTTTATAGTAATATTTTCCATTTCAATCCAATGCTAATATTCCTTCTTTCCGTATTTATTTCCTTAAAATATTATTCCTATTACTTTCAACATATTTACTCATTTGTATAAGCAAGTTTTAAAAAATCACAAATCAAACACATTAACTAGAGTTCAATATTTGCTTAAAAGTTTTTAGAGGTAAAATTACATGCAAAGAAATGCATAACTCAAGTGTACATTTTGATGATTTTTGATAAAGGCATACACCTGTGCAACCTGCAACCCCTCCAGTTCTACTCAGCAGCCAGGGAGAAGAAGTCAAGGGTATATACAAGGAGATGATAATAACGATTGGCCAGAGAACTTTAGTGAGGCAAGGAGGGAAGTGAGAACAGCTCCTCCGTAGAGGAGTGGGGAACGGAGGGACCATGAGAAGGAAGTAGAATCAATGGATTTGATATTCATGTGGGATTAAAGGATAATGTGAGACATTTTCTTTTTTTCTCTTTAGGGTTGTACCTGTGACATATGGAAGTTGCCAGGTGAGGGGTCAAATTCCAGCCTTAGCTGCCAGACTTTGCCACAGCCACAGCAATGCCAGATCAGAGCCGCGTCTGTGACCTACGATCAGATCCTTATCCCACTAAGCAAGGCCAGGGATAGAGCCCACATCCTCACAGATACTGTCAGATTCTTAACCCACTGAATCACAACAGGAACTTCGACATTTTCTTATAGACTGTCATATCTCTGTGTTAGCATACTTACTGACACAGTGGATGTTTATTGCCAAAATTTGAAAATATATTTACATGTTTTTATTTGAAATAATCCTAAATATTTATTTTCTCTGTGAAATTCTTTCTTTCTTGAGGCCACTTATAGATCAATGTATGCATTTATAAATTTCTTCTCATATCTTCTAACCTTAATATAAAAGTGAAAAATAAAAGAGAAAACACAAAACTTGTTTTGTTGTTGTTACTATTTAGTTTAGATGGCTATCTAGCAACTCTTCTAGAAAGATGCCTTTCAGCTTTACAATTTTTTTGTTGTTGTTGTCTTTTTAGGGCCACACCCATGGCATATGGAAGTTCCCAGGTTAGGAGTCGAATTGGAGCTGTAGCTGCCAGCCTGTACCACAGCCACAGCAACGCCAGATCCAAGCCGAGTCTATGACCTACACCACAGCTCATGGCAATGCCAGAGCCTTAACCCACTGAGTGAGGCCAGGGGTGGAACACACATCCCCATGAATACTAGTTGGCTTTGTTACTGCCGAGCAGCAACAGAAACTTCCTTGCTTTACAATTTTAATGAACAAATTCTTCACCTTCTTTTCTTTTCTTTTTTTTTTTTTTGGTCTTTTTGCCATTTCTTGGGGCTGCTCCCGCAGCATATGGAGGTTCCCAGGCTAGGGGTCGAGTTGGAGCTGAGCTGCCAACCTACGCCAGAGCCACAGCAACGTGGGATCCGAGCCGCGTCTGCGACCCACACCACAGCTCACGGCAACGCCGGATCCTTAACCCACTGAGCAAGGGCAGGAATTGAACCCGCAACCTCATGGTTCCTAGTCGAATTCGTTAACCACTGCGCCACGACGGGAACTCCAATTCTTCACCTTCTAATGGGAGATTTTTGGTCCTAAAACTCACCTGAAACATTATAGGTTCCCTTTTAAGCTTTGTATTCTGAACCAGTTTTAGCAAGTTACAGAAAAGCATTCAAGAATGTAGTATGAAATATAACTATGCTTTCTGCTGCCCTGCTAAGTAGTTGATGGTATTAGTTTTTCTATCTTCTAATTCAAGAAAAAAAAAAAAAAAAGGATGTAAGTCAAGATCTGTTTGTGAGACCAATAGATTCAATTCTAAAATTTCCATATAGGTTATTTTCAGCTTTCAGCTAACAGAAAATATTAGTTTTGCCATAACGTTAACATAACGTTATTATATATATATATATATATATATATATATATATATATATATATAGTCTTTGTTTCATTTGTGTAACTTACCGCCCATATGAAAAACAAGTGATCATGACCAGAACTGCTGTAAGGAGAAGGAAATGGTTGCTCGCAACACACAAATTCAATCCGGAGTTTATGGATGATAATTCCAGCTGATGTATTCTCTTTATTGCTTTATTAAACAAAAATTTTATAGTTTCACTACAATATGCTTGAATCAAAGATAGCTCTCAAAAAAAATGGTACAAGGACAGTTGGTATGTTTTCTCAGCAGGCTTTGAACTCTTGTGATCTTAGGTCACTGAATCTCTTCATAGTTCACATTTCAATCAGTAGAATGGGGTGACAGAGGCAGCGACCTACTGAGTTTAGGGATTTATGCAAATTACAGCTTTTCTTTCTTTTCTTACTTTTTTTTGGGGGGGGGTGCAATTTTTTTTTTTCCTCTCATTTCATTGGTCTTTAGTGTCACCTCCAGAAAGTGCATAGAAAAAGGGAACATGATAAAATGCTCACTTTTAAGCTTGATTTCTTAAATTTGCTAGTCACTAAAATTGAGAAATAAACTGAAAAGATTTAAAATAACCACCTTTTCCTAGGAAAAACTTTTACTCTAAAGCCTCTTCTTTGTGGGTATAGTTCTTCTGTTATTAATAAATGCATTTGACCCTGAACTTTAGCAAAGAAAGGGGTGGAACAGTAAAAGGGGTAAAGGTCCTGGAAACCTTAGGGGTTATAGAGTTAAGAAGACAGTTTGCCAGTGACTTTGGTTAAGTTTACTTAATCTCTTTGAACTTCAAGTTTTTTTATCTGTAAACCGGGGGCAACAAGATCTATACTGCAAAGATTGTAATGAGAATTAGAACTAAAATGTAAAGTATTAATATTATGGGCAGAAGGGACAGTAAACATCCTTATCATTATGTCTTAGGATTAGGGAGCCTATGTCGGATCTCTGACTATCTGAGCAGAGTTGACCAACTTTTGCTGCCTTTTCAACAGTAAAAGAGAAATAATACCTGTTTCAGCTACTTGGTAGTATCCATAGCACCAAAAGGTAATGAAATTATCTTTATTTATTGCAAAATGCCATAGAAATAAATGAAATTAATGTCTATCAACATTCAACTGAAGGTTTGAAAGGATCATTTTATTTGCTTTTCATATTGGGATAGAGTTGCTTAGGTTGGAACTTTAATACATTACTAGATGTCAAATATACACATCAGACCATCAGCCTGTGTGCTTTCCTCCATTGCTTACTCACATTGCTGATAAGGATAATCACCAGAGCTGGCCAGAGGCAGGGCTGAGACCTAGGCAAAGGCTGTCTTTGGTGCCTCTCACTGTCCCTCGCCTGCCCTACGATGTCCATTGCATGAGGTACTCCTATTCTCATGCTGAATTTTATCTTCTTGCTCAGAGCTTCCATAAAGACTTCTTCGAAAAAGCAAAGAAGAAATTAAATAGTTAATTTTCAGCATTTAAAAAAATGCATTGTGGAGTTCCCGTTGTGGCTCAGTGGAAACAAATCTGACTAGCATCCATGAGGATGCGGGTTCTATCCTTGGCCTCACTCAGTGGCTTGAGGGTCTGGCATTGCTATGAGCTGTGGTGTAGGTCTCAGGCGCTGCTTAGATCCTATGTTGCTGTGGTGTAGGCCAGCAGCTACAGCTCCGATTCAGCCCCTGGCCCAGGAACCTCCATATGCCATGGGTACGGCCCTAAAGACACTAAATAAGTAAATACAAATTAACAATGCATCTCAATACAAAATAACACACTTTTAAAACTTTGTGCAGTATGATCATAAATATGGAGGCCTTTTGTGATAAGTATTTCAGGGATTTATCTATTTACTCTCATATTCCATTCAGTATCTTTAACGTACCTACTCTGTTATGTTTTTATTAGCTTTCTCTTCTTTATTTGTCCATAGCTTTACCTGTGTGTTTTTAAATTATTTGGTTTTATTTTCACCAATGCCATGAAGCTTTGCATCTGTTGTAAGACTGGCAATTGTACTTGGTGCTATACTTACTTGGTACTATATTTGCAGTCTACTGTCAGATGCTTACAATATCTGGCAGTGAGCAAGAAACAGATAAAAACACTACATATTGGGAGAAAAGAGGCTAGTGATGAATTTATGAACAAATATGTTTGTGTTATTAAGACCTTTGCAAGCCTACACAGCTTGCAAGTGCAGGGAGTCATAAGAAATATAGAAGAAGATTACCCATAATCCTATGAAACCAGCACTATTACTACTATTCTCATTTCACACATGAGGAAATTGAGCCTTAGCCATGCCAAAATTGCCAAGATTATCAAGTTAGTTTTGTAAGTGGCAGAGTCAGGGATTGAACCTGTGTCTGAGACTTTCAGAACTCTAATAACATCATAGTAAACCATCAAGAACTTCAATATGATTGTGTGTTTTAAGAAAAAGCAAAGCAGAGGAATAGGAAATAAGATTTTTAAAAATATAGACCATTAATTTTTCATGAATTCAGGAAAGGACATTGGTTCATAGACTTTTTTTTTTTTTTTTTTTTTTTTTGCTATTTCTTTGGGCCGCTTCTGCGGCATATGGAGGTTCCCAGGCTAGGGGTCGAATTGGAGCTGTAGCCGCCGGCCCACGCCAGAGCCACAGCAACGCGGGATCCGAGCCGCGTCTGCAACCCACACCACAGCTCACCCCACACCACAGCTCACGGCAACGCCGGATCGTTAACCCACTGAGCAAGGGCAGGGACCGAACCCGCAACCTCATGGTTCCTAGTCGGATTCGTCAACCACTGCGCCACGACGGGAACTCCGGTTCATAGACTAAAAGAAGATGGGGAATATAGAGATTATTTAGTAATATCCTTATTTTCTATATGAGGAAACTGAAGCCATGGCAGGTACATTAATTATCCCAAACCACTACTCTCTTAAAACTACAACCCTTTGCTTTTTTCCAGGATAGATTTGTAGCTAATTAAAAATAAGAGCAGACTTGGGGTTCCCAAAGGGGAAAGGGGAGGGAGTGCGATGGATTGGCATTTGGGGGTTTTTTGGATGCAAACTGTTGTATTTGGAATGAATGGGCAATGGGATCCTACTGTACATCACAGGGAAATGTGTGTGATTGGGTCACTTTGCTGTACAACACAACTTAACATTGTAAAACAACTATACTTTAATAATAATAATAAAAAAGACTGACCTTTGCCAAAAAGAAGACAATGCAAAAAAATAATATGTATCTTAATTGTTAGATCAGACCTTTTTAATACTCTATATCTTGAAATTAACTGGAGAACATGAATTGGTACTATAGAGACACAGAGAGGTAGAGCAAAAATAGGGTGATTCAAACATTAAACCTCTCTGTATGGAGGCTTTAATGTGTATCAGGTACTGTTGGGTCCTGGGGGTACAGAATTAATGAGTAGCTCAGAGTCTATTAGAGAACAGAGATACGGCCACCAATTAAGATAATATAATGCAATAAGTGCAATTTGAAAGGCAAGCCACACAACGCTGCAGGCACTCAGAGTGGGGAGGAATTAATTCAGTCTGAGAGGTTTCTGTTGATTCTATTGTGGTGCTACCCAGAAGAGATGATAAATTTGAGTTTGTCAGGCATCTGGGGCTGGAGGCTAGTCCCCTTATATCAAAGGTATAAGGTATCAGACATACAGCAAAGTGTGTTAAAGAATAGCAAGTAATTCAACAAGCCTCTAAATATTCATGCAAGAGCCTTAGAGATGCATTTTAAACAGTTATTGGCATACAAAAATTGCAAAATCATTCTGTTAAAAAAAGTCTTACTCATTTCAAGTCTTGCTCAAGTAAAAAATCCTTTAATGTTTTTACTCCTCTGGTATCAGCATTAGCAGCCTCAACAGTGACATGCTCATTTGAATAATTGTCACACTCTTATATATGTTGACTGCCTGTGAAAAACCACGAACTTTCGTAACTTTGGTTATGTTTTGCCTGGATGTTTTTGAAGTAATGTCTGTACTTTGCCAGACCATTTGCTTTTCAGTTATGACTAGAATTCAATAAAAGGGTAACTAATGTAAACAGCACTGACTAAATGTGAACTAATGCAATGAGAATCTTTACAGTTCCATAAGCAAAAATCTTCCCCTTGTGCTATCTGCTGTTTATTGTGTAGTCTTCCCTCAAAATATTTGTTGCTCTTAAAGGTTATTTTGTTTTTCCACGTGTAAAGCAAAAGCTTTCTTGTTCCTTAATGTTTTTTATACCCTTGTGGAATTCTTTGGCTAAGTTCAGGTTTGCATGAGCTTGGGGGGAATCTACAACATAAGTGATTACATGTTTGTGTCTTCCTTCCTCTTAGCCCTGAACAGATTGAGTGTTGAAGGGAGGAATGACATTTTCTCACCTAGTATTTTTGGTATCTGGCACTTGGTAAGTGTTTAATCAATGAGAAAGAAATGAATGCTAATAAGTGAATAAAACTGTCCAAAGCCACACTGATGTGAGGATCCAGGTATTGGCCAGGGTGAGTCTGGTAAGAAGTAAAATCTCATTGTCTAGAAAAAGAGGTTATCTGACATATTGGGGTTTTAAGGAGACAAAAATAACCCCCTCTTTACCTTCTCCTGAGTTTGTGAAGTGAGACACATAAAACACTTGGATATTTTTTTTTTAAAGTAAGTTCTGTTACTGAGAAGCTATTTGGGGATCATGACTTAAATCTGTGGTTGAACTAGTTTTCTGATACTCCATCCCAGTGTTGGATAGACCTGTCTCCCAAGTCATCAGCAAGGGTGGGCACTAAGGGTCCCCCCAGGAGAGTACCCTCACCATTTGGCAGAGAGCAAATCAGATATTATTTGTTCATTCTGTAAATGTGAATGGTATACTTGCTTATTATTTGCTAGGCAATGCAGATATGATACTGAATAATTCTCGTGTTCATGCTAGTGAACTGAAGGGAACAGATGATTTCAATATAGCATAATGGTGAGCTTCAGGCCACTAAAGAAGACAGGGAAGGAACCCAAAGCCTGGACTTAGAAGGCTTCAGGAATGATTCCCATGAAATATCCAAGATGAGTCTTGAAGGAGGAGTAAGAGTTCTCCAGTAAAAAGGAGAGTGTTTCAGACAAAAAAAAAAAGGAGCATTTGAGGCATAAAGAATAGTTTTTTTTTGATGATTGGAGAGTAAAATATGAAGGAAAGGAGAGAGTGAAATGAGGCAGGAAAGTTTTTCAGAGGACAGATCAGGAAGGGCTTTGCAAGCAGTTGTAGGTGCTTTGTATCAGACTCTCCTAAAAGGAATAGCAGTTAACTGAATGAATGGGTTCCAGCTGGAGAATGATACATGATAGATTGGCCACTTTATGAAATGCCCTAAGAAAGATGGGAGGAGGACCATTTGGAAGGTTTGAACAGCAGCAGAGGCAGGGAGATTGGAGAGCAGTAGACAGGTTTAAGAAGCATATAGGGTATAACATCAAGAAGCATTAGTGGCAGGTTAGTTGGAAAAAGAGGAGTCAAGTCTGATGCTGGTGTTCTCTGGTTTAAATGGAGAGATGGTGTGGCCATAAGAGATATACACAAATGAAACACAGGAATGAAGTCTGGGCTGGAGATAAAGACTTGTGGAACATTAACAAGATGATAAGTTGATCTAGGTGTTGACATTGCAAAATCTAAAATGGAAGAAATAGGAGTTCTTACTGTGGTACCGTGGGTTAAGGATCTGGTGCTATCTCTGTGGCAGCATGGATTTGATCCCTGACCTGACACAGTGAGTTCAAAGGATCTGGTGTTGCTGCAGCTGCGGTGTAGGTTACAGCTGCTGCTAGGATTCAGTCCCTGACCCAGGGAATTTCCACATGCTGTGAGTGCAGCCAATAAATAAATAAATAAAACAAAGCAAAATAAAATAAAGTGGAAGAATACTAAAATACTGAGGTGTTCCACTGAAAGTTAACCCGAGATATAAAATATTTTGAAAAACAGACCCTTTGGGGAGTGGTTATTGCAAAGATTTAAGTATTCCCCTTGGGCAATTATGAAACACATCTATCTGTAAAAGTACACTTATTACCTAATATGAGCTACAATTGCATCTGATTGCTATGGATTTATTTGCTAGTGGAGGGTTTTGTTTTTTTTTTTTTATAGCTGGAACAAGTATTTTCCCATATTCATCTTTGCCCAGTATGTGACCTGGAACAACTCAGTACAATTAACAGCTTCAGAACATCTCCAGCATTGAGGCAACAAAGTGTGACATCTACAAATTAAGACGCACTGCCAACTTTCCTTGGGATGATGTGCCTCTGTATGTTTAGCTCTCCACTATTCATGCAGAATTTTACCACCCTGTCTTCAGATAATATAGATGCTCAATAATCAAGATGTAACTGAGTTAGAGGATTCTACCGCTTGAAGAAAACTTAGAAGCACCTAAGACGAGTCATATATCTTGAAAAAAAAATCTTAAAATTTATTTGGGTCATTGTTTTCAATTGTGGTCAAGATCCATTAGTGGGTTGTGAAATCACGTTGGTGGATTACAACTTGTTTGTTTTACAGACTGAAATAGAATCAAATAAAGTAGAAGAGACTAGAGTAGAAAATATCAAAGCACCTTACACATAGGACAAGTAAATACTGTTTTGTAGAGGCTCAAGCATGGACAAGAATAGAGAAGAAAGGCATTTTGGTTATAACAACAACAACAACCTGAGTAAATATGGAAAAGTAAGAGGAAATAAGGAATATGTGGGGAGTATCAAATAGTTCACGATGGTTATTGTTGAATATAGTGCAGATTATTTGTGGGAGATAGAACTAGACCATTATTGGAGCCTGTATTGCACTGGGTCATGGAAAATAACTAAGAAATTAATATGTCATTCAGTAAGCAGTAGAAAACTGTGGAAGGAAATTAACATGATAGAAAGTTTAACTCTAGACTTATACAGAGGGTCATTCTGTAAAGAGATTGGGTAGCATTTGTAGCATGAACTCAGGCACAGGGAACTCAAAAGCTGCATGTGCCAGATTTCTTCTTGCCTCTGGGCTTTGCACATGCTCTTCCCTCTCCTTGGATGTCTACCACCTTATGCTTAGTCTTTCATATATCAGTGAAATTTCTTCTCTAAGGGAAATTTCCTGACCTTTAAGACTAAATTAAATTCATCTGATTGTGTATATCACATTATGATCAGATAACTGATGTGCTATTATGTAGTGTCTGTGTCATCTGCTAGAAGGCAAAGTTCATAGTGGAGGGAATTTGTCTTATACAAAGCAGTATTCTCAGTAATTATGCTTGCCTAGAACTCTGTTGATTATTAATAACTCTATGTTGAATAAATGGAGTAGTGACAGTTACTACAAAAAGAAAAGTAAGTGCAGGGGCACTGGAAAGGAAAACCCAGCCAGACCCAGGTGTTTACTAGACACGGGAGAAAGAAAAAGGAAGAAGCTAAAGATTGCCGTTCTTCCTTTCAACAAATTTTCCATATACTTTCTGTGTCAGGCACTGTGTTGGACCCTGGGCAAATGGAGATGAATTAGACATAATTTCCTAACATCAAGGTGCTCATAGTTGAAAATCGAAGCAAATTTTTGTAGAACATTGTTCAAAGTGCTTGATATACATTAATCTGATAACAACTTCATAAGGCGTGTATTATCATCACCCCCAATTTACAGATGAGGCAACTAAGATGAAGGGAGATAAATTACTTGCCCAAATTCACTCTGATAAGTGGCAAAGCTAGGATTTGATTCCATTTTCTTAATTACTCTGCTTTACTGCTGCTCCAGCCTGGAGCAAGGGACACAGACTGGTAAGCAAATCATCACACAATGATACAGTAATAGATGTACATACATGGTTTGGAAGTAGCCCAGAGAAGAAATTGGTTATCTATTGGAAAGGGAGAATCACGGAAGACTCACTGGGGAAAGTGATGTGGAACTGAGTTTTGAGGGATAAATTGAAATTTTCCATGTGGAAAGAGTGCTGGGGAGAAGATTCTAGGTGATAGCATTTTTAAGACAGGGAAGTATTAAACGGTGTGATGTCTAGAGGGAATCAACATCAGTTTGGAATTTGTGGAGAATTCCTTGAAATAGAGGCCAACAAATGTGGCTAGAAGAGCTACCAGGGGAAGTTTGTCCAACCACCCGGATTTGCTGAGACCTGATTCTGAAGGTTGTAGGAAACATGGAAGCCTTGCAAGAAGGAGGGGTGCAATGGCATAGCATGCAAGATCAGACTTGCTTGTTAGAAATACCACCTTAGGAGTTCCTGTCGTGGCTCAGCAGAAATCAATCTGACTAGCATCCATGAGGATGCAGATTCGATCCCTGGCCTTGCTCAGTGGGTTAAGGATCCGGTGTTGCTATGGCTGTGGTGTAGGCCAGCAGTTACAGCTCTGATTCGATCCCCTGCCTGGGAACTTCCATATGCTGTGGGTCCGGCCCTAAAAAGCAAAAAAAAAAAATCATGGGCTCTGTTTGGAGCGTATTTCATTAGGGACAGTGTGACTTTCTGGGGGAAAAGTGATGTACTGGGTTATATGGGGTCTCCACTAAGTAAAATGTTTGGAGCTTTCAAGTAGAGGCCATGGATGTGAATAAAATCCCTGAGAGGAACAAAGCAAAGCTCCGAGGGCTGAGCTAGAACCTTGGGGAATGATCACAGCAGGAGTGGGAAGAGGAAGAGAAGCCTGAGGAGGAAAGTAAGATGTTACCAAAGAGGCAGCAAGGCACTCAGCCAGCGCCCATCACACTTCACAGAAACGATGGAAACACACCCTCCCCTTACTGCCTACTGACAAATTCCTACTCATTTGTTCTTCAAAGTTCAAGTCAAGGGTTTCCTACTTTGGAAAGGCTTCCTTGACTGCCCCTTTCAGTGTAAATGCTCCTTTTCCTTTGCTGCTCACTGGTGCTTGGGCATAACTTGCATTTTATACAAAGTATTCCTTCACATCTTGGTCTGAACGTGTCTTAACACTGAAGCCTCTTGAGGGTGAGAACATTATTTATTCCATGTCACATTGCCTGGAGAAGATGCTCAGTAATTGTTTGCTGAATGGAACACTTTGAGAAACACTTGGTACTACTGAGACTGCCTCAGACAGGGTCACTACAAAATCTACCTAATTCTGTTCCCATTTACTGCTCCTAGATTTGGGAGTTACTTGCTGTTCTTCAAAATAACCCATATTGATCTCTGTTCCCAGAAAGCTCCTATTAATTGCCTTGAGAAGTCCTAATCTCTCAGAGCCCAGGCACATTTTCCATAAGGCCCTTTTCGCTGCCAGTCCAGACGTCAAACTACCATCAACATCCCCACACCCAAAAGTTAATTATCCCTCTTCTGTACAAACTGTCTTATGCATGTTTCTGATTGTACGTTATTTTCTGTTGATCACATGCTATTATTAGAATGTGTTCATCTCTGTGTCTCACCTACTAAACTGTGAGCCTGAGTTAAAAAAAAAAAAATCAATGTCTTAAAAGATCTGTGGCACCAGCAGCTATGACGAAAGTCAGCACAGGGCAGGTACTTGGGAAATCCACGTAGAATTGGATGGTTTGTACCATCTAGCCATCAAGTGGGCCACCGCTAGAGGGCACTGACAGCTCAATCAGACTGGAAGTACTTGAGGTGTTCCCATAGCCCACACACAAGGTCAGGGCTGTTTGCCAAAGCACCAGAACTCAAACCTGGATTTCTGTACTTCACCCAGACAGGAGGACAGAAGGTCAATGGTCTTATTAGCCCTTATTTCTGGGTCAATTTCTTTGCTCTGAATGCCTCACTTGGTTTCTAACTACTTTCTTTGCTTCCATGCTCTCTAATGTACGATGCATTCTCCTTCCTTCATCAAGGGTGTCCAAAAAACAGCTCTATTCAAGTCACCTCTTCTCAGCACGTTATACAAGGCCCTGCACAACTGCCCAACCTGCCCTTGTTAGGTATGTCTTCCACCAGCCCTGGTCCTCCACCACCCTGGCAGTGCCAAGCTGGTGTGCTGTTCACTGAAGAGACGTTGACTCTCATGCATGGTGTGCTATTAGCTCAGGCTGTTTCTTCATCTGTGAACACCCTTCTCCACCCTCAGACTCCCACTTGACATGCAAGGATCTTTGATCATCTACTCAATGATGCGTTTTTTCCAACCATCAGGAAGATTTTGCTGTTCTTTCTTCTCTAGATGTTAAAAATGTACCTTTAGGACATTTATTACACTATTCATTTTTCTTTGTCTGCTATTCCTTTCCTCCAGTTGCTATTTCCTTCTCAAGGGCAGTTATCACAATTCAGAACCTATGGGCTGTTTACTTTGAATGAAAAATAGCTGGAAAGATAGAGGATCTTTCATGATCCCTAGACAAGCTCATGAGATCTGGCTCCATCCTGGAAAAGCTTTCCCAATTGGGGTGGCAAGAAAGAAACGTCCAGACACATTAGTCTCCAAATTTAACAAAACTCTTCAGGGAGTTGAGATTGTCTGTGCTTAGATTGCAAACTGGCAGCATTGTGTTAGTCTTCTCTTCCTTGTCTATAACTGACTTTATTGAGTACTGTGACAGGCAAGAACCAATAAGCCTCAAGATTAATTTCATTTGCTATTTTGGGCCTATAAGATAAAGGTTAAACTCCAAAGCAAAACATATAAGGTTCTTATATCATGGATATACCATGCTGTTCTTTATCCCAGGCCTTTGCATGGCTGTTTGCCCTGCCTGGAATCTATATACCTCCACTCGGTACACTTCACCTATTGGCAATTTTCCATACAGGATCCCCCTATCTCATTTTGACAACTCCTTCCAACCCCACCTCTGCTATGACACCACCCTATCTTTCACAACCAAATTTGGCTCTCCTTTTCCACGTTCCCATTGTGTTTTTGAATATTTCTTGTTTATCCCTTATAATTGTTTGCTTCCTCTTTGTTTTCCCTTTGAGACTATGTACTCCTTGATAAATAGGTTTAATTCTTCCCATCTCTAAAGCTCCAGCATTTGACATAGTGTCTGACACAAGCGTGCACTTATTCAATACTCAATGAATGACTGAATGTTTTATTCCCTTATTCAATGAATACTAGCTGCCAAATATCTGTCCTTTGGATTTGGGTGGTTTAACCTTTTGCAGCTCAGTTCCCTAGATGTGGACACAAAGTTAAGGGCGAGTGGATTTTGGAAATCCCAGAGAGTGTCAATAGGGAAGTCTGTCTGCAGGTGACAGAGTCATAGACACCAAAGTTATGCTCTGGATAATAACTTCCATCCACAGGGAGGCAGGACTGATCAAATTAAGGCACATGCCACCTGAGCAGGGTCTAGAGAAACATAGACTTCTAGAACAAGAACTGCAATAGGAGCCAAAGTGAAAGCCTTATTCTACAAAATAGAAGCATTGGAGGAAATTCATGCTTGAGTTTCTCTCATTTTCAGCAGAAAGGCTCACCCTCAGGAGTTCAGAATCTTGAGTCATAGCTGCCCTGTAATCACACAGGAAAGCAAAAATGCCAAGCCATACTTGAGGGTGGCTGGAGCCACAGGAAGTGGTTCAGGTGGTGGGCAGAACTAAGTGGACCTGTTAGAAGCTGGGGAGCCTGTGCTGGGGTTTTGAGATGGGGCAGACAGCAGGAACCATGTCCATCTCTGTGTCCTTGCTACTGGGTTTAGCACAAAGCCTCAAAAAATATTTGTGGAATTGTTAAATCATGATTCTTTCCATCATAGGCCACTGGGGAACAGATCAGAGACTAGTGATTAATTTCAAATGATTTGGGCGGGATAGAGGAAGGCAAGAATAAGGAGCCCCTAAGGTCATGCTAAGCCTTCTAATGTGAAATCTAATATGAATGCAAACCTGATTACCTAATAGCTAGAGGCTTATCTGACTTGAAATTGACTCTGCTGTTAAATCCTTATGCGGGGTCATTCCATTTTTAAGGTGCTATTTTAGCTTATCAAAAATTAAAGTATGTTCTCCCCTCCCACATTCCATTTGAGAAGTATATCTGTCATATTAAGATACTTTTTATCAGGTTTACCAGCCTGCTTGTCAAAAGTTTATTACAGTTAGTCTCCAGAGAATTATAAATATCTTTATCCTCAGATGTGGTTGTGTTGGAGGAAGGGTGGGGAAAAAGGAGGATAAGGGTGGCAGTTGATCTTTTAAAAGCCATTGCCCTATTAAGTACTTTGAATTGCTTCTCTATTGTTCTTTTCCATGAGTTTGAGCTCTAATAAACTTGTTGATCTGAGGGACCTGGTTCCATGTTGGTAAGGTTGTGGGAGGTGGTTCGTGTTTTTCCTTGGCCAAATTCTCATATTCTTCCTGTGAGGGATAGTGGTATTTCTCTTGAAGAACTATTAATAATTTATTTTTATCTTGTAAACAGCATGCATAACTGGTGGTGTTTTGCTCTTTGCAACTCGTATTTGTGCAATGGCTGAATGTTTTGTGTCCCACTTCTTGTCGATTCATTTTAAAAACGGAGTCAAAATAACAACCATTATTGACCACTCACTGTGTTCCATGCACTGAACCTTACATTCTCTTAATCCTCACTACCTGCAGTCCTTTATGAATTAAGTTCTACTTTTATCTCCTTTTTGCACATGGAGAGAGTGGAGACTCAGAGAAATTAAACAGGGTACCTAAGGGTTATTCAGCCCTCGTTCTATGCGATGTTAAAGTCTGTGTGGCAGGTGTGACATTCAGACCACAAACACAGCTACACGTGAAATATCTCATTTATCTATTTTTATAAAATCAACTGAAATTATTCTCTAAGCCTATTCAGCCAGGGTGGCAGGAAATTCAGTTGAAGTCACTGTTGGGACTCCTGGCACCATGGAGTTGCACTGAGGTCCTAGAGTTAGTGGCAGGTAGCCCCACATCATGGGACAGGCAGTCACTGGCTGTGGATCCACTGAGTACTACTGAGATTCCCATTGCTCCAGATGCATCTGGTCCTTCCCACCAGGCCACTCTCCTGCTCCATCTCACACTTGAGGCACAGGATCTCTGGGAAAGCTTGGAGCTCTGGTGCCTAGGGTATCACTCTTCTGGCACATCAAGGGAACTTTCCCGCTGTCATGTGCCACCTCTCTAGAGTGCTGTTTTTGCTACTGGAGCAATGATGGATCCTGACTGTGACCTTTTTTTATTTTTGGTCTGGGAGACATAGCTCTTTCTTCTTGAATTCCTCAAAGGTACTCTCTTCTGCCCTCATCCCCTGGATAGAAGTAGTAGAGTTTCTTCAACAAGTTCTCACTTTTACACAACACAAAAAAAAACCTTTACATTCAGTATCTTGTGTTTTCCACTTTGCAAAAATCCCAGAGGCCAGCAACTACTAAAGATCTGGCTGCATGGTAGAAAAATATAGGAAGAATAAACATACGCTAGTAGTCCCATAAATGATTCTGCTGTGTATATTCTCTTTGTTTTGTTTTGTTTTATCAGATGAGTTGGTTTGAATGGGGGTGGGCTCCTTGGTGAGATGTAATGAGTTTTAATATTTGTGTCTTTCCCTCGTGAGTCTATTTTATAGAACCTACTGCCAGGAATAGTTGTATTTCTTCTAAATCTCTGGTTTATTTTTGTTCTATGGACACCATGAGTCATATAACAAACCATATTTCCCTTTTTGCAGGTCTTTCAGAGATATTTTGATCAGATACGTGTCTGTGTACCCTGACATTACTAAGAAATATTTCTTGGCTGAATTTTTTGAAATAAAGAGAGAGATTTGTCTTAAAAATATTGCACCTTATCATCTGTCAGAACATTTTGATGTGTGTGAGCACCTAATGACAGCTGTCTCTGAATCAGTCTTTTAAATAACATTTAACATTTTTTATTTTTAAATATCTAGTTTTCAATTTTTTTATGTTTCATTAAGAAATATGGTGTCACTACTAAGTAACACTTGTTTTAAACCTGATGTTCAAGTACAAAAAAAAGTATTTAATGCCTTCATCTTTGTCCCTCTTTAGATATTTGTATTTTTCTCTATGGAGTTGGGGGAAGCAAAGGTGGCAGGTCAGCCCTGGAGGCAGAGAGTATCAGGCCAACCAGCTGGAGCAGAGCATAGTATGCATCTGCACGTACTCACTCCTCAGCCCTAGGCAGCTCCACAGACTTGAACTTGCCCACCCTTCCGAACAGGAGAGAATTAAATTTATTTCCACTCTAGTTCCAGGAGGTTGCCACGTTCCCAGTGGGCACACAATAAATATTGGCTAAATTGAATGTCGCCCTGTGTTATCTTTCTTTCTCTCTCTCTCTCTCTTTTTTTTTTCTCCCTTGTTCCTCTGGCTGCTTCCTTGGATGCTTAAAAATTTGTATGCTAAGTCCAGTCAAGGAAAATTTGGACCTGACATTTTTCTCTGCCCTTTGGCCTCCTCTCACTCCTCTACTGTGCATTGTATCTGCATTAGGCATCAACAAAACCTCCCCATCGGCAGAAATACCTGCTCAACGGTAAAGAGCAACATTCTCCCAGCATCTCAAGATAACTCCTTAGGAGATAACCTTCCTGCTTCACCTTGGAAGGGACCGCAATGATCCCATGACCCACTACTCACTCTGTGCATGTATCCCTGGAGTGTATAAACTGTCAGTCATGTGTCATTTAACATACAGCCCTCTGTCCAAAACACTGTATGACTCTCCTTTGACAGCTAACAGGCAGAAAGGTTCTTGGAGCTTGCTGAGAGGCTCTTCCCGGGTTATAATCCTCAATCTGGCTCAAATACAAATTCTCCATTTTTTCTTAGATTGACTGATTAATTTTTTCGGTGATAAAAGACGTGTCTTCAGAGTCTTCCCTTACTTTTTGTCTCGTTCGTTTTCAGTGTTAGGCCTCTCTGTGTTTCAGTATCCCCTCTTTCTGTTTGTTTTCTCTGTGTCTGAGTCTTATCTCACAGCTTCTCTGGGCATCTCTCCCTTCATTCTCTTTCTTTGAGACTCTCTCTTCCTTCCTTCCTCCTTTCTATCACAGTCTCTGTCTCCCTCTATCTCTCACACACACCTTTATTTATGTGTGTTCCCCTCCAAAGTTATCATAAAAAAATCATTGCAGTTTTTCGAGAAGTTGGATGCATTTAAAGATTTTTGCAAGGATAATTCATCTTACACTTGTTTTCTTTGAAACACATTTTCATTTCCCAAATACGAAAAATCCACTGGGGAAAAGTGGATTGGTCTGTGTTAACCACAGTACACTTTAAGTCATGAAAAGTGATTGGGTCTGCTCTCCTCTGGGTTTTCTGTGTGTACTCTGCCCAGACAGGATTGCATTCCTCTGCTCCTTCTGACACAAATACAGTGACATTTCACCAGGCGGCTATTAGCCTAGAGGGAATACTAACTTCTCCCTTCCCCTAGTGTTTTAAATCCCATTCCAGTAATTGGGCCCTGGATATTGGCACAGAAACGCTGGTTGCATAAAGTCCTCAGAGCCTGATGCTTCTTTGGTGTCCTCTGTGCCTTAAGTTTTAGGGACTTCAATGGGACAGAGCTTTGCTACTGCTTCCCTAATAGCCACTTTCTTTAAGCATTGTTGCCTAAAAGCATTTGTGGAGGATCGAACTTTACAGTGTCCCTGGGATGGATGGACTATAAGCAAAACCTCCACTTTTACGCTTAGGAAAAGAATCAGATTTTTTTTCTATAAGCTCTCATTATTGAGATTCAAATGTGCCAAGAACTTTATGCAAAATATTTCATTTACTCCTTAGGACTACCCTGTAAGTTAATATGATGATTCTGTTTTGCCAATAAGAAACCAAAGCGAAGAGAAGTGACCTGACCAAGGTCATGACAAAATAGCAGAGTTAAAACTTGTCACAAATGAGTATTTTTATGTTCCTCAGGGCAATTTTTATGCCTAGAAAAGAACTATTCCAGGTTATTTCGGTGCAAAATTAGTATTCGATTCACTTGAAACCCTTGTTTTTCTTAAGCTTGTTTGTCAGTTTATAAATTTCATTAATGTATTCATAAATCTAGCAAACTTTATAATTAGTTTAAAGGAAATTTAACAACCTAATTAAATTCCTTGAATATTAAGCCACATTTACCAATGTAATATGTTTTTATTTCCTTTTTTAAGTATGCTAATCACATGACTTAACAAGCTTCTCAGGTACTTAAGTAATTATTTAATCTAATAAACCTAATCTTATAAATTAAATTTATAAATACAGTGAACCTTAAGCTCTCTTAAATGTTCCAAGTAAGATTTCAATCTGCAATTACAAGTCTAAAGCAATCACTCAATTACTCATTTTAACTTGAAATTACAAGGTGGACTTGTTATTCTAATAGGCCTAATTTTTGTAAATAGTACACATAGTTAAAATTTAAAATTCAAAACAAGCACAGATTCCTAAATATAAATATTTTAGCCTATATTTTGACTTTTTAATACAAAAAAATGAATTATGCCATTATTAAAAGATAAGGTCACAAATATGTCATCCACAATAGTTGTTTTATCTCTCTCTCTTTCTTTCTTTTCTTTTCTTTTTCTCTCTCTTTCTTTCTTTTCTCTTCTTTTTTTTTTTTTTTTTTTTTTGGTCTTTTTAGGGCTGCAGTGCAGCATGTTCCCAGGCTAGGGATTGAATTGGAGCTGCTGGCTTACACCACAGCCACGGCAATGTGGGATCTCAAGCTGTTTCTGTGACCTACACCTCAGCTCACAGTAATGCTGGATCATTTCATTAACCCATTGAGCGACGCCAGGGATTGAACCTGTGTCCTCATGGATTCTAGTCAGGTTCATCACCACTGAGGTACAATGGGAACTCCTCAACTGCAATAGTTTTGATGTTGCTTTTCTAAGTAATTCTTGGGGTTGCCTTCTCTTTTTTCTGATGTTACTTAAAAGCCAGACTTACCAACCGGAAGTGACTGGACACTCAGCAATGCCCTTGGGACATGTTGATCCTCATATCCCTCAGTGTTCTCTGTGGTAGGTTCACAGCATTCTGAGATGGTCTCCAAGATTCCTGCCCCTGGTGTACATAGTCTATATCACCATCTCCTCTCAAGTATGGATAGAACTTATATGGTGGGTTATCACATCTGTGATATGTTTGTTATATGGCAAAAGGGATTTCACAAATGTAATGAATTCCAGATCTGAGTTAATCAAATGGGAAAAATGTCCTGGGTGGGCCTGACCTAAGCAGGTGAGCCTTCAAAGAGACAGGAAGTGGTGACAGCACCCTCCTGCTGGCCTTAGAAGAGGCCAAGCCTCAGTACTGCTCAAGCCTCAGTACTGCTCAAGCCTCAAGTGAGACCACAGGCTTGGACGACACCTTGACTTCGGTCTGGTGAGACCCTGAGCAGAGGATCCAGCTTACCCACACTCAGATTCCCCCATAGGAACAGTGAGGTAATAAATTTGGGATGTTTTAAGTTACTAAACTTGTAGGGATTAAAAAACTAATACACTATTCTACTGGGATGGTCTCACCACCTGAGTCCTTCGAATTCAATTTATAGATACCTAATCCTCTGTCCACTCAGAGCTCTGACACACTCAGAGCTTAAGCTGCTACATCCCTTGATAGAATTTTATATAAAAAATTTGCTGGCTGATATTTATGTCTTCCTATCTATGGAAACTCCTATAGACAGGAACTTGAGGGGGAACCTCTCTATTTGTTATATTGTTACTCTATTTGGACCACAACTCTTCTAGTTATTACAGTGACATCCAATTGAATTCTGTATATCTTTCACCATTTTGTCTAAAACATTTTAACCTCATTTTTCCGAGGTCAGAGCCCATATCTGTCTGGTTTTGGAGTCGAACTCTTGTTTTTGTTTTGTTTGTTTGTTTGTTTGTTTGTTTTGCTTTTTAGGGCTGCACCCATGGCATATGGAGATTCCCAGGGTAGCGGTCAAATCCCAGAGCCACAGCAACGCAGGATCCAACCTACACCACAGCTCATGGTAACGCCGGATCCTTAACCCACTGAGCGAGGCCAGGGATTGAACCCACAACCTCACGGTTTCTAATCGGATTCGTTAACCGCTGGGCCATGACAGGAACTCCCGAATCAAACTCTTCATTTTGCTGCTTTTAACAATCAGGAAGAAATCTAAGATTTTATGAAGTCTTGAGTGCTGAAATGTCCCCCTATTGTCCCTTGTCACTCTGAAAACATTTTAAAATTTCTCTGGTCTGTGCTTCTGTGGTTCCCTTTGGTTTCTCTGAAGCAATAATAATTATATTCTAACATCATCACTCACTCTTAACATCAGAAATATGTTGGAGTTTCTGTTGTGGCTCAGTGGTTAATGAACCCAACTAATACCCATGAATATGCAGTTTTGATCCCTGGCCTTGCTCAGTGGGTTAAGTAAGGATCCGTTATTGCTCTGAGCTGTGATGTAGGTCGTACATGTGGCTTGGATCCCACATTGCTGTGGCTGCCATATAGGCTGGTAGCTGCAGCTGCAGCTCCAATTCAACCCCTAGTCTGGGAACCTCTATATACCATGGGTGTGGCCCTAAAAGACAAAAGACAAAAAAAAAAATGTAATATGCTACCTATCAAATCATTCTTAAGTCCATCTGTGCATTTATTTACTAAGCTGTTCTTTTTTTAAGTTTTTTTTCCCCTTTTTACAGCCACACCTTCGACATATGGAAGTTCCAGGGCTAGGGGTCAAATCAGAGGTGTAGCTGCAGGCCTACACCACAGCCACAGCAACACCAGATCCGAGCTGCATCTGTGACCTACACTACAGCTTGTGGCAATGCCAGATCCTTAATCCACTGAGCGAGGCCAGAGATGGAACCCATATCCTCACAGAGACAACAGTGGGTCCTTAACCCACTGTGCCAAAACAGGAATTCCTAAGCTCTTCTTTTAACATTGCCGTAGTAATTGACCCATGCATATACATAGTACTCTGAGACATACAAAGAATACAGTATACAATTCCTGTTGGATAAAACTTTATGATCCAGTTGGAAACAATATATAAATGCAAAAAATTACATTTTTTTGTACCAAATAATGTTAAGTGATACATGTTAAGTGATGTGACTGGTCTAAATAATACGTGCAGGTATAGGTGAGGGTAAATGAAAAAACTTCTTGGAGCAGGTAGGATTTCAGCTCATTCATTCATTCATTCAACAATCATGTATTTAGAAACTGTAATGTGCCAGGCACTGTGTTAGGTTCTGAGGGCCCAAGAGGGTAAATGGTCACCCTCTTCATGAAGCTCACATTCTAGCTGAGACAGCAAAAGCGTAAATATGAGGGCACACACTGAGATACGCACTCTGGCAACGGTGGATGTGCAAAAATGCGGTTCAAACGAGTGAGAGAGGGATTGTGCTGGTGACGAGGATGGATGGAAGCAGGTGGTGAAGGAGTCTTCAAAGAGGTGACATTTCTGCTGAGCCTGAGAGTAAAAATGATGTCTTTTTGTAACCATTTCCTCCATGCCAAGAACTGCCACAAGCATTTTACACTAATGAACCTCGAAGAATCCTCACAGCAACTTCATTTGATCAGGGAATTTGGCAGCAGGGAGTAATCCCCCACAGGACACTGGGTTCATCCCACCACAGGCGTCCTCTCCACCACTATTCCTATCAAAGCCCTTCTCATCTTCCTTTTAAATTTCTTAAAAAAGAAGCCTTTTTTACCTGCACTCTACTTTTGCCATAATTTTATACCCAGTCGTTTTGTGATCTTTTAAAGACACAAGTCACATAATGCCTGTGCTCAACAAACGTTCTGACAGCTTCCCATCCCACTTGCACTAAACACAAGGTTCCTAACACAGCTTTCAAGATCCTGCATTCTTTTGCCCTCACTCTTTTTTTTTTTTTTTTGTCTTTGCCTTTTCTAGGACCGCTCCTGCGGCAGATGGAGGTTCCCAGGCTAGGGGTTTAATTGGAGCTGTGGCCACCGGCCTACGCCAGAGCCACAGCAGTGAGGGATTCGAGCCACATCTGTGACCTACACCACAGCTCAAGGCAAGGCCGGATCCTTAACTCACTGAGCAAGGCCAGGGATCGAACCCAGAACCTCATGGTTCCTAGTCCGATTCGTTAACCCCTGTGCCACAATGGGAACTCCTGCCCTCACTCTTCCGTAACACTGTTTCCTGCCACTCTCTCCTGGATCCACCAACCTACAGCCATTTTCCCCCTCTTTGCTGCTCCTCAAATACATTATAAATGCTCCTTGCTCATCCCCTGCCTGCATGGAACACTGTCTGCCAAATATCAGCAAGCCTTACTTCTGCTCACTCAAGCCTTTGTTCAAATGTCATCAGAAGAGCCCTCTCTCTTCTTGATGCCCACGTAACTCTCTGCATCCTACCCAGCTTTATTTTTCATCATGACATGCATCCAACATTTTCTGTCTCCCCCAGCTCCAATAAACACTTTGTGAGAACAGGAAATTTGCACTGTATTTCACTCTCTCCTCAGTGCACAGCATGAAGTCTGGTACACACTGGAGATTCAATAAACATTGCAGAATTTATGAATTCATAAATGAATGAAATGACTTGCCATGGTCACACTCCGGATGTATGGCAGAGCTGGTCTTCGGATCCTGGTTTATCTCACCCCGGAATCTAAGATCTTAAATACATTTTGCTACTGAGGAGGCAGAGGAAGAATAAATTAACAGAGAGGAAAGCTGGAGCATAGGGGTGTGAGAATGAGAGTCCTGAAGAGGGAAGTAGGGCGATAGTTTGGGACAGATAATGAACAATCTGAAAGTCTTGGAAAAGTAGCTTTCAGTTTCCCCTGTGGGCATGAAAAGAAGACTTGCAGCAGTGGCGCTAAGAACCCTTCTAAATGCTAATGGTGAAAGCTTGAGACCCTCTGAAAAGGGAAAAGGGCATTCACATAAGCGCTAATCACGCTTCAGATATTTCTTCAATTCCATTAGAAATCTACAGAGCCCTGCAATCTAAAGACTCAGTGGAGAAGTTACAAAATATGTTCCTTCCCGGTTTTTCACACATGGCTTGGTGTAGATGCTGAATTGCTAAAGCTTCTGGGGAAACGGTGGGCTTTGATCTCCAAGCCCTTTTGCTGATTATTCTGCATGTAGTGGATCATAATTATTATAATTTTAACCCAAATGTACATTTTGTCCCTGTTGAGCAGCATTTGTTGTGGTAGTGGTGGTGGTGGCTAGGCCAGAGGGGAGGTGAGTCTCACGTTTCTAAATCCACACACACTTCCTGCTATTTCTTATCCTGGGGAAGTAACTGAACTTGGCTTCCTTTCAGTTCAGTTCTAGCTTCACTATATGAAATTTTGTTTACTGCTGTTTTAAAATTTTTTTTACAGCATAATCAACCCTGGGGTTGAATAGGAGCTGAAGCTGTTGGCCTGCACCACAGCCACAACCTGAGGTCAAGCCACATTTATGACCTACATCACAGCTCACAGCAACGCCAGATCCTTAAGCCACTGAGTGAGGCCAGAGTTCAAACCCACATCCTCAGAGACACTGTGTCAGGTTCTTAACCTGCTGAGCCACCATGGGAACTCCTTGTTTACTGCTCTTGATATTTATTTTCCAATGAAGTCCCTAAGTAATTTCTATTTTAAAATGTCCAAATCCTTGATATCTTCTCTATAGTGTATTAGAGAATATAAAGCAGATTTTAAAAATATGCCTGATTTACATGAGCTATCATTTTCTAGCTGGGTGGTTATGCTAGGTTTCATAAAATGTCAAAACCGTATTCAAACGCTAACTATAGATGAGTATATAAACAACAGAAGAGAAATATTTTCTTTCTTCCATTTTGTTTGGATATAAGATTCCATTTAGAACTCTCTGAGGAACTCACAATAAGAGTGGGAAAAGACAGTTTCATGTGGGTTTAATCCTGTTGGAAAGCGATGAAGCAGCAGCCTGTCTCCATTTCTCTTTCGTTTTGGTGGTAATCAAAGCATGCAAAGCTGTGGGTGTTGACGCTTTGAAAATCAGCAGAACTGTACCATGGACACTGGCCTTTTTCCAAGCCGAGTTTCTGGGAGATAGCGAACAGTGCCAACAACGGAGCAGAAAAAGCAGCAGGCCTGATTATACTGCAGGGGACATCGAACAGCATGAAGGATACCAAGGAGAGAGCCTTTACTGTCTCAGGCAGAGCCAAAGCCTATTTTGTTATTTTTGTTGTTTTGTTTTGCTTTGGCCGCACCCAAGACATGCAGAGGTTCCTTGGCCAGGGATCGAACCCGAGCCATGGCAGTGGCCCTAGCTACAACAGTGACCATAGCCAGATCCTTAACCTACTGAGCCACCAGAGAACTCCCTGAAAATCCACTGTATAAATGATAAATAATATATGCTAAAAAGAGCCTCAGAGAGGAGTTAGTTCTCCGAAATGCCAAACGAACCTGTGTTGATCCTCACTTTCCAAGCATCCCCCCAAGCTTTTAGATTCATCTGAGATGCTGGCAAAGAGACACATGTTACTTTATGGTAGAACATTAGGCCTTGATTTGTGCATTTGGGGATTTTTTTTTTCTTTAATGGAAAGACAACGTAGAGCATAAGCTAGAGCAGGGCAGCAGTCATTTACCCTTGCATTTGTGCAAAGGAGACCTTCTTCCCCAGGGACCCCTTCCCTCTGCTCTGCCTTGTGCTATGAACTGTGTGCATACAATTTGCAGCTGCCTCGGGATAGGGTGGTTCATGGTGCATTGCAAGTGTTTGGGAGGTTTGTTAGAAGATAAAGTGCTTGAGGGCTGCTGACTTCATCTGTGCTAAAGAAGTTTTTCCCCTTTCTCATGCCACCTTGGCTTACTTAGATTTACATGCTGCTGACCTACTATGGCTAGATTTATGCTAAATAGCGCCTTGGTAACATGCAACTTAACCCCCCCAAATCTAAATCCAGTGCCCCAAGAGAATTTCCACTCAATGTTGTGCTCTATCTTGTTGGTTTATACTTTATTTATGCTCTGTTAATAATAAACATAATTAGTTTATTTCTCTGCTGGACAAGTTTAGTTTGAAGATGCAAATGTAATTATTTTAATTTTTATTTATATATAAAGATTAACATGGCTCACATTCAGAAAATATTAGCTAAAAGAAAAATAAAACAAGAATAATGATGCCAACTAAACAATATATCAATGTTCAGAATAGGTTTCTATTCTAGGCTAGTATATAATTCTTTTTATAAGGTTTATGCCTTATGGTTTTCTTGAAGTTTATATGTTAGATGATTTCTGATGTGGTATCTTGGTAGAACCTTGAGCTAAGAAGGAGAAATATCAGATCCTTAACTCCTCTTGAAAGCACTGTGTGTCTGTGGGGACTCCTGAGGCCCCTTTCTCTTGGGTAAGTTTGCTTTCTTTTTTTTTTTTTTTTTTTTTTTTTTGACTTTTCTAGGGCTGCACCCATGGAATATGGAGGTTCCCAGGCTAGGGGTCTAATTGGAGCTGTAGCTGCCGGCCTACACCACAGCCACAGCAACGCGGGATCCGAGCCGCGTCTGCAACCTACACCACAGCTCACGGCAACACCGGATCCATAACCCACTGAGCAAGGCCAGGGATTGAACCTGCAACCTCATGGTTCCTAGTCGGATTTGTTATCCACTGAGCCACGACGGGAACTTCCATACGTTTGCTTTCTTTGCTGGTAGGAGCCACCTTTCATTTTACTTCATTGCTACCACTGCTCTTTTCCTGTCCTTTATCCTCAAATATCACTCTTGACCTTTGCTGTGGGACTTACTTACCTCAAGTTGTTATACATTAGACATACATGATTCGTCGTCCATCTCTTTCAGAACCTTCATTTGGGGCCTCTATATGCTGCCATTTTAATTCAGCTCAATTCAACAATTATTTCCTGATGGAAAATTATATACAAACTACCACGGAAGGCCCTCAGGGGCACCAAGTTGAAGGTAATATAGACCCTGCATTCAGTGAACATTGAATAGGCAATAGCAAGACTAGTGATAATAACTGGCATTATTACTCTTCAACACTCATTTGGTATCAAGCACCGTACATGCATTGTCTCTTTTAACCCTGACCCATGACAACCTTGTGACATAAGTATTTGTATCATCATTTTACCAGTTGGAACAGTGGGGCTTATAGAGGGTAAACAGTCTTCTTAAGACCAGATAGCCAGTAAGTGGTAGATTTGAGATTTGAAATGATCCCCCAATCAGGCTTCTAACCTCTACAAATTAGCTGAGGATAAAAGAACTGCGGAGAGAAAAAAACAAAACACCGTAACACAAAATATTGGTCCCTTAATTCACACTATAATCCACCTTGAGTGCCATCCCTTTCAAATTCCTTTGTGTATTTTGTCTTGGTAAATGCTAATATCATCTACTAAGCTGCCGGGGGTCCATCTAATCTTTTCCCAGACATTTATGCCATTTTCCCAATTTTATCACTTAAATGTCCATCCTCCCATACAAGTATTTTTTCTTACTCTAACAAGCTACTCTCCTTTCACACATACCTTCCCTGACCTAATCTCCATGCTGCTACAAGAGAACATGACTTTATTATGTTCCTGCTAATAATCTTTTAATCACTCTTTAAGACAAAGTTCAAACTTAAGCCTTCCTACTTTCTTCAAACACATTTGCATGCTATTCTCTCTGGAGTCTTCTTTGCCACAGTAACTTCCACTCATCTTGCAACTCTCACCTTTCCCTTCTCCAGGTGGGGGCTCCCCTGATACACTTCTTATCAGGTTGGATCAGTTGAGCGTCTGCAATTCATATACAACTGACAATGCCACACTCACCACACTCTTTGTCTATTTCTTTGTTTTTTTCTTCTTTTTAGGACATGTGGCATAAAGAAGTTCCCAAGCCAGAGGTCAAATCAGAGGTCAGCCTACACCACAGCCACAGCAACGCTGGATCTGAGCCACATCTGTGAACTACTCTGCAGCTTGTGGCAGTGCTGGGTCTTAACCCACTGAGCAAGGCCAGAGATCAAACCCCCATCCTCACAGAGACTGCATAGGGTTTTTAACCCACTGAGCCACAATGGGAACACCCATCTTTTTCTATTTCTGACCCTAGACCATGAGTTTCTAGCAGGCAAGGCTTATCATTCATCACACAGGCACTCAATTCATGATTGTTAAATGAAAGAATGAAAAAACAGTAATCCAAAAATTATTGCTATTTGATTCTGGTATGCATTTCCTGTATTCCCACTTGACGTGAACCCACTTACCAATGATTGAGATGTCAACCTCAGACTGACCATTGCATATTGATAAAGCAGCCAGAAACATATCAATGGATCTAAAGGCTTAACACTTCTAGCCCTGCTCCCTTCCTCTCCACTGCCCTTGGTAGAGGTTCTCTCTCATTTTAACTGATAAAATTGAATCCTGAGGTGGGGGGGGGTAGGGGGGGAGCCAAATCTCCTCCAGTTTTAAAATATGGTGGCATTGAATGATGTCTGCGACTGCTCAAGGGTATGGAAAGCAAGTCAGTGTCATATTACATCCATTTGTGCTTTTAGATAAGATGCCCCCAGGGCCACAACCACGTTCCTGATCCATTTTGCTTGTTTTAGAGCTTGCAGACTTGCATAACATTCTTTCTCTCTAACAACAACAATCATAAAAATAGCATGGTCTTTCTTGCAACCTTACTCATAGCCTAAGGAAGGAAAGATTACAAAATCATACCAATGTAAGATCATCAAGGGAGATCCCCAAAAGTCTTAACAATGCTTAGCCAATGCTTTAATAATACAGAGAACCTGGTAAAAAGAGACCTGTGCTGTTAGGCTTCAACAAAGACATGTGAATTGCATTTAAAAGTGGGAACACAGCAAATCAACACAATCTTTGCCATGAAATCTCACTTTACTGAGAAAAGCTGATCCCAAAGAGGCCAAGGTCAATTTTGAAAGGGCTTCCTCTAGGTCAGCGATATATATTTTTTTATAATCAATCTATATAATTTGCAATCAATAAGTATTTTGGAGCATTAATGTGAAAGGCACAGAGGTGAAAAAGTAAAACATGGGAGTATTAGGGTTAAAAAACTGGAGGCTGGAGTTCCTGTTGTAGCTCAGTGGTTAACGAATCCAACTAGGAACCATGAGGTTGCAGGTTTGATCCCTGGCCTTGCGCAGTGGGTTAAGGATCCGGCATTGCCCTGAGCTGTGGTGTAGGTTGCAGATGCAGCTCGGATCCTGAGTTGCTGTGGCTGTGGTGTAGGGCAGCGGCTGCAGCTCTGGGACCCCTAGCCTGGGAACCTCCATATGCTGCGGGTGCGGCCCTAAAAAGGCAAAAAAAAAAAAAAAGACTGGGGGCAGACAGACCTGCATTTCAATCCCAATTCTGTCACTTATTAGCTCTAGCATTGAGGCATATCAGTGAGTTGGTCCAAGTCTGTGTTTCCTCATCTGTGAAATGCTGATAATAACCCCACCTCACAGGTGTGTTCTGAGATAGTGTATTCACAGCACTCAGCACAGTGCCTGGCACAGAGTAGGGCTTAGTAAGTGGTGGCTTTTACCTCCTGACATCTATTTAATGAGGCTGGCACTGAGTACCATTCATCTCAAATGAGAAGTACACAGAGAAAAACAGTTACAAGACAAAAGTACATCTATAATGTTTGTGTACTCGTCTAAATTACACCAGGCCCTCTCTCTAAGGATAAACAAAACCCTGCCCTCTGTTTTCCTTTTCCACTAATTACAGCCTCCACTGAAGCAAGAACATGACTTAGTTTACCTTTGCATCTTTCTAACATATAATACCATACCCACAGCAGATCATAAAATATATATTAAAGAATATTTCATCTATGTGTTTTTTGTGGTTAGGTGACTAGCTCTTGGAAAGCAGAAACAAGGTCCACTGTTTCCTTATGCAAGATGACTGCTGAATACAGCCTGGACTTAAACAAGGCACAAACAAAACAGCTCGCACTGGATCTAGTTTATTAGCTCCAAATCTACAGCTTCCCAGATCATCTCCTTCATGTATTTTGAGGGTAGGCACACTTTACCAAGCTTAATTTTAGAATAATCCCCATGAGGTAAATACTGGTTTCCCCCAGAGTACAGAGGAGGCTGGGGCTCAGGGCAGTGAAGACCTTTCTAAAGTCATGCAACTGAGGAAGTGGCAGCCCTGGGATTTAAATTTAGTATAGGCTGATGCCTTCTCCCGCAGTGCACTGCCTCATGTTTCAGCGGGGAGCCAGTGGCATGGATTAAGATATCAGGACAGGAACATCTGGGAATTATAGCATAGGGTCTTGGCTGTTCTTTCAAGCACACATCTTTCCTCGTGATACTGTAATTTTCTGATGAGGCTGCCTCACCAGCACTTTCCCCAACATCTGGCTTATCCAGGGAAGTGACAAGATCATAGAAAGAAACCATTATTTTAACTGGAATCCAGCTCCTTTGGTTCATATGTCAACGTTCATGAAGGAATGCAAAATGCCTTTCATATGACTATAACCTCTTCCCTGAAGAGTCAGGACTTTTCCGTGAATGGGATAGGATTTTATTATACAGGGTATTTCAATAAATCAGGAAAAATTCTTTTGAAATCTGCTGCCAAGGTGAACTTCTCCAAATGTTCCAGTCAAAAGTGCATTTGCTGCTAGGAAGAACAAGCCACAGAGAAAGTTCATTTTTTGGTAGCTTCCCTGATATTTTAATGATATCGTCTACATTCTCTAAAACCTATTTAACATTTTCTTCAATCCAACAATTTCATTCTTCAAATAAAAAATTTCAATCACTTGTAACAGGAAAATGGAGACACATCTTTGGCCCTATTCTAAAATGAAATTACAAATGCCAAGAAGCACATTTTGCTTCTGGTTAGAATGGAAAGTAACCTTTTGAAGGGCCTGATAAATTTTATTTCTTATGTAGTTATGTGATAATCATCAGTTTAACTCTGTTAAATAGTAAATGGCATTTTGATCCTCTAAGGCTGCCAGAGAACTACATTCAACTCCCAGTTTCTTATACGACCTTGACTAGCTTGATATGTTACTGTATCCTTTGGTTGTTTGATATAAAGTATATTTGGTTATTTTGTACTCTTGTTGAAGGCAAACTCATTGCGTCCTTCAAAAATATGTTATATAACTGCTCAACTCATGCAAGAAAATGTGATTTTTAAATAATTATTTCCTTATTTGTTTTATTTTTACAGCTCGACTTGCAGCATATGGAAGGAAGTTCCTAGGCTAGGGGCCGAATCGGCTACAATTCTTGTGACATTTGGGGGGTGGAGCCTCACCATTAAATTTACTCTTTGATTCTTTTTTTTTTTTTTTTGTCTTTTCTAGGGCTGCATCCACAGCATATGGGGGGTCTAATTGGAGCTGTAGCCGTGGGCCTATACCACAGCCACATCCACAGCAACATGGGTTCTGAGCCACGTCTGCGACCTACACCACAGCTCATGGCAACGCCAGATCCTTAACCCACTGAGCAAGGCCAGGGATCGAACCCCCAACCTCATGGTTCCTAGTTGGATTCATTAACCACTGAGCCACGACGGGAAATCCTACTCTTTGATTCTGGAAAGCCTTCTCTATACCCTCCTTCACACCCCATCAGAAACATTAATCCTTAAAACAGCCGTAAAGAGTATGTATTATTAATTCCATTTTATACATGTTGAAGCTGAAACTCAAGGGGAGGAAATATTGTGCCCTTGATTACACAGTTATAAAGTGGCAGAGGCAGGGTCAAACTACCTAGTCCAATTTTTCAACCTACAGCATGACTCTTATTTTTCTACCTTTCCTTATTTTTCTCTCTTTAAAGGTTTTCTCTTTACATATCACCTCTGAATACTGGCACAGCACTAAGAGTGAGGGGATAGAATTCTCAAAAAGAAAAGACAAATAGAAATGATCAAATGCTATATAAGCCAAGATCTTTACCCATCCTTTTCTTTTTTTCCCAAAACTGTGTATGCATAGAGCTTTCTGAGCAAGTCAGTTGCTGGCCATGAATAGCAAGTTTAGCAATCCAAGGTTAATGTGGTTAGTATTCTGAAGGCTCCAGCAAGCTTGTCTCTGCTCCCAAGTAAGAGAAGGGCGGTCTCAAAATTCGAGTGATTGCTTATGATCAATCATTGCCTTTGAACAGTGGTTACTCCTCCTCCTATACAGCTTCAAAATTCAGTGAAAGGGGTGATTAAATCAATTCATTTTGTAAACAGGGCAGAGGGGTGCAAAGTTGAAATTTAGATTCCAGACGCTACAGAGGGAATTTAGAAGGCTCTGCAGTGGCAGATATTTCACAAAAACAAGTTTCTTTTCCCAGAAACAGCCCATAGCATACTTGAGGAATAAAGTACAGAGGGCAAGAAAGGAACCAGGTCTTACATAATTTCAGGTACAGAAGTGTGACCAGTATACCTTTTGATAGTCTGTTTTATTTGCCTCTGACAACTCTGGTTTCAAAGCTCAGGCTAAGGTGCTTGCAAAGCAAGTTTCAGCACTGCTCAGGCAGTACTAAACCCATTGCTCCCAAGAAACTCTTCCCACACATCCCTGATGATCTGTGTCAAAGCCCCCATCAATCCAGAGTAAGATTAGGAAGTAGGGGCAATGCAGTCCATTCACTCCTTCTTGTTTGGTGTAAGGCTGCAGCTGCTCTTTGGGGGAACGACTGTTCTCTGCAGTGAGATGGCAACATTCCTAAAATGTTTGGTGTTAAATTATCTTTTTTTTTTTTTTAAGGGCCACCCCCACGGCATATGGAAGTTCCCAGGCTAGGGGTCGAATCGGAGCTGCATCTGTGACCTACACCACAGCTTGAGGCAACTCCAGATCCTTGACCCACTGAGAGGGGCCAGGGATCAAACCTGCATCCTCATGGATACTAGTTGGTTTTGTTTCCATTGAGCCACAATGGGAATTCCCAGTAATCTTCTTTTTGAAATAATGAAGGTAGTAGACTTACTGAATTACAGTACAAATTGGTCATGGTTGTTTGTTGAGTTTAGCTCCACTGTCCCCCCAAAGATGTTGAGGTTCTAGTCCCCAGCACCAGTGAACAGGACCTTATTTGGAAATAGAGGCTTTGCAGATGATCAAGTTAAAATGAAGGCATTGGGGGTAGGATCTAATCCCATATGACCGTGTCCTTAGAAAAGGGGGAAAGTTGGACACATGCAAAGGGAAGACAGGAGAGACAAGAGAACACCATCTGAGTGCCAATGAATGCCGAAAAATGCCATCCAGCCTCCAGAAGCTGAGAAAGCCGTGGAACTCTTTCTGTCTCATGGGCCTCATAAGGGACCAAATGTGCTGACATCTTGATCTCAGGCTTTTAGCCTCTGTAACGTCAAGGCAATACACTTCTCTCATTTAAGCCTCCTCGTTCATGGTACTTGTTATGGTAGCCCTAGCAAACTAACACAGCCAACCCCCCCTCTATTTTTATTCTTGTGTTGCTTTCTGAAAATTTTCTAGTTCTTGAAAGCTCCAAGTCTTAGAACTCTTAAACTAGAGTTATTATTCTTAAAACTCTTACATTAGATGAAATTAGTGTAAGAGTTTGATATGCGATCTTTCTGTGAAATAGGCATCCTGAGATTTTGTGATATTTTATAATGTGTAATCTCCTTCTTCCAAGTTTTCTGATTAGTCACCAGAATGCCTATAGGATTGGAGTCTTCTAGATTCTCCTTAAAATGTTAGAGTATAAACAGGAGCAACATGTAGGTGTTTCAGAGCCAAACCTGAGAAAATATCTCACTGCATGGTTTGAAATTCTAAACATGAATTCTGGATTTCTTTTCCTGTGGTTTGAATAGAAGTAAATCTCATGGCACTCCTGGTATAGAATATAAGAATCAAATGCTCTTCCGTCCACGGGTTTTGCTGTTGTGGCTCATTGGAAACGAACCTGACTAGTATCCATGAGGATGCAGGTTCAATCCCTGGCCCCCCTCAGTGGGTTAAGGATCCAGCATTGCCATGTAGTTTAGGTCCCAGATCTGGCATTGCTGTGGCTATGGCACAGCTGCAATTCTGATTCTACCCTTTGCCTGAGAACTTCCATATGCTGTGGGGGCAGCCCTAAAAAAAGAAAAAAACAAACAAAAAAACCACCCTTCCATCCATGGATCTGGTGTCTCTCAGCAGGTTAAGGATAGGTGTCCAAAGTCTTGGAACACCTCTTCCTTTATTCTGTTTGGTTCATCACTTGGTCCTCACCCCTCACTCTCTTGGGAACTCTTTCTCCTTTCCTTTCTCTTCCCAGGCAAGATAAACAGCAGCAGATTAGGGACAATGAGGTATCTTTTACCAGATCATGCTTGAATCCACTATTGAGTGTGACATTTCCATACCTTAGATGGGGTTGGGGAAAAAAAAATCTAACCTGGAATTCACCCGCTCATTTATTTATTCATTCATTTATTCAGTGAGGGGTAAAAAAAAAAAAAAAAAAAAAAAAAAAGGAGACATAAGGACATAAATCCCTATTTGGTGCATTAGATCGTCACAAAATTACTCTATAAATTATAATAACTACTATATGTCAAGAACATCTACCCTCATTTTATAGGTGAGAACCCTTGGGCTCAAATAGTTGAACTTGTCCATGTTCCCATGACTGATGAATCCACCTGCTTGACTTTCTATATGACTCCCATGTCTCTGCTCTCTCCTTTGTGTCAAACTGCCTGCCCACAAACCCCACCAAATCGGTGTATGCATGCCATGATATCATAAGACCTGCCTCCATTCAGGAACTCATTCTTTCAGTCCCTCTTTGCCTCCATTACTCCACAAAAACCTAGTTAAGGACTAACTTAGTCCAGGAATACATCCATACTTCTTGATTTCCATCTTTACTCAGTCAACCTTTAGCACTTAGATTTTAAATTGCGTTAAGTTCTGTTTGTTGGTTTCTTTATATCCATATGTTTCTGAATTTTATTTTTATCTCCCTGAAAGATTATCAGCTCATCAAATAAAAATACAGTAACTCCCAGTTTCTAGTCTTAACCCTGTTGCTAAGGAGCTGTACAGACTTTGTTATGTCATTTAATCTATTTGAGGAGTTGCCGTCGTGGCTCAGCAGAAACAAATCTGACTAGGATCCAGAAGACTCAGGCTTGATACCTGGCCTCGCTCAGTGGGTTAAGGATCTGACATTGCCGTGAGCTGTGGTGTAGGTCGCAGACACCGCTCAGATCTGGCGTTGCTGGGGCTGTGGGGTAGGCCAGCGGCTACAGCTCTGATTTGACCCCTAGCCTGGGAATCCCCATATGCTGTGGGGGTGGCCCTATAAAGACAAAAAAAAAAAAAAATCTATTTGCGTGCCATGTCCTCATTGCTATAAAACCGTGGTGATGGGAAGGTACTGTCTATTTCTTACACGAATAATATATATTTAGAATCTCCCAAGTATCCAAGCTTTGGGAAATGTCCAGGTGAGGTGTGTGGCAAGGCTTACTCTTGTGAGGGCCACTCTGGTCTCATCAAAGAGATTCGCCCTACATCCCTGCTGGGAACCCTAGGCCAACCATAGTGAGTGTGGACTCAGGTAACCCACACTGCTGCCCATCTTGGGTCTTCTTATTTCTCCTTTTTATTGACATACAGCCATAAGTGCAGCTCTACACCAAGATGGTAGATTCTTCTCCACATCCTCATCACCTTTACAGATGCTATTCTCTCCTCATAAAATACTTGACACTTCCTGCCCCCTTGGTCAATTCCTGCTCTTCTAAGACTTGGTCATGACTAACCTCTTTAGTGAAGCCTTCCCTGACCACCAATTTGCCATCAGAGTCTGCAGCTGCTGTAGCTTCTTCAAACATTTCCCCCTCTACATATTAACTGCATTGTGTAAAAAGAATATAGTGTAGTGGTTATGAGCACAGTGTCTTGGTTTCAGATCTAGGTTTATACTCACCGTTTTGCCACTTACTAGATATGTGCTTTGATAAATTACTTCTCTAGTCCTCAATTTCCTCATCTGTCAAGTGAGGATAATAATAATACTGATATGCTAGAGTGTTTTTGAGAATATAATGAGTTAATGGATGAAACCAGGGAAGATAGTGAACATATTATAGAATTAACCTTATACAATGATACCTTCTCATGTTTCTTTTTTCCCTCTGGGATTTCAAGTAAGGAAGAACCATTTTGTTACAACATCAGAGTTTTAAAGTCTTAAGATCTCCCTTTCTTTCTGTCTCTTTACTATCTCCCCTTTCATCATTCACTTTTCATTTCAGCATAGTCTTGTTCCTTGAATTGACTTATGTAATAATATTCAACTGTGCCTCAGACTGCTGCTTGAAGAATGCTCCAAGAACTAGACCAATCCCGTGTAAAAGGGCAAGGTAAATTTTGTTAGTGGAAACATTAAGGCATGATATATTTGAAAATTCCCAAGGAACAGCCTGGCTCTTTGAGAGCATGTGCATTCATTCAAGGAATGTTTATTAAACATGTACTCTGTACGTAGCATGTGCCACCAGATGCTGGGGTAAAGTCCTTGCCTTTGCATGCTTACTGTTTAGTGGGGGATACAGACAGGTACACCTACAGTTGGGAGGCATTGTGGTTAGTTGTGATGAAGAGTGTGAACCAGATGCCTCTGTTATGTGCACTACACATTAGACCAGATATAATGCATCGTGCATATAACTCACTCCAAGAGTAAGAGAAAGCATCCACAAGGAAATGGCACCCAGGCTGAGTCTCAAAGGATGAGTGGGAATTGATCAGCCTTGGAAGAGGAGGAGGGTCTCCCAGGCTGAAGGGTAATCATGTGGGAGAAGTTACAGAGGCCAAGAGCAACTGTGCTTGGAGCAGCTGCAAATTCTGAGAGGTTAAGGGAGAGAAGAGATAAACGCAGGCCAGATTTATGCTCCCGCCTGGGTTTTACCCTGCGGGCAATGGGGAGCTCTTCAAGAATTTTAGGCAGGAAACTAACAGAGCCAGATCTGGGTTTTTGCTAGCACTGGTGTGAAGGATAAGTTGCAGAGGACTGTAGCAGGAACAGAAAGCAGTTTACAAGGTTATTGCCATAACCCCTGTGAAAAAATGTTAAAAATCTGAACTGAGGGGTAAGGATGAAAAAATATTAGAAGAGAGGAGGCAAAATTGACAAATAACCTAGGAGAGAAAATACATAAAGTTCCCACGTTGTTTTGGGGGTGTAATTGTAATTTATTTTTCAGTGACTCGGTATTAGACTCTTTCAACATTTCTACAGACTTTGTAGATGCAGAGATTGAGATGATAGGAATTTTGAGTATACCTGTGAGTAGGAAGGACCTTGAGGACAAGTCACCCACATCTCAGTGGCTGCAGCTTTCCCATGGAGATGCAGCCTTGGGGTGCAAAATTAACCTAAAGCTACCAATTTCCACACTAATTTTCTTAAGCATGTTTCTTTATATACATACCTATTTCAGAGTAACTTCAATTTTATTTCTTATCTTAGAGGCCTCTGTCCCTCTTTCTCTACTGGATCACTCCCAAGCCCCAAGCTCCTATCATGGAGAGTAAATATTTCCTTCTCTGTGGGCAAATAAGTTGCTGGAATTGAGGGGGGAAAGATGACGTTCTCTGCTATACATGCAGCACGGCTGACCTTGAAGGATGACTGCTTTGTATTCTCATTCTGAGTGTCAGCCTTGTTTACTGGGTTGGAGCCAATGCCTCCAACTGATTGACAGTTCTACCTGAGTGATGGAAAATGTAAATTGAGCCAGCAGACTGCTTGAGTATGCTTTTCTATCTCTTGTGTTGATAATTTTATATTGTAATTGTAGATAAGTGATGAATTGAGGGAGGAAAGAGACTGAGTGCAATGTGTTAAGCATTTCTTTTAAGATCCTATTTGTTGCCTGTCTGATGTGAGACGTAAAATGTGAAGCATGTGATTTGGTGCATACATTAGCATGGGAATTGCCTCTCAGCTCTGTATTTCAATTTTGAGGCCATCAAGGAGGAGTGAGAGCTGAAAGCACAGCCTTCTCTGGGGCACAGCTGCCATATGGAACTTTGTGCACTCCATAAAGAATGTCAGGCTTGCACTGGGAGCTAATCAGAATGCGTGAACAAACTCATCATGGATAAACTTCTCCAAGCCCAAGTCACAAAATGGTGATGATCTGGACTTGACTGTTTTGATATTTGACTATTTATTCCAAGTACATATGTTGGGCCAATTTGAAGAAATAGGGAGGAATAGCTTAGACACACCCTAAAGGTATATATACCAGGAATTAATAGTTTAGTGAAACTCAAATAGAGTCCTTTTGGGAGAAGCACTGGCTACCTGATATGACTGAAGCCCAAGCCCCTTGGAAAAGAGTTACAAACAAAACTCAGAGAAAATGCAGCATAATCTCCCCTGACATCTTACCCTGATTAGAGGCTTAAATACTAGAGCTGGAACTAGGGACACTGGTAGATGTTGACTTTTGGAGAAGATTGTTTTTATGGCGTGGTAGGTAGCCTTACGTTTTGTCACGAAAATCCCTGTAGACCTAAATGGACTCTATTTCTTTATTTATTTTTATTTTAAGAAATTGTTTGGCCACACCCGCGACATGTGGAAGTTCCCAGACCAGGGACCAGACCCGCACCACCCCAGCAACCCAACCTGCAGCAGTGACAATGCAAATCCTTAATTCACTGAGCCACAGAGGAACTCTGACCTCAGTGGACTTCAAATTCCTAAAACAGGACTGGGAGAGCTTAAGAAAATGCAAAATCATCAGCATTGCTATCGCATGGTGGTATGTCACACAGAACAAGAATTGTGAAATGCATTGGCTTCTATCAAGAGTTTGCTTGGGCTTCTCTATATATTTTGTAGGAAAAAGGACAGATTATTTCAATTAAATCGCATCACAAAATTGAGTAGGTATTATAATAGGAAGGAGAAGTCAGAAGCATCCTTTGACTACTGATGTTTCTCCAGCTCATGAGACAGACATTTACATTCATTGATTTAGCAAACTTTTTTTTTTTTGACTGCCTATTATATACCAGACACTCTGTTGGCATCTTGATTATAGAGATAGGCAACAGACAATTTCCAGCTTCAAAGAATTTATAATCCTGTACTTATGTGAGTCTGGCTGTTCCATCTCAGAAGATCTGAGAAGTGATCATTTCAAAAAAAAAAAAATCTTTTATGAAATCATGAAGGCAGGTGCGCACCCCCTACAGCATTGGCAATATTTAGGAAATGGGACAACATTCAATCTTCAGTTTACTTTTCACCAGGCTTAATTTTGAATCTAAGACTGAAAAAGGATTGAATCCCTAAAGGGATGAGGAAAAAAGAAACAGAAAAACAAATATGTTCAACTTCAAAAAGATAAAACCTAAATCATAGCACAGAGTTCAGATCTGAGGAGAGAACAGAGACTCACATAGTCTGTATACATGCTTTCTTCTCCCTCATGCAAAATATTTATTAAAGTAAGATGACATAAGAAATAAGTTATCACTGATAGTAAAGCTATAGGCTCCCTATAAAACAAAGAAAATACTTTCATAGAAGAAAGCCTATAGCAAGTTCCCATTATGGCCCAGCAGTAACAAATCCAATTAGGAACCATGAGGTTGCAGGTTCAATCCCTGACCTTGCTCAGTAGGTTAAGGATCCAGCGTTGCTGTGAGCTGTGGTGTAGCCCAGCAGCTGTAGATCCAAGTGGACCCCTAGACTGGGAAATCCATATGCCGTGGGTGTGGCCCTAAAACGCAAAAAAAAAAAAAAAAAGAAAAAGAAGAAGAAGAAGAAGAAAACCTACAACGGATAGAAGTTAATCACCACAAATAAACTACAGAGTGAGAAAAAGAAAAAAAGGGGGGGGCATAAATCACCTTTTCTAAATAATACTATTAATTTTTAAAATGTCCAAATTAAGAGATACGTCAAATGTGTCAGTAGAATTCACACCACTGAAAAGAGAATGAGACTCCAGGGCATTTATTGCATCTGCTCAACATGAAATGGACTAGAAGAACCTGGGAGAAGTCTGTCAGTCATTCCCCATGGTCACCAAGCTTTGTTAAGAAGCTACCAGGTGACTTATTCTGGGCCTCATGCAGGAGGAAGTACCGAAATCAATGAGAAGATGAATGAGTCACTGTCTGAATCCTGAGGACATAACAAACACAAAGCTCAATTTAGTGAAAGCAAATAGGTTCCCAACTACAACAGCAAAGTTCAGCCTGCAGGAAGTGCTAGAATCAAAGGAGTCTAGTAGCTTTGGAAAGAAAAGAAGATGCAGTCTTTTTTGATAATCGGTAAAGATTACCCTCTTCATGAAAGAGGAGGAAAAACAATGACGAAGCCTGGAGAGGCAAGGTAAGCATCAGAAATGGCAGGGGGGGAGTTCCTATTGTGGCTCAGCGGATTGAGAACCCAACATAATATCCAAGAGGAATCGGGTTCAATCCCTGGCCCCGATCAGTGAGTTATGCAAATGGCAGCAAATTCTGTGTGGTTATTTTGGGGAAGAGACAGGGCTAACTTGTAGGGTGGAGACTTAATTTACCATAAAATGGATTTGGAACTTAAACTTATTGGTATGTGGCACTTAATGAATCAGTGGATGGCATATTGATTTCAAGGAAAGAGAAATACTTGTAATAATTATAGTGGTGTGAGTGAGAGTCCCCTCCCCCAAAGATACATCCGTGTTCTAATTCCTGGAAACTATGAATGTTACCTTATTTGGGAAAAAGCTATTTGCCGATGTCATAAGGTTCAGGATTCTGAGATGAGAGATCATCCTAGATTATCAGTGTGGGTCCTAAATCCAATGACAAATATCCTTGTAAGAGAAAGGAAAAGGGATGCTTGAGACAGACACAGAGGAGAAAGTGATGATACAAGCAGAGACTGGGGTGGTGTGGCTAAAAGCCAAGACCACTAAGGAATGCTGGGCTGCTGGAAGGGGATTCTTTCCCAGAGACTCCGCCAGGGGTAGGGGTGGGGGTTGGCCCTGCTGACATGTAAATTGCAGATTTCTAGTCTCCAGAACTAAGGGAGAATAATTTTCTGAGTTTTTTTTTTTTGGTTTTGTTTTTGTTTTTCTATTTTAGGTCCCCACCTGCAGCATATGGAGGTTCCTGGGCTAGGGGTCAAATCAGAGTTACAGTTGCCGACCTATGCCACAGCAACGTGAGATCCAAGCCACCTTTGCGACCTACACCGCAGCTCGTGGCAACACCAGATCCTTAATCCACTGAACAAGACTAGGGATCAAACCTACATTCTCATGGATCCTAATTGGGTTTGTTAACCGCTGAGTCACAAAGGGAACTCCAATTTTCTGTAGTTTTAAGTCACCAAGACTGTGATAATTTGTTAGAGCCGTCTGGGGACACTAACACAACACTTTAAAACTAATCATTACAAATGAAATAGTAATGAGAATAAGAAAAATGCCTTTCAATTTACAAACCCCCTTTATATACATTATTTTGTTTTCATTATAAAATAGTGAGGTGTGCTATTATGGTCCCCATTTTATTGTTGAGCCTGAGATTCAAAGAAATAAAATCACTCTATTTTGTGCTTTTTAGGGCCACCCCTGTGGCATATGGAAGTTCCCAAGCTGGGGATTGAATCGGAGCTGCAGCTGCCAGCCTGCCCACAGCCACAGCAATGCCAGACCCGAGTCAAAACTGCAACGCCCGATTCTTAGCACACTGAGTCACTTAACCCATGCTGAGCCACACTGGGAACTCTAAAATCATTTTCTTAAGGTGTCAAACTTCTACCCCCAACTCTGTTTGTACTACTGACTTACATTCCCTCCCTTCCACACAGAGCTGAGGGCTTCAAATGGCATCCAAGTAGCTCATGCAGTCCTGGGCTGCGGAATAGCCTGTGGGAGGAGGGAAAGAAAGGAAGGATCCAAAAGGGAGCAAGATTAGGAGATTCTAGATAGGGATAAATATATTAGAGTGGCCCTTTTCAAATTTTATTGGATTTTATCTACTGATTATAATACTGAGAGGTTCCCAGGCCAGGGGTCCGATCGGAGCTGTAGCCGCCAGTCTACGCCACAGCCACAGTCACGTGGGATCCAAGCCGCATCTGCGACCTACACCACAGCTCATGGCAACGCCGGATCCTTAACAGACTGAGCAAAGCCAGGTTGGGTTCACTAACTGCTGAGCCACAACTGGAACTCCAAGATTTTTAAAAATTTTTTGAGTCTCTGTTTCCAGTCCATAAAATGTGAATCGTAATCACTAACTGATTTGGTTTAATGATTAAATGAAAGATGCATTTTTAAAAAACTTTGCTAACTGTGAAGACACTGCATATATGTTAGATATAGTTAGGCAAGTGAAATCAGAATGATGGTGCTCTGGTTTAGACCAGATGGCATAGTAATATCACCTGGGAAACTTTAAGACTTGTGGATGTCTAGAGATTCACTATTTTTTACAGATCATCTTAAATTATTCTTTTACATGCTCCAAGTTTTGAGATTCCCAGCTGGAGTGGGACAAGGTGAGCTCTGGGGTCAGGTTATTCTGTGCTTTCATTTTATAGAATAACTTTATAAGTTGCTATTTTATAAATTCTGTGATCTTGAGTAAGTTCCTTAACCTCTCCAAATCTCCGTTTCTTCAATTCTAAAATAGGTATAACAGGGGAGTTCCCATTGTGATGCAACAGAAACAAATCTGACTAGTAACTATGAGGTTGCAGATCCCTCCCTGGCCTCACTCAGTGGGTTAAGGATCCGGCATTGCTGTGAGCTATGGTGTAGGCCAAAGACATGGCTCGGATAGTGCATTGCTGTGGCTGTGGGGTAGGCTAGTGGCTGCAGCTCTGATTTAACCCCTACCCTGGGGACCTCCATATGCCATGGGTGAGGCCTTAAAAAGACTATATATATCTATATCTATATCTATCTATCTATCTATCTATCTATCTATATATATATGAATTTAAAGTATGTACAAATACGCTTAATATGTATAGTTGGTTCAACTTAGTCTGATTTCTGCCTTCCCTTTTCCATCAATAAAATCCATGGAAAACCAAAAAAGGAGGGAGTTACAATGAGCATATCACATGCATTTCCAAAGTTGCATTTTCTCAATTTGAAGTGAAATCATATGAAACTGTGGCTCTTGTGTTTTAAATGCAGACACCAAAAAAAGTAAACAGCATACAAAACTGCTTTTGTAGAAAACAAGTAGGTTCCTAGGGTTATAATAATTCACATTACTTATGAAACCAAGTGTTTCCTCATTAATCAATGTCTTAAGAAAGTGCCAAATGCTTTCTGTGCTTAGCAAGTCAGATTAGATTAGTCACAAGACAGCACTTTTATCCTCAAGAACTTTTATGGACATTGAATGTTATGTCACCTATAGTGACGAAATGTCACTCTGCTCACCAATAGTAGAGTTATTCAAAAATTGGTAACTAGATGGGGTGATAGTCACAGATAAGAACAGACATTTGAATAAAGTATGGACCTCAGTTAACTATAACATGTCAATATCTAGTTCATTAATGCAACAAATGAACCATACTGCAGTATTGCCATGTATTTGAAATATATAGACTGGTCATTCAGTTGACCAAAATATATTTTTCATTTATATTTGAACTTTATCCTCATAGCTGTCCAAACTCTTGGAATTTACTGAGAGAGAAAGCAATGGGAGCATATCTTGTTATAAGATTTGGTCTCTTGTCCTCAGTTCCTGAAAATTCTTCAGAGCCAAACAGGTGAAATGAATGTCTTGTCTTTTATAACAAATCCATTTCAACCACAACTGAGTTTTTGTTAATGAGATGACTTTTGGAAAGTACTTAAGAATGTGATCTAGTTGCCAGGGGGACCAACAAGAATTGTGGGGTGAAACTTTCAGTCCCACCCCCACCTTCCACTTCTGGGGAGGGGAGAGGGGCTGGAGGTTGAATTAATCATCCTTGGCCAGTGATCTAGTCAATCATGCCTAGGTAGTGAAGCCTTCTTGCAAACCAAAATGAGGGAGTTCAGAGAGCTTTTGGGCTGGGAAACCTGAATTCTTTCACATGCTGGGCCCCAAACTCCATGACAGAAGCTCCTTTGTTAGAGACCTAATTCTATGTATCTCTTCGTCTGGCTGTTGACTGATATCCTGATATCTTTTGTAATAAATGAGTAATCTAGCAAGTAAGTGGATTTCCTGAGTTCTGTAAGTCACTCTAGCAAATTGATGAAAACCTAAGATGGAATCTTGGGAACCTCTAACTTATAGCCATCAGTCAGAAGTGCAGGTAACAACCTACACTTGTGATTGGCATCCAGAGTTGGAAAGGGTTTTTGGAACAACCTTTCATTTGTAGCTGGTCAGTTGGAAGCACAGATAACAACCTGGGTTTGTGGTGAGTGTCTGAAGTAGAGGGTGGTCTTATGGGAGTAAGTGCTTTACCTATAGAATCTCTGAGTAGATAGTGTCAGAATTGAGTTGCATTATAGGACAACTAGACGGTTTTGGGAGAATTGCTCCCCTCCCATTTTCACATTGTTATTGAGTGGGCAGAGCTCAAATACATACTAAAGTGAACATATTAATGATGGAGAAAATGCATATGATGTATATGAGAACTCTCTGTACTATTTTAAAATTTTTGTCTTTTTTTTTTTTTTTTTAGGGCCACATGCATAGCATATAGAGGTTCCCAGGCTAAGGGTCAAATCAGAGCTGCAGTTGCTGGTGCACACCACAGCCACAGCAACACCAGATCTGAGCCACGTCTGGAACCTACACCACTGCATCAGCAACACTGGATCTTTAACCCACTGAGTGAGTCCAGGGATCGAACCCATACCCTTATGGATACTAGTTGGGTTCTTAACCCACTGAGCCACAATGGGAACTCTTTTAACAATTTTTCTGTTTTTCTAAAACTGTTCTAAAAATAAAATGTGTTAAAAAATGCAGAAAAGGCTATGTTATTTGTTCATTCTTGGAGTAAGCAGAAATTGATTGACAATGAAATACACCACAATAACAAATTAAAGAATAAAAATCATATAATCATCTCAATAGATGCAAAAAAAGCTTTTGACAAAAGTAAAATATCCATTTTAGATAAAATAAAAACTCTCAACAAAGTGGGTATAGAGAGATCAAAGGCCAACATAATAAAACACATATACAACAAACTGACAGTCAACATTATACTCAGGAGTGAAAAGCTGTAAGCATTTCCTCTAGGATCAGGAACAAGACAAGGATGCCCACTCTCACTACTTTCATTCAATATAGTATTCAAAGACCTACCTGCAACAGTCAGAAAAGAAAAATAAAATGAAGTAATATTGGGAAGGAAGAACCGTTATTGTTTACAGATGACATGATACTATATAGAAAATCCTAAAGATGCCACCAAAAAACTATTTGAACTAATAAATGGATTCAGTAAACTTGTAGCATATCAAATTAATGTACAAAAATCAGTTGTGTTTCTATACACTAATAATAAACTACCAGAAAGAGAAATTAAGAAAAACCATACCATCTATAATCATATCAAAAAAGAATAAAATACTTAGGAATAAATTTAACCAAGGAGGTAAAAGACTTGTACTCATACAACTATAAGACATTGGTGAAATAAATTGAAGATGATATAAACAAATGAAAAGATATATGGTGTTTGTGGATTGGAAGAATTAATATTCTTAAAGTAGGTGTTCGTGGATTGAAATAATTAATATTGTTAAAGTGACCACACTGCCCAAAGCAATCTATAGATTCAGCCATAAAAGTTGTGATTTGTCATTTGTGACAACATAGATGGATCTAGAGTCTTATGCTAAGTGAAATATGTCAGACAGAGAAAGACACATACTAAGTGGTCTCATATGTGGAATCTAAAAAACAAAACAAATGCACAAATCAAAATGAAAACAGACTCATAGATACAGAGAACAAAGACATGGCTGGGTTGCCAGAATGGAGAAGATAGGAATGTGGACAAAATAGTATTGGGGACTAAGAGGTACAAGCCTCCAGTCATATAACAAATAAGTCATGGGGATGTAATATACAGGATAAGGAATATGATCTATTATACTGTAATAACTTTGTATGGGGGCAGATGGTTACTGGTTTTATGGTGGTCATTTCATAATGTATGCAACTGTCAAATCATTATGCAGTACACCTGAAACTAACATAATATTATATATCAACTGTATTTCAATAAAAAATAATTGATTGAGCACCTACTCTGTACCAGATACCTTGACAGGTATTGAGGGTAGAAAAATACATAAATACATTAGATAGGAAGGAAGAGAGGGAGGAAGGGAGGACACTATCATTAATATAATATTTTCTATTTCCTGAGAATTTGCTTTTCAGGATGTTAAAATCTGGCAGGAGGGTACAAACATAAATAATTAAAATACAACAATTAATATAAGTAGAAAAAACATTTTTTTAAGGAGAGGGTTTTTAAAATTTTAGTAATGAGATCTTTATAAGCAAGAAGTTAAAAGCATTAAAGAAAAGATTAAAATACATAGCTATATACAAAAATTTCAGGAAAACAAAGTTTATAAACAACAAAAAAGGACAAATATGACAATTAGATGCTCCTAGGTTGGAATAATTAATTTTGTAAAGATGGCCATACTACCCAAAGCAATCTGCAGATTCATTGCAATCCTTATCAAATTACCCAAGACATTTTTCACAGAGATACAACAAACAATCCAAAATTTATATGGAACCATAAAAGGTCCAGAACTGCCAAAACAATCCTAAGGAACAAAAACCAAGCAGGAGGTATAACTCTCCCAGACTTCGGGCAATGTTATAAAGCCACAGTAATAAAGACAGTGTGGTACTGGTACCAAAACATACTTAAAGACCAATGGAACAGAAGAGAGAACCCAGAAATAAACCCAGACACCTACGGTCAATTAATATTTGACAAAGGAGGCAAGAATATAAAATGGGAAAAAGACGGTCTCTTCAGCAAGTGGTGCTGGGAAAACTGGACAGCTGCATGTAAATCAATGAAACTGGAACACACCCTCACACCATGCACAAAAATAAACTCAAAATGGCTTAAAGACTTAAATGTAAGATGGACAGCATGAAACTCCTAGAAGAGAACATAGGCAAAACATTCTCTGATATTACCATACAAATGTTTTCTTAGGTCAGTCTCCCAAGTCAACAGAAATAAAATAAAAAATAAGTCAATGGGATCTAATTAACTGATAAGTTTTTGCACAGCAAAGGAAACCATAAAAAAAAAAGACAACTTACAGGATGGGAGAAAATAGTTTCAAATAATACAACTGACAAGGGCTTAATCTCTAAAATATACAAACAACTTACACAGCTCAACAGCAAAAAAACCAACAACCCAATGGAAAAATGGGCAAAAAACCTGAATAAACATTTCTCCAAGGAAGATGTACAGATGACCAACAAGCACATGAAAAAATGTTCAACATCACTGATTATTAGAGAAATGTAAATAAAAACTACTATGAGGTACCACCTCAAACCTGTCAGAATGCCCATTATAAACAAGTCATCATAACAAATCCTGGAAAGGGTGTGGCGAAAAGGGAATCCTCCTACCCTACTGGTGGGGATAAATTGGTACAACCACTATGGAAAACACTACAGAGGTACCTCAGAAAACTAAACATAGATCCACCCATATGACACAGCAATCCCATTCTTGGGCATATATCCAGACAAAACTTTCACTGAAAAAGATACATGCATGCATATGTTCATTGCAGCACCATTTACAATAGCCAAGACATGGAAACATCTTAAATGTCCAGCGACAGATGAATGGATTAAGAAGATGTAGTATATATACATGATGGATTACTACTCAGCCATGAAAAAGAACAAAATAATGCCATTTGCAGCAACATGGACCGAACTAGAGAAGTAAGTTCTGTCTCATACTAAATGAAGTAAGCCAGACAGAGAAAGATAAATATCATGTGATATAACTTATATCTGGATTCTAATATATGGCACAAATAAAGCTTTCCACAGAAAAGAAACTCATGGACTTGGAGAACAGACTTCTGGTTGCCAGGGTGGAGGAGGAGGGAGTGGGATGGACTGAGAGTCTGGAGTTAATAGAAGCAGACTGTTGCACTTGGGGTGGATAGGCAATGTGATCCTGCTGTATAGCACTGGGAACTATATCTAGTCACTTGTGATGGAACATGATAGAGGATAATGAGAGAAAAAGAATATATATATATATATATGTATGTATGTGTGTGTGTGAGACTGGGTCACTTTTCTGTACAGTAGAAAATTGACAGAACACTGTAAACCAGCTATAATGGAAAAATATAAATCATTAAAAAACAAATATGACAATGAGAAAGAATTTATTAGTCACTACAGCAAAAGGACAATTTCCTTAGCATAGAATGAATTTTAAGAAATCATTAGAACAAAGACCAAAAACCAGATAGAAATATGGCAAAACATGTAAATAAGGGATTGCCAGTGGATTTCTCATGGTGAAAGATACATCAGTGGTTTTCTTTTCTTTTGTTTTTTTTGGCCATGCTCACAGTAGCAGCCCAAGGCACAGTAGTGACTATGCCAAATCCTTAACCAGCTGAACTACCAGGGAACTTTCCAATGGTTTTCATATGTTTAAAAATAGATATAAGTTCACAATAAAGAAATGCCCATGAAATAATGAAGTACTACTTTAAAAAGCCTATCAGACTACCCAAACCAAATATTTGATGATATTATGAGATGGTAAGGATGCATAAAAATAGACACCTTACATTTTTTTTCAGTGGAAATGTAAAATGCCTGCTCTGGATGATAATTTAGTGATATCATAGTGGAAGCTGTTGGCTCTCTGCTTCTCTGTTTCAATGTATGCCCATCTGATTTCTGAATGCCATAATCCCCTGCTGAAATGGGCTGGGATAGGGATAAAGAGCATGCATTAGAGAATCCAGAAATAAACCCTGACACCTATGGTCAATTAATCTTTGACAAGGGAGGCAAGAACATAAAATGGGAAAAAGAAAGTCTATTCAGCAAGCATTGCTGGGAAACCTGGACAGCTGCATGCAAAGCAATGAAACTAGAACACACCCTCACACCATGCACAAAAATAAACTCAAAATGGCTGAAAGACTTCAATATACGACAGGACACCATCAAACTCCTAGAAGAAAACGTAGGCAAAACACTCTCTGACATCAACATCATGAATATTTTCTCAGGTCAGTCTCCCAAAGCAATAGAAATTAGAGCAAAAATAAACCCATGGGACCTCATCAAACTGAAAAGCTTTTGCACAGCAAAGGAAACCCAAAAGAAAACAAAAAGACAACTTACAGAATGGGAGAAAATAGTTTCAAATGATGCAACTGACAAGGGCTTAATTTCTAGAATATACAAGCAACTTATACAACTCAACAGCAAAAAAGCCAATCAATCAATGGAAAAATGGGCAAAAGACCTGAATAGACATTTCTCCAAAGAAGATATACAGATGGCCAACAAACACATGAAAAAATGCTCACCATTGCTGATTATAAGAGAAATGCAAATCAAAACTACCATGAGATATCACCTCACACCAGTCAGAATGGCCATCATTAATAAGTCCACAAATAACAAGTGCTGGAGGGGCTGTGGAGAAAAGGGAACCCTCCTGCACTGTTGGTGGGAATGTCAACTGGTACAGCCACTATGGAGAACACTTTGGAGATACCTTAGAAATCTATACATACAACTTCCATATGACCTCGCAATCCCACTCTTGGGCATCTATCCGGACAAAACTCTACTTAAAAGAGACACGTGCACCCGCATGTTCATTGCAGCCCTATTCACAATAGCCAGGACATGGAAACAACCTAAATGTCCATCAACAGATGATTGGATTCGGAAGAGGTAGTATATATACACAATGGAATACTACTCAGCCATGAAAAGAATGCCATAATGCCATTTGCAGCAACATGGATGGAACTAGAGAATCTCATACTGAGTGAAATGAGCCAGAAAGACAAAGATAAATACCATATGATATCACTTATAACTGGAATCTAATATCCAGCACAAATGAACATCTCCTCAGAAAAGAAAATCATGGACTTGGAGAAGAGACTTGTGGCTGCCTAATGGGAGGGGGGAGGGAGTGGGAGGGATCGGGAGCTTGGGCTTATCAGACACAACTTAGAATAGATTTACAAGGAGATCCTGCTGAATAGCATTGAGAACTTTGTCTAGATACTCATGTTGCAACAGAAGAAAGGATGGGGGAAAAATGTAATTGTAATGTATACATGTAAGGATAACCTGACCCCCTTGCTGTACAGTGGGAAAATAAAAAAAATTATAAAAAAAAGCATGCATTGCCTTGTGCAATATTTGTAGATTATAAGATAAGGGGATAATGGGAATTGTAAGGACAGTGAAGTTGGCTGGCTGCAGTTAGTGTCATAGTTATGCCGAGGGAAAAAATGAGAGGCTCGAATATCGGTCAGGACACAATATGAAAGTCAGAAGTCTTCAAAGAACTGTTTAACATTTAGAAAACAGCTCATAGTTTGCTATTGGACTTGGTAGAAACTGAGCCTGATTATAGGACATCCAAGTGTTTGACTACAGTCAATGATTGTCAGATCCTCCAAGTCATTAGGTTGGGCAGGCACAGCAGTAACCCATCATACAACGAGTACACTTAGGATCAGGCAGGAACATGTCCAGAGGGAACAACTAAACTACATGCACTGGCAGTCCAGCCCCCATACTACTTAACTTGTTGAATCAATGGTTCTCCGTGATGTCACACCTATGACTTCACAGAGAGTCCCTACAACCAGTTGTCAGAGGACAATTAAAGCCAGGTCTGATTCATAGTGGAGTTGGCTCAATATGTCATGTGAGCTGAAAAGAGACCACATATGCACCACAGCTCCTCTCAAGGGTGGTCATGAAAGACAGTTGTGAGGGAAAATTCTCACTACCGTGGGCAGAACTTCTGGCAGTACAGAGATGCATGAACTTGTGTAAATGGTCAGAGACAGGCAGCTTCAGCTGCAGTGGATGCTGTTGATACCCTGACCATATCTCTCCCTTACCCTTCAGTTCATGCTGGTCAGGCTTCCAGCTGTCAGCACCCTCATTTCTTTCCTTCTTTGGCCAATAAAACCCAACTTGCCTGCCTGGGGAAAAGGCCAGAAATGTCAGGGCATTAATACTTTTCAGGCAGTGGAATGCAGGGAAGCAAGGTGGCAGGTGCCCCTGAGTGGAGAAGAATTGAGGGGGCGGTTTGTTTTTTGGCCATGCCCAAAGCATGTGGAATTTCCCAGGCCAGGAATCGAACCTGTGCCACAGCAGCTCACCTTAACCCACTGAGCCACATGGGAAGTAGATAGATTACTATTAAAATTGTAAACACGCATGCCCTCTGCTGCAGGAATTCCACTTCCAGGAATTTATACAAAAGATATACTCACACAAGTACCCAAAGACATGTGATTTTTTTTTCTATTAATAGCAGTAAACATCATTGAGTGCTTACCATATACTAGACATTAAAGTTCTTTCCATTTGTAGTAACTCAATTCTTAGGAAAAACTCCATGAAATTACTATTAAATTCCCATTTTACGTAGGAGGAAATTGGAGCATACAGAGGTTAAGTAAATTGATTAAAATTGTAAGAGCTATTAGTAGAGAGCCAGGGTTCAAAGCCAGGAACTCTGACTTCAAGGATAAAATCCTTGTATCCACTTGGTTTCTTTCTTTCTTTTTTCTTTTTCTTTTCTTTTCTTTTTTTTTGTCTTCTTGCCTTTTCTAGCGCTGCTTCTGCGGCATATGGAGGTTCCCAGGCTAAGGGTCTAATCAGAGCTGTAGCCATCAGCCTACACCACAGCCACAGCAACACAGGATCTGAGCCAAGTCTGCACCCTACACCACGGCTCGCGGCAATACTGGATTCTTAACCCACTGAGCAAGGCCAGGGATCGAACCCACAACCTCATGGTTCCTAGTCAGATTCGTTAACCACTGAGCCATGAAGGGAACTCCTCCACTTGTTTTCTTTAAAAACATACAAGCAAAGAAACTTATTGAAGCATTATTGTAAGAGCTAGAAATAGTCCAAATGTTCATCATAAGACAATGGTTACAAAAAGTATGGTGGTATACCATATTGAAATATTTAGAGCTATTAAAAAGAACAAGGTTTTTTTGGGAAAGAAGTATAAGATATTGTCAAGAGAAGAAATCAGGACTCAGTGCTTCTCCAACAGGCTTCCAATCTTGCAAAACCCAGAGCTATGTGTACAGATATATGTTTCTGTGTGTGTTTACCATGGCGACAGTTGTTGCCGTAGGAGAGGCATGCATGTCAGGCATGAGAGGGAAACACACTTTACATTGTAAACCATTTTTTAAACTGTTTTATTTAACACAAGAATAGATTACTCTTTTAAAAAGCTATACTGAAAATATTGTATAATCAAGATATATATGATATATGTATAATACATGATAGATAGATAGATATGTAAATTGACATGGAGTCACAGAGGAAGGACCAATTCATTTTTCCTGGAGGGGCTCTCAGAAGGCCCCATAAAAGACCCTAGTGGATGGGTAAATGCAGAAGAGAATCACTCCTGGCAGAAGTGTATTTGAAGGTCCAGAAGTGTGAGAGTTCACAGGATGCAGGTTAACTGCATATAGTCTAATGTGTGAGTTGGCAGGAAATGAAGCTAGAAAGAGGTTGTGATCAGATGGTCTGTAGATATGTTAACTTACAAGTGAAATGAAATATTCAGGCTTATCGATACTTAAAGACACTTTTCTTGTAGGTTTAAGAAATATCTTTGAATGCCTTTAGGTGCCACATGGTGTATTACAAGGAGGAAAAGGGGATATAGCTCCAGTTAATGAAGTCTGCCTCTAAAGAGTATTAGTTTTCTTCATTCTCCCTTAATGCAGGGAGTTTGGTGAGGAAATGTATCCATGAGGAATCAGAGAAGTGAAGTGTGCACTTCACTTAACCAACCATGGGCTCAATGTCTCCATCTGGAAACACACACTATAGTAGAACAAACTTCATAGAATTAGTGGGAGGATCATTTGAGATAATTCATGCAAAGTAATTAGTATCTTGCCTGGCACTTTAGCAGGAACTCGACAATTGTGACCTACTATTACTGTCAATAAGTGCTAATAAATAGCAATTTCAAAATGAGCACAACTTTAATGAAATCGCAAGGAACTGAAAACAGTGAAGAGGAAAGTACTTCACTTGGAAACTGAAGGTCTGTAGTTTTAATCCAAAGGAATATCGCATGCTCAAAATGAACTCAGTTGCTTTGCTGCTGCCAAACCCTAAATGGCACTTGTGTTATGCCTAAAGCTGCATGGCTGATAGACGAGTCAGAGCTGTGGGATCTGTGAGCTCACCCCCAATGCCAGGTCCTCCTTTCCAACCAGTTACACCCAAAATGCTGAATGATGGATGCAAGTGTTTGACACTTTAAATGAATGTCTTAAAGAATCAGAACATTCATTTTTCCCAGGGAAATGTGAAGATCTGAAAACCATTAGACCTAATTTTTAAAAAATAAACACTTTAACCTTCCCTTCTGCTGAGAATGCTTACAAAGAGGTGATATTTATAAAACAGAAGAAACAAATCAAACAAACTCTGGTTTTTGAAAAATGTCATAAACTGTATACTGGCAGTAGATTTTTAATTAGCTATTACAAAAGCCACCAAAACAAGGCTGTCAAAGGTGTAAAATTTGTAATTCTAGATTGAAACTTAAATGTGCTTAACCTGAAAAAAAATATCAGGCTGTTATAACCTCAGAGAAACAAACAAGCTAGATTAGGGACACTCGTATCTAATTTTTACTGACTCACTGTGCTCCTTGTTTAATACCCATTTTCTGGCTCTTCTCATTTTCACCCATAAATTTCCCCCTCCATAATTTCAGTGACAATTCTTGTTTTCCAAATCAAAAATTAAAGCACATGTTTTGATAACATCAAATACTCTTATGGGACCAAGGGAAAACTTTATCTTAAAAAGTGTTTTCTGGAGTTCCCTTGTGGTGCAGCAGAAACGAATCCAACTAGTAACCATGATGGTTGCGGATTCGATCCCTGGCCTTGCTCAGTGGGTTAAGGACTCAGCGTTGCTGTGAGCTGTGGTGTAGGTCCCAGACACGGCTCGGATCCCACGTTGCAGTGGCTGTGGCAAAGGCCGGCAGCTACAGCTCCAAATGGACCCCTAGCCTGGGAACCTCCATATGTCATGGGTGCAGCCCTAAAAAGCAAAAAAAAAAAAAAAAAAAAGTGTTTTCTCCTTACGTTCTGGAAATCTGGTAGTTCCCATGTGATTGTTATAGATATATCTTTTCTTTTTTCCTAATCTTCTCTCCTTTAAAATGATTCATATTAACTTTTGGATTTAAAGTACTTGGAAAGGTATGTGAAAAAAGGGGAAAAAATAAACTGAGAGAATACCAAGACAAACAAACAAAAATGTAGAATGGCAGAAACAGACCACACTTCAAGAGAAGGGGAAAAAGGAGGAGAGAATCCTGTATGATGACGATTTTAGCGCATTTTATCCAAAGTTCAAAACGAAGTTAGATTAAATGAAACTCTGTGAAACTCAGAGGGAAAATAGTTTTATAGCTTAAATGGAAATAAAAATTTTATTTTTTGGTTTTTCCAGTCCACCTTGAATAAAAGGGCCCCAGATGAATAATGTTTATAGTTATTATTTACTTTCAGCAGATTGCCTTCATCTTCCATTAATACATCTTCAGGAAGGAAAAAAAAAAAAAAACCCTACCTTTTGTGGCAGAGCTATAAAATTTAGAACTTTCATGATCATAATTATTCACAATCATGAGGAGAAAAGAAAATCATTTCTCAGAAAACAGATGATGATAACATCAAACATTTCTCTAATGTTTCATTGAGATCTAAACACATTACACAAGCTTAAAGAAATATTGGTGGATGGATGGCCATAGATCAAAGAACTTGAAGTTTCAGTGACTTTGGGCATTCTTGAGAAGAAAACATAATCACAAGATGCTACAAAATCATAGGTAATTGTCACGTCTTCTCAACATCCACACAGCTTTGAACTCTGATTATTCCTTTCTTCCTCCATATAGCACTTAGCTCTTTCTATCTTGTAACCACCGCAACAAAAAAGAATCATTCCACTCTAGCACCTTTACAAACTGTAACCTAATCAATAGCCTATTTATTGTATTGGTTCAGGTGAAATTCCATATAAGATGTTTACATTTTGCAGGGTAGAGACTTCCAGGCTTTTTATTTCTTAGTAATGGTAATTGAGTTTTAGCTGGGTACATGATAACACAGTTAAAAGACTAAATCTCCTGGCCTCCCTTGATAAATTGTGGTAACAAAGCACAGTCCAATGGGATGTTAGAAGTTATGTGTTCAAAGCTCAGGGTATCCCCTTAAAAGAAAGGATTGGCCTTCCACTTCCTTTCTCTCTTCCCCACTGGCTATCATGTGGCTATAAGGGAATGAGCTGGAACAGCTAAACCACAAGATGGAAATTGCATGTAGAGAATTTCACAAGAAGAGGTTGAGACCTCAATACCATAGAGCCATGTAAGTTACACTCAACCTGCTGCATGAGAGAGAAGTCTTCCATTCTTTGTCTTTTGTTTTTATTTTCTGTTTTATGGTTGCATTGATGTATAATAAACATAAAATAAATTGCACAGGAGTTCCTGTCGTGGCTCAGCAGTAATGAATCTGACTAGTATCCATGAGGATGCAGGTTCGATCCCTGGCCTCGCTCAGTGGGTTAAGGATTCTGCATTGCCGTGAGCTGTGGTGCAGGTCACAGATGCAGCTCGCATCTGATGTTGCTATGACTGTGGCTTAGGCCAGCAGTTATAGTTCCAATTCCAACGCCTAGCCTGGGAACCTCCACATGCTGCTGGTGCAGCGCTAAAAAGACAGAAAATAAATAAATAAATTGCACACATTTATGTATAAGATCTGATAACTGGGCATATGTGTATACCCATGAAACCATACAATCAGGAAATAGAACATAACGCTTCCTCCACAAAAGTTTCCTTTTGCCTTTTTGTAGCACATCCCCTCGTGACCTCCACCATCCCCAATCAACCAGTAATTTGTTTTCTGTCATTATAGATTGCATTTTCTAGAATTTTATACATATATTATTATGGGCTATGCACCTTTTGTCTGGCTCTTTCACTTATAATTATTTTGAGACTTATCCATGCTTTTGCATATATCAATAGTTTCTTTTTATTAGCAGTTATTCTGCCGTATGGATGTGCCAAAATTTGCTTATTCATTATGGACTTTTGAGTTGTTTCCAGTTTAGTTTGGGGCTATTACAAACAAAGTTGCTATGAATGTTTATGTACAAGTCTTTGGGTCAAGACATGCTTTTATTCCTCTTGAATAAATAACTAGAAATAGAATAGCTGATCATAAGCTGGATGTTATGCTTAAGATTTTAAGACACTGCCTGTTTTCCAAAGCAGTTGTCCTAATTTTCATCTCCATGAGTAGTGAAGGATAAAGTTCTAGTTGCTCCACCTCCTCAGCAACATGTGGTATGATTAGTCTTTATTTTAGCCATTCTAGTGGGAGTGTAATTTTCATTTCCCTAATGACTAATCATGTTTTGGATCCTTTTGGGTGTTTATTTTACATTCCTATAACATTTTAGGTGAAGTGTTTTTTCAAAATTTTTGCCTATTGTTTATGAAAATTTTAGTCTTCTTCTTGAATTGTAAGAGATTTTGGTACATTATAGATTCAAATACTTCATCAGATATATGTTCACATATCTTTTCCCTCATGCTGTGACTAAAAAAGGTATTAGTCTTGATGGGGTGCAGTTTGAGCATTTAAAAATTTTAACAGCATGTACTTTTTGTCATCCTATTTTTAAAAAAAACCTTTGCCAAAACCCACGGTGACCAAGATCTTATGCTACGATATCTCCTAAAGTTTCATAGTTTTAACTCTTAAATACTTGTCTATGATCCTTTTGGAGTTATTATTATTGGAGTAATTATTATATCTGGTATGAAGAAAAAGTAGAAAGTTTTCATTTATTTTTGTTTTATTTTGTTTTGCCAATGGCTATTTAATTTTTCCAGCATCATTGCTGAAAAGATTATTTACCATTGAATTACTTTGGCATCTTTGTAAAAATTAATTTCTTGTATATATGTAGGACTACTTCTGAATTCCTATTCTGTTCCATTTATCTATATGTTTATCTTTATGTCAATATTGTACCCTAACTACTTCAGCTTTATAATAAATTTTGAAATTAGATAGTATAAATCCTCCAATTTTGCTTTTTTTTTTTTTGCCATTTCTTGGGCTGCTCCCACAGCATATGGAGCTTCCCAGGCTAGGGGTCAAATCAGAGCTGTAGCCACCGGCCTACGCCAGAGCCACAGCAACACAGGATACAAGCTGCGCCTGCAACCTACACCACAGCCCACAGCAACGCCGGATCCTTAACCCACTGAGCAAGGCCAGGGATCGAATCCACAACCTCATGGTTCATAGTTGGATTCGTTAACCACTGAGCCACAACAGGAACTCCAATTTTGCTTCTTTTTAAAAGTTGTTCTAGCTACTATTGAGATTTTTTCCATAAATTTTGTTATCAGCTTATCATTTCATAGAAAATACTTGCTGAGATTTTGATTGATATTGCCTAAATCTATAAGTAAATTTGGAAAGGACTGCCATCTTAACAATATAAAGTATGCCATTTGGTGAACACAATGTATATCTCTATTTATTAGTGTCTTTAATTTCTCTTAACAGTGTTTTAAAGTTGCCAGTGTACAGTTTTGTGCATATTTTATCAACTTTATTCCTATTTCACATTTTGATGTTAAGTTGCATTGTATTTTAACTTCCAGTTTTGATTGTTCATTGCTAATATACAGAAATATTATTTATTTTCATAATTCAACACTGTATCCTATAACCTTGCTAAATTCATTGGTTAGTTTCAACAGTTTATTGAGAATTCTTTAGGATTTTCTACATAGATGATGAAGTCATCTGAAAATAAAGGAAATTGTATTTCTTTATTTCTGATCCATATTCCTTTTATTTCTCATTCTTGAACTATTTCCCCGGCTGGGTCTCCAGTACAATGTGAAATACAGATGTCTTTGTCTTTTTCTCTCTCTTAGGAGGAAAGAATTCAGTTTTTAAATACTAAGTATGATATTAAGCTACAGAATTTCATTGATGCCATTTATCAGCTTAAAGAAGTCCCCTTTAACTTCTAGTTTTCTAAGAGATTTAATTGGGAGTGAATGTTGGATTTTTTCAGATGCTTTTTTTGTCTGTATTGAGATAATCATACAGTTGTTCTTCTTTAGCCTATTGATATTATGAATTATATTGATGAATTTTTGAATGTTAAGTCACATTGTTTTTCTAGGACAACTATACTTAGTGATGATGTGTTATGCATTTTTATGTCATTGCATTTGATTGACTAACACCTGTAAAATAATTTCTGTGTTCATGAGACATGTTGGACAAGAGTTTGTTTTCTTGTAATGTTTCTTTCTTGTTTTGGTCTCAGAATAATGCCAGATTCGTAGAATGAATTGGGTCTTCAATATTTTGCTTAATCACTGCTAGTTTGGCCTTTGTTACAGCTGATGTGCTTGTATTTTACTTAATATTATGTGTGTGTGGAAATAGATGTAGATGAATGTGGCTATAAATAAAAAGAAGAGAGAACAGCACATACTTTTAAGAATGAATTGTACTTACTGAATATTTGGATTTAATGGAAGCCATTGTGCCTCCATTATCTGCAGATTAGAATTAATAATATTATCTATGTCATAGAATTGCTAGGATTTGTTTGTAATAACATGTACAAGTCATTTGGAATGTCGCTGGAACACAGTTCAATCTCAGTAAATGGTAGCCATTTTTCTTTTTATTATTAATCTTATTTTTGTCATTATGGACATCATTATAACCACTAGTTTTATAATGTCCATTATTTAATGATGAAGAATGTGGGCATATCAGAAACAAATATAGTTGTTTGCTATTAGAAAACATCACTTCTCTGGCTCTGTGCTGTTCTCATAAACTTGCCACAGGACTGCCAAGGCTGGCATTTGGCAAGGGAGCAGTGGGATCACCTCTTTCATGTGATCTGTGGATCCTCTGATAAAAATTAGCTGCTCAACTGAGGTGCCATACTTAGAGAACCAATCATCTTCTGCCTCAACTGAGACCATTGCTAAGTGTATTAATATTTTGGGTAGTAGATTCAGAAGCATTAATTAACTAGAATGCTTTATCTCAAGTAGAAGGGACTCAAGGGAGATGAGAGCCATTGCTCTGAAGAACAAAGAGAGGAAATGGTCACAGCTGACAATGAATATAGATCCAGTAGAATAAACACTGGTTTTAATATTAGGGCACCTGAGTTTAAAGCTCAGTTTTGATGTTAACTAGCCATGTTCAATCTTTCAGTTATATAAAGTATTTATTGAGCCTCTGGTGTATGCGAGAAACCTATGCACAAGTCACAGTGGTGAGCAGGGCAGATATGGTCTCTGAGATTTATTGACCAACGTTTTAACCTCCTTGGAACCTCTGTTTACTCTGCCTACTTCACAAGCTAGCATAGGAAGCATTTACATAAAAGCACGTTGTAATCTGCCTTACTAGAGAAAGTCACAGAATTGTGCAGATGATTCTCTTGGGAATGTAAACTTCAATCTCAGATTTTCTTCTTTTTTTTTTTTTTTTTTTTTTTTTGCCACTCCCATGGCATGTGGAAGTTCCGGAGCCAAGGATGGAACACACGACAGAGCAACAACCTGAACCACAGCAGTGGCAGTGGCAGATCCTTAACTTGCAGAGGTACCAAGGAATTCCAACCTCAGATTTTTGAATTGTCACTTTCTGTTACAATCTACGTTCCTGCCCTGGGCTATGAACTCTAAGAAGAGAAATTATCTTGTACATTTTTGTGTTCTGGTATGCGATCACTTCTATGTGCCTGTTGAATAAAGAAGTTAATGAGCAAATGAATGAACAGAGAGTTTGGAAAGGAAGTATACTTGTTCAGAATTATAAAAGCCTTAAAAGAGATGATTATTTTCATAAAACAACTGAGAAGGAAGTGGTGAGGATAAAAATATAGTGTACTGGTTGAGACCACAGAATGTGGGGTGAGATTGTATTAGTGCAGATAGTTTGGAGAGCCTATTTTCTGTCAATTTGTTAATCTCTGCAAGTCAGAACAAGGGGAGTTCCCATCTTGGCTCAGAGGTTAACGAATCTGACTAGCATCCATGAGGACGAGGGTTAGATCCCTGGTTTCGCTCAGTGGGTTAAAGATCGGGCGTTGCCCTGAGCTGTGGTGTAGGTCGCAGATGCGGCTCGGATTCTGCATTGCTGTGGCTGTGGTATAGCCTGGCAGCTGCAGCACTGATTGGACTCCTAACCTGAGAACCTACATATGCCGTGGGTGAGGCCCTAGGAAGACTAAATAAATAAATTAATAAACAAAGTCAGAACAAGCTTAACAGTTATTAAGTTTCCAAATGTATTAGCAGTAATTAAGAGCCTTTAATATAATTGTTCCTCTGGCCAATTTCTGTCAAAATTAAAAGCCAATCTGTTTTGGAAGCTATTCACTTTACTTACAAACAAAAATTTATGTTTTCTCTAGAACATCTTGAGTACTTTGATTTTGCAATTATAATTCTGTATTTAAATTACAAGAATTAGAGGTTAGAAGACTCAGGTTTAAGACCTGGCCATACTTAAACTCTTGGCATAGTTTAGGCAAGTCCATGCAAAACTCTGGGGCTCTCTCTCCTCATCAAGAACAGGAAAACATTAGAACAAACCATCCTGTGGCTTCTGATAGCACTAGAAAGCTGATTCTATGGATGGGTTTTGAACATGAAAAAGTAGGCTTCCAGTTTGTGATACACTTCTTATTGATGTTCCAGAAGCAAATGATGAGAGCTCATATTTAGGTAGACCTCCCACTAACCAGATACATGAGATACAAAGGCCCAAGCAAAATTAAGCAAAGAATTAAAAAAAAATTTGCAAATATATTTAAGCCTAAAATATCCATATGGATGCAACAGGCATGGTTTCTTAGACACTCATTCAGAGGTACTAAGAGAGATCCTTAACCCACTGGTTTTCAGTAAGAAATATAATCACAAAAGGCATTGAACAAGACACCGTGTCCTGGGCTCATCTGGAAAGACGCTGCATTCTGTTCAGGCAGGCCCTCTGCAAAGCATGGCTTCTACATCATTCTTCCCATTCCCTCACTCCCACCAGAGCCAGAGAAATTTATTTCTCTGATATTTGAACCACAGCCTCACCTCTGCTCTACAATTAGCCTGCAAGGGAACTAACTCAAACCAAAGAGACCCTGAATTCTGAAACGGTGAAAAAGGAGGAATTTTGCCAGTTCTTCCCTTTCTTAAAAGGAAATTTCACTGGTCTGTACATTTAAGTAATGGTCTAATGGATCTTACAATGAAGAGTCTGTTCCTTGATTTTTGTTCTAATTCTCGGAACCCAGCACAAAATAACTTTTGCTTCCAGTAATCTGAGAGGAGCTGAGAAATCTGTGAACACAGCTGGCCAGTAAACACAGAGAGTGGAAATCATATCGTCCAGAGCATATTTACCTAGGTAGAGAGCATTTATATTTTAAGCACCTGTCTGGTGTGTCTTTACGTACTTTGTACATATTCAAGTGGCTATATATCATTTCAACTAAGGCAGGAAAATTTTCAGCCACCATATCATTCACAGGGACTAAACTTTCGGCTGTTTAATAGGCATTTAAAGTGTTTGCTTCTATTGAAGAAAAATGCCTTTATTTTTCATTTTGAGTTCTACCATATCTGGGGTTTAAAAGAAGATAGACATTGGATATGGCTATTGCCTCCTGCAGCTGCATTTAATGGAAATACTGTTATATAGTCTGTGCAGTAGAGAGAAAAATAATTAGAAACCAGGGAAAGTTCCATTTACAGTGTCCAAGTCTCTCTTAAGAAAAAGAATCATAGAGGATTACAGTGAACACCCAATGATCACAGGCTCAAAGTCATCCTTAAACCTCTCACCAAAATTTTACATCTCACCAGCTTAAGGTGGTAGATGTGTCTTCATGAATGAGGAAGGAGCTGTAGGTCTTACTGAGGCAGGGCTGGCTCACAGGGACCTTGCCCTGTGCAGAGGCTCTATTGATTACTGAAAATTCTGGGGTTAAGAGTCAGGGTCCTGAATAATCCTGACAATTGTGTTAATTTCTCCGTTGTTTGTAGAAATTACCATGAGTTTTTCAAAAGAATATGAATGACAAGGCAAAGTGAATGTTCAGGAAACAGAAGAGTCTCTGGAGAAACTTTGGAGGTTGAGGATGAGTTTTCTCCCCCAAACCAAGTTCATCATCTATGCCTTTCCCGTCACTTGCTTAACCTCATGTTTTGAATGACAATCACCTCAATAGGCTGGCGAACATGGAGGACTGTCAGATTTCTACCCCTTTTGTGATTTAGCTGCTCAGGACTCCATTTCAGAGTCTCACTGTGACTGGGCAGGGCTTCAAGATGATTTTGACTAGGCTTTCACTTTCTTAGGGTTCTGCATGCTAAAAGAAACCTTAGAAACCAAATGGAGCCAAGGTGTTAATGATTAATTTTGGTTGACTTGGTTTCTCCCCCAGATTATGTTTGCCTGTGGACATATGGTATCCATGTCCACAGCCCAAAGTATAAGTAATATGGACATTTTTTTTTCTTTTTAGGGCCACACCTGTGGCATATGGAAGTTCCCAGGCTAGGTGTCGAATCAGAGCTGCACCCAATGGCCTACACCACAGCCACAGCAATGCAGGATCCAAGAAACATCTGCAAACTGCACCTCAGCTCATAGTAATGCCAGATCCTTAACCCACTGAGTGACGTCAGAGACTTAACCCACATCCTATGCTTATTAGCCGGGTTATTAACCTGCTGAGCCACAACGGGAACTCAGGGAATTTTAGATATAGATACAAAGCCAGGGATTGAAATTGTTCTTGGTTAAGAAAGACTTTTTCAACAACCCTAGCCAAGAGGGGAAGACATTTATATATGAGCAAATAATTATATAGGAACAGGAAAAAATGCTGCTTCTGTCTTAATAAACACATAAATTTAGTTTCCTCATAGATTAAAAAATAGGGATAATACCACCATTTCATTTAGTTATTTTAAGAATTAAATGAGGAGTTCCCATCGTGGCTCAGTGGTTAATGAACCCAACCAATATCCATGAGGATGTGGGTTCAATCCCTGGCCTTGCTCAATGGGTTAAGGATCCGGCATTGCTGGGAGCTGTGGTGCAGGTCACAGATGAGGCTCAGGTCCCGCATTGCTGTGGCTGTGATATAGGCCAGCAGCTGTAGCTCCAATTCAACCCCTAGCCGGGGATCTTCCATATACCACAGCTGCAGCCCTAAAAAGACAATAATAATAATAATAATAATAATAATAATAATAATAATAATAATTAAATGAAATAACTTGTGAAAGAACAAAGTACATTCTAGAAACAAAGTAAATGTTAGCTTCTATTCTCCCTTCTGAAGCAGGAATACTGACTCTGGCAGCTGTTGTTCATGTTTTATTATTAACCATTAAATGTGGTTAGATGTAGAAGGACGAGAAGCATTAGGAATTCCCATTGTGGCTCAGCAGCAATGAATCCGACTAGTATCCACGAGGATGGGGATTCAATCCCTGGCCTCACTCAGTGGGTCAAGGATCCAGCATTGCCTTGAGCTGCAGTGTAGGTCACAGACATTGCTCCGATCTGGCATTGCTGTGGCTGTGGCATAGGCTGGCAGCTGCAGCTCCAGTTCAACCCCTAGCCTGGGCACTTCCTATGTCACAGGTACATCCCTGAAAAGCAAACAAACAAAAAAGAAGGACAAGAAACTTTAAAGGAAAAATCAAGACTCCTGACAACAGCTTTTGTATATTGTTGATACTACATGTTTTCTACACCAGGCTGACTGGTACACATGAACTGGCTATAGATAACACTATTCACGAAGTTGATCAAGTTTAGTCACACACATTGCTGTGATGGTTAAAGTCCTTCACTGGCATTTTTACTCATACACTCACTCATTCACTTATTCCTTTAAATCGTTAATAAATATGATAAGTGCTCGATACTTTTTTTTTGAAAAATGAATGAAAGAGAGATTTACCAAGAATCTATTATGTCTTAAGTATGATTCTAAGTACCAGCAAATAAAAAAATAGAACTTCTGCCCTCAAGGAGCTTTTGGTCTCATAGCAGATGCCAGGATATGCCTAGAAAAACATGGGCGCATCTCTGAGGAGAGGTGTCATGAAGAAGTGTCTATACTCAGTACACTGCCTACCCTCAGAGCATCATTTCCTTGCTAACAAATCCGGATCATCATTTGTTTCATGTGCTATCTTACTAACAAGCAGTATCTGTGCTGGTCAAGCAATAGAATCTGCTTAGTTTTTAAGGTCAAGTTATTGTCCATATCTGTAGATTCTTCCCCAGCCAAGTAAATATTTGGACAGAGAAGAGTGTTCCTGGAGGAAGTTTCTGGGTTTCTGACAAATACCGTTTGCCCTTCCAAAAGGACATTCGTTAAATATAGGACCTGGTACAATTGTTTCTAAGTTTGGAGAAAGAAGCAGGGCTGTAAGGCTAGACATTCCAGTAGAGCAAACTCACACCCAGCATCCCTGTAGTGCATGGATATGCATATTTTCTCACTGGCAGAATATTTTTCTTCATGAAACAAGGGCTGATTTGCCCATAAGGTGTAGTTTGCTTTGGCATAGGAGTAAAACGTCTGGAGTTACAACTACCTGCTGACTCCCCATGCGTGTGAGAAATGCATGACTAATTGCAAGCTGTGTCTGCTCTCATGCAAAGCTGTAGTCAACAGTGATTTCAAGACACGAGGGCACATACATAAATAAGCTTGGCCATGCTTGAAAGCTGGCCCTGTGTTAGGGCCAATTGTGTTATTGCTGCCACGTCAAAGTCTTTAGTGTCCTCCATTAACTTTGCTAAGGTGCTGCAGGCACTCACAATTGGTAATGATGCCCTGTTAGGTCTACCCTCTTCTTCCAAATAACATCCCAGTATTGCCACCCTGAGAAAGCTTAAGAAGAGAAAGCTTTAACCTCCTTATCTCTACCAGAGTCCTCTCCTCAAGCCATCTCAAATAAATTAAGAAGTAATCCATGTGTTTGCTATGTAAATCAAATTCAGAAAGCAAAACCAACCCCCAACCCCAAGATCAGCTGATCTCCTAGCTCTGCACCCATACGAGTAAATTGTCTCACCTCATTTCCTACTGTGCTGACAGTCTACGAACTGTTGTGACACTGTGGGAATGTGATTAAGAGCATAGTGTATGGAGTAAAAAACAGTACCAACCTCATAGGTAACTGTGAAGATTAAGTTAATCAGACACGCATTAATATAATTATTGGCACATATTTAGTATTCCGTAATTATTACTCATTATTATTACTATATAATAAGCATTATGATTGATATGATTCATTATTATTACTATATAATAAGCATTATGATTGATTGATAGTACTTACCTAGTTAAAATATTTCTATGATACCTACTAGCTCAATAGCATAATTTAAACTCTAATGTTCTTTATATTCTGGCTCCAATGTACCCCTTTTTCTCTGGCTTTATCTCTGGCTATATGCTGCCCCACATCCTGTACCTCTGCTATGGTTACTGACTTACCATTTCCCAGATATCATATGTTTTACCACCTTTGCCTTTGGTCTTGCTGGTCCCCCTTCTTTCTATGTCCCTCAACACAGTATCTACCTAGAAAACTCAGTCATCTTTTATTACACGGGTTCAATGGTATCTCCTCTATGAGGTTTTCTCTGACCTCACCCAGGAGAAAAATAGTCACTATTGTGTTACTGTCATTTATTGATTTTTTTTTTGTCTCCTCTAGAAGATTTCAAGATCCTCCAGCTGCTGACTATATGGTTCATTTTCTTCTGCGTGTGTGTGTGTGTGTGTGTGTGTACAACAGAACAGTGTATGTGCCAAGTGCTAAATGCATATTTATTGAGTGGGAAAAGTGTTAAAAGAGTATAAAATGATCTCACATAGATTATCTCATGTGATCCTTTTGAAACTCCTGGAAAGAAACCATGGCAAAGTTGAATAGCATTATCATTAGGAAAAAAAAATGGTAGGGTCTAGAGAGGGATGATCAGTGACTTGTGACTTGTGTCTTAGGACCTTGAGCAAGTTGTATAAGCTTTCTGATCCTCATTTATCGCTTCTGTAAAATGGGGGTAACATTTATACCTATTATTAAATGAGACAATCCATGTAAAACACATATCCCTCTGCCTGAACAGATTAACAAGCAACAGCTCTTTTAAATTATTATACAGATTATCAAGGACATTGAGTGACTTGTGCAAAATCAACAAATCAAAATACAGAACTGAGACAAATGTTGATCTGTCTGACTCCTGGTCTGGGTTATCTTTCTTGTTCTTTTTTTTTTTTTTTTTTTTTTTTTTTTTTTTTTTTTTTTTTTTTTTTTTTTGCTATTTCTTTGGGCCGCTCCCGCGGCATATGGAGGTATCGGAGCTGTAGCCACCAGCCTACACCAGAGCCACAGCAACGCGGGATCCCAGCAGCGTCTGCAACCTACACCACAGCTCACGGCAACGCCGGATCGTTAACCCATTGAGCAAGGGCAGGGACCGAACCCGCAACCTCATGGTTCCTAGTTGGATTCGTTAACCATTGCGCCACGACGGGAACTCCATCTTTCTTGTTCTAATATAACCCTCTCCTCTTAGGAATATTGATAAGTAGAACGTAAGTTAGAGACTGAAGAGAATTTTCCATTGCTCTGCTATGGCACTAGTGCATCTAAGGTGAAGATAAGGAGCAAATAGAGTGTTGCTTCCTTGCTTAATTCTAAACTGAAACATACATTATTACATTCAGGCTGTAGAACACCATTGATCAAATACTATCATAAACAATTAATCCCTTACATTTATATGATGCCTTTTCCCCAGAGTATGCAGGATTTTCTTGTGCTACTTCATTTCTTTTCTCAGCTATATAAAGTGGTATCTCTGCCATTTTACATTAGTTCATCCTTTCAATAAATATTTAATGTTTTACTTATTACATGCTACCACTGCTGAATACTAGAGATACAAAAATGAGTGAGACTGAAACTCTGCCTTTGATTATTAAGTCTAGGTGAGGAAACTGATACATAATAAACAACTATTCAATCTGATAAGTGTTATTATGGTTTTATATGCAATGGAAGCTTGGAGCAGCAGGAGCGTAAGAGAGGCTCATTTAGGAAAAATGGAAATGAAAGAGGAAATTTGGAGCGAGGTCTGGGAGTAATCTTTCATTCTATAAACCAGTGGTCTCCAAGCATTTTTGATTACACATTCCTATTCAGAAAAATATTTGGGGCACCCACTCTTAATGTATCTTGAGTGCATTTTAAGATAAAGTACATGTCTGTATAACTGCTAATATGTTTTAGACATTTACCAGTTCTTTTGCTATAACAATTCCACTGTCAGGTGTATCTTTGAAAGTTTTACATGTGCACCAAGAGAATATGCATTACTGTCCATAATAGAATGGTCCATATTAGCTAAACGTGGAAAGAATTCAAATACTCATCAATAGGAGAGTGAACAAATAACTTTCAAAATATTTTCATAATGGGGGAGTTCCCATCGTGGCGCAGTGGAAACGAATCTGACTAGGAACCATGAGGTTGAAGGTTTGATCCCTAGCCTCGTTCAGGGGGTAAGGATCTGGCATTGCTGTGAGCTGTGGTGTAGGTCGCAGACTCGGCTTAGATCCTGCGTTGCTATGGCTGTGGTATAGGCTGGCGGCTACAGCTGCAATTCAACTCCTAGCCTGGGAACCTCCATGTGTTACAGGTTTGGCCCTAAAAAGCAAAAAAAAACAAAAAAACAAAAAACCATAATGGAATACTCTTTCTCAGTAGAAAAATTACTAAAATACAGCCTCATGCAGCACTATGAGTGGATCTTCAACACATAATAATGAGTTAAAAAACAAGTTACAAATACCACATTGAGTATGGTACCACTATTTCAAAGATTATAAAAAATAAAATTGAATTTGAGTGAGGATGGACTGGTTGAAGTAGGAGGAGAGGGGACATGAAAATGAAAGCAGAGGAGACAGTTACGGCGACGTTCTAGGATGTGAATTAGTAGTGAGTTCACAGGCATTCACTTTTTTTTATACTCTGTAACTTGTATATGGGTCACATTCCTTAGTAAATATTAAATATTGCATAAGAAAGAAGAATGAATAGAAAGAGAAATCCCAATATTTTCTTCCTGAATCTAAAAGTACTGCCTGGGTTTACACAGAAACTACTAAATTAGGCAGTGGAAGTCACTGACATTTTTCAAGTAGACAAATAAAATGTTTCTATTCTTGATTCAGAAAAAAAACCCAGATATTTCATCTATTTTGTAGAAGATAGACAATCCATGTCAGAGATCATGACATTCTGACTCACAGTGGCTTTGGGGAAAAAAATTACGTGGGGTTGGTCTGAGAGCTATTTAACAGGTAGAACCAAAGAGACTTGGTGATATGTAAAGGGGATGACAATCATTTAAAATGACTCTTAGCCTCACACCAGTCAGAATAACCATCACTAACAAGTCAAAAAATAACAAATGCTGGAGAGGGTGTGGAGAAAATGGCACCCTTCTTCTCTGTTGGTGGGAATGTAAATTGGTACAACCACTACAGAAAATGGTATAGAGCTAACTCAGAAAACTAAATATAGAACTGTCATAGGATCCAACAATCCCATTCCTGGGCATATATGCATACAAAATTTTCACTGAAAAATATATGTGCCCCTATGTTCATCACAGCACTATTCACAGTAGCCAAGACATGGAAATAACCTAAATGTCCATCAACAGATGAATGAATCAAGAAGATGTGGTACACATATACAAAGGAATACTACTCAGCCATAAAAAGATAAACTAATACATTTGCAGCAACATGGATGGAACTAGAGATTCTCATACTAAGTGAAGTAAGCCAGAAAGAAAAATACTAATACCATATGATGTAAGTTATTTGTAGAATATAAATTATGGCACATATGATCCTATCTACAAAACAGAAATAGATCACACCCAAGGAGAGCAGACTTGTGGTTCCCAGGGGGAAGACGGGAGGGTGATGGACAGGACATTGAGGGTTTTTGGATGCAAACGCTTAAATTTGGAATAGATGGGCAATGGGGCCCTACTGTACAACACAGGGAACTGTGTGTGATTGGGTCACTTTGCTGTATAACAGAAATTGCAGAAACATTGGAAACCAACTATTCTTTAATTTTAAAAAATGAAAAAAAAGATTTAAGAATTAAAAAAATAAAATGACTCCGTTTCCTAGATTCAACAACTAATGTCATAAACCAAGATAGAGAATACAGGAAACACACACAAAATTATGGAGAATAATGGTAGAGAGAATAGCATTGTATATCTGAGAGTTTGAAACATCTAAATAACATAAAGGTGAGGTTGTGTGGCAGCAGTTAGAAACACTTTCTGGAGCTCAAGAGAATTATGGGCTCTGGAAATAATGATCCAGAAGCCCACCAACACACCAGTAACTGGACCACAAAAGTAGATAAGATCTTGTCAAAAAAGCAAATATCCTGTCAAATAAAACAGTGAAGAGGGCTGTACTGGATTCCTAGAGATGGTCTCCCATGAAGGACACAAGGAGAAACTCTCTGGGGTGTAGAGGAAAACCAGGGAAGAATGGGAAAGCCCAGAGGCCAGGAATGTCAAATGCCTCCAGCTAGGTCAGGTGAAATTGAAATTGCTACTGAAATACAGAGAGGCTATGCAATATTCCAACCTGGAAACCAGATGTCTTAGCTCCTTTGTGAGAGCGCTGTCCACTGAGCTAATGATTTTCAAATTGTGTGCCAGAGGATACTAGGGCTACTTGAAATGTTTAGAGGAATTTATTCTTTATTCCATAAACACTGGGTAACGTTGTACCTCCTAGGCATTACATGAGGTTCTGCTCTTAGAGTGCAAAGGAATATTTTCTGTTGATAGTGAAGAATCTCTTTCATCTGTATCTTTATCTATATATATTATATAATTGGGGTCACATGTAGTCCCTGCATGTCACAAGACTGTTGGTAATAGAATGATAATTAACTCACACGGTCTCAAGGAACCTACAGCATTAATCCCCTCAAGAATGTATTAATGAATCTAGTTAATGGGACAAAAATGACTTCCCAGGGGAAGTGGTATGTAAGCTGGGATCAGCCTTTTAGCATGGAAGTACCGTCATTGCATAAAAGATTTAATTTGGAAAAAAAGAAGTGTTTGATGTAAAAATGATCAAAAACCATTGCATTATATAGAAACTCCAAATCATAAATCATGTAGGCCATGTTACAAATATCTGACTTTGACCACAAGTATAGGAGGATGTTTTTTAAGAGATATGGAAGAACATATACCAGATACTTGTTCTGAGGAAGGAAGGAATTGGAAGCAACAGAAACTATATCTTTATATTCTTCTTTATTGTTTTGTTTGCTCATAAAATGAACTAGTATTAATTAAAATGAAAAAAGTACTCAGTGGAAACGTTTAGAAAGTCATATTATTTCATTGGCCTGTTATTTCATCTTAGGAATTTGTAGATACTATATATATGTATATATATTAACACACACAGTGACAACCTAGAAACCAGGGAGTCCAATGCTAAGATTTAATTTAAGCAAAATTCCTGCTAGTGCTTGGAATTCAGAAAGTCTCCAGAACACAGATTTTTAGAACATGGATTTTTTCAGAGTTTCATTCCTCAGGGAAGCTACAAACTAGAGCTTTGTAAATTGGCCTTGTATATAATGTTTTGCTCTGTTGTAGAAAACATGTGCCTCCTTTGACATTTGTAATGACTAACCCAAAGTTATGAAATAAAGTAGCAATAAAGACCAATAGACACAGCTGTGCTTTGATTCTATACTTTTCACAAAATCCACTCTCGGAGGCATTTTTCCCATTTATCTTTAAACTATAAAAGCTGTGTAGTTCTTGTCTATCACCCTGCTGTCACATATCGATGTGGGCTTACAAAAAAGCATGGTTCTTTTTCTGAAGGTTTTCTTTCTTATTGCAATCAACATGTCATAACAGAGTGAGACTAGGTACAGGCTTCTGATAAAATATGATTTAATCCTCTGGCTAGCTTTTGCAGTTGGCCTTACAATTTAAGTGCATTTATATAATACATCAGATGTGTAGATGTTTTGCGTAAGATTGAATGGAGACCAGAAAAAAGAAAGCATGGAGTTCCCGTCGTGGTGCAGTGGGTAACGAATCCGACTAGGAACCATGGGGTTGCGGGTTCGGTCCCTGGCCTTGCTCAGTGGGTTAAGGGTCCAGCGTTGCCGTGAGCTGTGGTGTAGGTTGCAGATGCGGCTTGGATCCCGCGTTGCTGTGGCTCTGGCTTAGGCCGGTGGCTACAGCTCCGATTCGACCCCTAGCCTGGGAACCTCCATATGCCGCGGAAGCGGTCCTAGAAAAGGCAAAAAGAAAAAAAAAAAAAGAAAGAAAGAAAGAAAGAAAGTAATTAAAAATAGAATGAGTAATAACTGAAAAGCCTAGTAAAATATTGACCAAATAATTAACTTTGTTTTTGGCTACACTGGTTAATCAAATACTTGGTGACACACATTGCCTTGTATAAAATAACATTGCTTTCACCCTAAATTAGGTTTCTCTGAGTGGTGTTTATATCAGGGTGGTGAAGTGGGAAAACAAGTGGAAAGATAATCCTTTACTAAATTCCCAGAAGTTCACAAGGAAGAGCTCTTATCTCTGCTGCTCAAGTTACTGGTAACTAGACAGAGAAATAAATAATACTTTCAACTTGCAGTTTTATTTCCAGTGCTTTATTTGATCTTCAAAAACTCCAGTAGAAATGGAAGGATAAAAAGTATTTGAAGTAATACTTCATCCAGTAGGGGAGATTAGTGAACTGAGTGAGTAAGTGAAATATGGGTGAATATGCTAAATTTCCAAGAACAAAGGAAGATTCTAAGCAATTCCAGGTGGAGGGAACTGGGCCCTGAACTATTACTCAAAAATTTAAAACCTCTTATCATTTTAAAAAATGCATCCACCTAATAGGCCTGTTTTATGTCTCTTGATTTTCAGACCCAATTACAACATCTATATCCAAAGATGAAGCTAACAATTCCAAACTAAGTGAAGTGTTATTCATGTTCCCAAACCGGTTCAAAAAATACTGGTAGGCGTGGGCCTCATTGCTCCTGAAATTGAGGGCGTATATGTCAACATAGCTGGCAGGGATGGGGTAGGGGACGGCTGAACTAGAGGTGAACTCCAGAGAGAGGGTTGACCCAGGCTCACCCATGGTGGGCACAGCCACCGGCCAACTGCAGCAACCTCAGGACTCCCTGTGGCTGAGTACAAAGCCTTGTATAATCTGGCCTTTATCTGAGCTTTAGCTTCTTCTCTGTCCTATCGAAATTATGATTCACACGCTCATTCCCACTCCCAGATCTCACTCCCCATCTCCCTACATCACATTCCCAACACTGCCCTTTCTTGTAATTTCCGAAGAAAATTTGGTTTCCTTCCTTCTTCACCTGGAATGCTTCTGGGTCTCCAATCCCCAGGTCGGATTTCTGGAGTTCTCTTCTTCAAGATTTGGCTCAAATGTTTTTGCTAGGAGGACTTTCCTGATTTCACTTCCATACACACACACACACACACACACACACAACACACACACACACTATTGTAGACCTTAGGTAGAATCAGGAACTCCTTTAGTAATTGTATTATGTTATATTATATTATATTATATTATTTTCAGTATAATAAAATATATTAATTATATTTTAATATTATAAATCTATTATATTGTAATTACTTTTTACAGGTCTGTCTCTTCCATGACTAGATTGTTAGATCCCAAAGGGCAAAGCTATAACTTTTCTGTATCTCAGATACTTGCCATAATGCCCAGTGCTTAGAAATGGGTTGATAAATAAACTAAATGGTTTGATAAATGTTTGTTGGATGAGTGAATAAATTTATTCTCATCTTTCCAGATCCAGATCCACTTCAAAGGAAATGTGAAGCCTTGAAAATTCATCTTAGACAGGAATAAATTCTGCCTTTTCTGAGTTCTCATCACACTTTATTAATTCCTTTTTTGTGGCTGCTATCACTAGTTTTCCTGGATTTTAATTGCATCTGCCCTGCCATCTAGCCAGTCAGAAAAACATCATGCCATTTTCAATTATCTTTGCCCCCACAAAGTACTGTGCTTTGAAAAAAGGGTTCTCCTCAATGTTTTCTTATATAAATTTACATGTTTGTAGTTATTCCCCAAAATATAAATTATTAAACAATTTAATTGCGGTCTTTTGCAGGGCAGAGGAGATCTCAGACTCATGTTTATTTGCCTGGGACCAACATATAGCTGGTGCTAAATTAACAGGTGCAAGGAACATGAAAGATGAAAGGAGAGAATGACCATTTGAGAAGCAAAGACCCTTTGTTCATCTGTGGGCAGCGATCTGGTCCTTGAGCAAACACTGGGAGTGAGAACAGTTGCAATTATCCAATTTAATAGCTAAATTCATGGTACCCTTTTTCTTCCAGTGCTTAGGTGCACGTGTGCTGGGAATATTGACTTTGGAAGAGCTAATGGCAGTTTTTTAACTCAGAAGTTAGGGGAGCATTAGCTTTTTGACTTGCTGCCCATTCCCCCACATGGAGACAACACCGCAGGCAGTTTTGGGGCAGACTCATTCATGGTAGTTGACGGCATGTTAACGTCTTCCCTAAGCACTGAAATCAATAGTCGAGTAGAAGAACAGGATGACTTTGTGTGTGTGTGTGTGTGTGTATGTCTTTTTCGAACCACACTTGCCACATATGGAAGTTCCCAGGCTAGGGGTCAATTCAGAGCTACAGCTGCCAGCCTACACCACAGCCACAGCAATGCAGGATCCGAGCCACATTTGTGACTTACATCACGGCTCACGGCAACCCTGGATCCTTAACCCATTGAGTGAGGCCCGGGATCGGACCCGTGTCTTCATGGATACTAGTCAGGTTCGTTACCACTGAACCATGATGAGAACTCTAGGATGGCTCTAAATTACTGAGAATAAAGTCTTAAAAGATCTCACAGTTCTTACACGATAATGAAATCTCACTTTATTGAAAACTTTTGACATGCCAGCCTTGTGCTGATGTCTTCACATGTGTTCTCATGTAATTCTTGTGACAATCCTGTTGACCAAGTATCGTTACCACCTGATCACAGAAGAAAAAACTTAGGCTTGGAAATATTTATAAATTTACCCAACCTTCTGTAGCTATACTGCCTTATCACAGGATACGATTCAATTCTGACTGAAAATAACAGTGGCAAAAAGGCTTAACTGGCTTTCTTTCAAGGTCTTATCATGTCTAGTAAGTGACCCGTACTTGTTTCTGTGACCGGAGAACAGTTTTATCACCTGAGTTCATCAGAAGGAAGATGTAATTTTTAATTATCTGGCAAGGAGGACCACACACGAACCTATCACAAGGCAACATGGTCTCCACCAATGACTTCAGCCAAGACCTTTACCAAAGTTTACCAGAAAATTAAGTCACCTATTAAATTCTAGTCCTTTTTTTCCTATCACAGGTGTATGTCTCTGGGCGTACATGAGAGTGATATATATCACTGTGAAGATGTTGTCCCTTAAATGTAACACGCATCTTAAAGTGAGTGGTTCCACTACAGGAATTCAGCTACTTCTGCTGAGTAAAACTTAATTTGCCAAAGCTGAACTTATTTTAACCTTCTTCCTCCTTTAACTCTGTAGCTTCACATTAACTCTCTCTTTGCTTGGGAAACTCAGTCTCTCCCTGCTTTGTCTTCATATCAGCAAAAGTGGCCTGCCTATCACCAGCATACATTCAATAATATTGAGCTACAAAAGTGCTCATGAATTGACTATGAGGAAAATTAGATGAGTGAATAAAGATAATACATGCAATATTACAAATTCCAGAGGATTTGCCTACCTCAGTGTGAAGATATAAATACATGTGGGAGTTACATAAGATAATTTATCATTTGAATTATGAAACGTGCTTTCTGAAACATTCTCCAGATCTCCTTTCCTGACAGAAGCAGCTATAACAACAGAGACAAAACTTCCACAAGAAACAGCTGGTCAAGTTTATTACAAGCCATAATGTCAGCTGTCAAAATGATTACTTCCTCGAATGGACCTCCTCTAACCTAGCAGCTCTAAACTTTCTCTTCTTGGCACTTTCAGATACATCTTGATCACCAGATCTAAACATAACCATCTCGTACAAAATATCATTGACGTTACAGGTGGTTTATATTTTAAACCAAAAATTAAGGGGGAAGTCTCTGTCCAAAGTGAGCCCACAAAGATGGCTTGGTCCTGAAGTCACACATAATAAAGCATCTAAGAGATTTGAGGATAAAAGTCAAATCTTTGGGAAGAAGCACGCTAAAGGAAGAAATGGCTAATAAGAGGCCATGGGGGCTAATTTCAGAAATTTCACACTGTGCACAAATTTATAATATACCAGCAAATTTAAATATTCTTTCACTTCCTCCTCGAGTGTTTATCTAGGTAGTTTACCTTAAACTAAGTGGGGGATATTTCTCATTTCTTTTTGCCAATTCTTTCTTCTCAGTTTTTATTATAAACAGATACAACAATAAATATATCATTGCGTTATTTGGCATGCATAAATAGCCTAAATTATTATTTTTATTGAAGTATAGTTTATTTACAACATTGTGTTAGTTTCAAGTGTACAAAAAAGTGATTCAGTTATATATATTTTTTTCTTATCATATTTTTTCTTATCAGACTATTTTTCATGATAAGCTGTTCCAAGATATTGAGTATAGTTCCTTGTCCTATACAGTAAATCCTAACTACTTACCTATTTTAGGTACAGTAGTTTGCATTTTCTAATCCCAGACTCCTAATTTTCCCTCCTCCCCTTTCCCCTTTGATAACCATAAATTTGTTTTCTATGTCTGTCAGTTCATTTCTGTTTTGTATATAGATTTATGCGTATTTTTTTTTTTCGCTTTTTAGGGCCACACCTGCTGCATATGGAGGTTCCCAGGCTAGGGGTCCAATCGGAGCTGTAGCTGCTGGCCTATGCCACAGCCACAGCAACGTGGAATCTGAGCCACTTCTGTGACCTACACCACAGCTCACGGCAACACCAGATCATTAACCCACTGAGCAAGGCCAGGGTTGAACCTGTGTCCTCATGGATGCTAGTCAGACTCTTTAACTGCTGAGCCACAATGGGAACTCCAGATTTATGTGTATTCTTTTTTTAGATTCCACATATGAGATTATTTAACATAGCATCATTCACATCTCTTTGGAACTGGTTTGAAATGCAAATTCTTGGATCCCACCTTGGAACTCTGGGGTGAAGACAAGTAATCTTTGTCTTGGCAAGCCTCCAGGTGATTCTGGTGTACACACAGCTACTGCTGTGGAAGAAGAAAGTGTGTATTCCAGGTGCAGGAATAGCACAGGCAAATGTGTGGAGGTTGGAACGAGAATAGTGGAGTCTATAGAATAGACACAGCAACGTTTCATTCATTAGTGATTTAATTCATTGATTCATTATTTAATCAGAAACTTCAACAAACGCTTGATGGTATTCCTACACTATGAATTTTACTTTCTAAGATAACTCCAGAATTCAAGACCTCTAAAGTCTGGAAGAAAAACTGACTGCAAAGTTAAAATCATACTTAGGATCTGACAAAGAATGTTTAATTTCAATGGCTTGCCAAATGGAAGAGCATTTATAATTGCTTCGATTGGACAGCAAGATAAATAAAACAGGGTTTTAGGAAGTCAGAGTTCTTCTGTTGAAATAACAAAAGAGAACAAGGGTTGCTTAGATTCTTTCTAGGTGCTCTTCACTGTACAGGCATGCTTGTTTGCAGTGAGACCTGCATAATTTGAAAAGTGTCAGAAAAGACCTCACCTCCCAAATATATCTACTTTATGCTTAGCATAGCCCTTAAAACTCCAACACTGGGAGTTCCCATCATGGTTCAGTGGTTAACAAATCTGACTAGGAACCATGAGGTTGTGGGTATGATCCCTGGCCTCGCTCAGTGGGTTAAGGATCCGGCATCACCATGAGCTCTGGTGTAGATCACAGACGTGGCTCAGATCCCATGTTGCTGTGGCTCTGGAGTAGGCCCACAGCTACAGCTCCCATTAGACCCCTAGCCTGGGAACCTCCATATGCTGTGGGTGCAGGCCTAGAAAGACAAAATAATAATAATACAAAAAAAAACACAAAAAAACCTCCAACACTAGAAGTTCCCTTCGTGGCTCAGCAGTTAATGAACCCCACCAGGATCCATGAGGATGCAGGTTCAATCCCTGGCCTCACTTGGTGGGTTAAGGATCCAGCGTTGCCATGCATGAACTGTAGCGTAGGTCGCAGACACAGCTCAGATCCCACAGTGCTGTGGCTGTGGTGTAGGGTGGCAGTCAATCCCTGGCCTCACTTGGTGGGTTAAGGATCCAATTCGACCCCTAGCCTGGGAACTTCCATATGCCACAGGTATGGCCCTAAAAAGAAAAGCAAAAGCAAGAAACAAACAAACAAAAAACTCCAACCCTGAAGAGTCGTTCTCTGGTTTTCTCTCATCAATCCTCTGGGAGAATACTTTATCAATTAAAATCTAGGAAAGGAGGAAATTGAAAGCAGGCTGAAAGCAATAGCAATAAAAATACCCCAAAGGGGGAGGAGTACCTGCCCAAGACACATTTTTTTCCCCCATTTTGCACATTTAATAGAGCTCTTTTGGCCTAAAACAAGAGGAGTGTCATCATAGAAAACATCAGGATATTAGGATTAAAGAATGCAAGTGTAAGGTAGGAATACTATGCATATAAACATGGTGAGTTTGAGGTGAGGAAGGACAGAAGATAAAAATCACTTAGAGCAATTGGAAATTCAGGACAGGAATTGATGTAAGCCGCTGTAGTTTTTATTTATTGCCACCAAAGATGCCTATAACTCTGTGTTTTTGATCACCCGTGTAACATCGCTCAAGAAGCTATTAAAAGAACATCACTGATTTGGCGTGAGGTATATTATAAGGTCCTTGACTCCAACAACTTAAGTTAGCACTTATAATGCAACATGTATCTTCTCTCAGCCTAATAGATTTATTCAGCCATAGAGCACAGCTAATAAAGGTTATGCGTGTAATGCCATACCCTGAGTCCTTTATTAGGACAGTGTGATTTGCGCTATTACATTTCAGACAATCTCAGACTAGATCATCAGAATATAGAATGCACAGGCCATGCTTTACTCTCAGACACTTCCAGATGCACATTGAAAAGGTGAGGTAAAATCAACAATTCTTTCTGATGCCAGAGCTGGCTTCCATGCACCTTTGCACATTTTTTTCTGCTCTTGGTACTTAGGAGGACATCACTGTTGTTTTCCCAGCTGCTGCACAGAAAAGAATCAGAGGAAGACTCAATCTTTTTCCTCTCTTTTTTCTTAAACTTCCTAGGTCAGATTCTTTTGTTCTTGTTCCTTCCGGTAATTTTCTAAAGTCACATGATTTGCTACAATGTCAAAAACTAAATGTATTGATCACCATCATACTATGTTCCAGTTATTATATCCATTTAAAATCCATTTATTCTTAATTCATTTAGAGATGATAACACAGATTGGAAGAAAGTGGGATTGGAAAAACTGAATTTTTAAGGAATCCAGATATTTGCTATTTCATATCAATCAAACAAATGGTGTTTAGAATTAAACCAGTTTCCTCACCTCCTTCCAGAGATGTATTTCCTCATCTCCTACTAGAAGTGTATATATTTATTTGTTTATTTATTTATATATTTATTTATTTTGACAAAATGAATGCTCCTATTATGGCAAAATTTTAGGTATTAATTATAAACATAAAAAGTTCTTTCTGAGATAAGATGATATTTTCAGGCAATAATCAAATTTAAACACCTGTCACATCTACAGGTGATATCTAACGGGTATCCATCCATTTAATCAACCAACGTTAACTGACTGTGTACTTTATTTCAGGGCCTGGGTTAAAAAGAATAGTCCCTGTCTTCAAGGAGGATTTCAAGGGGAGAAAGAGAGATGAATTAACTGGTTATTGAAATTTGATATGATCTGTGGAATGCTAGAGTAAGAACAGGCTGTCGAAGAAATACTCAAGAAGAATGCAAAATCCAACCTTGGTTGGTTAGGAAAAATTCACCAGGAAAGTAAAATCAAAGATAAGTCTTGAAAGAGAGGATGAGATAAAGCAAGAGGGTGGTAGGGAATGGGGTGGGAAGTTCAAATTTTTTAGGTCAGGAAAGTTCTCGACCAAGTCCAAGATACTATAGACAGGCCTGGTACATTTAGGGAACTAAACAAAGAATAAAACAGAAGCATAAAGGGCCCCTATCATTAAGGACCATATATACAGTGCTATTTAGTTTGGAATTTATTCTGGGAGAAATAAGAAAGTCTTAAAACTTCTAATCAACAAAGTGCCAAAGTTATATTTATGCTTTAGAAATCTCTCTCTGGCTGCTGCATGGAGAAGGGATGTGAAGGAGAGGGCATTTTGGCTACAGAGTGATTAGATTTTGGTGGGGAAAACTGATGACAGGTTTGGGGCAACAAGAAGGCATTAGAGTAAGTTGTGAGATACCAGCAGCTTGAACTTAGCTGCAGTGGGGAAAGAGACAAATGGACAGATTCAAAACATTAAAGAATTGGCACACATTAAGATGTGGCACATATCACAATGGAATACAAATTCCACTCAGTCATGAAAAAGAAAAAATGCCATTTGCACAGCATGGATGGAACTAGAGATTCTCATACTAAATGAAGTCAGAAAGAGAAAAAAAATGCTGTATAATTTCACTTATATGTGGAATCTAATATGGCACAAATGAACCTATCTAGAAAAGAAATAAACTCATGGACGTGAGAACAGACTTGTGGTTGTCAAGGGGGAGGGAGTGGGATGGACTGGAAGTTTGGGGTTAGTAGATGCAAACTATTGCATTTGGAGCGGATGAGCAATGAGATCCTGCTGTATAGCACAGGGAACTCTATTCAATCACTTGTGGTGGAATATGATGGAAGATAACATGGGAAAAAGAATGTGTGCGTGTGTGTGTGTGTGTGTGTGTGTGTGTGTAACTATGTGTCCCTGGGTCACTTTGCTGTACAGCAGAAACTGACACAACACTGTAAATCAACCATAATGAAAAAAAATTTTTTAATGTGCTTGATTGAAAAAAAAAGAATGGGCACACATATAAGTATAACAACGGGAGGGGGAAGATGTCATCCAGGTTGATTCTGAGGTTGGTGGCCAGGGCATGAGAACCCTGGGGAAGGAGCAGGCTTTGGGGAGCAGTTTATGAGTGGGATCAAATTGAATGCAAGTCCAGCCAGCTACTGGATATACAGGTTGGAGGTGTGAACAGGAGTGAGACCCAGAAGCCATTAGCATGTGGATGTGAATTTAAGCCACACAATCCACAAAGAGCACACTATGCAAAGGAAATCAATTAAACCTCTGGAAAACATCAAGAGGAATATTTAGGTGAAGGGCATCCTTCAAATGTAGGTATACCCGAGACCGCCTTTTAGGTATCATCAATCTAGTCTGAAGTTGGTCACCCCTAAAATTCCAAATCTAGATAGCTTCAGACTATCTATGCCCATTAAAGAATTCCATGATGCTTCTTTATTATTCTATGTGGTTAATTAAATATAAACCATGAAAAATACTTTCAAAGGCATAAAAATTAATCACTTTATTGAAAGTATGTTATCTTTTAAAACAATTGACTAGTTTTTGCTTTCAAGTATATTTCACTTTTTATCTTATTCCAAAGAATAGGAAGTTTGTCCTAAAATTTCATACTCACTGAACTAAGAATTAACTCTTATTCACCCTTTAAATTTGAAATGTAAGATGATACCTTGGAAGCAAACTCAAATTCTATAGCTAAAAGACTGCAGTATGGATTACAGATATCTATTTCAAAATACTATTTATACAATCTTTAAAAAAAGGAGGGAGGGGTAGGATCTTAGTACATTTTAGCAAAAGACTTCCTTAAAATACTTTGTGACATAGAAATAAACATAGAAATCAAAATTTGAAGGAGGATGAAAAGCTGATAAGTCAGAGCCCAAATATCACACTTGAGTCTAGGTACCAGGTTAAATGGGGCTACAGTCAAATCACTGCAGAGTTTTTAGTACAATTAACTCAAATATAATTTGTAATTGACCCTTATTAAAATTATAAGGATGATCTATAAGATTGACCATAATTTCTTAACTGAAAGGAAATATCGGTATTTGGATAAGCAGTCCATGATGCTGTCATATTTTAAAAACATTTTACATTTTCACTTCTTAAATTTAATTGCATCATCTAAAGAAATTTCAAGCATTTTTCTAACATGTGGATATTATTTAGATTTTTTTATCACCTAATAGAATCTTTCATTAGAGTCTTTGATTCATTTCTCACAAACTAGCGGTGACATGATCATCTTTAATCTAGTATTGATTACACTAGGCCCATCCTTAAATGAACAGGTTAATGAAAATTTAAATGTAGGTGATTCAGTGTTTCCATAAAGGAAGTGGTTATTTGCTAGAAATATGGACGGAAGTATCAAATCGGTCACCTCTTGTTTTGCAAACATACTTGATGGATACGTGTGAGAGCATAGCGTTATTAACTAGATGTGTTCTTATTGACTCTACATGTGTAATGGCAATACTCAGATATAAAAATTTGTTAAGTTCAGAAAAATCTATCTTACTTGACATGATTTTCTATTTCATAATAAATATCTTCTTAAGGTATTTTCATCTCTGATACTTGGTGAGAAATTTGTTTTCTTTTTATCATTAAATACCAATGAAACAGCTAATTCAACCCCTAATTACCCCTCCAAATTTGTCTTGTACAAATTTCCAACCTCCCATATATATCCTATGTTTCAGGTATACTAAACCACTTAAAATTCCATAGATAAGTCATGCTCACTCTTGCTTTTATGCCTTTGCTCATACAGGGTTGGACCCTTATCTGCCCTATCCTGTAGGTCAGGTATCCCTCAGGAAAATTTCTGTTTCTCTTTTTTGGAGACGGAACTATGTTCCCTCTCCCCCAAGTTCATACATTGAAGCCCTATCTCTCAGTAACACAGAATGTGACTGCATTTGGATACAGGGATCTAACGAAGTACTTAAGAGTAAATGATGTGTTTAGGGTGGTCCTGAATCCAGTCTGACAGGCGTCCTTAAAGGAAGAGATTTGGGCACACAGAGAGGCACCAGGGTTATGCTCACACAGTCAAAGAATCAGGTGAGGACACAGCAAGAAGGTGGCCATCTGCAAGCCAAGGAGAGAGGCTACAGAAGAACCCAAACTTGACAAAACCTTGACCTTGGACTTTTAGCCTCCAGAACTTTGAGAAAATAAGTTTCTGTAGGTGACCCAAGTCTGAGGCATTTTTTTAGGGCAGATCCAGCAAACTGACAAATCTATTCCTTGAGACAGAATGTTGGCACCTCTGAAACTCCACAGCATTCTGAGTGTGTGCTATTTCAGCACTTATCATAGCTGTTTTTCAATCATCAGTTTACTTGACTGTCTCCCTACTAGTCTGTGAACCTTTGAGGGAAATGATTCTGTCTTACTCATCTGCTTCATTAACCCCTGACAAATTGTTTGGACATTTGTAACAAGTGAATAAATATTCTTTAGATTGAATGACTTTCCTGTCCACAACTTGCAGCTTGTCAATAAGTAGGCAAGTAGTTTGAATTTTCATTGTTGTCTAGCCTCCTGATATATCTAACCAGGGTGTTAAGCATGCAGTATTGATTTTGATATTGGATTTCATTATAGAGGCTCTGCCTTGACTTTTTTATACTTTTATATGGGCATCATTTAAAGAAGAAATTTCTGTACCTTTGCATATTTACTAAGGTCCAAAAGATGAAGATGGATTTTATAGCAAGGACAAATCTTCTTTCTGTAAAGTCAGTGTGGTTATTGTAAATGGACTGTTTTTATATTTTATCCACATTACAATAGCCTCTTTTTTCCAAGAACTGCTGCACAAGTGGGTGTAACACAGTCTGTATGCCTCATTTGGTTGGACCAAAGTGATCACTAGATCCAAGTTTGACTAACAAGATTCCATCCCCCAAATTTTGAATTGAGAATGAGAGAAAGTAATCCTGATCTCATTAGAGTAGCTGAAACCAAGGAGATATATCCCTTAGAATTGTGAGACCATCTTGTGCATTGAGAAACAAATGTCTGACTGAAGAGCAGGACATGTCCAAAATACAGAATATTTGGCAAGAAAAAGACTTTGCATGGCTATGAAGAGAGAGAGAGAAAGGTCATGCCAATTAATTTTCATTTTCTTATTTCAGTTACTTGTGAGGTCCTCTTTCACTCCATGTTCTTGGATTCCATGAGGTTCTTATAACACATTCCTTTGGTTTAAGCTAGTTTGGATGACTTTCTGCTATTTGCAACAAAAGGGGTCTTTACTTGGATCAACTGGATAATACAGTTGACATCTGTAATTTTTGATCACTCAATTTGTTCTTCATGGATGCTGATAATAACACTTTGATCATCCTTTTCAGAGCCTTTATTCTAGCTCATGAGGTTTGTAGGACCAAATTTAAGCCACAGTAATTAGTTCAGTAAGGAAATATGATCCAAATCAGGCTAATACCTCCACCAGCAATATTTGCTGGAACTATTGAGAAGTTGTGAAAAGTTGAAGTATTTTTTCTCCCCACTGAGACTGCTTAATTAGTGGGATAACAGCCTGGAGCTGTTGCTGGTCAACTTGCCATCATAAAATAAGAGCCTTCCTGAGAATGAAGACAATGCAAAAGAATGCTGTACCAAAAGACATACAAAACCAAAGTCTTCATACATCATTTAAGCGCCAAGTTCCACTTGTTTCTAAAGCTCTAGACTCTTCAGCTATTTCTTCCAATTCAAGGTGGATTGTTGTTGTTGTTGTTGTTATTTATAACCAAAAATCTCCAAGATGAACGTGGATATTATTTATCTGTGTATATTTGGGTTGGTAAAATTTTGTTATGTACCTCTACCTAATGTCTAGCACTATATCTGAAATATACAGTAGAAGCTCAAGGCATATTTTCTGGTACTAAGTGAAGACGTCAAATGCTGCCTAGCATGTCATTTGGGGGTTGTCTTTTTATAGCCTTACCTCTTCATTAGAATATTCTGCCAAATCAGTACTTTATCATTAGTGGATTTTAGTCAGAGGGATTAGATGAAAAGGGTTATTATTAAAGTCCTTGCTGTTCTTGCCATCTGAGCCAATCAGATAGAACATTTGTTCTCCAAATGCCAAGTCCTAAGTAGTTTTTCCCTCGTCATCTCACTACAGCCATCTTAATGAGAACGCCTCATCTGAACCAGCGTGATAGCCTCTTGATGGATCTCCATGTCTCTAGACTCTTTCTTCTCCAACCCATTTACCACAGTATAATGAGAGACATCTATCTAACCATGGTTTCTGTCTGTGGTTGTCATACAAATTACGAATAATATATGTAAGGAAACTAAAACTGTGCATGGCATATCAATTAATATTAAAATTTCCACAACTGTGAAGACACAGCATAGGAGTATTAACAGGGACTTTTTTTTTGAAGCACTGACCATATAATTGGTACTGTACTTTAGCTAATTTACCTTTACATTAATTCTTTGAGGGATTATTGCAGGGGAAGAACTCAAAGCTCAGAAAGTTTAAATAACCTGACTGTAGTCACTTCATTAGCTAGTTGATGAAATTATATTCAAACTTGGGGTTCCCGACCTCAACATCTTTGCTTAATTTCCCTGCTATTCCATATTGCATTTCTATATAATTTTTATACTTTCTGAGCTGAAAAACAAACTAAGCACGGTCCCTTCTACTTCAAAGAAACTTATAACAGTAAAACACAAAATCTTATCCAAGAAAATTCACCCCAACACCTTGCTACAGAGCCTTCACTTCATGTTGTCCTTACAACTTTGCAGTTTTGTGAGAAGCAACATGGGAGAGAAATTTTGTTCTCACTTAGAACTGTGGGACATGGCCTTTACTACAAAATGCCTGCTTTCAAAGTCAGACTACGTCTCTGCCTACCAAGTGTGTGTCTGTGCATATGAAATCCAGAGAAAGAGACTCCAATAGACTAAATTGGGAGGTTTTCCAAGGACTCGGAGTCATGGGACAACAGATTTTATACAACCTAATCTGAATTGGTTTGGCATAGGTGCAAACTACTTCTTTTTTGCCAAAAGGTTACATTCTCACATAGTGGTGAAACTGTACAGATTCAGCTATACGTTGCTATTAGTTGCTTCAAGTCAAATTAAAAAGAAGATATCCACGGAGCCGCAATCCCTTCTTCATAGAAAAAGCTATATTTATCTTTTAAGATAACTGATTTATAGAAGTGCATGAAGAAAACATCATGCACTCATTTCATGACAAAAGAGTCAGGCATGTTTCTTTTCATGGAGAGGGCATTACTGGTGCACAGAGACTCAATAGGATTCTTTATATTCTGACCTGAAATCCCTATCCAGACAGAGTCCACTGTTCCTCAGAAGGTAGAGAGGACTAAACTTTATTGAATTTAGATGGACAGAGTCATCCAACTGCAATGTTAGAGATCAAGTGTATTAGCAGACACTGGGAAAGGTCTTAGAAGATTCTGAAATCTTTCTGAAATCATAACTTTCAGGTATGTCATGATTTCCATGGAGACGGCAGCCAATATGGGATGAGAGGGAAATGAAAAGTAACCTTATCATTGTGCTGGCATCTGCTTTCCCTGGTACCCTCACAGGTGAAGTTTCTGATTTGCATAATCAGACACCGCTGTCTGATTGGACCCATCAGAACCCATACTCCTTGTAATATGGGCTACGACCTTGGCTCTCGGCTCAGCTATATGGATTTGAGTCTCTGGTCTACCACGTATTATGTTTATGAAGGTATGAAAGTTACTCAGCACTTTTTATTTACCAAACATTTTTCTGACAATGACACTGAGCCCGGTATAGTTTGAGACTTTTTTATACTCTTACCAACCCCAAAAGGTGAGCCCTGTTATCAGTTCCAGTTTACAAATGAAGAAACTAGGTAAGAGAAAGAATCAACTTTTCCAGCTGGAGAGTACAGAGCCAGTAAGAGCCAGAAATCAGACCCAGGCAGTTTGGTTTCAGACCCTATGCTCTCTACCACCAACTGGCCGTGCTGGACTGTGGCAAGTAATCTTGCTTCTTCATGGCTGTGCTGAGACTTAAGATAATCCACACAACACATCTTGTGACAGCAGGCGTATATACACAGGCAGTCTGTGGGTTCTGAAATTAGTCTCTTGCTTCAAAGCTGGTATGTCTGGTGGGCCCTGGGTGTTCTAGGGCTTTCCCCAACAGCACACCCTACTGGCCTAGTCTGTACACTTGAACTTCTGCTTTAGTTTTCCTACTTGGTTCCTAAGGGGCCTATGGCCCAGTCTGACTCCTCAGCTCATTTGGCTGGCATCCTGACACTAGTGTTGCTCCAGGAAATCAGGTGTTCCATGGTCACATTTCTCATGTTTTATGTCCTGCTACACTGTACTTTCCCTCATTGATTTGTCCTGCGAGTCCTTGGGCAAATTTATATCATTCCAGGTATAACTACGTAAGACAGTTTTTGGTGACTGGAAATAACACAGTAAATCAGAACAGGAATAAACTTGAGGGGCCCAACCTGGGCTTAAATCTTAGCCCATGTTCTTGGGAAGTCAGTTATCTGCCGTGAAACTTAGTTTCCTCATTGGTAAAATAGGGATAAGAATTTTTACTCTTCAGGGGATTGTTAGAGTTAAACAGGATTTCCTATGTGGATATATCTAGCACTTTATTTAGGCCAAAGTAGATACTCAACAAATTCATTTCCTCCCACCTTTCAAAAGTAAAGGGGGGTGTTCCATAAGTCTAGAGAAATGACGCAAATTAACTTTTGCATGAGACAACACACAAACTCAGGTTCTCAGGCTGCTGCTGACAGGAATTATCAAGCTTCAGGTTGCATTGCTGGGACTCACCAAGGTTGATGGAACCAGGCATGGCTTCCTCAGCGCTGAGAACTTACCACTCAGATAAGTACCATGATACCATTTAGAAGCAGTTATATTCCATACACTTTTGTTTATCTATGTAAAAATATTCTAAAATGTATACTTTTACATGCTAGGGTGTGTTTTGTTTTGATAGGCAGTGTGATTGTTTGTGCATGGGAATCCAAGAAACAAGATATACATATTTAAATGCCCATGGTGATTAAAACATAACCAGAGAGCACAATCATGGGTTTCTACAGGGCTGAAGATATAGTGAGTGCAGAGGAATGGCAGGATTCTCGTGTGATGCCTGAGAAAGAGCCTGATCACACTTCACTCTTGGGGGAACAGGTAACTTCTGTCATACAAAACCAATGCTCCCTGCAAAATTGAACAGGAACCTTTGAGCCTTATATATTGCCATTAATCTGAAAATAGCTGTATGCTCATTTATACTCGTTTTATGATATTTAAAGAAAGTGGAGGGGATAATCTAATCACAGAGGCTGGAGACTGTCACCGTTCCATATGCAATTAGTTTAGCAAGCATGCCTGATTATACTTTTAGGTACTTCATTTCTCGTACAAGATATTTTTTAATTATATAGAAACAGAAAAGCATGATTTTCTGAAGCAAGCCTTGCCTGAACTGAGAAAGAAAAATGATTGGCAGCATCTCTTCTGAATTGTGAATAATTTCTCAGGTCTATCCACATTCTAGGCTAAATTAAGCTTATGAGTTCTTGATTCAAGTGCCTGAAAATTAAGGTGAATATTTTTGACTTGGTCGAATTGGGATCCATTGAATAGGAGCTGTGAAATCTTTGCTATAGTTACTGCATTTTCAGGATGATATTGCAACTACAGGTATGTTAGTTTTCTCTCCATTTTCTTACCAACATGATACTTGCACATTAGGTTCAATTCTCAAGTCTTGAGTAAAACTATCAGAAAGGGCTTCTTGTATTTTTGTCCCAATATAAAGACACTCCCCGAAGCTCCTGCTACGGTGCAGTGGGTTAAGGATCTGGTGTTATCTCTGCAATGGCTCGAGTCACTGCTGAGGCACAGATTTGATCCTCAGCCTAACGCAGTAGGTTAAGGATCCAGTGTTGCTCTAGCTGTGGCTTAGATTGCAGCTATGGCTCAGATTCGATCCCTGGCCTGGGAACTTCAACATGCTGCAGTGTGGGGCCGGGGGCGGGGAGGGGAGATATTTCCTGCAGAGACTTTTGTCCTCAATCCCTGGGATACCAGGGAAAGCCAGTGGAGAAGCAATGTGGGTGAGGTGCCAACTTTTTTATACTCACTCAAATATTTTATTCCTATTTTTTTTTCTTTTTTGTCTTTTTAGAGTTGCACCCATGGAATATGGAGTTTCCCAGGGTAGGGGTCCAATCGGAGCTGTAGCTGCTGACCTATACCACAGACGCAGCCAAGCCAGATGAAAGCCATCTGCAACCTACACCACAGCTCATGGCAGCGCCAGATCCTCCTCCAGTGAGCAAGGCCAGGGATCAAACCTATGTCCTCATGGATGCTAGTCAGATTCACTTCCGCTGAGCCATGACAGGAACTCCAGTCCTAATGTATTTTAATACCAGGAAGTATCTTCAATGGTGGTATTACAACTCTGTGTATTCTTTGCTACAATTCAGCCTCATCTTTATTTTTTTTTCAATTTATTTTTTATTTTTTATCTTTTTAGGGCTGCACCTGTGGCATAGGAGGTTCCCAGGCTAGGGGTGGAATAAGAGCTGTAGCTGCTGGCCATTGTCACAGCCATAGGAACCTCAGATCCAAGCCGCATCTACAACCTACAGCACAGCTCACAGTAACGCCAAACCTTAACACACTGAGCAGGACCAAGGATCAAACCTGCATCCTCATGGATGCTAGTCAGAGTGGTTTCCACTGAGCCACGACAGGAACTCCTCAATTTATTTTTTATTAATTTTTGTTGTTGTTATTTTATGGCTGCACCCATGGCATATGTGACCTGTGCAGCAGCTGTGGCAACCGTCCTTTAACCCACTGCGCCTGGCTGGGGATCGAACCCACACCTCCACAGTGATCCAAGCCACAGCAGTCAGATTCTTAACCCACTGTGCCATGGTAGGAACTCCCCAGCCTCATTTTAAAATGCTGCTAACCAGATAGAGGTCAGATGTGAATTAAAGGAAGGACCAGAGTATAGACGGGAGCTCCTGACAATTCCACTCTTGCTGTGGATGATTCTCCTTGCACAGTGTTTCCTCTGCCTATAACTATGATAGAGAGAAAAAGATGAATTAGAGCATGTTTCTTAAAGGCTCTGCCAGTTTTGTTTTTTGTTTTTGTTTTTCTTTTTTGCTTTTTAGGGCCGCACTTGTGGCATATGTAGGTTCCCAGGCCAGGGGTCCAATTGGAGCTACAGCTTCCGGCCTATGCCACAGTCACAACAACGCCGGATCTTTAACCCACCGAGGGAGGCCAGGGATCGAACCCACAACCTCATGGTTCCTAGTCAGACTCATTTCCACTGCACCACAATGGGAACTCCTCTGCCAGTTTTAAAATAGTTTCTTAGACTTAAATTTTGGAATAGATTCAAATATAATTTGTACCTTATTCTCAAACCTCCTCCATTGCCAATATGTGGGATAAAGGGTTTGAGATCTCTCTCTCTCACACACACACACACACACACACACACACACACACACACACACGCATGAGTGGACAACGGTTTAGGTCCCTCCAGCTAAGATCTCTTCCCTTAAGGAATTTAGTATTGCATACGTTTCTATGTGTGATATACGCATTCCGCCTTCTCCCTATGCCCTAAATCACTTTATGGTGTTGAAAGATACACATAGACAAGCAACATTAAATTAACCCCATATCTCTAAATTGTCCAGAGTGATTGAGGACCTTTTTGTAAGGTGTTCCACAACACCAGAGTATACTTGAGACACTGAGTGGGAAGGGGAGAACATTCCAGACAAAGGGAATAGCATGTTTAGAATTGGAGCCAAGAAACGCCCAGTAGTTCAGAAAAGTACATTTCAGCGGAAAGAAGGATGGTGAAGTTAGGCAAATGGTAAAGATCATGATGGATTTTGTAAGCCTTGTGAAAGAGTTTGGAAAGCAGTGATATGCATCATTAACTGAAAAGAGAAAAATGTCAAGGACACTTGCAGTGAGACTTAGCTTGCTAAAGAGTTATGAGGTCACTGATGCATTCCAGGCTAGGCTGCTCATATTCTGGTCAGGTCTTCATCTGTTAAGAGATACACATGGCCTGGATAAGTGAAAATTTGGGTACCCAGAGCAGCTCTGTTCTATACAATTTTCTGTACTGTCCATAACCACCAGAAACACATGGCTATTGAGAGCTTGAAATGAGGCTAGTGCAATGAGGATGGTAATTTGCCTTTAGGATAATGAATAGTGAAGGAATAATAGAGGTAGACTTGTTGGGGATTAAATCCTAGGAAATATGGGCCTAACTCCAAAATCCATTCTGCACAGCCAGAGCAACATTTTAGAACTTGGCAAATTTCGGTGACTACAGGACATAACCAAATCTAAAGAGAGAATGTGTCAAAGTTCAGAGGCACATTCCAGCCCAATCTGGCAAAAGCTGAGCACCAGGGCAGGCTTGTAGGAAAATCAGAAAAATTCTTCTAGACCTGACTCAGTGGAGCAGGGTTGTTTTAGAAACACAAGGTGTGGTCCCTAGGATTAAAGAGAAACAGATTGAAGTAAACATCCTATTGCCTATGAAATGATTAACCAAGAAGGAAACAAAAGTAGAAGACATCTCGAGGGTCTTTCTTCTTGTGCATTTAGAACTGTTGGCTGTCCACTGGTAAATATTTCCCACTCCATAGTGAACACCACTTACAAATGAATATTAGTCCAGAACTATGAGGGGTTTCTTTTAAATAAATACTGGTCTCTCTCTGCCTGCAGACCTTAACTCTAAAATAATTCAGACAACCAATCAGGAAGAATTGAAGGGGTGCTGCAGGACTAATTCCTTCACCTCACCTATTCATAAGTTCCTTATAAGTAAATTGAGTGAGTGGGCTTATCCATCTTTTAGGGAGAAAAAGGAGCATGCTCTATTAGCAAACCTCTACTTTCAGACAAAATTGGACTAAAAACATATAAGAAAGCCAAACATTTGAGAAATGTATTTTAGGAGTTCCCTGGTGGCTCAGTGGTTAAAGGATCCAGCATTGTCACTGAGCAGGCCCCAGTCCCTGCTATGGTGTGGGTTTAATCCCTGGCCTAGGAATTTCTGCATGCCACAAATGTGACAGAAGGAAAGGAAGAAAGAGACAAAGAGAGAAAGAAAGAAAGAAAGAGAAAGAAAGAAAAGAAAGAAAGAAAGAAAGAAAGAAAGAAAGAAAGAAAGAAAGAAAGAAAGAAAAAAATTTTAGAGTGACATTCTATTTCACAGAAAGCTAAACTGATATAAATTTTGTGATTTTATTCCTCATCTTTTACACCTAATAAAGTCAAGCTTTTCATGTTGTTCTTTAAATCTATTCCCTTTGTAAATGTAGTATTAATCATTTTAATTTCAATGTCTAATAAAATCTAAATGCTATTCATCCATTATGTGCTTAATTATTTTCGCCTTTGTCTTAATTGTATTCTGACCCTGACTTTTTACCGCTGGTTTATGCATATTTATATTTTCATTTCCACTCAATGTTAGATAAGGAAAATGACAATAAAATAATCAAATAATTTTGTAATACCACTGCTCAAGACAA